>NC_060083.1:59274535-61895368 GCF_922984935.1 Meles meles
TCTGCCGGCAGGGAGCACGCCTCCTTCCGCAGTCGCTGCTCTTCTGTGAGGCTGTTTCCTGCAGTCTGGGCCCCTGCCACAGTCCGAGCTACCCTATGCTGTCGCACCATCCTGACCGACTGGGCTGGCCCAGGCCAGACTGCCCAGAAGGCCTCAGGCAGAGCCGTCCATTGCCCGCAAAGACTCGGGATCACGTCTGTTTCTTTAATCTAGTGTTGGGCCAGAAGAAGGCAGGGCAGTATTTTCATCCTTCCAGGGGCCGGTGTGTCTACCAGCCCAGCGCCAGCGGGAAGGCGTATGCCTCCAGCCCAGGCTCTTAGCGCTCCATCCGGCTACCCCTGGGCAAGGGTCCTTCCACAGCCTAGCTGGGGCTCAGAGTTCCTAATATGCTCCCGAGACAGGTTTGGCCCTCTCCTTCCTGGTACCTGGAGAGAAGTCTGTCTCCACCAGAAGCAGGCACAGAGGCCAGGGAACCCCAGTGGGAAGAAGACGGACGGTCTCAGCCTCTAGTCTTACAGAGCCAGGGATGACTTCCTGGGCCCGCCTAGAACTAGTTTCTTGTCCCCGGATCCCGGGAGTGGCCAGAACTGGCTGGCGAGCCCAGAGGCAGTGGCTGCACGCAGTTCTAGTTTGAAGGCAGCTGCTCTGGGGCTTGGGGCCCGCCACCTGGGGCCTGGAGGGCATCTCCTTTCCTGGCCTGGCCACCCCACGGCTCAGTCTTTCCTCCTCCTCCTTCCTCCACAGCAACTCTTGCAGTACGATCCCAGCCAGCGGATCTCAGCCAAGGCCGCCCTTGTGCATCCATACTTCTCGTCCACGGGGCCCGGCCCGGCACCCCACCAGTGTGTGCTGGAGCGGTTCTGCCGCTGAGAAGGCCCGAGCCTCCCAGCCTCTCTCCAGCCGCTGCCCCTGCTGCCTCCCCACCCACTGCCCCAGAAAGAGAACAGCAAAGCTCTGAGTTTGGCCTTGGCCGCCAGAGGGCTGAGTTTGAGTTAGTTCTGTCCACAGGTTAGCAAGTTCCCGTGTTGTTGGTTGGTTTGCCGTTGCCGTTTCCAGGTGGGAGCACGGAAGCTCCGTGCACCAGGGGGGACGGGGATCCTTAGAGACTGTGTCCCTGGGCTCTGGAACAACAGAGGCCAGGGTGAGCGCGAAGCCCGCCCCAGCCGGAGGAAGATGGAGCCAGACCCTCCCCACCATGCAGCCCGCCCCGCCCCTGCCCCAGCGAAAGGGTGCCCCCTGCTGGTCATTATGGCTTTAAAATGTTTTGGGGGAAGAGTTGCGTTCCAGGGAAGAAAGCAAGTTAAACAGGAAGCCGGGCAAGGGAGAGAGGACATTTTCCTGATCGCGGCGTGGGTGAGGGTGTGCGTGCCGGTTCTGAGTAGTCGTCTTGTACTTAGCGTATACTTACGTTCGTTTGCCTCTGGTTTTAAGAACAGGAAATAAAAGTGATGTATTCCTGAGTTTTCCAGTGTTATTCTCCTCAAGGGGTAACCAGGGACTTGCTGACAAGGGGGAGGTAGACAGAGGGCTGGAAAGCATTTCTGGCCCGAACCGAGAGACCCAGAACAGAGGCGATGGGGAGAGGCTGTTCATGATCTTCCCATGACCTGGCAACATACCCTCCCAGGTCCAGGGAGCCGAAGCCCCTAGAAGCACCTGTTCCCTTGGCAGGGCTGGTTGGCGTGTCCACATCCCACCTGGGAAGGACCCCGAGCCATCTGTCCCTTGTGCTCGTGGCTCAGACAAATCAATTCCGCATTCCCAAATGTGAACTAGACGCTGGGAGAATTCGTTTATTGGAAGCACTTGGCGGGGTGGGGGGGGGTAGGAAAAACAACTGCGCTGATCTCGGGGTCTGGGGATGGACTGGGCATCAGAGTTAGGGGAGGGGGCCCAACACCACAAACTTTTGAGTAATAGCACCGCGATCAGACAGAGGGAAGGCCAGCCCCTCGTGTTGGGCTGCTCTGGGGTAAGGGGTGCCTGCGTCCCCCTCCCCACCACGCGCGCTCCCCACGACTGCTTGGGCCCCTTAGCGCCGGCAGCGCAGCAGCTGGGGCGAGGCGGGGCGGTAGCAGTGGTACCCCTCCAGCGTGGCGGGGAGCAGCAGCAGGCCGCTCAGGGGGTCTCTCCGGCAGCGCCCCATGGCCTCCTTGTAGCTGATGCGCTCCTTGGAGATGGGGTCTGTCAAATCCTTCTCGTAGCTGGCCTCCTCCTGCAGGAGCTGGGCCAGCTCTTCGCTGATCATTCCGGAGAGCACGGCCTGGGGGACAGGGATGCGGCCGGTCCTCTTGGGGTCGATGAGGCCCCCGGTCAGGTGTTGTGCCTGCAGGTGCGGGAGCGCGCTCTCCTGCGGCATCCAGCCCTTCTGGATGGCCTCGCCCACCGACAGCCTCTTCTTGGTGACAGGATCCTCGATGCCAGTGAAGGCCTTCTGGGCGTTGAGCAGCCTCTGCGTCGAGGAGTTCTCGATCAGCCCCCTCTCCATAGCCTTGTGCACGGAGTAGCGCTCCCGGCTGAGGAGGTCCACGATGCCCCCGGTGGCCGCCTGGGCCTCCAGCAGCTTCTGCCCGGTGATGGGGTCCAGCATGTTCTTGGCCACGGCCGTCTTGATGGAGCATTTGTTGTCTGTGGTTGTGTCATAGATGCCGGCGATGGGGAAGCTGTCATCGGCGAGCCCGAGAGAGACGCTGGGAGAGAAGAAGCCGGGGCCCTGGCGGGCTGGGGAGGCAAGCGGGGACTTGGAGATGATGGAGCCAATGGAGAGCGAGGAGCAGGGCTTAGTCTCCCCAGCCACGAGCAGCGCGAACTCGGAGATGGGGAGGTGGCCGTCCTTGTAGAGATGGTACTCCTCCTTGGAGATGCGCCGGCAGCGCAGGGCGGCCTCGATGGAGTATTGCTTCCCGCTCTTGCGGTCCAGGAGCACGGACTCCTCGCCACAGGGGCCCGAGGTGGTGACCTCCTCCCAGTCGCACTCGAGCTCCTGGAGCTGGAGGTACTGGCCTCGGTCGATGACGCCCCTCTTGTAGGCCTCGTACGGGGACATGTCCTTGCCGGTCTCGGGTTCAAGGATGGAGATCTTGGTGGAAAGGTTGGTCTCTCGCGTCTGGGTCTCCTGGTTGAGCTCCTCCCTGCTCACCTTGGCATGGAGGTCCCGGAGGGTCCTCTCCTTCTCGTAGATCTGGTCCTTCTCGCAGAGGATGGCCGCCTCGAGCTGCGAGAGCTCCTGGCCCTGCTGGGCGGCCTTCTGGCGCTCCTTCTCCGTCTTCTGGTTCAGCAGCTCCGCCTCCTCCTGCAGCCGCAGCACTTTCTGCTGCTTCTGCCTCTCCAGCTCCCGCAGCTCCTGCTGCAGCTGCCGGCGCTCCTGGTCCGCCTGGTCCCGGGCCTTGTGGAGCTCGGCCTCCTCCCGGGCCCAGGTCCGCCCCAGCGCCTCCGCCCGGTCCAGCCGCTCCCGGAGGTGCCGCACGTCCTCCTCCCGGCTCTGCCGGGCCGCGCGCTCCCTGTTGAGCGCCTCCCATGCCCGGGACCGCTCGCCCTCCAGCACCCGGTCCTTCTCCACCCTGATCACCTCCTTGTAGATGGTCTTCTCTTGCGACTTGGTGGTCTGGAGGACATCGATCTGGACCTGCAGGTTCTTGCACTCCCGGCGCAGCTCTGTCACCTGCGTCTTCTCCTGGTCCAGGTCCCGCCGCAGGGCCTCGGCGGACTTCTCCAGAGCCGGGTCCTTCTCCAGCTTGACCACCTCCTCCATGATGATCTTCTGTTGCACCACGGGAGGCCGCTTCTCCAGCTCCTGGATCCTCAGGGTCAGCTGCCGCAGCGCCCTCTCGGCGGCCAGCTTCTTGCTCCGGTCCTCGCGGAAGCTGAGCAGGCTCTCCCGCTCCCGCACGGCGGCCCGCAGCTGCTGCTCCTCGCGCTCCAGCTGCCGCCGCCGGCCGGCCTCCTCGTCCAGGCTGCGGCTCAGCCGGCTGTGGTCCTCGCGGAGCTTGGGGTCCTTCTGGGTGACCACCACCTCCTGCACCACCACCTTCTCCTCGGGCCGCCTCCTCTCCAGCAGCAGGTACCTGTTCTGCAGCTCGTGGACGGCGTCCTCCGCGGCCCGCCGCTTCTGGGCGGCTTCCCGCACCTCCTGGCGCAGCCGCTCGGCCTCCTTCTCCAGGACCGGGTCCTTCTCGTGGCGCACCACCTCCTTGTTCACCGTCTTGGTCTCCACCTTGGACCGCTCCCGCCGCCACTCGTCGCGCTCCCCCTGCAGCCGGATGAGCTGCTCCCGCGCCCGCCCGCTGCCGTTGACGAGCTCGTTGAGCTGGGCCTTCAGGCGGTCGATCTCCCGCAGCACCTCGGGGCTCCTCTCGTGCTTCACCACCTCCCGGGTCACCTCCTTGTACTCCACCGTGGGCTTCCGGGCCCGGAGCGCGGCCAGGTCGGGCAGCAGCCCCTCCACCTCCTGCTCGGCGCGGCTCCTCCTGCCCGCGGTCTCCTGCAGCTGCGCCCGGAGCCGCGCCCTCTCCCGCTGCGTCTCGGGGGCCACCTGGAAGGTCTCGTGCACGCGCTCCTGGAGCCGCACCGTGGGCTTCTGCTTCTCCAACGCGCTGCACTTGGCGCGCAGGTCCTCCAGCTCCCGCACCAGCGCCGTGTCCCTGCTCCTGGCCTCCTCCAGGAGGCGCCTCAGCCTGGACGCCTCTTCGAGAAGGCCCGGGTCCCGCTCCACCGTCTTCACCTCCTTCACGATCACCTTGGGCTCCACCGCGCCGATCGCGCGCTCTAGCTCCCCGATGCGAGCCTGCAGCTTGGCCGCCGCCTCGGCCGCCGCCTTCCTCCGCCCCGCGTCCTCCTCCACCTGCCGCCTCAGGGCCTGGGCTGCCTTGAGCGTTTCCAGGTCCTTCTCCACCTTGACCACTTCCTTCACCACGACCTTCTCCTTCACGTTCGGCGCCTTCTGCTCCAGGGCCAGCAGCTCCTTCTTCAGCGCCTCTAGCCGGGCCGAGACGGCGGCGTTCTCCCCGCGCAGGTGCTGGATCTCGCCGCTGAGCTGGGCCGCCTGGCTCTCCAGGCCGGGGTCCCTCTCGATCTGGGTGACCTCCTTGGTCAGCAGGTGAGGCTGCATGGCCTTCCTCTTGCTCTCCAGCTGGACGACCTTCTGGGCCACCGCCTCCAGGTCTGCCTGCAGGCCGGCCCGCTGCTTGCCTTCGTCCTCCAGCTGGGACCTCAGCGTGGACAGGCTGCTCTCCAGCTGGGGGTCCCGGTAGAACTCCACCACCTCCTTCTCTTCCAGCCTCTCCACGGGCCGCTGTGTCCTCAGCTGCAGCAGCTGGTCCCTCTGCTCCCCCAGCTGCTGCTGCAGCCGGGCCACCCGCTGCCTCTCCTCCTCCAGCTGCGACTTCAGGGCCTCTGACTCCCGCCCTGCTTGGGCTGGGCCCGCAGACCCCTGCTGTGCGCCGTGGGGCACCTGGACATCCTCACTGAGCTCCTTCTGCAGAGTGAGACAAAGAAGGGAAGAGCACTGGAGCAGGGGGCAGGGAAGGGATGAGCCCCACTTCCACCGGCCCCACCCCACCCTGAGATCAGAGACCCCTCCCTGCTTCCGGAGACTTCCAGGAGCTGCAGACCCGAGGTGTTTGGATGCAGGATTCTGAGAGGACCCCGCGGGCCCACGATGTTAGGACGCAAGGCAGTGTCTGGGAAGAGTTTGCACTAGAACGTGCGAACAGGACAGGTCTCCTCTCCAAACATTCTCCCCTCTCCTTCCATCTAGGCTCCCGGACATGGGCCCACGCTCCTCTGGGGGAATGCTGGAGTGCTCCTCTGGGTAGGAGAAAGCTGGCAAGTCCCTCAGCCAGACTTGGAGAGTCTCCTGGTCCCCCAGGCATAGAGACCTAGGCGGCCGTTGTGGCCAGTTCTACCTAAGGCTGAAGACGTGCGAATTTTCTCCCGTCCCCACCAGTGGACTGCCCAGTGGTGAAGCTGTGACCGCCCCGAATGACCTCTCCAGGGCCTGACGCTGAGATGGATACGGGCCTGGAAGAGCTGCGGGGGGGGGGGGGGGACGATGGGAGGAGGTGGGGAGCTGCTCCCCCTGTTCCCCCCGCCCCCGCCAGCCCCTAAGGCCCCGGGGCTAGGAGGAAGGCAAGAGGGGGCCAGGTCAATGAGCAGCCCAGGCTGCCCCGTAAAGGGGACGCAGGGGCTGCTGTCGCCAGCCATACCTTCTCCAGCATCTTTCTGGCAAACTCCAGCTGGTGCAGCTGCTGCTGGTGGGCAGCCACGAGCTCCGTGTAGGCCTTTGTCAGGCTCTTCTCCTAGAGAGGCCGAAGGAAGGTCAGAGGAGGGCAGGGTCCTCTCCAGCCCTAGCAGCTGCAGAGCTGGTGCCGGGGGGAGGCAGGGGACACCAAGCCCCACCGGCCTGTCCCATCTCACCTGCGCCTGGATGCTCTCCTCCAGGGGAGTCACGCGGGCTCTCTTGGGAGCCGACCCTGCCTCGGCGGTCTCCAGGGAGCAGCGGTAGGTTTCTGCCTGCAACTCATAGTCCTGAGCAGGGAGGGAAGGACGACGGGCTCTTAGTCAGTGGCGGCCGCTGGGGGTGGTAAAGCAGGGGACCGGCAGGAGGGAGGGGAGAGGAAGGAACGTGCTCACCTGGAGAGCTGACTGCAGGTCCTGGGAGAGGCGGGACACCGTGGCCCTGTCCTGCTCTCGGCCCTGGATCTCCTGTTGTAGCCTCTGCCAGGGAGGAAGTGACAGGGAGGTCAGCAAACAGCGCTCACCCAGTCTCCCCTGCAGGGGCCTTGGGTGCCGCCTGCGCCCCACAGGGGCAGGAGGTCGCCTGGGAAACTGCCTTTCCAGGCATGATTGTCTCCAGGAATTCTTCCTTCTGCTTTGGCAGAGTCCCTTCCCTCCACCTAGTGCCCCTCCGACTCAGGTTCTAGAAGGCGGAGGTTCTCACCCAGCGTTGTGCCTCACAGCCACCTAGAGAGCCTGTTAAAACAGAGATGCAAGGCCCCGTCCCGCCCCCAGAGTCTCCGGGCAGATCTGGCTGGGGCCCAAGGATTTGCATGTCTAAGTGTCTCCGTGCCGCTGGTGCTGCGGGTCCGGGGACCACCCTCTGAGGACCCCTGCTCTGTCCCACTTGTTCTTAAGCCTGGGTGCCCCTTGTATTCACTTGGGGAACTTTGAAAAAAAAAGTGCTGATGTTCTGGTCCCAGCAAAGCCAATTTGATCAGGCCGGGGTGGGGTTCTGGTGCATGGGTGTTTTAAAAGCCCCGGGGTGGTTCTAATCAGCAGGCAGGTCTAAGACTGTCCCAAGCCACCCTCCTGACATTATCCCAGACACTGTCATTCTCCTGCAGTCCCAGGCCCTTGCCCTCCAGGCCTCTCGTCCTGCCCCCGCGTGTCCTGCCGCGGGCTCTGTCTCCACCAGAGCACCTGTGGTGCACCGGCCTCCCCCCGCAGACTGGGCTGCTCATGAGCCGGCCGGACCCGCAGCCTCTGGTTCATGGCCAGTACATAGCGGTAGGAGTTGGAAGCCCCAGGAGCATAAAGCTCGCTGCCCGCCTCAGACCGGATGGACACGGCCTTGCCAGGTGGAGCATTTAGGGTGGGGGTGGGGGTGGGGGGTTGGGGGTCACCCTGGGGGTCTGTGGTCTGAGCTCTGAGGCCTCTTAGAACACTGGCCACTCGGGGGCCACGTGCCTCCCCCCCACAGGTCGCCCCCCAGACAGCCCCAGCTCCTCACCTTCTGCGCCTGCAGCTTGTAGGCGATCTGGCTGGGCCCCTCGCCGGGCTGCACCTGGGCGCGGGGCAGGTGCTCCAGCCAGAAGCTCAGGTTGTCCCTGCAGTTCTTGAACTGCTGGTAGGTGAGGCCGACGTCCTGCAGCATCTTCTCCCTGCGGGAGGAGGAGGCCCGGAGCTGAGGTGAGCGCTGCCCTGTGCGGACAGGTGAGGGGCGCACGGAGGAGGCTGGGGGGCGCCTCCCTGCCCGGGATGAACCAGAAGGGCCGAGTGACCCACCGGGCTGAGCCCCTCACTCTGGGCCTGCGTTGGAGCTGGGCGTTCAGGGACGGACCAGACCGTCTCAGCCAGGGAGGTGGGTGGGCTTACCCTGGGAGACGGCTACTGCTATTACCCCGTTTCAGAGCTGAGGGAACCAGCCTCAGAGAGGTGAGGTCACCAGTCCGAGGTCACACAGCTCGGCGGCAGCAGCTGCTTGCTGTGCGCTGTGGGGCCTGCCCCGAGCCCCGATGGCCCAGCCACTCACCGCAGGTCCAGCTGGTCCCCCACAGCGTGGTAGCGGTCGGTGAGGGCCCGCGCCTGGCGCTGCTGGCGAGGCAGGTCTTGGCAGAACTCATGGAAGTTGTTCTGCAGGGCGCCGCACGCGTGCTCAGTGGCCTTCAGCTCCCGGTGCAGCCCCAGCACGCAGGCCTGCCGTTCCAGCAGCTCCCTCCGCAGGCGCTGGGAGAGGACAGGACACGACGCCATGCACCCTCAGGGTTCCACGAGTCGCCCTGTGACCCTACCCGCCCATGAATGCTTGGTGAGGCCGTGGCCCGTCCCCCCGGGAGGCCACCCGGCCCCTCACCTGCAGCTCGCTGACCCTGTCCTGCAGGGCGCCCGGGCCGGCGGGGATGGGGGCCTCCTGCGCCACGGTGGTCTCGAAGCCTCGGATGACCCTGTCCGCGTCCTGGATCTGGCGCTCCAGCCCCAGGGCAGCTCTGGCTCTGTCTCCAGGGGGGCCCAAGGTCAGGTGCTTTCTTAGCCGCACCCCGGCAGGGCCACCCAGCTGTCCCCTTCCTCAGTCCCCGGAGCACTCACTTCTCCCCGTAGAGGTTGCAGAGAACCTGCACGTCGTTGTACTTGTTCTTGACGCTGTTGAGGACCACGGGCAGGTGCAGGGCAGAGGGGCCCACGGGCTGGGCGGACAGAAACGCCTCACACTCACGCTGAACGGCCTCCTTCTCCGCTCCCAGGCCCTGCAGCCGCTGGGCTGTGTCCTGGGGCAGGGAGGGACAGGGTCAGAGGTCTCTTTCCTGCTGGGTCAACCCGACCCTGCCCACCAGGCCTCAGAGTGTGGTGGGGGCGAGCCTGGGCGCAGGCCCCAGACCCGGGGACAGTCCTGGCCCTGAGAGTCCCCGTGTGGATGACCGTGGGCCAGTCAGCCTGGCCGAGCCCCAGTCTCCTCAACTGAAGAATGATGGGAGGAGGCAGCGAGACCCCGTGTCGCTGTGCACTGCACAGAACGTCAGTGTCCTGCCCTGCCGCCCCAGGTCAGACAGCAAAGCCTGAGCTCTGTCCCGGTAGGGTTATTCTGTCCCTCCTCATCCGCTCATCCGCTCTGAAAGCCATCGGTGCCGGCTCTGCCGAGCACAGCGGTCTCACTGGGCCTCCGGGTGGTGTCTATTACTGCCCTCGGCCTCCTTTTGCCCCTGCCTCCCCCCACCCCGTCTCCTCCCCACAAGACTCCCTCAGAACCAATGGCAACACCGCCCGCTCATCCCGTCCCGGCCTCTGACCCGGGAAACGTCCTCCCCCCGACCATACAAGCCGGAGGGGACAGCAAGCTGTAGGATGATGGGTACGGACACGACTGGGAAATTTAGGAACCAAACCCAAACCAAACCACCAGTTGGGAAGGACGGAACCCAAACTGCACCCCCCGCCCCAGGCGCCGGGGAGGGACGGAGAAGGAGTACATGCGGCTGCCTGGCCAGGGAGGCGCCCCCACCTGCCTCCAGGAGAAATCCCGCTCAGGCTTCCTTGCCGCTCTCAGACCGTCACCAGAACGCCTCCCCAGTGCGGGCTACAGGGCCTTTACTCTGGGCCCTGCCGTTCTGGAACCTTCCCAGGTCTTAGCGCACCTCGTTCAGATGAGCTGAGTATTATTGTGTGTCTTTGGTGATGAGGAGACCAAGGCCCAGAGAGGTTAAGTGACTTGCCAACATCACAGAGCTGGTCGGTGAAGGAGCCGGGACTGGAGCCCTGGACTGTCCACTCCCTTCCTTGCCCTGGGTCCCTGCGGCTGCTCCCACACTTGCCTCACCCTTAGTTCACACGCCCCCAGCACGGGACTGCTTCTCATCCCCACCGTCCTCGCTCACCCACCCACCTGGTGGCTTTGGATGCGGCCCTCCAGGTCCTGCGGTGGTGCTGCGCGGCTCAGCGGGGCTCGGGCCCAGGCCAGCACCCGCTTCTCTATCTGCTTCAGGTCTCCATCTAGCCGGGTCATCTGCATCAGGAGCTTCTGGGCCTGAGGGTCTGCTGGGGCCGAGCCAGTGGGAGCTGGGGGCATAGGGAGCCGTGAGGGTCCGAGGCCCATCTTCCTGAGGAGCAGCTCTCCCCTGGGTGCCCCCAGAGCATCCTGTGGGGGGTAGGACGGGAGAGGGACAGAAGGCAGGGCCTAACCAGGGGAGGGACAATGCTTGGGGCTTGCCGACCCAAGAGCTGGACTCCCCTAGCAGGAGTCCCTAATCCAGGACGACCGCCTGCCCATCGCAACCCACCCACAGTGGCCAACAAACCCCCCAAGTCCCCGGCCAGCCCTCGTACCCTGCTGGCCGGTCTGTAAGGGCTGCGTAACACTGGCCGCCAGGTGGCTCTGGACTGTGTCCAGTCTCTGCTTCAAGGCCTGCAGCTCCGAGGCCAACCTAGAACAAGGAGATCAGAGAAGGACGTCTCTCTCTCTCTCCGAGCCCCCCACCCCACCCAGGAGTCACAGGTCCAGGAGGAGGCCAGGCAACGGCCTCAAACAGCACAGGAGCTGGTCTGGGCCCACAGCCTGCCTCCTGCCCCTGAGGAGCGCCAGGCAGACCCACTTGGAGGCTCTGGTCACGGCTTCAGGGTCCGGAGCCGGGATGCAGAAGCAGGCGGCTGGGGCGCGTTTGGTCTCCCCACCTGGGCCCTGAATGACCCAGGTGTGCTGGTCAGTGTTGTCCATCAGCAAATACCGCTCGCCCCGCAGCAGCTGCACCTGGGGGACAGGTGGGGAGGGGCTCGTGGAGGCTCAGGGCAGGGAATAAGGGAAGGAATGAAGGTCAAGATGGGGTAGGGGCGGGGACAGGCCAGAGGCCGGGCAGGGCTTGGGGAACGGTGGGGCTGGGGGCCTGGGGGAGGGGGTGGGACCGGAGGGGGCAGGGCTGCGGCGGGGCGGGCCGAGTGCGTACTTCTCCTGAGTCCCAGTCGCAGATGCTGTCCACATGCAGGGGCTGCTGCGGCGGGTTCCTGCGCTGCTGCAGAGGCGCCACCTGCTGGCTCCGCCGCTGCAGGTCCTTAATGGTCTTCTCCGCGACGGCCAGCTGCTTCTTCTCTGCCTGTGGGGTGCCAGGCTGCCCTTGAGGCCCGCCCCGTGCCACCCCTCCCAGAGCCAGGAGTCCGGTCTTCACAGAGACAGGGTCTCTAAGACAGGCAAGTCAAAGAAGCCCCTCCAGGGGGCCCAGGACTCCAGAATCTGCTGGTTGGGGTGGAGGGGCTGCCTAGCATCACTCAGGCCTCCAGAGTGGAGGCAGGGTCTGGCTCAGAGCTCTCCTGGGGGGTCCCTGTCACATTACAGGTGAGGAAACAGGTCCAGAGCGGGGGACGGGCTTGCTGGTAACAGAGCAACCCCCTCTTGCTGGAGCAGACCCCCTTTTCCTGCCCTCCAAATGGGCTCAGGGCAGAACTAAGCCCCCGGGAAGGGTGAGGCCCAGACCCAGGGGCCAGCCCCAATCCCTGGAGTGGAATGCAGGTGGCCTGGGCAGGGGGAGGGGCCCCTCTCACCTCCAGCTGCTGCAGCAGCTCTGTGGGGGCACCAGGGGGCGCTCCAGGGGCTGGGCTGTACTGGGTGTCCAGGCTGGAGTTCACCTTTTCCAGGGTTTGGCTGACGGAGTCGGCCTCTTCCTGGAACTGAGGTCCTGGACAGTCAGGGGCAGCCCACTGCCCACCGACCCTGCAAGCCAGCTAAACGCAAATTGTCCCTGTTCCCCGAACTGTCGGCTTTCAGGCCGTGGGGCCTTTCCACCGGATTTTGGGCTCCCTGAACGTGACTTAGTGTTATAAAACACCTTGGCTTCTGTCCTTCCTGCCCAGGGGGAAGCAGGCCTCTCCTGCTCACTCCAGCACCTGCGGTGGTCCTGGCTGGGGCCGGGGATGGGTGCAGGGTGTCGGGGCTGGAGTGGGAGCCAGGAGCACGCTCTGAAGCCGGGATCACCCCTGCAGCTGGGTGATGCGGCAGAACTCCTGTCCGTGGGCGTGATAACGGTACGGTGGTTATGTAGGAAAATATGTTTTTAAAAAAGGAAGAAAAAGGGGCATCTGGGTGGCTCGGTTGTTAAGCATCTACCTTTGGCTCGGGTCATGATCCCAGTGTCCTGGGGTCGAGACCCGCATCAGGTTCCTTGCTTAGCAGGGGGCCTGCTTCTCCCACTCCTACTCCCCCTGTTGTGTTCCCTCTTTCACTGTGTCTCTGTCAAATAATAAATAAAATCTTACAAAAAAAGGGGGGGGTGCCTTGGTGTCAGTGGGTTAAAGCCTCTGCCTTCGGCTCAGGACATGATCCCAGGGTCCTGGGATCAAGCCCTGCATCGGGCTCTCTGCTCAGCAAGGAGCCTGCTTCCTCCTCTCTCTGCCTGACTCTCTGCCTCCTTGTGATCTCTGTCTGTCAAGTAAATAAATAAAATCTTAAAAAAAAAAAAAGGGAAGGAAAAAACTCTTTGGCTTTTGTCCCTCTCAAAGCATATGTAACATTTTGGGTGGAAATCACCAAATAAATAAATAAAATAAGTCCCTGTTGTGCATTCTGTCAACGTTTCTCAACCCTCTTTTCACGATCATCCCTTCTCAGGAGAGTTGTGGGACATCTTTCCCTTATTAATCTCGCTATAAAGTTGTAACCCTACAGATATGCCGTGTATCTGTCAGGGATGTGTACTGATGACGTACGCTCAAAAAGAGGAAGTTGTTTTCTCCCCGCTTAAGAACCAACCCTCCCTGGGAGCCATGTGACCGTGTGGCGTTCTCCGGGCCCCTCTGTGCCCGGCCCGGAGCCCTGCAGCCGCCTGCCACAGCCTCCCCTGCCTGGCTCGCGCCCCCGGCCACAGGCTCACCCGGCGGTAGGCTTCCACGTGCTGCAGCTGGCTCTCCTGACAGATGCACAGGTTCAGAAAGTTCTGCCACTCCACCTTCAGGGCCTCCTGGTGGGTCTGCGGACAGCGGCACCGAGCCCTCGGACCACGCCCGCCCCGATCCGCGCCCCCGTCCGCTGCCCAGACCCGGGCCGCGTCTCCCTCTCTCCCCAGCCTCCCTGGGAAGCCCCCCACCCCCAGCCCCACCGACGGAGGGGGCCGGCATCCCTGGGACAGTGGGCGGGATCTGTCCCTCGCACCTGGATGGGCCCCACGGCCGGGTGGCCCAGCTCCACCATGCGCTCTCCGTCGTCCTCCAGCTGGTTCACGCTCTGTTCCTGCCTCAGCAGCTCGTGCTGCTTGAAGTGCTGGGTGGGCGGGGAGAGTCGGGAGCATGGGTGAGGAGGGGACAGGTGGAGGAAGCCCCTGTCTCCCCGCCCACCCCCCTGGCCCCCCAGCACCACTCTCCCCCGCCCACCTCATACTCCCGCCGCACGCCCTCGGGGTCGGCCAGGAGGTCGCTCCAGTCCTGCCGCAGGATGCTCTGCTGCTGCTGGCCCAGGGCGCTCAGCTGGCGCGTGCAGGCCTGCAGGTGCGTGTACAGGCTGCCCAGGCTCTGCCCGCGCCACGAGGCCGCCTTCTGTGCTCGGGAGGGCGGGGAGGGGACAGGGGTAGCGAGGGGCACCGTCAGCCTGCGCCCAGAGATGCTGTGCCCCCCAAGGGTGCAGGCAGGCAGGTCTGCCCCACTCCCAGCCCTTCCCCTGCTCACCAGGAGGTCCCGGTATTGGCTCCTGATGGTAGCTGCGTCCTGCCTCGGCCAGCGGGGGGCGGGGAGCACAAAGCAGGCTCGGTGAGAGGCGGGGCGCGGGGGAGAGGGCAGCCCACACACCCCGCACCCATCTCGCCCCTGCCCGCATCCCTTGGCCCAGAGGTCCTGCTGGGCCACACCGGCTCTGATGGGGGAGGTGGGGGGAGGGCTGCAGGGCCAGGCGGGGCTGTACGGCACGTACCGACCCAATGAGGTTCCGGAGCTGCTGCCCGTAGGCCTCGATCTCCTTCTGCAGGATGTTGTGCTCGGCGATCTGCTGCTCCAGCTCCGCCATGCCCGGCCCGTACTGGCCCTCGCAGACCTGCTTCTGCAGGAGAGCCGACCGCTCAGCTCAGCCAGCGGGCTAGGCCTGCGCTCGTCCTCCCTGCGTCCCCGTGTGGAGAAGCGGAATCGGTCGTTTGGGCAGAGGGTGGACAGGCCAGCTGAGCGGCCTCGGGGGATGGCAGCCCGCTCGCCCCGGGGGACGCGCTTGTTCTCCAGCGGCCCGGGCTGAGGCCTGAGCATCTTCGTGACTACGGCCCCGGACTCCTACGGGTCCCCAGGACACAGCACTCAGCCTCTACAACACCTCCCTACTCTTCCCTGCCTCCTGCCCTCCCTGGCCTCGGCACCTCCTACCTAGAAAGCTCTCACTAGCTCTGGGACCCTGTGACACCCTCCTCTGCCCCTGCCCTCCCCACTCTCCCTTCATTGTCATCGTGGCACCCCTTCTGTTGTGACATCGAAGCACAGTTCCTCACCCGAAGTTCAGGGTGCCCATGACCTGGCTTCACCTGCCGGCCCAGAAAACCCCGTTTCCCGCCACACCCCGGGCTGGAGCCTCTGTTTCTTCCTCTGGAGCGCCCTCTCCTCACCGTTCCACCCAAAGCCCAATTAAGCTCCCCCACCTCCCTGAGCCCTCTTCCTGCAGCCCCTTCCTGCAGGAAGCCTCCCCTGCCTGCACTGTCTCCTCTGCTCTCTCCCTTCCCAGACCCTCCCACAGGTGCAAGTGCCCCAGCAGGCCCCTTGACGACACACAGCTCGGTTTTGCTGTCTGATGGTGCCAGGTGTGACTTTGAGGACCTGGAGGTGTCTCCGACGCAGAGGACAGCGCTGACCTGTTTCTGCTCCAGCACGCGCGCCCAGTCCACCCTGGGCCCCACGTCGGGCGGTAGCACTATCTTCTCGTACAGGGCACGGTACTCGGCACACTCCTGGGTCACCCGCTCGTGCAGCTGCTTGATGCTGGCAAGGAGGGGGTCAGCAGGTCAGGGCCGGGCCTGGGGCTCCCCTGGAACCCCAGTGCCTCCGACCTAGAGCCCTGGCCCCGGCTGCGCCCACTCACTCCTTCTCGATCTCCTCGGCCTGCGGGTGCTTGAGGCGCCGGGCTTTGTCCACATCCAGGAAGAGGTCCTTCAGCAGCATCTCGGCCTCCTTCAGGCTGCGGCCCACCTCCTGCCGGTGCTGCAGGGCCTGGCTCTGCTCACTGTGCAGCCGGTCCTGTAGGCGGGGGACCACATCCCGCCTGAGCCCCGCCCTGAGCTCCCCGGGCGGCACCGCCAACCTTGGCGCTCGCGCGGGCAGAGGGCCAGGCCCAGGGCACCTGTGGGGGGGGTGCAGGGACACGGGGAGACCCAAGCCCCACCCCCGAACCCCTCTAAGCCCCCGAGTGGGGAGTCCACCAGAAAAGGAGAGCTGAGGCCTCTCTCCCACCAGGTTTGGGGACCGAGCAGGGAAGGATGAGGGTTGTCTGTCCTCCTTTAGCCGCCCCCAGTGGCCACTCAGGGGCTTTAGTGGGCCTCCCATGTCCCCACGCCCCTCCGCTTGCCCCTGAGGCCTTACCTGCTGCAGTCTCTTCTGGGTCTCCAGGATGTCCCGCTCCACCTGGTCAGCGTTGGCCTGCATGCGGGAGATGAGCAAGGCCAACTGCTCGGTGGCAGCCCTGGGGTGCCGGTGGGGGAGGACAGAGCGAGCACGGTTGGAAAAGACCCCTCTGTTCACCTGCGTGGGGTCTCTTGTCTCCCTCTGCCCTGTCCTGCCCTCCAGCTGGTGTCACTGCCTGGGAGGGAGGCGTCTAGGACCTGGGGCGCTCTGGTCTCTCTCAGTAAGGGACTCTGTGAGACACCCGGCCCTGGAGGTGGGGGAGCACTGTCCTCACGTGAGGGTTCAGAAAGTGGGGGTCTCTGGGGTATCCGGCACCATGCAGCAGGCCAACATCACAGTCCTGGCCGTGACTTCCCAACCCCGCCCAGCTCCCTGCCACTTCCTTGGGAGTGAATCATGGCTCAGCCACTAATACCCGAGACAGCACGGCTGGGCTTTTGGGAGGGGCAGTTGGACTGGCTGTCCCCTACCTCATCCTCCTCCCACCCCAGGCCTGTCTCCCCCTCACCACCCTGGGCTTTGCTTAGAGCCAGGCTAACAACCGTTCGGAGGGGCTGCACAGCAGTGGGGCAGGGGGGAGGCTGAGAGATGGTTGGGGTACCCTGACCATGACCCCAGATTTGAGGATTGAGCCCCAGATTCGGACCTGACTTGCTCCAGGTCACACAGCAAGCAGCAGAGTATGAGCCTGATCTGACTCCCCAGGGTCCTTTCCATGGGGCACCTGCTGTGTGCCTGAGCTCACTCTCTGGGGCCTAGGGAACCACAGACCTAATAAAAGTAGAGTGGTCCAAGGCTCATAAGCATAGCACCCTACGAGGTTACAGTCCTGGGGAAGGCTTCCCTGAGCTGGACCTTGAACTCGGGGTCAGAGGATGAGCCCACCCCTACCCTCCAGACACCCAACCCCCCCAGACACCTCCCACCCCGGCCCAGGCTGAGGGGCAGTCTGAAAGAACTCTGTGGCCAGACAGCCTGGGTTTGCTCACTCTCTAGCACTAATGCTGTGTGGCCTTGGGCAAGTTACTTAAACTCTGTGCCCAAGGTTCCTCACTTGTAAAGTGGGGCTTTGACTGCATCGCAGCGCTACTGCGAGTGTTTGGAAAATGAACCATCTGAGGCGTCCAGGGCACAGCCTGCCTAGAATGGGCGTCCACACGCGCTGGGTTTATCCCCCTGGAGTGCAGGCACCATGAAGGCCAGGACCCGTCAGTTCTCTGTAAGTTGGCGTCCTCAGTGCCTACAAGAGTCCCGGCACACAGTAGGTGCTCAATAAATACGTGTTCAACCAGTGGGTTGCACACCAGGGAACCAGTGAGCTGTTTGGGGGGCCGCAGCCGGAGCCGGCCAGGCTGTGTGGACAGACTTGCCAGCTGTCCCCAGCTAGGAGCCTACCTGGGGACAGGGAGCTGCGGGCCCTGACCCCTGGGCGACCTGTCCTCAGGCCAGGCCTCCTGGGAAGGCTGCCCCCACCGGGAGGAGCACACTCCACCCTGGGCAGGGCCGAGGAGCGCCAGGGAGGACAGGTCACTCCAGTGAGAGTCTTAACTGCTGTTTTTCCTGTCTGCCCAGAAGCCCAGCCTCCGTGTCATCGCCCCAGTCCGATCCCTATCAAGGTAATGAGCCTTTCATCTCCGCTCCCGTCTGCCCCCGCCACCCTGCACAGGCCAGCGAGAGGCAAGAACGGGAGGGAAGCAGACAACTTGTCTGCGGACCATGGGGCTGCCGAGGGCCAGGCTGGGTCCAGCGGGGAGCTGGGGGAGCAGGGGGAGGCTCTGAGGATGTCCTGGCCTGCAGGGCCCTCCCCTTTCCCAGTAACACCCTCTCCTCATACCACTCGGTTCAAGAATCACCCCAACACTGTAACACAACTCACAGTCAGAGGGGAGAGCCTTCGGATGAAAGCTGCAGCTTGGGCTCCGCAGCACAGCCCCGCCTCCCCGCACCAGCCACCCCCTCCACCCCCACCCCCCACCCCGTCTCCCCGCACCAGCCCTCCCCCGCCTCCACCTCTTGGCCTCAGTCCTTCTGCCCACCCTGGGCCCAGGTTCCAAGGGTCAGCCCAGCCCTAGCGGAGTCTTGAGGGCCAGAGTCACAGACAGGGAGCCAAGCACCCCGGTCTCCCAGCCACCTGGCCCCACCCCATCCAGTGTGTCTCCTGCAGAGCACCCCTACCCACGGCTCTCAGGCTCCCTGGACAGTGCGCGAGCCCCCCGCCAGCCCTGGCCTCCTGCCGGGGCTGGAACTCCATCCAGGCTTGGGAGACATTCCACCCCCACCACCACCCCCAGATTTTTGGCCTCGGGACACTAAATGCCAGCACTGGGCTGGTCCTGAATTCCGGGCTGCCATCTCCAGGAGCCTAGAGCACCTGGGCCTGGCACCACCCCCGCCCCAGTCCGCTGCCCCAGCCCCGCTCACCGGCTGTGCTTGCTGGGAGAGCCCTTGGGGGAGCCCTTGGCCGGGGAGCCCTTAGGGGACCCCTTCCCCTGGGAGCCTTTGCTCAGACCCTTGAACATGGTCGTAAAGGCAGGTGCCGGCTCAGGCGGGGCTCGGCTGGTGCAGGCAGGTGGCGGGTGGCAGGCGTGTGTCCTCCCCGGCTGCTTAGCTGGGCTCTGGTGAGGTGGGGCGGTCAGGCCCAGGGAAGGCAGTTTCTGGGAGGCCCCTCCCCGCAGGTAGAGGCTGCGAGCGAGCGCGGGCCGGGCTGCCACGCATGCACCCCACACTGCCCACACTCGGCTGCTCCTGCACGACCAGTTTGGGAGGAAAGGGCACAGCCCAGAGGGCGGGCCGCCCGAGCCTGCCCGACTCCCAGAGAAGGTTTGGACTTGTTACACCCACACGCCCAGAGGGAACCAGCGATCACACCCAGACGGGGAAATAGCCGGCCCGGGAGGGACAGGGCTGCAGACAGGCAGATGCTCACACATGCCCGGGGACGGAGGCCCGGCCTCAGAGCTCGGGCTGGGGGTTAGTAAGCACCTGCAGGCACACAGGGCAGCCGGCTCTCAGGCGATCGGGCACGTCCCCACCCACAGCTCTCACCCCACCCCGGCCCGGGCCGTCTGGCCTCGGCTCTGCGCCCTCCACCAGCGCTGTGGGGCAGCCGGGGGCATTCACCCTGGACAGCCGGCACAAGGTCCATTTTTAAAAGTGGGCACCCGCAGTCGACTCCTCGGACAACCCTGCAGTCCCACTGCCCGAGCTTCCTGGCTGGCTCAGGGTCACCCTGTCTGTGGCTCTGGGATCCCCCGAAGTCTCAGACCAGCTCCCGAGGGGCTGGGACGCCCCCCGTGCCCCTCGCCCCAGGACCCCCAGCATCAGCCTCCAGATGCTGCCGAGCCTGGGGTCTGGTTGAGCCCCCTGGGAACCCCGTGCTTGGGTTTTCTCTCTGCCTCTCCTCACTTGGTCCCCCCAGAAGTGGCCCCGGGTGGCTCTTCTGGAGTCAGATGGGGCGGTGGACAGAGGTGCCGGTTTACCGGCCTCTTCCCGCATTGAGTGCCAGAGAGGCCATCTTGGTAGCCGCCTTCCCTGCGGCGCCCCCCCCATCTCCAGGCCCTCCTTTCACTGGCCCACCTTGAAGAATCCTTCTACAGCTCCAGAGCCACTCCCCGGAACCATTGCGGCGCTGGTGGAGGGCAGGCAGGACAAGTAGCAAAGGGGAAGGAAGCCGTTGTGCTGGCTTTGGAGCCCGGGGACAAACTGGCAGGCCCAGCGGAGGGCAGAAAACAGACGAAGTAGGGATGAATCCCTCCAACTAGAGAGGGCAGGGGGAGAACCGAGACTGGCCAAAGGTCCCAGTGGGATGAAGAGGCTGGAGTCCCTTTTGGCTGAGTCTCATGGACACGCCACTGAACCTGGTCCTGGAGAGGGGACCCAGGAATCACCCATCCCGATGGGGGAGAGGCTGGGGGTGCAGCGGGGGAGGGGAGGGTACCAGGGGGCCTTGACAGTAGCAACAGGGAAGCTGAGTGTCTCCGAAGCTTCGTTCCCAGTTCAGTGTTGTGAGCTGGAGCAGGAGATGGAAGACCAGGCCCAGAGGCCACGCAGCCCCGCCCCAGCCCCTCCTCCACGTTACTGCTGGGTGACAATTTTCTTTGAACCACTACTTGCAGGCGTGCAATCGATTGTCCTCAGAAAGGGGCCGCTGCTTGACCAACGGAGGGAGCCAGGAACCAGCCCTGAACAGGCCGGCCTCTCATCTCCGACCACTGAGCTCACGTCCTTATTTTTGAGATTAGATGAGTGGTGGCAACGCCCAGGAGAGCCAAGACAGGAGGCAGGAGGAGGAGGTCCTACCTCCCCGAGAACTCTGGGCCCCTTCCTGGGAGGTGGTGGTCACTGGCGGAAGGGGGCCCAGAGGGAAAAATGTCAAGACTCCAGCACTGGGAGCAGGAGCAGCCAGGGGAGCCTCCCCCAGCTCCCAAAGCTGAACGGGGGAGAGGGATGGAGACCCCAGGCTGCCACGGCAGGAGGCAAAAGGCAGCCAGGCTGAGATCTGAAACGGTTGAGCTTTGTCTCCAGTCTGCAGAAGCTCTCCTGGAAATAAATGAGCACCACGGAGGCTCTCACACACCCCAGATTAAGGCTAACTGATTCACTGCAAGAAAAACAAGAGCTGAATTCCTGGCGTGACTGTCTAACGCCGAATCAAATCAGCGGCCAGCTCCCCAGACAGGGGCTGACATGCCGCCAGCAGGAACAGCCTGATCTTGGAGACACTCCTAGTCAGATGGCAGGGCCCTGACCCCCCAAGACCAAAACTCGGGAGGGACTAAGAAAGAAAAGATGTAGGGCTTTAAATATGTGAGAAAAACAATGGTCATTTAGAAGGCTGGGACGGGACAGAGCCTCCATGGAGAACTGAACCGCCTCATGCGGCAGCCCCAAGACCTCGGCCACTGGATTTCAAAGACCCAGTGTGAAAGAAGACGTAAAATATCTCATCAACAGGGGCGCCTGGGTGGCTCAGTGGGTTAAGCCGCTGCCTTTGGCTCGGGTCGTGATCTCAGGGTCCTGGGATCGAGTCCCGCGTCGGGCTCTCTGCTCAGCAGGGAGCCTGCTTCCCTCTCTCTCTCTCTCTGCCTGCCTCTCTGCCTACTTGTGATCTCTGTCAGATAAATAAATAAAATCTTTAAAAAAAAAATCTCATCAAAAATTTATCTTGATTAAAGTCACAATATTTTGGATACACTGTGTTAAATGAAATGTACTTCTAAAAATCAGTTTCACCGGTGGCTTTTTACTCTTTTTAAATGCGGCTGCTAGCGGCTACTAGGAAACTGAAAATCTCACACGTGGCTTGCATTTGTGGCTCACGTTAAGTGAACGCGCAGTTCAAAACCTCTGGGTAACTTCCGACTCCCCCCAAACTTAACTCTAACAGCCTGGTGTTGGCCAGAAGCCTCACCAGCAACAGAAAGGGTCGATCAAATACATCTTCTGTGCCGTATGTATCATACACTGTATTCTCACAGTGAAGAAAACTAAAGTGTCACTAAAATGCCATTAAAACGTCACTAAAATCATAAGGAAGAGAAAATATATTTACAGCACTGAACTGTATTTATATATAAAAGAAAAAGAAAAAAGGCCCCAGATGAGCGGACCTGTACAGCACGAGCCCATGCTTTTCAAGGGCTAATTAGACAAGTGTACCAAACAGCCCTGGTCTACAAGCTGGACAGGGTACAACAACTCCCAGCCTTCCCAGGCCTCGCCCTGCCACATCTCCTCCTTTTGAACCAGGCAGGAAGCCCAGGACTGGCTCCCTGTCCTGCCTCCTGAGCCTCCTCTTGCCTGGTGCTTGCTTTCTCCTCTATGGAGTGAGAGGCTGAGGCCCACTGGTCCGGGGTCTCCCCCGCAAGCACTGTGCCAGCTCGGACTTCTCATCTCCGAGCCCTGGGAGCTGGCAAGTGGGCTGACACAGGCCACTCACAGCTCACGGGGCGGGAGGCCCGAGCAGGCGAGCTGATCGGAACAGAAAGCCGCCAAGCTCCCAATTCCAAGGCCGCCATGCAGGCCGGCAGCTGGGAACAGGGCGGCAGCTTGGAGAGTGTAATAGCGCTTAAGCTACCCGCTCTCTCCTCCAGCTGTCGGGGCTCCCGCAGGGGACATTGTTCTCCCTGCTGCAGCAGATGGCGGCAGTTCCCGACTCTGCCCTGGGAGCCATAACCTGCCATGCTCCCGTATGCTCCCGGGTCAGGATGAGCTTTGCCATCTCAGGAAATTACTCTCTGTTTAAAAAGCTCTGCCACCAGACCCTTGGAGCCAAGCTGGCTGATAACCTCTCCTGCCTCACCCTTCCTTAGCCCGCCGGGGAGCGAAGGTGCCTCCCCCAGCTGGGCCCGGAGAGGACAAGGACTGGTGAGGAGGGGAGCTAGGGCTGACTCGCCCTCTGTCTGCAGGCGCCAAGCGTAGCAGAGCTGTGGCCCCAGGAACCCACAGGGTGGTCTGGAGGAGGCTTTCTTGGCCTGAGTGTGCCCAGTAAGCCTGCTAAAAACAAACGCTGAACGTCAGCCTGGAGGGAAGCAGAAGGTGACCACGGCTTGCCTAACTAGAGCAGAGCAGGCAAGAAAAGGAGATGGTTATTCCTGTGGGGCCTTTTACAGGAGTGTCTAGAGGAAGCACTTCACACCAACCAAGCAACCAACCCTACCTGTTGGGACATCAGGGTCCCCCATGCTAGACGGCGAGATGGAGGATACAGGGTGACCTCAGCAGTCCCCAGGTCCCAAGCCTGCCTAAGAGGACAAGATCGAGGCTGTTCCCCTCTAGGAGTGACTCCCTTTCCTAAGCCTTGGGCCACAGCAGTCAGCCCAGTCCAGGTGCGGGACCAGTGCCGGGGTGGCCCATCTCTGGGCCACAGTGCAGCCTGTCATCGCATGAGTGAGTGACCCCTGCGTTCTGGAAGCCTACAGCAGCCCGCTCACGGGCAAGCTGCTGGGCCTCCATCTCTCCCAGTTGCCCAAGGGCTCTGGGCCCTCCTGTGAAGTTCAGGTCTGCCGGCCACAGCCAGGCAATCACGGCACTCGTGAGCCCAGCAGCGGGAGAGTCACCCCAGCCCGACGGAAGCGGCAGGGGCCGACTTGCCCCGAGCTCCCATCACCGATCTGAGGAAGGAAAAGGTTTATAAAACAAAACAGAAAGAGCTAATAACAGTCTTCGTAGTGCAGGAGCAACCCTTCCTAATTAGTCTTTATGGCCAGGAAATTGGAAACACACAGGGCAGCTCTGAGGACTTGGCTTGTTGTCCTGGTGACGCTGTTTAGACCTGGCAGGGCCTGGCTTGGGGAGGGCGGCAGAGAAAGGCCGCGGGGGGCGCTGAGGGAAGGGAGAAGGCTGGGTGTCAGCAGAAGGGGCCCCTGTGCTCTCAGCTGCCTTGGCCCCCACTCCCCGCACGGCAGCCCCGCCTCCTGGACACTGGGCTCCCACCGTCCCGCTGTCCCTGGGGAGAGCTGCTCACTGTAGGGCAGTCAGGAGACAGACTTTCCTAGTTCAGTCCTAGCCAGAGAGGAGCTCCTCCTGCGAGGCCCCAGGTCCCAGGCATGACAGTGCGGCAGGCCACAGGCCACAGGCGGCGCTGGAGGGAGAAGCAGGTGCTCTCATGCCGTTGGGTGGGGGGCGGTGGGGCGAAGTTGGGGTGGAAGGAGGGAAATTCCTATTCTGTCAAGTGCCTCTTAGGTATTAAGTAAGCCCTTTGCACATTTTCCTTCTCACAATCGGAGAAGCAGATGACCCTCTTTTCCAGGTGAGGACCCCCATGCCCTCTCCATTCCACAGAAGAGCCAGAGCTGAGGAACATCACAGCTTTCAGGGACCGGTCACCTGCCTGTCGTAACCTCCCTGCCTCTTGCCTGAAGACCCCTGGGAAAAGTTCAGCCAAATAGAAGGGATGTGGTTCTTTCCCCAGTGTGAGGAGTCCCCGAACCAAGCCCGAGCACGAGGACACATACTGCAGTTGGCGGAGGTGAAGAAACCATCTGTCGAAAATGGGGACTCCCGAGAAGCCAGGCGCCCCCTCCAGCGCCACGGCCGAGGGGACCGCAGGGCCCTGGCTGCTCCCGTCTCCCTGCAGGTCTCAACACCAGCACAGAGCAGCTCATCACACAGACTGATGGGCTGTCACAGTCCTGCCCCCGAGCAAAAAAACCCCAGACCTTAGATCCTGAGATCACAGTCCCTTAATAGCTGGAAAAGGTCAGACAAAAGGTCCTCGCGAGTACTCCGTGCCCCGTCAGCATTCGTCATCTGAGATCTCATCTGACTTACCCCAGCTAATGACACCGCAGGGCTGCCCTGCACCCGGGGTGGGGAGGGGGGCGCTTGCCCCTCGCGCAGTCCCGCCCCGCCTCTGGCAGCCGGCAGACCAACAGGCGGGATTCTTCCAGCGGCTGCTGTCAGGATGGAGGACGCTGCCTGCATCCTCTCTGCTTTGGAACATCGATAAATTTTACAGCTCAACCTGGTTTCCGTCTCTTCTGTAGCAACAACTGTCTTAAGAATAAAATTAGAACCAACACATATTTTTGCTTTCTTTGGGCGTTTTCCTAGACCTCTGAGGGGTCCAAGATTGTGAAGGCTGGACAGCAACGTGTTTAGAATTCTGTCATCAGCGAGCTTTGGGTATTAATGATGCCGGGGGTGCCAAATCAGCCCTCCCACAGCAAGGACAGTGACCAGGCAGAGCGCAGCCCCTACGCCGGCGGTCCTCAGAGTCAAGCATCCCCCCTAGAACGTCCCCCAGTGGAAGAAGAGAGGGAGATCAGGCTGATCTTCAGCCATGGTGGGAGGAGGGACACACTGCACCACAGGCTGTCACTGCCCGGCCCTGAAAGGCTCAGGGTGCCACAAAAGGAAGGAGATGGAACCAAGCCTGGCAGTGTTTCATTTCCAACAGGGGACTCCAAGTTCTCAGCTTAAGTAAAACCAGAGAGACAGTACCCCGAAACAGTGCCCACAGAAAGAAGAAAACATCCAGGAAACTGAGTGGTCAGGGCCCTTCTAGCCTCGGTTGCCTCAACACTCTGTTCTTCCAAACAGAACCAACCGGGTTAGAGGCCACAAACTTGGCCAAATGACATCTTTCAATCTGCTGTTGCAGCACGATCTCCTGGTAACTAAAGGTAGTTTTTCACCACTCATGTTTCTGCAACTCAAGACCACCACTCACCAGACAAGAAAAACAAAGACCACGAGCATGGCGGCTGTGAGGCAGAGCCCGAAGCGAGCCTCCCCCCTTTCTGGATCTGAGGAGACAGAAACCTCTGGCGGGGTCCAGACCTGCTGAGCGAACACAGCTCATCCCGCGGAGGCATGGGGGCCCCCGTGTAGGGACAAGCACAAGCAGCACCGCAGGTGCCCGCATCTACCCCTTACACCCCAAGACCTCACTTTTGGGGTGGTTCAGTGGGTTAAGCCTCTGCCTTCGGCTCGGGTCATGATCTCAGGGTCCTGGGATCAAGCCCCGCATGGGGCTCCCTGCTCTGCAGGGAGCCTTTCTTTCCCCCCTCCCTCTTCCTGCCTCTCTGCCTGTGATCTCTGTCAAATAAATAAAATCTTTAAAAAAAAAAAAGAGAGAGAAAAGACCTCACTCTCATCCCCTGAGAAGGAAGGACCGTGTGGTTGCGGCATCTCGTTCTGTGAATCTACCCAGCAAAATGTGCTGGCCCAAGGCTCAATTCTGAACCCATGGCTGGAGAGCTGCTTCCCGTCCTGAGGACACACACTGGGGGCCTGGTTTTGGCGCAGTCTCTCCCGACAGCCTGGTTAATGTCCAGGGATCCTACGTGAAGGGCTGTGCAAGCCAACCAGAGACCTCAGCCTTGCCAGGGCTGTCTTCTCGTGTAAACACGTGCTCTTAACACTAACCATGTCTCGATATGGCCTCACTGGCTCACCACAGCCACTACTACTCAGAGCAGCTACCAGGGTCACCGGGAGGAAGGGAATTTCTAGCAAGGTCACAAGAAAGGAGAAGCTTAGAAAAGGTCAATCAGAATGACCGACTCTGGATTCTGCCTCCTCACAGCTGCCGGCACTCTGAAGAGAGCGAGAGGGTGGCAAGGGCCACGAGCAGGACAAAGGGATGTCTTCCCAGATGAGGGCAGAAGGAAGACAGTGGCTCCGACAGGCTGGAGAGCTGCCTGCGTGGGGGCCTACAGTTGGGCGCCTGGCCCAGCTCCGGCTGCAGCTGGTGGGCACGGAGAATGGGGCAAGGCGAGCACAGAGCCTAGTGCACAGCCTGCTGCTGCCAAGCTGAGGGGCGGAGAAGAGGGTGAGGAAAAGGATAAAGACCAACCTTTGGTCTACAGACCAACCAGGGCTCCCTGAGCCCATCAGGGACACGGCCCTAAGCCTTCAGAACCAAAATGCAAGACCTCATGGTCAGGTCACCAGCGCTGTATCTGCAGCGGTTGGGAGGATAACCCCTGACTTGTGGGGCACAGATGGTAACACTTTCTCTCTAAAACAAAATCACGGGCGCCTGGGAGGCTCAGGCCATGGAGCGTCTGCCTTCAGCTCAGGTCATGATCCCAGGGTCCTGGGATAGAGCCCTGAGTCGGGTCCCTGCTCGGTGGAGAGTCTGTTTCTCCCTCTCTCTCAAATAATTAAAATCTTTTTTTTTTTTTAAGATTTTATTTATTTATTTGACAGAGAGAGATCACAAATAGGCAGAGAAGCAGGCAGAGAGAGAGGAGGAAGCAGGCTCCCTGCAGAGCAGAGAGCCCAATGTGGGGCTCGATCCCAGGACCCTGGGATCATGACCTGAGCCAAAGGCAGAGGCTTTAACCCGCTGAGCCACCCAGGCGCCCCAAATAAATAAAATCTTAAAAAATAAATAAAATAAAAACATCAGCTTCCTAAGGCTCTCTGACCCAAAGCAAATCCTGGGGGTGAGATCACAAAATGGGCAACTAGCGTCCTTGACAACAGGCAATGCTAACAAAGAAGTCTGATTCGTCTTCCTGTCTTCTAACTTCCGGCAACCCCCGCTCTGCTGTTCCCCCAAAACAAGAGGCATGGCCATGCCCACAGTGGGTCCAGCTTGAAATAACTTTCTCAGGTCTTTAACCACCCGCCTTCCCTCTGAGCTGCTCTAGTCTGCTCCAGGTTTGTGCCACGCTGAAGCCAACATTTCCCGTGGCGGCTTCCCTTTCCTCTGGGGCAAGTTGAGTTTCCATCTCCAAAGGGATTCGGAGCTTTCAGATACATCTCACATCTAAATCACATTTATTGCTCATTTGTTTCCACTGCTTTTGAGACTTCTATTACTGATGCTATGATAGGAATATAAGAGAGTCACTAAGGAAAAACTTAAAAAGGAAATTGGGGGAGGGACGCCTGGGAGGCTCAGACAGTTGAGCATCTGCCTTCGGCTCAGGTCATGATCTCCAGGTTCTGGGACTGAGCCCCACATCAGGCTCCCAGCTCAACAGGGAGTCTGCTTCTCCCTCTTCCCTGGCTTATGCTCTAATGAATAAAATCTTCAAAAAAAAAAAAAAGGGAAACTGGGGGCACCTGGCTGGCTCAGTCTGTAGAGTACATGACTCTTGATCTCAGGACCAGGAGTCTGAGCCCCACATTAGGCACAGAGCTTACTTCAAAATAAAAGGAAATTGATTTAAATATAACCTATGGCATCTAAAAATTTCAGATTTAGAAAGTGCTTCTAACACTCCCTTAACTGGCCTCGAACACACCCGAGCTGCCAGAAGTCAGGGGACACCCGACAGGACAGGATCAAGCGACGAAGCCCCCAGCAGGGCACTGGGACCAGATGTGAGTGAGAGCGTGTAAAAAATGGGCACAGTCTCCAGCATCTTTGCCTTTTAATATAAGATTTGTTTTCATCATTTCTGAGTGTAACACATTTCTTCTAAAAATAGAGCTCTTTGCTTGTTCAGAAACTTAACTTCCACTTGGAGGGGACAGGGCATAAGGCTGACCGTAGTTGTGGGGTGACGCGGGTTCCTGGTCACAGACTCTTCACGGGACTCTGGATGCTCACGGCGAGGAGTCGTCCACTTCAAATCCATGGTACTGAAGAAACACGACAGAAAGTTCCGAGCTCCCATCCACGCCTGGCGTGGACCCACCCAAGCACGGCTCCCGCGGGCCACGGGACCAGATGGCAGCAGCCCCTCCCCCAGGAGGTGTGGACGGAAGGATCCCGCACACGTCCACCAGAAGAGGGCAGGGTCCCCTCCGAGCACACCGGTTAAGAATGGCAAGTGCACAAACACACAAGACATAGGGACGCAGGGCTGAGGATGTTACACTCCTGCCCTGGGCCAATGCAGACCTGGACTTAGTATCATGGAACTTGCTGGGGTTTTCTCACAATGAGGATGAAGAGTGAGAATCTCCCTTTGCCCCCAAGAAGAGCCTGGTTAGCTCCTGAATCCAAAGATGCCCTTGATGTATCCAGTGAGGCCACTCTTGGTCTTCTGCTCCAACTTGTCCTCAAGAGGTGGGAAAGCCACATGGTTGAGGGCCAGGTCAAAGAACAAAGGCTTGCAAGGAATGGGCTGGAATCCCGGTGGGAAGTGCACGAGGTTGGCTTGCTTGGTGACGAGGGAAGGGTCCAGGCAGAATGTCTCAAACCGTTCGACCAGAGGCTGGGAGTCAAACCAAAGGGAGGAACCCAGGAGTTAATCACAGACCACCAGCAGAACATTCACTACGTGCTGAGCACCCAGTTCAGAGCCTATGTGGGCTACCTCGCTTGATCCCCACGAATCTGCTACAAGGGTTCTGTCACATCCCATCTCATAGCTGAGAGTCACTGAAACCTACAGAGGTTGGGAGCGGCATGGGCCGGGACTGGAGCACAGGCGTACTGGACCTCCCCGCCGAGTTCCTAGCTGGCTGGGCTGCACAGCACACGTTCCTAACCTCCTTATCTGGGGTCATCTGGCTGACACGAACAGACCTTATACAGGCAGCTGTGAGGTCTCTGAGCAAAAGAAGGGTGTCTGCTTAGAAATGAAGGGTTCGTGGGCACCTGGGTGGCTCAGTGGGTTAAAGCCTCTGCCTTCAGCTCAGGTCATGATCTCAGGGTCCTGGGATCAAGCCCCGCACTGGGCTCCCTGCCCAGTAGGAAGCCTGCTTCCTCCTCTCTCTCTGCCTGCCTCTCTGCCTACTTGTGATCTCTCTGTCAAATAAATAAATAAATTCTTTAAAAAAAAAAAAAAGAAATGACGGGTTCTCTGTTCTACAACTGAGCACACATTTCTAGTGAGTTATGATTCTACTCTTTATTCCTCAAAAGCCACAGCCAGACATACCTTGTTGTCCTTGACTTGGGAGGAAATCTCCGTCTGGTGGGAGTCACTCGCATCTGGAAGTTGCACAGGGATTCGGTAAGAACAGGGAAATAACACGCTACGGTCACAAATGACACATGTCACATGTGTGGGTTCTAAATCCCAAGAGCAAAAGCAGCAACATGTGGGGAAGTCAGCCCTTCCTTCCTGGGCCGACGTCTGCTAAGCAGTACAGAAAAACAGACGATAAACCCTAGAAGCAACGTCGTCATGCCAGCGGAGCCCGATAGTTGTAAGAAAAATATGTTAGGGAAAAGGGATAGCGAGCTGGTTCTCTAAATTCTTCCACACAGGGGCATCCGGGTGGCTCAGCTGGTCAAGCATCTGCCTTCAGCTCAGGTCATGACGTCCCAGGATCGAGCCCTGCACCAGGCTCCCTGCTCAGTGGGGAGTCTGCTTCTCCCTCTACCCCTCTCCTGCTCATGCACTCACTCTCCTTTCTCGGTCTCTCTCTCAAATAAATAAAATCTTTAAAAATAAATAAGTAAATAAATTCTCCCACACAGTTTGACGCCTTCATGTGGCAGAAAAAAATAAAAATCTTACGCATTACGGAACTGGTGTAGGGGGTGGGAGAGAGGAGGGATAGCAACAAAGGAAATCTGGGAACACAGTCAGGACATAACAGGCAAGTGGCTCACCCAGGATTGCTGCTGCCTGCAGAGAACACTTTTCTGACCTCACTTGCGTGATGAGCTCTTGCACGTCGGGCAGGTCCTGTAACGATTCAGAAAACGTGTACTCACGAGCCAGAGCCGGGCCAGACAAGTGCACCAAACTAACCCAAGCTGAGCGATCCCACCATTATTTTCACAAGATTTTAGACTTTATAAATGGTTTATCGTATTAAAAACAAAAAACAAAAACAAAAACTAAATGCTAGCTTGGGGCATCTGGCTAGCTCCGTCAATAAAGCGCGTGACTCTTACTCTCAGGGCCGCAAGGTCAAGCCCCGCGGTGGGCATGAAGCCTACTTAAAAAACAAAACAAAACAAAACAAGCACTTAAAGCTTACTTCAGACAGGAAAAGGATGCCTTAGCCCAAGTAATAACGCCAGGAAACAGCAGTGAGGATAACGATATTAGCGAGCAGCCTATCACGGCTGCATGCACAAAGGGCCGGTGCTTTCCGCGCCGTTCGCGCAGCCGCCAATCCCACTGTCATAATAATCCTGAATGAAGCCCTACTCTGCTTTACAGAGGAGGAGACTGAAGCAAGAAGGGCCCCCAAGGCAGGCTGCAGTCTCTCACCTGGCAAAATCCAGAAAGATCTGAACCCTCCTGCCCTAAGCTCCGATTTCGGTCAGACAGGGATCTGTAAGCGCTTCTTCCTGACTCCTGGGATATCCATCCACACAGTCTCCCTCCACACCCTGGCGCCGAGCACACCCCAGCATTACGCTGCCACCGTGCTGGTCCCGCATACCCTCGCCTACTCCTTCCCATCTCCACCTTCACTCGAAGACTCCTCCTTCCGGCATGCAAGCCTGTGGCTTGACAAAACCTTAAGCTGTCTGAGGGCAGAAGCCTGGTGTGCTCGTTCCCCTGGAACCCAGTGCTGCTCTGAGGGAACAAGCGAACGCCCAAAGAGCTGTGGCTCCCTCACCAGCCTGACCAGGGCAATCCCAGCTCACCTTTTCTAAACAGTCTCCACTAACAAATAAACGTGCCTGGATTCCGTGGGCCAGCTGGGGCTTCGATCCCGACACCATGACAACAGTCCGCAGCTTAAGAAGCCAGCGGTCATTCAACAAGCAGTAACACTAAACCACCAGGTACTTCCAATCAGCAGGTAAGCTCTGAGGTATACCCAAACTGCCCCGGGGGAGGAGTGCTAAAATGCAGATTTTGACTCAGCCGGCCTGGAGTAGGGTCTGGGAGTCTGCATTTCTAGCAAGTTCCCAAATGCTGCTGCTGGTACAGGCACACTTTGTGGAGAAAAGCTTCATCAGTGGTTCTCAACTCAGCTGCACAGCACAATCACTGAGGGGCTTTACAAAATCCCAGTGCGCATCCCAGACACCGCAGGGATTAGAACCAGCATCTCGAGGGTTGGGACTCAGTCATCTTTTAAAAACCCCAGGTGAGGGGCGCCTGGGTGGCTCAGTGGGTTAAGCCTCTGCCTTCGGCTCAGGTCATGATCTCAGGGTCCTGGGATCAAGTCCCGCATCGGGCTCTCTGCTTGGCAGGGAGTCTGCTTTCTCCTCTCTCTCTCTGCCTGCCTATCTGCCTACTTGTGATCTCTCTCTGTCAAATAAATAAATAAAATCTTTAAAAATAAATAAATAAATAAAAATAAATAAATAAAAAATAAAAACCCAGGTGAGAGGCGCCTGGGTGGCTCAGTCAGTTACCTGCCTTTGGCTCAGGTTATGATCCCAGGGTCCCGGGATAGAGCCTTGCATTGGGCTCCCCGCTCAATGGAGAGCCTGCTACCCCTCTCCCTGCTGCTCTAGCTATGCTCTTAATTTCTCTGTCAAATAAATAAATAAATAAATACCTAAAAAAAAAATCTCCCCAGGTGACTGTAACATGCAGCTGAATCTGAGAACAATACTTCAGATTTATTTTAACCCAAGGAATGGCTTTCCTTCTCAGTACCCGCATCCAATCGCAGGCCTAGAACGCGGCAGGGAGTTATAGCGCACAGCTTCCAGGCGCTCAGGGCCGCCCCACACCCGCAGCTGGTCAGGGCGGACGGGCCTCACCACACAGCCTCCCTGGGCTTAGGGGCAAGGAGTAGCGGCGCACCTTTAAGCTGTTCCTGAAGGCCCCGGCGTCAGAATTTACTTCGTTTGCGTACTTCAGCACTCGGTCATACAGGACAAGGGCTTCGCTCCACTTCTTCACCAGCACGTAGGACTGAGCAATGAAAAAACACCTGGCAGGGAAGGAAAAGAGCCAGAGTATTCTAGAGTAACAATTACCCAAGATCAAGACTTTCCTTGAAGTTCAGGCTCAAGGCTTCTTAACCTCAGGATCGCTGCGGGGAAGGTCCTGCCATTCCCCATGCCCCAGGTTACCAGGCGACCCTCCACTCTTCCCTGTACTGTGCATGTCCCACACGGTAACAGACCCACTGTCTTCTACTTCCTTTCTGACTCTGCGCCTCCCAAAGGCACAGGGTGGAGGCTGGGACAGGCACCGAGGAGGAATGCTGCCTGGCCCAAGCAGGAATCCCACCCACGGCCCACACGTCCAGCTAGCTCGCTCGTCCCTGCTCACTTCTTTTTCAAAAAACCCAACCCAAGAATCCACTTCCTAATGGAAACTATTCACTAGGGTCAACAGAGCCTCAGGGCTGCTGGTCCTTGACAGGCCACAGGCCAGGAGGAGAGCTAACAAGCACGATGACAGGGCATGTTGGAGAGTCAGAGTGCTGGGGTGTGAGGGCTGCGGGGCGGGGGGATTACACACCCAGCTCTATTTTGCCATTCTGCCCACCACCCTTCTCTTGCTCCACACAGCCTACCTCCAACTTACAAATAACACGATTCATTTAAAAACAAAAACAAAAAATGGAGGGTTAGCTTTCTCCTAATTCAGTTCAGGTTCTACTCTGGTTCTGTCAAGGAACACCTTTTCCTTCTCCACTTGTTCCTTCTCCACTAGGACGAAGGAGGGAAGAGGAGGGAGATGACCTTTAACTTGTGCTCCCAACCTCCCCCACCCTATCCAAGGAGCAAATGAGGTCCACCGGAAACTCTCAGCCAGTACCTTTAGCAAAGACGTCCCCTGAACATGCGGGGCCGACTGTTCTGACCACAGGCAAGGTAACCATACAGCCAAGCCAACAACCCAGTCTTCTGGAGTCTGGCCCATGCTCCCAAGGCTTACAGAGCCAGCGGGCAGCACAGGAGAGCCCCATCTGCATCATGGGACCTTACCTGTAAGCCTTAAACACCAGCGTCTTGAGGCCGATCTCTTTTTGGAAGGCTCGGTCCTCCTCTAAGCCAGGAAGCTGGAGCAATTCCACCAGATTCTGCATGAGAGATGCAACAAGGAAACTCATGAAGGGCAGGCTTCAGACTGGGTTTCTGACAGGAGACCTTGTAAAAACACACACGGGCAAAAAGAGAGCCCAAGCCAGAAATAACGGGAAGGTCTGTGAGGAGCGGCTTGGCAGCAGCTGCACCTGGTCTCACGCCACCCCCTCTTGGCTCCTAAAAGCCTGTCTGTCCTTTCCGTCTCGGCTCACACCTCATCTCCTTCCGAGATTTCTCGGACCAAGTCAGCTAGTGGGCATCTCCTGGTCTTGTCTGTCAGACTGGCCCTCTGGCTGGCATCTCCCTTAGAGGCCTGGATGGTGCACGCACGTGTCCCTAAACCTTACTCACTGACCAACCCCCAGCGGGCCAAGACAGTGTGGCCTCAGGTCTCAGAAGTCCCCCAGCATGTGGGAGAGGACCTTGCACAGGTGAAGCGCTGAGTGGACCCCGAGGTCGCTGGTCTCTACGCATCAACACGCCGAGGCTGAGCGAGAACCAGGCCTCTCCTCCTGAGCCACCAAGAGCTGCGGCTGGTCCCAGCCCTTCGTTACGCAGAGCTAGGTCATTCTGTGGCCGACACATGCAAAGGACAGGCTCGGGCTGCCCAGTCCTCGAGCGTCACCTGTAGAATGATGTCATAGAGCCGGATGAGGTCCTGGGGCCGCGGGGAGCGCTTGCCGTCATCTTCCGGCTGCTGCCGTAGTGCCTTCTGCAGCCCCTGGGCCATGTTCTCGTTCCGCCTGATGGCCGTCGACAACTTGATGTACGTCAGGTAGCTGGAATGTACCACACGTCAGCTCAGGTTATGCTCAGGGAAGCTGGCGTTCTGAGAAGAGCACCGGGCCACAAGTTGGGACTAACCTAGGGGAAGGGCGTGGGGGCGACGGCGTGTCACTCGGCGGGCCACCTGACCTGCGCCTCAAGCTCAAGGGGGCCCTCAATTTTGGCAATTCGCTGGCAGGTCTGCAGGGGGTCGGGATGAGACCTTATGACGAAATCTGATTTCAGTTTGAATTATATCCTCTGTTTCCGTCTTAAAGAGCCACAAAGCTACTGACTTCAGAGGTCACGGTTAGTCTTTGAGATGATCCACGGATGGCAAGCCCTTCCTGGAACAGGGATCAGTAAACTGCCTGGCCCACGTTACAAGACACTGCGCTCACACAACAGCTGCTCCTACTCATCCGATGACCTTCTCTTCTCAGAAGACACTGAGGAATGGGTTTCTTTGGAGGGTTATGCGTACCGAGCACCTGCACATACCGGAGACGATGCCTGCTTATTTTAACTGTACCACCTGGAAAATCTCTTTTAATATCTGGGGATAAAAATACAGTAAAGACTGAAAAGTCTGTTTAAAAGGCATTGGGGGTGGGGTGGAGTATTTAGGGCTCTAGATCTCCATCCTACTCTGGTAGGAGAGTAGACAGGCACCCTTGGGAGAAGATACAGCCTGGGAACAGCTACGCATGCAAAGTTGAAGTCAGGGCTCCACAGTGAACACTGGGAATTAAGAGACTGTCAAGTCCTAGGTGCTGGCCCTAGCCTTCTCCTACTCGGCTTCTGGAACAAGAGCTGCTGGAAACATTCTGGGGATCTGACCTGCCACGAAAGGGCCCTCCAGGACTGTGGAGTCAGGTTCTGGGGTAGAAGGGCAGAAGCCCGCAGCCGACGAGCCCCTCCCACAAGTGCAGAGTTCCTGCCACCCAGGCCATATGCTTTAGCAGGAGATGTCAGAGAATCACCAGTTAAAAAAACATCTAACAAGGGGCGCCTGGGTGGCTCAGTGGGTTAAAGCCTCTGCCTTGCAGCTGTCAAATAAATAAATAAAATCTTAAACAAACAAATAAACATCTAACGAGACAGAAGAGACCAAAATCAGGGCGGGGGTACGTGAAAAGCAACTTGGAAGAATCAGACTTGGCAAGAAGAAAATTTCAGAAAACTATTATTAACCTCAGAGAGGGAAGACTTTCTGGTCATAAGCTCAGAATGAGAAACTTTCACAAAATCAATACTTAGGCGTGCCTGGGTTGTTCAGTCGGTTAAGTGTCTGCCTTCCGGTCAGGCCATGCTCCCAGGGTGCTGGGATCCAGCCCTGCGTCAAGCTCCCTGCTCAGCGGGGCTCTGCTTCTCCCTCTGCCCCTCTACCCATCCCTGTCTGCACTCTCTCTCTCTCTAATCAATAAAATCTTTTTTTTTTGCAAATTTTTTAATTAAATTATTTATTTTTTTATAAACATATAATGTATTTTTATCCCCAGGGGTACAGGTCTGTGAATCGCCAGGTTTACACACTTCACCATAGCACATACCCTCCCCAATGTCCATAACCCCCTAACCAATAAAATCTTAAGAAGAAAATCAATATTCAAAGGACACACACAAGCCCCTAGAAATTAAAATGGTGCATGAAATGAAAAGGCCTGTAAGGAAGTCAGCCGGGAGGTCGGGAAGAGTCAGGGCGTAGAGCAGGAGCCAGGGCTGTCCTGGGAAGGGGTACAAAATACCTAAATCCGAAAATCAGTAAGTAGGAACACACACACGTCATTTGGACACAAAGGTAAATACCAGGAAAATTTGTTTAAAGAATTAAAAGTGGCTGCTTCGGAGAAATGGGAGAGAAAGGTCAGGAGATGGATTTTCCTGAAGCTCTTCAGAAAAAGATTCTCCAAATATAATTTAGAGCAGTAGAGGAATGTAGATGCCTCTTCGGAAAGTTTTATTAAAATACAAGAGCGACCTGATTCCTGCTGTCAAACTGTCAATACTGGGCTCCAGTTCCTTTTTTTTTTTTTTTAAGATTTTTAAAATTTACTTATTTGACAGAGAGAGAGAGCTGAGTACATGCACAAAAGCAGGCAGAGTAGCAGGCAGAGGGAGAGGGAGAAGCAGGCTCCCCACAGAGCAGACAGCCTGATGCAGGGCTCAATCCCAGGACCCCGGGATCTTGACCTGAGCCGAAGGTAGGTAATTTAATTGACTGACCCCTCAGGCAACCCTGGGCTCCGGTTCCTGGCTGAAACCTACGATCCTGATTCCAGCTAGATGTAAGGTGGGAGGACGAATTCAAGGGTATAGGGGCATCACAGTTTGAAGGTTTTCTGAGCTCTGTGAAAGCTCTCAGGGTCTTTTCAAGCTTAGAAGTTGGATCAACTCCTGATTCTGATTCTGTGGCTGTTAACTATAAACACGTCCCTTACCCTCCTGGGCCTCCGCTTTCTCACAGGACTGCTGAATACTAGAGAGCGACGGTCGTCGTGGCTCAAAACCCCTCAATACCTCTGGCTCTCCACTTGACGTTCACATAACACTGAATTCCCTAACGTAGATCAAGGAGATCAAGGTACAGGGAGGTGTTTTTACCAAAAAGGGAGGGGTTAGGGGAACGGCTGAAAACAGTGCCAGGTTCCTGAAAAAAGTTACAACCAGTAACTAAGCAATGAAGATTTCAAGGTCACATGGGGTAGAGAATCTAACGAGAAGTGTGGTTTTCCCAAGTAATTTGATCCTTCTCCCCACAAAGTCCCAAAACTGTCACTCTTCCTTCCCTCCCCTCTTCAGGGTGAGCAGAATGACCCACACCTCTAAAGCAGAAGTAAACTTGACAAGGTGATGTAAAAATGTGTATGAAAGAGCAGAGGGACAGAAAGAGCTCAGCTGTGCCTGAGGAAAAAACCTGCTGGGGGACGAGCCCCACCAGCCCCAGGACTGAAGGCACAGGCATGTGCCAGTACGGAAGGTAGATCAGCAGAAGAGAAGAGCGTCCAGAAAAGAGCGCGGGAGGAGAAAACGGGCCGCGTGCCGGGTGGAGCAGGCGCTGCAGGCGAAGGGGGACAGGCCGGTGTGCCCATCAACTGCCCTGGAGCCATCTACAGCCTCGTGGAAAAAAGGTGAAGCAGATCCTTATGCCACAATCAAAAACAAACTCCAGACAGAATCAAACTGGAGTCGAAACAGAACTTAAATGCAGAAGGGACGAAAGAAAACATGTGGCACAGAGGAGAGTAACTTTCAGAGCCGGGCACAGGGGGGCAGGTACCTCTAGGAGAGAAAGAGGAACCACCAGGGTGGGGCCACAGGGAGCGTCAAAGTCACCAGCCGCATTCTCACTCTTAATGTACGAAATTTAAAATTACATGTATAATAGTCCGTGAATAATAACATGCGAATGCAACAAATGCAGTAACATACAAATGACATACAAACGCGTACTCCTGTACGATAAAATATACATACGTACATTAGCATCTGCTATACAATAAATCAGAAATTAAAACTATGCAAATGTTATACACACTCTTTCATTCAAAGGTTCTATTTTACTACAGTGTAAAAAACTTAAAAATTAAAAGCCTTACCTGTGCAGGTACTGAAGATTAGATACCTTCCCCGACTCCCCTTCAAGGGTATAATCTCTCTGTTTCTGTGGAAAGCAATAAAGGCAGAGATAAAACATGATCCTATCCTTCGCTCTGACCACCTCATGCCATGGTGTGGTCCCCAAAGTGCCCGGGAACACAGGCACAGGCTCCAGTAAATCAGGGGTCCTGAAATATCAAAGATCTCCTGGGCATATTCTAGAACAACAAGGCCACTCACTTGTCACCGGCATCTAAAAACTGGACTTGAGCAGAAGAGTTCACAGAGTAATGGCCAGTCAGGCTCTCTGTTCACTGCTCCCATGTCCAGACCCAAAGCAAGAAGGCCAGACAGTCCAGGCCCGTGGCGCCATTCTGTTTGTGCCTTAGACCTACATTCCGAGATCCAACCCCTCAGGCTGTCAGCTCAGCCTTCCGTGGCTGGCCGAACAATGGCTCCCAAAGATACACCGGTCCTAATTCCAGACCCCGTGAAGGTGTTACCTCACACGTAAGAGACAGGATGAAGTTAAGGATCTCTTCATTAGCCTGGATTATCCAGGTGGGATCAGTATAATAACAGGTTTCTTCCAAGAGGGAGACAGCAGGGCCGGTGACAGAGAGAAGGCACGGGGACTGAAGCAGAGGTCGGAGAGGAGTGACGGGCTAAGCTGCTGGCTCCGAACATGGAGAAGGGGGCCACAGGGCAAGAAGTACAGGTGGCCTCTAGAAGTTGGAAAATGCATTCTCTGGAATGCTAGAAATGGACTCCTCCCTTAGGACTTCCAAAGGAAGGGCAGTGGGGTAGTTATGTTGACTAAGCATCTGACTTCTTTGTTTTGGCTCAGGTCCTGATGGCAGGGCTGTGGGGTCCAGCCGCGAGTCAGGCTCCACACTTAGCACGGAGTCTGCTTGAGAGTCCTTCCCCCTCCCTGCACCCCCCAACCCTGCCTAAAATAAGTAAAATCATAAAAGAGACAAGAAAATAAAAAAACCCTTCCAAAGGAATGCAGCCCTATGAACCTTTTTAGATTAACAACCACCCGAAGCTGTGAGAGAAGAGATCTGTGTTGTTTTAAGCCACTGCGTTTGTGGTAATGTTCTAGCAGCCACCGGAGAAACCACGACACCGTGATATCACCGTCTTCATTACACTCTGTGAGGTGTCCCTGCAACTGCTGTTGAGTTCAAGGTGAGTGATGGAGGGCAGGGCTCGTATGTACCTGTTAAGTGGGTGAAGGGATGTGAAATATACGAAGGCAGCTTGACGGGAAAAGGAAATGGGACTACAGCTTAACAAATACTTACTGAACGTTTTATACTCAAAGCACCAGGGACAGATGCTAAACTATACAGCTACTTTTAATGCGCTTATAATCGTGAAAAAAAAAAAAAAAAAAAACCAGAAAAATAAATATAAAACAATATACAAAATGTTAAAAAGCAACGCTTGACTAACTACCGAACAATAATCACAGCCACAAGTACCAGATATTTAGAACACGGGGAGCTGCTGGGCTAGGATGGTGCTGGCAGGCTTCTCAGAGATGAACTACGAGCTGGACACTGAACACCAGAGAGTGTATGGACAGGTGACGAGGGAGACAAAGGACAAGTCAGGTGTGAGGAGGGAAAAGGAGGAACAGTGGAGGAGTGCACCGGGGTGGGAAAGGCACAGTACCAAGATGGTGAGTACAGCAGCCTGAGCCAGAGGACCCAGTGGGGAGCAGCAAAGTGTGATCTGGAAACAGACACCAGTTCATAGAGTTGGAACTGCACTTGCTCAATCAATGGGCTCTCAAGCAGAGTGTACACAACCCAGAGTGTTGTGTAAGAGGAAAATTAGAACTTCTTCTTATTTTTCAAAGATTTTATTCATTTATTTGACAGAGATCGATCGATCACAGGTAGGCATAGAGGCAGGGGGAGAGAGAGGGAGAAGCAGGTTCCCTGCCGAGCAGAAAGCCTGATGTGGGACTTGATCCCAGGACCCTGAGACCATGACCTGAGCCACCCAGGTGCCCTGAAAACTAGAACTTCTATTTTTCTCATTTCTGTTGAATAATAAACTATGTAACTTACAAATAGACACATCAGGAGTACAGGCTCAATTTTACTTATGGGCTGCATTACCAGGAAAGTGTGGAGCCCCCTGCTCTAGACCTGGGAGATGGGATCTAGAAAGGTCCCATGTTTGCTGCTGGCAGGAAAGACCTGGAGAACTGAACCCAGACCAAGATGGGAAAAGCTGTCAGACCTCTGTGGTAGTCCAGGAATAGGACAAAAGGCTAATCAGACACAGGGCAGGGGCAAGGGATGGAAAAACGGAAAGAAGTCAGAAGGAGAGCTAGTAAGGTTTCTGGGGATAGGGAAGAAAGAGACAAAGACAGTCCTGAGGTTTTCAGCCTAGAGGCCTAATGACATTTCTAATGACATCAGAAAAAGGGAGCACTACAAAAATCCACCTGGAGCCATGAATTTGCGACTAAAGGCTTAACAGGTAATAAATGAAGCCATCAGGAAGAACAGGATGGCGAGAAAATTCCTAAACCTGATGGAGTTCAGAGGCTTCTGTCGTTCGTCAGCCCATCACCAGATCTAAAAATACTGTGGCTAAGAGTCTATGCACTCAAGACCACTGCCCACCCATCTCCCCATCCCCACCCAAACAAGACACACAGACAGACTGAGAGGACCTCAGCCCAGAGCAAGAGCCAGTGGCCCAGCTGACAGTCCTACCTGATCTGGCTTGAGCTCTTCCCGAACCGCCTGGATGGCGTCCCGACACTCACTGAGCATGGATTCAAACAGACGCTCCTTGGTTTCTTCACTTTCAGCCTAAACAAAGGCAGTAAAAAAAAGTTTTCCTCTGAATAAGGCATAGTATTCCAATGGGAGGAGGGCATAACCGTGCCTTGAATCCCCCCATTACACACACGCACAGACACATCCAGCCAGAACACCCCAAAGCAGAGATCGTTTCAATTGTCACAAGTCTCCACCACATTAAGACTTTTCTTATAGTCTTATTTGTTATTCATATGGAAACGGAATGGTACACACACACACACACACACACACACACACACACGAAGTGAATGCACTGAAAAATCTGCGTAACTAATTTGATACAACCAAACAACAGATGCTTTACGTTCTTTCCCGTCACAGAACTTTCTACTTCTTTCCTCCACCATTTCCGCCTCTGCTCAGGACCTGCCCCTGACATCCCTGAAACGCCTGAAACTGGAGAACAAATGGTCCCAAGCTCTGCTGTGTGCCAGCAGGGATACCCGCATGAACGCAATCCCAAAGACTTGCAGATCTTGGATTTCTTTTAGGTCCAAGCAAGTGAGCAATGTCACTAACCAACACCAAGTCAAACATTTATTTCTCCTAAGGATCACAGGAAGATCCCTTCTCCACAGAAATCGTGCACTTGGGATATTCCCTGGGGCTATGCTGAGGTTGACAAGCACTCCACTTGACAGTCTTTGCACAAGTTCAAGGGCGTCGCCCCTCTCTGGCCTCCCGGGAGAAGGGAAAAGTGATTCATTGACAGAGCACCTGCCAAACCACATCACCATTCTCAAGAATCCGAATGAGCTGCTGGGAGTGGTGAGAGGCAGAAAGGAGATGAACTTGTGTTGCCGGCAGACCCACTGTAGCATTAAAACATCAGCACTCCATTATTATATTTGACTTTCGACAGAAACATCTAAACTGATCTCTTGACATTCAACTGACCTCTAAGCCCAAAAGAAAACCCATTATGGCCCACTCCTTCAGAAGGCTGGTAGAGGCTTAAAGAAAAACCTTTTCTTCTCTTAAGAACGCTAACATTTTTCCTAGTTTACAGTGTAGGGGGAAAAAAAACTTCCTTGGAAATTATGCAATCTAAATCAAACATACTTTTCTACTTATATTGCCTTTCCTGTTGCTCACTAACTTAGGAAAAAGTCAGGGGCGCAGTCATTCTATAAATCTCTCAAGGCAAACACAGCCACTATTAATTTACTGAAACCTAAACAGCACTGTCCAACAGAACTTTCTGTGACAGGGTGCCTCCCTGGCTCAATCCAGGGACACATGCGACTTTCCATCTCCAGGTCGTGAGTTTGAGCCCTATGCTAGATGTAATTACTTAAAAATAAAATCTTTATTTGAAAAAAAAAAGAACCTTCTGTGCTAATGGAAACACTCTCTCGCTGTTCTGCCCAGCACAGCAGTCTCCAGCCACATGTGGCTACCGAGCACTTGAAATTTCCATTAATTTAAGCGTAAACAGCCAGAGATGTTCAAGTCTCTCTGTACGCAACAGCACAGAGAAACACTTCACACAAAACACTGCTAAGGAGCACCTCAAGTTAGCAAGACTCTTTGTAATAACGGAGTCAAACCTGCTGGCCAAACGTCTGAAGAACAAATCCTGTGGACTGGGGCAGCCATGGAACAGCTAACAACCAGAATCGGATTTGTGAGCAGACTCGGCAGCAGACGTGCACGCGGGGGCACGGGCACGCACACACGCACGCATGCGCAAGCACGTGCGTGCACACACACGGGGGCACACACGCACACACACACACACCCGGAGCCACGCTATTAGCAGGCAGTTCTGATATCTGGCAAATATGCCACCAACACCATTTCACGAAGGGTGTGTTTCGACGTTGGGGGCAATGGGTATATAAAGTAACAGGAGAGTGAACGTCATTTTGCCAGCTACCCGGGATTTGTCTGCTTTCCTGTAGAGAAAACGCAGCTCAAATGAAAAAACTGAAATGATGCAAAACACTAACCCTCTTTATTGCCACGTATTACGCTCGCTCCCTCGGAATAAGGACACCTCTGCATCAAGGGGCAGAGGCTTTCCCGGGGCTCCCACAGAAGTCTGAGTTCCACTGGGAACCTCTGAGAAGACTGAGCCACACGGCAGGTAAAAGCCCATCGGAAGGGGAGAGCCTCAGTCACTTGGGTTTTCTGCCGCCCACACTGCCAGTGACTCAGAGGTCACCAGCACCTGCAGCAGAGCTTCTCAGGGTTCTCCCTGGGCTGGGCACAATGTCTCCAAACAGGAAGCCTGAAATGTACTTTGCTACTTTCACTCCTATTTACATACCTATCCTGGAGGCTAAAATCATCCTGAAAAGGCAGCAAACCAGGAACACCGCTCTACATGCAGAGGCAGGACTCCGCAGCATCTACACGCAGACCTCCCAAGTCAGCCCCGGAGCCAACAAGAATGGGCTCCCAAACCCACAAGGCAAACACCCTGCAGAGGAATTTGTGATCTGCCTGCACCTTTTTCCAGGTGCGCCTGTGAGACAGAGAACTCTTCAGTCCAGAACTAATGTGTTACTTGGACAGACCTAATAATTAAAAACAAATCCTAGATCAGTTTTTATGAAACTTGGAACACTCCAAGATGTGCTTTTCCACAGCCTTAAGACGAGTCTCAAGGACCGGTACAGAGGAAAACCAGCTGCTACGGGTCCTGAGGTAGAGACCCCTGCCTTTCAGAAGTTTCTGGTCTCCTGATCAGAGACCAGAAATTTTGCAACTGGATTTGAAGATTGTTTTCAATCTTCAAATCTGTACAAAGCCTGCTGGAAGGTGGCGGTGTGACTAGGAGACAGACAAGGCGAGTCTGACCACATTCTCCACCACACCCATAGGAGAACCAAGGGAATGGGAACCAAGCCTTCCCCAGGCCCCTAAGTTCCAGGAAACAACACATGGAAATCTGGTAAAGAAGAATACAAACCTCACTTAAGACGAGTTTTTCTGTTTGTGTTTTTTAGAGAAGGACAGATGGTCTCCCTTTCACTCACACATTAAAGTATTAGCCATGACCCAATGATAAGACTCATTAAACCTGCCATTCCTCTGAAAGCGCTGCCTGACATCCTCCCACAGTGCCGCCGCCAGGGACAAGGCAGGTAGAGTTGAGCATTAATAGAGCAAAACAGAAACAAATTATCAAGTAAAGCAATTATTTAGCCCACAGAGACATAAAACCTGGCTCAGAAGACCAGAAATTTTGCAACTGGATTTTGGCAGCTGATTAAATCCCCACTCCAGTCTTCAGTCTAACACTTTATCTCCCTGAATTATTTCTTCCTTCTATGCTTTTCAGTAAACTGCTGTTCTAGTATTTAAATGTCATAAAACCTCTACAAGCAAGCATAAACTGGGTCTACCAAATTCTTGCATTCTCGTCCCTAGAGAGGGACAGTACCAACACCAGCCAGTTGAAGGAACATGAAGGGGCGCCTGGTCAGGTCAGTCGGCAGACCATGCAACTCTTGATGTCTTCTTGGCTGTGGGTTTGAACCCCATGTTGGGTGCAGAGACGACTTAAAAATAAAATCTTTAAGAAAAAAGAAACACTGAAACCAAGAGCCCTGCATCTCCAAGGCACAGCTCCTGGTTCTCAGGGTAGGGAACAGCTCCAGATAACGAGAATGGGCAAGGCGGAGAAGCCCTGTGTGACAGCGGCCCAGTAATCCGGCAGTGGCACCAAGGGGGCACATGGTTCTCCGGGATTACCCTCCAATGGCCAAAGTGCATCTTCCCTAGTTAATGACTCACGGCGACTCAATTCAACAGACAACCAGCTACGGTGCTGGACCTCACACTCTAAGGATTTAACTGAACTTTATTCCATCCTGTACTTGAGTTACTTTACTTACCGGTTAGATTTGCTATACGTGTGTACAGACAGTGGGCACTGAACTATTTCAATGTCAAAATCTTGCTGGGACTCCCTGGGACTGACGCTGACACACATTTGTCTGATCCACACCGTTTCTGTCTACACATTATTTAGAGACCTCTGATACTCAGAAGGGACCCTGATGCACCGAAAGATCCTGAACAGCCAGAGACCACGGAGGGGCTAACACATCCCACAAACACTGAAATGATGAAGAAAGTATTATAAACTTTATGTCAATAAATTCGACAAGGTACATGAAATTAATAAATGCCTTTTAAAAATAAGATGCGGGGGGGGGGGGTGCGCCTGGGTGGCTCAGTGGGTTAAGCCTCTGCCTTTAGCTCAGGTCATGATCTCAGGGTCCTGGTATTGAGCCCCGCAACGGGATCTCTGCTCAGCAAGGAGTCTGCTTCCCCCTCCCTCTCTCTGACTCTCTGCCTACTTGTGATCTCTCTGTCAAATAAATAAATAAAATCTTAAAAAAAAAAGATGACCTGGGGCACCTGGGTGGCTCAGTCGTTAAGTGTCTGCCTTTGGCTCAGGTCATGGTCCCAGGGTCCTCAGATAGAGCCCCAGATCAGTTCCCTACTTGGCAGAAAGCCTGCTTCTCCCCCTGCTTGTGCTCTCTCTCTGTCAAGTAAATAAATAAATAAAATAATAAAAATAATCTTTTTTAAAAAAATGTTTTATTTATTTGACAGAGAGAGAGATTGCAAGCAAGCAGAGAGGCAGGCAGAGAGAGAGAGGAGGAAGCAGGCTCCCTGCTAAGCAGAGAGCCCGATGCAGGGCTCCATCCCAGGACCCTGGGATCGTGACCTGAGCCAAAGGCAGAGGCTTTAACCCACTGAGCCACCCAGGTGCCCCAATAAAAATAATCTTTAAAAAATAAAATGAAATAAATTTTAAAATTAAAAAAAAAAAAAAAAAAACTCATCCAAATGACACAAAATGAAACAGAAAACCTGAGTAGCTCTTTAGCTCATAAAGGAATTATATTTGTTTAAAACAAGCAAAAACAAAATTTAAAAACCTTCCTGTAAATACCAAATCATTGTTATACACCTGAGACTAATGTTTTATGTCAATTATATCCCCCTGCCCCCGCCCCCAAAAACACAAAAAAACCTTCCTACAAAGAAAACTCTAGGCCCAATAGTTTCACTGGTGAATTACAACAAGCAGTTGAGAAAGAAAAATACTGGGATTACATAAACTCTTCCAGAAACAAGAGAAGGAAGGAAAATATCTAAACTTGTTTTATGAGGTATATATAGCCCTGATACCAAACCCTGAAAAAAGACACTATAAGACAATTGTAAACCAGGGCGCCTGGGTGGCTCAGTGGGTTAAGCCGCTGCCTTCGGCTCAGGTCATGATCTCAGGGTCCTGGGATCGAGCCCCGCATCGGGCTCTCTGCTCAGCAGGGAGCCTGCTTCCTCCTCTCTCTCTGCCTGCCTCTCTGCCTGCTTGTGATCTTTCTCGGTCAAATAAATAAATAAAATCTTTATATAAAAAAAAAAGACAATTGTAAACCACTTCCTCATGCATATGGATGTAAAATTCTTGTATCTCAGCAAACAAAATCTAGCAATGTATAAAAAGTACAATCCCAGTGGGACTGCCTCAGATATATAAAACTGATTTAACACTGAAAAGTAATCAATGTAATTCACTACGATAACAGCTGTCAAATATTCCTCCCTCTTCAGCCTTTACTCTCAAATTGAAAGATGGGAAACTGTCCTCATTACGGCTCCTTCTAAGCCTCTGCTTTCCTACAACCTTCACACACTCCGCCATATCCTGTGCAACAGCAATTAAACACCCGCCACTATTCCTGCTTGCCAAAGCCTTCTAATTTTCTTTCATCTCTTCACAAATATCTGATAAATACTTAAGATTTGTGGAGCTATTCAAAGCATGGTCTTGGGACCAGCAGAATTCGCATCATTTGGGAGCTTATAAGAGAAGCAAGTTCTTAGGCCCCAAAGCACATTTACTAAATCAAAATCTCTGGAGAGGTGGGGCCTTGAGTATTTTTTTAAAATTGTTTTATAATTGGGGCACCTGGGTGGCTCAGTGGGTTAAGCCTCTGCCTTCCGTTCAGGTCATGATCCTGGGGTCCTGGGATTGAGCCCCGAAGCGAGCTCTCTGCTTAGCGGGGGGTCTGCTTCCCCCCCCCCACTCTCTCTCTGCCTGCCTCTCTGCCTACTTGTGATCTCTGTCAGATAAATAAAATCTTTTTTAAAAATTACATTAATATTTTTTTTTAAAGATTTTATTTATTTATTTGACAGACAGAGATCACAAGCAGGCAGAGAGGCAGGCAGAAGGAGAGAGAGGAGGAAGCAGGCTCCCCGCTGAGCAGAGAGCCCGATGCGGGGCTCGATCCCAGGACCCCGGGATCATGACCTGAGCCGAAGGCAGAGGCTTTAACCCACTGAGCCACCAAGGTGCCCCTAAAAAAAAAATTGCTTTATAATCTTTTTCATCGGTGTACTCTTTTCCCATCCCACCCACCCACTTCCCCTATGGTATATCCTGGATTCTATAAATCTTAATCTATATATAGTATATTCTTATAATAAACAACGCTGGGGGAAAAAAACATTACGGAAATCATACAGAAAATACATTCACAGCACTGTATTATTATTTATCTAAAGAAAATCAACCTGTAAGTGGACCAGCACAGTTCAAACCTGTGTTGTTCAAGAATCAACTGTATTGGGGCGCCTGAGTGGCTCAGTGGGTTAAAGCCTCTGCCTTCGGCTCAGGTCATGATGCCAGGGTCCTGGGATCGAGCCCCACATCGGGTTCTCTGCTCGGCAGGGAGCCTGCTTCCCTTCCTCTCTCTCTACCTGCCCCTCTGCCTACTTGTGATCTCTGTATGTCAATTAAATAAATAAATAAATCTTAAAAAAAAAAAAAAAAAGAATTAACTGTATTTTTTTTTAATCTATTCAATGTTGGAGTAACACTGCTGTTTTGTTTAAGTAGGCTCCATGCCCAATGTGGGGTTTGAGTTCACGACCCTGAGATAAAGAGTTGCACACGCCACCGACTAAGACAGCCAGGTACCACAACACTGCTCTTCTTTTCTTGCCATTACTACCAAAATTTTGGCCAAACTCAAACTGCTTTAGAAGGAGCAGCTACAGGGTGCCTGGGTGGCTCAGCTGGTTGGGCGTCCAACTTTTGGTTTCATCTCAGGTCATGATCTCAGGGTCCAGGGTCCTAAGATTAAGCCCCAGTGCCGGGCTCCTCACTAAGTGGGGAGTTGGCCTGAGAGTCTCTCTCCCTCGCCCTCTGCCCCTCTCCCCACAAAGAGCATGCTCACTCTCTTTATTAAATAAATAAATCTTTATTTAAAAAAAAAAAGAGAGAGAGCGAGCGCAAAAATGCCCTAAAGACCCAGAAGTCAACCCTTCAAGTATGCTAACACTCGACTTTGAGAGTAACCCTTTTTAAAAGCGTACACAAAGCTCAACTAGTCATCACATTATTGAAATGATCTTCAATTTTAAAAGCAATGGCTGCACACGCAGTTGTAAAATGCTTTTACTTCATCTAAGTTAGCTCAAGCTGATTTTACGAATAGGGCAAAGAGATCTCTGCCATGTGGGTTTTTATTTTCTAATTATGCATACAAAGTAGAAGAAAGATAAATTCAAATAAAATACCACATGGGAAACTCTCCTACCCCCACTAATCTACTGAATTGGAGAGGATTCCCTGCCAAGGACTATTTGTTTCAATTAATGTTCTGCTCATTCAGTCTTTCCCAGGGGCCCAGGACTCTGCTTGTGTACTGTATACTGTATTAAATAAGACTGCATTAGCTATTCACCAAAGCTAAGTAAAATGATCCTGCTACCAGCCTTCCTGATATGTGGCCAAGTTCAAGAACATGAGCTCGGAAGTCAAAAGGGCATGGTTTCCAGGCAAGCACTCCCTTCTGTCAGACGTGTATGGCTGTGGACAAGTTACAGGGTCTCTTTCAGACATGTTTTCCCACCTGTACAATGAGCGTATCACCCACACCATAGAATTAAAAGGTAAAAAACTGAAAGCTTTAAATAGCGCATCTGGGATATTAAGGGGGACTATTACCCTTCACTGCTCGTCTCTGTGGTGTAGGTGACCACTGGTTTTTAAATTTTGTGAACTAATACGTAAGACCATGGAAAATCCTTACAACATGCCAAAAAAACCCCCAGAATTCAAAAGCAGATCGCAATGACTTCAACAAGTAAAAAAATGCATAACATCGCTTATGAACATGAGACTAAAAGGAAATCCACTGTTGTCCTGCTTATCAGCACAAAGCGACATCCATGAAGGTATATGAGAAGTGGGACTTCAAAACATTTACCTTTTCTCTAAACGTTAAGCTAAGTAACTTCTTTAAATTTTTAATTTTTTAATTAATTTTTAATTAATTTGCAATGCTAGCTTTCCTTGTCCTCTATCTAATATACATTTGTGCGCCCATTCCTAAGGAGCCTCCCCCCCATTTATATCTGCCCCCTGGGCCTCCCCCAACCCCAACCACAGCCAGAACTCCTGTCCCACTGTCACTGACAGCAGCTCTTCTCTTCCAGAACATACCACTACGAAACGAAAGAATTAACCCAACCACATACGCTCAAGGGCTGCTACGAGAACCGCAGTCCAGAAGAGACACTGCCATACACCAGTACCAGCAAGATGCTCTCCAGGAAAGCTGCTCGGTCTTTTAAAGAACAACTCAACTTACTAGTATTGCTCTCGTCTTCTGCTCTTAAAGCAAACTGAAAATGAGAGGAGCAATACACAACCTAGACAGAGGCACAAAGAAGTTCTCCCACTGTCGAAAGCTGTCCTCAGGGCGCCTGGGTGGCTCAGTGGGTTGAGCCGCTGCCTTCGGCTCAGGTCACGATCCCAGGGTCCTGGGATCGAGCCGCACATCAGGCTCTCTGCTCAGTGGGGAGCTGCTTCCTCTTCTCTCTGCCTGCCTCTCTGCCTACTTGTGATTTCTCTCTCTGTGTCAAATAAATAAATAAACTCTTTAAAAAGGAAAGCAAGCAAGCAAGCTATCCTCGCCCCAGAGTGGCTACTTCGGAACAAGTCACTGGGAAGTCTGGTCGCTCAGAACAACTCAAGAGCACAGCTAACAGAGCACTCCCACGCACAAATTACTCAGGCTGCGAAGGCTTACGGCGAGGCGGCAGCAAACACCCCGGGCAGGCTGCAGACGCGCAGCAGCTGGGCGTTTAGACACTCTTCACCTCGTGGAGGAAGCAAGCCAAGAAGGGCCTTCATCACTGTCTACTGTGTACAAACCAAGATCACCGGGATCTCTGATCGTATGGAACTTCCTCAGTCATTCAGACCCAGGAACAGGTAACAATTATGTCCGCAAGCAACACCCGCTTTGCATGAACATGGCGTAAACGCCACACGTATAACGAGATATTCTGGCTTAGCCAGGCTCTCCTGAAAAGGCTCAGGAGTGAGAGGGGCCCCTTCAGGGACACAAGGCTAGGACAAGAGGTCGGAGGGACACAACAGTGAGGTTGCCACACCACCTGCTGGGCCGGACAGGATCCCTCACGTTGAGCCAGCCTCTCACCACTCCCACGTCCACGTCCAGGACTGCCGCTGTCAATTTCCTTTGCCCTCTCAATGCAAGATCTCTTCTGCGAGCTCAGCTTTTACAATAATTTGGTGACCAAATCCCAAATAGCAGGAAGACGTATTTTTGTTTTGTGAGAACTGCACACCCATCTACGTCGTAAACACACGAGGACAACTTCAGACACACGCGGAGAGAGAACGGGCAGCTGCTCCTCACCTGCGCAATGGCTGCTTCGTTATCGGCCAATCCCAATAAAAAGATCCTCACTTTGTCTATCTTCACCGGAACGGTTCTCCCTCTCCATTCCACCTCACTCATGGTGGCTGCCTGTTTGGCCCGAGTCTGAGTGATCAATGCCTGGAAAGTAATTTTCAAAAGTCAAAACTTTAATTGCTGGTGGTAAAAAGAACAAAGAACTACTAGTTCTCTTTTTCTAGAACTACTATATCACGCCTTTTAAAGTAATATATAAATTGTATTTAAGTTCCTCTTTAGTATCATCTATCTTAACTTACAGAAACCCAAACATTAAAATGACTAAACCAAAGGTTAAAAAGAGCCAACCTGGGGCACCTGGGTGGCTCAGTGATCTCTCTCTGTGTCAAATAAATACATAAAATCCTTTTTTTTTTTTTAAAGATTTTATGTATTTGACAGACAGAGATCACAAGTAGGCAGAGAGGCAGGTTGGTGGGGGGGAGCAGGCTCCCCGCTGAGCAGAGAGCCCAACATGGGGCTCGATCCCAGGACTCTGGGATCATGACCTAAGCCGAAAGCAGAGGCTTTAACCCACGGAGCCACCCAGGAACCCCAATATATAAAATCTTTAAAAAAATAAAAAAAAAAAAAGAGCCCACCCTGGGGTGCCTGGCTGGCTCAGTTGGCAGACCATGTGACTCTTGGCCTCAGGACAGTGAGTTCAAGCCCCAAGTTGGATGTGGAGCCACTTAAAAGACTAATAATAAAAATTATTTTAAAAACGTAAAAAAAATTAAAAAGATCCACACTAGGGGCACTTGGGTGGCTCAGTTGGTTAAGCGACGGCCTTCGGCTCAGGTCAAGATCCTGGAGTCCCAGGATCGAGTCCCATGTCAGGCTCCCCACTCAGCAGGAGGTCTGCTTTTCCCTCTGACCTTCCCCCTTTCATGTTCTCTCTCTCTCTCTCAAATAAATAAATAAAAAAAATCTTAAAAAAAAAAAAAAAAAGGAGCAGCGCTGTCTTGTAACGGTGAAGGAGAAAAACCTATTCACATGTGCTGTTAGCGAAAATGCAAATTATCAGAAACTTAAAGATGTCTGTCAATATGAATCAAAAGCTTCCAAAATATTCAATCCCATGTTTAGGAATGTATTCTAAATATTCTATTTTATTTTTTATTTTATTATTTATTTATTTATTTGACAGACAGAAATCACAAGCAGACAGAGAGAGAGGGAGGAAGCAGGCCTCCCGCTGAGCAGAGGGCCCCATGCGGGGCTCGGTCCCAGGACCCTGGGATCATGACCTGAGCCGAAGGCAGAGGCTTTAACCCACTGAGCCACCCAGGCGCCCCAGGAATGTATTCTAAAGAAATTACTAAGAATGTGTACAAAAACATGGATCTTCACAGTAACACGATCTATCACTTCAGCAACAATAGTGAAGTGCTCACATGACTTGACTTCGGTACAATGTAGTACCACGTGGCTACCAAAACAGTGTAGGAATACCTACTAAAGTGGAAAAAAACACTCGAGACATTGTGTTTAAAAAGCGCATTACTAAACAGTGTATATGGAGATCCCATTTTAAAAACACAAGCCTTTTTTGGGCTACTGAGTGGCTCAGTCAGCTGGGTGTGTGACTCTTGGTGTCACCTTGGACTGTGGTCTTGGGGTGTGGGATGGAGCCCTTCAGCGGGCTCCGCACTCAGTAGGGAGTCTGCTTGGGATTCTCTCTCTCCCTCTCTGCCCCTCCCCCAACCCTTGCTCTTTCTTGCTCTAAATAAATAAAACCTTAAAAAATACACACACACACGCATTTTCTTCCTACATACACAAAAATCTGTAAGCTATTCATCATGTTATTAGTAGCAATTACCTCTGATTCTACCATGTGATTTTAGTCTTCCTCCATCTTATTTTTTTTTTAAAGATATTATTTATTTAGACAGAGATCACAAGCAGGTAGAGAGGCAGGCAGAGAGAAAGAGAGAGAGAGAGAGAGAGAGAGAAGCAGGCCCCTGCTGAGCAGAGAGCCTGACTTGGGGCTGGATCCCAGGACCCTGGGATCATGACCTGAGCCGAAGGCAGAGGCTTTAACCCACTGAGCCAGCCAGGTGCCCCATTTTCCCCCCATCTTTTATTCCTACTTTTTCTATTTGCTTACATTACTTACCTAGAAAATAAGATAAAAAATTGAATACTTGGGGCGCCTGGGTGGCTCAGTGGGTTAAAGTCTCTGCCTTCAGCTCAGGTCATGATCCCAGGGTCCTGGGATCGAGCCCCGCATCAGGCTCTCTGCTCAGCGGGGAGCCTGCTTCCTCCTCTCTCTCTGCCTGCCTCTCTGCCTACTTGTGATCTCTGTCTGTCAAATAAATAAATAAATCTTTAAAAAAAAAAAATTTGAACACTTCAGGGGTGCCTGGGTGGCTCAGTGGGTTAAGCCTCTGCCTTTAGCTCACGTCATGACCTCAGGATGCTGGGACCAAGCCCCACATCAGGCTCTCTGCTCAGCGGGGCGCCTGCTTCCCCCTCTCTGCCTGCCTCTCTGCCTACTTGTGATTTCTGTGTCAAATAAATAATTAAAATCTTAAGAAAAAATGGATATAGATATGCATATATTAATAACCATTACAATGACTATCGAGATTATGGGTTACCTCTTTTTCTGGATTTTTTCAAACCAAAGACCTCACAAAAATATAGACTAGACTACCTCCAATTTCTCAGCCAGAAGACCCTCAGTGCCGCCAGACCTCAATCTCATCTGCATGAGTTCATTGATAGCTGACTGGTCCCCTGAGAAAAGAGAGAGCTGTTGAGTAGAAATCCTCAAGGGTCTGGTCTGATCTCCCAAGAATCACCAGAATCAACACTGAGCTCTTCCCCACGCACAAGCACATTTCAGTGAACCGCAGGTCCTTTCACAAAGCTCCCTCACAAAGGAGCACAGAAGTTGGCAGGACAGAAACAAAGTGAAGGAACTAACTGCCTTCTGTGACATTAAGCTGGGCTGACGTCCACACCTCTACTTTTCTCATCAGCCAAAACCCGTGCCAAGAATGGATGCAGGGACAAGGAAAGCAGGAAAGTTAAATCCTCCAGGCTCTCCGAGATGAACCACCGCCACCCACCGGTCTGTGCTCGACTCGGCCCCCGCTCACCGATGTTATATGCACAGTAGCGGATGTTGGGGGAGATCTCCTCCACACGCTGGTTGTACAGCACCGCCTGCTCCTCTGTGAAAGCACTGGCCAGTCTCTCGTAGATAGTTCTGCGAGGAAAGAAACACCAGCTTTCACAGCAGCCTTATTTTAAGAAAATAAAAAGGAACACAATGTCTAAAAATGAAACTTTGCTGAGATCCTTCTATTAAGCCTGAGAACTGCATGAGAATGAATGAGGATCATCAATATTCCTAAAGGGAAGGAAAACAAATGAGTAACCGGGACTGGCTCAGTCAACTGGGTGTCCGACTCTGGCTTTCGGCTCAGGTCATGATCTTGAGGTCATGAGACTGAGCCCCATGTCAGGTTCCTCACTCAGGAGTCTGCTTGAGATTCTCCCTCTCCCTCTGTCCCTCCCCACCACACGCTCTCTCTAGTGCGCATGCTGTAAAATAAATAAATCTTAACTAAATAAATAACTGCACTTCTGTAGAAACAATCAGCAGGTGATCTGCAGCTTGAATGCCACTATGTCCAATCGAACCCGCCCGTGGCTTTTGAACCAGAGAACTTACTTGCATTTGTTAAAAGCCTCAATCGCAGCTTTCCATTCTTGGTGTTCAAAACGCAGCATTCCTGAGAGGTAAGCTGTGTATGCCTGAAAGGGGGAAGAAGGGAACTGTTTCAACACCCAAGAGCCAATGTCACTGCTCAATCGTCCCCGCCTGCTTTCAGTTCTGACATTGGGAATATAGAGATATTCATCAGGGTGATTTTACTTATTTATTTTTAAGAAGGCTTCAAGCTCAGCCTGGAGCTCAGCATGGGGCCTGATCTCAACCCCAGGATCAAGACCTGAACTGAGATCAAGAGGCAGACAATCAACTGCACCACCCAGGCACCCTTATTCAGGGTGACTGTAAAAGAGAAAACTTATGGGGGGGCCTGGGGGGCACTGGCGGTTGAGCGACTGGCTCTTGGATTCGGCTCAGGTTATGATCTCAGGGTCATGGGATCGAGCCCCACATCGGGGTCCGCGCTCACGGAGCAGAGTCTGCGGACACACTCTGCCCCGCTCTGCAGCGCGTGTGCGCTCACTCTTTGAAATAAATAAATAAATCTTTTTGAGAGAAAACGTTATTTAATAAAATGTGATACACAGATAACTCACCATGATTTATTTACTGCCTAGGAGAGATTTTTTTTTTTTAATTCATTTAACAGAGAGAGAGATCACAAGTAGGCAGAGAGGCAGGCAGAGGGAGAGGGGGAAGCAGGCTCCCCGCTGAGCAGAGAGCCAGTTGTGGGGCTCGATCCCAGGACCCCAAGACCATGACCCGAGCCAAAGGCAGAGGCTTAAGCCACTGAGCCACCCAGGCACCCCTTAGGAGAGAATTGAAAAAAAAAAAAAAAAAAAAAAAAAATCTGTTTTCCTCATGTGACTTAATGATTAGTTTCCAGGATATAACACTCAGCATCAGAAGCTGAATGTAAATCTGTGGTGTCTTTTTTTAAAAAAATATTTTATTTATTTGACAGAGAGAGAGAGAGAGAGACAGACAGTGAAAGAGGGAACACAAGTGGGAGTGGGAGAGGGAGGAGCAGGCTTCCTGCTGAGCAGGGAGCCTGATGTGGGGCTTGATCCCAGGACCCCGGGATGATGACCTGAGCCAAAGGCAGACGCTTAACACCTGAGCCACCCAGGCGCCCCAGTTTCTATTTTTTTTTTTTAATTAGTTTCAGAGGCGCCTGGGTGGCTCAGCTGGTTAAGCATCTGCCTTCAGCTCAGGTCATGATCTCAGGACCCTGAGACGGAGCCCCGTGTCGGGGTCCCTGCTCAGTGGGAAGTCTGCTTCTCCCTCTTCTTCTGCCCCACTCGTGTGTGTGCGTGTGCTCCTGTGGTCTCTCTCAAATAAATAAATAAAATCTTAAAAATAAACTTATTTCAAGAAATTCTTATTTCTCTGAAACTAATAATACACTATGTTAACAGAAATTTTCTGAATTTAAATAAAACTTAAAAATCCAGAGAGCCCTGAAATAAAATATTCATATTTTGTGAACTTCCCAGATCTAAGAGTCAAAGCATCTATCTCCATTTCAAGAGATGCATGAACTTTTTAAAAAAAAGTTAAAGCTAATTATGGGACACCTGGATGGCTCAGTCAGTTAAGCGTCTGCCTCCGGTTCAGGTCGCGGGAGCCCACATCAGGCTCCTTGCTCAGTGGGGAGCCTGCTTCTCCCCCTGCTTGTGCTTACTCATTCTCTCTCTTCTCCCTGACAAATAAATAAAATCTTAATAATAAGTAAATAAGGGGGCACCTGAGTGGCTCAGTGGGTTAAAGCCTCTGCCTTCGGTTCAGGTCATGATCCCAGGGTCCTGGGATCAAGCCCCGCATCGGGCTCTCTGCTTAGCTGGGAGCCTGCTTCCTTGTCTCTCTCTGCCTGCCTCTCTGCCTACCTGTGATCTGTCTGTCTAAATAAATAAATAAAATCTTTTAAAATAATAAATAAATAAAAATGTTAGCGCTAATTACTAAAAAAAACAAGAGCTCAGGGCACCCGGCTGGCTCAGCTGGTGAACATATGTCTCTTGACCTTCAGGTCATGAGTTCGAGCCCCACATTTAGTGCCGAGATTACGCACATAAGTTAAGGGAGAAGAAAACAAAATCAATACCAATTTTGCCTTGAAAAAGCAAGACCATGTTACTTCCTCTCTGGTCCATTTATAGTATTAAGAAACTGTTCTCTTCAACTAGGAAGTCACGTCTCTAATCTCCGCAATAAAGCAAAGCTGACGGTAAGACACTAACCTGAGCCTCTAACTTGGTCTTGGCGTCCACGCGATTGCTCTCACACAAGCGTTCCAACTCCTCCGCGTGCTTCACGGCTTTGCGCAGGCGAGACAACAAATGGAACCGTTTTCGGGGTTCGGTATTGGCTTCCTGTTTCAGCTGCATGGCATAGCTCCAGGCTCGTTCAGCATCCATCAGAACAAGAAGCAAATACCTAAATGAGAGAGAACAGGCAACCGAACAATGAACAACGGGAGCATCACTTGGCTATTCCCCGAGGCACAATCCTCAGCTTCCGAACTTCTCCCTACACCCTCCTTGGCTTTCCTCCTCAGAATTACTCTTCTCAGGGCACCTGGGTGGCGTAGCTGTTTAAGTGTCTGACTGTTGGTTTCATTTCAGCTCAGGTCATGATCTCAGGGTCGTGAGATTAAGCCCCACGTCTGGCTCTACGCTCAGTGTGGAGTCTATTTGAGATTCTTTCTCCCTCTCCCTCTTACCCTCCCACTCAAGCACTAAAATTTAAAAAAATATTAAGGGGAAAGAAAAAAAAAAAGGAACTACTCCTCACAGCATCAAGCATGGCACCCAATCAGTATCTCTGATCAGGCTCCACCTCAAATTTCTAGCCACCTACCACACAGATCTCACTATTCAAAACACCTGCTACCACCTCAAACTTGGCAAACGCAGACCTACTCTTCCCCAGTTTTAGCAAAGAGGCAGTCCAAGCACACAATCTGGCCTCATCTTTGAATCAACACCTCCTCCATCCCAACCGAGCTGAAAACCAAGTCCTGAAGAGGCACTGTACCGAAGTGGTCAAGAACAAGGCTCTCAAGCCCAGCAGGGCTGGAATCTCAGTGCGTCCGTCGCTGACTACGAGACACTGGACAACGTTACTAACTGGCTGTGCCTCACAATCCCGTTAGTGATACATGTAACACACTTAAACCAAGTCTGGTTTACTAGTCGCTTTATTTTTATACTGGAGAATAAACTAGCCACTTTATTTTTATACTGGAGAAACTCTGTTAACCTAGCCGCTTTATTTTTATACTGGAGAAACTCTGTTAACCTACTGCCTTGATAAATCTTTCTTAAACATCAGCTTAATCTTATCTCTTCAAAATGAAGATCTCATTATCACAGACTCTTCCTAACCTGTTCTCATCAGATTTAACCAATACCCCTGCTGAATCCCATCCTGGGCTCTATGCTCTAGTTTTCTGTGTCTCCATACACCAAGCTCCCAGCCTCTCTGTTGCCTGAGCAGCAGCTAACTGTCCAGGGCATTATAATTCCTAAAGTACATTCAGACACCAAGGCATACTGTTTTCCCTCACACAGAATGTTTTTGCCTCTCAGAAACCCCTCAAGGTCCAGCCTCCTCAATGCAAGCTTCCTGGCTTCACTAGCAAAACCCCCCTGGGGCACCTGGCTGGCTCAGTGAGTACAGCACACAACTCCTGACCTCTGAATTGTGAGTTCAAGCCCCACACTGGGGGGAGAAATTACTTAAAAAAACTAAACAAGGTGCGCCTGCGTGGCTCAGTGGGTTAAAGCCTCTGCCTTCAGCTCAGGTCATGATCCCAGGGTCCTGGGATCGAGCCCCACATCGGGCTCTCTGCTCAGCAGGGGGCCTGCTTCCTCGTCTCTCTCTGCCTGCCTCTCTGCCTACTTGTGATCTCTGTCTGTCAAATAAATAAATAAAATCTTTATTAAAAAAACAAACAAACTAAACAAGGGGCGCCCAGGTGGCTCAGTCAGTTAAGCATCTGCTTTCAGCTCAGGTCATGATCCCAGGGACCTGGGATGGAGCTTGGCATCCGCTGGTCTTCCTGCACAGTGGGGAGTCTGCTTCTCCCTCTCCCTCTGCTCCTCCCCCATCTCGTGCATGTGCACGCTTGAGCACGTGCACTCTCTCGCTCAAAAAAAGAGTAAGACAAAATAAACACAAAAAACACACTTTACAAAAACAGATGGCAAAAGGAGCAATTTGGCCCAGGGCTGAAATTTGAGGAACTGGCCTAGAGACCTTTAACACATGTTGACAGACCAACTTTCTGCAAATGTTAGGCCTGGCTGCATTCAGCACTGAAACATGAACTCTTCTGGAACAATTCACACACGTATTTCTTTTACGATACATGCATTTAAGCAAGCACTTACACACTGAAACTTGCACTCCAGAGCCCTTACCCGACACCCCATCAGGTTCTAACCGCGGACTAGTGTTCGGCGCTCAGCCACCACTCCTGCTACCATTACTGAGCCTCAGTGTCCTCATCCTGTTACTTAAAAGCTGGCACAGTGGCTAGCACACAAATGTCCCACGTAACTGCGTTAGCGCGGAGGATTTCGCCACTAGCGCAGAGCAGTCCATACCTGTTATCAGTCAGAAGATCTTCAGTTACTTTCCTCCCTGTAAATTTGTGCCTGTTCCCCATCTTGAAGTTGAGTGTTTTCCGAAGACGTCTTTGTCTACGGGAACAGTAGCCCCTGAAGGAAAAAACAACAATAATTCAGGCAAGCTGACGGTACTTTCCATATCAGATTCTGTAATAAAGTAAGGCCGAATGTTTGTGATGTTCTACTTACGGTTACCACAGACACCACACATCATCTGGCAAACACTCCGTGAACTAAAACCTGCAGGGCAGTAGGACTGGTGCCACCAGAAACATATTTCAAACCTAACCTAAGGTGTCAGACGTCATGACTGTGGTGACCTTTGGGGAGGAAGGGTTTGTGATCAGAAGGAGCAAAAGGAGGACTTCTGGGATGCTGGTCACATTGTCCAGTAATGTCTGCTGGTTACAGGTTGTGAAAAATTCACTTCTTTCTATATACTCTTCTGTATATAGATTATATTGCAACAGAATGGAAAAATAAAGGGGGGCGGCGCCTAGGTGACTCAGTCGTTAAGCGTCTGCCTTTGGCTCAGGCTATGATCCTGGGGTCCTGCAATCGAGTCCCGTGTTGGGCTCCTTGCTCCATGGGAAGCCTGCTTCTCCCGCTCTCTCTCCCCCTGCTTGTGCTCCCTCTCTCTCTCTCAAAAAAAGATAAAATCTTTAAAAAAAAAAATTAGAATGGTAAAAGAAAAAATCCTTCAGTAAAAAAGTATTTTTTTAAAAAAGGAGAGAGGTGATGCCTGGGTGGTTCAGTGCATTAAGTGGCTGCCTTAGGCTCAGGTCGTGATCCCAGGGTTATGGGATCGAGTCCTGCATCTGGCTCCCTGCTTGGCAGAGAGCCTGCTTCTCCCCCTCTCTCGGCCTGCTGCTCTCCTGCTTGTACTCTCTCTCTGTCAAATGAAGAAGTTAAATATTTTTTTAAAATTACAAAAATAAATAAAATAAAAATTAAAAGGAGAGGGAACAGGGCACCTAGGTGGCTCAGCTAAGTGTCCAACTCTAGATCTTGGCTCAGGTCTTGTGAGTTTGAACCGCACACTGGCCACATGGCCAGCATGGAGCCTAATTAAAAAAAAAAAAGGAGACGGAACAGGTAAAATAAAAGGGCAGAAAGCTGATTTCTGTAAAAACTGAGAGATGGATTCATCATGGTATCATCTCTACATCTGCTTTTGAAAATGTCCTTAATAATAAAAAAAACAAAAAACAAAAAAAATCTCAAGTTGTAACAGTCTCCAACTAAAACTTTTTCGTAACTTCTCATCATGCCTACATTAACACCTGAACGAGTTACCCGGGCTTATAAGAAGGACCCTACCTATTCCGGCCCTTAGTTTTCCCACTTCATCTTCTACCACTCCCCACCTTGCTCACGTCATCGCAGTGCTAGGGACCATCTATGACATGGGTCACGCCTTAGAATCTGTAGAATGTTTTGTAACGTAGCACTTTCAAAAGTAGCCAGGAGCACCTGGGGCTCTCAGCTGAGCTTCTGCCTTTGGCTGAGGTCATGATCCTGGGCTCCAGCCCCGCGCTGGGCTCTCTGCTCAGCTGGGAATCTGTTTCTCCCTCTCCCTCTGCCCCTCCCCACAAAGCCTATATCTTCAATATTAAATGGTTGGATATTTCTGCTTCCAAAGCACTGAATTATAGATTAAGCATCTATTCTATTTTTAAGAGTCATATTAAATTCATTTTCCAACTTGAAGGCTGTTACAAAGTTTACCAATAAATTATAATATCATAGAAATTCCCCTTATATGGGCCGCCTGGCTGGCTCAGTTGGTGGAGCACGTGGCTCTTGATCTTGGGGTTGTGAGTTCAAGCCCCACACCGGAGACAGAGCTTACTTTAACATAAATTTTAAAATAACTGAAAAACTTGGCATTTAACCAAGACTCTGACAATATAGTTAAGTTTAAAAATATATGTATTACCATAACTGCTTGCTATTTTCAGCAGAAGCCTCCAATGTATCTGCAATATTGTGAGGCAAAATGGATAAAGAGGTTGGCTCCTTTTATTCATCGTGAAATTTTAAATTTGAAAAGTACATTTCGAGGACTCAATATAGGTTCAGAGTCAGACTTTCTATACTTTCTGACACAGCAAAATAAGTGAGATATTAACAAAGGCAAACCAAGTAAGAAAATTCCACCATAATTTCCATACATCTTACACATGATACTAACCTATACCTCTGAAAATCTCCATGCCGTAAACCATGCTGCTGCTGGGATTCCTTAATAATCTGAAGAACTAGAGCCAAGATTAAGGAAAAGCTTACAATGGTAAGAATCTAAATAAATCAAAACATATTCCCATTAGTCTGTATATGTACCAAACCAGAGCACGTTAAACATTTCTGAAATGCTTAGGCCATTAACTACTGACTTCTTTTCGTAATCATTTTCAATAGCTATCTTGTCATAAGACAGGGCAAAGCAAATTAGAAAAAAACTGACTGCCTGAACTATTACTTTCACACTAAAAAAGGAGGGCATTATTAGCCACTGAGGATTACTGGAATTCAACAGCTTAAATAAAGTTGCTGGATTCTAACTACTGATTCTAACTGGGGGTGGTTCCCATTGATTTACACCTGGACCCAGTATTTTACTTATTCAAGCGGACTCAGGTTATAAATGACGTGTACTACTTCTCTATTTGCATAACTTCCTACATCTGCCAAATCTAACTTTCCTTAACAGCTGTGACGCTGCATTAGCCTATGGTTAGCACATGCCAACCAAACTGGGCCACAGCTTGTATAAAAATATTAGTTTTTCTGGGGGCCTGGGTGGCTCAGTGGTTTAAGCCTCTGCCTTCCACTCAGGTCATGATCTCAGGGTCCTGGGATCGAGCCCCACATCAGGCCCTCTGCTCGGCAGGGAGCCTGCTTCCCCCTCTCTCTCTGCCTGCCTCTCTGCCTACTTGTGATCTCTCTGTCAAGTAAATAAAATCTTCAAAAAAAAAATTCCTCTACAGACATGTCAAAATACTGAGCACTAAAAGGACTATTTCAACTAAAAGGAATAAGAAGCTGTAAGATTTGTAAAAAATCGGTGCAATTCTAATATCCATGTGGAACCAGATCACCAGTTCAAAAAGTAAAGCTCCAAGCTCCTGAAAACCACATAAAGATGTCAAGCTAAACGTATTATTTCAGAAATTCACCTACATTTTCTCCCTTTGTGGTTCACTTCAAAAAGCCACAAACTAGTGTCTCAGGCATTCAGTTGTAATACACTCTGATCAAAACTACAGACCCATTCCACCAGATCAACAAGATTTAATGCCTACAGACCTAATAAGAGAGCTATACAAGGGGTGCCTGGGTGGTTCAGTTGCTTAAGCGGCTGCCTTTGGCTCTGGTCATGATCCCAGAGTCCCAAGATCAAGTCCCGCATTGGACTCCCAGCTCCATGGAGAGTCTGCTTCTCCCTTTGACCTTCTCCCTTCTCATGCTCTCTCTCTCAAGTAAAGAAATAAAATCATATATATATATCACATATATATGATATATATATGTGATATATATATGATATATATGATATCATATATATATAACATATATATATAATAAACTTATACCAGTGATGTTAAGCTACGTTTATATTCAAAATGGGCAACAAGCTCTTCCTCAAAGTAATCACCTTTGCCTCTACTGCCAGAGAACCAAACTGTAATTTTTACTGTCCCTTCGACGGCGGTCTGACAAAAGTATTAAGCGAAAACGTCCATAGGGCCGTTTCCTATCTTCAGCTCAGTGGCTCCAGATGCTAAGACAGCAGCTCACTGGGTGGCCACTGTGTCATCCCCGTTACCAGCCCTCCAAACGGGCAACTACGGGGGAACTGCAGAAATCTGCCCCAAATCTCGGTGCCGCTTGAGTGAAAAGAACGTTCCCCACCGTGGAAAGCGAATGAGAAGCGAGAAAAGACCGGTCGAAATACAGACCCTAACTGTGAGTGCCGGAAAGTAAGGGCGAGAGAAACCGCAACCCTCCGCCTCTCCCGCCCGGAACGTGCCGGGACCCGCCGCCTCTCCCGCCCCCGGCCCTGCATATCGACACGTAGTCATTGCGAGTTAGGCCCGATTACTCCAGGATACTCTCCAAACTCAGGCTATCCCCGAATTCTTTGTTTGCCTTCGATCCAGCTGAAGGCCGCTCGTTTTCCTTATTTTCCTCTCCTCCGGCACCGCGTCCACCGCCGCTACCGCCGCTGCCTCCCCCGCTGCCGCCGCCGCCGCCGCCACCACCGGGAACCTGTTTCTCAGCAGCCATCTTGCTCCAGCGCCGCAGAGCCAGACGGGATAGAGGAGGCGGGACGACAGAGGCGGAAGAGAGTGCTGCCCGCCCCGACGGCCTGACGGGATAGTGGCGGACTCCGCCGCCGAAGGCCCGGCCCGCGGGCGTGAGCCACCTGTTGGAGCGCGCCTGCGCGTGGGCTCGCGTTCCTGAGTCGCGGCGGGCGGGGCTGAGGGCTCGTACGCGTGGGGAGACCAGAGCTATTGCAGTGTTTCCCGGGCAACCCCTCCTCTGGTTCACCGAGGGCGGAGGACTCCGAAATGACCCCTCACCACCACCTCCTGCATCCCTGCACCGGGGGTCCAGCTCGCGTCCCAAGCGGGCGTGAGGGTTAAGGGCGGGGGTGGTTGGTTCGGGACTTTGGGTTTCGGGGTGTCTACCTGCCTGGATACTCGGCAGATGCGGTTCCCACGTACCCACATGAAGCGCTCCACCTGTGAGGGACTCCCCTCTGCGCTCTCCTCTGGTGCCCACCCTGAGAAAGCCGTGGCCAGAGGAAGCGCTGGGGTCAGCAAGTGGAGACCCGGTGTGGAAACTTCTGGAACTGCCGGGGACCTATGCCTCTGGACTTTGGAGCGAGCACCCCAGCAGTTCCGAGGGGAGAAGTGTTGAGGCGAGGGACGCTGAGTCCTGCTTCTCCAGTCCTGGCTCCTCTCTTACTGGTTGGGAGATGTTGGGCAAAGAACAGTGTCGCCCTAAACCTTTATCTTCTCTGTGAAATGGGGATAACCAATTAAGACGGTTTCTATGAAGATGAAATGAGGCAATTTAGGGGAGTCTGGGTGGCTCAGTCGATTAAGTGGCTGCCTTGCGATCAGGTCATGATCTCAGGGGCCTGGGATCTACCAGGGTCAGAGATGGGTTCCCTGCTCCAGGAGGAGTCTGCTTCTCCCTCTGACCCTCCCCCTGCTCGGGCGTGCACACCTTCTCTATCTCAAATAAATAAAATCTTTTAAAAAAAGATTTTGTTTATTTATTCGACAGAGAGAGAGATAGCAAAAGAGGGAACACAAGCAGTGGGTGTGGGAGAGGGAGAGGCAGGCTTCCTGCTGAGCAGGGAGCCGGATGTGGGACTCCACCCCAGGACCCTGAGACCATGACCTGAAGGAAGGTAGCTGCTTAATGACTGAGCCACGCTGTTGTCCTTCAAATAAATAAAACCTTTTAAAAAAAGAAAAGAAAGGCAATTTATTTATTTATTTTTTTTTTATTTGACAGAGAGAGATCACAAGTAGACAGAGAGGCAGGCAGAGAGAGAGGGAAGCAGGCTCGCTGCGGAGCAGAGAGCCCAACGCGGGACTCGATCCCAGGACCCTGAGATCATGACCTGAGCCGAAGGCAGCGGCTTAACCCACTGAGCCACCCAGGCGCCCCAAGAAAGGCAATTTAGAGTCTCTATTCCATGTCACTAATCACTAGGGAAATGCAAATCAAAGCCACAATGAACTATCACACCCACTAGGATGACACCTATTTTTATTTATTTTTGGATGATTACATTTTTAGTAAAGATTTTATTTGAAAAAAAATATTTCATTTATTTGAGAGCGAGCCCACAAGCAGGGGGAGGGGCAGGGAAAAAGGGAGAAAAAAATAGAATAGAATAGAAAAAAAGAATGGGGGTGCCTGGGTGGCTGCCTTCAGCTCAGGTCATGATTCCAGGGTCCTGGGATTGAGCCCTGCATCGCGCTCCCTGCTCAGCGAGAGCCTGCTTCTCCCCCTCTCTCTGCCTGCCGCTCTGCCTATTTGTGCTCTCTCTCTCTGTCAAATAAATAAAAACCTTTTTTAAAAAAAGGATTTTAGGGGCACCTGGGTGGCTCAGTGGGTTAAAGCCTCTGCCTTCAGCTCAGGTCATGATCTCAAGGTCTTGGGATCGAGCCCCACATTGGGAATCTCTGCTCGGCGGGGAGCCTGCTTCCTCCTCTCTCTCTGCCTGCCTCTCTGCCTCCTTGTGATCTCTGTCAAAAAAATAAATAAAATCTTTAAAAAAATAAAAATAATTTAAAAAGGATTTTAAAAAAGGAAAAAGAAAAATTTTTATTATTTTTTTAAAGATTTTATATATTTATTTGACAGACAGAGATCACAAGTAGGCAGAGAGGCAGGCAGAGAGAGAGAGGGGGAAGCAGCCTCCCCACTGAGCAGAGAGCCCTATGCGGAGCTCGATCCCAGGACCCTGGGATCATGACCTGAGCTGAAGGCAGCGGCTTTAACCCACTGAGCCACCCAGGTGCCCCGAAAAATTTTTATTATTAAAAAAAGTAATAATGGCATGTATTTGTGAGGATATGGAGAAATTGGAACCTTGGTGTGCTTTCGGTGCACACGTAAAGTGGTGCGGGCACTGTGAAAAACAGTATGACCTTTCTTTGGAAAACTGAGGAATTATGATTTGATCTGGCAGTTCCGTTCCTGCGTGTATATCCACAAGAATTGAAAGCAGGGTCTCCAAGAGGTATTTGTACATTCACATTCATACAAGCATTATTCACAATAACCAAGAGATGGAAGCAACCCAGTGGCCCTCAAGGGATAAACAGAAAGTGGTATATCCATACAGCGGAATAATAAGCCTTAAAAAGGAAGGAAATTCTGACACAACCTCCAGCAAGGCTGAAGCTTGAAAATACTGTGCTAAATCAAGTAAGCCTGTCCCAAAAAGACTAACATGGTATGATTCCATTTGTATGAGGTATCTACTTTGGTCAAGTTCATAGAAAGTACAATGGTGGTTGCCAGTAGTTGGAGGCAGGAGAAATGGGGAAAACTCATTATTGTTTAGTGGATACAGAGTTTCAGTTTTGCAGGATTAGAGATTCCTGGAGATTCGTTGCACAACAATGTGAATATGCTTTTTTTTGAAATTTATTTATTTTGAGAAAGAGAGAAAGAGCGCGCGCAAGTAGGGGGAGGGGCAGAGGGAGAGGGAGAGAGAGAATTTCCAGCAGACTCCCTCCTGAGTGCAGAGCCGGACATGAAGATTGATTCCACAATCCCGAGATCATGATCTGATCCGAGTTGGACACTCAACCGACTGAGCCACCCATGTGTCCTTGCACATACTTAATATTACTGAATCCTACACTTTAAAATAGCCAAGATGGTGGGGCACCTGGGTGGCTTTGTGGGTTAAGCCTCTGCCTTCAGCTCAGGTCGTGATCTCAGGGTCCTGGGATCGAGCCCCACATCGGGATCTCTGCTCGGCAGGGAGCCTACTTCCTCCTCACTCTCTGCCTGCGTCTCTGCCTACTTGTGATCTCTCTCTCTCTCTGTCAAATAAATAATAAATAAAATCTTAAGTAAAATAAAATATCCAAGGTGGTAAACTGTACATTTTGTGTATTTTACCACAATGAAAAATAAATCCTAAATAAGTTTCAGGGCACCTGGGTGGCTCAGTCAGTGAAGTGTGAGACTCTTGATCTCAGAGTTGTGGGTTCAAGCCCCATGTTGGGTGTAAAGATAATTTAAAAAGATAAAATAGCTCTTTGCCGAGCTGGGAGCCTGCTTCTCCCTCTGCCTGCCACTCCCTCAGCTGTGATCTCTTTCTCTCTTTCTGACAAATAAATACAATATTTAAAAGTAAATAAATAGAGGCATCTGGGTACCTCAGTCCTTAAGTGTCTGCCTTCAGCTCAGGTCATGATCCCAGAGTCCTGGGATCGAGACCCGTATTGGGCTTCCCACTAAGTCTCCCTCTCCCCCGCCCCCTGCTTATATTCTCTCTCTCTCTCTGTCAAGTAAATAAAGTCTTTAAAAAGAATTTAATTAATTTAAAAATATAAGTAAATAAATAACATCTTTAAAAAAAGTCTCCCAAATGTTCATCAACAAATGAATGGATAAGTAGAATTATAACCATACAATGAAATGCTATCTGGCCATAAAAAGCAATGAAGTACTCGGGGTGCCTGGGTGGCTCAGTGGGTTGTGATCTCAGGTTGTGATCTCAGGGTCCTGGGATCGAGCCCCGCATCAGGCTCTCTGCTCAGCAGGGAGCCTGCTTCCACCTCTCTCTCTCTCTGCCTACTTGTGAGCTCTGTCCGTCAAATAAATAAATAAAATCTTAAAAAAAAGAAAAGCTGGGGCGCCTGGGTGGCTCAGCCGGTTAAAGCCTCTGCCTTCAGCTCAGGTCATGATCCCAGGGTCCTGGGATCGAGCCCCGCATCGGGCTCTCTGCTTAGCTGGGAGCCTGCTTCCTCCTCTCTCTCTGCCTGCCTCTCTGCCTACTTGTAATCTCTATCTGTCAAATAAATAAATCTTTAAAAACAAACAAACAAACAAACAAAAAAATCAATGAAGTACTAATACATGCTACAAAGCATATGAATCTTGAAAATATTATGCTAAGTGAATAAAGGTGATTCAGAAGACCACATATTGTGTGATTCCATTTATACAAAATGTCCAGGGGCACCTGGGTGGCTCAGTTGGTAGAGCATCTGACTTTTGGTCTCAGGGTCATGGGTTTGAGCCCCATGGTGTAGAGATTATTTAAATAAGTAAATAAACTCTTAAAAATGAAACACAATCTTTTTTTTTAAAGATTTTATTTATTTATTTGACAGAGAGAGATCACAAGTAGGCAGAGAGGCAGGCAGAGAGAGAGAGGAGGAAGCAGGCTCCCTGCCAAGCAGAGAGCCCGACGCGGGGCTCGATCCCAGGACCCTGAGATCATGACTCGAGCCGAAGGCAAAGGTTCAACCCACTGAGCCACCCAGGCGCCCCTACAATCTTTTTTTAAAAAATATTTTATTTGGGGCGCCTGGGTGGCTCAGTGGATTAAGCCACTGCCTTCGGCTCAGGTCATGATCTCAGGGTCCTGGGATCGAGCCCCGCATGGGGCTCTCTGCTCTGCAGGGAGCCTGCTTCCTCCTCTCTCTGCCTGCCTCTCTGCCTACTTGTGATCTCTCTGTCAAATAAATAAAATCTTTAAAAAAAATTTTTTTTATTTATTATTTGACAGATAGAGATCACAAGTAGGCAGAGAGGCAGGCAGAGACAGAGAGGAGGAAGCAGGCTCCCTGCTGAGCAGAGAGCCCAATGTAGGGCTCGATCCCAGGACCCTGAGATCATGACCTGAGCCGAAGGCAGAGGCTTAACCCACTGAGCGACCCAGGCGCCCAATGAAATAAAATCTTATGAAAATAAAATATATGAAATGTCCAGAATAGGCAAATCCATAGAGACAGAAAGTGGTTGCCTGGGGCTTGGGGTGGGGGTCGAGATTGGAGATCTGTGGCTAAAGGGCCCGAGTTTCTTTGGGGAAGAACATTCTGAAGTTGATTGTTGTGGTGGCTACATAATTTATGAATATATTAAAAACTAAATGCACCGCTTAATTGGTAAATTGTGTGGTATGGGGATTATATTTCACTAAAGATTTTCTTTTTTTTTTTTTTTAAAGATTTTATTTTTATTTATTTGACACACAGAGAGAGATCACAAGTAGGCAGAGAGGCAGGCAGAGAGAGAGAGAGGAGGAAGCAGGCTCCCTGCAAAGCAGAGAGTCTGATGCGGGGCTCGATCCCAGGACCCTGAGATCATGACCTGAGCCGAAGGCAGCGGCTTAACCCACTGAGCCACCCAGGCGCCCCATTCACTAAAGATTTTCAAGTCAGGTGGTTTTAGTCCTCTAGTCAAAACTCGGCTCCTTATTTCACTCAGACTAGAAGCCTTGTTCCTTGGAATGAAAAAAGCCCTACATATCATGTCTGTCCCCTCCTCTCCTGCCAATCTCTTTCTTATTCATCAACTCAAGCCATAGGAACTTCCTTATGTAGGGACATAGGCACAGTCCTGCTTTGGGATCTTTGCACGGACCGCTCTGTCTGAAATGTTCTTCCTGGAGAATTCTGCTACTCTAGGTCCCTCCTCTCCTTCAAGTCTTTGTTCAAATATCACCTTCCTAATGAGGTCTGCCTGGCCACCTTATTTTATTTTATTTATTTTTAGTAGGCTCTTTGCACAACATGGAGCCCAGCGTGGGGCTTGAACTCACCATCCTGAGATCAAGACCTGAGAGCTGAAATCAAATGTCAGATGCTCAACCCACTGAGCTACCCGGGCTACCAAGTTTTAAACTGCACCATCTCCACCACCATGGTACTCCTAGTTCCCGTACCCTCATCTGTTTTTCCTGCAAGTACGCATCGATTTGTAATAGGTTAATCACTTCCTTGAGTTATGCTTATTGTCTGTCTCCTCTGCTGAAAGGAAGTTCACGGAGGGCCTTGATCTTTCTAGAGCTCACGGATATAGGCTAAGGACCCAGAACAATGTCTGGAAAGGGGTAGGTGCTTAATGAATGCTGTCTGAATAAATGAATGGCAAGCGTCTCATACTTATGAACTGCTGTTGTCTTTCTATTTGGTGACCAGTCTGGCAGGGCAGGGGTGTGGATAAGAGTTCCCTGCCCAGGGGTGCCTGGGTGGCTCAGTGGGTTAAAGCCTCTGCCTTCCGCTCAGGTCATGATCTCAGGGTCCTGGGATCAAGCCCGGCATCATCGGCATCATCGGCATCATCGGGCTCTCTGCTCAGTGGGGTGCCTGCTTCCCCCTCTCTCTCTGCTCCCCCTCTCTCTGCCTGCTTCTCTGCCTACTTGTGATCTCTCTCTCTGTCAAATAAGTAAATAAATAATCTTAGAAAAAATAATAAAAAGAGTTCCTTGCCCAATGGAGGAAAAGTAGGGCTTCAGAGCTGAAATCCTGGGGTTGGGGGTAGGTGGTGGAGAGGAACAGGAATGTTCCACACGGGGACCCAATGAACAGGGCAGGGAAGGGCAAAGGCGAGATCAAGCTACAGTGGCAGCAAGTGGTGATTTTCAGAGGTGAACACGGAGGGGGGATGTGGGTCATTCTACAGAAACAGCAATGATTCCGAGTCGCAAGGGCTGGATGCTTAATATGTCAAAATTAGAAACAATTATTTGTTTTATTGCAATCTAAACACCCTCATGGCCATGCCGGAAAATGCTCCTGGCGAGGGAACTCTGCTGTCGTGTATTTCCTTCATGTTTTCCCTTTTTGGATATCTGACTCGGGCAAGGAGACAGGAATTTGATTCACTGAGTGAAATTCAGCTAACTGGCTTCAGGCCACACATCTCGTTCCATGCTCACCAGAGCCCTCCCGGGAGGGACTATGATCCCACAGTACTGAGGCCCAGCGCCAAGGGCAGAGACTGACACACAGAAGGGGCGCGCGGCACGCGGCAGTGCCGTCCCCTTCGCCTGCTGTGGGAAGCCGCGGCTCCTCGGTCCACCTGCGTCCCTTGTCACCTGCCCGCCACCCCGTAGGGCCCCCCCCCCCCAAGCCAGCCCCGGGAGGCCCCGCGCGCCGGCCAGGCTGCGGGAGAGGGCTGCGTGGTCCCAGGCGGGCGCTGCCGGCTCCGCGGCGCACACTCAGGCCCCAGGGGTGGGTGTCTCCGCCGCTCCCGCGTTCAGCCCGGAGGTCGGTTCGCCGCTCAGCAGCGCAGCACAGACCGGCTCCGGGGGCTGGAGCGCGTGGACAACGCGGGCGGGCGGAGGAGCAGGCACCAGCGCGTCCCCCGTCCCCGGCGTGGGCCACCGCACAGCCCTTCCCCCCCCGCGCGGCCGCCTGTTGCGGGGCCCATCCCACCCCTCCGGCTGCTCGCTCCTCCCCCTGACCCCGGCGCACCCCCACCTCCCGCCCCAGCCGGGAGGGAGAGACTCGCTCCGCCCGCAGATCCGGCGACTCGCGCGGGGCGCTGCAGCGGCTGGAGCCGCGGGAGCCGCGCGCTCGCCAGAACTCAGACGGCGCCAGGAGCCCGGGCAGCCTCGGGGTCGGGGGCGCCATGAATGGCTCGGGTGGCCCCGGGGCCGAGGACGCGAGTGAGGCGGGCGGCAGGGACAGCTGGCAGCCCGAGGCCGTTATCGTGCCCATGCTGTTTGCGCTCATCTTCTTGGTGGGCACCGTGGGCAACGCGCTGGTGCTGGCCGTGCTGCTGCGCGGCGGCCAGGCGGTGAGCACCACCAACCTGTTCATCCTCAACCTGGGCGTGGCCGACCTGTGTTTCATCGTGTGCTGCGTGCCCTTCCAGGCCACCATCTACACCCTGGACGGCTGGGTGTTCGGCTCGCTGCTCTGCAAAGCCGTGCACTTCCTCATCTTCCTCACCATGTACGCCAGCAGCTTCACGCTGGCCGCGGTCTCCCTGGACAGGTGAGCGAGCGCCCCGGCGGCCCGGGGGGCGGGAGGGGGCGGTCAGGCCCCCAGGTGGGGGCTGGAGAAGAGAGCGGGACTCAAGGCTCAGCCGCAGAGAGTAGAAAAGGACACGAAGAAGGCAAAGGGGCCGGGAGAGAGTCAAAGACAAGCGGGAGTGGAGAAGGAAAGAGAAGAATAAGAAATAGGGGACTGCGGTGTCCCTCTGTTAGGTGCGCCCTCGCGGCTCCACGCTGCAGACCTCGGCTCTCCAGCGCCGCCGGCGCCCGGGCAAGCGCGGCGTCTCCGGGCACATTGCGGTTTTGCGTGCTTGGTCTCGCTTGAGCCCGGTGCCCCTGTGAAGCTGGGACGGGAGGGATTACTGTGTCCAATTTACAGATGAGATCGAGTTCAGAAGCGACTCGTTCAGAGTCTCCCTTCCTGTAATCGTGTGCGTGGAGCCAACGGTCTGTCTCCTGGCGCCAAACTCAGGCGCCTCCGAGACCTCGCTAGCCTCCACCCAGTCCACGGTTTGCTCGCGGCTCGGCGCAGCCGTCTCTGGTTCGGATTGCGGAATTTGGGTCCTTCATGGGAGCCCATGCCAAAGTTCAAGCGAACACGCCCGAGGGTCCCAGACCCCCACTCCCCTCTTGCCCCCCACCTTCAGGCCAAGAGAGAGGGGAGGTCCAGAGGGTCTCCTTTATCGTCCCCGTTGGAGCTTGGAAGGACACCTGCATGATTCCTGGGGAGGGAATCTGGGACTGACTCCAGTATCTCCCCAGCCCCTTCTACCCCCACGTCCTCCTGACCTCCCCTGGACAGGCAGCGAGGTGAGGCCACCTTCCCCACGTACCCCCCCAGTCCCACTGAGCGCGGAGTGTGTCGGTTCCGAGAGCGCTGGTGGGAGCCACAGAGCGGCGACTTCTCTAAGGAATTCCCTCGCGGTACCTGGAGATGCCTCCAGGCTGTCCGCTACAGCCTCAAGGCGCCTGGGACCTAAGTCTCCGGGCACCGTCACTGGTGGATAATCGCAGCCTCCCCGGAGCTCCGAGGCCGGTTCAGCCTTGGGGTGCCTTCCCGGGTGGAGTGTGACTGTGGTCATGGAGCAGATGAGTGGCCTGCATGCTCGCGTCGTCGTTCCTGCTGCCTGGTGCCGCCCCCCGTGTCAAAGCAGCTCCCGGGAGTGCGGTGCGACCGTGCGCGCTAGGGACCTTCCTCGAGAGAGGGCGGGGGCTTCGAGGTGTAAGGGTGCGGCCCTACCCCCGCGAATCCACCTGTTGACCCGTGTCCCTTCCTGGCCCGACCCACAGGTATCTGGCCATCCGCTATCCGCTGCACTCCCGCGAGCTGCGCACGCCTCGCAACGCGCTGGCTGCCATCGGGCTCATCTGGGGGCTGTCGCTGCTCTTCTCCGGGCCCTACCTGAGTTACTACCGCCAGTCGCAGTTGGCCAACCTGACTGTGTGCCACCCGGCGTGGAGCGCGCCGCGCCGCCGCGCCATGGACCTCTGCACCTTCGTCTTCAGCTACCTGCTGCCCATGCTGGTGCTCGGCCTGACCTACGCGCGCACCCTGCGCTACCTGTGGCGCGCCGTTGACCCGGTGGCCGCCGGCTCCAGCGCCCGGCGCGCCAAGCGCAAGGTGACGCGCATGATCATCATCGTGGCTGCGCTCTTCTGCCTCTGTTGGATGCCCCACCACGCGCTTATCCTGTGTGTGTGGTTCGGCCGCTTCCCGCTTACGCCCGCCACCTACGCGCTGCGCATCCTCTCGCACCTGGTCTCCTACGCCAACTCCTGTGTGAACCCCATCGTCTACGCGCTGGTCTCCAAGCACTTCCGCAAGGGCTTCCGCAAGATCTGCGCGGGTCTGCTGCGCCGGGCCCCGCGTAGAGCCTCGGGCCGTGTGTGCATCGCGGCGCCGGGCACCCGCGGCAGCAGCGTGCTGGAGCGCGAGTCCACGGACCTGACGCACGTGAGCGAGGCAGCCGGGACCTCCGCCCCTGTGCTGGCGACTCTCAGCAGCCCGGCCTTGAGCCTGGTACCCGGCCTGTCCTGGAGGGACCGAAATGCCCCCAGCGGCATCCCGACAGTTAATACGACCTGAGGACATTTAGCGAGTACGCTTTGGTGTTAAAAGGATTGGAGTGAGAGGTCGGGGGATGGGGAGGGAATTTCATCTGTTAATAAAATACGAAAAACTTTCCCCATGCAGTCAGGAGCTGTGTCTTGGCATCTCTTATGAGGCCCTGTGGTCTGAAGCCTTTGGGACTTCACAGGGGAGCTCCGGTTGGAAGGGTGCACGGTGCCTTGCTGATCCACGGGGAAGGAGGGTGGCCCGCACGGAAGACAGCCTGGTGAAGGTCCCCGGTAGAAATCCCTGAGAAGGGGAAAAGCAGGACGACCCAGGACCTCTGCTGTGGCCATCCCGAGGCACCCAGTATTTGTTATTCTCCTGTTTTTGTTTTTCACTTTCTTTTTTAAAAAAGATTTGAGAGATCACAAGTAGGCAGAGCAGCAGGCAGAGAGGAAGAAGCAGGCTCCCTGCTGAGCAAAGAGCCCAATGTGGGGCTGATCCCAGGACGGAGCTGAAGGCAGAGGCTTAACCCACTGAGCCACCCCGTCCGTCGCCCGCACGCAGGGTATTTGTAGATCACGGAACCAGTAGCCACCTATGCATGAGACAAAGGCAGGAGGAGTGTTTAAGTGCCCCAATAAGTGGGTTGATGGCCAGGCGCAGACACTGTGTGTTCCCAGGAACACTGATGTGCCAGCAAGTGGCTGTTCCTTCCCTGCTCTCAGCTCTCTGGGGCCCCTTCTGAGTGTCCCCAGCCCAATCTGTGCCCAACCACTTTCACCCTTAAGGTTTCCTTCTCTCGCTTCAGCTGTGTGGGGTCAGGTCTACATTTCCAAAGGGCCAGGAAAGTAGCCCCCTCCCCCACCAGTCCTCCTCCAGGGCCCCCAGGAGCAGTTCTAAGTCACCGCTAGGCTAGAGCCGGAATGCTACAAGGCTCTGCTCCTGAGCTAGCTTCTACCCTGCCCTAAGTTTGCCCCACTCCTGGAGTTCTTGAGCCTTTCAAGACTTTTTACATGAAATCAGTTCAGTGTTTCAGGGGAGGCAGGAAAACTCTCAAAGGCATACAGACCTCACGATGTTGAGAGCAGGACACTTGGGCAAGGCTTGACTATTTAATCAGGTAGGGACCCGCTACAGAAACACAGGAAGCCCCGTGGCATCTGCCCAGATCAGGACTGAGCTGGGGAAAGGGGTGTGTGTGTGTGTGTGTGTGTGTGTGTGTGTGTGTGTGTTGGAGGGATGGAATCTGTGCCTGCCCGGTCCTCTTGGCAGTCTTTGAAAGGGGCAGATTCCAGGTGGTGGAAATGGAGCGGAGCAGGGAAGCCTAGGCAGGTGCAGGGTGGGCAGGGCTGGGTCCTGTGCTTTGTCTTCAGGTGTTTGCGGAACCCTGGGGTGGGACGCCAGCTCCAAGGGCCCAGAGCCTTGCACAGAGCACCTGCCCCTAAGTGTCCAGTCCCCCAGAGAAGCAGCTGGAACTGAGGCTGCAGTTTGGGCTCTGAGGCTCCATTCAGCCTTCCATGCAGCCACTGACCATGGCCTTGCAGCTCCTGCTGCTCCATTCGGCCTTCCTTAGGCTCAGCTCCCAGGGGCCCTTGGTCCAGGGGCATGGCTTTCGCTCACCAACAATTGGTAGGTGGAGAGTGTAAAGTCCTTAAGCTTTGGGATTTGGATCCCAGGGGACCCACCCAAATGACCTTGACCTCCTTCAGCCTGGCCATCCTTCTTCGACTTCAACTGGCCCCAGGAGGTTCAGGAAACCATCCAGATTCCAAACAATGGGAGTGCACCCCTGCTCGTGGATGTGCAAGTGTTCGTGTCCAATGTATTTAACGTGGTAAGTGTCCTCTGGCCATGGAGGGAAGCAGGGCCCAGGTGCTGAGCTGGGGATGGGCCAGGACAGCCCCAGCCAGTGGTGGGGGGTCCTGCTTTCTCTTGTCCCATAGCGCTGACCCCCGGGTGACACACTGCCCCCTCCCTCAGGACATCCTGAGGTACACAGTGTCCTCCACGCTGCTGCTTCGGCTGGTGAGTTCCCCGGGGGCAGGGAAGGTGGGATGGGAGAACCTTCTTTGTCCAGCTCCGAAGTACCGGTCTTCATCAAAGCCAAGCCAAGTGGCTTGTATATATATGGGAGCGGGAGGCTTAGTGGCTTCTTTATGTCCCCAGTCCTGGCTGGACACTCGCTTGGCCTGGAACACAAGTGTCCACCCACAGCATGCGGTCACGCTGCCCTGGGACTCACTCTGGACTCCGGGACTCACTATTCAGGAGGCGTAAGTGAGGCGAGAGTTCTCATGCCAGGACGCCCCCTCCCTGGTGGCCCACAGACCACAGGCACACCCCTCTGCCTCTGTCCCCCTCACCTCCTGGAACTGGGATGGCAGGAGAGGGCCACTGGGCCAGGCTGGGGTCTCCCCTACCTCCCCCTTCTGAGTAATGGCCGAGCCTCCAGCTGCACTATCTCCCCCCACGAACAGGCTTTGGGTGGACTGGCAGGACCAGAGCCCGCGGGCCCAAGTGGACCCTGACGGCCATGTCGACCTGTATTTGGCCCTCACCACGGAGACCAACTGTGACTTTGAACTCCTCCACTTCCCCAGGGACCAGAGCGACTGCAACCTCAGCTTCTATGCTCTCAGCAACACTGGTGCTGACGGGACAGGAGCTGGGGGGTGGCGGGGAGGGGAGGGGAGGGAAGAGGAGGGGAAGCCTCTGGCCTCCAGCGGACATCTGACATGGGGGCAGCCGGCCTGTGTTCACAGCGGTCCACCCTAGGCGCAGGGGAGCTGGAGCGATCCTAGAGCAGACAGCACACTTCTCCTGTGCACCTCCCAAACAGTGGCCCCCTCCCAGCTCTCCCCTGCTCCGGGCTGCGGCCCCCCCACGGCAGCTGCCCTCAGCGGCTGGGCTGCTCATGTCAAGCCCAGAGCCCGAGGCTGCTGCAGCCACCCAGTAACTAGCCCCCAGACCCACCGGTGACGTCCAGCTCGCTCCAGAACCCCTCCCCTTGCCTCACATCCCTCTCCCCTGGGAAATACTACAGCTGCCGCCCCCTGAGGCTAACACTGCAGGTGTGAGCAGATATGCTGGTGGGACTCCAGACCACGTCCCCCTCCGAGAAGTGGGGCCAAATGCATTTAGTTGCACAATGCAAATTCACCTCTGAATCTGAGAAGGCCCTTCCCCTGGCTGGAGAGAATGTGGGGGGATGCCCAGCCCGCGCACAGAGTCTGTTCACCTCCTGATCTGCCTCCAGCCACCATCAGAAGTCTCCACCAGCCCTGGACGCCGGCTAGTCCCTGGCGCATACTCCCAGAAAGAGAGGAGGGAGGGGCCGGGACCACCTCCTTCCTCCTTCCCCACTCTCCCCTGCCTCCTTCCAGTGCGAGAGCTGGAGTTCCGGGCCCGCGCAGTGAACGAGATCGTGAGTGTCAAGAGGGAATACGTCGTTCGGGACTTGAAGACCCAGGTCCCACCCCAGCAGCTGGTGCCCTGCTTCCAGGTGACGGTGAGTCGGGCGTGGCTGACAGAGAGCTGGTGGGGGGGGGCATGAAGCTTGTGGTCAGAGGCCACAGCGCCGTCTTTCAGCCTCCCAGACCCCGTGCGCCCCCCCACAAGCCCGGACTGTCTTCCTTCCAGTTGCGCCTGCAGAACACAGCGCTGAAGGCCATCATAGCTCTGCTGGTGCCTGGGGAGGCACTGCTGCTGGCGGACGTATGTGGGGGGCTGCTGCCCCTCCGGGCCACCGAGCGCATCGCCTACAAGGTGACCCTGCTCCTGGGCTACCTTGTCTTCCACTCCTCCCTGGTGCAGGCCCTGCCCAGCTCCTCCTCCTGCAACCCGCTGCTCAGTAAGCCTTGCCCCCCTCGCCTGGCCCGGGGGGGGGGGTGCTCTGCCGAGCTCCTGGGGCACGAGGGGTGCAGGCCTGGCCCTGACCTCCTCGCCACCGCCCGCAGTTTACTACTTCACTGTGCTTCTGCTGCTGCTTTTCACCAGCACCATGGAAACCGTGCTGCTGGCCGCGCTGCTGGCCCGGGGTAACCGCAGGGCCCAGAGCAGCCCCGGCCCAGCCCCGAGAGGGGAGCATCCAGGGCCATGTCCTGAAGGTGGGCAGGGACCCCTTCCCAGAGCAGGGGTAGAGGGAGGAATGAGGCCAAGAGCAGAGCTGGCAGGCTGCCCACTAAGGGCTGAGGCCAGCGGTCCCTAGGCTGGTTAGGGGCTCCGTGCTTTCATTCTCCTGGCTCCCGTGTCTGTTCTTGAAGACACAGGTATGGAGCAGGGAGCCAGGATAGCTTCCCTAAGGGCCCAGGCGACTTCAAACTCCCAGAGATAACCCTAAGCCCCCCGCAGCCTCTCTACAGGGGTGCTTCTTCAGCTCCAGATGGCCTGAAATGGGCCAGACCCCAACATTCATCGGTTGTAAATCGAAGGAAGGGAGAGATACGGGCTGACAGTCCCCGGGGTTCGCCCTCCTGCTCTGGGCCAGCATGCTGGGTGAGCCCTGACGCACTGCCTGCCTCTTGCCCCACCAGAAGCTCCCGGGGGGAAGGGGTCCAGGAGGAGCTGGGCCGAAGCCGCTGACCGCATCTTCTTCCTGGCGTATGTGGTGGGCGTGGCGTGTAGCCAATTCTTCTTCATTGGATTCTGGATGTGGGCGACGTGCAAGTCTGACCCAGCCCCTGGCGAGGCCATACCCCACGGCGGGCAGCCCAGGCTGTAACAGGGCCGGACCCAGGGCTGCAGGGCGAGGGTCATGACAGGGTCTCTGGAGAGACGGGGAGGGAGGATGACTCTCTCCCCTAAGCCCGGAGGATACCAGGCTACCCCGAGTTCTTCCTTCTGATCGCAGGCAGGCAGAGTGTGAAATAAACCCATCACCCTCAAGGGTCTGTCTTTGCTGGACTCAGCTGCTCGTTCTTGCCCTAAGTCGGTGGGGCCGCCACTTTGTGCCCAACCCCCACGACACTCCTGAACTTGTCACCTACCGCTGTGTACCAGTGATGTGACCCCCATTTCTGCAACTACGGCTGCTCTGCCTTGGGCCCCGGGGGCACTGGGCACCAGGAGACAGGGGCCTGGGTCAGGCCACGCAGGGTAGCCAGAGCTTCTCAGAACTCCTTTTGCAGTGTGCAGGAACCCCGGAGGCGCAGGGCGCTCCTGCTCCAGCACCTGGGGGGTGCCGGGGAGGCAGAATATCCCGGATTTTCAGGACCACGGGTGACGGGGAATACATTTTCTGCACTCAATCCACGAGCAGATTAATCCTGCTTGCTTTTTCTCCATGCCCTCTGGCTGCGCTGTGGCCTGTCCCTCTGGGCCCTATCCACGTTTCTGGGCTAGAGGAGACATTCTCCACCCTGAGCTCTGACCCGGGCCGGAGGTGGGCTGTTTGCCCTCCTGCTCTTGTACACATGAGGGAGCCGTGGCCCTTTGTCTTTCTTCTCTGTCCCTTCCTGTCTGGAAGCCATCACGTGGCCCATGCAGGCTCAGGGTCAGGAGCCCTAAGGTGGAAAGGAACCCAGGTATTCTGAGAGTGCTGGTCTGGGGGGGCTCCAGGAAGAAACACAGACCAGGACTCGAGGGCTCGGGGACAGGGCTCTGGACTGGGGACGGGCTGGAAGAAAATCCCTCTCCCACAGGATGTCAAACTCACCAGGCCCAGAGGCAAGTTAACACTGATTTATCTGTCCGTCACATGGCTGTCACATGGCTGCTCCGGCAGAGCCAGGCCGGGGCTGCAGGAGGCTCGGGCAGAGCCGGGCCGGGGCCGCAGGAGGCTCGGGCAGAGCCGGGCCGGGGCCGCAGGAGGCTCAGGCGGATGTGTCAAAGAGGCGGTCGATCATGTCGCCCACCTGCTCCACACGGTACTTGATGTACTTCTCCGGGTTCTTGGTGAAGGGCACGCTGCCATACCTGGCCAGGAGCTGAGGTCAGGGGCAGGCTGGCAGCCTCCCCAGCTCCACCTCAGCCCAAAGCACTTCTGCAGCGTGCCCCTGAGCGATGCCCCCGGCTGGCCCCAGAGCAAAGCCCGAGGCACTGGCTCTGTCGTCCACACCCACACACCCCTCCGCGTTTTCTCGAAGAAGCACAGCGCAGAGACCCAGCCGGGGAAGGGAAGGGCACAGGGCTGGGGAGGGGCCGGCAGAGGGCTCACCTGTGCAGAAAGGCCCCATAGGTCTCCCTGACAATATTTTTCTGCGCTTGGCGAATCTTGTCTCTCTGCTCCACGTCAGGAATAGCCCAGGCCTTCTGGATCTTGCACAATTCTTCAAGGCCATCATTGAAACCCTGGTCGCCAAAAAAGGTGGAAATAGAAGCCACCCAGCGACAAAGACTCCAGGCCCGTGTCCCTGCAACAGCAGCAGGGAGCCATGGAGGGGAGGGGACCCCAACTCACCTTGAACCGCTCCTTGATCATCTGGCGCTCCTTGTCCCTCAGCTGGGGGAGGTGAGAGGGCAGAGAAAGTGTTCCTCAGAGCAGAACCGCCCGGCCGCTGGCTCCTTCCCCAAACGCCTGAACCCAGGCCCTATCTCCTGCCGCCACGGTGGCCACAGGCATCCTTTGCTCTTCCCGGCAGGATGCTTGTCTATTGTCTCCCAGAGACATGACAGAAAGTATCACACCTGCTAGGCACCCCTTCCCAGCCCAGGCCTTCTGCGCACCTTGACTCCTGGCTGGAACACGGGTAGATTCTTCTCAGTGATGTAGTCAGTCACCTTTAACCAGCTGCGGGGGTGGGGAGAAGGGAGAAGACAGAGCAGGGACAGCTCAGGCTGCTGCTTTCCAGGGGCTGGTTTGGTTTGTTTTGTACATCTCTGGATCTATTAGGGGAGGGGCGCTCCGCACTCGTTAGAGGCACAGCTAAGCAGAGCACAACTGAGACTTTTCCTTGGAAGAAGAAAATGCTGGGGCTGGGCTGGCGGCTTTCACAACTAGGAACAGGAAGCAGAAGTGAGCACGTCGGACACACACTAGTGGCCGCGCTTCGCATCTGCCTCCTGGAGATTAAAGACCAAGACGCAGATGAGAAAGGAGGGAGGGAGCAGAGGACGGACAAAGCGAGCAGGAGGGAGACCACGTGAAGAAACCCCAGGGGAAACACACAGACCGAGGAGAGACGGGGATGAGCAGCAGCAGCGGGAGCGCAGCAAGTTCAAGTGCTCATGCGGCCTTGCTCTCTGCCCGGCCTCACGTCCCCACACCCGTGACGCAGCCTCTCGATTCTTCTTAGCCTGCGCCCGTGGCACCCCACCCTGCCATAGCAGCCCCCAGGGAGCAGGTGGTGGTAGAGGGGGGCTTCCCTCTCCGTCCTGTCAGTGGTGGAGGACGGGCCCACAGGGGAGCACTCCCCCACCCCCGACGCACTCTGACCTCTGACCGAAGCTTGGGTAGGAAGAGTGAGTGAAGGATACGGGTCTGGGGGTGAGGGGAGGGCACGGCGGGGCCCACCTGCGCTGGTAGGTCTGGATCTGCTGCTCAATGTGTTCCCGGTAGGAGCGCTCAGCAGTCTTCTGGGTCACGGCCACCAGCTGGATCAGCTCGGACCTGGGGTGGGGAGGGAGCAGAGGGGGACCAAACTGGTTTTCGGGGCCCAAAGGCTGCTGGTCTCCACAGCAGCACCCGTGGGGCCTACCCCACACCGCCCCAGGTCCTAGGACTCCAAGGGGCAAAGCGCTGCCCTCCCGGCCTGGCCAGGCAGAGGGCCCAGGTGGCCCCGGAAGGGCGGGGGCAGGTGGGAGCCTCGAGTGCGCACAGGCCCCGCGGCCACTCACTTCTCCAGGGCCTTGAGGATGTAGTTGTAGTTGTTGTGCAGGAAGACGGCGCTCAGGGCCGGGTCCTCGTACACCTTGGACTTGCTCAGGAGGTTCAGCTGTAGGTTGCCCAGGACCTTACCTGCGCAGGGAGGGAGTGGCGACATCCGCGGGCACTCTGACCAAAACCACCCGCTCCCTGGCCCTTGAACCAAGTCCATTTTCCTTTTCCCTTCTAACCTCAGACTCCACGAGCCTCAGGAGCCCTCTGCCTGGCCCTGCTCAGCCCCGCAACGGGAAGTTAGGTTACAATTCCCAAGGTCACGGGGGGCAGTGGGGCTCGGGAGTGGTCGGGGAGCAGCAGGAGGGCACCAAGGAAGGCAGGGAAAGGCGGGGAGCTGGGGCACTCACAGATATAGGTGCTTAGCAGACGCTTGCTGAACTCGGAGCTGTAGCTGGCGGCCGAGGAGCTGGTCTCTGGGAGGAGAGAAGGCCCGTTACCGCAGCCGGCGCAGCAGCCAGACCCTCTCTGGCCTTCCTTTAGCCCTGGGAGCAGCTGTGCAAGCCCTGGGAGGGGCCCCTGAGCCTTCCTCAGGCAGACCGGACTGGATGCAGGGGCGCTCGGGGGTGGGGCTGCTGAGCTGCTGGGCTCCTGCTGCTGCGGGAGAACTGCCTCAGCCTCTTCCTGGAACCCAGGGCCAGCCCCTCTCTGGTGACGGTGATAGTGAGGGTGACCGGAAGGTTAACGGACTGGGCTGTGATCAGCAGGAAGGCTGGCAGGACAGGAGTGGTACGCCCCCTGCCCCCCAGCCCCGACTCGTGCCGGGTGCTGTCTACTCCCAGGCCCATTTATCTCACTGTGGGCTCCCCACAGCCTCTCCCCCTTCTCCCCTACTGGGCTCCTCTGCGCCAGCAGGAGGGTGGTGGTGTCTGGGAAAGGAGGGGGGAGGCAAGTGCTGGGATAGCCTGGGGGGGGCGCATAGGCACGGTACCACCTGGATAAGATCAGGGACAGGAAGTGGCCCTGCAGGGAGCTGAGAGAGTTGGGAGCGCCCTGAAGAAACTCATGTCCCCCTGACCCCCACTCCCCACTAGGTCCTGAGTCTGTCCAGATGCCTCCGTCCCCAAGAAAACTCACCCATGGGGTGTCAGAGAGGTAGGATGGGGCTGCAGAGCCCTGCTGCTTACCTCGGGGGTCTAAAGGGATATTGTATGTGTCCCCAAGAACTACGGAGTGAAAGGCAGTGCACTCAGAGGGGAAGGGGGAGAGAAAAAGAAGGGAAAAAGACGCAAAGTGCAAACACAGGTTAGAAACTGTGTCCCCAGAGTCAAGCAGACCCCTCCCCGTGACAGCCAGAACACAGACAGCAGGACACACCCCAGCTGGACCCCTGAAGGTGAGGGAGCGTGAAGCCAAGTGGGGATCTAGAGAACTGCAGGCCAGAGGCCGCTCCTGGCTCCCTCGCCCCCAAAATGGAGGGAAGGGGAGGGCCCGGGGACCCAAACAAGTTGGGCTGGGTCTCGGTACTCAGAAATGCCAACCTCCTTCCATGCCAACCTCCCCAGCTCCAGAGCCAGGGCAGCGGTCAGTGGGAGGACAGCGGGCCGGCCCTGCGACAGCGGCCCACAGAACGGTCAGCTGTGTGACTGATCAGGAGGACAGGCGGACACAAGAGCAGACGGAGGAGCGCGCCAGGCGGGGCAAGGCGGGTGCGCCGTCTCTGAACCAGGGGTGCCGCTCTCCAGAGCGAGGACGGCGGAAGGAGGGAGAAGGGAGGGAGGTCGGGTCAGAAAAGGCACAGTCAGACCCCACTCCACCAGCTGGGGTTCTCTCTCCCGGAGGTGGCCAGTCACCCCACGTCTCCAGACAAGAGGGAGGAGTCAGGGACGGGTAGAGGGCCCCACTGGGAGGTGCCAAGTACCTTGGGAGGCCAGCATGGCCCCTGCCGTCTCTTGGAAGTCTAAGAGCTGCTGTAGGAAGAGGATGGCCTGTGTGGGGAGAAAACAGGTCCAGGAAGAAGGTCAAGGGCAGGACCTCAAGGTTGAGATCACCTCCCAAACACACCCCCTCGGACCATTCCACGGCAAAGTGCAGGGCCAGGGGTCCGCCATGTGAAAAGGGTGGTTGCAAGCTTCCTGCCCTACTGGAGACGCCAAGGACTTTGCCATCCATCCTGCCACCAACATGCTGGCTCTGGGCTAGGCCGGGCCCCTTTCCCTCCCCAGGCGACCTTGGGCAGCACCTACGTTGCTTGTGAGCTCGTGCACGGTGCCGTCCTTGGGCATGTTGTATTCCTTGTCCGGATCGTTCTGTGGAAAGAACAGCCCAGCTTCCTGAACCTGCTCCCAAGGCCTCGGGCCCCACCCTGAGCCCCAGGCAGTCTGCTCTTGGTGCCAGTCCTGGTAGACAGGGGTCAGGGCGCCCCTCAGGCAGGCAGGCTAGCGAGACGGGACAGGAAAAATGGGGCGGGGTGTCACCCTTGGGGGCTCCGGAGCCCCCTGGGGAAAGAAAGGGAGGCAAGTGGGTACTGACAGGAGACTAGCGGCCCCTCTTGGCAGCCTGCCCTCTGCAGGAGCTCTTGAGGCAGGTCTCTGGCGGTCCTGCCCACAGTCCCTAGGGCCGAGAGTGGCCCCGGAGAGAGGGAGAGCACCTTGATGTTGTCAGCAAAGTCCTCCAGGGCCTTGGCTCCGACAGTCTCCATGGAGGTGATGAGGCCGGGCAGCTTGTTCTTGGTGCTGGCAGCTGTACCCTGAGGAAGCACACAGCTGCAGTGTGGACCCGCTCCTCACCAGCCTCTCCCCTGCCCCGCACCGCAGGGCCTCCCCTCCTGTCCTGTCACCCCGCGGCTGGGTCCCCTTGCCCAGGGCCCTGCAGAAGCTGCTTCCATGCAGCTATGGAGCAGAGGTGCGACGGTGGAGAAGGCGGTTCCCCCTCCCCGGGTCCCCAGGGGTCTTCCCGCCCACATACCTGGAGCACCTGGTCAAACTCGGGCTTGGTCTGCTTCAGGTGCCGCAGGATGGGGAAGACGGTGAGCACGGCGGAGAAGTCGTGCCGAATGATGGCCTTCCGGGCCGCAGACACGATGTTCTCCCCTTCGAGCATCAGCCCGTCCAGCGCATCCTGCGACAGCAGAGCAAGGACGCGGCTCATGGAGGGGGCAGAGCGGTGACGGCTGCAGGGGACGGTCAGGGCCGCCGGAGGGGCTGGGGGAAGCCAGCATGGCCCAGCAGGGGACAGCAACCGCCCCCCCAACACACACACACGGTGGGGGTGGCTATAGCTGAAGGCTACTGGACGGCAGCTCTGGCCCGAACCCCAGCTTCCGCAGCAGCAGGTTTGCGGGGACATCTGGTCAGTCGGGGCCCAGGAGCGTGGTGGGGATGGGCAGCACCTGGATCAGGGAGTCAAAGGTCTTTTTCTGATGGTGCTCAGGGATGATGTCCATCAGCAGCTGGTACTCGCTCTGGGCCAGCTTGACGAAGGCGCTGACGCAGTGAATGTAGGCGTCGGTCTCCACGTCTAGCGTGTCGTCTCTCCCTGGGGGGACAGCAGTGCCCCTGAGCTGCTGGTCCGGGGGCTGCCGCTTTCCCTGCTGGGGGGGGCATGGGTCTCCCCAGCTCCTGGCCTGCAGCCCAGGCTGGCAGCAGATGTGGGGAGGAGGCGGACTGTTCTGGCAGAAAGCTGAGAGGATTCCAGCAGGCCTGACTGCTCCAAAAGGAAAAAACGGGGCTGCAATCCAGCCTTTGTCCTGGCTTCATTTTCAGCTCTGCCAGACAGCGCTCATGTCCCAGAGCATCAGGTACTAGAGATGTTGGGGAGATGGAGGGAGGGATAAAGAGGGAAGAGCGCTACGTCGGCTTCCTGGCTACGGCGAACCTGTCCCCAGGACTGAGGATTCTGAATCGTACTAGAAAGAGGACGGCTAGGGGTGGGTGAACGGCAGTGCCCACATCAAGGTGGCAGGCACCGTGGTCACCCATCGGAGAAAATGCCGGGCCACTGAAGGCAGTTCTCAGCCCCGCCAGACCTTCTGGAATGTCTAAGAAGGCAGTGGGCTATGGCCTACGAGGCTAGCTGGCATAGGGTCAAACTTTGAGAAGGGGCCATGAGTCCCAGAAAGGGAGGGCTTCTTGCTGGTTAGCTGCCCCAGGAGACCCAGGTCCCATTAGTGGAGGCTGGGGCAGGGGGCGCCCCCAGGCAACCTGGTCCCATAAGCAAAGGAACGGGCTCCGAGTCAGAGCTGTTGCTGGAGTCGGATGTCAGGGCTCCCTGCTCTCCAGGGAGCCACCTTCCAAGTAGCGGCAGCTTCTCCCCTTGGCCCAGGCCCTGAGAGCCAGGCACACACGCCCATCTGGAGAGAGGCAAGGAGACCTAGTGCCCAAAAGAGAGACTTGAGAGAGAGAGGCTAACAGGTCTGGCTCATCTTCAGAGCAGAGCCCTCTGGGGACCTCTGCCAAGGCAGCGGCGGCTGCCCTCGGGCTGGGCTGCCCTCGGGCTGGGCTGCAGTACTCACCAGCCAGCGGCCCGTGCTTGTCGTTCAGGGCCTCGGACAGGTGCTTAACTCGGAAATCATGCTCGTGACCTAGCGAGACGTCGGCCGTACAGACACAAGCGGCGTTTTCCAAGGGCCAGGTGGGCTGCCCCTCGGGCACAGGGAAGAAGCCCTCGATCTCCAGGAGGGGATGTGAGATGGGGAGCGGGGCAGGGGAAGGGGCACCGGAGAGGGCTCTGAGCCCCTCCTCTGCCGCGGACCACCTTGGGCACAGCCATTTCAAGCCTGACTTGCAGTGCCCCGGACCCGTCCTTGGGAGCTGGTTCTCTAAGCCCGAGGCCGAGAGAAAAGCCTGCGGGACGACCACGGAAGGTTCTGGAGAGCTTCCGGCAGCTGTGGAGGGTCTGATGCTCGGCCCCAGGGGGTTTACCCACATCACCATGTTTGGGGGTGGCCTGGAGGCCTAGGCCAGCTTGGTCCTGCCACTGCTGGTCTGAGCGTGAAAGGGCTGCCCGTGACAAAGAACTTTCTCTGAGTTCAAATAGGAGACAAGGACAGAGACAGGGAGGGATTGGGTAGGAAGCCTCAGGGAGGGCAGAGCTGCCGTCAGCCAGACAGGACCAGGCCAAGGCCACGACACCTGCCCCTGGGCCAGCTGGAAGGAGTGGCACCAGGGACCGGCCGTTCCCACCCCTGCTGCCCTCTCAGGGACTCTCCCGCGGCCCTCCTGGGGGCTTGGAGGCTCTGCCCTGCCACGAGAGTGGACACAGGGTGGAGGAGGAGGGAACAGGAGAAGAACACAGGGTGATTACCTTCCAGAGGAATGAGGTTAGAGCCCCCCTTTTTCCCATCTAGACCATGCTGGGAATACTGTTTCAGAAGGTTCTGAGCCTTACGGATCGTCCCTGTCACCAGAGCCACACAGAGAGGAGACAAGAAGACCTAGGAAATGAGCGAGAGAAAACAGCAGCGGGCCTCCACCGGCCCCCCCCGAGCCCCACACCCGGCCCCCCAACAGTGAGCATGCCCACACGCCATCTCTCCAGCAGGCCCCTTCCAGGACCCCCGGAGGCGCTGCACATGGACAAGGAGGAACGGGCATGGGGCGTGCCCCACATGGGCTCCCCACATTCTGCTCCTGACCCTCATCGCTCTGGACCTGAGTTCTCTTTAGGAAGCGCAGTGTGTGAAGGAGATGAGATGGGCCAAAAAGCCCATCAGGAGAAGCCCCAAAATAAAAGACACTACTGAGTGCCATGTAAGTCGGACCAGACGGGGGCTCCGGACAGAGGAGCGGGCGACAACGCTCTCCCACCCAGAGGGCACAGCCGGGCTGGCAGAGTCTGGGGACCCCCTGAGGCTGACAGGCCCACGGCCCGGCCCGAGACACTAATAGGAGTCAGAGTTCCTGGGCATGCTCAGTGCTGGGACGTGGACACACGGAGGTCGACGGAAAGCAGAGCCCGAGAGCTGGTGAGATGGGACTGAGCTTCCAGGGAGAGCGGTGCCCAAGACGGAAGGCTTGGAAACCCTGAGGCAGCCTGGCCCCGTGCACCAAAGCCACCTGAACCCCCAAAGCAATCAGAGAAAACTCAGAAGCTCGGCTGGGGGTTCACGGAAGCCACCACACAGAGCCGGAGGCAGGACGGTAGACAGGGGACATGCTTCCAGCATGGAGGAAAAAAACAACAGTTAGTATCACAAGTGAAGTCAACAAAAACAAAATCCCAATGCCTACAGCCTCCGGGGTCAGCCACCCCTGTGGGAATGAGACATCTCAGGGCAGGAAAGGGGGGGAGATGAAATAGCATTTAAAGGAGACGAGGATAGCTGCCTTGTTAATAAAATGCACTGGGAGCGGGGAGGAGGCCCCCACACGTAACCCTGGTCCGTCTTCCCTGGAGACTCCTGCGTCCCCCGACCCCCAGCCGTGTCCCAGAACACAGTGAGGCTGCCTGGGTTCTGGCAGTTCCCCAAAAAGCTGGGGGAGAAGGGACAAGGTCTGGAGTGGCTTTCTATTTAGACCATGTGACAATTAGCTACTAATGACCAAGTTCAGGGCCCCGGCTCAGCAGCTGTCTCCCCGTGTTCTCCCTGTTCAGTGAGCAGTCCTGCTAATGAGCAAATCGGATTCCTGCCCCACAGCCGACCGGCAGCAGATGGGCTCACACAGGGGCCTTGAGGAGGCTCGCCGGCTCCCGGGCGTGGACGGAGACTGAGGACACTGATCGGCCAGCCGTCAAACCCATCAGGTGCCCAATGACCACGGAGACGCTGAGATTGGTATTAAATTACCAATCGACTGAGGCCTCCCTTGCTCCTCTCCTCTGAGCCAGGAGCAGATGGGTCCCAGGGGCCTGGCTCCCTAGTTTCCCACATCAGTCCCGACCCCTGGCTGCTGACAACTCTGGAAATTCTGCAAGCACAGGAATCCTCAGAGCCTGAGTCTTCCTCCGAGGCCCATAAGCCAAGGACAGCCTAGGCCCACTGCGAGGCCCGCCACGGCCAGCCAACACCCCGGGGGCAGTGTAGACCAGGTCTGGGGCACCCCCTCCCCCGCCATGAGCCTCTCAGAGAAGAGATGGGGAAGAGAGCCCAGACCAGCTGAGGCAGGCAGCCTCACGGAGGGAGACAGCCCCGGCCCGACGCACAGAGGCACAGGGACGGACCGACCGAGTGCCAGCAGCCGCCGCCCAGCAGACTGGCTCAGCATAGCGGTAGGAGCGGGTTTTTAGGGGACGCCCAGGAGACCCGCGCCGGAGGGGAGAAGGCGGTGCACCTCCTGCTGGGGCCACCAATCCTCTGCTCGCTTGGGCCCCTGAGGGCAGCTTTCTCCAAACCCCAGTTAAAGGCCCGAGCAGGAGCAGGTGCTCTCTGAGGGGCACGGGCAAGAAACACTCTCCACACACCGCTGTCATGAGGGGTGGGTCCCAGTGGCCACAACGGACATGTTCCCGCAGCCACAGCTCGGCAGCGTGGGCTAAGGTGGAAGCAGCCCCTGGCTCTCGAGCTTTCTCTCCCTGGTGCTGCTCACAGCAGCCCCTCGCCCCGCAACACCCCAGCTTCTCCAGACCGCGGCTGCCACACGAAGACACTTCACCTGGAGCGCGTGGAGCCGCAGCAGATGGGGGTCACCTGCTTTTGGTCCTCGGTACCTACAGCCGGGGGTCCCTGTGAGGACAAGCTCTGGAAGGGCCGACGCCGCTAACCCCAAGGCAGCTGAAAGCGACGCGGGTCCCGCACAGCCTTCCGGCGGGGGCTGAATGGGCCGGGGTGGGGGCTCACCTGGCCTCTTGACGGGCTTCTTGGTGGGCGTGTCCTTCCTCTTGTTGGGGATGGCGGGGGAGTAGGGAACCCCAGCGGAAGAACTGCTCTTCCGGAAATGCTCCTTCAGGCCCTTGATGGAGCGGTCCAGCTGGCTGGAGCGAATCTGGTAGTAGACGTTCATGAAATCTGAGGAGAGGGTGGGGGACGGCTGTGGCAGCTGGGGTCCCTGCCTGTTTCCCCTCTACATGCAGCGGGCGGGGCGGCCGCAGAGCCCACCGCTCGGGTTTGCGAACTCATTCCTGGCATCTGCTGTGGCTCCCAGCTACCCACGTAGCCTTGGCCCAAGTCAAGCCATCTTAAAAGGGAGGAAAAAAAAACCAACAGGGCTGCTAATTAAATTTCGAAGGTAAAGTTCTTTGAGATGAAAAACATAAAATTAGGGGGCACCCAGGTGGCTCAGTGGGTTGAGCGTCTGACTCTTGATTTCAGCTCAGGTCATGATCTCAAGGGTTGTGATCTCGAGCCCCGTGTTGGCCTCCGCGCTTGGTAGCGAGCCTGCAGGAGCCTCTCCCTCTGCCCCTCCCCAGGGTGCGTGCGCGCACACACTCTCTCTCAAATAAAGAACATCTTTTTAAGAATAAATAAACATCGAGGGGCGCCTGGGTGGCTCAGTGGGTTAAAGCCTCTGCCTTTCGCTCAGGTCATGATCCCAGGGTCCTGGGATCGAGCCCCGCATCGGGCTCTCTGCTTGGCAGGGAGCCTGCTTCCTCCTCTCTCTCTCTCTCTGCCTGCCTCTCTCCCTACTTGTGATCTCTGTCAAATAAATAAATAAAATCTTTAAAAAAAAAAAAGAATAAATAAACATCGAGATCCACCTTGGTAAGGGGTCAAAGGATGTGAGCGATTTACAGGAGGCAAAGAGACAACAAATGGCAGTGAATGAAAAACACTATGTCTTCAGCCCTTTGTGACATGCAAATTTTTTAAAAAAGGACCATGGCAGCCCCAGCTAAGATAAATAAAATTAAGGAAGAAGAAAGAGCCTTGGGACCACTGATGCCTCTTTGGACGGGCCCCGCCCACCTGGAGAGGAGCTGCAATGGCAGAAAGTTACAAACCTGTTTGGCCACTTCTTTTTTCTTTTTTAATTAACACATAATGTATTATTTGTCCCAGGGGTACAGGTCTGTGAATCGTCAGTCTTACACACTTCACAGCACTCACCACAGCACACACCCTCCCCAACGTCCATCACCCAGCACCCCATCCCTCCCCGTCACCCCCCAGCAACCCTGTTTGTTTCATGAGATTAAGAGTCTCTTACTGTTTGTCTCCCTCCCAATCCCATCTTGTTTCATTTTTTCCTTCCCTACCTCCCACGACCCCTGCCCTGCCTCTCAAATTCCTCATATCAGAGAGATAAAATAATTGTCTTTCTCTGATTGACTTATTTCGCTCAGCGTAATACCCTCTAGTTCCATCCACATTGGAAATGGCAGCGTTTCATTTTTGGGGGGTTTTTGATGGCTGCATAGTATTCCCGTGTGTGCACGTGCACGTGTGTGTACCCGCGTATATATATATATGCGCCACATCTTCTTTATCCATTCATCTGCTGATGGACATCTGGGCTCTTTCCATTGGTCGGCTATGGTGGGCATTGCCGCTATACTGTTTGGCCACTTCTACCTGATAGCTGTGTCTTTGAGAGAACACCCAAAGAACTCCCTACGTAAGGAAAGCGTCCACACAAGTATGCTCACTACAGGACTATCTATCAATACCCAGAACACTGGAGAATCCAAAAATGCAAACAGACCTGGAAATACTACATTTCAGCAGTTCCCAACCAATGTGTTGCAAGGAGCCCCCGGGTAAAAGAATGGGCCGAAGCACAGGGGTCTAGAGGTGTCCACTGGCCTCCCTCTTCTCCCTAAAATTCTCCTGCTGAGCCCACGGTCCCCCAACGTGCTGCTTAGGAGCCGTGGACGTGCTCACACAGTCACGTAAGCTATAGATTTATTGCTCGTACTATCATTTCCTACTAAACTTTATGAAAAAAAAAAATCCGGGCGGATTAAAGAAATAAAGGGGGAAAGGAGAGCACTGCATCCGGCCCTGCCACCTGGGTCATCTCACCTTGGTTGCGGCCATACTCCACCAGCCAGCGGGAGATGCGGATCACATCCTGGAGCACACCCTCGGGCAGGTGCTCCAGGGGCACCTCCTCTTGGACCTCCAGCTCATCCTCGCCACTGATCAGATCCAGGATGAGCACAGGGGACACGACCTTGCTGTGCCTGGTCATCAGGCTGCGGAACTCGGACTCCAGCGACTCCTTCCCGCGCTCGAACAGCAGCTTCTACGGGGACAACGGGAGGAAGGAAGGGAGAGGGCTCGGCTGCTTCAGCATCCAGCTGGCCCCTCCTCTGCCTTCATTTCCTTTCGCCCAGAGAGGAAACACCAGGAAGCCCTCTCTGCTTCTGTGTTTGCCTCGCCGTCCCTCAAAATGTATGTTGACACGTGAAACTCCCAGTTTTACAAGACGCAGGGGCTTCACAAACATTGGCCGATGATTTTCCCGCTGGGCCGTTACTCTGTTTTCTTGTTAGAAAAGGGTTCGTAAGAGAAAACAAAAATAGATAAATGGAACTACGTCAAGTGAAAAACTTTGGTCCTGCAAGTGACACCACCAAAAAAGAAAAGGACAGCCCACAGGATGAGAGAGAACATATGCAAATCATACAATGGATAAGAAACAGACAGCCAGAACACACAAGAGAACAGAAAACATGCGTCCACACGAAAGAGAACACGTGAGGGCTCATAGCAACATTATTTGTAACTGCCAAAAACTGGAGTATCCAGCAAGTGGCAAATGTGGTCTCTCCACACAATTTGATGTTCCTCAGCCAGACCAGGAACAAAGCACGGAAAGACACCACTGTGTGCCCGAACCTTCAAAACGTTATGTGAGGTAAAAGGCGGCAGACACAGAAAGTCACAAATTATACAATTCCATTGCTATGAGAAGCGCGGAACAGACTGATCGGGAGGAATAGAGCACAGACCAGTGAGAGCAGAGGCTGTGTGACTGGGGACAGGAGCTGAGGTTTGGGGCTCTTGTTTGGGTGATGAAAGTGTTCTCAAACCGGTTCCAGGGGTCTCGTGCCATTCTAGCCATTCTGCTAGAGCCACTGAGTTGCCTCCTCTAAGTGAGCAAACGTTATGGCACGTGAATTATATCTCAACAAAGCAGTCTCCGAAATGAGAAAGGAAGGAGTTGGGAGTGTCCTTGCTTGAACGAGGAGGACGTGCTCTCGGGGAGACCTACGGCTCACGTCTCCTGTATTCTCTGTCTCCACCCCAGCCCCAAGTTCTAGACCAGCTCTTTACTCTACAATCCAAACTTGGCAGTGACCCCCCAAAACAAAGTTCCCCAAGCCCCGACACCCCAAACTCAAGACAGCCTCCCACATGCTGCAGAGCACTGATGAAACTGCGGTGTCCCCACTGGTGACTGGGGCTGATCCCACCGTCCGTCAAGGCAAGGAGGCGGGGCCGTAGGTGGTCAGAGACCACTGGCGGGATACCAGCCGGTGTCATACCCAGTGTGACATATGAATGTCCTCATCTCCATCACAGAGCCTGACGGCAGAAACTCTGAGAAGTGCGGCTCTAAACAGAGGCTTTCTAGGTAGGAGAAAGGCCAGGTTCCATCTTCCGTTTCTCAGCTTCCTCCCTCTTCTGGGTGACACACACTCAGGGTGAGCACGGTGCTGCCACCAGGGGGTTGTGCCCGGTGACTGGGTCCGCGTTGGCCCTTTCTCTAATATTCTTGCCGCTCTGGGAGGTTGGGGCTCTGCTCCCCCCATTTCTCCTGCCTGCATTCTCCCCTTCCCTCCGTGCCTCGAGGAAACCTCACTTCCCAGCCTTACCCCATCTTGCTCTGGTCACCTACAGCCTCTGATACTGAAACGCAAAGACAGAAAACAGAAGATCAAACGTGAAAACATGAACGCAGGTTCCTAGAGCAGTCACGTTCCCAGAGACAGAAAGGAGAATGACGGTTGCTAAGGGCCGGGGGAAGAGAGGAACAGTGTTTCGTGGGTAAGAGTTTCATTCTGGGGAGAAGGAAAGAGTTCCGGAGGCGGATGGAGGCTACACAACGCCAATGTAACTTCATGCCACTGAGCTCTTCACTTAAACTGGTTAAAATGGTAAATTTTACAGTATGTAATTTTCACAACATGAAAAATACAAACGCACGTATAAAAATCAAATGTTAGATCTACATTTGATATGTAATTGAGAGTTGAGTTCATTATAAAAATGTATTAAGAATGTATACCCATAATTTCTGAGACAGAAGTCTTAAAGCCTGAAGTACGCATATCGTGTTACGTACTACTGTTTCTCCCACTATGTTCTCCTTTAAGAAGGTCCGGGGACCGGGGCGGGGACTGGTGTTCCCCAAACCTCCCTCCCGCATTAGCCCGCTGGCCCCTCACCACTTTGTTGAGCTCTGGGCTGTCCGGGCTATTGTCCTGGAAGTACTCCACAGCCTTCTGAATCTTGGCCATGCTCCCGAGGTACTCCTCCAGCCTGCCTGTGGGGCTGTGAAGGGAAAGAGCTGCTTCAGCCTGGGCAGATGCAAGATAAACAGGCAGGAGCAAGAGATTGGTGTTTGAAAGAGAAGAGAATGGACACAGGGGACTCCAGGCTCCAATATATTCAAACCCTCCCTCCTGAACCCTAGCGTCGCTGGCCCAGGAGGTGTTAGCAATGCGAGCCTCTGGTCCCAGCTCACCCCTCCCTGATGATTTTCTCAGTGTCACTGGCCACATGGTAGTAGCTGATGACATGGTCCAGGCAGGAGAGAGTCTTCTCAACATTCTCTTGCAGCCGCTGCAGGTTCTCTGTCTGTTTGTGCACGGGGATGATGGAGTTCTCCAGCTTCATAAGACGGCTCTCAAAGGAGGACAGGATAGACACCTGTGGGGGACAGCCCGGTTTCGGGACTCAGGCTTGTCCCAGGAGTGCCTCCATCCATGAATGAGGTCTTTGGAATTTGCTGCCTTTTCTCTGCTTTTCTTTCTTCCTTTTTTTTAAGATTTATTTATTTTGACAGAGAAAGAGAGCACAAGCAGGGGGAATGGGAGAGGCAGAAGCAGGTTTGCTCAATCCCAGGATCCTGGGATCATGACCTGAGCCAAAGGCAGATGCTTCACCAACTGAGCCACCCAGGCGCCCCTGCTCTGATTTTCTAGATAATAAAGTCCATGAGGGAAGGGATAGGGTGTCCGTGTTCCCCACTGTATCCCCAGCACCTACCATGTGCATAGCACATGGTCCAAATAAACCAGATAAAGTTTGACTTGAAGGCAGACTGTGCATCGAATGAACTCCTTCCAAGATAATCACCGCAGGATGGCCTCCCTTCCACCCCCTGAAGCCAAATCTCAATTTCACTTCTCTCTGAAGCTTTCCTAGACTGAACAGGAAGTAGTTTCATACAGAGTAGCCTCAGATGCATTGTTAGTACCTTCAAAACCCTCTCTCTCTCTAAGGGTGAATCTCCATTACATAAGGACTAAGACTTTATGATTGTGTTCTTAAACACATACTCAAAGTCTGCATCTACTCAATATGAGCTTTTCCAGTCTCCTCTGGAAGTATGGAAGGAAACTCCTATCTGGTGAGCGCCTGTTGCAGACCAGGTACTATGCAAGACACACTCCCATGCATTGGCTCCTATGACCTGTGCAGCCACGCCGGAAGGTTGCCACTGCCTCTGTTAGTAGATGAGTTAACTGAAGCTCAGTGTTACCTGTCAGGAGCCACACAGAAATTAGTGGAGGGGGTGCCTGTGTGGCTCAGTCAGTTAGGTGTCTGCCTTTGGCTTGGGTCATGATCTGAGTCCCGGGATCAAGTTCCCCATCGTGCTCCCTGCTCAGTGGGGAGTCTGCTTCTCCCTCTGTCCTTCACCCTGCTCTCTCTCGCAAATAAATAAATAAAATCATAAAAAAAAAAAAAGGAAGAAGTAGTAGTAGTAGTAGCAGTGGGGGTGGGGGGGCGAGGACCAGATCCCAGCTCTGATTTCAAAGCTCCTTCTACCCCTCAGTAGAAGGGTGAAGGCTGAGTTCTCTCCACTCTCAGTAATCTCAGAATCTCAGGCCACCCTTGCCCTCTGATCATCACCTGAACATGAGGACGACACACGACCACTACCCAGCACGACCACCACCCAGCCCATGTAAGTCAGCCTCGCTAAATGTCTGCAGAAGGAGAGAACGAAGAATGGAGAGCTCGCACGGAAAGCTCAAAGTCTGTGCCAGCAGGAGCTGCGGCGGCAGAAAAAGGGAAGGGAGCTAGGTAAGAGACACCCCCACAGCCGCTAGAGAAACCCACACATTCCCGCCGTCACCACCCAGGCTCGAGCCCCGGCTCTCCCCCAGCCCGGAGGCCTGCCTGCCCCTCCCACCCGAGAGGTTACAAACCATGTTTTTGGTGAGCTGGTCGCTCTTCTCCAGGCTGTCTCGGATGAAGGACAGCGTCTCCTCCTCCTGGGGGAAGAGGAGGGGGACATATGACAAGAAGCTGGAGGCTAAAGAACATCGCGTCCCGGCCCCACGGCCTCGCCCCCAACCGTATCTCCTCGCAAGGAGTGCTCCCTCCTGGTCCTACCCCTCCCTGAGTAGACTCCCCGGCCCGAATCTCGGCCCCTTCCCTCACCTGCTCCCCATCCCCAGCCTCACCTGCTTCAGCTTGTCCTCAATCTCCCGCCGCCGGGCGGACGCCTCCTGCGGGGGTATCATGGCCTCGGCCCAGCGGCTCCCACTGCCCCGAACCTTACCTCGGCGTGCCCTCTCGGCTCCCGTCTCTGCCACACCCACTTCCGCCCTTAGCCCCGCCCCGTGGCGCCCTAGTGGTGCCATATTAGGAGTGGCAAGCGGAATTGGGCTTGCGCAGAACCGAGTAATGGGCCGGGGCAGGTGGCCATCTTGGGTGTGGCAAGTGCGGCTTCTCGGCCTTGTCAGCGACTGTTCCCCAGCGGTGTGGTGTCGCTTCGCCAGTGGGACGGGTGGAGTTCACTTGCGGTCTTCGTGTGGAGGCCGACTGCGGCTGGGGAAGACCTTAAGTTTGTTTCCCTAGTTCGCATTTTGTGTCCAGGCACGGATATCGCTCTCCCCGCACACTGCAGCACAGAGCGTGTCCCGTAGTAGGCCCAGAACTTGTGGCCGTTTGATGAGCTCCTCTACCGCCTCTGCCCAGAGCCTCCTCTAAGCGCAGTTTCAGGGGAGACGTTCCTGGATCAAGGTTCCTGTGGGGCTGGGGGTTCAGGTTTAGCCGCAAGACTCAGCTCCTGCAAAACCTGATGTCACTCCTTCCTCCATTCCTTCCCTGCCCACCCTGCCTCTGGCCCTGGTCCTCCGGGAAGTCAGTAGCCGTGTAGCCAGTTCCTCTGTGGGTTCAGCATCCCGGCAGAGGAGGATAGACAGCAAGGCATGCGCTGGTGGGTGAGAATATTTTGGGATACCAAGCCCTAGTGTTCCCAAGCACCCCTCCCTCCCCCTGCCCCCCCAAGACCCACCACATCCAAGAGGAGGAAGAAACGGGACCCAGAGCCTGGAGAGGGATGGGAGAGCTCTTCTGCTCGGGCAGGAGGACCATCTCGGATATGGTGGGTGGCCAGGAAAGTGGGATTGAAGGAAATCTCCAAGTGCAGCCCTGTTAGAGATGGGGAAGATAAAAAGAGTCATTGTGGGAGGGCACCTGCGATGACTTCACCAAGGCAGCCCTTGTGCAGTCCTGAGAAAGAAGGCAAGTGCCACCCTACAGAATGAAGGCCTGGAGGGTTGCGGTGGAAAGGACTCTAGACCCGATAGAGCAGCCCAGAGAGCCCCCTTCAGCACCTGCCTCTCTGAACAGCACCTAGCCCAGGGCAGATGCTCAAGAAAGATACTGATAATGTCTTGCCTCTAAGTCTGAGGATCCCTATGTTCATGAACAAATACTTGGAACTTGGCACAAAATCATTGCATTTTTGCAAAGAAACTACCTGTGTGCTTTTTTGTATTTTCTCCAATCTCCTTCACTAAGTATAATTTGGTAGCCAGCTAACTTGTATCGAGAGCCTTCTGTTTGCCCATCTCTGTTACAAACACCATCCTTACCCGTTATCTTGTCTAATCCTAACAATAAACTTAAAAGGCAGGCACAGCTGTTGTCTCCCTTCTGCAGATGAGGAAGCTCAGGCTCAGAGAGGTCAGGTGCACTAAGTCAACACAGCTGGCTGGGAGAGAGGATACCCCCCCCAAGTCTGCTCCCCATGCTGCCTCCCCATGCTGGGTGGCCCAGGAGTGTTGTTTGCTGCTATGCAAAACCACTCATCTGATTTTCAAGAAAACCCGTTGCAAAAAACAGGTTCTATTTATGACAATCATGTCTCGTAAAAGGGAAACAGAATGAAAGATGAGCTGAAATTATTCTCCTCACTCTTTCTCTCAAATAATAAAATCTTTTTTAAAAATGGGGGGCCTGGGTGGCTCAGCCAGTTAAGTGTGTGCCTTCAGCTCAAGTCATGATCTCAGGGTCCTGGGATTGAGCCCCATATCAGGCTCCCTGCTTCTCCCTCTCACCCTCACTCTCTCTCTCTCTCTCTCTCAAATAAATGATTAAAATCTTAAAAAAAAATATGTTCATCCCAATGTCAGGCATGTGCTGACAAGCAGACACTGACGAAGTCGAAGCTGTCCTTCCCCAGCTACGCTCAGCACAGGCTGTTTTAGCAAAAGTAAAAGGAGCAAGTGGCGTTTCAGTTACAGCCGCAGGAGCCTTGCTTCTCACTTGGAAACTTGTGCGGAAGACAAAGGTGGCAATCATCGCCAGGCCCCCCACTGCCCACTCACAGAGATTTTCTTCCCAGGGGAAAGGAGGGTGGTTGAGCTCTCTCCCGCAACATCATATTCATTTGTTTGGTACCTTCCTAATTCCAGACGGTGTAATTCATTGGTGTTCGTCCTGAGGAACCAGGTGTATAATTCCTCCAAATGTTTTCTGGGCCCGGAACATTTGTTTGCCGGGACATATGCCTATGGCTGGGATTACAGCCATCGGAAACATGGCTGACTCACTGCAAAACAGGAAAACACAACCTCCAAAAACAGTAAGTAAATGATGATTCAGTTTCTCTAGTTTCTAAAGGTAATGAGTTAAAATTACCTTTCCATTAAAATACTTCTAAGGAAACAAAATTTCCTTTTTTTGGTAATGATCAAAAGTAGCCTGTCTCGCTCACTGAGAAACCACCAGCTATTAACAGTGCCATCCGACAGAGTGGTCAGGAGGGTGTTTTTCCTTTTCTTTTCTTTGAACTCCTTGCAGATATAAAATAAGAGAAAAGACCAAGGTGTCCAGAGCCCAGGGGAGGGCAGCCTTTCATGTGCTTTCTTTCTTTTTTTTTTTTTTAAAGATTTTATTTATTTATTTGACAGACAGAGATCACAAGTAGGCAGAGAAGCAGGCAGAGAAGCAGGCAGAGAGAGAGAGAGAAGGAAGCAGGCTCCCTGCTGAGCAGAGAGCCCGATGCGGGGCTCGATCCCAGGATCCTGAGATCATGACCCGAGCTGAAGGCAGAGGCTTTAACCCACTGAGCCACCCAGGCGCCCCTTTCATGTGCTTTCTTATAAGGAAGACAGTGCAAAGGATAGAGTTAGCTTCGGAACACCTGTGGGCACAAACCTGCAGTTTGGTTTTCAAACTATTTTTTCCCCAAAGATTTTATTTATTTGACAGAGAGAGAGATCACAAGTAGGCAGAGAGGCAGGCAGAGAGAGTGGCAGAGAGGGGGAAGCAGGCTCCCTTTTGAGCAGACAGCCCGGTGCGGGGCTCCATCCCAGGACCCCTATACTTTGATCATCTTTCAGTATCAATATCAGAGATCTCCTGAGTCCTTTGCACAGTGTTTCACGGAAGGAAGAGATACAATAGAGCAACGCCATCCTCCATGAATGGACACTTGGGTTCTTTCCAGGTTTTTGCTATTGGAAACTCCACGCCTATGCATAATGGCTGGTACATCCCGCACAGACCGCCCCTGTACGGACATCTACACATTCCTAAATTAAATCATATACTCTAAAAATCTGTAGAGAGGGGCATCTGGGTGGCTCAGTGGGTTAAGCCTCTGCCTTTGGTTCAGGTCATGGTCTCAGGGTCCTGGGATCAAGCCCAGCATTGCTCTCTGCTCAGCGGGGAGCCTGCTTCCCCCCACCCCCTGTCTCTCTGCCTACTTGTGATCTCTGTCTGTCAAATAAATAAATAAAGTGTTAAAAAGAAATCAGAGACATTGAACACAGGACATTAATAGAGAAAATCAAGGAAATCAAAACTGGTCCTTTAAAAAGATAATAAAAATGGTAACTTCTACTCAGACTACTCAAGAAAAAAAGGGAAGACACAATTTACTAATATCAGAAATGAAACAGGGGTCATCATTACTGATCCCATGGACATTAATAATAAGGAATATTATGAACAACTCTATGGTCTGAAATTTGATAACTTCGATGAAACAGGCCAATTTACTGAAAGACACAATCTACCAAAACCCACACAAAGAGAAGTAAATAATCTGAATGGGACCACATTTATGACAGAAATTTAATCAATAATTAATGAACTTTGAAAACAGAAAGCGCCAAGTCCAGATGACGTCACTGATGAATTCTACCAAAAATTTAGGGAAGAAACGATACCAATTTTCTACACTCTCTTTTAGAAATGGAAACAGAGGAGGTACTTCCAGACCTATTCTAGGAGGTCAGCATCACTTTAAAAGTAAAACCAGCTGAAGACATTACAAGAAGAAAAAACTGCAGAACAGTATCACTTATGAATACAGATGCAAAAATACTCAAAATATTAGCAGATCGAATCAAACAATGTCTAAAAAGAATTGTACACCGTGGGATTATTATGCAAGTGAGATTTATTCCCATGTGTGAAAGTCTGGTTCAACATTTGAAAGTCAATTATGGGGATGCCTGGGCAGCTCAGGTGGTCAGGCCTCTGCCTTCCACTCAGGTCATAGTCCCAGGGTCCTGGTATCGAGTCCTGCATGGGCTGACTGCTCAGCGGGGAGCCTGCTTCTCCCTCTCCCCCTGCTCATCCTCTCTGTCTCTCTTTCTCCCTTTCTCTTTGATAAATAAATAAATAAATAAATAAAATCTTTTTTAAAAAGGTCAATTAAGGTAATCCTTCACATCAATAAGCTAAAGAGAAAAAATTATGTGATCATATCAATAGATGCAAAAAAAGCATTTGACAAAATCCAACATCCATTCATAACAATTTTCATCAAAAAACCAGGAATAAAGAGTAACTTCTTTAACTTGATGAAAACATCTACAATAAGCTTACAGCTAACATCATTAGTTTGTAGTGAGAAACTAAATACTTCACTCTAAAATGGGGAGCAGGACAAGCTTGTTCGCTCTCACCAGTACTACTCCACATCATGGTAGGAATCCTCACTCTTGCAAAGAGAGAGGGGGAGGCATGTGGGAACTCTGTACTTTCTGCACAATTTTTCCTGTAAACCTACAATTCCACTAAAAAATAAAAACTATTTATGAAAGAGGTTTAGATGGCATCTCATGTTTAATTTTATTCCTCAATTAAAAGTAAGTTTGAGGGCGCCTGGGTGGCTCAGTTGGTTAAGCGACTGCCTTCGGCTCAGGTCATGATCCTGGAGTCCCGGGATTAAGTCCCGCATCCGGCTCCCTGCTTGGCAGGGAGTCTGCTTCTCCCTCCGACCCTCTCCCTTCTCACATTCTCTCTCTCTCTAATAAATAAATAAAATCTTTAAAAAAAAAAAGTAAGTTTGAGGGGCATCTCAGGGGCTCAGTCTGTTAAGCATCTGACTCTTAATTTTGGCTCAGGTCATGATCTCAGGGTCATGAGATCAAGCCCCACGTTGTGTTCTGTGCTGAACGTGGTGGATGGAGCCTGCTTACTATTCTCTCTCCCTCTGCCCCTTCCTCCCCTTTGTTCCCTCTCTTAAAAAAAAAAGTAAGTTTGAGGAAATTAAGAGATGTAAACTTCTGGTTATGAAATAAATGAATTGGAGAGATAAAAAGGACAGCTGACATCGCCAAAGGCAAGGGAAGCAAGGGCAAAAATGAACTATTGGGACTTCATCAAGATCAAAAGCTTTTGCACAGCAAAGGAAATAGTTAACAAAACCAAAATACAACTGACAGAATGGGAGAAGATATTTGCAAACAACATATCAGATAAAGGGCTAGTATCCAAAATCTATAAAGAACTTAACAAACTCAACACCCAAAGAACAAATAATCCAATCAAGAAATGAGCAGAGGACATGAACAGACATTTCTGCAAAGAAGACATCCAGATGGCCAACAGACACATGAAAATTGCTCCACATCACTCAGCATCAGGGAAATACAAATCAAAACCACAATGAGATATCACCTCACACCAGTCAGAATGGCTAAAACTAACAAGTCAGGAAATGACAGATGCTGACAAGGATGCAGAGAAAGGGGAACCCTCCTACACTGTTGGTGGGAATGCAAGCTGCTGCAACCACTCTGGAAAACAGCATGGAGGTTCCTCAAAAAGTTGAAAATAGAGCTACCCTATGTCCCAGCAATTGCACTACTGGGTATTTACCCTAAAGATACAAACATAGTGATCCAAAGGGGCACGTGCACCCGAATGTTTATAGCAACAATGTCCACAATAGCCGAACTATGGAAAGAACCTAGATGTCCATCAACAGATGAATGGATAAAGAAGATGTGGTATATATACACAATGGAATACTATGCAGCCATCAAAAGAAATGAAATCTTGCCATTTGCAATGACGTGGATGGAACTAAAGGGTATTATGCTTAGCGAAATAAGTCAATCAGAGAAAGACAATTATTATATGATCTCCCTGATATGAGGAAGTTGAGAGGCAACACGGGAGGCTTGGGGGGTAGGAAAAGAATAAATGAAACAAGATGGGATCAGGAGGGAGACAAACCATAAGAGACTCTTGACCTCACAAAACAAACGGAGGGTTGCTGGGGGGAGGGGGGTATGGAGAGGGTGGTGTGGTTTTGGACATTGGGGAGGGTATGTGCTATGGTGAGTGCTGTGAAGTGTGTAAACCTGGCGATTCACAGACCTGTACCCCTGGGGCTAATAATACATTATATGTTAATAAAAAAATTAAAAAATTAAAAAACAAGGGGCACCTGGGTGGCTCAGTGGGTTAAAGCCTCTGCCTTCGGCTCAGGTCATGATCCCAGGGTTCTGGGATCGAGCCCCGCATCAGGCTCTCTGCTCTGCGGACAGCCTGCCTCCTCCTCTCTCTCTCTGCCTGCCTCTCTGCCTACTTGTGATCTCTGTCTGTCAAATGAATAAATAAAAAATCTTAAAACAAAATTAAAAAACAAACAAAAAAGGACAACTGAGAGAAGGCAGTTAATAATATAATAACTTTGTGTGGTGACACATGGTAATTACACTTCCAGTGGTGAGCTGATGCACCTGGTTGTCCAGTCACTACCTCGTACACCTGAAACTGACATAACATTGCACGTCAGCCCTACGTGACTTAAGAAAAGTAAGTCTGAGCATCCTTTTTGTTCAGCAGCCACACTAGTTTTGCAAAATCCTTTGTATATTAAAGAAATTTGCTTTTATCGTTTATGTGCAAACACTTTATTTTTTCCTTTTTCATTATCATGTGGCTTAATTCTGTTGCTGCTGATTTTTTTCCTCCTAGAATTTTATTTGATTTATTCATATTGACCAAACTTTTTATTTTATAGCTTTTGGATTTTGTGTTTTTTCATGAAAAGGCTCACTACAGGTAAGCTCTCTTTTTCTTTTCTTTTCTCTTAAACTACTTTGGTTCTGTTCTTATTTATTTATTTATTTATTTATTTATTATAACAATGATGTTTACATCACTGAGCCATCTGGATTTTTCCCAGATGGATAACCAATGGTCCCAATACCATTTCTTCAATAATTCATGATGCAGTCTAGTTTTAAGTGATACCTATAGCCTAAATATGTTCCACATATATTTCAATCTATTTTGAGGGAGTATATTCTGTTCCACTGAACTACTTTTCCCTGTGTCAGTACCAGTAGCATGAGACCAGTTAAAGGAACATAACTTTTACTGTTTAACACATGTAATGTTGCGTATTTCCTACTTGGCCTTTTGTGTGTGTGTGTCTTCTCAAAAAAACTTTCTAGATAATCTCTGCTTTATTTATTTATTTGGTGAACTTTAAAATCACTGTCACAATTGCAAATTGAATGTCCTCCCCTGAGTAAACCAGTTTGCATTCAGGTCTTCAAAGAGGCTGAGATCTTGTCCCCTTGAGGGATGGAGGCAAAGTGTGACTTCGGAGAGGGGGTCTGGAAATCTGGCCCAGAACCTTCCTGGTGGAGCCTGCGGGGTGACCAGCAGAGAGCGGGATTTGCTGCCAGGAAGAGCCTCACAGGCAAAGGCTAGAGCTGAGGAGTGGCCAGACCCCAGGGAGCCCCGGTTGAGGGCAGATCAAAGGCCGGCAAGAAGCAACCGGTCCTCACAGCTGAGTGACAAAAGCCAGAGGGAAGCTCGGGTCTCCAGGGCTGATGGCGTGAGGCGGGGGAAGGAAGGCCTGCGCTGGCCTTCTAACGGGCTGCCTCCCCCGCACCCAGCCTGGTTCCCACACAGAGACAAGTCTCTGACGACCCGATCAAAAGCGCAGGACAGCTCAAGCAGGAGGACGAGGGGGGAGCGGGGGCACGGAGAGAGCACTGAAGCCCCAAGCTGACTGGGTGGGTCCATGTCTCCGAGTGGGGACCGGAGGGGAAAGCCGTCAGGGGGCGTCTTTGGAGGCAACGGTGAGCCTCTCTGTTCTGCGAATCCCAGCAACATACTCACAAGGAACAGAAACACCAGCAGAGACTCGGCTGAGGAGAATCTCTACCTGCTCCTGCCCTTCTTCAGACCCCCCACCCTCCCACCCCTGCTTTCCACCCTGCCCGCCTTGTCACCTTACGCAGAGTGGGCCCCACGAGAGGTCTGTGGAGCAGGTGGCAGCCTGGCCTTGGACACATCTCCTCCATGGAGTATGTTCCGCGAAGTGGCCGGTTCCTGTTGAAATCCCAGCCGGTGCTAGGATGACACAGAGCAGGGGTGAGAGCCGGGCTGGGAGGTGAGATGGGCCTGGCCTGCTCCCAGCCCCGCCAGCACTAGCTGAGCTCTTGAGGGAAGGGAAGGCCCCGCTGACCAACACGCCTCCGGAATTAAGTGACACAGTACATATAAAGGGCCTGGCATACAGTAGGTGCTTAAGCAATGCTCAGCAGTGCCCACCCCAGATCTTCACTGGCCTTTCTGGCTATAAGCGGGGCGTATTAGGAACTATATAGGTGTCTGCAGCTACCACTGCTTAGAAATGTGTTCTAGGGGCACCCAGGTGGCTCAGTCGGTTGAGCATCTGCCTTTAGCTTGGGTCGTGATCTCAGCATCCTGGGATCAAGCCCCGAGTCAGGCTCCCCGCTCAGCGGCGAGTCTGTATCTCTTTCTCTTTCTCCCCCTGTGCTCTCCCTCTCTCTCTCTCAAATAAATAAATTTTTAAAAAGATTTTATTTGGGGCGCCTGGGTGGCTCAGTGGGTTAAAGCCTCTGCCTTTGGCTCAGGTCATGGTCCCGGGGTCCTGGGATCGAGCCTGTTAAATAAATAAATAAAATCTTTTTTAAAAAAGATTTTATTTATTTATTTGACACAGAGAGAGAGATCACAAGTAGGCAGAGAGGCAGGCAGTGAGAGAGGAGGAAACAGGCTCCCCGCTGAGCAGAGAGCCCGATGCAGGGCTCCATCCCAGGACCCTGAGACCATGACCTGAGCCGAAGGTAGAGGCTTTACCCACTGAGCCACCCAGGCGCCCTTCAAATAAATAAATTTTAAAAAAATCTTTAGAAATGTGTTCTAAATCTCAATAAAGCTACGGGGGGGTGGGGGGATATGTTCTGAGTTCCAAACTGTTGGTTTATCCAGAACCTTCGGAACCCCTTACCTCCTTTTGTCTGTCCCAAACCAGTCCCGAGTCACTGACAGCACCTGGAGCAGCCTGGCTGGTGCCCTGCACTGTGGCCCTACACATACCACAGCCCATGTTGTCCCTGGGCCCAGGGAACTTTCGCTTCCAGGACTCCAGAGAGGCCTTGCCGCGCGCCACCCGCTCGGACACCAGCCACCTGGCAAGAGGCTCTCCGCTGTGTGGATCCAGAGGACAACCAACACTTGAGGGAGCTTTTCAAACTCTAGCTCCCAGTCAGCCCGGCTTGGACAAGGCAGGGACTGGCTTCTGATCCCAGGGTTAAGGCCTGGCAGGAAGCCAGCTGGGGAGGCCAGTCCCTAAAGGCCACATGATTCCTCATGGCTCCAGAGCGTCCAGGGTCAGGGGGCTACTCCCTGTCCCTTTACTCCTGACTCAGGTCCCCATTTCTGTCCCGGCCAGAACTCTCCCTGTCACCGCTCTTCCGTCCCCTTCATGTCGGGCCACGCACTTCCCAGCGGGCTCTACGAAAACCGTGTGAAGAAATGGAAGACGCAGCCCCTTCTCTCTCTGTCCCTTCCGCAGCCCGCTCTCCCGGGGCATCAGCAGGCTCAAGGTCCCTTTTAGAGGACGCGGCCTTCAGCTTCCCAGAACCCTGTAAGCGGGGCCGCTGGGGGGCGCGCGACACCCCCCCCCAAATTGCACCCCGGGGCGCCCGGCAGGTAGGGGGCTGCGGGGCGAGTGCCCAGTCCCCTCCCCGACCGAGGCCAGGCGCAGGGGCCGCGAGGGGGCGCCCGACACCCACGGACCTGTCCGCGGCTCCGGGGGACTGGAACCTACGAGAATGTCCCGGGGGTGCCAGGAAAGGTCAAGGGCAGGTGGTCGGGTGGAAGAGCGGTGGGGGCAAGAGGGGTCCCTGAAGAGAGCAAATGAGGAACGTTCGGGAGGGCACGGGGGTGCGGGCAGAAGCCGGGGCCGGGGGTGGGGGGCCGGGGCGGTCGATTGGGGGCGGGGGCGGGGGGGGGGCTCGCGGAGGGGGGTCCGGGCCACCAGGCGCGGTGAGGTCAACCGCGGGCACCCGCCGCATTTCGATCCCGCGGCTCCTGGCTACCGAGGACGCCGATGGCCAGGCTGCCCTCGGGGGTGCTGGGCGACCCCCCAGGCGCGCCCCCGGCTTCTGTACCGCCCCCCACCCCGAGCGGCCCGTGCGCGCGCTCCCCGCCCCCCCCCCCCCCGGACACAGCAGCGTCCCCTGCACCCACTCATCCTGGGGCGCGCCCCCGCAGCCCCAACCCCCCGGGCGGCCCGCGCGCTCCCGCAGCAGCCGTCCGCCCGGAAAGCCGCGCTCCCCCCGGGGCCCTATACCCTGAACGTGACTCAGCGCTTTCCCGCGCTTCCCCCGCCGCCCGCGGGCTCTGCAGAGCAGGGCCGTGGCCTCCCTCTGCTTGTGGCAGGGGCCCGGAAGTACCCCAGACGTGCCCTCCCTCCAAGCAGGGTGGAACTTTCTGGGCAGAGGGCAGGTTCAGTCACTTGCGCATTAACTCAAGGACGCTGACCCAGAGCCCAGTGTCTCAGGGAGCCTGACAGCCTGCGCAGGGTGCAGCCCACCCCCGCTGCTGGCTCAGTTCCGTAGAAATGAAGATTGCCCTTTCGGAAACATTGGGGAATTTAGGGTGCACAGCAAGCCTATGGGATACAGCATCACAGCCCCCTTGCCCCCCCCACCCCCCGCGGGCAAGTCAGGGAGGCCTTAGGAGGCACGGGTGTGTGGCCTGGAGTTTGAAATTGGGAAAAGGGACCCCAGGAAGAGGGGCTGGCCTTCGGGAAACTCGAGACTGAGGAGGGGTATCCAGAGGGGAGAGCTGAGTTAGTTTGGGAGGGGAAGGGAGGGTGCCTTGGGGACCAAATCAGCTGAGGGTGGGTTGTGTTTGGTCAGGAGCTTCTGCAAAGTGGCCTGAGCCGAGGGGCCACCCCACTGATCTGGGCGATAACTGGAGTGGGTTCAGGAGACAGCAGTGAGACTAAGCGGCCTGGTTCAGGTCGTGGAGCACAGAGGGGACGCTGCAGCGGTTAGCCAGACTGGAGGGGACATGGAGAATTCCCGCAGGGACCTAGCTCCGGGCCAGATCTTCCCTGATGCTGAGGACTGAGGGATCCTGCCTCTGTCACTGGGAAACCACAAGGTCTCCCTCCCTGGCCCAGTAGCTGCCATGAGGCAGGGGACTGAACTAGATGGAGATGGCCCTGCCTTGAGGGTCCCCAGTGCACTCTTGGGGCCCACTTGTACTTGCTCTGAGCATTTGGTCTTCTGTGCATGTCCCCCACACCCATTCAAGTGTCTTCCCCTCCGTCTGGATCCCTTGAATGAATGAATGCGAGAATGAGTGAGCCGAGAGAAGCCAGTGAACAGAAACAGAAACCTGTTTTTCTTTTCCTTCCTTCCTTCTCTCCTTTCTTTCTAAGATTTCATTTATTTATTTGACAGGGAGAGACACAGTGAGAGAGGGAACACAAGCAGGGGGAATGGGAGAGGGAGAAGCAGGCTTCCCATTGAGCAGGGAGCCCCACGCGGGCTCAATCGCAGGACCCCAGGATCATGACCTGAGAGGAAGGCAGATGCTTAATGACTCAGCCCCCCAGGTGCCCCTTAAAAATAAAATCTTCAAAAAAATTAAATAAAACTGATTTTTAAGTATGTATATCGTTATGGTAAACAAAGTAAAATTTATTTAAAAAGAAAGATCCACTGGCTACCAGATGGAGAGCGTATCAGGATGAAAAGACCACGCCAGGAGTTCTGACCAGAGGCGAGGTGGCTGAGTGGGGGATGTCGCAGGAAGGAAGCTGTCAGGGAAGTGGGCTGTCAGCCTGGGGGTTTGGAGAGTTTGAGGTGCCCATGGCAGAGGTGGGCACCTACTTGGGAGGCTCGTGGGTAAGCAGGAGGGTCTCAGCGTTAGCTGAGAAGAAGAACCACACCGCGTGAGCAAAGCTCTGAGAACAAAATTCCTCCCCTGACACAGATGCCTGGAGTCCAGAGGAAGCCACTGTGCTTGCTTCTGGGAGTGCACTCAGAGGTCTCATGTTCAAGGCCACTTGTTCCCCAACTCAGCTGGGTCAGGAAGAGTTTAGGAGAGAATCAGGTCTGGGCAAGGGGAGGTGGGGGAAGGGACAAGATGGCCGCTGACACCCGACTTACCAGCCTGCTTCTGAACCAGCCCCCTCAACCCCCAAGGCCGCAGGGCCAGTCAGCTCCAGAGTCAGGGATGAGACCACAGACCGGCAGGTTCCTCTTCTGCGAGATGAGGCCATCGGCACATTCCATGGCACATGGAACCAGGTATAAGGAACCTGGATCCTCCTGCCTCCCCTCCCCTCCCGTCCCCCATCTGACTTTTTCCCAGACTCTTCCTTCGCCCAAGAGTTTCCGGGCCAGAGGAGCTGAAGTTTGGGTGGGGGTCAGGGTGGAGGTTGTTCTGTCTTCGTGACCCCCTTCTTTCTGTGTGGACGTTGTCAGACCTCGTTGGTGATTCTCTTCCCCTGCGTGATTCCCTCGGGCTGGGAGACCCTCATTGTCCTTCCTTCCCAATAAACCCACACAGGAAGTAGGGAGCCTAGGGGGACGCAGGGAACACGGATAACACGGATGGGGGTTGAGTCCTGGCCCTCTGTGAGGTCTACCCTCTTGCTTAGACACTCCACCCCCTCTCTCCAAACGGGCCTTGCCTGGCCTTGGGGAACAGTGTCTGCTCCTGGCCTGGCCTCCCAGGCAGTTCCCATGATGCCAGGGTTAATCTTATCCAAACACCAGGCTCTGGGGGCTCCGGGCCTCTTCACAAAGCTCCTGGTCTCCACTTAGACCCCAAGTAGCCAGGCCCCAAGGGTGTCAGCCTCAGGGGCTCCAGGGCCCCGTCCCAGTGCCCAGGGACCGCTGGGATGGCGGGGCTGGGTCCTGCTTTGTTCTGGTGATCTCGGTGCGGTCCACACCAGTCGTGGCTCTCTGGCCCCTGGTCGGGGAGGGGTTGAGGCAGATAAGAAGGAGGAGGGCCAGGCCTCTTCTACTTCCCTTCACTCCTTCCTCCTCCAAGGGCGCCCTCCCCCGACCACAGCTGCCACATGTCACTGGAGTTCAAGACCCCACTGCCCCTTTTATTACCCCAGTCCAACCCACAGGCTCAGCAAAGGGGCCTCTTCCTTGTTTCCAGAATAGGGTGACCTGGAGCTTTTCTCAAAGATCCCCCTGGCCTGAGCACTTTCACCATCACCTCCCTGCCCTGGGGGCTTCTGGAACCTTCTTAGCCCCCCCCCCCCCCCCCCCCCCGCTGACGCCTCCAGAGAGCCCCTTCTTGTTCACTGTCTGCAGTGACATCTTGCCAAGGCTACTTGGATGTTTTTCTACTTTTTACCCACACACCTAGCCAGCTCGCTCATGCCCTCTTCATTCGTTCAACACTTAGGAAACACGGCACCGTCTTTGAGCCTGTGAATGTCGTGGTGAGTGGGACGCACAGCTCATCTGCCCCCAGGGGTCTAGACTCGCGGGTTCAGAGGCTGAACACTGAGGCAGGGGCTGGGGGCCCCTTCGTTCCACCCTGCCTGCCTGGCCAACGGCCAACGCAGGGCCACAGCCCACTGTGAGCAAGTTCAAGGGAACTGGGATGCCCTCTGGGCTAAAGGCGGGGGCTCAGGGCCCAGAGCGAGGCATAGAAGGAGGCTGGGTGGCCTGTGTGGGAGCAGGGGGCTGACAGAGTGTTGGTGCCTCAGCCGGGGACAGAGAAGACTGGGCAGCCTCTGGGCCTCAGCTCCATTCTCCGGGCAAATAGGGGGCTGGGAGGGCCTGGGCAGTCCTTCAGAGGCTCCCCTGGAGGCCTGGGGGGGGCGGGCTGTAGGCAGGCTGCCTGCCCTCCCCACTTCCCGGAGCCTGGAGCTCTTGCTTGCCCTGGAGCTCAGCTTCCTTCAGAGGGAAAGAGGGTCTGGGGCCAGCCCCGGGGACAGCCTCAGGCAGGGTGACGGGTTGTGCTGGGAGCCCGGGAAGCGGGGCGCGGGGGCAAAAGTGAGACCTCCGGCCCCCGTCGCTCCCCCTGGTTAATGTGCACCCACCACACCCGGTCAGCTCGGGCCGGTTGGTTTCTGGGGGGCAGTGCCCTCCAGCTGGGCTCCTGACACCCAGGGCAAGTCCAGGCCCAGCACCTTCCATGGTGGTGGCTCTGACCTGTCCCACCAGGGAGGAGTCACGGACGGGACCTGGGATGGACATCTGGGCCTCAGGAGGAAGGTGACTCCCCCTCCCCCAGGGCTGTCATACAAATGTTCAGAGGGGTGCCCCCAGCGTGGATGACTTCACAAAGTCCTGTCCCCTACCGCAGGGTCCTCCCCTCCCTTCTCACCTGTGTTTTCCTCCTCATCACACAAGACTGTGTCAGCAAGACCTGGGGCCACTTGGCCGCCCCATTGTTAATGAAGGTCTCCCGGGGTCTCCCGGCCACATCCCCACCCTGGACAGGCCCAGGCCTGCCCCATGCGGCCAGCCCACTGCCCCCTGCCAGGAGTCCAAAGACACCTGTTTGCCTTTGGGCCTCAGCCCAGGAAGGAATATCTCCTGACCCTGCCCACCTCTCCCCCAACTCTCACCTTCCTCCTCCTGCAAGTGTGGGTCCCAGAGTGGGGGGTGGGGTGGAGCCCCAGCCCCGCCCTCGGCTCTGCAGGGGGCCTGGCCTGTTTGCTCCAGGTCGGCCAGGAGAGTGGGGTACCGGGTGGGGGGGGTCCTCCAGACATGGAAAGTAATTTGGCGGGTCTGGGGGGCGGCCTCTACCATGGAACAGGGATGTACCGAGGCAGGGAGTGGGGGGCTCCCAAGGTCTGAGCTCCTGCCCATCCCCCATCACATTCCTGACTGTGGGCACGCTTGGAGGGAGGAGGGCGGAAAAGGTGGCCTGTCTGAAGGCGGGAGGCTGCCTCCTTCAGCCTTTCGGAAGGCGCTGTCCCCAGACTCAAGCATGAAGTGGTTTCCGGAGGCTTCTCACCTCAAAGGTGGGGGGGATCAGAGGACATGAGGAGCCTGCTTGGAGATCTTGGGTCATGGGGGCAAAGTCACAAAGAAATAGGACCAGTCACTAGACGTGGGAGGCTGGGGGTGGGGCGTTCTGCAAAATGTGAGTGGGGGTCTGCCGTTAGCGGGGTCGCCCATCTGCCTCCGCTTCCGGGCTGCGCGGTGGTGCTGGGCTTACAGGGGAGTGTCCTTATTCTAAGGAAATAGACGCCAAAGTATTTAGTGCTACGGGCATCAGGTCAGCAACTTACCGGGAAATGGTGTGAAATCTATTTAGATTGGGATTACATTGAATTTATAAATAAATATAAGGTAAACGAACACCTTTGTTAAAAAGGCACCCGGCCGAGGGCCAGAGCAGGGATGAATGGGAGGGATAAGCGGGAGGTTCGTGCTTTCTCCACACTCCCTGATGCTGCGGGCTGCGAGCACACACGCCAAGCCCAGGGGCCCAGCCCCTTCAGAAAAGCCTCCCCATGGGGCGCCTGGGTGGCTCAGTGGGTTAAAGCCTCTGCCTTCGGCTCAGGTCATGATCTCGGGGTCATGGGATCGAGCCCCACATCGGGCTCTCTGCTCGGCAGGGAGCCTGCTTCCCCCACTCTTTCTACCTGCCTCTCTGCCTACTTGTGATCTCTGTCAAATAAATAAATAAATAAAATCTTTAAAAAAAGAGAGAAGAGCCTCCCCGCTTTCGCTACACCTTGGAAGCATCTGGGGACCCTTAAAAATGCTAATGTCCAGGCCCCATCCCACCCCGCCCCCCCTTTGGCCAGAGCTGGATGCTGACCCTGGGGGTTCCTGGAGAAGGCCCCTGCTGGGCACTGTAGAGAGGAAGGCTGGTGGGTGGTGGGGAGAGGGAGGGAGGAGTCGCTGCGGGGCGGTGAAGAGAGTCCCAGCGGAGGGCCGACCTCCTCTGCCTGCTGAGGGCGGGGGTGGGCTGGCTTTGGGCTCAGGAAGGCCCCATCCCGCTGGCCCCACAGTGTGTGCGCCCTCCTGAAATATTTGGAATAATTAGCAAGTGAAAGCCGCAAGTTAGCGCTGGGAATGCCAGGTTGGCCCAGGGCCAGACTTGAGAGCAGGGAAAGAAAGGGGCTTGGGGAGGAAGGGGTCCGTGGAGGCTGGGCAGGGCTGTGCGAGACAGTGCCCATTTGTGCCCCGTGTGTGGGAGGGGGCTGGGTGGAGAAGTGGGCGCCAGACAAAGCTGGGGTGACGGGAGGGAAAGGTGCCGCTGTGTGCCCCCCCCACACACATTTCCTGTGCCTTGGTTTCCCCCTCAGAACTCTGGTGTGCGGGTCCCTCCCGGAGCGCACCTACTGGTGTGAGCGAGTGGGGAAGCAGGGTCTGGGCACCTTGACTTCCCCAGTGGCCTTCCCTCTCCTCCAGCCTGCCCTGGGCCTGGGAGGGAAGGCACAGGGCTTGGTGAGCACGCGCCAGGCTGGGGCTCTCTGGCTTCACACCCTGTCCCTCCAGGAGAGGACCGAGGGAGGGTGGTGCTGGAGACAGGCCTGGGCCGGGACCGCAGACTCAAGACAGGCGAGCCCGGGCAGGCCCTGGCGGTCAGGGACAAGTGAGCTGGGCCCTGGGCGGGCTCGGCCCCTGCGAGTCCCCAGGAGCGGGGAGGGGGCTGTCTCTCCTTTGTCGCCCACTCCCTAGGGCTGAGGGTGCCATTCTCCCCATTGTGCAGATGGAGGTGCTGAGGCCCCAGGCTGGAGGGGACCCCAGGGGGCTGCCTCTCAGCCCCTTTCTCCCTGGGGAAACAGAGGTCATGGGGAGTTCATCGGGGGTGGGGGGCTCTTGAGGGCTTCGGCGCCCCCCCATCTTCCTGCCAGCCATGCCCCTTCCGGCAGTGACGAGAACGACCTCCCTCCATCCCACACTGGCCCTAAAGTTGCAAGCAGGTCCATTTTCAGATTTTTAAACATTTCACTTTTAAAAATGTGTTTATTGTAAATAACTTTCCATGAAAAAGGTTAAATTGCCCCACAGGGCAGGAAGGTGGCTGCGGGACGGGGACGGAGGGGCTCCGGGTAGAGCGAGACTCGCCCGCAGCAAGTACAGGCGAGGAGGCCGGCGATCCCCGCCTTCCTGGTCCCAGAGGTTCTAGCAAGCTCTGCATCCCTCCCTGTTAAGCCTCGGCTATCGCTACACTCACTACATTAGTCTGTCTGTCCTCCCCACCGCAGCTCAGCTGCCCCTGCCCCAAACCCCGAGAAGCCCAACTCCCCGCTGCGCTCTGCCTCAGGTCGGGCTCAAAAAGATTAGGGATTTACGCTCCCTGCCCCAGCTCCAGGGATGGGGCCAGGAGAAGACCCCAGGGGCCTTAGAAAGCCTCCTTGCCCTCCGGGCTCCCCGACCCTGTTCTGCGTGGGCCCTCTGCCCCCTCCCCCCAGCCCCACCCCGCCCCCACCCTTCCCCAGCCCCAGGGAGGCTTTGCCGGGAGAGGCCTCCGGGGGGTTAATTTGCTGTCACCTAATTAGCATTTGTTGTACCTGGGAACTTTCTCTGGATAGAGACCTGGGGAGGACAGCGGGAGAGGGAGAGGCGTCGAAGCTGAGGTGCCCTGGGGCGGGCCCTGTACTGTTGCTCCCCACCTTGGCCAGGGCCCCTCCAGGTGCAGCTCCCACAGGGCAGGGCCCTGAGCCCTTTGGGGGGAGCTGGCGAGAGGAGCAGCCATGAAACACTGTGTGTATGGGGGGCCGGGGAGGCAGCAATTCTGGACCTGGGCCCACCCTCCCCCGTTCTCAGCCTCCGGGGCCGGAATCTGAGGGCAGCCGGGGCTGGGGGCCATGGGGCCTCGTGGGGCCAGCCTCGGGAGACCTGGCCCAGCCCCCGCCTGGGCGGTAGGGTGTCCCCAGGGGCCTGTGCTGGGGGGGGGCAGTCTGGGCCCTGACCTGGGCACTGTCCGGAGGTGGGGCGGGGCCCGGCCCCTTACAAGAAGGCGCCCACACTGGCCCAGTCCTGCAGGTCGGCCGCCAGGGTGGCGTCCCCGGCCTCGAAGAGGGGCTCCGGGGGCAGGCAGCCACTGCCGCTCTCGTCCCAGGGGTGCTGCAGGAAGGACGTGGCCAGGAAGGTCTCGTCGAAGTCCAGGCTGTCGGCGGCCTGCTCCCCCGGAGGCCCCCAGGTGGCAGGGCAGTCGATGTGGTGGCCGTGGACGGTGAGGTCCACGTCCCCGTGCGAGGCGGGGCTCAGCGGCGGGCTCAGCTCCAAGGCCTCCAGCGCGCCCAGCTCGCCGCCCAGGGCGCCGGCCTCGAAGATCGCCTCCCAGTCAAAGTTGCCTTTGAGGGGCTCCAGCTCGCCCTGCTCCTCTTGGGTCAGCAGCAGGGTGCTGGGGGCCCGCGGGACCTTGGCCACCCGCTTGGGCAGCGGCTGTTTGCGCTTATGGCCGAGCCTGCCCTCGCCCGCCCCCCAGCCCGCCTCCCCGGTGGCCTCCTCGAACTCCCGCAGCAGCTGCTGGGCCTCGGTGTTGACGGTCAGCGGCCCGGCCCACGGGGCGGCGCGGGGCTCCTGCGAGGCCTGGCGGGCAAAGGCCGGGTGGATGTGGACCGGGGGCAGCCGCCGCTTCTTGAAGGCCCCGCTGAGCAGCCGCTCGGCGTACTGGGGGTCGATGCGCCAGAAGCCCCCCTTGCCCGGCTCGTCCTTCTCCCGGGGTACTTTGATGAAGCACTTGTTCAGGGAGAGGTTGTGGCGGATGGAATTCTGGGCGCGGGGGGAGAGGAGAGAAAGAGGTCGCTGGGTGAGTGGGAAGGGCCAGCGATGGGGGGCAACGGGCGCTCCTGGCCACACGGGAGGAGGGACGGGCCCACCGCTCTGACCAGTGGCTCTGGGACACCAGCCACTGGGCACCGGGAGCCGGGAGTGCTGTCGGGGCTTTTGTTCCCTGTTGCCAGGATATCTGCCTGCTCAGTCATCCGAGCCCTGAGCCGCGGGGTGGCTCGCCGCCGTGCCACCCCGTCCTGCCCTCCCTCCCTTACCCCACCGCTTGCAGCCTCTGGCCAAAGGCCTCAGCTCCCCCAGGGCCTGGACGGCCATCTCACTCCGCCTGGGCCTGGCTGGCCCCCTCTGTTTGTGAAGTGAGCGGGAGCGGGGCGTTGAGGGAGGGGTGGGGGCAACGGGGCTAGCCGGGGTGTGAGGGTGTGTGCTCTGAGCGTATAGGGATGAAGTGTGGGGGGACCTGATGACTTTTCCTTGTCTGTTGAGCCGGCTACCTGCTGGCCTGGGCCCTCCTCCGCGTGGCGCCCTCCTCCCACCCAGGCTCTGCGGCCTCAGTTGATGATTACCCAGCCGAGAGCACAGCGCTCATTCCTGAGGCCCTGAACTCCACAGGTTTCGGGGAGGATGGGGGCTGGGGGTGTCCCTGCTTTCTCACTGAGGGTACAAATGGCGCTCGCCCCAGAGTCAGGGCCCACACAAATGTGGAAGTGTCTGGGCCTGCCATTCTGCGGTCAGCTTCCTGCAGGTGCCCCCGGGAAAAGTCTGGATGTTCCAGGGCCTCTGTCCCTAAGTAGCCCCTGATTCTGATGGCGGCAGACTCGTGTCTGCATGGCCTCAGATCACCATCCTGCCTCGTTCATTCCTGGGTGCATCGTCTTGTCCAAACCATGCTGGCGGACAGGGTTTTAGAGCCCAGAAGGCAGGGTGGGTGGGTCGCGCCCCCTGGCAAGGCTGGGATGTTTACATGGAGGCTCCGGCCCCTTGGCTGCTCTGTGCCAGGTTCCGGAGACTTGGAACATGAAGCCAGTGCGGCAGGGAGAGCCCCTGTGGAAAGCACCTGGCTCAGGTAATTGTCCCCCCAGGGAGGCTGACTGAGAAGAGGGGGAGGACAGGAGGCAGGAAACTGGGGTGAGGGGCCGGGGCAGCAGCTTTACTTTAGGAAGGCCCCATAGACATTCCCCCCCCCCCCCACACACACACAGCTGGCCTTCACGCTCCACTGCCTCTCCCCAGCCCCAGCCTCCACCAGCCCGCTGAAACAAGACTGGATGCAGAGCCTGGCAGGGGCGATGCTCCAGCATCCGATTCTGAGTCGGGCCTTGACAAGTGTCCTTTGGCAGGGGGGTGTCTAGGAACTCGAGGACTTGGGACAAAAATGTGTCCCTTAGTCCATCATCCTCTTAGGGGACCATGTGCACACACAGTCTGGCCCTGGCCTCTGGGCAGGGTCTACTGGATGAGTGGCAGGTGCTTCCCCCACGAATTTCGGGGTCTGCATCCTTTCTAAAGCCCTTTAAATATCCTCCCCCCTCCCCTTCTGATGTCAAAGGAGGGACAGTTCCAAGCCCTAGGCTCCCTTGAGGTCCTTCCTCGATGGCCTTCCTCCCCTGGGCCCTCGCTGCACCGAGCCTACTTGGCGTGCGGACCTGGAACCTGAGTCCAGTCCGCCCCGGCATGGGGAGGGGGGAGGGGAGCGGGGAGGGAGCGGCCGCCACCCGCACCTCCCCTACCTGCCAGGTGGGATCAGCGTGGCGGAAGTAGCAGAAGTTGTCCGTGATCCACTTGTAGATGGCCGACAGGGTGATCTTGGTGGCCTTGCTGGCCTGCATGGCCATGCAGATGAGCGTGGCGTAAGAGTAAGGCGGCTTCACGTTCGGGTTGGTGGCGTAGTCCACGTCGTCGGGGGGCGGGGCCTGCATCCCCGGGGGCGCGCTCCGCGACGTGCACGACGATGTGGGCTTACCAGGAGTGTGCGGCTGCCCCAGGCAGGCGGGATCGGCCGCCAGGGGGGACCCCGGCGCGGCCGAGCCTGGCACCTGGTGGTAGCCGTGGGGGTCGGTGCCCCCCGGCGGCAGGGCGGGGGCCTTGGCGTTGAGAATGGAGAATTCCTGCAGCCACTGCAGGCTGGTCAGGCTGTCATCCAGGGCGTCGGGCTCCTCCAGGCCGCCCTCTGGCCCGGCCTCCTCCGCCGCCCCTGCACCCGAGAGGCGTAGCCAGCTCTCCGCCATGTCTGCGGGGACTCTCCGAGGGGGCGGTCAACATCCACGGGCTGAGCCGGGGTAGCGCGCCGCGCTCTCTAGCTCTCTGACTCCCGCGGCTCCAGTTACAGGGCCTCCCGGACGCGCGCTTCCATCCCGCGGCGACCAGGGGGTCGTCCCCTCTGAATACGAATGCGGTATCTGCTGGGGAGGACCACAGCGGGAGCTGAGCGCTTTCCCCCACCCCCGAGGGGAGCGTGCGGGCGAGGCGGAGGCTCCCCGAAAATCGTCCCCGCTGCTGGGAAGGATCTGTTCTGGCCGAGGTCTGGGAGACAGAAGCAGTGCCGGCGTGGGGGTCCGACCCCCACTGGGCCCGTCTCTCCTTTCTCTCCGAGGTTTTAGAAGAGACTTTGGTAGCCAATGGAGGGGACAGCGAAGGGGCCCCTGAGGCTATCACCTTCTCCCCCAGAGCAGGAAATCAGCCCCCTCCCCTCAACAAGTGGAAACGGGGCGAGAGAGTCCGGGAGGGCAGTATCACCGGGCGGGGGACGGGGAGGTCGTCTGGTCTTTGAAAAGAGGTATTAGGATGGGGGATAACAGGGAAGGAAGGAAACAGGATAGGAGTTACACGGGGCGAGAAGTAAGTGTCCCCCAAACTCAGATGTCATTCCCGGGTCCACCACTTCCGTCGAGGGCGGATGGGAGAGCGGGCTGGTACGGACACCCTCCCTTCCCGCGGCCACTGCCGTCTCAGTCCCTTACCTGGCTCAGAGCGCAGCCCGGGCCAAAGGAAGGTTCTGGAAGAAGTTCCTCCTACCCCCCGCGGCTCTCTGTTCCCAGCTCGAGGGCCCCGCCAGCGCCTCTTGTCGCCCCCCCCCCGCCCGACGGCGCCTCTCTGAGCGCCCGTGGCCCCCGGACCGGCATTAAGTAGCCGCTGCAAAGGCTTCTCCTGCTGTCATGGCGACGCTCCGCCCCCATAAACAGCTTCCGCTGCTGCTATTGGTCAGCACGTTTCCAAGGAGACCGCGGGCTCCAGCCACTCTCTCGGGCGGTAACTCTCCTGGAACTCCCTCCTTCTGCCGCCCTCTCCCGCGCCACCCAGCCCCCTACCCGCCACCGCGTCCCGGGGCCGCGCATTCCCGCCCGAGGGCCCCGCGCGGGGCGCGGACAGGCGCGCGGCTCCCGCCCGAGGCGCAGGGCACGCCCGCGAGCCGTTTGCCCCGGCCGCCGCTCTCCCGCCCGCGCTCCCTTCCGTCCCGGCTGCTCCGGGGCGGCCCAGACTGGGAGCGGGTTCGGGCTCGGGCACCGTGTGCTTGGGGTTTCCTTTCCTCTCCTCTGGGCTCACGTTTCTCTGCCCTTTCCCACCCTCCCGACCCCGAGCGTCGTCTCGGGGCCCGCAGGCAGGCCCGACTCTCCGATGCCACCTGCCGCTCGGGTCCGCCGCCGGGGCTGCACCGATCCCAGGCGCCCCGAGGCGGGTAGGGTTTCCCGGGAAGCGGCTCCTTCCCCAGCCCTGTCCTCAGCAAGGTTCCCGGAAGCTGACTTTCCAGAGGCTTCTGCGGAAGGGCTCTCCCTCCTTTTCAGATAGCGGAGGAAACTGAGCGGGTGAGTGAAACTCAGAGCAGCCACGGACTCGCCCAATTCTCTTCGCAGGGTCATTTGCCCCGTTAATGTCACCAACTTTTTAAGTGGCAGGGACTAGGGGTGGGGGGACACCAGGGGCCTCCTCGTCCCTTCCCCTAGCGTCCCTCCCGCCACCAGCTTTCCGGCTCTTCAATTATTGAGGAGCCGCAGGGGCGGAAGTTACCCAGTTCAAGGGTGAGGGTGGGGTGAGGGCTCCTTACTCGCGCCTCTGCCACGGGGTGGGGGGGCGGGCGGGCACGTCAACTCCCACCTCCCACCCGGAGCATGGCTTTCCCGACCCCTTGTCCTCTCCCACTCCTCCACTTCTAGATTCTCTTGAGTAAAGATATTTGAGCACTGGACAAAGTCAGAGACTTTCACAAACACGCCAAGGGCCCAACTAACAGCTCTCCTTCCCTTGTAAACAGTTTTATTCGTTTTTAGGAATCATGCAGCAATCCATAAATATTGCAACCTTGATGTCCCCACTGTGGCGTGCCCACGAGTGTACTCCAGCGAGTGAGAGGGGTACACGGATGGCACAAACAGTACACACACACACGTGCACACACCAGGTGTGCAGGTCCTAAAGTGAAGTGATCAACCAGCATGCCAGTGTCGGGCGGGCAGGACACGACTCTCCCCGGGTGAGACGGCTCAAAGTGTGTGGGTCTGTGCCCAGGGGACGCCCCAGCGTGGGCATAAATTCTGTGGGTGGAACTGGGTGAGGAAGGAAAAAAGGCCAGGACCGCCACACCACCTGGAGGCCAGCGCAGAGCTCAGACCTCCGGCTGGAGTTGGTGGGAGGAGCCACGGGCCTCCAGGTGGTCTGTGCCCTGGAGTGAAGAGCCAGGCCCCAGCCCCTTCTCTCTGGGTCAGCTGCTCGGAACACGACGGTCTCCAGGCGATGCCGTGGGGCAGCAGGGTTGGCAGCTATTCCCTGACCAGGCTGACTAACGACCAGCAAGTTTGGGTGGGATATTTCTGCTTGCCTAAGAGCCAAATAAGAACAAAGAGAGGAAAGAGAGAGAGAAAGAGGGAGAAGGATGGAAGATTGGTCTGAGGAACAGGAGTGAAAGGGCCATTTCTAACCCAGGCATGTCTTGATTATGGAACCAAGGCCTCGAAGAATCTTCGTGAGCTTCTTGCTGGGGGGAGGGCCCAGCATGTGCTGTGAGGAAGGACTCAGGCAGGCCCTCCTCAGAAGAGGGTGATAATGGGTTCCTCTCAGGGTTCCTGGCCACCGTGGCTACTGTTTACCCGCATCTCCTTCACCTCAGGTAACACCACACCGTGACTACACGACCTGCTGGGAGAGGAGGGGAGGCTGTGTGCCACCGCCCCAGGCTAAGGGACGCTCCCTGTTCCCTGGGGCTTAAATTTCAAGGAAATCAGAAAGTGGGGTTATTGCTCCAATCTCAAACACAAAAGGGGCATGTTGGGGGAAAGAAAAGACAAGGGCCTGAAGCAGCAGAGAGGGAGAGGGGGACATGGGGATTCAGGACAGAAGCTTTGATTCCGGGTTGGTTGATGTCACATCCGTCAGGACAACAGGTCTTCCCCCAACCAGGGCAGGACCTAAGGCATAACCACGAGGCCTGACAGTGCAAAGAAGCCACACAGAAGGTGCGAAGATTCCCCGGGCACTGGGCTCTCTCTGGGGTGTTGGAAGCAGCCCTGAAAAACTCCTTCAGGGTAACGACTCCAAATATGAAGACAGGCCATCACGACGGGTGGGCCCTGTGGCGTCTCGGCCTCACAGGTGGCTGTGTCTGACCTGGCTTCCCGAGCTCACACTCTGCTAGGAGGCCACCTTTTTCCAAAGCCAGTCAACAACACATCTGTCCAAGAACCAGCTAGGACCGACCGGCAACACCGGTGTGAGGGAGAAGGAGTAAGTCCCCACAGCTTACAGCCTGGCCTTGCTGTTTCTGACTTCTGTCTACGCGCCTTACATGGGGCCCTGGAGGGGTCGGGGGGGCACACGGCTCAAACAGTCTCTCTGAATCTCTAGGACTACCTTCCCCGCCCCAGGCTCAGCGGATCTGGAAGGCAGGGGAGGAAACAGGGAAGGAAACCCCACGGGACAGGGAGGCCTCCCCATCACCGCTAGCCTCAGCTCGGCAGCGGGCTCCAGCACTTCCTTTGGGACTCTTGGGGACCAATGTGAGAGTCACCGTGCCACCCTCCCTCTGCCTATTTCTTCCAACTATTAACACGAAGGGGCGGAGACAGGGACAACAGGTGTAGGATGCCACCTGACGGGGTGCAGCGAGGAATCGTGAAACTACAGGACAGCTAACACAGGGCCTGACACATAGAGGGGCCAAGAATGAGGGTTTTCTTTTTTTTTGAAAAGTCACCTTAGGATGGCATCCCCAGGCCTTCATAAACGCACCTGACCATAAATGGCCCTCCTAAGAGGGATCACGTACCTGGGGGATTGTCAGATCCAAGGCCTCCTCCCTAAGCAGACAGACACACGAGGCACAGGGCACTGTTTTCTCAACCAACCTTTTGGTCGCCACCGTTTCTCGTCCTTGACAAAAGAGCTCCTAACGCTTTTGGAGGGAAACTTGGCTTGGAGTGCAAAATGACTTTCCCTTCTCCCAGAAGCCAGCCCCCAACTCCACCCTCAAATGGAGGGTTCAGATTGCTTATGATGTTTCAGAGACCAGAAAATGCCGGACGGGTGTCTGTAATGAAGCTGCCAAAACTCTAGGTCCTGTTGGTATGCCCCGAAGGAGAGAAAGATGGGAAACAAGCAGCCTGTGGACCTCGGTCCCCCTGAAGATCCAGATTGGGTGGAGACGTTCCAGAGACGGTCTCCTGAGCTGCAGTTCGTTGAGAGGCTCCAGCCCACAAGGAGAGAGGACGCTTCTAGATCCTTCTGGGAGGGGAAGGGGCATGGTTATGGAGACCGGGCTGGGAGCGGGAGCAGGCGGACCTCCGTGTCCAGCTTTCACCTGGATGCAGTCTTCATGCTCTCGCGGAGGACACCAGGAGGCCAGCAGCCCAGTGAGGCCGGGATGGAAGGTGGGGCAGGAGGGAACCCAGGTGCACGGGCTGGGGCTCTCAGACGGCCAAGGGACCCCACACGCAGGGCCTATCCTCGGGGTCCTCCAGGCTGCTGGATGATAAGCGCCGACGTTGTGTGCTCCGACGACTGGCAACGTTGTCATCGGCCTGCCAGGTGCCTGGAGAGGAGAGAGGGGAGGGTATGGGAGCGGGTCTCTGGCCAGGTCCAGATGGCCTCTCCAGCACAAAGGCCCAGGAGCTCGGCACGGAGGTGAGCAGCGCGCGTGTCATCTGAAACTCCCCTGCGTGCGCGGTGGGCGTGCCGGGAGCAGGGGACGGCTCCTGTCCTAACGGGCTAGTACGGCCAGGCCACTGTGGAGACCGCTGACAGAGAGGACAGTGCAGGGGATCTCTTGTTCTGCGGACTTGCCCTGCCATCTACTTCTGTGTCTTTATTTGAAGCGTGCCTGCGTGTGATGGTGGAGAGGAGGAAGAAAGCAGGTCTGGCGGGGCTTTGCGCAGGAAGCAGTGGCGGGAGTGGGAGAGCAGGTTAATGAGGGCCGGGCCGGTGTTCGTGTCTGCTGTGGGGCTGGGGGCGGGCAGGAAGGGGCGGGTAGCCCAGCAGAGCGCCGGGGACGAAGGCCATGGGGGGAGCTGGTGCCATGGCTCCAGCACCCCTCCTGCCCCAGGCAGCCCGCCGAGGTCACCATCAACCCCAGGAGACACCAGCCCGAGGGCCCTGGGATCCCCGGGGTCCCCTAGGCAGCACCCACTAAACTTCTCGTCCTCCCCCAAATCTGCCGCAGCTCCTGCACGCTGAGCACCGGCTGCTGGGGCCGGGAGCCCGCCCTTGTCTCCCCTGTCTTCGGTGCTCCGGGTTTACAACCTCCTGCTTGTCGGCTTGTGGTCAGAAAACCTGGGCTTCGCTCCCGGGTCCTTCCTGCCTGGCTGCACGCTCCTGGGCAGCTCACTTCACTGGGAGGCTTGGTCCTCCCTCCCGTCACATGGGGGCTGAGTGCTCAGCCCGCAGGACTGACTCGCAGGGGCGCACTCAACCACCAGCCCCCACGCTCTCTTCAGGCCACCCTCAGCTCTCCCAGGGTCTCCCCTCAACTGTCGTCCTGGCCCAGACCAGCTCATCCAATCCCTCCAGGACAGCACGAACCTCCCTGAGAGGCAGAGGCCCTGGGTGAAGACGGGACTGCACGGGGCCCCGCGCCCGCCACTCCCTCCCGCAGCCCTCCGGAGCTGCACCTGCCGTGGCCCGTCTTCACAAGGCCCCCTAGCCTGGGGAGGCACGCGTGCTCCATGGTGCCCCCCAACCCGCCACAGTGCACATCTCACACTGCAAGGGAACCGGGAACTCCTGCCCTCCTCTGGGGCCGGCCTGGCCCCTTGGAAGATTCTAGTGGGAGACAGACCCGGCTGCCCAGGTGCACGGTGGTGGGAAGACCCAAGTCTCACTGTGCTCAAGAGGGGGCTGTGCTCCAACGTCTGGGGCCAGCCTCAAGGAAGAGCCAGCCCAAGACCCCCTAATGGTCCGAACACTAGGATTAAGTAGGTATAAACTGCTTATTTCCCCTAAGGGTCCTGGAGTGATAATCCATCCTAAGGCTCTAACATCAGCCTGTGGAGGTGGGCGCCCGGGGAAGCGAAGGGGGCGACACAGAAAATTCGTAATCCAGATGGAATTTGGAGATTTCTCTTCCCCGGAGTCTGGGACGTGAGTCAAAAGTGCTTTCCCCTCTAAGGGTGGCACTCGTAAGCGGGACAGGATGAAGAGAAGGCAAGACTGTCCTTTAGGTTAGGAACCCCCAGAAAGCAACGAGCTGTTCGTTCACTTAGAGAATTTGGTAGATCTCATACCTAGTCCTCAATGTTTATGGGGCAGGACTCCGGCGCGGCGGCTGTTCGGTGGGAGAGACCAAAAGCAAACGGTGAACAAGAGAGAAGACACACACGCACGCGCACATCACAATCCACGCCGCCGCCAGCCAGGGCGCCACGGGACGCCAGGCCGGCAGGCCGTCCTCACTCGGAATTCACGGGAGTCCTTAGCCAGGATCAAAACCCGCTCCTTCTGGAATAGCCTCAAGACTCAGAGCTCTACTACCTGCCCTCCCTGGCTTCTTGATTGACTCGGTGGCGAGGGGAAGGTCGAGCCGCGCTAATGAGGTCCCCCACCCCCGCAAGGGGTCTGACGGGCCCCCGGCAAAACCCTGCACGCTCTCCTGCCGCTCCGCCAGGCCCTCCAGCCAGACCCTGGAGCTTGGCACTGCCAATCCTTCTTGGAGACAGCAAGGGGCCTTCCCTTAGGGCCCGTCTAGAGGAGAAATGGGAGAGCAGAGAGACCTCTAGAGGTAGATGTGGGGAGCATACTTAGGGGAATTCCACACCCCCTTTTCCTGCCTCTGCCAAGCCACGGATGAGACGTGAGCGCTAGAATAGTTTGATGGTCTTGAAGAGTTTCCAGTGGAAAGAGAAACCGAGTTCAGATTTTCCCTTCGCGTCTAGGAAGCGTAAGCTTTCCTGGCAGCATCTCCATGTCAGGTCACGAGGCCCGAAGAGAGGAGTGGGCTGAATTTCAGGTTTCTGTAGGTGTTGCTGTTTCCTTGGGGACCTCCACTCCTGCACACTGAGGTCATTTAAAAATATATTTCTAATTCCACCAACAAACCCTAATGATTTTTTCTTTTTTTCCCCCACCACATACACTACCCAGAACCTGTTCACAGACTTATCGCTCGTCCCCTGGCCACTATCTGGCCCCCTGTGTGATATTCCTTCCAATCCCCCGGAACCACGTCTACTCAGCCTGGCTTCACAGTTCTAACCCGCTCACCACCCGCACCTGTCGACGTCGACTTTCTCCCTCTGAGACCTTCCAGAACAATCTCAGATCATGCTGCCCCCTTGGTCTCGGGGCCCAAGAAGGCTCAGAAGCTTCTTAGGGGAAGAAGGGCTGGCGGGACACGGGTGCCCTCTCAGTGACACTCCCACGAGTGAGATGAGAGTGGTGAGGACGGGGACCCCCGTGGTCTTTGTCACCAGCTGGGTCTCCCAGCAGAGCGCGCGTGAGCGTGGGGGGGGGCGCGCGTGTGGCACAGGGAAGAGCATGGGAGGCTCCCGGCGGCTCGGCCTCTCCTCGGCCCTCCATGAAGAGAGGGAAACAGACTCAAGCAGAGACCGAGTGCCTGAGAAACCGTCCTGACGCCGCACAGCCTGCAGCCGGCCCAGCCCGCGGGCGTCCCAGGCACAGGGCAGAAGTGTGGACTCGGAGCTGAGCAGGGAGCGGCCTATTTATTCCACGGGACCCACACAAGTGGACACGCCTGCTGTTCACCCAACGGATGCTTCCCGGGAGTTCCCCAGCCCACTGCTATCAGTGTGACGCCAAGAGCAGAGCCGGGGAGACAGTCACCAAGAGAGCAGACGTGCCTTCTCCTGGAAGACACCTCCAGTGCTTCACCCGAGTCGCTCTCCCGACAGGCGTCACAGGCATTTGGTTGCACGACTGGCCTGAACAGTGAACTGAGTTTCATCTCAGCCCACTGGCCCCTGACAGCACCGTAAGGAACCCCAAGGGTTCTTTCCTCTTCCCGCAAGCAATCCCGTAGGTGGAATAAATATCAACAAGCAGGCTGGCCGAGGGGGTCAGGAGGAGGAGGAAGCGGAAGGAACAGGGTCCATTGCCCCCAGCATGGTCGGCTCGAACAGTTCCCAGCAGCTCCCTCTGCCAAAAAACGGGGGGAGGGGGTGCCCTTCAGGGTAGGGTGGGGGCCAGGAGCCTAGCCACCTGCTATAGAGTGGCCACAGACACAGGGCAGAGAGGACAGAGATGTCATCTTCCCCGGCTCGTGACACGGGATGCCAATTCAAATCCTCCTCACGATGCTCGCCACAGAGGTGTCCCCATGTTCTGTGGAGCAGGGATTAATATATCCTTGCAAATACTTTTTCTCGGAGAATCTATCAAACGCAGGCCCTTGCCAGTTAGGACTGGAGACATAAGCAGGAGCCTCTGGGAGGTGCGCACGCCCAGCAAGCGTGGTGTGGGACACAGCATGGCCGGGGCGTGGGGACAATGCTGGCGCGGTGAACATGAACTTCCACACGAAGTCTATGTAACAGAAATGAGCTTCAAAAGAAACAAACCAGACAGACAGATTTACGTTTGGCAAAAAGACGTGAAAAACAAATGGACAGACGGAAGCGAGGTGAGGAGTGGGAAGGCAGGACGTGACGTGTGCCCGGGCCCCACAGCTCCAGTCCAGGCCCGACTGGGTCCATGCTCCCTCCTCCACCGGCAGGCGGGAGAAGCAGGAGGACGGACATGGCATCTTTTGGCCTCACGGAGCGTGAGGAGTCCTGGGCAGTATCTTCAGGACACGCTAAATAGAAAACAACCCAAGAGAGGCCTTTGAAAGGCGGGAGAAAGCATCTTCTGGGAATTACGGCTTCCCGGCCACCAGTCTGCGTGGGGCCAGGCACGTGAGGCCCGATGTGTCTCACAGGCTGACAGACAGCGGCCGCCACAGGAGGCTGGGCCGCTCCAACGCCTCTAGCCGATTCGCTGAGCGAGTAAAGCACTGGACCCGTGATGTGAAGTGGCTGTCCTGAAGCTCAAGTAAGTCTTCATTTCAGGGGACGGTGACGAGATTACAGACACCGCCGTGTGGAGGACAGTCTCTGCTGTGAGACCAGGGGGGCGGTTTTGACCTAGTCCGCCTGGGCAAGGCGTGGCTTCGGAGAAGCGGTTGGTGGAGCCCTCGAACGAGCACATAGACTAGAAGGACGTGAGTGCTCAGTGTGATGAGCGCCGCTCCTGCGTAAGAGGTATCCCAGGTTCAGCTTAGCATCAGGAGAAGGGACAAGGGACACGCTGACAGTCCTGACCAAATTCAAGGTTAGGGCTCTAGGGAGGAGAGTCACCCTCGACCCCTGACCTTTCTTTTGGGATCCGAGTCTATGAAGTACAATGCGACTGGTGACCCATAGCTCACTGGCTCAGAAAGCCATGTGCTAATTAAACCACGTCGGCTTTCAAATTCCTCCCCGCTCCTAAGTAGACACATTCCTTCAGAGGAGCTAGGGGATCGGATCCCCTTTTCAAGGGCTCAGGCTCTTTCAAGACCTTCTCAGAGAGGCAGGGGTCTGCCTCAAACTTCCTCTTGATAAAAATAAGACCAGGCCACCTGCCATGGGACCCCTAGGATCAGGTGGAGGGTGGTGCGGTCGGGCCAATTTGGAAGGAGAGGGAGATTTACTGCTCTCTTCCTGTCCTAATAGTCGTGCTCAGAGCAGGGTTTGCTCTCTGCACAGAGTTCAAGGACTCTCCCGAGGCCGCCTCACTTCCTTCCTGCCTCTGGCTCCAGCACCCTAGCACAGCCCAGGCCTTCTTGCAGGAAGGGCAGGGCAGGGAGGTGGGTGTCCCGGGGTGAGAGCAGGGGAGCGAGCAGGGGAGCGTCTCCCACCAAGTTCATGTTCAGCAGACTGCCACTCACCGGGTAAGCAGACCTCAGGGCACAGCTTATTGTCCAGTGCTTTCACGCTGGCGATGCCAAAGTCATTGTTATTGTCACACTCCATACCTAGAAATGCGCATGTCCTCTGGCCTGTAACGGAGTTAACGCAGTTAGAGAGGGGCTGGCTATATTTTTTTCTCTGCTCTGCTGTCCTTAAAAAAAAAAAAAAAAATCTTAAGGATGGAGACAAAAAAAATCAAATCATATGTTAAACAAAAGACAGTAATTAAGTGGGTAGAGAGTGGACGATAAAGGAATCAAACTGTGTGGGCCTGTGATTTTGTCCTAGTCCTGCCCTGTCTCCTGCTCTGGCCCCTGGCAGGGCTGAGGGATGCGGGCTCCACAGAGAGCCGCATGGGGCGCAGAGAGAGGCCGTCCCTGTCCTGCCGGCATCTGCAGGGGCCTGTCGGGTGCTTGTGACCACAAGGCTCTGTAAAATGACACATATATAAAAGAAAAACTTAAGGTCTCAGGTTCCATAATTTTGCATATTAGTCGGGATCACCACATCCACAAGATTATGTTTTGTTTTTCTAGGAAACGTAGTTTGCTACTTTGAGTATGTTTCAAGGGTCTGAGCAGAAACCTACAGACATGTAAAGGGAAGGGGAAGGTTTCAGATTTTTTTTCCCCCTAGCTTTCCCCATGCCTCCGGTTTTCTCTTGATGAAAGGGAGAGGAAAAAACATTAATCCATCGTGTGGGCTACGGAATGTCAGGCGGAAACTGCCCGCCACCCTGCATTTTTCAGAAGCGAACATTCTGTGGGGGGAAGCGATCACAGAGGGTGACTTGGGAACCTCGAGCACTAAAGGCGTCCCCTGAGTCCATGAGGGGCCCGACCCTGTCTTGGGCTGGCGTGCGAGCGTGGCAGAGGCGCAGTCTTGGCGGCCAGGCCCTCCTTCGGGGCGACTGGGTCGGGCGAGAGTGGTCAGGCCGGCATGCACAGCCCTGAACTCCCCAAGCAACGGCCAGCTAAAGCAGAAGCAGCTAGGATGACATGAGCATCCAGACTGGGGTCCGGGTCTACTTTGGAGGTGCCCTGCTGCGGGAGGCCCCCTCAGAGCAGCACAGGGCAGAGCTGCGGGGCTCCTGGAGCCGGTTGCGGGGGGCGGGGGGTCCATTCCCGGGGGATTCTCCCAGCCCCGCCTCCTCTTCCCACTTCCTTGCTCTGTGGATGCTTCCTTCTCTCCCAGGCTTCCTGGACACAAAACGCTTCCATCTGAAGGTGTAACAGAAGCCGGAGTTACAGTGAAGAAAGTCGTTCTGACGGCTTGCAAATACTGGTCTGCGCCGAGCCGCGGGCGTCGGACTTTCTCACACCTCCTCTGTGCCCCCTGGCCCCGAAGGTCCTAACCCTCTGCTACCGAGACAGCTTGGCCCCCGTCTTGGCTAAAGCAAAACCAAACCAACTGCCTGACAGGCCTTCATCCGAGTGGAACAAAGTGCTCGGCTGCAGCTAACATCAGAGCCGCCGGAGCAGCTCTGCGGGACTTGGCTGGAAAGCGGAAGCGGGGAGGAAGGTGACGGGGTGCCCCAGGAGCTGCGGAACCCCGTCTACGCAAATACAGAGCTCCCCGCAGGCCTTCTGCAGCGGCTGCGTCCTGCCATCCCTGGCGCTGAGGCCTTGAAAAAGCCAAGAAGACCACTGCGTTCTGCAAATCCCCTGCCTGCCCTGCTAGCCCGTCAAGAGGACAAGCTTTCCTCAACGGCCACAAAACCGAGTAGAGCCACCGAGTCAGACCAGGGCCCCTCTCTATACCCTTTAAAGAACACCCAGGAAATAAATCGAGTAAGAGGGAGCAAGAGACCAGGTCTTTTACCATCCTCCTGTGTGGGCGATCCGTCCTCTTCCTCTATAACATCATTGCCCTAGGACAGAAGGAAGGCGCTATGAGTCTATAAAAGCAGTAAAATGGACATATTGATCAGCTGAAAACGGAAGTAACTGGCCTCATGGTATCTCACTTCAGGGTCTTCGTCCAGAGCGTCCAGTCCCTTCTGTGTCTGAGAAGCCTAGGGGGCCTGGCAGAGGTGGAGTTTGCTTGGGGAGGCACGGTCTGCCGGCAGGGACCAGGACTGAGGCCCGTTACTGCTCTACCCGGGGGATGTCAGGGGTGGCCTTGGGAAGAGTTCAGCTCAGACTGTCTCTTGAAGGTGGACCTAAACATTGCCAAATGAATGACTAACAGAAAGACTGTAAAACTTCCAGAAATTCCTCGGGACCCCAAACCCTATCCAGAGACTCCTGTGAGAGCATCTGGCTCAGGATAACTTCTAGTGCCCTCACTGCGACTGGGGCTTACTGAACACCTCCGCCAGGCCCTTCTGGGGCGAACTGTAATCCCGTCCCCTCCACCTGCCACGGGGCTCCTGGATGAGTTTACAATTTATTTATTTTCTAGTCATCTCGATACCAGCGTGGGGCTCGAACTTACAACCCTGAGACCAAGCGCTGCATGTTCCACTGACTGAGCCAGCCGGGCGCCCCTGAGTGAGGATATAGAGCTCGTGGTGGGGGGCTGAGGGAGGCTAAGACCAGCTCACTGGGGTTTTCACACAGGCGGTGCCTGCGACACACTGTGTGTGAGGACTCAGTGAACGAAGGACGGACACATCCTCAGGTCCAGGGTCTGGCCGGGAAGCGCTCCCTCTAGGTCGCACCCACGCCTGTTACTGGCGACCAGTGCGCTGTGCTAAGTGACAGTCCGTGGACCGACGCGTGCGGCTGCTCTTGCCTCTGCACCACAGCGCAGCCCGAAGGGAGCCAGACACGCCGCCTCGGGAGGCTGCGTCCAGAACAGCCCCAGCCTGTCGCGCCCCCCGCCAGCGCCAACCGTCCCTCTGATGGGAGCAGCCCTGCCGCCTGCCGGTGGCCGTACCTCTGCGTCGAGCTCTTCGGCGGCGGGGCCCACGAAGTTGCTGTCCGGAGATCCTCCCGGCATCACCTGCAGGAGAGCGAAACAGAGATCAAGGCCCAGACACTCCTGCTCTCCTACCCCGCCCGCAGGGCAGCAACCCCCAACCGGGTCCTCCGGACAGAAGCGATGGAGTCTGAGCCAGCGGCCCCCGCTCGCTTCCCACGGCGCCCGCTTCAGAGCGCGGCCGGGGCCTGGCAGGAATCCCCCGCAGGCCCTGGGCTGAGCGAGTCCGGACGCGCGTGCAGCGCGCAGAGCAGCAGAGACACTCCCGTGCTCCCCCCGTACCTCTCCTTCTTCTGAGGGGGCCCTGCTGGTGGCCCGGGGCGAAGGGAGAGCCTCGCCCTCCTCCTCAGTGCCAGGGGCGATGTAGGAGCCGGACATGGAGGAGACCGTGTCGGTGCTGATCTGGGAGTGCTGGCTCTGGGAGGACACCATGGACATGACCGACTGGGCCAAGCTGCTGCTGGCAGGGTCTGTGGAGGCGGGTGGAAGGAGGGAAATGGGAGGTCAGGCTTCTGGGACGGCCTCCCTGTGCTGACGCAGCGGGGACTCTAGTGGCCTCGCCAGGCCCTCACCGACCGAGCTCTAGGCTTCAGGCCTTCCGAGGCTCACACTTTGGAGCTCAGAACTTAAGCCAGGGGGCAAGGATCTGCTTGTCCCTGACTCAGTCTTCAAGGAGCCCGAGACAGCAGGGCCGGGGGTAAGAGGAGCCCTCCCCTCGGCTGTCAGCGGGACTCCTGGGCTCTGGGAGGGGCCCGGCTGTCATGCAGCCTCGGTGTCACCCCGGCAGCCCCGAGTCCCTCTGGAGGGGCTGTGACAAGCACCGAGGACTGGGCTGAGCAGAAGTCGCGCCCGCTCCCTCGTGTACCTTCTGGAGAGGAGATGGTGGAAGAGAGCGGCGTCCCTGTACAAGACGACTGGTCGACAGCTCCCGAGGATGACAGGGTGAGATTCTCGCTTTCTGGGGTTACCCCGCATTCCTGGAGGGACACAGAGGAAGAGGGTGAGGGCCAGGGCCCGGGGAAGGAGTGGGACACCGGGAGGGCCTAGGGCCCCGGCGTCAGAAGGCTGCGTGCAGAGCCCGGGCGGTTTCTCTCTCGTCCCCACGCCCCGGGCCTGGGCTGGAAGGGCTGCCTCCCAGGGGAGGGGGCCGCCTCAGTCGGCACATCCTGCCGGAGGCTCAGCATCTGCTCGGGCCATACAAAAGCTGGAGCTCAGGTGACACAGGTCACCCAGCAGCTGTGACACGGGACCACCCCGGGTTTCCCGGGATTAGAAACCACTTTTCCTTCTGAACGAGAACACAAAGCCAGCAGAGGCCTCACTGCCTGCAAGGCGGCCCTGCTTGGATATCGGGTTGGTTCCAGCTCTACCGACCTCACACAAATACCGCCTTTGCCCCCCACCCCCCCCCAGCCCCTCCTGACACCCAGCGAGCAGCCACCTGTGCGAGAACGCCCACCCCGTCCCGGGCAGATGGGGATTCTGTCCCTACCCCCTTTTCTCCAAGAGTTCTGTGGTTTGGGTTTTGTTTTGTTTTTTTTTTTTTAAAGTAGGCTCCACACCCAACGTGGGGCTTGAACTCATGACCCCGAGATCAAGCACTGCGAGCTCCACCACTTAGCCGGCCAGCGCCCCAGGGAGTGGTTTTTATCGGCGCTCAGGCACTGCGTCCTGCCCGAGCCAGGGAGTTCTCCCGAGGGCTCAGCAGCTCTCTGGGGGCCCGGTCTGCAACGGCCTCGCGGGGGGGGGGGGGCCTTCATGGGCCGCGCTCCCACACACCCTGGCCTGCCCAGCGCCCTAGCTTCAGCTCCGGGCCTTTGCACAGACTGCCCCACCCCCTGGACTGCTGCTCTGGCCTTCCTCTAGGAGCCTCAGAACCCGCCGAGATCCGGCTCACGTGCTCCTCCGCCGGCACAGCGCCCTGGGCCTCTCCACTTAACATGGTCTCTTGTGTCTCTGCCACAGACCACACTGTCCCTGCCTCGGCGGGGGCTGCTCTCTAGAGCGAAGATTCATTCATTCAGGGGTCCCCAGGTGGCTCAGTTGGTAAGTGTCCGACTCTTGGTTTCAGCTCAAGTCATGATCGCCTGGGTTGTGGGATGGGAGCCGTGTCAGGCGCCACGCTCAGCAGAGTCTGCTGGAGAGTCTCTCCCTCTGCTTCTCCCCCTACTGGGGTGCACATGCGTGCCCTCTCTCTCACAAGTAGGCAGAGCGGCAGGCAGAGAGAGAGGAGGGGAAGCAGGCCCCCCGCTGAGCAGAGAGCCCGATGCGGGGTTCAGTCCCAGGACCCTGAGATCATGAACCTAGCTGAAGTCAGAGGCTTTAACCCACTGAGCCACCCAGGCGCCCCAGAAAATAACTCTTTAAAGAGAAAGCATTCATCCCCCCGACAAATACATACTGAACAACCACGTGCCAGACCCGGTGCTGTGACCCGCGTGCCTGCGCTGCTCCCAACGATGCCGCGAGCACCCAGAGCCGGGGCCCACCTGATCACGTTCACCGGTCGCAGTTTACCTAGCTCACGGCCGTCCAGACAGCAGGTGTCCCAAGCCTGCTAAACAGAGCCTGAGGGGCTTGCGGGCAGCACGCCCCGCACCGGGCTCCCAGCGCACTTCTGCCGGGCTCCCCCGCCGCTGTCCCCGTCCCTGGAACCCGCTTTCCTCAGACATTTGCACACTCACTCTCTCGCCTCCTTCCGTCTCTGTCCACAGACGACGCTTTAAAGACAGCAACCCCCACCTCTCGCCTCGAGCTCCCTCTCTCTCCTGACACACGGACCCACAGCCAGTTTTTACTGCCCTGGGGTCCATCCCAACCCCGGTATCAAGACTGTTGGCGCCACGAGGGCCAGGCCTTCTGTCGTCTCTTTACTGCTACTGTTCTCAGCGTACAGAACAGTGCCTGGCAGGTGACACAGGCTCGATCTACTGTTGAAAGGATGAATGGAAGGAAACCTTGGCTGCTGTCTCGAAGAAGGTTCCGAGGTGCCTGGGGAGTGAATGAAAGCAGATGGACCTGGAGAGGCAGGCGGGATGGAAGTACCTGCAGTCCAGCGTCCAAGAAACAGAGACCGGGATTACCTCTTCCAGATGCTGCACTGACGGCCTCCGGGAGAGCTGGGTCTCGGACTCACTGCAGGAGCGCTCGTCCTCCTCCTCATGCAACACGGAAGAATTCTGGGAAACAGACCTGCAAGAGCCCAGGGAGAAGAGCCTTTGCACCCCTGTTAGCCAGACTCCACAAGAGGAGCGGGCCCAGAGGGAAGGGGAGGGGACAAGAGGAGCAGGGGAGGCGGAACCCAGGTCTTAAGAAGGAGGAAAAGGTGGGCAAGAGCCCTGGGGAGGGACTGAGAGCTCTTCTGGGTGTCAGAAAATCTCCATTTTACATTTGACTCCTTCAATAACTTGTGTCCGAACCAGGGAAAAACCAGTGATATTTTTAGGGTCTCAATGTTCTTTTTTAAAAGATTTTACTTATTAATTTGACAGAGAGAGGCACAGCAAGAGAGCAAACACAAGCAGGGGGAGTGGGAGAGGGAGAAGCAGGCTTCCCGCGGAGCAGGGAGCCCGATGCGGGGCTGGATCCCAGGACCCTGGGATCATGACCTGAGCTGAAGGCAGATGCTTAATGACTGAGCCACCCAGGCGCCCCTAGGATCTCAATATTTTTATCTATAATACACACTCCTTAACTCTGCCACAGAAAGTTTCTCATGACTTGTGCCTAGTTGGGTTTAAATGCTTAGGAGTACAGGTGCAGATCACAAGTTTCCTTCAGTCTTTAGACTAAGCGATGCTCCCCACGGGCCTCAATGACCCTAGGGATGTCCTCTTCCCTACACCCCTCCCCCCACCAAAAACACAGGAGATTTGCCCGTCTGGGTTCTCCTAAGCACCCACATGCCACCTGATTTCCACCTGAGCGTTAGCCCCAAGTCTTCTGTGAAATGAAAAGCTCTGGGAACAGCCCAGAGGGTCCACACTGGCCTGGGGACCCAGAGCAGGAGCCAGTACTGAGCAGGGGAAGACAGAGTGCAAGCACGTCACCAGGGACCCGGGGCAACAACAGTCGAGCACCAACCACTCACTTGGAGAGACTCTTTTTGAGCTTGATTCCTTGGCTGCTGCAGTCAGACAGGCGGTCAAGCGGGGAGAGCGTCCTGACGGGGGGCAGATGGCCCTCGCTGCCGTAGGCAGGCAGCATTCCCGACAGGTGGCCGTCTCCAAGCACGTGGAGGGCAGGGGCTGCGGGCGATGGGGTGAGGGGCCCGTTGAGGGCTTCCAGAAGAGACACCACTTCATAACCTGGTGGAATGTTCTCTGAGGACTAGGGGAATCAGAGACAGGTTGAAAAATTAATTAAGTACCCTTTGTTTTATGGCAGGATCGCGTTCCTTGCTCTACACTGAAAAAATGTTTCCTTTTACATCTGGTCTGGCAAGCGGAACGTCTGTAGAAGAGGCCAAAGAATGAGAAAATGTCAAAGAAACACATATTCCTAGATTCTGCTTACAGATGGACTTCTAAGCAGTGTTTATTTTTTTATTGTAATGGAAATATATGTTCATTACAGGAAATTTGAAAAATACATAAAGATAAAAAAGAAGGGGGAGGGGAAGGAAGAATCAATAATCAAATCGCCCAAAGTAAAACTTTCTTTTCTTTTTAAAGATTTTATTTATTATTTAACAGAGAGTGATCACAAGCAGGCAGAGAGGCAGGCAGAGAGAGAGGGGGAAGCAGGCTCCCTGCCAAGCAGAGAGCCCGACGTGGGGCTGAATCCCAGGACCCTGGGATCACGACCTGAGCTGAAGGCAGAGGCTTAACCCACTGAGCCACCCAGGCGCCCCCCAAAGTAAAACTTTCATTACCATTCTGGTATACTTTCTTCCAACCTTTTTCTCTGTATGGTTTACTAAGTTACACTCTGTAAATAACAATTTTATATCCCCTTACGTCAGCAAACAAATATTTCCCTTCACAGGGTCCACATTTCCTACCTCTTCTACTGGTGCTGGGGATTTAGCTATGTCCAACATTCCCTCCTGTAAACCACATTTGAGGAACATCCTTGTGCACAAATCTTTTTTTTTTTTTTTTGAAGATTCAATTGGCTTTATTAAGCAATTTGTGAATTGAGGAGAATCCATCCAGCAAAAGAGAGATGCTCCCACAAAACCCTTTTTTTTTCCGGATTGTCTTCTTGATATTAAATTCTTGGGTCTTTGATTATCAGATATAAATATTTTTAAGGCTCTTGTACTTACCACTACTCTGTTTTGTTTCTTCAATGACCCTTCCAGTCACACTCCCATAAGCAATACAGAGAACTTATTTTAACTGCTTTTCTGCCAGCATGAAGTCTCTCTCCCTTTTTAAAAGATTTTATTTATTTATTTTAATGGTTTTCTTTTCTTTCTTTTTTTAAAGATTTTATTTCTTTGACACAGAAAGAGAGAGAGAGAGAGCACGCACAAGCAGGGGGGAGCACCTCGCAGAGGAGGAAGCAGGCTCCGGGCTGAGCAGAGAGCCCGATGCGGGACTCGATCCCAGGACCCTGGGATCATGACCTGAGCCAAAAGCAGAGGCTCAACCCACAGAGCCACCCAGGTGCTCACACCATCTATCCATCCATCCATCCATCTGTCTATCTAAGAGAGAGCACACAGAAGTGCCCGTGTGGGGCAAGTGAGTGGGGGGGGGGGGGCAGGAGCGGAGGGGGAAGGAGAAGGAGAGTCTGAAGCAGACTCCTTCCTCACTCAGCACTGAGCCCAATGGGGCCTCCTTCTCAGGACCACAAGATCCTGACCTGAGCCAAAGACTTAAGGGACTGTGACTGCGCCACCCAGATGCCCCCAACCCCCACTGCCATGGAGTCTCTTTTAAAAAGCTTTCGAATCTGAAAGGTGAAAAATGGTATCTCATTTTAATTCCCATATTGTAGATTTTTAATATAGTTGACTAAAAAAAAAGTATTTAACCAGCTAAGCATCCTCTTCTGAGGATTTTTTTTAATAATCTTAACTTTTTTCCCCACTGCTGAGAATCTTAAAAAATATCCTTTGTCCATTTATTTTCTGTTTGATTCATAGGAGCCACGGCAAAGATATCAGACTTCTCTCTGATATAAACGTTGTAAAGACATTTTTTTTTCCTTAAATGATTCATGGTTTGCCTTTTAATTTTAATTCTTTTTACATATTTGAACTTTTAATATTTTCATGTGGTAAAATCTACACTTTTTTTTTTTCTGTAGCGTTCCTCTGCTTTTCAGTTTGGAGAGTGCGCTCCCATTCAAAGCCAACTGAAGAATCACCTAGAATTTATTCTCAGTCTTTAATGTTTGGTTTGCTTCGCTTCTGCTTTAATGTAGTTTTGTGTTAATACAGTTAACGAGTGACTCCGTCTGGAATTTGTTAATCTGGTAAGGAGCGAAGTGCTAAGCTGATTTTTCCTCCCTAAATAGCTAACTAGTTACCCTAAGACCACGTATGGAAGGACAGCTCTCCTCCACTCCAGAGTGAGTCTGAAGATGGCGTCTGCTAGGACCGCACAGCCTCGAGGCTGCCTTCCAGCACCATCTCTTTTCACAGGGATGCGGAAGTGAAGTGTGTCATCCACTTGGCTCCCAGTTGCTGGAGCCGTGAAATGGGATCAAGGAAAACAGTTACCTCCTTCAAGGACTCAGATAAACATAGTAAATTGTATTCAAATGCAAAACAATCACCCCCTTGTTCCTGCTTTGTGGTGGGGGAGCTCCCGACTAGGGTGAGGCTGTGAGCAGACTGCTCCAGGCAGGGTAAATATTAACCCGATGCTGAGTTCCAGGGAGGAAAAGGGGGATTTAATGATCAGTATCCAATTTTCCGCAGTAATACTGGTTGGTTTTAACACAACGTGACCTCAGCCAGCTTACTGAACACTGCGGCGCGCCAAGGTTTAATTACTCGTTGCAAAGTCAGGTAAAGAAGGATGAAAGGTGCACCGTGCTAGCGAGGGGACCAGAGCGCTTGGTTCCTGGGTGGCCCCGGTGCCCGGCCCAACTCACCGAATGCTCCTCTGAGTCAGACGTCTGGGACGAGATGATGGGGTTAAAGCTGGTTGGGGACAAGGGGCCCAATTTTTTCCTCATGGCCCGGATCTGAAGCAGCGCCCGGAAGGCTACAAGAAGGGAACAGATCACCGGGCCATCCTGCTAACAGGAGTCGGGAAGAACGGGAGCCCGGGCTGAAACCACAGTCCCCCCCTCCCAGGGGCGGGCAGTTTGCAGACCCTCCTGGCGGGTCTCGGCCTAGGGCTGTGGGACTCACGCAGTCGGCAGATGGGACAGTTGTTGGCCTGGTAGCGCAGGGTGTCGGCGCACGCGTTACACAGGCAGAGGTGACGACAGGGCAGAATCAAGGTGTCCCGGACGTCTGAGAGACACACCACACACTCAGCGCTGTTGTCGCTCACTTCATCCTCAGCCACCTGTCCCGGGAGATAGAAACGTGGCCAGTGACGCAAAGACATTCGTGTCCGCTCTGTTCTTCGCGAGCAGCTTGCCTGAAGAGCGGAGACGAGGGGCGAGAACCGTATCCTACATTTACTTCGGACTTGACAGTTTAGCGAGTGCATTCGCATACTGGGTTTCCCTTATTCTGGGAGCTGCTTCTCTCAACCGTCCTCCGGGATCAGACTGTCGGGGCAGCGACACAGGGAAGGGCGGGGGGCCATGCAGGAACACGGCAGGGGAGCCCGGTAACGGGCAGCCGGGGCTCTGCAGGGGGACTCATCCAAACCTGCCGAAGCTTTTCATTTCCAGAGCAATATAAGCATAAGCATCTGGAATGAGGAAGAAAATCCCCTCCTGGGACCAAACTGATTCCAGAGTTCGACACGCCGACTCCCTGGATCCAAGCTTCACCGGAGCGTTTCTCCCTCTGCCTCCCAGGAAAAGCACATTCAGAATTTGGGGTAGAACTTGCCTTAGAATCCTGTGTGTTGTACTTGTTTTCGATTCCATAGATCTCCTGAAGGAGGTAGCTGACCCCATCTACCTGAAGAGCAAACAGCAAAGTTCAAGGGCAGGCTGACTGGACGGAGAGAAAGTGGGAACTCGTCCCTCAACCTTCTCTGGTAACCAGGGGCTACTGACTCACAATGAAAAAAATCAAAGGCCTAGACAAGTAAAGGGTGCTCTTATTTACTTACGTTTTCCCTCTGACAGGGAAACGAAAACCAAATGTTTAATCCACCCACCATTCTGCCCAAGAGGGAGCACGAAAGTTCACGAATGCAACACTAATTCGTGTACCGCAGCTCAAGGTCACAGACAGGAAAGCAGAAGGGCAGAGACTAGCAAAAGGATGGAAGCCTATGCATCAAAATTAAAGCATTGGCTACATAATAGACAAGAAGTGCGGACATTACAAAAATAAAGGGATGGGGAGTGTCTGCGTGGTGCAGTCAGGCAAGCACCTGACTCCTGGCTTCAGCTCAGGTCACCATCTCAGGGTGGCGACATTGAGCCCGTACTGGACTCCAGGCCGAGCACAGCGTCTGCTAAAGCTTCTCTCTCCACCACCGCCTCGCGCTCTCTTCCTAAAATAAATCTTTTTTCAAAAAGATTTTATTTTTTAAAGATTAATTTATTTTTAGAGCGAGAGAGCACACAGGCAGGGGGAGGAGCAGGGGAAGAGGAAGAGACAGAATGTGTAGAAGACGCCCCGCTGAGCACGGAGCCGGACGCAGGGTTGGGCCCCACCACCCTGAGATCATGACCTGAGCTGAAATCAAGAGTTGGACGCTTAACCAACTGAGCCACCCTGGTGCCCCGTAAATAAATAAATCTTTAAAAATATTATTATTTTTATTATTAAAGAATGGAACAGAGAAAGAGGAGAAACAGGCAAGGGGAGGAGTGGAAGGGAAAACATGAGAAGAGAGACAGAAAGACAGTAGGATCTTGAAGCGGAGACAACTGAGCCCCTCCACCTGCACGAGCCACCCCACCACCCACATGGCCAAGGAGCCCTCTTGGCCCTATTCCTTACAACCTCAATTTCAGGGGTGCCTGGGTGGCTCAGTGGGTTAAGCCTCTGCCTTCAGCTCAGGTCATGGTCTCAGGGTCCTGGGATGGAGCCCCGCATTGAGCTCTCTGCTCAGCAGGGAGCCTGCTTCCCATCCCCATTCCCCCCACCCCCGCCTGCCTCTCTGCCTACCTTTGATCTCTGTCAAATAAATAAATAAAATCTTTAAAAAAAAATAAAAAAAACAAAAAAAACTCAACTTCAGTGCCCACTTGCCCTAGCCTGGGCCATGTCAGGGCCAAAGCAGTCCCTTCCCTTGTCTCTCTGTGTGAGCCCACACCTCCCTCTGCTTCACCTGCCCCTATTGATCCCCTCCCCTAAGACTGAGCCTGTCACTGATTTCATACCCACTCTCCAGTTTGAGAGTCTGTTGCTAATGTCAAGTTAGCAACAGGAAAATAGATAAATCATTTACCTTCAGTTACCCCAGCCTTTCTAGAGGTCCTGGAGAACGAGGCCTCCCCGTGAGCCAACTCACCAAGGCTTGGCCTTCCTAGGCAGTGTCCTGGGCTCAGGATCTGTTCTCTCCTCTGCCTTTTAAAACTTGTTTCAACTTACTGATCGATTAAATTGGAAAGGATATTTTCAACAAATTTATGTTCAGGTGTTATGGACTGCTATTGATCTCATGAAGGGGGGGAACACTTAAGCCCCAAGAATGAACAATACAGAATTCAGACCTCTATCACCCACCTGCAGGGGGTCCTGCCAATGCCCCTGACCCCATTCTCCCCTCCTCACTCCCCTCCGCACTGACTCTGCTTCCACTTGGGCAAAAGTGGGAAAAAAAAAGTCCTGGGACCCAGTGGGGGTTAGGAGCAGACATACACATAACTTGCTGGTCATTCTGGGAAGGGGGCAGATGGCCAGTAAACTTGGGATTTAGAAAAGCAGTGGTGGGATGAATTAAGCGGCCCTAATTGGCTCTGAATCGGACCCCAACACTTTATCCTTCAGCTGGGAATGTTTCTCACCCTGGCATTTTAAATAAAAAGAACTCGCCCGAAACCTAATGTCAAGAGACAAATCTTGTCCTTTCATTTCTTAAGTCCTTTGCTCAGATAATGGCCGCCTCAACACCAACAATTCTGGAACAGTAAAGACACCCCAAATCAGTATTCCTTTCAGGCCACCCAAGGAGTTTCTAACACACAAAAGTACTCCCTTTTTTTACTTCTCTTTGATTAAAAAAGGGGTGGGCAGTGGGAGAGAAAGAAGGGTGCTTAGCAAAAGAGAAAAAAAGAGAGAGAGCGATCAAAAGAAAGAAGGGTGGGGGACACCAAGGAGCCCCGGCTGCCAAGACTTACCACTTGTTTCTGTTTGAGGGGCTTGACGCAGAAAGTTCCATCCGTGTGCTGGAATGAAAGAGGTCAGTTATGACCCGGAAGGAGGGCGAGAAGGCACAGGTGTTCTTGGTTGCTGCCCTCGAGTACACACGCGTGGGATTACAGACTCCTCACACCCACGGGGCCTTCCAAGTATCCGGTGTGATCTTTCCATTTTAAGAACACGAAACCGAGGGCTCAGAGCTGCAGGTGGCGCAGTGAGTTGGTACGGGGCTGGCACCAGACCCAAGGGCAGCCCCCGGCGTGGGGCTCCTCCAGCTTGACCACAGCCTCCAAGCCAGACCCATCCTGCTGCAACTCAGGCAGCGGCAACCAGGGCTGCCCGAGACCCCACACGAAAGCCAGGTAACGTAATAAAGTGAGGCCCTGTAAAGTTACTCACCTTTTCGAAAGTGCCCAGCAGTACATGGCAATGGCCAAAATACTCTGGAAAAAAAAAAAAAAGATAAATAAAGGCACATGGATGAGGAAGAAAGCCCCACAACACCCCTCGCTGGCCTTCTACCTTCCCTGAGTCCCTGCGCCCGGCGAACCGAGCTCCGGGCTGTGAGAAGGGGCACACTCTGTAATCCATGCTGCTCTCGCCCGCCTGAGGACCCAGGCACCCAGGGACCACCTGTCCGGGCCCCACGGAGAGGGCCTGTGGTTCGTGCACCGGCAAAGGGCAGCGTGTAAAGCGGAAGAAGATAAAAGGTGCCCGTTACCGTCTCCTTCGTCCACCACGGCGTGGACCACTAAAGGGTAAACTTCTCGGTCCAGATCAAAGCCAAGCTAACGGGAAAGAAAAGGGAAAAAAAAAGGACTTGGCATGTTGAAATGACACAGTAATCCATCGGGGGGGGAGACGTCATTAAGAGGCATTAATTCGTCTGTGCTCTCGTTCCTCAATCTCGTAACCACATGCGTCTGTCCCGTGGAAGGTCACTGTCTCTTTCTAAAGCCTTGTGGCTATGAAACCGTCTAACTTTGCGGGTTCCTGGCTTTCTCCAAGTATCTGAGGTGAATGGGCTGCTTTGGAACAGAAAAGTTAACAGCGTTCGGTCTATCTTAAGGGTGTGAAGGAGTCACAGGGCTGAAGGACAGCGTGGCCTCCAAGCACGGGGGAGAGGGGACCTGCTGGATGCAGTCCAGACAAGGCCCTAGGTCCCTGTCCCTGTGCCTCTGCCCAGCAGCCCATTGCCTGGTCGCAGAGGTCGCTCACCTCCTCCTCCGCCCACTCGGAGGGGTCCACGGTGTGGGAGGGCAGGCAGAACTGCTGACAGACCCCGCGCTTGTAGTGCGCCGTCTCCGACCGTAGCCTGCTGTCTTTGGGGATGTAGCTGTCGAGCAAAGAGGGGAGCAGAGCGAAAGTCGGTATCTAGCCCAGACGGAGGGACCGTTTCCTCTGTCCCACGCCTGGTCTCAACATCAACAGGCTCTAGGGACAGAAAAGGATAGGGCAGAAAATACTTCCTTCATCATCTCTTTCCTTTGCTCCTGCTCGATCATGCCGCTAAACTTATCCATTCAACCCACCATCCCCAGAAAGGCGGCTTAATCGATGTTTAATAGCATCTTGACGGCATGAGAGGTTCCGCTGCCCCCTGCCACGGCACACGATGGCACAGTTTGAAGGGAAAAGGTGAAGAGATGGGGCTCTGGAGAAGAAAACCCAAGTTCAGGAGCCAGATTTCACTTCGTGGTAGAAGAAGGTTTTCTTCCACGGGCGAGCGGGGAAGGTGCGGACCCTCGTCTGGGGAGGACGCGGCTCACCTGGTCTCTCGTTCTCACCTGGCAATCCCATTCTGGAACTCTTCCGTGGCTTGATAGTAGATGGTGATGGCCACCCGAGCGTCCGTGTCGAAGGTGAACTCAACGTTGTAGTGCATCTTAGCCCGGCCGGCCTCTTCTCCAGGGGTCTTCACTTCCTCCGCACACCTGGGAAACCACAAAGACTCAGCGCTTTGGGGAGAGCAAATCAGTATTTTTAAACACACACACACACACAGGTATTTAAACTTACTACATTATGAGCTTCTCTCCAAGGTCATAGACTTACGCCCACAGTCTTCATTCCCAACGACGGCTGAGTCCCTCATGACCACTACGGGGGGCATTTCAGTGGTGTCTGATACTTCATAGTGCTACCGTGAACACTTGGGCATTGGCCAGACCCCCTTTTGTTTTGTTTTTCTTTTTACTGTAATCGAAGTTTCTGCTCACACGGTTTCCACAAGGCTTGTCACAAAAGCAGCAAGTCCCACCCCTCCCCCTCCTCCTTTTCAGAGACCATCTCTGCCTCTTCCAGCTGACCGTTTTGGCATTTACCTGCGTGTTCCTACAGAACATGCGTGTGTGATTCTTTTTTTTTTTTTTTAAGATTTTATTTATTTGACAGACACAGAGATCACAAGTAGGCAGAGAGGAAGGCAGAGAGAGAGAGGGTGGGGGAGAAGCAGGCTTTCGGCTGAGCTGAGAGAGAGCCTGATGCGGGACTCGATCCCACGACACTGGGATCATGACCTGAGCCGAAGGCAGCGGCTTAACCGACTGAGCCACCCAGGCGCCCCTGCTTGTGTGATTCTTGACTTCAGTTTCAGGTGTTATCCATAGACTTCCTACCACGGGAGCCAGGATTTCTTTCTCTTTCCTTGAGCGGCCCCATATAAGTACACACGCTCCATCCCCCCACCGACTGTGCACATCATGATTCCGGGAGCTCAGCACCTTCGTGTCTGCATTACTGGGTTTATATTAACATGATCGTCTTAGCCACAGAGCGGTCGCTGATTGTCCTGCGTCAGTTTTTCTTGGAGTCTGGGCTCATTTTCTTCTTCAGTGGCTCAGTGTCCTATGTCCTTTTCACTCACCCACACCCTAGTCCTCTGCTGGCTGGTGACATGTCTCTCTCCACGTTCAAAAGCACCAAGAGCTCCGTGCGCTTCGTCTTCTCGAGACGCTCTCTGGACCCCAGGCCCTCCGAGCCTGCACACAGCCTCCCGGAACCAGCCTCCCCCGTGACCCTGGGGAGGGCCCGCCACCTCCTTCCCACATCTCCTGCCTTCTTCCTGGGGGTACGCCTTCCCTGCGGCAGGGCCCCTCTTCCACTAGCCTCCTGGAAAAGGATGTGCTGGAGGGATAAACTCTTCGAGAGATTTTCCTCTCCAGTCACACTGCATTGAAAGTCTGGTTGAATAAGGAGTTCTAGGGTATAAATACTCCTAAAAAAGACATCTGGAGCGTTGCCGCATTATCTCTCAGCTTCTAGCGCTGCTCCCAAGAAGAAGCCCTTCCAGTCGCTGATCCTGTTTTCCTCTGATGTACCGTCTCTGTCTTACCATCCATTGAGCTGGGCGCTCCGGTGGTCCCTGCCATTTGGAAACTCGGGCCCTCTGGTTTTGGGAAGTTTTCTTAAATTATTCAGTCGTTAATGATGATCTCCTTCCTTCTACATTCTCTCTTCTCTTTCCAGAACCATTAGTTGCATGTGGGACCTTGTCCACTGGCCCTCTATTCTTTGTATCTTTCCTCTTTTCTGTATCTCAACCTTTTTTGCCCCACTTTCTGGAGTATTTCCAGTTATCCTCTTCTGTTCCATTGGCTTTTTCATTTCTGCTACTATGTTTTTTAATTTCTGAGTCTTTTTTTTCCTGTTGGTTTGTTCTGCCTCTTTCATATTATAGGCATTCCTGTGCATCTAAGAATCTTTGGTTGTCTGCTCCTATTTAAGACATTTAAAACCCCAGAGGCACCTGGGTGGCTCAGTTGGTTAAGCGTCTGCCTTTGGCTTAGGTCATGACCCTGGGGTCTTGGGATAGAGCCCCACGTCAGGCTCCCTGCTCAGCGGTGAGCCAACTTCTTCCTCTCCCGCTGCTTATGCTCTGTCAAATTAAAAAAAAGACCACTGATTGGAACTCTGAGTGCACGGTGTGGTTTGGGGACCCTGGGCTTCCCCAGGACCCTATCTGGGTCTTTGGAGGAATCCCCGAAGCCAGTGTCTTTGGTCTTCCTGTCCGGGAGGGTCCTACTCCTTAGAGACAATGTTCCTCTCTTTGGACGAGGGCCCGGGAGCAGAAGGTGTGAGGGGGACAGGCTGGAGGGTTCAACATCCAGTGTACCTAAATTCACTTAACCCCTATTTTTAGTACTGAGCTCAACCTTAGTTGTGCCTGGGTCCCCCGAGTCCAGAGTCTGTGTTTTAACTCTTCCGCTGAGAATCATCTGCCAGCCTTCGGCCAGGGTGTGGGGAGGGCAGCTCTGGCTGTGCAGCATAAAGGAGGGGATCTGATGCCCCTTCAGCAGGCTTCCCACCAATCGTCTTCATTTTCGCCTTCCACCTCGGCGTCCAGAGCTCCTGGAACTGCCAGTTCCTGAGCCGTTGGGGGTAACAGTTTAAGTGGGTGATTATCAGCTTTTCCTTCTGCTCACTCGGGATTCTGACCTCCGTGGCCTGCTAAGTTATTTAACACTTGCCTTTGTTCTCGTCCCTACACCACACTGTTGGTATTCCTTTCCCATTCCCCCAGTCCTTCTGTATTAAGCTTTTAAACAATGCTCTTACTGGTGGGTTTTGACTGGAAGCAAACGATGTTCAATCATCCATCTTTCCCTGGACGTCTGTGACTCAGAATCTACCCTATTCCCGTAATCTCAGAAAAACAGCAAGAACACCCTTCAGTCTAACGGTTATTGAATAGCAGGCGTTTTTCTTCCCATGATCTTGCTGAACCTTGACAACAGCCATGAGAGGTGAAGTGCGGTGCGGTCTCCACGGTGGGAAGCCTGAAGCCCCAGGACGAGTGTGAGCGCGGTACTTGCGGGCAGCTGGGAAGAGCTGGGAAGCAGGCTGGCCTTCGGCTTCCAGGCAGGCGGGTTCAGCTAGGGCCTCCCAGCACGGCACTTGCTGGAGCCCCGGCCCTTGAGCCACAGCCACGTGTGATGAGAGAGAAACAAGGTGCAGAGTCTGGCCTTGGGAGCCTCAATCCATTCTGCAGCCGCCGGGGTCCCCCGAGGGAGGGCGAAGGGCCCCAGGGAGGGGGAGGCCCAGCTGCGGGCAGCTCCCCGGCAGAGCACCTCCCTCCATGGCTGCCTGGTCCCCAGGGTGGACTCCAGGGCTGGGGGAATAGTTGGGGAAGCAGTCAAAACTTCAGGGACAAATGAAATATAAAAATGAAGAGCGAAAGACAGAAAGTAAATTAGCGGTTGCTTAGGTCCGGAAGAGGGTTTCGGGGGACGTGTGGATGCACCCCTAGTGAGCTCAGGGTCTCTTCTGTTCTAAAATTCAACAGTAGTAATGATCGCACAACTCTGAATATACTAAATACCACTGGACTGTACACTTCAAAGGGTGAATGGTACAGTATGTGAGTGATACCTTCATGAAGTTATATTAAAACAATTATCTGAGAGGAATGAACTTCCTAATACTAACAGGACTGACAGAATCTTCCTTGTCCATTTAGAGAAATCTGGGACCTGTGATTTGCCCTTGCCAAATCTGTCTTCCCAGGGGACCAGCGAGAGCCTCAGTAGACTGGCCTGCTACTCCGAGCAACGGTGTCAAAATTACACTGTCTTAGGGATGGCACAGAGCAGGCAAAGGTTGATGAGAATTAATATTGATGACGATTAACCAATCAGCACTACGAGTTCCTCAGAGGGAGGACACAGGAGATGACGAGTAAATGTAAGCAGTAAAACAAGGATTTTATATTCCAACCTCAAATATCCCATTTTCCCCTAGGCTAGCTGAAACAGCTGCAAAATTCAGTTTTTCCCTCAATAATTCTTCTTTTTTAAAAAAAATCGTAAAAGAAGGATAATAAGGACTGCTTCCAGGAAAGGGACAAGTCCTCCACAAACACAGACGCCAAGTTTTGAACAATATGGATGTGGGGAGACCTAATCTCCGTGGACGGGGACTGCTCGGTCACTGCCGGGGGAGGGGTTCACGTCCCCGAGCCCCGGGGGATCAGACTCTGCGTCTGGCAGAAATTGCTTCCCAAGTCTCTGGGGGCAGTTGGCTGTGCTGCACCTAGAACCTGGGTGAGCCCCCCCCCCCCCCCCCCCCGGGAACTTACTTTACGAGTCTTAGCGTGTCCTTCCGGATGTTGACCAGGCTTCTCAGAGTCTTTACAGGCTCTTGGGGAGGCGGGGCAGCGTAAGGAAACTGTCAGAAACAAAGTGGGAGAAGGCAGTGTGTTTATAGAGATGCGTAACTGTCCCCCCGGCATAAAGCTTCAGGGCTGACAAAGAACAGCCTTTCAAGGTGAGATGGGAAGGCACAACTCTCCTAACTGAGCGAGGACACCGAGCCCCGACATGTTAAGTGAGCTTGCTCAAGGTCACGGCCAGGGGGCGAACCGGGATTCGATTTGGCGTCAAAAGGCCTAGGTTTATCTGCTTTTTCCACTGTAGGCAGCTTATTTGAGTCAGCATTCAAAATATGGATAGCTAATAAAAACTCCTCCTGAAGTTCCAAATACCAAAGGACACACTGCGGCCGAGTTAATCACAAAAGGCTTTTCCATCTGACCCGAGACAACAGGGAGCCAGACCTGCAAGGTTTTTTCCTTCGGTGAAGCCACATGGTGTCTTCGGCATTTAGGAACTGCAAATAAAAGAGAACCCCATTGTGTGTACAGAGCCGAGGCCACACACAGAGAAGAGCCAACTCTCCCGCGGCTGGTTATGTAAAGCAGAGTTCCTGAAAATGGGAGCAAAGAGCTATTTCGGGGTCATCAAAGGTTTATGATTGTCTGTCATTTACCTTAGGCTTTCACTCTTTCCCCATTGAGATGGGGAGTTGTGGATGATGAAATTGAGATACAGAGGGGGACACAGTACAAGACTTGAGTGGGGTTTGCTTTCACACAATTAAGAATGATTTTTAAACGCTGTCAGTATTGTTCTACTGTTATCTGGACAATAAACATTTTTTAAATTTTTAATTTAATTTATTTATTTTAATATTTTGTTTGTTTATTTGACAGAGATCACAAGTAGGCAGAAAGGCAGGCAGAGAGAGGGGGAAGCAGACTCCCCGCCGAGCAGAGAGCCCGATACGGGACTTGATCCCAGCACCCCGAGACCATGATCTGAGCTGAAGGCAGAGGCTTAACTCACTGAGCCAGCCAGGCGCCCTGGGCAATAAACATTTTTTACACAAAATTCTGAGAAAACCCACTGGCCAGTCTTTGTAGCTTGGCGAAACTGCAGTACTCCTAGTTCTAGGAGTGTCTACCTCCCAGCGCTGGGATCAGAAATAGGACACCCACATGATCCCCTAACTGTACCTTCACATATTTTTGCTGAATGTGGTTCTTTTTCTTGGGAAACATAATTTAACCTAAGGTACATCTGATTTTATGTGTTCAGTATGACTGTTGATAATTCACTTGCATGAATGAGACGCTGGAGCAAACACATTTAGTCTACGTTACGCGTGTTTAGGTCACCCACCTTGCGGGTATTATACAGCAACACTGACCTTATTCATTGATACACTACACATATATTCTTTTAAAATACTAGGACTGTTTGTTTTTCTAATTACAAAGTAATGTATGTTCAAGCAAAAAATTTGAAAAACACAAATACAAAATCGGCTACAATTTTACCGCTTGGCAATACCAAAGCGAACACTGTAGGATGTGTCTCTCCAGATCGGCGTCCATCCTCCCATCCGGCCATCTACTCACCTACCCTTCTCTGTGTCTAGGCACGGTTTCAAACGGTGCCCACTGTTTTATTCTCTTTTTCACTTGGAAAGATGTGGTAAATGTTTCAAAAGTCTATAATCAGACAACATTATGACTACATTGGAGAAAGGGACATCTTTTATTTAATCAGTTCCATCGTATTCCATGTTTTCCATTGGTTTTACACTTTTTTTCTTCTTTTTTTGCCGATACAGATGTTGTGGTGAGGGCCTCGTTCCTCCATTTCTGCGTGCTTGTTTGATTACTTCCTTAGGACAAATTCCTAGAAGTGGAATTACTGGATCAAAGAGTAAGCATATTTTTAAGACTTTAAAAAATATTTTGCCAAATGGTTCTCCAGAAAGCTGATTCCAATTTTGCTCTCCCACTGGCAGCATATGAGGGGGCTTTTCTATAGGAAAGCTGCAGTTTCCAGTTCAGATCCTATCTGTGGCCCGTTTTCCCCTCCCCCCACTTTCCTAGGCTGTCACACTAAAGGAATTTAAAACAATTTTAAAATAAGCTTAAGCAAAAAGTAATTAGGCAAGAAAATCCGACACAAATGCTAGTCTATTCTAAAGCCAAAATAAATGACTTTGGGATTAAAATTTTTTTCTGGAGTAGCAAAGTTAATCATACTCACTTACACAGGTACTTGGGAGTTATCCACAAATCCTACCTGAGTTCAAAAAAAAAGAAAAGATGATTCTTCTTTCATTCTTTACCCTTCCCCACCCCCAAAAAAGAAAAACAAAAGGAAAGGGAAAAAGAAAGATGAGAGTTCTTCGTCTTCTACTTGGAATAATCCTGGAGCTTCCATTCTCTGTCAGAAAGGTACTGACCTTGAAGGTCTGGTCCATTAGTCTCCGAGCAGATCAAACTTTATTCCTTGTGCACTAGTCTTTACCTAAAGCCTGTGTTCATTACTGAAAAGTGAAACAGAATTCCAGAAACTGCATGCAGATATCCTTCATGAGGCTGTTCAGTTTCTGTGGCCCAGAATGGTGTCTGAGACGCGGGAAGGCACTCCATAAGGCCCCCTTGAGCTTGAGGCAAGAAGTCAGGACTGACCTTACAGAAGGCCTGGCAGTCTTCCTCCATCTGTGGGCCTGGTGGTGGCATGTTTTGTACAAGATCGAAAAGGCCATCTTTTCTTGACTGGCCTAGTTGTGTCGCGGTACTTGTATCTGGGAGAAAAAAATTCTGTTTGGTCCTTCCTTGTCGCCATTCACTCCCTAACTCGGCAGATGCTTACTGAGTATCTACGACGTGCCAGGATCAGGCTGGGTTCTTTAGGTACGTACTTCTTCACCTCACTTTGATTGTGATAAAATACACATAGTATGTTCACCTTCAGCACGTTAAGCACAGTTCCGCGGCCTGCAGTATAGTCACAGGTCATGCTACCATCACCACCCTCCACCTCCAGTTTCTTTTCTTTAATTTTTAAAAATATTTTTATTTATTTATTTGACAGAGAGAGATCACAAGTAGGCAAAGAGGCAGGCAGAGAGAGGAAAGGAAGCAGGCTCCCCGCGGAGCAGAGAGCCCGATGTGGGGCTCGATCCCAGGACCCCAAGATCACGACCCAAGCTGAAGGCAGAGGCTCAACCCACTGAGCCACCCAGGCACCCCACCACCTTCAGTTTAAATACATTCTTCTTTGGGGCACCTGAACGGCCCAGTTGGTGAAGCATCTGCCTTCAGATCGGGTCACGATTGCAGGGTCCTGGGATCGAGCTCCACGTCTGGCTCCCTGCTCAGTGAGGGAGTCTGCTTCTCCCTCTCCCTCTGCCCCTGCTCGTGTGTGTGCACTCTCTCTCTCAAATAAATAAATAAAATATTTTTAAGAATAAATGTAAGAAATACATTCTTTTTTTTTTTTAAGATTTTATTTATTTATTTGACAGACAGAGATCACAAGCAGGCACAGAAGCAGGCAGAGAGAGAGAGAGAGAGGAGGAAGCAAGCTCCCTGCCGAGCAGAGAGCCCGAAGCAGGGCTCGATCCCAGGACCCTGGGACCATGACCTGAGCCGAAGGCAGAGGCTTTAACCCACTGAGCCACCCAGGCGCCCCGAGAAATACATTCTTATTTAATATGTTCAACACTAAGAGACACGTCTGCCGTGCACACCAGACTGTCAGGTCCTTGAGGAGCTCAAAAATACGTTGGTTGATTAGATAAATGAAGAATGTCAGGACTAACATCCTCATTTTGCAGACAAAGAAACTGGATTCTAAAGATTTGTGTAATTACTAAAGATCCGGGGCTAACGAGTGGCAGCGTCAGGACTGGAACCCAGAACTAGGGACTGACTCCAAAGTCCCCATCTTTCCACGGCAGCTGCCTCAGCTCGTGCAGGGAACGCTGCTCTGATCCCGCGAGTTCTCCAGGAGCCTGAGCACAGCGCAGAGAGTCTGACACTTAACCTCTCACTGCAAAAGATACCAAATCCTGTTCAGGTTCTGGAAGCCAGTCACAACTCCGGATTACATCCTTATGCTTAGCCAGCAGTTCAGACAAAAGCACACCTAATACCGTACTCCTTTCACATTTTAACTGGAGTATCTAAGGTCTTAGAGAAAAGCTTTCTTGGAGCACAGCAGGACAAAACCCTTTCGCTTGTAAGATCTAAGAGCGCCTGCAGAAGGCACGACCCTACATTCAGGGTACAGTGGTGCCAGAGAGCACTGACAGCAGCAGAAGCGGCCGCCGCTCACCTCCTGCTGAGCTGCTCAAAAGCGTGGCACTGATAGATATTTCTAGAACACAGTGGTTTCTCTGCGAAACTCTGTTTAAAGAACAAAGATGCGTACCCATTCATTCCACACCGCACTTTGCCCTGAGTCCCGTGCTGCGCCTGGGATTCGGTGAGGGAGCAGGCCCCCCTCTCTTGGTTCTGTCTGTAGGGGGCCCGGAGCTGTGACAGCTTGTATCTGGGCCATCACCCTCCCAGGACTGGCCTGCTGTGTCTGTACTGAAATTAGCCCAAGTCTCAGAATCATTTAAATCCCGAACACCTCAAGTCCAGGACAGGAGTATAGTACAGGCTCAGCCAAATGAACTCTTTCAATGGGCCCCAGGCGACTGCCCATCCAGGTTCTGCCTGAACACTGAGCAAGCAAGTTCCTCTTTGGCCTTTTATCCCAGCGTTCATCGGTTTCCTGTTACACTTGCGTGACACTGGCCAAGTGCCACCTAGTGGCCAAGTGAGGAACTGCAAGTTTAGACTGACCGGAAGGTGAACGGATGAACGAATCTCTGTGTGCGTGTGTGTGGTTTTTCTTATTTTATTTTTTTATAATTTATTTATTTATTTGACAGAGGGGGGATCACAAGTAGGCAGAGCAGCAGGCAGAGAGAGACAGGGCGGGGGGAAGCAGGCTCCCTGCTCAGCAGACAGTCCTATTTGGGGCTCGATCCCAGGACCCTGTGATCATGACCTGAGCCAAAGGCAGAGGCCCAGTCCACTGAGCCACCCAGGCGCCCCTCCTAGATTTTTTTTTTAAATATTTTATTTATGGGGCGCCTGGGTGGCTCAGTGGATTAAGCCGCTGCCTTCGGCTCAGGTCATGATCTCAGGGTCCTGGGATCGAGCCCCGCATCGGGCTCTCTGCTCCGCGGGGAGCCTGCTTTCTCCTCTCTCTGTCTGCCTCTCTGCCTACTTGTGATCTCTCTCTGTCAAATAAATAAATAAAATCTTTAAAAAAAAAAAAAAAAAAATATTTTATTTATTAATTTGACAGACAGAGATCACAAGTAGGCAGAGAGGCAGGCAGAAAGAGAGGAGGAAGCAGGCTCCCCAATGAGCAGAGAGCCCCATGCGGGGCTCCATCCCAGAACCCTGAGACCATGACCCGAGCCGAAGGCAGAGACTTTAACCCACTGAGCCACCCAGGTGCCCCGCCCCTCCTAGATTTTTTAAAAAAAGAATTTATTTATTTGTCAGAGACAGAGAATGAGCAGGGGAAGCATCAGGCAGAGGGAGAGGGAGAAGCAAGTTTCCCACCAAGCAGAGAGCCTGATGCAAAGCTTGATCCCAGGACCCTGCGACCATGACCTGAGCCGAAGGCAGACATTTAACCTACTGAGCTACCCAGGTGCCCCGTCCTAGATTTTTTAAACCATTCTAATTTCAGAGATTTTGTTAAACCACCCCAACAGATGCACTCAGATTTTGTTGTAGAAAATATGGCCACAATGCCTATGAGGTTATAAAATATCTTATTTTAGCTGTAAATTATTGGGCAATTCCCAGTAGTCTATAAAAAGGACTACAGTCATTCAGAAAAATAATTAACTTCAATAAAAAGTTGGGTTTTTTTTTTTTAAATACATAATTTGGGGCATCTGGGTGGCTCAGTCGGTTAAGGAACTGCCTTTGGCTCAGGTCATGATCCCAGAGTCCTGGGATCGAACCCCACATCGGGCTTCATGCTCCTCGAAGAGCCTTCATTCTCCCTCTCCCTCTGCCTGCCATTCTCCCTACTTGTACCCTCTCTCTGTCAAATAAGTAAATACAATCTTTTTTAAAAAACATATAATTTGCTAACATTTTCTATTAGCTTCAGGCCTGGTCATACGCATATGGCTGGCAGCCCAGATATGGCCACTGGGGGCTCCCTCAGGTGGCTACTCTGTCCTTTGCAATGCCTCCATCATTTTGTGAGCACTTCCTTACTTTCTAGGGCCACAAGATACTCCAGGTTAATCTCATGTTTTTCTCCATACCTGGAACTGATCGTGTCTCCAAAGAGCCCTGGTTGTTTTTAAAGAAGTCTACTTCCTACCGTTTTGTACTCACTAATCTCTAATGAACACTTGATCTGTTTCTAGTTTTCACTATCATAAACAATGATGCCATGAACATTCCTTAAAAGGAATCTTAACTTTAAAAAAAAAAAAAAAGGGGGGGCGCCTGGGTGGCTCAGTGGATTAAGCCGCTGCCTTCGGCTCAGGTCATGATCTCAGGGTCCTGGGATCGAGCCCCACGTCGGGCACTCCGCTCCGCGGGGAGCCTGCTTCCTCCTCTCTCTCTGCCTGCCTCTCTGCCTACTTATGATCTCTCTCTGTCAAATAAATAAATAAAATCTTTAAAAAAAAAAAAAAAAAAGGAATCTTAATAGGAAAAAAGGCTGAAAAATGGCGGGGGGGGGGGGTGAAGGGTGGAGGAGAAAAACAAATTAAAATGCACTAATTCAGTTTTTATTTAGGAAAGAAAATGCTCCAAATGCCGAAACCCTGCTTCCAAAGAGAAAGATTATTTTAGACAATCTATAATTAAAATAGAAAAGTACTCATTTTATATATTAGCAGATATGTAATATTTGTGCCAAAGAATCAAATAATAGTTACTATGGAAACCAACATCTGGGGTCGTATGAATAACTCATTTACAGCACTACATGAATGCTTTCTTTTACAGATTCTAGGGCTTTTATATTTAAATTTCACTTCCTTTTCATCTGATGTCTGCTTATTTTCTCAGCTTTCTCTACTTCCCCTCTTCTTCTCAGATGTGTAGTGTGTCCAAGACTTACCAGTGGGTATTTTTAGACTGGTGATGCTTTAGAACATTTTCTTAAATCAGCGTCAGGGGAGAACAGTTTAGTCTTGGCTTGCACGCTGTGAAATGAATACAAATTTGCCTATTTAACCAGCTGCAGCCCTGAGCAGACTGTATTGTGCCTGCTGTAGACCAGAACGTCAAGTGTGCTATATTTACAGCAGTAAAACCCCTTTGCACTGATTTCTCATCCAGTCCTCGTTGGGGAGTCAATCACCAGTGCAGAAAGACGAGTGACCACAGAGCTCCCAACAGGCAAGACCCTCTGCTCACGCATCTCAAAGATGGGCGGGAGGCGCTAAGAGGGTGTCACAAGACGACCTTAACACAAAGATGCTTCGGGCGTCCAGGTTTGGTTACCAAAGGAATCAATCCAAGAAAGCAGTCTATTTATAGTCTGTTAACTCCTCTGCAAGGTCTCCTGGCAGGAAGCACACAGGACCAATGTCATAGCTATGTGACATCACATCTAACGTTGACCTTTTCCAAAATATTTACACCCTATGATGAGATTATTCCTAATTAACCAGTTCTCTCCAATCACCCTAATAGGTGATAAGAAGAGCATGAAAAATCCACTGCACAGTAAAGCACCCACCATAAAATCACACAGATCTGGGCTGATGACCATCGCTGTGTACTGCTTTGGTAACAACTGAAACCTACTTGACTTTCAGTTCCCCACTGATAGAAAGCTCTCACCAAGACACTCCACACCCCCCCCCCCCAACAGAACCCAGATAAAGCACAACCCACTCATTCTGTGCTTCTAAAATAAAAGTACCTTGCGGAAGATGAGCTGTTTTTAGATGTAAAGGATTTTGCTTGACACCAGAGAATTTTAAGGGGGGTTAAAAGGGAAAAAAAGAAGTGCTTTTATTAAAGTGGCACAGTCATCTTTTCCCTCCAGCAAGTTGGTAAATAATGACTAATGGTCAGAGAGACGACTCCTTTCAGACAAGCACTCCGTTCTGGACGCCTGACTTCCGGATTTCATCTGGTTGAAAGACTCATAACCCAGCTCACAAATAAGAAGCCACTTCTCAGTGCGGGATTTTGAGATGACACTGTATGTAAAGAATGTGCCCAGAGAGACAAGCACCGGTATTAGTTGAAATAAGTATTTTAAAACATACCACACATATTTTTTTTTCTGCCCCCAAAGAATATCGAATATCACCAAGTATTAGTTTTCCAGTCATTTTCAACAGGCCAATTACTAAGATGGGCAAGAGGAACAAAGGCTTTTTCATTCCTTATTTCAAAAACAAAAAAACTGTAAGCTGGTCTTCAAGTTAAAGGGGTCCTTCTGTGCTCCCGCTGAAATATACAGACTCTAACATGACATAAATAAGGTCTAAAATTAATTATAAGAGTTGTCAAGTCTCCTCTCATATTCCTGGAGAGAAAATACGCTCTGGCTTGAGAAAAAGGACAACAGTATGAAATGCAGAACTGGGTACGTTTACAAGCCAATCAGTGACAGGGTTCTCAGCCCTGGTGAGGCCTGCTGAGTTTGGCGAGGCTACCGATTTGCCGATACGGCCCTAGGAAGAAAGCTGTTACTCTGAGTCAGTAACCCTACTGAGATCTTATTTTCTTCAGCTAACCATGAGATTTGGAAACCCCATATGATGAGCATACAGTAAAAACCTATGGCGTAGGGGCGCCTGGGTGGCTCAATGGGTTAACGCCTCTGCCTTCGGCTCAGGTCATGATCCCAGGGTCCTGGGATCGAGCCCACGTCGGGCTCTCTGCTCCGCAGGGAGCCTGCTTCCTCCTTTCTCTCTGCCTGCCTCTCTGCCTGCTTGTGATCTCTGTCAAATAAATAAAATATAAAAAAAAAAAAAACCAACTTATGGCGTATGTCAGGGTAACTTTAATTTCTAAGTTCTTGATACTATGATCTGGATTCTGCAGCTCATTTAACAAGGTGGCACTTGCTCCACTCTGCCCTGCTAAACTTCTAGAAGTTTTGAGAGCTCTGACTCTTCTTCAGCCACCTTTAACAGCAGTGAACACCCAAGGTTATATAACCCAACTGAACTGCCTAACTTGGCTCATCCAAAAGCCTTAGCTCATTTAAGTGTTCCTATAGTGAAATCTAGCAGCTATCGCTTTAACCTTTATAGGCTGAATACAGAAGGTCAATCTCAGAGACAAAATGCACTCCAGCTCCAAGGTCGACTTTTGTCCCTGGCTTCCCTCTCATTCTGTGTTCCAACCCCATCCCTTCCTTGGCCTCCTACTTGAGATCTCTGCCTCTCCCCATGTCTGTCACCTGTCCCCTCTCAGCCCATTCTTGCAAATCTCCACTCCTTCAGCCACATCCTTTAACATCTCCAATTTTCCTCTTCTCAGCAATTGAGTCTCTAGGGCTCTTCCTCTTTTTACTGATTTCCCCTGAGCTATCAAGACCCTGAGCTTCTGATCACCTTTCAGGGTCTGTCGGGGTTTAATTCCAGTACATCCAGAATAAATAGGTGTCCTGGCATTAACCATAAGCTTTCTGAGACTAAAAATAGCCAAGTTCCAAGTTTCAGCATGGTACAAGACAAAAGATGGTACAATGGATAATAATTCCCCAAGAAGCAATACACGGTCACATCTCCTAACATTGCTAATCTGACTCCTAGGTTTGTAATTCTTGACCATTAATACAAAGATTCTTTAAGTGTTAGTTAATAATCTGTTACAAAAGCATACCTCCCTAATAAAGTGGGAAGTCAAAAGTTCAGCAAGGATTTAGTGACTGGCTTCTAACAAATAAATTATGGAAAAAGAAAGATACATAGTGGGTAAACCTGACAGACACCACCTTGACCAAGTGATCAAGGTCACCATCAGCAGTACTGAGCTGGGCTATCCTGTACCTCTGAGGTGATCAGAGCACTTACCACCTGGGAGTCTTCCCCCAAATCTGCAGCCCTGGTGTGATCACGAGAAAACACCCGAAAACCCAAACCAGGGGAAGTCCTACAAAATACCTAACCAGTACACCTCAGAATTGCCAAGGTCATGAAAAATAAGGAAAAACCAGGAAACCGCCCCAGATGAAAGGAGATGAGGAGATGGGACAAGGAAAGGTGACGTGGAATCTCGCATTGGAAAGAGAGACATGAGTGGAAAAACTCGTGTGGTCCTAATGAAGTCTGTAGTAGTTGATCCCCCCCCCTTTTTTTTTTTGGTTTGGGCTTCTCTGTGAAAAGAAATCTGAGTAAAGTCTGGAGTTAAAAAAAAAAAGGCAGTAAAGCACCTATGCTAATTTTTAGTTTGGCTAAAGGGACCACGGCTGTGTAAGAGGTTATTCAGCAAGAGAAATAAATGCTAAGATGCGATGGAAAGCAGAGGACCTCACAGTAGAACGTGTAGGTCTTGGCTCTTGCTGTACTGGTCATGTAATTCCTGACAAATCACTGTACCTCAGTAAGTCCCCACGGCCTTACCAGCAATATATGCTTCCTATTCGCACCTCATAATTTGTGAGATTAAAATAGAAACCACACTGGTTATTTTAATAGGACTTAATATAAGGCACTGGTTCAACGGGCATTAGAGAATGAAAAAAAAAAAAAAACCACAAGAAGGGGACGCCGAGCTGAAAGAGAGTGACCTCAGGAAGCAGCTCCCTGCCCTCCAGGCTGAGGGAACAGACGGGAGAGGTGGAGGTTATCTGATCTCAGACGCCTGCTGAACCTGGGACTCGGAATTTCTCTTCTTTTTAAGTATAGTTGACAGAAAGAAACTGAAGATGGCAGAGACGAATGGGAAGACAAACGTTCCACGCTCCTGGATTGGAAGAATCGATATTGTTACAATGTCCATATTACCCAAAGCAATCTACCGATTTGGCACAGATCCTATTGGATTTCTGAGGGGGACCCTTCTGCTCCCCCCCCCGCCTTCCAGCACCCCCTGTTGGCGGAGCCTGGCAGGGCACTGTGGGTCTTGGAGAAATGGGACCCCCCTGGGCCCCAGCCCCAGCCCCAGCATCTGGGGAGGTTAGAGGACCGAGAGACAATGGCTTAGCTATTAATTGTGAAATAACTTTATAGACCGTCACCTCCGCCCACGGGTTCTTATTATTATCATTACTTCTGTGAAGGGCTCAGGCCACCCGCGTGCTCTGCTCTTTCCTTTAAATATATTTTAAGGTACAGGTTAGCTGAGGATACACACTCGTGGTGTTTCCAGCATTTAAAACGTGAATAAACAGAAAAACGGCTAGGGGCTATGTTTTCTTCTTTGCTGATACAACCTTTACACAAAGCTCGTTTATCCGTGCTGCCTTCTCGAGCCTGACTTCTGTAATGACCGGGCTGCTACCTTCCCTGATGGGCCTGGCAAGCCCGTCTCAGGGGCAATAAGGGTGCTTCTTGGGGACACTAGTCTGAATATGACTGTTACTGGACTCAGGAACCTTTGACTTTTATAGAATTTGCAGAACAGTTTTGTTATAAATTAAGGCCACTATGCCTCTCTTTAAAATCTGAAAAAAATTAACCAAATTTTTCTTTGAAATGCAACAGCAGTAAGCATAGTTTCCCGTAAGGCGGCGTGTCCGAGGACAACAGGAAACAGGGGTGAGAGTGTACACTGAGCTCCAGTAGGTTTCAAAGAAATTTCGAGGAAATTCCTACAACACAGATGCGTTAGTTTCACTGCTGAGTACCACAGCAGATCTCTGTGTGCTGGTTTGTTAAGAAACGGCATTAACCAACAAACCACAAGTTCAAGTGTTTTAGAGGCACTTTCCAAGTCAGCAAACTTATGTCATAAAGTTCCTTTCTCAGAGCTTCTGCGAAACTGTACAAGGCGTGTATCACGTCCTTCCCGTGTGTGCATGTGTCTGATCTTCCTGTGAGATTACAAACTTGAGGGGAAAAAAATTCATGTTGCAGTTGTCTTCGTATCACTCAGAGTGATTAGACCAGAACATGGAGAAGACAGAAATAGGAGGGAATACATCAGTGAGGTCTTCAGAAGAGCATAGAATGGGCCCATGATGGCTCTGGGGATCCTATGTGCCCCTCAGGCTAAGTGGCAGGCTAGCACCAAAAGGGTTCACAGAGTAACTAGAAAACACACGCCGCCAAGTGTTTTTTAATAAATTTTTAAAAATTTAAGTTTAACTAGGAGCTAAGACTAGAGAATAGAAATGAGACCATTTGATAAAGTGAGGGCAACACCAAAGACCCCGTTTCAGGCCTCGATTCTTGCATTTACTGATAAGTGAGACCTCGGGGGAGTAATTTATCGTTTCTGGGCATCAGTCTCCTCATCTGTAAAATGGGATTTACAGCCCTCGTCCATCTCCAAGGGTAATTAAAAATCAAATAAGAAATGTTTTAAGGTTCATACAGTGCTATGAAAATATTGGTGATCATTAGTGATCACTTGTGATTTTCATTAGTGATAATACTATCTTCTTTTTTTCAAAAAGATTTTATTTATTTATGAGAGAGAGAGAGATACAGTAGGGGGAGGGGCAGAGGGAGTGGGACAAACAGACTCCATGCGGAGTGCCGAGCCCGAGGTGGGACTCGGTGTTAGGACCCTGAGATCATGACCTGAGCTGAAACAGAATCCCATGCTCAACAGACTGAGCCAACCAGGCGCCACAATAACTCCATCTTCTTTAGAGAATTCTACCCGTAATACGGTTGCAAATGCAGGCAGACCTCAGATTTGTGCGGGTTCATGGCCAGACCCCCTGCAATACAGTGAGTCAAATGAATGGGACATGAAGGGAACAAATGCTGTTAGAACTTGCTCAGTGCAGGATTGCCATAAACCTTCAATGTGTAAAAAAAAAAACCTCACCATCTGGGGCGCCTGGATGGCTCAGTGGTTAAGCATCTGCCTTAAGCTCAGGTCATGATCCCGGGGTCCTGGGATTGAGTCCCATATCGGGCTCCCTGCTCAGCCTGCTTCTCTCTCTCCCACTCCCCCTGCTTGTGTTCCCTCTCTTGCTGCATCTCTGTCAAATAAATAAATAAAATCTTTAAAAAAACAAAAAACAAAACTCAACATCGGCGAAATGCAGTAAGATGAAGCCCCATGAAACAAGGAACGCCTGTATTTGCAAAAATGAACGTATGAATGAAATATCAGCAATTAGGTAAATATCTCTTATCTATGAATCCCAAAGCACTCGGAGTAAACAGCGTTAGGATGTATCTCACTTTGTTGTGACGCAGGAGAGCTACAGCAAATCTGCCACATGCCCTACTGGAATTCAACCTCTGGGGAACAGCAGGCTCTTGGGGAGACATAGAAATTCCTACCACGGTGACTGGAAGGCTCTTTGAGGTTCTCAGCTTATGACTGGAAGGCAATGGGAGATACTCTGTAATGTGGAACGGGAGGTAAGCAAGGTTGCGGCGATCTAACAACCAGGACTTCTACGGCATGACCCCGAACAACCATGAGCCACTGAGGAAAACCAAGCAGAGGGCTGCACAACCAGCCCGTGTCCTGCAGGGAGACATGCGCACCCACTGCTGGGGAACTGGGGTTACCGACGGCGGCTGAGGGTTGCCCGTGCAGAGGTCAGGCTGCCCTGCACCCCGCGAAGCACCCCGTGCACCCCAGCTCTGCACCTCTCTCAGTGGTGCCTGTCCACGGACCGGGGCTCCCTGAGCGACGTGGAGAGCAGGCCTCGGAGACAGCAGTGGCACGTCTATGAACCACGATTCCTGTCTTTCTTTCTTCTCAAAGATTTTATTTTTATTATTTATTTGAGGGAGAGAGAGAGAGAGAGAGAATGGGAGTGGGGTGAGGGGCAGAGGGAGAAGCAGATCCCCTGCTGAGCAGGGAGACCAACACGGGGCTGGATCCCGGGTCCGCCTGGGATCATGACCTGGATCATGACCTGGGCCAAAAGCAAACGCCTAACCGACTGAGCCACCCGGGGGCCCTCCTACTCCTCCTTTTTTTTTTTTTTTTTCTCTTTTAAAGATTATCTATTTATTTATTTGACAGAGATCACAAGTAGGCAGAGAGGCAGGCAGAGAGAGAGGAAGGGAAGCAGGCTCCCTGCTGAGCAGAGAACCTGACTTGGGGCTCAATCCCAGGACCCTAGGATCATGACCTGAGCCAAAGGCTGAGGCTTAACCCACTGAGCCACATAGGCACCCCCCCTTTTTTTCTTTTTTTAAAGTCAGGTTTATTGGGGCGCCTGGGTGACTCAGTGGGTTAAGCCTCTGCCTTTAGCTCAGGTCATGATCTCAGGGCCCTGGGATCGAGCCCCAAGTCGGGCTCTCTACTCAGCAGGGAACCTGCTTCCCCATCTCTCTGTGCCTGTCTCTCTGCCTACTTGTGATCTCTATCTCTGTCAAATAAATAAATAAAATCTTTAAAAAAAAATAAAGTCAGGTTTATTGAGATCTAATTTACGTCAAAGGAAAGGCACCATTTTTAGTGTGCAGTTCTTTGAATTCTGACGAACGCGTACAGCCATGTCATCACGGTCATAATCAAGGGACAGAACACTTCCATCACCCCTAAACGTCGCTTCAGGTCCTTCTGCAGGCAACCCCTCCCTGCACCCCAGGCCCTGGCAACCACGGATCTGCTTCCTAGCCCTATAGTTTTGCCCTTTCCAGAATGACGAGACACATTCTCGCTTACATAAAACACCCAAAGGCCTCTGTCGGCTCCCACACAAACTGAGCGTTCCGTTACCACCAGAGCCTCTCGTGATGTTAGGAAGAGGGGAGACGCCAGGCTCGAGGGTTCGGAGGGCAACAAAATTCACGATGGCTTGGGATGCCAAGACACCCTCTCCTGAAAGCAGGATACATCCTGGTGAGATGGGAGCAGCTCTTACAAGTCCCCAAACAGGCCTCATTTTAAATCGTCCCTATCTAAACATCCTAGTTTCCTCTTCCACGATGGTATGGCACAGGACAGAACTTGATTTCCTTCCAGGTTAGATGCACTTCTGGTGTTAAAGGAAAACATGAATTACGGTAGCTGGAACTGAATATAGATGAATAAGAAAATTCTGTTAAAAGCTAAAAACTTGAAGTTTCAATAGGACGTTCTTCTTCCTGTCAGATCTGGCTTGACCTCATATTGAGTAATTCAAGCCTCACGAAATACTGGAGTTTTACTGAATCCTGCAAGACGCACTCAAGAGCTGTGCGGGGCTTAGGATAGGGTTAGGGTTCTCTATGTGACCTGAGAAAGCTGTTCGCTAAGACCACAATCACACTGTAATACATGAATATATCAGATCGCCACACTGTGTATCTGAAACTTAGACGACGCTCTAAGTCAATTATATCTCAGTGAAAACACGTAAGTTCAAAGAAAAAGAGACAGTGAAAGGCGAGCAGAGAGTGGGAAGAGACATTTGCAATATATTTATCTCAGAAAGGACCGCTATTTTCTTAGTAGTTCCTTACAAAGAAAGAAAAGGCAGATAAGCTAACAGAGAAACCAAACAAGCTAACGGAAAAGATTTGAACTAGGGCGCCTGGGTGGCTCCGTGGGTTAAGCCTCTGCCTTCGGCTCAGGTCATGATCTCAGGGTCCTGGGATCGAGCCCCGCATCGGGCTCTCTGCTCAGTGGGGAGCCTGCTTCTCTCCCATCTCTCTCTGCCTGCTTCTCTGCCTACTTGTGATCTCTGTCTATCAAATAAATAAATAAAATCTTAAAAAAAAAAGATTTGAACTGACGCTGCACAATAAACATGTGTAAGGGTGCTCGAGCTCATGAATCCTTAGGAAAAGGAGAATTAATCTTACACACTCACCAGGATGAAAAAGATGGAAGATAGTAGGGCTGGGGACTCTGAACCATGCTGGGTGGAGGGAAATTGGGAGAATTGCGGTGGAAAGCTACTCAGCGGTCTTGACAACGGCATACTCCCAAGCCGAGGCAAGGCCAGTCCCAGGCACACTCGTAAGACGCCCGCATACACGCAGCCCACGAGATCCATACGACAGGACGGGCTCAGCAGCACTATTCACCGTAGCTCCACACAGCAGCATGCCAAAGGCTACAAACCATCGTGCGGGTGAACCGTGGGACGTCACACACGGAGCACCGCACGACACGAATAAACAATCACTCTACCCGACGAGACCAGCAAACCTCACAAACGTTCTGCGTGAAAGGAACCAGACGTAAAAGCGCACGTGTGTACGGTTCTGCTTCCATAAAGAACAAATGAGGAGAGAAGACGGGATAGCGGTTACCCTGAGTGAGGGGTTGTGATAGGAAGGGGGATCTGGGGAGCTTCTGGGGGTCAGGCCATGTTCTAGTTCCTGATCTGGACACTGGTCATAGAGGTGTGTTTGCTTTGTGAAAATCAAGTGTACGTGTAGGATCTGTTACCTTTCAGTGTATCTGTTATACATCAAAAAGTATCACTTTTATCTTTTAGAAAAGATTTTTATTTATTTATTATTTGATAGAGAGAGAGAGGCACAGCGAGAGAGGGAACACAAGCAGGGGGAGTGGGGGACGGAGAAGCAGGCTTCCCGCTATCAGGGAGCGTGACACGGGGTTCGATCCCAGGACTCTGAGATTGTGACCTGCGTTGAAGGCAGATGCTTAACCGACTGAGCCACCCAGGTGCCCCAAGTACCATTTTTTTAAAAGATGTATTTATTTATTTATTTATTTGACAGACAGAGATCATAAGTAGGCAGAGGCAGGCGGTGGCGGGGTGGGGGGAGCAGGTTCCCTGCTGAGCAGAAAGCCTGACATAGGGCTGGATCCCAGGACCCTGAGATCATGACCTGAGCTGAAGGCAGAGGTTTTAACCCACTGAGCCACCCAGGTACCCACCCAAGTATTGTTTTTAAAAAGGACAAGCCAGCCCTATATAAATAGATCTAGAATGATCTCCTAAGATGTGCTACTCAATTAAAAAGCAAGGAGAGATGGGGCACCTGGGTGGCTCGGTGGGTTAAACCTCTGCCTTCGGCTCAGGTCATGATCCCAGAGTCCTGGGATCGAGCCCCACATCGGGCTCTCTGCTTGGCAGGGAGCCTGCTTCCTCCTCTCTCTCTCTCTGCCTGCCTCTCTCCCTACTTGTGATCTCTGTCTGTCAAATGAATAAATAAAATCTTTAAAAAAAAAAAAAAAGGACAAGCCAGCCCTATATAAATAGATCTAGAATGATCTCCTAAGGTGTGCTACTCAATTAAAAAGCAAGGAGAGATGGGCACCTGGGTGGCTCAGTGGGTTAAAGCCTCTGCCTTCGGCTCAGGTCATGATCCCAGAGTCCTGGGATCGAGCCCCGCATCGGGCTCTCTGCTCCGCGGGGAGCCTGCTTCCCTTCCTCTCTCTCTCTGCCTGCCTCTCTGCCTACCTGTGATCTCTGTCTGTCAAATAAATAAATAAATAATCTTTAAAAAAAAAAAAAAAGCAAGGAGAGAAAACAAGCAAGAACGGAAGTGAGAATGAGCTGTGCAGCGATGCTCTCGCACCTGCCACTGGCCCTCCCTGTTCCCGTTCTCCAGCTGCTGAGAATGTTGGCCAGACAGCCCAGAGCTGCTCCTTCTCCAGCAATTACGAACCAGAGCCTCCTGGTCCAAGAAAGTGGCCCCGATTTCTCGTTCGTCATACCACCACGGGGCCGTCAGCGGCCAGGGAGACGTGGGCAAGGGCAGACAAAAGGCCAGGCCCCTTGCCTCAAGATCGGGAGACTCTGCGGGACAAGATGTACTCCGAAGCCTTCCCGAGGGACCAGGCTGAAGCGAGTTTCTGCCAAGACCACATCGTTCGTTGTTCACTTTTGCTCCCCTGCCCCCATCTGGCTTCTGCTATCTCCATTCCCAGGAGAGCCTTCCTTCAACAAACAGCTCTCACAAAGATCTCCGTCTCAGGTTTGCTTCTGGAGAAGCAAAGGTATCTTCGGGCGGGATGTGGGTAGGTTACACACCTGCCAGATGGCGGGGACGGCCCACCCGCCCAGATGGTCCCTGGCGCGTTGTGGACGCACAGGCTGGTTTACAGGGTCTGGTACAGGAAGTACAAGAGAAATGGAGACATTAAAACTGTAGAAGTGGGCGGCTGTCATGAAGAGCCATCCATTCATCGAAAAGGAAAAAGCCAGCCTCGGATCCAGCAATCAACCACTTAAGGCCAACTATGACAGGCAGCCAGACTCCTGTGGCAATTTTCAAAGACAGTCATCTCTTGCAGGCACGAGACCTCATTTTAAGGAGTGGCCACACCAAAAAGAAGGCTGAGCTCTCAGCCCAGGTTAACAAAGTCAGGGCCCTGATGGGGAAAGAGGGGACTCTGGAGAAGGCTTGAGAACGGGATGTCTGTGTATATTCGCTTGAGAACCATGAACCCCAGATTCCCTGGGCCTGCAAAGTGGCCACTCCCTCTCCTTGGAAGACAGGGGAATCCCCTTTGAGGATGACACAGGGGTCTCAGACAAGTGCCTGACAAGACAGTGCCTGCCCTACAAAGGCGCTGCCCCATTTCCCGCCTGGCCACAGGCCATAATTACGGTCATATCTTAGCATGACTCACCTGGGCCCTGCTAGGCCTGCTAAGAGAGGGGAGTTATTACGCCAAAGGTATGCAGGTCCAGGCGAACACAGGCGCGGGGCAGAACAACGCATGTAGGAGTGGTCTCAGGGTGCTGGGCCAAGGGGTGTGGAGTATAAAGCCGGAGGAGGGAGAGCCTGCTGGTATGAGGACATATTCTCGTCACACAGAATTAACACCGTGGAAGGGCCCTGGGTCTAACATGGGCTGGGGAACGCGGCCTCATGGGAGCTTAGAAAAGCAACGGACCACAGTAACGGATTCCAGAATCTGGCACAGCAGTCGTTGGAAGAAAAGATCAAGAGGCTCAAAGGAGTAGGCACGTGAGGATGGGTCCCCCACACAGAATGGGAAAACCCACTAGCTGGCCACGTCCTTTCGGGGACCCTGGAAGCTGGTCCGATCGCCAATGCCGAGACTGCTGCTTATACTGGTTGCCAACCTAAGTCCTGCCTCACGTACCAGGGCCATCCTCCTCATTCCCACTGTAACCTGAGATGGGACTTGCATCAAATCTCCTGTGGCAGGAAGGCAGGTGAGGCCCCTCCATCTAGGCCTGGCTCCACAGCCCTCTGGATGGTAAGCTTTCATTAGATGGAATCGTCTGGACCACACAGACCTCGTCTCGTTTAGCTGCCTCTGTGTCTTCCCTCCTCAGCCCCTCCTCCAAGATGTGCTCGTTTCCCAGCTGTTGGAGAACTTCCTTAGTTCAGGGACTGCATTTTACCTGCCTTTGTGTCTCTAGTGTTTAACATTAGCCTGGAATATCACAGGCGTTCGATCAAACGGTAAATGAGGGGCATCTGGGTGGCGCAGTCATGGGCATCAGATCCTGATCTCAGGGTCATGAGACTGAGTCCCACGTCGGGCTCCGTGCTCAGTGTGGAATCTGCTCGGGATTCTCTCTCTTTCTGCCTCTGCCCCTTCTGCTCTCTCTCAAAATAAATCTTTTAAAAAGAAATGGTAAATGAGTGAAAGAGTGATTGAGTCAATCAATCAATGGTTTGTGTCATGGGGAGGGGAAAAAGATCCACAGTTGGCACAGCCTAATGATTAGTATAGAAAACCATCCACTTAGCCCGCACAGACGCCGAATTAAAGGTAAGAACAGAAAACTATTTCCTCCTTCTCCTCCTCTACTTCCCTCTCCCTTTTATAATTCTTTCTCTCTCTTTTTTTAAAAAAGATTTTATTTATTTATTTGACAGACAGAGATCACAAGTAGGCAGAGAAGCGGGCAGAGAGAGAGGAAGAAGCAGGCTCCCTGCTAAGCAGAGAGCCCGATGCGGGGCTTGAGATCATGAACTGAGCCGAAGGCAGAGGCTTAACCCACGGAGCCACCCAGGTGCCCCATTATTTAACTTATTTTCAAAGATTTTATTTATTTATTTGTCAGAGAGAGTACGCACAACTAGGGAGAGGGGCAGGCAGAGGGAGAGGAAGAAGCAGGCTCCCCACTGAGCACAGAGCTCGACGCAGGACTTGATCCCGCGTGGGATCTGGGATCATGACCTGAGCCGAAGGCAGACACTTAACTGACTAAGCTACCCAGTTGTCCCTATTTATTTATTTTAGAGAGAGAGAGAGGGAGAGAGAGAATCTTAGGTAGATTCCATGCTCAGCACGGAGCCTAATACAGGGCTCGATCTCACGACCCTGAGATCACCACCTGAACTGAAATTAAGAGTCAGATGCTTAACAACCAAGCCACTCAGGCGCCCCCTTTTCTATAGCTTCTTTCCATATAACCATACCCTGAAGTTTACACACCAGAGGGAAAACCGAGATCCCTGTCTTAAGTCTCAAAGCGAGGCAGCAGATCTAATATAGAACGCCCTGTTTCCCTAGAGAGAGAGCACGAGCCGGGGGGGCGGGGGGAACGACACAATGCAGCACATTTCGCAAAAGGAAGGAGCAAACTTAGTTGATGTTTTTGTATTAAAAAAAGAAATCTGGGGCACCTGGGTGGCTCAGTGGATTAAGCTGCTGCCTGCAGTTCAAGTCATGATCTCAGGGTCCTGGGATCGAACCTGCATTTGGCTCTCTGCTCTGCAGGGAGCCTGCTTCCTCCTCTCTCTCTGCCTGCCTCTCTGCCTACTTGTGATCTCTCTCTCTCTGTCAAATAAATAAATTAAATCTTAAAAAAAAAAAAAAGAAATCTAAGCAGTAGTTTCAAACGATCTTCCCCTAGATACTTATTAACGACAAGAAGAAAGACGGTAACTCCACCATGCAGAAAACCGTGGGGAATTCTATCTCCAAAAAGCAATTGTTTACCCAAGTGATACGGATGCAATCAGGGTCGGGCACAGGGAGAACCTCTGAGGCGCTGGCAATGCTCCGCTTCTTGATCTGGATGCCCGGTACCGGCTGTTTGTTGGCAGTTTCTTTAAACCGTAGATATATGGCTCATATACTCACACACAAATATTTCGCAGTTCTCAATGCAAAAGTAAGAAGAAAAGTAATAGGAAGTAAGTTAAAAGGAGTGGTTTAAAAAAGAAAAAGAAAAGGACCAGGGGACGGGAACAGCCACATCAAAGGGTCTGACTTCTGCACCAACCCTTCCTGAGGTCTTTGTCACTGGAGACGTCAGGGTCGCACCTGACGTCTGTCGGTGACATGGCTTGCTGGCCTCCGTCACACTGCTGCCTGCCCACGGCCACGGGACCCCGTTCCTCTGTTGATTCACCTACTACAGAAACCCAACTCTGTAAAACAGAGGTGTCAGGTCAGAAAACTCCCAGAACAGAAGAGCAAAAATACCCTTATCAAGCCAAGGAGCAAATTCTTGGACCCAACTACCTTCCAAAGGTGTCTTTTTTATGCTATAATTCATTTTCCAAAGGGATAGCTGACTTTGCACCTGCCGTCAAGTCTATTTTAGCTCTTATTTATCTACCATAAAAAAAAAAAAAAATCTATCCTGCTTTCCTTTAAAGGAACCAGCTTGGGGTGCCTGGGTGGCTCAATGGGTTAAGCCTCTGCCTTCAGCTCAGGTCAAGGTCTCAGGGTCCTGGGATCGAGCCCTGCATTGGGGTTTTTGCTCAGCAAGAAGCCTGCTCCCCGCCCACCCACCTGCCTCTCTGCCTACTTGTGATCTCTGTCTGTTAAATAAATAAAAATAAAATATTAAAGGAACCAGCTTTTTTCTTGTTATCTCTGGAATCAAGAGCAAGTTGAGGGGCGCCTGGGTGGCTCAGTGGTTTAAGCCGCTGCCTTCGGCTCAGGTCATTATCTCAGGGTCCTGGGATCGAGCCCCACTTCTGGCTCTCTGCTCAGCGGGCAGCCTGCTTCCCCCCTCCCCTCTCTCTGCCTGCCTCTCTGCCTACTTGCCATCTCTGTCTGTCAAATAAATAAAAATCTTTATAAATTAAAAAAAAAAAAAGAGCGAGTTGAAATTAACTCTAGAGGGGTGCATTCCCGGCCCCTCGGTAAGCCATGTGACTCTTGATCTCAGGAGCCTGAGTTCAAACCCCTTGTTGGGTGTAGCGTTTACTAAACAAACAACTCCATCTAGAATAAAATCTACCATTTGATTATATTCTCTTGGTATCTGGAAATATGACAATGTTATCTTCACATTGCAAAATAATGTTTGTTTACATATTCAATATTTATTCACTATGTGGCAGGAAGCAACTTTCCCTAAAGGAGGCACTTGAAATAATTTCTTCATCTTTATTAAGTATGAAAAGTACTATAAATGGAATAACTTTTTGGCATGAATATAAAAATGAATTAAATTTCAAAACTGAAGTCCTACAATGATTTCATTTATATCATTTTCTAAAACTGGTGAGTCAAGTCTCTGTAAATTGAGCCTTTTATTCCCATGTGCGCAGGGAGAGCGAGTTATTTTATTTTTTTTAATTTATTTGAGAGAGAGCGAAAGTGAGGGAGATCACAGAGGGAGAGCGAGAAGCAGACTTGCCATCAAGCAGAGAGCCTGATGTGGGGCTCGATTCCAGGACCCTGGGATCATGACCTGAGCTGAAGGCAGATGCTTAAAGCACTGAACCACCCAGGCGCCCGGAGCTGAGTGTTTCTACACGTAAATCATTGTGTATTGACACCAGTGGGATGAAGCTACCTAGCTCCAGTCCTCACCACGCTTATTCTGATCTTTTTATTGTTCTCCACAAGCCCCCAACCCCACTCAGGAGGCCACACCCTTCCTGTAGTTCACGAAACAACGAGACTGTTAGTTTATGAATTTCACGAACTTTCCTACTCCATGTGTTTTCCTAGAACCGCCTCCTCCCCTGCTCGGCAGCAGAGTCCCTTTTCCTATTTTTACAGAAAATTTAAATGTTTCTGTTTTAAAGATAACCATGTGTTCATTAGGAAAAATTCAAATTCAAATGCACATTTATATAGAAGAATACAAAGTCAGGAGTCAGTGCCTCCCCTCGCTGACGTGCCCCGAGTTACCACCGCGACAGGCTAAAAGGCGTCGTTCTCAGACGTATTTTATGCACCGACAAATTTAAACACACAAACATACGTATATCGTGACACACTGTTGTTTTGATCAGAGATGGAGTCAGATCCCACATTATACATAACAACTTGCTTTTTTCAGCAAACCATGTGGTCCTGGACATATTTTCGTCTCAGTGGGTACAAATCTACTTTATTTCTGGCCGAATACCAGTTCTTAGTGTAGACACACTATAATTTATTTAACAATTCCTGCCTGATGCAAGCAAAGCCCACGTCTGGTGTCAAGAGGAAACCAGCGTTGTAGCAGGACATAAAGGAAAGAAGTCTGTTGCTCCTGTATACGGAGATTCAGAGAAATGAAGTCGCTTGAGCAAAAGGTCTGCATAACTAAAAATGTAAATGCTGCCAAACTAAATGTCAAACCCAGTTGTGGTATGATTTATAAAGGAAGGAAGAAAGAGGACAGCGTGCCAAAGGCAAATAACTCAACCTACAAGGCATGCCCACCCCCCACAGGAAAGAGGCGTGTTCCTGCCTCGAGCTCTCCTATGTCCTCCTAAAAATTCGTATGTTGGAGGCCTACCCCCCAATGGGACTGTATTCAGAGATGAGGAGGTAATTCGGGTTAGATGAGGCCACAGTGGTGGGCCTCTCAAAATGGGATTAGTGCCCTTAAAAGGAGCCAACGAGGGAGAGCGCACTCTCCTTCCAGCACGGGAGGACCCAGCAAGAAGAAGACAGTCACTTGCAAGACGGCCCTCACCAGAATGAAACCTGCCAGCACCTTGATCTTGGCCTTCCCAGCTTCTAGAACTGTGACCAACCAACACGTGTTGTTTAGGCCCCAGTTTATGGTGTTTTTTTTTTTTTTTAAAGATTTTTATTTATTTATTTGACAGAGAGAGATCACAAGTAGGCAGAGAGGCAGGCAGAGAGAGTGAGAGGGAAGCAGGCTCCCCGCCGAGCAGAGAGCCCGACGCCGGACTCGATCCCAGGACCCTGAGATCATGACCTGAGCCGAAGGCAGCGGCTTAAACCACTGAGCCACCCAGGCGCCCCTGTATCTTCTTTCTTAACTAAAACAAACCACTGCCTAACTGGTCCCTCATCTCCTCTCTTTCCAATTCACTCTCCATGCCGCGAGGCTGTTAACGTCCTGAAAGGTCAATCAAATCACAGTAGCCGTCATCTGAATCCTTAAAACGTATCTGCAAGGTAGGTATTTTTATAGGTGGGGAAACTGAGGCTCACTCATGGCCAATACCTTAACCGACACCACAAAGCTAGTCAGGGGCAAAGCAACTCATGACCAAGACCTTCTTTACTGTCTTACAAAGAAAGGCAGAAACTTCTCAGTACAATTCCTCATGACCCTTCGAACACGGGCCCAATTTGTCTTGCCAACCTCCCCTTCCGCAGCACTCATCATGATCCAATCCTTACAGCCTCCTCACCATTTTGGAAGCCCAACAGGCACGTCTGTGTCTTAGTTCTTCCTCACTTTGCTTGTTAATTCTGCCTTAATGCTCTTCCCGGTATCCACGTGGGAAAGCCTGCTCATCCTGCCTAGTCCAGAGCCATCTCTCAGGGCCAGTGCCCTGGGGAGAATGCAGCCTCACTCCTCTCTGCTCTCAGAGCACTGTGGCCCTGTCTCTCACACAGTCCCATAGAACTTACCAGATCACAGTCAGGGGCAGTCCGCCTGCCTCATCCTACCGTGAGTGCCTCAGGGCAGGGGCCAAGCTATTTCCATCTTTGCACAGTCATGGACTTGCAAATGCTTACTGAATAAACGAATGGCGCCATGCCGGACATAAAGCTCAGTGTGCGTAGAACTCAACTTCACAAATGGATATACTCTCAGGTTCCTTTAAATAACTTGGTCTCGGGGCACCTGGGGGGCTCAGTCAATGAAATGTCTGCCTTCAGTTCAGGTCATGGTCTCAGGGTCCTGGGATCGGGCCCCGCATCGGGCTCTCCGCTCAGCAGCCAGTCTGCTTCTCCCTCTCCCTCTGTGATATCTCTCTCTTTTGCTCTCTCTCAAATGAACAAAAAATTAACAATAAAGTACTTGTTCTCCCTGCACATATGGGAATAAAAGGGCTCAAGTTACAGAGCCTTGATAGGGTGTATCTCTATTAGGGGGAGAAGAAAGGCCCACCTGCGTGCACCCTGGCTCTGAAGGCCAGCTGGCCGCCCTGGCTGCAGGTACCATGAGGAAGAAGCCGTCCCAGCAGCCAGGGACAGAACACACAAGATGACGTGGAGCACTGGGGGCTCGGCTAAAACTCCACTACTTTCCTCAAACATGAGAGGATACGTTTGATCTCAGGTAGAGTCAAGGTCTCACCTGATTCTCTGACAAGCCTCAGTTCACTGAGCCTCTAAATAACTTAGAGTTTCGGTAGTAATTCACCTTGACTACAGAAGATCTCGCTCAGGAAAGGAGCCGAAAATCAGCACCGGCTCTTCACCACCCAGGAAGGGAAAATGGTCTTCAGTTAACATTTTGCCACTGTGATGCACAAACGCCGCCATCGCAGCTCCTCTACATGCAGGGATCGGAACAGAAAGCCTTCCAGAAGCCCCGTTCGCTACCTAGACACTTACTTAAAGGCCGGCGAATGTTCTCTCCACCCGAAACGGTCAGTAGCTACATGAATAACCGACCCGAGAGGGTAGCAGTGCGGCCACCGTCGCTCTGGGCTCCTTTTTCATCCAGCAATTCCAAGGCATTTTTTAAGCATTACATTCCTATAAAGTCAGAACTCTCCCCGTTTACACTGGGTAATTTGAGAGCCTTAGTGATAGATTTGCCAAGGCTGCGAAGGGTTTAATGGTAAGATGTAAACAAAACCTGAAATCTTGATCCCAGTCTCTCTTCAACCATCCTTTTTTTTTTTTTAAGATTTTATTTTATTTTATTTTTTTAAGATTTTATTTACTTATCTGACAGACAGAGACAGCGAGAGAGGGAACACAAGCAGGGGGAGTGGAAGTCTTCCCGCTGAGCAGGGAGCCCGATGCAGGACTTGATCCCAGGACCCCAGGATTGTGATTGTGCCTAATGACTTAGCCCATTCAGGTGTCACAAAGATTTTATTTATTTGTCAGAGAGAGAGAAAGAGAGAGAGAGAGAGAGTGCGCGCACAAGAAAGGGGAGTTGCAGGCAGAGAGAGAAGCAGGTTCCACACTGAGCTGGGAGCCCAATGCAGGACTCGATCCCAGGACCCCCGGATCATGACCTGAGCTGAAGGAAGATACTCAACTGACTGACCCACCCAGGCTTCCCCAACCATCCTTCTATGTATATGCACACTCTGGTTCTTTGAATCTGACGCTTAGGACTTGACACTGAATTTGACTTTGAAGGGTTACGGTAAGCGGTAGATCAGCAGGCCTCTGGCACAAACTACAGGCCAAGTGATACGTCTGCAGGAGATACTTTTTAGTCCGATCAGTCAGAAATGACAGGAAAGACCACGAGTCCCAGAAGCCAGGGAGTCTGTGGTATTTATATCTTATCTAACAATTTATTTCAACATCTTCCTCTTCCCATCTTCATTCTCTCTGGAAGGAGGAGCTGCTTGATGCCTTTTTTTTTTTTTTAAGATTTTATTTATTCATTTGACACAGAGAGAGAGATCACAAGTAGGCAGAGAGGGAGGTGGGGCGGGGGGGGGAGCAGGCTCCCTGCTGAGCAGAGAGCCCAATGCAGGGCTCAATCTCAGGACCCTAAGATCATGACCTGAGCCGAAGGCAGAGGCTTAATCCCCCTGAGCCCGCCCAGCGCCCCTGCCTGATGCCTCTAAAAGACTGTTCTTTTTCCTCCGCCACCAGATGCCCAGTTGTTCACCCCAGGGACATGTTTCTAGACAGTGGAAGTCAATTCCTCGGAACTCAAGCTACAAGTCCACGCTCAATCTCTGGGCTGTCCACCCCCCGCCCAGGCGTGACGTGCAGGAACAGCAAAACACAGAGGTCACAGCAGCAGATGGAATTACATACCACATGGCCGCTCTCTCGAGAGCTGCTCCAAGAGAACACGTCCCTGCCACTAGGTCTACTTTTAGATCTCTCTCCGCACCTCACAGTTTGCACCTGATGACCTACAAGCACAGGCTCAGCGACATGATGCGGGCGGAGTTCCTGAGCCCACCTGCCCTGACGAGCAGCAGCACAGAGGGCTTCGGCTCTGAGGCTGGGCTGCTAGGTTCAAATCCCGATTCAAGCACTCGCAGGCTCACTGATCTGCACCTAAAATCCTCGTGCCCATGTTCCTCATCTGTCCAAGACGGACTTTCCTCGGCCGGGTGGGAGGACAAAATGAGACAACACATACGAAGGGCTTAGAACTACCAGGCCTGGCAAACCGGAAGTGTTCGGCAAACGTTCACTGTTACGGTCACAGAGTAACGTGCAGGGAAAGGAAAGGGAATGTGCTGCGTTCGCTCTGTGTGGTAGAGTTCGAGCCGCCTATCTGAAGCGACTGATGTGATGTCTTTTGGAAACATGGGCTCGGTACAGCACCAAGCATATTTAATGATGACTGCATAGAAACAACAAAAAGTCCAGTGTTGATGCTCCTCTGGGAAAAGTCTCAAGTGTAAGGTCAAGGCTGCTTTCCAGGGCTTCGGGAGGAGCTCGCGGGTTCACAGAGAAGTATCAACATGGCAAGCGATGGGAAGTTGTGCCAGCCAGCAGAAACCTCCAAATGACCCCAGAGAAGCATTTACTTGTTTTTAAATAACCTCAATGGCCCAAAAGTTCAAAATTAAAAACAAAAAAGAACCTGTTCTGACGCTAGAGGGAAGGAAACAGAAAGGGAGTCACGAAGCAAATGGCAAGCAAGCGCCCATAAGAAGGAAGGGCCGATTTCCAAGCACGAGCTGACTCTCACGGAGGGAAGCAAAATCCTTACCAGCTCTATGGAAAAAGAAAGATCCTTCTACTCTAATTGCTCAGGCAGAGTAACAAATCAAAGAGCAGACATTTGATGAGCATTAGCTGGCAGGACTAAATGTGAAGCAGGAAGGATGGGGTATATCGAAAGCACTCTTGGACGGTGAATGAGAACAGGAGGCTGGTCATTCCAGATACAAAGGAAGAAAACAATGGAAACCAATCACCAAAAAATAAGATAAAATAAAATAAAATAATTTTTTTTTCCTCCAGGTCACTTACTGCCTAAAAATCTTCAATATTCCCCACAGCCTACAGGACAGAGTCAAAACCTCTGCAGGTAACGGAGCGCCCCGCATCGTCCCTTCCAACTGTGTCTGGCCGTCAGGAAACGTTCTCTCCTGCCAGCCCTGCTTCCTTATTTGTTCCAGGGAGGAGCAAACCATCCTCCTTTCCGCTTTGCACCCCCAGCGCCTATCACAGTACCTGGCACACAGCAGTTGCTGGTCCAACAACAATGGGAAGGTTTTAGGCCCATACTCTGCGCCTCGCTCCTGGAAAGCCCCTTCCCCACCCCGCTGGCGAAAACCCAGGCATCTCCAACCGCCTCGCTCTGCACCAGCGCCAGAGACCCACAACCGCGGCTGCTGTCCTCACTCCCGCTCCCACGCCCCACAGCGCCCCGTCACTCAGACCTCTGTTGCTCTGCAGACATTTCCTGTTTCTATGTTTCGTCTGCCCCATACGCCGGAGCTTCTGGAGGAAGGCGGGATATGCTGAAGCAATGGAAGCAGTGGAAAGGGCATCGGTCTGCGGCCAGGAGGGGCTGGTTCTTTAACTTTGGGAAAACGTCACGTAAACACTTAGAACAGTGGCTGGGACACAGCATGCACTTTGCAAACGCTAGTAGTACGGCCATTACTCATTTCTTGAAGCCTCAGTTCTCCCTCTTATAAAATGGGGCTAATAATAAATCTTCGGGGGCGCCTAGCCAGAACAGTTGGTAGAGCCCACGGTTCTTCTTTTTTTCTTTTTTCAAGTTTTTCCTTAAATCCAAATTAGGGGGCGCCTGGGTGGCTCAGTAGGTTAAGCCTCTGCCTTTGGCTCAGGTCATGATCTCAGGGTCCTGGAATCGAGTCCCGCATTGGTCTCTCTGCTCGGCGGGGAGCCTGCTGCCTCCTCTCTCTCTCTCTCTCACTGCGTGCCTCTCTGTCTACTTGTGATCTCTCTGTGTCAAATAAATTTTAAAAAAATCATAAATAAATAAATAAATACTAAAAAAAAATCCCGGTTAGTTAACATACAGTGTAATGTCAGTTGCGGGCGTACGATTTTGTGACTTCACCTCTTACATCAAGCACCCCGCGCTCATCGCAAGTGCCGACCTTAATACCCGAGCACGAGACTCTTAACCTCGGGGTAGTGAGTTCAAGTCCCCCACGTTAGGCACAGAGCTTACTTAAAAAAAAAAAAAAGTACAAAGAAAAAAGAATAATGATAAATCTGTCAGGGGGTTCCTTATGAAGATTAGGAATACTGTCCGAAAAGTCTCGAGGACCTTCCTTGGCACACAGTGGCTACTCACGAATGGCCTCAGGGCAGCCATTCTTCCATTCTCCCGAAGCCTCATACTGGGTGCAGAGAAGATGCTCCATATGAGTTTATGGAATGCATTGAATGAACAGAGACATGGTCTAATATCAACTCAGATATCAAGGGAAAACTTTTCAGTCATTCATTCAACAAATATTTAAGGGGTTGTCGGTAGATACGAGGCTTTGTTCTAGTGCTGGGATGCTACAGGAAAACCATTCCTGGCCTGTGCAATTCACATTCTAAAAGAGAGGACAGATAATAAGCAGAGGGTGGGACAGAAATAAAAGCCCATATGGTGTTAAGTGCCATGAAGAAGGAGAAAAGCAAGGGGAGGGTGCCCTAGCAGAGCTGGGAGGGGGCTGTGTGCAGAGGGGGCATTTAGGAAGACTCTGCCAACCTTAGGCACCCGTAGGCAGACTCCCGCAGCCTTTCCATGGGTCAGTCTCTACTGAAAAGAGATCCACCGCCAGCAAAGGGGCTGTGGTCTGGCTCCTGGGGCCCCCCTCCACTCACACCAAGCCACAGACACTGCTGACCAGTGATTACAAACTTATCTTCACAAGACTGTTAGAATCGGCCAGCGAAGCCCCATATGGAAGTAAACAGGTATTAACCATACCATTACTGGTCTGTTCCCCAGGAAGTTCAGATCACTGTTCTCTCCAAATAGGTAACCTTCGGGGTGCGTGGAGTCAAACTTCTCTCCTCCCATAATGAAGTGGCTGGCAAAATAGCTTCCTAGACAGGGAGAGACAGAAACATCCAACAGAAACCAGTCAAACTAAACCAAGTAAAAAAGCCAACTCCAAAAAATGTTAACCCTTCCAACGGATAATTAACACAACTGTTAACCCCAAGAGAATTGTCTCTGGATTTCGGACAGTGGCACAAGATAAGCCAAATCATAGCAGTGAGAACCCAAGATACCCAACACAAGTAGATCAATTTTCCCTTTAACATCATTAATCCAGTCCTTATCATGATCTGTCTCTAACACCATCAGTCAAAAGTCCGGAAGGCCCCACAATGTACATTAATGAACATATACATGTATTTTGTTCCTGATTTTTTCCCTTAAACTTGAAGTGGTTACTTTATATCCTCTATATATTCAGGAATCTTAACTACAGGTATCAGCCTGCACGCACACGAGTGCGCACACACACGAGCGCGCACACACACGAGCGCGCACACACACACACACACACACACACACAATTTCTTTGCCTAGATTTCCCTAAGCCAGCTACTACCTAGACACAGAAGCCTTGGCACCTGCCTACCCGCACATATATACCTCTAGAACCCTCTCCAGTGAAGACTCCTCCTTTTTCATTTTTGCTTCAAAATGATTGTTAACAGGAAAATACGAATGTAAATAATACCGCTGTCCTTGGCTTTACCTACCAATCAGCACACAGATTGTGGCGTTTAACAGGACAATAGTCTAGCGCTATGGAAAGATGCACGCGCAGGCACACATGCGTGTATACACATACACACGTGCCCACACACACCCCTCGATCTCAAATTCACTAACTGCGCATGGCCAGGCTTTCGGGGATGTCAGTCATGGCAGGCGCTCTTTGCCCCACCTTGACTGGCCAGCGGGCAGGGATATTTTTAACACTACAATAACTAGAGGCGATCAGCAGTCACGGGTCAGACTCCCCATCTGCCTCGTCCAGGCAGACGAGGAACTGTGCCAGGATATGGCGGCACTAAGTCACCATGAGAGGCTTAGGCAACGCCACAGATTCCATTTGGGAATACTTTCCAACCCAGATGATTAAATGAATGCCTCTTAACCTGAATTTCCATCATCTAAGTACCCCCAGGAAGGTAAGCCATCGGAAGGGAAGGACTTACATGACGACATGCCTTCTCAAGGCTCTCCTCACACACCGCAATTCCCAGATTGAGACAAAGAACTTATAAAACAGTGAGAGGTTTCGCTGTCATCTGTCACACGGCGAGGGTATAGATACATTTTTTTTTTTAAGATTTTATTTATTTATATGACAGAGATCACAAGCAGGCAGAGAGGCAGGCAGAGGGACAGAGAGGAGGAAGTAGGCTCCCTGTCAAACAGAGAGTCCGATGCGGGACTCGATCCCAAGACCCTGAGATCATGACCTGAGCCAAAGGCAGAGGTCCAATCCACTAAGCCACCCACGCGTCCCTAGATACATTTTCTAAACCAATTTCAACTTCTAAGGTTTACAGCGAACTAAAAACAATGAGAGTCCGCCTATGAGGAAGGTACAGGAAGGAAGACAGAAGAAAATTCTTTTTTTTCTTTTTAAGATTTTATTTATTTTTGATGGAGAGAGATAACAAGAGAGGGAACACAAGCAGGGGGAGCTGGAAAGAGAGGAGACTCCCCGCTGAGCAGGAAGCCTGATGTGGGGCTCGATCCCAGGACCTTGGGATCATGACCTGAATTGAAGGCAGACACTTAACTGAGCCTCCCAGGAGCCTCGAGAGAAGAAAATTCCAACAGAAAAACTGAACCAAGTATTTGTTTTGGGGTTTTCTTCACATGGCGCTTTAGTCTAGCAACACTAATAACACAAAGCAAGCTAGATAAAATCACTCACCGCAAAGTGAGGTCATTCTCTAATTAAACGACAAGTAGGAAAACATCCTTTGAGAGTAAGAGCCGCTGAAATCTATTGCGGAGGAACTTGTGAAAGTTACCCACCCAAACTGAAAAATACAAACAACAGCCATCTGCCGTGATCCGACAGTGAAATTCATCATTTAGGAAAGCTTAATTATCAATTATTTATGTCCAGCACTTGCAAGCCCTATTTTCCAAGTGCATAATTTATAGAGAGGAAAGGTGCCCGGTTGCCTTAAGTAGAAGCAGCCATCTCAAATAATTTAAGTCCTTTACTGTTGAACCTTATCAACATATATTTTCTATACATTAGAGAGTATATATTTATTACACATTAGCTGAAATTGTAAAGGTTAAAGATTTTGGGGAGCCTGGCTGAGTCCATCGGTAGAGCGTGTGACTGCTGATTTCCAGGTTGTGAGTTCAAGCCCCACGTTGGGGATAGAAATTACTTAAATTAAAAATAAAATAAAATATGGGGCGCCTGGGTGGCTCAGTGGGTTAAAGCCTCTGCCTTCGGCTCAGGTCATGATCCCAGGGTCCTGGGATCGAGCCCCACATCAGGCTCTCTGCTCTGCGGGGAGCCTGCTTCCTCCTCTCTCTCTGCCTGCCTCTCTGCCTACTTGTGATTTCTCTCTGTCAAATAAATAAAAAAATATTAAAAAAATAAAATAAAATAAAATAAAAAGATTTTACATTGATGGATGGCTTGCTCAAGTCCTGAATAAAGAAGAGAGAAGCATGGGGCACCTGGGTGGCTCAGTGGGTTAAAGCCTCTGCCTTCGGCTCGGGTCGTGATCTCAGGGTCCTGGGATCGAGCCCTGCATCTGGCTCTCTGCTCAGTGGAGAGCCTGCTTCCCTTCCTCTATCTCTCTATCTGCCTCTCTGCCTACTTGTGATCTCTGTCTGTCAAATAAATAAATAAACTCTTTAAAAAAAAAAAAAAAGAAGAGAGAAGCAGGTTTGGTGGCTGGAGCTATACGGTTCAGCTCAGTATGGGACTTGCTGAGTTTCCAGCGCCTGTGAACAGTCAGGTGAGGGATGAAGGGACAGTGAAATCCAGATCATCAACGTACAGGAGGTAGTGATTGATGCGAGCAAGAGGAGAGCACTAACAGCTTGGGAAGCATAGGGTTAAAGATAGCGTAGGGTCTACTGGAAAAGCCCCCCCCCTTTTTTGCCATAATATTAAAAGAGAAGGAATTATTAAGAAAGTAGCATAAATCGAATTATAGTTTTGCCTTACATTAAAAATCAAGAACACAAACACAAAAAGATTTAAAATTAGGGTCAGGGGCGCCTGGGTGGCTCAGCGGGTTAAGCCTCTGCCTTCGGCTCAGGTCATGATCCCAGGGTCCTGGGATCGAGCCCCGCATCGGGTTCTCTGCTCAGCGGGAGCCTGCTTCCTCCCTCTCTCTCTCCCTGCCTCTCTGCCTACTTGTGATCTCTGTCAAGTAAATAAATAAATAAAGGGGCGCCTGGGTGACTCCGTGGGTTAGGCCTCTGCCTTCCGCTCCGGGTCGTGGTCTCAGGGTCCTGGGATCGAGTCCCGCGTCAGGCTCTCTGCTCTGCGGGGAGCCTCTTTCCCCCCCTCTCTCTGCCTGCCTCTCTGCCTACTTGTGATCTCTGTCTGTCAAATAAATAAATAAAATCTTTAAAAAATAAATAAATAAATAAATAAATAATACAAATACAAATACCTGACCAGTTAAAAGAAAAAAACAAGCTTAAGGCAACCAAACGCTGGCTTGTTGCTTCTTTGGAAATGGACCCCTCTAAGAGCTCGTCCTAGTTAGACCCGTGAGACAACAAATCGCCACCTGCAGCCTGGATAAAGCTTTCTGTCTATTTGCCGCAGGCGGTCTAAAGGCATGAACCAGTGCAGAGTCACGTAGAGCTACCGTATCAGCAGACAGTAGCCCCGACCACATTAGTCCCTGAAAAAAATGCCTTCTGGACAGCCTGTGCACATTTTTACCTCTTAGCATGAACTATGCTCTAAAATCAGAAATGCGGGGCACCTGGGTGGCTCAGTGGGTTAAGCCTCTACCTTCGGCTCGGGTCGTGATCTCAGGGTCCTGGGATCGAGCCCTGCATCTGGCTCCCTGCTCAGTGGGGAGCCTGTTCCCTGACCCCTGCCTGCCTTTCTGCCTACTTGTGATCTCTCTCTGTCAAATAAATAAAATCTTAAAAAAAAAAAAAAATCAGAAATGGTAGGGGAGGGGCACCTGGGTGGCTCAGTGGGTTAAAGCCTCTGCCTTCGGCTCAGGTCATGATCTCAGGGTCCTAGGATCGAGCCCCACATCGGGCTCTCTGCTCAGCAGGGAGCCTGCTTCTCCCTCTCTCTGTCTCTGCCTGCCTCTCTGCCTACTTGTGATCTCTGTCTGTCAAATAAATAAATACAATCTTAAAAAAAAAAAGAAAAGAAATGGTAGGGGGAAAGAGCTATACTACAATACTTTGCCTATTTGCTAATAGGGACCTATATGACTAATGGATAAACTGTAAGTTTTTCATTATCAGGCAGCTATAATTTCTTATTTACTTTTTGAGAGGGGGAGGGAGGGGCCGAGAGAGAGGGAGAGAGAGCATCTTAAGCAGGTTCCACACCTAGCGTAGAGCCCAACGCAGAGCTCAGTCTCATGACCCTGAGATCATGACCTGAGGCAAAATCAAGAGTCGGATGCTTAACAGACTGAGCCACCAGGCACCCCAAGTTAGCTATAAATTCTTAACCAAAATTCATATTCGATTTCCTTGTGGGATTTAAGAAGACACAACTTGTGGTAATCATTTCACAAGACAGACATATCACATCACATTGTACACCCTAAACTTACACAATGTTATATGTCAAGTACATCTCAGGAAAGCGGGAAAAGAAAGAAAATGCATCATACACATATCTCCAAAATTATATTTAAAACATAAGGTATGGGTGCGCCTGGGTGGCTCAGTGGTTTAGGCCGCTGCCTTCAGCTCGGGTCATGATCTCAGGGTCCTGGGATCGAGTCCCGCATCGGGCTCTCTGCTCGGCAGGGAGCCTGCTTCCCTCTCACTCTCTCTGCCTGCCTCTCTGCCTACTTGTATCTCTCTCTGTCAAATAAATAAAATCTTTAAAAAAAAAAAAAATAAGGTATGGGGGCACCTGGGAGGCTCAGTGGGTTGGGGCCTCTGCCTTCGGCTCAGGTCATGGTCTCAGGGTCCTGGGATCGAGCCCCGCATCGGGCTCCCTGCTTGTCAGGGAGCCTGCTTCCTCCTCTCTCTCTCTGCCTGCCTCTCTGCCTACTTGTGATCTCTGTCTGTCGAATAAATAAATAAAATCTTAAAAAAAAAAAAAAACTTATAAAAAAAAAACACAAGGTATGAGTGGGAGGGAGAGGAGGGAATTGGTGTTTAACAGGTATAGAGTTTCCGCGTTGCAAGAAGAAAAAGTTCTGGAGATCTGAACACTACTGAACTGCGTGCTTAAAAATGGAAAGAGAATAGACTTGACGTGACCTAGTTTTCTTTTTTCTTTTTTTAAAGATTTTACTTATTTATTTCTCAGAGAGAGAGAGAGAGAGAGAGCACAGGTAGGCAGCGAGGCAGGCAGAGAGAGAGGAAGGGAAGCAGGCTCCCCACTGAGCAAGGAGCCCGATGCAGGGCTCGATCCCAGGACCCTAGGATCATGACCCAAGCCGAAGGAAGCGGCTCAACTGACTGAGCCACCCAGGCGTCCCTGATGTTACATATTTTTCACTAAAATAAAAAGAAATGAAGAAAAGAAACATAACCTTGGGTCCAGAATGTCCAACACTAATCCAAGTTCAGTATTAAAGGAAAAAAGTATTAGAGAAAAAAAGGCATCCAGGCAAAAAGTGAAAATTGTTTATAAGGGAAGAAAACTACACCAGTGCTGCTCCTCCAGATCAGGGCTGTCCACTAAAAATATAACACGAGCCAAAAATGCAAGCCCCATACATAATTTTAAATCATCTGGTAGTCACATTAAAAAAGGCAAAGTTAATTTTAACCTATTTTATTTATCTCAATATTGGATATCCCCAAATACCCAAAATATTCTATCAACACGCAATCAGTATAAAAATTATTAAGAAGCTATTTACAGGGATGCCTGGGTGGCTTGATGGGTTAAGCCTCTGCCTTAGGCTCAGGTCATGATCTCAGGGTCTTGGGATTGAGCCCCTCATCGGGGTCTCTGCGGGAGCCTGCTTCCCCTCTCTCTCTGCCTGCCTCTCTGCCTACTTGTGATCTCTGTCTGTCAAATAAATAAATAAAATCTTAAAAAAAAAAGAAGCTATTTACATTCTTTTTATTTTTTTAAAGCATGGAGTCTTCAAAAAAGCTGTGCATGTTTTCCGCGTGTGCAGCCCATCTCACTTTGGACTTGCCACATTTCAAGTGACATAGGTCCGCATGAGGCCCGAGGCTACCACAGTAGAACGCATCGCTCCAGACGCTACTCCTCGCCCACTGATTTAATCGTAGCCACTGAGCAATACTTTCTGGCTCTACAGAAACATAGAGCAACTGCAAAGGAACTTGTATTGAAGGAATCCACCCTGTCGAGGGCAGCTTTTGAACCGAGTTCAAATCAGTACATTGACTTCAACTGCCCACAGTGAAAAATACACCTATCTGGTCTTCATCATGTGAACAACAGCAAAAAAAAATCTCAAAATTCACTATCTTGGGGCGCTTGGCTGGCTCAGTTGGCCAAGCATGAGACTCTGGATCTCGGGGTTGTGGGTTCAAGCCTCGTGCTGGGTGTAGAGATTACCTAAAATCTTAAAAAAAAAAAAAAAATTTCACCGTCTTAAATAATTTACCAAGTGAATGTAAGCTATTAGGGCATATTCCTAACATCACAGTGAAATTAAATATTGCTCAGTCAAGGGACATCTGGGTGGCTCAGTGGGTTAGGCCACTGCCTTCAGCTTGGGTCGTGATCTCTCCGTCCTGGGCTGGAGTCCCACATTGGGCTCTCTGCTCGGCAGGGAGTCTGCTTCCCCTTCTCTCTCTGTCTGCCTCTCAGCCTACTTGTGATCTCACGTGCTCTCTCTGTCAAATAAATAAATTTTTAAAAAATCTTTAAAAAAAATATTGTTTAGTCGATCCCATAATTTACATCTGGTCCAATGAGATACTCGACATTTGCCACCAAACTTCTATGAACTATAACATCACACAATAAAGGACAATTAAACCCATTTCCCATTTTTCTACAACTCTGTATGCCCTTTACAAGATATACATATATCAAATCATCACCTTGTACACCTTAAACTTTATTGGTACCCTACATGTTAACAAAAATTCTAATTAAAGAAAAAAACTTCTCTTTCCAAATCTGTGACATTACTTGAGTGTGTCTGCCTATAGAAATAGGCTTAGGGAAAAAAACAACAACAACTGCGTAAGCCTCTAAGTAAGAGCAATTTATTTACTGTCATGGCACAACTGCAAATCAAAGATTTTAGACTTTTAAAGTCATGTAAACTTGGTGTTTTGTAAAACAAAAACAGAAGTGTTGAGTTAACAAAAAATTTTGACAATTTGTGTGGATTAAATGATAAAAGTAAAATGTATTTGGGATTTTAGCTGCTATCTTATGCTAAGTGGGAATTTTTATTGCAAGATCTATAAGCAATCTTCCCTTCTTTTGTTTAAATTCAATTAACTAACATACAGTGTATTATTAGTTTCAGAGGTAGAGTTTAGTGATTCAAATCATATGTAACACCCAGAGCTCATGACATCACTGTGCTCCCTAATGCCATCACTCAGTTACCCAATGCCCCACCCCACCCCCTCCAGCAACCCTCATTTTCTTTCCTATGGTTAAGAGTCTCTTATGGTTTCTCTCCCTGTCTGATACATTTTTTTTTCTCCTTCCCTTTTTCTACGCTCCTGTTTTCTTAAATTCCACATATGAGTGAAATCCTATTAACTGTCTTTCTCTGATTGACTTATTTCACTTAGCATAATACCCTCTAGTTCTATCCACGTTTTTGCAAAGGCAGGATTTCATTTTTTGATGGCTGAGTAATGTTATATTGTATACACATACCGCATCTTCTTTATCCACTCATCTGTCGGTGAACAGCTGGGTTCTTTGGCTATTGCGGACATTGCTGATATAAACACTGGGGTACAGATGCCCCTTCGGATCACTGCATTTGTATCTTTGGGGTAAATACCCAGTAGTGCAATTGCTGGGTCATAGGGGTAGCTCTATTTTCAACTTTTTGAGGAACCTCTCCATACTGTTTTCCAGAGTGGCTGCCCCAGCTTGCATTCCTACCAACAATGTAGGAGGGTTCCCCTTTCTCCGCATCCTCACCAGCATCTGTCGTTTCCTGACTTGTTAATTTTAGCCATTCTGACTGGTGTGAGGTGGCATCTCATTGTGGTTTTGATGTGTATTTCCCTGAGGCCGAGTGATGTGGAGCACTTTTTCATGTGTCTGTTGGCCATCTGGATGTCTTCTTTGCAGAAGTGTCTGTTCATGTCTTCTGCCCATTTCTTGACCAGACTATTTGCTCTTTGGGTGTTGAGTGTGGTTAGTTCTTTATAGATTTTAGATATTAGCCCTTTATCTGAAAAGACATTTGCAAATATCTTCTCCCATTCTGTAGGCTGTCTTTTGGTTTTGTCGACCATTTTCTTTGCTGTGTAAAAGCTTTTTATCTTGATGAAGTCCCAATAGCTCCTTATTGCCTTTGGAGAGGTGTCCAGCCAGAAGTTGCACAGCCAAGGTCACAGAGGGTGCTGCCTGTGTTCTCTAGGATTTTGATAGACTCCTGTCTCACATTTAGTTCTTTCATTCATTTTGAGTCTATTTTTGTGTATAAGTAAATGGTCCAGTTTCATTCTTCTGCATGTGGCTGTCCAATTTTCCCAACACCATTTGTTGAAGAGACTTTTTTCCATTGGATATTCTTTCTGCTTTGTCAAAGGTTAATTGAGCATAGAGTTGAGGGTCCATTTCTGGGTTCTCTATTCTGTTCCCCTGATCTATGTTTCTGTGCCAGTACCAGGCTGTCTTGATAACGACAGCTTTGTAATAGCGCCGGAAATCCGAAATTGTGATGCCGCCAGCTTTGGTTTTTCTTTTTCAACTTTTCTTGGCTATTCAGTGTCTTTTCCGGTTCCATACAAATTTTAGGATTATTTGTTCCAGCTCTGTGAGAAATGTTGATGGTATTTTGATAGGGAAGCAATATTCCCTTCTTTTTGTGTTTTTGTTGATCACAGTAAAACAAATAAAATATATCCTGCTTATAAGTCAAAAATGTTAATCCTCAACTATTTGCTTTTTAACAAATGGAGCTATATACTCAATTACTGCAGAAAACGGAATTGTATTTTAAAATAATTTCATTCAACATTAAAATATGAGAACTGGCTACGGGAATCCTATTAGGTTTTCATGTCTTTGAAAAATCTTCACCTAGGGGCACCTGGGTGGCTCAGTGGGTTAAGTGCCTGCCTTCAGCTCAGGTCATGATCCCAGGTCCTGGGATCGAGTCCCGCATCAACCTCCCTGCTCGGTGGGGGGTCCGCCTCTCCCCCACTCTTCCCCCTATTTGTGCTCTTTCTCTCTAATAAATAAAGAAAATCTTTTTTAAAATTACACAAGTAAAACATGCCTTTTGGAAAAAATAAAAATGCATAGAAGTATGTAATTTAAAAAGTGACAATCCCACTCTACTCTGGGAGAAGTAACTCCACTATGAACAACTGGTTTGTGGCCTTCCAGATTTTCCTACACATATAAACACACGTTCGGGTTTTCTGTTTTATTTTCTTTTATTTATTTTTTTTTAAGATTTTATTTATTTATTTGACAGAGAGATCACAAGTAGTCAGAGAGGCAGGCAGAGAGAGAGAGGAGGAAGCAGGCTCTCCACGGAGCAGAGAGCCCGATGCGGGACTCGATCCCAGGACCCTGAGATCATGACCAGAGTCAAAGGCAGAGGCTCAAACCACTGAGCCACCCAGGCGCCCTTATTTTCTTTTTTAACTTAACTGGGATATTACACATATTGATCTGTAAGTTACTTTTTCTTTCTGCCTAATGTACTGTAGGCATCCTTCCATGTCCACACTTACGGATCGAACTCATTATTCCTAATGACTACATAACAATAACTCACACTGAGGACTTACTCTGTACCAGCACTGTACTACAACATATCATACAGGATATTCCTCACAACAACCCTATCAGGTGGGTGATACAAATTTTTATTATTTTACAGAACTGATGATAAATGTACAGAGTAAGTAATTTATCCAAGGTCACACAGGTGGTTAAGAGGCAATGTCGGGGCGCCTGGGTGGCTCAGTCGTTAAGCGTCTGCCTTCAGCTCAGGTCATGATCCCTGGGGATCCTGGGATCAAGAGCTGCATTGGGCTCCCTGCTTGGCAGGCGCCTGCTTCCCCCTCTTCCACTCCCCCTGCCTATGTTCCCTCTCTCACTGTGTCTCTCTCTGTTAGATAAATAAAATCTTTTTTTTTTAATTTAAAGATTTTATTTATTTATTTGACAGACAGAGATCACAAGCAGGCAGAGAGGCAGGCAGAGAGAGAGGAAGGGAAGCAGGCTCCCTGCTGAGCAGAGAGCCCGATGCGGGGCTCGATCCCAGAACCCTGAGATCATGACCTGAGCCGAAGACAGAGGCTTTAACCCACTGAGCCACCCAGGCGCCCCAGATAAATAAAATCTTAAAAAAAAAAAAAAAAAAAAAAAAAGAGGCAGTGTCAGGTCCCCAATCCAGCTATTTTTATTACAAAATGCCTATGTATACTCTTATCCATTATACTACATTCCCACGGAGTGCCCAGATTTAATTAACCTGTTCTCTACTGATGAACATTTCCTACTCTCTCGTTTACATTGCTTGCTTGCTTTTTTCCCTCCCAGGTGGTACTATTGTTGCTATTTGATTGTTTTTACATCTGGAATTTGTGCTTATGGACTGTGTGGGATAAGGCGTTAATCATTTTTTTCCAAATAGGAAACTTTACTAACACCATTTATTGAATGTTCCATTTCCCCCACTAAGTTGAAAATATATTTTCATCATGCTATATATATCCCTAGCTCTGGACGCTAGTCTTTTCTAATTAAGCACAATGAAGTGGGTTTGCGTGAGTACCATATAGTTTTAACAACTGCAGCTTTCCGGTATTTGAAGCAAAATACACATCAACAGATCCAAACCTTCAACAAATCCAAACCTTCCCCCCCATTCTCAAGGTCCCAACCCTGACCCTTCTACCTGTCTTCCTTCTACTTCGTGACATTCCCTCGAAACCCTTCAACATTACATGTTGAAACATTAAGTTTCAACATCTTACATCTTCCCCATATTTTCATCCATACTGTCTCCTGGTCTCAAGAAGGTAGTCCTTCTCTCCCCGTTCCAAAGCTCACTTTTCCACTTGAGCGCCCATCCCCCAACTCCCTGGACCTCCTTGAGAGCCCATCAACAACCTCCCTCCCTCTCTGTGTTTCTATCCCTCTTTCCACTTGGCTGTTTACCTAACTCACGCTGCAAGCATATTCTGGTTTCCTGACTTAAAACACAAATACAAAGAGTTCCATGTGCCATGCCTTAAACTCCGCCCCCTGGCCCATGTGTCATTCCTGTCTGCTCCCAACCACCTCCAAGGACTCCTCAAGCCCTTACAGTGCTTTCCACCACTCTGCTGAAACTCTTCCCTGAAACACCCAGCAGGCCAAGTGTATTCTCACGCTTCACTCCCTTTATGAATGCTCAGATTTCCACGCTCATTTCTGGGCTCTTTTCCCCTTGACTTCCAAAATCCTCATGGTTCTGAGTCTTTTCCTGCCTACCACTCGTTTTATGCTTCTGTGCAGCCCACAAACACGGACCTGTCCTCAAGAGCGCAGGTCTCTCCTTTTCTTTCCTCCCCCACCCACCCCTCTTTCTCTTTCTCATCGAATCAAAAGCAGAGGCTCTGATTTAAGACAAAGCTGAATTTGATCCAGGTGCTGCCTTCTGCCACTGTGTGACCTAGGACAAGTTATTTAACTTTTTTGGGCTTTGGTGTCTTTATGAGTAACGCCTCTTTCAAAGGATTGTTTTTAGGCCCCGTGGGCAATTAACACACATTGGCTTCTCTTTTCCCATACTCCCAAACATTTTCCCCTGATCTTTCTTTGGAGTTTCAGTCCAAATCTTTAACCACCTACCATATCTTTTCATCTAGATATCCCATCTTTGCTTCAAATACAGTAACTTTTTTTTTTTTCTGGAAGAACAGGAATAAAGAATATTTTATCCTAAGAACTGCCACCAGAACTCCTCTTAGCAAAGGCCTGGTCTTTTTTGGAATATACCTTAGTGAGCTACGTAGCATGGAGAGCAACACACCAAGGTCACGGGTACCTTTGCTGCTTGCTGATGCTACTCGAACTGCTTTGTAATTTTTCTTCTTAGAGGAAAAGGTAAGGAGAAGAGTCAAAAAAGAAGAAGGGGGTGCCTGGGTGGCTCAGTGGGTTAAGCCTCTGCCTTCGGCTCAGGTCATGGTCTCAGGGTCCTGGGATCGAGCCCCGCGTCAGCAGGGAGCCTGCTCCCCCCACCATCCGCCTGCCTCTCTGTGACCTTGTGATCTCTCTCTGTCAAATTAAAAAACAAAAACAAAACAAACCAAAAAAAAAAAAAAAAAAAAAAAAAAAACCTTGAAAAAAAGAGAGAGAGAGAAGAGGAAAGAAATAGGATGGAGAAAGGCCCAGGTTGGTGAACCGAAAGCCAGTGAAACTCCCCGGCTGAAGTACAGTTAGGAGTGATGAGGCTTACGGTGCCTCCGCATTCCTGCAGTGTGAACCCCGGCTTCACCATCCTCCGCAAATCTTTGGTAGAATCTACACTTTGAGTATGGGAACGGAATTTTTTGGAGAAACTGAAGAATGGACTGAAGTTGCATTTATTGTGGGGCAGATACAACAAGCTGGAGGTCAGGAGCCAACAAGGTTGTGCCATGGGTCATTTGGGAATTCGCAGAAATCTTGGAAGGGGAATGAGAAGTCTACACTCTATGATTTGAGGGAATGAGTGGGTTTCTGTCTGGTTTGTTTAGATCTTGAGAAGCAGTAAAGCCTTTGCTTCACTGAGCCCTGCGGCTCACTTTACAAGCACTGCCCGCCCCCAGATTCCCAATTTCTGTCAATGGTGCTTTACTTCTCTGATCACTCAGGTTAAAAATGTCATAGTCATCAAAACCGCACACACACAGAATGTGGCTTTTCTGCAAAGCATCCTTGTCGAGACCTCAGCCCTTTCCAAGTTCAGTGATGGTGGATTATCACGTTATAGCTCCCTAGCAACTCTCTCTGTTTCTAGTCTTTTTCTCCCTACAAACTATACCTCTAAGAGCTCAATCTTCCTCAGAACACCACCTGGCTCTTCTCTTTCGGCTTTCTGAGTTCAAGCCCTGCGTTGGGTGTAGAGATTACATAAAAATAAGATCAATAAGTGAATCTTTAAAAATTAAAATTAAAACTTAAAAATCTTTTAAAAAGTACACCGGCGACCTCCAGGCCATTATAAGTACTACTCGCCACCCAGACTATTTGGGAGTCCCTCAATGTGTTCAGAAGAGCCATTGCTCCCAGGAACTCTACCCTAACTGATCACGCTCTTCTGTTTTGTTCGGTTGGTATAAACCGCTCCGTACTGACATTTTTAAAGCTTTGCTGAGGTATACTATACACAGCATAAAATTCATCTATCGTACAACTCCATAGCCTTAGTAACTATCACAATCCAATTGAAAACACTTCCACTACCCCCAAAATGTTCCTTTATGCCTGTTTACAACTGATTCCCACTCTTTTCCCCAGCCTTAGGCAAACACTGCTGTTTCCCAGCTCTATAAATCTGCCTTTTCTAGCCATTTCATAGAAATGGACTCATGCACAGTCTTACATCCAGTTTCTTGCACGTAACACAATGTTTTTGAGGCTAATCTGTGTAGTGCAGCACATATCATCAGTTCATTCCTTTAAGGGGCCGAACAGCATTTTATTGTATGAATATATCTCCCTTTGTTGATCCATTCATTAGCTGATGAACATTTGGATTCTTTCCCATTTGGGGGCTATTACGAACAATGCTGCTATGCACATTCGCATGCATGTCTGTGTGTGAATCTTTTGGAGAGATGCGTGGGAGTGGAACTGCCAGACCATAAGGTAAACTTAAGTTTAACTTTTTAAGACTCTCCCAAACTCTTCCAAAGTGGCTGTTACCGTTTTACATTCCCAACAGCAATGCACAAGGATTGCAATTTCTCTACATTCTCACCAACACTTGATACTGTCTTTTTTATTGTAGCTATCCTCTCTTTTTTTTTTTTTTTGAGATTTTTATTTATTTGACAGAGAGAGATCATAAGTAGGCAGAGAAGCAGGCAGAGAGAGAGAGGGGGAAGCAGGCTCCCTGCTAAGCAGAGGGCTCAATGCGGGGCTCGATCCCAGGACTCTGGGATCACAGCCTGAGCCAAGGCAGAGGCTTTAACCCACGGAGCCACCCAGGCGTTCCTGGAGTGATCTTCTTGATTGTGAAATACTACCTCATTGTGGTTTTAATTGTATTTCCCTAACAACTACTGGTGAGCATTTTTCCACGGTTTTATTCGCCACCCTTTTATCTTCTTTGGTGATATCTCTATCCAACTCTTTTGTCCATTTTTATTTTTATTTTTTGTGGAGCCCAACGCAGGGCTTGAACCCACAACTCTGAGACCTGAGCTGAGATCAATAGCCTGATGCTTAGCCAACTGAGCCATGCAAGAGCCCCTCTTTCGTCCATTTTTAAATTGGGTTGTCTTGTTAATACTAAGTTGTTCAAGTTCTTGGGACATTCTGGATGCGAATCCTCTATCTGTGTGTTTTGCAAAGATTTTCATTCAGAAGGTGGCTTGATTTTTCATCTTCTTAATGTTTCCCGAAGCAGAAACATCCTTAATTTTGAAGAAATCCAATTTACCAGTTTTTTTCCTCTTCTGGATTGTGCTTTTGATGCTGTATCAAAGAACTCCTTGTCTCATTTGATTCAAATAAATATTTTCTCTCGTATCTCCTTTCAGGGGTTTTACAGTTTTCATTCTTAAATTTGGGCTGTTTTTCTAAACAGCTTTATTGAGATATAGTTCACACACCACACCGTTCACCTATTTAAAGTGTACTATCCAACGGTTTTCCAGTATATTCACAGAGTTATATAACTATTCAGCACTAATTTTAGGCCATTTTCATTATCCCAACAAGAAACCCATTAGCAGTCCCTCCTTTCCCCCTCCCCCCAGCCACTGACACTCGCTAATCTACTTTCTGTCTCAGAGGATTTGCCTCTCAGGGACATTCAGGATTATACAACGTATAGCATTTTGCTTCTGGCTTCTTTCACTTGACATTAATATTTCAAGGTTCATCCACGGTGAAGCAAATACCAATACTTCAGTCCCTGTTGTTGCCTAATAATGTTCCATTGTGTGGACTTATCACATTTTATCAACTGTTCCATTTGCCAGTTGATGGACATGTGGGTTATTTCCACCTTTTAGCTATTATGAAAAATGCTACTATGAACACTGATGTACACACATTTTTTCCCATTTTTTTCTTGGGTGTATGTATACCTAGAAGTGGAATTAACTGAGTCATTTAAGGAACTGTCAGACCGTTTTCCAAAACAACTGCACTATTGTACATTTCTGCCGGCAGGGTGCCGGAGTTTCAGTTTCTCTGCATCTTCACTAAACTTGTTATTAGTCGTTATACTGACTACAGCCATCCTGCAGGGTGTGAAGTGGTAACTAATTAGCGTTGCATTTCCCTAATGGCTGACAAGAGTGAGCATCTTTTCATGTGTTTATTGTCCATGTGTACACCTTTTTGGTCTATTCAGGACCATTGTTCCTTTTCTAGTTGGGTCGTCTTTTTCTTATTAAATTGTACAAGTTCTTTATATATTCTTGATACAGATCCCTTATCATATATATGATTTACTAATATTTTCTCCCATCCTGTGACTTGTATTTTCTTTTTTTTTTTTAAGATTTTATTTATTTATTTGACACTAGAGAGAGATTACAAGTAGGCAGAGAGGCAGGCAGAGAGAAAGAGAAGCAGGGTCCCTGCTGAGCAGAGAGCCCGATGCGGGGCTTGATCCCAGGGCCCTGAGATCATGACCTGAGCCGAAGGCAGCGGCTTAACCCACTGAGCCACCCAGGCACCCCACTGTGACTTGTACTTTCATTCTATGACCCATTCCAAGTTAATTTTTGTTGATGTGAAGGAAGAGTTTAAGTTTTGTTTTGTTTTGCTTGTTATTATCCAAATGTCCCAGCACCATTTTGGGGGTGGGGGGCTTATTCTTTTCCTGTTGAAATGCCTTGGTACATTTTTTTTTAAGGTTTTATTTATGGGGCACCTAGATGGCTCAGTCAGTTAGGCAACTGCCTTCAACTCAGGTCATGATCCTGGGGTCCTGGGATCAAGCCCCGCTTTGGGCTCCCTGCTCAATGGGGACCCTGCCTCTCCCTCTACCACTCTCCTGCTTGTTCTCTCTCTGTGTCAAATAAATAAATAAATAAAATCTTTAAAAAAACAAAAAACAGCCGGTCAATTTCTTTTAAAAAACATCTGTTGGGATTTTGACTCAATTTTAGCTCAATTTGGAGAACGCTGGCATCTTGACAATATTGACTTTTCCAACATGAAATGTTCAATTACTTAGATCTTTCTAAACTTCTTTAAAGCATCAATCTCAGCAATATTTTACAATTTTCAGTCTTACAGAATCTTCAGTCTTATAAACCTTATACTTCTTATGTTAAATTTATTCTAAGAATTTTATTCTTTTTGATGCTATTGGGAATGAACTGCTTTCTTAATTTAATTTTCAGATTATTGCTTGTATGTAAAAATAGAATTGATTTTTGTATGTTGATCTGGGATGTGCAACCTTCTGAACTCATTTATTCATTGTAGTGGTATTTTTGTGGAATCCTTGGTGTTTTCTACACATAGGGTCATGTCATCAGTGAATACAGTTTTACTTCTTCCCTTATAATCTGGATACTTTTTTTTTAATTTTTAAAGATTTTATTTATTTATTTGACACAGAGACAGACACAGCGAGAGAGGGAACACAAGCAGGGAGAGTGGGAGAGGGAGAAGCAGGCTTCCCAAGGAGCAGGGAGCCCGATGTGGGGCTTGATCCCAGGACCATGGGATCACGACCTGAGCTGAAGGCAGATGCTTAATGAATGAGCCACCCAGGTGCCCCTCATCTGGATACCTTAAGATATATTTTTAAAATGTGTATGTGTGTTTGTTTATTTTGCCATACTAGACAGAATCTCCCATCAACACTGAATGGCAAGAGCAGACATCCTTCCCTTGCTCCCAATCTGAGCAGGAAAGCATTCTGTACTTCACCGTGAAGTATTACTAGCCAGGCTTTTCACAGATGCCCTTTATCAGGCTGAGGAAGTTCCCCTCTATGCCTAGTTTGCTGAGTGTTCTTCATCTTAGAAAGGCTGGATTTGTCAAATGTTTTGTCTCCACGTATTGAAATAAACATGTGGTTTTATTCTTTATTCTACTAAAATAATACATTTATATTTGATTGCTATTAATCATTGTCACATAAAATATTAACATTGACTTCAGACATTAAACCAACCCTGCCTTCTCAGGATATATCCCACTTGGTTATGGTATAGTCTGTATCCTCAGTTCTCTCTGTATGCCTGCATTCTACCTCTGATATAGATGATAAGCACTGAAATTCTGGAAGGAGCATAATTTTTAAATAATGATGTTTAAAGGCCATATATTTTAGATTAAAAAAATGATTTCAAAGCATAAGCACTCTTTCAGCAACTAAAACCTTGTGCTTAGCACCTATATTGCAGGAATAATTAGAATAGGAAATCACTGTAATTGTTAAATTTATATGTCAACTTGGCTTGGCTATGGTGCCTAGTTGTTTGTCCACACATTAATCTAGATGTTGCTGTGAGGGTATTTTGTAGACGTGATTAACATCTATAATTAGCTGACTTTAAGTAAAAGAGTTTACCCTTGATAACGTGGGTGGGCTTCATCTAATCAGTTGAAGACTGTAAGAACAAAAACTGAGGTTCCCCAGAAAATAAGGAATTTTCTGTCTTAAGACTCTAACATAGAAATCCTGCCTGAGTTTCCAGTCTGCCAGCTTGCTCTACAGATTTCAGATTCAAGACTACATCAACTCTTGTCTGAATTTCCAGCTTGCTGGCGGGCCCTAAATATTTTAGACTTGCCAGCCCCCACAATCAGAGGAGCCAATTCCTTAAAATAAATCTTTTTATTTTAAGGAATGTATGTTCCTTAAAATAAGGAATAGACATATATTTTTTAATTTTATTTTAAGGAATATACATTTTTTTTATTTTAAGGAAGATACATATATTTTTGTTTTTTATTTTAAGGAATATACATATATTTTAAAAATATTTTTAAGGGATTATTTATTTTAAGGAATATACATATATTTTTAAAATATACATATATCTCCTATTGATTCTGTTTTTGGAGAATCCTAAATGATTCTGCCACCAAAGAGCTTGAATTGTTCATATGAATAGCCTGTATTGATAATATTCCCTTCTGTGACTCATATCCTGACTTACAACGTTGATCTGAGAGCTATCCTGCTGCTTGCCACAGGGATCAGAGCACTGAGCACAAGGATCAGAATCTAAAACTAGAGAACAGGCGGTGCTCAGTAACGCACACCGATGGCAACCCAGAAAGAGGACAGAGATCTAAAGAACCAAAGAACATAACCGCCATCGTGCAAGGAAATCAAAGGCCCTAAGTCTGAGGACAAAATCAGGAAGTGAAAGAAATCAGTCTGTTAATGATGAAGTGAGATACAAATTAAGCAAAAATATTAGAGGTTTGGAGAGGTGGGTGCCTGGGTGGCTCAGTCGGTTCAGCATCTCTCAAATCAATAAAATCTTAAAACAAAACAAAACAAAACAAAAAAACAGAAGTACTCCATTTTAATTGTTTAAAAAATAATACTAGCATTTGAGGGGCGTCTGGGTGGCACGCTCAGTTAAGTGATGGATTCTTGATTTCAGCCCAGTTCATGACCTCAGGGTCATGAGATGGAGCTACATTGGGCTCTGTGCTGGGCACGGAGCCTGCTTCAGATTCTCTCTCCCCTTCTACCTGTGCCCCTCCCCTCAATGCATGTGCATGTGCCCCCACTCCCTCTCTCAAAAAAAAAAAAAAAGAAGGGCGCCTGGGTGGCTCAGTGGGTTAAAGCCTCTGCCTTCGGCTCAGGTCATGATCCCAGGGTGGTCCTGGAATCGAGCCCCGTGTCAGGCTCTCTGCTCAGTGGGGAGCCTGCTTCCTCCTCTCTCTCTGCCTGCCTCTCTGCCTCCTTGTGATCTCTGTCTGTCAAAAAAAAAAAAAAAAAAAATACTAGCATTTGAAATCTTGATCTTGATGACTTCAGCATTAAATGGAGCAAAATTTAGGTTTTTTTTGGTATTAAATGTACTTGGTATGAATTTCAGGAACTTATTTAATTTTGATGTATCAGTTAAACTGTGCCAAAACCAAACAATTCTTTATTCTGTAGTGAGTTCCAGATATTTAAGTCCTTGGTTTCAAAACTGATGTTCCTAAAAGCTAAGCGCAGCTTTTATGACTATTTAATGGACAAAGACATTACCTGTCTTTAAAACCTGCTCCTACCGTAGGACAGACCCGTGTGACAAGCATATAGGTTTTCCAATATAACAAAAATTTGGAGGATAATGATGCTAGCTGCTCAGGACTCTACCATTCTGAATTTTTACAACAAGTTTAGCTCTTAACAACCTGAGCAAAATGAATTACTCTTGTTTTTCAATTTACTCAAATACGTGTAAGGAAATAAACTAGATTCATGGTAATTCATTCACTGAATTACAATGAATTAAGTTGTCTTACAGAATATGCCCATTTCCTGCTGGATAGAGAAAACAGGCCTAATGACTTTTATCAATGTGGACACCCCTTTCAAAAGATGAGCATGCAGGGCGCCTGGGTGGCTCAGTTGATTAAACGACTGCCTTCAGCTCAGGTCATGATCCCAGAGTCCTGGGATCAAGTCCCACTTCAAACTCCCTTCTTGGTGGGGAGTCTGCTTCTCCCTCTGGCCCTCTCCCTTCTCATGCTCTCTCTCTCTCAAATAAATAAATAAAATCTTAAAAAAAAAAAAAAAGGTGAGCATGCATGCATTAAAAACAACACCTCAGCAAAGCCACACTTTTGCTAAACAAATGGTCATGGGCGTGTAAAGAAGCGAAGATCCTGGAGAAGTATTTATAAGCATGCATAGCTCTACCTCAAAAATGACAAAGGTACGACCACATACAGAACAGTGCTATAAAGAGCTTTCTATGCTAATGCCGAAACACTATATAGAAATGAGCTCCCACCATGCCTTGTTATTTAAATGACTAATAATCATGTATTTATTAACAAAGCTAAATATCACCGAAGAACACATGTATAACATTAATCATTGCTGCACTATTTACAACAGTAAAAAATTGAAAAAAAGTTGAAAAAAAAAAAAACCCTGCCAAATATTCACCAACAGAAGACTACGTTGAGGGGCACCTGGGTGGCTCAGTCATTAAGCATCTGCCTTCAGCTCAGGTCATGATTTCAGGGTTCTGGGATTGAGCCCCATGTCGGGCTCCCAGCTCAGCAGGAAGCCTGCTTCTCCATCTCCCACTCCCCCTGCTTATATTCCCTCTCTCGCTATTTCTCTGTCAAATAAATTAATAAAATATCTAGGGCGCCTGGGTGGCTCAGTGGTTTAAGCCGCGGCCTTCAGCTCGGGTCGTGATCCCAGGGTCCTGGGATCGAGTCCCGCATCGGGCTCTCTGCTTGGCGGGGAGCCTGCTTCCCTCTCACTCTCTCTGCCTGCCTCTCTGCCTACTTGTGATCTCTCTGCCTACTTGTGATCTCTCTCTGTCAAATAAATAAATAAAATCTTAAAAAAAATAAATAAAATAAAATATCTAAAAAGAAGAAGAAGAAGAGGACTATGTCAAAACAGGGCATTAGAATACAAAGGAGTAGTATACAGCTGTTAAGAACAAAGATACTCTCCAAGTGCCTGGGTGGCTCCGTCATTAAGCATCTGCCTTCGGCTTGGATCATTATCCGGGGGTCCTAGGATCAAGCCCTGCAACGGGCTCTCTGCTAGGCAGGAAGCCTGCTTCTCCCTCTCCCACTCCCCCTGCTTGTGTTCCCACTCTCTCATGGTCTCTGTCAAATAAATAAACAAAATCTTTAAAAAAAAAAAAAAAACAAAGATACTCTCTAATATGGAAATAATATAAAAAGATCTCCAAAATCTCTAAAAATGGTGAAAAAAAGGGATGCTTGTCTGGTTTAGTCAGTACAGCATGTGACTCTTGATCCCAGAGTTGTGAGTTGGGCATAGAGATTATTTTAAAATGTAAAATCTTTTTTAAAGAGTAGAAAAAAGATGCAGAACAGTTTAAATAGCAAGTTGTGCTTGTTACTGCACAAGAAAACTCTAGAAGAATTCTAAAGAAACCAAAAGTGGTTACACAGGGATGGGAGGTATATGGGAAGAAACTGGGTAGATGAAACATGGAGTGAGAACGAGATTTTCACTGTATGGCTGTTCATTCTATTAAACTTTGAAACATGGGGGTGCCTGGGTCATTCAGTCAGTTAAGCGTCCAATTCTTGATTTTGGCTCAGGTCACGATCTCGAGGTCATGGGAACGAGTCCCGCCTCAGAGTTTACTGGGGATTCTTCCTCTCCCTCTATCCCCCCTGCCACCACTCACACTCTCTCTCAAAATAAATAGATAAAATTTTTAAAAATTTAAAAAACTTTGAATCATGTAACTTACATTACTTATTGAAAAACTAAATCATTTTTTTAAAAGTAGGCTCCACACCCAGCGTGGAGCCCAACGCGGGGCTTGAACTCATGACCCTGAGATCAAGACAAGTAACCGACTGAGCGACCCAGGCGCCTCCCCCAAAATAACCGTAAATGATTTAGGCTATTTTATTTCCACCCATCTCTAAAAAAAAGAAAGAAAGAAACCTAAGTTTCAACATGAAATCTACTGTTCTCAGTAATTTCTAAATATTTCCAGCTCAATGAGCATCAGAAATGTAAAAATACAAAAGGAGGAAAGCACCTGTGCTGGGCCCTTTGGCCATCACAACAGGGACAGAGTCCCCTGAAGAAAGCAGACTGCGCTATCTGCTTTGTTCTATCAGTGCTGGAGATAGGACGACCTCTCAAAATCAGCCCAGTCTGATTCCTCGGCAAGGACAGGCCTTTGAGTTTCTCTCCATCTTGACGCGGAACAGCCTCCTTTCCACAAATCGTCACAAGTCCAAGTCCTTGTGAAAGGCAGAGGCTGATGGCTTAGAGAGAAGAGCACGAACTGGGTGACCCTGGCCATCCTAATCTGTTTCTCTGGACTTCCATTTCCTTACTGGTGGGATGAGCGGAGCTGGGGCCAAATTCTCTCAAAGGTTCCTTTCAGGTCTGCAACGCTACCATCCTACAAAAAGGTCAATTTCAAGATCAGAGGAAGGGTGGGAGACGCCTCCAGACGACAGCGTACACAAGTTCATGGAAATTCTCAAGTACACAAAGGTTTGCTGACTGGCACCTGGATCTTCTGATTCTTACTTTTTTAAAAAAGATTTTATTTATTTGTTTGAGAGAGAGAGAGAGAAAACCAGTGGGCGTGGGGGGTGGGTGGAAGAGGGAGAGGGAGAAGCAGACTCCCTGTCCAGCAGGGAGCCCAATCATGACCTTAGAGGAAGGCAGACACCTAACCAACTGAGCCACCCAGGTGCCCGATTCTTATTTTTTCTGCTTTATCGTCAACATAAATAATGTGGTCCCCTTGCTGTAAAGACTTCTCATTTACATAACTTCCAATAAGAAATTACTCAGAACCAGTTAACGCTTTTAAAGCACGGATGGAGTGAAGAGAATTATTTCGGACTGCCAGCTCTGAGTGTGTTGGTTAAGAAAAGTTTGAGTTTGGCCTTTTGATCATTTTATGATCATCATCCAAGACTCATACTTGTATTACTGTCCTTTGGGAAACAGCCTTCTTGAGATTTACCTAGGCTAATTCCCACACGTGAAGGGAGGGTGAATCCTCTTCCCAGACTCCGAACTCCACCAAAATCTCTAAGCTCAGCAAAACATGCTTCCATATTCTGATCGATAAAAGCTAAGTGATTTCGAGGGGGGGGAACCACCCACAAATCCTGTGCATATTTTTGTCTATTAGAAAGCAAAGTGCATGTTTTTTGGGGCATTGGCTACATATAGTCATCATCAGCTCGAGTTGTATTAAAACGCTAAAGATCGGCAGCTTTATCCCAGTTTGTTTTTAAACAGCTCTTAATCCTATTCATCTCATGCTTTGGCACAAAAGCATGGGGAAACACAGCTCTCGCAGACAGTCTGCGGGGTGCAGGTCCACTGTCTGGTCCCTGCTTCCACCTGGCACAGACCGGACACACTGCTGGGAAAACAGCTCATCTCATTAGCATGTCTTTATTCTAAGGCTCCAATTCTGACACCTCTCCAAGATCACCCACATCCTTCTCAGGTCCTAGGCCAAAGAGATCGTAGCCGCCAGTCCCCCAGAAGTCTGGAGAAAAGCAATGAAAAATAAAGAGCATAGACTTGGGTCAGGCACCAGCAGTCCGGACTTGGCCGGTGCTCAATCCACTCCTGATCCTCTCTACTTCGCTGTCAAATCCTCCTCCACCTCCCATGGTTATGCCACAACCCAGAGGCTGGACACACGTACCTTTTTAATGATTCTGGAAACAAACGGAACACTTCACTACATTTTAAAGAGCTGTGCCCTGTCCCCAGGCTATCCCCAGTCCAAAAACCGGGTCTGCCGCTACTCTGGCAAAGGGACACCCGGCGCAGTCTGCTACTCAGATTCCCAAGCACTGCTGTTAAACACTTCTTTCGGCTGGTGACAGCCTCTGGAAAAGCGCAGCCCTGCAAACGCATTCTGGGCCTCCAGCCTGCAGCAGGCAACGGAAGCTTCGCCCAAACCTACTTCCAACCTGCACCCCTGCCTCCCTTTCCAGAGGCCTGGACGCGCGGTCCCCGGCCGGTCCCCGGCCGCCCCCCGCCCCCCACCCAGCACAGGCGCCCGTGCCAGATGCCGGACCCGCTTCCCGGAGCCTCCAGCTCCCGAGGGGTCGGGGCGCAGCGGGCGCGGACAAGGGCCCCGCCGGGGCCGCGGGCACCCCGCCCCTCGGGAGCCGCAGTCCCCCCGCACGCGTCTCTGTCGCCGGGCGCACGGCCTGCAGGCCCCTTCGCGTCCTGGGGCGACCCGGCCGGCAGGCCACCGCGGCCACCCCGCCAAGGGCCCCTCTGCACCGGCCCGCAGACCTCCCGCCCCCGGCCCCGGGGCGCGCCCGGCCCGCCGGCCCTCACCGGACTTGGGCGGGTAGCGGTACACGGAATTGGACGGGATGTCCACCTCCTCCACGCCCGCGTGCTGCCGGCTGGTCAGGGCCCCCATGGCGCTGCGCCCGCGCCGCCCTCGCGCCTCACCGCGGCCGCTCGCCCGGCTCGCGGTGCGGGGGTCGGCGGCCCGCCGCGGCCGGCTCCGCCTTGGCGCTGCGGCTCTGGCGGCGGGGAGCCCCCGGCGCGCCGCGCACCATCCTCCGCCGGGCCCCGCGGCGGCGCCTCTGCCGAGGGGGGCTGCGGGCTGGGGCCGGGGGCGCCGCCGCCGCCGCCGCCGCCGCCTCAGGCCGCGTGATGTCAGCGACCGCTCGCGCGCGGGGCCCGGGGCGGCCGCGGCCAATGGCGGGACGGGGCGGGGCGTCGGCGACGCGCCAGCCAATGGGCGGCGGGATGCGGCGGGAGCGGCGGCGGTCCCGGCGCGGGGAGCCGGCTGGGGGCTCGAGGCTCCCAGCGCGGGCAGAGGTTCTGCGGACTGCGGGTCGGACGACAGTCCATCCCGGAGCCTGTCGCCATTCTGCCAGATCCCCGAAGGCGGTGCGCGGCTGTCCCGCGGAGGGAAGGCTGCTCCAGCTCCGCCCCGGCATCCGCGAGCGGGCGTCAGGAGCCCGCAGAGGGGCGCCCCCAACCCCGGCCCCCAGTCCCGGCCCCCAGCCGTGGAGGTGCGAGTGCGTTGCGAGCAGAGAACCGCGTGGCGTCCGCGTCTCTCTCGCCCCCAGCGCCTCTGCCCCAAAGTACCCTGCTGATCCCATCTCCCAGGGGTCGGGGAGATGACCCAAGGCTGGTGACCCGCGCTAGGAAGATGTCGCCATGCCTCTCACGTAGCTCCTTTCCGAGCGCCGAGCTCTATCCACGCACCCTGTTTTTGGTCCCTGAGGCGGCTCCTGTAACTCTGAAGTCTGGAGCGCATCAGCCCAAGATAAGATCAAGACATCCAACCTCTGACTGCATCTTTTGGAAACTTCGGAGGCCTGCGTGCGGAAAGTCAGCGCAGGGGAACGCGAACAGGGTCAGGCAGAACACGGGGCCCCTCTTGATGAAAACACACGAGACAGTGGGAGGCTTGGACGGGCAGAAGGCGCCATTCTAAAGCTTAATTATAGACACCTGTATTTTAAACCATTTATTTTATTTGTGGGTCTGGTGGTTTTTTTTCTGAGAGGGTGGACTGCTCAGCAGAAATTTCAACTGCTAGAACATGACTTCAACAACTTTTCACAATGTTTGAAATACAGTCTGTGGCGTGTTCAGTTCCCTTGATTAGGTTCACAAAGCCTTTTTACAGAGTCTAGCTTTTTCCTGATTATATTTTGCAGTGTTCATTGCCGTCTTTTCAATAGCACCCAACAGACCTGCCGCTAAAGGTAGGGAAGCCCAGTTGCCTTGGTTTTCTCCCTAGACCCCAGGATGGCAGGACACATTGCTGTTTTATATTGACTGATTAAGAACGGCTTCAGATACATGTCAAGTCCCTGACCCAGACAAGCTGGTGGGCAGCCATCTCCCCAGCACCCGGCAGAGTTCAGAGCCCTCCCTCCAGCCCCTGGCCCTAATCACTAGAAGGCTTCCAGACATATCTCTGGGAAGGAACTGATGTCCTTCTTGATACTCCTTTCCCCACATGCAGGTCCTACCTTCTAGGAACAATAAAGTAAACTACCAGTCATGAAGAATCTAGAATAGCAAAGGCCTTCAGCACATTGCAGAGTAAAATGTTGCCTTATCATCCTGGGCTCCTTCAGAGACCTTTGTTCTTCCTGCCCTCAACATCCTGCATCATGCTCTTTATGGGTTCCTCGGGACCTGAGGGTCTCAGTCAGAGCCCAGCAGGGATGTGGTTCGATAGGGCAGCTCAGTTCTGTTGTTTGCGAGGATCTGTCTGGTCCCAACTCAGTCTGCTTTGAGGCTGGGAAACAGGTTCATTTCTCATCTTAGATAACACTGTGCAAGTCTGTAACTTGTTTCCTCCTCCCACGAATGAGTCAGGAATCCAACGCCTAGGATAGGAGAAGAAAACAAAGCATCGCACAATAATATCAGTGGACATTTATTGACCACTCTCTCTGCTAGGCCCTATTTGGAACACTTTTACATATTAAAGCATTCATCCAAAGAGCATGTGACTCAGGGCTTCTGAGTTCAAGCCCCATGTCTGGTGTAGAGATTACTTAAAGATAAATTCTTTTTGTTTTTTAAGATTTTATTTATTTAGGGGCGCCTGGGTGGATCAGTGGGTTAAACCTCTGCCTTTGACTCAGGTCATAATCTCAGGGTCCTAGGATCGAGCCCTGCGTTGGGCTCTCTGCTCATCTGGGAGCCTGCATCCCCCTCTCTATCTGCCTCTCTACCTACTTGTGATCTCTCTGTGAAATAAATAAATAAAATCGTTTAAAAAATTTATTTATTTACTCGTCAGAGAGAGAGAGGGCACAAGCAGGGGGAGCAGCAGGCAGAGGGAGAAGCAGGATCCCCACTGAACAGGGATCCCAGGACCCCCCCCCATCATGACCTGAGCCAAAAGGAGACTACTCCCCAACTGAGCCTCCCAGGTACCACTTTTCCTATTATTTCTTTTTAACTGAGCCTTGATTCACTCATTGCTTCTTCATAACAGGCAGTGAGGGCCGGGTTATTTTATTTTATTAAGAATTTATCTTTAGGGGCGCCTGGGTGGCTCAGTGGGTTAAAGCCTCTGCCTTCGGCTCAGGTCATGATCTCAGGGTCCTGGGATCGAGTCCCGCATCGGGCTCTCTGCTCAGCAGGGAGCCTGCTTCCTTCTCTCTCTCTCTGCCTGCCTCTGCCTACTTGTGATCTCTCTCTGTCAAATAAATAAATAAAATCTTTAAAAAAAAAAAAAAGAATTTATCATTAGGGGCGCCTGGGTGACTCAGTGGGTTAAAGCCTCTGCCTTCAGTTCAGGTCATGATCTCAGGGTCCTGGGATCAAGTCCCACATCGGGCTCTCTGCTTGTCGGGAAGCCTGCTTCCCCTCTCTGTCTCAGCCTGCCTCTCTGACTACTTGTGATCTCTGTCGAATAAATAAATAAATAAATATTTAAAAAAAAAAAAAAGAATTTATCTTTAGGGATGCCTGGGTGGCTCAGTCCTTCAAACGTCTGCATTGGGCCCAGGTCATGATCCCAGGGTCCTGGGATAGAGCCCCGCATCTGTCTCATTACTCAGCAGGGAGCCTGTTTCTCCCTCTCCATCTGCACCCCCCCACTCGTGCTTCCTCTCCCTCTATCTCAAATAAATAAATAATATTTAAAAGAAATAAAAGGAAAAATTAATTGATTGCTTGATTAATTAATTAAAGAGAAACAGTAGAGGTGTCTGCCTGGCTTAGTTGGTAGAGCATGCAACTCTTGATCTCAGAGTTATGACTTCAAGCCCCATTTGGTTGTGGCATCTACTCCCCCCAAAAAATTCTTTTTAATTAATTAAAAAAAAAACCAAAAAGAAGTGATAACCAGCCATCTAGGCCCATGAGGCAGAAGAGAAAGACATAGGGGATAGTTTGGAGAAAATTGTAGCTCAAAGAGACTTTCTGGGAATGGAGTTCAAGTCCCACTTTCTACAATGTGATCACATAGTGTTGTTTGGGAAAAGAGAGTTTCAGCCGGTGCCCAGGTCAAAGAAGAGATAGGCAACCAAGCTTTGGAGGAGCCACCTCTGGGGGGCCAGTCCTGCGTTCCTCTCTGATCCTTCCCTGGCGCCACTTGGCTTCCTCACCAGAGATCTGGGCCAGGGAGAGGGCCCGAGGGAGAAGACGGCACAGACAAAGGAAAGATCCAGAAGTGATTGCCATCAAGAGAGCCATAAAAATGCTTTTAACTTGAATATATGGTCTGGTGCGGGGTGGCACCGCGTGCGGGAGGAAATAACATGCAAATACGAGGCATCCTTTGTGTAAATAGCCTCACAGCGTCCTCTCCATTTGCATGCTCCACCGGCAGCCCTGGCGAGAATCTCTGCAGAGAACTCGGTGTTTAAGGGTCTCACAGGTTTCCTCTAAGCCTCCACTCAAGGCTGGGAGGGAAGAGCCGCACGTTTTATCAGGTCCCAAGCTCTTCTCAACCTTGGGTCTAAGGGAGAACGGGAGAAGCGGCGGGGGGCAGGGGGAGAAGCACAGGGAGGAGCAATTTTGAGGTCAGCTCGTCCCTTCGAGCTTTCAGTTGTGTCCGTTGGCGTGTCCTGATTTCAGCTCAGACGTGCATTTTGCACCTTCGTGACACATGCACTCATTTGAGCGATCCTCACAGACCGCTGTAACAGGAAGGAGAGAGAGCCTGCAGGTGAAAAGCTGACAGATGCAGATCTGAGGGGAGCTCAGCATTCCCAAGACAGCAGGGGAAGGGGAGGATGCCTGGGACCCAAAAGGGCTGGGGCTAAGACAGGCCCCTTCTTTGCTGTTGCCTTGGCCCTTCCGTCCCTGATAGTGTGATAGGAAGATTGTATCTCTGGCTGTTCTAAGTGAATGCAGGGTCTCTCCAAAAGACAGGGTCCAATCAGCAACACACGGCTCCTGATCCCTCTTTCAGTCCTTGGGCCGTGGCTTCCGTGGATTAAAGCTAAAACGACCCGAAGAGAATTTCACATCCTATTCCAGATCCGTGGACGAGGCTGACGCCAACAGACAGAGGGGTCTGATCCCAAATGCGTTGGGACCCTGCAGATGGATCCTCGAGCAACCTAACGCTCTCCGTTGAGGAAAATAACCTTGCCCATTAGGAAGCCAGCAATCAGGCTTTCATATTTTGCTTCTTGCCAAATGTGAATTCCTCATTGTTAATTTCCTCCTCAGCTGTGTGCCGCTAACAAAGGAGAACTGTTCAAACGGCTGCAAACTTCAGCTGGGTCTCTAGCTTCTTAATCTACTTTTCCATTTAAGACCAAAATGAAAGACCACGCTTGCAATGCCCTGCGTGGCTGAGCCCAGGCTGAGGAGAGTGAGGTGCTAGGGTGCATTGGCTTCAGGGGGCGCTCATGCTCACGGCCAGGCAGGCGCCCCAACAGCCTCTCCCTCGTTTTCGCCCCATTGTCTGGGCATCTGGCATCTGCAGAAATGAGGGACCTGAAAGTGAGTCCTATTCAAGCACTAGTTTAAAGAAATTAGAAGAGTCCGTTCCTTTACACTTTATTTTAGTTTAGGTCCATTACAGATTTTTTTTTATTTGAGAGAGAGGGAGGAGTCAAGCAGGCTCCCCGCAGAGCAGGGAACCCAATGAGGGGCTTGGGGCCAGGACCCCGGGATCATGACCTGAGCTGAAGGCAGATGCTTCACGGACTGAGCCACCCAGAGCCCCGATTTCAGTTGACTTCCAGATCGTTCTATCAAGTACCAGACCCTGTTAGCTTGTTTCAGTAGGCTCACTTCTGCCTTAATCTGCCCAGCCCTGCTTTTGGTTTTGGGCTCAGCCCCACCTGGGGCTGCACATTCTGTGCAATGAAGTCAGTGAAAAGAACACACCACTAACATTTCAGCCCAGTATCCACTCGGCTGCCCCTTCTGCCCTTCTCGGGTAAACACACCAGCAGGCGAAAAGCCCAGCCTCTGTCTCTGGTGACCTGGAGAAACCAGAGTGTGAGAGAGGCAGCGTGGCGACAGCCCTGTACCCCTCTTTAACCAATGATCAACTATGCAAAGGAAGAAAGTGAGAACGAATTCTTGTTCTTCTCCTAGAGTTTCTTGGCCATGCGTGTCCTGGCTGGAGCATTAGATCTGCAAGAAGCCTAAAGGTCATCTAGTCCCACCCCTTCACCTGACCGGTGAGGCAGCTGCAGCCAGGGGAGGGCAAGGGACTGGCCCAAGGCGTACAAATAGCAGCATGGCTCAGAAATCAGGGACCCCAGGCCCCATGCGCTGGGTCTTGCTAGGGGAAACCTGCACTGCTGGTTTGGTTTCTTTTTATTTGGGGGTAGGCTGTGGTAGGGCCAGTGTAAGAGGACAAATCAATCTAAGGGGAAAGCTCAAACCCAGTGCAAACCGTGCAGATGCCGTGGACGATAAACCGGGTTACAGGGATGTTGTCCACACCCATGCTCAAGTAGGAATAAGAAAACCCTGAGCTTCTCTCAGCGCTGCTTCCCCCTCTACTCCTCGGAACCTGGAGCTGAGATCAGATCGTCACCTCACTCCTTGCAGGCACAGGAACCAAAGCGCAGATGAGAAGAGGGGAGCGGGAGCGAGAGCAGCCACGGAAGGTCAGATCAGATTCTTACCAAGTGGGTTAAAAGTGCCCTATACACACTAATGGTGTGTTTCTGCTAAAGCCTGAGTATGGGCTAAAGCCCACCCCAGGCCCAGGATTCAGTGACTTCATTTACAACGACATGTTTATTCCTGAGCTAATTCCTTGTTTACTTACATGATAATCATCCTCATTAGGGCACTTCAAAGACTCTGCGTTGAGCCTCCAGAGTAATAAACAGATACTACCTACTGTTGTGGTTCTCACGGTACTGTTGGAAGCCCTAGATTTTTTTAATGCACCATTATATTGGTGCATAATATTGCTTAGTATTATTATATTGCTTAGTTATATACTGTTATCTTTTATATTCCAAGATGAAATCTATGTATGAATAGAAGTCTGGCAATTTCATTAGCTTCCTCTCTGGTCTTCCTGCTTCTTGGTCCTCCTTCTAAAAATCACTTGTGGGGGGTAGGGGGAGGAGTCACCTGGTGGCTCAGTGGGTTATGTGTCTGCCTTCAGCTTGGGTCATGATCTCAGGGTCCTGGGATCAAGCCCCAGGTCCAGCTCCCTGCTCAGCAGGGAGTCTGCCTCTCCCTCTCCCTTGGCCCCACCCCGGTTCTCTCTCAGATGTATAGATAAAACCCTTTAAAAAATAAAAAATAAAAATCACTCTTGGGTTAACTTTCCTGGTATGCTACTCCTTTGCCCATATACCTTCCGTGGCTCCCTGTGACCTTAAGCAAGACAAGTGTTTTACCCCTGAGGTATTTCTTCCCTCTGCTTCCCATATAACCTACTTGTACCCCGAAAGCATCTATCATTCCTGTTCATGTGTTTGTTCATGGAAAACCTTTCTATGGGTGCCACTCCTGTGTGCAGAGATGAATCCCCCCCCTAGATGAAATCCCACCTCCTCCATGAAGCCCCCTCTGAGAACCCTGGCCCACCGCTGATTCTTCGTTCGTAGAAGTCCCAGTGCATGAATAATTTTCTGTATAACTCATCTGATACTTACATGTAGGACAAGGTTCAAAACCCAGCTCTTCCGTTACTGTCTGTGTGCCCTGGGAACGTCCTTGCATCTCCCTGAGCCCTACTTTCCTCCTCTATAAATGACATGAGAATAGCAAAGTGCTGTCTGAACGTTCGATTAGACAAGGTATAGAAATCCTCCCTCAAATGCAATAGCTTCAGTCCCTGCACTCAAACGGATGGCCACCCCCAAATGGCTCCTTAGCTCCTAAGATCTGCATCAGTCCTCTGTGGATGGGGGCCGGGGGTGTATCTGTGAGTTGCTACTGTTAACTTTGCACTCACCTGCCGCCTGCTAACTAGAAAGAAAGCTCATTGGGTTGGGGCCTGTTCTCTCGAGCTGATTGTTCAGGAATTTTGCCAACCAGTTGTTAAACTGTTGGTAGCTTGAAATTGGCCACAATGAGACTATTTAAAGCACAGAAACCATCAAATGCTGCCCATCAGGGCTTTGCCCACGCCCTGAGCCAGTTTACCGCCAACTTGGTCTTAGGTTTCTTTGAATGCACCACCCCCAACCAAAGGACTGGGTACATTGTTTCCCATATTATTTTATTTTATTTTCAGATTTTATTTATTTTTTTGACAGAGAGAGAGAGAGAGAGGGAAGGAGGGAGAGAGTAGCAGAGGGAGAGGCAAGGAGCCTGATGCCGGTCTTGGTCCTAGGACCCCAGGATCACGACTCATGTCTAAGGCAGACGCTTAACCAACTGAGCCATCCAGGCGCCCCTGATCATTTTTTTAAAAATTTTTTTTTTTTTTTTTAAGGAATCTCTACACCCAATGTGGGGCTCCAACTCAAAACCCGGAGATCAAGAGTCGCTTGCCGTACTGATTGAGCCAGTCAGGTGCTCCAAAGAAGAATCATTTTAGTTTTGTTTTAAAGATTTTTATTTATTTCTTTGGGAGAGAGTGCTCGTGCACACACTCACATGTATGTGGGGGGAGGACAAGGGACAGAGGCGGGAGGAGAGGGATCAGGGATCCAGTTTCTTTTTTTTTTTTTTTAAAGATTTTATTTATTTATTTGACAGAGATCACAAGTAGGCAGAGAGGCAGGCAGAGAGAGGGAGAGAGGGAAGCAGGCTCCCTGCCGAGCAGAGAGCCCGATGTGGGACTCGATCCCAGGACCCCGAGATCATGACCTGAGCCGAAGGCAGAGGGTTAACCCACTGAGCCGCCCAGGCGCCCCAGGGATCCAGTTTCAAGCTGACTCCCCGCTGAGCACCGAGCCTCAGGACCACCCCACCCCCACCTGCCAAATCAGGACCTGACCTGGAATCAAGACTTTGTCGCTCCACCGACCGAGCCACCCAAGCACCTCAAGAATAAAGATTTTGCGCAATCACTCCATCCAAGCACTTGTGAATGGATGATCTCCCTGAATCTTTAAAACAACCCTAAGAGATAAGCAAAACTCCAGCTCCCTCAGCGAGATGGAGGAAGCAGGAACTTGCCTGAGCTTCATCTGAATCCAAAGCCCCGGTCTAGCCCACAGACTGCCAGTCTCGAACCAGATTCCATGGGAATCTTGTCCCGGTGCCAGGCCTGCTGGTCCCAAGCCGACAGAGGGGTTCCGTCTGTTCCGTCCCCGGTGTCGGTCGTAAAGGGCAACGCTCCAGGCCCTCCCTCCAGCCCCACCTCTGCCTCCCAACATACTTAATCTGCCTTCCTTATCCCACCCACTTCCTTCCACAGCATCTCCTTATCTGAATTAGGACCTTTTTTTTTTTTTTCCTTTAGGACTATTTTTCAACCAGCCCTTTGCCGCTCTACGTCCTCTAGTCTATAGAAATCCTTTTCTGCCTGGAAGTTCTCTCCAAGAGCTCTGGGAGATGAAAACCCTAAAACCCTTACCGTCCTATACATTCTGCGGCCCCTGTGCCTGGTGACTGCCTTCGGACGTAGACAGACGCCCTGTCTCCTGGAGCCGTCCCTTCTGGTGCCCGGCTCCGGACCCAGTCTGGTCAGTGGGGCAGCTCTGGTCTGTCTGGAGGCTCCCGAAGGGCAGGACACGGGATTTTCTCTGACTGCTCTCGGGCCCCGGGGGCAGGCTAGGCCTGGGCGCTGCTAGTGTGGGGGCACATTCTGGTGGTTTCCCAACTCTGTTGTGTACAACCCAGGGCTCTTGTTCTCAGTAAATACTTCCTTCCTCTTTAGGCGGAATGCTGCCCCGTGTTTATTTACAGCTCCCATGCTTGGTCCAAGAAATGATCCGTGTGGCTTGGGCTTTTCGGGTCAGGAAATAGCATATGTCTAACGTTCACCCCAAGGTGCCCTGTGTTCCTAGAGGAAAAGGACACCTATCACTGCTAAACTTGCAAAAAAAGATCAAGGACTTTATTTTAACCAAACACATCTCTTCCAGGACTTGCCCTGACTTCCTGTGTTCCTGAACATTCCTGAAACTTCAAGCGGAAACTCATCAGAAACTCCAGACTCGGGGCACCCGGGTGGCTCAGCGGGTTAAAGCTTCTGCCTTCGGCTCAGGTCATGATCCCAGGGTCCTGGGATCGAGCCCCGCATCGGGCTCTCTGCTCAGCAGGGAGCCTGCTTCCTCCTCTCTCTCTGCCTGCCTCTCTGCCTACTTGTGATGTCTGTCTGTCAAATAAATAAATTAAAAAAAAAAAAGAAAAGAAAAGAAAAGAAACTCCAGACTCTTCAGCTTCAGCTTTGCCCTCCAGTCTGCTGAATCCTACGCCATGCAAATTCCCCCTGCACCTCTGGGATTTAGAGATAAGCAGGTGAAAATAGCCTCATCCTCACTGCCCGACAGCCCCGTGTCTGGGGAAGAGCCACAGGGCAGTGGTTTAGATGGTCCGTGTAATCGTCAGTACCCTGGTCTCCTCTATTTCTCACTTCCCCCCGGGTTAGGAGAGGCCACATGATTCTTTTTTTTTTTTTTTTAAAGATTTTATTTATTTATTTGACAGGCAGAGATCACAAGTAGGGAGAGAGGCAGGCATAGAGAGAGAGAGAGGAGGAAGCAGGCTCCCCGCCAAGCAGAGAGCCCGACGCGGGGCTCGATCCCAGGACCCTGGGATCATGACCCGAGCGAAAGGCAGAGGCTTTAACCCACTGAGCCACCCAGGCACCCCATGGGCCACGTGATTCTTAAGGACAAGGAACCACGAACAGAGGTGTGTTACTTTCGGGCTAAAACACCTAATTCCCAAGGCTCGACTGTCCAGCACTGTCATTGGCTGCTGGAAGGTTCCACATAGCTTAAAGGACAGATAGGAAACCCTTCCGGCTTTGAGATCCATACTGCAATTATTCAGCTGTGCCGTAGTACAAGAGCAGTCATAGATAATACATGAACAAGTAAGGATGACTGTTCCAATAAAACTTTATTTATAAAAACAGGCAAACAGGCAGCGGGCCCCCCCCTCAACCCCCCACCCCCACCCATCACCCCCACCCTCCCGCCCCAGGGCTAGAGTTTACCAACTGGGAACTTCAGGACTGTAGAAACTTGCACAGTCTGGGTCATCAAGTCGTTGCCCAGAGGGCAGTTCTTAAGAGTGACCAAACGGCGGCAAACTTTGTATTGCTGAGAAGTAAGACTTCAGGATTGTACTTGCCGGAACATAGCTCAGCCTGACCTGACTAATTTTTTAAAAAAGACTTTTATTTATTTATTTGACAAAGAGTGTGAGTGAGTGAGAGAGAGAGAGAGAGAGCACAAGCAGGGGGAGAGGGAGAAGCAGGCTCTCCACTGAAAAAAAGGGAGCCCAATGCGGGGCTCGATCCCAGGACCCTGAGACCATGACCCCAGCCAAAGGCAGAGGTTTAACCACTGAGCCACCCAGGCGCCCCGACATGATTAATTTGAACAGTCTCTGTACTACCTTGAGAAAGCAAGTGCCATTTTTTGGAAATAAAGGGAAGGATACTAACCACCCCCTCCCACCCCACTGCCAGGAGTAGGTCCACTCTAACCCTTGCCTATCCAAGCTAAGCATCACCCCAGGCGGTATCCCTATAGATCCCTTGAATCCTCCTTGCTATGAACTCACTTTCAAAGTAACTCTGTGACTTGATTCACTCCGTTCCCTCTTTGAAAATTCCTTTCATTCTCCTTCTATCTCCCTGAATCCTTCCTGGCTTCACTTCTTCCTCCCCTAAGGAGCGTTTCTTTTTTTCTTTTTTTTAAAGAGTTTATTTATTTATTTGACAGACAGAGATCACAAGTAGGCAGAGAGGCAGGCAGAGAGAGAGGAAGGGAAGCCGGCTCCCCGCTGAGCAGAGAGCCTGATGTGGGACTCAATCCCAGGACCCTGAGATCATGACCTGAGTTGAAGGCAGAGGCTTAACCCACTGAGCCACCCAGGCACCCCAAGGAGCCTTCTTATCTCCTCTACCACCTATGATTATTAGTTCAGATCAAAGTTGCTGTCTGGGGTCATGGAAAAGAGAACAAGAGAGCCAGCCCTGTTTGTGAGAGACCCATGTTGGTAAGGGGTGGGGAGCACAGAGCTCACCCAGCAGAGTTAATGGGAGAGGCACGGAAGGGAGAAGGGCGAATCACGTCCACAATGAATCAATCTGTCGCTCCCACAGTGCCTTGTTTGGAGATACATACGTACAAAAGTAAATGACAAAGAAAAGTGAGGGAATGATGAATGCAAATTTGAGGATTACGGTCTGGGGGGAAAGGAGGGTGTGCTTTTGGGGAGGCTCATGTGAGAGTTTTCGATCTTGGATATCTTGGATATCCAAGATATCCAATCTTGGATAATCTTGGATATCTTGGGTTCTGTGTTGGGTACATGGGTGATCGTTCATCATTCCTCAAACCGTGCGTAGGTTATACACAAACGCTTGGGGTGTGATATATTTCTCAAAAAAAAAAAAAAAGTGGGTCAGGGGGTGCCTGGGTGGCTCAGTGGGTTAAAGCCTCTGCCTTCGGCTCGGGTCATGATCCCGGGGTCCTGGGATCGAGCCCCACATGGGGTTCTCTGCTCAGCAGGGAGCCTGCTTTCCTCTCTCTCTGCCTGCCTCTGCCTACTTGTGATCTCTGTCTGTCAAATAAATAAATAAAATCTTTAAAAAAAAAAAAGTGGCTCAGGTAAGAAGGTTGTCATAAAACTTGAAGCCAGCAGCTGCCACAGCCATGGACCTGCTCTGTTTTGAACGAAAGGGTGTGGTTACAGAGGCCCAGCCCCATGCCCGCCAACTCGTAGACCGTCGAGAGAAAGTGCTGGGAGCCCAAGTCCAAGCGGACAATCGAAGGCCCCTCAGAAGAAGACCCTTCCTTAGAAAGTTGTCTCTCTACCCTGCCTTTCTCTCCGCCTTGGCAAAAACCGAGTCTCCTGTGTCCCTTGGAAAGGTTGCCGGAGACTCACCTACCCTGAGATACACCTGGCAACGGAAGGCGGGGCCGCCTTATCGCAGGGCTGGCGCGGGACAGGGAGTGCGGTGCAGGCCACCCTCGCTGCTTTTAGGAAATGCCGTTAATGATGCTGGGCGTGGTATGGCCTTTGTCCCTTGGGGAACTTGGGACATTTGGTGAAAATGTAATCTGGTGTAAACCAGCATGAACTCATCCCTTGAGGAATGGCTTTGACCTTTCTGCTACTTCCAACAACCCAGACTGGCTTTTCTTTCTTTGGTAACACCGAGGGAGCAGAAAAGGTGGATGCCAGGGGGCAGGCAGGGACAGAAACTAGATTCTGATATTTAAGAGCACCAGCTTGGGGGGCAAACACAAGCAGCAGAGCCCAGAGCTCACTCAGTTCCACCCCGAGCTGAGTGACCTTGAGCAAGTCACTTACCCTCTCTGACCCTGCTTTTCTCACTTGCTAATTGGGGATAGGCACAGTCCCTATCGCCTAACAACACCTCACTGGGTTGTTAAATAAAGTAATTACCTTATTAAATAAGGTAGTTCAAACAAAGGATTTAAAACAGAGTTGGGTTCATAGTGCATTCTCAATAGACGTAAATCTCAGTTATCCTCAGTTATCGTGGAGGAGAACCGGGATTTGCCTGGAGTAGAGAGAGCACTGCTGTGCCAGCCCCCATCCTCTTTAAGGAGAAAGACGAGGAAAAAAAAATTAGTGACAAGGTCTTCCTAACCCACTCTATACAGTAGAAATAGCATCAATTTTTGCTGAAAAGTGGTAGCACGAGGCACACAAAAGCGAGCCCTAGCATCGGAAGTCCGAGACAGGGAAAGGGAGCCGTCCCACCGGTCAGCCCCTGAGCCCCCCTTCCTGGGCCGGCCCTCCAGCCTCAGCCAGCTGCCCGGTGGGCCTTCATGCTGCCTTCTCATCCTGGCACCGGCATCCTTCCCACCCTCCCTCGCCTTCTCCCAACTTCTTTCTGCTTCTCCTGGTCACCTGTCCCTTTGTCCTGGCAACTTGAAGCAATATGGAAATAAGAAATACGAAGATACCAAGAGAGCTGGTGCCCCTTTTCCCCCAAGGGGGGCTCACTCATGTTCAACTGCCCCCAGTGGAAATCCCAGTGCCCTTGACAGCCCTTGTGTGGACAAGGCGACTCCTCCAGCAGGAAGGAAGGAGGCATGTGGTAGGGGGTAACCGCGAGGTCCTGGAACTAGACCCCAGCCCATACCACCTCTTAACTACTGTGACCTTGAGGAGGCTCCTACCCTCCCGTGTGCCTTACCTGCCTGGTACATGACACGGGACTCTGGATTGTTGTGAAGACGAAATGAGTTCGTTGACACTGACCTCCTAGAAAGGAGCGTGGCTCACAGGGAGTGCTTGGTAGGTGGAGGTGGTTTGCCGTGATTCTGGCTGCTGTCCCCGGTCTCAGCACCCACTCCCCGCCTTCCATTCACAACATCCTTGGGAGCCGCCCGAGGAAACACTGGTGAGAGCGTCTCTCTTCCAGATCTTGGCTTGCTCCGTGGCTCAGACCATTGACGGAATGAGGATTTTCTTCCTTCTGAGGCTACTACTGTTTGACTTGTTATTAATGGGCATGTTTTTATTGCCGTTTTACCTGCCGCACATTGTCCTCTCAGATTAAAATAATGATACATTTGGTTAATAATACCTCGCACTGGGAGAGTTGCTTTCATCCCCGCAGCTCAAAGCCCTCTACAAACATGACCTCATTCGTCCTCCCTGTGCTCCCAGGACGGGACACTCCCGTGTTAACTGGCCTGAGAAAGGGAAGCCCTACCCTCATTCCTCTCCAACCAGATTCTCAGAAGCCAAACTATTGACAGAGCATTTCCACCTCTCACAGCCACGGATCAGAGACAGAGGTCTGTTGCTCTCCCTCTTGCTGCCCAGAGTGACCTTACACCCACAGAGCCAGAGTCCCTCCGGCTTGGGGGCTCGGTCCCCCTTGCCTTGCCCAGGAGCCCACAGCTGTGATACTGGTACCTGCAAACAGTAAACATTAAAGAACCTTTCAGAATAAACTGCCTTGATAGCTGGGTGGGGGAGGGGTAGGAAAAAAGGATTGGCAATTTTGGTGTTTTCAGGACGCTTCTCTTCCTGGAGAAGTTCTTAATTCAGACCCAAGGGCTCCTGCGGGCTGAAAGGCCTCTGCCCAGGTAAATCCTTCTACTCATGGTCGTGGCATGCTTGCCAGTATGTACTTGTGAAAACTGGAGCCCCGCAATGACAGTACTTCCTTGTTCTAGGGCTGCTTGTGGCCTGAGCTCCCTGGCAGTACATGCTGCCGTCTGCTTACTTTTGTTTTCACCTTGCAATTACTGGAAGGGAAGGGCTGCAAGCCGTACTTGACTCTCCAGCCACACTCTAGGGCTCAGCCGGCGTGCACTTCATTATGGCAGAAGCAGCAGTCAAAACGCGGACTCCTTCCCCTTCAGAATAAACACACAGGGACACCTGGGTGGCTCAGTGGGTTAAACGTCTGCCTTCAGCTAAGGTCATGATCCTGGGGTCCTGGGATGGAGCCCTGCACCAGTCTCTTTGCTCAGCGGGGAGCCTGCTTCTCCCTCTGCCTCTGCCTGCCGCTCCCCCTACTTACATGCGCCCTCTCTCTCTCTTTCTCTCTGCCAAATGAATAAATAAAATCTTTTAAAAAATAAACAAACAAGCAAGCAAACAAACAAAAAGACTAACAAAACGCAACAAGTTCATTATAATGCCCAAGGCTGTTTTTCATCAGTACATAATCATAGGGTGTAATTTTTCCCTTATTTATATATATATTTTTTATGTGGTCAAGTTTTCTTAGAGACTTACATTCGCTTTAGGCAAAGTCAAAACAGAACCAGGGCTTGCTTTCTTCTAACCTTCTATTCTGCAGACCCTTAACTAATTTCAACATACCACGGGACTGATATTTCAGATGCAAAAACTTATCAAGTTTTTCAGAAACAAATTCTAACAGTGAATCCCTAGCAATATTTACCTTCCAAACCTCTCTGTCCCTTCCTCAGTCCGCCTAAACTCCTAGTTCTTTCCCCACATCTACAGTTCCCAGACACAGCCCTGAAGGTCAAATCCTTTTTTTTTTTTTTTAAGATTTTATTTTTAAGTAATCTCTACACCCAAGGTGGGGCTTAAACTCACAACCTCAACATCAAGAGTCACACGCTTTTCCTACTGAGCCAGACAGGCGCCCCTGAAGGTCACATCCTTATCCAGAATATGGAGGCTCTGCACACATAAACAAATCTTGTTTTTAAACGACTGGGGTTGAGAGTCACTGCTGGTATAGAAAGACTTTTTTTTTTTTTTTAGATTTTATTTATTTATTTGAGAGAAAGAGAGCAAGGGTTGGGAGGGGCACAGGGAGAAGCAGACTCCCCCCTGAGCAGGGAGCTGGACAAGGGGCTCCATCCCAAGACCCCGGGATCACCGGAGCCGAAGGCAGATGCTTAACCAACTGGGCCACCCAGGCGCCCCTAGAAACACTACTTGTAGAAAGATGGTAGAAATGAAAACTTCAGCGAGGTCCGGCGATTTCAGAAAAGGAAAAGTTCCGGGCTTGGCATATTAACGACTGAGAAAGTCACTAATTTTTCCTCCTTGCAACTACACTTCGCCCATGCTAACATCGGTTTACATCTTCAGAGAGCAAAGTTTTTGGTCCAATAACCAGGAAGAGAGTGTTCGGCCTTTGGGGAGGATAGTGATTGAAAGGAGGCAGAAAGCGGGTACCTTGTATTTCAATAACAGGAGAAGAAAAAAAAAAAGTAGAGCTGCTTGAAAGTTTTTAAAAAAATAAACAGTTTTGAGACTCGAGCAGCTGCAAAGCCTCTGTCTGTTTTCTATTTTGATCATTCTGCTTCTCGAGATGACCACATCTTTCAGAGGAAATGAGTCAAAGCCACTCTGTCTTGCTTTTCCAGCTGAGCATGTTCAGTTTCAATGAAGTAATGAATGAACTTGGCCGCACCACCCCCAAGCCTACAACAGCAAACACAGGGCCCTCGGCCAATCAGCAGACACTCCAGGTTTTCAAGTTGAGTTCAAACGGGCTCCCGGAAAGCCAATCAGCGCGCGCGGCTCCGCCCCAAACTCCCGGCCGCGGCCAACCAGGAGCCGGGACGAGCCAAAACACAGCAGCCGACCAATGCCGGGCAGCCCCACGGCGCCGACCTCCGCCAATGGGCGCGGCCGGGCGAAAAGAGAAACAGTGCGGGCCGCAGGCCGCAGGATTCGAATCGAACGTCCGCACCGGAGCCGGGCGCAGGCCGAGCGGCGCGGGCCAATCAGCGGCGGCGGCTCGCGGCCCCCGAACGTTGGACACCGGCCCCGCCCCGCGCCGTTGTTTGTGGTGTCGGCGGCCGCGGGAGCCGGACCGGGACACTCGCCGGGCGGGCGGCGGGCGGCAGGCGGCGAGGGTCCGGAGGCCGCGGGCGGGCGGCGGCGAGCGCGAGCCGAGGGCGGCCGGCCTCCCGCGGCCGCCGAAGCCATGTCGGTGAACATGGACGAGCTGCGGCACCAGGTCATGATCAACCAGTTCGTGCTGGCCGCGGGCTGCGCTGCCGACCAGGCGAAGCAGCTGCTGCAGGCGGCCCACTGGCAGTTCGAGGTGCGCGCGGGCCGAGGCCCGGGGGTCGGGGCAGCCGGGGGAGCCGGGCGGGGGCGGCCGGCCGCGCGCCGCGGGGTCGGGGAGGTCTGTGTGTGTCGCCGCCCGACCGGGCGGTCGGCGGCCGCGCGGTGTGGCGTGGGGCGCGGGCCCGGGGGCGGCGCGGCGGGGGGGCCCTGCCGGCGACACCCCCCCCTCCACCACCGGCACGCGGCCCGGGGACGCCCCCTGACGCGCCGCGGGCCGGGCCGGCCGAGGGGACACGGCGGAGGAGCCCGTGCTGGCGGGGCCGGGCCGGCCGGGCGCTGGTGGGAGGGGGGCTTCCCGCCGCGGCCCGGTTAACCGCCGCCCTGCCGCTGTGCTTGTCCGCAGACCGCCCTGAGCACGTTCTTCCAAGAAACCAACATTCCCAACAGCCACCACCACCACCAGATGGTAAGTGGGTCCGGGCGCCGGCGGGCGGGCGGGGAGCGGGGGCGTCCTCCGCGGCCCGCAGCGCACGGGGGGCGAGGGCGCGGGCCGGGGGCCGCTGTCAGCCGCCGGCGGTGACAGCCATGTTGCCGGGGAGCGCCGCGCCGCGATGTAAACAAAGAGCCAAAATGTCTTCCAGGAAAGAGCGGCTCCCGGGGCCGGCTGGCGCGCCCAACTTGGCGGCCCGGCCCGGGGGCTGCCGGACCCTCGAGCGCGGGCCTGTGCCGGGCGCGCTCCCCGGGACCGGCGGGCGGGGCGGCCGGGCAGTGGCCGGGGGCCGCGGGTGGGGAGGGGGCTCGGATGAAAACCACCGTCTGGGGGGCCTGGGAGCCCTGAGTGAGGGGCCCCGGGGCGCTGGGGGCGCTGGGGGCTCTGTTGACGGGGAGCCCCCATCAAACAACCCAGCTCTGCAGGGAACAGGAAAGGGACAAATCCACCCTGGCTCCGGGAGCTAAGCTCTACCCTGAGAGCCCTGCTCCCTCTTTCCTGTTGTTGGAAAAGGGACAGGCCCCGAGTGTGGAGGAGGGTCGGATTTTGACGAGATAAGGACAAGAATTTGCATTTAATCTCAGTGTGTGAAGACACAAAGTACAGGAAACGGAACGGTTCGCGTCTGGGTGTGCTTTCTTCTCTTTTCCAGGCTGGCCCCCTCAGCTGGAGCCTTTGCCCTCCTGGCCAGTGGGGTGTCCTGCTTTCCAGGGGCACCCGGACCTGGCTTTCACTTCAGAGGCTTGAATGCCTTCCCCTCCCTTCCCCACCCCTCCCCGCTAGTTACCTATTAGCTCTGCTGGGGGAGGAGGGACTGGGCTCCACCGTGGGGATTGTAAAACATTATTCCCCAGGAGATCTGTTGTGGCTTTCCGATTGCATTTTTGGCATTTTTAACACTTGGTGTCCTTACCCCTGGCTCCCTTCTCAGTGCTGCTGCCTTTCCTGGAGAAGCTGCACGAGGTTCCCGTGCTGTGTCTTGTCCTTGGTGCCCTGTTTTCATCTAGTTGCAAAGGACGAGTAGCAGGGTCTATCTTGACCTTTTAAACAGCTCTTCACTTGGAATGGCTGATGCTGTATATAAATCAAAAGAGAAAAACATACTGGAATACAGTGGGAGAACTGTGGGAGCTGCAGGGATGTGGCGGCTAAGGCCAGGTTCCTCGTAAACCAAGAGGGGTCATCTCTAGGAGACCCTCCCCTGCACTGGAACATGGGGAGAGCTCTGGCCCCCACCGTGCAGCAGAGCCTAGGAGCACCCCGGTTCCCAGCTCTCTAAAGAGCCTTGAGGTTCCGTGCACCAGCTTGTAGCCATTCGAAAAAGCCCAGGGGCCTCCAGCACAGCCATTCTGTGATGCTGTGAAAAGGGAGGCTGACCCAGGAGAACTGGGACTAGTGGCCCCTTTAGACCTCGTTATACCTTCTCTGCAAGTCCCAAGGGGTTATAATCTTTTTTTTTTTTTTTTAATTTATGTAAGTAATCTCTGTACCCCACGTGGGGCTCGAACTCAGGACCCCCCCAACATCAAGAGTTGCATGCTTTCCAGCTGGATCAGCCAGGCGCCCAGGGATTATAATCTTTTAAAGCTTTCCTCAAGGCAGGTTTTGTAACATTATAATCGGTGTATCCATCAATACACTACCCATTGCTTACTTCATCAGCACAGTGGAGAATCCCATTCCTGCCCTCAAGGAGTCTGTAATTTTTTGAGAGAATAAATCAAAGGAAAAAAGTTTAAAAAGAACAAGAGAACAGTAGTGGCAAGATAGCAACACCAGAAGTGACCCCAGGGCATGAGTAACTAGTAAATGACTGTCCGGTAAATTACTGTACAGTCACAGTTGGAGGCATCTTCCCAGGTGGGGTGGGGGGGCCTCCGGGTTGAACTGGGGGGGGGGTGCTGAGAAGAGGAGCGAGGCCCTGGCTGGGAAGCAGGGTACAGTGGACATGGTGTGCTAATTTAGGGCTGGCAAACTCCCGTCTGTAGTTGTTAGAAGCGAGGAGCTGGAGGAGTTTTGCAAGCATCTGGCCCAAACGCCAGCTTTTCAGCAAAGTAGAGTGCCCCTCGGAGAGGTTAAGGAACTTGCCCGACAGGGCTGGGTGGACACGGGATGCCCCTGGTCCAGGAGAGGCAGGCCATTCTCTGCTGTCGGGTGGTGGTTGAGACGGGCTTTACTGGCGTGGCCAACTGGGGAAGTCACGATGCTGTGATGCAATTGGCCTCTGCCCGCACCCCCCATTCATTGTTTCCTGCTGCCGAGAAGTCAGCCCAGGGCTGGGGGGCGGGGAGTGGTGGAGGGAGGAGGGAAGTGGTCTGGGTGGGGCCAGGCCTGCTGGGACTCCGGGCAGCCCCTGAGGAAGACAATGGTTGCAGCTCCCCAGCTGCTGAGAGGGCACTGGCCCAGTTAACAGGACAGATTCGCCTCCCTCCCCATTTCTGGCTGGGATTTCACTGCAGAGCTGTGAAAAGCTCCCTCTGCGAGGTGAAGAGCCCTAGAATCTTGCTCCCCTAGCCCCGTGCCTGGGGGAGGGGCTGGTGTTGCTAAAATTAGGAGAAATTCAAAGAAGGACTCCTGTGGCTTCCTGGGAAAGAGAGAAGCTGCTGTGAGGTCAGAACAGGCTTTGTGCAGGCCTTGCTCTCTGCTGCCTCTTCCCCCTGGTTGGATGAGAGAGTTCTGGGTGGCACCCCCTGGCCCCACCCACCGAGCTGCTGGGGGTAGGGGGCGGGCTGCCATCCCCCATATTCTCAGAGAGCCCCACCCCACTGTGCCCTCCTCCAGGCCTTGCTCCTCGCAGCTGGGGTCCCTGATCAGAAAGGGTGGGAGTTTGGAGGAGTTTCGCAGAAAACAGATGTTGGGGTGCTTGTAAGTACCTACCCCCAGGAGGAGGGCTGAGGGGACAGAAGAGGCCGAGACTCTGCCAGCACCCCACCAACACGTGGGGGAGATGTGGGGACACAGAAAACCCCAATCCCTGCTTTTTGTCCTTGGGGAGCCCAGGCGTGAAGTACAGATGAGTCAGAGTTGGCTAGAGATCAGAGAGCTGGGGCCCGCAGTTCTCGGGGGCCCTCACCACCCTGGGAGTCCGAGCCCAGGAATCCCCTCTTTGCAGCCTGTAGTCTCAGACAGTGTGTTTTGGTCCGTTGACTTGAGCTCCAGGCCTCAGTTTCCTCATCTGTGCCCGGGCATTGAGATACTGAAGACAGAGCCTCCAGGGCCTCTGGCTGGAGCCAAGTGAGCCCAGATGCCGAGAAGGTGCAGGTCCTCCTACGTCGGCAGAGGAGGGAGACCCTTGGGTCTGGCTGCCTTCCTTTGACCGAGGACCTCGGAACGGCCGAGGGCGGATTGCTGAGGGAGCCAGCTGGTTTCTTACCCAGGCCGAGGCGCTAAGCGCCGGTGTCCTGGGCTGCTCTCTCGTGTCCTCACTTGAATCCGACACCCTGCCTTCTGGTCGGACTTAACCCTTTGCTGCGGACACTCCTCTGGGCATCCCCACCCGGCATGCAGGAAACACTCTTTGGTTTAAAAAAAAAAAAAAATTGTCGGGGTTTGTCCTTACTTTTTGTTTGTATTGGCTCGGGCTGAGAAGGGTGCTTCTCTCCTGTTGAAGCTGCCCAGGGACCCACAAATGGGAATGGAGGCGTGGCCGGCCTGGGTGAGCCCCCCGCAGGCCCTGTGGGTCCACGGGGCACGATGGCTCAAAGTTGGGGGCTGCGTGCCGGGCCCCTTTGCGACACCTGTGTTCTCTCCCAGCAGATGTGCACCCCCAGCAACACGCCTGCCACACCGCCCAACTTCCCTGACGCACTGGCCATGTTCTCCAAGCTTCGTGCCTCCGAGGGCTTGCAGAATAGCAACAGCCCCATGACGGCCGTGGCCTGCTCCCCCCCTGCGAGCTTCAGCCCCTTCTGGGCCTCGTCCCCACCCAGCCACCAGGCCGCCTGGATCCCGCCCTCCTCCCCCACGGCCCACAGCTTCCACCACCTGCACCACCCGCAGCCCACGTGGCCCCCCGGAGCACAGCAGGGGGGCTCCCAGCAGAAAGCCGTGGCTGCTGTGGATGGCCAGAGATGAGACTGGATGCCGCCGGGCGCTGGGCTGGAGCTGGGGCGTGGGGGGGGGAGCAGTCCAGGGTCGTGGGGACACAGGAGGGCTGGGGTGGGGGGGGCGGGGTGGGGGGTTTCCTGAAGAGCGCACTGGAGGATTTTATAGAAGAATTTTTTGGGGGGGGAGGGGGGAGTAAACTTCCTGAGCCACTTGGGTCCTTCAGGAGTTTCTCTTCAGACAAGTTTTTTTCCTCTTTTTAATATATAACTATAATATATATGACTATATAAATATAACTAATGTTATGTGAAATGAGGCTGGCTGACTGCGGTGTTGGGGTCAGCAGGGAAGCCCGGAGTGTCTCCTTGGGCCAGCACCCCCCCCACCCCTCGCCCCAGGGCAGGTGCTTGCAAGCCAGGTGGGGTGACCTGCAGCCCCAAGGGGTCCGCTGGCTGCCTCCCGGAGCTCACCCCTTCGGGAATCAAGAGGACCACCGTGGATCCGCTCCGAGGAGTCCCACGGCAGGGGCCCCCAGAAGCGCCTGGCGGCCAGAGGTGCAGAGGCCCCTGGCCATCATAAGTGCTCCCCGCCTGGACTTCGTGGCTGGCTCCTCAGTGACCCCACAGCTCTGTGTGTCTCCCGGTGTCACCTGTCGCCAGCCGGATGTATGGGGCTTGTGCCGAACTAAAGAGCTGGCTTGGGTCAGGGGCTGAGGCTCTGCCTAGCGGGGGTCTTGCCTCTCCCACTGTGTGTCTCACCTGAGGGGATGGCAGAGTGGAGAGCTTAACTTTGGATTTTCTTCCCAAATCAATCATCTCACCAGGGCGAAATTTTAATTTAAAAACTTAAAAGAGACTTTTCTAACTTCCCTGGTTTGCGGTTCCTTTATTTCCTGGGTAGGAACAGGGGTCTCCATGGGAAGAGGGGGGCGGAGCTTCAGTGGGGCGTGGCTGGTCCCGGTATTGGGTATTCTGACGGGGGGGGGGGGGGGGGGCGTGTTGATAGGACCAGCTGGGTCCCGCTGACTATGGGAGGGAGAGGAGGGCCTGGGTCTGACCGGCTTCTGACCCTCTCCCTTTCTTGGCCCTTGGGGTGTGGCCTGCCCTAGGCTGGCACTTTGCCCTGGAGCCTTTGTCTTGTCTGCAGTGGGGAAGCTGCTCCTCCGAGGCCCCCCAGGCATCTTCCCACTGGGCCCCTCCCTTCTGTCCCTATCCTCAGTCCCTGGGGATAGTGTGGCCCTTGACTGCGTGTTGAGTGGTCATCTCCCAGAGGTCGACCAAGGCTGTCCAGGATCCACAGAGACCGGGTGGGTCCCAAAGGAACTGGCTTCCTTGCCCTTCCCACCTTCCCCGCAGCCTCCAGCCACTGGATCAGAGACGGTTGGCAATTCCTGTCCCAATGGGGCCTTTGCTCAAATGATCCTCAACTGGGTGGTGGGTGCTACCTTTTTTTTTTTTTTTTTAAGCTTTTTATTTGGCAGAGAGGCTGCGAGAGAGAGAGAGAGACACAGAGAGACAGAGAGAGAGAGGAGAAACAAGCAGGGGGAGTGGGAGGGAAAAGCAGGCTTCCCACCCAGCAGGGAGCCTGATGTGGGGCTCCATCCCAGGACCCTGGGATCATGACCCAAGCTGAAAGCAGATGTTTAAGGATTGAGCCACCCAGGTGTCCCAGGAGAGATGCTACCTTGTACCTCCCTGTGCCCTGAGACCCCTAAAACTTACGTGTGTGCTTGTGTGTGTGTGCGCTGTGGGAAGGGGGCTTTTCTCTCCCTCCTCAGCAGCCAGAGCCCTGTGATGGACCCTGCTGTAGACTGGGGCTGGAGGGGCTGGAGGTTCATAGCCAGAGGGGGAGTGACACCTGAGAGGAGCCCTAGGGAGCACGCCCCCTGCAGTGGCCCCTGTGCAGCCGGACAGAACCTGCCGGCAGAGCCCTCTGCCCCCTGCATGGGATGGTTTCCTCTGAGGCCGGGTTAGTCCTTCCAGTTTTGTTTCCTGGTTGGAAACCCCTGGGCCGCCTCCCGGCCTCACCCCTAAGCCAGCCCACCTGTGCTTTCCAGCTGCGAGGGGAAGTCCCTGGAGGGCCCGTGGGCGGCCACGCTGGGACCACAGCCTGGGGACGGTGGGCGGCCTGGCCCAGGTGCGAGGATGGGGGCTGGCCTGCGAGGCTTGGGGAATGTCCTCCACTCCCTGTCCTTGTCTTGGCGCGGGGAAGGCCTGGGCGCCGAGGCCTGGGCTGTCCTGCTGCTCCTCCCTGCCAAGCTGGTGAGTTTGGATTCTAGGCCAGGGACACTGAGCCAGGAACCTGCTGACATCTCCCAGGCTGGGTGAGAAACAGGAGCCCGAGCAGGAGCAGAGGGGCTAGAGCTGGCCCTCCTGCTCGGGGAGAGAAGGGCGCCTGGCCTGAGACCTTCCTACCGGGCCCCCAGGGTTCAAGCTGTTCCCCTCTTCTTACCCAGCCAGGGCATTAGATCATTGTGAGAAGATGGAGGGGATCTTGGCCCATGGGGAAAGCGGGGGGGGGGGGGGGGGGGGGGAGAGAACACCGCCCCCGCCCATAGGGAACACCTGCCCCACCCCCATGACACCCTCCTTTGCCCACACGGGACTGGGGAGAAACCCTCTTCTGGGCAGTTTCCTGCCACACTTTCCTTTCGTGTGCGATTTGTCACCCCATCCCCTCCCACCTTAAAGCGAGCCTCTTGTGTGAGACATCCCTTCCCTATGTTGGGGTGACGAGGAGTGGGGCTGGGGGCCTCCCCTGAGAACAAACCTGAAGACAGAAAAGCTGCTTTTGTGACTTCAGAGGCCTCCGGGGGAGGGCGGTTCTCCCTCGTCCCTGGGGCCCCAAGGGGGTCTGGGGGCTCATCCCATACCCGCTGAACTCAGCCGCCACCCCTCGCTCCTCTGTCCCCTCAAACCGGCCAAGACCTTTAGCGCAAAGGACCCTAGATAGCAGTGAACCCTCTTGCCTCTTGGAGGTCAGTGGAACCCAGCAGGCTGGGGCAGTACAAAGGCTAGGCCTCCCGGCTGCTGGGCACCATGGCAGTCCCCTGGCTAAGCCCCTCCCGACACACTTCTGCTCACACTTTTCACTCTTTCTGGGGAGGGGGGATGGGGAGCAGGGAACCGGCCTAGGCCAGGCAGTCCCTCTTTGCCTCGGCAGCAGCCACTCAAGGGTAAGCTGTAGAGGACAGCAACCAGAAACCTTCCCAGGTGGCCGGGGCCCTGCTCCCCGTGGGATGTGCCAGAAACACCCCAGTGGGCCAGGCCACCCTGTAGGCCAGCAGCCTCGGGGTCCCGCGGAGGTCAGGAGAGAGCCCGCGGGGGTGAGAGCGGCTCCTACCATGGCCTACCAGCCCTGGGCTCTGGCCTCCACAGCTGCTTTTGAAGCCCCACACCCTTGGAGGGTTGCTTCACCCATTTTGGGGGGTGGGGGGTTGTGGTCTCATTCTCACGCTGCGAGTCCAACCCATTCTCCAACTGGAGGCCGGCCACCCGGACCGGGGGTGGGGGGGGGGTGGTCTGGCGGGGCCCGGCCTGCAGGGTCCCCCACCCTTTCACTCCGTCTTCCCGAGCCAAGACCACAGAAGCCTCGCTGCCCCAGGCTTCTTCCTAAGCATTTATTAACACCTGTGCTCACTGAGCAGTGGTGGACCGCGGTCCCCGGGTGGGCTCCTCAGGCCCCTCCCCGGGGGGCAGGTCCATGTGCATCTCCAGCCCGCTGGGGCTGGGCGGGTGGGCCGCGCCAGGCTGGGCGAGGCGCCCCTCGGACGACAGGGGTCTGTCTTTCCGTGGACGAGGAGCAGCTGTGAGACATGTGAGATGTGGGGGCTGAGATGGCTTCCATGCCCCACACCCCCCCGCAGCCCACCTTGCCCGAAGTGCCGGCAGCACGGGGGAGGGCAGAGTGCTGGAGAGGGGGCCTGCAGGGCTGCGGTGGGCCTTGCAAGCCCGCACAGGAGCTCCTGAGCAGAGTTCCTTGCTAATCTCCGGGAGTTAAAAATCATCAAGGCCTCCGTGGGTGGCCGAGAGCCTGGCTCTTAGGTAAAGTTTCCTCTAGTGATCCAGGGGCTGTTGAGGCGCTGGCCACACCAGCAGGTGCAAGAATTGCTCCTAAGACTGTCCTCTCCCCTCTCCTGCTCCCCTAACATTTTAGGTGTCCTGAGGGTATATAGTGGAGTGCCAGGGAGGGGGGGCTAAGTGCCCTAAGAACACAGTCACAGCCCTGCACTCTGTCCCCCACTGAATCGTCTGTCCCCGCCTGCTCTGCTTTGTGGCCAGCATAGGTTCCGGAGGCAGACAACTTAGGTCTGAATTCCACTCCTGCTGCTTCCTAGCTGTGTGACCTTGGGCGAGCACCTTAACGTCTCTGTGCCTTTGTTTTCTTAGCCGTAAATGAGGCTCTCAGTGGTCCCTGCCTCTTCATGTTGGTGTGGGGATTAAAACTGTACGTGTCAAGCCCCTCACAGTGCCTGGCTGGAGAGAGTAAGTAAAGGCGAGGTGCCCTGACTAGCACCATCACTCCTCTCTGTTTCCGCTTCCTCTGGGCACTCACTGAGTGCTGGGACTGGAATGGGTGGTAAAGGGCAGCAAGGCTGGGCGTTTAACAGGGCTGGGGGAAAGGGGGCAGCCCTCAGACCTCCTGCAGGCATCCGCAAAGTGTGCAAATGGAACTTTTTACAGGAAGAAGAGCAGCCCCTTTCGTTAGATCCCCTTTCTTGGGTGCCCTGACCCTGAGCAGCACCAATCCAGGGCCCCCCTTTACAGGCAGATGAGGAAACAGGTCTGGATGCAGGGGTGGGGAGACTTGCTCGGAGTCACTTGAAGGTGATCCGGCCTCGTGGTGATTCAGGCCAGTGTCCCTCTCTGGCCCCCAGGGATGGCTGGACCCTGGGGGACCCTTAGCCCCCAGACGTTTAGGCAGGAGTTAGCCCCTTGGGGGACAACAGGGACTCAAGGGACCGTCCAGGCCTGGGGGTGAGGAGAAGCTCCCCCCCAGATGAGGTCGGACTGCGCCACCAGCTGCCGCACAGAGCCGACCACTAGCTCCAGGAGAGTGAGCACCTGTGGGGGGGGGGGGGCTTGGGCCTGGAGCCAGAGCCCTGGGCTACAACCCTGCTCCTGTTCCCTCTCCTGGGAGATGGGGACAGTAACAGCATCTACCCCCCAGCCCTGCGACATAAGAACAACTCAGTAGGGTGCCTGGGGGGGCTCAGTGGTTTAAAACCTCTGCCTTTGGCTCAGGTCATGATCCCAGGGTTCTGAGATCGAGCCCCGCATCGGGCTCTCTGCTCAACAGGGAGCCTGCTTCCCCACCCCGCCACCTGCCTCTCTGCCTACTTGTGATTTCTGTCTGTCAAATAAATAAAAACTTTTTATTAAAAAAAAAAAAAAAGACGAACTCAGTAAAGATGCATTTTTCTCCCTTCTCCCTCCCCTCCCATCTCTCAGCTCCCAGGCACTTCCTCTCTCCAGGGAGATAAGCGCAGAGACCAGTCGTGGGCAGGGAAGGGGGCCGGCGGGCACGCAGGAGAGGCCTGGGGGCAGTGGAGGCCACCGGGAAGGCCAGAGGGAAGCTACCTGGGCTGTTGCCAGCCAGCATCTGGGCACTCTGAGGTCTCGAGGGCAGCTGGCCGTTGTCGCTGAGGGACTGCTGCCTGCGCACGTGGGGCCGGGACTGCTTGGCCTTGTTGTGCTTGGTCATCCCGGAGACGGAGGCTGGCGGGGGACGGTGAAGGGGAGGGTCCATTCTGAGATGCTGAGTGGGAGCTCTGTGGGGACCCGTGGGGATGGGGAGAGGGCTGCAGGGCCGCTGGTCACGGCCGCCTCGGGTGGGGGGGGGGGGCTTCCCAGTCGGAACTAATGGATACGCCCCTTCTAAGCACTCCATTCGTTCCCGTGTCCATCCTTCCATCCACCCACCCACTCAGATATGCTCTGAGGACCTACAGCCGTGAGCCCTGTGCCTGGTGCTGGGGGAGCTCTGACCTGGGCTCACGTTCAGTGCACACGAGCCCTAAGAGTGGGTGGGGCTTTGGGAGGGGGCGGGGAAATGCAGCAAGTGGCGGGGGGCTGAGGAGGGGCACTTTGAGTTTCGAAGGAGGGGTAGGACTGGGTCCTGCTGGTGCTGGGAACAGAGGCAGAGGCAGGCAAGCCAATGGGGCAGCACGAGGAGGAAGGCTGGCACGAATGTGTCATGGGGCCACGCCGTCCCGGCTCACTGGCTGAGACTAGACGGCTGTCCCCGACCTGCCAACGCTGACCTGGGGCTTTCAGAGCATTTGGAATCGGGGCAGTAGCAGGAGGAGGCACCCACGATCCAGGGGCCCCATGGCCTTCCAGGGGCTGGGCAGACCCCGAGGGACTCCTGGGCAAGGAGCCTGAGGAGTGTCCGGGCCCCTGGGACACTCACTGTCTTTGGTCAGGATGCCTGGCAGCCTTGTATCCATCCGTCCCTTGTAAATATGTCCATCCAAGCCCAAGATATCCACCTCTTCATGCTAGCGGGGGGGGGGGGGGGTCGGGGGGGGGGATATCCATTACCACATGGTCCCTAGAGCATGCCCTCCGGTCCTTCCTCCATGAGGTCAGTGGCACCAAGGGACGTCCTCCCCCCACTCCCAGAACCCTCCCCCGGGCTCTGGCAGCGCCAGGACGCAGGGAGGGCCCGTGGTGGGGGTGGCAGGGCTCGCTGGGCAGGAGGCCCAACAAAGCCTGAGAACCAGAGGCTTTCAGAAACAGCCTCCAGGCAGAGGGCTAGTCATCTACCCTTCTGGTGACATTTTCCAGAACGACTTGAGAACGTGGGGTCCTGTGAGGGCCCTCTCTCTTCGCTCCCAGGCAGCACCCCAACCTTCATGGCGATCTGGACCTCCTCGGTGGGGTACAGGCCCTGGGACAGGTGCTGGAGACGGCTGCGGCGGTAGGGGTACGTGAGGGTGTGGCTGCCCCCGCAGCGCCGGGGCACGCTCGAGTACACGTAGTCGGCTGTCTCTGGCACCCTGTGGTGAAGACGGTGTCCCCTGGGACCCAGCTATGTGGGCGCCAGCCAGCCGGGGATGGGACAGCTGTGGCGGGGGTCTCCAGGAGCCAGGGCAACGCAAATTCGCTGCCGGGCCACCCTGAAGACCACTAATAGCCTCTTTCTCCTGCCCGCCGTCCCCCTTCTTGGGCAGGGCGTTCCCCGGCAGTGGAGCAGACGTTCACAGGGCTGTGGGTGGGCAGAAGCTGAGCCCCGCGGCCAGGGGCCCCGTCTGTGTGGTCCTACCGTTTGTAGCAGGGGGAGCTCAGGCACTGTGCCTGCAGCAGCTCCCGGATCATCTGGCTGCTGGCCTTGACCGAGCCTCCGAAGTGGATCTGCACCTTCTCAATGTCCATCAGCATCTTGGAGTGCATGGTGCGCAGGCGCCCCACGCTCCGCTCCAAGTGCGCCAAGTCGCCCCGAGGGAAGGCGGTGCCGCCCAGCTTGAGGCTGTGGGGCACAGGCGGGTGGGTAAGGGGGCCACGCCAGCCCTTTATCTATGCCCTTTTAAGCAGGACCCTGTGTGGGCAGGAGCCCTGCCCGTAGCACCCCAAGGGACCCCAGATGGGGCGGGGTGGAAGCCAAGAGGGGGAGCAGCCCGGCACACTTAGCCCTCCCTACCTGGAACCCTGAGGGTTCCAAAGTGCAGTTTGAAACCATCCTTACCACTGAACCCCCATCCTTGGGAGATGGAAATGCGGCAGGGAGGTGGGCAGGAGCCCAAGGAGTGTACATTATGTCCTGACCTCCTCCCCCAACAGTCACTGGGCCCACCCTCTGGCTGGGTAACATCGGACCCCTCCCTGCCTCCCCCGCTGGGGCTGCTGAAGCATCTGGGGGTGTGAGGAGGTGAAGAGGTCCCCCGCCGGCAGCCTCAACATTGTCCCACTGGGACCCCCAACAGGGACTCAAAGGCAGGTGATGACTAAATAGGCCTCCACTCTTCTTACTGGGAAGAAGTGGGGGGCTAGCCCAGAAATTACTCCATGCCCCCCACTGTCCAACCAGGAGGAAGAGCCTCTCCAGAGAGCCACTTGCCCTCCAGCCTCTGCCCGGTCTCCCTTGCGAAGCCTCCCCCGGGAGCCCGCTGCCCCGTACTTGCGGCTCTGCTGCCGGACCTGCTCCAGCTCGAAGATAGTGTAGGGGCGGATGGAACGGTGCCCAGGCAGGGCTGGGCCCACAGGAGTCACCGGGATAAATCTGGGCAGGGACAGAGAGAAGAGGACCGTTGGAGCGTGAGAAATCCCATTCCTAAAGCCAGGACTCCACAGTCTATGTGCCCGAGGAGGCTTCCCGTCCAGGGTGTGGCAGAGGGAAGGACGGAGGGCTAGCAAGTGGTGAGGCGTATAGGAATGGACCCGGGGGAGAGGAGAGGAGGAAGGACAAGAGTTGGAGGCAGGTAGGGAACCCAGGAGACACAGCACCAGCTGGGGCTGGCCAGGTGTGGCACTCACTGTCCAGTCACAGCTGTCTCCAAGGGCCGGTCACAAGAGAGGCAGTGGAAATGTGCCAAGAGCTGCCTGTGAGGAGTGGGATACACGCAGAGGGTGAGTGTCCTGCCCGGAGGGTGGGGAGTGGGAGAGATGGAGAACACAGACGGCCTGGGGCCCTCTGCAGGCCTGGCAGGCCGGAAGCTTGGCTCACCAGGGTGGCAGGTCCCAAGCCACCAGAGGCAGATCTGGTCCCTGTTCCCTGGGAACACGCTAGCTCCTAGGCGTGCCTGCTCTGGGGTGCCTCTCCAGCACCCACCTGTGCCAACCCAAAGCCAGCAGGGCTTCAAACGGCCCCTGACGGAGGCCCTGTGTGAACCTCGGGCGCCCTCTGGCGGCCAATAATGGAAACCCGGGGATTCAAGCCTGCCCCAGGGCAGACCAGGGACCCCCTAGAGCAGGCTCAGCTCTGGGGACTGTGGGCCCATCCCCGCCTCGGAGGCCCCAAGGAGCACGCCTGTGCCAGAGAGCTTTAGCCTTCCCTCCCCACCCTTTCTCCAGCGCAGGAGGAACCAGCCTAAGACGGAAGAGCTTTTCAAGCTCAGATTCAGTCCCTGCAGCTAGGGGATGGTCCAGTGGGATCAGCCTCTCCCCCAGGGCACACTGCGCTTGCTGGTGCGAGCTGTTCCTCCGGGGACCCCCTTCCCAGCCCCCCGCTGTGGTCCGCACCCCACCTCCGCATGACCGCTGCCTCGTCCGCCTGGTAGAGGGGAGAGCGCTCCTTGAGCTGCTGCCGCAAGGACTTCCAGCGGTCTTCCAGCAACTTCTTCAGGGGGTCCAGCTCCAGGCGGTCCAGCTGCGGGTGGCGGTGGGTGAGCAGTGAGCGCTGGGAAAGCCGGATGGGGGCAGGGAGTGATCTGCCGCCTCCAGACAGGAGCCTCTGTCTGCCCTCACCTTGCTGTCCATCTCCACCAGGAGCTTGTCCAGCATCTTCTGCCAGTCCTGCTCGTGGCCACTCATCTTCGTCACCAGCTCCTGCATCATGTGGTTCAGCTGCTCCGTGGTGGCATCGAACTGGACACGGCTCACTTTGGCCGCCAGGGCGCTCTTGTCAGCCTTCTGGCCGGAAGAGGGGAGGGGGCCCCAGGTGGGAGAGAGCCGTGGCAGGGCCCCATGACCCTGACATCAAGCCTGGACACTGAGCTCCCTCCAGGCTCCGCTCCACTCCTGGCCTTTCAAAGAAGGACCAGTGAGACCTCGTGGGACACAGGGCGGCTCTTCTGGGCCTGGCCCTTACTTACCACGTCAATCTCCATCTCCAGGTGCTCCCTGTTGGCCTTTTCCTTCTCGAGCTTCTCTAGGCCCTGGTACAGCACCTGGGAGGTGGGGGAGCGGAGAATGAGGAGCCAGGATGGGAACGGCCTCGCACCCCACCTCACCCCACCAGCCGCCCGCGGGCCCCTCACGTCAATGTCCTTCTGCTTCTGCCGGTGGTCTTCGATGAGGCTGCTGGTGGTGATGTTGAGCTTCTCGCAGTCGCCCTGCACCTGCAGGATGGCGCTCTGGACGTGGCCCAGCAGCTCTTCATCCTGTGGCAGGAGGCACAAAGGCAGGCTCCAGGGGACCGCTGCTGGTGTTACTGTCCCGCCTGGGCCGCCCTTAGAACATCGCCCGAAGGCTCCTGGCTGGTTCAGGTGCTGAAGTGGCTGCCTTCGGCTCAGGTCATGGTTGTCTAGCGTCCAGGGATCGAGCCCTGTGCCCGGCTCCCTGCTCAGCAGGACAGTCTGAGTCTCCCTCTCCCCCTGCTCGTGCACTCTCTCTCTCAAATAAATAAAATTTTTAAGATATCACCCAACAGGTAGGCCAACTTTGGGCCCCATTCTGGCTCTCCACAATGTCCCCCTGATCGTGGGGAGGCTCTCTGCTCTTTCTGTGTCCCTCCACGGCACGTGAGATTCAGTCCCCCACCTCCCCATGGTCCAGCCTTGAGGGACCTGGCCCCCCGGAGGGAGTGCCCAGCAGAGGCTCGAGGCTCCAGACTGGTGTGCTGCCCTGTGGCTCCTGAGAGCTGGGGTGTGGGCTACCATCTTTACACCTGCCCTGAGCAGGATCTCAACTCCAGAGCCTAAGAGGCAGGACTCAGGGACTCGAGACTTGTCCCCACCAGGAAGACTGCCCTTCGCTGGGGAAGTGAGAAGGGGGCTGGCATACTGCTGTAAACTGCGTCAAGGAACCCCAAGCTATGCCAGTGTCCCCCGAGGCACGTGAATGCACGGCCCCATCCCCATGGAGCCAGGGTTTCCCCCTGGTCTCATGTCCCCAGAGCTAGTTCTGCTCCTACCCTCGCTGTGACCCAGTGAAAGGACCAGGGACTTGTGTGGGGTCAGTAAAGGGCTCCACTGTGGCAAGCTGGCCCTGAGGCCAGTTAAGTGCCACCAGCGGCTCCCCAGTCTGTGGGTCTCCAGGCTGTGGCTCCCCACTGTGGGGCATAGGAGGCCACTCCAGGAGGGGGGCCGGTGGGAGTCACCTGGCTCTGGAGCTTGGCTTTCTTGGAGGGCCGGGAGGCAGCCAGATTGTTGACCATGTCCTGAAGCTGCTCGTAGCGCCGCACCAGCGTGCTGACCTGGTGGCTCAGGTCCAGGCTGCAGGCGGGGCAGGTGGCCTCCGGGTCAATCTGGCCAGGTTCCAGATTGGACAGCGTCTTGTGAGGAGCCATGCTCAGGGACAGCAGCGTGGAAGATGAGGCCATCATGTTCTCGATGATCGCCCTGAGCTTGTCAAGCTGGGTGTGGGCAAGAAGGCAGGTGCAGAGCAGTGAGCAAGGCACGGCCGCGACCTGTCCACACTGCCAGCCCCACGTGATTCAGGCAGTCGCTGCCTCTGCCAGGCCCTCACAGAGTGTGGGGCATGTAGGAGGCGCCCAGGGCCCGTCTGTTAAATAGCAAACAGAGTTCTCGGCGAGTACGGCCCTGATGCTGAATAAAACCCTTACAGGACGGAGGTCTCTGGACCTTTCTCCAGCCAGCTCGTTGATTCAGTGTGAGGACACGTCTCTTTAGCTAAATCCTCGAGTGGTGACCTCTGTTAGTCCACCAACACTTACAGGAGCTTGACGACACCCAGACACAGCTCTGGGCCCTCTGCTGCTCGCACATGCTCTGTCCCCAGCTAGCATTCGGTAGCGAGAAATCAGTGGGACGGGTGCGACTTCTGTTGCAGGGGTCTCCCCTGGTCTGCGCAGGAGCAGGTGCCGTCCACTGGCTCTCCTGCCCTCTTCTGTTTCCCACAGTCCCCGTGCGTCACTGCACATGACGGGTCCCAGGTTGGCACCGGTTCTGGGTCAGCCAGTCCCACAGCCGTGGGACCTCTTGCCTGGCTCAGAGAGGGGCCGGGCCAACCGAACCCCCTCTCTTGGAAGTGTGCAACATCGCGGGGCCTAGGCAGCCCCTGTGGGCCATGTGCGAAAGCTGGCTGGGTGCACGGTGGGAGGGAGATGTGGCGGTGTTGGAGGGCAACGGGTCAGGACAGGGACACAGAAGCACAGGTGCGCACAGAAACAGACGTGAAGGATGGAGCCCGGGCGGCGCCGGCCAGACTGCCTCCTTGGCCTGGAAGTTCAGCCTTTTCCAGCGCCCCACACCAATGCACTTTCAACCAAGCTCCCCTGTGCCTGAGCTCAGTGAGACTCCTACTTGCTCCCAGAAGAACCTACATGCTTCTGAAGTGTCCGTAAGTGTGGCAGAGGGCCCGTGGGGTAAAAGGATGGGCTGATTCTCTAGGAGAGAGGAAGGTGCCTCCCCAAACTATGGGCTTTTCAGTGGAGTTGTGAAGGGTAAGTAGGAGCCCGGTAAGTGGGGATGACAAGGACATTCCGGGACGAGGAGCAGCATGGGAAAGCAGCTGTGTATTCAGAGGTAGGAAGCTGAGACGGCGGAAAATGGGGAGAGCGGAGGCCGGTGCCCTGAAGAGTCTGTGGTAGGAGCCCGGGCCTGCCCGGAGTGTGGCTACCAGGACAGCCCTGGAGGTTGCTAAGCTTAGATGTGAGCTGCGGACACAATCTTCTACTCCTAGAGCCTCACACTGGACAAATGGCTTTGGGGTCAAGAAATGGTACATGCCTGCGGGGTGTGGGAGTGGCCCAGAACTTGGCTTTTATCCCCGAGGCACTCCTGATGTCAGTCCCCTTGGCCCCGTGGCTTTTCCCGTCCGGTCCTCCTGCAAGTACTCACAGGGCCGGTTCTGGTCCAGACGCTCTTCAGTGGGAAGAGTCTGGAATGACCCGCGATTGCATCACTCAAGATTTAAAGGCAGACGCTACCGGAGCACCTGGGTGGCTCAGTTAGTTAAGCGTCTGGTTCTTGCTTTCGCCTCAGGTCATGATCTCAGGGTCCTGGGATCGAGCCCCGAGTCAGGTTTCACACCTGCACAGAGTCTGCTTGTCCCTCCCTCTGCTCTTGCCCCCCCTTGTGCTCTCTCTTTTTCAAATAAATACATAAAATCGTAAAGGCAGACACTAACAAGAGGATGGAAAGACAGCCCACAGAATGGGCCAAATCCTCGCAGATCTGTGACCGCTGAGAGTCTGGCAGCCCCGCCCTCCACGGCCAACTGAGAAGAGCCCTGGTCTCACCTGGTCCTGTAGGTAGAGGGAGGCTTCGGAAACTGAATGCTCCATGCTGACCTTGCCCCGCTCTTGGCTCTCCCTCAGCTCGGCCAGTTCCTTCTCGATGTCAGCCACGGTAACTCTGAGAGACGCGCAGAAGACACGGCCTGGCGCCACCACCCATCCCAGGGGCCGGGCCCACGTGTCCTACGAGGGTCAGAGGAAGACCCGCACCACGGCTCCTGGGCCCGCCCCACGGCAGGCGCTATCTAGGGAGTCCTGGGCGCTGCTTGTCCGGGAAGTGGGTGCCCGCGTGCCCGCGTGCCGACCTGAGAGGTTTCTAGGGGGTGGGACCTGGCCCCACCAGGAGAGGGCCCTGTGGGAGCTCTGGCAAGTGCCCTCCTCCAGCCTCCGTCTGGGGACAGAGACTGCTGCTGCTGGACTGTTTTTTTGTTGTTTTGTTTTTAATTTTTTTTAAAAGATTTTATTTATTTATTTGACAGACAGAGATCACAAGCAGGCAGAGAGGCAGGCAGAGAGAGAGGAAGGGAAGCAGGCTCCCTGCTGAGCAGAGAGCCTGATGCAGGGCTCGATCCCAGGACCCTGGGGTCATGACCCGAGCCGAAGGCAGAGGCATTAACCCACTGAGCCACCCAGGCGCCCCGCTGGACTGTTTTAAGAACCTCGGAAACTTCTACCAGCCACTTGAACTACATATGGCCACCCTGAAGGGCAGACACAGCCAGGGTCAAAGACAGGGGCCAGTTCAGACTGTGAGTGAGCCAAAGGCAGCCTTCACCTCCTTGGCTGGGGCGAGGCGATGCCCGGACACAAGTTGCGCTCGGGAGGGGTATTTTACCTGAGGATTCCCAGCTGCAAGCTCAGCGAGCCGTCCTTCGTGTCTTTTCCTGTTTCGTGCTCCCCGTTGCCCTCCAGGATCTTTTGCATCCTCTCCGTCTGCAAACCCAGCGGAAGAGGAAGGTCAGGCTTAGGCTTGAGTTCTTGGCCTTCTGCATATGCGTCCGCAGCCCGAGGAAGCCCCTTTCCTGAGCCCTCATCCTGATCCAAGCCTCTGACAAGAAACATCTGTCTGTCTGTCCCTTCTGGACGTCCATCCATCCATCCGCTCACCCATCTATCCACCCGTCCTGCGGCTGTGGACAGCTGGCGTTAAGAGAACCACTGAAGATCTGGTAGCCCCTTGCCATGGCCACCGGCCCCGGAGCATCCCCCAAACTTGGCTCCAAGGCTGTTGGAAACGGCCCCCATGTAATGAAAAGAGCACTGGCCTCCTTGTTGGCTCCGCTGAGTCTCAACAGTTTTGAGCGTGCGGTGTGAGACCCAGGAGCTGAACATGATGTCACCTGAGGGACATTTCCTACCTGACAGGCTTGTAAAAATCCAACGAGATAATAATGTCAGCGCAAGGACGGTGCCATCCATCAAAATACAAGTGGAAAGTGGGATTGCGGGCCCTCAAAGGCAGAGTAGGCGGGCCCTCCCTTACTTACTTTTGCTTTTTCCTGTCGAACTTCTTTGGTTAAAGACTTTAAGGTATTCAGCTGTTCCTGCAGGTCTGGGGGTATAGCCTTTTTGACTGTGAACAATGGAGGCCTTATTCGTCAAAAGGGTTAGATCTCCAGCAGGCTCCCAATCCCTGTTTCCAGCCCCCATGGTGAAGCCCCGCCCAATCTCTGTTCCCAGCCCCCGTGGTGAAGTCCCCCACCCCCACCAGCAAACAGCAGGACCCCCCACTTCTGCTTTTCCCGGTGATGGGGGAGGGGGGTGGGATGGAGAGGAAAGAGAGGTGTCCTTACCCTCTAAAAAAATCCACCTAATGCTTACTATCCCAAAGGACTTTGGGACTACTAACCCACACTTGGCACCCAACTCTCAAATCTTAATTATTCTCTGGGCCCACCACTGTGCATGGACCGAGGTGAAGCTGACTTCTTCGGCGTGCTCCCTCCCCGCCCACCGGCCTCCGCGGCTGTCCAGGTAGTCTGCCAGGGCACCGGAACCGCCTCACTCTTTTCCTGAGGCTCCTTCGCTCCGAGTTGTTTAATTCCAACTTTTGGACCCCAAAGGCTATAGTAGAGCCCAGAAAGGCTAAGAAGGGACATGCTATTTGCAGCGACTCAGGAAGCAGCCCAGCAGCCCGAGGAGGCCAGGGGATGCCGGATACCCAGAGAGCGGCCCCTCCTCCGCGCCCCTGGAACCCACCCATGAGGCCGAGCAGGTACTGGATCTTCTCCAGGTCGGTCTGGCCAGCCTGCTCTTCATCCAGCTCCTTCATGTTCTCCTTGAGCTCTACATAGAGCCCGAGGAGCTCTCCCATCAGACGAAATGTTTCCACTGCCATGGGGAAGGTCGGAGCTAATTTATCCAGCGAGTCACGTCTCTCGCTCTGGAAATCACTCTTTTCGGAGGAGACTCGGAGGAGATAGCTGAGAGAGTCCGCGCTCCTGGGAAAGGCGGCTGCTTGGCTGGGAGTAGTCCGGACCGGAAAGGCAGGCTGGCCTGAGGCATATATTTGTTTTGGATCCAAACCCATCTGGACACGCGGATCTACCCCCGGGATGCCTGGGCCGTGAGGGCCAGGATAGGATCGGTCCCAGGATTCTGGGATAGAGGATACATGGTCTTGCTGTTCTGGGCCTGCTTGTCCCTGGCCATGCTGAGCCGGGCCAGGCGAAACCAAATGCTGTTGATCTCGCTGGGCAGATCCCACATGGGGGCTTAATGGTGTCAGGCCATGCTGGTCTGTGCCACGATGTAACAAACCTTGCTGGTCAGTTTCTGATAAACCTTTCTGGCCAATACCTGGTGATGCCAAGCCTTGATTGGCTCGAAGTGCTGGCACCTGACCATGTAGGTGTCTGTCAGGAGGTGTGACACCGGGGTGATACGGGTGCGCTAAAGATCTTGGAAAATCTGCGGCAAATGCTGGAAAGCCACGAAGCCCTGTGCCTGCTGGTATCACACCTGGTTGTCCGGTACCAGGTTGCCTCAAGCCATGCTGATCAATTTCAGGTGGAACCAAACCACGCTGATCAGCACGAGGCTGCATGAAACCGTGTGGATATGTACCAGGATGGACCAAACCACGAGGATAGGCACCAGGTGGAACTGAACCACGAGGATAGGCACTGGATTGACCCAAACCTTGTAGATAGGCGCCAGGTTGAATCAATCCAGGAGGATATGCGCCAGGTTGAGAAGAGCCACGTGGATCTGTGTCAGCCTGTACCAAGCCACGCTGATCCACTCTACGTTGCCCTAAACCAAGCTGATCTGTACCAGGTTGGTCCAAACCACCCTGACCTGCACCAGGCTGGACCAAAGCAGGCTGAACCATGCCAGGTTGACCTACACCAGGTTGTACCAACCCACGTTGATCCAGTACAGGCTGCACCAAGCCAGGCTGACCTGTACCAGGTTGTACCAACCCACCCTGGTCCATTCTAGGTTGGACCATACCAGGCTGAGCTGCACCAGGTTGTACTAACCCGCGCTGATCCACTCTAGGTTGGGCCAAACCACGCTGACCTGCACCAGGTTGGACCAAACCATGTTGATCCAGTATAGGCTGCGCCAAGCCAGACTGACCTGCACCAGGATGCACCAAACCACGCTGGTCCATGCCAGGCTGCGCCAAGCCAGGCTGACCTGCACCAGGAATCACCAAACCACGCTGGTCCATGCCAGGCTGCGCCAAGCCAGGCTGACCTGAGCCAGGTTGCACCAAACCACGATGATCCATGCCAGGCTGCGCCAAGCCAGGCTGACCTGCACCAGGATGCACCAAACCACGCTGGTCCATGCCAGGCTGCGCCAAGCCAGGCTGACCTGCGCCAGGATGCACCAAACCACGCTGGTCCATGCCAGGCTGCGCCAAGCCAGGCTGACCTGCGCCAGGTTGCACCAAACCACGATGATCCATGCCAGGCTGCGCCAAGCCAGGCTGACCTGCACCAGGATGCACCAAACCACGCTGGTCCATGCGAGGCTGCGCCAAGCCAGGCTGACCTGAGCCAGTTTGCACCAAACCACGCTGGTCCATGCCAGGCTGCGCCAAGCCAGGCTGACCTGCGCCAGGTTGCACCAAACCACGCTGGTCCATGCCAGGCTGCGCCAAGCCAGGCTGACCTGAGCCAGTTTGCACCAAACCATGCTGATCCATGTCAGGCTGTGCCAGGTCAGGCTGACCTGCGCCAGGTGGCACCATACCACGCTGGACGATGCCAGGTGGTGCCAAGCCAGGCTGATCTGCACCAGGTTGCACCAAACCATGTTGATCCATGCCAGGCTGCACCAAGCCAGGCTGACCTGCGCCAGGTCTCACCAAACCACGCTGATCCATGCCAGGCTGCGGCAAGCCAGGCTGACTGGCACCAGATTGCACCAAACCACGCTGGTCCATGCCAGGCTGTGCCAAGTGAGGCTGAACTGCACCAGGTTGCACCAAACCATGCTGACCCATGCCAGGCTGCGCCAAGCGAGGCTGATCTGCACCAGCTTGCACCAAACCACGCTGGTCCATGCCAGGCTGCACTAAGCCAGGCTGACCTGCACCAGGTTGCACGAAACCACGTTGATCCAAGCCAGGATGACTAGCACCAGGTTGCATTAAACCACGCTGATCCATGCCAGGCTGACCTGCGCCAGGTTGTACCAAACCATGCTGATCCATGCCAGGCTGCATCAAGCCAGGCTGACCTGCACCAGGTTGCACCAAACCACGCTGATCCATGCCCGGATGTGCCAAGCCAGGCTGACCTGCGCCAGGTTGCAACAAACCACGCTGACCCATGCCAGGCTGCGCCAAGCCAGGCTGACGTGCACCAGGTTGCACCAAACCACGCTGACCCATGCCAGGCTGCGCCAAGCTAGGCTGACCTGCGCCAGGTTGCACCAAACCACGCTGATCCATGCCAGGCTGCGGCAAGCCAGGCTGACCTGTGCCAGGCTGCACCAAACCACGCTGACCCATGCCAGGCTGCGCCAAGCCAGGCTGACCTGTGCCAGGTTGCACCAAACCACGCTGGTCCATGCCAGGCTGACCTGCACCAGGTTGCACCAAACCACGCTGATCCACGCCAGGCTGTGCCAAGCCAGGCTGACGTGCACCAGGTTGCACCAAACCACGCTGACCCATGCCAGGCTGCCCCAAGCCAGGCTGACCTGCGCCAGGTTGCACCAAACCATGTTGATCCATTCCAGGCTGCCCCAAGCCAGGCTGACCTGCGCCAGGTTGCACCAAACCACGCTGATCCATGCCAGGCTGCGGCAAGCCAGGCTGACCTGTGCCAGGCTGCACCAAACCATGCTGACCCATGCCAGGCTGCGCCAAGCCAGGCTGACCTGTGCCAGGTTGCACCAAACCACGCTGGTCCATGCTAGGCTGACCTGCACCAGGTTGCACCAAACCACGCTGATCCACGCCAGGCTGCCCCAAGCCAGGCTGACCTGCGCCAGGCTGCACCAAACCACGCTGGTCCATACCAAGTTGGACTGACTCATGCTGATCTATTCCAGGTTGGGCCAAATCACGCTGACTTATAACAGGTTGGACCAAACCACGTTGACCTGCACCAGGCTGCATTAAAGTAGGCTGAACTGTGCCAGGTTGGAACAAAACACGGTGATCCATTCCAACTTGGACCAAACCATGTTGATCCATTTCAGGCTCCACCAAAGGATGCTGATCCATTCTAAGATGGGCTGAATCGTGTTGACCTATTCCAGATTGTGACAAACCAGGCTGAACTGCACTTGGCTGGACCAAACCAGATGGATATATGTTTGGCTGTACCAAGTCAAACGGATATGCACCAGGCTGTCCCCAGCCACTGGAATATGCACCAGGCTGTGCCCAATCAGGTAGATAAGCACCAGGCTGGACCAAACCACTTTGATCCACAAGAGTCTGGACCAAACCATGGCGATCTGCACGAGGCTGAACCAAGCCACGCTGACTGGCACCAGGGTGGACCAAACCATGCTGGCCTGCACCAGGCTGACCTGCACCGGGCTGACCTGCACCGGGCTGCACCAAACCACGCAGACCTGCACCAGCTGGTACCAAACCATGCTGGTCTGGCCCAGGCTGTATTATATCATGCTGATCTGTACCAGGATGAGGGAACTCAGCTGTTTCCAAGCTGGGCTGTATAAAACCTTGCCGATCTGCAACAATTTGCATCAAACCAGGTGATGCCAAACCATGTTGATGTGTGAGGTGTGGAACCAATCCTTGTTGATCCATGCCGGACATTAAAAATCCAGGCTGATCTGCAGTCAAGGGCACCAATCCGCGCTGATCCACACCAGGCTGTTGGGCTGTGCCGGGAAGTCCTGGGCCATACTGATACGTGCCAAGTGGAACCATGCCAGGCTGAACTGTGCTAGGTAGTTCCCATCCTTGCTGGTACGTGCCGGGTACCACGGGTGGCGCCGTCCCATACTGATCCAGGCCAGGTGTTACCAAGCCCCACTCATCCATTCCAGGTGGCATCACACCAAGCTGACCCATGCTGTGCGGTACCACAGCATGTGGGTAAGTCCTGGGATGGTGCCATGCCAGTGGGTCCATGCCATATGGTCCCAGTCCATGCTGATCTGATCCGGGCTGGGTTTGACCCTGGCTTGCATCCACCCCCCATTGCTGATCTGGGTGTACTTGATGCTCATCTCGGGCCACAGGGCCTGAGGATAGGTCCTGTAGGGTGGGACCAGGCTGTGCTTCTCGGTCCTCTTTTCTTAGATGGGCTGAGCTGTGCAACGGCCGCTCTCTTGTCCTGGGGCGATCTGACTCTACTCTGGATTGGGATGCAGATGGGTGATGGGCCTTTGCCACGCCAGCTTCGTCACGGGCCCTCGGGTGCTTTTCTCTAGCAGGGAATGCGGCAGCGGAGGCACCTCTGCTTCGTTCCCTGGTGACCCATTCAGAGGGGTTTCTTATGCCACTGAGTCCTGAAAAGGTCTGATCTGAGCCATAAGCACGGGGAGAATCCACAGCCCGGTCAGCACTTGACCGCGTGATGGGGACTCCGCCTTGAAGTATGTCATCTGACGTTGCAGAAGCGTGCCCTCTGCGTTGAGGGAGTCCCGTTGTCTCCAAGCCCTGGTTGATAGGAAGAGAGAAGTCAGTAACTGCGGGTAGAAAGGACTCCCTCACACTAAGACGTGAAGGCAAGAACATCTGGGACATCAGACTAGGGTGACTTGGGGCTTTTGGAGAAGGACACCCTCTGGTCCCCAAAACTAGGCTGGCCACAAAAACTCTGACATTCTTGAAGGATACGTCCGCAAGGCTTTGAGAATCTGCGCATTCACAAATGGCATCATCACGTGTCAACTGCCCTCGTCAAAGACAGCGGGAAAACGGGCGCCCCGGTGGCTCAGTGGGTTAAAGCCTCTGCCTTCAGCTCAGGTCATGATCCCGGGGTCCTGGGATCAAGCCCGGCGTCGGGCTTTCTGCTCGGCAGGGAGCCTGCTTCTCCCTCTCTCTCTCTGCCTGCCTCTGCCTATGTGTGATCTCTGTCTGTCAAATAAATAAATAAAATCTTAAAAAAAAAAAGACAGCGTGAAATACTGGACGATACAAGCGATCTACTGTAACTATTGCTCCGCCTATAAATAAAGTACATGAGTCATTTATTAAGTTCACAATATAAAGTTTGTCCCATCATTGGCCCATTGTTGATGGCAGAAGTATCACTGCCAGGCAAGTGAACCACGTATCCGAAATGTAAACGCACAAACTCCGGGGCCCGGAAGTTCCATCGCTGAGGTCTCCTCTATGGACTCTTACAAAGGGCTTCCAGGACATTCGTCCAGAGTCTGCGGCACCATTTAAGCACACAGGTTATCAATAGGGGACTGATAAATGAGGGGGGGGCATGCCCACAGAGTACAATACTCAGAATCCGTTAAAAAATGATGGACTATTTCCATTTCTAGTCCAAACAGAATAAAAGGAATTGGACTTACCCTCCTCCTGTTTATAGAAACTCAAAACCAAAAACCAAACCCAAACCAAAAAAACCCCTGAACTATGAAACGGTGGTTTTCTAGACACTGGATATCAGCTAGTGAAGGCCAGCCATCCCTGAAAGATGGGGAGACAAACTATGGGAGCCCTCGTGTTGCCTCGGCTTGTTGCCATTCTGGTGGAGTTTCTAGGCTGCCATCCCAGGAGAGGGATTCCCTGAGTTGAGGAGACAGACCTGAACATTCACGGAGACCGAGGCAACGAAAGTTCGCACGACAGAGTATCAGATAGAAAGGAGGTGCACGGGGACGCCTGGGTGGCTGTTGGTTGCGAGTTTACGACTCTTGATTTCAGCTCAGGTCATGGTCTCAGGGTCCTGGCATCGAGCCCCGTGTCAGGCTCCACACTCAGCGGGAAAGGGGAGTCTGCTTGAGGATTCCCTCTCTCTCTCCCTCTTGCCCCTTCGCTGGCTCATGTTCTCCCTCTTAATAACTAAATCTTAAAAAAAAAAAAAGAAGAAGAAAGGAGATACACATAGAGAGGACTCAGGAGATCTGTAGATGTTCAGCACAGAAATGATCAGCGTGTGTCTGAGGAGACTACCCAAGCAAGCCTGGAGGGAACAGTGCCGGACTCTCACAGGGCTGGCAACAGTGCCTGTTTCTGTCAGCCAGCTGGAAAAACCTCAGTTCAGGGGACAGTACTGAGAAAGGTGTTGCCTCAGAAGCAGAGAATCATCAGTTCCACACTGAACTCTGCTTCGGAGCCACTAAAAAACCCAGCCACGGGCACCTGGGTGGCTTGGTCGGTGAATCATCTGCCTCTGGCTCAGGTCAGGATCTCAGGGTCCTTGGATCGAGCCCCGCATGGGACTCTGCTTCTCCCTCTGCCCCTCCCCCTGCTTGTGCCTCTCCCTCTCTCTCAAATAAATAAATAAGACTCTTTTTAAAGAAATCACCCAAACAAAATATACGGTAAAAGAAACAACAAGGGAATTAAAACAGTCCCCTAGAATATACTTATTTAACATGAAAGAGACAAAATTGAGGAATAGAGGAACAGAAAAGACATAAGACCTATAGAAAACAAAGAGCAAATGGAAGATGTAAACCTACTTTATCAGTAATTAAATACTCCAATCAGAAGACAGAGATTTGGGGCACCTGGGTGGCTCAGTGGGTTAAAGCCTCTGCCTTTGGCTCAGGTCATGATCCCAGGGTCCTGGGATCGAGCCCCGCATCGGGCTCTCTGCTTGGCGGGGAGCCTGCTTCCTCCTCTCTCTCTTTCTCTGCCTGCCTCTCTCCCTACTTGTGATCTCTGTCAAATAAATAAATAAAAATCTTTAAAATAAAAAAAAATAATTAAAAAAAAAAACAAAGAAGACGGAGATTTGCAGAAGGGATTTAAAAATATGATCCAGGGGGCCCACACTCACTGTGTGCAGCCTTTTCTCTTCGGGCCTGGAAGCCTGTGAGACCCTCTCCAGGGACAAGGCAGCCATGGCCAGGGAGGACCTGGTAACAAGCACCAGCGTGGGTGTCCTGGTGGCAAGAGTGCCGTTGGCTCAGGACATACTCAGCCTGACGAGAAACATGAGGCAGAAGCCCAAGATCATTGGGATCCCTATATCCAAGCCCTCCGTCTCTGGATATTGCTTGCTGTCTATGCTGTTGTCCTAGGACGATCAAGAATGCAAGAACCCGGAGTGCCTTTAAGGACAATTGAATAACCAAGAAGTGATGAGCCAAGAATCTGCTGTATGTGTGAAAATGAGGTCAAAATTCCCAAAAAGTTCAGTTCACATCAAGAACCCTATAAGAGAAGAAATGATCTGTGGTCTTATCAAAGAAGGACCTGCCACCCTTCCAATAACAATAGACTTCAGCATGACACTAAGTAGATTTTCCTACAAAGGGAAAGGATGCCCAACATGTCATAATTATCACTGACGATCATAAGCTGGTTACAGATGGAGGCCAGAAGGAGTTACCGCAACTACAGGCCAAAGATCATGCGACTAAAATTGATCCTGTTCCTACAAGAGAAGTACCCTTACATGGTGGAACAATACCTTCACTCACAGGATTTGCTTGTTGAACAAACTCTACCGAAATCTAAACTGAAAGGAATTTTGGTGGGATCTGATGTCTGTTCAAGGAAGGTGCGAGAATGTCTTTGATAAGCTCCAACAACACAGTCTCCCTGTGTTTAAATTTTCAGCTGGTGTGGGTGATGTACTAGAAGAAGTTCTCCCTCAGCCTGGTGTTGATCATCCACTCGTCAGAGTCATGACCTGCTTCACAGATTTTGATGAAAAGGGCGTTTTCAAAGGACTTAAAAGGAGAACTAGTGCATGAATTTAACAAACATGGTGGGTCTCTGAGCAACACAGAACATCTCAAAGTCAACTGTAAGACAGTAACAACACAGTTCTGCTGGGAGACTCCCAAGGAGGCTTGAGAATGGCAGACAGATGGGCCAATGTGGAACACGTTCTGGAAACTGGATATCAAATGGAGTAGAAGAGATTTTAGAAAAGTACGTGGAAGCTTATGATACTGTTTTAATAAAAGATGAATCACTGGAGGTGGCCAATGCGGTCTTACAGAGAGTCTGTAAACAGGCATCCTTTGAGTCCCCTTTCTCGTGGATGCAACGGATAGAACTGCTTATCCATTCGTCTTGCTCAACAACTCTGATTTGTAATATATTCTTGCCCCCGATTTTCCTTTGTTTTTTTTTTTAATATTTTATTTATTTATTTGACACAGAGAGAGAGAGAGAGATCACAAGTAGAGCAGCAGGCAGAGAGAGAAGGGGAAGCAGGCAGAGAGAGAAGGGGAAGCAGGCTCCCTGCAGAGCAGAGAGCCCGATGTGGGGCTCGATCCCAGAACCCTATGTGGGGCTCGATCCCAGAACCCTGAGACCATGACCTGAGCTGAAGGCAGCGGCTTAACCCACTGAGCCACCCAGGCACCCCTGAAATTTTCCTTTGTATTACCGACTATCTTGACACATTGAACCCATCAACTGGAAGCTTCTCTTTCTTCACCTCTCTCAATACACCCCTTACCATATTTTTTGACAGATTAAACAACAACAACAACAAAAACCCTTAAGAGCCAAAATTTGAAAGGTAACTCCTCTAACTTTTCCAAAATGAGTTTTGTAGTTTATGTTATTGCAAAGTTTTTTTTAAAGATTTTATTTACTGGGGAGAGGCAGAGGGAGAGGGAACAGACTCCCCACTGAGCAGAGAGCCTGATGCAGGGCTCGATCTCAGGACCCTGGAATCATAACTTGAGCCAGAGGCAAAGGTATAACCCACCGAGTCACCCAGGCACCCTGGAAGATATCATAGTTTTAAAAATATATATGAACCAAGCAACAATGTCCTAACAATCATGAGGAAAACCTGATGGACTTAAAGGGAGAAAGAGTTCAACGGTAATAGTTGCAGACTTTAACATCCCACTTTTAATAGAGAGGCAGAAGATCAACGATAAAAGACTTGAACCACAGACCAACTGGACCAGCAAACATCTGTAGAACATTCCACCCAACAAGATCTGAATAAACTCTCTTGCGTGCACACAGAACATTTTCCACAACAGACCATGTGTTAGGCCACTAGAAAACAAAATGAAACACCAAAGCACAGGAAAAATAAAGACGTTTTCAAACATAAAAATGCAGGCTGAAATTCATCAACACAAGACTCATACAAGAAATGTTAAGTGAAATCCTTCAGGCAGACAGAAAATAATACCAGATGGAAACCTGACTATACACAAAGGGGTCACAACACTGGAACTGTTTTTCTGGACTCAGATCCCTTTGAAAGATAATTGACTGAACAAAACAAGAACAATGTACTGTAGGGTTCGTAACACATGTAAAAGGAAAATGCAGGACAACAATAGCATAAAGCAGGCATTAGCAAACAAGGGCCCATGGCCAAGTCCAGCCCATCATCTGTTTCTGTAAATGACACTTTATTAGGACACAGGCAAACTCATTCATTTATGTATTGTTCACGGTTGCTTTCACACAGTAACAGTAGAGTTGCGCAACTGTGACAAAGACTGCATGACCCACAAAACCTAAAATATTTACTTGGCCCCTTGACAAAAAGTTTGCTGACCCCAGAAATAAAGTCCCTTGGAAATACTTTATTGTAAAGTCCTTATACTATTTGCGAAGGGGTAGAATATCACTTGAAGGTGAACTGTGATGCATGAAAGAGGTATAAATCTATAAACCCTAAAGCAACCACTCAAATAATAAAGATGTATAGTTATTAAGTCGACAGAGGAGGTTAAAAAACAAAAAACACTCAAATAACACAAAAGAAGTAGAAAAAGAAGGAGAAAGGAACAAAAAGCAGATGGAACAAATAGAATACTAACAGCAGGATGACAGGCTCTGCCCTAATTATATCAATAATTACATTAAACATAAATGATCAAAACAGCCTGACTATAAAGCAGAGATTGGCAAGGGCACCTCGGTGCCTCAGCTGGTTAAGCGTCTGACTTTGGCTCAGGTCACCATCTTGGGGTCCTGGGATAGAGCCCCATGTTGGGCTCTCTGCTCAGTGGGGAGTCTGTTTCTCCCTCTCCCTCGTCTTCTGCACACCCCCCCAACTTGTGCTCTTACTCTCTGTCTCTCTTAGATGAATAAATACATAAAATCTTTTTTTTAAATCAAAAATTGACAGAATGTTTAAAGAAGCAAGACCAACTACGTGCCACTTACAAGAAAAAGACTTTATATAGACAGACACAAATAGGTAAAACGTTAAAGAACAGAAGATACACCATGCTCACACTTGAAAAAGAAAAAAAAAGCTGGAATCACTATACTAATTAATATAGATTTCAGAGCTAAGACTATTACTAGGGATAAAAAGGTCATTTCTTGGGATATCTGGGTGGGTCAGTCAGTTAATCATCTGCCTTCTACGCAGCTCATGATCCCGGGGTCCTGGGATCGAACTCCACGTCAGGCTCCCTGCTCAGCCAGGAGCCTGCTTCTCTCTCTCCCTCTGCCGCTCCCCCTGCTTATGCTCTCTCTCTCTCATCAAAAATAAGTATCTTTTTTCTTAAAGGTCATTTCTTAACATAAAGAGATCAATTCATCAAGAGGGCATAACGCTCCTAAATGTCTCTGCACCTAAAAGCAGGGCTTCAAAATATGTGAAGCAAAGCCTGATAGACCTACAAGGACATAGGGACAAATCCACAGCTGGAGTCAGAGGTTTCAATATCTTTCTCTCACTAATTGCCAAGCAGGCAGAAAATCAGCAAAAGGACATTGTATTCACTTTCTGGAGCTGCTGTAACAGACTGGGTGACCTGAACAACAGAAATGTACTGTCTCTTGGCTTTGGAGGCCAGAAGTTCGGGATCTGGGGGTCAGCAGGCTTGTTCCCTCTCAGGTGATGAGGGAAAATCTGTTCCATGTTCTCTTCTGGCCTCTGGTGGCCTCAGGTATTCACTGATGGCTGTCTTCTCCTGACCATCTATGATTGGATGGCCGTCTTCTCTCTGCATGTGTCTTTCTGTCCAAATTCCCCCTTTTATAAAGACTCACTTATATGGGATCAGGGCCCATGCTAATGACCTCATCTTTTTTTTTTTTTTTTAAGATTTTATTTATTTATTTGACAGAGAGAGAGATCACAAGTAGGGAGAGAGGCAGGCAGAGAGAGAGGAGGAAGCAGGCTCCCCGCGGAGCAGAGAACCCAATGCGGGGCTCGATCCCAGGACCCTGAGATCATGACCCGAGCCGAAGGCAGCGGCTTAATCCACTGAGCCACCCAGGCGCCCCTAATGACCTCATCTTAACTTGATCATCTGCAAAGACCCATTTCCAAATAAGGTTGCATTTACCATGGGAGTCAGGACTTCAACACCTTTTGGGAGGGGTGGAGACGGAAACACAGCTTAACCCTAACAGACACAGTAAACTTGAACAACACTAGAACCTACTTGACCTGATGGACATTTATAGGATACTTCCCCTAACAACAGCAGAAGACACATTGCCCTCAAGTGCACACAAAACATTTACCAAGACAGAATCTTCTCGGCCATAAGATACGCATCCATCAATTTAAAAGGAGTCAAGTTGTACAATATATTCTCTGACCATGGTGGACTTGAATTAGAAATTAGTGACAGAGAGATCCCTGGAAAATCCCCAAATATTTAGAAACAAAATAACAGACTGCTGAATAGATCGTGGATGCGAAAGAAGAAACCAAAAGGGATATAGAAAGTGTTCTGGACCACATACCAGAACGTGAGGGATGCTGCTGGAGCAGTACTTGGGACATATTTAATATTTATAGCACTAAGTGCCGGTCCCGAAATAGAAAAGCCTCCATGTGCACTTCAGGAAACTAGCAAAACAAGAGCAAATTAAACCCAAAGCAGGCAGAAGAAAGGAAATGACGAAGATCAGAGCAGAAAGCAATAGACAGAAAACAGCAAAAAAAATCAATAAAACAAGGTATTTGAGTACATCCGTGTAACTGATAAAGCTCTAGACAGACCAATGAGGAACAAGACAGAAGAGACACAAATTACGAACACTGGGAATGTCATCAAAGCCGCGCAAATTAAGACACGACACCACTACACACCTGTTAGTATGGTCAAAGTCTGGGACACAGACAAGACAGGACGCTGGCGAGGATCTGAGCAGCAGAAACTCTGCTCCTTCATTGTTGGTGGGAATGCAACATGGCGCAGCCACTGTGGAAGACAGGCGGCGGTTTCTTACAAAACTAAACACACTCCTCTACACCAGCAACACGGTCCTTGGTACTCACCCAAAGGAGCTGAAAACGCACGTCCACACTGAAAGCTGCACACAGATGCCGACAGCAGCCTTATACACAAGTGCCCAAACTCAGAAGCAACCAAGATGCCCTTTAAGTAGGTGAACGGATGGACTAACCGTGGTCCAGCCCAGGCCATGGAATATTATACAGCACTAAAAAGTGAGCTGTATTGAGTCATGAAAAGACATGGGGGAAACTTAAATGCACGGTGCTAAGTGAAAGAAGCCATCACAACTGTACGATGTTCTGGAGAAGGTAAAGCTGCGGAGACAGGGAAAGGACCAGTGGTTGGACGTGGGGAGGGAGGAGTGACAGAGCAGAGCACAGAGGACTTTGAGGGCCGCAAAATTACTGTGTATGGTACCGTCTTACGCCATTACACCGTTGTCCAAACCCATACATTATACAACACCAAGAGTGAACTTGATTAAAACTACAGACTTTGAGGGACACCATGAGTCCGTGTAGGTTCACCAGCTGAAACCATGTACTGCTTTGGTGGGGTCCTCGTTCGTGGGGAAGGTTATGTGTGTGTGTATGGGCCGGAGGTATAAGGGAAACTTCTATACCTTCTACTCAATGTATTTAAATGTATTTTTAATTTTTTTTTAAGATTTTATTTATTTATTTGACAGAGAGATCACAAGTAGACAGAGAGGCAGGCACAGAGAGAGGGGAAAGCAGGCTCCCTGCCGAGCAGAGAGCCCGATGCAGGACTCGATCCCAGGACCCTGAGATCATGACCTGGGCCGTAGGCAGCGGCTTAACCCACTGAGCCACCCAGGCGCCCTGTATTTTTAATTTTTTAAAAATTTTATTTATTTATCTGAAAGAGAACAAGCAGGGGGAAGGGCAGAGGGAGAAGCAGGCTTCCTGCTGAGCAAGGAGCCCCAACGTGGGGCTGGATGCCAGGACCCTCAGATCGTGACCTGAGCTGAAGGCAGATGCTCAACCCACTGAGCCACCCAGGCATCCCTTTAAATTATCTGTCTGTCTCTCTCTCTCTATAGCAAGCTCCATGCCCAATGTGAGGCTTGAACTTACAACCCTGTGATCAGTTGTCACTGCTCCACCGACTAGGCACTCCTATTCCTTCCACTCAGTTTCGCTGTGAACCTAAAACTCTAAAAACAAAATCTATTTCTTTTAAAAGTCAATTTTTAAATGTGTGTGCGGGGGAAGATGTGTCCCCATGAACCGCGGCTGGCAGTCTCCCCACTACCCCCTTTCAGCGGCTCACCAGCGGCTGTGCTGTGATCCCCATCACCATCCTCTTTCCGTCAGGACCCCGTTTCCCATGATTATAATCTTTTTTTTCCCTTGTTTTTTTTAACGTAATCTCTACCCTCAACGTGGGACTCCAACTCACAACCCCAAGATCCAAGAGTTGTATGCTCCACCGACTGGGCCAGACCAGCACAACCCTGCTCCCCCTCCTTGCTTCTAATCTTAAATGTCACCCGCAACTTGCTCCCCATCTGTTGGCCCGCCTCTGTAAAGCCACGAACACACGACCGCTGGCAGGGGACTCTGGCCAGGGGGAGACAGCCAGCACATCAGGGTAAGCGTGTACGCCTCGGACACCGAAAGACCTCGAAATCTTAGCAAAGCAATTTCCTGCTACTCGCAAAGAACCTACAAGATCCCGGGAAGCAGGAGAGACTCACAGCCTCTTCGGATCTCACCCAGCCCCAGCCTACCCAGCTTGGGGGCAGAGTACTTCCCTCTGAGGTCCAGAGCTGCCTCCCTGGTAAGACGTGATGGCCCAGCTCTGCGACTCCTCGATGCTGCTCCAAAACCACGGACCAAAAATACACTAGTCCAGGGTTCTAGACTCATTTTCTACTGCTATAGAACACATTACCACGAATGCAGACATTGAGAGCAGCACGAGGTTATAATCTCAGTTTCCGTGGGTCATGAGCCCGGCCACGTTTTATCTGGGTTCACTATCAGGGCCTCAGCCTGCAGTCCAGGCCAGGCTGTGGCCTTCTCTGAGGCTCAGGGTTGTTGCCAGAACTCAGCTCCTCTTGGCTGGAGTTCTTGGCTCCTACAGACCACTCTCAATCCCAGCCACGCGGCTCCCTCCATGGGGGCCATCCTCTGGTTTCACTTTCCCAAGGAGGGCTCACCTGATTAGGTCAGGACCACCTGATCCCTCCTGTGATTAAATTCAAAGTCAATTTATTAGTGACCTAGTTACAGGAGAGATGCCCCTCTCCAATATCTGCAGGTTCTGCCCACACCCGAGAGGACTCTGTGTGCACAGCAGAGGGTAGAAATCCTGGCAACCATCCTAGGGCTCCGCCTATCACACAGAAAGGCCTACAGGACTGAAAACCAATCACTGCAAACAACTGCCACCAAAAAAAGAAAGGAAGGAAACTGACACCGCGCAAAGATTCTGAAAGCAAGTCTTGAAAAAGACCCTCCAGGGGCGAGTGCTGTGGACTTTGTGTCCAGGTTATTGCCCAGTGCTCAGACCCAAGAGCAGCAGAAAATGGAAGGAGTTCTGCTAAACCGCGCAGCCTCGCCAATCATCCACGAACCGCCCCAAGAGGAAGCAGGGGGCTGCACTGTCACGTTCCAGATGGCTGCCGGGACAAACTACCCCACAGCTCAGTGGCTTCCACCAACACCAATCTGTTATGGTAACAGTTCAAAAGGTCAGAATTCCAGAGCCAGTGGCGCTGGGCTGAGGTCAAGGTGACGGGCGGCGCTGGCGATGCTGCAAGCTCTTGGCATAACCCGCTTCCCCGCCTCCTCCAGCGTCCGCAGGGTGGCCGGCACTCCATGGCTCATGCCCATGTCGCTCCCGTCTCTGCTTCTGCAGCCGCATCGCCTCGCCCTCTTCTGTGGTAGAACCTTCTGCCTCCCTCTCACCGGTACCTTTGTGATCCATGGGTTTTGAGGCAAAATACGGTTTAGTCCCTCCTTTCTTGAGAACTTGTTGGGTTGTCATCTGAGCGGTGAGGTTGTACAACGAGCTCTTCTCTACGCGCGACGGATCCCACACTCCCTCCTGAGCCGGAGCGTTCTGTCCTTCCTGCCTTCACAGGATCCCCCCAGGTATGGAACCTGCTATTTCCATGACTCCAAGACATCCTGAAACGTTTATTTCCATGTCCCTGGGGATGTGCCATGGGGGGGGGGCAGGTAGTTGGAAGTGGGGTGGATCCTGTGCAGCCCCTTCCTAACTCGCTCCACTGTTCTTTGGGTTCTGAAGCCCAAGATATCTAAATGGTGATCACAACGGAACAGGGGGAATCACCTGCCCTCAATGGAATCCTGAAACGAAGTTTTAATTTTGGCTTTCTATGTTATAAAGTAGAGGCCACAAGGCTTCGAAGAGAAAATGCCCTTTAGCTCAGACTTGCTATTTCCACGCGAGAACGTCTGTGCTCGCTCGAGGTCTGCGGACCTGGTGTAATGGTCACTGGAAGGTTCTCCCGTTGTTACGCCCATGGCCACGGCTCTCGTGGGAGACTTGGCTGCGTCTCCTTGATGACAGCAAAGTGAAGAAGCGTCTTCCTCCCTTAAGCAAGCTTTGATTAGCACGATAGGGCTGGCTCTTCCTGGATTTGGTGACCTGGTCACTATAGGTGACCACAGGGTATGGCTCTTCCTGGTTCTTTCTGACCACTAGAGGTACTACGAGGAGCAGCAGGAGGGCAGGCAGGTGGGGGAGGTGGGGAAGCATCCTGGTCATCTTTGTGCGATCCAGTGAAACCGCGGAGAAGGCCTGGTGCCCATCGGGATACGCGCTTGCAAAAAGCACTGGTCTGTGTTCTCGCGTTCACTCACGTCCTGGGACGGGCATCTTCCACCGCTGTTCTGCCTGAGCTCCTGAAAGTGCAGCCTTCCTCTTCCAGGTGGAAACACAACACCCTTCTCATGTCCAGCGTTCCAGAGAAGGGATTTACTCCTCCGGGCTCATCACCCCCGGACTCAGCATCCTGGCTTCCGTCCCGACCCTCCACTTACCATGCGGGCAGACAGTGAGCCTCCTGGACGCCTGAGAGCCACTGCCCCTCTCCCGGAGCACACCGTGGACCTGAAAAACGCTGAGCTTCGATATCCTAACCTCGTTATTTACGTTAAAGGGTCCCACCGACAGCCCAAGCAACACCCGTCTCCAGCGTTTTTGTTGTGTTTTCTCAGCTCCAGACGGGGAGGTTCTCTGCTGCACTTGTGATGGTCCGTGCGCGGCTGAACGTGTTCTGTTGCTTCTTGAAAATCTTTTAATATTTATATTTATTCTCCCTCGCTCCTGGGGCTACTGACAAACATGAGCAACTGTCAAAAAACAGACACTTTCTTACCTCTGGACAAGCGGGAGTGTCTAAAGGGGCTTCTGTTGTGCTCATTTCTAGGTGTGGCAGGTGTCCTGTTCGCACCCGAAAACAATGTGTCATTCACTCAAAACAGGATACTGCTACGTGTCAAGGGCCTTGGCTTAAAAAAAAAAAAAAGCGAAAGCAGAGGCAAACATTTTCTAGGCCATTCCTTTTGCTACAGGGTCCTCTTCCAAGTCCTTCTGCTGCTGCTTCCTCTGAAGATGCCCCAACCCCATTCAAAAAGCAATCGCAGGGTGTCTTGTGTACTCCCGTACTATTTGGCATGCCCCAGATGGCCACTTGGTGGCGCCAAAAGGTCCACTCTCTTCCCGGTGTCAGGTGGGTACTGACAAAGGGAACTTTTTTGAGTAAGGGCAGGGGCACAAAGCCAGAAGGGCAATACCCAGATGAAAAGGGAAGCTGATCCTTGCCTCCATGGCCATTTGATAATTGCCATTTTATTCAGATGGAGAAAGGGTGGGGATCGAGAAATGATTTGGGGGGCACCTGGGTGGCTCCATAGGTTAAGGGTCCGCCTTTGGTTCAGGTCATGATCCCGGGGCCCTGGGATTGGGCCCTGGGATTGAGCCCTGCAACTCACTCCTTGCTCAGCACGGAGTCAGCTTCTCCCTGCCCCTCCCCCTCCTCCTACTTGTACTCTCTTTCTCTCTCCCTCCCTCTCACTCTCAAATACATAAATAAAATCTTATAAAATAAATAAAAATGATTTGGTTATCCTGGGCACTGCCTTGGGACAGACAGACGCATGCACACACCTGTGTGTCAAAGTCATCGCCACAGGGCCTCTACAGACATTTCATTGCCAAAGTCGGTCATCTTTGTCCACTAAGCATGAAGGGACTCAGGCATTTCAGACCAGGCTGTAAAGGAACTTTGAAAAGCTACAAAAGCAAATCAAAACCACACTCAGGTACCACTCTTCCATCTACCTGGAAAAAACTGGGTACAGACAGACAGTGCTGCTGGGGACTTGAGAACCAAGCTGTCTCCCACGTTGTAGGGAGGATCTAAATTGGAGCTCTATCTGCGGAGGGCAGTTTGGCAAAAGGAGGCAAATCACCAACCTGCACTCCATTTCTTAGGAATGCACCGTACCTACGAATATGTTTGCACACGGGAAGGTTACCCGGGAGCATGGTTCTTTTTTCCTAAGACTGGGAAAAACAGTTACATAATAGGAAGCTTGAAATTAGGAACATCCACATAAAGGAACACTGTGCCGTAGCAAAGAGGGAGAGGTCCAGGGAAGCCCCACCCAAAACCAGGGCCCAGGTCCGCAATTTGTTCACCCCTAGTGAGGCCCTCCAGCCGTCAGCAATGGCTTGCTCCAGCTCCTCCCAGGTGACCATGGTGACTTCTTCTCCAGCAGGCATCAAACTCATCTTCCGGCCCACTAGGTCCTGACGGTGACAGACAACACACAGGGAGACAGACACACGAACCCCAAGTTTAATCCCAGAAAGCTTTAGGAACAGAACTGAGCTTACAGAATCCACAGCCCTAGTCCTGAGGCAACATCACTGTCCTTTAAGTGACCAGTGAGTCCTAGGCAGCCAGTTTCCTGTCCCCGAGGGCCTCTGGGGGAACACTGGGCTGGGATGGGAAGGATTTTCTCCCAACCCAGGGGCAGTGCCCACAGGGGCAGAGGGCCTCATCCTACTTCGGAGGGACACAGACATTGGGGGTGGGAGCCCGGACATCCTCCCCGACTCCCCCTTGAGGGTCCTTTTGTCACAGAACTCGCCCATATTACCAGGAATTCATCTCGTTCTCTGACTATCTTCTCTAGAGCGTCGATCCGCTGGAAAGCTTTCTGGAAGAAGAGTTCAGAGATGGAGGATCAAAACGGCCCCTCCTGTGGCCCCTACACGCACGCTTGCGCACACGCACACGTGCATAGATACGCATGCGCACACGTGCCCTTCCACGTACGCATGCGCACAGATACGCACATGCGCACACGCATACATGCGCTAGTAGAGAAGAAAGGAGGTGGGCGGATCTTACAGGAGATGGGGGTAGAGACAGGACCATTAAGTCAGCTAAATTGTTTTCTTTCAGCCAACAAGAGGCAGGTAAGTGAGGTGTGGCGGTCCTGGGGCACACTGTGCCAAGAGCAAATGCAAGCACAGGGATGGGAACCTTTGGTCCTGGGATTCACTTCCTCCTGCCCTCGAACAGAACATCCCCGCACAGCAGAATGATGCTGACTTTGCCCCTCAAGGACAAAATGATCCGGCGCTTCAAGGCGTCTGAATGGCTGTGTGGTTTGAAGAGAAAAGCGTCCCCAAAGGACCGAAACAAATTGCTAAAACTTAAGTTGTTCCGTGTGACTCTTGCAAAGCTCCAGAATGTAGGAATCTAAAGGTGAAACGAGGCTTTGGTCTGAAAAACCAATTAAAAGCCCCCAAACACCACATTAAAAAAAAAAAAAAAAAAAGCTTTCCAGAGCAACGGTGAGTCCCGCTTGGGTCTCAGGCCTGGGATGAGGGGCAGAATGGGGTCAGAGGCCTCCCGAGACTCTCCCAGGGCTGCTTCTAACTGCCCCTCCTCCTCCCAGCGCTAAGCCCCTGGGCGGCTTCCGGAGGGCCTGACATAGGAGCACTGCCTAGTACTTTGGGCCCCTACTGTCCACCTGAGGGGGTTCTAGATCTTTCTCCGAGAGAACAAAGATCCGAGAAGATGTGGCTGCCGAGCACCTGCTGGTGTGACCGCAGAGCTCTCTCCATCCCAGCCCCTCCTAGGCTCAGCTCTCCAACACCCACCACCTCACTTCTTTATTCTTGTTTAAAGGAAATCCGCTCGAAGAATATTCTGAGAAATTGTCAGCTCCCCTCCTCCCCCAACCCCGACCGGGTTCGTATCCCTGGGGGTCTGAGAAGGGGCAGTGGAGTGGCGAGGACGGGCCCTGCATGGGAAGGGGCGGCTCCGTGATCCTCGAGGTGGGGTCCCCGCCGTCCTCACCGCTGGGAGATCCTGCGCCTTTTCCTGGGCTTCTTTGAGGGTTTTCACCTCCTCCACGACGTCGCGCAGCAGCTCCATGGCCTGCAAGGTGGGGACGCGGCGGTTCGAACGACCGCCCGCGCCTCCCTTTCAGCCCAGGAGCTGATGGTGGGCTCCGCCCCCCCCGCCTCACCCCGCCCCCCCCGCCCCCCGCTCACCTGGGAGACCTGGGAGACCGTGGCCCGCTCGCCCTTCGCGATTTTCAACGACCCTGCTTCTGCCCTGGCGGGCGTCAGCTTAGCCGTCTCCTCCTCCAGCCAGTCCCGGGCGTCCAGCTCGCTGATGGGAGCCGTAAGGTGCTGCACGTGGCTCACGATGCCCTGCACCTGGCTCGTGATGGTCTTGAGCTTCCTGCTGAGGTCCTGGACCTGCCCGCCCAGGCCCTTCACCTGGCTCTCCAGTGTCGCCGTGGCCGTCGGTGGCTTGGTCAGGCTGCCGCGCGGCTTCTCTTTGGACGCAGCCAGCTGCGGGGCGCTGAGCGCGGCCTGCGGGAGCTCCAAGGTGCGGCTCGTCTCGGGCGACGGCAACGGCGACTGGAAGTCGATGCGCACCTCCTGCAGGTTGAGGCTCCGGAGCATGGCCACGATGAGCGTGTGCAGGGCCGTGAAGTTGACGGCGCCCACCTCCGGGGTGCCGATGGCCAAGTCCGCCAGCTCCCGGAGGGAGACCGTGGTGGTGGCCGCCGTCGCGGGCGGCATCGTGCGCCCTCTCAGCAGCGGTCCGGGCCCTCGGTTGGCCAGGCGGCCATGTCCCCCTCACTACCCACTCGCCTCCTGGCCGCTGGGCTTCCCACCCTCTGCTCCTGGGGACCCGCGCCCGCCTCCCCAGCGGGGTCCGGACAGCCGCCTACCCTCCGCCGTCCGGTCGTCCGCTCTCCGAGCTACACCCTCTCCTTGTGCTGGCTGCGGCCAGCGGACGTTTGGAACCGAATGGACGGCCCCGTTCACTGCCCCGTGGTGCGGGGCCCCGCGCGCGGAGGGTTCTGCGAAAGAACTGACACCGTCCAGCGGGCACCAAGCCGTGCAGGACCCGCCCATATGCGAAGTCATCCCCCACCCCAACTCGCAAGGGGATCCTATCTTACCCGGGTCTAGGGGAGCCTTGGGCACAGCCCAAGGCACCACTAGCTGTTACTATAAGTAAACGTTCCCAAAGGGGCTACGGGGCTGTGTCAAGGCACTACTATGGGAACAGCGGTTTGGGAAGGGGAGGGGTCCTGTGGCTCACCTAGATTGCAGCCGCCCCTTAACGTAGGAAGGCCTCCCATGCACTCAGCCATTAAGAACTGACAGATTTGGGGCGCCTGGGTGGCTCAGTGGGTTAAGCCTCTGCCTTCAGCTCAGGTCATGATCTCGGGGTCTCTGGGATCGAGCCCCGTATCGGGCTCTCTGCTTGGCAGGGAGCCTGCTTCCTCCCCTCTCTGGCTGCTGCTCTGCCTACTTGTAATCTCTCTCTCTCTCTCTCTCTATCTGTAAAAAAGAAAAAAAAAATTTAAGAACTGACAGATTTAAGAGACACCATGTGTGTCCTTAGCTCGTTCCATCACTCGGGGCACTGGCACATGTCTTAAGGGATGCAATCCTGAGACCTTGGCTTTTGGGGGACAGCTCCCATCTCATTTTGCTTCATCAGAAAGGAGGGTAACTTGGAAAAGACCACTCACCACCCAGGCAGCTCCAAACAGCCACCACATGACAGACCTTCACTGAGCCAGCCTGGCCTAGTTTATCTCCAAACAGACATCTGGTCAAGTGCCCGCATTTCAGCTCATCACAAACCAGGATTAGACAGGACTAGAGGAATTTGGTGCTCTCAGCAACTGGGGCTTGACTTCCCCACACCAGATTTTTCCAGAAAATGTAAAATGTCGGTGTTTACATTCAGGAAAGCTAAGGAAAACCTGAGCAAAAGTCTGTACCATGGACTCCTATTTTAACTACTCAAATTCAAATTTTTAGTCTGAGCTGGTAAAATGTAACTGAAATCCTTCATGCCCCTGGTCCCCAAGTGTTGCCTGGGAGTGGAGTTAAATATCAGTCTAGAACCTACAGGAAGGTTAACACCCGAGGATTTTTTTGTTCACCGTCATTGGCCCAGGATCTGACACTCAGTGGGGGCCCTCACGCTTCCTGAAATCATCAAAAGAAAATATTCTTGGCAGCTTTGTACACTTATGTTTTCATCCTATAAAACAGAAGGCTGCGTCACTAAAAGCCTTGTGATGGGGCTTCCCCTGTCCTAGAGGGTGTGGAACGTGAGCTTCTTGATTCTAAGCTCAGTGACTTTCCAGAAGGATGTTAACCCCTGCTACCACTACGCCAGCCCTGGCCAGAATCTCGGCTCCCTGAGTCCTCATGATTTCATCTGCATATCCCTGAGACTTGGCATCATACCAGACATAGGTTAGGATCCACTAAATGCCCATGGAAGGGGTGTATATGAATACATTCTAATTCTAATCCCAGGAAATATATTCTATGAAGTAAGGACATAGAAACACCTCTGTTCTTACAGACACAGGAAAATAAACATTAACTGGATGTATAAATGGAATTTTGGAGTTGAAAAGGACCTCCCTCAGCTGTCAGTTCCAAACCTCCCTTTTCAGATCTGATGAGAGACCCAGGAAGGACTAGTCATCTGCCGGGCCTTACAAATAAGAACCAGGTCTCCTGAGTAACAGTCCACAGCTCCGCCTCCCCCACCATGCTGCTCTCTGATAATTAAGTTCTTGCTCCAAATTCCCCTACTTGGACTATTAACAGAAGGCAACTTGTGTGCTTGAAAAAGCTAACGTGCTTGAAGTCTTGACTGTGGCTTGGGAACTTTTCAAGTCATTAGGAAAGGGATAAAAATGTCAAGGAAATGTCCCTGCAGGGAAATACAATTGTACAAAGAAGCGAATTGTCCTTTACTATCCCTCAGGAACAGAACCAATTCCAGCTCATTGCCCAACAGATAGACTCTGTCCTTCGCATTACATTCAGTCCTGCCCAGAGCAGGCTGAAGATCTAAAAGGCCTCCCTGACAGATGTGTTAGAATATAGAGTAATTTTAATTGCTGGGTAGGAAGACCATGTGCAGTCCTGAGCCATGCCATCCACACTGTCATCTATCACACAGGAAAAAGTTTGATTTGTTCTTTTTTTTTTTTAAAATTTAGATTTCTGGGGCGCCTGGGTGGGTTAGGGCCTCTGCCTTCGGCTCAGGTCATGATCTCAGGGTCCTGGGATCTCTGCTCAGTGGGCTGTCTGCTCAGCGGGGAGCCTGCTCCCCCAGCACTGCCCCCCCCGCCTACTTGTGATCTCTGTCAAATAAATAGAAAAAATCTTTAAAAAAATATATTTAGATTTCTAAATCCATTATCCCAATCAGGATTTGATTTCGATGCTTAGGAAGGGGATGGAACCTACAGGTGGAGACTCCTGTCCAGGGTTTAGGACTAGCCCCGGACCTGAACTACCCTTTATTGTACCCTTGTCTCCTGCACTGTCTGGACAGGAGTCTGCCACCATGAAGGCAGGAGAAGGAGAAAGGTGGTTCTGCAATGTAGCCAACAGACTTGCAAGACAACAAACTCTTTTATTTTCCATTGAAGAGCCTCGCAGGGATCCAGAGACAGGGGGCTACTCTCTAATCTGACCACCTCGCTGGGGTAATGCCACAAAAGCTTTGTTGTTCGGTGGCTGTAGGCACGGCAGCTTCTCAAAGAAGAACAGGGTTTTCTACAGAAGATGTACGTGAGGCTGACTGGGGAGAGGACAACTAGAATGGAAACAGTACCCGGGCACTCAGCTTCCCTAACCAAGTTCAACGCTGACACACGTTTCCCTGCGGTGGAAATAGCCCAATATTAAAGAGCTCGGACCATCTGCCCTTAACTCCTTTTCAGTATCAACAAAATTTGGGAATTCTTTTCAGGAAACTAACTTTTGTTTAAGGACCAGGATAGCGATGGCAGACATTTAAGGCCGTTTATCCATCAGCTCTGTCTTCCCCTTGACTATCTTAATGGCTCCTACCTACCCAACTGGGTGAGACAGATATCTGACTTTAGGCTACTTCCAGGCCTCCCTCGAGAGGAAACACTGTGTACGTAAGTTGATGGCACAGCTCTCCACACGTTTTCCTCAGGAGCTCCGCGGTCAAGGCAACGGCGACAGCTAGTCATCCACGGTGATGTTTCGGAAAAGGTACGCCATGGACTCCCCATTGTGGATTCTCCGAATTGCTTCAGAGAGAATCAGACTGATATCCACGGTCTTTATCTTCGGACACTGCAACTTCTGCACCTCGTGAGGGACCGTGTTCGTCACCACGACCTGGTCATTGCAGCGACGGAAGATAAACACTGTTACTGATGTGTCCCCAACACGGCCACCCAGAAAAGTCTGTCCCACCCTTAGCTCCTGCAGCCCAAGTTCCAAACTACAAAACCTTATTCCACCACGTACAGTTTTTACAAACTAAACTTAATGGACTTTAGACAAGAGGTTACATGGCTCAAAACGTAAGAGTATGAAGGTCATGGTCTACTTGGGCAGAAACAGTAGGGTGAGCCCCGGCCCTGTGCAAAACCGATGAATCCAAGTCGTGAGGGGAACGCTCCCACGGCACCAAACTACACTGAAGTACAAACCACACCCAAGTAAATAAAGCTGAGCCTTTACGGAAAGAGGCATCTGTTCCTAACGACGCATTTGTCGCAACACCCCGCTGGCCACCGAGGCTACTTCCGAGGGCCTCCCGAGGGGGGTTAGGCGACACTGATGGGGTCATTTTACAATTCACAGAAAAGAGAGCAGCAAATCCCAGGCCCAGTAAGTGCAGACAGACCTCGTCGATGGAGGACTCCTCGATGAGGCGGGGGGCCTCCGCAGACAGGATGCCGTGAGTGGCCATGACGTAGATCTTGTAAGCACCTCTCTCTTTCAGGATCTCCGCAGCAGCGACAAAACTTTCCACGTCGTCAATAATGTCATCCTGGGGAGACACCAGAGGTGGTGTTAAAGCGCTACCCTCCTCTCTGCTCTTCTCTGCCCGTCGTTTCAGGAGATCTCCAACTGGAGATCAGAGCCGCCTGCCCGGGCCCGAGACGGAACACCGGGCAGTGGCAACAGCCGTGTGGACCACACTTTGCGTGGCTGTCAGTACAAAGAACCGCAAAGCCTGACGGCCACGTGCGACACGCGGAGCTAGAGTTCCCGACTGCCAAGGCTCGTCATCCTGTCCCACATTTCTGATTCATCCGACATAGCTGGTGTCCCATTTACTTTTTTTCAAGACAAAGTGAGATGACAAGAACACAGAAGTAAAGCAAGCCATTGTAATCAGGCCCAGCAAAGGCATTTAGGGCTGGGAGCAAACAGCTCACGCAAAATGCAAAGAATAAGACACTTGTTCTCACTAGTGAAAACGGAACCGCTCATCTTTGGATCCTCTCACGGCCCTAAAGCTGAAGGTTGAGTAGATCAGTGGCTCTGATGAAACCCAGACCCCTTCAGATAAAGGTTATTTATTGGGGTTGAGTTTTCTTATGGGAGATCCTGCACTTTTTTTCCCATCCGTAGGTTAAAATAACCCTGCTCAACTACATAGAGATTTCTACGTGTCCTGAAGGAGTTCAGGTGAGAAAGGATAGATGGGTCCGTCAACTCCATCAGCTCTACATGATCCCAAAGAGGACGACCTACGAAGAGCCGGCAGGGGCATCTGTGCACACGAAGGACGACGTGACCATACCACTATGATCGCGATGCGCCCGCCAACATCTCCGACCACAGTTATCGGGGGCTTCTCTTTGGCCATCATCACTAGCAAAACAAAACAAACCACAAGGCCCCAGTTAGTCACATGTCACTGAATAAATATAATTGCAACCCTATTCCCTGGAAGTGGTTGAAAGAAAGAACATTATTAAAAAGTAAAACAAAGGGCAATGCTCTTGGGTCCCCTAGCTGCTCAGGAGCTTTGTATGATCATTTTTTGTTTGTTTGTTTTTGTTTTAGATTTTATTTTTTATTTATTTGACAGAGAGAGAGATCACAAGTAGGCAGAGAGGCAGGCAGAGAGAGAGGAGGAAGCAGGCTCCCTGCAGAGCAGAGAGCCCGATGCGGGGCTTGATCTCAGGACCCTGAGATGATGACCTGAGCCAAAGGCAGCGACTTAATCCACTGAGCCACCCAGGCGCCCCCGCCCTTTTTTTTTTTTTAAAGATTCTATCTACCCACTTGACACAGAGAGAGATCACAAGTAGGCAGAGAGGCAGGCAGAGAGAGAGGGGTGAACCGGGCTCCCCACTGAGCAGAGAGCCCAATGCGGGGCTCGATCCCAGGACCCTGAGACCATGACCTGAGCTGGAGGCAGAGGCTTAACCCCCTGAGCCACCGAGGCAGCCCTGTATGATCACTTTGCTAACGCTCAATAAACCTCGCTTTGCTGCCACTAAAAATAAATAAATAAATAAATAAATGAAAGGGGGACGGGGGATTCTCCAAAATGAACCTGGGGCTTCTCAGAAACAGACTGTCTAGAGCAGTGGTTTATTTATTAGTCAGAGAGAGAGAGCACAAGCAGGGGGAGGAGCGGCAGGCCGAGGCAGAAGCAGGCTCCCCGCTGAGCAAGGAGCCTGGGATCATGACCTGAGCCAAAGGCAGGTGTTCAACCGACTGGGCCACTCAGGTGCCCCAAAAATAAAATCTTAAAAAAAAAAAAAAAAAAGTAAAGAGAAATTAGTGAAATTAATAGATTTATTTTAGCCGACAGTATATCCAAGATATTTCAGTACGTAACTGATATGCAAGTTTGTGACATATTTCACCTTTTTTTTTTTCATACCAAGTCTTCGATTCTTGGGGTGCATTTCAGAGAGAGTGGTTCTCAGCTGAGACCAGCTAGCCACAAGAGCCTAAGAGCCGCATGTAAATAGACACGAGCCACCGGCCTCCAGACAGCGCAGGTCCAAAGACAGCAGCAGAGTGAGGAGGGTCTTATCGCCCACAGGCGCAGCACCCCGACAGCCCAACGCCCACCGCCCACGGACACTGATAGAGAAATGTAAACTAAAGACCACTCTGTAGGAAACCAAACAGGTAAAAGCCGCCTGACAAATGGCCAGCTTTATTTCATTGTCTTCCAAAGTGACTTTATTTGGACAATGTAACCTTATTAGCACGTGACTACATGACTGACATCATCCGTTTCCTGAAAATAAGGGACGTGAGGACAGTAACCATGACTCCATCATGTCTTCCTGATTTTTTAAGATTTTACTTATTTGAGAGAGGGAGAGAGAACGAGCCCGCGCACACACATGTGCATGGGAGGGTGGGCAGAGGGAGAGGGAGAAGCAGACTCCCCGCTAAGCAGGGAACCCCGGCACCAGGGCTTGATCGCAGGACCCTCAGATCATGACCTCAGTGGAAGGCAGACACTTAACCAACTGAGCCACCCAGGCACCCCCATTTCTTCGTGATTTAACTCGTCCTTAAAGTACAGGCTTTCCTACCTCGCTACCCGGTTTATACCTGGAAAAGACCCATCAAGACCCATCTATGTACAAACCTAACTCCAGGATAGAGAAGTGAAGTAAGAATTCACCCTCAAAAAGTCAGCAAACAGAGAGAGAGAGAGAGAGAGAGAGAGGGTATTTCAGAAGAACAGGCTAAGTAGTCTACTTTTAAAGCTTTTTATTATTCTGAAATATTAAGCCAGTAGTAGGAGAGGGACATTAGAATAAAACTCAGAATAACTCTTGAGGTTAGCAACTATCTGCAAACAAACCGTGTTAGTCCTAGCTACGGGCACTGGGAATCTCCAAGAACAGGTGTGCCTTTCCCCATATGGCACACCAGCCAAACTGAAATCCACCGCTATGTAACTGATAAATTTTAATCAAGGCTTCCTGATTTCCCATCCCAGAAACAAGGGCAATTTTTTGAACCTGGGCAGTCAAAAACCTCTGCATATAAATATCACCTAAAAGAGGGAGAAGATTCACCAGCATTAGGAATGGCTTCCCTAAATTCTGTCTTAAATTAAGCCATGTGGGAGGCACCTGGGTGGCTCAGCCAGGTCATGATCCCAGGGTCCTAGGACTGAGCCCCCGAGTCCAGTTCCTTGCTCAGCGGGGGAGTCTGCTTTTCCTTCTCTCCCTCTGTGCCCCCCTCCGCCACTTGTGGTCTCTTTCAAATAAATAAAATCTTTTAAAATATTAATTAATTAGGGGCGGCTGGGTGGCTCAGTGGGTTAAAGCCTCTGCTTTCAGCTCAGGTCATGATCCCAGGGTGTTGGGATCGAACCCCACATCGGGCTCTCTGGCCGGCAGGGAGCCTGCTTCCTCCTCTCTCTCTCTGCCTGCCTCTCTGCCTACTTGTGATCTCTGTCAAATAAATAAATAAAATCTTAAAAAAAAAACAAAATAAAATATTAATTAATTAAACCATGTGGGTAGATGGCTGTGTTGACCTACCCACTTCTCAAAGAGATGGGGCCCTTCCCTTTCCTTGACCATTTTCCTCTGTAAAAAGAGAAAAAGATTGCAAGCCAGTATCCCTCATCGAAGACCAATAAAAATTCAGCTCTAGTTTGCTGAGGGAAACATGCCACAGTGCTCTTGTTTACTTTTCTGTAACTCTGCTTCTCCCAAAAAGCTTCTATCAGTTTGGAATGTAAAAACACAGGTCTGGCTAGGATAGAGGCTTAAAAGGCTTTTAAAAAGCAAGCATCTCTCCTGGTATGTTCCTTCTCTGCTCATTACTGGTTTTAGGATCTGGATAAATCTGAACATACAATTTGGTAGCAAAAAAAAAAAAAAAAAAAAAAAAAAAAAACCAAACAGACTTTATTAATAGGCTCAAGGGAAATGAATAGTACCTCACAGCCTTAAAAAAAAAAAAGTCCCCAATTTTCTAATAGTTGCCCCCCAAATAAAACACTGAAAATTCAAAATTTTCAGTAGAAGAACATACTGGAGATTAAGGATAAAGGGTGCTAAAACTACCCAATATTTAAGGTTCTGTTCCCTTTCTTCATTTTCTCAAACAAAAACCAATCTGTTTAAGAATAAAATGAATTGTGCACCATTACTGATGGCCAGAAATCACAAACCATATTAACTTAGTATAGTGGAAATGTCAGTTTATCAAATGACCTCGGATCTTGAAGTAGGAAAACATCTTCTGCGCTTCCCAACATTTTCCACGTAAAAGAACGCTGCATTCACAAGCATCCGTAAGTTTTACGCTCTTTTACTCTCGCCCCAGAGTCAATCAACAAACCTCCCTCTCATAGAATACAGGGCAGGAGAGGACCAAGAGAAATTAGTCATTCTTTATCCATTTTGATTCTGGTCTATTTGTAGTTCAATGGAAGGTCGAACTTTACCAACAAACTGACCTTAAAAAGAGAATAAAATAAAGTCTCCGGTAGGACTAGAACTGCAGTTATTTTCAAGCTCATGACTCTGTCCACACTCCAGCAAGTCAAAACGTACATTTAATGATGCTCCAGAGGAGCTAACGTCTGTTTTCAGTTTAGTGGTAAAAACCACATCTTCACTTGTAAAATTAACAAGCCAGGGAAATCAAGCCCAAAAAGGTGAGTTTCTCTCCTTTTTGCGATCCAAACTCTTCATTTTCACCACTGTGCCAAGCACAGAGCAGCGTTCAGGGAACCACTGACTCGTAATCCTTTCCAGTTCATTAGATGCCCTTGCCATCAGGAGGGAATCAATATCATCTTCTAGAACAGAAGACTCACACAACTTCGCTTTCAGTAAATTATTCTGGGGGCGCCTGGGTGACTCAGTGCATTAAGCCTTTGCCTTCGGCTCAGGTCATGATCTCAGGGTCCTGGGATCGAGCCCTACATCAGGATCTCTGCTCGGCAGGGAGCCTGCTTCGCCCTCTCTCTCTGCCTGCTTGTGATCTCTGTCAAATAAATAAATAAAACCTTTTTAAAAAATTACTCGGAAGCAGGGTTTCTCAGCTGTGGCACTACTGACTTTCTAGACTCGATAACTACATGGTCCACCGGGAACGCGTCCCCCAGCTTCTCCCGCGTCTTCTCACAAGACGCTGGTGGCACCCGGCCTCCACCCAGTGCACGGACCAAAAAGGCCTTCCTTCACACATTGTGAAATATCCGCCAGGGGCTGGGGCAAAACCATCCCGGTTGAGAACTCCTGCTGCTCTGAAAGGACGGGTTCCAGGAAGATAAAAGAGTTCATCTTTCTACAAAATGCAAAGATTCTGAGAGGGAATACTTTGTTCCTATCCTAGCATGGCAGTATCTTCATCCCCATTACTGTTTTATTGATTAAAAAATTTTTTTTATTTATTTGTTTGACAGACAGAGATCACAAGTAGGCAGAGAGGCAGGCAGAGAGAGAGGAGGAGGCAGACTCCCCACTGAGCAGAGAGTCCAGTGCGGGGCTCGATCCCAGCAATCCTGAATCATGACCTGAGCCAAGGTGGAGGCTTTAACTCCGCCTTTAACTCCTGAGCCACCGAGGCGCCCGTTTTATTGATTTTGAGAGCAAGAGATAGTGTGCATGCGTGCGGGCAAGCAGGGGGAGGGGCAGAGGGAGAGAGATTCTCAAGCCGACTCTGTGCTGCGCTGGGAGCCCAACCTGGAGCTTGATCCCACCACCCTGAGATCATGACCTGAGCCAAAACTATTGAGCCACCCAGGCACCTCTTCATCCTCATCACTGTTTTTTGGAAGATTTTATTTACGTATTTCAGAGAGAGAGTTCGAATGCATACAAGCAGGGGGAGGGGCAGAGAGAGAAGAAGAAGGAGGGACCCCGATGCAGGACTCGATCCCAGGACTCTGGGATCATGACCTAAGGGGAAGACAGATGCTTAACTGACTGAGCCACCCGGGCGCCCCTCATCCTCATTATTACAAAGTAATACGTTAAAACATACCAGAAGCAGAACTGATATATAAATAGAAAGCATATTTAATTTGGAAAGTACCATTACACAAAACTAGCATCTTTTTTTTTTTTTTAAGATTTTATTTATTTGACAGACAGAGATCACAAGTAGGCAGAGAGGCAGGCAGAGAGAGAGGAGGAAGCAGGCTCTCCACAGAGCAGAGAGCCCGATGCAGGGCTCGATCCCGGGACCCTGGGATCATGACCTGAGCTGAAGGCAGAGGCTTTAAGCCACTGAGCCACCCAGGCGCCCCAAAACTAGCATCTTTTTTTAAGCATTCCCTTGGTCGAGTCTGTAAAAAGGAATCAGAGAATGACCTATGGCAACTCTGCAAGTTGTAAACACACCAACGTGTCCCCGAGGGAACACACTGCAGCGCACCACCTTATAAAGTATTACATTAATCTGGCGATTATCTATCAAAATTACCTTTGACCAGTGATTTTATTTCTCGGTCTTTGTCTTTTAAGTTCACTGAGTCATTTATGAAGGAACGTAGGTCAAGGTTAGTCACACGGAGTAACGTGTGGTGGCTGAGTGCACACTCCGGGGGCCGAGTCTCGGTGGTGACTGTCACTTTCCCCAAAAGGAACTGGGGCTGCTCGCCGGAATGACTGATTCCAGGGCTACAAAGTGCAAGATAAACGTGGAACATCTAGTGGTACCAGGAAGTAAGGAAGTATCAAAAAATGCTAGGAACATGGCAAAAGAACACAGGGAGGGGCCTGAAGGGGCTCCCTTTGGCCAAGTCTGAGACAATTTGAACACTGCGATAAACAGGAGAATACCCTGAACAAATTAAGATTGTATGACTCTGCTCTGCTAAGACTGAATGGATGAACAGGGAAGAAGGGGAACTGGAAACATACCCGGTCGGTCACAGTCATAGTGGTAACTGATTCAACCTGATATGAAGAAACAAACACGCCTCCATAAGGGATATTCTGTAGAACAACTGCCCTATACTCTTCAAAGTATCAAGGTCAGGAGCGCCTGGGTGGCTCAGTGGATTAAAGCCTCTGCCTTCGGCTCAGGTCATGATCCCAGGGTCCTGGGATCGAGCCCCGCATCGGGCTTTCTGCTCAGCCGGGAGCCTGCCTCCCCTTCTCTCTCTACCTGCCTCCCTGCCTACTTGTGATCTCTATCTGTCAAATAAATAAATAAAAATCTTAAAAAAAAAAAAATAAGTATCAAGGTCATAACAGACCAAGAAGAGAGCAGTCGTTCCAGATTAAATGAGACTAAAGAGAACGGTCAGCTGAGCTTGGTGTGTGATCCTTACTGGGTTCCGGGCCAGAAAGAAATGATTTTCCTCTAAAGGACACAGTGGGACCACAAACAGGAATAAGGTCTGCAGGTTAGGTAATAGTACTCTAACAGCGTCAGTTTCCGGAGTCTGATAATTACACTGTGGTTATGTAAGAGAGTATCTGTTTTTTGAAATATTTACTGAAGCAGTTAGGAATCAGGACATTATGTCTACAGCTCATCTCAAATGGTTCAAAAGAACATATAGACATGAATGTTAAATCTGGGGCCTCTTAAGAGTCGAGAGGAATATTCTGTCCTGTTCTTTCACCTTGTCTCCGAGACTGCAATTTGTTCAAAATGAAAAGCTTTGTTCCAAACCCCAGTTTCACCCGCTCCCCGCTGGGTCTCAGTTGCCTCCCTGGCAGAATGAGGGTAACACAAGTACCTACAAGATTGTGTGTCTCCACACCACGTCCAAAGACCTACTGAAGAGCTTAGAAGAACCCTGGACACAACAAAAGATGTTTATTATTTTTGGTGCTTTTTCATAGCCGAAGACTGGAGAAACTAAATGTTTGTCGACGGGACCAATGGAGAAAATTACTGTCTGTCCATAAAATGGAACACTTAGGAAACTATGAAAGACCAGGCGATCTGTACAGACTGGCGGGGAAGGAGCTCTTGGATGAGAAAAGCAAGGAGTAGCACAATGTGGTTTAATATACTATTGCTCTGTGAAAATGAGAGAAACGGAAACACGTCACTGGCTTGCATGTATGTACAGAGCCTCTAAATGGTTACAAGAGGGGCGCCTGGGTGGCTCAGTGGGTTAAAGCCTCTGCCTTAGGCTCAGGTCACGATCTCAGGGTCCTGGGATTGAGCCCCACATCGGGCTCTCTGCTCAGCAGGGAGCCTGCTTCCCTCTCTCTCTGCCTGCCTCTCTGCCTACTTGTGATCTCTGTCTGTGTGTCAAATTAAAAAGAAAAAAAACAAAAAAACTCAAACGGTTACCGACTGCCCTGGAAATCAGAGTAGCTGTGGCAGGCGGGGGGTGGGGGGAGAGAAAAGTTTAGGTAAGGTAGGAAAGTTTTTTAAACTTTCAAAATTTTGTAAGAATTTTATACTTTTTAAATTTTTGAAATATGGGAATATATTGCCCATTCAAGAACTTTAATTATGAAATCCTCAAATAAAATAAAATGCAGCAACACCAAAAATTTAAATCAAAAGGGTTTATTACTTGTTTCTCTTGTATAAAAATCTCCAGAGTTGAAAACAAAGTGATGGGAATTTAATAGGGTAAAAAATTAGAATGTTTACACCTTAGACAGGAGGCTATCTGAAGTATCCTGTCTGCGGTATAACCATTCTGGTGTTTTCCCATCTTATTAATAATCTCTGTATGCTTCTGAGTTATAGCAAATAGATACAGATTTTAAAAAGAAATAATCTCCTTCCTCTAAAAAAGATACTATTATCTTCTGGTATAGAATGCCAGTTATTACCACTCAAAATCCATGGAAATAAAAAGCCTCCACACTGCTGAATTAGTAACAACTTAGTCAGGGGGTGTCTCCGGGGTTCAGTCAGTTAAGCATCTGCCTTTGGCTCAGGTCCTGATCCCAGCATCCCAGGATCCAGCCCAATGTGAGCGTGCGTGCGTGCGTGCGTGCGTGTGTGGTGTGTATGTGGGGTGTGTGTGTGTCCCAGCTCAGCAGGGCATCTGCTTCTCCTCTCCCCCTCCCCCTTCTCTCTCTCAAATAAATAAATAAAATCTTAAAAACAAACAAACCTTGTCAGTTATCAGGTCAAAATGCTGTATTACTAAAATAAGCGCTAAAAGTTACCCGGATCACCAAAGCCTGGTATATAATTGACGGTCGCTATCGCCCACCTTACCAACATATAAACGCTTAAGATTTCACACCTACAACTTTTTCACTGAAGCTAAAATTATTTCACACTCTCTGAATGCTAAGTGCCACCCAGATTAGTTCAACTGTCCTTACACCGTCTGTGAAGGTAACACATCTCCCCTTACAGAGGGGAAATCAATGTCACACCATTCAATTATCTAAAAATACCAAGATGGGGCGCCCGGCTGGCTCAGTCGGAAGGGCATGGGACGCCTGATCTCAGGACTGTAAATTCAAGCCCCACGCTGGGTGTAGAGATTACTTAAAAATAAAAATCTGTAGAGGCACTGAGTGGCTTAGTCGGTAAGTGTCTGCCTTCGGCTCAGAGTCCTGGGATCGACCCCCATGTCAGGTTCCTTGCTCGAGGGGAACCTGCTTCTCCCTCCCCTATCAGCTCAGTGCTCTCTCTCTCTCCAATAAATACACAAAATCTTTAAAAAAAATTAAAATTAAAAAAAAAATAAAAATCTTTTAAAAATCAAAATAAATTAAAAAAATAATAATAACCAGGGGCACCTGGGTGGCTCAGTGGGTTAAAGCCTCTGCCTTTGGCTCAGGTCATGATCCCGGGGTCCTGGGATTGAGCCCCTCGTTGGGCTCTCTGCTCAGCAGGGAGCCTTCTTCCCTTCCCCTCTCTCTCTGCCTGCCTCTCTGCCTACTTGTGATCCCTGTCTGTCAAATAAAAAAAAAAAAAAACAAAAAAACAAAATAGGGGGCGCCTGGGTGGCTCAGTCGGTTGGGCGTCTGCCTTCAGCTCAGGTCATGATCCCAGGATCCCGGGATCGAGTCCCGCATCAGGCTCCCTCTCCCTCTGCCTGCTGCTCCCCCTGCTTGTGCTCGCTCATTCTCTCATTCTTGCTCTCTCTCTGACAAATAAATAAAATCTTAAAAAAAAAAAACAACAAAAATAGCATACCTCCATTTACATATTAACTCCTAGCCATTCGTATCACTCAAGACCTTCTTCAACTTACAAGTGAAATAAAAACACAGAGCTCATCTTACACGGCAACTCCAGACCCGGATGGACAGTAGCATTTTTGACCATCGGGGGAGAATGGCGACCGTCATCCATGTCCAGCTCTGTACACTGAGCCTCTCCGTGGATCACAGCCAACCCCAGACGCAGTCTCTCAGCATATGACTGGGCCCTACGAGAAAGCCAACGAGAAACGGGGAAATTCACGGGAGTCACTAGGTCATCACTATTAATCGTCAAATGAAAACATCATTCAAATGTTTAGGGACACACAATGATTTAGACAAATCCGAAGACGAGGGCCCGACCAGACTATAAACGTCTCGAGAGGCGTGGGAGGCCCCGGAGTCGAGACGCGGGCCAGCATCTGAGTCTAGACCGTTTCAGAATTTTGTATTTGCCCAGTATTGTAACACGCATCTTTAGAAGGTGGAACTTTGTTCAAAAAGGTCTCTTGAAAACCATGGCCTGACAAACGCTCATTAGCCCTCTGCTTTCCTTTTCCTGCAACGCAAAGGAAGAACTTCCTTTTCTCGCACAGGAAAACCGAGTAACGCAGGGACCGCCTTGTATTGTTCGGGAACTGGCGATAAAGCCCTGGTGGGGACAGGACAATAACGTGGGGGAAGCGCGAGCCAATGAGCGTTTCCAGGCCACGTGACGACAGACCCGGGGTTCCAAAACAGCTCGTTTTGACCGGCGAAGCACCGAGAGGCATTTTTTGAATGTCCAACTTACTCACCTCTTGGCAGCATCAGGAGACTTAGCTACAATGACTGCATTCCTGTAATTTGGAATCTAGATTTGAAGGGAAAATAAGAAAATACTGAGAAGTTATCACAAAGGAACACCCGGGTGCCGGTAGGACCCTTCTTCCTCTCATAACAATGATCCATTCTAGCAAGCAAATAACGCTAGAGTTTCATGGACACGTTCAAAATTTAACACTTAACAATTTACATCATTGCCAAAGTACGGCTACTTCAAGAAGATAAAAAAAATAATTACTTCTTAACACCTTCATTTCAGAAAACAGAAGCAAATTGCTAAAGATACTTGGAAGAAAATCTATTTGTAATGGCGTTAAAAAATTTGCTCCTCTGTGCCTACATGCTGACCCTATCTGGCTGCCTCAGGCATTGCTACTCAAGGGGAAGGTCATCTGATGTGCCTTTCAATACTGAAATCTGATACCAGAGAAAAACTACATAGGGTCTCTTTTGAGGACAATGGGGGTATTTGCTGGTGGCTCCTCACTTCTTCCTGGATATACTGAAGCAGGAAAGGTGAGGCTCTAAGGTTGTCCACGGGAAAGCTGAAAAAGCCTTGTATTTCCTTTTGATGAAGATCCATAGTGATAATGTGAGTTAAACCTGAAATTTTAAAACAAAAAATTACAAAGTTCACCCCTACAAGTTAATGGCTACAGTGGACCCAAATTAGACGCCCACTCCTGTTTCCTAACCAAAGGCTGAACGCAGGGAATGTATTGTGAATGAGCACATTAGTTACGGACTTCGTTTGTAACCTTAACGACACTTAATGAACTAAAGAATGTGGTCGAGCCTCAGGTGAAAGAGCTTATCACCTTCCACAGGGACAGAGAAGCTCAAGCAGAGAAACGAGGGCTCTCCCCTACTGTCGTAACTAGCTTGGTCCTGAAAATTAAGAAAAATCAGGCAGAAGCAAAAATACGTATATGGAATTAATAACCACTGAAGAAGTAATGGGTATAAAAAATAGGAAGGCCTTGATTAAAGAATCTAGAAAGACATGTGAAAGGCCTGTGGCTAGAGCAGAAGGAGTAAGAATCCAAAAGCAAAGTAACTCTCCTATTAGAAGAAAAATCCCTATCGAAGGGCTTGGAACAATTTCTAAATGTCATAAAAGAATGAGTCAAGAAGTATTCTTATCTAACAACAATAAAGACACACTCTTATAAACAGTCGTAAATCAAAAAAAAGGACACACATAAAAACGTCGTAAATGGACAAAGGTCACTGAAAACCTAGGGCAAAGAACCAGTACTACCCGTTCCTCCCCAAACACCGCGCATCATAGTTTTAGAGAGAATAGAATCTGATTGTTTCTCAGGACTTGAACATATATTCAAGTTTTTAAGTAAACCCGCCGGGCAAATAAAATCCCAACTGCTACCAAGTGTTATCACAGTGGATTTATACAGGCCAGAAAGTACATGACGGCTACGAAAACACAGAATAAAAGCGATGAGAATGAGCTGCTGTACAGAAAGACAGTCAGAGAGTGGGGGGAAGGAGGATTACATAAACCGGAGAAGCAGTAAAAGAAAAATCTTATGTACATAAGCAGAATCTAGCTAATAACCAAGGCCAAATGTAACGTATCCTGACGCTCAAAAGATCCCACACGGACCCCAGGATCACAGCTCAAGTGTTCATGAGAAGATGAGGTAGGACAGAAGGATGGAGAAGTCCAGGATTAGAGCAGAGACAATGTCACTATCGAGTAAGACAAAGAGGAAAGGAAAACGTAAGAGTTTATACCTCCGCTCACACATCCCTAACCAGGACTACCAGGAGGAAACAGGAAGAAAGGAATTAGTGAACACACTTAAAAGAAAATGGAGGCCCCAAATCAGCTCTCTGAGGGAGGGACTAATCTCACGCAGGAAGGGTCCTGATGACAGGGCGGGAGCCCCGGGGCCCGTGTGCACACGCACCTGCCTTCGCCAGCATGGACGCCAGCAGCTTGCACACGATGGAGCCCCGCTTCCTCATCTTGCTCTGCTTGCTGTAGGGGAAGTACGGGATGACCCCGATGATGTTCCTGGCGCAGGCGGTCTTCAGTGCGTACGCCGTGATCAGAAGCTCCATCACAGCTGTGTTCACATCTCTGAAACGGCGAACATTTGCATTTGGGGGTCAGGTCCACTTTTTAACCCCCTAAAAAAGACCGAAACGTCAGCCCTTTAACCTGGGCTGCCAAGATGGGCACCACAGGTGTTTCTGTCACCCCGCGAGCCGAGGACGGCACCTCCAAAACCAGGGGAAAAGCTTATTAGCTCTTCCTTTGAACTGTGGTTTCCACCGGCGGTTACGGGAACCCGCAGCCCAGCGAGCAGCACTCACCTCTGCCTGGATCCTGTCAGTGACAGGTCCCCCGGGTGGCACGGGAAGCAGACGTCAGTGGCCGGAGAAAGCCAACGCCTGCAGCACTGTCCCCGGGACCGTCGGCTCAGGCCAGCCCCTCGCTCCCCGTGAACGCCAAGGGAAACCCACTGCCCTGCTGAGCTGCCAGGGCCAGAAAGGATTGGTTTTTCTCTTTGTTCTTCACAGGGAGAGGGGAGGCAGGAGGGGGGAAGTCCTGGAGCTAAGTTTTCAAAAACTCTCCTCATCCCTTTTTCTCATGATACACAGATGCCCGACACAGATGACCCAGAGAGACGAAGAACGAAATACGAATCTGGAAGACAGTCAAAGGAAAGCCTACTTCCAGTTTCGTGGGTTTTTTTTAAAGATTTTATTTATTTGACAGACAGAGATCACAAGTAGGCAGAGAGGCAGACAGAGAGAGAGAGAGGAGGAAGCAGGCTCCCTGCTGAGCTGAGAGCCCGATGCGGGGCTCGATCCCAGGACCCTGAGATCATGACCTGAGTCGAAGGCAGCGGCTTAATCCACTGAGCCACCCAGGCGCCCCAAAGGCTACTCCCAGTTTGAATGAATGTGGATTGCTACCCTTCGCCAAGGGTGACACAGCCTACAGTCCCCTTAAAAAGGGCGAGAACCGGGGCACCTGGGTGGCTCAGTGGGTTAAAGCCTCTGCCTTCGGGGACGCCTGGGTGGCTCCGTGGGTTAAGCCGCTGCCTTCAGCTCGGGTCATGATCCCAGGGTCCTGGGATCGAGTCCCGCATGGCCTCCTTGCTCGGCAGGGAGCCTGCTTCTCTCTCCAACTCTGCCTGCCTCTCTGCCTGCCTGTGTGCTCTCGCTCTCTCTCCTTCTCTCTGACAAATAAAATAAAATATTAAAAAAAAAAAAAAAGCCTCTGCCTTCGGCTCAGGTCATGATCCCAGGGTCCTGGGATTGAGCCCCGCGTCGGGCTCTCTGCTCAGCGGGGAGCCTGCTTCCCCTCCTCTCTCTCTGCCTCTCTGCCTACTTGTGATCTCTGTCTGTCAAATAAATAAATAAAATCTTTTAAAAAAGGGGGGGAGAACCTTAGGGCAGAGGGAAGGTGGGGCCATGAGCTGAGTGCCTTGTGTCACTCTACCCCATGTGGCCTTGGGAGTCTGAGACTAGAACCAAAAGTGGCCCTAACAGAGGCCACCTCCGTGAGTTTCCAGGAGATGGGTTTTCAGAGAAGGTGCTCTCTGCTCCTGAGGGCGGACAGGGTAGGAGACGCAGTGGACCTCAGCCCCTGCGGACGGGCCTGGCAGCTGCCTCTTTAGCCTGACCTTGAACGGACTCACACAGCCAGTGAAGAGTTCAACGGCTGCGGTGAGGCACCCTGCCCGGGAAGGTGGGGCCGGGGGCGGGGGCGCTCAGAACCCAATTCAGACCACTCTACCATCCTCCAAAGAAAAAAACTGGTGAAGCTCTTAAAGTCCTTCAGGAAACTTCCAATGCTCTACCTTCCCTCCCTAGCCTCTTCTCACTCCTGCCTGGATTATCCAAGTCCTCAAACACCCCCTCTTTGGGCCAGGAGTATATCTCCTTCGCCTGGGGGAAGCAGGATCATTTCCCGTGTCTTTGTTTGTATCTGTGTGAGGAGCAGACGCTCAGCGCTCCGTTCCAGAATCGTCCCTAGAGCAGCGAGGCTGCCCTCGTGCAGAGTAAAATGGAAAGCTTGCCACGAACATAGCAGAGACCTGGAAGTGCGGAAGCAGTTACAAGAAACACTCGTCATGAGACCGCTTTTTAGCCCGAAGGACAGAGAGACCATTTCCTCCCGGTCCCTTCCAGTTTGCCTGCCGCGCTCTCCAAGTGCGCCCATCCCGAGTGCCGCCGGGACTGGGAAGAGCAAAGCCATCCCTGTCTTCTGCCGGTGTTTTCCTTGTCCACATTCAACTTAGAGAACTTCCAAGCTCACCTTTGTCATTTGGGTTTTTGGAACTATTTTAGGCTTCTGTCAAACAAGCGTTTCTCCCAGAGGGTAGATATTATTGATTCAGGACGTGACTTTAAGAAAACGACGAGATGCCGTGCGGATTGCTTACAGGTTACACTCTTTTCCAGTTGTTTCCATCCTCTGAAATAAGCCGGAGGATTTTTCCTCCTCAGACTCCCAAATTAATAATGTCCCAAATTTCGCCTGGGTGGCTCAGTGGATTAAGGCCTCTGCCTTCAGCTCGGGTCATGATCCCAGGGTCCTGGGATCGAGCCCCGCATCGGGCTCTCTGCTCTGCAGGGAGACTACTTGACTTCCTCTCTCTCTGCCTGCCTCTCTGCCTACCTGTGATCTCTGTCTGTCAAATAAATAAATAAAATCTTAAAAAAAAAAAAAATGTACCAAGTTTGGCATCGGAAGGTTAGAGGACACACAATCTTTAGGTAAAATCAGGACAAGACACTTACCAACACTTTCAAGGTGCTTAGGAATTTTTTTTTTTTTAAGATTGTATTTATTTATTTGACAGAGAGACATACGGCGAGAGAGGGAACACAAGCAGGGGGAGCGGGAGAGGGAGAAGCAGGCTTCCCACGGAGCAGGGAGCCCGATGCGGGGCTCGATCGCAGGACCCTGGGATCATGACTTGAGCCGAAGGCAGACGCTGAACCGACTGAGCCCCCAAGAATTCTTTATACTTGGTCAATTCTAGTCCCCTCGCACATTCAACAAGTATTCACTGAGCAACGGGAACCAAGTACTGTGTCGGGTGGAGACAAAACGGCAAACAAGGCTGCCCACAGCTCGAGAAAATGCCAGAGACCCACACTGGACCAGCCTTGTGCTAATCCTTTGTCCCAAAGAGCACATCTGGCTCAATGCTCCCCCTCCAAAGGCTTTCATACTTGATTCCCCAGAGGGGAGGGCACCCCTTCCCCCATCACATCACCTACCGATGCCCTGTGGGTTCTGAAGGTTCAGCGGGAAGACCGCACAGTCCTTGAAGGACAGTGTGTAAAGAACTCAGGAGTCCCCATCTAGACTGAACACCGGGCATCACACACGCCACAGAAAAGTCCTCTTCCGCACACAGGCTGTGTGACGACGCTAGACATACAACCGGAGCTTTCTTAACCTTCCACTGGCGTGACAGCGTGTGGAGGACGGCACTGGCCGTAGTCTCCTCCGTCAGATCTCAACGCAACAATTTATTTAGAGTTGAAGTGAGCTGAGCAGATTCTGGAAGGAAGGGAATCTGGGTACCTGTCCGGGTGGTGGGCTGTTAGCTGGCTTTGTGACAGTGTTTACACACAACCAAAGGCTACAGCGAGGCTTCCACAGCTCCCCGTGAGGTGGGCCCAGACAGCAAGATGTCAACGTAACAGGATGAACGATTTCGGAAGGATCTTGATCTCAGCATAACTCTCCTTCCATTAATTACTAACTTCTGCCATGAGGTTTCATTTTCTCCTTTTTCCTCTTCCTGATGACCTATGCCAAGGGATTCGACATCCTCCAGCCAAGGCTAAGGAAAACCTCCCACACCCCACCCCTTTGGTCAGGAAGGTGACAAAAGAGCCTTTGTCGCACTGGCTTTCCCCGTTCCCTGCCCGTCACTAGACAGACTGGACACCAGGCGGTTAATCTGCGGGCCAGCGGGGTGAACAGAAGTTGGCGGGCAGCCTCCGCTTTGTTTATCTGTTCCCTAAGACTGTTCCAACTACATCCGGGCGACTTCTTGTAGCCTTTGTATCTAAGTAGGACAATCTTAATTGTTTACCAACTGACTGGCTTTTCTTTCTCCCGAGGTAAGCACGTCCTATGTTAAATTCCACCCTTACTGCTCTGTCATTTCCGATAGACAACGACAACTGTAAGGAACAGGCATGGTCTGCAGACATCAGCTGAACGGAGCCAGCACCGCAGACGGAAGCCATGGCGACGCGGTGATGGGCTAGGATTTCCCCCACCCCCAACCCCAAGCTTTAATCATCTGCAGCAAATGAGTTGCAAATGTGCTTTTGGTGACCCCTCTTGCGCGACATCAACACACCAGAGCTTGGAGCATAAACAGGGAAGCTGTCCTTCAGGAAACACTTGGGAAGCTTCGTGTCCGTTTTACTTCCCTTACTCAGTAGCACATGTCACTCAGGCGACATAATCGCTTCCTTCAGGACGGCTTTGGGCCATTTCCAAATAATTAAATTCCACCTTCAACAACCAAAAATTTACCTTGACTGGAGTGAGTGGTCACAAGACAGAGGCCGCGAGCTCTGAGAGGTTCCGGAAGGTGAGCCCCACAGCCCAGCCGCAGCAACAGGAGTGAGGACAAGGCAGCCTCACCCCTCACCAAGACCAAAAGCCAGGGTGACAAGCAGTGCACCAGACGGCAGCCTCCACGGGTGTCCCAGTGCCCTCACTACGCGCCTTTTACTCCCAGCAAGACCTGCAGATTTTCCTCTCATCTTCAAGGTGCAGCATCAAACAAGGCACTAGGCAAGAAGGGGGCGACCAGCGTCAAACTGCTGGAGGCCCAGAGGGCGATCGAGGAGTGGCCGTCAGTCAACGCTGTGTGCGCATCCGCCAATACTACAAAGGCAGGGACCCTTATTCCGTCTCCTGGAATCTTCCTATGGATCTCAGATCTCTGATCTCCTCTAACACAGACGGGCATGCAGGGTTTTGCCCGAGGCACCTCTCTATAGGCTACTGATGGCTGATTCACCCCCTGGGGGGGGGGGCGTGGGAAGGGCTGAAAGTTCCAACAGGAACCCGCTGGCTGGTTCCCCCGGGCAACCAGCCCCCACCTCCAGGTTATCTAGGGGCTTTCCAAAAACCACCTCAGGTGTGGTTCAGAGGGGGGTTGTTAAATAACAGAAGACACCCTATTCTTCTCTTATCACTTAGGAAATTCCAAAGGTTTTGGGAGCTCAGGACCAGGAAAGGAAGACCAAATAGAGATCTCTTTCTTTCTTTTTTTTTCAAATTAATTATTTTTATTTTAAGTGGTCCTCACACCCAAAGTGGGGCTCGCCCCACAACCTTGAGATCAAGAGCTGCATATGCTCTACCGAGCCAGCCAGCTTCCCCAAAACAGACATTTCTTACAAGTCACATTGTCACTAAGGCTCCCAATAGCTTCCAAGCCCGAGGTGCTTTAAGGATGCAAGACGGTGGTGTAAGCGCGCGCACACCGCTGGCCGTCAGCGCCATTCGTACTACTGACTCGGTCTCAGGAATCTAAATTAACTGACACGGGAAGGTCTGCATTTTCAAAGACACACATAGCCTAACCACCCCAGTTCTCTGGGAGGGGATGAGAGGAGATAATCCCACAGCGAAGGTTACCCTCAGGTAGGCTAGGATTTCCCCTAAGGGAAGGGGTGGCGGATGCTAGCTCCTATAGGGACAGCTAGAAATGGGCCACTGGGCAAAAAAAATACAGTGCGATCAAAAGCTAATGATGTACAAGATGCTGGCTAACTAGACATAAGAAAAAATACATACATTCGTACATATACGCACACACAGTGCAAAAACTGTCTTGATGGGTACAAACCAGAATTGCACCTAACAACAAGAAAGCTTGTTAGCAGAGCAGAGCGGACGTGGACTAGGTTCAGTGCGTACAGACTGGTAAGGAAGGTACTTTTCCCCTCGAGTAGCTTAAGCTTGGAGAGGAAGATCCATAGTGCGACGTGACGAACAGGGCTGGAGCGTCCAAAGCCTACAGCTGCATTTTGGGAAGCGTTCAGATTAACAAGCAAACACGTTTACAGTGAAAGGAAACTCAATCGTTGATTATATGAGAACACAGTGAATTACATCACTCAGATTTTTAGAGGAAAAGGGAGACATGAAGTAGTGCTGACTCTTACCTGGGTATTGTCTGTATAATGAAAATATCTTGGCCACGAACCGATTCTTTTATTTCCACTCTTGTTTCTGAAAAATAGTTTAAGAAAAGCACTTCACGATACAATAATCAGGCAGCGTTTGGAGGGAGTAGAGAGGACACTAAACCAACATTCAACCTGGCGCGCCAAAATGAACTCTGAATAGATCACAATGGCAAGTTCGTATACAGAAAATGTGAGGCTAGAGGGGAAATAAGCCAAAAATACACCAACGGGCAAAAGTAACGCCAACAGGTCCACAGAACACCTCAAGGTTCGAAAAAGAAAATCCATCACCAAAATAAAGATGAGAGGCTTGGGGGAAAGTCTACAGCAAATAAAGAAGTCAACAGTTAACATCTTTCTTTCAACAAATGCCAAGGCCTCCTCTGTGTCAGGCCCTGTCCTTGGGGTCCCAAAGTGGAGGACGTGGATCAAGCAGATGAAGACGGATCCGGGAGAGAAACACAATGCCGAAGGCCGGCAGACTGTTTAAGCCAATGTGCCAGGAAAAGACCAAGGAGATGGGGAGCCTGGCTGGCTCAGTCAAGAGAGCAGGCAGCTCTTGATTTCAGGATCAAGAGTTCAAGCTCAATGTTGGGCATAGACTACATAAAAAAAAAAAAAAAAATAGGGGCGCCTGGGTGGCCCGGATGGTTCGAGGTCTGACTCTTGGTGTCAGCTCAGGTGGTGATCCCATGGGTCGGGGGATAGAGCCCTGCATCGGGCTTCCGGCTTGGGTTGCGGGGGCGCTTGGGGGAGGTCTGCTTAAGGATTCTCTCCTTCTGCCCCTCACTCCGCTTCTGCACACTCTCGCATACTCTCTCTACTAAATAAATCTTTAAAAAAAGAAAAAGACCAGGAGAGAGAGTAATAGGGCTGGGAACAATGGCCTCATTGCAAGCTGGAACGTGGACCGTGTACAGAGCCACAGACTGAAGGCGTAATCGGGAGTCATAGACACAGGTGAGACGGGATGGACGATGGGCAGTGAGCGGGCACAGCTCGGATCCCAAAGCCCTGTGTGAACGCGAAGGAGGCCAGACCCTAGCCTGCAGGATTTCGGCAGCGGAAGTCAGAAACTCTGGCGTTTTGGGAACACCTTGGTGGAGGTGAGTAGAACGGCCTAGGGAGACTGAAAATTGAGGCAGGCAGGGCTGTTGGCAAACTCCTATAACAGCAGGAGAGGGACGGAGGAGCAGGGGGAGGAAGGGAGAAGAGGCCCAGAGCAGGGATGGAAGGATGGAGGAAAAGGTCCACATTTTTTTTTTTTAAGATTTTATTTATTTATTTATTTGACAGAGATCACAAGTAGGCAGAGAGGCACGCAGAGAGAGAGAGGAAGGGAAGCAGACTCCTTGCTGAGCAGAGAGCCCCGCATTTCTTTTAAAAGATGTTTTAAAGATTATTTATTTCAGAGAGAGTGAGAGAGCACGTGTGCGTGGGGAGAGGAGAGAGATTCTCAAGCAGACCCGCAGCTGAGCGGGGAGCCTGAGGGAGGGCTCAACGCCAGGACCCTGAGAGCACGACCTGAGCCAAAACCATGAGTGGGAGGCTTAAGTGACCGAGCCACCCAGACATCCCGAAAAGGGTCTTCATTACACCGTCGTCTCCTCCTCTAGTGTTTATTTTCAGGATTCCCAAATGCCATCACCATAAATTAAGATCGTTATTGCTAAACAGACCAGCTCACCTATCTGCATTCACCTTTAGGGGTTTTTTGTTTTTTAAGATTTGAGAGAGAGAGAGGGCAGAGAGGGCAGCGGGGAGGGGCAGAGGGAGAGAGAGACTCAAGCAGACCCCGTGCACAGACTCGGGGCCGAATCTCACCGCCCTGACATCCCGACCGGAGCTGGAACCAAGAGTCGGACACTTGATGGACTGAGCCACCCAGGTGCCCCCACCTCTAGGTTTTCAAATACCAACGTGTCCTGTCTTGGCAGGAGATAAAGGGTGAATTCTCGTCAGCAAGTGAAAAGTTACTAAGTATAGCGCCTGGCTGGCTCCGTCAGAGAAGCGTGGGATGTTTGACCTTGGAGTCATGAGTTCGAGCCTCACATGGGATGTAGAGGTTACTTAAATAAATAAAACTTATTAAAAAAAAAAAAAAAGGTACTAAGTATGGAACCTGGCTGAAGGATTATTATATTATAACAGGCTAATTATAACAGGCATGGACTTATAACATCCTGGGTGCAAGTGCTTTCCACTAAACCATCCATTAAATTACCTTTCCCTTTTCGAATACCTTTTTTTAGGTCCCTGAACATTATGAAGTCTTAGTAATTTATCATAGACAGTTCTACCCTACAAAGAAAAAAGGAAGCACAGGGTCATAAACCGAGGCTGTCAACTGCACAAAAATAGCACCGAATTACTTTATAGTAACTTGTCTTCGCAGGGCATTATAGTCTGAAGTACGGAGCCCCGCGGCAGACAGTGACGATACAGCATTCCTACGACAGCGGCCATCGACATTCGGCTTTCCGGCATTACCGTGTCATGTTACAATTATCCACAGAAATGCAGACGGCAGCAAAAATGGGTTATCAACCCAGGAGGAGAGTCTACAAGAGACCTGAGAAAAATTTGCTGATGAAAGAACTCAAAGATGGTTTTCCAATAAGTCATTACTACCTGGTACCAGATGGCTCTTGATGCCGTTTGACATAACGAGGCAGGTAAATGTGAAAGGTATTCGTCAAGTGTAGCCCAATCCAGAAGAAAAAACACACTGTCTACATCTCTCCTTTCTTCACTGTAAAATGACAGGACATCTGCATTATCTTGGGGGAAGGGGAAGGAGACTAAGAAAGAGAAGAAAGAAATGAAGACTAGGAGCAAAGCGGAGCTAAGGACGGACACCTGACCTCAAAGAGAAAAATGTTTGTGTTGCACGTAACATCTGCCTTTTAAACGCACGTGTATTGAGTAAACGCAGAGAACAAAGGATGTGTAAGACACCATTTTCGCTCACCTCCATTGGTCTCTTGATAGACCACGGATTTGCCCAATTCAGCACCAAGGCGCCTATGGGGGGGAAAAAGGCAATTAAAAATGCTCTTCAAAAAAACAACCCTCCAGTTCACACGGGTAATATTTAAAAGGCTAAAATAACCAGACCAACATTCTTTCCCACAAACACGAAGTTCAGAAAGTTAAACGCACCAAGGACTACACACCCGCTAGCCCTCCACAGCGTCAAATGCCCACTCTGGTGTGACACGCTGCTCGACCGGGGTCCGCGGCCAAAGTGTCCTGTCCGGTTCATTGTTTGCTGAATTATAACGGTCTTGCAAAATCTTTCCCAAACCCGTGGTTATCAGCACTGGTTCCAAAACCACAAGCCAGAGATAGAGGCCCCACTTGTCAAAAGCATATGGACTCCTGTGCCATTAACCAAACGCAGTGTGAATCTTGTTTGGATCCTGATTAGAACCAACCAAGTGTGAGAAGCCATTTTTGAGTGAGGAAACTACGAACAAGGACTCAATACTAAATGATATTAAGGAGAGGCGGCACCTGGGTGGCTCAGTGGGTTAAAGCCTCTGCTTTCAGCTCAGGTCATGATCCCAGGGTCCTGGGATCGAGCCCCGCATCGGGCTCCTTGCTCAAGCGGGGAGCCTGCTTCCCCCCTATCTCTTTGCCTGCTTCTCTGCCTACTTGTGATCTCATCTGTCAAATAAATAACATAAAATCTTTTAAAAAATGATATTAAGGAATTAACAGCATCAAAGGTTTTTGTTTTGTTTTGAAAGATTCTATTTTTAAGTGAGCTCTACACCCAACGTGGGGCTTGAACTCATGACCTGGAGATCAAGAGCTGCATGATCCCCGGACTGAGCCAGCCATGCACCCCTGTGGCAGGTTTTTTTAAATCAGCTAGCACTACCACTTTGATGAGTGAAACACAGGATGTCGGGTGGATCTGCTTAGAAGTACCCCCGCCAGCTACCAGCTATGCAGTGGAGCAGTGGTCAAGGACAAGGGGACTGAGGACTACGGGGGCTTTCAGGGCTCTGAACGGCACCTCAGTGGCAAGGCCTTCTGGCCCAGTGTCTGCCATTTCCGAGGCTGGGCATTCTTGTACCCCGGCGGGTTGCAGCTCTCTCTCAAGTTTGCTGTGGCTGAACCAAGGAAGGAGACTTGTGCAGATTTCCAAAGAAATTACAATTCCGTGACAGGTGTTGAGATGAAAGAGGACGGGATCTTTCAGAGTGCAAAGTGTGATGTTGGAACGCGAAGAATCTCTTTCCATGGAAGTTTGTCACTGACCTGTGTCCCCCAACTAGGAAACATGAATGCTGGGGTATGCAATATTTTTCTTGATAAACAATTAAGAAATAGGGTGCACAGTATAAATAAGTAAATAAATAGATAAACTTATTCCGGTCAGCCTTGGAATAACATGCAGCCTTAGAAATGGAATGAGGGGGGCGCCTGGGTGGCTCAGTGGGTTAAAGCCTCTGCCTTCAGCTCAGGTCATAGTCACAGGATCCTGGGATCGGGCCCCACATCAGACTCTCTGCTCAGGGGGGAGCCTGCTTCCCCTTCTCTCTCTGCCTGCCTCTCTGCCTACTTGTGATCTCCGTCTGTCAAAATAAATAAATAAAATTGAAAAAAAAGAAATGGAATGAGGGGTGCCTGGGTGGCTCAGTCAGTTAAGGGTCCTGGGATGGAGTCCCATATCGGGCTCCCTGCTCGGCAGGGAGTCTTGCTTCTCCTTCTCCCTTTGCCTGTTGGGGCCCCCCGCTGCTTGTACTCATGTTCTCTCTCTCTAATAAATAAATAAAATCTTAAAAAAGAAATGGAATCAACTTCTGATACATGCTGTAATATGAACCCTGAAAAAGTTATTCCAAGTAAAAAGATCAGACATAAAAAGACAAATATTGCATGATTCCATTTATAAGAGGTACTTAGGGGGCGCCTGGGTGGCTCAATGGGTTAGAGCCTCTGTCTTCGGCTCAGGTCATGATCCCAGGGTCCTGGGATCAAGCCCCACATCGGGCTCTCTGCTCAGCAGGGAGCCTGCTTCCTCCTCTCTCTCTCTGCCTGCCTCTCTGCCTATTTGTGATCTCTGTCAAATAAATAAATAAAATCTTTAAATATAAATAAATATATATATATATATATATATATATATATATATATATATGATACTTAGAATAGGCAAATTCAGACACAGAAAGTAGAACAGAAATTACCAGGGACTGGGAGGGAAGGAACTGGGAGTTAGCTGGACATGAGTTTCTGTTTGGCATGATGAGAAAGTTCTGGAAATGGGTTCCAGTAACAGATTACAACACCGTATAGGTACTTAATGCCACTGAATTATACACTTAAAAATGGTTAAATGGGAAAAAAAAAAAAAAGGTTAAATGGGGGGCCCCTGAGTGGCTCAGTGGGTTAAGCCTCTGCCTTTGGCTCAGGTCATGATCTCAGGGTCCTGGGATCGAGTCCTGCGTCGGGCTCTCTGCTCAACAGGAAGCCTGCTTCCCTTCCTCTCTCTCTCTGCCTGCCTCTCTGCCTACTTGTGATCTCTGTCTGTCAAATAAATAAATTAAAAAATAATAAAATAAAATAAAATCTTTTAAAAAAAGGTTAAATGGTACATTTTATGTTATGAATATTCTACCACATTAAAAAAGAAAAAAAACCTCCTGGGGTGCCTGCGTGGCTCAGTTGGCTGAGCAACTGCCTTCAGCTCAGGTCATGATCCCAGGATCATAGGCTCGAGCCCCACATCAGGCTCTCTGCTCAGTGGGGAGTCTGCTTCTCCATCTCCCTCTGCCTGTGCTCTCCATCAAATAAATAAAAATAAAATCTAAAAAAAAAAAAATACTCCTTAGGGTATCTGACTGGCTCAGTCAGTAGAGCATGTAACTCTTGATCTCCTGGTCATGAGTTCAAGCCCCATGCTGGGTACAGACCTCACTTAAACAAAACAAACCTCCAGTCAAAAAAAAGGTGAAAGATGGGTAAAGTAAATGAAATAAGATGAACAAAAAAGGGCGCCTGGGTGGCTCAGTGGGTTAAAGCCTCTGCCTTCAGCTCAGGTCATGATCTCAGGGTCCTGGGATCGAGTCCCGCACGGGCTCTCTGCTCAGCGGGGAACCTGCTTCTCCCTCTCTCTCTGCCTGCTTCTCTGCCTACTTGTGATCTCTGTCTATCAAATAAATAAATAAAATCCTAAAATTAAAAAGAAAAGACGAACAAAAAGTTTCTAAACTAAAGCTGGATAAAGGATACGGGAGGTTAATTCTAACACATGTGTAACTTATCCTGGGAAGGTAACCCACCTAACTTTTTATTGATTAAATTGCATAACCAGAAAAGTTTGAAAATCCTTGCTTGGAAGTTCAGATTCAAAAGCAATCATGGAAATAAAATATAACCTCAAAGTTTGCCTAGTGGTAAAGGCCTTTCTTTCAAAATTTTACTCGGAAACTCCAGATATGAAACAGGTAAAGGAAGCATTTACAAATATTATTTACAGTAATTTAAACATTTCTGGAACAAGGTACGGAAGAACCTAAAATTTAAAAAAGCAAAAGGGGCGCTTGGGTGGCTCAGTGGGTTGAGCCTCGGCCTTCGCCTCAGGTCATGATCTCAGGGTCCTGGGATCAAGCCCCGCATCGGGCTCTCTGCTCCGCGGGGAGCCTGCTTCCACCTCTCTCTCTCTCTCTCTCTCTCTGCCTACTTGTGATCTCTGTCCGTCAAATAAATAAATAAAATCTTAAAAAAAAAAAAAAGCTGGGGCGCCTGGGTGGCTCAGCGGGTTAAAGCCTCTGCCTTCAGCTCAGGTCATGATCCCAGGGTCCTGGGATTGAGCCCCACACCGGGCTCTCTGCTCCGCGGGGAGCCTGCTTCCTCCTCTCTCTCTGCCTGCCTCTCTGCCTACTTGTGATCTCTGTCTGTCAAATAAATAAATAAAATCTTTGAGAGAAGAAAAGAAAAACCATTGACCTTTTAAATGTGCCTTCCTCCCTCAGCAAGGTCACTGTGGTAAAATCTGACCCAAAATAAACAAATATGAGCTTTATATTTGAAGTTAGCATTTTAGTTGGCCTCAAAAGCCAGACATTTATCAGGGATTAGAAACAAACTAGGTAGTAGATTGCAAAAGGATTTACTCTTCTGATCTCACTTAAAACTCCAACTGAAAAGACCGTAGGTATTACCAAGAAAATACGACAAAAGTTTCCCTCTCACATTTCCATCTAGAATCTAAAAACGGGTTCTTAACAATTATTTATCAACTCGAAAAATCCAGAGGAACGATAAATGATAATGTAAATTGTTTAAATACACAATGACTTTGGGGGGGGGCAGAGAGAGATCCCAAGCAGGCAGAGAAAGAAGGCGAAGCAGGCTCCCCGCTGAGCAGAGAGCCCTACGCGGGGCTCGATCCCTGGACCCTGAGATCATGACCTGAGCCAAAGGCAGAGGCTTAACCCACTGAGCCACCCAAGTGCCCCCCAAAATGACTTCAAATGTTGAAAAACAAGCTATTCATTTTATATCTTACGCTTGTCTCAAGTTTATCCGGAAAGGGTTCCTAAGACCCTTCCTTTACATTAGAGCTCTGGGACTCTCCAACAGAGCCAGCTAGAAAAGAAGTATTATTCAGAGGCCCACTGTGAGCCTCCGCTCTGCTGCATGCTTTCTCTACATTATTTTGTTCATGCTTAGGATGTTCCTGCCCCGCAGATCGCACGGTCCTTATCTTACCAATGAAATTCACCAAAATCAAGTCTCTTGCCCAGCGCCACGGGGCTAGTAAGGAGCAAGACGGAAAAGGCATCTCAGAGCTGTCAGACTCCAGAAGCCACGTGAGATCGCAGGCTTCCTCGGGTTAAAAACACAGGAAAAGGCAGGCTTGACCTCAAACGATAGAATCTAAAGCCGACTTAGGAAACACAGACTTACTTCTACCACTAACTCCCACAAATCTGCCTTGTTCTCTGCCCTCCCTTCCACCTCTGCTTCCTTGGTGCATTCCACACCCTCCACCTGCAAGGCCTTGCAGCCGCCCCCGCTAATGCCGCCGCCCCCCAAGTGTGGCAGTTCCCCTGGCGCCTCCAGGCCCGGTCGTGCGTGTCCCAGCTCCCGGACCTGCGGGCCTCGGGCCCACCGACGAGACCGGGGAGTGGCGACGACCTCTCTCCGAGGTCAACTTCTACCGTGGGGCAGGGAGCCGCACTCGGAGCCCCCCGTCCAAGCGTCCCCTCCGCCCTCCCCCGGCCCGGGAAGCGGGAGTTGGGTGAGGGAGGGAGGGCGAGCGGTGCAAGGAAGCCGGCCGGCGCGGGCAGAAGTCAGAGTTGGCGGAACGCGTCCCCGCCGCGGAAGGGCCACCCGCAAGGGTCGGTGCGGCCCAGAACCCGCAGGACCGCGGCTCGACGGCCCCGGGTGCAGGGCGACGCGCAGGAAGGGGCGCCCGGGACCACCCCGGCCGGGGCCCCGCCCCCGCCCCCGCTCCCTTACTCGGTGATGCGCTTGGCCAGCTCGGTGCAGGCGGCCGTGGAGTTGGCCGAGAAGACTCGGTAGCCGGTGCGGGCGGCGTTCATGGCCGGGCGGGCGGCGGGGCGGGCTCGCGGGGCGCGGAGGGTCGAGGACGCGGAGAGCGGGGGCAGCAGCAGCAGCTTCTTGGGCATCGTCCGGCCCGAGGCGCGGTTACTGCCGGCCGGCGCCCGGGGCGGTTCTGACCGAGGCGGCCGCGAGGCGCGGGGTCCGGTCGCGGAAGGCGCCGAGACCCCAGGCAACACAGGGGAGAGGCCCGAGACCCTCACGGTCCTCCCACCCGAGGCCGCCAAGGGCTGGGGCGGAACCCACGCTCGCGGCGACCGGCGTATCAGCCACCTCCGTGCCGGCTGCGAGGACACCGCCCCCTCTCGAACTCGGAGAGACGCCGGCTAGAGCGTCCCCGGGGCCGCCATCTCAGATGAGGGCAGGGCGGTGGGCAGCTCTTCTAAAGCTTGTCCTGCTCGGGGAAGCCTCACGAATCGCTCCGCCGCTTGCTTTTGTCGTTCCCACGGGAGCTCTTCTGCTCTCACATTCTTGGGCCGTGCGAACTGATTTGATAGTGGTCCCCGCCGTGGCCAGATTTTCTGCCAGGATCCAAAATGTCTGCGTCCGAAGAGGCTGACGCTCTAGCTCTGCGCCTCTATGCTCACACAGTCCGAGCGCCTGGCGAGGCTGGACCGCTGAGCAGGGATTGATTGGAAAAGTGGAGGCGGGCGGTTTTCCGCGGGTTGCTGCTCGGCCCCAGAGGTGGTGCGTGGACCCGAGCCTCATCTTTATCCCCCAAACAGCCTCTAACCTCGTATCTGCACCGGAGGCAAAGTTCCTTGAGCGGGTCCAAGGACTCGTGCCAGTTGCTGCTCCGCTCTCCACCGTGGAAGCCCTTCCTCCTCCTCCACGTGCTCTCGTCCCTCGAAGACCTATTCCGAGTAGCAGTTGCTCCTCAGGGTCCTGCTAGATCACCGGAATCGCAGTAACCCACCCTCCGCCCCCGGACTGTACCGCGTATGCTGCCACGCATCGCTGCTTGTGTTTTATTCACCGTCGTGAACCATCTGTCTCCCCAACTAGGACGCAAACCCTCTTAGGGCAAGATTGTGTATATTTGGGGGTTCCGATTGCCCAGGGCCCAGGGCAGACAGGGGTCTAGAGGCACGCAGTCAATGCATGTTGAACGAGACCCAAGAAGTGAAAGGAGGGGAGCCTTTGGGTCACCAGTTACCAGCTGCCCCAGGATCCAGGACGGAAGCTTGTGTCGCGCTTCGCAGCACACACGGTACCATCTGATGCAAATATCTTTTAGGGACTCTGCCTGCTGTGACGTTGGGCCTGAGGGAACAATAGATTGTGACTCATCACCTCAGGAAGGCTCACAATCCTGAAGCTTCAGGATCTGGAAACTGAACCACCCTGGGGCCCATAGCTGCCTGATCCACATTCTGCTGGTTTTCCAGAATGACTGCCCAACCCACCCCTCCCTCCCCTTGGGACAGGTTAAATAAAAATAAAATAAAATGAAAAAATTTTTAAAAGCCCATGAGCTAAAACAGCCTAAGCCAAATTATTATCATTGATTAAAGATTTTGTGTATTTATTTTAGAGAGAGTGCTTGAGTGGGGTTGGGGATGGCAAGGGGCAGAGGGAGATAGAAAATCTTTTTTTTTTTTTTAAGATTTTATTTATTTATTTGACAGACAGAGATCACAAGTAGGCAGAGAAGCAGGGAGAGAGAGATGGGAGAGAAGCAGGCTCCCCGCTGAGCAGAGAGCCGGATGCGGGGCTCGATCCCAGGACCCTGAGATCATGACCTGAGCTGAAGGCAGAGGCTTTAACCCACTGAGCTACCCAGGCGCCCCAAGAGAGAGAAAATCTTAAGCAGACTCCACGCCCAGCACGGAGGCCAATGCGAGGCTCCATCCCACATCCCTGAGATCATGACCTGAGCCAAATTAAGAGTCAGATGCTTAACCAACTGGGGCTCCCAGGGGCCCCCAAATTATTTAACCATAAACCTTGTCACTTTTTTTTTTTTAAGTAATTTCTACACCAAACATGGGGCTCAAACTCACAACCCTGTGATCAAGAGTCACAGCCTCTACTGACTGAGCCCACCAGGGGCCCCAAGCCTCAGTTCCTTCTAAAGCAAAAGGAAACCACTTCCCTTCACATTTTCCTATCTGTGTCCCCCAGAACCCCTGTACCATGTTCATGTCCTCAAGTCTCCTTAAACTGTAGCTCCTCCTCTGTGTATGAACATGACCATGAGGTTCCCAGTCAATAAATCCCACCATTTATCATCTTTTACTCTTTTCTTTCCCTACTTTCTACATCATCCACTTATCCCTGTGTTAACATTTACTCAACCCCTGCTATTTGCTGAAGGCCCGTTTTAGGTGTTTGGGGTACTTTAGGAAAGAAAAAAAAAAAAAAAGACAAAAACTCCTACCCTGGAGGGATACAATCTATCCAAAGAGAGATTTTTTTTTTAAATGAACAAACATAATAAATGAATAGCTTAGGTAATCTGATAGCAGGTGCATTTCCCCCCTCTTGCTGCAGTAACAAACTGCCACAAATAGAGTGACCTAAAACAACACTAATGTATGACCTTCCAGTCTGGGAGGTCATAAACCCTAAAATCAAGGTGTTGGCAGGGCTGCATTCTTTCTGGAGGTTTGGGAGGAGAATCTGTTTCCTTGCCTTTTCTGCTCTCCAGCGGCCACGTGCATTCGTCGCTTGTGACCCCTGTCTTGAAAACCAGCATCTTCAAACCTCTCTGTGTCTCTGTTCTGTGCTCCCATGGTCATGTCCTTCCCCACTCTGACACTCCTGCCTCTGGTAAGGACCCTCGTGATTTCACTGGACCCGACAGGATATGCCGTATCATCTCCCCTGTCGAGGACCTTCACGTCACATCTGTGAACTCCCTATCACCATATAAAGTAACCTCTTTACAGGTCCTGGGGAGAGGATGTCAGCATCTTTTGGGCTCTTATTCTGCCTACTGCAGAAGGCAAAAAGCAACCCTGCGGGTTCCTTCGCAGTGACCTCTTTCTCATCCGGGACCTCCTCCACTTAACCTGTCCTGAGAATCACCCGATGGATAGGAGTCTATGCTTTCTTCAACAAGTTTGGAAAAGACTAAGTAATGGATTTTGCACGTAAACTGGAGCGAGCTTTGCATATACAGGTGGGCTAGCGACTTCCCTCAAAACCTATCCGTGGCTGCCTGGCACTTTAAGGATAAACACACACCTCCTTGTGATCGTGCCCATTTCCGTGTCTTCAGTTTTATCCTCTTATTCTTCCAGTCAGCATCACCCTGACTGGTCTCGTCTAGCTCGGCATTGGCCTTGTCCCCTGCTGCCACAGGGCGTTTGCATGTGCTGTTCTCTCCCCTCCTTACCACCTGCTCTGCTCTTATTCATCCTCGGCCCTAGAGAGCCTTCTCAGACCTCTCTGACCAGATCAAAGTCCCCTGGTATTGGCTTTCCCAGCAATATGCGCATCTCTCTTAGACGCTGGTCACACTGGCAAATTTATATTTTGTAAAGACCACCAGTTGTGGCCCTGTATCCTTTCTCCCTTCTTCCTTTAACCAGCCCAGCTGGGGTCCTGGCCCCAGCCTTCCTGATACAAGCCCCTTGACGATGCTGGGCCAGTCGAAGGGGAACAGAAGTAATGTGTGCTGTGGCCTGGCCTTCCACTGTCAGGAAATGACAACCCCAGGGACATCCACTGTGCATCCCGAGACAGAAGATGTCGCTGGCTGACCTGGCCAGCTTAGACCACCCACCTCTGCTCTGTTACACACGCAGGTAAGGTCGGGACGGCTGGGAGAGCAGCTCACCTGTCCCCGACGGGTCCCCACGGGTTGGTTAATTGTTTATCTCCCCACTAGATTTAACTCCAAAAGATAGGGGCAGCTCTGTTCACCCTGGAGTCCCTATCTCTGGACTGGATCTGTCCGAATCCAGAAGGTGTGGCCAGCCCATCTTGGTTGTAGGCGTCTCTGATAAGAAATCACAGAATGTAAGTTTGCGAAGTACTCACCCTCCCAAGCCCAGTGCCAAAGTTCCTGCAGACGTCCCTTGTCCTCCACAGATGAGATGGGGAGGAAGGGCCACAAAAGATGAATTTGGGATAACCGTTTGGGAGTCATCTCACGGTCCCCAGGAACAGCCGTGCTCCCAGACTGTCTCGGGATAAAGCTGGGATTTGGGCAGCTGCTGTCTCCAGAAGCACCCTCAGGCGAGGTGGTTCATCTCAGCCTCGGATCAAGAACAGCAGAGCCCTGTTCTGTTTTAATGTGATGCTTCATGAAAAATGAACATTTGGGGGCACCTGGGTGGCTCAGTTGGTTGAGCATCTGGGTTTTGATTTCACCTTGGGTTGTGATCTCAAGGTCACGAGATCAAGCCCTCAGCACTGGACTCCGTGCTGGGTGGGGAGCCTGCTGGAGAGCCTCCCTCTCCCTCTGCCCCTCCCCGCACTACGTGTGTGTTCTCTCTCTCTTTAAAAAAAAAAATTAAAAATTAAATGAAATTTAAACAAAAAAGGCAAATCTCTGTGCCCGATATGAGGCTCGAACTCACGACCCCAGGATCAAGGGTCACATCCTCTACCAGCTGAGCCAGCAAGGTGCCCCCCCCACTTTATTTTCTATGTCAATAATGAATGTGGCATCCAGATGTCTCCCAAAATCTGTCTGGGAGAAGTTATCCCTAGTGCCTCTCCCAGGGCCTGGCACATAGTAGGCGCTCAACATGTGTTTGTAGACTCAGTGAGTGATACTGGCTGATAGCGGTTGGTCTCTCATTTTGTCTAGCGGTCTCCTTGCTTCCACCTTCCATCCTTCTCCTCCTCCTGTAATTTGCACCCACCTGCCACATCTGTGCCCCAGATCCCCCGGTTAAAGGCCTCCAGGGCTTTCCACTCGCCTACAAGCCCAAACGCATCAGCCTGAACTGGCCTAAGTCTCCCAGCTTATCTGCTTTCCCACCTGGGGCCACGCGCTGGGTGTGTGGCTTTCCGAACAGTCTGCCGTTTGTTGAAAATACCACAGTTTCGCGGTTTCTTGTAGGTGAACATCTTTGTCCTTGCCGCTGTGATTTCTTCTGTGTTCTGTTTGTAGACACGTGTCACGTGATTTTCAAACTTGGGGAAACTTCTAGTGATCTATTGCAGACTTCTCCCATAATCCCATTTGGTGAGAGAGCTCCGAGCGTTTCCTCTGCTGAGGTGCATGGGCTTTCTGGAGCCTGTGATTTGATGTTTTTCAACAGATTTGAAGATTCTTGGCCAAGTTTCTTCAAAGATTGCTTCTGTCTCATTTTCTCTTCTCCTTCCGGGACTCCCTTTCCACCCTGTCCCATGTGTCTCGTGCTAGTCTCTGCCCGGTTACTTGGAGTCCTGCCCGGGACAGGCACCGTTTAAGACTCAGTCAGCAACTGGAAAATAATTCGTTCGTGGATGTGGGCAGTTGTGACCTCTCCAAGGACTTTGACCCCTAAAGTCCCAGGCACTTTGGCAACCCAGATTCTGACAGCTGTCGTTTTAATTAAAACTGCTGCTTTCTGCTTGGACATTACCACCCCCACGCCCAGTGTGGACATGAAGACGCCCGCAGGGAAGAGGCTGGGTAACTGGAAATTTCGGTGACTTTGCTCCCCTGATGGATCGTCACAGCTCTCAAGCTTGCTCTCCGGGGCCAAATATTTAACAGTTTTGCATATACAGATTCGTCCCAATTTTCTCCTGTGGGGGCAGCAGCTTCTACCAGCTTCTCTATCATGGTGAACCCGAAAGTCCTGACTGTCTTTGGACGTGATGTCTGGGCTGAGAAGGCCTGTTCTCGGGCTCATCCAGCTGGAAAGCTCCTTCTTATGCTTGAACACTCTGCTTCGGCTTTTCCTTTCCTTGGCTGGTCCTGGCTCCTGTCTCCAGCCTCTGCAGGACTGCAGGGGCGACCCTCCCGGCTCCCAGGGCAGCTGACTTGCGCTGGTTTTGGCCAGTGGGGGGTGTTGGCAGGAGGTTGGAGGTAGAAGGAAGGAAGAAGCGGGGGGGGGGGGTCTGTCTTTCCTTGCTCGCTGCTCCGCCGGGGTCCTTACCATCAGCTGCTCCTTCTCCAAGGCTCCGGGGCGCATTAGACGCGAACTCCATGCTTTTGGCTTTGACCTTGACTCCAGCCCAGGGCTCTGCCCGTCATCCCCCCTGGCTGTCATTCTGCACCAGGTTGCCTCACGGCCCCCTGGTTGGCTTCTCAGCCTCTTCCTGTGTCTCCGTCACCTGTTGGCTTCGTGCAGCTCCCTCCGTTTTGAAGCTTCAGAATAGTTTCTTTTTTCGCAGTTGGACCCTAACCCTCACCCTCACCCTCCGCACGCTCCCCTGTGGTCCTTGCATTGGAACAGTTTGCCTGCCTGAGTCTTTGTTAAGGCAGAGGGTGAGCTGCAGGGATGGAAGGACCCAGAAGACAGCGAGGGGGTTAAAGAACACCCGCGTTTCTCGTCTCTAGGGTAATGGTGCACGAGGGTCAGGCAGACTCTGCTCCACAAAGTCATCCAGGGACCCCGGTGAGCCGGTGGCCCTGCCAGTCTCATCACCCGGCTTGCCAGGTGCTCTGAGCAGCCCCTCTCCCATCCCTCGGGGGAATGGGGGAAAGTCCAGGCTGAGGCAATTTCTTCTAGACAGCTGTTCGGAAAGTTCCACCTGTAAATCTTCACAGTCCACTTTTTTTTTTTTTAAAGATTTTATTCATTTATTTGACAGACAGAGATCACAAGTAGGCAGAGAGGCAGGCAAAGGGGCGGGGCGGGGGGGGGGGAAGCAGGCTCCCTGCCAAGCAGAGAGCCTGATGCAGGGCTTGATCCCAGGACCCTGGGATCATGACCTGAGCTGAAGGCAGATGCTTAACTGACTGAGCCACCCAGGCGCCTCTTCTTCACATTCCATTAGCAAAACTCAGTCCTGGGGTGACCCCAGCTGCAAAGGAGGCGGGAGTCTGTCACTTCTAGCTGGGTAGCCGTGTGCTCCGGGAAAGGGGAGACAAGGTCTCGGGTTAACCAGTTAGTCCCTCCATAGCACCCCCTACTGTCCTTGAGCTCCTGGAGCGGTCGCTGCCACGTGGTCCCATTCCTGGGTCCTGCCGGGTTCGCACAGCCCCTGGTGCACAGTCAGTGTTTGATAAAGGCTTTGTCGGAGAGGGGAGAGCCCAGCGCTCCTGGGGACCCATCTCCCAGCCCTGCCTGGGCTTTGCAGCAATTCCAGGATGCCTCGGGGCAGCTGATGGTCCGGCCGGTTGTCAGTGGTCGCACCTCAGCAAGGTGTCGGAGGGGCAGTCTTGGCCTTGGTCTGGTTTATCTTTCCCTCTTTCCCAGGCAGGCGTGTCTTCCTGCCGAGAGGCGGGGATGCTCACATTGCCTCGGGCTATGGTGTCGCTGTGGCCCATCTCAGGGGCTTCCCTGAGGAGAGGAGGGAAGTCACAGCACGGCCCACTTCTCAGTGCCCAGAGGAAGAACCCAGAACCGAGAGCAGCCACTCCCTTTAGCCGCAAGAAGGTGCAAAGTGACCTGAATGCCAGGACAGCTGACTGAGCCATGGCGCCTCCACGCGGTGGACTGTTGGGCAGCCCTCGAAAAGTTGTCTTCTTTTTTTTTTTAGTTAAAGAAATTTATTCTTTAAAAATATTTTCATGTAGGGGCGCCTGGGTGGCTCAGTGGTTTAGGCCACTGCCTTCGGCTCAGGTCATGATCTCAGGGTCCTGGGATTGAGTCCTCCATCAGGCTCTCTGCTCTGCAGGGAGCCTGCTTCCCTTCCTCTCTCTCTGCCTGCCTCTCTGCCTACTTGTGATCTCTCTCTGTCAAATAAATAAATAAAATCTTTAAAAAAAAAATTTTCATGTACACTTTCATGACTATTTTGTTTGAGGGGAACAAGGACATTGCCCTACAGTCAGTGTTAGAACCTAAGTGACGTATGTGAAAAGTTGTCTTTTTAAGGAATCCCTGACAATCTGTGGCTTGAACGATGCGGCAAGAAACCGAATCACAGATGATGTCGGGGCGGGGGCACCCGGGAGGCTCAGCTGGTCGAGTGCTGAGCTCCTGACTCCAGGTCTCACGGTAGGTCGTGAGATCAAGCTCAGCGCTCAGCAGGGAGCCTTGAGATTCTCTCTCTCCTTCTCCCTCTGCCCCTCCCCTGCGCTCTCTCTCAAATAAAATCAATAAACCATTAAAAAAAGAAGAAGAGGGGCGCCTGGGTGGCTCAGTGGGTTAAAGCCTCTGCCTTCGGATCAGGTCATGATCCCAGAGTCCTGGGATCAAGCCCCACATCGGGCCCTCTGCTCAGCGGGGAGCCTGCTTCCTTCCTCTCTCTCTGCCTGCCTCTCTGCCTACTTGTGATCTCTGTCAAATAAATAAATAAATAAATAAAATCTTTAAAAAAAATAAAAAAAGAAGAAGAAGAAGAAAAGAAACGACCTGTGGCGGGGGTGCTCCTGGGTGGCTCAGTCAGTTAAGCATCTGACTGTTAATCTTGGCTCGTGTCTCGATCTTGGGTCATGAGTTCAAGCCCCCCCTTTGGGCTCCACACTGGGCATAGAGCCTACTTCAAAAAAAAAAAAGAAAGAAAGAAAGAAAAAAGAAAAATGATCTGTGTGTATTTTTGTGGCGACAAAAGTGAGCGCTGACAGATCTCCCCCATGTTTCAAAGTGGCCCGTGTCGAGGGCTGCCCCCTCCCAGGCCCTCTCACTGCTCACACTGCGGGGGGCTTTAGACTCCAGCCCCCACAGGTCTGGGTCCAGCGAGTCACAGGGCAGCCCAGAGAGAGCCAGGGAGTGAAAGCCCAGCCCCTCGCCACTCCCTGGGGACAACTCCGAGGGCTCCCCCGCTGTCCTGGGCTATAACCTGCTCAGTCACACAGCCCCCCCACCCTGTGCCATCTTCCTTCCCTTCCCGTCTCACTTCTTGCTGCTCCCTGGTTTCACTCCCCACATGAACTCCACACATTCTTGTCGCCGTGCCTGCTGCTGGGGGACCTCAAGCTGAGGCAGGGTTGTACCTACTAAGCTTCTGCTCATTTCTCTTCCTTGTGTGAATTCCCGGGGGTCTACAGTGGTTCGTCTGATGTGTCCACGTGGCTGGGCCATTGTGCCCAGGTATTTGCTTAAACATCTTTCTAGATAGTTCTGTGAAGTTTTTTTTTTCTTTAAAGATTTTATTTGAGAGAGAGAGAGAGAGCATGAGAGGGGAGAAGGTCAGAGGGAGAAGCAAACTCCCCGCGGAGCTGGGAGCCCAATGTGGGGCTCAATCCTGGGAGCATGGGATCATGACCTGAGCCAAAGGCAAACGCTTAACCAACTAAGCCACCCAGGCCCCCCCCTTTTTTTTAAAGATTTTATTTTTAAGTAATCTTTACACCCAGCGTGGGTCTCAAACTCACAACCCTGAGATCAAGAGTCACACGTTCTACCAACTGAGCCAACCAGATGCCCCAGGTGAAGGTATTTTTGGATCAGATTGACATTTATTTATTTATTTTTAAAAACGTTTTATTTATTTATTTGACACAGAGAGAGAGAGAGCAAGAGAGGGAACACAAGCAGGGGGAGTGAGAGAGGGAGAAGCAGACTTCCTGCTGAGCAGGGATCCGATGTGGGGCTCAATCCCAGGACCCCGGAATCACCACCTGAGCCGAAGGCAGATGCTTAACCGGCTAAGCCACCCAGGCACCCCTCAGATTGACATTTAAACTGGTGGATTTTTGAGTAGATTACCTTCCGTAACGTGGGTGGGCCACATCTAATCAGCTGAAGGCTTGGACTAGAACAGAGATTACCTCTCAGGACAAGAGGGAATTCTGCCAGCAGACTATCTTTGGACTCAGACTGCATCTCTCCCCTGAGTCTCCAGTCAGCCACCTTACCCCATCAGCTTTTGGATGTCCATCTACATACAATGATATACATACAGTGTTTATATTATGTATAATGTTGGTTCTATTTCTCTGGAAAACTGACTGGTACAGGATCTGAAATTAGGAGAAAGGTGTCTCTTTCCCCCCATCTCTCTCTCTCTCTCTCTCTCTTTTTTAGAGAGAGAGAGTGAGCCGTAGTGGGGGTGGGCACAGGCAGAGGGAAAGGGACAGGAAATCTTAAGCAGGCTCCATACTCAGCATGGAGCCCAACATGGGGCTCAATCTCAGAACCCTGAGGTCATGACCTGAGCTGAGGTTAAGAGTCCGATGCTTAACTGACTGAGCCACCCAGGGGCGCTCCTCTGCTCATTTTGTAAAGAAGGTCTTCTGAAGTTTGAAGTGAGGCTTCTTCCCTTAACCAGGTTCAGTCTCTGTGTTTCTCTGTAAGAGCCCTCTGATCCTTGAGGCGCCAGAGCCACGGACGTGTTCCCGCAAGAACGAAACCGCTCTGCTCACCACAGGTGACAGTTTCCATATTCAACCTAATCGCAGTCCTCAAGTGTAAAACAACGACCGTGCTGTTAACGCACTGCCGATTCAGCACGGGCAGTAGAAACAGGGTCTCCTCTGTTCTAAAAACGGGAAGATGAGGGGGTTGCTGGACAGGTTCAGGTCGGGCGGGAAGAAGTGTCCAAGAAGGGTCTGAGTAAGACAAAGGGAGGGGTGTTCGGGATTGCTCCGCCTCGTACCCCGATGGATGAATGATTTGGAAGACAAGGTCATCTTTGCAACAAAAGAGAACATTCAGGCAATGATTCAGGAATTTTGCCTCCACGATGCACCACTCCAACTTGAACTTCGGAAAAATATGAAGCCGCTCTCTGCTTCCTTTCTCCGAACAGGCCTCGGCAAGCTGAGACGGAATGATCTTTATTTCTAAAAATAATACCAACTTGGATCTCGGAGCTGATTCTCTCTGTAGGACACCAGAAACCATGCTGGGGGCAAGAGCGAGATACTGAGCAGGCAGAGCCAAGCACGCAGGGAGTGACCCTTCCCAACTTCAGCAAGGACAGTGGTAGGGAGCAGCTGCTGGGACGGCCGCTGGAAAACCTGAAATGGAATCACCGCGAAGAGTCCTCGATAGGCCTGAACCTGCCTCTCCCGGGGTTTTCAGTAACTCTTGCTGGAGGCCTTTGGAGGCACTACAGGGTCTCACAAATCACAAATATCCATACGACGTTGAAGACAGACGGACGGAAGACGGACAGAAGGAGAAACCTTCTGGTGCTTTCTAGTGCCTTCTAGAGCTTCTGAGGAAGCTCCTTCCAAACAAGAGATGATTCCTTGCCCATATCACTGTGTTTCGAGCAGCACTGGCGAGAGGGGATCAAAGAGAAAGACATGGAAGGAGGAAAAAAGCCAGAGGCAGAAGAGCCTGAGCAGGTAGGAGACGAACATGGAGGGCACAGGTTATAACAAGTCATGAGCCAAATAACTGAGAAAGTCACGAGGTGCCTGACTCAAGTGTGCCACGTTTCAGGTCCGAGAGGGTCTAGGCTCTTTCACAGCGAAAACCCCCAAACAGTACAAACAGCCAGCAATAGCTACGGTCCATTCCCAAGCTGGGACATTATGGGGAGTGGAGTCTCTTGTGGCCCCGGGACTGTCCCAGAGGCGGCAGGTTGCATAGAAGGGGCGTGGTCTTGGGAGCCAGACTCTGGGAGCCAACTCCTATCAGCTGGACAGCCTTGAGCAAATAATTATGTCTTCCTCTGCCTTTTTTCTCCTCTATGGCCGTGGTGGTAATAACTCCTGCTAGAGGGTTTGCCACGGGTAAGCTTGTTAATACGTGTCAGGCAGTTAGAGCGGGGTCCGGCACATAGGAGCTATTAAGTGAAGGGAGGTGGGAAATGTTTGTACGTATTTATTCACCAGGAGGCCACTGGGAAAAGGAACCACATTCATTACATTATTTTTATTTATTTGTTTTTAAGATTTTATTTTTTTGAGAGAGCGAGAGAGCACAAGCAGGGGGAGTGGCAGAGGGAGGGAGAGAAGTAGACAGCTCCCTGAGCAGGGAGCCTGATGCAGGACTCGATCCCAGGACCCTGAGATCATCACCTGAGCCCAAGGCAGAGGCTTAACCCACTGAGTCACCCAGGCGCTCCCACAACCACTGCTTTAGATTTGTTTATTTATTTCTTGAGACTGGGGAGGGGCAGAGGGAGAGAGAGAAGACTTCAGAGCAGACTTCTCTGAGCACAGAGGCTGACTTGGGTTTCGATCTCATGACCCTGAGATGGAGACCTGAGCGGAAATTGAGTCAGACGCTTAACCCACTGAGCTCCCCGCAGGCGCCCCAACATTCTAACAAAGAACTGAGTACAGAGAATCGGTGAAATGCGTATCACACGACAAAAATGGGAGAAAACAGACCCTGAGGGGGTGAAGGGAGAGAGAGGAAAGGCGGGCAACAGTGGCCTCAGCCTGGTGACCGTGGACTGGGCGGGGGTGGGGGTGGGGGTGGGGGACGCTGCCTGAAGCCAGAGGAGTGGGACCCTTAGCAGATGGTTTGAAGATAGGCCGAGGTCGGGGGCAGCGCCTGGGGGGCTCAGTCAGTGAAGCATCTGCCTCGGGCTCAGGTTTCATCTCCAGGTCCTGGGATCCAGTCCCTCACGGGGCTCCCTGCTCAGCGGGGAGTCTGCTTCTCCCTTTCCCTCTGCCACGCCCCCTCCCTTTGTGCGCATGCGCGCTTTCTTCTCTCAAATAAATACAATCTTAAAAAAAAAAGGCCAAGGGCTGCCTGGCTGGCTCAGTCTGTAGAGCCTGTGCCTCTTGATCTCAGGGTTGTGAGTTTGAGCCCCACGTTGGGTGTAGAGATTATTTAAAAGAAACTCTTTAAAACTAAAATAAAAAATAAAGGTAGGGCTGAATGAAAGTGTGGCCATAGGAGGGAGAAGACAGGACAGATGGTCATAATGGACCTCACCGTGGGAGAAACGGTGTAGTCTAGCCCCAGCTCTGAGAGTGGGGGCTGAGGTCAGCTGAGGATGTAGAATGTTCTAGGCCAGGGAGAGACGGTGGCAGGGGTCCCGTTCTCAGATCCCAAGGTCCTCCGTGTTCTCAGAAGGAGTGGGAGCCGAGAAGATTGGGATTAGAGAGCAGAGTTGTCCCCAGATGAGAAGAGGGCAGCGTCTCCCGCCCACGGCACGGCATCAGAGCCAGGAGGGCTATGCAGGAGGAAGACAGGTGTATTTGGAGGCTGTGTGGGAAGCTGGTGGGGTGAGGACGCTGTGCCTGTCGGGGCAGGAGTCAGGGCTCCCTGGCCGGTGAGGGAGCAGCTCTGGGGTCTGGTGCACCTGCAGTCCGTCTGGGTTCTGCTGGATCACCTGGGACATTCCCTGTGTTTCTTCATCCTGCTCAGGGTTATGAGGTGGTGTGTGTAAGACAAGCTGGAGGGAGGTGCCCAGTGAGGTCTTTTCTGTCGTCCAAGAATGACCTACCAGACCCCACTACCAAGAATAAAATGCATCCCACTAGGCAGAGAGAGAGAGGAGGAAGCAGGCTCCCCGCTGAGCAGAGATTCCCAATGTGGGACTCGATCCCAGGACCCTGGGATCATGACCTGAGCCGAAGGCAGAAGCTTTAACCCACTGAGCCACCCAGGCGCCCCGTATCCCACATTTTAGGTTCAGAAGACTACCAGCTGTGGGCTGGCTGGAAGGTGTCACTCAGCACCGAAGTTGTAAAGCCTTCGCGTAATCAAGAACTTGGCTGGCTTTTGTCCCCGGGGCCTGAGAGGTCACCTCTAAATCCTTGGAATTTCCCAAGTGACAGGAATGTCTGCTATTCATGATGGGCTCCCCCAGCCCTCCCCCGCCAGATCGCTGATGATAAACCACGTGATTTGAGCTCGATCTGCAGGGAACAGAGGGGACTGGAGATTGCATTCAGTTGGTGGCCGGTGATTTAAACCAGGAGCCTACGCAGTGAAACCCCAATAAAACTCTTTGATCCCAAAGCTCGGATGAGCCTTGCTGGGTGGCAACGCTCTGCGTGTTGTCACAAAGTGATGGGCAAGAACGTGTGACTCAGGGGAGCCCTTTGGGAGAGAGTGTCTCATGAGCAGGCCTGTAGGGCCCCCTCTTGTCCACATCACGTCTACAAAGTACTGGCTCTGAACCCAAGGGACACTTGGCAATGCCTGCAGACACTTTGGGTTACAAAGCTGGGGAGGAGCTACAGGCATCCCGTGGCCAGATCCCAGGGCTATTGCTAAATCATGCCCAGGCCAGGCCCCCAGGACAAAGAATGATCCAGCCCCCCAAATGTCAATAGCGCTGAGGACGGGGAACCCCACTCTAGAGACTGAGCTAGATCCGCAGTGAGTGAAAATCCAGAGCCCGGGACAACCACCTCACGGCCACCGGCCAGTCACCCCAGGGAGCACGTCCGGTTTCCTTCTCTCTTCTCGGCCTCAACCTCCTAGAAGCAAGCACGGAAGAGGGGGGCAGAGATAGCAGAGACACACGCGTCCCTGCTTCTTTCCACTGGGGCCTCAGGCATGGCCTGGGGAGGGGAAGGATGGGGAGCAGTCTGAGAAAACTTTGACTTTTTAAAACAACAAGTGTTAAACAGAGGGAGTCTGCCGTTAGCAACCAAAGGTGGCTGGAAGGCAGACTGAGGTGCCGTAATTCTGCCCGGTGAGAACGGGGATTTTGACTGAACACAGCTGGTGTCAGCTATTAGGAAAAAAAAAACCAAACAAACCTTTTGCTCATGTGCAGGTCAACAAGACGAGTTTCCTTAGCGGAAGTGGGTCCTTGGTGAAAGTTAGCGCACACGGCCTGGCACTGATCCCGAGCTGAATAAAGGCTCGGAATCTTGTGTGAAGAGGAAAGTGGAAAGTCGGCAGCCCCCAGCAGAGAGAGCGGGTGAAGGGTAAGTGGTTGTCACGCAGAGACCGCCGGTTTCAGTTCAAGCACAAGGATCAAGGAAGCCGGGGCCTTGATTAACAAGGCACCCGAGTTCCTGAAAACATACTGGGAAAAGTATGTTCTTTTTTTTTTTTTTAAGATTTTATTTATTTATTTGACAGACAGAGATCACAAGTAGGCAGAGGCAGGCACAGAGAGAGAGGGAGAGAAGCAGGCTCCCCACCAAGCAGAGAGCCTGATGCAGGGCTCGATCCCAGGAACCTGGGATCATGATCTGAGCAGAAGGCTGCGGCTTTAACCCACTGAGCCACCCAGACGCCCCTCTCTCTCTCTCTCTTTTTTTTTTTTTTTTTTTGAGATTTTTATTTTTAAGTAATCTCTACACCCAATTTGGGGCTTGAATTTATAACCCCTGAGATCAAGAGTCCCATGCTCCACTGACTGAGCTGGCCAGAGGGGCCCTGAAGGAGTCCACTTTTAAGCCACAAACCAGTTTCCTTAAGGGCAAAGCAGTTCTCTAAAGTTGCACCAGCTCTGGGGCGCCTGGGTGGCTCAGTCAGTTGAGCGTCTGCCTTGGGCTCAGGTCATGAGTCCCAGGGTCCTGGGATCAAGCCCCATGTTGGGGCTCCCTGCTCAGCGGGGAGTCTGCCCCTCCCTCTGCCTCTGCCCACCCCTACTTGTGCTCCCTCCCCCTCTCTCTCTCAAATAAATAAATAAAATCTTAAAATAAGTGGCACCCATTTTTACTTCCTGAGGTAAGTAACCAAGACTCTCCAAGATGGCCGCCCTCAATTCCTTCTCTATCTGGAAGCTGATGCGCCTCCTCACGCCATGGGGTGGGGGCCCTGATCCCCTCCCCTGGAATCAGCAGGACTCAGTGATTGGCTTGAGCCCCAGCATGTGGCACAGGTGAGGTTCTGGGACTTCCAAGGCTGGGGCACGGGAAGCCCCCCAGCTTCTGCCTGGGTGTCTCGGAATGATTGCTCCTCAGACGCTCCCCCTTGTAACCCAGCGGCCGCGTCACACGGAGAGACCGCAGGGAGCTGCTCTGGCCCACGGCTCCAGCTGGACTCTTCCCTGAGCGCCAGCCCCAGCAGTCCCCACACGGGAGGGCCATCTCAGACAGTGAGCCCCACTGCCCCTGTAACCGCAGGAGTCCCCAAGTGAGAATCACCCATCGGAGGCTCGTCAGCCCACGGTGAAGCCAGTCAGTCACTGCTTCAAGCGACCCCGACTTCGGGCGATGTGTTGTTACTCAGACACAGATAAGTGGAAACACTTGCCTGGGGAGCCAGTGCTTTCAGACACACATGCTCCTTTCTTGGAGGAAAAATTAATCGTCCTTGCAGTGATTGCCCAGGAAGGCTCCCACGAGTGCACTCTCAGGGCTGGTGCAAAGACCGAAGACAGACACCAACACACGCTTCCCGGCTCACAAGCCGGGTCACCTTTGACGGGACAGCGTTTCGGCACCTCCCTTCCCTTCCCCACCTGACGGTATCTTCCTCCTTTCCCTCCATAGACTTCCAACTGCTGTTCCAGGACGGCCACTGCAGAAACACGGTCAGGTTGTCGGAGAGCGGCCTGGTGTCAGAAGGCACCGTGCGGCCCGGTGCAGGGAGCCGGCAAACCCAAGGCTGGCATCCGAGGCTTAGCCACAGGGTGAAGTCTGTAAGTCCTCCTAACGGAAAGGCAGCTTTATCTCTCACGGACACACAAGGGAGAAGAGAATCCCCTGGTAATGAAGTACCAATTAGGCATTAAGAAAGAGCGTTTGTGAAATTGTATCACCATTCAACAGGGAAATCATTTTAATGGAGCTTTTTTTTTTTTTTTAAAGATTTTATTTATTTATTTGACAGAGATCACAAGTAGGCAGAGAGGCAGGCAGAGAGAGAGGAGGAAGCAGGCTCCCCGCGGAGCAGAGAGCCTGATGCGGGGCTCCATCCCAGGACCCTGAGATCATGACCCGAGCCGAAGGCAGCGGCTTAATCCACTGAGCCACCCAGGCGCCCCATTAATGGAGCTTTTTAATTCGCGAGCGCTCCCGCTCTGACACCACCTGGTGAGGGCGACTATAATGGCTCCAGAGACCCCTGTCCTGTCCTGTCCTGTCCTTTTCTTCTTTTTTTTTTTTTTAAGATTTTTTTACTTATGTATTTGACAAAGAGACAGTGAGAGAGAGAGAGAGAGAGAGAGAGAGAGAGACGGAGAGAGAGAACACAAGCAGGGGGAGAGGGAGAGGGAAAAACAGGCTTCCTGCTGAGCAGGGAGGCTGGGCTCCATCCCAGGACCTTGGGATCCTGACCTGACGCAAAGACAGAGGCTTAAAGACTGAGCCACCCAGGCACCGCCCCCTCCCCTCTCCCCCTCCCTCCACCGCCCCATCCCTGGGGCATCCAGCTTCGTCACCATCCCACATTCCCACGCCGGTGTCTGAGGATGTGGGGAGAGACTGTGATAGTACGCATCATTTCTGCACTCCGCCTGATTCTTCCCCAAACATGAAGTCGTCAGTGGGACCGTGACAGTTGAGGATGCCCTTCAAGAATTTTTCTGTGGCATTTACAGACGTCTGCGAGTTCTTTGAGCTTGCCCACCTGCTTGGAAAACAGGCTACAGATCTGCCTTTCTTGCTAAGTCAGCGGTTCCCAAATTTCTCTGCCCATTAGGAGATCCCCTGGGAGGGTTCCAGTGTGTGCCTCACTGGAGAGCCTGAGTGCTGGTGACCCAGGGCATTAGCAGCAGACCTGACCGCTATTGTCTCTTGCCTCCTCTCTGCTTTCCATTAGGAATATCCCAAGGCCAAACCCAGTTAGAAACCTCTAAGCACTTACGTCTGTGCCAGCTGGTAGAGCCTTCACGGAGTAATGTAAATTCTGGATTTAAGATTCTTCCATCTCTAGGGGCGCCTGGCTGGCTCAGTCAGTAGAGCATGCGACCCTTGACCTTGGGGTCATGAATTCAAGCCCCGCGTTGGGTGCGGAACCTACTTAAAATATTTCCCCCCCTGTCCAGCGTATTTTTACTTGGGTTAAATTTTAAGTATTTTTTTTCCAAATATAAAAATATATCGTGGGCGTGGTTATCCCTGGGGGGTTGGTGAGCAGGGCTGGCAGGGGGCACGCGGAATTTCTAGGATGAATTTGTTTTTACCATTATGGGTTCTTTGGCTCATAAATTCAGCGTTTATGATCTGTGTGCTTTTCTGAAGGTACTTATACTTCAGTAAGGGACCCAGCACACGCACTGCAGACCTGTTGGGAGAAACACAGAGGAGTGAAAAGGATATAGGAGTGTGGGACCGCCAGAGATCGGCACTGAGGGCCTTTTTGCTGGTGACGCTGCTTTTTACATGAGGCAAAATCCCTCCCACTAATACCACCGCGATGCTGACTGTACCCTTCATCCTCGTAAGAAGAGGGAAGATAACCCTAGGAGTTACGTGAGGCTTAAGGACCAGACTTCAGTAACTCCATGCCCAGGGGGGACTGGTTGGAGAAGACAGCGGGGTTGCCATACTTTCTCGCCAGCCAAGACTCTCTCCCCCTGATCTGATCAGGCTCACCTGAGCTCTCCTTTCACTCAAGCCTCCCACCTTGGGCTCCCCATGCCTCCCCTCGCACGGTCTGGTTCCAGCGAGAATCCTGCTAGGTCGGTTTCGCCAGAATGACCCACCCTCCATGTCTGATCACCTTCCATGTCTGCTGGGGTCCCTCGCCCTCCTCCACCCCCCCGGGTGGTGTCTGACCACTCTGGCTCCCCCGCCAGCTCTGTGGCTACGAAGCCCCACTTTTCCTTGTACTTGGAGTTGATCGTTGATCTCATGGTCATGAATTCAAGCCCTGCATTGGGTGTGAACCCCACTTAAACGAAGGTTCAGATTTGCCCATTCTAGACATTTCAAATACAAGGAATCACACGATAGATGGCCTTTGCACCTGGCTTTTTTCATGTCATATTATTGTTTTTAAAGATTTATGTGTTTATCATTTAAGAGAGAGAGAGAGATCATGCATGTGAGCACGAGTCGGGGGGAGAAGCAGAGGGGGTGGCAGAGGGACAAGCAGACTCCACGCTGAGTACAGACCCCCATGCGGGGCTCGATCTCAGGAACCTAGGATCATGACATTATGACCTGAGCTGAAACAAGAGCGCGATACTTAACCGCCTGAGCCACCCAGGTGCCCTAAGGAACCTCATTTTAAAAGATACTTTTCTCAAGGGCCGGTGAGTAATCCTAGCTTTATTTTCCATCTCTGTTAGGTCCATTTTTGTCATGGTTGACCGGCTGGTCTTTATTGAGCGCCTGCAACACTCAGGTCTTGGTCTAGAATTAGAATTAGCCCCTCCTCCCACCACTGCCCTTCATTCAGGGTCTCTGGCATTTCAGAAAGGCCCGAGACTGCAGGGACATGGCCCTCGGTGTCCTGGGGTTTGCTATGGATCCCCACTCCCGCTCAGTCTTGCCCGAGCCCGTATGGCTCCCGCAAGCTGAAGGCTGCACATCGGAGGAAGAGATCTACCCCAGGACACAACGTGCCTCTCCCCTTGTGAATTTCACTCTTGCCTGCCAAGAGCAGGAGGAGGCCGACCCCCCCCCCCCCGGCTAACCACACTCTGCAGCTATGGAGTTCTCCCTCCTTAAGTGCTCAGAGTCCTCAATCTGAGAACTGAGTAGTCCCAGATCCGTGTCCATGGCACCTGGAACTCGGCCTAAAATGATAGAATCTTGGTGCTTCTTTGCAAATGCCAAGTTCCGATGCTCTGGATTTTCCCAGGCCGCCCGCGTTAGGAAGACTGATGCACCATTTTGACTCCGCGTCGGGACCATCTGTCCCTCGCTCCCGGGATCCGCCGGCTTGCCGTGCCCGGCCAGGAGGAGGTGGAGTGTCGGGCCGTGCCCTTCCGGGCTCTCAGCATCAGCGCAGCAGCCACCTGGCACCCAGGTGCGGCTCCTCCTCCGGGCCATCCTGCTGCATCCGCCAGGGGCCTGCGGTCGGGAGAGGTCAGCCGGCGAGCCCTTCTTGAGGACTTCCGTGCACAGACCGGTGATGACTGCAGTTCGAGGAAGGAGACTAGAAGACAAAAGAAAAGAGGTGTTCTGCAGCCTTTTACAAGTTCCCCACAGCTCAGAGGCACTCGCCAGGCCCGTCCCGTTTTTTGGTTGGCTTCCAATAAACAATGTCACTTAACTAATTAGTCTGTGAGCTTTGACAGGTGATCACTTGGTTCCCCATTCCATTTTGAAAGTGAGTTCTGGCAAAGGCTGCTAGGATTATCTGAGGATGCCTCGAAGGAGAAATGGCATTTTAACTCATTTTCAAGATGCTGGTCATGCGGCCGTGGCCAGGACCTCAGGGCAGTGAGCAGAGACAACCAGGAACTCTGCTTTGGTTATGGGCTCTCCTTGGGATGCGCGAATCACTCGCCTTGATGCCCGGAGACTTAGGGGCACACGTGCACAATTAGGTTACAGTGTCCCTGTCCCCTCGCCCCCCAGCTCCCATCCCCTGCCCCAGCTGTCTGTTGCGTAGATAACCAGGGTTGTGTCTGGTAAAAAATCGAAGGGTTTGACTTTCAACAGGCAAGCCTCCAGGAAAGGGGAATTTCTATTTTTAGGATGTGGATAATGAGCAGCAGGGGTGAGCAAGGCCCCCTCCAGCACCCGTGTCTTTGTGCAGCTGGACGAAGTAGGGCATCCGTGCCCTTCTTTTATCCCCTAAGCTACTCCCCCACCCCACCCCCACAAAAGGCATCCTTCTAGAGAGGAGGAAGCCTGAGCGGCTTCAGGGTTTGGATGAAAGAGGACAGGGACGCATCCCCCCAGGTGGCCACCAGGGGTCAGTGGGGCGCCTCCGGTGGCCGTTCCCAGAGGCCGCGTGTGCTTTCTCTGGGGTCTGGGTAAGAAGGCACTTCACCTTCCCCTGGCAGACGCCGTCCAACCCCAGGTAGGAGGAACAGCCCCGGACCCCCAGCGCAAACGCGATGTCCAGCTTGGGAGTGTGTCCAGCCCACTGCCTGTTTGCTTTGGGAACAACCCAAGGACACATCTCGCTGGTTGAGAGATGTGAAAGTGGAAAACATTGCACAACAAAAGCCCCCGGAAAACTGCGGACACACCCATCCCCTTGGCCTGGAAGCTGCCTGCTCCGCGTGCCTGCTCCCCCACGCCGGAGTGCCGGGGCCCTCGTCCTGATTCCCGTAAGATTCCCTTTGGGCGACTTGCCTAAGGTGGTTCGACATGGTTCCTCTTCCCTCGGATGCCCCTGGTCTCTAAACCAGGACAAATGAGCAAGGGGGCTTGGCCGGGTGGGGTGGAGGGCTGGCTGCAGCCTCAGAAAGGGACACTCTCTCCCCTTGCAAGTATCCAGGATGTGGGGTTGGGCACTGGACATCAGGCCAGAGGCTGCTTTAGGCCCAGACTGGAGCTGATGTCAGCGACAGCCTGTGGAATGTTCCTAGCCACGATTTTCTGTGCGGCTGGCTGGTCTGGGGCAGCTTTACCGCAGAGGACCGACCGACTGCCAGATCACATGATGCGAGCTGAGAGGGCCACACATTTCCTTTGGGTACCCAGGGGGCCGCGCCCTGGGGCAAACCCTTCCTGCAAAGCCGAGTGGGGAATTCTGCCAGGCCCAAAGAGGAAGGGTTGGTCCGCTTCCCAACCCTTCCTCAGGTGAAAAGTTGGGGTTTTGGAATCCTGGATTACTATGTTTAGCCAAGATGCCAATTTCTCTCTCTCGGGTAATTTTCAAAATTGGAAACCAGTTTTGTTTTTTTTTTTTTTTGGTGGGGACCTCTACCCACAAAGTCAACAGAATCGCGTGTTGATGCCAGCAAAAATATTTTCACCCCCACATGACCGGTGCTAATTTGGGGGAAAGCAAGCTCCTGGTTGGCGTTCACTTGGTAGGGCTCGGGAGGTGGGTAAGGTCAGAAAGTTCTGTGGCCCAGGTGCCTGGGTGGATGGAGGCCCTGCTCAGCGGGGAGACTGCTTCTCCCTCTCCCTCTGCCCCGCCCCCACTTGTATGCTCTCTGTCTCAAATAAATAAAATCTTAAATAAAATAAAATAAAGTTCTGTAGCCAAGAAAGGACACAGTTCCCAGCCTTTATCTCCCCCTCCGTGGCTGGCAGAGTAACAGCCCCTCAAATGTCCAGGTCATAATCCCCAGCACCAGTGAATAGGGGACCTTATATGGCAAAGGGGACTTTGAGGAGGTTTAGGAAGCCCTACATTAAAGCTCTAGAAGGGTGAGATTATCCTGGATTATCTGGGTGGGGCCAGTGCAATCGAGGGTTCCTAAGAGGAAGAGAGGAGTAAGAAAATCACTCAGAGAGACAACAGCGGAAGTAAAGGTCAGACCGATCTGAAGTCCCGTGCCGCTGACTTTGGAACGAAGGAAGGGTCCTGAGCCAAACAACGCAGGTGGTCTCCAGAGGCTGAGCAGGTGGGGCAGTGCAGCCCCGCTGGTCCATCTGAAACTTGTGACCTCTGGGCATCAATGGGAACCTAATACCCTAACACACAACTCAGTTTTGTTCTTCCAAGGGCTGGGGAACAAACCCATCTTCTCAGAGAGCCAAAGACACCATAAGTCAAGGTGCGAAGCGAGATCTGAAAGTTGAGGGAGCGGTGTGCAAGCCTGGGCGTGCAAGGAAGTGTGGCAGCTGGTGCAGACATAAACAGCTCCCCCCAACAGACTGCACTCTGACAACGCAGGGAGGAGGGCAGATGCGCCTTCTAGACCCCCCTCTCCTCCAACGCCCGGATGAGCATGTCCCTTTTCCAGGACACCTCGTGTCAGCACATTTTTTTATTGAAAATGTGAAACATTAAAAAAAATGTAATACATGAATTCACACTAGAGTCCTAATGACTCCTTGGTTTTTCCTCCTAGAGCAATCTGCATTTGCAAAACACCAGTCCCACCAAAGATCATGGAGACCCTAAGGGACAGATTCCGCCAGATCTTCCACAGGGAGAAGAAGGCCACGGGCTGATGAAGGCAGAGATGGGGTGGTGCAGGGTCTAGCCAAGGAACAGCGAAGTTTGCCGGCCAACCATCAGGGCGGGGACAGAGGCCTGGGCCAGATCCTCCCGGACCACAGCCCCAGACCCTGCCACCATGCTGGTCCAAGACTTGGGCCTGCAGGTCCGTTGAGACTGTAGGTTTCTGGGAAGCCGCTGAGTTTGTGGTGATGTGAGTTTGTTACAGGAAGCCAAGATACGAACAGAATGGCCTTCAGCGGCTGGGCAGGCATAGGAAGGGAGTGGACTGCTGGTGGCCCCAGGGCTGCCCCCTGGAGGGGGCTCCAGAGGCTAAGCTAGAATCGGCAGCTAGAATGGGCAGGCCTGCAGGTGAGGGAGGAAGGCAGAGTCCGGATAAGCCACAGCAAGGAAACCCAGGAGGACGAGAAAGCCATGCAGAAGGCAGAGCGAAGCGGACCGCACCACACGCCCAGAATCGATGAGCCACTGCAGAAACAGAAACTCCGAACACTCCCTGTGAGCAGCCAAGAATCCTGCGTGACCAGTCTGCCCTCCTGGATCGCCACCTGCAGCACACCCCGCCCCCTCACGCTCCCCACCACCCCACCAGATGCCTGGCAGGGTCACCAGCATCTAGGAAACTCTCAGAATGGAAAGCCTCACCCGGGGCTGTCCGAGAACACGAGTCTGCAGAGCAGTTGGCAGGCCGGTCACCTCCCTTCCCTGCTCTTACAGGCCCCCGGGGAGAAAGGAGTCAAGGTCAAGAGAGGCCTGGAGGCTCTGGAATTTGGCTTGGGAGCTGAAACCTCCAGGGAGGGGGGTGGAGACTGCTTCCGGGGACTGGTGGGGTGGCGGGAATCCTATCCTAATAAACGCCAGTCACTTGCCATCCGGTGGCCTTGGCTCCAAGTTTCCAGAGAGCTGGTGCCAGGCACAGTCAATTACTGCTTTCTCGCTCTGAAGAAGAAAAGGGGCTCTCAGGTGTGTCTCCCTGGGGAGGGGGCTGTCCATGGGGAGGAAAGGGGTGGCGGGGAGAGACGGAAAGGTGGGCTTTTCGACCTGAGACAGGTATCACCTTCAGGCTGAGCTACCCAGTGGCAATCAGGTCCGATGAGGCCTGAGGCCAGACCAGCGGTTGATCGACCTGCTGGGCATGGGGGCTGGTGCTTAATCAGGACTTGGGGGAGGAAGCCTGGAGAGGGCTTCAAGATGTTTCCTCTTTCTCTGGGAGACACTGCACAGCCGGACCATTGGGGCAGCTCTGTGGCAAGCCACCTACCGGGTCAAGGGCTACCCAAACAGTGAGAAGCTGGGGTGGGCTCAGTCTCCCAGGCGGGGGGCAGGCCTCCCGGATCTGCTGGGAACTGGTTGGCAGATTAGGCAAGACCCTTCACCTCCCCAGGGTTTCGGTTCCCCCAACTGTCAAAGGGCCACAAACGTCCTGCTCTTGCCCAGTTCCCTCTCTTGGGCCTTCCATACTGATGGATGACTTGCTGGAGAGATACGGTTCTTTAGACACAGAGGCTGGAGGTCCGTGCCTGCCTGGAGAGAGCGAGCCTGGGAACCAGGAGGCGAATGACAAGAATGAGGGGGGGCAGAGCAGTGACCGTGGAGGTGAGGGGGGCAGGGGAAGAGGCGGCAAGGAGCACAGAGGAACCATTGTGTGCACTGGAACCGAGGCCAGAGGGCTTTGCCCTTCACCTCCCTCCCACTGGGCCCCCGGAGGCAGGATAAAGAACCCAGCAGGCTGCCCCCCCCTCCCCTCGCCCCCAGGCTTTCTGGTCAATCCCGCCCCCGCCGGGCCCTGCGCCTCCAGCGGCTCCAGCCTGGGGCGCTGGGAGAAAGAGAGGGACCCTGGAGCAGGCGAGATTTCTCACCACGCACTCCTGCACGGCCAGGTCTTCCCTTCCCTGTGCCTCAGTTTCCCACCAGACTCCAAGGTTTAAAGCGGCGGCTCTTCGGGCCTGATTGAAGCGCCCTCCCGAGCGGGGGACAGGGGAGGCTGCCCTGGCTTTCTCCGCAGCCACCTCCCTCCAAGGTTGAGCTCTCGGGGAGCACCGCCCCGCGTCCCGCGTTTTCCAGGCGCCTAATCCAGGCTTCGACCGCAGCCTTCGCTGGAGGGGAACAGGGAAGGGGGGAGGAGGAGGGGAGGGTGGGCTGGATCTGGCCCTCCCGCTCCCGCACGGAGCCTCCTCCTCCCGCAGCCGCTCGCGTCCCCGCATCGCGTGACCACCGCACTGCGGCTGCCGCGGGGCCCTCCCCTCCCCGTGCCGGATTCCTGGGGAGTGGGGGCTGGGGGCCCGGAGGTTCGAGACCGCGGCCGCGGCGCTGCGAGAGGGTGATGACGCCCCAGCTCCTTCCCACCTCGTTCTTAGTTTTGCGGAGTTTCTCGACCCTGGAGCGCGTCGCTGAGTCACCTTTCCGGAACGCGCTCGGGACGCTCAGGACCCAGCCTGGGCCGCCCCGGGGCCGCGCCAGACGGAAGCGCGCACCACTGTGACGCGCGCCGAGCCCCGGGGCCCCGCGTCCGCGCGTCCCAGCCCGCGCCGCCCCGCTGGCGGGGGACCTCGGGCTCCGCCCCCAGGTGCTGGGTAACCGCGCCGCACTGCCTGCGCCCCCCGGAAGAGACCCCACGGAGGCGTGCCCGAGCCGCGCGCGCCGCGGGGCCTGCCTCCTGTCGATTTTCGGGGGCGTTGGGAAGGGCGAGGCGTGGGGGGGCTGGTGGCGGCAGGCGTGGGCGCGCGAGCACGCGGCGGGCTGGGCCCGGACCACCCCCGCCCCTGCAGGCGGTTCGGCCTTTTCTCGCTTGGGCCCCACCTGGTCAGGTCACCCAGTCGGCTTGGGCAACTCCCTCCTCCGGGTCTCCGCGACCAACCCCCCAGGGACTTAACTCGAGTTGGTCGCGGACACATTCAGGTCAGACCCTTGCCCACGACACGTTTATCTCTCTCTCTCTCACACACACTCACTCACACTCAGACACACGCGTCCCCGTTTGCCTGCGTCGGGGTGAAGACTCCCGGGGCCCCTGCCTCCTCCCGCTGAGCCAGTGGAAGCGGCGGGGGCCGCTCGCCGGTGGTGTGGCTCTCCAGTCCCGCCAGGGACCCTCTACACCTTGTTGACACCGCCAGGCTCTCCCCCGGGTGAGGGGCGTGGGCCTGGGTCGCCCGCTGCGGGGCAGCTTCTCTCGCCCAGGTGAGCCTCGATGGTCCCCTCTGGGGAAAAGATCCAACTTTTAAGGTTCTTGACAAGGCCCCCTCCTCCGGACCGCAGTCCCCCGGCGGGTCACCTGCCTTCCCGGGGTAGGGTGGGGAGGGGGCGCCTGGCTGCCTCGCGCGCGGTGGCTGCGCGGCCGAGCTGCGGCTCCACGAAGCCAAAATAACCCTTCAGGGGAGAACGGGCGCGGCGCAGAGGAGGGGTACCCAGGCGGGCCCGGGCCTCGGGTTCCGGCGGACTGGGGCTGGGGCGCGCCAAGGGGGAAGGCCCCGAGGCGGGAGGTCGCGGCGCCCGGGGGCAACCTGGGGTCCGCCCCGAGCGTGCAGCTCCGGCTCTGGGCGCCGCGGCGAGTTCGCCATCGCGCGCCCGGGACGCTGAGCTCGCGGCGCGCCGCTCGCGGCCGGACCCGGGGCCCCGCGCCTCGCCGACTCCCGCCCCGCGGCGGCGCCGCCTCCCCCTCGCGGGTCGCCCAGTCCGAGCGGTGGGCGCGCGTGGCCGCGTCCCGGGACCCCGCCGAGCGTCTGCGCGTGGCCGAGCCGCGGGCGCTGAGCGTGCGGGAGGCGGCGCGGTGATGCCGGGGGCGGGCGGGCCCAGGCCGCGCCAGGCGCCGGTTCCACCCTCGCGAGCGCAGGGAGCGCGGGGTGTGGCCAGGCCGGGGCCGAGGCACAGCGCCCTCCCCGCACCGCGGCGCCTGGCGGCGAAGTTAAGCTGAAAGTTTGAGGCCAGAGGCGGAGAGGCCGCGCAGCCAGCATCCGTCCGGCGCCCCGGCTGTCGCTCAGACGTGGGGCCGAGCGCCGGGCGAGCCGAGTTCCGCCCTAGGCCGCTGTAGGAACGGAGGTGCCGCCTCCCCGGCAAACCGGACCGACTGGGTAGGGCCGCCCGCCCTGCCTTCTCGCCGCTCGCGGCTCCTGGGCGCCCACTCGGCGCTCGGCTGAGGGAGGCGGCGACCGGCGGCCGGGCTCGGGCTCAGGCCCCGCGCGACCCCGGCGCTGCTCCCACGAGCGAAGCGCGCGTCCCCGCGGCGCTGCCGGGCTTGGGACCCCCGCCGCTCTGGAGCCCGGGGTGGTGGTGGCCCCAGCCACCCGGCCGGCTCGGGGCGGCGATCGCTTCGCGCCGAACTTTGTGCCCCGCGATGTCCGCTCCAGTTCTGGCATTTTTACGCCACTGGACACCCCCCCCCCCCGCCCCCGGCAGTCCCGGGCCGGGTGAGGAGCTGGTGCGACCGAGAGCGCCACGGGGCTCTGACTCATCGTGGGGCCGGAGCCCGACGCCCCTGAGAGGAGAGCCCCCAGGAAGAGACCTCTCGGCCCTGCGGGTGGGGGCTCAGTTCTAGGACGGGAGCGCCCTTGGTGGCACCAGACCTCGGCTCTCGGGACCCCTCAGAGGACTAGGCGATGCCGGAGCGCGCGGCTCCCCGAGCGTGGTCCGAGGATCTAGCTGGGCGCTCCCCAGCTCAGGGGGCTGCTCCGGACTCCGCCAGCGCTGTCTCCTCTCCCTCAGATCCCGCAGCCGCAGGGGATGGCGCGGACGCCTCCACGGCCCCGGCTCCGGGCGGGGAGGGCGAGCCCCTCCGCCGGCACCGCGACGCCCGCCTGGGCAGCACCGATAAGGAGCTGAAGGCAGGAGCCGCCGCCACGGGCTGCTCCCCGACAGCGCCGGGGCCGCCCTGGCAGCGGGAGCCGCGGGTCGAGGTTATGAATCCAGGTTTGTGGGGTCCCGGTGGGGAAGGTCTGGGTGGTGGTGGGGGGGGTCCCCTTCCTCCCTTGCCAGGAAGAATGGCCGGAGTCAGCTGGGCAGAAGAGGGACTGGGACAGTAGAATCACTTTTCCCGAGAAGGCCAGAAGCGGGCCCGGCCCGGCCAGGGACTGGGGCGTCAAGGGCACGGTGCTCCCTCCCGGAGCTCCCCACTGGAGGCCGCTGCCGCCTGCCCCGCTCGGTTGGCTCGCTCACCAGGGGACTTCAGGCCCCACGTTTCCACCCCGGTACCCCTGTTGTGATCCGCGGCCCCCTAGCGGCCGTTTGGGGACGTGGCCTTCTGGGGCTTGTTTTTCCAGCGTGCGGCGCCTGGAGCCTGCCCCGGCCCTGCCGCGTGCTGGTCCTGTTAAACCCGCGCGGGGGCAAGGGCAAGGCGCTGCAGCTCTTCCGCAGCCACGTGCAGCCCCTGCTGGCTCAGACCGATGTCTCCTTCAGGCTGATGCTCACTGGTGAGTGCCTCCCCGAGGGGTTGCGGGGAGCATTCCCTGCCAGGGCCCCTCAGATGCCCCGTGGCCACCCTGTCTCTCCGCAGAGCATCGGAACCACGCCCGGGAGCTGGTGCGGGTTGAGGAGCTGGGGCGCTGGGATGCGCTGGTGGTCATGTCGGGGGACGGGCTGATGCATGAGGTGAGGCACCCCCCCCTTGGGGCTGGGTGTGTGGGGGTCGCTACCCAGGCTGGCCCCCTGCCCCTCACAACCCCTCCCCGTGTTCCAACAGGTGGTGAACGGGCTCATGGAGCGGCCGGACTGGGAGACCGCCGTCCGCAAGCCCCTGTGTAGCCTCCCTGCTGGCTCCGGCAATGCCCTGGCGGCTTCTCTGAACCATTATGCCGGGTGAGAGCCCAGGGTCAGAGTGGGCCTCGGTTTCCCCTCAGCGCCACTCTCCTGCCAGGTTTTCTAAGTCACCAGGTACCGGCGCACCCTTCCCCGTCGGTCCTAGGGTCCTCTCCGGGTGACTCCAGCTGGCTGCCTCCACCTCTCCATCTAGGGACCCAGTGTTCCCCTGCACGCCTCAAGTCCCCAGGCAGAGGAAGGGGAGGGCAGGTGAGGCCTCCTGCCCAGCTCCCTCTGACCTCTCTCCCCTGCAGCTATGAACAGGTGACAAACGAGGACCTCTTGACCAACTGCACGCTGCTGCTGTGCCGCCGGCTGCTGGCGCCCATGAACCTGCTGTCGCTGCAGACGGCCTCGGGGCTTCGGCTCTTCTCTGTGCTGAGCCTGGCGTGGGGCTTCATCGCCGACGTGGATCTGGAGAGCGAGAAGTTTCGGCGTCTAGGGGAGATGCGCTTCACCCTGGGCACCTTCCTGCGCCTGGCAGCCCTGCGCGTCTACAAGGGCACGCTAGCCTACCTCCCCGCGGAACGGGTGGTCTCCCAGGGGCCCGCCCCCGCGGCTGTGGGGCGGCAGAAGCAGCAGGGGCCCGCGGATGCCCACCTCGTGCCCCTGCAGGAGCCAGTGCCCCCGCACTGGACTGTGGTCCCGGAGCAGGACTTCGTGCTGGTGCTGGCGCTGCTGCACACGCACCTGAGCAGCGAGATGTTCGCGGCCCCCATGGGCCGGTGTCCGGCCGGCACCATGCACCTGTTCTACGTGCGGGCGGGCGTGTCTCGGGCCATGCTGCTGCGCCTCTTCCTGGCCATGGAGAAGGGGAGGCACATGGACTACGACTGTCCCTACTTGGTGTACGTGCCTGTGGTTGCCTTCCGCCTGGAGCCCAAGGACGGGAAGGGTGTGTTTGCCGTGGATGGCGAGTTGATGGTCAGCGAGGCGGTGCAGGGCCAGGTGCACCCAGACTACATCTGGATGGTCAGCGGCTGCGTGGAGCCCCCACCCAGCCAGAAGCCCCAGCAGGGAGCTCCTCAAAGAGAGCACTCGTGACTGTGGGCCTCGCCGTGCCTTAGCCTCCTGGTCACCTCGGGGCTCGGAGCGCTGCACCTTCTCCCACGCCTGGAGGGCCTGTCCACAGCTCGTGTGGTGGGCAGGAGGGCCCCTGAAGACGGTGGGAAGGTGGAGGCTGTGCTTTGGAAGGACAGGCTCTGCCTACCCAAGGCCAGAATAAGGCTCTGGGCCAGAAGCCTGGCTGGCTGGCCCTCCCTGCCTGTGGAAGCCACTCCCATTTTGTTTCTGGGAGCCCAACCCCATGAATCAGATCCAAATAAAGTGACATTCCCAGCGTACTGGTCTTACCCTAGGCGTTGGGGAGGGAGTGGGGTCTCGCTCCTGCCAGGCCCTACAACTTCCCATTAGCAATGCCCAGTGGTGGGCAGTGGACTGGCCAATGCGGGGCACTAACTCCTGGTGTCACTTCTGGCGGTGGCCACGGGACCAGGGCTGCGTTTGTTGTTGTCGTCGTCGTCTGTTTTAGCAGGGGTTGGGGTCCTGCCCCAATGATTAAACCACCAGTGGCCTGGGAGAAGCCGGGGAGCTCAGCCAACGGCCTACCCCATGTGGAAGACAGACTCAGAGTCAGCACGACTTACCTGGGGCCGCACAGCCAGCTGGCCTCCGTGAAGGGGGAAAAGGTCTGATTTCTGGGGCATTAGGGAAATGAGCAACAAAGCCACAATGGAGGCAGTTGTTCCCTCCTCAAAGGAGTCTGTTGTCCCTCCAGTGAGGGCTCTAGGGCTCCCCCAGCCTCCTCTACCCGACCCTGCCAGGTCCTTGGCGGGGCGGGGTAGGGGGAGTTAAAAGGAGAAAGCAGGGAGGGGCCGATACCAGGTCCCCAAACTGGAAACCATTTTGGCTTAAAGGCCAGGCCAGGTGCTTCGATGCGGGCTCCCCCAGCGTCTGGAAAGCCCCAGGGACCACAGCCGCTGCTGGCAGATAAGGCTGGAAACCAGCGCTGGAAAGATGGAACACAAGCCGTCCCCACAGACAAGAGCGCTGACCCAGTGAACGAGACCCCGGTCTCCCAAGCCCCGGGACACCCACAACTGCTAAGGCGGAAGGTGCGTGCGCAGACCGGGCAAGGTGGAAGGTGTTGGTGGCGTGAACCTTCTTGGCCACGGGTCTTGCCACCCCCGGGGAGGAATGTATGGGGTGCCCCAGAGGGGAAGAAAGGCGACGGAGCCCAGATGAATGGCAGAGGCAGGTTTAATGGTGCCACCTAGTCTTTTTTTGTACATTGTAATGAGCCAAACAAAAAAAAAAAAATGCAAGTAAAAAAAAAAAAGTGTAATCACACAGCACTTTATACAGACGTCTTAAGCAGTAGGCATTCACATCTCCACATGAACAACGCACTGGGAAGCACAGCCCTACCAGTCACTCCGGATGTTTCTCAAACAAGATACCGACTCGGGGCTCCAAACGCCGCGGCCCGTGGCGCGGCTCCGTCCTTGCGCGCCGGGCGGTTAGGGCCCAGCGCGGGCACGGAGCCGGCTTAAGGCGGACAAGACGCATCATGCTTTGGCTTTTTTTTTTTTTTGTCTTTTTTTCTAATAAGAGTTAATATCTTTGCTTTCGAGATCTTCTTTCAACCTTAAATATTACATACATACACCAAAAAGTACATAGCTGCGGTGTGCTCAACAGCAACCTCTTAACCTGGAGCTTCACATTATCAAAAGCTTAGAAAACCTGTAAACCTCTGGGCCTGTCTGCGAGGAAAAGAGAACCCCTGCGAGCCGCCGCCCTCCCCTCGGATCCAGCCTGCAGTTCGTAAGCGACCAGAGGCCGCGTGGGGCTGGCTCCTTCCTTCTGTGTTCAGTGAGCTACGGCCGCCTCCCAGGGTTAGCATTTGACAGTGCGGGGGCAGAGTGTGCGGGAGAGGCCCCGCACCGGCCCCACCTCGTCGGCGCTGCTGCTCCGCCTCCTGGGGCCCTGGGGTGCGGCGGAGGCCGGAATGCCAGAGCAAGGCACCCGCTGCTGTTTTTCCAGCAGCTCCCCGGTCCTCACTCCGTGTCACCTGTGAGGGGCGCTGCCTTTCCTGGGTAGCCCCCTGAACCCAGCCTGGTCCCAACCTCTCTTAGAGAGCAAGTTCAACAGGCCTGAGAGTTATCCTGGGGTCTAAATGGTCCAGAGCAGAGCCAGGAGTCAGGGACAGCAGCTACAGCTCCCCAGCTAGGGGGACAAGGGAGGGCCGGTGGCGGTGGCAGCAGGGGGGCCTGGGAACAGGGAAGCTACAGGGGCACGGGAGAGGTTGACAGGGGTGGGGGGGGGAGGAACTTCTGGCGCAACCCACACTTCATGCAAGGCACGGCCACTCGTCCTGCTGCCGGGCTGCCCGACACGTGGACCCCCACGGAGCCCTCGTGTCAGGCCCGAGAAGGTCAGCAAGGGAGCTAGTGCCGGGACCCTCTGCCCGGGCGGCAAGTGGAAAATCAGCAACAGGTTTCAGATCCTCTTTGCCACTGGGGGCCGGCCCGTTGAAAGATTGCTTCGGGAAAGAAACGGCAGCATCTCAAGAAACTTCTTGCACTTCAGCATCAAACTCACCTTGGGGAGAGGGCAACGAGGGGCTTCTGCATTGGGGACAAAGGAAAACTGGGAAGACGGGCGATTCCAGGGGAGGGAGTGAGCGGGCAGCAGCTGACCTCTCCCCACGAGACGTTCCTTGCTGGAGGCAAGCGGCTACTTGTCCTCTGTGCTCTCAGGCATGCCCGCCTCTAGCAGAGCGGCCCGGAACTGTGTCAGGACACCCCGGATGCTCTTGATGAAACCCTTGGAAAGCGGGAAGAGCGGGAAGCCGATGTCGGGGTAGCCGCTCTTCTCGGGCAAGAAGCTCCGGTAGCTCTTTCTCCGCTTCTTTGGTTTGACGCTGGGTGGCACCGAGGCGTCAGGCGCTGCCTCCGAAGTCTGGTCTGTGCGGTCCCTGCTAGCTGAGGCCAGGCCCTGGGCGCCGCCCTCCGAGTCTGAGCCCTGGGAGGCCTCTCCGGGGGCCAGCCCTCCGTCCTCAGGTTCTTCTCGGCCGTAGTCGGAAAGCTCGGCCACGGCCGGCGGCTCTGGGGAGCTGCTGTCCTTGGGGATTCCGTTGGGCAGTGCCTGGGCCCTCTCCAGCAGGGCGTGGGTCTCCAGCCAGGACTCGATGCGGTTCACCAGCCGCCAGCCGCCAGTGCGGAAGTGCTGCCGGATCTCCTGCTCGAACACCTCCGGGGGCCGCCGCACCAGCTGGGTCATGGACTGCACCACGCGGATGAGCGCCATTTCGTTGTAGCAACGGCTGTTCTCGTACCCCTCCTGCAGGCCCCGGTCGCTGTCGAAGCCCGCTTCATTGTAGTACGGTTCATTCACCAGGATCAGACCTGTGGGGGTGGGGGGTGGGGAGCCCATCAGAGCTGGCCTGAGGATCCCCCGAGGGCGGCCGGAGCTGCAGGCGGAAGGTGGGGGACACGAAGGCCAGAGTCACTGGGCCCTCCAGCAGCTTCCCCACAACCACCCCCATCCTGCCCACTGTACCTTGGATGGAGATGAGCACCTGGAGAAGGCTGGACTTGCTCGTCCACCTCTCTGTCCCCTGAAACACACACACACAGCACGATCACCTCTGCCCAGACGCCCACCCCTGGCCAGGTGTCCTTCGCCCTGGCTGGCTGGCGTTGCACTCACCTTTCCGATCCACGTGCCCAGGAGGCTGACGCACACCTTCCCGTTGTCATACAGGTTGGGGTTCAGGCGGCCACTGCACTGGGAGAGGTAGCAGAAGTGGGGGGGCACGGCTGGGTAGATGTTGGGGAGCTGGATGTCGAACAAGTAGAGGCCATCCTCGTAGGGGGTGCGAGTGGGGCCCTTGATTAGGGCCGAGAAGAGGTCCTATAGGGAGGGAAGGCGGAGGTTGGTGGGCGCTTCTGCACATGGTGCCTGCTTGGATCGGGGGGCAGGGGTGTGTGCGCGGGGGGTGGGGGCAGCACCCAGGGACTCCAGACACCACCCGCTACGGAGGAGCTAAATGGAAACATCCCTGTGTGGGCCTACGCAGCATCTGTCCACTCTGATATTAATGGGATTATCCCAACCTGTTTTTACTTCACCAGGTGTTTTTCATCGCAAGTCATTACTTTAAATCTTGCTCCTTAAAAGCCCTGCCCCAAGCCCACCCCGACCCAGGCCAGCGACAATCACAACTAGTTAGAAGATGAAAGAACGGTGCAGGGGGGCGAGGCTACACCTGCTTTTAGGGAACCAGAGGGAGCAGGGGGTCCGGAACCCCGCCGCAATGCTGGCAGACCCCAAGGAGACTCAAGGTCATTAGTCCTCGGGGAGACGCCCCGCAGACGCTGTGTGTCTGCGTCAGGTGCGGGTGGTGGCGCCAACGGCAAGCAGCGAGGCCCGTGACAACGCGGGACGCACAGACAGCGAAGGCGGAGGACCGACGGCAAGGACAGAATCCGCTCCCGCACGTTGTTATGGGGGTCACCCTGCGGGCCTCAAGACAATGCACTACGTTCCTGTCCCTCCGAGTGAGACTCGGAAAAAATGCCATTCCCTTCTCTCAGCAGAGCTGAGACAGGCTGGACTTTTCCAAAGTTTTACTAAAACTCAAGAAAAAGCGAAAGTGTCATTAAGAACCCTGAGCAGCCAGGGTGGGGGGTGTGGGGGGATGGGGTGCCTGGGTGCCCGGCATTCAGGAGGGCCCGTGGTGGGTGAGCACTGGGTTACATACAACTGATGAGTCACTGACCTCCACCTCCGAAACTCATAGCGCAGCCTATGTTAACTGAATTTACTCATTCATTCACTTATTTTTTGAAGATTTTATTTATTTGACAGACGGAGATCCCAAGTAGGCAGAGAGGCAGGCAGAGAGAGAGGGGGAAGCAGGCTGCCCGTCGAGCAGAGAGCCCGATGTGGAGCTCGATCCCAGGACCCCGGGATCATGACCTGAGCCAAAGGCAGAGGCTTTACCCCACTGAGCCACCCAGGCGCTGTTAACTCAATTTAAATAAAATCAAGAGGGGGCACCTGGGTGGCTCAGTCATTAAGCGTCTGCCCTCGGCTCATGTCATGATCCCAGGGTCCTGCGATAGAGCCCCACATTGGACTCCCTGCTCAGCAAGAAACCTGCTTCTTCCTCTCCCACTCACCCTGCTTGTGTTACTTTCTGTCAAATAAAATATTAAAAAAAACACAAAAACAAAAACCAGAACCTAAAATGAAGGGAAAAAAGAAAAAAGAACCCTGAGCAGTCCCACTCTGGGGTCTCCAGCCTGCCGCAGGCAGGGCCAAGCGGTGCCTCTCTTCCATTCTGTGGCCCCTCTGACCAGGGCTGCGCTGCAGCCAGGGCCGGGGTCAGACTCAAGCTCAGTGTCTCGCACACCGCGCAGCACCCAGCAGGGGCCCAGTGGAGGTGTGGACTGAATGAGGTGCCGGACCGGGCTTGCCTGTGCCTGGAACGGGGAAGCGCTCACACCGCCTCCGGCGGCACAACACAACCCTGGGCCGGGCCGCAGGAAGAGGGGCGGAGAAGGCAGTGGGACATGGCCACGTGGGGGAGGACTAGCCTGTAGCCAAAAGAGAAGGAACCAGGTCACGAGCACCCACATCAGTAGGTCTCAAACACGAGCCCACTGAGCAAGAAAAGCAAACCGCAGACGATGCGCACGGTGCCGGACCGTTCACGTGAGACAAGTCACAGAACGATGTTTCTGGTGGCACAGGACAACGTGAACACATAAAAGGTCTTCTGCAGGAGACCCACAAGACTCCTGAAGTCAGGACAGCGAGGGGCTGGGCGAGGACTGGTCAAAGGCAACGTCAGCTTTTTCTGTGATGTTCCAGTAATTCAAAAGAACAGTACTCAGGTAATAACTGTACTTTCAAACTAACTTGTAAAAGGAGGGGGAAAAGAACATACCGTGTGGTCGAGACACGGGCCTGGGAGTCCTCCCCGCTGCCCCCACCCCGACTGAGTCGGGTTCCCTGCCCTGTAAGGGGTGTGGGCGGCCTCCCGGGCTGCTCAGTCCCGGGGCTCCAGGTGTCCAGAGCCGGCCGCCTCCGCGGCACCAAGCACCCACGCAAGCAGGCCCGCACCAGCCTGCACCGAGCGCGCTCCAGGCTACTTGCCATTCTATCCTCAAAGGTCTTGACCATGATGCCGTCAGGCAGCGAGGTAGCCAGCAGGGCCATCTCCTTCCGTACTGTGCTGAAGAACTTCTTGGCTTCCGGAGGCTGGAACTCAATTTTCTTAAAAGAGTGATTTGCTAGAAGGGGAACAAAGAGGGGTCAGCCCGTAACGGCAAGCCCTGAGCGCTCTACCTGGCCGCCGCCCCTGTGGGCCCCGACGGAGCAGCTGCTGGGTGTGCTCCCCAGACGGCGAATATAAGCCCCCAGGCTTCGCACCCACTAGCCTGGCATCCGCACCAGTGACCACACCAGAGAACCAGTGACCACACCAGGGAACCAGTGACCACACCAGGGAAATGGTTTCCTCGCTCGGGCGGCAGCTGGGAGCAGGGAGGGGAGCGGCGCAGAGAAGGTGAACTCACAGGGCGCGAACTCCAGCACGGAGAAGACCTCGCCCTTAGCACTGGTGAAGGTGACGCCGGGCTTGCCGCCGCACTGCTGGCAGAGCACGGGGGTCTCGCTGGGCCACTCGGCCTTCGCGGGTGACTGCCCTTCGGGTCGCTCCTCCTTGCGCTCCGTGTCCGGCACTGCCTCCATCTTCTCCTCCTCTGCGATGGCCACGTTGTCCAGCGTCTTCTTGAGATTTTCCTGCAGTTTCTTGATGTCATCTAGAAACTTCTTCTCCCGAGTGGGTTTCTCGGGCTCCACCGTGGGGGAGGTGGGGGAGCCCGTCAGAAGCTGCTCCACGGTCATGTTCTTGAGGCTCTCCAGGATCTTGATGGCCTCTTTCAGCTCCCGGAAGCTCTTTGGCGGCCCGTCCTTGCCAGCCTTCTCCATCAGCCCCGCCACGGGGGCAGCCATGGCCACAGCCCCCTGGATGGCGGCTGTGGCGGCCTCTTCGCTGATCACCACCCCCTTGTCCTCCTCGGGCGCTGCCGGCGGCTCAGCGGGTGGGATGGGGGGCTCCTCGATCTTGGGGTGCTCGTCCTCCACCAGCCCGTTGTCAGTCTCCCAGCTGTCGCTGTCGTCTTCCCACTCATCCGAGGACGCCCCGCTGCTGCTGCCTTCCACGGAGTCATAGTCCGACTCCTCAATCTCAGACTCGATGTTGTACAAGTGCTGGGGGCAGACGGGCACCAGGCAGCTCAGAGAGGCTCTGCCGGGCTCCGGGGCAGACCCCCAACCCTGAGCTGGCGGTTGAGGCCTCAGTGCGCCCCCTCCAGCCTCTCCCCACTTCCCGCTCTGGACTCTGCTGTTGGGCCTCTCCGTGTCCCTGGGTCTCTGGGAGGGGCCTCTGCCTGCCCCACACCCGCCCGCAGGGCTTGAAGCCCCAGTCCGCAGCCAAGGGCTGTTCTGGGCTCCTCTGCCCCCGTGTCAACTGGCCACCATTAGCCGTCGGTGGCAAATCCAACCCCGCCCCCGGAGGATTCGGGCAGCCCCCTCTGTGGCTACGAACATGCACTAGGAGTGGGAGGTTCAGCAGAGCTGGACTGTGTCACATCCTGTTCCCGTGTTCCTGGAACAGCCGCCCAGACCAAGGGGTGAGCCACTCCCTCCCGCACCCCATAAAGGGGCCAGGAGAGGGGGGCTGGGAAGGGAGGATCCGCTCCAAGGGGCAAATAACCAGTACAGAGAACAGCTGAGCTGGGACGGGGACGCCACCGCTGTTCCTCTCTCTGCCTGATCGGGGACGTTTTCCTAGAAATGTTGGTGGGAAAGACTCTGTCCTAGAGCAAGCAAAGCTGCACTTCTTAGCATGGGGAGAGGGGGACGCAGCAAACCCAGAAGGCTTGTGACAATCTGCACACACCCGGCAACCTGGGAGCCTTCCAGGTGGGGCAAGACTCGGGCCAGTTGTGGGCGCCTCCCCCCTGCTCTCCTGCGTCCCGCCCCCCATCCCAGCACGCGGCAGGTGATGCCCCCTTCTTCCCAGGCTCTCCCTGAGACCCACACACCCAAAAGAAGAGACCCTCACCGGGAAGCTCTGCGAGCCTGTCCTGTTCCTTGAGAAGGGACAGGGGACAGGCCAGGGCTCCCAGCCCAGCGGCCACGGCTGTGAGCCAACTGGTTGGGGCCGGGGCTCACCTGGGGCAGGATGATGGTCTTTGAGTTGTCGGCCCACACCACTTCCACCTTGCTGCTGACGTCCACGCGGGCCACTTGGCCAACCGATGGCTGCGGGGCAAATGGGACAGGGTCAAGGGAGGAGCTCTCTGAGGGGACAGGGAGGGCCAGAGCACCTCTAAAAGGGAGCTCTGGCAATGGGTAACAAGGGTGAGACGATGAGAAGGGAAGGGACACGGGTGCCCGCCAGAGGCCACACGCGGTGAGCAGCTCAAGCATGGGACCCTCTGGTTCCAACACAGGCAGTCACGGGCACAGACCCCTGCTAACGCCCTTCCTACTCGTAGCATCTGCTCTCACCAGGTCTTCCTGATACTCTCGGGATGGGCTTCCTGCCACAGGACTTTTGTTTCCACTCTTCCTCTGCTTGGCCCCAGGCGATGCTCCTACCTCCTCACCAAGGCCCATGGTGAGGCCATCACAGCCCCTCCTCCAGCCGCTCCCGCGCCCGTACGGCACTCAGGACCAGGAGCTGGAGCCACCAGGGCTCAGGGAGCAGCTACATGAAGTCGGACCCTGACCCTGACTGGCAGGAGAAGCCCTGGGGAGGCCATCAGGCAGCGGCCCTTCTGGGGAAGACACAGGAGGCGGATGGGGAGCCCAGAGGTCTTCCAGATCTGGTCTCGTGGGGCCCCCTGGCGGCACCTCCAGGGCCTGCAGATGCTGGACGGGATGCAGAGAGACAGCCCCCCACCCTGAACTGGCGGGGAGCCCTACCTCATCCTCCTTATGAGGAGCTCCGTCCTCGGTATTGCCAATGCGGATGACGATGTCGGTGGTGCGGAACCGGAAGTCGGGGTGGTCGGCAATGTCGTAGACGCTCACGTCCTCCTCTTCTCCGATCAGCTGGAGGACAGGACGGGTTGTCACGAGCGCAGGGGCCGCACACCCAGCGCACCCCGAAGCAGCAGGGTGGCCTGCACACACCCACCTCCACGTCATCCCCACTTGGCCGCAGCTTGAACCACTTCACCATGCAGGTCCGGCCCACGTGGTCCCCAGACTGCACCACACCATAGACAGCGGGGTCCGGACAGCTCTGGACTGGGGAACCAGAGCAGAGAACGTCTCAGGAGCTGTGGTGGCGCCGCCCACCACCCCCGACATCCCAACCATGGCAGGGCACACAGCCCCGAGGCTCCCTGGCTAGGCCGGGGGAGGCCGGAAAAGGCTGTCCCAGTCCTTGAAAAAGCGAGTCACCTTCCAAGAGGGAGTCTCCTCCCTGCCCGAGACCTCCCGCCCACCCTTCCCAAGCCCGGCCCAGGCCCTTGGCCAGGCGGCCGTCTAGAGCCGGCACTACCTCGTTTATCCACCACGAAGTCTCCGGGGCAGAACTCGTTGTTGTCCAGGTGGTGCACAGGAAAGAGGTCGTTGGAGCGAATGTTGCACTCCACGGAGCCGTCCTGCCACATGACGTCTGCCGAGGTCATGGTGGTCACCACCTCCACGGCCACCCTGCGGGCGCGGCACAACCAGCCAGCCAGGCCGCACAAAATGAGCGGGAAGGAAGACAAACAGGTCCCTATGTGCTCGCCTACACCTCCTGCGCCCTGCGCCCTCCTCTGAGAAAGGTCTCACTTGGGAGAGCTCAGCGAATGTGGTCCCAGAGGCCAGACTCAGGGCCAGGGCCACTACGCTACCTGCCACCCCCACTCCCAGATCTCTCCTTTCCACCCAGGCCAACCCTGGGCACCGATGTCGCCTCAGCTGGGCACCCCCGAGCCTGCAGAGGGCTCACAGCCCGTGTGTGTGTGTGTGTGTGTGTGTGTGTGTATAGGTGCCAAAGGGACGGCGTGAGGCTGGACCCTCGGCCAGGAGGGAGAAGTTGCCCTCCGGGTTTACCTGTCCCCTGGCTTGAAGTCACGAGTGATTTTATTCTTCTTCCGCTTGTGTTTTCGCTTTAAGTTCTTGATCGACAAGGGGATGCTCTTCTTCCTGCTCGTGCCGCTGCCGCTCTGGGAGGAGGTGGTGGAGCTGGCCGAGGAGGTCACCGAGCTGGTGTCATCCGTGTCGTCAGCAGCCTCGTCATCTGCGTCCTGCTCGGCCGAGTGCAGCCTGTCGTCCCCGCCCTCCTTCAGCAGGAAGGGGGGCAGCTGCTCACCCGCATCCTGGGCCTCCTCCGAGCCCTCGTCCTGCATCTCCACCGGGCTGGCGGATCCGTCAGGCGTCTCCTCGGGGCTGACGGACCCTGCTTCGCTCTTGGCTTTGGCCCCTCCTTTCTTCCCTGGGTCCTCCATGGAATGGTCTCTGGGGCACTGCGCATCCGGGGGGCAGGACATGATCCTCACGACCTGCTTCTTCAACAGACGCTTCACCTGGGAGGGCAGAGCAAGGAGGACGGGCGCTGTGGAGCCGCAGGGCCAGCACGGCCCCACCCTGGGCATGGGGGACACCCAGGCGGCTTGCGGGGGGGCAGCTATACACACCTAGGTGGCCTGCAAGGGTGATCAGGGCTGCCCCCCAAGGCCTAAAGCACAGACTGTCCTTCCTGGCTGTGGAAATAGCTCAAGGCCAGTTCCTCAAATGCCCACCGATCCCAACCCCAAGGACATACCTTCTTGGCCATAGAGCCCTCCCCCTGGGCGCAGTGTTTTTCTGGACATTCACAGGCAATCTTGGCCGGCTCTACCTTGGCTGGGAAGACATACAGACAGCGCTCCCCCAGCTGCCGCTGAGCATGGTCAAAGCATCCGAGACGCTTCACCCTGGGAGGGAGAGAAGCGGGGACTGGGCCACGGCTGATGACAGCGCCCCGCACACCACCCTCAACCTCGGCTCCCCTACGACTCTGGCCCGGAGACCTGCTCAGGCGTGCCATTGGGGCTGGAGTGGGCACGCTGGGGCCGCTCACCTGCCTAGGTTTTCCTGAGTAATGACAGAGGGCGGGGGGCTGACGCTGTCCGTGCCCCCTGGACAGAAACTCTTGGTAATCCACGTGACTTTCAGCTCTACAACCTGCACCTGGGGATGGTGGGGGGGACAGGGCCCTGGTCAGCAGCTAACAGCTCTCAGTCCAGCAGCTGCCCAGAGCCCACCTGCCCTCCAGAGCAAGAAGCGGGTCATCACAGTACAGCGCCCCAAGCAGGACACCCCCACAGCGGCTCCACTTGTAACCACCACAGCCTCACCCCGGGGGCCCCTGCCACTCGCCACCTTGCTCTGGCGGGGTCGGTCAGGCTGGGGGTCATGTGCCTCGCCGTCACCCCATGAGCACACCCTGGCTTCCCTTTACTTAGAGCCCTTTCCCATCAAAGGGCTAAGGAGTAGGGCTTAGGCCTCGGAGCAGACAAGGCGGGAGCGGGCTGCAGCTCAGCTCTGGGGCAGGAGGCTGAGGAGGTGCCCCCCCCACCCCAGGAAGAGGCCCCTACCTCTTCCACTACCACTCGGAATTTGCTCTTGGTGCTGAGCACAGGCTTGACCCCCGACAGCCACTGGACGCTAGAGAAGATCTTGGCAGGGCCAATGAGCACCTGGCCCGGGTAGAAGCCATAGGAGTCATCAAAGAAGAGACCCTGCGGGGTTTGGGGCCAGAGGAAAAGTCCTTGTGAGTGGGACCTCCTCGAGGGCCGGAGCTCTCCGCATCCACCCCTTCCCTCGCCTCACCCCTGCATGCTGCCCCCCACCCCCAAGCTGGAACAGAGCCTCGAGCTCCAGAGCAGAAGCTCTCAAACCAAAGTGCGTATGAGTCAGCCGGCGAGCTTTTGAGAAGGCACATCTGACTCATTCTAACACACTCTCGAGGCCATGTCCACGTTGTTGGTCAGGAGACACTTCGAGGACTCTCGAGGGCAGCAGTCCCCAAACCTGTTTGCTCTTGTAACCTCCACACCGCCATACTTACTTATAAAGCACGGTCATACACGACTGTTCTAGAGTATCACAGCATAACAACAAGTGTACAGACTCTACTGCCGTAGATATTTTTTTAAAGAATGAGCTCGAGTTAACAAAATGCAAAGAAAAGTTCCAACACCTCCTGCCCACACCCAGACTTCTGGACGTTCTGGTACGCACGCGCCCCTTTTGTTGGAAACCACTCGGCCCAGAGGCACACCTGCTTAGCCTGGGCTACCCCCAAGCTGGCTGCTAGGCAGTCCTCCTTCCCGTGCAGCCCAGGGGGCAAAGGAACATGAATCCTGCCCCCCCCAAGCCCGCCCCCTAAGAAGCCTGCATGGGGGGGGGCACACGTACAGAGTCGCTGACGTGGGGGCAGACATCGTAGAGCTTGGCGCCATCTTCTGTGTTCATGGAGCACCTGAAACGGCGAACAGGGGTTCGGTCCATGGGGCACAGTGACAGAGCCCCAGGGGAGGCGAGGCCGCAGGACACACAGCGGTGCCGACCAGTATCACAAGGAGTTACCCGGAGGCATCGATAATGCTGGCAGGCCCTGCGATGGCGGGATTCACTCCTACCCACAGCTCGGCCTCCACATTTGCACAAGTAACTCCCTCAAAACAAACCAGACCCTAACCCATACGGGAGAGCTCGCGACCATTAAAGAGTGTCTAAAATAGAGCATCAGCCCCTAGCGGATACTCTAAACGAGGCCAGGGCGACAGGAGACCAGTCCATGGTCGGGCCCCGAGTGCCTGCAGTACATGTCTTCACGGGCCCCGGGAGAAAACACCCTTGGCTCCTTGTCCCCGGGCGGCCCCTGCGCCGCCCCGTATGGCGAACTGCGTACCTGGCACCGTTGGACAGCTTCAGGATGATCTGGTTCTTTAAGTCATAGACCTTCCCCAACCAGCAGTCATAGGCAATGTAGTCGCCATACATGAAAGGCTGCAGACGGAGGGAACGGGGGCTGAGAGGCGGCAGGTGCACTGGTACGCAGCACACCCGTCCCTCTCTGTACCCTGAGACACAGGAGGAGGGAGCCAGAGCGCTTCCCGCCTGGGCCAACTGGCCATGGCCTAAGGAGCTGGCCTTCCCCACCCCTGGGGAGTTCTGGGCCACAGCCCAGCTCCCCTTCCCAGGGTGGAGGAGGCCGTGGCGGGCAGCTGCCTCGTGGCAAGGAGACAAAACCAGAATACCATTCTCCTCTGAAAGGAACCAAGGCTCTTTGGACAAATGATCCAGGGCTGGATCAGGAAAGGTAGAAAGTCAGAAAGTGCTTAAAAAGCAAAGAAAAAAAAAAAGGAGAGAGATAAGGTATAAAGGACACCGATGTCAGCTCAAAGGGGCTCTTACTGGCCAAATCGGGGATAATTCAAGCAACAAAACAAATAATGGTAGTCACGGATTACAACCGATTGGACAAAACAGGAATCTGAGTCCACCCAGATGTAAAAAACAAATGAATAAATTCACAAATGAGGCTGAAGCCTCAGCCCTTCCACACAGAATGCCGACTTCTCAACATAAGGAAGAACACGGGCTTTGTACTACAGCCCCCAGAGACCGTCAGAGGCTGTCGGAGCCCTGGCTGTGGGGGCGGGGGCAGGGGGAGGCTCACAGAGGCCAGGGCCAGCAGACTGGGGTTTCACAAGCGACAGGTTATTGCCGCCATCTCAGAGCACCTCCTCACAAAGCAGAATCTGTCGCAAAGGCGTGCGAGGGGACTTCGTGGGGAGGTGTGGCAGACACGGCTAGGATCAGAGTCAAACCCCACCCCCGCCCCGGGCAGTGGCCTCCGGACACAGGGGGCCAGGCAGAGCTCAGGGGTCACTGCGCGGCCCTGCTGAGGATGCAAGTGCCTGGGTCTGGTCAGGAGGCGACCGCACAGAGCTCCACGCTGAGGGTCGGCCCGTGGAAGGTGCCAGGGGGTGGATGAAAAGCAAGACTGGGGAGTGGTTCCAGATGAGGAATCCAAGCGCTGACAGCTCCAGGCAGACTGTGCTCCTGAATGGAATCCTGGACCGGAGGGGGAGAAAGGGTACGGGGGGACAGCTGCGCCCCAGCGCTGACTTCCTAAACTGGGGGCCAGGGGCCACGGGGCATTCTATCCGTAGCCGGCTTCCCAAGGCTTCAGAGAGAAGAGCGGCAGCGAGAAGGAAATGGGGGGACGGGAGAAAGAAGGTCATGATGGGGCAAATGGAGGGAAAGGCTCACAGCCAAGGAGCCCGAGGACGCAGGGAGCACAGGAACTCACAGCTTCTCCCGAGTTTGAAATCACTTAGAAAAGAAATGAACGAAGAAATTTGTTTTTCAAAAAGGAAGCGACAGAGAGGAAAGGAAGCGAGGTAATGAGAGTCACAGCAGCCAGCGACGCTGGAGGCACAGGGATGTGCCCGACCTCACGCCCCAGCAGCCCCAGGCACTGCCCTGGGCACACACAAGCAGGCTGTCCCCCTGCCTGAGTGCCGGGCGGGTGCAGCAGGGGTGCGGGGGCCGCGGGAGGGGGGCTGTCAGGCAGGGCCTCTCACCCAGATGTGCTGGAGGTCCTTGCTGTTAACGGGGTAGACGATGCAGTTGGTGCCGATGAGCTTGACCGCACAGTCGATGCTGACGTCGATCACGGTGCCGCACTGACTGTCCTGGGGAGGAGAAGGCATCCAGGCGCGAGGAGGCGCACGGTCCCTGCCACCAGGGCAGACCCGGCCCAGACCATACCCAGGCCACCCCCGCACCAAGACTCACGGTGGATCGCATGTGCCGGACCACGTCCCGCGGCACCACGGAGCGGTCCTCGAGCTTCAGCTGAGGAGGAGAGCACAGTGTGACACCATGGCCTCTGATGTCCGCGGAAGCTGCATCTTTCTCCCAACTTCTCACCCACGTGTTCACACGCGTCCAGCTGGCCGCACAGAGCCCGGGGGCAGCTTCGGCACGTGCCGCAGCCCGCTCTGATCGCACCCAGACCGAGAGGCCGACCCTCAAACGCTGCCTCCCCACCCGGCAGAGGCAAGCACAATGGGGATGGACAGTCACTGCGACCGTATGGGGCAGTAGTGCGAAGTGGCAGATGGCAGAAGGGCCTCGCCCTCATGAAGGGTTCGGCAGCCCCTCACCCGGCAAAGCACTTTGCTGGGAGTGAAATCCTTTTTCTCCTTTCTCCAAGCGCCTGCCCGGCCCCTGCTGCTGAGCGCTGAGCAGAGAGGGCGGAAGGTGAGTGTGACACGGGTCACCCCGAGGCCTGCTATCACTCGACACGACCTTCTAATCTGGGCTATCCTCTGTGGCCAGCCGCAGCCCAGTCCGTATCTCGTGCGCTGTGGAGGCCCGCGGGTGTGGGCTAACTCAGGACGGCCGGCTCCGGGCCCGGCCACGTGCACGGCGAGCACCTGACCCATCCTGCTGCAAACACCCCGCAGCAGCGGCCTCTGAGGACAGCTGGGCCCCTCGAGAGCCCTCCCTTCCCTCTGCCAGGCCCAGGGCCTGGCAACAGGCAGGCAGAAGACGGTCCTCCACCAGGCCAGCGTGTCTCGCTTGCTGGCTCCGCTAACCCGGGGCGCTGCTCCAGAGTTCTTCATGGAGCCGTGGGTGAGGCTCTGCGACTACCCATCTCTTCGGGACGGGCACCTCCAACACCCCAAACCACAGGGAAGCGAGAGCTGTTCTCTTAAACAACGCCCAACCCAAGACCCCTAAGGTCACTGCCCCTACTCCAAGGCCTGGAGCATGGAAAGGTGACCACCCTGGAACGAGAATGGAGACATTAAAAATATGACCCTGGCTCAAGGTCCCCGAAACTGTGGGGATGACGGCTAAGACAACCCTGCTATCAGGAGGATAGAACTTTCAAAAACTAAAGGGGAGGGGTGCCTGCTTGGCTCAGTCAGAAAAGCGTGGGACTTTTGATCTCGGGGTCTCGGGGTCATGAGCTCAAGCCCCATGCTGGGTGTAGAGGCGAATTAAGTAAATCTTTTTAAAAAACCCCAAAAAGTAAAGGGGGAAGCAATGGGCTCCGCCATCAACAGGCGATAGAGGTTTTTCCTACGTGGGAATATAGCCAACGAGCCAGACAAGAGTGAGCCCAGGTGTTAAACTCCAGGGTCCCTGAGCCAGACACGGAGATGTGCCCGCTCCAAAACCTCGGGCAGATCGCTTGCGCCCCCCTATGCAGAGTGGGGTGGGGGCAGCCATCTCACAGCGAGTCGGGGATTAACAAGGCAACGAAAGCACAGACGGGCCCGGGGCTGCTGGCACACAGTGAGCACTCAGCAAATGCCAGGTGTGACCACTCCTCCCGACTCCACTGGCCCCCAAGCCACAGGTGGAGACCCTCTGAATTCAGGCTCTTCTCCACTCTGCGCAAAGATGCCATGAGTCGGGGGCGGGGGGCACAGGGAACTCTGCTCAGGCTCTGCTGGGATGATGGTGCCACTTTTCTGACTCAAAGAACTTCCTGTCCCGTGACCCTCTGTGCCCACAGCGCTGGTCTGGGACATGGTATTTTCAGTGCTATCCCAACCTACCTCAAACCTCTGCTCCCAGTTTAGACTTTAAAAAGCCACAACTGCAAGTCTTCCCAAGTTGCCATAGAAACCAAAGTTGCAGTGCCAGGAAATCCAGGGGGAGAAGGACTGCTGTGCAGGGCATGGGGGCGCCATCCTTGCTGGGAGCTGCAGCCTCGGGCACAGGCTGCCTCGTCTGCTCAGGCATCCCTGAGAAAAGCCCCCAAGTTGAGCCCGCAGATCGTGTCCCCACCTGGGGGTCTGCGTGGGTCCCTGACAGAGCAGCAGGGAGGGGAGCAGCACAGGCAGAGATCCCGAAGGGACAGCACCGTGGCCGTGGGACACTGCTCCTGAGTGCACGGGGGAAACTGAGGCTCCCGCCTGGAGGCTGATGCGGGAACAAGGCAGAAGTGAAGGCTGGCATCACCACAAGGCCAGAGGCAGGGTGAGGGGGCCTGGTTGGCAAACACTGTCCTCCAGACGTGGCCCTCTGCACCTGTGCCTGGCCTTTTGCCAGGGTCCACTCCAGTGTGAGGCCTGGTCTCCAGGCTCTTCTAACAACCTTCCGTGACAAGGAGGGACATTTCTCCAAAGCCCTGACAATGCCAAGTGGAGCAGAGTGAAGCAACAAGGAGGAGAGAGGGGCGTGGCGGCCATTCATCTGATGAATTCCCCTGGGAATTCCAGAAAAATCAGAAGAGCATCTAGAAGGGCTTTGGACAACGTGCAAGGGTCTCCCTTCTCTTTCAACACTTTCCTTCCCAACTCCCTGTGTCCCACCCACGCAGGGCACTACCTTCATCCAAACAAGCCAGTCCTCTCCCATCTGTGTGCCTCTCCGCTGCACCGTTCCTTCCAAACGCCCCCTTCCTCTCCCTGCTCCCACCATGTGCTGCCCACATCACAAAGGCTCCCCGTGTCCCCACTCGGAGAGCACCGCTGCGCTCCTGGGGGCTCGGGAGCTCGGTGTCCTCTGCCTACAGCAACTGGCGCTGACTACGTCTCAAACAGGTCTCTTGCGCTTGCTGTGTTTTACCCACAGTGCTGTGAAGTACACACTATTACTGTCGTCCCCATTTTACAGATGAGTGAACTGACATGGAGAGAAAATGAGAAACTTGTTCCTGGTCACATAGCTCCACATGTGGACCTTGACTTGAACTCCTGACTGGCTCCAGAAGCCATTCTCTTAACCACACGACAAGCTCATCCGTCCCCAAGCTGCAGAGAGGAGGGCAGAGTAAAACCTATTCCTGGCGGGAATTCCTGTAACAGACCGTGATTCTTCTCCTGATTATACAGGCATTCAACGCCCTATTCCTTTCTGGTGCTGAAGAGGAAGACATCAGGCACCCAGACGGCAGGTGCCAGAGGCTGGAGGCTACCCCTAGAGGGCGCTGTGCCTGCTTGCGGAACTCGCCAGACTTTGGAGCTCGACTAGTCCACATACAAAAGCCATGTGCGTCTCATGGCCAAAGGCAAGGGAAGCAAGGGCAAACATGAACTATGGACTTCATCAAGTTCGAAGCTTTCGCACAGCAAAGGAAACGGTCAACAAAACCAAAAGACAACTGACAGAATGGAAGAAGGTATTCGCAAATGATGGATCAGATGAAGAGCTAGTATCCAAAATCTTTAAAGAACTTATCAAACTCAACACCCAAAGAACAGATAATACAATCAAGAAATGGGCAGAAGATGGGGCGCTTGGGTGGCTCAGTGGGTTGAGTCTCTGCCTTTAGCTCAGGTCATGATCTCAGGGTCCTGGGATTGAGCCCCGCACCGGGCTCTCTGCTCAGCAGGGAGCGTGCTTCCTCCTCTCTCTCTGCCTGCCTCTCTCTGCCTACTTGTGATCTCTGTCAAATAAATAAATAAAATCTTTAAAAAAAAAAAAAGAAAAGAAATGGGCAGAAGACATGAACAGACATTTCTGCAAAGAAGACATCCAGATGGCCAAGAGACACATGAAAAAGTGCTCTACGTCACTCGGCATCAGGGAAATACAAATGAAAACCACAGTGAGATACCACCTCACACCAGTCAGAATGGCTAAAATTAACCAGTCAGGAAATGACAGATGCTGGCAAGGATGCGGAGAAAGGAAAACCCTCCTACACTGCTGGTGGGAATGCAAGCTGGGGCAACCACTCTGGAAAGCAGCATGGAGGTTCCTTTAAAAGTTGAAAACAGGGGCGCCTGGGTGGCTCAATGGGTTAAGCCTCTGCCTTCAGCTCAGGTCATGATCTCAGGGTCCCGAGATCAAGCCCTGCATCTGGCTCTCTGCTCAGCAGGGAGCCTGCTTCCCCCTCTCTCTACCTGCCTCTGTGCCTACTTGTGATCTCTCTCCCTCTCTCTGTCAAATAAATAAATATATAAAATCTTTAAAAAAAAAAAAAGTTGAAAATAAAGCTACCCTATGACCCAGCAATTGCACTACTGAGTGTTTACCCTAAAGATACAAATGCAGTGATCCGAAGGGGCACGTGCACCCGAATGTTTATAGCAGCAATGTCCACAATAGCCAACCTATGGAAAGAGCCCAGATGTCCATCAACAGATGAATGGATAAGGAAGATGTGGAATATACAATGGAATACTATGTAGCCATCAAAACCCCAAAATCCTGCCATTTATAATGAAGTGGATGGAACTAGAGGGTATTATGCTGAGCGAAATAAGTCAATCAGAGAAAGACAATTATCATATCTCTCTGATATGAGAAATTTGAGAGGCAGGGCAGGGAGGGAGACTGGGGGGATAGAGAAGGAAAAAAATGAAACAAGTTGGGATTGGGAGGGAGACAAACCATAAGAGACTCTTAATCTCACAAAACAAACTGAGGGCTGCTGGGGGGAGGTGGGGTAGGGATGGGGTGTCTGGGTGATGGACATTGGGGCAGGCATGACGATCTGCAGACCTGTACCCCTGGGGCTAATAATACGTTACATGTTAATAAAAATAATTAAAAAATAAAATAAATGAAGTGAGTGACTTCAAACAAAGCCACGTGTTTCTGTTACGTGCACCCTGACGGCAGTTAAAAAAACAGAACAAAACAAACGAAAACAAAACAAAAAAAAACGGTTACCAGGGTGGGATCTGAGGTGGCGATGGGCAGATTTCAAGGGTCATTACTGGCTCTACAACAATGAACCACCTCTGAGGCAGTGACCATCAACATTTCTGGAGGCAGCGGGTAGCTGTCCGAGGATTCTAAATAGAAAAAAACAAGATACCAAAACAAAGCATTCACGTGTCTCTCAGTGAGAAGGAACCATGGCTGGCTTTTAAAGGGGGCATGCGTGGGGGCACCTGGGGGGCTTAGTCCCTAAGCGCCTGCCTTCGGCTCAGGTCACGATCTCAGGGTCCTGGGATCGAGTCCCGCATCGAGCTCCCTGCTCAGCGGGGAGCCTGCTTCCCCCTCCCCCACTCCCCTCGCATGTGTTCCCTCTCTGGCTGTGTCTCTCTCAGTCAAACAGATAAATAAAATCTTTAAAGGGGGCATGCGTTACTTCAGAGAGTTTGGGGACAGAACTACGGGACCTCCTTTGCTGCTCCTGTCTGTTCTGGAAACAAGTGTCCGACGGCACCTCTGCCCCAGGGACGGGGACGCTGGCACAGCTCTGGAGGCGGTGACTCCTCTGAGCAACGATGACTGGCACCTCCTGTGTGCCTGCCCTCACAAAGCTTGCGTTCTAGCGTGGCAGAGGAGGAGACGCACACAACGCACGTCTGCACGCGCGCGCATGCGCGTACACACACGCGTGCGGAACACACGCACGCACAGGTCAGGTGGTGCTAAGTGCCATTCAGAAAAACAAGGCAGTGCGAGGGCCGGGGTGAGAGGCAGAACGGGAGGAAGCAAGGGTGAGCTATTTTACACAGCTGGTGAGGAAAGGCCACTCCGAGGTGACATCTGACCAGAGATCTGGGTCCAAGAGGGGAGTGAGCTTTCCAAGCAGAGAGAGGGCTGCCTTAGAGACCCGTGTGCCCGGCGTGCTGGACGGCCGGAGAGGAGGGCAGCAGAGGCGAGGCTGGTACGAAGGGCAGGAAGGACCTGAGGTTCCATCCTCACGGAGATGGATGCCCCAGGCAGGCTCAGAGCAGCGAGCACGCAGGACAACGATATTGAAAGGACCCTCTGGCTGTTGGGTGGAGAACACCCTGTAGGGATGCGTAGGGAGACCAATGAGCCCGGCGGTTCTTGGGGCGGGGGTGGGGGGTGGCGGGCAACCTTGCCTCCCAGAAAGCATCTGGAGCGTCTGGACAGTTTGTGGCCATCAGCCACTGGGGAAGGGGGCTTCTGGGAGGTGGCAGGTGTGGATGCCGCTAACCCTCCAACGGGGCACAGGACGGCCCCCCACCCTGCCCCTGGTGCCACGACAAAGAACCATCCAGCCCAAAGCATCAGCAGTCTTGAGGCCACAAGCCCTGAGGCCGGCCCCAGAGTGGTGGTGCGGGGACCGGAGCAGCGGGGAAAAGGATCGCCCGGGATGTGCTCGGAAGGCAGAGCTCCTGAGGCGCCTCACCATCGGGAAGCAATAAAGGCAAAGGGAAAAGGCGACCTGGCAGCGGGGCCAGGCAGTCCCATGGCACCCCCAGGTCAGCTCTAGCGCTTCCTGCAGACTGAGGGCTAGCGAGGAACATACAAATACAAAACAAGGAGTACACACTGCCTTTAAAGAATTTAGGCGGCCCTGGTACAGAGACCTTAACCCTTTCCCCTCCAGGGCCAATGCACCCGGGGGGCAGAGAGGCCACGCAGGTCCGAGTGGAATATGCTGTCAGTGAGGAATTCTGGAGAAGCTTTGGAAGTCCTAGAGTGGAACACTCCCTCGAGCAGTGTTTTTCAAACTGTGGCTGTGACTCATTAGTGGGTTACGAAATCAATTTAGGGGTTCATGGCCAATACTGGGGAGGGGGAGAAAAGGAAAGAATCTATGACATGACACAAAGTGGCATGGTACCATTCAGAGAAAACCTTTCCAGCTGCGTCCAGCTGACACGCGTGTCCTCGGTCACGATGTGAAACGTACATCCTACGGCCGCTCACTTTCGAGAAGCCCGAGAGTCCCACCCCACCAACCTATCTGCCCAGTCCCGGTGGCCGGCTCGGCCGGTTCTCTGGCTCGGGTTGGGGCCAGCTACATCAAGGGGAGAGAGACTCCTCTTCCCATCAAAAGTTGGTCTGGAGCCAAAAGTTAGCAAACAAAACAAAAATCCCAGGATCTATATGTTCACACATAGACACCGTGGGGGTGGGCCACCTTGAACTCTTTCCACATCGTTTCCAGACATCAGTGTGGGGGCTTCCAGAACAGGAAAGCTGGAGGGGCAGGAAGTGGCAGTGTAGGTAAAGCCAGGCTCCTCTTCTGGCTCCTTCCTAAGCCCGAGTTCCCAGTTCACACTGGGTCCGGGGGTACGCCTGGTCAGCGGTTCCAGCGTATACCAGGGCAAGGACTGTCTCAGAGCAGCTGACCGTCACGTGGCCAGCCCCTGACAACGCCTGACAACAATCAGCGAGCTGCCCACCTGAGGACAGAAGGTTTTACCAGCAAAACACAAATGACCAGAGGGCCTCACATGCCTGGGGAGGAGAGAGGACAGCTGGAAATGTCTGGGCAGTATGGAAGAAAGACAAAGGGCAGTGCCCCGAACTAGAAAATTCTGTCAATCATGTGCTACAGAAACCATTCACCAGAAGTTCTGCTAAAACCGTAGACTCAGGTCAATTAATTCCATAATTTTTTAGTGTTTCCTATAGATTCAAATGAAAACAAGAATTAAAAAAATCTGTAGGAATGTGCCTTGTATTTAAGGAATATACACTTAGGTGGGGGGACAAAATGAAAACATTTATACACGAGTACGTGTACTGCTTAGCTGGGTGGGGAGACAGAAGTTCCTGCTTCTGGATGGTCGGTGGGGGACGGCGGGAAGGGCCAGGCTGCACAGGAACTATGGGCAAGGGATGTCCACCACCTCCTCGGCTTCAGATGAAAACTGGCCAGGCCTCTGTACTCTCCGCCCCCAGGGGCAGCCCTGTCCCCAGCGACCCCCTCTCTGATCACACATCCTAGACCAGAAGTTGCGATGGGGCTGGGCAATGCAGCATCATTGCCTGGAAAACTCAGCTGCAGCCTGCCCGCTCGCTGGAACAGCCTGGAGGCACAGCCGGCCCCAGGGGACAGAACAAGGGGCCCGAGTCCCACTGCTGCCAAGTGGGGGGGCAGGCCCGGGGTGCTGCGGCTGGCGGCAGGTCAGCAGGCGCCTGGCCAGCAGAACTGGATCTCAGCAGATGCCACGATGTTCGGGGGCGGTTCGTGCATTCGGCGGCCAAGCGGCCTGGAGAAGGACACTGTCCCCCTCGTGCTGGCCCCAGGCTTTTCGACTTGACTTTCAAAAAGACAAAACAGCCCAGGGCCTCCTGGATTGGAAGGGAGGGTACAAATGGGAAGCTGTAGGAGGAAAGCTCCCTCCTCAAGAAGTATGACTAGAAGGTAGAAAAGTAAACAGTAAGCATGACTGTGTGGACCTGTGCTCTGTTCTCGGGGCCGGGACACTGTCCTGGGGCTGCCGGGCATGCCTGGGAGGAAGCAGGCAGCAGGCCAACTGTCCAGGCGCAGAGAGGGCTCCGGGCCTCACCGCCTTCTAGCCCTTCAACCCACTTACATGACCTGGCGTCAGGTGAGCTCAGGGAGCGATGAGAGAGCTTCAGGGCGCTCGCACGGGACGGGAGGAGCCGCCGTGCTCTGCCTCCTCCGCATCTCACGCCTCGCGGCCTCCGCAGGGGCCCCACTCCCCGTGCTCTCACTCCACACAGGGGTCCGGGGGCTCGCAGACCAAGGCCACCCCGGCCATATCGCTCCACAGGTCTGGCTCTGCTAGTCTGTCCTTCCTCACTGGGCACGCACAGCCCACGGCATGGCCCGCGGGCACAGCTCTGGAGCGATGAGAGCCGCGCGGACACTCACAGGGTGGCCTGACGGCAGTCCCACCATCTTCCCAGAGCTCCCTGAAATGCAGACTCTCGGGCCCCACCCCGGCCCTGCGGCCTGGGAATCCATACGGGGACAAAGTCTCCGGTCTCAGGGGGACCCGTTTGCACGGTCCCTTGTACGTGTAACAGAGGGTCTTAACAGAGAGGTTATCAGGATCGTGGATGGGAGGGCCCTGTCCCCGTGCAGTCCCTAGGAGGTCATTCCGAAAAGACGACCCCAACCCTGGCTATTCTAACTGTCCTCTGAGAACGCAACAAGGGAGAAGCAGCTCAAAGGGACGGGCTCTGAGTCCTGTGGCTGCAGGCCAGGCCCGCCCTCAACTACAAGGGACCCCACGCAGGAGAAACACAACCTCCTTGAGCCCACAGCAGCTCCGCTCGTTTCTCCAACACCTGCGGTCACTCTCTCAAGGCAGACGACACGAAAACACATCCTGGGCTACTGCACATCCCCTGGGCACCAATGGCCCGGCGACTGTGGCACAGACGGAGGGCTCCTGGGGGCTGATGCTACCTCTGGGTTCGGTCGTTGGCCGCAAGAACACTGACTGCCCACCCCTCTGATACCAACTACCCAGAGCTCACCCACAGCAACTCGGGTGGGGATGGGATGCTCACCGGGCTGGGACTGCGAATGCGCCTGAGTGGACAGGAGAATCCCGAGCCACCCTACTGTCACAGCGGGGGAGCGTGCCCCAGTCCATGATGCCCTGAGGACACGCTCCTGCCTCCCTGGGCCTGAGACGCCTCACCCAGGAGGTAGCCCTGGGCTGGACAAGGTCTGGTGAGTGCGTTCCCAGCACCATCTCTGGGGGCCCGGCCACCACCACTGAGGGGCAGCACTGGTGGCCTGTCTGGAGTGTGCATCTCCCTGGACCCCCGAGGAGGCAGGCTGAACAAAAAGACGTCCCCAATCCACCCAGTGTCTGAGGAAGCCCGTGCCGGGCGCACCAGGGCACAGCCAGAACCAGGCTCCTGACAGTTTCTCCTCTGAGAAACTTAGGGCTCAGCTGGAAAAAGCAATCACATGGTGTTTACCAAGACTAAAACGATGCAAAAATTACCATAAGGGTGCATCTTGATTTAGATGCCATTACTAAAAAGTCTTTTATAAATTGAAGGGATTTTAGGTACACCGGGGGAGCTATTTCAAGAAAACCGACAGGAAATCTTACAGTACGCGAATAACCATGTTCTTGTTCACATGGTCAAAATTCTCCCCACCTTTTTTTTTTTTTTTTAAAGATTTTATTTATTTGACAGAGAGAAATCACAAGAGAGGCAGGCAGAGAGAGAGGAAGGGAAGCAGGCTCTCCGCTGAGCAGAGAGCCCGATGCGGGACTCGATCCCAGGATCCCGAGATCATGACCTGAGCCGAAGGCAGCGGCTTAACCCACTGAGCCACCCAGGCGCCCCAAAATTCTCCCCACCTTTTAATGCGTGCAGACACACCCACCCACAGCGATGAGAGATCCCACTGAACGTGAACCAGAGTGTGGGCCGGCGTGCTCTCAGCTGGGTCCGGAGGGACCGCGCTAACACCGCCAGCTTGTGCCTCGCGGGCTCTGGCGCGCAGCAGGCAAACAGCTGGGACCGAGCACACGGGTCCAGCAGGCAGGTCATCTCAGGCCTGGGGACCGGGTGTGTGTGTAGGGTGGGGAACGGGGACAGGGCATGGGGGGGGGGGCGTGTCTAGGTGCTTCACAGACCTCATTCACATCCCCCCCATCGCAGCCTCAGGGGGAAGGGCCTCACCCCACTTCAGGAAATGTGCAGGGACAGCCACAGAGCCGTCCCATCTCCGGGACAGAAGAGCCTCCCCACCCCACGCTGCTCCAGGGCGCCCCTGCGGGGTCAGGGAAGGGTAACTAGTGGGCAGACACCAGCACACAGAACCTAGGCCTCCCAGTGATCTTTTCTGTACAAGCAGGCATGAAAACTTCTTTCCCTCCTCTGGACCCCTCTAGGTTTCATGGAGGAAGGACCTCTCAGAATAATTCATAACATCACAGACCCTGACAGCAAGAGACCACAATTTATTTGCGCTACGGGACACCCACTTTTAGACCCCAGGCCTTACCATCAGCAGGTGCAAGGTGGTGTTCTGACTGACCACACTCCACCGTGCTGGTCTTTGAAGGGCCACTGGTGGAAACCAACAAATGGCCCCATAAAAATAGAGTAGAAGAAGTCTAGATACTTAATTTAGCTGTGTTGAAATCGCAAAAGATTATGAGAAAAGACAGAGGCGGCCTCAGCAGGTCTCATGGGAGGGAGACTAAGTCCTAAGGCAGGTAACTCCTCAGTGCTCTGTAAAATAGACTCTAGGGTGCCTGGGGGGGGGGGCTCAGTCGGTTAAGCGTCCAATTCTTGATTTTGGCTCAGGTCATGATCTTGGGGGTGTGAGATGGAGGCCTGAGTTGGGCTGTGCTGGGCGTGGACACTGCTTGGAATTCTCTCCCTTTCCCTCTGCCTCTCCCCTCATCCAAATAAACACACACACACACCAGACTTAATTTTTTTTTTTTTAACCCAAAACCTACCGGATAAATCTCTGAGTGAAGCCAGAAATGTACTTAACATTCCCTTGGTTAAGTCTGATAATCAGCGTGGTTAAAAGAGTTCTGCTCCAACCAATAAGTTTCCCTTTCTCCTACAACAAAACAGAACCCCAATGACTCAGACGTTTGTTTTTAATTAAAACAGTATTTGAAACATACAAATCTGAGGATGCAAGAACACGGTGATTAAAACAATTAACAAAGCGAGTTCGCCTGGGGGCGGCTCCTCCCCCTGGCTTTCCCTGACACACCCGTGGTTCAGGCCTTGAACAGACTGAGTTACCAAGTCATCAAAGCGCAGGTGACCTCTGCTCAGGTGGTCTAGGCCGGTTACCAGACAGATGCCAAGAACAAAGCCCTAGGCTCTGTGACAGCGATTAGCACGAGATCCCCCACGGACCAGAGACAAGGGACCTGACCCAGGCCAGCGGCTACCACGGCGGCGAAAGCAGATTCTGCCAACGCACCCTCCGACACCTGGGGGACACAGTTTTGCCTCCTTAAGGACTTTCAGGCAGGAAGGAAGCCAAGATAACCTGATTTTTAGGCCACACTTCCGGATGGCACGAGCTGGTACAGAAAACATGGCTCTGTCCACATGTAAGAGCCCCAAATCTGAGAAAGAACGGCCCTGGCGTGAAGGGCGCGTCGCTGTCCGGTGCAAATCCTCCAAGACGGCCACCAGGACCTCAGCTTACAGATGCCCCCGCTCCCTTTCTTCACCTTCCCTTCCGCGAGCCCACAGGAACATGACGTCATCGTCAAGATGATGTAATCTGCAGTCAGCAAAGAGCCGACCTCACTTCCACGGCGGCCGCGACACCCACCTTCACCTCCACCCACGACACTGCATCCCCTTCGGGCCACGCTCCCGAACACCGAGAACAGCCGCACTCTGCAAAATGCACCCCACCTTCTGAAGCAGACTCCGACTGAAAGGGATCCACTCAGCACTGCTATTTTAAAAAATGCAAATACGGTAGGAGAGGCGGTAAAAATAACACATCAGGGCCCTGGTCCAAGGCTGCTTTTTCGCTGAGGGGCCAGGTTCTCACGAAGTAGGGGTGGAGCGTGTGGGGCTCAGGGTGGCTGATCTTCCCACGGAGCTTTGTTTTTTATTGCACCTGTGAGCGCAGAGCCGAGAAGACCACACGGACTCCCCCTTCCCCCACCCGTCTCTCCCCAGACACACAGCTGAGCCACCCCACAGCAGGTGAGCTGGCAGGAGGGGCAGGCAGGCTTCTCGGTCCTTCCCAGAATGACTACGCCAAACACTGATGCCTCCCCGCTTTCCTCAATTCTAAAACGACAAACTGGGGTGGGGTGTTGCAAACAACCCCACGCACCCAGGAAAGCAGGAGCTTGGTAAAGGCGCAGCAAGCCAAGGAGGAAGACACACAGGACCCTGGGCTGGAAAGCAAGCTGGCTCTTGCATCGGTCAGCGATGGTCCCGACAGCCGGATGGCCCCGAACCATGGGCCGCCTTCCGACCTGATGCACACCGTGCATGCCACGGCCACAGACGGCCCCACAGACAGGCAGACTCCGCTGCTGGGAGTCTGCAGACACGGCCTCGTCGCGGCAGGGCCAACCACGACAACCGAGCCTTCCCTTCCTCAGCTCCCCACGTTACCAGAATTAGGAGAGAAGCAGGCAGCCTGCCCCTGAGCAAGGATGTCTAACAAAATTGAGCACAAATACTGAGCAGCTGGGTTCTGGGCAGAATTCATCGTCCACTGGCATGGCTGGGAGAGGGGGAAGCCCTCTCCAGCCCGCACAGGAGGAAGGCGCCGAGGGAAACACCCGCTGGTACTGTAAGCGTCTTTCTAACACGCCCTTCCACCCTCCACCGGGAAACGGGAAGAGTCACAGCCACACGTGCCCCGCCGCCACGCCCAAGGGTCCACATGCGCTAGAGACATGCCGGGGTACGCGTTACAGCTTCTATGGAACAAACATCTCAGCTCTCCTACTCCCCTACCTGGGCTGCCTGTCTCCCTCAGTCCCCGGGTCCTGGCCGCTGGCCAACAGGCTGCTTGCGGGACTGGGAGTCTGAAGAAGAACCAGAAGGCAAGGCCAGGCTGGCCTCAGAAGAATCCTTCGCTCTAGCAGGCTGTACGCAGGCCTTCTCAAGGACCACCAGTTCTACGTGGAGGAAGACAGGGACAGGTAGACGAAGGCATCTCAGGGCCCGGCTACGGCCCTGCATTGGCCAACGATGCCACGTGAGGGTAGAGGCAGGCCTGCGGCGGCGGCTCTAAGGTCCCACGTGGAGTCAGCCACGGGAGGCACAGGACACGGGCGGCAAGTAGTAAGTAAGCAAAAACGAGTTCCCTCTGGCGTCCCTGCCCGGGCTTTCCCTGCCGTTTCTGAGTTTACGTCAGTGATCAGGAGCTGAGCTGTCCCCCAACAGCAGACAGCGCACAGAGCTGCTGGCGAGCTACACAGGGAGAGGCGCGACGGGGGCGTCTCACGTTGACCCGCTTTCCTCGGGCCGGGCGGCGGCTCCAGTCCTGTCTCTCCTCTCGCAGGGGCGGGGCGGGCGGGGAGGGCCAGAGGCTGCGCCGTGGAGAAGTGCGTCTCCCGACCACAGCCAGGATCACCCGTCCCCGAAGCAAAAGAGACTCGGCGCGGGCAGAGCCAGGAGAAGCGCGGGGCGCACGGGGAGTGCCACAAGCACGTACACCGTGACGCGTGCCAGGCTGGGGGCCCGAGGAGCTGCCCCGGGCAACGGTCGCGGCGTTTATGTTCACCCGGATGGCTGCGCTCGTCACCTACTCAGAACCGCCTCCTCTGGCCACCGGTCCGGACGGGCTCCTGCTCGCGTCCTACGCTGTCCACACCCCCGACCCGCTCTCCACGGCACTCGCCAGTCCCTGCATCTGCCACGATCCGTCCGCCTCGCCAGAACGGGAACCCCACGAGGGCAGGCAGGGCTCCCCACCGCACCCCCAGCGCAGCTCCAGGAACGCCCACAGGATGACAGGGTGCACCCAAGGAGCAGCGGAGGAGGGAGAATCTGAAGATTCAGGCCCGAGAGGGGAGCCCCCGGGGCAGCCCGCCCGCAGCACAGCGCCTACAAAGGCCGGAGAGCCCGGAGCCCCGCACAGCCGAGGCTCTGCTCGGGCACCCTGCTAGCTCTGGAAGGCTGGGCTTCCCAAACAGCAAGCCTGAGTCCATTTCCTGGGGCCCCCCGCCGCCTTCTCTTGGTGGCGGCCACTGCAGAAGGGTCCGCACCTGTGCTCCTGAGCCTGGCCCAGTGGCTCAGCTCCCCACCCCCAACACCAGCGACCGGCCCGACGGGTGTCCACACCCGAAGAACCATGACACAGGTGACTGCAACCTGAGAAGCAGCACCCGCGCTCAACAGGCCGGAGCCGCAGGCAAAGAGGCAGCCTGTCAACCACATTTTAAGCCCAGTTTTGATTATTACGCTCAGGGAAGGTACAGAATTTTGAGAAGACTCAGAGTGGCCCTAGAAACAGGATCTATGAGGAAAGAGGGAAATAAATTCTAGGACAGGCAAGAGAAGCCCAGGACTGTTTCTGTCTCCGAGTCTAGAGCTTCCATGACGCATGACGACTCCAAATGTCTGCGGAGAAACTGGAGGAGGGAAGGTCGTGCCGAAGACCGACCCCGGCCTCAGGAGCTACCTGCCGGATGGGGTCCTGCACTGTTCCTGGGTCAGACCTGCACTGTCCCACGGGCAAGCCACTGGCCACCTCTGGCTACAGAGCACCTGACATGGGACCCAGCGTGGGAGAAGGTGTGCTAGGGCACAGACCGGAGTCAGAGAGGGAGTACGAAGAATGCAAACCCCCTGGGGAATAGGTTCCATCCTGTCCGCGCGGAGATGACATCCTGGATCGACACGAGCTTGAACAAAACATCGAGATTAATTACACCCGCTCCTTTTCTGCTTTTTCTGATGTGGCCACTGAAAACAATCTCAAATGACAAATGTAGGCTTATACTGTACTTCTCCTCCTTTTTTTTTAGAGAAGGGGGAAGGAGCAGAGGGAGGGGGAGAGAATCCCAAGAAGGCTCCACGCCCAGCACAGAGCCGGATGTGGGACTTGATCTCACGACCCTGAGATCATGACCTGAGCCAAAATCAAGCGTCGGGCGCTTCACTCACGGAGCCCCCCAGGCCCCCCGGCTTGTACTGTATCGCTACCGAACAGTGTTGGTTTAAACCAGTAAATTCTGAAAAGCAACAGCAGCGTACTAAAGGCGTAACACGGAAGAGCACTTTTTACTGCTCCAACAGTGTGCCCCTAAGGCAACCACTTTCTACGGTCTCAGTGGGTAGAATATTCAGCCCCATCTATGAACAGTATGTCTGCGACTCTAATTCCCACCTCGTTAACAGCAGACCTTACCTGCAGACCGTGCCCCCTCCCTCCGCCAGCCCCGGACCCCGAGCCCCGTCCTTCGACAGTTCTGCCGCTCTGACGGAAACCACACAGACGTGCCAGCAGAGGGCACAGGGCGGAGCTGACCCAAGGCGCGCTCTGCCAACACATACAACCCGCGCGTCTGCTGGTGATTCTGCCAAAAACCTATCCCTAACGTCTCCAAACACACTCAAGGAACCTGTCAGGTGTTTTCTGGGTTTCGCCTCTCTTGGAGTGGAGTTCCACGCTGCCTCGCCAACGCGGACTTCCCTTTGCAGCAAGAAAACAAGGGATCTCTCGTCTCCCAGATCGCAGAAAACCCCTTGTCTGGGTGAAGCACACCTCCACCAGCTTCTGGAGAAAGGGTCCATGGGAAGCACTTTTCTCCCCCAGTCCTCTTTTGCCTGAAAAAAAAAAACTCCTTGCTGGATGATCTGCCTAGACTCAGAATGCCCTCAGAAAGTTGAGGGCTTCCCTCTACTGTCCTCCCACATGTCCTGACGTGTTTACTCTGTTTATACTCACTGTGATCATGTGGATTTATTTCTAATACCTTTAGGGCCTTCCACCTACAGTATTTTTTCTTTGCTCTCTGTTTTCTAGAGGAATGACCTAGTTCTTATAATTCTGAGTATTTTGCCTCTATTGGTTTGAAAGCTTGCAGGCCTATTTCTACTTTTTTAATGGTTACCCTTAATATCTTAATACCTCCGCTTGAGTCAGAGCGGCTGAAGCACATCCGCACCCCTCCTACTCTTTCCAAACAGGTCGAAGATTTCAGGATGTGTTCATTAATGCTGTTTCCCAAGTTCATGCTTATTTAGATCCGCCCACGCATTCCCCAACAGCCTGGTACACCTTTCTTTCTTTCTTTTCTTTTTTTTTAAAGATTTTATTTATTTATTTAACAGATCACAAGTAGGCAGAGAGGCAGGCAGAGAGAGAGAGAGAGAGAGAGAGGAGGAAGCGGGCTCCCTGGGGCTCGATCCCAGGACCCTGAGATCATGACCTGTGCCAAAGGCAGAGGCTTTAACCCACTGAGCCACCCAGGCGCCCAACACCTTTCTTTTTTGTCTCCTTCCTCTCTCCTGGGTTTAGTTTCCCTCTTCCTGAAGCACAGCAAAGGTCTGCTAGGGAATAAACTCCATTTTTTTCTTTCTGTGAAAATGCCTTTATTTGGTTTTCACTATTGAATAAAAGGGGGTTACTGAAAACTAAGTTACCAACGTATTTTCCTTAGCAAGCTAGAGAGGTTATTTCCTTCCAGTCTGGCCGCTAAGCTGCTACTTTTAGACCTCTGCTGGACCTCACTGTTGAGCCCTGGAGTAATCTGTATTTTTCCCTTTTCAGATGCTCCTTTTCCCCAGGGGAACTCCCATTACACACAGGTCTCTCCCTGTGCTCTCACTGGTTACTTCTCTTCCTTGTGGGCTGCCCTCTTCCTGTCTCTCAGTGAAATTCACTTCATTTCTTCAGATCTCTTTCCCAGTTCATGTGATTCTCTCTCGGGGTGTGTCTACTTCCACTGGGTTTTAAATTCAATTACGATTTTTCATTCTGGAGGCTTTGGGGGTTCTTTAAAAAAAAAAAAAATCCCATTTAAATGTATTGTCTTATGCTTTCCTTCAGCCCTTCACGCACTTTATAAACATGTGTATCGTAACATCTCCTGTTACCTGGAGTTTGAAAATGTTGGAAATCCTGTTGTTGTGGCAGCTCACCCTGCCTATAATTTCTGTATATTTAGTAAGTTCCTGGCATGAGCTCATCATTTGCGGAGGTGGTAGGATGGACGGTCATTCAGCTCAAGTTTTGCTCCTCCTTCTGCAAAGAGCTCCAACAGCATCAACAGTCTAGTGCCAGGCCTGTGCTAGCGTGGGGATTCCTCAGACACAGCGGAATTATACATACAGAATTCAAACCTGGATGTTTCAACTGCTCATGGGAGACCTCCCCCAACACCTCAGAGTGTGAGGCCATGCTAAACCTCCTTGCTGGGCGCCTGGCTGGCTTGGTTGAAGAGACTGTGACTCTTGATGTTGGGGTCATGAGTTCGAGGCTCACAATGCATATAGCAATTAAATAAATAAAACTTTGAAAAATTAAAAATGAATGAATGAATGAATGAATGAATAAACTTCCTCTACACTTCTCAGCCCCACAGGGGAGATCTTCTTGAATTCCTTTTATTCCTCCTACCAGGGAATAGCCCTTTGAGGGGATTTCTATTTCAATTCTAACACGATCATTAAAATCCAAACCTCGATGATTGTGACGGTCTGTTTTAAGGGCCAATGAACAGCCCCCAGAGATGCCACAACTCAGCAGGCTCCTCTCCTCTGGTTTTAAATTCCCTTGTTGATTCTGGTTTCTTGCTACCACTTTTCTTTCTTCTAAGCTTAGTTCCAGATCTGCAGTCTTTATTGTATTTGCTATGGCGTTACTGAGTGAGCGAGCAGGAGCGGTTCTACATGAGCTCCAACTACCATGTGAGATTAGAAATCCTCTCCACCGCCTTCCAGCTTCCCATGACACTGAAAAATCGGGATGTATCTTCATTGCCAATCTTTTTTGTGTGTGTGACCTGTTTTCTCTCTGTGGAAGCTTCATACTCAGTATTCTGGAATAACACAATGTGCCAACTAGAACTTTTCCAATTCACCATCCTGGAACCTTGTGATCATCAATTCTGGAAACATTCCTGAGTTCTTTGCTACATTTCTGTCCTTCATTTTTCCTTTGTTTACAGACCTTGTAGACGGCAGATATTTCCATTCTATTTCCCGTGAGTCTTTGTCAATGCTTTTCTCTCTCCGAACGTTATGTTTTAACACCAAGAACTCTTCCTTGTTCTGAGATTTATAGCATTCTGTTTTATTTCATTAACAAAATGCCAGCCCTTATTTCTGGGAAGATGTTCATGGCGTTCTGAGGGTTTCTTCCGCTCCACCTTTCTCTTTGCTTGGTCTATCCTCTACCCTTCGTGTTGGGAGGTTTTTTGTTTTTTTTTTTTTTTTTAGATTTTATTTATTTATTTGACAGATAGAGATCACAAGTAGGGAGAGAGGCAGGCAGAGAGAGAGAGAGAGGAGGAAGCAGGCTCCCTGCCAAGCAGAGAGCCCGATGCGGGGCTCGATCCCAGGACTCTGGGATCATGACCTGAGTGAAAGGCAGAGGCTTTAACTCACTGAGCCACCCAGGCGCCCCAAGGGAGGGTTTTTAATCCATTCAGTGACCCCTGGCTGTCCACTCCTATTTGAAATGAGTCAACAGATCTTTATGGTGAGGGAACAGCTCTGCATCTTTTTAAAAAATATATTATTTATTTATGAGAGAGAGAGAATGAGCAGGGAGGAGATGGAGAACCAGACTCCCCCGCTGAGCAGGGAGCCCAATGGGAGGCCCGATTCCAGGACCCTGGGATCATGACCTGAGCCGAAGGCAGACGCTTAACCGACTGAGCCCCCCATGTCCCCCCAACAGTCCTGTATCCTGACTGCTGTGGCAGGTGACAGAATGGCAGAGAACTGCACACGCATCGTGTGTGCACAGAAGTCGATTTCCTGACTCTGATGCTGTGGTTGTGTAAGCTGTAACCACGGGGGAAACTGGATGAAAGGTGCAGGGGATCTCTCCATACTGTTTTGCAACTTCCTATGAACCTCTAATTATCTCAAGATAAAAAGTGAAAATAAAAAAAGTTGTGTCAATAAGAAGATGATGGAAGCTTTGCAAACACAAGCGAGGCTCTGGATTGGTACGGATCACGTTATCTAGCTTCTGTTCTGAGGGACTGCCAAACCCTACCAACGGCAGGTCTGTCTCCCACACTGTTCATTTTTTCCCAGAGAGGAATCCTCCAATCCCACGCCTCATGCCTGGTTGCAGCACTCAGAGAGCAGGCAGGGAACTCAGCTGAGACTTCCCCTTTCAGTGCACAGACTTTCCTGTGTCCCTGTTTCATCTCTGCATGACACTGCCCTTTGCTCCGTCTGAGCTCTCACTCCAGCGAGGTCTCCAGCTCACGTCTCCAGGGCACAAACCTCCGCTCGCTGGGGCAGGGCTCACGCAGGCGCAGAGGCTTATCTCCCAACTCCTCCCTCTGTCTTTGGGCCCGCAGCTCACTTGTGCCTGGGCCCCCACCAGCTGCCTCCATCCCCAAGACCTTCAGCAGGGCTGCTCCTTTGTCACTACAAAGGGCACCAACTTCTTAGCTTCCTCTGCTCTGCGCAGTCTTCGTCCCCCTTCCATCTTCTAAAACTTGAAATCTTTGTCTACTGTCTTCCCTCCCATTCTCCGTCCTCACAGGTTTACACATTTAAAAAATTCATTTACTGGGCTGCCTGGCTGACTCAGTTCAGTTGTGAGTTCGAGGCCCACGTTGGGTATGGAGATTACTTAAGTAAAGAAATTTAAAAATTCATTTACATCATTTTAGGAGGGTTTCTGGAGGAAGTGGAAATAAATGAATATGTTCAATCTACCATTTTCACCTGAAGGATGCCAACCAGAGATCTTTGACCTTAATTTTGCAAAATACTTACCTACAACCATGGGACATATTTGAAGATGGAAAAATGGTAAGGTTACAAAAACAAGAAATCACAAATTCAAAAATTAGAAATCCGGGGTGTCTGGGGGACTCAGTCAGTTGAGCATCTGACTCTTGATTTCGGCTCCGGTCATGATCTCCGGGTCGAGAGCGCGAGTCCCATGACGGGCTCCTTGCTCAACGCAGAGTCTGCTTGAGATCCTCTCTCCCTCTCCCTGTTCCCCTCCCCCCGGACCCCACTGTCGCGCTCTGGCACACTGTCTCTCTTTCAAAAAAAATAAAATGAAAGGTAATTTAAACAATTAGAAATCCTTAGTTCTGACATTCACCTATTTAACTCAGAGACCAGTTCATTTCTGAGGGGCTCTCCCGGTCCTGCTGTTCTAAAATGCAAAATGATGGGGACGGAAAGAAAGCTCAACTCCGTCAGAAACCCCCCAGTCGGCCGCAGGGGCCCCCCATCTGCGCAGACATGTGGCTTTCTGCGGCAAACGTCAAAGAAACTTTCAAGTGCACAGACTGCTGGGATCTGGGTGGAAGAGACTGCCAGTGTTATACGACAGGCCTGGGGAATCGACACTTCACACACTTACAGAATTAAATTAGATTCTTAAATGCCAAACCAGAAACAATCACTGAGAAAGTCACCGAACATAAACAGCACGTGTGCCCCTCGGCAGACAGCGGAGATGCACTCGGCCAGCCGCCGGCCTGTTACCCGGTGCCACATGTCACCTGCACGGCACCCTCTCACGTGGCTCCGCAAAGCCATGTCTCGGACCTGCCACATGGCCACAGACACGACGCAATTACCAAGGCGCATTCATGTCAAGCAAGGGGCACGCCGTCAGCTGCTGCACGAGAAGGACTGCACTCGAGCTACCGGAGGGCAGCAGGGGAGGCTAGACGGTCCAGGCTCTGCCTTGCAGACCAGCTGTGGCTGGCAGCCGGGGCAGGATTCCCGAGACCGGTGAACACCTGAGAGCTTACCCCACTGCCACGAAGCCCTACTGAGCAGCCCCTTTCTTATTCCCGGGGGGTAGAGGAGCCGCAGATGTAAAACAATGAAACTTAGTTCTAGAAAGTTTTAGAATTAAGAGCCCTTTCTTTTTCTTTCTTTCTTTTTTTTTTTTTTAAAGATTTTATTTATTTATATGACAGAGAGATCACAAGTAGGCAGAGAGACAGGCAGAGAGAGAGGGAAGCAGGCTCCCTGCTGAGCAGAGAGCCCGATGCGGGGCTTGATCCCAGGACCCTGAGATCATGACCTGAGCCAAAGGCAGAGGCTTAACCCACTGAGCCACCCAGGCGCCCCTAGAATTAAGAGCCCTTTCAGTTTCAAAGGATATCAAATCCTCTGGAGTGTATTTAAATAGGAACGAAAGTTAGATCCCAATGTAATGCGAGAAGCCTGGCAGAGACCCCAGTGACACAGACGCACCTCCCACGGCAAGCGGCCCACCTGCCCAACTCCGGACAGAGAGCAGACCCAAAAGCACCATCTACTAGGCAAGCCAAAAAGTAAGTCAATTAAAAAGTGGGCAGATGATTTTCTGGAAAAGACATTTCTCCAGAGCAGATTTACAAATGGCTACGAGGCACGTGAGAAGCCTCTCAAGGTCACCGGTCGTCAGGGAGACGCCCACCACGCCCCCATGTGGTCCCACTCCAGGCACACCTTCCCCTTCCTGGGGCCTCAGGTCCCAGACTATAAAGGAGTCAACCCAAACCCTCCTAGTTCCAGCACCGTGGGCCCAGACACACCCTCAAACCCAGTATACGGCCGACGCCCATCATCTCGGAGGCTCCTGGAGACCCTGCCTTCACTGGGCACCTGATAACTGGAAACTCCTGATGGCACCAGCACAGGAGAGGAGAGCTTGAGGTGCCGGGATCTACAGGAGATACAGAAAGGAGGGAGACCCCAACATCCCTCAGGTATCGCCGAACAGGACACGTCATCGTCCCGCTACGAGCTATGTCATCAGAAATGCCTCAGTGGAACCACGTGAAAGAGACACAGAGGCCCTCGGGAGCCTGACCTCTACCACTGCCAGCCCATGTCTGCGCCACCCCTGCCCCCGGCTTACTTACCAGCCCAGCTCTCTGTTCGGGGAACAAATGCAGGCCTGAGCTAAGACACAAGAGACGGGCCGGAGGTCCTGCGGAGCTCACCGACACCCCATGGCCACAAGAAGGGCTTGTTTTTTTGGCAAGAGCGGAGTACAGTGAGAAAAACGCCTAGCCAACTGACCCGAGTTCTAGTCCTCCAGATGCTGCCAAGGAGTTGGGACTCCTGCCTCCGTCCCCAAAAGAAACTCCATCACGCTGGGAAAATAGGCATTCTTTTTTTTTTTTTTTTTTTTAAAGATTTTGTTTATTTGACAGAGATAGGGAGAGAGAACAAGCAGGGGGAGCAGCAGAAGGAGGGAGAAGCGGGCTCTCCACTGAGCAGGGAGCCCAATGTGGGGCTCGATCCCAGGATCCTGGGATCATGACCTGAGCCCAAGGCAGACGCATCACTGACCGAGCCACCCAGGTGCCCCCTAAGCAAGTTCTGGTTATTGGTGTTCTCTCTCTCTCTCTCTTTAAAAATTTGCTTCTTTATTTGAGAGAGAGCGAGCGAGAGAGCGCGTGCACGAGTTGGGGGTAGAGAGAGGAAGAGAATCTGAAGCAGACTCCCTGCTGAGCCCAGGGCCCAACACAGGGGCTCAATTTCACAACCTGGGCTGAAACCAAGGGTTGGACACTCCACCGACGCCACGCACACGTCATCTGTTCTCAAAACACAATCCGAGGGGCGCCTGGGTGGCTTAGTGGGTTAAGCCTCTGCCTTCGGCTCAGGTCATGATCTCAGAGTCCTGGGATCGAGCCCCGCATCAGGCTCTGCTCAGCAGGGAGCCTGCTCCCCCTCACTCTCTGCCTGCCTCTCTGCCTACTTGTGATCTCTCTGTCAAATAAACAAAATCTTCAAAAATAAATAAATAAATAATAAAACATAACCCGAGAACAATTCTTTAGGTTTGAGATTCAGCATTACATTGAAGTGAGGGAAAATGTCTGGTAGCTCAAGAAGTTTCCTAGAACAGGGGCGCCTGGGTGGCTCAGTGGGTTTAAACCTCTGCCTTTGGCTCCAGTCATGATCCCAGGGTCCTGGGATCCAGTCCCCAGTCAGGCTCTCAACTCAGCAGGGAGACTACTTCCTCCTCTCTCTCTGCCTACTTGTGATCTCTGTCTGTCAAGTAAATAAATAAAATCTTAAAAAAAAATAAAATGAAGGGGCGCCTGGGTGGCTCAGTGGGTTGGGGCCTCTGCCTTCGGCTCGGGTCATGATCTTAGGGTCCTCGGATCAAGCCCCGCATCGGGCTCTCTGCTCCGCAGGGAGCCTGCTTCCTCCTCTCTCTCTGCCTGCCTCTCTGCCTAGTTGTGATTTCTCTCTGTCAAATAAATAAAATATTTAGAAAAAAAAAAAAATGAAAAAGAAGAAGTAGTTTCCTAGAACACCTGCAAAGGTTGTCAAGGAAGGGTCACCCGCACAGCAACAGATCTGGTAAGTTGCAATCAGGAAAACATACCTATAAAGCTAAGACAAGTAAGAAAATAATCCCATCACTTCTCCTCAGCGTGAGATCATCCGGGACTAAAGAGGCTTCCGCAAGCCTGCAGACTTTCCCTACTTCCCTGACCTACGCGCCCGCGCTCCCGCGCCCCCCACTCCCCACAGTCACACGTCCACCTGCAGCTCCGGCTGCCAGCCGCCGTCCCTCTACTCGGACGTGTCCGTGGTGACGGGTCACTTCCAGACTGCCTCATGTTAGAGGGCACCTTGCTTGACCTCCACTCTCTGGCATCAAAAGCTGTTAATAAAATTCTCAGAAAGATAACTCATAGGGCAGAGGATGAACCGAGGATTACATCAAGTGAGAGCTCAATTAGAAGGGTTTTCCCAACATTCAAAGGCAATTATGCGAAATGCAATGTAGCATCATGAATTGGAGACTGAAACAGAAAAAGGACTTTAGAGGAAAACTAATCTAAATGAAAGTGTGCAGCAGAGTTTATCGAGTAAAACCAATGTTAATTTCTCACTTCTGACAAACATACCGTGTTACGTAAGAGGCTAACATTAGAGGAATCTGGGGCACCTGGGTGGCCCACTCAGTTAAGCGTCCACCTTCGGCTCAGATCATGATCTCAGGGTCCTGGGATCGTGTCCCGCATCGGGCTCCCTGCTTACTGGGGAGCCTGCTTCTCCCTCTCCCCCTTCTCCTCTGCTTGTGCTCTCTCTCAAATAAAACCTCTATTAAATAAAAAACATTAGAGGAAGCCGGTGAAGGGTATACTAGGATCTTTGCAACTTTTCTGTAAATCTCAAAAGTGCTTATTTTAAAAATGTAATGATGAGGGCATGAACTAGGACAACAATAAGAATAGAAGAAAGATGGCAGACAGACTGCGCACACGTTTCCAAGGTAGGCCTCTCTCCTCCCATGGATGCTGCCGGCCATTTAAGACTCTGCGCTTCCAAAACTGAATCTCCCTCACACGTCCCTGTCCGCGCTGCAACGGGCCGGACTGTCACCTGGGCGTGCACTCCAGAAGCCTCAGTCCCTGCCCACTTCCCCGCCCCCACTCCCGGGACGTCGGGAGACCCCATGTCTGCAGTGAACATTGGTTACTTGCCTAAAAGGTTATTGTTTAATAGGGACAGAGCCTCAGTTAGGAAAGACGAAATCGTTCTGGAGACGGATGGTGGGGAAGGTCGCTAAGAGTGTGAAGGCGCATCAGGGAGATTCAAATGAAAACATTGAGATACCACCTGACACCAGTTAGAATGGCCAAAATTAGCAAGACAGGAAACAACGTGTGTTGGAGAGGATGTGGAGAAAGGGGAACCCTCTTACATTGTTGGTGGGAATGCAAGTTAGTGCAGCCACTTTGGAGAACAGTGTGGAGACTCCTGAAGAAATTAAGAATAGAGCTTCCCTATGACCCTGCAATTGCACTGCTGGGTATCTACCCCAAAGATACAGATGTAGTGAAAAGAGGGGCCATCTGTACCCCAATGTTTATTGCAGCAATGGCCACGGTCGCCAAACTGTGGAAAGAACCAAGATGCCCTTCAACAGATGAATGGATAAGGAAGATGTGGTCCATATACACAATGGAGTATTATGCCTCCATCAGAAAGGATGAATACCCAACTTTTGTAGCAACATGGACGGGACTGGAAGAAATTATGCTGAGCGAAATAAGTCAAGCAGAGAGAGTCAAGTATCATATGGTCTCACTTATTTGTGGAGCATAACAAATAACATGAAGGACATGGGGAGATGGAGAGGAGAGTGAGTTGAGGGAAACTGGAAGGGGAGATGAACCATGAGAGACTATGGACTCTGAAAAACAACCAGAGGGTTTTGAAGGGGTGGGGGGGGTGGGAGGTTGGGGAACCAGGTGGTGGGTAATAGGGAGGGCACGTACTGCATGGAGCACTGGGTGTGATGCCAAAACAATGAACACTGTTATGCTGCAAATAAATAAAAAATGAATAAAAAAAAAAAAAAGAGTGTGAAGGCGCTTCGTGCCACTGAACTGCACACTTCAAAATGGTGAATTGTGTTCTAGTTTACCACCGTCACAAAACAAACATACCAGGGGCTCCTGGGTGGCTCAGTGGATTAAAGCCTCTGCCTTCAGCTCAGGTCATGATCCCAGGGTCCTGGGATCGAGCCCCGCCATCAGGCTCTCTGCTCAGTGGAGAGCCTGCTTCCCCCTTCCTGTCTCTGCCTGCTTCTCTGCCTACTTGTGATTTCTGTCTGTCAAAATAAATAAATAAAATCTTAAAAAAAAAAACAACAAACGAACAAACATACTGGCTCTCACACCCTCCCGATCGTCCGAGCACTCTGGGTGTGCAGACACCCACGGCTCCAGCCCCGTCAATGTTACACCCGCTTTCCCTGCTCCCTCCAGACGGCCCTCAAGGCTTGTGCCTGCCACCCAGTCTGAGAAACCATCCACGACCACCCTCCACCCCTACTGCTCCAACTCAAGGAAGCACCAGCACTGCTCTGATTCAACAGTCCCAGCTCTACTTGGGAGTCTGGTCCCAGGGGCAAATGGAGCATCATCAAAATTATCCTTAAAAAGGCCCCTAAAGCCCTCACGAAGTCCAACACGCCCATCTTCCCCCGACTGGAATTCGTTGCTGCTTTGTCCACTGCATACTGGCGGAGCTGTCCGTTCACAGGCAGGGGCCGCTGTTTTCTTTTATTAAAGACTATTTATTTGAGAGAGAGCGAGAGCGAGAGGGATCACAGAGGCAGAGGGAGAAGCAGACTCACCGCTCATCAGGGAGCCCGACACGGGACTCGATCTCAGAACCCTGGGATTGTGACCTGAGCCAAAGGCAGACGCTTAACCAACTGAGTCACCCAGGTGCCACACGAAGGGGCCATTTTGTATGAAAACAGAGCACTTCCAACACTCTTGCGCCGTGTGTGTGTGTGTGTGTGTGTGTGTGTGGTGTCACACAAATTAGATGCACAAAAATACAACTCACCTGCCCCGAAAAAGCCTCCTAACTGGCCCCAGGCTTTCCAGCACCCCCACCTCCTCCAGTGTATGAACTGCTGCCAGGTCAGTCACCGCCAGCTTCAAGGTGGCTCCTCATTACGGGGAAAACACCACCAACCCAAACTCCTTTACGCCACAGAACCAGCGTGATGCGAAGTCTCTGCAGGGGCGGAAGACCGGGCGGCTGTGGGGGCGGCCGCCGGGGTTTCACCCACACTCTTCCCTTAGGACGTGACCTTGGGCAGCCTCATCTGTAAGACACACTAAATAGCAACACCTACCCCACAGGGCTCTCCCAGAGAGGGCTGAGGAGCCCCCCTGGTGAAATGCTTCCCACGCACCCAGATCCAGGCCGGCCAACGGGTCCCCTCTCTCGCCCGCCTTCTCCTCACGCCCTGCCTGTCGGGAGGTTCAAAGCCAAACCTTTCCACAGTCCTACTGGCTGGAATGGCCTTTCCTGCTCCCATCCTCTCCGGAGTCTCCCCTGGATCTTCCCAGAGGCTCCCTGGGTTAGTGCAGTCGTTGCTCTGAGAGCTAGAGCGCCTGCCTGCTTGTTCCTGGGTTTTAAGTTTCGTTTCAATTTCTTACCTGTAAACACTGATACACATAATAAAAGCTCACCAGGGCCATCGATTATGTGTGAGTGTAAGGGAGCTCTAAGGCCTCAGGGAACTATTTCTCCCAAATGTCATGCAAACCTCCTGCGTGGGGCTTTGCTGTTCCCCCGGCTCAGGACACCCTTCTGTCCGGCCACTGTTGTTCCAAATCCTTCTCCCTTTCCAGGCCTAGCTCAGAAGCTACCTGCATAGAAACTTTTCCTAATCCTCTCCCACGAACCCCCTCAGAAATGTGGTCTGTGCCTCCCAGACAGGACTCAGCACTTTCTGCCTCATGAAGACCCCATTAGCTCATCAAACAGGGAGCCCTGGGCACCAGCTCTGGGCCGGGCTCTGTTCAGGCATGGAGAGCAGTGAACAGTTCGTTCTGCCCCCTTACCTTCTGGTCAGGGAGACCATAAACAAGGACAGGAAGCAATTAGATCTCGAATAACGCTGCTCTGAAGAAAACGAAGCTGAGTGAGGGACTGGAGAGAGGGTTCTCTCTCCCACCAGACTAAGTTTCTGAAGCAGCGCTTGCTAATACATGAGCCACTACAGAAAGAAGACTGTAGAATATTTCATTCGCAAGTTTTAGGGGCGCCTGGCTGGCTTAGTCGGGAGAATGTGCAACTCCTGATCTCGGGGTTTTAAGTTCGAGCCCCACGCTGGGCATGGGGCCTACTTTAAAAATAAACAAAACTAAATAAACAGAATCTGTAAAACACAACAATGACTTTTACAGTGATGACATGCAGACACGGCATCCTGCATCTTGGATGTAATGGGTCAAGGCCAACTTAGTAAATGTAACTTCACCTGTTTTTCCTTTTCAAGATTTTATTTATTTATTTGACAGAGGTCACAAGTAGGCAGAGAGACAGGCAGAGAGGCAGGCAGAGAGAGAGGAAGGGAAGCAGGCTCCCTGCTGAGCAGAGAGCCCGATGTGGGGCTCCATCCCAGGACCCTGAGATCATGACCTGAGCCGGAGGCAGAGGCCCAACCCACTGGGCCACCCAGGTGCCCTGTTTTTCCTTTTTCAAATGTGGCTCCTGTCAAGTCTGAAATTAGAGATGCGGCTCACCTCCTATTTGCACTGAGCAGGACTCATCTAGAGCAGAGATCGGCAAACTATGGCCTGCAGGCCAGACCCAGCCTGCTGCCTGTTTGAAACAAGATTTTACTGGAAACACCCGTTCGTCCACTTGTTGTCTCTGAATATTTTCACGCTACAACGGCAGAGCTGATTGGTTGTGAAGGAGACAGTACAGCCTGCTAAGCCTCCACTATTTACTTTCTGGCCCTTTCCAGAAAGAATGCTGGCCCGGATCGAGGGTGCTCTCTGGAGGCCCACAGCGCCCCGCCGGGGGCCTGGGGCGGCGGTGCAGCCTGGGGGGCGAGCGTGCGCGTGGGCAGCACAGACAGCAGGCTCTGGCCCTCGCCGGCCGGCCGTGCGGCTCTGGGCGGGTTACAGGCGTTCTCCAGGTTGCAGGCTCTCCCGCTCTTAAATGGGGACACAGGCCGCTCTAGGGAAGACGCAAGATGGTAATGTAAAGCATGTGTTACACCGCCTGGCACACAGCAGGAATCCGCTGATGGCGGATGGATAAAAAATAGCAAATTTCAATCATTTTCCTCTTGGACCGGCTGCACTACACTCATAACAACCCCCGTATTTTCCTCCTAGAAGACATGAAAGCCCATGGAAGTCTCAGCAGCGACTGTGTATTAATGCCGGTCCGCAGGCCATGGGGGGCGGGCGGGAAGCAGGTCTTTCTAATGGGAACACTATGATCTGAAAGCACTACCCGGTTATTAGGAGCACTTCATGTCCCTTCCCTCCTGTCGCCCCCTCTTTTGATCATTTCTGGCATTAACACTGCTACCAGAAGACTACGGCAGAGGGGAGACTAAAACCTCAAACCAGTTACACCCAATAAAACTGGGGCGGGGGCACACAAACAGAAGCTACTGACATCAGTGGGGTTTTTGAAGGACCTACAGGTCAGTCCCAGCCAGCGAGTTGGCCTCCCCGGAAGCTCGTAAGACATGCAGAGTCTCAGGCCCACCCCAGCTCTTTTGGCAAGAGCCCCAGATGGCGCCACACACATCAGCCTTTCAAAGTTCTGGTCTGGATTCCACGTCTCTGTGCTCTCCCCACCCTCCTGCTGCCACTGGTGAGCAGTGTTGAGTCGATGGTGCTCGACTCCTTCGGAGAAGCAGGCCGGGCATACGCACTGCCAACACCAGGCTGGGTGGGCAGGACGCCCCCCCAGAGCGCTGAGGCCGGCAGAGCACGAAGCCGCGAGTGCGTGCCCCGTTACGGCACAGCTGGGGCGGCCCCCCGTCTCCAGCAGGGGGGCCTCGCGCCCAAGACGCCGGCAGCTCCACCCCCGAGCTCACATGTGTGAACGAACGCGGGTCTGGCCAGTGCTCCCACCTGGGTGGTCAGAGCTGCTCCTCATGACAGCCTTGAGTGATGGGGACGACGCCCATTTTAGAAGCTGAGAAACTGAGGCTCAGAGAGACTGGGTGCTTCCACCAAGGTCTTAAAGCTCCATGGACACGAGAACTCGGACGGCTCTTAAACGTTAGACTGGTGTTTTTCTTCCAGATCATTCAGAGCTTGCTCTGAGGACTGGAAGGAAACCCAGAATGGCACCAACCAGGGGGCCTTTTCACCGGCTTCACGAGACACAGCCTTAGCTCTCCCGGCTCAGGTTCCTGGAGAGCCTGCGGCTCAATTTCTGTTGGTTTTAGCCCCAGACACAGCAACATTTTGGCCACAGCTGACACCGGGCTCTGACCAACTTTACCCCCGCCTACTGGGCTCCTACTCTACCTGGAGAGCTTCGTGATGGAAGCTGCTGGAACAGTCAACTACTGTTGATAAATCTGCCTTCCTAGTGTCTGGACACCCACATGTCTCAGTCCTGGAGCAGCTACTCACAGTGCTCTCAGAAGAGCCCAGCTTGGACAATAAATGACACGGTCCACTTACCAGAACCCTAAGGGGAAGTGTCAGCCGGCCAGGTGCCCACACGGCTCTGCACCCGCCACAAAATGCCTGGGAAAAGGTGCAGAACACTCTTGGGAGGCGAGTTAGCTCCAACAGCTCCCATGAAACTACACGTGAGCCATTCAGAATATAAGCTTTCACCGAACGGAAGGACACACTGTCTTGGTTTCTCAAGAAGCTTCCAAGCCAGGGAGAGAGAACTCGCGTGTGTCGTGGGGCGTGAGAGGCAGAGAAGAGCGCCCGTGGGTGGGGGGAGCCCATGAGATGCAGGCGGCCCGAGGGGCAGGAGACCGATCGCGCAATGTGGGCGAGGAGCCTGGAGTGACGAGCTAAGGCACGTCAGGAGGCCGGGTCTTAACACAGTCCAAGCGGTCTTCTGGAAGGTCAGCCTGTGGCGACGCGGGCTGAGCTAAGGGAGGGCCCAGAGGCAGCGAGGCCGGGCAAGGTCAGCCCAGGCACGAGACTGCCGGAGAGCGAGCCCGAGCTGTGCTGCAGGACGGCAATGCAGAGGACGTGAGAGGCATTCTGAACAGAATGGGAGCGGGGAGCCAAAGGCACAGGCAACAAAGGAAGAAACAAACTGGACTCATGGAAACCCACAGAGCGGGAGAGAACACCCGCAAATCGCGTGTCTGACACGGGACTGCTGTCCGGCACAGAGACAGTGCCTGCAGCTCAGCAACAACCACCCTGGGACAACCCGATTCAGAAATGGGCAAAGGACTTAAACATTTCTTTCTTTTTTTTAAGATTTTATTTATTTATTTGACAGAGGGAGAGAGGGAGAGAGGGAGGGAGGCAGCGAGAGAGGGAACACAAGCAGGGGCAGTGGGAGAGGGAGAAGCCGGCTTCCCGCCGAGCAGGGAGCCCGACGCGGTGCTCCATCGCAGGACCCCGGAATCGTGACCTGAGCCGAAGGCAGGCGCTTAACAACTGAGCCACCCGGGTGCCCCCAGGACTTAAATATTTAAACTATGAAGCAGACCATGAAAAGATGCCCAACGTCACCAGTCCTTAAGGAAACAGAAATCAAGACCTCGGTGAGATACGACAGTCACCATTAGGATGACTACCACAAACCAATCGGGAAATAACAGATGTCGGCCAGAATGTGGAGAAACTGGGATCCTTGCACACTGCTGGGGGTGGGGGGGACGGGCACAGGGTGCAGCTGCTGTGGAAAAGAGGATAGCAGTTCTTCAAATAAAAGAAAGAACAAATAAATTTACCATATGATCCGGTGATTCCACTTCTGGGGATACACCCAAGAGAACCGAAAGCAGGACCCCGAAGAGATCCTGTACACCACGTACACAAGCTGGGCCGACAGCTGAGGCGGGAGAGCTCCCCAAGTGTCCAGACGGAAGGATCCGCCGAAAGTTGTACATCCAGCTTTAGGCCTTTAAAACAAGAGCCATTCTGACCTATACTATCGCATGGGTGAACCTTAAGGCTGTTACACTAAATGAAGTAATATCTCACGTCAGAAAGGAGAATGGTGGTGGCCAGCGGCTGGCGTGGGGGGAGACGGGGTGCTATTGTTCAGCGGGCATCAAGGTGCAGTTTTACAAGACGACAAGTGTCGGTCTGGAGACAGGGGACGGGGCTGGCTGCCCGTCATGACTACGTTACCGCTGCTGAACCGCACACTTACATCAGCATGGGAGCCCAAGAACGCACGTTTAAAACGATCCCAAATATCCTGAATTTCAGAAGATGCGAGCTTAAGTATTTAGAGGCGTCTGCCATCGTGCCTGCTTCTAACTTTGTAAATGGCTCGGGAGAAGATGTATTTACACGCGCTCACGCGTACGGGGAGAGCACAGATGACAGAATGCTAACCGCTGACTCACGACGGTTGGTAACCAGTACTCACTGGCCCAGTCTTTCAACTTCTCTGTATGTGTGAAGATTTTCCATGATCCAAAGCTGGAAAAAGGAATTTTTTAAATGCCACACATCTGGGGGTGGGAAGGACAGTTACACTCATGAGACTTCGCAGCCAGAAGGTCCTCAGTTGGGAGAGGACAGGAGGGAGCCGTCAGGTCAGGGGCGGGGATGTGGTGCCGGTGGAAGCCGCTGGACTGGCGGCGGCCACGCGGGTGAACCAGAGCGCTGAAGACAAGACAGCAAGGCGGTGAGGGGAGCGAGAACGTGATACGGGAAGAAGGCTCACGGAGAGAAGAGGAGAGAGACAAAAGGCTAAGGAGGAAAATTCAGAAGAGTCTCGTAGAAGGAACCCAACGGAAGGAAGTTTCTGGTACGAGGGCAGGACTGACCACAATCAACAAAGGACAAGGACAAGGGAAAGGTGGGTAAAGCAGTAACCGGAACTCCACCGGTCCTCTGTGACCTTCAGGAGAGCCCCTGGCACCAGTGGGGAGAGTGGCCAGGGAGAGGCTTAAGGGGCTTGTGGGTCGTGAGGAAATGGGGCAGACACCGCTGGCGACCAGCAGAGGACTGGGGTGGCCCCAAAGCAAGCTGCGTGTAGGGAGAGTCGCTCTTTCTTCCTGGGCTTGAGGATATCATCAACCTTCAGGGCCCTAAGCTCCCTTAAGTAACTAAACAGGCAGAGCAGACGAATAAGGGGATGCTTTCGGCACAGAGTACGAGTACGTCTGCTCCCGACGCTTCCGGAAGCCACGCAAGACACAGAAGTGTGTGTCCGCTTCTTCCCACCTGCACCTACGAGGGCCAGCAAGTCGTCCTGCGAACACGCCAGTCACAACGGGCATCAGCGACCATCGCCACAGCAGCAGCTCCCGCAAAAAAGGATCAAAATTCAAGCAAGGGGGAAGAGCCTCATCAGAGCTGCGGAGTGGGCAAAACCAGCTCTCACTTGCAGGATGCAAATGAAGAACTCTTTTTAAGACTGCAGGAAATCTCTCCTGCTGGCTGGGGCTTTCATTTCATTACTGGATAGGATTGACGACTTATTCTTTTCCTTTTTTTTTTTTTTTTGAAAGACCACTCAGTACCTTAAATTTAAAGATTTTTAAATTGCCATGGCTAGAATGAATCTTCACCAGATACAGCTTTGTTACTGATTTAAGCCAAAAGTGATCTAGTCTTATTCCTTTGATCCAACTACAAAAAATTTAATGTGTCAGTCTTGGAATACACAAAGCCCTCGACCAGTCAACCAGCTTTCACCCCAAAAGGCCATTCATTCCAGTACATACCGCCAAGCTGAATACTTCCGGACAGTGAGTGTATCATTTGCCTTAATGTTTATTTTTATTCTTTAAAAGGATTTTACTTAGGGGCGCTTGGGTGCCTCAGTCGTTAAGCATCTGCCGTCGGCTCAGGTTGTGATCCCAGGGTCCTGGGATCAAGCCCCTCGTTGGGCTCCCTGCTACGAAGGAAGCCGGCTCCTCCCACTCCTACTCCCCCTATTGTTTCCCTCTCTTGCTGGGTCTCTCTCTGTCAAATAAACAAATACAATCTTAAAAAAAAAAAAAAAGATTTTATTTATGAGAGGGTGTGCCAGTGAGCGTAAGCGTGTCAGCAGGGGGAGGGGGAGAGGGAGAAGCAGACTCCCCACCAAGTAGGGAGCCCCAAAGGACCCAGGGATCGTGACCTGAGCCTAAGGCACATGCCTGACTGACTGAGCCACCCACGTGCCCCTGCAAAATGTTTAAATAGAAAACTTGCTTTTCCCAACCATGCTTCAGAAGAACAGAGTATATCAACTGTGGGCAGAAGTGACCAAAGGACCCATCCAACTCGGTGAGCCCGGACAGAGGGCAGGCCATCACCCCTCAGCCTCAGAGCGCAGCAGAAGAGCAAAACGAGGGCAAACAGCCTTGGAGTGTGTGAGTTCAGAGGGCTATCCCCTAACAGGATTCCATTTTATTCTGAACTACAAAAATTTCCAGAAAGCGCTCTGCTCCTCCCTGTCTGCAACCACAGACAGTATGTCAGGGGGTTCCTAATACGGCACCCCCGGGGCCGGCAGAGATGTTAGACACAGGAGCGGTTCCGACCGTGCGCCCCGCTCACCGGAGCTGCGAGCGCTGGAAAGCGCGACCCTCTGTGGCCTGGCGCCCGGCCACTGGGCAGGTGGGGCCGCGGAAGGAGCTGCGGCTAAACACACCCAAACCCCAGTAACTGGAAGTGAGAGCATCTTGAAAATGAAAAGGCACATCTCCCTCTCTCCAGCATCCATCTGAATCAGCACACCCTCCCTCCCCCCACGCAGGCTAAGCTCTGGGCAGGGAAACGGAAAACTGCCGGCGAGGCAGTCACAGTCACAGTCGCACAGCAGCTCAGATCAGTCCTCCCTGCGAGAACTCCAGGATGGCTCTTAAAAGAGATCAGCCCACAGCCAACTCCGAGGGGACCGGGGACCGCCGGGGCACCTGAAGCCCCGCCAGGGCCCAGCACTGTTGGGACGGTGATTCAGGTCACACACTACAACCACGCCCCTCTCGCAAAACCCTGGCCCCGCCGAGGTTCCACTGGACAACATGAGGCCCCGGGATCAAAGAGTAAAAAAGCGAAATTTCTCTAGATGGAACGGGAAAATTTAAAAAAAGAATGAAAGGAAGAAAGAAAGAAAAGCACGGATAACAATGAAGTGGGGATGGGGAGGGCGCAAAAGGGCCTTTAACGCCCTGCAACAGAACCAAGGTGGAGAGCTCGGTCAAGTTCGGGGCAACTAAAGGGGAAGGAACCGAGTGGCACTCAGCCTCTCTCCAAATAGTCCTTCAGAACCTGTCTCATGACTCAGCACTCCCCGCGGGAGGGCGACAACAGCAGCAAGAGAGGGGACAGGTCTTTGGGGGCAGGAGGTGAAGCGGGATTTCCTAACACTGACCCTTTCTGAGACAACACGGAAATCCCAGTTCCTCGGACTTTTGGTCGGGGGTGGGGGTGTTGAGAGGGGGGATGAACCAGAGCTGGAATGAATCACACTTACAGAGACTGCTTTCATTCAACATCTAGGGGTACTCACAGGTTCTCTAGAAATAAAATGCACTTTTTGACAATTATTTTGAGAATGACTGCGGGGCTATGGAATGAAAGGTGCAGAACAGAAGTTCACGGCCAGGGTCAATCTGGTGTCTCCCCCGCTGGCTCCCCAGTGCGATCTCCCTCTCTCCTTCCACCCATCCCGACACCCTGCTCCTTCCTCTCTCCTCACCTGTGGTTACAACCTCTCCTACTAAGACTTTCAAGTGTTTGAAGACTGGATGATTAATGCCAGGCACAGGGTCTGTGATTCATGTTTAATCAGGGTGCTTGATACGGTAATGATCTATGAATCCTGAACTTAAACATTCTCAGGTGAGAGCGAACTACATCTACTTCAATCTGTAGGCAGGTTCCTCCACTTATTAGCAGTGCTCCTCCTCTGAAATACAAGGGGAACAGTAGTCCCTAATTCGCAGGGTTGCTAGGAGCACCGAGTAATACCCATAAAGCACTCAGTGCCTGTCACACAGTAACACTACATAATGCTCGTCCTTATTACTATTATTATTTTAAAACACAAAAGCAATACTCTACCCATCCTTGTAATTCATTCTTTTGAATATTTCAAAAGATGTCTTCCAAATTCTGGAAAACATATACACATATATATTCATTCCACGTCCCCCTCTACCCCGGAGGTTAGTGGACTTTGGCAGGTGTTTCTTTCTTTTTTTAAAGATTTTATTCATTCATTTGACAGAGAGCACAAGTAGACAGAGAGGCAGGCAGAGAGAGAGGGGGAAGCAGGCCCCTCGCTGAGCAGAGAGCCCGATGTAGGGCTCCATCCCAGGACCCTGAGATCATGACCTGAGCCGAAAGCAGAGGCTTAACCCACTGAGCCACCCAGGTGCCCCAAGACAGGTGTTTCTTTAAACGCGTATAAGTAACAGAGGGGGGAAGTTCATGAGTGTTCACAGAAGAGGCTCAATAAGAAATATCTATAATCCACCAGGTCATGAGCAACAGCATGATCGGTCAGTAGGACTCCTCCAGCACTGAAACAAAACCCTCTGGAGCACCTCTGGCCTCTGGAGACACAGCACTCTGTGATGCACAGAAGTGATGTCCCGAAGGGACCGGGCTGGCTCCGCGTGACGGCCATTGGGATGGGGCTGCCAACAGCCCAGCGGCCGGACCGCCCAGCTTCGCTTCTGTTCAGGCTCGTTCCAGGGGCTAGAAAGACAGACCTTGTCTTTTATCGCAGAAGGAAATGAGGCAGTGACTAGGCCAAGGTCATTCAGAGTAGGTGCCGGGGAAGAGCACCCAAGGCTTCTGACTTCCAATCACAGGACACAAACACACGTCCCTCATCTAGTGAAAGTGCCCTTGAGCGAAGGAGCAATTCAGATGGAGACGCCTTCAAGGCACTGAGTTCCCAGAGTTCGAAGGGGGAACCAAAGGACAAAGAATAAAATCACACAACAGCAGCGTGAGTCTGCAAGTGCTGTGATCCTATCTGAATAAAATGCAATTAGACGCACTCAGTCCTGCATCTCGGTTCACCTTACGGAACTCCTTCCTATGACATCACTGAGAACAATTGTTTTTAATGGGTCCGGCACCTGGACAAGTGAGGCAAACACCCTTCACATGCTATGATGCTGGAGCTGAAGTTTTCCCCAAGGAAACGCTGGCTTGAGTAGAAGCCAAAAATAAACCGAAAAGCCCATTCCTAAGGGACCTGTCATGAGGGATGCCACACACACACACACACACACACACACACACACGCACACACACACACAGCCTTAGAAAAGCAGACTGACCCCCACACAGCTTTGATTTAGAGACATTAAACCTCAAATCGGGAGCAGCTCTGGATGTTGTGGCAATGTGAAGCAAAAGACAGCGCACGCGCGATGGGAAAACTAAAGCATGAACAGGAAGCCCCCGAACTTGGCCTGACGGACAGCGTCTTTTCTCTTCCGAACAGGGGCCTTCTGTCCAACCATGACAGGTGGAGACCGGAAGGACCCACCATGTCTAGCCAGTGCTCAAGAAGGCAAAGAGACTGCTGGCGTTTGGTTTTATTCCAAAATGCTACTCAAGGATGGCCACTGATGGGGAAGGGGCAGGTCTCAGAAGATCGGCGGCCAAACGGGAAAAGTTGCAAGTGGGGAGGTCAGCTGCCACGCTGAAGGGGACAAAAGACTGAGGAAAGGAAGGAGCACAAGGCACGTGCTTGTTTTAAGTCCTAAGAAAGCTTAACTGTGGCTGCTGGAAGCCTCAGGAACTGGACCATAAATTCTGCAGTTTCAAGTAAGAGCTACTTTTTTTCTCTTTCTCTCTTTTTAAGATTTTATTTATTTGAGAGAGAGAGAGAGAGAGAGAGAGAGAACGAGCACAAGTAGGGGGAGCAGCAGGCAGAGAGAGAAGCAGGCTCCCAATTGAGCAGGGAGCCTGATATGGACTCGATCCCAGGACCCAGAGATCATGACCTGAGCCAAAGGCAGACGCTTCACAACTGAGCCACCCAGGCGCCCCTACTTATTTCGATTCTGTTGATAATTTTCACGGAAGTGGCCAGGAGGGGGTAGACCTTGTTGGCCAGCCTCTTCATCTCTCTTTCTGAATTTGTTCATTAAAAACTTGAGACTAGTATTAGGCCTTTACTCATTGCCCAACAAATTGACCTGAAAACTACAAAGACAGCCCACAGCCTACTAAACACTCCACATTCAAAGGGTACTATTTAAAAAAAACAAAAAAAAAAAAAACAAAAAAAATCCAAGAGGTGGCAGCTTTAAGAAGAATTATGTTTCTCGATACCGTCCCCACATTACATTATCAGTAACTGGGTTCTCCAATCTCATAACCAAATTAGTGATGGAGTAGCAATCAAAACCTAAATGTGCAGCCTTGGTCTAGTGGCCTTTCCTTTCTTTTTTTTTTTTTAAGATTTTATTTATTTATTTAATTGACACAGAGAGAGAGAGATCACAAGTAGGCAGAGAGGCGGGCAGAGAGAGTGAGAGGGAGGCAGGCTCCCTGCCAAGCAGAGAGCTCGATGCGGGACTCAATCCCAGGACCCTGAGATCATGACCTGAACCGAAGGCAGTGGCTTAAACTACTGAGCCACCCAGGCGCCCTAGTGGCCTTTCCTTTACCGCACAACATCACCGCCTCGGATTTATAAGGGGTGAGAGGTGGGAAGAAAAGAAGTCTTCCTAAACTGCAAGGTCCCACTCAGCACCCTAGTCGGGGTCATCTATGCCTAGGGTTCAGGGTGACCTACAGCTACCTATCAGATATACACCCCCAAACTTACTCTTAATTCCTAAAAGAACCGGGTCTTGCCATCCACACACGGACACTACACGCAACCACTTCCTAGAGCTCCTGCGCCCCTTAGCCTTGGCTAAGCTCAGAAGCTACAGACACTCCAGTGGCAAAGAGGAGAGTTCAACAAATTCGAAGCAAATCACAAGAGGGCAGCTTCCGAGTGTGTTCACGCCGGTGCCTTACGATGATTTTCTACTGAATTCCTAGACAAGTATTTGAAGTCAAACTTGGTATAAGTGCACACGGTGGGAGGAGGCAGACGGAACACCACTGTAAATACAGTTAACCCCCGAAGTCAAGATGAACAGGAACGACAACGGATAAACATGGCAGCTCCCGGCAGTGCAGCTGGGCCGGCCTGCTGAGTCCCCGGGCAGGGAGGCCATGACACAGGGAAATGAGCGGCATTCCAGAAGTCACCAACCTTTGGAGAAGATGGTTAGGGAAAAACAGTTTCCAAAAACCCACAGAAAGACATCAGCAGCCATTCGTTAGTTCAGACAATGCAGAAACACTATATAAAGAGCAAAAATCTTCTCCTTCCGATGTAATGACACGTGGTAATTTTTAACAAGCATTCCGCTATAAAAAGGACGACTTTCCACATACTTTTGCACAGGAACTTGTAATCTTCTTTCCCGAGTCAGAGCAGCTAATGCCTGATATGCATTTTTCTGAGGGGAAGCCAGGGGTCCTGTATGCGGATTTCTGTGTCTGTGGATGCCTGCACACTGGCAAGGAGAAAGGCCCTGCTGGGGGCACCTGGGTGGCTCAGTGGGTTAAAGCCTCTGCCTTTGGCTCAGGTCATGATCTCGGGGTCCTAGGATCGAGCCCCACATCAGGCTCTCTACTCAGCCGGGAACCTGCTTTCCCTCTCTCTCTCTGTCTGCTTCTCGGCCTACTTGTGATCCTTCTCTGCCTACTTGTGATCCTTCTCTCTCTGTGTCAAATAAATAAAAATCTTAAAAGAAACGAAAAGAAAGACCCTGCTGGTATCAAGTCACTTCTGCCACTAGGAAGTAGATCACAGGCTCTTCCCAGGAGTGGGGCCTTTCCCCTGCCAAGAGCCATCATCACGGACCCCCTTTGTAGCATGGCAAGAAGCCCTATTCCTATGTGGCCTTTGTCTCCCAGGGTGTGAGAAACCCAGATTAACTTCTCAAGTGCCCTCCCCTGAAATCAGACCTGTCAACAGCTCAGGCCTGATTCCTGCTTAGAAATGTTTTCCTCAAGGGGCGAAAGAGGAGCAGATGAAGAAGGGGTGAGAGATACAGGGGTGTGTGCCTGCGAGTGTGAATCACTGATAGGAATTCGCACTCAGGAAAACAAGACAGAAGCAGCAGCCACCAAACCAACCCCGGTTCAAGGTTTTAGGTTTAAGATGATAAACCCCTTTGTCTATAGGGCTGCAATATTCACCATTCTTACCCCAATACCTTAAGGGAGTCTGCTGTTTGCATGACAGCCCAGGTCAGGAAAAAACCTTGGGTTTCCAGATGGGTGGCTCTTCTCCATCCATGGTTCCATAGTATTTTTTTTTTTTTTTTTTTTTCAAGAAGTCCCACTGCACTTGGGAGTCCTCAGTCCTAGTCGCAGCTGTCCCATCTCCCCCACCCTGTACTATTAATATCACGGCTCTGACTGTTAATGATTTTACTCACAAAGTTCCCCGCAGCAATTAAAACGAGGCAACAAGGTAAAAAAAAAAGGGGGGGCAGGGGGTGGGTTTCTTTACCCATAATAAGGCATTCTGCCATCTATGGAACTTCTTGGGCTTTTATACCGCCCGAGATTGCCCCCTCTATCTTTGTTTTGGAACGCCCACAGCCCTGCCCCGCACGGACCCGGTCCGGCCTTCCTTTCTGGATGCACAATGCAGTTAGGGTTAGCAAAACGCCGCACTGGTGTTATGCCGAGCGTGCCTCAGCGCCAAAGGAGTTCCCCACCGTAGTGGGTCCACGTACAGGATCTTGAGGCCGACACCCCGGCACCGCAAGGCTTGGGCGTCCCTTCGCGTGGGGAAGCCCGGGGCCCGGTGGCCCGCGGCTGGTGCAATGACTTTGCACCGGGGCGTCCCCTCCGCGGAGGCTCGTCCTCCCGCCTCGGCCCACTGCAGTTGCACCATTCCGGCCAGCGCCACGCGCGCCTCCCCTCCCCGGCCTAGGGCTCCTGCAGCAACTCCGTCCCTGCGTCGGCCGTCGGTCCCTGGCCCCCGGTCCCCGACCCCCGGCCCCGCCCCGGCCCGGCCCGGCCCGCCGCACCTTGGTCTCCTTCACGTGCTGCTTGACGCCCTCCGGGTACCACTGGACGCGCACGTAGCCGCGGCGCAGAGGGCTGGCCCGGCCCTCCTCGTGGCCCGCGCCCCCCGCCTCGGAGCAGCCCGAGCTCCCGCGGCCCTCCTCCTCGCCCTCCGAGTCCGAGTCCTCGCCGTGGATGAGGCGCACCAGCCCGAAGTGCACCGAGCCGCGGTAACGGCCCGACACCAGGTCGTGAGAGAACAGCAGCCGCTGCGAGCCGGCTTCGGGGCCGGAGTCCGAGGACGGCCCGGAGGCCGAGTCCGGGGCGGGCGCCGCGGCGGGGGCCGCGTCCGGGGTCGGGGGCGCGTCCGGGGCCTGGACGGGAGCCGGAGCTGCGGGCGCGGGCGCTGCGGGATCCGCCATAACTGCTCTGCGCGAGTCTCGGGAGGCGGCGGCGGCGCTGCTGGCGGTGGCGGCGGCGGCGAACGCGGCACGGGGAGGCGGGGCCAGCCGGCGCGGGGGCGGGGCCGCGGCGCGCTGACGTGGCCCTGCGTGCCGCCGTCGTCAGGGAACCGAGATGCGGTTGCTAGGAGCTCCTGCCTCGTCGCTAGGGGACGCTGGAGATGCTGCCGGGGGCGGGGGAAGAGTGGACACCGCGAGGGAGGGGCGGGGCCGGTGGGGGTAAAAGTTAGGGGAGCAAGACTGGGTGGGGCACCCGGGAGGAGGAAGCCAGTGGGCTCAAGGGAAAGGGGAGTGGCCGAGGTGGGGCGGAGGTTGGTCCCGAGACTGTCAACAACCTTTAATGAGCCTCCTCGGCGTCTCCAGCCCAGTCCTACGCACTGGGAGGGGTGAGGAAGAGCCAGACACCGTCCCTGTCCTCTAGGTGTTTACATCCTAGCTGGAGAGACGACACAGAGGCATATTAAATAGCTAAAACCAACTCCAGGGCAGCTTGTAAGCAAAGCTATAAAAGATTTAGAGAGAGCGCCTATCTGGAGTGTATTGTATTAGGAAATTACACGCAAAGTTTGGGAAGGTCATGACCCCGAAGGATCAGAAAGATAAGCAAGCATTAGTGGCCTCTCTGGTTTGGGTTTCAGAGGGACTCAAAGGTCTATGAGGCTTAGTATACATGGCGAGAGGTGGGATAGTGAGGTAGGTAGGAGTAGGGGCTGTGGATTCCAATCCTTGCTGCTGCCACTTATAATCTTATAAAGGTAGGTAAGCTGATAAACTTCTTTTCACCTGAATTTTCTCATCGGTAGAAGAGGGGTGATAATACCAAACTCGCTCTTCGGGCAGCTGGAAGAACCGAAGGAAACAGAACCGTGCAAGACGTAGTTCCCTCCATGAAGCTTAACCATTGCTGGAACATGTCAACCCTCCTTCCTAGACCAAAATTCTAGACAGGCAGAACTGTTATACTTACGGTTTGCTCCATATTGCCATTTTAAAATATAAAAAGTAATTATACTCATGTGTCCCTTAAGTAAGTTCCCAAAGATTTAGATAACATTCTCAGAGAACAGATTCATAATGGGTTGTTAGAAGGAAATTGAGAATGCTCAGGTGATGGCCCTCATCTTTCTCAGTCAAAATCATTTTTTTCCACATTTTTCTGTAAGACCATCAAAGATACATTGGTAGCGATGGTTCAATATTACGGTATTTGGGTTCTTTTTCAAAGGCGGGATCCCTGTTCTTTGAGTAGTTGACGGACTGCCAAGGCTATAGGCCACACTCCTGGAAAAGTCTCAAGAACATACATGAAGCGCACATGGCAGCCTGAGTATGTGATGGGTCCCAAGCCAAGCACTTCGAGGATATTGATGGAATATTGGGGTTGGGGTGGTTGTCAATGGACCCAGATCTTAGAAAACTCACATACTAAGGTATAGAAAAAACAGTGGCTAAATGAGCTGAAGGGGAATTAGGATACAATTTGGGGGCAAGGCTTGGCTCACAACCCACAGCCTTTCCATCCCAGACCACTGTGCGGAGTGGCCATCTGGAATCACCGCTGCTGGGAGGACTCCGTTCCCCACTCTGTCCCCCATAAAGACCTGCCAGGCCAAACAGCAATCATGTAGCAGCTTCACTTCCACTTACCATGCCCCTGTCTCCTTAGCCCCGTAACCTAAGACCTCTAATTGACCAGACACATTCACATATATTATCTTATTACGACAATTGTCGATATAGGTGTACGTTTTTTGTTTTGGGGAAGTTTTTTAGTTTGTTTGTTTTTTGCTGTTTTGTTTTTAAGTAAGCTCTAGGCCCTACCTGGGGCTTGAACTCATGACCCCAAGATCAAGAGTTGGAGGCTACACCGACTGAGCCAGCCAGGTGCCCCTGGATATAGGTGTACGTAACCCCATTTTATCCATGAGGAAACAGGGTCCAGGAATTCAGCGTCTAAGGTCACAACATAGTAACATGCCGGGCCAAGTTGGAATCCAGTGTTCCTGACTCCAAGTGCAGGGGCTTTTCTAGTTCCTCTGTCTAGCAAGGGTTGGGGGAGGGGGCGAGCAAGTGGGGTGAAGGGGCAGGGCAATGCGGGCCCCAAATCCTTGATGTCAAAAATCTAAGTGAGTTTTGCACATGCCTGTGCTCATTTTAATATAAAAAGAACGTCCTTCTTCCCTAATCGTTGAGTAAAATTGGCACTCCAGGAAGACATGCCATGTTTATTCTCCGGCTTCTTGTAATAATGGCTAATAATAGCTCCTGGTTATTTTGCTGTAACTTAATACCAGGTACTGTACTAAGTGTTTTGCATAGATTATCCACCTTTACATAGATTAGTCCTCGGTGAGAGAGCAAGCATGAGCCCCCTTTTGTGAAGCACGCTTTGCTGCCTGCCCTCCCCCAGGAAACTGCTAGGTTGTAGGTAAGATCCCTTGGTTTCGAATGCTGATCTCTCCCTCACTAACTAACCCCCTTTTGAGCACGTGGGTCATATCCTAGGTATGCGTGTCACCCCAGTGCCTAGTACAGCCCCTGGCACAGTCCTAGTGCTCAGCGATGTGCCATATCAGGGGTTGTCAAAGGCCTGAGATTCCTGTCCCTCCGTCTGGTCCATTTCCCATCCTCCCCCATACACCCAAGGAGCTGCCCCGCGCTATCTCTCAGCCCTTTTGTCACCCCAGTTGGAGCTGCATCAGAGTCCTTCTAGAAGAGGGTCAGTACATTCCTCCCCTACATTCTCCACCTCACTCAGGTCTAAGATGCTCCAGTCAAAGTTGGAGGCTTTTTTTTTTAAAAGATTTTATTTATTTATTTGACAGGCAGAGAGGCAGGCAGAGAGAGAGAAGGGGAAGCAGGCTCCCCACTGAGCAGAGAACCCGATGTGGGGCTCAATCCCAGGACCCTGAGATCATGACCTGAGCCGAAGGCAGAGGCTTAACCCACTGAGCCACCCAGGCGCCCCAAAGTTGGGGGCTTGAGTCCTCCCCAGTCCCCGAACCCCCAACCACAGGCTGCACGGCCAAGCTGGTGAGTGGGGTGAACTGGGATGGGAGCATTGGCCTAGTTCTTATTTTCATAATTGCCGAATGAAAACAAACAACAAAGAAAACCCCTTCATTCCGCAGCGGAGAAACCCCTCCTCTCATGGCCCCAAACACCCAGCCCTCTTTGGAGGATAGAGATTCTTCTCAGGGGAATTTTGCTTATTTACAAATATGCCTGCAAGAAACTGAGCCGGTCTGGCCACTCCCCTTGCTAAGGGGCTGGCGGGGTGAGGAGGCAACGCCAGGAGCTGATCTCTGGGAAGCAGGCCCTGTCTTATCCCTATCTCAAACAGCCACTGGGTCGAGAAGTGTGCACTTCCCACTGGCCTATGCGGGAGCCCCAGCTGCTTGGCCTCTCCAAGCTTCCCCCTCCGAGAGAATCCAGATGGGCCCAGAGAACTCCTTCTACCCTGGAGCGCGTATTTGGAGGCTCTAGGGTGCCTTCAGCACCGGGATCTTCAGCTAGGAAGGTGGAGTGGGAGGGGAGCTCCCCTGGGGACCCGTCCCACACCCCCATCTCTGGCCTAGCCGGAGAAATGCCCATGCCTGCGGCTCCAGCTGGCAACTGCTCAAGAATCATGGGCTTTTGGAATCAAAGGGGTCCTTCTTGCCCCTAGAGCCTTACCCCTTTTTGTGCGGATGCCGTGGGAGATCTGTGAGATTTGCCCAAGTTCACCCTGCAGTACAGTCAGGATTAGGGCCCAGAGGGGCTGGCCCTGGGCCATTCTCACTCCCGACTCGGGAACGGTTGCAGTCCATGGGGCACCCTACTTTGTGCTGGGGGCACCAGACAGTTGAGCAACAAGTGAGAACCCAGGCAGGTTTGGCAGGCGCACCCTGTTTCCCTCCTTTCTTCGGCCACTGGGGCCAAGGACAGCACGTCCACGGAAGCAGCTTGAAGGTCAATGGGGCCGCGGTCACTCCACCATCCACCCTCTTCACCACCAAGTCCCATGGGTACCTCCTGGATAACCAGCCAGATGTCCCAAACCCATTTCCCCTAAACCCATGCCTTCTCCCAGACTCCTCTTCCAAGTGGACCGCAGCGTCACTTACCTGGGTACCAAGTGGCCATCGAGGGTTAACTCTTGATCTGAAGCTCCACAGGCGATCAAAGCTCAGGTCATGACCCCTCTACCCTCTTTCCAGGCTCCCCCCCCCCCCAGGTCCAGAGCAGCTCCCCTGTGCGCTGCTCCATGGGGAGGTAGGGTGGCACCATGGTGTCGTGGCTAGGAGTGGGATTCCAGAACCCACGGACTTGGGTTTGAGAGCCCTGTGATGTCACCGACTCACTATGTGACCTTGGACAAGCTAGTTCATGCTCTGAGACTCAGCTTCCTTTCTGCGAAATAGGAGTTACAATAGTGCCTATTTCTCAGGGCTGTTGGCAGCGTAACTGGCGTGGTCAGTATACGGTGGTTTGCGTAGGGCCTGTTCAGTTAGTGGGAACTGATAAACGTGACCTGCCGGTATGAGTTCATCCCCATCTCTCGAGTGCACCGCGACTGGAGCCTCCTTCCCCTACTCCTGCCACCTAATCCATCCACCACCTTGTTTCCAGGGACACTGAAAATGCAAACAGGATTCTCCAGCTTCCTGGCCTGCCATCTCTCTGTGGCTCTCCTGGTCCAGCAGAGAATGACACAGGTAGCCCCTTTTAGAATCGGTCCCCTCCACCTACCCTTCTACGCCCTGCACACATGCGCCATACTCCAGCCCCAGCTGCGCCCCTCAGGACCCCAATTTTTGCTGCCTGGTGCCTTTTCCCTTGCTCACCATCTGCCAGGAAGTTTCAACCCCTGTTTTTACCGAAAGAATTCCTTTTCATCTCACAAAACCCAGAGCGGGCCTTCTTATCTGTGACGTCCTCCAAGCACCTCGTTCCCTGATTATTCCCCCCACTTGCCTGGTACCTCCTATGTGGCTGTATTTATTCCCCTCTTCATCTCTGTACCCCAGCATCCAGCACAGATCTGACCCATAGCGCGAGCTCCAAAGATTTTTGTTGAGTGAACAAAACCAGCCAACCAAACTTTCCCAGCGGTTCAAAATGTGTCAGCAAGTCTCTGGGACACCTCTGTCTTTCCTCAAGTCCACTGCTCTCCATGTTTGCTAGATATGGGGAGGAACAAACACATATGCCCACCCCCACACACACACATGCACGCACGCACGCACACACTTGCTCTCTCCTCAGTCTTCAGCCTCTAGGTCTATGCTGTCTGTTGCGGCAACCCCTAACCACATGTAGCCCTTGAGCCCTTAAAATGCAGCTCGTCTGAATTGACATGTGTTGTAAGTGTAAAATATACACTGAATTTTGGGGACTTGTTGGGGGAGGAAAAAAAAAGAATCTAAAATAATCTTCTTAATTTTATAATGATTACTTGTTGAAATGTCAATACTTTATATGTATTAGGTTAAATGAAATATATTATTAAAATCAAGTTCACCTGCTTTCTTTTGGATCTTTTTCATGCGGCTACTATAAAATTGAAAATCACAGTATGGGGCTCACATGACCTCTGTGTTGGCCTGCCAGGCTCCAGATGCTTAGGGAGCCGTAGGTCCCTTCTTTCTCCAGGAGGTGGCGATCCCTCCCTGCCTTTAACACCTTCATTCCAGAAAAGTCTGGAAGGTTCCTGAGGAAACAGCCTGTGTCATCTTTCAGATATCGAACCCCGAATAAGGATGGGGCTCCGCTCAACCATGCGCTGAAGCCAACCTATTTATGCAAATTAGGCTTCAAAATAAATCCACAGGAAGTCAAGAAGCTAAATGCCATCCTTCTCAACAGAAGAATCAAGACCTCGTTGACAGACACCTACTCTGGGTGGGAGGGGCACATGGCCTCACTTTCAACCTGATCTCTGTTTCCCAGAGGTTTATAAAGCCTGTGCAGGGGGCGGGGTGTGTGTGTGTGTGTGTTTGTGCCTGGGTGGCTCAGTGGGTTATGCCAATGCCTTCAGCTCAGGTCATGATCTCAGGGTCCTGGGATCGAGCCCCGCATCGGGCTCTCTGCTCAGCAGGGGAGCCTGCTTCCCTCTCTCACTGCCTGCTGCTCTGCCTACTTGTGATCTCTCTCTCTGTCAAGTAAGTAAATAAAAATCTTACAAAAAATAAATAAATAAAGCCTGTCGGGGAGATGGGCAAGGTCCACCTTCTGATCCCAGGAACCCTTCCCCCAGCTGCCAGGCACTGGCTGCTGAAACTGAAGGCTTTGGTACCTCTCCAGGGATTGCCCTTGGCTGCAAGAAGGTGCCTCACCCATCCAATGACTGTCCTTAAGGAGGAACAAAGCCCAGCCCTCTCACCTCCATTCAGGATCCCTCGAAAGGGGCACCCCAGCTTCCGAGCTTCTCCTGGGATCAGCTGAGGTCTCCATGGGAAATGGGTCTTCACGGTTAAATGCCCTCTGCCCACCTGTGCTGACCTTACTCCCTGATGGCACTTCCAGTAGGTGTTTTCATGCAAATCTGAGCCTCTAAGTCTATTTCCTGGGGAGTCTGACCCATAAGCATTGGTGCCGAGTGTGGTGGGAGGGAACAGACTCTAACGTGGGTTCTACAGCCGGCTCACTTGCCTGTTAATGAGGATGCCCACCGTGGTGGAGGTGTAGTATTCTGGGCCCTAGCACGCTACAGTGGTACAGTCATTACAGCTTCGGTGGACAGTGACCCAGTGGAAGGAACTGTGGGTGGGGGAAGCGAACAGTGTCAGGCACCGCCCCGTATGGGAGAGCAGTCCTTATAAGGACGATGGGACCTCACGACTATTGTTGGGGGCAGTCGCCCTGGAGAAAGACGGCGAAAAGCTGTGGGTGACGCGTCATCAATCGAAGGCTCAGTATTAAAGCTGGAGAGTCTCGGGGTGCCTGAGTGGCTCTGTGGGTTAAGCCTCTGCATTTGGATCAGGTCACGATCTCAGGGTCCTAGGATCGAGCCCCGCATCAGGCTCTCTACTTAGCAGGGAACCTACTTCCTCCTCTTTCTGTCTCTCTGCCTGCTGCTCTGCCTACTTGTGATCTCTGTCTGTCAAATAAATAAACTCTTGGAAAAAAAAAAAAAAAGCCAGAGGGTCTTCTTGGCAGCATGTAGTGAAACTCCTGAAGTTAGGGAACAGAGAAAACTAGAGAAGCAGGTTCCAGACTTACTCAATAAGTCTTACTCAGGCCCCTAGAGGAGGTTGAGTTCCCAACCTTAGTGAGCCAGCTGTCCAAAGAGGGGGGACTCTGAGACATCTGGGGAGATCTGGGTCTCTGGACTCAAAAATCTCAAAGTGCCAGGTTCTCCTTGAGCCTTCTGGACCCTCACAGCTGTGGTCCCCTCCTGTGTGACCCCCTCCTGCCTGGCACAGGTTAGTGCTTTCTCCTTGCCTCAAGACGGAACTCCTCCCTATGAGACAGATGCCAACCCTCCCCTGACCTGAGGATCTACTCCAGCTCCCCTCTTTGTCCCAGATCAATGGCTTGGTCTAAATCACAACTCAGCTCGGCTGGTAGTTCGCTGGGCCACTGAAATGGAGAAAAAAGCTGTCCCCGGAAGGGGCTGCAGGTCCCAGCCAATGGTGCCGACAGGAGCTGGGAGAATGTGGGACTGCAGTCAAGGGCACTGGGTCTGGAGAGGCAGAACATGAAGTTGGGCAAGGCGAGAGTGTTGTTCTGGGAACACTCATCCCTGCCGCAAGATTATCTCCCTGGCAAGGCCCCCGGAAGTCGGTGCTAGCTAGCACTCTGCTGGGGCAGCTCTTGGCAGCTTGATGGAAGTGATCCCGAGCTCCCACCCGTTGGCTGGCAAGACTGCTCTCTGCGCAGGAAGCGGCCTCCACCAAGGTCAATGCATTGCAGAAGGTCTGCCCCCTGCCGTGGGCTGGGTGTCTCTGCAGGGCTTCCTGGCTCCTGAGCTCCCCAACAGGGGCTGAGGCCTCTGTGGCAACCCCATCATGGCATCTTCGTGGCTACCTTCTCCCTCTGCCCACGGCTGCTTCCCCTGACCCCCGACCCTGACAGGGGCTGCTGCTGAGAGCGCTCCCCGCAAACCTCCTGCACGCAGTCCTCCATCCCAGTTTGTGTTTCCTGGGGAACCTGCTTATCACAGATGAAGGTTGGGAAGGTAAATACAATTAGGCAAAAGGTGCTTAGTGCAGGTGTGCAGGGCAGACCTTAGGGCCGGGGAAGGAGTTGAGAGAAAGAAACCACCCTCGAAACCACCAAACACTGGGGCGCCTGGGTGGCTCAGTCGTTAAGCTCTGCCTTCGGCTGGGGTCATGATCCCGGGGTCCTGGGATCGAGCCCGCATCGGGCTCCCTGGTCAGCAGGAAGCCTGCTTCTCCCTCCCCCACTTCCCCTGCTGGCCCCAGCCATACCAGTGGGTCAGTGCATCTTTCACAGACAGCCTCTGCCCTGTGACCTCTGCTCTGTCACTGTGAGTCGGCTCCCCTGCATCTGGCCTCCCTCCCCACCCCTCTCTCCCGAAGGACTTAGAGGCCAGCAGGGGCCTCCTTGTTAAGAGCATCTGAGATCTTTTCTCCTTTTTGTCTGCGTTTGACGCTGTTGACCCCCATCCCTTGGATTCTGGGACATGTCTTGAGCCTCACCTTTCTTCCTGCTGCTGTTTCCCCCCCCCTCCCCCGCCCTGGAGAGCAGAAGTCCCTTAGCTTTCCCGTAGCACCATGCAGCCCCTATCAACACTCTTCCTATACGGAGACCTCCGTTGTCTACTCGATCATGCGGACGGCCACCTCCGTGCCTGTGAACCTTGCTGCTGCAGGTTGTCGGTGGGATAGGGACTCAGCTGGGTCAGAGGTGAGGCTGTGTGGGGACAGGTGGGGAGTTTGGTAACACGGGCCTCTGGTGCTGGTGGTGGGGAGATCTCTGTGTGCCTTGCACAACCTGACTCCAAACCCATAGAATGTTCTGGAGCCTTGAAGCAGGAGCCAAGCCACAGCCCGTGGTTCGCGTGGGACCACAAAGCCTTGTGGGAGAGAACTGGAACCCAGCCCACAGCTGTCATTCAGTCGTGCGTGGACCTGTCTGGTGGACTGGGAGGCCAGAAGGGAGGGAGTGGGGGCAGCACCACTAAGGGGAGCGCTGCTGGGAGAAGAAGTGTGGTGTGGAGGCCAATAGGCAGAAGCAGAGCTGGGGAGCAGTGGTTATGACAGGACCCTCTCCAGGGAGCTGGTTCTGGAAGGAGAAGACTGGCATAAAAAGCAAAACTGTATCAGTAGGGGGTCTCACTTGAAGCACCCCGAGCCAATGGTCCCTACGAGGGACATTGGGTTACACGGACTGTATATCAGATACACAGCTCATCTGTGGTTCTGCCGTGGGAGTGCCCGTGATGTCCCCTGTGATGCCTCTCAGATAGATGGCATCTTCTCTTGCCCCTGAGTCTGGACAGAGCCTCAGAACCTGCCAGTGGGGGCGGTGTTTCAAGGGCCAGGGGCACAGGACGCTCTGAGGTGAGTCTGTGCCTCTGAGGGCTGTCCATTTCTCTCCAGGGGCCCCTGGTGGGACCCATATTGTCCCAGCTTCATGGGACATCCAGTCCGGGGTGGAGGTCGGGGCTCTTGGTCTGTTTTAGGTGTTAGTGCTCTGCCAAAGACTGCAGTTGCCAAATGGTACAAGGTTTGAAGCCCTGCTCTGTGCACACGGCTAGCTGGGCAAATTCTTTCCCCACAAGGAAGACCAATAGGATACCAAATTACAGCTCCGAGAATGCGCACTTTTATTTTTTTTTAAGATTTTATTTATTTATTTGACAGACAGAAATAACAAGTAGTCAGAGAGGCAGGCAGAGAGAGAGAGAAGGAAGCAGGCTCCCCGCTGAGCAGAGAGCCCAATGTGGGGCTCGATCCCAGGACCCTGGGATCATGACCTGAGCTGAAGGCAGAGGCTTTAACCCACTGAGCCACCCAGGCGCCCCTAATGCGCACTTTTTTTGAAAAAATAAACTCCACACCAAAGTGGGGCTCGAACTCATGACCCAGAGATCAAGAGTCACATGCTCTACTGACTGAGCCAGCCAGATGCCCCGAAAAACTTCTTTTCTAATTTGAATAGAGTTGATATATAAAGTTGCATTAGTGTGAGGTGGAAATCAGAATTTTGGATAAACAATTTTTTAGTAAAAGTATGTCCCAAATATCACATGGGACAGACTTATACTTAAAAAATTACTTGTGGGGCACCTGTTTGGCTCAGTCTGCAGAGCGTGCAGCTCTTGATCTCGGGGTGGTGAGTTTGAGCCCCACGTTGGGTGCAGAGATTACTTAAAATAAAATCTTTTTTTTTTAAAAGATTTTATTTATTTATTTGACAGAGAGAGATCACAAGCAGGCAGGGGGCGGGGGGAGGGGCGGTGAAGCAGGCTCCCCAACCAGCAGAGAAACTGATGTGGGGCTCAATCCCAGGACCCTGGGATCATGACCTGAGCTGAAGGCAAAGGCTTAACCTACTGAGCCACCCAGGTGCCCCTTAAAAATAAAATCTTAAAAAAGGTTGTTTACCTAAAATTTGAATTTCAACAGGGCTTCCTGCATTTTTATTTGCTAAATCTGGCGACCTCCTTGGTAGGTACATCTCCTAAGGCTACTCCACTGGCTGGATGAATTTGATGATAGCCCCTGGGGGAGGGTGCTCTGGAGTCAGGACCCAGTTAGCATTCTGAAATGCTTTAGCAGATTATCACTCAGCAAGGCTGGGACTAGAAACACATGAAGTCACTCTCCATCTTGGTGTTCGACATTTTTTTTCTAGGAGTGTATTTTTGGGGCACCTGGGTGGCTCAGTCGGTTAAACATCTGACTCTTGGTTTTGGTTCAGGTTGTTGGGTCATGACCTGAGCCAAAACCAGGCTCCCTGCTCAGCAGGAGTCTGCTTGTCTCCCTTTCTCTCTGCCCCTCCCCCACCTTGTGCCCTTTCCTCGCTCTAAAATAAATAAATCAATCTTTTTAAAAAAAGGATTTTTAGGGGCACCTGGGTGGCTCAATGGGTTAAGCCTCTGCCTTCACGTCAGGTCATGATCTCAGGGTCCTGGGATGGAGCCCCACCATCCGTCTCTCTGGTCAGCAGGGAGCCTGCTTCTCCCTCCCCCTCCCCCGCCTCTCTGCCTACTGGTGATCTCTCTCTCTGTCAAATAAAAAAATAAAATATATATTTTTAAAGATTTTATTTATTTATTTGACAGAGAGATCACCAGTAGGCAGAGAGGCAGGCAGAGAGAGGAGGAAGCAGGCTCCCTGACAAGCAGAGCGCCCGATGCGGGGCTCCAACCCAGGACCCTGAGATCATGACCTGAGCCGAAGGCAGAGGCTTTAACCCACTGAGCCACCCAGGCGCCCCTAAATAAAACATTTTTTAAAAAGATTTTATTTGGGGGGCGCTTGGGTAGCTCAGTCGTTAGACATTTGCCTTCTGCTCAGGTCAGGATCCCAACCAAGGTCCTGGGATGGAGCTCCCTGCTCAGTGGGAAGCCTGCTTCTTCCTCTCCCACTCCCCCTGCTTGTGCTCCCTCTTTTGCTGTGTCTCTCTGTCAAATGAATAAATAAAATCTTTAAAATTTTTTTTTTTTTTTTAATTTTAAGCAGTCTCTGCACTCAATGCGAGATTTGAATTTACAGCCGGAAGATGAAGAGTCACGTGCTCCACAGACTGCGTCCGCCGGGCGCCCCGGGTCGGTTCTCCCAACTTCCCTGTAGAGGGCGTCCTTCTCTCCGTGCTCGCCAACGCCACACGCCCCTCGTCTCTTTCTTTCCCTCCCAGGCGCCTTGTCCTGTTATTCCAGCAGACCAGGATAGATCGCCTTCGCTCGCCCTCCCCTGCCCCCCACGGGGGTTCGGATCCCCCGGTCTAGTCATGTTTAGTGCAGTGTCTTGTCTTCCTTTCTGAGGTTCCACGTGTCTGGGATGTTTTCCGGAAGAGTAGGGCCAGCAGGGCCGATCCGTAACCTGCTCTTCTCCGGCGGGCCGTGAGGGGGCGCAGTGGAGCCACAGGTCTTCCAAGGACCGAGCAGGCCTTTTCTTAGACCTTGAGGTTGGAGGCGGGGGTGCCCAGCGCAGGTCCTGACCAAGCCCCCAGAGCCAAGCCTGAGAGCTCAGTCGTAGGTTCCGGGAAGGGGAAAGACGGGAAGCAGCTTGGTAGCAGTTGGGGTGGGGGGTGTGGTAAGCTCTGTGGGTTTTGCTGGGCCTCAGACAGCAGAGAGGCCCTGGGGGGGGGGACCCCACAGACAGAAGTGTGGGTGCGGTGGGCGTCTGGGCTGGCCTGGGGTCACCCCAGTGTCAGAGCCACGTAGGCGACCCCGGAATCATGGTCAGGAGTGGGCGCTGGCCGGGCTGTGCGGGTGTAGAAGCTGGGCCCTGGCAGCGGGCGCAGTGCGTGTGGCAGGAGTGCAGGGGTGGGTGCTGGTCAGGGAGGGGGTCAGGACTGTGGGAGGGGGGTGGGCCGGAGGGAAAGCAGAGAAGCCAGGGCTGCCTGCGGGTCTGAGGGCCTGGAGGGGGTAAGAAGGAAGAGCTGGAGGCAGTCGCCTGGGGCTCAAGGCTCCCAAGGGGGAACTCACACCAGCGGCTGATGCGACCCTGGGGCAGCCTGGGCCATGCGGCAGAGCCAAGGTCATTGGTAATCAGGGAATTTGGGTGGAACAATGTCTGGGATATTTCAGTAAACTTCAAGTAGAGCAGACACACACAAAGAGCACACATGGGCAGCCTGCTGAGTTCCCACCACCTTCCTCCTTCAGCTGAGGAGCTGAATGTTGGGGGCGCCTGGGCGGCTCAGTCGGTGAGGCGTCTGCCTTCAGCTCAGGTCATGATCCCGGGGTCCTGGGATCGAGCCCGGCATTGGGCTCCCTGCTCAGCGGGGAATCTGCCTCTCCCCCTCTCTCTGCCCCTCGCCCCACTTGAGGTCTCTCTGTCTCTCAAATAAACAAAATCTTAAAAACAAACAAACAAACAACTGGATGTTATGTCACCAGCACCCCAGAAGCCCCCCCTTGGGCGGCCGCTGCCTCCCAGACACAGATTGGAACAGACTCCAGCGACTCAGAACCCCTCTTGTTGGGGGCTTCTTTCCTTCCCTGTTAACACTGGTGAGGGTCTCCGTGACGCCGTGTGTCCTCAGGGTCCTTTGCTCTCCCAGCTGGACGAGTTCCCCAAGGAACTAGGAAACTAATTCCCTAGTCCCTTACTGCTGATGGTTATTTGGGCTGTTCCCAGTTGGGGAAGCTTCTAGCTCTATCGGTGTTCTAGTGGGTCCCAGGGCGTGAGCCCCACTGTAGCAGGTACTGCAAGGTCTTCCAAAGTGGCGGCCGCACCCCCTCGGGGTTCTTTAGGTACCCCAGGGTAATGGCAGGTGCGGGAGACTAGGCAGGGTACCAGGGGGATGGGAGGACGGCGCGCGTCGAGAAGGATCTCTTGCTTGTCTGGGTTGGTTTTTGCTACAGGTGACCAGCTGGAACGCAGAAGGACTTGACTCTCACGTCTGGATCTGGGGGTTTTGTCCAGAGCACTCTGGAAAGAGGTGTGCTTGGTTAGGTCTGTGGAGGAGGTCATTCTCGAGGGCAGGTTGTAGAGGGGTTTCCCTGGGTCAGTGGCTTGCCTCTGTCTGCACAGTGAGGTCTGAATAGTGCTTGCCTCTCCCGTCTCACTGGCTCTGCTAACTGCCCATCCTGGAGCCAGATTTGGGCATCTCTCCTGAGGCCCCTGGGTCACTCACTGGCTCTCTGCCCCCACCAGCGGTTGGTTGCCTCTCCTGCCCCCCACGACTTGCTGGGAGGCTCTAAGCAGGTAGTTCAGCCTCTCTGAGCCTCAGTGTCCTCTGTAAAATGGGGTTCATACTCACTGGGCGGGGCTCTCATGTGGATTAAGATACTCTTCAGCACACAGCAGGGGCTACAAACGGCAGCGCTCTCGGGTGGCAGGAGCTGGAAGGACCCTCCGAGGTGGTGGTGTCCGATCCTCCAGAGCACAAAGGGTGAACGCCTGCGCCCAGCCAGGCAGAGCCAGAACGGGGATTAGAGCCGGACCCCTGAGGTTTAGCCCTGTGTACGTCCCCCAGATTCCGGGCCCTCAATCAGTCACTGTAATCCCCCGCGTGCAATGTGTCACTCTGATGTTTGACCCTCAGCAGGCGGGGACAGGGCGGGCAGCGGCACAGCCGTGCAGGTTCCATCCTGCTGGTGTAACACAGAGGCGGGGCGGGGATTATAAATCGGAGAGGACATCCCATGTTCCCCAGTGACACCTGCCACAGCAGCCAAGCGGGCCGGAGTCCCAGATTTCCCTGCCTCCCGTGACTGCTGACGACCTCCAGGGTGAGTGGCTCTGCGGTGGAAACATTGGGCCCCTGCTCAGAGTCCTGGTAAGGGCCCCCCCACCTCCCACTCCTCCCCCAACCCTGGGCTCCCAGGCTTGAGGAACAGGAGCTGCTCTGCTTGGGGCTTCCGGGCATGTGGAGGAGGGAGGGCGAGACCATCATGGGAGACAGGTCCAAGGCGCCGTAGGGACAGTCAGATGCCCTCCAGGCCTGCTCCTGCCTACCTCCCCAGACGCCCCTGATCCTCCCGATGCCCTCATGTGTGCGTGGTCCAGTCTGAGGCCCTCTGAGTCAACACGAAGGCTCCTTGAGGACCCACTTCGACTAAGGGTCTTTTTCTCCGGGGCCGACGACTGAAGCAGCCTAAGAAGCCGGACCCACCCCATCTTACAGGCGAAGGACGGGGAAGCCCCTTCCTGGGCAGGTGAGACGGACCGACCCACGCCTCTCATCGTTGCGGTAGACGCGGTCACTGGCCACCCCTCCCACCGCCTCCTGAGACTTAGATATACCCGGAGGTCAATGAGGCGAGGATCTGGAGGTTTGGAAGGGCTGCTCCGTGGGAACTTCTGGCCGAGAGGGAAAGATGGGGACAGGGCACCAACATTTACAGCTCCCAGAATCCGCGCTGGGACTCGCCCAAACCCAGGTCCGGCTAACAAAGAGGCAAGAGGCGAGGTGTACCCGCACCCTGGCCTGCTCCTGTTGGAGTTGAAGACCGCGCCCGTGACCCTCACTGCTCTCCGGCAACAGGTGCCAGAGGACCCTTGTAGGTGAGAAGGCCACTTCTGAAGTTGGGGCATCCCCAGGAGACACCAGCAGCCAAGATGTCCACACAGAGCACACACGACCCGGAGCCCGAGGCCTTGGACCTGCAGCCTGGGACCCCAGAGGCCCCCAGCCGCCAGCGGCGCCACACGCTTCCCGCCAGTGAGTTCCGCTGCCTCACTGCGGAAGATGCCGCCCGCGTGTTTGAGATCGAGCGCGAAGGTGAGCGGCCCCGCCGGGGGGGGGGGGGGGGGGGGGGGGGGGGGGGGGGTCTGAATGCCGACATACTCTGCCACGGCTGCCCCTTCGGAGGAGCCCCTGTCCTCGGTGGCTGGGCCCCCGGAGGAGCAGATTGGCCGTGCATTTCTGTGTGTGCGTGCCTGCGTGGGTGTTCAAGAAGGCGGGGATGGGAACCGCCCTGGATCCCGTTTTCTTGCGGGAGAGGGTGGGGGCGGGGAGACCCCAACCGGGGCTGCTGAGCAGATGCTTGCTGCCACTCAGTCACCCGCCGCGCCTCCCCCTGCAGCCTTCATCTCCGTCTTGGGCACCTGCCCCTTGTATCTGGACGAGGTCAAGCATTTCCTGACCCTGTGTCCAGAGCTGTCCCTGGGCTGGTTCCAGGAGGGGTGCCTCGTAGCCTTCATCATCGGCTCGCTTTGGGACCAGGAGAGACTCACTCAGGTGAGGGCAGGCTGGGGCTGGGACGCCCAGCTGCTGGAAACCTCTGGAAGGGAGGCTGCCGCCCGGGGCCCTGGCTTCTCTTGCTCGGGAGGCAGAGGAGCCCGGGGCTGGAATGTCTCCCTCTGGTCTTCTCCCGGGTCGAAGGACTTTGGGGCTCACAGGCCTTCATGAAGGGTCCTCCAAGGGGCGGAGGGTAGGGTACCCACTGGGGGCCCTCCACGGGTGGGGAGGGAGCCCCGTTCGGAGGCACTCGGGAGGCAACTTGCTCCTGGCCCGGCGGGGGTAGCTGGGAGGCAGGGGTGGGCGGAGATGGAGCCGGACTCACATCCCTGCTCATTCCCAGGAGTCGCTGATGCTGCACCGGCCCGGGGGCCACACTGCCCACCTGCACGTGCTGGCCGTGCACCACGCTTGCCGGCGGCAGGGCAAGGGCTCCACACTGATGTGGCGCTACCTGCAGCACCTGGGCGGCCAGCCGGCGGTGAGCCGGGCCGCGCTCATGTGCGAGGACAGACTGGTGCCCTTCTACCAGGGGTTCGGCTTCAGCCCCGTGGGCCCGTGCGCCGTCACCCTGGGCTCGCTCGCCTTCACGGAGCTCCACTGCTCCATGCGAGGCCACGCGTCCCGGCGTCGCAACAGCGGCTGCTGAGCCCGGCGCCCTGCCCTCCCGGCTGCCACCCGGCCCCAGGGTCCCCTTCTCTCCCCAGCCCAGGCTGCCTGCAGAACGGTGCCGGAGGTGGGGCTGGGTTGGGAACTGGGGACAGTAGGTGTCCCCGGACCGCCTTGGTGACTCCCCCATTCGCAGGAACCAATGGGGGACCCTCTGGGCAGACAGCCTCCTCATCCTCGTGCGAGGTGCCTGGTGCTCAGAAGACCCTTCTCCCTAGCCTCAGGGGTTCCCCTTCTCGTCCTCGGCCCCGGAACAGGGGGGAGCTGGGCGCAGGGCAGTGCGGGGGTTATCTCCAGCTCCCCCCATGAGCCCCCACCCCTCGCCTCAGACACCCCGGATCCTCTTCTAATAAAGAGTTGTGTTGCATAACCTCCCAGGTGGCTTCCTGCGTGGGGTGAGGGCTGCAGGTGAGGTACAGTGAACCGACCAGGGCTGGCCTCCCCCCGCCCCCCCCACCCCGTCTCTGCCGGGGCAGCCAGCCCCTCCATGCCCCTGGGATCCAAGACTCTGACCGGCCCTCTCAAGGGACCCCCCCGAGGCTTTCCATGGGACCCCAAACCTGATTTCTGGTCCAACCAACCCTCCCCCCCGAGGTTTTCCACCATCCTTTTGGGCCCAAGCAAGCCCTGCCCCTGAGCTCATGGCTGACCGCCCCCATCAACAGAGTCCCAGCTTTCACTCTGCCAGGACCCCTCAACTCACAAAATGATACTTCTAGAGACTACCATTTACTACATTTGAGTCTTCATCCATATAAAGTTAGCGTTACTTTTAAAAATTAGAACCATAATATAAACCAGTAGAAAAAGGCCTGACTGAGCCTCGGGCAACCCTGGGAGCAGGTCCTTGAGGCGGCCCGCCCCCGCCCCGACCTGAGCAGGAGGGAGGCAGAGAGGGGTAGGGCTGGCCTTCTCAGAGCCAGCCCACAGGGCAGAACACTGACTCGAACGGAGGCCCAGGACAGAGAGAAGGCGGCCTCACTTTGCCACCAGCAAGCAGAGGCTCTCAGCTTCCCAGCCTCGCTGTGTCTCTGTGCTCCGGCCTCTGCCCCAGACCATGGCAGAGCCCGTCCCACATGGCCGGTCCAGGAGCATGAAGGGCGGGCTCGCTGGGCCACTGCTGAATGAGGGGCACAGGCTCATAGGGCAGGGGCGAGAACTTGGTGGGAACCCTGGCCACGTCCCAGTGAGGGCGCATGCACGGTAATGGTGTGTGCGTGTGGCGGGGGGGGGGGGGGGGCCGGCACCAGCAGGGGCGGAGGGAGGAGATCGGCAAAGCCCAGGACCTTGGGAAGGAGAGAAGCCCATGTCGCCGCAAGGGTCCTGCCGGCAGGGGAGCAGCAGAGGAGCACGTGATCAGGGGGTCCCCCAGACTGAGGAAGGGGGGCCTCCCTCCCCGGAGGAACCAGCCTCTGTGACTGTCCCTGTGCAGTCGGCGTGGCTGGCGGAGGGAGGGCCGGGGCCCCCCGACGGCGGGTGTCCAGGGCACGGGCTGGGGCGCTCCACAGACAGGCAGCCCATCCCTCGGGGGTCAGTGCAGCACCTGGTCCAGCTCGTACTTCTCGCAGAAGCGGCTGGTGAAGGGCAGGCAGGTGAGGTACTCGATCCAGGGCCAGTGGATGGGGTAGACGTAGAGCCAGATGACGAGGGAGGTGAAGAGGCCGGCAAAGACCAGCAGCGACACTAGGATAAGGGCACGTTTGCGGTACTTGTCGCTGGTGCCGAAGGTGATGTAGGGCAGGAAGGCGAAGGCCAGCAGCAGGCCGCTGAGGAAGCCGAAGATGTGGGCGATGTTGTCGATCCAGGGCAGGAGGCCACAGATGAACAGGAAGAGCACGATGGCCGACAGGTTGAGGAAGGCCTTCCAGGGCCGCTCCAGCAGCTGCCAGCTCTGGAAGAGCTCCACGAAGAGGCAGGCGAGGAGGCCAAACTGCGAACCCGCCGGGCCCACCTGGGGCAGGGCGGGGAGGGGAGCGGCGTCAATCCCAGGGGCCCGGCGCAAAGTCGGGGTGCAGCCGGGCGGTGGGAGCACCAGGACCCGGCTCCTCCCAGGGCAGGGGACCCGACAGCTGAGGCTCCCAGACCAGAGCCGGCCTTGCTGCACCCACCCTTTCTGCCAACACCGAGGACTGGCCGCGTGCCCAGTGCGTGGCCTGTGCTGTAAGCAGGACAGACAGGCCTACAGCAGGCAGCAGACGGCGGGATGGACAGACACCGAACAAGCCAAGGGCATGGGGTTGAACCGATCGGAAACCTGTCCCTGTTTCTGTGGGTCACGAACTGTTGCACGTTGCAGATTTCATACTGCTCAACCCACAGACACATGACATACGGCAAGGCAAGGGTTACGGTCACGAAGAGAAATGAAGTAGAGAAAGAGAGCAAAGCGGGGGACAAGGGCTGGGAAGGTCTTTCTGGAGGTGATGCCTGAGCGTGATGCAAAGGCATCGCTGTCCGCTGCCCCCGGGGACTAGGGGATCAGCCAATAAGCCCACAGCTTAGCTGTCCATCTGCTGTCTGGCCCAGGAGGGGCCGCGCATCCCTCTGGCGGCTCCGGGGGGGAAGGGCGGAAGCAGCAGAGCTGGCCCTCCCCGCCCTGTCCCCGTCCCTACCTCCGCCCGGTATGGGAGGAAGATAGCACTGGCGAGGTTGCCGGTGATGCCACTGAGGATAAAGATGACGGCAATGCGGTGCCAGCCGGCCAGCTTCTCCAGGTCCCGCAGGATGGTCATTTGGAAGACCACAGACACGAGGCAGTGCACCACGCTGGGGAGTGGGGCACAGCAGGCGTCAGCTGCCCCCTATCTGCCCCCCGCTGCCAGCCAGGAGTCCTCATCCACGGGCCAGAGCGGGGGAGGGGGGAAGGGGGGGGCACGCGGGCAGTGCAGGGGGCACAGGGGTGTGGGGGGAGGGGAGGGCAGTGAGGAGCCTTTTACCCTGCGTGGAGGAACAGAGACAGCCAGAGCCTGTAGAACTGATCGGGGACCTCGGGGTTGAGGAAGGGCAGCAGCCCGCACACCTTGTCCAAGCAGTGCACCTGACGGCAAGCACAGGGCAGTCAGTGCCTGTGGCCTCGCTGGCCCCGATGTGGGGGTGGGGGGGGGCACAGATCTGCAGGCGGTGGGGGGACACATGGCCACCGTGCTCACCTCCTCACGCCTGGGGCCCCGGCAGGCCCCACCTTACCTGGGAGCAGAGTGTTGCCTCTTCGTGGAAATAGCCGTGCATGAACTCACAGTACTCCCGGGTGGTGATCTCACAGCTGCGGGCCAGGGAGGCAAGGGGATCCGTCACAGCCCCGAGGGCCCCCGCCCACTGGCAGGAAGGGGTGCCCCTCTGCGGGGACCCTAGCTCTGGGGCAGGCTCCCCTTCATCCCGCTCACACCATGGGCGACCCCTGAGTTGAGGAGGGAGGATACTAGCCCGGGGGGTGGGGGGTGACCGAGGGGCACGGGGCGGGCTGACCTGCCCTTGGTGCCAATGCAGCAGGGGCGGCCCTTGATCTGGCAATCCATGTGTAGGAAGCCGGTGCGGTTACTCCGGGCCTGCTCGGTGCAGATCTGCAGGGGGCGAGGGGGGACGCCCACACTGGGTTGGGCCCCTGCGGCGGCAGGCACCCTACCCCCGGCCCTTCCTAGACCATTCTCCACCCCAGACACTCACTGGCCACTTGGTGATGTCATCGGGCCAGATGTGGGCGCCGCTCGAGGCTGGCTCCTCGCAGGTTCTGGAGGCAGAGGTCAGAGGGGGCAAAATGAGGAGCTGTGGACGTCCCCCCAGCCTGTCACACCCACCCGCTAACATCCCCGGGGGAAGGCATATAGCACACTCAACCCTGTCTTCTCACAGCCCAGCTGGGCCGCCCTGGGACGGTACCTGGGGTCTTGGTGGCACACTGCCCCTGATGTCCGCTTCTGGCCCAGATCAGACTTATCCATGGGGGGCCCCGTATCATCCTGCCACTTGACAAAAGTGGCTAAGGTCTCCTGGAGGATGAAGGAAGGTTGGTTACGTCTAGGATCACATCATATCTGTTAAAGTGAGCAAGGGACCCTCTGGATGGGGGCTCTTCCCCTGGTCCCCAGGGCTCAGGCCCATCTCCCAGGACCTCCACCCCTCGCTGATGTTCCTAGGACCTGGGAACATCACTTCCTTCACTTCTCCGGGGCTGGGGAGGTCGGCACTCTCCCTGCGCTGGGCCATGTACGGGGGTGTATGGGGCCTGGAAGGAGAGGGGGACGTGGTCACTGTCCGTGAGGGCCCCTCCGCTATGCCAGGGGCAAGGGACGGTGGTGTGCAGGGCCAGAGTCGGGCTGGCAGGGGCTGGAGGGCCTGGCCCCACCGAGCAGTCCTTCCGCTGGGTCTGAATGCAGCCCGAGTGGTCGTTCTGAACACAGCAGCCCGAGTCCCGCTCTAGGTCTCGCTCCCGAAGCACCAGCTGCTCGATCTGCTGGTCCTTCCGGATGCAGGGGGAGAACTTGGCTCCCAGGTGGATCAGATCAATCTGGGGGAGGGCAAAGAGTGAGCCTGGGCCCAGAGCTGGCCACTCGCTAGTCTCCCCTGCAGGTCCCCAGATGAGAGGGGCTCCTGGGCGGGCGACAGGGCCCCAGGGTTCCCTGCTGAGAAGCTGCCCATCCCTCTGGGCTCCTCACCGAGCTGGGGCCAATCCAGAAGTTCTCCTGCTGGATGTACTTCACGCTCTCATACACACCTTTGTTCCTGAGCACCTGGTGCAGGGGCGAGGGGGGGCGGTCAGGGGTTTCCGCATGCCAGGGTAGGGACCCCAGCGTGGGGCTGAGAGGTAAAGCCATGCTGAGCCCAGAGCACCCTCCTGCATGGGCCAGGCTGTGACCACGGGAGGGACTCCAGGGCCGATGACGCTGATGTCTCTCGGGGGTCTCAGGACCCCCTGAGGGGAGCCCCCTTCCTTAGCCTGACTCACCAGCTGGGTGGTGACGTGCTGGGCAAAGCCCACAGGAGCAATGCCGTACGTGCAGATCACCAGCAGTGTGATGATGATGTGGACGAAGGTCAGCCAGTAGGTGAAGTAGGGCCTGGGGACAGAGGCCCTGGGTCAGCAGAGCCAAACCCACATCCCAACCTCAGCCTGCTAAGCTCAGCCCCCGTCAGCTCTCAGTTGCTCTCTCCCTTCCCCTTCTGTTCCCCTCCAACTCATCCTTCACCACGGTGACTTTGAAAAGGCACCCCAGGTCTCTCTCCCAGCTTAAACCCTTAGATGGCTTCCCGCTCCCCCTGGAGTAAAGTCTGACATCACCGCCTCCTGCTGGCTGCAGGGCCTTACTGCACCTGCCCGCTTTCCCTTAACAGCTCCTGCAACAAACCGTGATCCCTGCAGCCCCAGGGCCTTTGCACCTGGCATTTCCTTTGCCAGGGATGCTCTTCACATCTCTCTCTACCCGGCTACATGCTGGCTGCAGCCCTCCCTGCCGGCCGTCCACTCATGCCCTGTCCTCCTGGGACACTTGCTACACTTGTTACTCATTATTTTGGTTTTGGGTTTGATGTCGATGGGGTCACCACCGGTGGTACACGGTGAGAACTGCCCCTCCCCAAACCTCTGGTTTCCCCCCGACCGTCCCCTCACTCATAGAGCTTCTAACTGTCCCTCTGGCCCCCGCTGCACCCCCGTCCCTCCTGCCAGAGCTGTTCCAGGGCTCAATGAATCCTCGATGGCTGTTGGGGGCGGGACTAAGGACACAGGCCAAGTGAGCCAGGAGGGTGAAGAGGCAGCAAAGGGCCCAAGAAGCCTTCCCAGGCGACTCGAGTGCTCGTGGGGACACCCTGAGGGCCTGTCCCCACTCTCCTCTCCCACACCTGCTGAATACGGGGTGCCGTAGGTGAGGGACCCTCGGGGGGATGGGGCGGTTGTCCGCGCTTCCCGTCCGCCTACCGCGGAGGGACTCCGGAGGGCGGGGCGCTCAGCGGGCAGCCCCGAGCAGGCAGCCCCGGGCCTGCGGGCCGCTCACCGGTGGCTGTCGAAGCTCTCCAGCTGGCGCTGCACGGTGCTGCTGATGCTGCGGCGGTAGCTCCGGTTCAGCCAGTTGCCCACCACGCCCAGCCCGTAGTGCCGCTTCTTGCGGTCGAAGGCGAAGTGCTTCACCTTGGAGGCGATGCGCTTGCCGCGCCTGGCCCCGTCCACCGGGCCTCGGCCGTGCTCCTTCTTCCTGGGGGTGGGGACGGCTCTCAGCCTGCTGCCCCCACCCCCCATGTCCCAGAAGGGGGCTCGGGGGGGAGGCACTGGGGGTCTGGGGAGCCCTCCCGAGCTGCGCCTTCTCCCTGTGCCCCGGAGGAAGGATGCCCAGACTCACAGAGGCGTCTGCACCCCATCGGGGGAGACTGGGGAGGCCGAGCGAGGGATGCCCCGGAAGTAGCTGGCCGAGAGTGGGGGAGACTCAAACACGTCATCGGGCATGGAGCTCATTTCCTCCTGTGGTGGGGGACACAGAAAAAGACAGGACCTCAGTTCAAGGACAGGACAAAGCTAGATAGATGGGCTCTTTGGGAGGGAAGCGGAAGGCTCGTGCCCATCCACCCTGACCGTGGCTTTCCAGGCTGGCCCCCCACCCTGCCAGGTCCTCCACAGGAAGACAGGGCCCAGGAGTTCCACAAGGTGGCCCATCCCATCCCACCCATGGGCCTTTGGATCCCTCAGGGGCTCCCCGCAGAGCACAATCAAGGCCAGGCCACCCCATGCCCTGTGCCCGAGACCCACACCCCATGCTTGCCTTACTAAAAAATGAGGAGTCAAATGTGTCTGCGCCATCCACCACGTCCTCCTCCAGGAAGCTGGGGTAGGCGAAGCTGCGTTTGACCACGCGGCACCGCTGACCCGCGGCATCCAGCACGGAGCGGCCCTGTGATGGGGCAGAGGCCCGGCCATCAGGCCCAGATCAGGGGCCACTACCCCTGCCCCCTCCAAAGGAACTGTGAAGCCCGTCCTCCCGGGGCAGTACCCTGGGAGATGGGACCCTGGACCCTGCCCAGAGCATGGAGCGAAGCTTCCATAGCCCCGAACCCACCGCTCTCTCCAAGATGTTCAGTTATTCTCACCCTGCTGACCTCCTTACCTCTGGCTGGGGCGGCTCCCTCCCGCGCACTCATTCTGCACCCTCGCCCCCCACACTCAAGCCATCTGCCCCCGCTGCAGCTTCCTGGCACCGCACTGCGGGCCCACGTCTGCCTCTGGGACTCCAGTCGGTGGCTTCTCCTCCCATAAACCCCCACCCACTAAAATCCGATCAAACCAGCGCTGCTCCCCTCATGGGCGGGGCCCCCTCCACCTCCAGGCCTTTGCATGGGCCCTTCCCTCCCCTGAGAATATGGTTCCTTTCCTTCCTTCCCTGGGGAGCTTTCCCTTATTTTTCCGGACTCCAGCCCAAGTGCCTGTCCCAACGTCAGCCCCTCTCCTACGCAGGCGCCCCTCTCATCACGCTGAGTAGTGATACCGGCCCCCTCGCGGCTGGGAGCCCTTCCAGGGTGCGCCACTGGCTCGGTCCGCCCCACAGTCCCCGCGCCCAGCACATCACAGGCGCCGAGTGAACTTGGGTGAAGGGTGGTCCCTACACAGGTCACTTCCTACTTTCCCAGCTCGGGTGGGTGCAGAAACCGGCTTCTAGAACTGTGGAGAGCTGGGGCTGGGAGGACATGGGCGGGGCTCCTGGGCTGCAGGGCCCCTCCCTCTGCCCTCGGCACAGTCTGGCGGGGTTGGGAGGGGTGTTCTGGGAAGAGGGGGGGAAGGGGGCGCCGGGCAGAGGCGGGGAGGCACCCTTACCTTGAGGAGGGCGGCGGCAGCCTGAAAGCTCATGTGGGCCACAGACGTCCTCTTGCGGCGGGGCAGGTGGGAACAGCCGGAGCGGACGCTGCTGAAGGAGGTGAGGGACAGGACCCCTGGGGTCAGTGGCGGGTGCGGGGCATGGGGCCTGTCCACCTCGTCGGGGTGACGGAACGCCCGTCCTCGGGCCAGGGGGTCCACAATCTGGAAGGGAGGGCAGGGGTGAGCAGAGCCAGGGCTCCCGGGGCCGAGGCACCTGCCACTCCCCACCCCCCCGCCCCGCCCCCACCGCCGCCAGGGGAGCCCACCTTGGGCATCCTGCAGGGCTTGGGCGACTCGGCGCCCTGGAAGGAGGGCACCTCCTGGCTGGGGAGCTCCAGGTCGCGCTGGCACGAGGGCTTGAGCCGGCCGTAGCGCACGCTGCAGTGGTGGAGGCTCCGGCGCTGCCAGTGCTGCCGCTTGGCCTCCCAGTCGCCGCTGACCCCGAACCACTGGGCCGTGCCCCTGCGGGAGCACACGGAGCCGTGGCCACCGGGCCTCCACGACGCCCACGGCCGGACGGGGAGTGCGCGCTGGCGGGGGTCCCGGGAGGGGTGGGCAGGGCAGGTGAGGCGGGAGGGGCTGGGGGAGGTGTGTGCTGGGGGGCCGGGGGACGGGCACGTGTGCCTGCCGTGCAAGGGGCAGACTGGCTCCCCCTCTGGCTCCTGGGTTGGTACCCGATGACCAGACGGAGAGGGGTAAAGAGAGTCCGGGGCCAAGCTGGGCTGGGCAGGCTTTGGGGGCCCTCCTGAGGGTCAGAGCCTCCCCTGCAGCCCTGGCTCCTTGAACCCACAGCCTCCAGACTGTAACTTTCTACAAGACACCTTGGGCTCCAGCTTCCTTCCCCTGCCCACCCCCTGACCTCCTGCAAATATGCAGGTTCCAGCCCTGCCCTATTCCTTCTTCTCAGAAGGGGACACAGGGGCCGGCCCAGCAGAGGTCCCCAGGGCTGCTGGGGGCAGGAAGGTGCTCACTTGCGAATGCTCTGGGACAGGGAGGCCTGGCGGCGGAAGCCAGGGCGCTTCTCCGAGCTGCCCTCCTGCCATCGTCCCCGCGGCTCCTGGAGGCTGACACTCTTCACGTAGGCTGGGTTCCTGGGCCTCTGTGGGAGGCAGGGCAAGAGGTCAGGCTGGGACTCGGTGGAGCCCAGACCCTGGGCTGGCACTTCTTCCGTCCCCTACACCAGAACCCTGAGAACACACCTCGCTCCTAAGGTACACGCCTGAGCTGCTGTCCTTCCGACTGTAAAGTCACTTTCTCTCCACTCTTCAAGGAACCCTAACGTGATTGCCCAACTCCCTGACCAGGGCTCCCCCTTGGCTCCCCGTATGCAAAACAGCCCCCGGGGTGAGTGGGCGCCACCAACACAGGACCCCTTTTATGCCCAGGACACTGCTTCGAGGCTGCTCTCAATAAGCCCTTTATGGAGCGCTGGTCCAGCCCGTCTTCATTTCCATTCTCCACGGGAGCTGGGCGCTGCGGGGCCAGCTGCTGATGCCCTGACCCCCGGGTCTGCCAGCCCCTGGGTGGGGGGGTAGGAAATGGAAACCGCCGGGACTGGTAGAACCAGGAGCCTTCCTCAAGGACTGTGGTCCCGGTCTCCCCGTCCACGACCACCGGGACACGCAGCTCCTGGGCACAGGGCTCATTCCAGTGACACGGGCGGGGAGGGAGGGGGCGCAGGCCTAAGTCACTGAGGCTCAGGCAGAAGGGGCCGCCTCCGGCCCAGTGGTATCGCATGGGCACAGCTGTGGCTCCCCAGTGAGCCTCCAGGCTGCCCCCTTACCTGGGGCAGCATGCTGGCCTGCTCGCCCGGCGCCGGGTTCTCGGGAGGTGGGATGGTGATGGACAGGTTGGGCGGCTTCCGGCTCTGCAGGCGGCTGCTGGACACAGAGGACACGCTCTCGCCATTCTTGTCAGCGGAGGCCATGGTGGGCTGGGGCAGGGCGACTGGGATGGAAACAGGGAGAGGGGGTATGAGCGTGTCAACAGGTGGCAAGACAGGAAGGGACCTGGGGGCCCCGGTGCCAGGTGGGTGGCCCAGGCTGAGAACCACCTGCAGAATTGCCTAACTCTGGGGTCCAAACCGCTGCCTGGGCAGAGGCCGACTCTGAACTGGGTGGGGTCCGATGTAGGTCTATTTCCATCCTTTGTTTGCATTCCACGCCCGGAGGGGTCTGGGGAATCCCCACCTTTCCACCTCCTTCCCTTGGTGGTCTCTCTGCTTCGGGCAAGAACCACACCCAGAAAGGAGCCGAGGGCAAAGGACAAAGCTACAGTGACCTTGGCCGCCTGGTCACCCTGGTCAACATAGGCCAGGGGCCAGAGGGCAGCTTCCTTGACTTTAGGGCAGGGCTTGGGGGAGGACAAGAAGGCTCCAGGGTAACCCAGTGCCCTACCCGCAAACAAGAGGTCCACAGCTGTACGGGGAGCAGGCGGTTCTCCGAGGAGCCGTCCCTGGGTTCCTAGCGAGGAAGTGGTAGTTCAGCCTCATTACCAGACAGACGGGAAAGCCACTGTGCTGGTTCCTGTCCCCTGGGCTGCCTGGTTCCTTTTTCAAAGGTAACTGAAACTGCCACCTGTTTGTACTTTGATCTTTCCGTGGAGGAAAAACGTTAATCCCAGCGATAAAGGTGGCATATGCTTATTGCAGAAACAAAACACAAAAATGACTCCGATGATTATAAAGCAGCAAGTGAACTCAGGGTCTGCCCGTCACCCCGTCTTCCAAGAAAGAGCCTCTTTGCACCCGGAGAAGGATACACGTACTTAGAATTTTACACGCTCACACCATATCCTTTCTTCCGTCGGCTGCACATCAATGCATACAGACAGATCTACCTTTTTTTTATTTTTAAAGCAGGCTCCACACCCAGCGTGGAGGCCCACAGGGAGTCTGAGCTCACGACCCTGAGAGGGAGACCTGAGCCAAGATCAAGACTGGGATGCCCGGCCAACGGAGCCCCCCCAGGCGCCCCTACCTTACCTTTCTTGACTGCTGAAAAGACTTCGCTGAGTGGAATGCACCAAGATTTAACCAGACTGATGGCTGTTTGGTGTGTGTTTGGCATTTGGGACTCCTGTCCAGTGTTAACCAAAGCCCTTGCCTAGACCGTGCACCTGTCCCAGTGCTGCCCCAAAACGAACTTCTAGAAGTGGAACTGCTGGGTTGGAGAGTAAGTTCAGCCTGAATTTCAGTGGATCCTGGGAAATGGCCCTGCCAAGAGGAGGGGGCAGTTTACCCCTCTTCCCTGCCCCCGCCTAGATCTGGGGCTTGTCCATACTCGCTCGTGGCCCCCACTCCCACCTCCCCTCCGATTCCACCAGAATCGCCGCTCTGCCCGTGCTTTCCTCCTCCCTTCCTCATTCACTTTGCTCTTTCTCTGGCTGAAACCCTTCGCTTTCTCCTCTCCCCACTTCCCGAAGCTGCTGGAGCTGACCTTGTTTCCCTTCTCCCAGCACAAGACCAGGGACTCCACATCCACCTGCCGACACAGTGCTGACCCCGGGTGTGCGGAGACCCGGGGAGAGTCACATGGGAGCCCTCTAGGTAAGGGCTCGTGGGACCGACGTGTGACCGAAAGGTGACGCAGCAACCACGTGTGGCCTGAGTCCGTCAGTCCCCTCCATCTCTACGCAGCCCCCCAGAGCCAGCATCTTCTCTCCACGGCAGAGTCACAGCAGCCTCCTGACCCCTCCACCTGCTGCCCCTCGCGTCCCCAGCCTCATGACCATCCTCCATGCAGCAACGGACATCACCTTTTAAAACCACCAATCACACCACGTCTCTCTCTGCTCAACACCGTCCCAGGATTTCCCGTTCTCACCTCAAGTCCACGCTTCTCACTGGGGTTTCTGGGCCCCGAGTGGCTCTGCGTCCTCCTCGCCCTTGAACCCGCCACTCTGAGCCCCTCCCTGTCTAGCACCTGCTGAGTTCTGCTAGGAGGCGCCGAGGGGTCACGGTCAAAAGCATGGGACCTCTCAGTGGCTGTTGGTTGAGCATCTGCCTTTGGCTTGAGTCATGATCCCAGGGTCCTGGGTGTGGGTCCCGCATCCGGCTCCCTGCTCAGCGAAGAGCCTGCCTCTCCCTCTCCCTCTGCCTCCTGCTCCCCCTGCTTGTGCTCCCTCTCTCCCTCTCTGCCAAATAAATAAAATCTTAAAAAAAAAAAAAAAAGAAAAAAAGCATACTGCCACTCACTGGGTGGTCTGGCCTTGACCTGATCTCGACCATGAGTCACCCGCATCCTCACTTTGTAAGGAGGAAAAGACCTCCCCCAGGAGAGGCGCCCTGAGCATCAAATGAGAGAATGCATGACGCACACCTGGGCAGTGTATGCACACAGAAACTTGTTCTAGAATGTTCACAGCAGCATGGTCATCAGAGCCAAAAGGTGCAAACAGCCCAGAGGCCCAACGACAGACCAACAGAGAAACAAAGGGTGTTCCATGCACATAATGGGATTTTGAGTCAGCCAGAAACAGGAGAGCAACACCGACACGGGGTCCAGCACGGCTGAACCTAAGGATGTTATGTGAAGTGAGAGAAGCCGGACAAAGACCACATGCTCTGGGAGTCCATTCATATGAAAGTCTGGACAGGCCAGGGGTAGGGGGACAGCAGCTAAAGGGTGGGTCTCATTCTCAAGCGATGGAAGGTGGCACAGACCTGTGAATATACCAGAAACCATTGAATCGTACACTTTCTTTTTTTTTAAGATTTAATTTATTTATTTGACAGAGAGAGAGAGATAGCGAGAGAGGGAACAGAAGCAGGGGGAGTGGGAGAGGGAGAAGCAGGCTTCCTGCTGAGCAGGCAGCCCCATGCGGGGCTCGATCCCAGGATCCTGGAATCATGACTGAGCTGAAGGCAGATGCTTAACGACTGAGTCACCCAGGCATCCCTGAATTATACACTTTAAATGGATGTAGTTTATGTGGATTAAATGGACTAAATGTGAATTATAGCTCAATGACGGTGTTGAAAAAGTCTCAGGCAGGTACTCCATGAACATTCGGCCTCTGCCTGTGTTCATCTTTCTATCCTCATATCAGATCATCACACAATAGAGCAGGTGGCTCCTTCCTATCATTCTGGTTCCAGCTTGGGTGCCACCGCCTCCAAGGAGCCCTTCCTGACTGCCCAAAGCAGCTCTCCCGCTCCTGCTTCAAGCCTCTCCATGACTTTACCCTGGTCACCTTCCTCTCTCTGCCATATTCCCTGCGGTACCACCCCATCCAGCAGAGTACTGGCCCACAGGTAGTATCCGTACGTATTGGCTGAAAAATAAAAAAGCAAGCAAAGCGGCGGGTGCCTTGGGTCCAGCCCGCGTGGCTACCCGGCGTCCTACCTTCGGGGTTTGGACTGAGCTCAGTGCTTCCCGGGTCTTGTTGCAGGGGTCTTCAGAGCATGTTCTAGTCCTTCCCTCACTCCATGCAGATGCTCTGGTGTCCGTCCAGCTTCAGCTCCGAGTAAAGGTGGACAGATGCCAAGATAAGAGGCTTCCAGGCCAAACAGGGCCGCTCACTTGGTGCACACAGCCTATAGAGAGGGAAGGGCAGGTTCAAGCAGGCGTGCTGGAACAATGCATCTTTCAATCTTCTTGACCTCAGTCTCTGCACCTATGAAATGGGGATAATCCCACAGGCCTCATGGGTGAGGGATTAAGACATCTGTTCTCCTGCAGTAAGGACCTCCACTCTGGGCTGGGAATCCCAAATCAGGGCAGTCCCTATTTTTTGTGTGCGTCAATGTAACGTCATGAGAAACGTGTTGGCTTCTTCTGATTAAGACTTCCTTTCGAATGGAGTAAGATGGATGTTGAAGGCGCGTTCAAATGAGTTACAAGTCTTTCTTTGGGGGCGCCTGGGTGGCTCAGCGGGTTAAAGCCTCTGCCTTCGGCTCAGTTCATAATCCCGGGGTCCTAGGATCGAGCCCCGCGTCGGGCTCTCAGCTCAGCAGGGAGCTCGCAGAGGAGCTTTGCGGCAGACCCTCCCTTAGCAGAACCTCGCAGGCTGCTGGGGGTGGGCAGGTCAGTCCTCAGGAGCGCCAGGCTTGGCCCCTCACATCCATTATCCCACTTTGTCCTCAAAAAACCTTTGAAGGTGGACATCTCCCATTGTTCCCATTTCGTGGATGGGCATAGAGGGAGGCTCAGAGGGGTTAAGTAACTTGCCCATGCTCACACAGCCAGGAAGGGGAACAGCTGGGTCTCTTCGGGAAACAGAAGCCCCCCCCCCCCCCCCCCCCCCCCCTCCACCGCCACCAAAGCTTAGGGCACACTGGGGGCTGGACAGATCCCTATCAGGGTGACCCAGTCCAGTCCAGTCGGGAAGGAAACTTAGTTTTACTCAACAGCACTTTGCAAACTCTGTTCCTCAGCGGCCTGGGGTTACCCAGAGGGGTACGTGGGGCAAACCGGCTGGCACCAGTCTGTGCCCTCCCTCCGATTTCACGGGGCGGCAAAGCGTTCCAGCTATAAGACAGAGGAACTCTGGGTGTGCGGGGGCGCCCGAGGGGGGATGTGAGGCAGAGCTGGGGGCTCAGGATGCTTTCTGCTTCAGGGTTTGCCCAATAGACTGGGCATCCTCACTTCTATCCCAAAGTGCTGGCAGTCCTGACTCCACACCTCAGGGCAGGCTGGCAGCGGGCGAGAAGGCCCCTGACAGATGACGGGCAGATGGGCCTCAGTGCCAGGCCAGCTGGCTCCTCGGATGCTACTTTACCTCTACTCTGGGGGCAGCTCCAGGACAACAGCCTCCCCTGGGGCCACTGCATGGAAAGTTCTCTGGTTCGGTCTCCTTTGGGATCAGGGGGCAGCAAGAGGGCACCAGGCAGGCGCTGTTCTGCCCCAAGGAAGGAAGGAGGCAGACAGTGGAGGAAGGCTGGGAGAAAGGTTAGGACGAGCTGCTGAGTGGGAGCTTGGGTGAGGTCATCAAGCACGCAGGCTCCCTCTGGAACTCCATGCTGATCACACTGTCCCAGAGTAAGCATCCAGTGCCCTTCAGAACCTGTCTCCACCCCCAGCAGACACACATGCCCTGCAGGTCCCTGGCCCCTACTTCCTCACCTGAGGCCCTGCACCTGGCACAGCAGGCTCCGCCCCCCCCCCTTGTAATGTCACCTCCTCCAGGAAGTCCGCCCTGTCCCCACCAGGCAGAATCAACCACTTTCCCACCTGCCTCCGCTAGCAGACTGCAGACACCCGGCTGTGTGCAGGTGTCCCCCTCCCCCAGAAGCACCAAATCCGGAAGCTGGCTTCCACTAATGGCTAACGGGATGGGGGGGGGGGCATATGCACCGTTGCAGACTGGCAGTCCACATGGACCCCAGACTAAAACCATCCCTTCCCCGTCCTACACTCAGCCCAGGAAGGGAGTGGCCCACTCTGGAAGTCTCCAGGAGGGACTCTCTGCCCTGCTAGGGCTCGGGGACCACTGTGGGCTGAGGACGGCAGATGCAGTCCCAGGATGAGCCCCCACTGGACCTCCCGTTCCCGTCTCCCAGCACAGCCCGGACTCCCCGGCCTGCCCTCCCATCCCAAAGCCATAGCAGCCTGGTTGGGGCCTCCGGCCGGGCCTCCGCTGCACTGCGGGCATCTGTGGCAATGTCCTGACGCTGGGGAGACCGCACTGGCCCCAGGACACTTCTGGAGGCCATAGGGAGAAGTGGCTGTGCCCGGAGAGCAGCGGCAGTTCTGGGGGCACACCTCCCTGGGGAAGAATGGGGAATCTAAGAGAGCCATTTTCACCGTCTTCAAGGGCAGTGCCGAGTCCTGGCCTCGAGCCAGCTTTACTCCTTGGCCTCAGTTTCCTTCTCTGTTAAGCAAGGGACTCGGGGGCGCCTGGGTGGCTCAGTGGGTTCAAGCCGCTGCCTTCGGCTCAGGTCATGATCCCAGGGTCCTGGGATCGAGCCTTCCATTGGGCTCTCTTCTTAGCAGGGAGCCTGCTTCCTCCTCCTCTCCCCCTACTTGTGATCTCTGTCTGTCAAATAAATAAATAAACTCTTTTAAAAAAGAAAAAAGGCAAGAGACTCGGACGAGGTGGCGGCCCAGCTCTGACACCCACCAAGCCCACAGCTTAGTACGAACCCCGCTTTCCTACAGCCCCTCTCCACCACGGACGGGAGGGCCTACTCCTGAGACTTCCCCCAACTTGTGGAAAAATGGTGGGCAGGTGTACCAGAAGCCCAGTGCCTTCCTTGGGGTGGCGGGGGGCAGAGGGTAGGGCTGGCAGTACGGGGGGCCACAGAACCCAAGTCTTGGGCACGGACGAACCCAGATGGAAAAAGTGCCGGAGCTTTGGGAGCACCCCGCCCGACACATATCTCCCACGCCCCAGAAATGCTTGCTCACTGCAGAGGAAATTGTGACATCCTGGGACAGGGCTTCCTCCTGGCCCAGTCACATCCGCAGCTCTAAGACCCCAGGGCTGCCGCAGCACCCAGCCTGTGGGCTAGGGAGGGGTGGGGGGCTTGTGCGGAAGGTCTGGGAGCCTGCCCCACCCAGCAAGGCCAATGCTGGGTGCTGGCCTCAATGGGGCCTTCCACCCCAGCCCAGAACAGCAGGGCCTGGGTAGAGGGCGGTGACTTCGGGTAGGTCCATCATAGGGTGCGGGTGGGGCAGATTCAAAGAAAAAGCCAAGTGCAGAGTTCGAATCATCTGGAGGTGCCCACGGGTTGGTACTTTTGTACCCCCCGCCCCCGACCTCCTACAACCAGTGCTGGAACCCGGCTAAGAGCAGCCCAGATCAGGCGCACAGGACAGAAATGCAGACTCAGAAAGCGCTCACTGATGCATCTGGAGAATCTGGTTTCCCCACAAAGGGTGGGGCTGGGCATTGCTGGCTAAGCCGTGTCCCGGCAGACACAGCCACAGTGAGCAAGGCCTCGGCCGGAGCGGTCTCCCCACAGGGCTCTTCCTGGGCGGGCTCAGGCAGGGTGCTGGGTGAGCATCCCCTCTCCTCGAGCCCGTGGGGCCCCACTGTCCCCTCGCCAGCTCTGACTCTGGTCCCTTCTCTCCCTCCCCACCTGCCGGCCACCCAGGCACACCAGCTGGCTAATGGCAAGGGGTCCGAGCAATCCCAGGCTCTGAGGCCCTCCAGAACCAGGATGGGGAGTCAGCAGCTGCAGCTTCGGACGCAAACAGGAGGCTACCGACACCGAGGCCTGGCCTGTGTGGCCCGAACTGGGGACAAAGGGAAGAAAGGGGCCCTTGGACAAGGGGTAACAAGCATCCCCTCCAGCGAAGAGGCAGACCACTACTAGCTACTAGGCTCAATCAGGAAGTTAAGGGGACCTCCTGGGGTGGGGGTGGGGGTGGGGGGCACCCAGGTCCCCTGAACCAAGGAAGGAAACTGGCCCCCGGCCCGGGCTTGGAGCTGTGGGTGAGTGGCAGTGCGGAGGGAAGGAAGACGGCCCCGGGCTGCTGGGAACCTGCCTGTCCCCTGATGAATCACAGAATGACAGGGTTGACAGCCAGGAGCAAGGAAGTGGCCTCTCTCCCCTGCTTCCCTGCCACAGAAACTGAAACTGGCTGGTCCCTCCCCACAGCCTTCTGGGAACCAGGGCGTTTTTAGAAAGCTGCAGAGAGGAGAGGAAGCTGGCCCTCGCCCACTGTGCAACCCCCAGCCAAACCCTGAGTTCTGCTGACCTCAGGGGACGTGGCTCCAGCTCCCCTTGAGACCCGGAAAGGACAGCTTATGTAAAGGCTGTCATCTAACCCTGTCTCCCAAAAGGCGTCCCGATGACCCGTGACTCACCCCACACCTCCCTGCGCTGCCAAGAGCGGGCTGGAGCAAAGGGCAGGGAAGTGCCCAGCGGACGCTGAGGGTCTGGGGACAGGACTTAGGAAGAGAGAATGCAGAGGCGGAAAGGGAAGCGGACACAGGGTCCCTGTCAGAGGCTACAAACTCTAAGTCACTTGCTGGTCAGTTAGAGAAGCCAGCGGGTTGCCCCGTCCCTCTCCTTCCCTCCCAGCGAGCACCCGCTTCCCCAGAGGTGCAAGTCCACGGAATCGACTGCACTGCGGGGCTGGGAGGCTGTGTGGCCCGGTGCAGAGGAGAACTGAAAGCACCTGCGGGTTTGCGCCCCTCCCACAGGGGGAGCCCCGATGTCTCTACCCTCCCCACACACACCTTAAAAGCCTTTGCTCAGGGGCGCCTGGGTGGCTCAGTGGATTAAGCCACTGCCTTCGGCTCAGGTCATGATCTCAGGTTCCTGGGATCGAGCCCCGCATCGGGCTCTCTGCTCTGCAGGGAGCCTGCTTCCTCCTCTCTCTCTGCCTGCCTCTCTGCCTACTTGTGATCTCTCTCTCTCACTGTCAAATAAGTAAAATAAAATTTAAAAAAAAAAAAAAAAAAAAAGCCTTTGCTCAGGGGCGCCTGAGTGGCTCAGCGAGTTAAAGCCTCTGCCTTCGGCTCAGGTCATGATCTCAAGGTCATGCTCTCTGTTCAGCGGGAAGCCTGCTTCCCTTCCTCTCTCTCTGCCTGCCTCTCTGCCCACTTGTGATCTCTGTCTGTCAAATAAATTTTTTAAAAAATCTTAAAAAAAAAAAAAAAGCCTTTGCTCAAACTCAGTTCGGAAGATAAAGAAGGGGGGAGGGGCAGCAGGTTCAAGGGCTTGGTGACCCACTGGCTTTGCCCCATCACACCCCAGGTTCTGGACTCCCTGTGACCCAGTTACCGTGGCTTGGGTGGCACAGCCAACCACAGACACGGGAAGTGGGTGCTGGGCTCTAGGCCCAGAGCAGGAATACATGGACGTTGGAGGGGGTGCCAAGTTCTTAGAGTGGGGCGCACCCCAACACCCCTTTGTCCCACCCACCAGGCTTTCTCGGGACCACGCGCCAGTGAGGAGGGCAGAGACGTGAATGTCCCAACCTCTGCAGGGGGCCCTGCGTACGGGAAGCCAGCTGAGCTGGGATGCAGGGGCAGGCAGCACTAAATGCCACCAGGTGTCCCCAGCTGGACACAGTGCTGGACCCTGCCCTCCTAAGTGGCCTCCCAGAGAGCCCTCTGGAACTTTCTGGACTCCACAAGCTGCCTGTCGCAGCACACAAGGGGATGGAGGCTGAGCAGGGACGCAGGTGCCCTCCCACAGCAGCTCCCAGAGCCTGGGGGCCAACTGCAGCCTGGGGACAACAGAGGGAAGGGAGCACAGGGGCTGGTCCCGGGGGGCCCTGCCCAACAGCCCAGCCTCCTCTGGGAAGGTGACCTGTTCTAGTCCTGCTGCTCCCGGAGCATCGCCGTGAAGGGGAGGAGTCGGGGGGGGGGGTGTCCAGAAGGCCCTGGTCCTTTCTGGGTCTGATACCAGGGCACAGGATGGCTCCTGGAGAGGGACACCATGTCAGCCTGAGCTTGATGCCAGCTGGCTTTGCTCCAAACATCGAAGAGGATTTGCCTCTCTCAGGATCTCGAGGTACTAGAAATTGTTTTTTTGTTTTGTTTTGAAGTTTATTTTTTTGGTCATCTCCGCACCCAGCGTGGGGCTAGAACTCACAACCCTGAGATTCAGAGCCGCAAGCTCCACCCACTGAGCCAGCCGGGTGCCCCTGGGAACCGGGTTTTCACTGGTCCTTGGCACAGGCAGAGGCCTAGACGCTGCTCCGAGGTTAGGGGAAGGATGGGGTGCAACGTGGGTTGGGGAGCAGGGGAGGCCCGCTTCACTCTTGCTAGAAGCTCCCCGACACCTAGAGGTGACAGGCTGTTTCCAGACATGAGCACACTCAGTACACAGACCAGGGCTCTGTCTTGGGCTTGCAAGGGTGGGGTCCACCTAATTTCCACCCAGCTCCTTGTGGCCTGGCTCTAGACAGTGCAAACACTGTCTAGCTGAGGCAAACGGGTCTCAGGTCCAACCCTCAATGCTGGGTAGTCTTAGACAAGCCACTTAACATCTCTGACCCCAGTCTGTTTATGCTAAAAGATGCTAAGCAGCCCCCCAGGAGTCTGAAATCTGGGCAGCTCTGTCCCCATTAGCTGGGGCTCACCTTGGGTGCGGGCGCCGCAGAGGGACAAAGGCTGACTTACCATAGCTTACAGAGAGGTCAGCACCCGGCCCAGGGTCATTGAGCCAGAAGTCAGGCCCTGGGCTGTCCTGGGTCCCCTCATCTTGATCCACTCAGGCTGCGGCTCTGGGTGCCCCTCACTTCTGGAGGCCCAGGCTGGCCCCACAGCTGGGAGGGAGCATGCCAGGCAAACAATTTTCAGCTTGTAAACAGTCATTAAGGAGCTAATAAACCTGACTTCCCAGAACCCTGCCCCGGAGCTTGCGGCTTCCCCAAAAGAGGTTGGCCCCAGCCCCTGTGACGACCGAGCTTCAGGGCACTTGGACGTGGGCCCAGGCAGGCCATTAAGGCTGGGGGTGTAAGGCTTTGTAAACCCCGCCTCACCGCAGCCCCCTGCCTCACTCTGGAGCAGCACGGATTCTCTGGCTGCGGAATGAGGAGGGCTGTGGGGCCGGGCGGGACAAAGACAGGACTCAAACCCTGGCATGGCCACTTACCTGCCAGGAGATCTCGGGCAAGTTACCACTTTGGAGCCTCGGTTTCCTCTGCTGTGAAATGGGCTAAGGTCCCTCCAAACCCGCCGATGCAGCAGAGATGACATCAGATGATGAACGGATGGGGCCTGGCACACAATCAAGGGCCACTAATTGGTGGCTGCTTTTATTCCTGGCTCACCGCTGCCCACTTCGTCTCTCTAGCTGAGCCGAGAGCCCCGGAGGTAACAGACCTCTATGTGACAGGTGGGGAAATTGAGGCTCAGACACATCCCCTGTCCCAGGTCCCATTGTTGGGCGGGGCGAGGGTGGGGGGAAGGTCTTGCCACCCTGGAACTGGTGAGGCAAAGTGGCCAAAATAGGGGCCTGGGGTGGTGAGCGAGGGGCTGGGGGTGAGTTCAGGTGTGGGCCTGGGACACTCCGGAGCTCCTCCCAGTGCCCCAGGCAGAAATGACGTCACCCGGAGCTTAGGCAGCGCTGGGCTTATCAAACGGCCTTCTCAAACCTTCTCTCACGCTGTCTGTCCCTCTGTCAGGATCACCAGTGGCTGACAAGGTGAGAGCCAAGACTCGGGCCATATTTCCGTGTCAAGTCCTGCTCCTGGCCCATCCCACAGGCCTCCTGCAGGCTGCCCTGGAGGCCTGACCTGGGGAGGGCCCCCTGGAGAGGGAAGAGCCGCTTCTCGCTGGACGTCAGGGGCATATGACCACCTGACGGTGCTCCCGGCTCGGTGCCCGGGGCCCCGCGGGGGAGGAGGCAGCCGAGAAAAGCAAAGGCTCTGAACGGCTTACCTTGTTCCTGGCCCCCCAAGCCCAGCCAGAGGGCGCGGAGGCTGAGGGCCACCGCCCCCACGAGCCCCTCACCCCTCATCCTGACGCAGGTGCAGGCAGACAGGGAGAAGCCCCTGCTGGAGGAGCCAGCACGCCCTGGCCTGAGGCTCCCCTCCCACGTCCAAGCCCACCCTCAGTCCCCTCGGCCTCGGTGCAGCGGGGGTCCCCACCCCAGACCGGGCCGCACCGCCGCTCTTCCACAGGCTCTCAGCCAGCCCTCCCGACAGCCCACGGGGCAAGGCCCGTCATCGCCACGAGCCTGTGCCAAAGGCACAGAGACACACCCCTGACAGCAGGCACGATGCCCTTATCCTCGCGGCTCCCACCTCAGACCCCGGGCCCAAGACTTGCCATGGGTCACCCCTGGAATCCTCACAGCAAGCCGTCCCGGTGGGCTACCGCTGCCCCAGAGTACAGCTGCGGAGACTGAGGCACGGACCCCAAGCGGCCCTCCCTTCTACTGACCACTGCCTCATGGGCCACCATGCCGGCCAGCTCCTGGGCCTCGCTCCTTGGCTCCCCACGCTGGGAATCACCCTCCTACCGTCCTCCCAGCCTCCCGGCCAGCATCCCTGACTGGCACTGCCCACTTAGCTCCAACCACTGGCACCCCGCCCCAAACAGGCCTCTGGCAGCTTTCAAACTACAAACAAATGACTTGTGTCTGGGTCGCTGGATAAGTTTACGCAATGACGGAATGTGAGCGCTGGGCTCTGGTACCTCCCTGAAGACGACAGGCTGAATTTTTCTTTACACTCAGATCTGACTCCCATAGGGAAGCAACAGGAACTTTATGGGCTGTAGGGGAAAGCCCTTGTTTTGCCCCAGGGATGGGGCAAAACCCTCCCAGCCCCTATCCTGCGAGCTGGCCTCGCCCGGGCACCACCCCAACCTCTCCACGGCGCAGAGGTTAGCCTGCACCCGCAGCGGGCGCGGATGATCCCGCCAGTGCTCCCTCAGCCAGGTCCAGCTGGGTAGGAAATGCGGAGCAAAGCTGTGAGCTCACTCTGGAAATCCCCACAGGCAGCCGGGACAACACTGAAGACTGTTCCAAAGTGGGTGGTACAGACCCGAGGGGACGTGTGGAGAGGGGGAGGCAGCCCAGAGTTCCTCTCCCCAGATGCTTCCCCCTGGGGGGGTGCGGGGGGCTGGGGACGCGCCGATCCTGCCACCACTCATTCTGAACCAAAGAGAAGTACCAGGTGGCCCATTCAAGTCACCTGTTTTTGTTTCAGGATTTTTTAAAAAAAATTCTTATTTATTTAAGTAATCTGTATACCCAATACGGGGCTCAAAGTTATGACCCCAAGATCAAGTCGCAGGCCCTCCTGAGCCAGCCAAGTGCCCTCGTTCAAGTCACCTGGACACCCGAACAGGTCCGTGCACGCACGGACACACCCCCTCGACAGCTTCCTGCTCTTATCTGCTCTCCCATCTAGCACGGTTTCTGGCAAGTCGAGGGGAACACTGTAAGAGCTCTGGCCACCAGGAAAAGCACCACCACGGAGGAACAGCCAGACGGAGGCCCCGGCAGCCTCCAGGATGATGTATTTGGGATGTGACTAATTCCTCCCCCGAGAGGAACGGATGTCCCCTCCTGGGCCTCCCGCGTGTGTCTTACACCACGTACAGCTGTAGCTCGCACAGGATTGAACCAGACAGGAGTCAGCCGGCGGCTTAGCAGCAGATAGGCACAGGGTTGGGGGCTGAGCCACGGCCCAGGTTCAGGGTCAGGCTCTGCCACTGGATTCCTTAACAGCTCTGCACTAGTCCCAAGTGCTGCCTTGTGCCGCGAGGGACACATTAAAAGCAGAGGCCACTGTTACAGTTTCTGGTTCAACAAAAAGATGGGAGTGTCCCTCCAGCCCTTTAAAGTTAAAAGCAAACAGAAACAAAAACAAAAACAAACCAACCAGAAACTGCCACCTGCTCCTTTTGTCCCGCCGGAGCTCCCGGGCCTGGAGGCCAGGGTCCAGAAGTGAACAGGAAGGGGGCAACGGACACTGTCAGAAAACAGGAAGGGAGGGCAGCGGGTGGCCTGGGCTCCTGGGGACAGACAGCTGCTTCACTCCATCCCACCCCTCTAGAACAGCCCCCCCACCCCATCCTCCAAGACCTGGGCCAGTGTTCCTGAGCCCAACTCAAACCAGAGTCGTCCCTACTGGGGTCCCCCTGGCCTGGCGCTTGGCTAACACCAGGAACGGGTGTGCCTCGCTCTGCCAGCAGGGGGGCCCACCGTAGGGCCTCTTCTCTAACTCAGGGTTCCCACAGCCACAGGGGCCCTTTTTTTGTTGTAGGAGGGAAGCAGACCGGGGGAGCCACAGGGAATTAGAAGCCTGTTAGTCCTTGGATGTTATTTTCCTGGTGTACCTACTGGAAGAGTTAGGGGTCAGTTTAGAAGGGAAAATTCCAGCCCGTCACATGGCGCCAGGAGTCCATGCCTGTCTTAGCAATCCAGCTTTGGGAACAATCTATGAGAACAGAGAGCCCCCCCCTTCCTCTCCTCCCCCTCTGTTCCCTCCCCCAGGGGGATATTTGAGCTCGAGGGCTGCCCTGGCTCACCTTGCATGGAAGGCTGCCTTAGGGGTGAGGCACTCCAGGACTGAGCTCTGAGAAGGCCCTGTTCCCAGCCCCTGGGACTCACCTCCTGTCCCATAGCACCCAGACCTGCTTTGCGCAGAGACTGTGGTTTGAGCAGGGAAGAGGAAGGTTTATGGCACCGAAGGGAGCCTATTGCTAGGGCAATAACTGCCCTCACATCTATCTCATTCAAGTTTATTTTGTTCCTCCCCTAGCCCCTGGGGAAACTGAGGCAAGCAGGGGAAGTCTGTGAGAAGTAACCTGATGAAACAGGTGTGGCACCAGGGTCTCTGAACCTTAGCACCGCACTGACATTTTGAGCAGAGTGATTCTTTGCGGGGGGGAATTGTCCAGTGCGCAGTTAAGATGTTCTAGCAGAATCTCTGGCCCGGACGCACTAGACGCCAGTAACAACAGCATTCCCCTCCTTCTCCTGAGCTGTGATAACCGCAATGTCTCCACTGTCGGGTATCTTCCGGCACCAATAATCAGTCCCCGGCTTGACACCTCACTGCTCTAGAACAAGCTTCACTCCCCACTCTTCCCTCCGCCCTACCTACAGAGTGGACAGGAACACATCTTTTTACCAGCCAATGTCACCCACACGGGGTCCTAAATCTAGCCACTTGGGAACCAGGCGCCAGCGCACCTGTGGTGTCTTTGGCGGCCCTTCCCAGCTCTGACACCCTCTCAGGAGCTCCAACCCTTCAGCCTTCTCGGGTTAGGCAGGGGCTGAGACCTCGGTTTCCCCTCTGCCCTGGGATGGGAGGGTGCCTCTAGCAGCCGTAACCCTTTCCAACCCTAACCTAACCCAAGGCCCTGGAGGACTATCAGAGGGGGCCAACCTTCCCCAAGGCCCTCAGTCCAGCAGTCAGGACTTCTGGGTCCAATTTCTGAGCTTCGATCTAGCCTCGCTGTGACTCCGCTCCCCTGCACCTGTTTCCACCCCCGCGAGGCTGAGAGCACAGACTCTGCTTCGGAGTTTAAAGGGGAGGGAAGGATCGGAGTTCCAGGCGCTTCTGGGAGGAAGGCGGGACCGCGCGGTCCTGTCCCCTTCCTTCCGCGGCCTTAAACTTCGGCCCAGTCGTCGTGCCCTCCCCACTCTGGTGACCCGTAGCCAAGGGACCCCCTTCGGCGTCTTGTCCCAGCCGAGCCCCGGGGACCGGCAGACCCGGTCCAGCACCTCCGTCCGAGTCCAGCCCCGACCTCTGGCCTCCAGCGCGGCCCACGTGGGGCCCGAGCTCTCCGGCAGGGCGGGCACCCTCGCCGGCCGCGCACCGTCGCCCCAGGCGAGGTTCGGGCCGGACCCCGCGGACCCCTACGGCGCCTGCCGCCCGGCCGCCGCGCGCCGGCTCCGCCCTTCGCCCCGCGCTCACCTCCCTGCGGCCCCACGTCCCCTGGACGCAGCTCCGAGCGGCGCGGGTCAGCGGCTGGGCGGTGGCTCCTGGGGGCGGGGCCCCGGCGCTCCGCCTCTTCCCTACCTGCGCGCGGGCGGTGGGGGCGGAGCCGGGCCGGGTGGGCGGGGCCGGGGCGGGGACTGGCGGCCGGGAGGCGTGGCCGGAGCTCAGGTCGGTGCGGGACGCTGCAGCCGGCCGCCGCGGAGCCCCGGAATTTCGAGGGTCGCTGGGTGCTCCGCCCCCTCGAGGGGTGGGGGGCGTCCCCGCCTGGGCAGAACCCGAGCCGGTCTCTTCCGCCGGAGCCGGTCTCTTCCGGGCGCCGTCCTCTCCTTCCCCGACAAAGCGGATGATCTAGGTCTGCACTGCCATCACGTCACCCCCACGCCCCCGAGAAGTCACTCCATTGCTGACCACCTCCCATCCGCTCCCGCCAGCTCCCTCATTCTAAGGCCAAGTGGGCCTGTTCCTGGTGCCCTTCACCCTTTCGTTGAAACGTATTTGGAGCATCTCAATGACTCCAAGTCCTGCTGAGTCTCCCGCCTCGGGGAAGCCTCTCATCTCAGTCCTCTTCGTCCTGGGGGCGGAGGTGCCCTCCTAGGCCCGGGCTTGCTCGCTCAACTTCCCCCGCCCCCATCCGCCCGCCACCTGGGACCGCAGAGCGGGTCCCTGGGGGAAGCCCGCGCTGGGTGCCTGCGTGGGTGCCCGGGTTCTCTGGAGGAGTCCCAGCACTCTCCTTTAGGGCCACCCAGTGAAAACTCGACGTTGTCTCTGGCCCGGCGACACACAACCTTCCTGATGACGCAAAACCTTGGCTCACAGGGACACCTGCAGTGGGAGGGGAAAGCCCTCAGGATCTGGAGATTCACGCCCCCTGGGGAGGGGGTGCGCAGCCTCGAGGCAGGGTGGCCTCGGCCCAGGCCCTAGCCCCTTCGAGCCCGTTCTTAATTTGCAAAGTTGCAAAGCCTGCCTGGCTTTCTCATGTGGTTGGCAGTGGGGATGCAGAGAACAGAACCTGCGAAAGGTTGCACCATCAAGTGTTAACTCATGGGGTTGTTATTATTATAAGGGGGATGCCCACAGCCAGAGGACCTAAGCTCAGATCCCGACCCTGCCACCTGCTCTCTTCATGGCCTTGGACAAATCCTGCCACCTCCCCAAGCCTCCGCTTCCTCCTCTGTAAATTGGGGTCGTGTAAGAAGCCCCGGGGCGGGGGCGGGGCACCTGGCCTGTGCTGGCAGCTTCTGGCAGCTGCTATGGTTTCTACTGTTCCTGTTGTCACACTAGGACCCCATTTCTCATCAATTCTGAACCAATTCCTGCTCCCTCTCAGTCCAGAGAAGCTGGCCTCTGATTCCTGATCTTCCTGGGTCCCCGCCTCTCCCTAGCTCAGCGGCCCCCTGGGGTCCCACCTTTAACAGCCCTGTGGCCAGGACCAAAATTGGGGAACCTCCCTACTCCTAAAGGCATTGGTAGGACCCACCCAATTCCCTCCAGGGTGGGCGTGGGCCTGGGCGTGGGCTGGGTGGGAGCTGGGTGTGGTGTGCTAGCCGGCCCCTGCTGGCACTGGGCCACTCTGTCCTTCTGCCCTCCTGGCCCCTTGACCCGAGTCTGGCTACCCAGGTGGACTTTCTTCCTCCTCAGCAGCAAGACGACTTGGCCCTAGACTCCCCCTTCGGCCTAGACAAAACTGTGGCCAGGGGAGCTGGGAGGAACTCCAAGGTCAGCATGCCCTTTTCTCAGCCCTGGAGGCTCTTATCTCCCCCTTCCACGTTTGCCTGAAGGAGCAGAGTTTGAACCGAGACTCTGCTGGTGGGGAGGGGCTGGACCCGTGGGACCAAAATCAGGCCGTACTGTTGGTCTCAGGGGACAGCCAAGGCCCTGACCCCTTAACGGAGCTCCTGAGTGGGATGGGGATGGGAGGTTAAGAAGCAGAAGGGCCAGGGCGCCTGGGTGGCTCAGTGGGTTAAGCCTCTGCCTTCAGCTCGGGTCATGATCTCAGGGTCCTGGGATGGAGTCCCACATCGGGCTCTCTGCTCTGCAGGGAGTCTGCTTCCTCTTCCTCCTCTCTCTCTCTGCCTGCCTGTCTGCCTACTTGTGATCTCAGTCTATCAAATAAATCAATAAAATCTTTAAAAAAAAAAAGTAAAAAAAAAAAAAAAAAAGAAGCAGAAGGGCCCAATGCTGGAGGGTTGCTTCCCAGTGGCACATGCAAGGACCCATTACTGTGTACCCGCCACATCCCTGGGGGCCGTGGAGACAGAGAGGAACGAGATCCGGGCCTGTGTGGGAAGCGCCGGGGCTCAGTGCGAAGGCGGAAGGTCACAGGGGCTAGAGGAAGGCTGAGGACGGCCTGATCGGAGGGCTGTAATGCGTTATCCCAACTCTTGGGACAACTCAGAAGCGGTACCGCTATGACCCTCTCCGTGTTAGGGATGATAAGACTGAGGCAGGAGATGAAGAGCAGTTGCAGTGGGAGGCGAGTCACAATCTGACTTAAGACTCTGGCAAATGCTCCAGATACCGGAGCCAAGGGGGCAGTCCTGGAACGCCCAGGAAAACTGTAGGAGCCCGCAGGAGGAGAGGGGCTCATGGTGGTGATTGATGTCAGGGATTCGTCCCCTGGAAACAGAGCACACCGCCCAGCGCCCAGCGACGTAGGCGCCGGGATGCTGACCGTGGCCTTGGCTTCAACCCCAGACACCCGTGCAGCCGGAGGGCAGAAGGGCGTCCAACAGACCAGGGGTATAGTTTGCAGTCGTGTTACACAGCCGTTAAAAGCAGTTAGGCAACTCTGTGTGCTGATGAGAAGAACATCCAGGATACATGAAGTGGAAAGCAGCCGGCAGCCCGGCGCATGTTTGACATAACTCCGTTTGCCTGTGTTTAGAGAACATACCGGTGGATTTGCTGGTAGACCCACAAACACAGTCCGGGAGTCCCATGTGTGGGGTGACCCTGCGTGGGAGGTAGTGGAGACGAGCAGGACAGACACATGCTTTTCAATACACCATGTGCGTGTATTACTTTTATCACGTTCAGAAAACACGGTCTAAACTTTTTCCAGAATTAGCCTAAGGGGGGAGCCTGGGTGGCTCAAGTCAGTGAAGTGTTTGCCTTCGGCTTAGTTCATGATCTCTGGGTGTTGGGATCGAGCCCCACATCTGCGTTGGGCTCCCTGCCCAGTGGGGAGTCTGCTTCTCCCTGGGCACCCCCCTCGTGCTCTCTCTCTCTCATAAATAAATAAAACCTTTAAATAAAATTAGCCTAAAGGTATCAGGAGGGTCTCGACAGGGAGGGGTGAAGAAAGGAATTGCTGGTGGGAAGAAGAAAAACAAAGACCCAGGAGTGCGGGATCCCTGGTTATGCTCAGGAAGCTTCTGGCCCCTGGTCTGGCTGCATCCCAGGATGTGCTGGAGAGGCCGATGGGCGACAAAGATGGGGAGGCAGGATGTGTGTAAGGGAGATTCTGCTAGGGTTGGAGAGGCGTTTTTATTTTGCTGTAAGCAGCGGGGAGTTTTTAAACTGGAAAATTGCACCTAATATTTCACTCTTTGAAAAGTGCTTTCATAGACATGGTTACGTTTTTCATCTTGACGGGAGTCCTGCAGGGTAGGCAAGCCAAGCTTTATAGATGAGGAAACAGGCTTTGTGGAATAAAGAGCACACCCTCGGAGTTTTAAAATGAGAACCCTTTGTCCTTTGTAAGCACTGCTTTGCAGGAAGACTGGGGGAGGGAGCAGCCACCGCCAGCCCCCCCCAACACACGAGCGTGATCGGCTTTCTTTCATGTCTGAGCAATCCCGAGACCTCCGCCAACATTCAGATCAAGAAGGTGAGACATCGTGACCCCCAGAAGAAAGGGCAAGAGGTTCCTGAAGTCATAAGTTAGCGAACTCAGGAAGGTTCTAAGGGATGCCTGGGTGGCTCAGTCGGTTGAGGGTCTGTCTTCAACTCAGGTTCATGATCCGAGGGTCGTGGGATCGAGTCCCACATGGGGGGGGGGGGGTCCCTGCTCAGCAGGGAGTCTGCTTCTTCCTCTGCCTGCCGCTGCCCCTGTTTGTGCTCATTCTCTCTCTTTCTCATAAATAAATAAAACTTTTTTGAAAGTTCTGATAATATACCTTTGAAGGATGTCCCTGTGTTTGTCCAAGAGAGTAAAAATATTAGGAATCTCTTTATTAGCTGAGATTCAAAGAAATGTAGAACACATAAGGAAGCTCTGTGGAATGAAGCTCACTTTCTTGTCAAGGTTCAGAGAGGTTTAGGGCTGTGCCCAAGGCCACACAGCTGGTGGGGAGCAGAGCAGGGGTACTCTACCCTAGACCCATGTTCTTTCCAGCATCATGGACCACACCCGCATTCCAGAAGGGCCATTCTGGCTGTGCTTAGGACAGACACGTTTGGCAAAGTTAGCAAGGTGGGTGAAGAAGCTACTGCAAAGGTCCAGGTCAAAGGGTTGGGGAAAGAGGCTGGGGGACCTGAGCAGAGAAGAGGGGTCAGAAAGGCATCCCTTCTGTCCAGAATTTGGCTGACCCAGGACCTCAGAGGTCCTCTCCATTTATGTTCTGGGTTTACCTCCCTACTCAGGGACTCTAGCGGCGCAAAGTGGAGGAAGAGAGCTTGGGCCAGCTGAAGTTGAGGGCTTTTTCAGAGAAGGGAGCCGGTATCTCCGTGGACCGTGAACGCTAGCATTGGTGGTGCAGAGTCTCCACCTAGTGGTAATATGGGGTACTGCACCACCCCCACGTGGTCTAGAGAACCCCAGGGAAGCTGTGATTCATCTTTGCCCCCTCTACCTGCTTTCTCAGCAGAACACCTGGCAGCCCACCTAAATACGACAGGCATTAAAGTCACAGGCTCTCCCGTAAAGGGCTTATCGGCGTTAGTAAGCTGCAAAAGCCTATATAACTTGTCTTTGCCATCCTGCCCTCCTTTCAGAAGGTCATGCCCAGGAAGGGGCACCAGGGACCTCTCTCTATTTGGGTGCTCATGAGCTACAAGACCCCAGGTACCCTAAGAGCTGCCTGCCACCCAGGTGAAAGGCTGGGGCATCCAGTGGCCAGAGGCTGATGCGGTCCGACTCTTGGGCCCTGAGATGCTTTTCAGCTCCTCTTCCTGGTGCTCTCTCCTCCCCCAGGGTGACCTTGAACTCTCTGCCTCTCTCCCACCAGTCTGCTCCTTGCACGTGCTGTTCTCCAACCTTTATCAGTCCTCCTCTGGGGCATCCTAGTCTCATCCCAGACTTGGTCATTCTGACCGGCCTTTGGGACCGGACTTTGAATATTATTCCGGAGCCCGCATTACCTCCCAGATCCTGGCTGGGATCATCCTACAGACCCCCGATCACTGCTGCATCTTCCCTCCCTCACCATGGAGGCTGCAGTCACCCTGGGACGACCGTGGGGGGCAGGGGTGGGAGGTGGGGGGGGCACCGGCTTTGGTGGCAAATACACCAGCATACCCGCTAACTAGCTGTCTGATGAGTTACAGCTAACCTTGAGTAGCTGAGGGTTCCCCAGGACGACACCGCAGCCTAGAAGCTCCACCCAGAAGCCGTAAACAAAAAGATGGACAGATCTGATGGCATAGAAGCTGTAGACTTCTGACCCGCACAGATGCCCTCCACAAAGTGAGAAACCAAGCAAATGGGAGAAAGCAGTCCCGACGGTTGTAACTGACGAAGGATCAATATCTAGAAAGTTTCCCCAAACTTAGGCACTTAAAACAACGCACACTATGACCTCATAGTTTCTGAGGCTCGGGGATCCATGTGCGGCTTAGCTGGGTTCTTGGGCTCTGGGTATCTTGCGAGGCTATCATGGAAGTGTTAGCTGAGCCTGTGGGCATCTCAAGCCTGGCTAGGGGACGATCCACTTCCAAGCTCGTTGGTAGGTTCAGTTCCCCAGTGACTTGTCCAGAGGCAGGGCCAGCTTCATGGGCATGTGACCTGGACAGTCGCACAGAGCCCCGTGCTCAGAAGGGCTCTTTTTATTTTGTTTATTTTATTTTTTATTTTTAAGCCATCTCTACACCCAGCATGGGACTCGAACTTACAACCCTGAGACCAAGAGTCGCGTGTTCTACCAATGGAGCCAGCCAGGTGCCCGAGAAGAGCTCTGTACTAGACTTATGCTCTGTTGTCTATTTGTCTAATACTTTTATCTTTGAACTTGTGTTTCGTAAACGAACCAATGGGACAATGGAGTGAGTACGTGAGCTGAGGAGATATGCTTCCTATGTGTCCGCCATCATTCCCTGTGGCTCCCTTTGCATGTGTTGTTCAAGATGGCCCATGAACACCAGGCATGGTCCGAATGCTTGCTGTAAATGTCTGAATTCATTTCATCCTCCCAACAGCCCATTGTACAGATGAGTAACTGAGACCCAGTAAATTCAAGTCATTTGTTCATGGCCTTGCAGCTGGGGAGTGGGGCATGCATTCTTGGGGCAGAGTATATTCTAGAGAGACCCTAGAGAAAGACTGTCATTTCTTTCTTTCTTTTTTTTCTTTTTAAAGATTTTATTTATTTATTTGACAGACAGAAATCACAAGTAGGCAGAGAGGCAGGCAGAGAGAGAGAGGAGGAAGCAGGCTCCCCGCTGAGCAGAGAGCCCGACGCGGGGCTCGATCCCAGGATCCTGGGATCATGACCCGAGCCGAAGGCAGAGGCTTTAACCCACTGAGCCACCCAGGCGCCCCCATTTCTTTCTTTCTTTTTTCCTCCTTCCCTCCCTCCCTTCTTCTCTCCCTCCTCCCTCCCTTCTACCCTCCCTTCCTCTCTTCCTTCCTTCCTTCCTCCCCTCTCTCTCTGTTCGTTCGTTCATTCCTTCCTTCCTTCCTTCCTTCCTTCCTTCCTCCTTTTTAAAGTAGGCTTCTTGCCCACCATGGAGCCCAGTGTGGGGCTTGTGCTCACAACCCTGAGATCAAGACCTGAGATGAGATCAAGAGGCAGCTTTTCAACTGACTCAACTGACTCTTGAGCCGCCCAGGTGCCCCTGACATATTTTACTTTATTTTATTTATTTTTTTTTTTAAAATATTTTATTTATTTATTTGACAGAGAGAGAGAGATCACAAGTAGGCAGAGAGGCAGGCAGAGAGAGAGGAGGAAGCAGGCTCCCTGCTGAGCAGAGAGCCCGATGCGGGGCTCTATCCCAGGACCCTGAGATCATGACCTGAGCCGAAGGCAGAGGCTTTAACCCACTGAGCCACCCAGGCGCCCCTGTCATATTTTACTTTAAATTCACAGGTAGGTATTTCAGGAATCTTTAACGACAAGAATATATAAATGTTGGGAAGCCTGAGTGGCTCAGTTGGTCAAGCATCTGCCTTGGCTCAGGTCCTGCGCTCGAGCCCTGCTTCGGGCTCTCTGCTCCTCCGGGAGTCCGCCTCCCTCTGCCTCCCTCCGCCTCCCTCTGCCTCCCTCTGCCTGCGTCCCCCTTGCCTGTGCTTGTGTTTTCTCTCTCTCTGACAAATACATAAAAAATCTTTTTAAAAAAATAGGAATATATAAATGTATACTTATAAAATTGAAAAAGAAAAAAAGGGAAATCCTTGGTCTGTGTTCTTCTTCCTCCTGGAGCCTGGTCCTTGCCCTCCCCGTGCCCCGACTGTGGCTTGCGGCCCTGACCTTGGCAGCATTGTGCGGGGGTGGTCACCTCAAGGCTTTCAGTTCCTCGGGGCCCCTGGAAGTAGCTCCCAGGGTGGGGAGATTCTGGGCTAAGCAGAAAAAGGAACCATTCAAGAGCCCATGGGCCCCAGCGGTAACCTGACCCCCCGTCTTGGGCCCCTGTAACCGGGGTTAGCCCTGGGTCGCAGAGTAAGGCGGTGTGGATCTGGACCAGCGCGGGTCTCTTGATGCCAGTCTGACGTGGTGCTGATGTGGGACACAGAGGCAGGAGAAAAATTATTAAATTTCCTTACCTACTGACAAGCCCTTAAAACAGGCAGAGTGACTGTCCTCTAGGGACTCAACTACCCCCACCTTAAAGCTTTGCTCAGGGCAAAGGACAATCCGAGCCTGACCCACCCCTTACCCCCAGCCAGGATCCTGTAAGTCTACTTTAACAATTTCTTTGGAAACTTTATCTCTAAACCTCCAAGATAGTGTCGACAATCGTTCCCAAGCAGATGGCCAACGGATAGACATCTGAAGGGTCTCAGGAAAGGTTTTATTAATGAATAACCTTTTCCCCAGACAACAGCTACCTCTCAAGGTCTTAGCAACCTTCTTCCAAAATTCCTTAGAGACTTACGCCATCCCTAACCCCCTTCCCAACTTACAAGTATACAATAGACCACCCCTCACATCCCCGGGGCAGCAGCTCTTCCTGCCCACGGGTCCTGTCCCCGTGCTTTAGAAAACCACCATTTTGCACCAAAGACGGCTCAAGAATTCTTTCTTGGTCATCGGCTCTGGACCGCGCCCCACTGACCTCACCTCTGTTCTAGAACTTCATCAGTGCCCCCCCCCCCCCCCCCCCCGCCCTGAGAAACACAAAAGCTGGTCTTTCCCTTTTCTCTTCTTTTCTTTTTCCTTTTCTCTTAAGATTTTGTTTATTTATTTGGGGGAGAGCGGGAGAGAGAGTATGAGTCAGGAGCAGAAGGAGAGTGAGAAGCAGGCTCCCCACCGAGCAGGGACCCTGCCGACTCGGGGCTCTGTCCCAAGACCCCGGGAACATGACCTCAGCTGAAGGCAGACACTTCACCGACTGAGCCCCCCAGGCGCCCCCCAAAAGGTCTTGGGAGGAGCTTTGCTCCCTCAGGGTCCACGACCCAAGGGGATGTAGAAGTGAGTGCATAGTCTGGATCCCCCCGCCCCTCCCGAGCTCGGAACACCTGGGCCCCCACCATCGGCCCAGATGTCGGGTCAGGAATGAGAAACCAAATATTAGGTGTGAGGACACGCTCTCTCTCTGAAGCTCTGGGGGGCCTTCCCGCTTCCCCCCACAGTCTCAGATCCCAGGTCCCGCCTCGACTTCATTAACCTCCCCCATTATCAGCTGCTCCTTGTATAGGGCCTTCTGGACCCCAGAGGGCCATCTGGACAATTCTTGGAGCAGGGCCTGGCCAGACCAGCAGGGCCCTGCAAGTGTCTGGCTTAAAGGAGGAGGAGCGGGGGGAGGGGGGGGTCCCTGCTTGCTCCCTTGCTCTTTCCTCCTCTTATGGACGTAGCTGGCTAAGTGGAGGCCCCCAAATTCTCACCCACCTGCATTACTGAAGAAAGGGCCTTTGTTAAAGATCTCGAGACGAGATCGTCTTGGGTTTAGGCTGACACACAGAAGGCCGTGTGGCCACAAATTGAGGGACACCCAGAGCCACCAGAACTGAGTGAGTCTGTAAGCGTTGACAGAGTAGACCCAACCTACTGGCCACCCACGGAATGGATAAAACACCATGGTGTTTTATCTACCGTCTGTTTTTTAAATAGAGATTTTATTAACTTTTTCCACGTGGTTCAGATTATGGGAGGACACCTTCAGAAGTAGGTATGGGGGCTCACATCTTTCCTTTTTGCCTCAGGATACGTCCTTTCAAGCGAGGGAGGAAGGTGGACCCACAGGGTAAGGGAAGGGGGAAAGGAAGGAGGCTCAAAGCACGGTCCAGGGCCTCCCCGGGGAGGGCCCGGGCCAGTGGCCAGCAGGGGGCGCTGTGGGGCTGCGCGGCCGAGAAGGAGCGGCAGCCTGGGTACCCCCCACTTTCCAGACACCCCATCACTCACAGCCTGAGCAAGCCAGGGGGAGCTGGCCCAGTTGGTTAGCTCTTTGGCGACAAGGCTATTCCTGAGTGTAGAGCACAAAAGCCCACCCCTTGCTCCCCGACCCTGGAGCCAGCCCCCTGGGGACACCTGGGCCCTGCCCAGCAGTGGAGGCGTGGGCTTGTCCCTCCCCCACCCCACCCCTACCCAGCAGCATCTCTAGCCCAGGTCTGGGGGGAGTCGCTAATGACCCATGTCCTTTGCCTAGGGGGTGGGGAGCAGAGATAAACTCTCAAGGGCCATGTTCCAGAATGATTCCAGTTTTGCCAGTCAAGAGGCTCCTTCCCTACTTGAGTCCACTGAAGTGAAGGGGGGGGGTGTCTCTCTTCCCAGAGGCTCTCCCCACCCTGCCCACGGATGCCCCCTTTCCTCTCACAGCCTTCTGGCTCCCGCTCAGCCTGTGCTCACCAGGGGCCATCAGGCCCAGGATGGGAGCTCCCACCCCCTCCCTGCCCGCCTCCATGTCCCTGTCCTTTGCCCTGCTTCCTGCGATCTTCCTCCTTCATTCACTGCCTTCCTCTTCCCATCTCTGCTCCTCAAGACTGGTCTTGGCCGCCCACCCTCTCCCCTCCCTCCACTTGCTGCTTCCGACGGCCTGATGGTCAAGTCACCTGTCCAGAGCATGCCCATGTCCCCGGTACTGTGGCTGGCTTCCAAACTCCTCCTCCTCCTCCAGGTACCTGCCTGGTTCACTCCTATTTTATTTTATTTTAATTATGTCTTACTCCTATTTTAAATTAGAGGTGACTATGCAGCTCAGAAAGGCTAAGTAACTTGCCCAAAGTCACACAGCATTAGGAGGCAGTCTGTCTCCAGAGTCCAGCTCTCTGTCCCGCAGCACCGCCTCCCTGGAAAGGCCTTGCCTGTCCTCTCCGCTCTGCACTCATGCCTCGTTCACACGGCTCCCTCTTGGCCCCATGCGCTGGTCTTGCTTTCTATGAGCGGTGTTCATTCATTCTTTGGATTTCTTTTCCAGCACCTCGGCTGTGCCAGGCCCCGGAGACGAAGGTGTGCGCTGCATTCGAGGAGTTCATGGTCTGAGAGACAAGACTCGTCCTGCGCGTCAGCTGAATCTTCCTAGGCAGCCGGGAGCCCTCCCAAGCGCAGAGGCTGCTTCCTGCTTCTCCTGCAACCCACCCGGGGGCTAGAGACCTTCTGGTCCCTCCTTAGGGAGCTGTTGCTCTGGCTGTTGCCTCCATCGTGCGTGGGGGTGGGGCAGGCTGGCCTGAGGCCGTGGGGTGTGAGATCCAGGGCTTGGGAAGGGGGTCTGGGAGCTGAGAGCTCAGGGAAGGTGCTAGAAGTTTTAGGTGGTATACGCAAACAGACTTCCTTTCTCAAACATCCTCTGCCAGACACTTCCGGGAACTCCCCACCCTCCTCCCCGAGTGGGATGGCCAGTGCTCATGTCTAGCAGAGGGGGGTAGGGGGCTGGTGGGCAATCCTTGACTCTCTCCCATTTTCCTGAACACCTCTCCCGGATTCCTCCCGGACTCATCCTATGCTCCCCAGGGATGAGATTTCCAGGACAAAAGACTGAAAGCCCCTCGACTTTAAACGGCACAAAGGCCCTTCCCGGGGCCCTCCACAGCCCTGCTTCTGGTCTCCAGCCCGGGCTTCCCAGGTCAGGCGTCTGCTCCACTTGTAAGCCCCAGCTCCAAGGAGCCACCGCCGGCCGTGGCTGAGGCACAGGTGAGGGGCCCTTGGGTGGTTCTCAAGAAGGCCTGGGCCCTGAGCTAAGGGGGGAGGCAGAGGCGAGTGGCAGCTGGCAGGGAGAGACAGAGCGAGTGGCACAGGCGCGGGAAGAGCGAGTCTGTTTAATGACACGGCGGGTCTGGCTACAAACATCAGAGACTACGAAAGGACAGGCAGTTACACGCATGGCTGCACGAGGATGGGACAGGAGGGGTCACAGGCACAGAAGCCACAGTAGCCAGACATCCTTGAGGATGGCACACGTGACCAAGGGGCACACATGGGGGGCGGGGTCCCCAGCGACTCTGACCCAGATGGGTGGACAGGACCCGACCGCTAGCCAGCAGCCCGGGGTCAGGGACGGAAGGCCCTGGGCCTTCGGCCCACAGAGCTCCAGGATGGGAGGGAGGCATCTGGCCTGTCATCGCTGACAGCCGCGTGGAGCCCCACTCCCGCTGGGCTCCTAGCAGCAAAGGCAGATGGGGCTGGCATTCAGGGTTTCTGTACCAGGGCCCCTCCCCCAGTGCGGTCCTCCTGTCCCACACGGCTGGCCCCTCTGTCTGCCCTTGCCCAGGCTGCAGCAAGTCAGGGAGTCTCATCCTTTTGGCGGGGAGAGGTGGGAAAGGCCAGATCCTTTTTACCTGGAAGTGGAAAGCAGGAATGTGCAGAGCTGCTCAGAGAATGGGCTGGACTCTGCGGGCAAGCTGGGTCCACCCTCCCCACCTGCCCTGCCCACCCAGACCCTTGGGCCCCCCGCCACCCTGGCCACAGCCGTAGATTCTCTCTGTGCTGAGGTGGGAGCCCCATCTCAGCCAGAACATTCTGTCCTCTGCCCAGAAGCATGACCAGGACCCCTCCCTGCCCCACACGCAGATGGGCACAACCAAGGCTTCCCGTGTGCCTCTGGGCCCCGTAGATACACAGTATAGATATGTATGTATATATATATATTTTTATATATATAGATCGTATATAGAATATATCTGTAAGGTTGATGAGTGTGCGTGATGCTCTAGATAGGTGATGGGGGGCCTGCATGCTGGTTGGGCAGAGAGAAATGGGGCTGGCTTACTCCTGGAGAGACTCGCACCTGCCCCGGACTCCTGCCAGCTGCCCAGCTAGGTCTCTGCCAGAGAGTACAAAAGCTAAGCAGAGTGGGCCCCGCTCTTGAAGGAGGAAGCGTCCCCACCCCCACAGGCCCCTGAGCTGGGGTCGGCAGACAGGCAGCCAGCGCCACCTGCCGGCCGCTCCGGTGGTGACTGTGGCCACAGCAGAGGCTGCCTCTTTCTGGGAAGACGAGTCAGGGTTTCCTCCAGCTTCCTTGGCACCCAGAAATGGAGGGTCAAGGAGGGTCTTCAGAACTCGGCCTTCTGCTCAAGGTGCTGTCTGGGAGGGGGGAGGAGAGAGGGGGTCCTACGGCCCCGAAGAGGGCAGCGTGGCCGGCGGGCTGTGGACGAGATAGGAGATGGAGTTAAGAGGTTACAAGGGGCACGGAGTGGGGCCGGGGAGCGTGGGGGTCAGGGGATGATGGCAAGGCGGGACGCGACCTGCCCGGAGACACAGCCAGCTGCAGCCCAAAGCAGCCCACCAGACCCAAGTTCCGGCCCCCTCTGGCCAGGAACTCGCTGCGTGACCTCAGACAAATCAAGGGGCCCACCTGAACCCTAGGTTTTTCTCTTCAACCTGTGAATAACGTCTGTTTTACCTGCCTCTATGGGAACAGAGTTTCCCGTGGGCAACGGAGTTTGCCTTTCACACACGGCAAAGAACCCTTCAAAGGTCAGCTCTTTTTCTACTAATTCTGAGACCCGTCGCCTCTCTGGCTGGTTTGTCTGTGTGCCCTTCTTGTGACCCACAGGCATTCTCTGCACACCAGCCTCTTTGCACTCACCACCGTGCCCCCCAGCCTCCCCACTCCCCAACCCACAAGAAAAATGCACATAAACCCTTAAGCAGCGCAGTTCAGCAGTTCAATAAACAGTCACATCTGGCCTGCGACTGCTTCCCTGATAAGAGAAGCTGGATGGAGGCCTTCTAGAACTCTGTTCTGAAACTCCCTCCCACCATCTGAACCTATTTGGACCTTGGCAGGAGTTTGGGTCTGTAGGCCCTGGGCCCAGGGAGACACACCTTCTTGGGGCCCACACCCGCGCCCTCAGGAGACCAGAGTGGGGATTGAGTGTGTAAAGGGACGAGGGGACAATCCCCAGGACTTCATGGCTGGGGGCAGGTGGGGGGAACCCAAATTCGAGGTGCCCAGGCCCGGATGGATGCAGGGTTCAGCCAGGCCCCGCTGTAGCCCTCCACTCACTCCACGAGGAGCAGAAATGGGCAGACTGAGGTTCTGGTGGTTGCTTAATGTTTGGGATTTGGTGAGATGGAAGTCCCAGGGGTCCAGCTGGGGCAAGACAGGGGAGGGGACAGGGCTTCGTGTCGGGAAACGCTGTCCATGTGTTTCTGATTCACTGGGACTCGTGCTGGCCAGCTCTCTCTCCTTCTCCCTCTCCAGTCCCTCTAGGCCCCTGTAAAAAAGCCCTTTTCTCTAGAAGCAGGAAGTCTTGTCTCCTGGCTGTAAACAAACTCATCTCTGGCAGCCAGAGCTGAGCCGGCCTGGGGAGAGGCGCGGGAGGGCAAGCCCCTTCCCCCCACTGACCCTCCCTGGCCCCTCTGTCTGCTTCCGCCAGCCCTCCGGGCTCTGCCAGCACCTTCTCCGGCTGGTAAAGATCTTCGGCCTGCTTCCCGTCCACCCGGGCATCTGGGGCCGGCCAGGACCCAGCTGTGTACATCTGGAGTCCCTGCCTGGCTGCAGCCAGAAGTTCCCGAGGTTTCTGCTCTCCTGGGGTGGTGCCGCGGTGGGGGAAGGGAGCCGGAGCAAGCTGGAGCCGGTGTGGTCAGCAGCAGGAAGGCCTGGAGGCCGGGCCTCGCAAGGTCGCCCTCGGGGGACCTCCTCCAGAGCTGGGCCCCGAGGCCTTGGGAGCAGGAGGCCCCGGCAGGCTCCGGCAGGCTCCGTGGGCCAGCTTGGAGCCCAGGGAGGAGACGCGCCTTTTCCATGGGAAACTGCTGGGAATGTTTCTCTACAACGCGTGTCCTGAGCCGCTGGCTGACCCCTGCTTCCCATTCCCGCCTACGCTCCTCTCCCTCCTTCCTACTCCAGCTCTGCCTCCGCCCCTCCATTGAGCTCCCAGAGCCGCCTGCCCCTTGGGGGCCCAGGCAGGCCGGAGTGTTCCCAGCCACCATGTCTGGGGGCCCGCCCTCCCCTCGTGCTCAGAGTCAGCTGGAGTCCCTGAGGCCGGCCACCCTCCTCGAGCCCATCTCCCCGGCCCTCACCCCAACCCCGGGAACCTGGCCTCCAGGGTCAGCTGAGAAGTAGACCCTGCTGATGGTGTGTGTGGTCGTGGTACCCACACAGGCCCCTCGTGGGCCCGGGCACGTGTGTCCGTGTGCACACATCCTCGTGACTCTCCTGGCTCCGGCCCTACTGAGGCAGAGGCAGGACGGAGCACTGGCCAGCACGAGATGAGGAACGGCCCCCTGTGATTGGTACCCAGGGAGGAAATGGCCGGACTTAGCCTGGCCGGCCTCCGGGCCCGATGAGCTAGCCTTCCCGGCAGGAAACCTTTTAGAGCCTCTCTGCCCTGGGTGGCCTCGGCCTTGAGGGCTCTGAGTGCTCTCTTGTCCTAGAGAAGGAAAATTTGTTCAGGGCTCACTGCGGCCCGTAGGAGGGGCCTGGCCCTTGCCCATCGTGCCTGCTTGTCAACGTGTCAGACCCCGGACCCAGGCTCCCGGAAATGTTCCTGTGCCCCAGGAGAGATGGGAGATGAGGGGACGGGGGGAGACACGGCAGGGAAGCCACCCAGCCCACCCTCACCCCTCCTCACGTGGTGGCGTTGGGGACCTGCTGTACCCAGCCCACTTCCTTGTAGGCAGCGGTCACATGACTGTAGATGAGGCCACGCAGCTTGGCCCAGGCTCTCTGCGTCTCTGCTGGGAAGTCATTGGCAAATTCCTCGGCGATCACCTCCAGAATCACCCCAGAGAGGATCTGGGAGCAAAGAGAGGAGGGAAAAGTAAACGCCTGGGTGCCCTGTGTCATCCCCGGAAGCCCCAGGATGCCAGCACCCCTCCACCCAGAGTCTGGCCAAGGGGATCATTGATGACATGACAGCCCGGCGGCTTGGGGGACCAGGCACCACGGAGACCAGATCCCGCGCCCCTCCCCGTCACCGCCACGCTGGGGGAGGAGGCTGGGCTGTCTGGTGGTCATCGCTGTTGTCCCAGGGAGAGGGGTGGGTGGTGGACTGACCACGCCCACCCAGCCACGTACCTTGAAGTACACGGGCTCCACCTTGTGCTTGAGGGCGTGGGCTTTGCCCACAAGGGCGAGCACAGACGATACCTTCTCGGGGTCGTGTAGGTTTTCCACCACAGTGTTGAGGGCCCCCATGACCCGGCAGGCGTGTTTCCGCAGCTGGGGGCTCCGCTCCATCTCCAGGGGCTCGGTCATGTGCTTGAACTGGCTGAAGTATTGCTTGGCCGACGGGAAGTTCACAAAGAACCTGGTGGGGAGGGCTTGCTGAAGCAGGGGCGGCCACGGCCCCACCCCGAGATGGCCAGGATGATGGGGTTGCGGGGTAGGAGGGGCAGGACCCCTTAGCTGTTTTCACCACCGTGGGTAGCTGTCCCTCACACGCAGACCCTCTCTCTGGCCGAGCTGCCTTACAGGCAGCCGCCCCCCGGCCCAGGTCCTGCCCATTTCCGGCTTGTAGACTGTCAGCTGTGTCTCCCAGGCCTCTGCCTTTCTCGCTCTGGCCTCATTTCCAAATCCTACACACCCTTGAAGGCCTGCTGTAGTCCCAGCAGAGAGGGTAAGAGCTCTAGCTCTGGAATCTCAGGCCTTTGTCACCTTGGGCAAGGGACTTTCCTTCTCTGAGGCTCAGTGTCCTCCTCCATGCAATGGGCATCGTTGTTCCCAGCCTGCTGTGGGGATGAACTGAGACACGGGGGGTGGGGTCCTCCGCACAGTGGGAACACGGGGTGCTCAGCAAATGCCAGCCTTCATCACGGTCAGGTTAGAGCTCTCTTTGCAAACAAAGTAAAGCCCAAATGACCTAGCTCAGGTCACCCAGCGCAAGAGGGAAGAAATGCAACTCAGTCCTCCTGCCAGCTCTCTGTTCCCTCCTCGTGTCATGCTCCCCTCCTCAGCCCGTAGGGCACGTATTGACTGGCTGACTTAATTGGAACTACAGACTGGTCTTACCCTCCTATTACTTCACATCTCCACATCTTGCTTCTCCAAGAAGTCTGTGCCCATCCCGGGGCAGACCCCAGGTCTTTTTAGCTCTCCTTCCCCTCTCCAGCTTACCTGAGATTGTCTAATTTCCCCCCAGATATTACTTTCATTATGTCACTCTCATGCTCAAAAACATTCGGTGGCTCCCTATTGCCTACTGGCCAAAGTAAACATCCTTAACCTGGGATTCCAGGCATCCTACAAACTGTCCCAACTCAGCCACCTTCTTCCAGTCCAGTCCATTCACTGCTGGTAAAACACCCCTTGGGCCGGCCAGCCTTTCTTTCCACACCGTGGGTGGGATGTCTTCCTCACTCTCTCAGGTTGAACTTGCCTCCCCAGGAGACTGCTTTCCCCTTCAGGCCATGAGGGGTTCCCCTGCCACCTTTTACCGCTGCTTCCCTTTCTGCCTTGGTGGACTGGGTCCTGCCACCCAAGGGCAGGGCGTGGTCCTCACACATGCTCTAACCCAGTATCTCCGCCCCAGGGCCCTGTGGTCTGCAGGACGACGGTGCCGAGGATGACCTTTGCATTCCCTCTCCCAGACAGAGCTGGCTGTTGGGGTTGGTACACGCAGAGAGACTGGATCCGAACTCCAGGACGTGTCCGGAATGTCTCAGGACACAACCTGTTTTGTCAGGTGGTGTCACAGCTCGGAAGTGTCCCCCTTTGTGATCAGAGAAAGCTGATAATGCACCAAATCAGCCCTTCGGCCAGAGAGCTGGAACAGCTGTAGAAAGAGCATCTGGCCGGGGCCACCCCTCCGGGCAACAGCTGCAGCTGGCAGGGAGGGAGTGACCGAGACATGGTCCATGTGGAGACCAAGGGCGACCTTGGGCAAACCACTTCACAACCCCCTGTCTGCTCAAGTGTGAGAGCAGTTCCTCCCTCTCGATAGTTCACAGATACGATGGTGAAGACAAATGAGGCAATGAGTCTGAAAATACATTGGATTTTTCTGGAGAGGCACTGTATGAAGGACAAATGTGAAAAACCCAATCTGGACTCAGATGAGTATCTTGGGCTTTGGGCATTTCACATTGCCGTAAAAATAATGATCGCTGTTCGTCCGGTGCGTCGCCGTGTGGGAAACATCTCCACCGGCTCCTTCGTTTAATTGGCACAACCAAGCAGGCATCGTCTCTGTTCTACGGATGAGGAGACTTACTGAGCCTTACTAGATTGTCTCATTAATCCTGCAAGAGCCTCCTGAGGCCGGCACTGGTTTTATCCCCATGTTCTGTTTTAGGAATTGATGGCCAAGGTTGCCCAGCGAAGCGGGGTCGGGAAGGAGAGACTCTACTTGCCCCATCCTGCCTCGTAGGGACGGGGAGATGGGGGGCCGGGGACCCAGGGAGTGTCCGGCCCCAACACGCCGTGGCCAGGTGATGGTCCTGAGGAGTGACAGTCCCAGGGAGCCCCACGGCTATGCCGGGGGGAGTCCAGGCGCCCTGTGCTCTGCTCCTTCATCCTGGACCTCTGTCTCTGGCCCCTCCAGGGACACTCTCCACCCTCCCGGTCCAGGCCTGTGCTGCCTGCCGGGGAGAAGCCTCAGCAGCCAGCCTTGGGGGGTTTCTCCACTCCCAGAGGCATCTGGGCTTCCAGCAGAGCCTGAAATAGGCTCGTCTGAGTGTGAGGGGGGGCGGCGGCAGAGTTACAACCCAGAGGAGAGAGGCTTCCCGGAGCAGGGGTGTTCCCTCTCGGTTGGAGCGCACGTGTGGGGTCTGGTTCAGACTGGAAGACGGCTTCTCCACCATCGCCTGCTGCCTGGCCACCCTCCTGGGGTAGAGCTGGGGCGGGGGGTGCAGCTGGTCTTAGCCCCGTGGGAGGGAGGACCCGAAGAGCAATGGGCCAGGGGACTAGTGTTTTGGGCTCTCACTGGGGTCTGTGCTTGTGGGTGTGTGTGAAGTTGGGGAGGGGGGTGTGACAGGACTGAGGAGGGCAGGACCTGGGGAGGGTCCTTTGGGACACCCGAGAAGCTTATCGATCTTTTCCTTTGCCCCTTTTTAGCCCCCCGCCCCCCGCAACAACCTGGCGGCTCGGGGGACAGGGAGCAGGAAGAGACCCAGGAGGGGTAGGCTGGTGGGGTTTGCATCTGGCAGGGAGGAGCTGAGCCAGTTTCTGTCAACACCTGTCAACCCAGAGGTGGTCAGGTGGAGTGTGGCCTGGGCTGACCGGCAGGCCAGACCTAATCGCTATCTCAGGCCTTCTCGGGTTAACTGTGGCCCTCTCACTGAGCACCGAGCACATGGGGAAATGGCCCCTGCCACCCGCCCCAGCCCAGCCTCCCTGAGAGTCAGGGATGGGGAACTGCAGGGGCACAGAGAAAGATCTTGTTGAGATGTCAGACCCCAGAAACAGCCCTGGCCGTCTGTTCTGTTCCTTCCTCTGTACCCCCCATTCCCGGGGAGGCTGGACGGTACCCCAGGAGCTGGATCTTGGACACATCCCCTCCACGTCCTCCCTGGCAAATGGCAGGGTGTTGGTGTTGGGACAGCAGATCTCCAAGGCCCTAAGGACATCACCTCCTTTCCTCTTGGTGACCCATGGTTGCGCCCTGGGGGTACATCCTGAGGCCTGGTGGTCTCGTGTGTGCTGACACACAGGGCTGAGAGCCGCCCTCCGGGGCTGCAGGCCAGCGCATCTGGGACTCCACTACCGTGAGCTCGTGTGGGTGGTCCCACTGCAGGTCTGTGTCTCAGAATGTCTGATGGCTTCGGGATCTAAAACTCTCTCTTAACCTCCCCACCATTGGCACCCCCCGCCCCCCCCCCCCATGTTTCTGGGTCTCGGGGCTGCCCAGGAGTCCTCCTCCTCCTCAAGAGTACTTCTTGCTCTTTTTCCTCCAAAATCTGTTTCCAAGTTGGAATCAGGGGATATGGATACGGAGCTGGGCTGGTCCTCGGTTTGGAGGGAGGCAGAAGGGAGAGAGAATCGGGGAGACAGAGAAGCCAGAGCCAGGGGCCAGGACTGGGAGACAGGCATGCATTTCACCTCTCCCTTCCACAAGCAAGGGCTCACCCCATCTCCAAAGAATAGGGCTGCCCTACTCTGTCCGCAATCTGGCTGCTTCCCTCTGTGGCTGACAGCGGGTTGAGGGTGAGTGTGTGGGTCTGGGGCCCCAGGGACCCGCATGTGTGGGAAGAGAGCGTCATTATGTGCTGTAGTCAGTTTCTAGCTTGTGGGGGTTGGGGACATTAACTCTAGAGCAAAGGTATGTGTCCACGAGCGTTTGGTGTGCAAATAAGTTACTTTGGGGGGTTGTGGTACCTGAGGAACCCCTGAGCCCAAGACACACGGCCTTTCCTCTTTAAGGGGTGATTCCAGGGTGGAACCCTGACTCCTGCCCCTTCTGCCTTTCCCTCCTCGGCTCAGCAGGCGTTGTACCCTAGGGACCTTCGTTTCTCCACTCACCGGTGCCTCACCTGGGAGCTCCCTGCCCGTCCACTCCCCAGGGGCAGGAAGGGGCCAGCTGGGAAAGCCGGACCCTAGTGGCCTGCTCCTTCTGACCTCTATTCTCTGGCCCTTTGCTTCGTCCTCCCGAGAGGCATTGAACACAGAAAGGGGCTGGGCTGGATGGGGGTCTGCTCCTCTTGCTCCCCCTTCTTGGTGGAGCCTCAGTTTTCCCGCCTCTAAAATGGGGAGTCCCCAGTTGAAGCACACAAATTGAAATGTGTGCGGGCACAGCTGGGCTGGGTGGTTGGGGAGGCTGGTGAGGCAGGCATGCCTGGTCGAGCCAGGAGTTCTGAGGCCCGGGAGAGGAGGGGGTCCAGGGTGCCCTCCTTCTGCGTCTGGCTCTTTAGTTCCTAGCCCCCCGCCCAGAGCCAGGACCGGCTGCTCAGACACCGCTTCGCCCATCCCAAGGCGCCCCACACTGCCTGCACCGGGGCAGGCCCGGCCCCAATTTCAGCTAGAGAGGTGGCGCCGGAGCTCGGACCCGGGCCGAACCCGCCCCTGCCCGGAGCCGCTGCCGCCCTCCCTCCCCCGGCTCGGCCGGGCCGGAGTGACACCTACCTCACCAGGATGGCCACCCCCACGTCCTCGCAGTTGGCATAGAGCCGGGCCCACGTAGCCTGCACCGCCTTCCTCTCCGCCTCGGACAGCTCCTCGCTCCGCTCCCTGCGCTCAATCTCCATCTCGCCCGGCACTTTCTCCATGAGCAGCTCCAAGCCCAGCCCGGCTTCGCTCGGAGGCAGCGGGGCGCGGGGCGCCGGGCGCGGGGAGCCGGGGCCGGCTGCGTGCGCGGCGGGCGGGCGGGCTGGCGAGCGAGGGGTAGAGCGCGCCGGAGGGAGGGAGCGTGTCTGTCTCTGCTCGCCGGGTGTGTGTGTGTGTGTGTGTGTGTGTGAGTGAGTGTGTGTGCAGGGTATATGTGCGGGGGGCGGGGGACCGCGAGCGGGGGGCGGGGATGTGGTCTGCTGGAAAAATGTGAAAAAAAATAAAGCCGCTCCAAACCCCAAACCGCGCGTCGGTGAGCCAATTCCGGCAAGGTGAAGGCTGGGCGGGGTGGGGGAGACGCGGCTCGCGCCCGCCAAGCCACCGCGGACCTTGACCGCCGGGCGGGGCGGGGGCGTAGGTGGACTGGGGCGGTGGGACTGCAGGGGAGCCTCCGGGGGAGGGGGCGGTCACGCGGCGCTGGGCTGCGCGGGCCGTACAGGAGTGCGCCCGGGCGGGCGCGGGTCGGGGGGCACCGTGTCCCGGCTCACGCCGCGGGCGGTGTCGGGCTGTGTGCGTGTGTGCTCCCTTCACGCGGCGGGGAACGGACTCAAAGTCAAACACTCCCAGGCGTTTGTGGCGTGGCCGTCGCCCGAGGGGGCGGACGCAGACCCTCCGGCGGCGCGGGGGTCCCAGCTGAGCTCACGTTCCCTCCCGGCTTCTCCCAAGCCAGCCACTGGGGGCCGCGGCGCCACTCCCGGAGCCCCGGACCCCAGGCTCCGGAGGGTTTGAGACTGGGGTCGCCTCCCTGCTCCAATTGCGTGTTGGAATCCCCTGCTGCCGGGATGGGGGACAGCTGTCGAACTTCAGCGCCGAGGCCTGCGCCCCCTTTCCTTCCCGCCAGCACCACCCCCCCATCCCCGCCGCGGTATGTGCCCAGGGCGTCGGAAGAAAGGCCCCTGGGTGGCTTATTAATGACCCAGGCAGGCAAAAAACAGGCGCCACCCCGAAATCCCAGCCCTGGTGGAGGAAAGTCCACAGGAGAGGTAGCCGGGCCGGCAGGGAGGTACTGTGGGGAAGGTGTCAAGAAATCTTGGGGAGGCCCAGGCCCTGGAGACAGCTTAGGTGCCAAAGCTGCGTCTAGGCGCTGATTCCGCGGATGGAGGAGACGAATTCTCATCCCCGTGGTCCTGCTCTGGGAGGTGGGAGCGCCACAGGACCCGAAGGGGCGTCTGGGCCACGGAGCCAGCGCGTCCCCACCCTGCAAATAAGCTGATCCGAGCCAGGTCCCACCTCTGACTCCCAACCCCAACAGGAGGCCAGGGCCCAGTTCTCCCTAACACTCCCTGGTGACCCCGCCCTTCTCAAGACTTTGCGTCCCACTCCAAGTACTAGAAGAGGTTGGCTCTCCTCTTGAGCGCTTGTTTAGGTACGTTAAAATCATATTTCCAAGTAGAGAGCCCTGGTGGAGCCCCAGCTCTGGCCCTCCCTGATGCTCAGGGTTCATGTACCTCTGGGGAATCCTGGGCAGGGGCTCCCTTGACGCTGCCTCCGTCTCATTTGAGGGAAGGAGAATCTAGTGCCTTCTTCTGCGGGTTTTGGAAAGGGTTGGAAGAGGATGGATGCTCAGAACCATCTCTGCTCCCCAGGCTGCCTGGGCCAGGACAGAGCCCTCTGCACATGGCCACCTCCCTGAAGCCCTCTGGTAGGACGCCCAACGCCAGTGTGGTGCCCTTCCAAGCACCGGCCCCGGAGGTTTCCACTGGGAAAACAAGCGGGAGAAATCTTATGTCTGCTCACTCTCATCTCATCCTTTACAAGTCTTATGTGTGTTCATGGTGCAGGACTACGTTTGCCCCGTTGTATGGTATATAATGTCTAAGCGGATGCACACACTATTTCACAATGCACACTGAAAATCAGTCATTTAAGGAGGAGGGTAGGTCATCAGGAACATTTGGAGAGGATTGTCCAGAGGAGGACAATTGAACGGCTTAGCCAGCCCTTCAGTCCCTGGCCTCCCTTGTCTTTCTGGCTTCATCATCTAATATGCTCCCTTCCTCCCCTCCCGATGCCTTCCCGTGACATCATTGTTCTGCTGACACTCAACTTCCAGTAGCCGAAACGTGCCCGATGCTTTCATGTCTGCAGCCCCCAGCAGACTCTGCCACCCAGGGGGGCTCAACCTTCCTCGAGCACCTCCCAATTCCGGTGCCCCCCAGCTCTCCTTCCAGCTGGGCGTTCCCTAAGGCTTGTAGCGCCCAAAGGGCTCTGCCCTCCATCACCTACATCTCTCTATTGTGGTCATTTATGTAACTGGCCAGGGCGTGTGTCTAAACTGGAAGTCCCTTGAGGGTCCGACCCAGGTCTGTCACATCGACATCCCGAAGGGACAGCTTGATTTACCCTGCCACCGTGGGCGACAACCTGGTCCCAGCGAGGTTAATCAGTCTGCACAAGGTCGGGTCTGCTGACCCCACTAAGCAGCTTGAGCCTCCTAATCCTGGAACCTCAGGACAGACGGCAGTGGCTCGCGGAAGGTGACAGGGCCATCTTGGCCTTCTTCTGCGGACCCTGTCGGGGAGGGGATGGGGCAGCTGAGTCATGTGCACCACTCTCTTCGTGCTCAGCACCTTGGCCATGCTCTGGCGCCGCCGATTCTCCAACCGGGTCCAACCGTGAGAAACTGCCTGGGCGATGGGCTTGGGTGGGTGGGGCGGGGAGAAACTACTGTGGGGGGCCAGAGCCAAGCTGAAGTTGGGTCCCAGGCTACCTGGACCTTCTGGGAGGGCGGTGGAGGGTGGGGTGCGGATTTGCAGGGAGTCCCGGAGAGGCTTCCTCTCAGAGCAGGGGGAGTTCGCAGCTCTTCAAAAACTCTGGCTGAAGCTCCCCAGGTTCCCCAGGCCAGGGTGGCTGGGTCCTGCAGGAGAGAGGGTTCTGGGCCTGGGTGCTGCCCACAGCTCCTCTTGCCTGGTCCTGCCACCCACAGAGAGCCCAGCGGAGCAGAGGGGGCAGTAATGGGCAGCAGATCAGAAACAGACCTCCAGTCCTCAGGCAGGTAAGGCAGAAGAGATTCAGGGGTGGAGGAGGGAGGGTGTGTCCAAGGAAGCTGCCGCTCTCCCTGTCCCTGTCCGTACCTGGGGGGCCGGGGTGGGGGGGGCGGTGTACGTGAGTGTGTGAGTGCGTGTGCGTGCACGCTGGAGGCTGGCCCCTCGCCCCAGCCACCCTGCTGCCTGTGTGCCCGGTGGGCAGGCTGAACGTTTTCTCCAGTTGGCAGTGGGAGCCCCAGCCTGTCCTCTGGACCACAGCTGCTCTGTCTTGTTTGTCCGAATGTGGGGTGGTCCCCAGGGTCCTATCGGAAGGCGCAGGGGGACTGGAGAGAGGGATGGGGCAGAAGCAGCTCCGCTGGCTGGGCTCGCCTTCCCTTCCCCCTCTCCGGCTGCCCCCGCTCAGCCTCGGCGGCTCCTCTGCCCGAGCCGGGAGCCCCATTCGCCGGCCGGTGCCCAATAGGAGGCGCAGGAGGAGCATGACATCATCATCACGGAGTGCCATTGGCTGGGCAGCTCCTGCGGGCAGGACGCTGTCTCCAGTGGCCAGAAAGTTAACTCTTCCCTAGGCTGAAACCATGTGGCCTTTACAAGGGGTGAAGTTTTGGGAACTTCTGGAATGTTCCTTCCCTGGAAGGAGCCCTTTGATGATCAGGGAAGAGCAGGGCCCTTTGATGATCAGGGCTCCTGTGCCCAACAAAACACGGAAAAATCGACAAATATTTATTAAGAACGTACTATTTGGCACGTTCTGTTGTGCCTGGGTCCACCTCGCGCAAGAGAGAGGACATTCTCTCCTGCAAATTCTTCTAGCCTTCCCTCGCTCCTAGTGAAACAAAGAACATGATGCCCTCAGGCTCCGGGGCCCCTGGCTGGAGGCTGGAGGGAGTCTCCCCAGAGGGCTCAGAAGGCGGAGCCAGGCAGCACACCTGCCTGCCGGCGCACCCCAGTGTCTCCTCCTTGGGGTGTGGGACCCGCCTGTGGTGGCCCTCAGCCACACGGATTCTGGCAACCCATGAGAACGGGAGTCTCTGTCCGTGTGCAGCGCCTAATTCCTCCTTGGTGCTGGGATTCCTCCAGGCTCTGAATGTCAGAAGACCCACTGGGCAGCCCTGGGCATGTGCCAGAAACAGGCATTTCTTCGATGCCCTTCCTTGGCATCTAGGCCAGCTGAGATGGCCACAGAGTGCCCAAGTAGTCCTCCTGGTGAAATCCGCTGACCTAGGTGAAATGGTGAGCCCCGGGCCTCACACAGCGGGCCTCACACAGAGCAGAACCCTGCTTACCCAGAGAAGGAACATTCCAGAAGTTCCCAAAACTTCATCCCTTGTAAAGGCCTCATGGTTTCAGCCTAGGGAAGAGTTAACTTTCTGGCCACTGGAGACTGGTCCTCCAGGCTGAGTTTGGGTCTGGAAGTGTGTAGCCAGAGTCCATGTCCTGACTCCTCTTACTGACTAAAACTCGGAGAAAGCGACCTTTTTATTTGTATATAAACTGAGATTAATAACAGTATAGCGTGGGGTGTTTGTGAGGTTCAAATACAGATCATCGTAAACCACTTGGCACAAAGCAGCTGTTTATAAATGCTGGTTGTTCTCCTGGGTCCCCTGGTTCTTGGTCAGTGTTTAGTCTTCCCCTGTATTAACTCACTTGGGGGTTGTAACAGTCCCAGACGGTTGGCAAGACAAGCGTTTCTATCTCTCATGAATGGTGGAGGAAACTGAGGGACTGGGAGGTGTAAGTTACTTGCTCAAGGTCATCCCTCTGATTTGTGGCCGACGGGGACAGACAGGTCCCTGACTTCAGGCAGTCCGTCTCTGCCACATGAAATGGGCCTGGACCCCTTCTCAGGAGGAGAGAGTGGAATCTGAACTATCAGGCCTGGTCTTGTGTGATCAAACCAGAAGGAAACATTTTCCTGTCAACTCCTCAGGACCTAACGCCCAACACCTCCAGCCTTCAAGGACCAGCCTGGGTGAAATTTCTGCTCGCCGATTACCGGGTCACAAATTCTAGCTGCTTTCCCAGCCGCTCCTACCCTTCCTCCATAGTGGGGTGACTCGCTAGGCCTGGGGCAGAAGGAAGTGAAAGTCTGGACGCATGGGAAGGACACCACCCTCAATCCTCTGACTCCCATCCTTACCCCCTCAATCCTCTGACTCCCATCCTTTTCTGTTTAGGGAGAAAGAGTCTCTGAAGTAAGTTCTCACGTCTTCAGGAGGAGTTCAGCCCCAGGGACTGAGATCAACCGGCAGAGACAGGTAGGGCCAGGCTGCGAGGCTTGGAGGTGAGAGGGTTAGGCTGGGGGCCAGGGAGGAAGACTGCACAAGGCCTGGCCATGTGGGAATAGGCCACCTGCAGCTCTGTGCTCCTCGGTCATAAGGGGGAGCGTGGACTCTTCTCAGCTCCTACCTTGAGCCTGTCATGGCTCAATGGCACAGGGCAAGGGCTAGTTTTAAGGGAATGATGTGTGATCTCAACGGCATTCTCTAAGCTCGGAGATGAGGCGGTGGTCATGTGGGGCCATGAGGGTAGTCCCGGTGGACTTCTAAGGGGGAGGAGGAGCTCTGGAATATCCGTTCTGGAATGCAAGCTTCTGCCTTGGCATGGGAGGAAGTGCTAGTTTGGTCTGGTTTTCTGTTTCAGCTCAAGTCCCTGCTTGCCCCCCACCTACAAAGGATGCTGTGGCAGAAGGAGCAGCAGCACGCTGGAGAGTGGGAAAAAGCAGCCATCGAAAAGGTAGACCCCTCCCCTTGAGGTCCTGGACCTGCTTGTCCTCATTTTGTCCCCTGGCGCTGGTGGCTGGCAGGAGGGGCAGAGACGCTCGTTGCCCTGGGACGGGCTCCCTTTGTCTGAGGTCTTGAGGATCGTCTGGGGCAGGCCCAGAGAGGGACTCGGTGGGGTCTGCTCTGGGGCACCCCAGCAGCCCAGGATAGAGGAGCAGCAGGTCAGGAGCTAAGGGACCGTGGATAGGGCTTCTCACTCATTCCTTAACTTCATCCTTGAAATAACCCAAGGAGCCTGGGCATATTATTATCCACATTTTGGAAATGAGGAAACACAGAGAGGCTAACAAATTTGTCTGGTGCCATGTAGCTCGTTAACGGGGGACCTCCGCCTCCCCGAGCCTCACACGGACACTGCAGAGCTGCCCCACGCTCTTAACCACCAGCACCTAGTCGTCTCTGGAACCCCACGGCAGTTGGCAGCTGCTCTGTGAAAAAAGGGGTTCCCTTGGCCCGGCAGCCCCCAAACTTTTGGACCAAGGCTGTGTGGCATCAGTGTCCCAGAGTGGCACGCACTTCCTGTGGCCCTTGCCTCTCCCGGGTCCCCAGCACTCTCCCCGCCACGGGCCGCTTGGCTCAAATCGTGAGCAAGAAGTGCCCGTTGGATCTGTGACATGTCTGCCTGCAGCTGGAGCAAAGCTTCTCTCAGCCTGGGCTCCGAGTGTGTCTTCTGGGCGCGCGCGTGTGCATGCGTGCACGGGCTCCAAAGGGGCAGTAGCGTGTGGGAAGGGAAAAAGCATGACACTTGGTTTTGTTAGTCCGCTGACTGCTCAGCACCGCAGCGGCCTCCTTTGCCCCCAGCGGCTCTGCCATTTCTCTCTTCGCCATCCTGCCCGACCCAGAGCAGAGATCAAAGCAGATTTCCGCTTCTGCTCCCTGGGATCCAGGCACAGACCTGCAGGCAGCTGCTCCTGACTGTCTGGAAGCCATTCATCTTGCAAAGCAGCACCCCCCCCCCCCCGCCGCCCCCTCCTGCACGTGCACCCCCCTCCCCCTTCCTCACCATCCAGCCCCCAGGCAGGCTGACAGGCGGGGAAGTCTCCGCCTGGCTGGCCCCTGCCATCGGGAGGCAGGAGATGGGGAGTTCTCTAGACAGCAGTCCCTTTGCCGCCGCCGCCGCGTGTGACTCCACAGATGAAGGAGGGGAGGAAAGGGTGAGATGCCATAGACTGTGGGGACCCACACGGAAGCCCTGGGGGAGGGGCTGTTGATCCTGCATGGAGCCTGGCAGGGCTGTGGAAGCCTCTAGAAGTAGGGCGGGGCAGAGACAGGGGAAGGGTCCCACCGGTGAAGGAGCTCTGGGCTGGAGTCCCGGCAGAGCCCCACTGCCCACCTGACCCAGGCCAAGAGTTCGTGACCCCCGTCTCAGCTCCTGCCAGCCTGTCTTTCCGCTGCGAGGCAGGCAGTGGCTTTCCTGGTGACAGGGCTGTCAGGCTGAGGGCCAGAGGACACCGTTCCTGGGGCCCCAGTCTGTGTCCCCGAGCCCGACCTGTGTATTCATTCTCTAATCTATTTGCCATGTTCCTGTCACTTCAGCCTCGGCTCTGCACTCTGCCGTTTCCAGGTGGCCTGTCTCCTTGCACGAGTCTGAGGAATTGTCAGGCCAAGGTCACCTGGCAGGACAGGGGCTGGCTGGAGGCCCAGACACACCTCCACAAAGCTTCGCCCCTTCGCAGCACTGTTCCAGGAGCCTTCTCAGGGGCTGGCGGCTCCTTCAGGCATCGGTCCCAGATGAAGGGAGGGAGGGCGAGGGGACGGGGGGTTTGGGGGAAAAGTGTGTTGGCTGGCCTTGGCGGCTGCCTGGACCCTGGCAGCTGGGGTGCCATGTGGGCTGGGCGGGAGGGGCCCCCTCCCCCAGGGAGCGGCTGGCTTCGGTGGGAGCAGATTGTGTTTACACCTTCCCCGCACACCCAGCCCACGCTCCCTCTTATTCCCCGGGGCTCTCCCACCCCTGGGCTCTCTGCACAACGTGCACATTTGCAGCCCCTCTCCTGCTGCAGGAAGTGGCCACCCTCAGCCGATGCTGGGCCCCAAGCGCTCCTGCCTCAGCCCACTGTCGCAGGGGGTGGACCCAGTGTCCCCGAGAGGCTGCCTCCGTTCCCCCGCCCCCTGCCCCAGCCCTATTTCCTTGGAAAGAGCTGCTGCTTGGGAATGAGAGCAGGAAAGCCCAGGGGCTTGGCAGACGGACCATAATAGGAGGGAAGGGATTAAGGGCAACCAGAGAGACAGCGCAGAGACTGAGAGCTGGGGCTCCCCTGGCCCCCGGGGGTGCTGGCTCATGAAATATCAATGCAGAATCTGAGAGTGAGGAGTCCGGGCTCAGAGCACCGGATACGAGTCCAGACTCCACCATCATTTCCCAGTTCTGTGGCCTTGGATGGGTTACTGAACGTCCCCACCTGGGGTTTCTCCTACGAGGAGGATCATGGTGAACCTGTCTCTGAGTGGTCGTCAGGGTTAAATTAGATAACGTGTCTAAAGTGCTCGGCTAACTCAGCAAGCCTTGGATATATCTGAGCCCAGGAGACAGTGTTAACTACTGAACAACAGGTCACTTTGCAACAACGGTAGGTTCAGAACAGCTAGTTCTTCGCCTCCTCGCCCTTCCTGCCCTGTCTTTCCATATACGCAACAGCAGGGCGATGGGCAGTTCTGAAACAAGTCAGAGCCCAGCCCAGCCCAGCCCTGGGGCACCTGGGAAGACCCAGCAACCAGGCAGACTGGACCAGGGCGCATCGCTGCTGCCTCTGTGTGCCTGGAGCCCTGTCCCAACCTCCGGCGGGAGGCCTGGCCCGGACACCCTCCCTCCCACGGGCTTTTCTTCCCTGCATGGATCTTAGCTCCTAAGGAAGACAGGAGGTGATGGCCTTGATGCTTTTCCATTCTCCGTCTGAATGCTAATCTCTCTGCCGGTTGGAGCCTGAGTGGCAGGGGAAAGGCTGCTCTGAGCTGTAAGGTGGCCCGGGCGGCAGCCTGGAGCAGGGAGGCGCTGTTGTCTGCTACTTTTGTGGCTGCTGCCAGTCTCTCCTGGAGATTGGAACACGACTGGAGAGCTAATGAGGTGGCGGAGGAGGGTGGGGAGCAGGGGAAGCAGACACAGCAGCTGTATGAGCCACTGATGTCCTGTGTCACCCTAGGGGACAGATGCTGCCACAGGGAGAACCCTGCCCTTCCCAAACCCAAACACGCGGTTGTGCAGGCGGGTCCTGGGCGAGGGCGCCCAGCAGAGGCCCTAGTTCAAGATGAAGCAGGCGCGATGGCACTGTCCCACAGTTTCCTAGGGATGCTTTACGGGACGCTCAGTTAGGAAGAAACCCAAGACCTTGAGCTAGAGGGAAGTCATGCTTCTTCGTGAGCCTCGAAAGAAGAGAAATGGCCAAGGTTTACAGTAAGATGATGATACTAATATTAATAATGGTTAATGTGTCTCAAACACTTCTGTGGCGCTGTGCCAAGCGCTTTATTTATATGCATTGTCTCATTTATGGGGCAGGGACTGTTGTCATCCTCATTGACCCATAAGGAAAGTGAAGTTCGTGGAGCTTGCTCAAGGTCACGGACAGCGAGTAGTGAAGCCAGGAAGTGCGCCCTGAGCAATGTGATGCCAAAGCCTGGGGAGGTGTTGGAGCACAGAGGACTCGAGTCTCCAGCTGGGGCTTGAGGACATCCTGGGTATGACCTGCCCACCAGGGCAAGGAGAATGAGAGCTGTGGACCCCGCCCCGTGACATTCCCACGCTTCCTCTGCAGGAATGCATCATTCGAGGCTGGATTTGACTCTGGGCCCCCGAAAGGGTGGTCCTGAGTTGCCGACTGAGGGGAGTGAGGAGAGCTGCCTTTCAAGGATCCGTCACGCCCCTCAGGGAGGAAGCAGTGGCCCCCAGCCGCGATGACAGCGGTCATGGAGCTTGTCACTCATTGTCACTGATGTTCTGCTAGCGGCCTCCTTCAACCAGGGGCGGAACCCTGGGGGTAAGAGGGCAGCCAGCAGTCCAGCCGGAGAGCAAGAGCAGGGAGACTGAGGAGGAAGGCTTTGTTGTGTTTTTACAGGGGGAGGGTGCAGGGTGTGAAGGAGCTGACTTCAAGAGGGACCCGGTGACTTCGGCTGGAAACCGATCCTGTATCTAGGGACATCGAACCCTCTCTGTGGGCTACACATGCCCCCTAGTGGGGACTAAGATGAGAGGGTGGCTGAGAAAATTAAAACCAAAAAAAAAAAAAAAAAAAAAAAGATTTCCTGATAGATTGGGGCACCTGAGGCTGGACAGGAATGGCCGGTCCTGTGTCCGTGCGAATGCACGCGCCTGCATGCACACACATGGGCACACACACGTGTAATACCATTTGCAGAAGCCGGGCCCACGGAACGTTCAAAGGAATGATTTCGCTTCTTCCTTGGTCATTTATTTAAGACGCTCATATCGCTGTGACATACACACCCTGTGGCAGGAGCCGGAGTGAGACGGCGACGAAAGGGACAGTGCCCGACGCGCCAGTGAGGACAACAGGAAGAGCCTGGCCGAGCCTAGTCACTTGACCTTTCCTTCTCTGGACCGCAGTCTCCCCTCTTAACAAGCAGTGTGGAACCCGGGTGGGCTGGTGCTGAGCATGAGAGGGACCCCCGACTCCCCTCAGAAGAACGGTCTGTTCAGATGAAGGGGATGGACCATTTCCCGGTTCTCCCAGTCCAGACAGGCCATGATGGACCGTGTTTGGAGGCGCTGACGATGACTGGCTCCTTCGGCAAGTGTGGATGGAGCCCGTGTGCCAGGTCCCACGGGTGCAGAAATGAGGTGAGACTTCCTGCCACAAAGAACCAGAAAACCGGGCAAAGTAGAAGCAACTAGTACTTGGCAGCAGGTGCCGCCCAGAATGGTGACCCCGTGGCTGCCTCAGCGTCTGCCTCACACAAGTCCCTGCCTGTAGCGTGGGGAGGGGAACCCCAGCAGCCAGCAATGGTCCCGTTCCAGTGAGGAGACAAGATCAGAGCTCAGGGCAGAGTGCTGTTCCTGAGGATATCCACACAGATCCACAGGATCCCCAAAGCAGACGCCATGAAAGTGATCCAAAGGAGAAAGAAAAGCGCTTTTGAGAGTATACAAAAAGCACTAACCATAAAAGAAAAACAGATAAATTGGACTTTATCAAAATTCTTGGAAAGCCTGGAAGAAAATATTTGCCAAGTAAAGGTCTGAGAAAGGACCTGTATCCAGCATATATAAAGAACTTTTACAACTCAATAAGAAGACAGCCCGACAAAAAAGGGGGAGGGTTTTAATAGATACTTTACAAGAAAGCATACATACGGCCAATAAACACATAAAAAGATACACAACATCATACTTAGGTATGTACTTATGTATAATTTGCATCAAGGAAATGCAAATTAAAACCACAACGATATACTACCGCACACTCAACGGAATGGCTCAAAGACGGACCACAACAGGTGCTGGTGAACAACCATGGCCCTGTACTAATGCATTGTTGGGAAACGAGTTTGGCAGTTTCTTAGGAAGTTATCCAAGAGGAATGAACCCGTAGGTCCACACGAAGACTTGTACAGAGAAGTTCACAGCAGTGTTATTAATAATATCTCCAAACTGGAAACAGATATTAATATCTCCAAACTGGAAATAGCCCAAATATACATCAATAGGTGAATGGATAGAAAAGGAGGCAGTGTTGGGGTGCCTGGGTGGCTCAGTGGGTTAAAGCCTCTGCCTTCAGCTCAGGTCATGATCTCAGGGTCCTGGGATGGAGCCCCGCATCAGGCTCTGCTCAGCAGGGAGCCTGCTTCCCCCTCTGTCTCTGCCTGCCTCTCTGCCTACTTGTGATCTCTGTCTGTCAAATAAATAAATAAAATCTTAAAAAAAAAAAAGAAAGAAAAGGAGGCAGTGCATCCACACGACGGAATACTACTCAGCAATAAAAAGGAAATGGGTCACTAAGTGAGTCACAGCACGGGGCACTGAGAGAAGCCAGACCCCAAAGAGCACCTACTGTGTGTGAGTCCATTTATAGGAGATTCTAGAACAGGAGGAACTAATCTGGAGTGGCAGAAAGCAGATCAGCCATTGCCTGGGGCCAGGGCTGGATAGGGACGCAGTGAAATAAGCAGGAAGGGGCCCTTCAGGGTGCTGGAGATGTTCTAAATCCTGACTGGGGTTGTGGTTTTATGGTGTATCACTGATGGGACTATTGAATCGTATATTTTAAATGCATGCGTTTTATCGTATGTATGTAAATTATACCTCAATAAAGCGACTTAAAGAGTTTAACACGACTTAAAGAGTTTTAAACAAAACAAAGTAAAAGCCAGATGTGAAAACAAATAATCGTAAGACGGTGAGTATCCTAAGAAGTGTGCTCAGATAACAAGGGTCGCTCACCCCTGGCCCAGGGAGGTGCTGTGCGTGCACTGTTCTAAACGTCCCGATGAGCAAAGAGGCTCAGACGGAGGGGCAGCGGTTCCCGCAGGGTGACTCAGCTGGAGTCCGCAGCCTGGGGCCACGCTCAGAGCCCGCCTGGGCGCGGAGCCTGTGTGATGCCAGCCTGCGGCAGACCACCCCGACGAGAGCTCGGGACCACTGCGGCTTCTCAGGTGAGACTTTGCAGAGGAGGGGTTGACACAGGAGTTGAAATTTGCTTAGCAGAGGAGAGGATGCCGGGAAGGAGTTTCAAGGCAAAGGGAACAAACAAAAATAAGGACAGGCTGGGCAGCCTTTGAGAAGGCAGGACTCCTGGGGAGGGAGAGCTGTGTCCCGAACGGAGCAGAAGAGGTCAACAGGATACTGCATGTCTTTCATATCCACTTATTTTTTAAAGAACCCATTAAGCAATAATTTTACGAGAGGCCACAGCTCTGCCAAGCAGGCAAGGGATGGGTGTGCTCTGGGCAAACACAGGAAACAACCCACTGCGGTGCCAGAGTTGCCTCTTCTCAGGGAATGGGGTACGCCTTGTCACCATTCTCCTCCTCCAGGAGGTTACAGCTGTGGTCCACGATCCCAGGTTTCCGCTGGACACCATTTGGGGCACTCTGTCATGGTCCTGAGAAATCCCAGGGTGAAAAAAAAAAAAAAACCCTCTGTGCTTTTATGCTGGGCTTTCTGGCTGGCTGAAGTCAGGTCACTGGCATGAAGCAAATTGTGTCCCATTGTCATCCTGTGTTCTTCCGGGAAACTCCGCACAGCCGCGGGGATCAGAAGCTTTGAGGCCGGACTGTCTGAGGTCCTACCTCAAGGCTCCCACTCACGGATCACTTTCACCTTCCTGCCCTTTGGCTTCTTTTGTTGCAGAAGGGGGAGGCGGTGATCGTAAGAGGGCACATGGGAGAACCGGACCCATCAAGTCTGAGGCATTAAGCACGTACAGTTTTTTGTATGCTAGTCTGGCCTCAATACGTTGTTTTTTTTTTTAAAAAGGAAGTGCTTCGAGCAGGGCCTGGCCCAGAGCAAACACTTAATAGACAGTAGCTTTTGTGTTTTCAGAAAGGGGATGTGCACATGTCTGCTCATTCCTTTTATTTTGCCAGGACCCGTTCTTGCAGAGAATTATAATGAAACGAAAAGGATGTGGGACATGTGGATCCTATCATTTGGGATGACTGTGACTCAACAGAAGCCCAACTTAGGGTGGCTCAAACAGTATGGAGATTTCTTTTTTAAATCTCACATTCTGGGGCACATGGGGGGTGCAGTTCGTTGAGCTCCCGACTCTTGGTTTCCGCTCAGATCACGCTCTCAGGATCGTGAGATTGAGCCCTGCATTGTGTGTGTGTTGGGGGGGGAACAGGGAGTCTGCTTGGGATTCTCTCTCCCTTTCCTTCTGCCCCTTCCCATCTCTCAAATAAATAAATGTTAAAAACTCTCATTCTGTGTTTCACTGAAACTAACATGCCATTGCTTGCAAGATGCTTCTCACATTCAGAAATATTAAGATGAGGGGCGCCTGGGTGGCTCAGTGGGTTGAAGCCTCTGCTTTCGGCTCGGGTCGTGATCTCGGGGTCCTGGGATCGAACCCCGTATCGGGCTCTCTGCTCAGCGGGGAGCCTGCTTCCCCCTTTCTCTCTCTGCCTGCCTCTCTGCCTGCTTGTGATCTCTGTCTATCAAATAAATAAATAAAATCTTTAAAAAAAAAAAGAAATATTAAGATAAAAAAAAAAAATGTGTCTGTGAGTCCAAACAAAAGGTCTGAAGGTACAGGGCTCCAGGGCTGGGATTTCGGCAGTTCATCATGAAAACTCTGTCCTTTGTTTCTACCCTGCCATGCCAGACCTTAGATTCTGGCTTTGGAACAAGCCTCACGGTCGGTCGGTCGCAAGAAGGCTGCCACAGCCTTAAGCAGACTATCTTCACAGCGTCCTGAAGCCAGAAGGGAGGCTGTTGTTTTTAAAAACAAGAAAACATTCCCAAACTTGGCATAATTGCATCACAAACCCTTTTCCGAATTCCCAGCAGAAGGAATAGATTTTTCATACGGGTCTGGTGCCGACTCAGCAAGATCGGCCCTCAGGGCTGGGGAGGAGCTTGCCTCCAGTGAAGCGGGAAGCCCACCAGTAGCTTCGTTCTGTTTGTGAGATGGAGGAGGAACAGCTGCGGGCCTCCGGTGAGTCGTGAATCACCGGTCAGCTGCTCCCGACCAAGCAGCCAGCCGCTTGGGATACACCAACCCACCTCCGTGTTCTCGTTAATGACAGAAGAGCTGCTTTTCCCGGTTGAGAAATTAACCTCAGATTCTAGATTCGGTTTCCTCTTACTGTGGATTTCAGATACCATATCTGAAATCCCATCAGCGAATGGAACCCGACGAGCTAACCACCGGAACACAGCAGACCAACCGACTAGATTTCACGTCTGTGCTGAGAGCCAAGGCCCTTCACCCGCACAGAGGACTTGGGCCCTGATCAGCCCGTGTTGGACTTCCGTCACTGACCTCTTGACTGTGTGACTCTCTCCGTATCAATAAACACAGATCCACACTAGCCGTGAACAACCGCTGCGCAGTACTTCCACCGCACAGAAAACTCAAGCATCCCAGACCTCAGGGCGCCTGGCTGGCTTAGTGGAGCACGCCACACTTAATCTCAGGGTGGTCGGTTCAAGCCCCATGCTGGGTGTGGATCCTACTTAAAAAAAAAAAAAAAAAAAAAATCACAACATTTAAGGCTTTGGTGTCGACAGCTCTGAACCCCCGCCTGCTCATTCAGGCATCTGGTGCATTTTTTGTTGTCTTTCCCACTGATTTCTTTTTAAGATTATTTATTTATTTGAGAGAAGGAGAGAGAGAGAGAGAGAGAAAGCAAAGGAGCAGGAACAGAGGGGCAGAGGGAAAAGCAGACTCGCCGCCAAGCAAGGAGCCCAATCTGGGGATCCATCCCAGAACTCTGTGATCATGATCTGAGCCGAAGGCAAATGCTTAGCCACCTGAGCTACCCAGACGCCCTGTCTTTCCCATGGATTTCTGGTCTACCCAGGCAGCGTGCCCAAAAGGCGTGCAGGCCCAAGCCTTCTCACTGCATTTTGCTCTGGCCTTTTGGCCGCTGCCAAAATCACAGGACAGGTGCCCATCATTCCGGCTAGTAATTTCACCCCTGATCACCCCTGCAAACGCACAAAACCCCTCTTTGCTCCTCTCCCCCACAACCAGAAGCCCTGTAATAAGGGTGTACAGACACACACGGTACAGTCCAACTTAGTGGTGAAGGCTAGGACTTTATAGGCCGGGCTCAAACCCGGACTCCAGCGATGGCCGGTTGTGTGAATTTGGGAAAGTTACCTCATCGCTCTACGCTTGCATTCCCTCCTCTGTGGGATGGGGGTAGTGATGGTGTCCTTCACAGGGCAGTGGTGCACGTTAAACAAATCAGTGCACGTCCAGGGCTCCAGGAGTGAACGGCACATACACATAGGAAGTGCTAAGAGGTATCCACTCTCGCTGTTTTCTCCTACAGCAGGTCGCTGGCCTGCATACCAGCCAGTTTGGGAACTTCCACCCTTAAAACTCCCTCTCCAGGGGCACCCGGATGCCTCAGTTGGTTAAGTGTCTGCTCCCTGCTCAGGTCGTGTTCCCGGGGTCCTGGGATTGGGCTCCCCGTTCAGTGGGGACCCTGCTTCTCCCTCTCCCTTGGTGCTCTCCCTCTCTCAAATAAATGAATAAAATCTTAAAAGAACAAAAACCTCCCTCTCCAAGTCTGAAATGAAAGGAACTTGGTGTACACGGAGAGAACCCATTCCCCCTTTTGGTATTATACAAAACAGTGTCTTCAAGGGTAAGCTAGAGAAGCTTCAGGGTCAATTTTACAAGTTACTGCGAGGTGAGCCCACGAGTGTCTGTTGGGTGTGTCCTGTGAGCAGGGCACCCAAATACCAGCCCCGTGAGGTGAGGACATTAGCGAGAAAACTAAAATAATCAAAAGAGATATTTCCTGGGGCGCCTGGGTGGCTCAGGTGGCTAAGTGAGGGCCTCTTGGTTTCCTCTGGGGTCATGATCTCAGGGTGGTGGGATGGAGCCCTGGGGCAGGCTCTGCAATGGAGTCTGCTTGAGATTCCCTCCTCCTGCTGCGTGTGCTCTCTCTCTCAAATCAATCAACCAACCCATCCATCCATCCATCTTTTTTTTAAAAGATTTTATTTATTTATTTGACAGAGAGAGATCACAAGTAGGCAGAGAGGCAGGCAGAGAGAGAGGAGGAAGCAGGCTCCCTGCTGAGCAGAGAGCCCGATTCGGGGCTTGATCCCAGGACCCTGAGACCATGACTTGAGCCGAAGGCAGAGGCTTTTTTTTTTTTTAAAGATTTTATTTATTTATTTGAAAGACAGAAATTACAAGTAGGCGGAGAGGCAGGCAGAGAGAGAGGAGGAAGCAGGCTCCCCGCTGAGCAGAGAGCCCCATGCGGGGCTCGATCCCAGGATTCTGGGATCATGACCTGAGCCGAAGGCAGAGGTTTTAACCCACTGAGCCACCCAGGTGCCCCTCCATCAATCCATCCTTAAAAAGAGAGACAGACGTCTCCTGTCTCCTGCCTTGGAGAACTTAGAAATTAAGGTAGGCAAACATAAGCAAATGTGGCAACCTCCCCTCGTAAGGTCCCCTTGAACTTCCTGCGCCACCCCAGTCTCGGCGAGGGACAATCTGTGGACCCAGCAGATAAATGACTGTAGCTGAAGCAACCGCCGGTCTTCGTTTTCTTCCGAGGTCAGAGCTCCCTCCCCGCGCTCCTTACTGTCCCCGGGGGCGGAAACCATCTTACCCCCAGCTCCACAGTCGCGCTGAGGATGCGACCGCCCCCGAGCGGCGGTTGCTTGGACTACATTTCCCATGAGCTGTTTCTCAACATCGCGAGAGCTCTCGCGAGATGGCCGAAAAGACGTTTGCGCAGGTGCGGCTCCACCTTCTTTTCCTGGGGCAGGCCGCGCGGCCAGGAGGCATGGCGGCTTCTGTCTGGAAAGAACGGGACGAGCAGTCTCGGGCCTTTGGCTGGGGTAAGGCTGTGGAGGTGGGAAAGCGAGGTCTTCGTTGAGCCGGCGCTAGTTCATTCGACTACCTTTCCTTAGAGGCGGAATGGGGACGATAACCGGTCTCCTTCCTAGGGCGGCTGGGAGGCTTGGGTCGAGTACTAGGCCGGAAGACGCTTCCCGAGCCGCGCGTGTGGACGGAGAGCGCTGAGGCCCTTCTCTGGAGCCAGAGGGCCCCTCCTGGGCCGGGCAGAGCTGCTTCCAGCCTGTGCAGCCCCGTGCGTCGCACAACCACCGTGTGCCCCGCGGGTCTCCGAGGCCGGCCCACGGGGCAGGCTGCGGGGGGCGGCGGTTCTTAATTCACGTCCAGGGTTAGCGGCCAAATCAGGCCCCTCGCGGAGCGCCTGGAGTACGCCCTAACCCGTAGTTTTGCTTAATCCTGTAGACAGTGGTGGATGGGACTGTGGGTTTTGGAAAGCCACGACTCTGCAGTCCCCCTAAAAAGCTCATTTTTTTCCTTCCCCACAGGCTTTTCTTGGGCGTCTGCGGAGACCGTGAGCGCCAGACCTGCAGGCTGAAGCTTAAAAGTAACATGGATCCCTGAAGTGGGTAAGTACGGGGCCCGGCAGGACCTGCGCGGTCACCGCACGCGAGGAAGTCCAGGTGGTGGGAGGGCCTGCCTCTCCCTTTCTTCCGCTTTTAAGTTCAGTTTTAGGAGCACGTGGACGCATGAGTCTAGTTAGGGTGAGGAAAAGGGACCCAGAATCCGGAAAGGAGCAGGGTCTGTGCCAGGGTGATTTGGGGCCACTAGGTGTCGCTGTGTGGAATCAGGAGGGTCACTGCACCCCGGGGGGGGGGGGGCGAATCGGGAAAGGGTTCTGGTTGGCCTGGGTTTAGAGCATTTGTGGATGATTTAAAGTTACCCTTGTCCGAAAGGACGTCTTTTGTGAGAAGTTCTGGTGCCTCGAGGCTCAGCTTTTTATTTTTATTTATTTATTTTTTTAACAAGTTTGGGTACCTCAATTTCTTTTTTTTTTCTTTTTTTTTTAAGATTTTGTTTATTTATTTGACAGACACAGGGAGAGAGGGAACACAAGCAGGGGGAGTGGAAGAGGGAGAAGCAGGCTTCCCATGGAGCAGGGAGCCCGATGCCGGGCTCGATCCCAAGACCCTGGGATCATGACCCAAGTCCAAGGTAGACACTTAACGACTGAGCCACCCAGGTGTCCCCAAAGCTCAGCTTTTTAAATACCGATCTTGAGAATGACACCTTCACATCACTTGTGTGAGAATGAAGTGTGTTACCCACATTTCCCTTAGAGATGAAAAGTGTTGACTGTAGACTTTGAAAAAAGTCACGTGAAAACCATCTTAAGATGTTGAGTGTAAGGATTTTTTTCACGAAGATTCTATAAATGGGAAGGTTTCTTGGTTTTGTTTTAAATAAGCTCTTTGGCAGAATTGCAGCGATTAGGGTGCGTTTAGTGTCTGTCAGATTTCAGGGATGTGAGCCTCCCAGAACGGTTCCTGCCCAGATAAGGGAAGGAGTGTGAACCCTGCTAGCCTCCTTGCCAGGCAGTCTCCCAAACAATATTTGTTACAACAGTCTTTTTTGTTTTAAGATTTTATTTATTTATTTGGATGTGAGGGCGATCTGGCTGCGACATCTGTCACCCCATTGATCGCCAGGGTTGATTCGGCTGATCTGGCTGGCTAGGCGGGTGTCTCCTTCCTCCCTCACCGCTCCATGTGCGTCCCTCCCGAAGCTGCGCGCTCGGTCGAAGAGGACGACCTTCCCCGAGAGGACCGTTCTTCGGTCAAGGGTATACGAGTAGCTGCGCTCCCCTGCTAGAACCTCCAAACAAGCTCTCAAGATTTTATTTATTTATTTGACAGAGATCACAAGTAGGCAGAGAGACAGATGGAGAGAGAAGGGGGGAAACAGGCTTTGTGCCTAGCAGGGAGCCCGACGAGGGCCTCGATCCCAGGACCTCAGGATGATGACCTGAGCTGAAGGCAGAGGCCCAACCCACTGAGCCACCCAGGCGCCCCTGTTACAACAATCTTAAGTGGAGTAGATATTTTCCTCCTTTGCTAGTGAGTAAACAAACTGAGGCTTAGAGTTCTACAGGTGTTTCTTGTTTTTTAAAGAACCATAAACATTTTGTGGGTGTGCTGTTGCATTTTTCAGTTTCATGGAGAAATGATTGATTGACGATTAGCCCAGGTGTTCTCCACTAGGGTGGAGTGTGCAGATGGGTGCCACTAAGTATCCTGCAATGCGTGACAGCCCCCACCACAAAGAACTATCCACCCAGAATGTCAGAGCTGAGGCCGAAACTTTGTATTAGATGAACTTGAGAGCTCTGGGCTCCAGTCCCAGCCTGTTACCAAATAACCCCACCGGAGCCTTATTTCCTTGTAGAATAGGGTTATTGTTTTCCAGATCTGGCTATACATCTAAGGCTGGAGAAGTACACCTCCAGCCATGGTTGAGAATGCCCCTGGAGCGAGGCCCAAGAATTGTGTGGCCGCCCCAAGAGCAGTCATACAGGAACAATTAGATGATCTGATCCACTTTTAGCTCGGGGAATTTTTATTACAGCGAGATTACAGCGCTGGCTATTTATAAGTAGCTCTTGGGGCAGATCTATAATCCTCTACTTAAAAAAAAAACTGATCTAGCTCTGTGGATCATGTTTATGCAGAGGAGAATGAAGGAGAAAATGACCTTGTGTGGCGGTGCCTCCTGGTAGCAGGTGCCTTTGTGCAGCTGGCCTTCAGAGGGATGTCCCGAAGGAGTGACTGCGCTTTTTTTTTTTTTAAGATTTTTACTTATTTGACAGAGATCACAAGTAGGCAGAGAGGCAGGCAGAGAAAGAGGGGGAAGCAGGCTCCCCGCTGAGCCGAGAGCCTGATGCTGGGCTCAATCCCAGGACCCTGAGATCATGACCTGAGCTGAAGGCTTAACCCAGTGAGCCACCCAGGCGCCCCAGTAACCGCACATTTTGTTGACAGTGGAATATACACCCCTCTGAGTATACACACTCTGCGGTCAGGCACTTCGTGTGGGTGGACTTTGTCTTTGAAAGGGCAGGAAGTGTCAGTGAGGTCCGGGATGCTGGGTACGTCTAGCCGCTGGGTATCAGCAGTTTTTACCTTTGAAGGAAAGTTCTTTTAATGAAGTAGACAAGATTGAGAATTCTTACGAGGGAAATAAAGCAGAATTTTGCAAGGACAAAGTGGCCTGCGTGTGCCAGAAGGGTCAGCCCTGTGGGCTGGTGGATTGGTGGGAGCTGAGTCCATGATGATCTGAAGTTATCCCTGTCTGAAGGCAAAGAAAGGCCTTCCTGTGGAATATGGATGTCTGAAACTCAGTTCCCAAGTTCACCTTATGGGAAATTTAGGCCAGATTTGAAAGTGAGCGGCTTGAGAATTACTTGTGTATATCTTGAGTAGATTTTTCTTTTGCAATTTCTCCTTGGCAGGTACAGCCCCAGCCTTGGTTTCCGAGGCTGAGAAGGATCCTGCAGAGGCAGATGGTGGCCGAGTCCACTGCCCTGGGCCGGAAGCCGAGACTTTTGTTTGTAAGTAGAGCCCTTCCAAATAGACTTGGATGGGAGGTTGGTTTGCTGCTCCTGCCCCGGGTTTAGGATTGTGCGGGGGGCAGGGAGATTTTAACATGGGTTTGCTCTTTGGCTGGATGTCTGCAGTGTGTGAAACAGAACGGAGCTGCTTTGCCTGAACTAAGTGAAAGGACCCCTCCCCTGTTGCCCGTAGTCTCCGTTTCCACCTTCCGTGTTCCTAGGAAGCCCCACGAGCCTGTGATGGTTAGTTATCCCTGTCCGAACATCTCGACTGAGGGGAAACTGTCTATTCTGAGGCGTCGGGGTTTGGCTCTTTGCTCTTAAAGGTTCAGGCTTGATCAGGAATCAGCCTGAATGGACTCCAGAGGGAATTGTTACCTCGCTGAGACCCCAGTGGCGTGCGTCATCCCTCTGCAACTTGAAAACCAATAGTGTGGCTGCCCTGTCAGGCTCTGGGCCCTTGATCAGTGGTCCTCAGGGAACAGGCTCTGAGAGGGGGCAGACATGGGCAAGTAGCCCAGTTTCGGGTCATGCTCTTACTGTGGAATCAAAGAGTGCTTGTCCCATATTTCAAGGAAATGAATGCACTTTTTGAAACCGACGGGAATGTCAGAAGTCTGCCAGCTGTAGCAGGACTGGGACCTCCCTTGGCACCACATTGTGACATTCGGGAAAGAAGGGCTGCCGTGGCACCAGCAGAGCTATTTGGTTTCCAGGGGCTTCGTTCACACCACCAGGAAGCTCTCCTAGGGTTAGCTTGGATCATTTCTGGACAACGTCGTGGCCATGGCGCTGCTCCTGGCGTGGCCCAGGGCTGAGTGGGCTGACGTGTGACCACGAAAGTAGCCCAGTGTACTGGGCGGGGTGGTTGTCTGGCTTTGTTCCCATTTAAGTGCCAGGCTTGGAGTGGGCAGATGGCCTTTTTTTGTTGAAATTGGGAGGTATGTATGGGCTTTTGTATTTAAGGTCAGATAATTGTTCAGTCACCAAGGAAGCTAGATTTGGCGTGGGGTTTAATAAGCCTGAAGACTGGCCCCAGCAGTTTACAGCCTGTAAGTAAAACAAGAGTAAAAGGACGTGGTAGGGAGTCGGGAAGTCAGCTTCTTGCATTATCGTTGATGCAGAGATTTGACTGCTCTGTGGGACTCATGTAGACCTTCAGGTTTGACTTGAAAAGTTTTACCTCCAGAAAAGGGTTGAATGAGACTCTCCAGTGTTTCTTGGTGGTTCTCCCCTCGCGCCTCAGCTGGTGAGGGCAGCCTGCTCCGAAGCGGTCTGTGCCCGATGTTTCATCTCTAAATCTGGCTTTTGGTTTTGAGGCCTGTACTTGGCTGGCCCGTCATGCGACTCTCCTTTGGTCTTGCAGGTTCTTTCCTCCGCGACGCCAGGTGGAGCCGTGCTGAATCTGTTGCGAACTGTACATGCCCATAAACAGGCCCCAGAGGGAGAACAATTGGATTCTTTGGATTTTCTCTTCAAAAAGGAACCACATAATGAGTGATAGTTTACCCTGAAAAATATCTGGCACATAATGCAAGTACCTAGTTCAAATTACAGAATGCCACATCTGAGCCGATCTGGGTGTGAGTGGCGTACTGGCAAGAAGGCAGCGATTGTGAACGGAGAATGAAGTGTACGTGCTGTGTTTTGGGGGAGTCTGAGGGGAAGCAGGTGTTTGGCCTAGAAAGGTTTCTCAGGGTGGATTTCTTGTGAAGTTAATGTATCTTGGGCTTAAGTTTTGAAGCATAAATAAAAGTTTTTAAAAATGTGTTTCACTTTTCATGTTGAGAACCTCATAAAGGGATTTTATTCTGTGACTCAGCAAACGCATTCTTACATAAATGAAGGTTTCTTTCACCGAATAGTTTTTTTTTTTTTTTTTTTTTTTAAGAGGGGCAGAGGGAGAGAAAGAAGCAGACTCCATGCTCACTGGGGGGTTCGATCTCCTAACCCTGAGATCACCAGCTGAACCTCCCATAGAGTCAGATGCTTCTGGGCTCTGGGCTCTGGGCTCAGCGGGAGTCTAATTCCTCTCCCTGACTGGGACACTTCCCCAACTGAGCCACCACGGTTCCCCAAGTTCCACAGGATGCAATCAGATGTTTTACAAGTTTCCCACTAAATTGGTTTTCTGCACCCACAAATGTAACATTAGCATTTCTCAAATCTAATGATTGACACAGATTCTGATAACTACAGATGTGAGTGGAATAGGGACAAATGAAATGTCCTGGATACAAGGAGTTCAGTCCTGACTTAGGGCAACTGGATTTCTTCACAGTAACGGTCACTATCAGATGGCAGAACGGACTCACAATACCATGTTTCCCACGTTTGACATTTTTCTTCCTGGACCAGTAATTCTATCCAGAGAAACATACTTGGGACACTGCTGTCCTTGAGACTAAGGGACGGTTCGATGTTGCCAAGCTAAAGAGGAGGTGGCCGCCTGCTTGCTACTCTCCTCCAGTCTAAGCTGCTCGGCAGCCCCAGGAAGCGGTTTCAAGTAGCTGCCTCGGTCACGAAAGCCTGGGTCTTTGATCACATACTTTGAATTTCTAAAGTAGAATTTTGATTCTGCTGACAGTTACCCTCTTGTGAACGCTGATAGGATCTACCTTCCAAAACCACGGAGCCAGAGGCCACGGAGTCCTAGGCCTTGGTGAATTAGCCAGTGGTGGTCAGTGCCACCTCGGGAAGGCTCTTGTCGGTGCAGCCAGTGCAGCGGGTCAGACTGGAGCTACTTAGTCATGAGGCCAGTAAATCCCAGGGCTTACGGGCTACATGGAAGTGACTTGGTTAGTTGAGACTTAACCCTTCCAAAGGAAACCCCCCGTGCTCTGTCTAAAATGAAACTGCCTGTCAGATGAGTCCGGATTTACCAAAGCCGCGATGTGAGGCAGAGGGTTCTTTACCTGATCTTCAGTGGCCAGTGGTAATTGATCCAGTGGGACTTCCTCAGGTGGGCAACCCTCTGTGCACTTGACCCCTGTCAAATTACCAGGGCTGGCCCACGGTTCTTGAATTTCCTGAGTGATCTGCCTGCTAAACACTCCGGTGTGCCACCCCAGCCCCCTCCCCAACACACAGAAAAGACGCAAGGCTCATCCTGTCATTTATGCAAGTACCTAGTTCAAATTACATTCTGCCTTTTGCGCTCCCGCTCCATCATGGGGCGGAAGGAAAGTGGTCATGTCCTCGGGTGGTGTAGGCATGTCTTGGAGTCGGACGTCTGGAGTTGCTGGGAGGCTGGACGAGCTCGTGGGAGGGTCTGGCTGGCAAAGCGTGTGAGCCTGCACTTGGTCGGTGAATGTCGAAGTCGCTGCGCCCGCATCGTCAAGCTCCTAGCGACGGCTGGCTTTGACAGCCTCTGCTCTGGTGTTTGCCCTTCGCTGCTGAGGGTCCCAGTCTCACATCACATTGCCTTCAGTTTTCAAACATCCAGCAGAGTGGTCTTCTCCCTTCGCCCAAGGTCGGGATATCTGTCTCCAACCTCGAGGGGAGTCTCCTTGGAGAAACCAAGAACAAGATGGGGTGTCCCGCAGTGAACAGGCTTCAAAGACAGTCACAGGTCCAGCTCTTATGTTCTCTAGAGATGAAGGGGTTGGTGGAGGGGAGCTGGAGCCCTTCTCAGAGGCTGAAAAAACTGGGGGCCGCCTAGGCCACCTGAGAGGCCGGTGAGGGGGCCCACGGGCCCACAGCTCTGCGAGAACAAAGGGCTTGGGTACTTCAGGGTCAGCGCTGGTACAGTCGAAGGATGCCGGCCTTGTGCAGTTTCTTCCACAGGGTGGCTTCCAGGGACAGGTCGTGGTTCACGTAGAATATGAGTGGCTTCTTCATTCGCTCGAAATAGTGGTCCGAAAATTTCCAGTAATTGCTCGTGATGAATCCATAGGCACTAACCTGGACAAGGATAGTCACTGAATCAGCATTAGCAGAGCTCTTGCAGACAGATTTGTGAAGTGACATGAATTGGGAAAGGCACATCCCCCCCCCCCCCCCTCAGATGCCGTGTGGAAGACACAGGCGAACAGCAGTCGGAGCTCGCGCTAACACAGGCCTCGTGCTCTTGCACACAACACGTTCTCTCGGCCTCGGGGTAACCTCAGGTGTTCTCCCCATTTCACAAATGGGGCAGCGCTCAGGGGTAACCAGCCATGTCCTCAGTCACGAGCTAGTGAGTGGCCAGGCTGGGCTTCAAAGTCAGGCCTGTGATTCGTGATCAAAGCCATGATCTCCATTGTTAAGTGTGAGGTGGAGACAAGTCCACGAGTACTCTTTCTAAAGGGAACGCAGTCGGGGGACTGCTGCTTTAAAAAAACAAAACAAAACTGGGAAAAGGAAGAGGACAGCGTCGTGGGGTGGCCCTTGGCCTCCGGCTTTTGTGCTGGCCTTAGTGGGGGTCACTGCCCTTCTTTGAAAACGGCTCCTCCGCCTCTGCTGGGCTCATGTGGGCGGCACTGGGAACGTCTCAGGCAGTGATTTCAGAGGCTGTGTGAAGGCTAAACCTGCTGCCCAGCTCAGTTCTAGAATGTTCTCCCAAAAGGACGTCCTTATCCACTCCTGTTGCAATTTTGCTTTCACAAGAACAGTTTGGTAACATGCGCCTTAAATACCACAGGGGTGAAGGACAGAGGTCCCCGGGCGGGCGGCTGCTGGAGGAAGGCGAGGCCCAGCACCTGTCCTGGGAAGGTCCCTGCCAAGCCCGCGTGGAGGCAGCTGGGGAGTGGCACTCCCTCCCGCCCCTTCCGGACACCCACTTTTGCTCCTGCCCTGGAGAATCCCTTCCCCACAGGGGCAAATCCCTTCCCCAAGGGGACAGGGGCGGGGCCAGTCCCAGGCCCCCTGGGGGTGACAGGCCTCCTGCAGGGCTTGTCAGGTCAGATTAGGTTCCAGCCACTCCTGCCCCCAGCTGCTGTGGGCTCCTCAAAGGGAAGGCCTCTTACCTGGTCACAGGTGTGCAAAGCCGTCAGCAGCATGAGGGCCCCAGTACTGGGCATATATAGGTCTCCAAAATTTGTGTTGATCAACTTTGATTTCAAAAACCTGGAGAGGAGAAGCGGCATCAAAACTTAAGAAAGAGGTGTAGGTTTCAGTGGATGGTTGTGCCCCTACGCTTTCCAGCTACCCGTTGAGATGGGCTGGAGAACCGTTCAGAATTTCCTGGCTCTTCCCCCTTTAGGAGAAAACCCAAACGAAGCAAATGCAAACGTCTGGGTAACAGAATCAGGTGAGAAGAGGAGCAGGCCTGGGCAGAACCACAGGTATAATCCTTCCCTCTCCCGCTCTGGAAGCGGGAACCCAGCCTGCATCCCCTTTCCTCTCCGCGACCCCTTGCCTTCACCCCTGGGCTAAGTAACCACAGTGGCTAGGGGACGGGCGGCCCGTTGATCTAGCCTGCAACCTGTGTTTCTTTCTCTCCCCAGACTTCAGCCCAGGAGGAGTCCCTTATGAGGCGCATGAGCAGGGCACCCGGGTCCTGGGCCCGGAGTCACTGGTGAGAGACGTGTGCACACACTCTCAGAATCCAAGTGAAGCCACACTATCGTGGCCACCCCACATTCGCATCTAAGCTTTGCCAGACAAACCACCTAGCCTCCTGGAGAGCCTGTTTCTTCCCCTCGAGTGCGGGCTCCCGTCGGCCTACCCAGAGCCACGCTCGCCACCCTCCCCCTGCTCTGGAGCGGGCCAGCAGGGGGCTACAGCAGGGCTTCTCAGCCCCGGCGCTATTGATGGCCCAGTAATTCTTGGTTACAAGGGCCTTAGGGGCCTTCTGTGTACGGTATCCCCGTCTCTGCTCGCCAGTGGCGCTTACCTAGTGACCACCAGAACGGCTCCAGAGAGGACCACGTGACACCGCCCCCCACCATTAGAGCCGCTGGTAGGGGAGAGGGCGGGAAGGAGGGGTGAGAGCAGGCTGTTATTCCCGGGTTCCTCCCTGTGGTCGCCTTGGAATGCCTGCGTTTGGGCCCAGAACACGTTGGCTGTCCCTGTAGGTTACTGTCCAGGGTTGGTGAGCAGGGGGATGGGAGGGGGAGCTGTTCTCCTGGTCCCCCCCACCCCCCCGACACCTACCTCTCCCTCAGGTAGCTGATGAAGTCTGGATGTAGAAGCTTGAATTTCCGGGCAGAGGCTTCCGGTCCGAAGTAGGTCTGAGGCCTAGGACCCACGAAAGAAGTGGACAGAGCGGCCCGGGCCGTCGTAGGGCAGGTTGGGGAGGGGGGGCAGGGGAAAGGCGCTGGGCCTGCGGCGGTGCGTGCGGTGCGGGCGGGGCTGGGCGTAGTAGCGGGAGAAGGGGGTGTAGAAGGTGGCAGGCAGCACCGTGGGCACCACGTGTGGCTTCCCGCTCACCAGCACCTCCGTGGGGGGGGTGTAGGTGAGCGAGGAGGGGGGCGTGAACAGGGATGGAGGGGTCGGGTAGGAGCAGTTGACCCGGGGGTGGTGGGGTGGGGGTGGGAGCAGGGGGAAGTAGAGAGAGTCAGGGAGAGGAGGGGGCTCCCTTGCTGGGCAGGGGAAGGAGCAGGGGAAGCACTGGTTCTGGGGCAGGGGTGCCGTGGGGGGCTGGAAGAAGGGGGGCTCCTTCAGGAAGCGGGGCACGTAGGGGGCGATGTAGGAGGGGATGCCCCGAATGGGCCCGATGTAGGAGGCTGAGGCGGCAGGGCTGCGGGCAGGGGACCGGGGGATCGGCACGGGGGGAGTTTGGGAAGAGTTTCGGGAGAGGGATTTCAAGCCCGACTGGGAAGGAGATTTGGAGGTGGGTGGGGTGGGGTTTTGGGAAGACCCTCGGGGCACATGTTGGATATGAGGGCTGGGGCTTAGGGATGAAGCCCGGGAGGAGGGCTGTGAGGCAGTTGGGGTGACAGGGTGAGAGGGGGGCCGGGAGGAAGACCCCCGGGTGGGGGACGGAGAAGGGGCTGAACCACCAGAGCTGGAGTAGGCCTGCTGGCTGGAAGGGACGATGTGGTTGGACCGGGACTGGGAGGGGGACTGGGTAGGGGACGGATTGGGGGTATGGGAGGGGGAGCTCATTGGTGTTGGGGAGGCTTACGACCACCCGATCGATGTCTCTGAGCCAGCCCCCCCAAGGGCCCAGTCCCCCCCGTGTCACAAAGCCCACCCTCATGACCAGATGCCGTGTCAGGAGTGATTGTTGGATCGTCATGTGGGGGGGTGGGTTGCAGGTGGGCCAGAGTAAGCGGGCCTGGCCTTTGAGGGCTTAATCCCTAAGGACCTCAGAATCTCCTCTTTCGGGGGTGGGCGGCCTGGTCCGGGAGCACTAGGATAGGAAGGCTGGTCTTTGTGGCCACAGAGGTGGCTTGGATACCTAAGGACTCGACTTTGGGACGAGAAATTGTCTCAGCACCACAGGGGGAAGGTCCAGCTGAGGCCAGGACAGGGTTCAAAGGATCTAGACACTGGCCTGCTGCCCAGGAAGGTGCGGGAGAAAAGACAGAGTGCCCTTTGTTCTCTCTTTGCTGGACTCTGGGCCCATGTCACCTGCTCTCCTGTTCATGGGCACAGTTCTGGGAGGGCGCCCATCAGGACGAGAGGCATGGATACCAGCCCCCCCACTTCACTTCCAGACACCGTGTGCTCAGCCGGCCAGCAATCAGGAGCGGACAGGCACGGCCCGTGCTGCCGGCGGGGGGGCTGTGTGTGTTAGGGGCAGCAGCCCTTCGGGGCTACAGCTGGCCTCCTTAGGTGGGCTCCTGAGGACCGGGAGGGCTACCTGGGCTCCTCTGAGGGGGGAGGGAAAAAAGCATAATTCCCCAATAGTCTGTTGAGTTCTTGGGGATTTTCTTGCTGTCCTCACCCACTTTCCCACCCTGACGGTGGGCCCAGCACTGCCACACCCCCCACGGGCTTGGCCGCTCACCTGTCGCCTTTATCAGGGCCCTCGGGGACATCCACACCCAGAATGGCCGATCTCAGCATCACATAGTCCCGGATGTCAGAGGGGATGAAGATGTAGTGCAGGTCCTGTCGGGGCGACAGAGACACCGATCTAGTCCCCCCAGCCCCCGAACAGGACCACGCCCTGCTCAACCCGCCACCCGGTCCTGCCACCCGTCCTGATGGGAGAATTTCTGCTCTCTGCCTGGAACCCCCACTCTCCCTGCTCCCTCTCCTGGTTTCAGTACATGCTCACAAATCTTGGGGCCTGCTGCAAATGGTGCAGCTTACTTGCCATCCCCTTGAGTGACTAATGGATAGAACGAAGCCGAAGGGATGGTGTGTGACCTTGGAGACGAGGCCATAAAAGGCACCGCAGCTTCCTTGTTCCCGCGACCCCTCACGCTGGGTAAAGTGAGCTGCCACGACCTGAGGACACTCTAGTGGCCTCGAGAGGCGCCACCTTGACTGTGGCCTCCGTCAAGCCTTCAAGTGCCCGTAGCCCCCGTGGATCCTGGCAAACACCCAGATCCTGAGCTAAGACCATCCTGCTGAGCTGTTCCCGAATTCCCGACCCCCTGAAACTGTAAGATAATAAATGTATGTTGTTTAAAGCTACTCCTAAGTCTGGGGTGATGTTAACACCATGGTAGCTCATGCAAGTAGTGTGGCCAGAAACGTGCTCTTTTTTGTTTTGTCATGAGCTTGGAGAGGTCCTGCTGTGGCTAGGACACTCCTGAATTTCGTCCTTAGAGGAGGAAGCTTCTCGAAACTCAGCTCGGTCCTATCTAGCACCAGAAGGCCCTTATCCTGGGATCTTCCCCCTTTATGTGGCACCCAGACGGCTCCTGAAAGGAAGAGCCGTGTTTCCGCAACTGCGTGTGCCCAGAAGCTGGAGGCGGTCGGCGGCCTCGGATTCCGGCTCCCCTGCTCCCTGGCTGGGCACGCAGCCCCGCGCCTTTGAACCTCAGCCTCCCTCACAGGCTGCTGTGGGATCAGGAAGGCCACTCGGGGAAATGGGAGACAAGCCCTAGAGCTCATGAGGTCAGGGGGGCCTGGAGGTAGCCGATTTTTTCAGTGGCCGCATCCCAGGCACCCAGGATCCTGGCACAGGCCAGGACTGGGGCCACTCTGGCTCGCCACACAGAGGGCGCTCTGGGAACAGTGGCACTGACCGCCCGCGACAGTGGCAGGCCCATCCGAAGCCTCACCTGGCCTTGTGGCACGGAGGTGAAGCCGAAATTCCAGTAGGAGATGAGGGAGTTCTTCATTGTGTTCACAGTGAAACCGTAGAAGGAGGTCTTGGTGCCCACATCCTTCTCGAAGCCTTTGATCACGGCACCATTGAGTCTGGTCCAGACAGAGGCCCATCAGCCTCCCAATGGTCACACCATGCTGTGCTCGGACTTCGGCACCTGTCCCCAGGCCTCTGTGCAGACCATGTCCCTTGCCCAGGGAGGCACCAGGGCTAGAGGCCCGACCCACCCAGCCCATCCCCATTCCACCCAGCCCATCCCCATTCCTCCAGACCTCAAGGAAATGGGCACATCTGGCCCTGGCGGCTCCCTCCCCACCGGCTCGCGGCACCCACACTCCCACCTCCAGGGTCTGTCCCCCTGTAAGCCTTTGTCCGGGCCCGCCTGCCCATTCCGGGGCTGCCCCGGCCCATGGCCCTCCCCGAGGAGGCTCCCCCAGGGGCCGGGTGGGGACTAGCTCCATTTCCCGCTCCTCCTCACCTCCTGCGCCCCATACCTGAACACGTAGTCATGGGCGTCGATGTTCAGCCCCTGGCGGGAGCCGTTCAAAATGCCTCCATTCCCCACCACAGCACACCGAATGCACTTGGAGAGCGGCTTCCCGGAGGCGGCGTACAGCCTGGAGCTCTCGGAGCCATTCAGGAGGCTCAGGGTGGAGTTGATGGCTGTGGGTGCCGGACAAAGCAGGGCGCCATGGGGCAGGGTGCTGTCCCATGGGGCGGGGCTGTCCCGAGACTATTTCTGGCGCCACCTGCCAGAGGCCTGATGCCAGCCCTAACCAAGGCCCGGAGGGCGGGCTGGGGTGGGGGGCGGAGAGCACAATGTCAGTGGGGCCTTTGGGCTGAACCCGGGGGGAGGCGGAGAGAGGACTCGTCTGTACCCTCGGTCACCTCAAGAACCTGAATCACTGGTCCTCTCAAGACTGAATGTTCCACAGTAAAATAATCAGGCACGTGGGGGTGGGGTCTCTGGGCGGTTTCCCACTGCGGATACCACCGGCGGCTGTTCTTGACCACCTGTGGACACTGGTCCCAGGAGCTGCACCCTCCCTGACCCCTGGTGCTTATGGGGGCTGGTGAGTATGGCAGGTGTCACACAGCGGGAGGGGGCGGGGGAGGGGTCCGAGCCCAGAGACCTCGCTGGGAGCAGAGGGGCAGGGTGGGGGTCCCTGTGAGGGCAGGGTCAGCACGTGGCCCCAAAGGAGGAGGAAGGGATTCTCTGGGGTCAGAGGGCTGGGTTACCTTGGCGGGAGAGCCCCTGCCAGCCATAGGGGGCTTTACGCTGGCTCAGCCTGTCCCAGAGCTCCTGAGTGAAGAGCGCCCCCGAGAGCAGTACTGGAATGGAGAGATCGAACAGGGTGCGGAAGCGGGGGTGCTTCTGGATGGCCCGATAAAGTGGGTGTTGGCAGTGCGGGCTCTGTGGGGCGGGGGGCAAGAGCTCCATTAGCTGGGGGCTGTGGCCGGTGGGAACCTTTCTAGGAGGCTGCAGACCCCTGCAGGATGGTTGGGGGGGGGGGGGAAGACCTGCTCTTCCCCTCCGGACTTGGTCCACCAAACCTGCCCGCTGAGCTGGCTTGGGGCACAGCAGCGTGGTGGGGGTCAGCTTTCTGGATTTACCCAAGCCCAGCTCTCTCTCTCTCTCCTGGATGCCACCCTATCCAGGGCCCGAAGGCTCTGGCCTCCTACTTCCTCAGTTCACACCATGAAAACTGGGGGGCATCTTCCCACCAAATGTGTAAGACCTGCCGGCCCTTTGATGGAGGAATTCCAGCCTGGGCTTTGGAATCCGTCAGTCTGGACCCAAATCCTAGCTCTGGCCATCCTCACCTGCCTGCAACCCCTAATGTCTGAATCCCTCACTGCCTCAGCCTGGCTGGGGCTCCCCTTCTGACTGAAGGGGGCTCTTTGCTAGGCCGCTGGTTTGACCAGGGCAGGAAAGAGCTGTACAGGAAGTTCTGCTATAACGTTACCTACGGATGACTAGAAACCAGCGCACTATGCAAAACGGGTGCCGTCAAAACCACAGGGCTTTGGGGCCAATGGGATCAGGGGCACAACACTCAAAGCTTGGTCCATGATGGTTGACTGGACAAACGAGGGGCCTATCAAAGCTGGAGGCCCAGGCTCACTCACCCCGTGGTTAAGATCTGCCACGTTCTACTGAACACGTGGCCCTTGGCCTTGGAGGAGACTTGATGTTTGCTTGTGCGAGTGGGCATCAGGAAGATGGGAGCTCGAGAGTTATTGGGGAGTAGTGGAAAGGGGGTTAGAACCCTGAAGTGCTTATCTGACGGGCACATGTGTGTGCACTTTGGTATTCTCCGTGGCTCCCTCGGGTTGGGCGTGAGTCTCTGCATTTACTCTTCGTGTTCGCAATGACAGAGTCACCCAGAGGCAAACACAAAGTTTGTGTTATGCTCAAATTGTTTCCTAAGATACCAATCTTGCTGGAACAAATTCATATTTTCAAAGCAGGCATTCTAACAGAACTGACTACTAATTTCACTACCTTTCAGTTCATCTCTGGGGTGTTTTCCAGGGCCTTCTTTATAAGAGAGGCCAGGAGAAAACTCTTCAGTCTTTGGATTGGGAAAGGCTGTGCTCCAGCTGGGCAGCTGGCTTGCTATTAGCTCATGGACACAGTGGCAGATTTCCTTCTTCCCCGTGGCCACCAGGAAGCTCAGAGCCAGATCTATGGCCTATCCCTTATACCTTGTGGCCCATTTTCCATGCAGTTATCTACATGACATTGTTTGATTCTTCTATCTTTATTCTGCCATTTCTTCATTTTATTCTATATTTTTGCCTTGTTATATGTATCCGAAAGCCACCTGGAATCCTTTTTTATCTTTTTTTTTCTAAACCCGGTTCAGATATGTACGCATCAAGCGGCTCAAGGTGCACAGGGCTTTAGGAAACTTAAAGACGACCCATAAGCTCCCATAAGATGCTTGAGGCTTCTCTTTGGCCTTGCACACCAAGGGTCCACCCCGCCTCTGTTCTCAAGACGGCGACCCCCCTCACCTGCCCAGGACAACTTACTCCGTCTCTGTACAGCTCAGCTGTCGCTATGTTCTATATGCAGTGAAATCTTTTCTCTCCCAAGGCCTCAGCTAACAAGTCCCAGGTTGGTGTCTTGGGCATGAACACAACTTTTAAACCTGAATGAGCTAGGACCTGACCTCTCTGCCTCACTGTGTCCATCCGTAAAAGCTACACGAGAGGGGTACCGTGTGGCTTTTGCGTGAGAATGTGGGTGAAGTGCTCGAGGCAACACGATTCATGATAGAGCAGGGCCTAGAAGGTTCTCAACCCCGTGGGCAAGCATGGAGCATCTTTCCAAGGTTTGCTTGTCTACCCCATGGAGAGCCGTTTAAAAACTGTGTGAATTTCATAGCAAGAAGGTATTTTATAGTAAGAAGGTGCCTGGCTGGCTCAGTCTGTAGAACATGTGACTCCTCTTATCCCAGGGTTGTGAGTTCAAGCCCTGCTGTGAGTGCAAAGAGTACTTAAAAATAAAATCTTTAAAAAAAAAAAAAAGGCATTTTGAGTAGAATGTCAAATTCACAGGCCTTTTAAAGATAAATTACGAGGCTTCCCAAGAGCTCCTCTCCTGGCTACACCCTTTCTCTGCTCCTGGGGTATAGGGAACCCTGGTGGCCAGGTCTGGCTGGCCACTCAGCTCAAAGCTTCATGTTTATGGGGTCCAGAGAGCTGCCCCCTCAGCAGTCTCACGAGAACATTCTCGTTTGCTCTTGTTTGTCCCCACCTCCCCCCTAACTTGAAGACGCTCGAAACTGCCAGGAGAGTCGGCCATTGTACCTTTCTCGGTCCAGTGTTTGATGCCTTGTGTCCAAAGAATGCTCGAGATGATGTGGCATTCCTGGGGGAGAAGCAGAAGTAAAGCAGGGCTCAGACCTGTCCCTCGGAACCTTCTGTCTGATTCTTAGCCCTGGGGGCTGGTAAAGCCTGTCAAAATCAAAGATGGCATTCCTTTGGTCTTGCCATGCCCTGACTTTTGCCCATGTCTCCCTCTTTAAGAACAAAAATATAGTCACATTAGGGGTGCCTGGGTGGCTCATTGGTTAAGCGTCTGCCTTTAGCTCAGGTCATGGTCCCAGGGTCTTGGGATCGAGCCCCACATCGGGCTGTCTCCTTCTCCCTCTGCCTGCTTCTCCTACTTGTGCTCTATGTCAAATAAATAAAATCTTTTAAAAATATATATATTGTCACATTAGTATATTTTGCTCAGCTCTCTAAACCCAGAAATCCAAGAAATCCCATGGCAAGTGGCAAAAATGTAGAGTTTACAGAACTGTGAGATCTGGTTCAAGGATGAAAACATACACTAGGCGAGCTTGCCAGACCCCTTCCACCATCTGAGGGAGCTCCCTGCCAAGGCCCCAGAGACAGACCATTGGTCTCAGATGATGTGTTCCCCCTTCTCCTTGGGATCGGTCATCCTGGCTCCTGCCCTGTGGCTCCCCGTAGAAGACACGGGTCTGAAGGCTCACTCCCTAGGTTTATACCCCACGGTCTAGGGAAGTTACTTCTCGCAGCCTCGGTGTCTACATCTGGGCAACAGATATAATCAAGTGATTCCTTATCATTATTAATTATATCACATCTCCAGGGAGCCTGGGTGGCTCAGTCGTTAAGCTCTGCCTTTGGCTCAGGTCATGATCCCGGGGTCCTGGGATCGAGCCCCACATCCCTGCCGAGCAGGGAGCCTGCTTCTTCCTCTCCCACCCCCACTTGTGTTCTCTCTCTCTCTCTCTCTCTCTCTCGGTCAAATAAATAAAATTAAAAAAAATCATATCACATCTCCAGTTGTTGGAAGGGTTCACACAGAGACTCGGTATTATCTCATACAAAAAGTGTCCTCTAAATGGCAGCTATTGTTACCTAAAGGAGGAAGGGAAAGGACCTTGTTATGACAACCTCTACGACTGACCGACCGTGTCCCTTCAGGAGGGAGGGAAGGGGCCAATGTTACCCAGGCGACCCCTGCATCGGGGGAGACGGCAAAGAGAGAAGAAGGAATAGGGGCCTTTGTCTACTCCAAAGGGTGTCGGGCTTCTTTGTACTCCTGTCTCCCCCGGCCCCCACAGCCACAAGGAAGCAGGTGGGGAGGGCTTTGGATCACCAGGCTGTTTGCAAGGAAACAGAGGCCTCTTGTTCCTTGCTTCGGACCTGCTGAGCCAGCTGGGCCACAAGGGAGCCCATGACCTGCCTCACTTCAGGTTTCCGTGGAACCCCACAGAGCAGACGGGGAAGGACAGGGATGGTCCCTTCCCCCATCTCTCCCTTTCCCTCTCCGATGGCCACCTGCCCCCCAACACCCCGTAGTTCCTCTCCTCAGTACAACAGAACCGCCTCTCAAGAGGAACCGGGACCCCAGGACACAGCCTCAGGGGAGGTGACGATTCCTAGGGAGCTTCTGAAAAACACCAGCGCACAGGGCCTCACCCCTGCAGTTCTGATCTGACGGGTCTAGGCCTCCTCGCCAGGTGATTGGTGATTCTCGTGGGAGCCGGGCTTGAGAACCAGAGGAGGGAGCTGCTGGCCAGGGCAGCTTGGAGACCCGAGGGATAGAGTTGCGGGGGAGGGGCTGGGGAGCCCCCCGAACCCAGTTCTGTTTTGCTGCCCTGAACACCCCAGTCTCAGGGAGGCCTGCTTATCTCCAGAACCCCGCTCCGTGCTCAGTGACTTCTCCCAGCCCTCCTTCTTAGGAATTCAAGGGCTTCTAGACACACCTTCTAGATGAGCCGGGAAGAAGAGGGCAAGGGAGCCAGGCCCCCCCTATGCGCCTCCCGCAGGTTTCACTGGCCCTGAGAACTAAGGACCTTGTACGGTTGTCCTCCCCTACCCTGGGGGTAAGCTCCAAGACCCCCAGTGGATGCTGCGACCGTGGACAGTACGGAACTCCACACACGCTATGTTTTTTCCTCTACGTGCAAAGGAATGCTGAAGTTTACTTTATCAATGAGGCACAGTAAGAGAAAAACAATTGATAAAATAGGACGATCATAACACTGTAACGTGAACGTGGTCTCTGTCAATATCTGACTCTGTGAATATCACCCTTCCTGCACCGGTGGGAGATGACAAAATCGGAGGGGGAGGGAAGTGATGGCCGCGCTGTGACTTCCCATTACTTCAGGCTCCTACTGACCTGTCTGTGGGGGTGGGGTGGGGGGGGAGGCTGATCTGCTCCCAGACCTGGCATGACGGGGGCGGGGGGGGGGGGGGAGTGACTGACACAGAGGAAAAGCCAAACTGCGTATAAGGAGGGAGCCCGGCGGTGCATTTCCCACAAAACAAAGTCTACTCAATTTGGATCGTACTCTTAGGAATTCTAGGCCCCTGGATGTCCTTTCTTTTACAAAATAATGTTGACAAGAGACACTGTCAGATAACTGGGGCGTCCTATATCTATCCTCACCACCACCACCCCACCCTTAAAAAGGATTTTTTTTTCTTTTTAAAAATTATTACTTTTTCCTCTTTTATTTATTTATTTGACAGACAGAGATCACAAGTAGGCAGAGAGGCAGGCAGAGTGAGAGAGGGACGGAAGCAGGCTCCCCGCTGAGCAGAGAGCCCAATGCTGGGCTCGATCCCAGGACCCTGAGGTCATGACCTGAGCCGAAGGCAGAGGCTTAACCCACTGAGCCACCCAGGTGCCCCAAAATTATTATTATGTTTTAAAGATTTTATTTATTCTGGCGCCTGGGTGGCTCAGTCGGTTGGGTGTCTGCCTTTGGCTTGGGTGGTGATCTCTGGGTCCTGGGATAGAGCCCCATGTTGGACTCCCTGCTCGGCGGGGAGTCTGTTTCTCCCTCTCCCTCTGCTCCTCCCCCTGCTTATACTCTCTGTCTCTGTGTCAAATATATAAATAAAATATGTAAGGGGGGAAAAAGATTTTACCTGTTTATTTGACAGAGAGAGACACAGTGAGAGAGGAACACAAGCCAAAGGGAGTGGGAGAAGCAGGCTTCCAGCCAAGCAGAGAGCCTGATACAGGGCTCGATCCCACAACCTTGGGATCATGACCTGATCCAAACACAGAAGCTTAACGACTGAGGCACCCAGGCACCCCTCTTTTTTTTTTTTTTTTTAAACACGAGTCTAGATATCCAAATGCCTGGAAACCCCTGACCCAGATTCTTCTGCCATGGGTAAATTCCTGGGCTGGCTTCTGCTGTCTGGCCTGCAATGAGAGCCCTCAGGTGTGGAAAGACCAGGTCCCAAGGCACCCCAGTCCCTTCCCAAGCTCTCCAGGTGGCCCGGCATCTGCTTTCCCACCCCAGGGCCGGGGTCACCCAGCCTGCTGCCTGCTGCTCCAGACCCAGCCGCTCCCCACCCACCCTCTGGGGTACTCAATACCCACCCCCTACAGCGGGACCCTCCTGGCCAGCCCCTGGGGTTCAGCCAAATCACAAACATTAGGGGAACAGCAAGAAAACGGACAAGTTCCTGGCTGGTATTAGCTTTTTAAAAGATAAAAGACCTTTCAAAACTTCGTGGAGGCATAGTGGGTGTCCCACACCCTCATATTTGAAGTTTATTAGATACTTTCAAAGGATGTTGAAATGGGTTTTAAAACATCTTTATGTAAAATTCACAAAGGATTCTTTCTTAAACCACACCTTCCACCTCCCAGGCCCTTGCCTTCTGCAACTCCTGACTACGCCCAGGTGTAGTGGCTGCCGGTCCCCGCGGCGGGAACCGCTCTGTTCCCGAGCCACTGGGCTCCTAAGGACTTGCAGGTGTTCTCGTTCTGCTTTGCAACTTCAGATGCCTTCGGACCGCGTTTCCTGGGAACAGATAACTAACTTGCCTTTCATCCCCTCGTTTTGGTGCGGAGCGCGCAGGTGGGGAGGCTCTTGGAAGGGAGAGCCCGGCCTCGCGGGTGGGCGAGCTTGTGGGGGGTCTTTGCCCCCCCCCCCCCCAATCCAGACTCCCGCACAGCTCGATTCACCTCCCGGACGGAAAACCAAATTCTTCCGGGGCTTCCTCAGTAACTGGACCATCACCTACCGACGCAGGCTCGGAGCTTCGTCCTCGCGGGGCACACACGCAAGGAAGGTGCGCGCTGGGCTAGCGGGAGGGAGGGGAGCCAGGAGGCGGGCGGGGGTGGGGGCTTGGACGGAGCCGGGATCGGCCCCCGGTTCTCCGGAGAGCGAGCAGACGGCGCTTTATCAAAATAAACGGAGCGAACGGCGCGCGGGCCAAAGCCGCGACCCCGCGCCGGGAGGGCGCAGACGGAACCGGGCGTCTTGGGTCCCTCCCCCAAAAGTAGAGTCAGAGAAATGTGACGTTAGCGAGGGACGGTTCTTCACAAAAACGGGGCTGTTTTGTCCGACCCCGACGACCCAGCCAGATCTGGACAAAGTGTTTGGAATCCCGGCCGGAGGGATGAACCCACGAGGCTCCGCGGAGCGAGTAGTCAGTGCGCAAAGGGGCGAGATTCCCCTCGGGCCCCGGCAGAGGCTGTGGGGCCCGGGAAGCGCAGGTTGGTGGCCCCGGTGGAGGCTTTGGGGACAAAGGGCCGCGGCCCGAGTCCCCGCCGCGAGCCACCCCAGGGCGTCCCCCGCGCCACCCCCCCACCCCCTGGTCGGACGGCGCCGCAGCCCCTACCTGGCTCCGGACCGGGGTCCCGGGTACGGCCCCACTGCCGAGGAGTACAGAGTGAAGAGGATCCCCGAGCAGGCAGCCGCGAGCAGGAGCAGCAGCCAGAAGAGCTGGCCGCGCCGGAGCCCCATGCAGCCCCGGCCCGCGGGCGCCCCGTCCGCCGCCGTCCCGGGCCGAGGGGAGAGGCCCGGGCGGGCCGGGCCGGCCTCCCGGAGGCGGCCGCCCAGCCCCACCGGCCCTGCCCTCCTCCAGCCCCCGCGGCGCCTCCCCGCCCAGCAGCTCTCCTCCTGCCCGGGCTCGCCGCACCCTCGGGGGGTGCGTTGGCGGGTCCCGGGGGCGGGCGTGTCGCCCCCTCCCCCACCGGCTGGCGGAGCTGCTCGCGCCGCTCCCGCGCTGTCCTCGTTCCCGGGCACTTGGGCTGCGGGCACCTGCGCGAGCCGGGGTTTGGCCCGGGCGTTGTCCGGCCGCGGTCAAGAGCAGGCGCGCGGGCCGGGGGGCCGGCGAGGGGGGCGGGGCGCGGGGAGACGCCGCCACCTGCCGGGTGGGCCGCGCACTGCTGGCTCCCGGCCTGCGCCCGCGGCTTCCGCACGCCTTACGCCCCGCAAGCCGCGGCGGGGGTGCTCCCCTCGGAGGGACCCTCGGGACCTGTCGGTCCCGCCCTGGCACCACGGCCCCGTCCAGAAGTGAGGGAGAAAGGAGGGGCCGGAGAGGATGGAGGAGCCGACCCTGGGTCGGAGGTGGAAGGGACAGGGGAGGCAGGGCTCCCGCAGGCGTAGTGACCGTCCCGGGCCGCCGGGACCCTCAGTCACGTGGCATTCCGTTTCCAAACCCCGGCCAGCCCGGAGCTCTCGGCGGCAGAGAGACGGCCTGAAACGTCCCGCAGGGCCTCTGGTGTCACCAGATGGGGCGTCACCTGGAAGGGCAGGGCAGCTCTGCCCCCCTCCCCCCGCCCCCCAAACCCGGCTCTCGAAGAGCCCTCCACGGGCGCGAGCGGCAGGTGGGACGGTGTATTCGCCAGCAGACAGCATCCAGGGTCTTCTTCGCCTTCCAAAGCCTGTGAGAGCCCCCAGCCCTCAGCTGTCTGGAATTCAAGGATGAGAGGCGCCCGTCCCTTCCAGGAACGTTCTGCCCTCACCTGTTCTCCACCTGTGCGAGCAAGTCTGGGCGAAGCAACAGGTTTCCGTCCTCTGCAAGACTTCCCGGGAAACTGGGGCCGGCGCCCGGGCTGTCATGGGTCATTCAGGCTCAGCTCTTTCACCTCGCCTTATGGGGGCCAAGTCAGGGTCACAGGCAGGCACCACAAGGGGACAGTTGTTCCCTTCATTGCTACCGCCTTGACAGGCACGACTCAGAATCAATGGTTTCATGTCTTTCATTTCCATCTTTGTGGTTTTTTTAAAAAATATTTTATTTATTTGACAGAGAGAAATCACATCTAGGCAGAGAGGCAGGCAGAGAGAGGGAGGAAGCAGGCTCCCCGCAGAGCAGAGAGCTCAATGTGGGGCTCGATCCCAGGACCCCGGGATCATGACCTGATCCCAGGACCCCGGGATCATGACCTGAGCCGAAGGCAGAGGCTTTAACCCACTGAGCCACCCAGGCGCCCCCCATCTTTGTGGGTTTTAGTCATCAAAATCCCTGTAGATGTTACTTATCCCTTGATCAGCACCTTATCCCCTTCAGTGGTTAATAAAACACGAGACCCTCTTTCTGAGCCTGCACATCCCATGCCCACTCTTGCTCTCTCTAAATGCCTCTCCTACCTCATGGAGAAAGGGAATCCTATTAATTTCTCCTTCTTCTCCCTCTCCTTCTGCTTCTGCTTCTTCTTTTCAGACTTACTGAGACTTGTTTTGTGGCCTAATGGGTGATCTTTCCTGGAGAATGTTCCATGTGCATTTGAAGAGAATGTGTATTCCACTGTTCTGGGTGGAATGTTCTGTATATATCCGGTAGGGCCATCAGGTCTAAAGTGTCATTCAATGCCAACTATTCATTTCCTCAACTTTGCATCATTAAACCTATACACTTGGCCACGGCCCAGCCCAGCCTCCACCCGTTTGGACTCCAGCTCAAGATGTGTGTGTGCTGGGGGGGCGGGGGGGGCTTCTGTCCTCCTGTGTGGGAGTTGGCCCCCCACCACCTGTGTTAATGACTCGAGTCTACTTTCATTGCCTTTAATACCCCACTCAGACCAAGGCCTCCCATCCGTTCCCCCTGCGTTCTCATTCTTCGTCTTCTACAGCCTTATCCAGCCTCCATCTCTCTGGCCCTGTGCGCCTCCCAGCGTGTCAGCCCCGAAGCTTTCTTTCGTGTCCAGGCAGGAGAAGCTTATGACCCCTGGGGGTCCTCCTCCGAGCTACCCTTTCATGATAACCCCGATTCCCCTGTTCCTGGCTTTCTGCCCAGCAAAACCCTCACCTGGATTCACGCTCTGAGATCTGCTGCCCACGCCCTGGCCTGGCTAACAGCTGCTGCGAGTATCATTCAGCTTCAGCCGGGCTTTCTACACCTGCTGTTTTCCAGATCTTGGTTAGCTCCAGCTGCCCTCCTGTACTTCTCCGGCTAGGGGAAGTCCGTGTGTCTCTGTGGTTACCTGCTGCACACCTGACAGTGTCCCCTCCTGGCCCCCCGTTGACGCCACCAAGGGGGAGAGCAGATGTTTTCCATTCTAACGCTGCTACATCTGCCTCTGAATTTGAACTTGACAGTGTCCTCGTGGTTACTTCAGGTCTTTGTCCGTTAAAGCCAGTATCTGGCCACAGTCACAGGCAGTTCCTGCTGCCGCCCGCCGCCTTTTTCCAGTGTGAGAGCGGAGTCCTGCTTTCCTGCTGCTTTGCTCGTCTCACATGTCTTTGTTGGAAACTGAACACTTTAAGTAATATATTGTAACAACTCTGGGTACTGGGCCCCTCACTCCCCATCTCAGGCCCGTTCTCTGCTTGTTTAATGACTGGCTGGCTTATTTTAGTGAAGCCTCCCACCCCCGAGTTCCGTGAAATGTTAAACCTTTGATGTTGCCCTGCAGGAAAGTGTGGTTTGGGATGTACGTCACCCTAGGTTGGCAGCGACTTGGCCTGGGCTCGCTATACCTCTTTCCCTGACCATATCCAGCTGTTCAGCTCCCTTAATTGCTAGCTGTTGCTCTATGGTTTATAATAATGTCCCGGGACAGAAATGGCTTGATAAGACTCCTGCTCCTCTGCAGGAATGGCACCTGAAGTTAGGGTCTCTACTAGCTGTCGCTTTCCCTGGTTCTCTCCTGCAAACAAGCTGGCTCACATTTGAACCTGTATCTCCATCAAATCTACCAATCCGCTCCCAGTTCCCTCTCACCACAACCACCACTGTTTTCGGGAGCACCCTTAGGCTTGAACTTCTCCACTCTCTTTGCAAATAAAGTCAATTCCTTTGGGAAGAGATTAGGACCTATGTAGGGTATAGCCCACTTCTGTCCCCCCGCCACATCTCTGAGCCGGGGCTCTGGAACTGGGGTGGGGACCATGGTGTGCTTCTCTCTGAGTGAGACATTTCGGTGTTGAGCACGTGAAGGATGGGAGGCAGCTTGCCTCTCCTGGCGTGAAACCACTGCCTTAACGAGCCAGGGCAGGGACGACCACGCTCAACGTGACATCACACTCCGCACAGAGTCTCCATTCCGTGAGTGGGAGCTGAACGGAAGAAGGGAGTCCCCACCTCTTGGCCACAATTGCCCAGGACTCAGTCTCAACAACAGGGATCTGGTGTAGGATGACAGATGCTGATGTCCTGTTCCTTCCTGGAGGAAACCCTCTGACACGGAGCTGAGGGGAGAGGGGGCCCTGTGTTCTCAGCTGCACCCATCTGGAGCAGGGGTAGGGAGAGAGGGAACAGTTTGGGCTCAAATACCACACTTCTTTTTTTTTTTTTTTAAAGATTTTATTTATTTATTTGACAGAGATGACAAGCAGGCAGAGAGGCAGGCAGAGAGAGAGGCGGGAAGCAGGCTCCCTGCTGAGCAGAGAGCCTGATGTGGGACTGGATCCCAGGACCCTGGGATCATGACCTGAGCGGAAGGCAGAGGCTTTAACCCACTGAGCCACCCGTGCGCCCCTCAAATACCACACTTCTAAAATTGTATGGATTTTCTTGCATAGATGTTTCTTCATTTGTGTATGCCCACAGGACCACTTCTAGATTGTTATAAATGGGTGTCTTTTTATATAGCTGAGTCCCTCATATTGTCATGTTGAAGTCCATCTTTTTCTCGAAATAAGCTCTAGGCCAAACGTGGGGCTTGAACTCATGACCCCAAGATCAAGAGTTGAATGCTCTATGGACTTAGCCAACCAGGCACCCTCAAAGTCAGGCTGTTGCAATGGTTTTTGCGATCATTACGTCCTCTTATTGGGTTGATCCCCTTTTTGTTATATAAGGTCCTTCTTTGTCTCTTGTTATAGTCTTTGCTATATATATATATATATACTTTAAAAGATTCATTTATCCATTTTAAATTTTTTTTTAAAAGATTATTTATTTATTTGACAGACAGAGATCACAAGCAGACAGAGAGGCAGGCAGAGAGAGAGAGGGAAGCAGGCCCCCACTGAGCAGAGAGCCCGATGCGGGACTCGATCCCAGGACCCCGAGATCATGACCTGAGCCGAAGGCAGCAGCTTAACCCACTGAGCCACCCAGGCGCCCTCATTTATCCATTTTAGAGAGAGAGAGAGAGTGAGCAGAGGGAGAAGCAGGAGAGGGAGAGAGACTCTCAAGCAGACTCCCTGCTGAGCACAGAGCCCGACCTGGGGCTTGATCCCAGGACTCTGAGATCATGACTTGAGTCAAAACCAAAAGTCGGCTGCCTAACAGACAGAGCCACTCAGACGCCCTGGCACAGTCTGTTTAAAGTCTATTTTGTCCAAGGGGCGCCTGGATGACTCAGTCAGTGAAGCGTCTGCCTTTGGCTCAGGTCATGATCCCAGGGTCCTGGGATCCAGTCCCACATCAGGCTCCTTGCTCAGTGGGGGAGCCTGCTTCTCCCTGTCCCTTTGCCTGCCACTCCCCCTGCTTGTGCGCTCTCTATCAAATAAATAAATCTTTTAAAAAAAAATGCCTGTTGTCTGATGTGAGTATTGCTAGCCTGAAGTCTTTTTTTGGTTTTCAAATGAAAACACGGCAAATACTTTTCCATCCCTCGCTTTCAGTCTGTATGTATCTTTAATCTTGCAATGATTTTTAAAAAAGATTTATTTATTTGAGAGAGAGAGAGAGCACGAGCTGAAGGGGAGAGGGAGAGACTGTGAGGCAGACTCCGCTCTGAGCACGGAGCTCGGCTTGGGGCTCCATCTCATGACCCTGAGATCACGCCCTGAGACTGGCCCTTCATGGATTGTGCCACCCAGGCACCCCTCTTGCGACGTTTTTTAGCTTAACGTTGGCTTCACTGTTGATCTATTATCTTAAAATTCAATTGTTGGATCAAGGAAATTTGAAATACAAACTGGATATTTGGTTAATCTAAGGAATTGTTCATTTGGTTTTTTTTTTAAATATTTTATTTATTTGACAGAGAGAAATCACAACTAGGCAGAGAGGCAGGCAGAGAGAGAAAGGAGGAAGCAGGCTCCCTGCTGAGCAGAGAGCCGGATATGGGGCTCCATCCCAGGACCCTGGGTTCATGACCTGAGCCAAATGGAGAGGATTTAACCCACTGAGCTACCCAGGCACCCCTGTTCGCTTTTTTAGATGCGATAATAGTATTGCGATTTTAAAAATTAATTAATTAAAATTTTAAAAGGTTTTATTTATTTGACAGACAGATCACAAGTAGGCAGAGAGGCAGAGAGAGGGGGGAAGCAGGCTCCCTGCTAAGCAGAGAGCCCGATGCAGGGCTGGATCCCAGGACTCTGGGATCATGACCTGAGCCAAAGGCGGAGGCTTTAACCCACTGAGCCACCCAGGTGCCCAAAGTGATTTTTCTGATCTCATTAGCCCCTAACTCTGACATACTGAAGTCACTGCCGTTTGGAGAGACCCCGAGACGACAAGCAGCCCTAGATCAGTCTGAGGCATCTGTGGGCGAGAAATTCTCTTAAAGAGTTCTCACCTGTTAGCAAAACACACTAAGTATTTATAGATACTGGGATCTACTTAAAATAATCCAGTCTGAGCTGTCAGTGAGGAGGGCATGGGAGCTACAGATGGAGGATCGGCTATGAGTTCATAATTGTATCAATAATTATATTTTGTCCATCTGAACTGTGCAGTGGGAATTCATCATATCTCCTACTTCTTTGTATGTTTGAAATTTTCTAAAATAAGTTATTTTTTTCTTATGTCTACATGTGAAATATCCTCAGTTTTTTTAGAAACATAGGCTCATCGGGGCTCTCCGCTCGGCAGGAAGCCTGCTTCCCCCTCCCCCCTCTCTGCCTGCCTCTCTGCCTCCTTGTGATCTCTGTCAAATAAATAAATATCTAAAAAAAAAAAGCTCATCATTAAGATGAATTAAAATCTTGAAAAGTATACATACCTAATTTTCACTGAAGATGTGGATGGATTATGACTTTATAAAACCAGGAACACTTCAAAACTTGAAGTCCTCTCTGTTCCGAAGCAATTTTGTGTAAGCATCTTTGTATAATAAATACATTTTTATGAAAATCAATTTTTATTTTTCAGTCTCTGAAGTGGCATGAATTTCAAGCAAGCTTCCAATCAAAATTTATTAGATATTCTAATTATGTATCAGAGGCTGGTTTTGTCATTTCAATCAAAACCACTTTTAGATGATTAACTGTTTTATGAAAAAAAAAAGCCATGATGAAAATTGTCCCAGTTGTACTTCAAGAATTTTTAAAAGCACAAATTGATGCACTGAATTGAAGCTGAGTAGCACTGAGCTTGGAAAAAGAAAACACAGTTGATGACCAAATTTGGAATATCAGCTGGGATTTCTGGATCAGTCAGAAGATGGATTAGCATTTGTGACTCAAACAATTAGAGCCTAATGCTTTTCAAGTGTTAAAAGATTTCTTTTTTTTAATATTTTTCTATAGGCCTATTAATGGGAAGGTACTTTTTTTAACCTCTTGAAAATGCCAATTTCTTGACAAAAATGTTATGAGAAACGAGGAACTAGTTTTGACCACAGCTCAGTCGCCCACTTGTATCACACAGGGCGACTGACAGGATTTTGTGTGGTTATAATGGGTCTTGGTAACAATAGGAAACAAAAATGTTAAAATTACGGAACTTAAAATGATTTTATTATTAATCTCTTTTTTTCAGATTTTATTTATTTATTTATTTGAGAGAGGGAGAGAGAGAGAGAGAGCACGAGAGAGGAGAAGGTCAGAGGGAGAAGCAGGCTCCCTGTGGAACTGGGAACCCCATGCAGGACTCGATCCTGGAACTCTGGGATCATGACCTGAGCCAAAGGCAGTCACTTAACTAACTGACCCACCCAGGTGCCCTTAATCTCGTTTTAAACATTAATTTTTTTTTTTTTTTTTAATTTGGAAGAGAGAGCAGAGCAAGCAAGAACATGAGTTGCAGGGGAAGGGACGGAGGGAGAGGGAGAAGCAGACTCCCCGCTGAGCAGGGACCCTGGTATGGGGCTCAGTCCCAGGACCCTGGGATCATGACCTGAACCGAAGGCAGAGGCTTCTCCCACTGAGCCAGCCAGGCGCCCCCACAGCGATTTTTTTTTTATTATTAGTTTGGAATCCAAATTGAACCCATTTGCCATCTTGATGCTAAGTATTTTGCAAATCTGTGCACATTTCTCCACTTCTACGGTAAGTGGCCAGTAGCCGTATGGATTATAACTGTCTTTTAACTCACTTCCCCGTGTCCCTTCTCGTCCTCCCAAAGTCACCTTGCACTAGCTACACTGCTGATGTGATTTAATACAAGTTCACTGCAACGTTGGAAATACCTGTTCTCTGAGGCGCAATTGTCCCTGAAGGACAATTCCAGGGGCGCCTGGGTGGCTCCATCGTTAAGTCTCTGCCTTCTGCTCAGGTCATGATCCCGGGGTCCTGGGATCGAGCCCCGCATCGGGCTCCCTGCTCTGCAGGAAGCCTGCTTCTCCCTCTCCCACTGCCCCTGCTTGTGTTCCTTCTCTCTCTGTGTCTCTCTGTCAAATAAATAAATAAAATCTTTAAAAAAAAGGACAGTTCCAGTGGCAAGATTTGGCCACGGTCTCAGCGGCCACAGGACCACCTGTCCGGACGTCACTGTATTTGTCATGAGGACGCTTTCTGATACCGGGTGTGGTACATGGTGAATTCCTCAACATTATGCACGCCCGCCCCATCCTCCTGTCTCCCCTGCCTGAGTCCGCTTGGGGAACCCCTGTGGACCTTCTTCCAGAGGACAAGATCAGGCACATTCTCTCTGCTGCTGGTCCCTGGTGACAGTGTGTCCCTCAGCCCTGGAACCAACACCCTGCTTAACTGCTTCCTTCCCCAGCGGACCCTGGGGTGTGGACGCCCCTTGCCGAGTCTCACCTGCTGGTCCATGACTTCAGAGTGGTAGCCAGGGAGGGAGAGAGGTAGGGAGGTGTGCTCCAGCCACTGTCCCCCTGAATTCCCGGGAGTAGAGGAGGAAGGAGGGAGGAGTGCCAAGGAAGAGGACACCTGCAGGTGCCTTGGAGGGCGACCTTCGGAAGGTGAAGCAGTAGAATGCTCCAGAAGGCGGCTTGCAAAGCCACGGTCCCACTTGTGCTGTGTGGACGGGGACAAGTTCCCTCAACTCCTTCCTTATGCCTCAGTGTCCTCATTTGTAACATGGGAATGACAACAGTCCCAGTAAAGATGGCTATGCTCACTCAGTGTGCCTGCAGCAGTTCCAGAAACGGAGGAACCCTCATCCAGACCTGGGCTGTTTTGCCCCCGTGCAGACTGCTGGGGACCCACACCAGACCGTGAGAAAGACCGGGCCCTTCTGGGTGGAGCTCTGTGTCTGCCCGTCCCGCCAGGCCCTGGACCGTGAGAGCGGTGTTAGGTGTGCGAACCCCGCGTCACCAGGCACCACAGGTCCTGCCACCCTAGAACGCACAACCTCCTCCCAACAAGAGCCAAGTCCATTTCCCCACACCTGACTCATGGACTGGCCTCTTGACATCCTTCGGCTAATGGAATGGGGCCCAGAGGTCATTGTGTGGCTTCTGACGGTCGGCCTCCAGTGACCTTGTGGCTTCTGTTCGTGTGCTTTTGGGTCCCCTGCCACCGCGTCCAGGAGCTCGCTCTAGCCTCCTCGAGGATGAGAGACTGCACAGCCGAGGATGGAGACGCCAGGAGCCAGGGCCGGCATGACCTCCCAGACGGGAGTGAAGCCACCATGGACAGCAGCCCCCATCCAGCCCCCCGATGCCCGCACCTGCATGGCTCAGCCCCGGCCAGAGCAGAGGGAAATTGACCCCAGCCCCGGTTGCTGGTCCATAAAATCATGAGCCTTTAAGCTTTCAGATTTTGGAAGGCCTGGAGGGCAGCCTCACAGGCAGCGGGTTATGCTCACTGGGGCTCTGCCTTTGGGGTACAGCTACCGGGAGCTGTGAGCATTTCCTGCCCAGGCTCCGAGACAGGGCTTGGGGTGAGCTGTTGGTTCATATCTCGCCCACAGATGTGGGAACTGTTACTCTTACTTCACATCTTGGAGCCTTGAATGCCCGGCCTGGTCGCCGAGAAAATACAGGCTCTGAGCAAGCCAAAGGAGAGTGGCTAATTTAGAGGAAGGATTGCACAACCCAGGAAGGAAGGTCAGGTCGAACCACCAACGACACCTACAGCCGTGGAGCGCGGGATGGGCTCGTGGGAGCTCGAACTCTAGGGCAATGAATCCTTTCCAGGAGGTTTTGTTAGAACAGCTTTAAACAACTTTAAACAACTTTAAAAAGAGGGGAAGAAAAGGGGGGAGGTGCTTTAAACAACTTAAAAAAAAGTTCTGGGATTAAAAACAAAATACAAGGGGCGCCTGAGTGGCTCAGTGGGTTAAGCCTCTGCCTTCGGCTCAGGTCATGATCTCAGGGTCCTGGGATCGAGCCCCGAGTCGGGCTCTCTGCCCAGCAGGGAGCCTGCTTCCCTCTTTCTCTCTGCCTGCCTCTCTGCCTACTTGTGATCTGTATTTGTCAAATAAATAAATAAAATCTTAAAAAAAAATAAAAACAAAACACAAAACCCATGGTTTTTTAATTTAAAAATTCACTAGACAATCTGAAAAAAGAAGATAGCCTTTGTGGAAGTCCCAGTGATTGACGGAGGGAAACAGCAACAACCCTGTTTGTAAGATGTGAATTATAAAGCAGAGAGGCGTGGGGAAGCGATTGGGGAGAAGCTGACACCCGGAAAAGGCAAAAGACCAAAAGACGGCAGAGAAAGGTACATCACGGGTAAATGATAAAGTTTCCTGGTCCGAGGGAGCTGGGTTCGCAGGTTAGACGGGCTCTTGCACACCCGGGTGGGCTCACCTCGGCAAAGCCAGACACGGAGACCTCTCCCGGCCACACTCTGGAACTCCAGGGACGAGAAGCTCCCGGGGGTGAGAATGGGTTAGAAAGAAGAGAGAGTTCCCCGAACGTGGACTCTCGAAGAGGTTCCTGAGAGCGGTGTGGGTGCATTTCTAAGTTCATTCAGGCCGCCAGCGGGAGCGGACACGCGTCTCTATACCCAGCCAGGCGCTGTGGTGGCGGGTGCTCGGCTGGTCGAAATGGTCTCCTCGAAGTCAGAAACCTGCCTGTTCCCTCGCCCCAAACACCTCTTCGCCAAGCCTCCCTGTGGACCCCAATCATGTCACTTAAAGTGATTTTTCTGATCTCATTAGCCCCTAACTCTGACATTCTGCAGTCACTGTCGTTTGGGGAGACCCCGAGACGACAAGCAGTCCTAGATCAGTCTGAGGCATCCGTGGGCGAGAAATTCTCCGTCTATGACATAGGTTTGACCCTGCCAAGTTTGTCTTTCATTCGGAAGGAGTGTGGCGCCCACACGGAATGAAAGGGCATGCTGGGCCGTGTTTTCCCTGCACTGTCAGCTAATGGTGGAAACTCTGTCACGTATCACCCTGTGTGTGCTGTGGGCGATCCCTGGACCCCTGGACCCCGACCTGAGCCGAAGGCAAACGCTTCACCAACTGACCACCCAGATGCCCCAAGAACGCCGTGTTTTAGTATCAACTGATTTGCAAACAATTCTGTGGCCAAGTGTAAATCTTTGACTGTGGTAAGGGGTACTTTTCTCCTGGGAAAGCAGTGTGGCACTTGAAACTTTCCTTTCCACAGCGGTCAACAGGGTGTGTGTGAGGACCAAAAAAAAAGCCCCCGCAGCCACCCTCCCCGCAGCAAACGGCACACCCTCCTTTCCTAGCAGGAACCTCCATCCTGTTGCTTAATCTCTCGTAATCTCTGTGGCAGCTCGGTGGGACAGGGATGGACAAAGCAGAAAATTGTGCACAGTATTAGAATTGTAACTTCATCTTCCAAATCCCCTAAATCTATTGATTTAAATAAATCTATTCTAAATCTAAATTTATTTCTAAATTTAAATCTAAATCTATTCCGGCAACAGGTGCCGGAGGAGAGATGAGAAAGGAGGAACGTGTTACCCACGGGCGGGGGTTGGGTGCCAAATAGGGTGAGTACTAGATCCACGGCTCCAGAAAGACCAGGGACGCTGGGAGACTGGGATTCCTGCAAGGCTGTGAGCCGCACCCTTGAAAGGACAAACTGTGGTTCCACCTGTCGGTAAACAGCTCCCTCCCTGGCCCCGGCTTTGAGTCCCAGCCCAGCTCACGCCTGGTGAGAAGAGGCCTCAGGGTTTGGAACTGGGAACTTGGAGCTGTTTAGCCGGACAACTTCTCTCATGAAACCGTAAGTTCCCGTCAGCATTTTATTTCAAATCTGCGAGAGAGCTAGGCTGTCGAGAAAGCCAGTTTGAGGGGCACCTGGGTGGCTCAGCTGGTGCGATGTGCAAGTCTTGATTTCAGCTCAGGTCGTGACCTCAGGGTCATGAACTTGAGGCTGGGGTGGGGCTCCCCACTCAGCAGGTAGTTTGCTGAGATTCTTTCCCTTTCCCTGTGCCCTTTCCCGTGCTCTTAAACGCACATGTGCACGCTCTCGCTCTTTCTCTCAAATAAATAAATTAAATATTTTTAAAAAAGGAATATGTACATAATACATATAACATACAAAATATGTGTCGACTTGTTTATGCTCTTGGTAAGGATTCCGGTCCACAGCAGGCTGTATTCGTAGTTACGTTCTGGGGGACTCAAGAGTTATGCGGGCATCATTATAGCAAGAAAGAGCGACTGGATAACATTGTGAGACCAGATATAACAAAGTAACCTGTTCTTGAAGCTGTTAGACCTCTCCCCAGAATGAGAGTCAGCTGTGTGGGTTCAGGACTGCTCAGAAAGGGCTCTGTCTCAGGATGGCATCCCAGAAGCAGAGCCTGAGGCAGGGATTTTGTCAACAGAGGCTCTCCGGGAAATACCTGGAAGGGGGAGAGGAAAGGGCAATCAAGATGGGGTCCCAGGTAAAGTTTAGACATGGGTACCCAAGCAGAGATGACACCACACAATTGTCCTGACCTAGGCATGGGGACAGGCCTTTACACTCCTTCAGTGAGGCACTGGATTCCAGGAAGGGGGCGCAGGGTGGAGGGTCCCAAAATTGTCAGAGCAAAGGGTCCCATCTGCCAAGGGCCATCCTCCAGGGAAGGGCACAGGTGTCTGCCACCAACAGCCTGGGTGCTGCCACACTAGCCCTGGGCTGGGGATTTGGGTGGGTCTTTAAAATAGTCTATTATCCTCACCAGGCGGGAGTTTTGCTGTCCATCAGAAATGCCCGATAAAGAGACTTCACCTTTTTTTCAGGCTCAAGACTGTTCCTTCTTAGAAGCTTGTACCTTGTTCCTCGGGCTTGTGTGTTCCTCGGGCGCTCAGGTCAAACAGAGGACTGTAGCTGGTGAATGGTAAATGATCGTGGTTTTTTTTCCCCTTCCTACCTGAAATGTAGGATAATCTTTTTTTTTTTTAGTTTTTTTTTTGGTTTGTTTTTGTTTTTGATTTAACAAGGTTCCATGTCCAGTGCAGAGCCCAACACGGGGCCTGAACTCATGACCCTGAGATCAAGACCTGAGCTGAAATCAAGAGTCAGATGCTTAACCAACTGAGCCACCCAGGTGACCCAAAGATTTTTTTTTAAGTTTATTTATTTAAGTAATCGCTATACCCTGTGTGGGGCTGGAGCTCACAACCCTGAGATCAAGAGTCCCATGTTCTACCGACCGAGCCAGCCAGCTCCCCCCAGGACGAGCTTTTAGATATGTTCAGTGGCCTGTGACCATGGTGGAGAAATCCCATCCTTTCGTCTTTCTCGGAGTGGGTCTTCTGGACTCAAGCATCTTTAAAGGTTCTCCTTACTTCCTGGGAAGATAGATAGCATCTCACTGCATGTTTTAGGGAGTACTGTTCAGGGGATTTTACTGTGGGGCTTAGTGTACTCATGAGGTTGTTTAGGTTTTCCTTCATTTCACTCTATCAGAAGAACTCAGTCTGTCCCCGTGTCTTTATTTTTACACAAAACACTTCACTTCTGACACTTGCAGGCAACTTTACCTGGAGACAGCGTCAGATTCCACAGGTTAAGGGCTCCATCCTGATGAGGGAGCAGAAGGAAAGCATTAGCTGAAGACAAAGCATTAGCTGACACCCTGCCACTGACGCCCCTCACACTCCTGGGTGGGACAGGTGGTATTCCTCCAGGAAGCTCCAAGCTATCTTCACGGTAAGGCCTTGCTAGGAGGAAAACCAACCTTAACTTTGATAACAACAAGGCCTCCCCTGTCTTGTAGGTCCTCTTTAGCAGATGAAAGTTCTTTTGAAAACCTCCCATTTTCCCTACCCCCAACTCCTAAGTACATAGTCAGCTGCTCCTCACAACCCCAGGGCAGCAGCTCTTTCTGACCTGGGGTCCTAACCTCTTGTTTTAATAAAACCGCCATTTTCACCAAAGACGTCTCAAGAATTCTTTCTTAGTCGTCTGCCCCAGGCCTCACCCATATTCCAAAACTGCATTAGTCCCTATGAAGCTCCATCAGGAGGAGCTTCCATCCCTATGGAGGTGGGATTCCAGTGCATGGCCGTGTTGGTCCACCAGCAGATTCTCCAAACCCCATATACTAGGGGCTTCATCACGTAGGCGTGATCATCAATCCATTTAAAGCCCCTCTCCCCTCTCTGGAGGACAGCGGGTAGGGCTAAACATTCCAAGCTTCTGATCTTGGCTTGGTCTCTCTGGCGACCAGCCCCTATCCTGGAGTCCTCCTGGAGTCACTGCCTGAGAACAAAAGCCATTCCTTTCACCCAGGGAATTCCAAGGGTTCTATCTAGGAGCTGGGTGTCAGGAGTGGGATGAATTTGGGGGAGGGGCAGGGGAGGAGGCAGAGACCAACATATATTTACATTTTTTCTCTTATCTTACATTCAACAATTTTTTTCTTGTTTGTCTCAGCTTCCTTCTCCCATTTCAGACTTTTGTAGGACCATTTCCTTTCCTCTAGAAATACATTCTCTAGAGGTCCCTATAGTGCTTTTCCGTTCGCAGTAAACTCAGTTTTTAGACATCTTGAAAAGGCCATTGGTTCACCCTGTTGTTGCTACTTTTACAGAGGTGGGGGCTGACTTTCTCTCAGCACTTTGAAGATACAATTCTGTTGCTTTCTGGCATCTGTTATGGCTGTTGAGAAAAGCCGGCTACTGACTGAATTATAGGTCCTTCGTAACTGTTCTAGATTTTTCTCTCTGGTTGCTTGAAAGATCTTTGCCTGGGTGTTGTGCAGTTCACCACAGGGTGCCGTGTGCAGATTTCTTATTTATCCCTCTTAGTATACGTTATGCTTCCTGGGCTGTAGATTCCTATCTCGGGGTGCCCGGCTGGCTCAGTGAGTAGAGCATGTGACTCTTAACCTCAGGGTTGTCAGTTCAAGCCCTATAATGGGCATGGAGTGTACTTAAAGAAATAATAATAGATAAATCAAAAAGATTCATACCTTAATCACATGTTGAAAATTGTCCACCTTTAACTCTTCTAATATTATCTCAATTCCATTCTCTTTATTTTTTTGGTGTGGGGGAGGGAGGACTGTTTAGGCTTACATTAGATATTTTTATTTCATCTTCTATATTTTTTAAAAGATTTTTTAAAAATTTATTTGTCAGAGAGATAGAGAGCACAAGCAGGCAGAGTGGCAGATGGAGGCAGAGAGAGAAGCAGGCTCCCTGCCAAGCAAGGAGCCCAGTGCAAGACTCGATCCCAGGACCCTGGGATCATGACCTGAGCTGAAGGCAGAGGCTTAACTGACTGAGCCACCCAGGCGTCCCTCATCTTCTATCTTTTAAAAACTCCCTTAATTAAATATTTTTATACCTCTGCTAGAAAATTTCTTTAGATCTATCAGTTTACTAATTTTTCTCTTTTTAAAAAATATTTTACTATTGTTTCCTTCAGTAAGCTCTTCGTCTAACAATGGGGCTTGAACTCATGACCTGGAGATCAAAAGTCGCCTGTTCTTCCAACTGAGCCAGTCAGGCACCCCTTCACTTTGTAATTTGTAGCTTTTTTTTTTTTTAAGATTTTATTTATTTATTTGACAGAGAGACAGAGATCACAAGTAGGCAGAGAGGCAGGCAGAGAGAGAGGAGGAAGCAGGCTCCCTGCCGAGCAGAGAGCCCGGCTCGGGGCTCGATCCCAGGACCCTGAGATCATGACCTGAGCCGAAGGCAGCGGCTCTAACCCACTGAGCCACCCAGGCGCCCCCCCTATTGTGGCATTCTTTAATGATTCTTGTTTAAACCTACAAATATGATGTTTGTCCAAAGGTGATTTTCTAAATTCTTCATCCCAGCTACAGTGACTGGATAGCATTGTTTTGCTTTTAAATGAGGTATGCCTGTAATTACTTTTCAGATTCCTCTGGAGGATGAAAAAGAATTTTTCCCCCCATTTGCATTGCCGTGCTCCCCGCTCTTGGTCCTCTACTCTCTGTACTGAATCTTTACGCATTTTCTCATCGCTCAGTGATGATCACTGCGATGACCAGAACACTGCAGCATGCTCTTGCTGTCTCATGGCCACACCGGGAGGGCTGAAGCGACCGTGACCAGCAAAGATTCCCCGTCCAAAGGCTGGCTGCGGGTGGTGAAGTCTCCCACACCGTCCGCAGCTGAACCTGCTGAGCTTGGCCATTGCCTACTCGGGTAGGATTCTACTGCAAGAGAAAGCATTTCCTCCCGCGCCGTGATTTGTTTATCTGTGTCCCTACAGACCCATTGATTCCAGTTTTATTGAATGTGTTGAAATTCTTTACTATCATTATTTGTTTTGGGGTCCTTGGCTGACTCAGTAGAGGATGTGACTTTGAATCTCAGAGTTGTGAGTTCAAGCCTGAGTTGGGCATAGAGCTTACTTAGGAAAAAAAAAAAAAAAAAAAAGAACCCCTTATCCTAATTTTTTTCAGTCTCTGATTGTCCTGTGTGTAGCCAGCGGGAACTCCAAACTCCTTTCGTTGATCTTTTGACGTGTTCGCCACGGTTTAAGCACTTCCTTCCTTCCTGGGATCGTAAGAGGTCCTGGGTTCATTCTGTGCCTTCCTTACCCCAGCTGTGGACCCAGCCACTTGTCCAAAAGGCCCTGGTTCCTTCTCGTGGAGAACAGTGTTTAGGGACCCACGATCCGGTCCCTGCATGTGGTTGTCATTACTGGGGTGTCATCGCTTCTAAGCCCTCACAGCTGAGAGAGGGAGGAAAGCGTGTGTGCGTGCGTACACGCGTGTGCGCGTGCGGGTGCGTACATAAGTCCCCTTACAATAATGCTGTGTCTCACATCACAAGTGTGCGCTAACGCGTCCCATTCCAGTCCAACCTACAAGGTTCACTGTTCACTATCGTCTTGCCCCTTTCCGTATTTATAACTTTCTTTACCTTCTTAACGAACAAAACAAGAAAAGTACAATTTTCCAAGAAGGGAGCGGTGCTAACAATTCTCAGCCCCGCTCTGAGCTGCAACAGAATACGTAAACGTTTTTACATTAACTCTCATGTTCCTACTTGTCCATACACACGTTCGCATCCTCTGCCCCGTCTCACCACGGGGATGTGGAGAACAAAGGCAAAAGAAGTGGATAAAAGTGAATCTTACAACTCACAGCCGGGTGACACACTCTGGAGGCAGACAGTGACCTTCCTCCAGGCTCACACGCCTTCAGGTTAATACTACGCCGGAGGCAGGGTGCAACCTCGGTGTAAGTTAGGGTGACCTCCAGGACCCCATAAGTCTTCTTTAAAAATCCATTTGAGGGCGCCTGGCGGGCTCAGTGGGTTAAGCCTCTGCCTTCAGCTCAAGTCGTGATCTCAGGGTCCTGGGATCGAGCCCCACATCAGGCTCTCTGCTCAGCAGGGAGCCTGCTTCCTCCTCTCTCTCTGCCTGCCTCGCTGCCTACTTGTGATCTCTGTCTGTGTCAAATAAATAAATAAATAAAATCTTAAAAAAATAAATAAAAATCCCTTTGAGGGTGCCTCGCAGGCTCAGTCAGTAGAGCATGTGACTCTTGATCTTAGGGTCCTGAGTTTGAGCCCCACGCTGGGTATGGACTCTACTTAAAAAAAACAAAAACAATAAAAATCCCTTTGAAACTTCCTTTATCTCTACTCCCTTCCCACCTCCCAAGATAAATGTTGACAATCATCCTCCAAACATATGGCTCACTGATACACATCTGAAGGGTCTCGTTGATGTGGGAAACAAAGGCAGAAGAAAAATTATTACGTGTCCTTACTACCTACAGCCCATTGACAAGTCCTTGAACCAGGCAGAGTGACCTTCCTTTAGGGACTCAACTGCCTCCATGTTAATACTTTGCTGAGGGCAAAAGGCAGTCCTAACCTGACCTCTTCCCCCCACAATCCTGTAAGTCTATTTTGACATATAAAAATTCCTTTGGAAATTTCTTTTATCTCTAAACCCCCCAAGCATATGGCCTACCGATATACATCTGAAGAGTCTCATGACTGAGGTTTTATTAGGCAGTAATAAAGGACCTTTCCCCAACAACAGCCAGCCCCCTCAAGGTCCTGGAAACTTGCTTCCAGAATTCCTTTGAAACTTAAGCAATCCCTCACCCTCTCCCAGCTTGGAAGTATAGAATAGGCCACTCCTCATGACCCCACTGCCGGTCTCTCCGCCCACGGGTCCTGTCTCAATGCTTTAATAAAATCACCGTTTTGCACCAAAGGTGTCTCAAGAATTCTTTCTTGGCCTTTGGCTTCGAACCCTAATGTTCTTTCCTACATCATCATGAACATTATCTTAACAGCAGCTAGGCCCTCGAGGTCCTGGAAACCTTGCTCTAAATTCCTTAAAGATATACACTATCCCCAACCCCCACTAACTAAAAAGTATATAATCAGTCCTTCCTCACAATCCCAGTGCTGTTCTCTCTGCCCATGGGTCCTGTGCCCCTGCTTAAGAAAGACACCTTTTTTTTTTTTTTGCAACAAAGACATCTCAAGAATTCTTTCTTTCTTTTTTTTAAAAGATTTCACTTATTTATTTGACACAGAGAGAGCACAAGCAGTAGGAGCAGCAGACAGAGGGAGATGCAGGCTCCCCGCCACAGAGGGCCTCCTCTGTGGGGCTCGATCCCAGGACCCTGGGGTCATGACCCGAGCCGAAGGCAGATGCTTAACCCACTGAGCCACCCAGGTGCCCCTCTTTTCTCTCTCTTTCTTTCTTTCCCTCTCTCTCACTCTCTAGCTCTCCTTCCTTCCTCCCTTCCTTCCTCTCTTTCTCTCTTTCTCCCTTCCTTCTTTTCTTCCTTCCCGAGAGAAAGAGAGAGCACAAGAGCACATGTGCAGGGGTGCGGCGAGGGAGAGACAATCCTCAGCAGGCTCCACGCCCAGCACAGAACCGAATGTGGGGCTCCATCTCAGGAATCTGAGGATCATGACCTGAGCCAAAATCAAGAGTTGGATGCTTATGGGGCGCCTGGGTGGCTCAGCCATTAAGCATCTGCCTTCAGCTCAGGCCATGATCCCAGGGTGCTGGGATCCAGCCCCACATCTGTCCCCCTGCTCAGTGGGAAGTCTGCTTCTCCTTCTCCCACTCCCCCGGTTTGTGTTTCTTCTCTCTCTCGCTGTGTCTCTCTCTGTCAAATAAATAAATCCTTAAAAAAAAAAAAAAAAAGGAAGAGAGTTGGATGCTTATCTAACTGAGCCACCCAGGTACTCCCAAGATCTTAGAATCCTTTAAAACTGTCAGGTGATCATCCCAGAAGACCAGGAGAGGTCTGTTGTGGGTGGTACAGAGCAGCTGACATGTAACGTTGAGATAAGTAAAGTGTTGTTGCATTTCATTTTGGACATAACTTTCTTTTCTGATAATGAGAAAATTGGTTTTCCATTATCCTTAATATATTTACTTATTTGCTTAATCCTATAATACATTGAAAGTGCTTTCAGAATTACTAAGCCACAGCACTGTGTACAACAAACCTAGCGATCAGAATTCAATATTTACTGGCAATTCTTTTTGTCCTTGTTCTGAGGACATATGGTTGAAATATAGTCCTGTGTCCCCCACTGCGTCTGTGTGGTTATAAAAAAAAAAGTTTTAATACAATTAGGTTCCATTTTTTTCTTTCCATTTTTTTTCCAGAGTTTACCACTTTGTCTTTTTTTTTTTTTTTTTTTCAGTTGCTTTGTAGGGGCCTACTTAGCCAGAGCGACTCCATCTCAGTTAAACAGCCATTTTGTTGTTTATGCAGTAAAACTTAAACGGACCCTGCCCGCCCCCCTTCCCCCTGCACCAGGGGAACTTACTTAAAAGCAAGTCTGGGAAACCAGTAAAATATGGCCGACCAGTCCCTGATAACAGAGCCCAAATACAAGGACGGTCAGGTCAGGTGGAGATAAGAGAGCCCAGAATGCAAGGACGAGTCAGGCCAGGTGGAAACATCTAATCAGTAAAGCACACACACGATCTCCCTAACCACCAAAGAATGTCAACCCACCCCGCCTTTTCGGTGCCAAAGTCGGGCGCCAATTCTGACCAGAGGGATAGGCTAGTTCAAACAGCTACTACAGGGTAAATTGTAATTCAATTGGCCACCTGCGTGTGACCTAACATGACGGCGCAGCTTTCTCTGCGTGTTACAATCTCATTGGCCAGGCTCGACCACAGGGCCTTTGCTCTATAAAAGCTAGTCTGTGAGGCTGGGGGTGGTCGCTCTCTCCGTAAGAGACGGCCCCGGCCGCTCGGTTTGATTCTCGGTGCTGGTGCAAAATAAGGCTTTGCTTGACCTTCACTTTGTATCAGTCTCGCTCCTTTGATCACGGACCCCATCAGCTTCTCTTTGTATTCCGTGTTGGGATTTCCCCCCATCCTGGCTGATTGTAATGTTTTTTGAGGATTAGGTTTCCATTAAAGAAAAAAAGAGACAACAGACTCAAAATAGTCACTCATGCTGGGCCATATGTCAGCAAACCAAGACTTCTTAGCTAATGTAATTGCAGTTTTAGCCTTTCCCCAGACGGTGACCTTTTCCCGGTCAATCTGGAATCACCCGATCAGCACCCCTCAGGTGATCTGCAGGTGACCCGCGTGACAGACCCCAACCCTTCCCCCAAAGGAAGGTGACTTTTCCTGAAACAATCCACTCTTTTGTTAGAAACTGTCCCTCCCCCGACCATTTTCCGCCTATGAAAGCTTTTTATTTTGTATGGCGCTTTGGAGCTCCTTTCTGTTGGTTAGATGACATGCTTCCCGGTTCACGGTTTTGCTAAATAAGGCCAACTGGATCTTCATATTGACAGTTGGATTTTGTGTGTGTGTGTGTGTGTGTGTGTGTGTGTGTGAACAGTACAAAGGCAAAGCTATGCCAAAAGGTACACTTGGAGAAATGTCACTCCCTCCCCACACCCTGTTCTACACTCTCATCCTTTCTGTCCTGCTCTGATTCACCCCTGAAGGGTTTCAGAACAAGTCTGTCCAAAATGTGCCCCTTGGGTTGTGGACTACTTGGAACTGAAGTCAATCATGACCTGTGGGCTCAAGAGAAAGTTTTGACTTTCTCTTAACTACGAAGAAGAATCTACATTACAGTTCTTTTCCAGAACAAGCCTTACTGCCAGAGATAAATTTTATTTGAGTGACCCATCTGTATGGTAGGGCAACATATTGTTAGGAAAGATCCGCTTTTCTCATTGCCCCATGGATTGCCCTCCTTCCCTCTGAAGCCTGAGCTTCCATTCCCTTCCTTGGCTCAGAATGGGGATTTGGGAAACAAAGGCAAAAGAAAAAATTAAATTTCCTTATAACCTGCAGCCCATTGACAAATACTTGAGACAGGCAGGGTATTGATGAAGTTCTAGAACATAAGTGAGGTTTGGTGGGGTGAGGTCTGGAGCCTATGACCAAGAAAGAATTCTTGAGATGTCTTTGGTAAAAATGGTGGTTTATTAAAGCACAGAGACAGGACCCGTGGGCAGGAAGAGCTGCTGCCCCGGGGATGTGAGGGGTGGTCTATTTTATACTTGTAAGCTGGGGAGGGGATTAGGGATGGCGTAAGTCTCTAAGGAATTTTGGAAGCAAGGTTTCTAGGACTTTGAGGGGCTAGCTGTTGTCTGGGGAAAGGGTTATTCATTACCAGTAATAAAACCTTCTTGTGAGACCCTTTAGATGTCTATCAGTGGGCCATCTGCTTGAGAACGATTGTCGACACTTGGAGGTTTAGAGATAAAGTTTCCAAAGGAATTGTTAAAGTAGACTTACAGGATCCTGGCTGGGGGTAGGCATCCTAGACAGTCTAGGATTGTCCTTTGCCCTGAGCAAAGCCTTAAGGTGGGGGTAGTTGAGTCCCTAGAGGAGAGTCACTCCGCCTGTTTCAAGGGCTTGTCAGTAGGTAAGGAAATTTAATAATTTTTCTTCTGCCTCTGGGTCCCACATCAGTATAACACTGCTCCAGGAAAATCTCAACTGTCTTAAAGTTGATGCTTTGCTAGAGGAAAAACAGGCTCAGCTCGACAATATACTGCAAGGCCTCCAGTGTCCTATGAGTCTTCTTTCACAGATGAAAGTCTTTTTGGAAGCATCCTTTTTCCCTTACGTCCCTCAGCTCACAGGTGTGTAGTCAGCCATCCCTCACAACCCCAGTGCGGCAGCTCTGTCTGCCCATGGGTCCTGTTCTTGTACTTCAATAAAATCACCTTTTTTGCACCAAAGATGTCCCAAAAATTCTTCCTTGACTGTTGACTCCAGAACCCAACAACACGTCTCCGAAATTACATCAAGGGCATATACACCTCATTTTACCTTTCTGTCTTTGAACCTCTCATGTATGTGGGGTTCCTGTACATATGAAATTAAATTAGATTTTCGCCTATTCTCTGTGTCACGTCAATTTCATTCTTAGACCAGCCAGAAGAACTGTTAAAGGGTAAAGAAAAAATTTTCCTTCCCAACACCCCACTTAGGTAACCAGTCTCACTGGTTTCTGGTATCTTTTCCTCGTGTTTCCTTTTTACAAAAATAAGCAGGTACATGTATAGTTGATTTCTTCTTTCCTATGTAAAATGTATAAATGCTATACTCTTTTCTCTTTACTTTAAAAAAAAGAGACTGTTTATTTGTTTTTGATAGAGTGAACAGAGTGAGGAGCAGAGGGAGAGGGGCGAGCAGACCCCACTCTGAGCACAGAGCCCCGTGTGGGGCTCATCTCATGACCCTGAGATCACAACCTGAGCAGAAAACAAGAGTCAGATGCTTAACTGACTGAGCCGCCCAGGCGCCCCGCTTGTCTTTACTTTTTGAAAACAATTAACAATAAACTGTAACAACCACACCATGTCGGTTCACAGAGATCTTCAGTCCTCTCTCGTGGGGCTGGACCATTCTGCACGTTTACGTCTCTTATGTTGAAGTAGCGCAGCAGTTCCCAACAGTTTGCAGTTTGGAACAACGCTGCAGGGAACAGCCTTGTGCCTATTTATTTTTGTATTGTTGGAGATAAAGCTTCAGGGTAAATTCCTGAAGAGAGGATTTTTTGGTCAAGAGGCTGTTGATTTCTGTGTTAATTTTATATCCTACTGATGTAAGAGAGACTTTAGGGTTCAAAGCCAGTGGCCAAGAAAGAATTCCTGAGACGTCTCTGGTGCAAGAAGGTGGTTTTTATTAAAGCAGGGAGACAGGACCCGTGGGCAGGAAGGGCTGCACCGGGGTCACGAGGAGCAGCCCATTATAAACTTTCAAGTTGGGAGGGGGTGAGGCACAGCATAAGACTCCCAGGTATTTTGACAACAAGGTTTCCAGGATCCTGAGGGGCTTGGCTAATTTTAAGAAAAGGTCATTTATGGGGCGCCTGGGTAGCTCAGTGGGTTAAAGCCTCTGCCTTCGGCTCAGGTCGTGATCCCAGGGTCCTGGGATCGAGCCCCTGAGCAGAGAGCCTGCTCCCCCCCCCCACCTGCCTCTCTGCCTGCTTGTGATCTCTGTCTGTCAAATAAATAAATAAAGTCTTAAAAAAAAAAAAAGAGGGGAGCCTGGGTGGCTCAGTGGATTGAGCCACTGCCTTCAGCTCAGGTCATGATCTCAGGGTCCTGGGATCAAGCCCCATGTCAGGCTCTCTGCTTGGCAGAGAGCCTGCTTCCCCTTCTCTCTCTGCCTGCCTCTCTGCCTACTTGTGATCTCTCTTTGTCAAATAAATAAAATCTTAAAAAAAAAAAGACAAAACGTCATTTATTAGTGTTTAGTAAAAACTCAGTCATGAGACTCCTCAGATGTTTATCAGTGGGTCATATGCTTGGGGGATGATTACCAACACGCATCTTGTGGGGTAGAGATAAAGGAAGTTCCCAAAGTTATTATTTTTTTAAAAGATTTATCTATTCATTTATTTGACAGAGACAGAGAGATCACAAGTAGGCAGGCAGAGAGAGAGGGGGAAGCAGGCTCCCCGCCGAGCAGAGAGCCCGACGCGGGGCTCAATCCCAGGACCCTGAGTTCATAACCTGAGCCGAAGGCAGAGGCTTAACCCACTGAGCCACCCAGGCGCCTCCCAAAGTTATTTTTATAAGTTAAAGTAGACTTACAGGTTCCTGGGAGTTGGGCTAAGATTGCCTTTACCCTTAGCAAAGTATTAACATCGAGGCAGCGGCGTTCCTAAAGGAAAGTCAGTCTGTTTCAAGGATTTGTCGGTGGGCTGTAAGTCGTAAGGAAACTTAATTTTTCTTTTGTCTTTGTTTCCCACGTCACTGCTGCCTAACTCTATCAACACCATATAGCGTACTGTATCATAGGCTATCAGCAGACGACCTCTGAACGAACCTCCTCAGATTTAAATTCAGGCTACCCAAACATAAAGGTTGAGCCTCATTTATTTGGATCCAAAGTGAAGTCAACTGTTGTGTTAGCTCACTCCGGATGTCCCAGTCAAAAGATGCAGAAAAGCGATCATCAGAGGCATAAAGAATTAGAACATGATCTAGATGCCGATGATAGGATAACACACCACACCCTCCACCAACAGTCAGCAGGGAGAGGATTTAATGTAAAAGAAAATCCACTTAGAACAGCAACAAAAAGATAAAATACTGAGCAGTGCATTCAACAAGGAATGTTTGAAATCTGTATGAGGAAATACTAAAACACTGAAAGACACAAATTTGGAGAAGTGGAGAACCATCTCTTGCTCTCGGAAAAGAGGACTCAATGTAATACATCCATTCATTCTTCCCGGGGAAATGTAGAAATCGAATGCAATTCCAATTAAAATACCAAAATTTTTTCCCCCTAGATCCTAAACAGATACTAAAATTCACACGGAGGGATAAACATGTAAGAACAGCTGGGAAAACGTGAAAAAGAGAAGCTGAGCATTCCAGAAACGGGGCGGAGAGAGGTGGTGGGGTGGAGTGGGGTGGAGGGGGTGTGGAAGATATTGCCACCTGCTGCCCAGAGCTGGTACTGCAGCCTTTCTGAACAAAGCAAATCCTGTCCTATCTGTATTAAATTAGCTTTTGATCCTTGAGCATGAAGTCTACAAGACAGCTTACTTTTCTTTCTTTCTTTTTTTTTTTTTCCTTCCATGCCCTCCATCCCCTTCATCAGGGGCCTTTATTCAGTTTGGGATCTTTAGTTCTTCTGGGCTTCAGAGTCCAAATTCTGTAGCTAGAGCTTGAGGGGATAAGATGAGCGGAAAAAACTTTGGCTTCTTCCAGGTTCTCAGCATGAGGTCTGAGGAAGTGCAGGTGGGTGGGAGGATGGAGAATGAAGGGGAGGAAACTGGGTGCTTGTTGCCTCAGGTTTTTACAGAGAGTAATTTTTAAGTCATTGTGGAATGGGTACCCCCAAAATCGTGCTACGGATTATAAGACCGTGGCCTCAGGACATGATAGAAGATATTTTTCAAGGTTAGAATGGTAACTCTCATACAAATATGAAATGAACGCATGTCAAGGATTTTATTAACTGGTTAACTAATGAAGGAACCAGTAAGACGCATAAACTGGTTCAAAGGAGAACCTCGAGTACAGACAGACACACAGGCAGTCAGGAACACGAACATGAATTTGCTCGTTTGTACAGAACAGGTCACTGCCCCCAGGGGAGTCATCACTTGCCTCTTGACTGTACAAGATTTATTTGCATCTTCACAGGCAAAAATTATTTTTATTACTATCCGTTGTCTGCAACCCAGAGAGTTGTCAAAAAGCTCAAAGACAAGGAAAGGTGCAGATCCTTCTAGAATCAGATAAGCCCCAGGAGGAAGGGTCCTGTAGACAATCCCTGGTGAAATTAAGTAAGGCCTTCAAGATTTCACAGATGCTAAGTACAAGATTTGGAATTCGAAACCAAATCTCCATGTCTCGTCTCCTAGGTTGGGGCTTTTCCCTGCTGGTGTCGGGTAGCTTTTGGACGGTGAAGGGTGAGATTCAGTGGGCAGTACTGGGCCGTCATCATTCCATTGAGTTCAAATTCTTCGGTCTCAAGACGGGAGTCCTCCCTCCTTTGAGCATCCATGTTCCAAGGTCTCCAAGGCCTCAATTGGTCATTTGCCATCTTGAACGTGTCTCCCGCTCCGTGCCAGAGCTCCCCAGGGGAACAGGGTCGGGAGGGGCCAGGAGGCTGGCCTGAGCTCCCGGAGAACGGTGGTTAGCGGCTCAAGGCTCCCACCTTGCCCGTGCCTTGGAACGGCCCACGAGACCGCAGCGGCCCAGGCCCCAGTCACATCTTCGGTTTGGAAATTACGGGCCGCTGGTACAGCCGGATGATACCTTCATCATGCAGCCGCTTCCAGAGCGTTCTCTCTAACGGGAAGTCATGGTTGATGTAAAAGACGGTTTGTTTCCAGGACTTGTCATAGTAGTGGTCAGAAAAGCGCTCGTGGCCCTCGGTGATGAAGCCATAGGCGCTCACCTGCATGAAGGTTGGAGGAGAAATGAGGTCAGAGGTCACTCCCTCCCAGGCTTGTGCTCATGGGCTACGTGTTATTGGGGGGGCTGGGAAGCCCTTTGACATAGGGGGCCGGGCGCAGGCTCCCTGGTGTACACTTGCACACGTGTGTGCATGCACACTCACACCCCTCCCCCACCCCAGCTGTGGTTCCCCCGCAGGACCAGTCCAGGGACACCCCCCCCCAGCTGCTTCTCCAGCTGCTCCTGCCGTAGAGCCTCACCTGGTCACAGAGCTGAAGGGCCGTGAGCAGCAGGAGGGCTCCCGTGGTGGGACGGTAGATTCTCCAGTGTGTAGTGTCCAGGGTCTTCGACCTCAGAAACCTGAGAAATAGCCCAGCCCCCCTCCCAGCCGTCAGGAGGCGCAGGGATGCGAGGCACCCGGTGCCTTCCACACACGCCGGCCGCTCTGCTCTCACCTGTTCTTCATGTAGCGCATCAAGTCTGGGTGCATCAGCAGGTACCTGTCCATCCGCAAGCTTTCCCGGAAAGCCTCCTGGGGCCGGCGCCTGTGGGTGGCGGTGGGTGGTTCACCTCCCCAACGCGGCGGAGTCAGGGCCAGGGGCATGGCAGGGGGGCCCCTCTCGGGTGATCGCTAAGGTGGTCCCCACCGGCCCAGCCCTTCACAGCCTGCCCAGGACGCAGCTCGGCCGGGGGGCAGGGAGGGGCGGTGGGTACCTGAACCACAGAAGGCTCTTCACCAGCGTCTGATTCAGAAGCAGCGCTTCCAGCCACTCGTAGTCTCGGGTGCCCTCCAGGAAGTGCAGGTAGCGGACATCCTGAGCACCAAGGACAGCGTCTGGCTCCGGAAGTCCTGCCTTCAGGACCCCGGGCTGGGGGGCTCCTGGTTCCAGTACCAGCCTGCCCGCTTGCTCTCCGCAGGCCTGTCTGCCCATCCTCCCTGCCCGCGCCCCTCGGATGAACAGAGCCTGCGCCAGCCAGACTCCGGACACGGGATGGGGGCTCCCTTTCTCCGCTCATGCTCCCCATTCAGATTCTGTGTGTGGCCAGGCCCGTCCTCTTTGCTCACCTTCCCCAGAGGCACGTGCAGGAAACCCCGACCGCCCAAGGCAAGCAGGGACTGCGTTATGGAGAAGGCGGTGAAGCCGTAGAAGGACGTCCGGGTACCCACATCCTGTTCATAGCCCTTAGTGATGGCTCCACTCAGTCTACGGGAAGACAGAGCCACACAGGACAGGCCCCGTGAGTGCACGAGGGAAAGGCGTGAGGCGGGTGGGGAAGGCGAGGAGAGATGGGGAGGCAGCAGGTATAAAGGGAAACTCTCTGGACAGCCCAGGCCTCCCACCTTCTGGATCGGGGCACAGAACACCCCCCTGGATCTCGCAGTCCGGATGGGGCGCTTGGGGTGGGGCCGTTTACCGGAACACGTAATCGTGGCTGTCTATCTCCTGGCCCACGTGGGAGTTGTTCAGGATGCCCCCGTTGCCCACCACGGCGCAGGTGATGCACTGGGAGCTCCCGGGGGGCAGGGCGGCCAGGAGCAGCTGCTGCTGGGGCACCGGAGGGAAGCCCGTCACCACCTTCTGCACCACTGCAAGGTGGGGGGGGACGCTCAGAGCCCTGGGGGGGGGGACGGGGCGGGGGGCGGCCCACCATCTCTCCCAGCGCCAGGTGGGGGGTCCCCCCAGGGAAGAGGCCGGACCAGAGCCAGAGGCTCAGAGGCTCAGGTTCCACGGGGGCCGGTGGGCGCAGACTCACGGGAGCGGTTGAGCTCCATGAAGCCAAAGGGCGGCGGGAAGTGCTCCAGGCGCTCCCACTCTCTCGGGTTGAAGCGGCTGGAGTCCAGGAAGAGGGTGAGGTTGGCCAGAAAGAGCTTCCTGAGCCAGGGTGACTTGGAGGCCTTGACCTTCACCGAGTCGGGGCAGCTCTACATGCAGGAGGGTGGGTCAGGCAGGGAAAGGCCCAGGAAGGCCATGGCCAGGGGCTGGGCTGGGGGTAGGGGCAGAAAGCGGGCCTCAACGTCTGGAAGGCGCCATCTGGGCTGCCTCTCCAGTCATCTTCCGAGGGCCTACTGACCCTCCTCGCCCTCGTCCTGGCTGCTGGAGCCCCGACAGTCCCAGAGAACGGGCCCTTCTTGGGGCTGTAGGGGATGCACCCTGGTGGGTGGGAGGGGGACGGGGCTGTGGGAGAGCCTGGAGCGCTGGCCGGGGCCTGGCGGCAGGTCTTTGTGCAAACACACATATTCTGAAGGTTTCCCTCCCGAGGCCGTGGGCCCAGGCTGCTTTTCTTAGGGATGCAAGAGAGGGAAGGTGGGCGAAGCCAAGGCATTCCCACCAATCAGGGTCGGCATCAGGCTGGGGGGTCCTCAGCTGTTAGTCCTGCCCCTCCTTGCCCCCTCTCAACCCTTGCCCCTTCCCCTGCCCGAGGAGGGCCCCAGAGCAGGTAGAAGTCTCTCCCCCTGCTCAGTGACCTTCCAGACCTTCTGGGGGGCTCCCGGGCAGGGCTCCTCTCCGTCACCCCTTCGCTCGTTGCCTAGGCTAGGATCTGGGACCTGTCTTCCCCGCCCACTTCGACCACTTAAGGAAAGAAGGTGGGGGTCAAAGCAGGGTAGGGTAGGGCACTGGGGGCAGGGGGGATAAGGCAGAGCCTGAGGGCAGAGCCTGGGAGGTCAGGGAGGTGGTGGGGCTGTCTGCAGGGGGCTTCAGAGCAGAGAGGCCGTGGCCAGACTCACCGACTGTAGGGCCCCCGTGTCAAAGCTATATTGTTCCTCAAAATCCCACTGGGGCTCAGACTTGAAGTTGGTGGCCCGTAGACTTAGCCTTCTCTCTGTGGTGCGGTTCCAGAAGGGAGTGGAGGGTGGCGTGGCCCGGGCTGTCTCCCGGTGGGGGACAACCACTGTGGTCACTCCTTTCACTGTCCTCCCCCTGGACCCTGCTCCTGGCATGGTCAACACCTTGGTCTGACTTTTTGGCCTGGGTGTCCTTGCTGTGGTCTGCGCTTTGCCCTGAGGCTTTGGGGGCTCTGTCCTGGTGGCTGTGGGTTCCTTGTTCTGGTCCTGCCTGACTTTGATGGTCCTGGGGTCCTGACTCCTCAGCGACAGTGTCTCTGCCCTGTCAGAGGCCACTGCCCTGTCCTGTGTCTTCGGAGGCAGCGTGTCCTGCATGGTGTCCTTCTCACTGGCCTCTGCTCTGGTGTCCTTCTGGGTGGGGTGGGCTGTGGCCTGGGCCAGGGGGGCCTCTGTGCCGTTCTCCTGCGCTGACCGTGCCCCCGGGGCCATTGTCCTTCCTCCTGCGGTGGTGACCTGCCATGCAGCCTTGTGGAACAACCCTGGAGACCTCTTCTTGTCCAGCATGTGCTGAACCCTAGGGACAGACGGAAATCTGGATGAAGGCCAAGGATCGTATCCATGGGTTGTCAGTATTTTTGCTGGCACCTTGGGTAGACTTCAAACCCGTTTCCATAAGACACGAAGGCAAGGAGTGTCACCGTCCGTACCCCCAGATGAAGCTGCACCCGTTGGTGATGGGTCTAGAAACTTACCTCTGACCCCTAGAGACCGTGGTGGGCTCGCCCTGGGGAGCAAGTGAACTCGGTGGGCACAAGGGAAGGGGCTCCGCCTGGGCAGGGCACGGTCCCAAACAGGTAGGCAGAACTCGATTAGTATCTGCCTTGTAAGTCAGACTGAGGAGTTTGGACTTTATCATTCGTCTTCTTGTCCAGGAGAAGCTTCTAGAGCATTTCAGGTGGGAGACAGGGACTGGGACTAGGGTCTGGGGGCGCAGGAGCTGAATTCCGCCCGGCCAGGCTTTCTCCTAGCAGTGGCAAAAGACTGGTGCAGGGCGCCTGGTCTGGCTTCTGGCACCCCCGGTTTTTGGCTCCAAGGATTAGATTTCTTTTCTCTTCATTTCCCCCTTTTGCCTGAGGCGCTGAAAGTACCCCTTCATTTATGCAAATCAGCATCAGGTGTTCTGCTGAGGAAAGCGTGGGTCCTCCACTGGGCGGGTTTCCCCAGCTGGACTTCAAGGTGGGTTCCCTGTGCTACACAGGTTTTCGGGGGTTCCTGGGAACCGTGGGAAAAAGAACCATCCTTTTTAGGGACCCATAGCCATCACCCTTGTGGATTTCCAGGTGTCCTTAACTCCTGCTCCTTTCCCTGACATCCTTGGCCTCCCTGGCTCACCGTGACCCCTCTTGTCCCAAGTAACTCTCCTTTGTCTGCTTCTACCATTCTTCCCAGCCTTATATCTCAGACTTACTGAGACCACAGAAAGAGAAGGAGAGAGAACATGAATTGTGTAGCCAGAAAAACCTGAGTGAGAATCCCTAGAACTTTCCATGTCTTAGCTGGTGTGGCTGGAAGAAATCTTAACCCACCTGTCCCTGGGTTTTTGTATCTGTAAAATGGGTTGCTGCCTTTTGCTTCTGCAAGAAGTCTCTGTGAGCATTAACATGGGTTTAGCCTCTGGCACAAAATACGTGCTCAGCCAAACCAGTTCCCGGCTTCTCAGCACTGCCTTGGTGCTCTGCTCCTAGTCACTTGTGGTTTGTCCCATGCAAGGTGGGGGACTGCTGAGTCTGGTCTCCTCCTTCTCTGGTTGTAGCTTTGAATTCCCACCTCCCAACTCCGTGGCCACTAATTTGTTCTTTTATGCGGCACATATTTATTGAGCGCCTCCTATGTATGGAGGTGTATGAGTTACTGGGGTATCTTCCTTCCCCTGACGGAGCCCAGGATGCAAAGGGGACGACAGATCATCACACAGATAGACGTCAGGTTGTCCCCCCGGACACGTGCTGGGGAATGGGCGAGCATGAAGGAGCCATGGGAGGTAGCCAGACCCAAAGCTCCATCTCCTGGGACAAATGAGAGGACTAGAAACCTGCGCTGCCAAACTGGGCGTGTCTGGGGATTGTGTTCATTCAAGGGCAAGGTCAAACTCCTCCCTAAATCGCAAACTTGGAGGTGGCAGCAATAACCCCCAGCAGCCCTTCCCGCGAAGCCTGCCACCATAAGCCACATCATCACATAGAAGCTTTCGGAAGGCTTTCGGGACCCACCAGGAAATGGATTTAAACCAGCGGAATAGAATAGACTCTGAAACATGTAAGACGTGGAACGTCTCATTCAACAGATGTCTGGTGCAACGTGCTGTGTGGGTCCCGGGAACACAGACTTGAATAAGGCACAGACTTTCACCTGCGGAGGACACTGTAGGCATTGTTATTCCAGGTGGAAGATGGAGGAGACGTTCATCACTAGAGAAATTCAGGGCAGGCCCTGGTGTTATGTGCACTAGGCCGATGACCTCCGTTAATCCTTCCTCATTTAGGGCCTCCCTCCCGCATCGCCGCCAGCCCTCATGGCGGTACCGTATTTCCTGCTTTCTGGGACTCAGGGAAGCACATTCATTCTGGTTTTGCAAGAAGGGCGCTCTCTGGCCTGACCTTGAAACAGAGAAGACCTTACTCCTCTGGGCGGTTGTTAGGGAAAAGGCTAGCCGTGGGTCCTTCCTCCTTGGAGCACAGGCATTTTTAACCGGCCTCATGTAGCCAACGCCTCTGCCTCTGTTACCTGGCTCAGAGAAGCGATGTGGAGAGTTATCCCGGCCCAGAGGGGAGAGCAAGGCGGTGACACCGGGCCAGATGGTGACATGGAGCAGCCTGGAAAAACTAATAGGCTTCGAGACTCTTGAACCTTTATTCCTTGTTTTCCATTTTTAACTAAGAAAAAAAATGGAGGGAGGCATTTATCATAAGGATAGAAAACGTTGGGGCGCCTGGGTGGCTCAGTGGGTTAAGCCGCTGCCTTCGGCTCAGGTCATGATCTCAGGATCCTGGGATCGAGTCCCATGTCGGGCTCTCTGCTCAACAGGGAGCCTGCTTCCCTCTCTCTCTGCCTGCCTCTCTGCCTACTTGTGATCTCTCTCTGTCAAATAAATAAAATCTTAAAAAAAAAAAAAAAGAAAAGAAAACGTCTTGAGGAGCCCAAGCACAACATGTGGCTGAGCTTCTAGAAGGGTCTGGAACCTGGAGGCTCTCTCTTAGGCTGCTTTCCACTCTCCACTCCTCAACCCGCGCGCAACGGCGGAGGACGGCCGCCCCCGCAGAAGCAGGAACACCTGCTCCCGGGACTCATGACTCTGCTCCCAGTTCTTAATTTTTATGGTTCTGGCCCACTTGGGTCCCTTCCTGCGCCTGACCACATGGCAAGTGACACGGGTCCTGGGTTCCACCCTGTGCAGGGGAGGAGGACAGTCTCAAGAGAAAGAGATGGTTGTTGGCTCATGAACTGGGTAGACATTGCTAAAGTGTCCATTCTGAACGGATGCCATCCACGCAGAGTGGAAACCCTGAGATAGTCCTGATCCTACTCATTTAAAAAATTTATTTATTTATTTATTTAAGAAAGAGAGAGAGAGAGAGAGAGAGTGAGCACGCGCACAAGCAGGGGGACCAGGAGACAGAGGGAGAAGCAGACTTCCGTTGAGCAGGGAGCCCAAAGCGGGTCTCACTCCCAGGACTCTGGGATCACGACCTGGGCCGAAGGCAGACGCTTCATTGACTGAGCCACCCAGGTGCCCCAATCCAGAACATTCTTGAGGGATCTGGGCCACCTTATGTTGGTGCTGTGAAGTTTGATGACCTTAAAACTCACTCTTCTCCCCTTCAATGGCACAAGGGAGCTGAAGCTTCAAGCTAGAGGCACAACAAAGGCCTAGGCGTTAGCTCAGAGAGCAAACAGCTCTTGTTACCCACCCGTGAACCTCGGAATCACCTCCCTCTGCATGTCCCATCCTCAAACCGCAAGAGGCCTCTAGAAGTTTCCCTCCCAAAGTGCAAACACCTCGGCACGGCTGTGATCGGGGAGATGGCGCACCAGGGTGGGCTTCTCCACAAGACATCTCAGACACACGGCCCAGAGAGCTGGCTGTCTGCCTCGTGGCCACGCCAGCCCTGGGGACGGAGCACCCTGAGCTCCTCTCTACAGTCCCTCCCAGAGGCAGAAGGCACAAGGTCCCTGGTAGGTTACTGAAGACTCCTTTACATTTTACAGGAAGTCACAGCAATGACCCAGGTACTGACAAAATTATGTAATTAAGTTTCATTTCAATTCCCTATAATTAAATACGACTATGATTGCTAGGAATGTGGGTGTTTATGTAGGCATTTCTTTATGCTCATGCATGGTATTTACTGAATGCTCAAATTCCTTCCGTCTGTGTGGTGGGTGCCCTGCATTCGCCTTGTCCAGACCTTGGGCAATCCTGGGTTTGAACAGCATGAGTAAGGCCAGGGTGGGGTGAAGGGGGGAGCCTGTTGTCTATGAAGGGTTCAGACGGACAGGTGAGTCATGCTTGGATCTCATCCAAGCAAAGAAACAACTCAATATCAAATTCTGATCTATTTGGGAGGTAAAAATATAAAATGTTGCACTTTAAAAATAAATTTATCATTAGCAGGGTTTACCTGGCTCTGTGCAATAAAGGAAATGGATACAAAAGATGAATTATCTGGCATCCTCTTCCCTCTTAAGTCTGAATTACCCAACACCACGGGGGACCTGGAAGGGAAGAAAGGGCAAAAGGTTCCAAGTTTATTTATACTTGAAGCCATGAAAAACTGTGGGCAAGAGAGCAGAGTTTTCCCATGACTATGACACAGATGATCCTTGAATACTGTGTGGTTTAGGGACACTGACCCGCACACTGTCGAAAATCTGCACATGACTCTTGGCTCCCCAGAACTTGACTGCTAATAGCCCAGTGTTGGCCAGAATCCTTGCCAATAGCATAAACCAGTCAACACATATTTTGTATGTTATATGTATTATGTACATAGATATTTTTAAAGATTTTATTTATTTATTTGACAGAGAGAGACACAGCGAGAGAGGGAACACAAGCAGAGGGAGAGGGAGAAGCAGGCTTCCCGCTGAGAAGGGAACCCGACGTGGGGCTCAATCCCAGGATCCTGGGATCATGACCCAAGCCAAAGGCAGATGCTTAATAACAGAGCTACCCAGGCTCCCCATTATGTACATATTCTTACAATAAAGTCAGCTAGAGAAAGGACAACGTCACTCAGAAAACTGTAAGGAAGATGAGATACACGTACACTACTGTACTGTAAAAAATTCATATATAAACAGACCCACGTGGTTCAAACCATGTTGTTCAGTGCTCAATTGTATCTACTGGAAATAATACAGGGAGTGTTGAAGGTGTCTCAACCACTGAAGAGGTCGTCCAAACTGAAACTGACCAATAACACCCCGAATCCAAGGCCATTAATAAAACCAGTAGGAATAGAAGATTATTTTATCAAGGAAAAGACAAAAGCTCAAAAGACCTTGATGGTCTCACAATTCCACTTCTAGATATTTATCCTAAGAGGGGCGCCTGGGTGGCTCAATGGGTTAAGCCTCTGCCTTCGGCTCAGATCATGGTCTCAGGGTTCTGGGATCGAGCCCCGCATCGGGCTCTCTGCTCAGCAGGGAGCCTGCTTCCTTCTCTCTCTCTGCCTGCCTCTCTGCCTGCTTGTGATCTCTGTCTGTCAAATAAATAAATAAAATCTTTAGATATTTATCCGAAGAAAATGAAAACACTAATCTGGAAAGACATGCACACCCCTGTGTTCGCTGCAGCATTATTTACAATGGCCAAGACATGGAAAACAGCCCAAGGGTCCAGTGACAGATGAATGGAGAAATATATATGTATATGTATATATATTATTATACCCATTTATATATATAAAATGGAATGCTGCTCAGCCATAAGAAAGAACGAGGTCTTGCCATTTGCAGCAACATGGATGGGCGTAGAGGGTATTAGACTAAGTGAAATGAGCCAGACTAAGACAAACACCGTAGGATTTCACTTATATGTGGAATCTCAAAAACAGATAAAAACGAAACAGAACAGAAACAGACTCGTAGTTACCGAGAGTAGAATGGTGGTTGCCAGAACAGAGATGGTGGGGGAGGACGGGCAAAATGGGTCCGAGGGATTAGGAAGTACCGTGTCCCAGTAAGAAAATAAGACAGACGTGGGGATGTAAAGTACAAGCCTAAGGGGACATAATCCATAATATTCTCACAACTTCATATGGTGACATATGGAAACTAGCCTGATTGTGAGCATTTCATAGTATATATAAATATCACTTCATTGTTGTGTACCTAAAATGGATATACAATATTGTATATCTGTTATTCTTCAATAAAATCCAAAAACCAAAACCCCTTCGATTTCCTAAATAATTCCGGGCTCTGACGTTCAGTGGAACAGACGATAGAAGAGGCTCCAGGCAGGTGTACCTGCTCTGTGATGAGTGGCTGGTCACACTCATGCCTCCACTCGCGTCCTCACGACCTGGACCCCCTCCCGGCAGTCCCCACAATCCGCTTTCCTCATCGCTCGCTCATTTTACCTGGGGCATGCTTGCCTCTTCGGGGTTACACATCTGGTTCCCCATCCTTGGCTTCCATTGTGCCTCTCCTTGAAAGGGGAACAAACTCTAGGCTCCCCAGCACTGCCTTTCCTCACCCCCAGCCGGGGCCCCTCCTTGATGGGCGGCTCTCAGCCCCAGTACGCGCCTTCATGGTCAGCCCAGCCTGGAGCGGCCAAAACTCCCTTGGTGTCCACATAGCTCTTTAGGGGCTCTGGTCCTATGAAATGGAAACCAGTCATTCCATTGCCCCCCATGCCACTCCAAACTCTGCAGTATCCTAGCCCCAGGAAATCCCGAAATTGTTTGCATGATTTACATTCTACTTTGAAACTTTAGATGGGTCCACAAGTTGCTTCCACCCCTAAAATTGTACTTTGCCTTAATTAACCTTAATTCTCTTTGTAGGCTGGGGAAAAAATACAGAAATCTGTATTGTGTTGTTACTCCAAATGTTCTTTTTTCAAATCAAAGCCAATTCTCTTATTTGTTTAGCTTCTGGCCAATTAAATCCTAATGGGGAACAATATAAAATGGGAACAGAAGAGGAAACACATCTAAGCCACTGTTCCTAGTGATTTAGGAACTGGATCCAATTTCCAAAGCTCTCCCCCAACAGAGGGGCCCAGAGCATGCCCTGAGATCCCTTTCACTGAAGTAACTGTGGCCGGGGAAATGGGAAGCTGCTTTAAAATTTGGACATGCTCCCTCCCTATGATACATGAATAACACACAGCTCTTCCCCGACCCCCTGGGGTGAGCCTTGAGAGTTAAGGAAAGTAGGGACGACCTTGATCAGGGTGGTGGTGGGTGGGACGAAGGTAACAGGAAGAAAATGTTTTCAACAAAACAGTGGCAGGTACATAGAGGTCCAGAATCACAGATAGGAGGCGAGACCCTGTGGTCCAGTGACTGGAGACTCCCGGCGAACCTAGATTGTTCAAAGCCGGGTCAGTTTCCATCACCCGGATCGGGCACCTGGCTCAGCTCTTTTGCGGCTAATCACACCTACAAGTACACTTTGTTTCAGGGGTAAGCCCAGGTTCCGGTGACATTTTTATCCTAGCGTGTTTGACACAGTGACCTTGGGGGAAAGTAAGATTCCTCCCCTTCCCCAGCCCTCCGTCCGAGAGGAAGGAGAAAAGCAAGGGGTCCAGTGGGCAGCTACCCCTGCCGTCCATTGGGGCTGGAAGCTCTTCCTGAGAAACTGCCAAACCCCACAAGTGGGGTGGCTTTTAGTAACTTCTGGACCAGGCTCCCTGAGGCCACAGGGCAGCGCGATCAGCCTGTCCCCCGGGAGGAGGCAGGAGGGCGCCCCAAGACTCAACCTCTGGAACTCTGGCTGTTCTCACGTGTTGAACTTGAGTCTGACACAAAGCTAACTTCTTGGCACTTGGCACACACGGGGGCGGGAAGGAGCCTGCTTGAGTTCCAGCCCGGCCACTAACCAGCCAGCTGTGCGACCTTGGGCAAGTCACGGAACATTTACAGACCTTGTTTTCTTATCCATTAGATGAGAACCTTTTTTAAAAAGATTTTATTTATTTATTTGAGAGAGAAAGCATGAGAGCACGAGCAGGGAGAGCAGCAGGCAGAGGAGGAAGCAGGCTCCCCGCTGAGCAGGGAGCCCAACAGGGGGCTCCATCTCAGGCCTCCGGGACCATGACCTGAGCCGGACGCAGATGCTTAATGACTGAGCCACCCAGGTGACCCCCCAGATGGGACTCTTTTTTTTTTTTTTTAAGATTTTATTTATTTATTTGACAGAGAGAGACACAGCGAGAGAGGAAACACAATCAGGGGGAGAGGGAGAAGCAGGTTTCCCACCGAGCAGGGAGCCTGATGCGGGGCTCGATCCCGGGACCCTGGGACCGTGACCTGAGCCGGAGGCAGACGCTTCACCGACTGAGCCACCCAGGCGTCCCCCCTGAGATGGGACTCTTCATACCAGTCTCACAATACCGTTGTGAGGACTTCACGGTGTATAAAAGCCACTTGGAAAAATACCAAGTTACACAGATGAGTCAGGTGCTAACATGTACGGCAGACGGTGACCATCAGGGTCCCCAATCCAGAGATTGAAGCCAAAAAGGACGATAGGCGTCAAGGCCATGGGTAAATGACATTTCATTCACAGCACTAAACCACTTAGTTGAGAAGTCAAGAGGTGGCAGATAGGCATGGACTTAGAAATAGTATGGTACGGGGCGCCTGGGTGGCTCAGTCAGTTAGGCGTCTGCCTCTGGCTCAGGTCACGATCCCGGGGCCCTGGGATCGAGCCCCACATCGGGCTCCCTGCTTAGTGGAAAGTCTGCATCTCCCTCTCCCTCTGCCTGCTGCTCCCTGCTTGTGCTCTCTCTCTCTCTGAAAAAATCAATAAATAAAATCTTAAAAAAAAAAAAAAGGATGGTACCAGAAGAAAGGGCAGAAAATTGAAGTAGGCGCCTTGGGAATCAGGATTCCAGAGGAAGGAGAAGTCATGGGGAGCGCTCTGTGTTCAGTACTGTCTGGAACATCTGCATGTCAGCTTAATAAAAAATAAATAAATAAAGGGGGAAAACATGAAAGCTAAATGGGATATCTTATCAAAAATTCTATGAAAATCTGGGCGCCTGGGTGGCTCAGTGGTTTAAGCCGCTGCCTTCGGTTCAGGTCATGATCTCAGGGTCCTGGGATCGAGTCCCGCATCGGGCTCTCTGCTCCATGGGGAGCCTGCTTCCCTCTCATTCTCTCTCTGCCTGCCTCTCTGCCTACTTGTGATCTCTCTCTGTCAAATAAATAAATAAAATCTTAAAAAAAAAATTCTATGAAAATCTGAAAATGGAAACAGATACTCAGTGACTGGTGGGTGATTAGATCCCCGGTACTTAGAACTATCTGTTGAGGATTAATATGAGACAGCCAGGGTCACTGATCTTAAGAAGGTCCAGCTCTAAGAGGGGAACAGACATAAACATGAACAGTGAGACCCCATGTTAGCGATCTGATGCCATTAGTCATGCGCGCATGGGGAGAAAGTGTAGACACGACCCAGGGACGGGGTTCTGCTGGGGGGGGAAGGCGCTTCACTGTGGCGGGGGGGGGGCCCTAGATGGGTCTTTTGTTCCCGAATCTTTCTTCAGAAATGAACTTTGCTGAATTATTCTTCCTTTTATAAAAGCAATGTGCGCTCATTCTCAAAAAAGCAGAAGAGAAACGTAAGCAGAAAAGGATATCAGCCAGTGATTGTAGAATCACAAGAATTTGCTGGTTGCCCCTTAGGGGGTGCACACCCAGATCCCCTTCCGAAAATTCTCACACCGCAGCAGGTGGACATGGAAGAGCCAAGAGACAGAGACGATAGATGTCTTGAAGGCAATACAATGGCGAAGAATCAGCGCCGCCCCCCGCCCCCGTCCCCCCAAGCTCTGGTACCACATCTGGTATCCTGGAGCCCTCCATGCCATCCTGGGAAGGGGGCAGAGGAACAAGAATGGCTGAAATTAGGTTTCCCGGAAGCTCAGTGAACGGGGGTCCACCATCAGAAATCGGGAGGTTATAGAAAATAAAGTTGCATTTCTTAGACCAAAAGAAAAGAAAAAGAAAATCCATAGTCCTGATTTTATAGCTCACGCTTCCCGGGTTAGCTCTAAAGCCAACACAAGGCACAGAGCCTTCGAGGGCAAATTCACTCCAGACCAGGAAACCTAAGCAGGTAGAGACATGGTCTGAGCATATCCCGGAGCACTTAGGAGACTGGGACCAAATGAAGAAGATCCGAAAGACAGTGCAATAACCTCGGTTGGAAATCATACAGTCCTATCCTCTTTGTTGGCAAATCCAGCCAACCCCACTTATTCCCAGCCCTTTCTCCCTAACGTCCTTCCGTCGGACCCTCCCTGCCCAGGGCTCCTACCGTGAACCACCGCAACAGCCTCGATCCCAGCCCCCCAGAGACCACCGCCCCTCCCCCACACTGTCTCCCCTATAATCTGGTAACAGAGTCTTGAAAACACACAAATGTCATCAAGTCCCTCCCTTACACTAAAGTTTTCTGCAGCTGGAGAATAAAGTTTCAACTGTTGATACATTACCCAGGGTCCTGCCTTTACTCTTTGGTCGACAAGCACTGAAAAAAACACCACCGTATCTGGGACCTGCTCAAAATACTGCGGAAAGAGACAAATAAGCCAGTCCCTACCCATAGGAAATGCGCTGCCTGGCAGGAAACAAACTTTGGGTTCAGGACAACGCGTTATGATGGGTGCGACAGAGGGAGGAGGGGCAGTGACTGCTCGCCCCGCCGACTCCGGAGCTAGCTGGTCTGGGTTTGAACTTAACTGACCAAGGTGACCTTGGATAATTGCCTAACCTCTCTTATCTAGAAAAGAGGGTGTTGTTAACAGCAATATTTACCCCAAAGCCTTGATATGTGGTCGCTAATCATGGGTGTTGGAGACCAATGCCTAGCATGCCAAGCCCTCTAGCATCAAGAGTTTCATTAGTCACCAAGCTCTCATGCCTGCACACGCCCGGCCGGTTCCCGTGTCTACACTGCTGCTGCCCCTGCTTCCTCGCCCCCCCCCGCCCCCCCCCCCCCCGGGTTCCCGCAGGCTGAAATGTCACACCACCTTCAGGGCTCTACAAACACCACGTCTCCAGGATGTTCTCCATACCCTGCCCCCGGGGTTGAAATGACTCTTTCCAGTTTGCTCTCATAGTGCCTGTGACTTAACCGCGGGGACTTCTCAGGACTCCTAACACCCCTGCACAGTCTCTGGTTCTGTCTCCGTCTCTCTGCTCCGTTAGACTTTGAGGCTCTGGAGAGTCAACATGTCCAAGGGAGGGAGCATGGATTTTGGAGTCCAGATCCCCTGGGGTTCAAATCTCCACCTTGCTACTTCCTGGCTGGGTGGAATTAGGCTTAACTTTTTTTTTTTTTTTTTTTAAGATTGTATTTTTTTTTTTTACCTCAGCTCCACACTCACCACAGGGCTACGTGGAATTAGGCTTAACTTTTTTTTTTAAGACTGTATTTTTTTTACGTCATCTACACACACCACAGGGCTCGAACTCACAACCCCTTCACATCCTTCATTTTTGTAAAAGAATAAAAATGCTAATCTTGGGCGACAACTGTGAAGACCGGAAATAACCCACAGAAAGCTTCTGAACATAGGTTAGGGTGTGGGGACACCTCCATACTCCTGTATCATAAATAAGCAAATACCTTGGTAACAATGACCTTCAAAACCCACAGGGGGTGGGGGGCTCAGTTGGTTAAGTGACTGCCTTCGGCTCAGGTCGTGGTCCTGGAGTCCCCAGACCGAGTCCTGCATCGGGCTCCCCGCTCAGCAGGGAGTCGGCTTCTCCCTCTGACCCCTCCCTGCTGTCAAACTCAATCTCTCAAATAAATAAAAAAATTTTTTTTTCTAAAGAAACCGCTGATCCACATTTGGGTTGGTGTTTTACAACTCCGTTTTATCGGATTTTATTTTCTCCGGGCTGCACCGTGGGGAGAGGCGCCTCAGCTCCCCCTGCCCGCCCCCGCCCACCCCCGCCACCCCCACCTCCCGACTCTAACTGCGCACTTGTCTCTCCCTCCCACCCCTCTCCTTCGTCAAAACGTGTCCTGATTTTCCACTTCTTCCTTCCCTCCCGCCCCTTGTATTTCAAAGGCTAAAGCCACCTGTGCGGGCACCTGTCCGCCGCAGTCCCTCCCTTCTCCGCAGGATAATCTGCTTCTGAAGTCCATCCCTCGGTGGCCACTATGGGTCAGCCCAAAGTGGTGACTCACTCCTCCTTCTAATCTATCTCGTTCCCTTCGGACAGACTAGCCATTGCACAATACCGTTTTCAGGAGGTCGCCTCCCGGCCTAAAAGCCTCTTGGCGTCTGCCCTCACTCCCCCCCTTCTGGAATGCCCTTCCCCTGCTCCTGAGAGCGAGAGCGAGCCCCTCATTTATGCAAGGTGTGTTTCCACGGCTCAGCCAAGAGGACCCAGGCAGTCCTGCCTTCCTGTTTGTGCTTTTCTCCCCACACACCTTATCTGAGCCCTACGGGCCTCGGAGGCCCAAGACCCATCTTCTTATGGAAGCTTCCAGCGGACACACCTCCTTCCCTCCCGAGACCTCTGCTCTCAAGGTGCTCACTCTGTCACTTGGTTTGTGGCTGAGTTATGGAGAGAGTTTACTGAGACGACTCAGTGGATTACCTTCTCCCTCATGTCTAACGCCTTGGGCAGTTCAATAACTTTATAGTCATGTTTCATGATCAAAACTCAGTCTAGGGGCACCTGAGTGGCTCACTCAGTGGTTAAGCATCTGCCTTCGGCCCTGGTCATGATCCCAGGGTCCTGGGATGGAGTCCTGCGACTGGCTCTCTGCTTAGCGGGGGGCCTGCTTCTCTCTCTTCGCTCCCCCTGCTTGTGTTCCCTCTCTTGCTTTCTCTGTCAAATAAATAAATAAAATCTTAAACAACAACAACAACAAACTCAGTCTAAAAAAGTGACAGCAAGGATTGAAAATAAATAAATAAATAAAAAAGAAACCCGAAAGCCCCAAATTCAGTCTCATCCATTTTAAAGCTCCAGGTGTCCTGTCGGTTCAGAGCTCTTTCCCCCACCCCGCCAGGTCAGAGCAAAGACCCAAGGCTTGGGGAGGGGGAGGGCACGAGGGGTAGGGGAGGTGGAGAAGCTGGAGGGAGGGGGGGCCAGAATCTGGGTCCGCCACAGCGAGGATCTTCCCTTGCTTTTGAAGGCCTAGCTCTCATGTGAACGCACACACCTGTTGTTCTAATCTTCTCAAAGGGTTATCTGGGGGCGCCTGGGTGATGGCTCAGTCGTTAACTGTCTACCTTCAGCTCAGGTCATAGTTCCAGGGTCCTGGGATCGAGTCCCACATCAGACTCCGGTTCTCCCCCTCCCATTTCCCGTGCTTGGGTTCCCTCTCTCGCTGTGTCTCTCTCCGTCAAATAAATACATAAAATCCTTAAAAAAAAAAAAAAAAGGGTGATCTGATGGCATCTGTTGGCATTGGCTGCCAATGTCCCCATTGCCTTGGCCATTCCACTCTTAGAAATTTGCCTTCTCAAATACCTACGCAAGTGCATGAAGAGCCAGTGGCAACCAATAGGGTCAACCCAAGGGTCAGCCAATAGAGATTGGTTGAGTAAACGCATATCCTTGCCATGCACCGTGAGTAAGATGGGAGTAGATTTGTACACGTCAGCATGGAAGGATGTCCATGGCATAGTGTCGATTTAAAAAGCCAGCCGGTGGAACAGTGTGTGTGGTGTGAAACCTACCTACCTGCCTATGTATCCACTTATCTACCTACCTATCCGTTTATCCATCTGTGCTAAGGGCTTGTGTAACATAAGGTAAAAAGCACAGGCATGGAAGCAGAATACCAGGGTTTGAATCCTGGCCGTGTGACTTCCTAGCGGGGTGACCTTGGGTGGTTCGCTCTCTGTATCTCTGTAAATTCATAACCATCAGAATTAATTAATGGTACATAAGGCATTTTGAATAGAAGTGTTGCCTACAATTATGTCATAATTATGGGTACACCAAAGAAGCAAGTGTGGTCAGCCCTTAAGATGGGTAGACATGGGGGTGGGATGGGAGACCCTCACTTCTTGCTTGGATTTTTCTAAACATTATGAGAGCATGTATTACTTTCAAATTTTAAGAACAGTGAAATAAAGTCACCCCCCCCCAAAAAAAAACTAGTCTGGAAAAAAAAAAAAAAACAGTCTTCTGCTGCTGGAGATGTGTTGATGTTCTAAAAAAATTATCTACAAGGTCCTTCTGAAGGATGAACTTGGAGCCCAGAAGTAAGCTAAGCGGGAGGTCTCAAATTTTCTGACCAGTTCCTCAAGGAGCATGAGATTTGGAAGTGAAGGGTAACCATGATGTAAATCTTTTGCCTTAGGACACAGCGAATGGCAGGAGTGGACCATGAGAATGATCCCCAAAGCCCCTATTGTTACTCACAATCCCAGAGGGGGACGTCGTCTCCCATCTGTGCCTTCCGGAGACCCAAACCCATCGCTGGCCAGCTCCTGCCCACGTTTCCCCTCGACATGGCCCCAGGCATCCGGACACCTTGGTTTCCCCACCCCTGCCACTTGTGTGTTCCCTACGTGCCCCCTTGGATCTCCCTTGCCCGGGGATCTTGACAACATTCCTGCTTCCTGACACCCCGTGTGGACACAGCAGCCTCTCGGGGCTCCCCTGGGCTAGAGTCCTTTAACGTGCTTCCAATAAATTATGAGGAGTTTGGGAAGGGTCAAAGCCTTACCTGGAAGGTTTTGTGTTGGGCTCCTTCATAAAGGAGGGCAGCAGGAAGAGGAAGACCACCAACACGGCCAACAGCAAGAGCCACTGGGCGGCATGGTCCAGACGATTGATTCGAGGCAGACACGTCCTCATGGCTTTGGGTCAGGCACTGCCAGAAGGTTCTGCATATCCTGGAGCTCTGATGGGGCCCGCAGCTGGTTTGAGCGCTGAGGCCTCCTGGTCAGGGAGTGCTCACCTCCTGTCTTAACAGTGAGCCACTCGGGTAAACACTGAGTCTATCAGCATCTGCCAGGGGAAGGAGGAGCTGCCGTCCCTGCTTTGCAAGGGCTTATAGGCTGGCGTGGCTTGAAGGAAAAGAAACTCCTTTTGTTCAAACAAGTTTGCTTTCCTTTTCTTGGTCTCAGAAGCCAATTTCTGCATGTAGAGCTTTATGAGAAACATGTACGTGTTATAGGGAACCTCACTTTTATCAGGTTCCAAACCCCTGGGGACCCTGGGCAGCTGCACGGTCTGGAAGACCCTTGCATGGGCTCCGGGTGCCACATGACCTTTACGAGAAAAGCACAGGGAATCTGTTTAGCTTGGAGAGCCCTCTAGCAGTAGTCCCTCAAAGAACATTGTGCCACCAGAGACTAGAGCTACGAGGACAGTTCATTTCCAAGGCATTCCAGAGTCCCGGCTCTCAATCCTGGGATGCATACAGGAAACACTCGGGAAACTTTCCTACGCCCCAGTGTCCAGGTTGCATAGAAACCAACAAAGCCAGGATCTCCGGTACCAGCTGTTTTTCTGGCAGGGATTTTTTTTTTTTTTTTTTTTTAGTCCCCCAGGTGACCCCAATGTGCAGCCATGCAAAGGACCGATTTACAGTCATCCGGCTCAACCTTGCTGGCGTCCCTTTGGCTGTCCTGACCGTGACAGCCCTGAGCACAGACGTGCAGGCGAGAGCTCAGAGCCAGGCTCTGGGGGGCCGTCCTCTGCAGTGGTGCCTTTGCAGCTGCTCGAGGTGCTGGGTGTGGTTGTCAGTGCCATTCCACTGTGGGCGAAATCGCCCTGGCTCAGATCTCCTCAGCTTGGAGACCCATCCAGATGACCCAGAGAAATCATGAACTTTACTTTGACAGGAGGAATAAAAGCCGTAATGCTTAGGGGGAATTGTGCAACTTGGGGGAATAATGATCGCGTGTGGGGGTAGAAAAAAGATGATGCAGAGAAGCAGCCCTCCCTGAAGTACGGTGAGTTGTTAATTTTTTAAACGTGGCTCACACGATACCAAACCACACAGGTGTTTCCCAGGAGGTGAAATGGGATAGACGCAGCTTGGAGTAATAAGCCCCGAAGGTCGCAGGGACCGGATTCGTTGCTCACACATGACCGGGTATATTCGGAGGAATGCACAGCTTCCCATTCTGTACCCAACGTCCTTGGCCTTCACCCAGGACACGCACCAATAAATGCTTAAAACACCTTCGCCAAGCAGGATGAAAAAGGCAAGACGTGCTTCTGAGTGGCGGGGAGTAATACAGACGCACGATGGCTTTCCCTTGTCCCGAACGTACCCTGGAACTCAGGGCACTCTTCCAGGGGATGGGCTGGGAACAAGGAGAAAAGTCCCTCTCGGTACTAATTTAATCTCTCTCTCTCTACCTGAACACACCTAACCTGTAAAGGATGATCCAATGACTCCATAAACATCTTCTCAATAGACTCGGATCAAATCATTACTCTTTGCCTTAAGTGACCCTTAACTGACCCGATTTCCCCTGTGAACTTGCCATGAACAATTACCCTATGCCCTGCTTCCTGTTTGCAATGCTAGGCAAATGACCTGCCCAAGGGGAAGGCGTTTTCTTACCCCCAGCCCGGTTCCACGGCAAGGAGTGTCTCTTTCATCTGGCCTCCTGCTTTGGGGAAGGCTCTCGGGGTCCATGTTCTCTCTCATTTGCAGAGCGTGAAGATCTAGCGGGGGTGCCGGCTGCAAGCTGTGCTGCGCAACACGGTCTGTGCGGCTCGGCACCCCCGGGGTGGGTTGAGCTTGGAGCTGAGGAAGGCCTGCGGGGAGGGGGGCGGAAAGGGGGCCGGATCATCCACGGTTCTAGCTTCCTGGTTATCAGGGAGCAGCCTGTGCTGCTACCGCGCATGCCTGTGCGCCGTGGACATCCAGAGGGACACGTGTTCTAGGGGAAACAGACTCTCCGAATGGGTTTCCAGCCATCTCCCCTGTCCCACTGTTTCACGTTCAGTAAGGTCAACTCTCCTCTCCTTTTTAAAGCTCTTGCCTTTAGTCTTTATACACCTGTCACCGGGAGGCACGAGACCTCCCATGCAGACGTTGTTAGAAGATCATTTTCAGGGCACCTGGGTGGCTCAGTCGGTGAGGCGTCTGGCTCCGGCTCAGGTCATGATCCCGGGGTCCTGGGATCGAGCCCCTCACTGGACTCCCTGCTCAGCGTGGAGCCTGCTTCTCCCTCTGCCTCTGCCTGCTGCTCCCCCCTGCTTGCGCGCTCTCTCTCTCTCTGTCAAATAAATAAATAAAATCTTTAAAAAAATTAAAAGATTTTCGGTAAAAGGGAAGCTCGCGACTCGCATATGGATAGGAAGCATGAAAATGTGTTAAAGATTTTTTCCTACTCATGAGAGTTAGTAGATGCAATAATTGATTCAAAAGAGAAGGCCGGAGGCACAAATTAACATAGAACAGGGATGGCTGACCATCAACGGCAAGCTGGGCAAAACTGGTTTTTCCACAGGGAGGACAGCAGAATCTGCGGCTATCAACTCCCTACAATTTACAGAATTGTAAAATAGCTCAAAGGCCGTGTTAGGCTGGAATCAGCTAAGCTGGAAGGCTGTCTCCTAGACGATGCATCCTTTTCCACATAAACACGCACAGTGTTTCTAGAGTGAAGGGACCTTGGAGCCACTCCAGGATTGCAATTGTTGGAAACGTCCTCTCCACTGGAAGACACTCTTGGTGACTTAGGGGAATGCTGGTACTGATGGAAAGAGGTCAGCTTTTTAGGGACGTTGAGTAGCGGGCGTTCAGCGTCCCTTTATATGTCCTGCCTTCTCTGTTTTCTGTACCATGCTCGCCCCTAACTTTTTTTAACAGTCTGATTGCGATATAATTTATGTACTATTTAGTTCGCACACTTAAGTGTACAATGCAGTGGAATGAATTGAATGTATTTACAGAACGGTGCAACCATCACAATAATCTAATTTTTTTTTAAGATTTTATTTATTTATTTGACAGACAGAGATCACAAGTAGGCAGAGAGAGAAAGGAGGAAGCAGGCTCCCCACTGAGCAGAGAGCCCGATGCGGGGCTTGATCCCAGGACTCTGGGATCATGATCTGAGTCGAAGTCAGAGGCTTTAACCCACTGAGCCACCCAGGCGCCCCACAATAATCTAATTTTATTATTAGTTTTTAAAAGATTTTATTTTTATTTTTAAGTCATCTCTACACCCAACATGGGGCTCGAACTCACAACCCCGAAATCAAGAGTCCCAATCTCTGCTGTTGAGCCAGCCAAGCACTGCTCAGTAATCTGATTTTAAAACATCTTCATCACACTCGAAGGAAAAAACCTTGTGCCATAAAGGGGAGCAAAATACACCACCCCAAAATATGCCTCCTTTATCACATTGATTATTTTAAGCTGGTTACTTTTAAGAAACTGCAGGCATGAGAGAGATGCTCTGAAGACCAAGTATAAGTTTGCCTTTTATAAGGGACATTCCCATTATAAAGGAAATCTCCATTTATAAGGGTGTCTTCCTCCATGTACCAGGAAGAGGATACCGAATTCCCTAGAAACTCTTGCTAATGGAGATGGTGTGGACTTGAATCTGCACAGCAGCCTCACCCTCGTGAGCCATGAAAACAGGGGCGTCTGGGTGGCTCAGTCAGTTGAGCGTCTAACTCTTGATCTCAGGGCGGTGAGTTTGAGCCCCGCCTTGGGTTCCAAGCTGGGCATGGAGCCTACTTAAAAAAAAAAAATGCAATCAAAACACAGCAGATTCAGGAAAAGCTCTTTATTTCCTTCTCCCCCACAAAAAAGGCCAGAGGAGCTGCTCCAGGAACAGAGTTATCAGCATGGATAACCTCATAAGGATGGGAACAGGGAGGCTAGGCAGGGAGGAGGCTAGCAAGTTCTGGTCCATCAAAGTCCTCTCTGTCCCATTGTTTCTGAGTGACCCTGCAAACATTTCCTGGTTTTCATCTTCCGGTGAAGTGCATTCCTTCTGCTTGAAGTCCCAGACCCCAACCCCCTCCTCCTTAGTTCAGGATGATATATGTACCTCCTTGAGCCTGACTGTCTTTGGAATTTCCACATCTGTGTGGATTCCCTGTATGTATGCTATTAAATTGGATTTTCTTCTGTTAAAGTGCCTCATGTCAATTTGATTCTTAGTCCAGTTAGAAAGTGCTTGGTAGTATTTAAAGTGATGACTTTGGCCATTTAGGGGAGCTACTGTTTTCCTGGGTCTCTCCCATGTATACAGGAGGGATGAATGTTATTCAACCTCTGTTTTTCTCGTTTAATCTGTCTGCTGTCAATTTAATTATTAAACCGGTCAAAGAACCTAGAAGGGCAGAAGAAAAACTTTGCCATCCCTGCAGCCCCGGACTTGCCACTTGTTGTAACCGTTTGTCTGGTTACTTCTGTATTTGTTTAATTCTTTCTTTTTTTAAAGATTTTATTTATTTATTTGACAGACAGATCACAAGTAGTCAGAGAGGCAGGCAGGGAGAGGAAGGGAAGCAGGCTCCCCGTTGAGCAGAGAGCCCGATGCGGGGCTCGATCCCAAGACCCTGGGATCATGACCTGAGGCGAAGGCAGAGGCTTTAACCCACTGAGCCACCCAGGCGCCCCTGTATTTGTTTAATTCTTGAATAATTCTATAAAGTCTATTCCTGGTTTGTGTGCAGACCGTGCAGCTCCCATTGTCTCTGCTCAGATTTTTCTTTTTAAAATATATTTTTTTTAATTTTAAAATAAAGTAAAATAAATAAAAGGCAGACACTTAACCGACTGAGCCACCCAGGGTGGCTGGCAGGTTTGGGTGGCTCAGTCGGTTAACTCTCTGCCTTTGGCTCAGGTCATGATCCCAGGGTCCTGGAATCGGGTCCTGTGTTGGGTGCCCTGCTCTTTGGGGAGCCTGCTTCTCGCTCTCCTCCCCACTCATGCTCTCTGTCACTGTCTCTGTCTCTGCCTTTCTCAAATAAATAACTAAATAACTAAGATATTTAAAAATATATTTTTTTAATTTTAAGGCTGGCTTTCTATAGGTCACCCCAGGTCGGCATAGTCACTTGTTGGACAAAGATTGTGCTTTAGCCAGTTAGGTTTTTATTCTTCTAGTATTGGGTGTGTGTGTGTGTGACTTGGAATCTGCTTTCACAGTTTAGGATTTTATAATTTTGTCCCTATTCATCGAGGCACTAGTAGCTTAAAAGTACCCCCCTCTTTTTAAAGATTTTATCTATTTATTAGACAGAGAAAGAGAGATCACAAGTAGGCAGAGAGGCAGGTGGGGTGGGGGTGGGAAGCAGGCTCCCCACTGAGCAGAGAGCCCGATGCAGGGCTGGATCCCAGGACTCTGGGATCATGTAAAAGTCCCCCTTCTAACTAACTATTTTCTTTTCTTTTTTCTTTTTTTTTAAGTAGGCTCCACACCCATCGTAGGCTTGAACTCATGACCCTGAGATCAAGAATCACATGCTCTACCAACTGAGCCAGCCAGGTGCCCCCAAAGTTCCTCTTTCTGAGGGGGAGAAGCCTTGGGCATTTACACAGTGTTCTAGACCACCAAGAATCCGTGTGATTTTATTTTATTTCATATACTTATTTTTTCTTTTAAAGTAAGGCATACTGCCATATGCAGTCCTTCGTGTGGATGTGTCTGGAGTCTTGGAAGTTTGACTACCCTACACTCTCTTACAAATAGACCTTGAGAGCTCCTTTAGCCCTTTCGGTAGGAGACGGCAGGTATTTGTATGCCCTTGACCAAAGAATAGTCCCCCTCTGTCGGGGAAGGTCATCCTATTCCCCCCAGTACACAGCTTTGGGAGGGATGCCCATGGAGTGGTGAGGGATGCTGGGGACCCCACCTAGCCAGTCAGATCAACCAAAGCAATCCTGGAGCGACGGGGTGATGGGCATCACAGTCAGATAGCTCTCACATCCAGTGTGATCTCATTTTTAAACCTGAGGTCCAAGTTGCTTGTTTCAGTTCCTTGAACCAGGAAGGCTCCTGACCTTTGCTGATGGGTCTTTGTGGTGTGGAAAATTCTCTTGACTCTGCTCCCCATCCTGCTCTGACTGCTCCAGCGTGGGGACACGTGCTTTCTGGACCCCCAGGAATGAGTGGAATCCTGTGAGGATTCTTCTCGGCTGTCTCTTTCCCTGGCTCTTTCCATTAAACTTCTGGCTGGTCTGCTCTTTTGCTTGTCTCTACTAGGATCATGGAGCTACCATCCCTATTAATGGTTTGCCCAAAATGTGCTTATCTCTGAAGAATCTATAAACCTTCATAGCACCAGGACACTATTGCCTTTGACTTTGAAGATATAGGACAAAGGACGTGAAGAAGTCTTTCTCTGGGGCTTGAGCAGCGTAAGTCTGAAAAGCATATATTGACAGTTATGGGTCGTGCTGTGACAGCGTTGAGCACCACCTTCAAGTGAAATAATCTTTAGTTTTATCTTTGATTAAGTCTGTGTTTGTACATCTGTGACATGGGGGCTTCTAAAGTGTGGGGTTCAGGCTAGGGGCTCCTCTTGTCTGTATCTTAATGTAATGTTATTCTATACCCCATTCAACCCCACTTTTCATCTCATCTCTTCTCTTCTCTCCTCTTTTTTTCTCTTCTCTTCTCTTCTCTTTTCTCTTCTCCTCTCCTCTCTTCTCTTCTCTCTCCCTTCCCTTCCCTTCCCTCCCCTCCCCTCCCCTCATTTATTTCCTTCATTCCTCCCTCCCTCCCTCCCTTCTTCCTTCCTTCCTTCCTTATTTTCCTTCCTTCTTTCTTAGCTAGAATGCCCTGGTTCACAAAAGTACAGTATTTTACAGCATTTGTCTTTATAACAGGCTCACACGGCATATTTATTACTTAGAAGTTTCTCACAGAAAGAGAAAGACAAACATAAAGCCATTTGGTTGAAAAAATACAATTTTAATTCATGAGTCTTTGTGGTCTGATGAAGGAATTGATGATTAAGGGTATCCTAGGCAAGTGTTCACTATTACGCTAGACAGCCTGTCTTCCATACAGAATGTCCTATCTCCTGGGTGGTCATGGTCAGAGGTGTGCTTGTCTTGGGACACTGAGTCTGGATCGGGTGGCCTGTCAAGTGCCCTCTGGTCTACTTCAGTGTTTGTGGAGGCGGCTAGAAAGGCCAGGAGGACGCTGATGGACCTTCTTGACAACATTTCTTCCATCTCCGGATGCAACGACAGTATTTCCTGTTCTCTTAAGACTCTAATATCAGGGGCACCTGGGTGGCTCAGTGGGTTAAGCCTCTGCCTTCGGCTCAGGTCATGATCTCAGGGTCCTGGGATCGAGTCCCACATCGGGCTCTCTGCTTAGCAGAGGGCCTGCTTCCCCCTCTCTCTCTGCCTGCCTCTCTGTCTACTTGTGATCTCTCTCTCTTGTCTAATAAATAAATAAAATCTTAAAAAAAAAAAAGACTCTAACATCAAAGAAGAATCCTACCTCACTTTCTAAGATCATTGCCTCTCTTTCCCTAGCACATGAGAAAGCTTCTGCCCTTCCTCATCCTCTCGTCATGAAGAAATACGTCCAACAGAAAGGTTGGTGCACCACTGAGCCCGGTGTCATGGTGACAAGTGCTACGGAAACGAAATACGGCGTGAGGTCAAAGTTTCTCCTGATGAATTTGTTCATTTCATACTTATTGAGAGATTCCTGTATGCTGGGCTCTTGGATGACTCCATGATGGAAGACATATAGGGTCACTGGAGGCACGGGGCCGGGGGTGCTGACCTGGGGGTGCATGAGTATAAAAAGGTTCTCCTGCAGTGCTCCCAACATGGCCAATGAGTTCCACAGAATAACATGGGACATGGAAGCATGACAGGCAGCACCAGGAAGGCTGAAGACGCACTGTAAGCAGGAAAAGTCAGCCCTGCCCACATTCAGCACTGGTGCCATCAGTATCTAGACAAGAAAGGCTGAGAGTGAGTGGCCAACTTGCCCTGCAGACCCCCTGCAGCATTAATAATTGCTATGTAGAAGGCAACTTTGTGGAGAGGGTGGACAAAGACAAAAGCCCATGTGGCTGGGGCTGAGCCAACAGAGGGCACAGGGTGGAGGGGCAGCTAGTGTTGGGAAAATAGAATTAAAAACAAATCTCCCAACCCCAAACCATCTCCACAAAGGTGGAGGAGAAAGGAAACATGCTACTGAATAAACTTAAACCAGAATTCAGTGGGCTTCGTAAGCAATCTGCTAAGAGAATGCTGCAAAGATGGAAAGAAACCTTGCCTTCTGATGCAGCCAAGTGGGTACAGGTCCCTACAAACATGTTCCCAACATAAGCAATAATTAATACTCAAATAAGAGTGCTGGACAGTGCAATTGTCACACGGAGTCCATCCTATCCTCTCTTGGTGGTTGGGGGGACCATCTGGGTAGCTAACTGGCTTTGAATAAAATAAATGAGACTCTTGCCCTCCCACAGAAATTGGGTATAGAGGGTGCTATCTTCCTCGATCATGTTTCCAAGAGATGCTTCCGGGAGTCCAGAAAGTCCAGAAAGACTTTCCTAGGTCTAGCAAGAGGATTCTTCAGCTTTAAAAAGACTCACATGCATTTCAAATGGACAGAGGAAGAATTCCCAAGTTTTCTAAAGCAAATGCTCCAAGAAAAGGGAGGGGAAGCAAATCTCCATCCTTATTCTTAACAGGGGAATTAAACATCTTAATTTTTTTACTTGTATCTGCTCTTACCCTAGACAAGCAGAGCATGTGGGCCTCGAAAGTCTCAGGAATTTGGGTTTACTCTGAGCTTGATGGGAAGCCCGGGGAGGTCTTGAGCTGGACAGCGTTCTAAAGGCTCAGTCTGGGTGCTGAGTGGAGACTTGGCCCCCAGGCTTGGCCTGATGTCTGTAGGGAGGAAGAGGACTTTGGAGGTTCCAGAAGGTTGAAAATGGAGCTGATTTCCTTTGATGGTTTGTGCCAAGGAGCCAAGCAGGTCTGCTAACTACAGCACTTAGCAGGGGTGTTTCTTGGCATTGTTCTGCGAGGGCCCCAGATTCCTGTATAATGAGTGTTATCTGGTCATTGTGGAATATGCCCAACGTTCTTCCACTTTTCTGGTCTTTTCTCTAGGACAGTGTCTCTCAAATGTTTCAAACTTCTCCCTAAAAGGTGGAAGTAAAGTAGAGCTCTGGGAAACAAATTCAGAGGAGCTATTTATGAGAAGAGTAAAGAAATGCTAATGAAGGCAATGGCCCAGGATATTCAAATGAGGTAGACAGTAATGTGTGCAACCATAGGGCAAGGCTGTGAATGTGCCCAGCTCCTGAGAAAGCAAGCAAAGAGAGACAGCATTATCGAAACCAGATCCAAACCAGTTTCTCTTTTTTTTTTTCAGGTTTCCCACCTGGACCCTTTGTGCCTTCATCATCCTTTATATAAACATTTGCTTGTAGAATATTCTAGCTAAACAAACAGGTCTCTGAAAAGAAGCAAACTAATTACATAGTCTCTTTTATGCTTGTGGCATAGAATCATAAATAGAATTACACACCACAGCGCGCTGAATGTTTGGTTTCCTCTCTGCCTTGCAGGCTGGGAGCTAATTCTTACCTGTTGGATCCACCTGCTCACCTGAATTCTTGGGTTTGTTTTTGCTCTTATTTGTTCTTTGGCTATTTGTTGTTGTTGCTCGGCTGCCGGTTGGTTTGGGAGCACTCACCCTGTTTCTGAGCTGCTGGCTGTTCTGAAACAAGAAGCTAATGGATCTTTACAGCTGCAGGAAGATTTGTTTTGTTTTTATATTTTTGCAAGGTCTTGGCTCTCAGGAAACGCAGATGTCATTTCACGTGGTACATGGGTCCTCTACTGTGGAGACCTTTGTCATCTAATTGCACAAGCGTCACCGATAAAGACAAAGTGCCAAATTGTAAATAAGAAGGACCTTCAGGTAACTTTGGGAGTGAAAGTCCTTTAATCTTTAGACAGTCCTCTCCCTTCTTTGGGGCGAGAAAGCTGTTTTGCTGCAGCTGTCTCCTGTAACTGGGCATCAGTGGGTTCCACGGCAAGCAGCCTCCTCCTGAGAGCAACACAGAATGCATTTCATCCCTTCCCTGTCTTGCTCGTTATACCTGGCCACTATTTAGCTGTATGACCTTTTTTTATTTTTTAAGATTTTATTTATTTGAGAGAGAAAGGGATTGAGAGAATGAGTGGAGAGGCAGAGGGAGAAGCAGACTCCTCCCTGAGCAGGGAGCCTGATGTGGGACTCAATCCCAGGACCCTGGGATCATGACCTGAGCTGAAGGCAGATGCTTAATAGACTGAGTCACCCAAGCACTCCCTAGCTGTACGATCTTCAGCAAATCACATGTTAATGGTTATAATAACAGTTCACAAGGGAACTTGTTAGAACTCTGTTCTAATCAGTTACATATATTATCTTATTCCTCATAACAAGCCAATGAAGTTGGCAGTTAAAATCCCCATTTTATAGATAAGGCAAAGCACACAGGAACTTGCCCGAAGCCCCTCAGCTGGGAAGTAGCACAGCCAGGATTTGGGCACCTGCACCATGATGCTGTGTGGCCCAGGGCTTTGTTAAACCTTAGTGTGGTCCTCTGTACCATGAGCTTGTTGATCAGATGTTCTCAAAGCTCCCAAAGATCCCTGGATGCATCCATGATGGGCAGTGTCTCACTAGTTTGAGTGCAGAGGAGGAAGGCTCCATGGTGGCCCTGTTCATTCCCCAGAACCTACCCCAGCAGACAAGTTCCGAAACCACTGCAGGCGGGACAAACCAGATAGGGCTCGTCTTCGTGGACCAGTGTTCACGGAGCTCTGCTCTGTCTGACGGTCAGTGTCTTACCCTACACCATCGTTCATACACTAGCTGAAATTCTTGCGTCGGATAGAGCCCCCAAACTTCTGGAAACAATTGGTTCTGGGGTTGTTTAATGAAACTAAAGTAAGTTAAGCCTTCTACACCCCAACTGGAATTGGCTTCTCTGTCCTTCGCCCTGGGGTTTGGAGGGCTTAGGCCTTATTAGTAAATTTAAAACACAACAGCAGGAATTTAAAGCCTGGGAAGAGAACAGGCAAGGCGGGCCCCATGGTCAGTTATGAGTAAAACTTTTTTTTTTTTTTTTAAATATTTTATTTATGTATTTGACAGACAGAGATCACAAGTAGGCAGAGAGGCAGGCAGAGAGAGAGAGAGGGAAGCAGGCTCCCCGCCGAGCAGAGAGCCCGATGCGGGGCTCGATCCCAGGACCCTGAGATCACGACCCGAGCCGAAGGCAGCGGCTTAACCCACTGAGCCACCCGGGCGCCCCAGTTATAAGTAAAACTTAAATATGCCTTTCTCTTTTTGTAATCCAAGTGCTTTATTTAAGTTTTACTTGCCAAGGCATCCACTTCAAAGACAGCTAGCGCAAATAAACACATCACCAGCCACCCCACTCGGTAAGGAGCCGACTGTCTCCCCTGCACGGTGGATCTTGCTTGGCGTCGATAACTGACCATGGGGGCCGCCTTGCCTGTTCTCTTCCCAGGCTTTAAATTCCTGCTGTTGTGTTTTAAATTTACTAATAAGGCCTAAGCCCTCCAAACCCCAGGTCCCCACCCTCCACCCCAATAAAAGCAGAACCCCAGGCCTGCACTCCTCTCTCTCTATCTCTCCCCCAGCTGTGTGGTGTAATTTCCAGGTACTGTTAAGTCATCAGCCTCTTTCAGAATTTCCTCATGGTTGTTGCTGAAGGGCCGCTTGTCATTGTAGCAAGAACCACCAGGGTCCACCCACTCATAATGCTGGTTTGGAAGCGGTGGGGGGTGGGGATGTGTGAGGGAGGCTCACCCAGGCTGGGACTGCGACAAAGCGATAGAAGACACTGGTTTTCCAACCCAGATGTCAGGGCTACGTGTTGTCAAAGAAGCACTCAGTCTAGTCCAGGAAAAGGGTTGGGAAGAGATTGAACTGAAGCTCTCTGGGCCTGTTATTACGTGGCACATCCAAAACATCCTGCCAAATGGAAATTAATTTCACATTAGTTACGTAGGGGCCAGAGCAGTGCCCCTTCCCCACCCCCAAAGATGGGCCACTTTGGCGTGAAAACTATCTTGAGATAAAAAGTAATCAAGGGGCGCCTGGGTGGCTCAGTGGGTTAAAGCTCTGCCTTTGGCTCAGGTCATGATCCCAGGGTCCTGGGATCGAGAGCCCCGTATCGGGCTCTCTGCTCAGCGGGGAGCCTGCTTCCCCCTCTCTCTCTCTCTGCCTGCCTCTCTGCCTACTGGTGATCTCTGTCAAGTAAATAAATAAAATCTTTAATAAAAAAGAGTAATCAAAACCCGGCAGATTCAGGAAAAGCTCTTTACCTCCTCCCCCTCCCCCCAACTGCCTAAAAAGAACTCAGGCAGAGGAGCTGCTTCAGGAACAGAGTTATCACCACGGATAACCTCGTCAGGATGGGAACAGGGAGGCTAAGCAGGGAGGAGGCTAGCGAGGCCTGGTCCATCAGAGTCCTCTCTGTCCCATTGTTTCCGCGTCGCCTGCAAACATTTCCTGGTTTTCATCTTCCTATGAAGTGCATTCCTTCTGCTTGAAGTCCCAGACCCCAACCCCCTCCTCCTTAGTTCCGGATGACATATGTACCTCCTTGAGCCTGACTGTCTTTGGAATTTCCGTGTCTGTGTGGATTCCCCAGATGCAAAAAGTTAGACTTTCTCCTTAATCTGTCTTATGTCTGGTTTACTCTTAGTCCAGCCAGAAGGACCTTGAAAGGGACAGGAAACTCTCTCTTTTTTTTTTTAAGATTTTATTTATTTATTTGTCAGAGAGAGAGAGAGAGCACAAGCAGGCAGAGTGGCAGGCAGAGACAGCGGGAGAAGCAGGCTTCCCGCTGAGCAAGAAGCCCAATGCAGGACTTGATCCCAGGACCCTGGATCATGAGCCAAAGGCAGAAGCTTAATGAATGAGCCATCCAGGTGTCCCAGGGACAGGAAATTCTTGCTCTGCGACAATTCACCTGCAGCACTGTGGCCATTCCATGCATCGGATGTTCCCTAGGATTCTTTTCTCTGCGACACTTTCCTATCCTCAGGTCCTTCACAATTACCCCTGAGAAGATACAGGGTAAGTAAGCGTCTTCTGTCTGGCATACTTGTACCAAGGAGAGAAACCCTGGAGGATGTCCACAAAAGAAGAGAAGGGGCTCCTTTGGGCACCCCTTTCGAGCCATGCCTAATAAGAAGAAAATGCCATTTCTCTAGACTCAAAATAGCAGCATATTTTTGCTAATATTAGAATTTTTACTAATCTTCTTCCCAGGGTTCAAATTTCGAAAATGAGGCCCTCTTCAGAATTGTGTCTTAAAAAAATAGAAAAGCTGGACTTCCTCCAAAAGAGCTAAGTAGGAGATCTCTTACTTTTCCCAAACCAGCGAGTGACAGTGGTGGAGAGGGACAGCAGCTTCGGGGAGTGGTCAGAATCCAACTTCTTTGTCATAGACGGCAAGGTGCTGAGAGGCATTCTCCATGTCATTCCAGAACTACCGGCTAAGGCTCGAAGCTGGAGACCAAGATGCCAAGTGGCTGTGGGTAGGCACAGCAGTGTAGACAGGAACCCCCGTGGGAAGCGGAGCCTGGTGTCTCCCGCTTACTGGAGTTATATAGCAACTTGACCCTTCTGCGAGCATGCGTCTTTGTGGGGCAGGACCTTTTGAGAACTGACATATGTTCCCTGGGGCTTCGGGGGTGCATATGCGTGAACATACACAGTAGTCCCAATAGAGCGACTCTTATTTCCAGTCTAGGGATTTCTGAAGGCAGGATACCCACTAGAGTGAGTGGCCCTCGCCAGTGGAGTCTGAGAAAACTGTGTGAGTCTGGGAATGAAGACGGGGTGCCCCTAGGCCAGTCTCCCACAGCCCTTGGAAGGCGCAGAAAAGACTCTGCATTTCCTGAGTTTTTATAAGCAGCAGCATGGAGGTCAAAGGAAGGGTGGGGCCCAGGGGCTGTCCAGGGGCCAAACAATGGGCTCTAGAGATGGGGAAGTGGACTGCCGGCGGGGGGTGGGGGGGGGGGGTGGGGGGGTGTCAGAAGATGAGGCTGTCCTTTCTGGGGGTGGGGGGGCTCAGCGATGGAGGAGACCGAGGGAAGCCCGCCGTCTATGCGGAGATCACTCTATGTTGGTGACCAGTAGTAGTAGATAGAACTAAGCCAAGCCTGACCTGGGGCACACAGCCAGTTCAATGGAAACATCTCTCTCCCTCCCTCCCCACCCCAACTATTTCCACTTCCTGTTCTCCACGCCAGGGCGGAGCTTGGAAGCCAAGCCTTGCCAAAAGAAGGAGCCCCCGTGCCCCACGCTCACCCCCAGCCCTGCCTGTCTCCGCATTCTCCCGGCAGCCAGGGGCAGTACTCCAGCGTGGACTGGGGAGAGGCACCTAACCTCTGAGGCTGATCAGCATCGGAGTTTGCAGCAGAGCTGGCCTGAGCTTTCCCCACCTACGGTGACCGAGTCTGCCCGCCACCCATCCCGCAACCCCCCTCCCACCAGGGACCAAGAGGGAGCTGGCACGGAAAGGCTGAGCTAGAGGGAGAAATTAGAGAATTGTTTCTCGTTTTTTTGCTGGGTCAGTTGAGGCTCAATGGAACCGCACTTAGACTGTTGTCTGGACCAGAATTTTCCTTGTCCTGACGTCGTGCCCTCTGATAACTCGCAGTTCTGTCCCGAGGGAGGCCCTTTTCTCAGACAACCCCGAGCACTTTCTGCGACTCTTCCATCCGGAAAGCTGAGACACAAAGCGTGCGGGTCCCGTAGCGCCCCAAGCGGAGATCTTTTACTCCAGACTTTGCAGTGGTTTTGACCCTGGGGACAGCGTCTTCCGCAGAATCCAAGACAAAGGACTGCGTATCACGTAAGAAGTTCGCTCTTTTCGGGAATTCACAGGAATAAGAGAAAGGATTGCTGATAGGCAAGCAGCCGTCTGGGTGAGTAAGGATGCCTTCTGACCACAGACGGAAGGACTGCGCCAAGATCAACAGCCTCCAGGGACAGGCAGGGCTGCACAGCCTGGGACAAAGCAGGTCCTCAGTGGTGCTGTGTACTTACTGCTTAACCAGAACCAGGGTTCAGTTTCGCTCAGCTACCTTGTGTTCATCCAGTCGTGTGATGCGTCCTTCACCGCCTCCTGACACTCCGGGTTCTGTGTTTGCCGTTCCAGTGACTACAGTAGATCAGTGATGTTAGAGAATAAAAAAGAAGTCAATCTTCCCAGCCAGAAGGTAAGATAAAGTGTGCCATAGTAAATGACTAGGTAAACGACTCAGCGCTTACACCCAAAGCCACCCCAGAGGATAACGGCCCCATGTCCTCCTGATTTTCCTGGTCAGAAGAGCTGGTTCCACCAAAGCCAGCCTGGAACCGCTATTCCCCAAAAGTGGGGTCCCCGGTGCTGCTGGGAAGCAAGCCCGGAGCCCTGGGTGCTGCCCGCCCGCCCCAGCCCCCACTCTTACCAGCTGTCACCAGGATTCAGTCCTTATCTCTAGATCCCATTTTCCATGGAAGGCAACCAGCGAGCGCTGGACAAGCAGCCAGTTAGGCTCTAGAGCAGGAAATGTACAGACGGGCGTGGGACATCTTGTTAGGCCAGAAAGCAAGGAGGCTCTCAGATGAGTCACATTAGAAGTTCACAGAATCTCTTGAGACCTGGCTGTTACTCTTCAAAAATGTCAAGGTCATGAAGGACAAAGAGACGGAGGAGCTGTTCCAGATCAAGGGAGACCAACCAATGCAGTGCTTAATCCCTGACTGGATCCTGGAATAGGGTTTTGTTTTGTTTTTAAAGATTTTTTTTTTTTTTATTATTTGAAAGAGAGAGAGGGAGAAAGAGGGAGAGAGAGTATGAGAAGGGGAAGGTTGGAAGGAGCAGCAGACTCCCCACCGAGCAGGGAGCCCCATGCGGGACTGGATCCTGGAACTCCAGGACCCTGACCCAAGCTGAAGGCGGTTGCCCAACCAATGAGCCACCCAGGCGTCCCTTGTTTTGTTTTTATTTTTTTCTTATTTTTTATTTTTAAAATATTTTATTTATTTGACAGAGATCACAAATAGGCAGAGGGGCAGGCAGAGAGAGAGGAAGGGAAGCAGGCTCCCTGCGGAGCAGAGAGCCCGATGCAGGGCTCGATCCCAGGACCCTGGGATCATGACCTGAGCTGAAGGCAGAGGCTTTAACCTGCTGAGCCACCCAGGTAACCCACCTTGTTTTGTTTTTTTTTTTTTTTAAAGATTTTATTTATTTATTTGACAGAGAGAGAGAGATCACAAGTAGGCAGAGAGGCAGGCAGAGAGAGAGGAGGAAGCAGGCTCCCTGCGGAGCAGAGAGCCCGATGCGGGGCTCGATCCCAGGACCCTGAGAACACGACCTGAGCCGAAGGCAGCGGCTTAATCCACTGAGCCACCCAGGCATAACACACTTTGTTGGGACAACTGGCAAAGTACGGCTACAGCATGGATGAAGTAATAGAAGTTAGCTGCTGATCGTCTCCTGATCATTGTTGGTGACTGTGCAAGAGTATGGCTTTGTTCTTAGGAAACAGACACTCTCGTGTTTGGGGGACCAGGAACACCCTGCGAGCAATTTACTGTCACATGGGTAAAATGTTATACCTGCGAAAAAGAAAATGATTAAGCAAATGAGATCAAATGCTAACAATTGGGGAACCTGGAGGGTCTATGAGAGCTCTTTGCATCGTTCTTGTAACTATCTTGCAAATCTAACATTTTTAGGAAAAAAACAAAACAAAACAGAGGCACCTGGGGTGGCTCAGTCATTAAGTGTCTGCCTTCAGCTCAGGTCGTGGTCCCAGGGTCCTGGGATCGAGCCCCGCATTGGGCTCCCTCCTCAGCGGGAAGCCTGCTTCTCCCTCTCCCAGTCCCCCCTGCTTGTGTTCCTTTCTCTCGCTGTGTCTCTGTCAAATGTATAAAATCTTAAAAACAACAACAACAACAAAACAAGGTCACAGGACACCATCAGCCAAATCCAGACGGTGGACTACTCTGTAAGACGCATGAGTGACCTGGTTTCTCTATCACATCAATGCCATTAAAAAAAAAAAAGGCAGGTAGACGGTTAGCTAATAAAAGACTTCAGACACAATGACTAATTGTAACGTGTGGCTCTTGTTTGCATTCTGCCTTGAACAAACCAGCTAATTTAGACAACCAGAGATTAGGTGACACGATGGAATTATTAATTTTATTGAGAGGGACAGTGGCACATGACTATGGTTTTTTCCAAATGTCTTTATTAGTTAAAGATGCAAATTAATGTATTTATGGGAGAAATGACCCAGTACCTGCGCTTGTCTTTAGAAGGCTGGCCAGGGGTGTAGGGGCGGACAGGAAATAAGATAGGCAAAGCCGGTAATCACTGAAGCTGAGCGACGGGGACGTAGGGTTTCAATACCTGATTTCCTCTACATTCTTGTATGTTTGAAATTTTCCATATAAAAATCTTGAAATCGATTACGCCCAAAGACTGCAGTTTAAATTCCATTATTTCAGATGACTCTTCCTTTTCTCCCACCAGTCAAGTCTTCCCGGAAATACGGTTCAGAGTCTCTCTCTGGTCCTTGCCTGGTGGTCTGGTGTCTCTTTTGATCCTGCTGGTGAGTGGCCCGCCTGCGCTTTCCTGCTGATGGGAAAGAAATCTAATTTGACTGGACTTCAAACCCAGATTGCAGTCATATGAAATTACAAAGAAACCATCCGACTCATGATGTCATTCACCTGTCTCCCCCTCAACTCATGTCCCTGGTCTCGCTTGATCACATATCTGAATTTTTGACAAAGAAACTAGTTCCACAAATGCAGAATGCAGAAACTCCAGTGTTTACAGAAAATGATACGCTCTTTCCTGTATAATCTGCAGACTGGACCTTTGTTGCATGTACCCCCATCTAGCATAGCAGCGAGGTTGACATGCCTGAGGCATTCTTTTATTTATTTATTTTTTAAGATTTTATTTATTTACTTGACAGACAGAGATCACAAGTAGGCAGAGAGGCAGGCAGAGAGAGAGGAGGAAGCCGACTTCTCGCTGAGCAGAGAGCCCGACTCGGGGCTCGATCCCAGGAGCCTGGGATCATGAACTGAGCCCAAGGCAGAGGCTTTAACCCACTGAGCCACCCAGGTGTCCCCGCCTGAGGCATTCTTATCTGAAAGCAATTCACTAAGGAAAACTCTGGAAAGATGAAAATGGTAAAGTCCGAATTAAAAGCTGTCACTGAGTTTCATGAAGTGTTCTCAAGAAGCAGACTCTCAGGGCGCCTGGGTGGCTCAGTGGGTTAAGCCTCTGCCTTCGGCTCAGGTCATGATCTCAGGGTCCTGGGATCGAGCCCCACATCGGTCTCTCTGCTCAGCAGGGAGCCTGCTTCCCCCTCTCTCTCTGCTTGCCTCTCTATCTACTTGTGCTCTCTCTATATATATCAAATGAATAGAATCTTAAAAAAAAAGAAGCAGACTCTCAAGTCGTTTGTTACCCACGACCGCAGAAACCAAGATGAAACACACAAAAAAGCAGACGAAATCTTGAACCATGGGAGAAGCAGATTAACTTCTTGCTCACAAGTCTGATACAAAGAAAGAACATGTCAAAACTCACACGCCAGGGTCTCCTGGGGGGCTCAGTCATTAAGCGTCTGCCTTCGGCTCAGGTCATGATCCCGGGGTCCTGGGATCGAGCCCCTCATCAGGCTCTCTGCTCGGCGGGAAGCCTGCTTCTCCCTCTCCCACTCCCCCTGCTTGTGTTCCCTCTCTCGCTGGGTCTCTCTCTGTCAAATAAATAAATAAAAACCTTAAAAAAAAAAACCCACACGCCACTCAGACATAAACTTTAAGGGTAAGTCTCAAGTAAATAGCTTCAAGTCTCAAGTAAATAGCTTGGGCATACGTGGAAAGATTTAAATTCTGATGTTTGCACAATGAACACCGACTCTTCTCTTTTGGTCATCTCGTTGGCACAGAATTGATTTTTAATATCTGCCCGTACCAGGATGGGTTTTTCTTCATCTTCTCACCATTTTTTCTCCCCACCCCCACTTCCTGAGTGGGAATCTTTGATAAGGGGAGAAAAAGAGACAGTTGTATGGCAAGAGACAGACAAAAAGCAAGAGGAAGATGTGTTTGTTCTAGACGTGTTTTACCTTTGCGCTTGTATGCTGCCCAAAGGGCTGAGTCCAAAGAGAAAAGAGGGAACGTGGAAGGTGCTTGAGGAAGGTTCGGGTACGTGGGTTCCTGGGGCAGCTGGCCAGGAAGTCCTGGTCAAAGAGCTCGTCGGGCCAACGGCAACGTTTGGGTGCCAGAAGCATCGCTGTCCCCTCCGGCCCAGTTCTGGATCTCTAGCCCACAGGGTGACTTGATCTCCCCATTTCCTTGTAGGATGTGTCCCTTCCTCTTAAATCTGCCAGAGCTGGTTTCTATGTGAACTCTGACCCATACCGTGCGTCAGTGAAAAACAAGAATTCCTGCATTTGTAGAAACTGAGGCCTGTGTTATCTGTTTTGTTCCTGGGCTCACCTCCCCGGTGAGATCCCCAGTCCTCCTTTACATTAGGGCTGCAGGGTTGCCGGGGCATGGGGAGGGGGAAGTCAGAAGACCAGGGGGCTCTACTCTTGGGGGAGGGGAGCTTGGTGCTTCTGGGCTGGTCCAAAAGGGTGAGAGGCACTGGGGAGGTTGGTCAATGGGTCACCAGGTTGGTCCCAGAGGGGTCCGCGCTCTAGGGGACACTCCAGGTTGTGCGTCACCGCTGAAGGGAGCCGTTCTCTGCAGGACCCTGGGCTGTGTGGTTCTTCCTTCATCCCAGGGCTCAGGGCTTCTCAGGGCAAAGGCAGGTGGGTGCAGACCCCCAGCGCTGCAGCCAGTGGGAGGAGATTGGAGTGTCTCTCGGCTTCTTCATCCGTACTGCTGGGCTAGTGACTCAGCCTCTCTTTGCCTCAATTTTCTTTTCTGTAAAATGGAAATAATAATCATGGTAGACGGGTTGATGCACCACCAGGTTCCCCAGCAGAAGGGAGGATTTCCCCCTCGCCCCTCTCGGTCAGCGCCTGTGCGGAGCACTTGGCCCGAGACAGCAGGCCCCTTTCATGGATCCAAAGAGTGATGGACAAGGCAGTGTTAACGCATGGTCTCCACACTCCACGGGGTCAACAGAATGGCCATCCCGTCTTCAGCACTCCCTCCAGGGTCCTCCGCGGCCCCTCTCTTCCTCTGGGAGGTGTTGATGCTGGAGCTCTCCCCCGTGAGCCTCTGGTACAGGGATCTCCACATCAGAGATTCCTGGGGACCCAGCCTGCCACACACCGCCTTCTCATTAGGACTAAAGTGCACAGAACTTGGGGCTCCTGGGTCGCTCACTGTTAGGCATCTGCCTTCGGCTCAGGTCGTGATCCCAGCGTCCTCGGATCGAATCCGTATCCAGCTCCCTGCTTCTCCCTCTCCCACTTCCCCTGCTTGCATTCCTGCTCTCGCTGTGTGTGTCTCTCTCAAATAAATACTTTTAAAAACAATAATAATTTAAAAATTAAAAAATTAAATGCACAGAACTTAAAATTCTCATCGCAGACCCAGGCACGAGCACACAAGAAACATCACGGGGGCTGTTACAAACCCAAGACCTATCTCCTTTCTCCTTATGATTAGAGATTTTTAAAAATCCTCTCAAAAGACCAAAGGAGGCAACCTCTGTGTGGGCTCACATTGCCATTTTGACTGGAATGCCGAAAAGCAAACACAGAAGCAAGAGCAATCAGGATTTTTGAGAGCTCATTCACATACCGCACAACTCATCTGTTGAAAGCAGACATTTCAATGGCTTTAGTATATTCCCAGAGCTGTGCACACATGACCACAGTCAACGTTAGGATGTTTTCATCACTTCCCCAAAATACCCTGTGCCCATTAGTGGCCACTGCTCTCTCCTTCCAGTCTACCCCAGCCCCGGGTAACCCCCAACCTACTTTCTGTGTCTATAAATTTGCCTTTTCGGGACATTTCATATAAATGGAATGATACCATGTATGGTCTTCTGTGTCTGGGTTTTTCACTTAACATAGTATTTTCAAGGTAACTACTCTGTTCCTTTTCATGGTTGACTTACATTCCGTTGTGTGGACAGACCACATCTTGTTTATCCATTCACCGGGTCCTGGGCATTTGGGTTGTTTTCACCTTTTAGCTATTATGAATAATGCTGCTATGAACTTTCATGACAAAGTTTTTCTGTGGGCATAGTCCCCACCCCACCACCAGCTTTATTGAGATATTGACGTTCAACATTGTGCAAGTTTCAGGTGCCTGGGTGGCTCAGTGGGTTAAGTCTCTGCCTTTGGCTCAGGACATGATCTCAGGGTTCTGGGATCGAGCCCTGAATTGGGCTCTCAGCTCAGCAGGGAGCCTGCTCCCCCTTCTCTCTCTGCCTGCCTCTCTGCCTACTTGTGATCCCTCTCTCTGTCAAATAAATAAATATAATCTTAAAAAAAAAAAACATTGTGCAAGGTTTAAGGTTGTCTAACACATTGATTTAATACAAGTACACAGGGTGCCTGGGTGGCTCAGTCAGTTAAGTATCTGCGTTCGGCTTGGGTTGTAATCCTGGAGTCCTGTGATCGAGTCCCTGCTCAGCTGGGAGCCTGCTTCTCCCTCTGCCTGCTGTTCTTGTTCTGTCCTTGTGCTCTCCCTCTCCCTCTCTCTGTCAAATAAATAAAAACCTTAAAAAAATACACATACACAGCAGAATGATTTCTACCATGATGTTAGCTAACATCCCCAATCACGTCACATAATGACCATTGGGGTTTTTTTTTTTTTTTTTGGTGAGTGCGGACTTCCTTTTGATTTCACATGGGTGTAGAGCTAGGAGTAAAATATGCCGAATCATATGGCAATTCTTTAATTTTTGGAGGAACTGCAGCTGTTTCATAAAGCAGCTGTCTCATTTTACAGTCCCATCGAGAGTGTGAGGGTTCCAACTTCCCCATGTCATCAACCACTCATTTTTTTTTTAAAGATTTTATGTATTTATTTGACAGAGAGAGATCACAAGGAGGCAGAGAGGCAGGCAGAGAGAGTGAGAGGGAAGCAGGCTCCCCGCCGAGCAGAGAGCCCGATGCGGGACTGGATCCCAGGACCCTGAGATCATGACCTGAGCCGAAGGCAGCGGCTTAACCCACTGAGCCACCCAGGCGCCCCCAACCACTCATTTTTATCTGTTTTGGCCGTTCTGATGGCTGTGAAGTCACGGCTCATGTTTTTGATTTGTGTTTGATTTGCACGTGGAGCATCTTTTCATGTGCTTGTTGGCCCTTATGCATATCTTCTTGGCAGAAATGTCTACTCAGATCCTTTGCTTATCTTAAAATTGGGTTATTTTGAATATATATATTTTTAAAGGTTTATTTATTTATTTTAGAGGGAGAGTATGCATATGTGGGCAAGTGGGGGTAGGGACACTTGCCTAGAGTGAAGAGGTGAAGAAAGAGGATCCCAGCAGACTTCCTGCTGGGGGTGGAGTGCCACGTGGGGCTCGATCGCGTGACCCTGAGATCATGACCCCCCGGAAACCAAAAGAGTGCTTGCTCAACTGCCTAAGCCACCCGGGCACCCCGTCTTCGATATCGTTTCCCTCTTCTATAAAAGAAGGTTACTGGGGCACCTGGGTGGCTCAGTGGATTAAGCCGCTGCCTTCGGCTCGGGTCATGGTCTCAGGGTCCTGGGATCGAGCCCCGCATCGGGCTCTCTGCTCCGCAGGGAGCCTGCTTCCTCCTCTCTCTCTGCCTGCCTCTCTGCCTACTTGTGATCTCTCTCTCTCTGTCAAATGAATAAATAAAATCTAAAAAAAAAAAAAAAAAAAGAAGGTTACTGTGTCCTTCACAGATTTGTCATGGAGATTTCACACAGTGCTCTGCACATCGCAGGCACCCCAAAAAGTTAGTGGACCTTCGTCTCACCTTGCCTTGAAAGTGGAAACCGAGTCAAATTCATTTAGCATTACATCACCTAGCGCACGCTTTGCACGAAGACAGGCTCAATAAACTTCGGAAAGTATAAATGTGCCCATTCACACCGCTCAAATATTCTAATTGGAATCTTATGTGGTTCGCCCCCTTGCTCCCATTACTTTCAGTGAACCTCTTCTTCTGAGAACAATGTTCTTAATTTTATTCCCCTTGCCAGCTGCCTCCTCTCCCGAAATTTAACTGGCACCATCAGGGAGGCTGATTACGAGACAAGCAAAGACGCCACCCGACAGGGCTGACGTGCACACGAGAACCCTTTGAAGGAGCTAGAGGACTGACAGCCTGTCAAACACAACCTGTCCCTTTTTGGAGAGCGCAAGGGAACGTAATTAAAGTCATTACAGAAGTGAGAAAAATGAGATTGTTTTCCCCCAAAAACCCCTGACTGCCGACTGACAGTAATTTCACAGTTCAGTAACCCGTCACCAGCCAGCCCCGGCTGAGGCATGGCCCTCGTTCTCATTTGGAGGGGACCGGGCCACCCGCCAGCCCAAAGATTTGGCGGGGGAGGGTCCCCGCTGGGACGTGGACAGGAGACCTCCAGGCCCGAGTCCCGCCTGACTGCTCGCTGAGCGCCGCTTCGGCACGCCCGGCTGAGCTGCCTGGGGCACACCGGGAAAGCTCCCGCACGGTGAGGCCCGGCGTCTCACTCCACCTTGCACCTTCTGGAAGGCCAGCCCAACAGCGAAGGCACGCTGCGGGGCATAGGGGTGCGTGCGGTTGTGCGCTCGCGCACCTCGGGCCCGGGCATAGCCGGGAATGTGGAAAACAAGGCGTGTGTGTCTTGGATTCGGCCGCAGGACGGCGGGGGAGCGGGGTGGGGGGTTCTGAAACCCTGGGTCACTTTCTCGAACCCACTGGAGGGCAGGCCCGGGCAGTGCTGGGGGATGAAGGTGGAGATGGGCGGCTCCTGGGCGCTGGGACCCGTGTCCCCATGCGGGGGTCGAGCAGGGTGCACTGCTCAGGGGCTGTCACGGGGCTCCGCGGGAGGGCACTGGAAGCCGGCTCCGGGCCGTCCAGCTCGCCACGCCGTACCCCGACGCGCCGGGCTGCTGGGCGCGGGGACCGATCTCCCGACCTGAGCCGCGGAGGGGCGGCGCCCGGGCGGGACTGCGAGCCCACGGCTGGCGACGCGGACTTCGCAGGAGGCGGGGAAAGCGGGACCCCAGCCCCGGCCCCCGGCAGCCAGCACTGACAAGGGCGAGGCCTGGTGTGGGCGGGACAGGCCAGCTCGCACTCCTCATTGGACAAATGCCCCTGTCCATCACTGAGGAAATGCGACCGGACATCCAGGACTTCCCCACCTCGGGGGAAGGCGGGCTCTGAGGAGATGGGCGGATGCGGTACCCAATAGCAGTCGAGCTATTTGCCTGCGCGAGAGATTGGCAGAGGCGCTAACCACGGAGACGTCGCGGAGGTTACTGGCTATGCCGGTGATTGGTGGCGGCGCTTGGGGCGTTCAGGCGCGGAGTGCTTCATAGTCTGGAAAACTGGCTTCCAGTGAACACGTGGGTGGGGGTGATGCTGCGGCGGGTTTTTCGTCTTGTGTAAGGCTCGAGGCTTTCACGGAGGCTCCTGAGTTTGGCTTTTCCTGGAATTACCCAGATTTTCCGGGCCCCTTACTAAAGCACCCCCTCCCCCGCGCAGGAGCAGGGCCGGACGAAGACGGGCGCTGCGCCCGCAGGGGCCTCGTGCATGTGCCGTGGGTTAAAGCGAAGATCCCGTGGAGGAGATTCAGTGGAAAGCAGGAACGAGGAGAACGGAAGATTCTGTGTTAGGAGCCCCTGGAAATTTGAATGGATGCTCAGCCTTCCTCACAAGAGAAAGACGCGAGCAAAAACTTCCCCGTCCGCTGGCGGGAGCCCAGACTCGGACGAGGTACGGCCTCGAGCTGGTGCAGAAACGGCTCTTTCGAGTCGCGGGCGGGTTGCGAACTGGTCCAAGCCCCGAGGGTTAGCGGGGGGAGGGGGTCTACGAAGTGTCACGTGTTCATTCACCTTGGGCCCAGCCACCCATGTGGGGGGATCTGGTCTGCAAATGCGCTTCCGCACGCAGGGAACTCCGAATGCACAGTTTAAGCCACAGCGCCGTTGTTTGAATTCGCCAAAGGTGGGAAACTGCACGAATGGCCATCCGCAGGGGAGCGTTTGAAGAGGCCATCCGCAGGGGAGCGTTTGAAGAGGCTTCGGGACGGCCGCCCCAGGGAGCATTCTACAGACATCGTAGCACTCAAGAGAATGAGGGAGCCAGCGGTTCTTTCTGTGCAGTGAGCTTCGGAGACCCATACAGGCCGCTCCCTTGAGCAAAAAAGATGCTGCAAGGAGAAAACCAACACTAAAAAAAATGGTTGCACGTAAGGGATGGAGGCGGTGGAGGTGCATCCGGTGGGAGACTTAAGGGGGAAATAGAATAAAAATAAAGTGATGCTGGGATGCCTGTTGGCTCAGTCCATTAAGCGTCTGCCTTCGGTTCAGGTCATGATCCCAGGGTCCTGGAATCAAGCCCCACATGCTTTCTTCCCCTTCTCCCTCTGCCTGCTGCTCCCCCTGCTTGTGCTCTCTGTCAAATAAATAAAATCCTAAATAAAAATAAAGAGATAGCCATACTAATAGTAAAAGAAAAACGAAACAAAAATCGGTGACAATAGAAATCTGCCAAGCTTGACCACTGTTCTGGGACCCGACATGAGATCCTGAAAGCACGTGGACAGGGCCACATTGTAGACGGGGTTAAGGGTTTCTGGCAGCCTGCCCCTCTCCAGGGCTCCTCCAGAAGATGAAGACAGAAAGAAAATGACTTTGACCTACTTTCACATTTATATGACCTTGCCTTCCATGGTTAGAAGTAGGGGTGGGTTGTGGATCCCAGACAGCGAGGATGAAGGGCCTAGTAGGTGACCACGGGCTTCTCTGCACCCAGGCATCCCTACAGGATATGGCTCAGAAGGAGACAGAGCTCCTCGCATCCCTTCTCCAGCACTGCTCGGTTCCACGGAAATGAAGCCGTGGCCTTCAGAAGGCACGTGGCTTGGCTGGATCCAGCCATCCTGACACATGAGGTCTTCCAGGCCCAAGAGCTGCCCGAAGGATAAACTTGGCTTCTGTTCATCTGAGTTCAGGGAGGTCCTGTGGACAAATGTGTTTTCTCACAATCAGACTGGGAAGACCCAGAACAACCCCAAAGTGACCTGTTTTTAGGAAAACTATTTCCATTTACAGATGTTAAAAAATTGAGAACAAGGGGTGCCTGGCCGGCTCAGTCAATAGAGGGTGTGACTCGATCTCAGGGATGTGAGTTCAAGCCCCACCATGGGTGTAGAGAGTGGTTAAAAAAATATTTATATTGAGAACAGGTACGAGTCATCCAAAAAGGGGGAAAAAGAGTTCACAGCAAGTTTGTTCCAGGTTTTAGGTTTTAAGCTGCCCTTAGAGCTGCTTTGATTGCACGTTTTCTTCAACACGGCCGTTTTTAGTACAGGAAGTGGGGAGACACCTAATTTTCCCGGATGCTGGCAGTTACAAGACTTTTTTTTTTTTTTTGAGACAGGGAGAAAGAGCACAAGCAGAGGGGGGTGGGCAGAGGGAGAAGCAGACTCCCCCGCTGAGCAGGGAGCCTGACTCTGGACTTGATCCCAGGGCCCTGAGATCGTGACCTGAGCCGAAGGCAGACGCCCAACCGACAGAGCCACCCCGGCGCCCCTACAACAGACATTTCGACGGAAGGTGGCCCTGAAAAGTTTCTAGTAAGCGGAGTCTGGTGAATAGAAACGAATCGTCTGTGGACTTGGGTTTTCGCGCACCGCGGGCCTGTGATGTGTGGGACGGTGACAAGCCCCGGCTGTTTGGGTCATGTAGGAAGCCGCAGTGAGGGGGCGCAGGGGAAGGGACTGAGAGTTGCGGGGCGGAGACTCTGGGCATCCCAAAGCCTCTTGAGCCCCAGACTGGAGCCCTTCAGCCTGGCTTCTGTCAGCCCCTGTGGCTCCGGGCCCTGCACGGCTGTGTCATGTCAGTGGTACCACATCGGTGGCGGCCCCGCCATGGCCTGTCTCACGGGAGTCTCACTCGGCGTTTGCTCTCTCCCTCCAGCCCTGCTGCTTCCTTCCCTGTACCTTAGGCTTTAAGTGGCCCTAATGGTATCGAGATCGTTTTCTTCCACCCAACGCTGTGCGGGTCTCCTCTTGGTTTCAGTTCGCAGGTGGGATGGTACCTTGTGGTGGTGTGTTATGGCCTTGCCATCGACTCTGAGAACGCCAGGAAACTTCTCAGAATGGGTTCTTCTCGTTTCCTGAGCGGGAGCGGTCCTGGCATCTGTCTGGCGGGACACATGGGTGGGAGTTGACGTGGGTTCTGAGTGGTTCTGACCACAATGGACTCGAAGGGGCCCCAGTGAGGCAGTTGAGGGGACAGGTATGGTGTAAGCACGGGTGGAAATGGCGGCAGAGCCATCCCCACAGTCCCAGTGAGTGGGCAATGCTTCCTTGAAGCATCAGAGGCTCAGTGTGAAACCTGGGCAACGGGACCACCACCCAGGAAGTATGCAGGGTGCTGTGTGCAGCATGCTTCAGAGGCTCCCCAGTCCCCACCAGGTGACACAGTGGTCCTGGTGTCTGCGCAGCCACTCCCTCCCCCATCCCTTCCTCACAGAGTCCTGATGGGGTCCAGTTCTCTGCTCCTCTGAACGGCCCTGTGTTCATGGGAACACCCCAGACCCAGGTACCGCAGCCAACCTTGGTCGGCCCATCTCCTCGCTGGAGATTGGTTGAGGTGTGAACACATGACATATTCTGGCCAATTGGGACCTGACAGGAGGCCGGGGACGGGGCAGCGGGACAGGCGCGAGGGATCCCTCACTCCTACGACACCAGGCAAAGGTGGCCCTTTTCCTGCATCCGGATGCGACATGTGAGCTGTGGCAGCAGTCTTGCAAGGACGAGGAAGGCTAGTGGGCCCCAGGAGCCCGAAGCGCAAGGAATTCGGAGCCACGGGGACGGCCGCATAGGCCCATTCTGCCTTTGGGCTCCTCCGTGCCCCGGCTCCCCTCTGGTTTGCTGCTGGACCGTCTTAGCCGATCCAAGGATATGAAAGCTCCTTGAGTTTACTTTCCAGAGTCCTGGGAATTTTGACTCAAGTACACAGGAGTCCTTCGTGTTTGGTGTAATCAGAGAAGAAGGATCCCAGTAGGAGGAGACGAAAGCCCATCAGTCGGCATCAGGGCAATGTGCTGGGCAGGGCGGCCCCGGGGTGGCGGAGCTGCGATGATGGGGAAGGGGTCGCTGGGAGGTGACAAAGGGAAGAAAGAACTCTTAAAATCAGAATTTTAAAAAAAAAAAGAGCAGTGACAAAAAGATGATTTTTAACAAAGAAAGAACCACAGACATTCGGCTAGAACAGCAGAGATCAGCCCCTCATTCCGGGCAGGCTGTCAGCAAGGAAGCAAAAGGAGTCAGGGCCACAGAAGGGAGGCGCCCGAGGAGAACTCCAGCACCGAGCGAGAGAGGAAGGAAGGAGAGGGACTCACTCCCGCCATCACTAACGTCAGGTGTGCAAAAGGCCACTGCTTCTTTGAGTTCACTGTACTGATTTAGCTTTATTCCAGCAAATACAAAATATTTCTAAGAACTTCGCAGGTTCTCTCCTCAGCAGACCCTCCCTAATTCCGTTTGCTATGAGCTTTCCTGCTAATGGAACAGAAACGGCCTGTGGAGCACGAAGGAACCGCTGTATTCCCCTCGTCCCACGTTGGCTGACCCCAGGAACCTACAGAACCCCCGAGCTGTCCCAGACACTCCCCATCAGGCCATTTTGGTGTTTTCCGGCGTGCTGTCTGGGGAGAGGCCCTTTCCCTACGCACATGCCTGTCTTCTCTGGAGGACCTTTGTCTCCCTACGGTGGGCACCATGTTGCATCTTTGATGTCTCTGTCTAGCAGGGGACACAGCGCTGGGTGTGTTATAAACACTCAAACGAGCCTCCCTTCCTTAAGCGGGAAGTCAGTGTCATGCTTAAATGGGACGGGCTCTTCTCGGGTCCCGCCTCTGAAGCCACTGATCAGTTCCAGCATGGAAGGTGGGTGTTGAGGTGTGGAGTTAGGGTTTTTGCTAAAAGCACGCTCAGAGCCTGGGACAGGCAGCAGCTCGCATCCCCGAGCACGGTGCCCCCCCCCCACCTGCCCGCACCTGGTGTGGAAAGGATTCGGGGGCGCTGTGCACAAGATGGGTAACAGGTCCCGCTGCCTGGGTGTCCAGCCTAACAACGCTGCACCCTCATTCTGCCTCAGAAGACTTCCTGGAAGCCTCCAGAACCATGGGGAGCATTCTTCTTAGCAAACGCGTCTAACTCTGACGACAGTGATCCCAATTCCTATAAAAGGAGGCCTAAGCTGTGGGAACCGCGCCATCAGGTGCCATGCACCTCTACAGCTATGTCTGGGAGAGGGAAGGAGCCTCGCCGGACGAAGGCCGCCTACATGTCATAGAGCCGGAGCTGCTCCTGCACGTCGCCGGCGGACATCTCCCCGAACGTCTCCTTGTTGTCCTGCATGAGCTTGAAGATGGCTGCCAGCTGCTCCTTCTGCACTCTGTGGGGAAGAGAGGACAGAGAGGAGAAAGGTGCTCCGAGCCCGGGGTGGCGGGGGCGCTGGGGGGCCCTGCTCTATCCGCTACTGCTGAGTCTGCTTTCCAGGACAAGAAGAAAATTAAACTGCACCAAAACCCACTCAAAGCTCAACGACCTCAGCTGGAAGGTTCTAAAAGCCGGCTCTAGGTCTCGGGTGTTCCCTGCAGGTCTGGGGACCCGCGTGACCGTGTGGGTTCCGGTGCCCCTGTTTCCCCTCGGGCCCCCTTTGAGCATTGACCTCGCACGTCGGGGGAGGTAATGGGGAGAGGCCCGTTCTGTTAGGTGGCTGGAGAGGGAGCCCCCGAAGAAACAGGTTAGTGACAGGCTCAGTTTAGAGGGATGAGGACAAAGACCACGGTCGGCCGAGACGGAGGGGGCGCACGTGGAGAGGCACACGGGGGCTTGACCCAGGGCTGGCATGGGGTCTCACTGCCCAGAGGAAGGGGCGCCTTTTCCTGATTTGCGCAGATACCATACAGCCAGCGGGGGCCCTGCCCCTCCTGCCATAGACCGGCCTGCACAAGCTGGGCTGCTGGGACTGACCGGCTGTTGTCTCTGTGAGGCTCGGCCACGCCATCTCACCAGCACAGGGCAACTCCCAGGAGCGCAAACGTTTGGAAAGGGTGGGGCAAGACTTCCTCAGAAAGCAGGGACGGTCTGCAGGTGGGTCCCCAGGCTGGCTGTTTGCACGGCGGGCGTCTGGCTTCTGCGGTGTCTCCGGGCCACCACACCCTGCTCCTGGGCCCTCTCAGCCTCTCCCTGCAGCTGGCCATGCCACAGACATGGGCAGGTCCCACGTGGCTGACTGGCACAACCTCCGGCCACCCAGCACCCAGAACGCTGCCCGGGGCCGGGTGGAGGTCTGAGCGTCTGGTCTTACACGTGTGTCCCAATAGATTTCCTTCCGTGGGAACCCCATTCTCCCATCCAGAAGTTGGTTTTCTGGCTACAGCAGCATCTAGAAACTCAAATATTGAAGTCCCAAACCCCAGCCTCTCTTTGTCACCCTGGGAATGTGCTTTCTACGGTCCGTTTCCCGTCTGGAGGAGAAGGAGCATGCGGTAGGCTTTTGATACTGTCCGAAGACAGCCCTGAGAACTGAAAGGGCGTGTGTTGAGCTCCTTGGTTGAAATCAGCATCTCCCCACCCCGAGCGACCACAGATTCTCAGATATTTTTGGTAGCTGTGGTGTTTGGGCATTTTTAACAGGGGTGGACCTATGACTTGGACTCGGCCAGAGAGCAACAGGCATTCAAAGTGAGAGAGAGCTCAAATTTTAATGGGTTCAAAGGAGATTATGTTTTAAAAACAAAGCAAAACTGAAAAACCACACAGTAACCGAGATCATCTACTCCAAGTTTATTGGGCTGAACAAAGGCCGAATACACAGATCCAAGCCATCAGGAGTATGTGAGGCCTGGTGCCTACAAGGCCCCAGCAGGAAGAGCCCAGACAACTAACTAGTTAGATAACTAACCTGTTACCTACTTACTGGATCCATAAGATCCCAGCCTGGGCAGGGCCGTTCTTACTGCTGTGTGGGGACCTGTGTGTCACCAAGCGTACATCTCCTCGTCACGTGGCTCAGCGTGGCTCACCCACTATTGCCTGGTCTGTTCTCCGCCCCCAAACCTAAGCTTTTAGGCCCAGAGGAGGAGGTCGCCGGGAATGTAACATGCCCCAGGGGTCAGCATCCTGGCCTTCCATTAAATGGCAAAAAAGTTCTCTATAAACTTACTGCTTAAAAAAAAAATGTTTTAACCAACACGTCTAAAAACTGCCGATTAGTCTCATATAGTATAAATACTGTCCAGTATAAAACTCCAAGAAACGGATCTGGGACTGATCTCACTATCTGGTGGAATTCTGACCTGGCTAGGACACCGTCTAGGGAACGGCACAGCCCAGAAATCTACTTCAAGCATGCTCTTCTGCCGAAGCGAAGGTGGAGATTCGGCTGAGCTGGTAAGAGCATCAGGGAAAAGGTCTCTGAGCCCCAAGACGACCGGATTGCAGAGACTGAGGGCAACAGAGACCTGGGGTTGGCGCTGGTTCCCTGCTCTGGGACCATCAGTATGGCATCCCTCGCCCCCTGCCACCGAGCCAGCCAGCAGGAAAGAGGGAAGTGGGCCCCCAGGGAAAGGAGGACAGTCAACCACCCCAGAGCGGCTAAGAGCACAGGAGCTTGGCCTCAGCTGTCTGCAATGCCTCAGAGTCTTTCTCGTTTGGGCTCCAGTGAAGGAGGAGGCTGGCAGAGGGTAGGGGAGGCACAAGAATGAAGCCACACTGGTTTTGCAATGACCAGGTGTCTGTCACTGGGGACATCACAGGTGTGAAGGGTGAGTGGAGAGCGGGGTTCAGCAAAAAGAAAGCCCAAAGTCTACAAAACCCTGGCTTCACCAAGCAATCCACACCAACTGGGAGGAACACCTCTACCCCGGGGTGGGGGGCCAAGGCACTCCCAGCACCCTCCCCGCCGAGGGGCAGGTCCTGATGGAGGGTCTGGGTCCCCGAAGATTTATGCCGGCCAGAGCCTGTACGGCCCTGCTCTGGGGATTTCCATTTTATCTCTCAAGCTTTTTAGATGCCAAAAGGAAAAGCCTTTAGCAGGAGGCTAAGGATAACTTCATTAGTCTTCGGTTCTGTAAAGAGAAATAGGGAGAAAAGATCATTTATTTTACTTCTTCCATCTAACAGGTATTGTGGGGAGGACATGGGACACGGGGACGAGGAGGAGGATGTTTCGGATTGCAGATGCTGGACACTGGTTTTCGGTCACGGGGCAGTTTGCTTCTTGTCACCTGCAGTAGGACACTCTGTTCCCCAAAGCTGGCCTGACTCGGCACAGGACCTCAGCAGCCTGCCACACCCCATTCTGAGTCTGGAGTCCGTGAGCTACTATTGAGTTAGGTCGGGCAGACCCTTTCTCTGGGCAGGTGGGCAAGGCAGACTCTAGGTCAGACATTGAGCGCTTCTGATTTTTGGCTCTGGGGTTTACTGGGCCCATCCTGTCAAGTTCGACTACTCCCTATTCCTGCCGGCAGGGTTTTGTCCCTGCTGGGAACACTGACACCCTAGGATGGACATCCACCTTTTCTAAATGACAACCAGGAGCACACAGACTCATCAAGGGATCGCCGGGGATCCGATTTTGTCCCTCCGGCGCCCTCTCCTGGAAGTCAGAGTCTCGCGTGTTTCTAGACCTTGACACTGGCCAAGCCTTGGCGGACGGACTCAGCAGGTTGCAGAGGCCAGGATATCCCAGAGCCTGGGTTCCCCGGCCTCTTCCCCACCCCCTGCCTGTGATGCAGTACGAAACACCTCCACCACAGTCGTGTCCCCTTCCAGAAAGGTCAGGACATTCTGAAGACCTTCAGAATAGGAGTGGGTGCTGAGGTCCCAGGTTCCCGTGTATCAGAGCCTTCCTGGTCTACCCTTTCCTCTGGACCAGAAGGCGGGGAGGAAAGATGGTGTGCGAGGACAGGAGTGGGCAGGGGTGCTGCTGCTTTCTCCTGCCAAGCTCACTAGCTTCCCGAGCTCTGAGAGCCAGAGGAGCCGTCAGCAGCCGGCAAGCCCACTGCCCCGTCCACGCTCGGAAGCTGGATGCGGCCCCTCCCAGAGAGACTGTGGTGGGAACGCACACCCCTGCCAGCCAGGCATGGCAAGGTCAAGGGGGCCTCGAGCCCTGAGCCCCAGGAGAAGCCCCAGAGGAGGGGGAAGGCCGTGACAGAACACGCTCTTCCTTGGGCGGCGACAGGCTCTGGATTCGCAAACCCAACCGTGTTCAGCCCCTCGGGCAGAAGGAAGCTGACCTGCGAGCGAGTCCAAGGATGGGAATGTCCATTTAAACACGCAGAGGAACGATCTGGGGGTCTTGATTTTAGTCCCGCTTCCTAAGTGCTATGCCCTGAAAATTTATAAAGTGAGGCTTTAGGGGATGCGGGATCACGTGACCACTGAGGCCCCGGGCTCAGCCTACTGCTGCTCCGTTGGCTGAGTTGAGAATTTTTAAAGTCAGGGATTTGCGGCATTTACTTGCAACCCAGCTGGGACCCAGAGTGCCAGGAGAGGAATTAGAAACCGGCAGCGTTTGGTCGGAAAGAATCTGACAGGCAAAGAAGAGAGCACACTTCGCTGGCCTGTGGTTTCAGCGGTTGGACAGTAACAGACGTGTTGTTTTCCATACTGGAATTCCAGGGCAGTGTCCTACACTCAGCTGGGACCAGAACGCACTTGCCCCCGCCAGCGCTTCCCGGGCCACACGGGAACTAGCGTGCTGTCAGTGGAGACTCGGAGCCCAGCGCGCCAGCCTCTGCAACCCCAAGCATCACCACGAGAGGGACAGACGCGGCTGCAGGAGGGGTGTGGTCAGGCAGCCCCATGCAGTGCCACGTGGGCTGGCCGCGTGCAGGGGCAGGAGGCGGCAGGCAGATGCAGGCAACAGCCGCGGGGAGCATGCTGGGAAGGGCAGGCATGAAAATGGACATGAACTCCAGCTCCACCCCGTGAGGACGGCACCACACTGAGCGGGGACTGTGTTTAAGGGCCACGGCGTCCACCGGCCCCTCCTTCTCCACTTGGGGAACAGCCTCCTTCACCCCGAGAGAAGCCCTGGAGCACAGTCTCCACCTTACGGAATAGCCAAATGTCAAGTGGTGCGTGAGAAGCCCTCCCCACGAGACCCCTCGGGAAAGAGCCCCCTGGCCGATGCAGAGTCTGCTGTCTAAACCCAACAGAGGACAGTCTTTCCCTCCCTCTTCCCGAAGTCCTGGCTCAGAGCCCAGGGTCGGTGGCCATCCGACCCCACAGCCTAAGGCCTGACATCCATTCCCTGTCCTTCCTGTGTCAATGGCTCCTCACAGCCACAGGGAGAACCTGCCCGAGCCCTGGCAATCAGGCCTGTCCCGGCCACAGCTCCGCCCACGGGGACCTCTGCGGGATCTCAGGTGCCCCCTGCCCTCCCTATTCTTAATCCAGGGGCCCCACGTGTTTTCTGTAAAGGGCCCGATACTGACTCTTCTGGGCCCTGTGGCCCATGTGGTCTCTGTTGCAATGACTCGTCCTGGCCACAGGGGCGTGGAAGCTGCCACAGACCACAGGAAACGGAAAGAGTGGCCGTGTTGCAGTCACACTGAGCTTACCGACCAGGACCGCACTCGGCCACTCCTTCCTCTGCCCTGGAAAACCTGCCTGTCCCACCACTCAGGAGCACAGGGTGTTTTTTTTTTTTTTTTTTTTTTTTTTTTTTTTTTTGCCACATGAGGCTTTCTTCTCAGGGCAGGACAAAGCGGCAGGGCGACACCCAGAGGTTCCCGAGGGGGACGACAGTTTGGCCCCAGCCTCACAAGGGGGCGCTAGCTCCCCACCGGCGGGTCCGCGAGGCCTGAGGACTTAGGTCCCCTGGGCTCCCAGAACCCTGCAGCCCTGGGAGGGGGCTGGGTCACAGGACGCCTCCCCCCCCCCCCCCCCACCGTGCTGGTGCCCGGAATGTACCAACTGGTTAATGAAGGCGGCGGAGGAGGGGAGGTTTAGATTGTGTCAGTCATGTCGGGGACACGTTAACAGACAGGGGGAGGGAAGCACCACTGGTCTAGGGCCTCAATCTCCTTACCAAAAGGATTTGCAAGAGTTATGTGTGGCTCAGGACCTAAGGAACTTGCTACAGGGAAGTGAGGTCAGAGGTCAGCTCAATCCTGAAATATAAAGGCAGCAAACCAGGTCACACCCAGAGACAGTGTCACCAACACCCAGGGGAGGGGCGCGGGCTCCCCTGGAGGCCACCTTCCCCTGCTCCGGGTCTTCCTCAGGCTGGGCCTACGCCGCCACCCCTCTGCCCCAGGGGAAGAGGCTTCCAGGCCGGGTTTGGAGGAGCTGGGGACAGTTGACAGAAGGGAAATGGGGATTCTTGTGGGCAAAGCGGCTTCTGACTTTGGAGGGACCCTGAGTGGCGTGGCCAGCTGCAATGAACGGCTGTTGGAGTTATGCATTCGAATACGCCCTCCTGCCCCCTGTGAGCCTAGCAGCCCAGCCTGGGTTCCTGTTTCGATTCCAGCTTGAACCGAAGCACGCCAGGCCCTGGGGCCGGCCGGCAGCGTGCAGGAGAAAGCTGGGCTGGGGGTCTGAGCACCGCTTCTCTCCCCAGCTGTCCTGCTGCTTCCAGAGCATTCCTTAGCACCCTGGCGGGATGGAGGGAGGCCCACGGGTGCGCAGTGGGTGTCCGGCGGGGGCGGAGGAGCCCCAGTTCTAAAACGGAGAAGCCAGGCAGCTGCCGTTGTGTGGGAGCCCCATGGAGCAGAACAGATGCAGACGGACCCACCCGCAGACGCTGGGCAGGAGGGGTGGGAGGGAAGGGGGAGGGGAGCTGCCAAGTGGATGAGCAGGAAGAATCGGTCTCAAGAGATAGATTGGTTTTGTCAGGAACTCGCCCTGGGAGGGAACGGCCAGATCTGCTCCAGGCTCTTCCCCGGCTGGCCTCTCGCTTTTCCTTTCTGAGTGGGAGGGAGGCGGGTGGAAGAGGGGTTCAGCCGCCCTCCCCTCCTCCCCAGCTCCCCCCCTCGGGGCACCCCAAGGGGACTGTCTGGGGGGGGGAACTGAGCCTGGCTGAGGACAGCCAGGACAGGAAAGAACCCCTAAACCAAAAGTGGGGGCGTGGCAGCGGCTAGGGCAGCGGCTTGCGCAGGCTCACCCCCTCAGCTCTCCCCCTGCCCCGCGTGACCGTGACCGGAGAGGAAGGTGCTCCACGGCCTACCTCTGCTCCTCCTCCAGCTCCTCTTTGGTCATCATCTTCTTGTACTGGTTTCCCCGCAGCTTCCCAGGGCTGTATTTAAAGGAGAAGACCTCTCCCCCTGCAGAGAGGAGATGGGGTCAGAGGCAGCAGGAGGGTCTGAGTGCTGGGGGGGCCTCCCCCAACTCAGGGTCCCCTTCCCCTTTTGTTAGTTTCAAAAGGGCCGTCTCGGCCAGAGGGGGTCTCACCCCACGCCCCTGTCCACCCCAGTGCCCGCACAGGAGCTGCCAGGCCTCAAGAGAGGGGGGTGGCGACTTTTCCTCTCGCCTGACAGGGTTTCCTCCCACACCCTTTCTGTGAAATCCCACGGCCCTTGAGGAACTCCAAATGGGGATATGGAGACAAAATTGTAACAGCTGGGGAGAAATTGGTCCCCCTCCTCAAACAGCACAGCTCTGTCCACCAAATGATGATTCCCTTCCCAGACCGGGCTGAGCTGTCCACAGGTCTGTCTGGCTGTCCCTCTCCAGCGAAGTCTCCCGCCGAGCTGCTGTCTGCAAGGATGGTCCACCCTCGTCTTTGAGGCCCCCCACTACTGCTGGGCGACTCACACCAGAGGGAGCAGGCTGGGCCAGGGTGCTGGGCTCCCTTCCTCTCCTCGGGCAGGAGGGTGCCTGGGACAGCACAGGGACTCCCAAGCCTCCTGCTGGGGTCCTCCAGCTCCAGGGCCTGGGGCTGCCTGCCAGTGATTAGAAATCTGGAACAACACATCCAGCCCACGGTAGGACATGGGAGTGTTGCGGCAGTTCCACACATCTTGAATTCGGGCATCAAAACTGGTTCGTATTACCGAGTGGGAGTGCTGGGATTTGCCAGCCTCTGAGGGCAGACTCCTAGCTGCCTTAGAACAAATCATCTCGAGGCCTGATGAGGGCACACCAGAGGTCTGGGCAGAGGGAAGCAGGACCATGAGACAGGGAGCAAGGGCAGGTGCTGGGCACACGGGCGTGGGCTGCAGGACAGAAGAGGAAAGTGCCCCAGAGCATCGCCCTGGGCTGAGCATCCAGAAGGAGACAGTCCCCTTGGAAGCGAGGCCCTGAAGTGGTCCTTCAGCCCGGCAGGTGTAGGGTACACAGCCCCGGCCGCCCCCAGGACAGAGCCTGAATGACCTGTCTTGTCTAATTCCCATGAAGGCGTAAAGCAGAGAGTATGGGAAATGCGGAGGCCAGCAAATCGCCCTTCCATGCAGGAGCAGACCTTTTCAGTTCTGTTCTGGAGAGTTTACCGCTCTGTCGTTCTGGTGCCAGGAATCGCAAACGCCTGGGCACCCTGCCCCAGGCCACCCTGGCCTCCCGCTGGCGCCTGTCCAGCTTGATCAGGCAGGCTGACGTGGGCCCAGGGGGGACGAAAACGCCTGGGCCCGTCGGATTCAGCTGCTCTCTGGGCTGAGGAAGGAAGGTTCTGGATGCAAATTCCGAACCCGAATGTTACGTGGTGGGGACCGTGTTCTCTCCGAAACCTCGCCGAGGAGAAGGCTGGCCGGCCCCACCGTCCTCTAGTGGCCCCCTCATCCCGGCCAACTGCCCAGAGAGCAAGGCTGAAGCCTTGCCTTGGGAAGAAGTTACTGGATTTGCACAAGGATTCCTTTGCTCTTTGTTCTTTCTGCAAATATTTAGTGAGCACTGTGCTCGGGCGGGAGACGTAGCAGCAAATAAAATGTACAGCAAGGAAAGAGAAGTCAGATACGGTTTGAAGTTGGTCGTGAGTGCTCTGCAGAAACGACATGGTGTGGGAGGGAGGGAGGGGGCGGCATCAGGAAGGGTTTTAGTTGAGGGGGTGCGGTGAGTTGAGGCCTGCGGTGTCTGGGGAGCAGATCCTGCAAAGCAAGGAGGCCGATGGCACTGAGTGGCAGAGAGAGGGGCCAGGTCATCATGCGGGTGGGGTGAGGCTTGGTTCTTCCTCCGGGTGGGATAGGGGCCTGGCCCAGAAACAGAGGAATCCATTCCCACCCCTCCCCACTGGGGTCCCCAGCCTCCGCTGGCCGGCTCTTCCTCCAGGCTGAGCTCTGTTCAGGTTGACAAGCAAAGGCTGGGAAGTTCCATTCTTTGTGGGCCCACAGAACCGGGAGCTTCCAGCAGCACCGGGTGTGGGCTGCCGGCATCTGGGGATCTGGGCACTTTGCTGAGTGATTCAGAGCTGCTGTCTGAGGGGCCTGGGTCCTTGAGGATCAGGAAAGCCCCAAAAAGCCTGCCGGAGGGGCATGATCGCACAGAGGCTGCCGTCTCAGAATGAGCACACAGCCGACGCCAGATTCCGGATCTCAGAAAGAGGCAACAGAGAAAGAAAACCAATTAGCCTCAACATCAAGGTCATTGTGTTGCTATGCTTTAGAAAAATCAAACATAAAAAACTCTGCCAGCTGGGTACGACTCAAGGTTTCCATTTATGGGGCAGGTCTGATTAGTCTCATGTTTTCGGGGCCAGGCAGAATGAACGACTAGAAAAGGCTTTCACTTAATCACATCGTATGTGGTGTACCCAGGGACAACGGTCGCATCCAATTTTGCCGGAGCGGAGGTTTTGATGGGAGGGCCCCCTGGGAGCAGGACTTCCTCCTGCGGCTTTCTGTGAATCACCAGGTCACTTAGGGAGGGCGTCTGAGCGGCACTAATCAATTAGCCTGAGAGCCGAGTGGCTCACTGCAGAGGGGCTGGGGGCTGGTCCTCTTTTCCTCTGACAGCTGCGGCCATAAACCTCCCCTCCCTCGCCTTGTCAGAGCTGCCAGGAAGATGCTGGGGGATGGGGGATGTCCTGGGGGCAGCAGTCAGATAAGGGGGAGGGCTCCTGATGAGGCACAGGGCTGGGTGTGAGCCTGGTGAGCCTCCCCTCGTCCTAGCCTGGGGCATCTGGCAGCCTTGGCTCTGGTCGCTGTCGGTGTCCCCAAGTCACTAACAGGATGCCGACTTTTGGCATCCCTGCAGGCACCTGGGGCCACCCAGGCAGGGACAGATGCCAGGGCCACAGTCCCAGGCATCTCTAACCTACAGATGATGGAGGAGAACCAAAAGCTCTGGGGAGAGCAGGCTCCTTCACCACCAGCCTGTGCAGCTGCCTGCCCTTGCCTCCTCCTCTGAGGCAGTACTGACAAGCCGCAGCCCCATGGGGCCTCAGGGGGGAGCTGTGGGGCCCCCAGTACTGCCCTGCTGCCGGCCACACGCCCACACCAGCCGTGGTCACAGCATTCCTGCAACCCTCTCTTTCCACTGCCCCTGCCAGCAGTCGGCTGAAAGTCACAGCAACAGTCTCACTTTAAAAAAAAAAAAATGATGAACTATTTCAAACATACACAAAAATTAAAAAAAAAAAAAGGAAAAGAAAAGGGGCGCCTGGGTGGCTCAGTTGTTAAGCGTCTGCCTTTAGCTCTGGTCATGATCCCAGGATGCTGGGATCGAGCCCCACATGGGGCTCCCTGCTCTGCAGGAAGCCTGTTTCCCCCCCTCTCACTGCCTCTCTCTGTCAAATAAAAAAGAAAAAAGAAACAAACAAACATACACAAAAGTCCAAGTAATAAGTCCTCCATGTACTTTCCATATAGACTTAACAAACGTTGACATGTTGGTTTTGTTTGTCGTTCGTTGGTGTGTTTTTAAAGAAATAGAACACGACAGGCCCAGCAGAGACCCAGACCACGTATGGTTCTGTCTCTGTCTGTCCAGGGGACTGGCCCTGGGGGGTGCCCAGGGCAAGCCCACCGCCGTCCACCCAGTCAGGTTTGAATCTGGCCAGTGTCTTAAATGCTCCCGGTCACTCCCGCTCCCTTCTCCTGGTGGGCGGGAGTCTGATGGCGGGGAGTCGGCCAGTCAGCTCGTCACCGTGCAGAACCGTGCAGCGCGGGCAGTGGCCCCGTGAGTGGCTTTCGTCTGTCACTGTCGAGAGACTGAAGTGTACGGGCAGTGATGGGAGGGGCGCTGGGGGGCAGGGCAGGAAACGGAGGGTCAGGGAGCTCCGTCCACTGGCAAGATGGGCCTTCCAGAGCCGGAGACAGCTCACAGTTTGGAGACAGGAAGGTGGGAACAGAAAGAGGAAAGGCAACCGGGCTGGGGTGGGGGGTGGGTACGCCCTGGGGGCCAGGTCCCACTCACCCTCCTCTTCCTCAGGCCCTGCGTGGGGTGGGCTCTCCTGGCCCGCCGCCTCCTCCTGCTCTGGTTCCTCTTCCTCCTGCAAGGCAAGGAGGGAGTCAGCCCCGGGCGCCCCGAGCGCGAGATGGTCCCTCTGATACGTCCTGCAGGTGCCTGACTCCTCGGCGAAAGCCACCTGATAGCGGGGCGGGGGTGGGGGGAGATGGTCACCCTGTGGGGGGAGCTGGTGGAATCCGCAGGATCTCTGTGTACAAGATGACAACGGGGAGGCTGTGGGCGGAGCAGCTACGCTTTTGACCATTGAACCTCAGTCCCTTTACCCTCTCTGGGTGGGTGCCTGTCAAAGGCTTTGGAGGCCTTCCCAGTAATGGGACGGGGACTCCCACCCACGCCCCCCGACCCGGCTCCAGAGAGTAGAACTAAAGGCTCAAGAGGAAGGCTGGCGGGCCATCTGCGGCCCAGGCCGGGCTGGGCCATCACAGGGGAGCGGCGCTCACGGGCGCAGACTCCGTCTCTGCCTCCTGGCACCTCGTTTGTACCCCTACTCTTAGGGGTCATCTCAGCGTCCATCTTCCCAAAATTGGAGCTCCACCTCCTTCAGGGCCGGCGCTCTCCCACGAATGGACTCAATAAACAGATGGCTGGAAGGAGTGTCCCAAGATGGCCTTCTTGGGAGGAAGGAGTGACTTCAACCTGCAGGAATGCTGGGCGGGGGACAGGGACGCACAGATTCTCCAGCTATAGGGAGTTTAGGGTCCGCACGGCCCAGGAAACCGTGACGGGAAGCGGGCGGGCAAACGCGGACAGACCCGCAGGTTCAGCGAGGGAAGCACACACAGGAGGGAGCCGCCCACAGCCGGTGCAGAGGGCAGCACGCCTGGGCTTTTGGGACTCGGCTCCCAGAGCAGGAGCCTGGAGTGGCCGGCAGCAGGCTCGCTCACAAAACAATGCGTGAAGCAGCCTGTCACAAGTGGCAAACCCAGAAAGGCCTTGAGTTTTCTGGGACTTTCTCGCCCTCTGGACCCTACAAAATGCAGCCGGGGAGAGCGGGGCAGGAGGCAGGAGCAGGACTTCTCCACTTGGCAACAGTGTCCAGCAAGCTCAGCACCAGCGAGATGGGAGCCACGCTGTCCCGAGTGCCGCCGTGATGCCCCCCAGATTTTGCACAGCAAAGCGTCTTTGTGGCTGTGGGGAGGGGGCCAGGCCTCTCCGGGCGAGGCAGGAAAAGGAGACACCCCTTTGACCCCGCAAACCCACTTCTGGGGATCTGCTCTGGACTGGGAAACCATCTGTCCACGTTTTTATACAAGGGCTCTGATCGTATAAAACAGAAGAAAACATGGCAGGAGAAAACACGGCAAACTGCAAACAAGGAAATGCTCATCCTTAGAGTGAAACGTCTTACCGGTAAATATATTTGGTTAATGTGTTCACCACGACATTACCAGGCTGAATACATCACGTGCCTGCGCTACGCAGCCCTGTGCTTTAAAAAGGAGGCAGCCGTGCAAACCGATGTGAGAAATGCATCAGGGTAAATGACCAAGAGGAAAAGGCAAGAGGCAGCACAGTGTGAGGGGGACAGTCTTCCTGGTGTCAATACAAAAACGGAAGTGCACACACATGCACCTGGACGCCAACGAAAGTTTTTCTGGAAGGATGGCAAGGCACTGTTAGCAGTGACTACCTTTGGGAGGTGGAGCTACCTTTGGGAGGCGGAGCTACCACTGGGGGTGGAGCCACCTTGGGGCGGGGCTACCTTGGGGGGAGGGGCGGCCCTTCTCTGTTCATCTGATCCATTTCCATATGTTTGGATTTCCTAATAATATGCACGAATATGCATTAATTACTCCTAACATGTTTTAAAAATACTACACAAGCTGAACTTGAAATCTGCTGGACTATGAAATCTATTTTTTTTTAAGGAAGAGAAAAGGAAAAAAAGAGAGACAAACAGCCATTAACCCATTCGGGGCTAGACCCCAGAAATCAGGCCAATAAAGAGACGGAGAGGAGGTGGATTCTCCCATTCTGTGTGAGGGACACCGAGATAAAAGAGAAATAAGCCCAGTCCCTTCCACAAGGATGTCATGATGCAAGCGGGAAGACAGCTACACAGATAACTGCCATCCAAGGTGAGAACGTCAAGAACCGAGGCCGACCCCACCACCCCAAAGGGACACGGTGAGGGCAGACCTGCTAACACTCTCCCGGGGAGAGGCTGGTCTATATTTGAATCTTGCACTTGACTTGTGAAGTGTGCTGTTGCTTAAACTGTGGTTGTGATCCTTTCGGCAGGTTAGGAAAGCAATTCAGAGGTCGCTACTGATAGATACATTTTTAAATTTTATTTATTTGTTTTGACAGACAGAGAGCATCACAAGCAGGCTGAGCAGCAGGCAGAGGCAGAGGGAGAAGCAGACTCCCCGCCAAGCAGGGAGCCCGACGTCGCAGGACTCGATCCCAGGACCCCGGGACCATGACCTGAGCTGAAGGCAGACGCTTCACCGACTGAGCCACCCAGGAGCCCCGCTCCTGATATTTTTTTTAAATGTGCAACCCACGACTTAGTGTGGTTTTCAGCTTTAAGAATTTCAGACGCTACAAACATACCAGAAGATGACATTGGAGAGGTTATTTTCATTTTAAATATACTGCTACTGTGCATTCAAGTTCATGTAATTACCACAGTCCGGGGCTAGATATGGCTCCAGCTGATTTTCAAAATTCAAAAAAATATTCACGGCCCGAGGTTCGGCGACCGAGGGATTGCTTTTGTGATTCCAGCCTCTCGATCTTACGACAATCTGACACACACCTGACCACCTGGGCATGACCTCAAGGGAGGCTGACCAGCTCCCCAAGGTGCCCGTGGGAGAGGGCTCTTCCACCCGGGCTTCCGGCGCGCACGAAGATTAAAATGAAAAACTTGGCATTCAAATGTCAGGACGCTAAGTATAAGAGGAATTTAAATAAGTAAATACACAACGGATGTGTGCTGTAACTTTGTAGCATTTACACTCCTCAAGTTATTAAAACCTAAAACTGCACGAAAACTTTGGAGGTACCCCTGTATCCCGGAATTAAATGACAGAAAAATAGCGCTATGTGTGTGGCAGACAGAGATACCGTTTTATAAAATTTCTGGCGTGCTGTGGCTTTATACATGGGCATGTAATTTAAAATAGATTTTTTACTGGAGAGTTTATGAAGTTTGGAAAGCAGTGTGGGGTTGGCCATGTACTGGTTTCTGTCTGTGCAGAAAACCCCTTCCTTCGGAAGATGCCCCTTGAAGCCCGTGGGCCCGCTGGGCACCAACCACCTCAGGGCGGCCAGACCCCCTCCCACAACAGACTGCTCACACCCCACTTTGCAAGGCCAGAACAGGTCAAGTCCTTGTGGGAGAGCACAGCGGCTGAGGGCTGGGCCCTGGGCACTGCAGGGAGCCCCCCTACCGCCGCAGGCTGGTCCAGGTTACTTGGTGAACTTTTAGATGACATCACCATAATGGAGCGGAGTCCATGATTAAACAAAACACTGTTTATTGCATTTTGCCCTTATTTTATAAAAAATGTGTCCCCGACAGAAAAACGGAAGTGCTGATGCCGGTAATAGAGTGGGCGGGTCTCGTACACAGCGCGCGTGGGACAAAGATGGTCGCGCTTCTGGACGTGGTGGCCCATTGACCGCCCTCCAGTGCTCTCTGCCTCCAGACGGTGACCGGTGTTCATGACCGAGAAGGAGGGCGGTACGGGGCAACACGGTCGTCAGCCAGGCTGCCCCTCTGCCCTTCCCTCCTGCAACACGTCCCACCTTCCATCCTGCTCTAGCATGTGCACTTTTGAAGATATGTTTTCTGGAACACACTGTGCGTCTAAACAACACAATAGAGGGGCCCCGAGGGCAGCTCGGTGAGCCTGAAGAGCAAAGTGAGGCCGCAGAAGGGACGCTAGGTAGGGAGCCTCGCGGCTTCCGCAGTGACTTGCAGGAGTTTGGTGTGGTTGTGGGGGACTGCGGGGGGTTGGGAAGCAGGGCTCGGACCAGGGAGATATTACAGGGGACAAGGCAACGGCGGGGGGGGGGGACCCCAGCAGCTTTAAAATGGGGAGAAATGGGAGGAGACCAGCCTTTTGGGAGCAGAAAGTGGAATGGCGTAGCGAGGACAAGATGGGAGGCAGGAGGAACTCCAAGAAGGGGGTTCAAAGCGCAGGTGAGAGAGGTCAGGCCTGACCTGGGCGGCGAAGGGACTCTGGCCTCCAGCTCCGTGTTTACTGAGTGAAATCAGCGAAGGACTGGCTGGCCCCGGCTGAAGGCGATCCCCTGGGGCTCTGGACGTCTGAATCCCACCCACCCTTGGCTTGCTTCCCCACACTCGATCACTGTGGATTTCTGGTCAGTGCCCTCGGTCCTGAGTACGCTGCAGAGTACCCAGTGTTGTGGGCTGAACTGTGTCCCTCCCCACGTTCACAGGCTGAGCTCCAAACCGCGAGTATGTCAGACTGTGACCACGTTTGGAGAGAGCGTCTTTGATGAAGGAATTCAGTTAAAATGAGGCTGACGGGGTGGGTAAGGCGGGGGGGGGGGTGTCCCCAACCCCATCTGACTGGTGTCCTTTTAAGAGGAAATCTAGAGACACCAGGGGACCTTGGGACCTCGCGGTTCTGGAGAAAAGAAATACCTGTGTTCCGAGCCGCCCAGTCTGTGGTACGGTCACACCAAGCTCTAATGAAAGTAAGTCGGTTTTGAGAAAACCGTGAATTGGCGACGCCCTCTGGGACCGACAGCCTGTGTCCTCCCGGCTGGTCCCCAGAGCAGTCTGGGGCTGGGACCCAACCCCTCACCTCACTGACCAGAGCCCACAGTTAAACTTCACATGTCCCGGGACACTTCTCCAATTCAGCCGTTTCCTCCAGTGGAGGGATGGCTCGGGGGAGAGGCCAAGCACGGGGCCAGGGGCTCCCGGAGGCCAAGGAGGGAGGCTTCTCGGAGCCAGCGCGAACCAGCAGCTGCGTATTGCCATTTATGGCTGCCCCGGCCGATCCAGAACTGATACACAGCGCGGAGGCAGAGGAGGGGGACAGAGAGACAGAGAGAGGGACGGAGACAGGGGTGGGGAAGACGCAGACAGAGAGAGAGAGAAAAAGAGACGTCTTCGTGTCTGCCTGAGGAGATGTTTCTGCCCTGGGGTCTCACACTCAGGACCCGCTGCGATCCGGGACTGGGTACCGGAGCTGACTCGGGCTGTTACCAACCCCCCCCCCCCCCCCCCCCCCGGTTAATCCAGGATGAAATTAGAGGACCGCGGGGCCACTTGCACGGGGATGCCTGTCCCTCGCTCCCCTGCCGCAGCCAGCAGAGAGAGCAGGGAGCTCTCAAGGGCCCGTGCACTCCTCCGCAGCCTGGGTCAGGCCCCTCCACCACACGGAGACCCGGCCCGGGTGCGGGTGCCGCGCTCCCTCCTGGCTCCCACCGCAGGCCCAGCGGGTCTGACGGCGCTCTCCCCCCTTCCAGACAGATTCCATTAGGCAATCGGGCTGTTCATCTTCTGCATTCAGAGGGCAGCAGCTGCGGGCGAGCAGAGGGCACAGAGCTGGTGCCAGCTCCCAGACCGCCCGCGCTGGATGGGGAGGGCGGGCCAGCACAGGTCACGGCGGGCTCTCTCCACCCGTGTGTCTCAGCAGCTCAGCCACCGGCGCCTAAGTGACAGCTCCAGGCCAAGGACGTGGGGGCCAGCCCTCTACATCCATATTTGCAGCTGGATAAGGTACCCCCCCACCAAGACAAGGAACTGACGTCTTCTTTTCCGAAAGTGGCCCCTCTCAACTCGTCAGATTTCCTCTGCGGTCGCAGCATCGTTGACACCTGGTCACGACCTGGGAATGGTGATCCAAGCCTGCCGCTTCTTTTCCACTTGGACTTCCCGACCGCCCCCACTCTCCATGCTCCTGCCAGTCACTCAGGGCCTGACGGGGCACCGTGTCCTTGACCTTCCTCTCCTCCAACTCACTGGCTCTGAGAACATCTTCAGATACCAGCTTTATGATTTTTTTTTCCTACTAAAACCCTAAAATGACCATTGCCATGCTTAATTCAAATACTCCCCGGCTCTGAGGTTCTCCTGCCTCGGGAAGGTTGGTCCCGAGTGCTTACTGGGAAGTGCTGTCCACAGTGGGTGGAAACTTGGGGTCTCCTTGGGCACACGGTCTGCCTTCCCCCATGTACCTCTGGGTGCTCCTTCCTCTGTCTGCACAGGATCCTCTGAGGCCACAGGACCCGGCAAGGATGGTTTTGAGTTCAGTTTATATCCTGGCCTCGGCAGGCAGAGCCCTGGAGCTCCACTGGGGGTGGAATGGAAGGGAATTGCTGTATGGAGGGAGGCGGGAAGAGAAGGGCCAAGACCCTCTGCCTGGCACACCCCCCCCCCCCCACACACACGGCAGTTCTGCTATTGCTTTATGCACTGGACTTCCATCTAAGATTGAAGAAGAAAAAGGGTATCTCGTGCTTTTAAAAATATGAGAAAACCACTGATCTAATGTGGTTGTTTTTTTTTGGGGGGGGTACCAAATTACTTTATTTGAAGGAATGGTACAAATGAAAGAGGTTGGGGCGCCTGGGTGGCTCAGTGGATTAAGCTGCTGCCTTCAGCTCGGGTCATGATCTCAGGGTCCTATGATCGAGCCCCGCATCGGGCTCTCTGCTCCGCCGGGAGCCTGCTTCCTCCTCTCTCTCTGCCTACTTGTAATCTCTCTCTCTGTCAAATAAATAAATAAAATCTTAAAAAAAAAAAAAAAAACAACAAAAAAAAAACAAATGAAAGAGGTTAAGTAGATGTTTTGGTACAACTTACAGAAAAGGTAAAGGTAACCCAAGACAAAATCTTAGCTAATAAAACCTTTGATGCATTGCCAGTTATCCAGTCTCTGTTTGAACACTTCTAGCCTCGGGGAGCTCACCACCTTACAGAGCAGACTGCCGCTCTGGGGCACGACACACAGCTCTAGTGCGTGCAGACAAGGCACACGAGGCTGGGAGCGTGAAGAGAAATGGTCTCGGCCTGCTGCAGGAGGCAGCATCTGCCTTGCTCCTTCTCTTCGCTGTCCTCGCAGCGGATGCACTCGCAAACAGGTGCTGGGCTCTGCTGTGTGCTGAGCCTCCTGCTGCAGCTGGGGCTGTGGCCGTGAACGTGGCACACCCGTTCTCCGGAGCCGACCTCTTGCTGCGGCAGACAATGGACACAAACATAAAGGGTGACCTCAGGGCTGTGAAGAGAGCCAGAGAGGGCGGCGTGCTGGGGTAGGGGTCGACGCACTTTCATGTTCGAAAGCTGCTCAGGGACACAGAGGCTTGCAAGGTGAAGGAACAGTCGTGTGGAAGTCTAGGCCAGGAAGGGGCTGCCAGGCAGAGCAAAGAGTTAATCCTGGGCTCCAGCTGAAGTGCAGGCCTGGGGAGTCCGAGAGCCCGGACAGCGACGGAGGGGGCACAGGACAACGGGGACCAGAGGCAGGGCTGGCCGCAGGGGCCGCGCTCAGAGTTTGGAATTTATTCTGCATGTGACGGGAGCCATCGCAGGACGTGGAACAGGAGCCTGGGCTGTGGTTTCCATGTGATAAAGATGGTGCCTGCAGACAGAGGTGACAGGACTTGCTGATGGAGGGACTTTGGGCCAGAATATAAGAAAACAAGGACGTTGTGTGGGCTTTCAGCCTGAGCAGCTTTGGGGGGCCACGGAGGAACTCCAAGCAGATGGTGAAGACCAGTGGGGGCAGGGAGGGGCCGAGGGCATGCGTGGTGGGCAGAAGTCAAGAACCCTTAACAGACATGATGGTCTCAGGGGACCTCAGGGGCTCATTGGACAACCATGGCCGGCAGCCGGCCACGTGAGGTCAAGCTCAAGGAGAGCCTGGGCTTCATCAGCCACCGATCAGGAGGATGACAGTGGCCAGCATGTTCTAGAAGACAGGTCTAGAAGTGAGCCATCCACTTGATACGGGCCTGAGCTCTTCCAGCACGGGCAAAGAACAAAGGAGGAATACTGAGGAAGAGGCGGACTCCTGAGGCGGGGCTGGGGGACGGGGTGTAGACTGTGCCCAGCACACGCCGTGCGGGGGGCAGGGAAGAGCCGGGTTGCAGGGCCAAGTTCAAGCAGCCAGACTGAAGGGCCATCCTGGACGCCGACCTCATATCCCCATTGAGGGCACATTCACAAGCCCTACACACGCTCTCTTGCTCCCATAGTCAAGCATGCCAGATCCAATCCTATCAGATTAACGGTTTTTGGAATTGTTCCTACAAAAGAGGATTTGGAGGGCATCGAAAGCTTCACTAAAAAAACCAAAAACAAACAAACAAAAAAACCACCCAGGGGCAGAAACACAGATTCTCCCCTTATCAGCAAGAATTAGGTGGGATTTTTGTGTCTACAGTTTGGTGGGGGGCTGGGGATAAACGGAGATGCTGGAGCACAGGGAGGAGAGCTCGTGGACTGACAGGACCAGAACAAGAAGGGGGAAGGGAAAGAAAACCGCTGTGCTGGGGACCAACCAGGCTGAAGAACTTTGACCAGAACCAACTTTAAGGATCCTTTTTTTTTTTTTTTAAAGATTTTATTTATTTATTTGACAAAGAGAGAGAGAGAGAGAGACCACAAGTAGGCAGAAAGGCAGGCGGGGGTGGGGGGAGCAGGTTCCCCGCTGAGCTGAGAGCCCGATGTGGGGCTTGATCCTAGGACCCTAAGTTCATGACCTGAGCCGAAGGCAGAGGCTTAACCCACCGAGCCACCCAGGCGCCCCAACTTTAAGTATCTTAGTAGAAGACGGGGGTCCAGGGTTTAAAGTTTCTAAGGTGGCCTCAATCAGGGGCACAGGAACTGGTGAGACTTCATGAAGAATAAAGATAAGAATGGTTTGACCCCGGAGCTGGGTTTACTAATCTTCATAGGACACCACTGGGTTGGAGGGATTTGCTTGTCTCGGGATTGATCTCAGAATCTGAGCCGTCAGTACATCAGCCTCCGGCCAGGAGACACAGGATTAATACCAAGGTCACAGAGCTAGCTTCTTGCTGAGAACATGTCCAGGGTTGTCTCCAGCGGAGGTCAGGTTGGCCAGAGTTAATGAACGCAAGGAGTACTTCCTTGCAAACACTAGAAACAGGCGCGCACACATACCCTCTCCCCCACCCCATACACAGAGGCCACGAAACAGGAGTGGTAATGGGAAAGCCCATGACTGCTAAGAGCTCTAGGACAGATCAGAGATGGTTTGAGTCCAACCCCTTCCGCTTGGGGAAACTGAGGCCCAGAGGTTCTATGACTTCTCTCAAGTCCTTCGGAGGCAAAAATATTAGGTGAACGCATACCGTGACTTCTCACGCCGGGTTTCCCCTGGACCCGTTAAATCTCATTTGTTGTTCCTTAGCCCCCGTGGCCAGGAGGACCCGATTGATCCTTCTTTCCTCCCGCGCTGGAGGGCAGGAAGGCAGCATCCCAGACCTCCTTCGTGGCTCTAACTGAACAGCAAGCTACTCTGTCCGCGTAAAGCACCCCTTCCAGGGGGAGGCTTCTGAACCCCAACAAAGTCCTGCTTTATGCACCGTCCCTAACGGCGGCCAAGCGAGCGTGGTCGGACTCTGGTTGTTCCAGAAATGCCTGAGCCGCCAGGGATCGGACGTTTCTCAGGAAGCACATCCACCAATGGTCTCAGGCCATCTCAGCCTCCCACTCTGTGGCTGAGGCTGACGGTCCGGGAAAGAACAGGGCTACGGACAGAGACTGTCTGAAAGGGCGCACGCTCCACTTTTCCCTTCTAACCCTCCGACGCTAGGCAGCTTCACTGCTTCCCACTGAGTAGAAAATTCTAACCGACGGCCACATTTTCTGTGTGCAAACAGACTATCTCTGGAAGAAAGAACAAAGTTGAACCATTAGGAAAATCCCCGGACTTCTTTCTCACATGGAAAAAAAAATAATTATGAGCTGGAACGACTTCGCATAAAACACTCTCTTGCGCTCCTGAACACTGGACTCTTGTTCACAGCTCTGGGCATCGTCCTCTGTTCAGGGATGTTCATGACTGTAATTACTGTGAACACACAGTTTTATGTTCTGCACTTTTCCTTACTTATTTCTACCAACTTGCTAATTAACTCAATGTCCGAATTAATGGACATTTGGACTATTTACAGTTTCCTTCCCAGCAAATCACTTAGACCTACTACAGACTGAGTGTCTATATCCTCCCCAAGTTCCTATGTTGAAGCCCTAAGCCCCAGTGTGATGGTATTTGGAGGCGGGGCCTTTGTTGGTAACTAGGGTAGCGTAAGGTCCTAAGAGTGGGGCCCCCAGGAAGGGATTATTGTCCTTATAAGAAGAGGAAGAGACCAGAGAGCTCTCTCTCCACTAAGTGCAGACACAGCCAGAAAGCGGCTGTCTCGTGAGCCAGGAAACAGGCTCTTACTGGGAACTGAATTGGCTGGCACCTTGATCTTGGACTTGCCAACCTCCAGAGCTGCGAGAAATAAATCTGTACTGTTTAAGTCTCCCAGTCTGTGGTATTTTGTTATAGCAGCCCGAGCTGACTGAGACAAGATTCCAAAGTGATATGAACAACTGCCAAATATCTATTTGGCCCTCGACTAGCTGGCTTCTGTGCTTTTGTTAAGAGAACAGAGAGCGGGGCCATGTTGACATCGCGAAGGTCAGGACAGATGATGCCGGAGTGGATTCACCTCCTAAATCGTTCCATGGCTTCTGCAGGGGGTGGGGGGCACAGGGACACACCTGTGGTGATGATGATGGTGATGGTAACGGACACAGCATGGACCTAAGAGCAGGATAACTTCAGAAGGTGAACTACAGGGCCGCTTGGGTGGCTCTGTTGGTTAAACGTCTGCCTTTGGCTCAGGTCATGATCTCGGGGTCCTGGGAAAAGGTCCAGGGTCCAGCTGCACAGTGAGGGCAGCCAAAGGAGGCTGGGCAGCTCAGTCAGACCACCACCACCAGTGTGTCTGAAAAACCAAGCCCTTTCCTGAGAAATTCCCCCACTGGTTTCTTTTTTCCAACACCGTATTTTTTTTTCACGTATAATTCACATACAGTGTTATAGAAGTTTTAGGTGTACAATATGATGATTCAACAACTCTACACATTTCTCAGGGCTCATCAAGATAAGTGTACTCTCCAACAGTGTGTTTTGGGAAATTCCAACTTACAGAAAAATCAGAAGAATGAAACAATGAACACTCATACACCCTTCTCCTAAATTCACCAGCTGTTAACGTTTTGCCATCTTTCCAGTCTCTCGTGTGTGCAGGTATGTGTCACTGTTAGGATCGTGACATGTCGTCCCTAAATGTTGGGGCATGCACCTTCCTTTTTAAAATTTATTTTATTTATTTATTTTTAGAGATTTTATTTATTTACTTATTTGTCAGGGAGAGAGAGAGATCATAAGCACAGGGAGCAGCAGGGACTGGCAGAGGGAGAAGCAGACTGAGTTGGGAGCTCGGCAACAAGGGGTTCAATCCCAGCGCCCTGGGATCATAACCTGAGCCGAAGGCAGACGATGGCTTAACGGACTGAGCCACTCTGGCCTCCCAGGCATGCGTCTTCCTAAGAACAAGGACATGTTTCTAATCATAACACCAGCACCACATGCATGGAATTGAGCATCGATGATCTCATAAGTCATTCCTTTGAGATATCTCCCAGCTACCTGCAAGATGCTCCTGACAGCTCCCCACTCGAGCCGCAATCCAGAATCCAATCAAGGATCAGACAACGCATTTGTCCGTCTTGTCTCTTTAGTCTTTAATCTAGATGAGTCTCCCTGCCTGTTCTGTGTGTGGTGACGTTGTCCCTACCCTGTTGCTGAGCAGAGCAAGGACCCAGAGTGCCAAGAAGTCCGAGTTCTGGCACGGATGCAAATCTAGCACTATTCGAGTGACCCTTGACCTTCACCTTGACCACGGTTTAGGAATTCTCTGACATAGCCTTGCTGGAATCCACACCTCCATTTCGCAAGAAGCCCGGCTCTCCTAAGATTGCAGCCTACACATCAGCACCCAAAGGCACTGTTTCCTGGCCTTAAAAGGGACCAGCTCTTATTCCTGACATTGTTGGCCATGATTCTTGTGAGGGCGGGGCGTGCCCATCATGCTTCCTCGGCTGCCCACCCCACACTCACCCCTAGGAGACATAACAAGAAAGACGTTCTAACAATACGGCTCTGCCCTTTGCTTGGCCTCCCTGTCCCGGCCGGCTGATCACCCCCCATTTCTTCAGTGGCTGCCCAGTGCCTCAGTCCATTACGCTACTTTGCTTCCCAGCACCGCAGGGCCGATTCCCCGATGACCCAGGGCTGCTTCCCTGGTGACCCAGAGCCGCACTGGAAGGCTGCTTCCTGCTGTGGAAGGCTGCTTCCCTGGGCTCCAGATCCTTTTCAATAATCAGCTTTGTGAGTCAGAGGCAGCAGCTGCCCTGGGCCTCCCGGGCCTGGCAGGGCAGAAAGATGATTGGATCAGAAGAAGTGCCATTAGTAAGGCAAGGTGGCTGCTCTGCATCCCCCCCACTGTCCCCCACCCCTGCCTCATTTCCCCAGGGCCCTTTGACCCGCTCTCCAGGCCCAGCAATATGATAATGAGATCTCAAGAAATGCCCCGACCCACGCCACATCCATATACAGACAATTTCTTAGCGGCTTCTTGCAGGGCTAATCCCACCACCGGGAAGGCAGAGCAGTGTGGGACAGTGGTATGTGTCCCCCCGCAGCACCTGACCCCAGGCCCGAGGCGCAGCCACGACTGTTTGCTGGCTGGAGTTGAGGGTGGGCTCAGCAGCTCGGCAAGGGTGGGGATCGGAACCCATAAGGGCAGGGAAACGGACTTAAATGTAACGCTTATGTTGGGATAATCTCGGGACCGGCTGTCGCACAGGGAGGAGAGACCGAAGCCTCGAAGCTCAGAGTCATCTGGCAGCTGCCCCACGTGGGAACCCCTGTGATGGGCTTTGTCCTCCAGAGCACCCACTCACCCCCATGGGACAAGCGTTTTCCTAATAGAGGCAAACTGTCCTCTGGCTGCTCCTGACCTGCGCCGCTGAGCCCCGCCCACCAGCTCTGGCACTGCCGAGGGCCCCACAGGCCTACTGCAAAGCTCTTTCAGAAGTGTGTCGCCCAGGGATTGAGACACTGACGAGCGCCGCTAAAGGCAGCGCTGCAATCTTCCGTCTAGAACTTGCTGCTGGGGGATCCGGGGCCCTGTGTAAATCGTGGGAGCAGGGCTGGTTGAGAACTGGGGCTGGCTGAGAAGGGCCCCCACATCTCTCCTGTGCCCAGGAGGCTGTGAGGGCAGGCAGAAGCCCAACCTAACACACCAGCCCAGGTCCCAAACCCTACCTGCCATCGGCCGGGGAGGTTTGCAAGAGCAGCTGGGCCTCCATTAAGCAGAGTCTCTGTCCTTGGCCCCCGGCGCGGGGCAGGGGATAAGACAGCCCTCCTCCGGCTGGTGAGAATCCGCTCTCATGACACAATTAGTCACCCACTTGTCAAACAAAGCGCCTGCTCAGAGGGGTCCCCGCGCACTTCACTTGGCAAAGAGAAGCCGGGCCTTGGCCCAGCCTCACGGCCTTCTCCCCTCAAGGGTTCTCTCCCCTGTAAACCACAGTGTCCAGCAAAATTCTAAAGGCCGCTGCAGATACTCTACTGACAGGGCCCCCAAGCAGCTTGCTCACGCTTTCTACTGTACCAGCCGCCCTCCCCTGCAGGAACAGGGGCTCGGGAGTAAGAGCAAGGCATTCTGGTCCAACAGACTCGGGGCGGAGTGGAAGCCCGCAGGGGTCAAGGGCGCCGAAATCCTGGCGGTGTGTCTCATGGCTGCCAAGTAGATTTCAGTGTAAAGAGCAGCACTGGAAAAAGTGTACGGGGCCAGGGGGATGGGTGCACATCTCTCCTGATGTCCCGAAGCAGGGAAGCAAGGCGTGTGGTCAGGACAGAGCTGAGGGACCGCAGGGAGCACGATGGGGCAGAAGCAGGAGGGCCGGTTCGGGGGTGCTCAGCTGCGGCTTTACCTTCGCCTCCACTCCCCCCAGGCCTGGCTTATCCGCAAGCCCAGGGCAGAGGTGCCAAAGCAGGTGTGCAGTTGGAAAGGCAGAGTACAATGACTGCGTTGGCGCGACGCCTCTTCTTCGGGCCCCGCCCTGTGCGCTTCCCACCCCGAGACCTCACTGGCTCTGGAGTCTGGATTTCACATTGGCTTAACAAGAAAAATCAGCATTTTTTTCCCAAAGTATGGCTATTTTTTCCTTATGGAGACAACTCTCATCCTCGCAGATCGTGAACATGCACGTGGATCCGGGAACGCGCGGCCGCAGGGGTGAGGCGCGAGGGGTGGGTGTGACCCGAGCCGGGAAGGAGGGAGCCGACCGGGAAGTGGAGCGCCAGCGCCACACACTACACAACTCCGACAGGCTCGGCGCTCGCAGGCACTTGGGAGGGGGAGGGCCATGGCGAGTTGGCTCGGCGGGGTCTGTGCTCCTGGGGGACAGTCGGCCCGAGGCTGGGAGCCCGGTCCCCGGCCCCGCCTGAGCTGCGGGGAGGGGGAGGCGGGCCCCGAGGTGGGGAGGGGCGCCCAGGAGGGCCGGGTCCGTACCTGCTTGGCCTCGGCGGCCTGCTCCTCCGCCTCCGCCGGCGCCGCCTCTCGCTCCCCCGGCCCCTCGAGCTCCCCGGGGCCCTCCGGCGCGGCCGCCGGCTCTGGGGCGCGGGGCGGTGCGGGGGTCCCGGGGGCCTTGGGCGGGGTCACGGGCTCTGGGCTCGCGGCCGCCCCGCGCCGCACCAGCAGCCAGGCGAGCAGCAGCGCCAGCACCGTGGCCAGCACGGGCAGCGCCGCCAGCAGCTCCGCGGGCGCCTCCATCGCGGCTCGGCCGCCCGAGTGCCCGCCCGCGGGGACCCCGAGGGAGCCCGCCGCGCCCCGCCCGCGCCCCGCCCCAGGGCGGAGCCCCTGCCCTCGCCCCGCCCTCTCGGACCCCCCTTTGCGGGGGGGTGGGGGTTGGTGTGGGGAGGACACGGATGCTGGGGGACCCTGACCCCTGCGGCGGCACTCCCGAGGCGGGCCAGTCCCTCCCTGCACCGGGCAGGCCTGCCGCTTGCGCTTCGATTTGTTTTGAAAACCCGGCTCCCAACGCTCTTTCCTCAGGCGCCCTTAGATTACTGTCATTTTCGGCATCATTTCCGCCCTGCACAGAAGGTCCAGCACTTTGGCACCGCAGGCTGGGAGACGCCGAGGCCCCGGACGGCCGGGAAGGCTGGCCTAAACCGTGGCATTGGCCTGCCCGTAAGGCGACGAAAGGCAAACGTTAACCGGCTCGCTCCCGGCCACTTCCAGATGGGCCGCAGCATCTTCCGGGAGCACCGGAGCTCCTGGCGGGGAATGCCGAGCCCTGACACCCGGCAGCCTTCAACACAAGCCTCACTGTAACGCGGCTGCCCCCCAAAGGCGGCTTTCTGGAATTCAGCTCCAGGTGCCTTGGGATAACATTGCTCCCAAACTGACTTTTCCTCTTGGAGTAATTCCCCTGTGGAGGGAGGGTGGAATGAAGGGAATTCTGTTGTTTCTCTTTCCCCAGATCCTTCCTTCCGTTGTGTTTGAGATAGATACGCTGTAACCAAAACGTTGTGTCTTTACCCCTCCCGATAAACACGGCGATAAACACGGCAAAGTTTGTCAGGTACCAGTTGAAAAAACAGGATGCCAGTTTTTGTTTAGGACACATTTCCTGCTTTTTTGGAAAAAGTACAGTGCCTGAGCTGGTATCTGGTGCACGCCAGAAGCTAGATGGAGTGCCGCTTACATGGGAGGCAGAAAGATGTGCTCAGGCTTCTTCCCCGGCTCCAGTTACGACCAGCATGCCCTCCAGAAAGAGGGGGAGCTTAGTCCTGGTGCTTCACATAATGGTAAGGGGTACCAGCAAAAGGAATTTCAGTGGTGATTGGTGAAAAATGCCCCAATGGGGCTCCTATCTGGCTTTTGACCCCCGGGGGACTTTCAGCCAAAGCAGTCCTTCTTTTTTGGCCCCTGCCTTCACTGTTTGAAAGTACACGTTTAAGGGGGCCCATGGTGCAAACGTAGCTACGTTCTGTATCTACTACCAGATGGATAACGAGAAGAAACAAGAACAATGCAAAAAACCGAGTTTCTTTTTAAAAGTTGCTTTATTTAAAATGATAAACAAGTTTCATCCAAGTGAAAGTTAAAACCACCCAGCCAAACGGCGGAGCCACAGGCAGCCCGTGGTGGAGCGCACGGTGAGACGGAAGCAGACGGAGCGGGCTGCTGGGTGCCTCTGTGGCAGCGGCCAGAGGCACAAGGACTCTGCATGGTCCCAGTTCTTCCGCACCGTCCGGTCACCTTGAAGACAGCAGGCCGGGCCAGTTCTCATGGGACTTTCAGCGAGGACCTGATGCCTCAAGTTTTTGAACAATGAGACGAAAGTCGAGAGCCACCACCTGAGGGTGCCAAGGCCCAAGGTTCATCTAGTTTCGTGGCATATAATGTAACGTCAGTGGAGCATCTTGACAGAAGGCAGGGAGGGAGGGGCGTGTGAGGAGAAACCACACAGGGAACCAGCCGCAGTACCCAGCACACACGACAAACACCTTGCGGAAACGCTATGCACGATTCGAGGAACCTACAGCTGTGCACGTATACGCCTAAAAGCACTTTTTACAACACTTCCCGCGAAACTCCTATTCTGTCCCATGCTCTTGTCTAAAATCCTATGTCACAACCAGACTGAACCTCTACTAATTTCATGACGTACTCACACCAGCAACTTTCTTGCTGATGCTTAAATATCTTGAGCTGATTTAGAGAGAAACCCAATACCAAGACCACAACGTGACGTTCTTATGTTCTTTTAGGAAGATCTCACAGACTTGAATACAGTAAGGTCTCACCTTGCTTTTCTGGTCATGGAAATGGACGTGCGTGATCCCTCCTAGCCTGAGCAGTGACCCTTGGGAACCGTGGACAGCACACTGCCTTTCAGCTACACGAGGGGAGGGACCTGCACTTGTCACAGCAGCATCGCCAGCGCCCAGAACACTGCCTGCCCCTCAAACGCGGGCTGAACACTTGGATGATTCATTAACGGGCACCTGCAAGCCTAAGCCAAATGGGAACGATGTCCCTGGGCTGGGTGGCTCTCCCCTCAAAGGTGTCACCCTGAATATCCCAGCACTACTAATGAGCCCAGAGACACCCGTGTGCGGCACCGGGTCCTTCAGGCTGGTGGTGAAGTCTTAGGTGCTCGCTCCCAAAGCCCCGGAGCCGCACACTGTCTTCTTCGACCCTGCTCGTCCCCGTCAGTAGTTCCGGACCCAAGAGTCCTTCTTCCAGGACCTTCCTGGTTTTTTAGTTGGGGAAGAATCCCTACTATTGTTGACGTCACTCGAAAGAGGAGGCTCAGACCAGGTGGGGTGAAGGGTTAACTTTAGAACAGACCTGGTTCCCTCTTCCTACCTGGTCTGCGGCACCTAGCCATCACTGCCCCCCTCTCCCTCCGACTCCCCCCCTCTCCCCTGCTTTATTCCCCCAACGGTGTGCTTGGGTGGCCCACAGCAACAGGGGACGGGGCGGGGTGGGAGGTGTTCAATCTCTGGCCTGGCTAAAACAAGGACTGTTCTACCGTCACTCGTGGGATGGCAAGAACCAAATGGCAGCACTTAAGCGACGTGATCCGAATGCTTCCCGGTGAGGGGACTGCGCGCCCGTCAGGTGGGCTGGATCCCTCCTTTCTGCATATTGTTTGTCAAAGGGTAATCACCCTTGGCCTCTCAGGAAGGCTAGTCTCTCCCATTCAAACCTCCGCCGCGTCATCCCAGCCACAGCAAAAGAGTCCTATCCTGCCCCCTGGCGGCAAATAATTTTGGTTTTGCTTTTTTTCTTTACGCTGTCGTTTAGAGAGAAGTTGATATGAATTAGAGAGGAAGGCGTGATAGCCCGACAGCAATACTGGGGTACAGAAAAAAAGCGTTTGGAAGATAGCACAAACATTTTAAAAAAGGGGACAGAGGAACCCCATTCAGGTGTGAACACAAAAAGACGGGTTCAGAGTTTGACTTTACTCACCCCCCAAAACACACCCTGGAATGGAGGGAAGCAAGGCTGTCTGAGCCCAGGAGGCCTGGTGGGGAAGCGGAGCGGCACCGAGGTGACAGGCGCCAAAGGTGAGGAACGTGGTGGACGTTCTCCGTCCACCCAGCCATGTTTTGGGGTCGGGATTTGAGAATGCAGAAAACTCTGGGGGACCAGCCTCCTAGGGGAAAGCCACGTGACCAACCCAGTGTCAAGAAACGATCATGAGTCTGTTAAAAATATAACCTTTGCACAGAAGAGCCCTGGATTCCCCAGATTATACCCACGGTCGGGGAGAATCCAGGGAGGCACCACCACACCGTCCCAGGCCGCTTGCACAGCTGCTCCTGGCCGCCCCGGGACGCTACAGGGCCAGCTCCTGCCGCCCTCCGGCTGCCCGTGCGCTTACCTACACCCCGCCAGAAAAGGGCACGCTGCTCAGTGCTTTTCACTGGACACATCCTTGACAAGCCCCCTCTCACTTTTATTTAAATTTAGCCGAATTGAGGGGCAGACGAAGGCAAGCAGGTCAACTGAGAGGGCAAGAGATGGAACCTGCTGGTCACAACCCCCAAGTCTTCACACCAGAGCCCTTCAGAAGCCTCAACATACCCGAGACCAGAAGCACCACCTGTGCGTTTATTCCGACCTGCAGCCCAAGCCACCCACCTAGCATCTGCGGGTCTAACCAGTGGGGACACTGACCGTGACGTCTCTCAGACAGTGAGAGCTTCTGCCTTTACGGATCACGTGGGGAGAAAGACCCATCTGCCGGAAGCGGGCCTGTTCACAACTTGAGTTCTGTGGGGAGAATCCGCCGGACCTTTCCCCTCCTGTTTCTAAACAGAAACCCTGATAGGTCATCCCTGCCCCAAAACACACCGCGCTGCATTCCCGAGCCCGTCTGGCGGTGGTGAGAAGGTCCCACATCTGAGGCCCGTGCTCGCGGTGGTGAGCGGCGCCACCTGCGCCGGCTGGGTTGGTAACACATTGGGGGTGGCGTGGGAGTGGCACTTTTCAGGTGTGATTGGCTCAGACGCAGATCCGAATCCACTCGCCCCTCGGGGCCTGCTGGTGCGCTGCCGGCTCTGGAGAGCAGAGGCTCCTCGCCCGTGTCGCTGAGGATCAGACGCGGCGAGACACTCAAGGGATCCCAGCCCTGCGGCCTCGAGGCGGAGCAGCGTGGCTTAGAGGGGACAGCACAGACGCCCTGGCCCCGCAGCGCACCGGCCGTCGGCGTTTCGGGTCTCACTGAGCTTCTCGACCCTCTACTCTTAGCAAGCGGTAAGGACAGCATGTGACCGAAGACAGAAGCCTGGGCCAGAGAAGGATGATCCGAATGCAAAGGAGACAAAGGAGAAGGCGGGAGCAGGGGATGTGGAAGCGGAGTGGAGCGGCCGCCCACAGCGCACAGGAGCCGCCTCAGGGAGAGTCTGTATTGGCTCAGGGGTGAGCCCGGCCTCCGCAAGTGTCCCTAATCCTGCCAAGGAAAGCACAACCGCCTGTCAGCAGCGTGGAGACAGCACGGCGGGCGCGAAGCTGGAAGGACACGTTAAAGCAGAAGCCCAGGGCCCCACATGCAAGTCAGGGCAGGGCCGTCCCTGAAACTTCTTCTGAGTAACTACTGAGTCGCGCGGCACAGCCAGGTGGGGTCCACAGCGACAGAAACCCCCCGGAAAAGCAAGAAGAGAAATCGGACAGTGGCTGTGAAGAGGGCAATCTGGTTGAGAAACGCAGAGTCTAGCTCATAAATTCACGCCACTAGGACACCTGAGCTTCTGGAATTGCAGTGTGAACAAACAGCAAGGCCTGTGGGTCCGCCACTCCGCTAACACACGTTGAGGAAACACCCAGCTGCTCAGAGATGCCAACAGCACAACAGTAACGTCACCCATGGCAGGCCAGGCCCCCAGACGCTTAGGGTCCCCAGAGCTTCCGTACTGAGCTTCCTCCCCGAAACCCCCTCCCCCGCTTACCGCCACCGTCAGTCAGACAGGTCAGCACGTGAGAAGAGGCTCTGGACCCGAACCTCAGTGTCGCCCACAGCGTGTCCACCGTGAGGGCATGCGCCGGCAGACGTGATCTTACTGACTCTAAGTCTGAACTCATTTAGATCCCATCCGGTTCAAACAAACAAACGTGGAGACGTCGTGAAGACCTTCGAGAAAATCGGAGCTCTTCACGGCTGTCTCACGTGGTGTGAGCGCTCAAAGTGACAATGGCAAGTGGGGGGGAAAGCAGGAGGCCACCCCTCTGGCTCCCGGGAGACACCGCGGACCTGCTCTCGGGCCGCCCCGACTGCCGCAACCATCTCTTCCCCGTCGAGGGCCCGGGGCAGTCGAGTCGCTGCTTTCCCACACCACCACAGGAATTGCCACAAGGGGAGGCTCTGGGATTCTCCAAGGACAGAAGTTGCAAAGATATAAAATGGTTTTAATTTTTATTAAATAACGTTAAGGGTTTCCTTGGCACCATCCACACAGATCCTTGCCTTTATGCGTAAAATAAGCCACGTGACTTTGCGTCGGTAGCGGAGAAAGCAGCTACTGGAGCAAACGCTAAGTGAACGGACTCCTATTCCAAGGGCGTGCTCGTTCTCCGGCTTTCTCCGGCTCCCCCCTGGTCTGCAGATCCAGAAGGCTGCCCTCCCCAGGGCCCTGGCCTCGCCGCGTGCACGTCCTCCTACAGAGACAGCAGCCGCGCGCGGTCACCTGGAGGAGCTGCGCTCTTTGCTCGCACAGTCGTCGTGGGAAGTGGTGTCCCCGTTGCCCATCATGCCGCACGTTCTCCGCTTTTTTCTGCGGTGCATCGTCCCATCGCCTTCAGACCCCGACTCGCACTGCACAGGAGGGCAGGGAGGAGGCAAAAGACAGGAAGTCAACCAGATGCAGGCCCTTCTGTCTGTAAATAACCTTCCGGCCTCCAGAGGCCGCACGAATGTCACCCGAGGCCTCCTGGAAGCGAAGCAGCCACAGACGACAGCTCCCAGCACGGTCCGCACCGACTTCTCCCTCGGGTGTTTCCGGCCCCCTGGACACTACGACCTCCCTCACATGCCACGTGTCCCCCCAGGGCTTGCCAGTGGGAGGGCTTGAAATCGAGACAGGCGTCAGCCCCCTGAGACAGCATGACGCCATTTCGCTGCCTCCAGGCAGACCCCGAGAGGGACACAAGAGGCCCGGCGCTGACGCTGTCCCCCACACCGCAGGCCCCGCAAGATACTGCAGCCCCAGACGATGCAAAGTGCTACGGCAGCAATTCCATCCAGTGAGGGCCCAGGTTCTTCTTCCCCAAAATGATGTCAGCTTCTAACAAGCCACCGAATTCGGGGAGCTTCCAGGCTTACAACCTACACCCACAGGGACACCTGTCACCGCCGGCTGCGAGGCTCCAAGTCTGAAGCCCCGCACTGCTGGTCACGAGCTGGGCGGCCCTTGGCCATTCACCTAGCGAAATCCCCCAATAATCCTCCTTTTATCTCTTCAAGTCGCTGCCGACAACGCACGAGCTCACGCGCGTGCACACACGCACGTGCGAGCACACACGCACACGCCGCCAGGCTAGAACATGGGCAAAATTCACGACCCGGCAGGAAGGGTGCAGTTGTAGCTCTTGCAACAAAGCGGGAGACTGTTTCCCCCTTTCCCCCTCCTGGGCAGGAGGTTCCAGGGGGACCTGCCCCGCAGGCCGGGGGTCCAAGAAGCGGGGCCTCACCTCGGAGTCCGAGTCGGACGAGCTGGAGCTGGAGGAGCTGGAGGAGTCGCTGGAGCTGTCGGAGGCGATGCCCGTGGACTCCTGCAGGTCGACGGAGTCAGCCAGCACCGCCAGCTCGGGGTGCTCTTGCTTCAAGATCCTGGGAGACAAGAAACATCGTTCCCAGTGCTGGGAGCGGCGGCGACACCGCGCGCAGTAACCGGACTCAAAGCTGAGGCCTGTCTCTCTCGGAGGCACCTGCGAAGGGCGGGCGCCTTGGCTCAGAATGGGCGCTGGGCAGTGGTGAGGCCGCACGGATCCACAGGCTGGGAACAGGCGCCCTAACGTGCTGCTCAGGCTTTGCTGAAAGGCGGACTGGCTGCACGCGAGTTACCGCGACCTTCGCACGCCAACGAGCCAGCCGTGCTGCCGACGTGAGGCCGGGTGCCCCGCGTCAGCCACTTATTTTTTTCCACCTGGGAGAAAGTCTCTCTCTTCCGTTTTTTCCTGAACCGTTCCTAGCTGACTTCTTTCAAACCCTTCCTTTCCACGACACAGCACTGAGTGACCGCAGTTGGGCTTGGTTACGTTCCATTCGTAAGAGGAGCAACAATTAGGTTTGCGACAAAGAAGAGGCAAGCAACAGAGAGGGTCCCCCTCACTCGAAGATAAAGCTGGACTGGACTTTTGGAGGACGCAGCCCTCCCCATAGGGACCTGATCTTGGCATCCACTCTAAGCAGGGACAAGAGACCAGCTGCGTGGTCAGGCCTTTAAGATGACCAAATCCCAGCACACAGCGGCCGACGGGATGGAGTCAGTGGGCCTTAGGTGCCTGAGAGTCCGGGGAGAATGAAGCCACCACCCTTGCTGGCCCTCTCAGCAGGGAGGCTGAGCACTGACCAAGCCAGGATCCCTCTCTTACCCCGAGAGCTGGTCCCTCCAGGTCAGGGTTGGGACACAGTGGCACGGGGTGGCTGGGGGTGGCTTGCACTGCCGCTGCCCGTGCTGTATCTGTTCTGTGGATAAACAGAGGAGCTAAGTCTCCAGGGCAGTCACCTCACTCACAAGAACTGAAGGTATTAAGTTTAAAGGCGAATAACGCTTCTCAGTAAGAAAAAGAAAGAACCAAAATGCAACCCAAACAAAATGGCTTCCTTTGCTACTGCTAGCTGCGGGGGGAGGGGGGGGGGAGAGCGGGGGGGGGGGGTACCAAAAAACAGAAAATAAAACAAAACAAAAACCAGAAAATAAGAACCAATCCCAATTATGGCCATGTTGACTGACTGATCAAACATGCAGTCTGACCCTGTCACCTGGAGGCTGGCAAGCATCCCGAGAACTAGCCCTGACCTTGGACCCACTCTCCTCTGCCCCAGCTCTCCCAGGCCTAAGATCGGCACACGTCACTGCGGCAGTGAACTCTTTTCCATTTCACCTCTGGGGTATGAACTGGAACGAAGTGAAAATAAGAAGAAAAAAAAAAAAAGTCTCTCACCTATACCATTTCCTCGATAACTTTGGTCTCCCTCTTACCGTCTTGTGCCATACAACAGGGAAGTTGGTGCTGCTGGCAAAATTCTGCGTGATGGCAATGGTGGTGTCAAGGTTAAGGACGACGTGCCACCAGCCTCCTGGAACCCAACGAGGAAACAGTTAAACAGGGTTAGGGTGTGCTTCTGTGCACGATCACAAACAACATAAGCTTGGTGAACAGAGGGTTCCTATCTACCCATCCACAGGCGAGACAGGTAGAGACTCAATGGAGACAGGAGATCCAGACTGGTCAATGCTTCTCCTGATCCAGAAATCACAACCTATTTGTGGAAAGTTCTACTGGAGCACAGCCCATGCCTGTTCATTTCCAGACTGCCTGTGGCTGCCTTCCTGCTCCACAGGCAGAGCTGAGCTGCTGGAACAGACCCGGTCTGGCCCACAGCACTTAAAATATTTATTCTCTGCCTTTTATAGGAAAAGTGTGTTGACCCCTGTGAGTCCAAACCTGGATTGAAACTGGAAAGGCAGCAAGTTTTTCAGCTCCTAGGAGGAGAACACCTACCTCCAGTATTAAACACCCTCACTTTCAACACTTAAGTCTGAAGTGAGCCAATGTTACACTGTATTGAAAACCCAATTCACAGAACAAGCTACAGTTTATCCACAGTCACACAAGATAACTACTAGGCATAAAGGTGAGTAGAATCTTTACACACAAGGAATTTATCAACACGTGTCATGTACGTAGGTTACAAGAGATGTGGACAGCAGCCCTCTAAGCACTTGACCGCACAGCCGCACATCACTGTCCGAGCTGTGCAGCGGTCAGTGGGTTTACAGTCAGCAGGCAGACGGGTCTCTTTGACTCCTAGATATACTTGTGCTCGGAAATGACAAACAACTGAAATCAAAGAATGTACTTCCTCTTAGTTCGTCTATACCTGGTACAAAGACAGTCTCTCCTGGTTTTTGTAAGATTTCCAGGGGTTTGAATTCAGGTGGCCATGTGGGAAGCTGTGTCCGGGGATGAATGATACTAAACCAAGTAATAGCTTCATCTTGCTGGTTCCCTCCTTCTTCACGGGTCACCTTGATGAGCTCCCTGGGCGTGCTGGTAGGAAACAGGCACCAGCGCTTGTGGCCCTGAACTAAGGCATTCCAGGCACTGGTCCCCAGAGGGTCGATGTGAATTCCAGTTCCAGAGCGCGGTGGCCCCATCACAAACCATCTAATGGAATGGAAACGTCCGAGATATGAAAGGTAATTTAACTGTACACGTATGCTACCAACGAGCGAGTTTTTAGTCTTATACTCTCTATTTCAGAGACTACATAAATCCTGCTACACAGACACACTAAATAATCATGCCTGGAATGCTCTGTCACAAGAAGGAAAAAAAAATCCACTGATGTGACTTACTACTACTGAACGTTAACTAATAAAATTTCCTTTAAAGATCAGTGGCTTAACTGTGGTAGCGTTTTTGAGTCACCTGGGGCGCCTTCAGAAATCCTGATGCCCAGGTGGCCATCCAGACCAGTGAAACCAGTCTGTGGCCGTAGGATCTAGGCAGACAGCAGTAACCCACTAAGTAAGCTCCATGTGCAGCCAAAGAGAACCACTCACTGTTATGGGAAAAGGTTAGCCGACCGAGCTCCAGTGACACAAACTGCCCTACGTGAGACCGTAAGGGCTTCACCGCGAGGTACTTTACCTGTAAGGGGGCCTGCGTTTCTCCCCAGCATACTGGAAGAGGTCATCGGTGAAGAACTTGGGCACCTTGTAATCTTCCAGAAGTTTCCTTCTTTTGGGGTGTTCGCCGTAGCTGCTGTCAAAGATGTAAAGGGGGCTGTCATCCCGGGTGCTCTCCATGTACTCGATGTAGTACTTCATCTTCATCTTCACCGAGTAGCCATCATTGTCCTCACCGCACTTGAACTTCTGGTTACGGTACTTCCTTTTCAGGCGCTCCAGGGTCCACTTCTCCTGCGCAGACCAACCGTCTTGGGCATTGAGCAGAACCACGGGCTTGTACGGTCTTTCGTATCGCTCCACGAACTCTTCCACCGACAGCTGCAATGCATCTGCCCTTTCCACGTTATCCTGAAGGAGTCAGAAAAGACCTATCCAGTTAAAAAAAAAAAAAATGTCCAGCGGCAGCAAAGGGCGTCCCCCAGGACCAATTAGCAACGACATACCTAAGGAGCCAGATTCTCTTTCTGGCTTATTTTGGGGAAGAGGCAGAGAAGAGAAGGGGCAAGGACCTGCGTGTGGACTGACACGTCGCACCCAGCGCCGCCCCACCAGGGGAAGGGGGCTCCGCATCTCCCACTCGTGGGCCTCCACAGTCGAGTCCCCTGGGCCCCACCGCCCAAAGGGGTCAAGGGGCGACGGTCCTTCCTGTGGGGATCGCCAAAGGCGTCAGCCTCCAGGTGGCCCGGCAGGCGGCGGCGGCGGCGCGGGAGGAAGGAGGCTCGCCCTGGAACCCGGCCCCATGACCCCGACCTCCGCGGGGTGCCGATGAGTCCATCGGAACTCGGGGGTGCCGCGCTGGACGCCGGGGGAGTCGCGCAGCCGCCCGGAGGTGCCCGTGCCCGGCCTCGGCCCGCGATCCCGGCCCACTCACCGCCACGGCCGCCGGGTTCAGCGAGAAGCTCTCGTAGTAGTTGTGACGGGTCCAGTCCAGCGAGTCCTTGAGCTCCGGCCGCGCACTACGCTTGGCCTCGCGGATCCGCTTCTTGCTCTTGTGGTTCATCCTCCGGGGGTCACCAGCTGCTCCCGCGACGACCTCGGCGCGCCTCGCTTCCTGCTTCCAACGCACCCCTCCCCCCCGGTCCGGACAGCGGCTGCGGCGGCGACACCCAAACGCCTTTCGCCCTGGCCCGGCGCCTTTAAAGTCGCCTTCCAGAAAATTCACTCCCCAACCACCTCCCGGGCCTCGGGTTGGGCACGCGGCGGCCGTCTTCCCCGCCCCCCGGCCTCTCGCGGTGAGCCATTGGCTCGGGCACCTCCGGGGTCCGCCCTCACACTCGCCGGCTCTCCGCCATGTTGGGAAGGTCGCGCCGATCGAGGAGCCGCCTCGTTGCGGCCCCGCCTCTCCCGCGCCCGCTTCCGGTGTGTGCGTCACTTCCGGGCGTAAGCCGCTTACCCGGCGGCCCATTTCCGGCGTGCGAGTGGCCGAGGCCACCTGTCTTCCGTGTCCCTTTTGCCTGGCCTCCGGTGTCTCCTCACCGCGCGGCCGCGTTGTCGCCCGCCGGAGCGGTGCGTTCCCCGCCTTTGCAGTCGAGTTGCAGCGACCCGGCAGGGCAGCGTAGCGTCCGTGAGGCGGCCCCGTCGGCCAGGGGTTTCCCGCGCGCGCAGCCTGGCAGCCCCGCGCTCTTCGCTGTTCCCGGCCCGGCGGGGGACCCCCGACTCCCCCCTGGACAAGCGTGGCCTCCGAGGGCATGAAGTCCGGGCCCAGCGCTTTCGATTCTCGGAGGAGCCGGGCCTGGGGGCCGAGGGGGCCGTGCTGGAGGTCAGCGTCCCGCAGGTGCGTGCGTCGGCACCCGTCGGGAGGCGCCTCCGGTCCTTTGCGGTGGCGCCCGCGGCAGGAGCCGCTCCCAGCCGGCCTGGAGGTGTTGGGAGGGGTGGGGGCGAGGTTTGGTGGCTACCCTGCTTTAGGATGGACCTCAGGGCGGGCAGGCTTGTGGCCTGAAGCTCTTGGCAGTCTTTAAGGAAGCAGCTTGGGGACCCTGCCACGAGAAGGGCCTTCCACATCGAATATTTTCTGCCAGAAAGGTGGCATTTTTGACACCAAGTATTTTCTTTGATCTTGTTGAAGGGCTTCTTGATTCAGCTTTAGCCAAGACGGGGGACTCCACCCTCACTTTCCAAATAAAGTTTCTTGGGTTGGCACGCACTTGCTCCTTTCAGCTCACGGCTGTTCCCAAACTCTCAGTAATAATAGCAGGAATACATTATGCGTCCGGTTTTTCAAAGCACTTGGACGTTGCAGTGTTTCGATTTTAACAGCAGTCTGTGAGGAGCGTGTCAGCAAAAACAATTTGAAGATGAAAAACCGCCCAAGAGGAGGTAGTCTCGAGTGAAACCCATTTCTGATCGTTTTTAAATGCCTTCGTGTTGAATATCCATTGGGATTTCTTCCCAAGTTTAGGAGCTGACCCCACGTGAGAATAAAGACCCCTTTACACCCAAATATGCAAACTCCTGTGGTCAGAAATCCTTTACTGTATCCTGCGTGAAATCTTCCAGGGCAGGCGTTTTATTCACGCCGCCCTCCCTACACTTAGAACCAACCAGTGGCAAGGCACTGATATTTTTGTTGAGTGAATTCACCTTTGATACTTCCAGGGCTTCAGCCCCCTTTCCAGCCAGTCCACTAGCAGCACCCTCTGCTCTAGAAAACAGAAAGACTTGCAGTTTTGCAGTTTAATAACTGCTCGCTTTGCTTATTTTGTGCCTGGCACATTGAGTCTCCCAAGTCACGGTATGAGATAGTATTTTGCAGGTAAGGAAACTGCGGCACAGACAGGTTAAGTAATGGGTGAGGTCATACGGCTAGTAAGTTACACATCTGGCATTTGAACTCAGGCAGGCTCATTCCAAAGGTGTGAGCCGTTATTTTGTGTCCCTAAATACTGTGCTCTCTCAGAATTCTGTATCTTTCCAAGGGCTGTGGAAGCTGTCTGCCCTCCCAACTCCAGGACTGAGCTGCTTTCAAACTTCTGGAATGTCCTTCTGGCCTCATTGTTTTTCATTAGCATACCAAGTTATGCCTGTGATTGTAACCCTCTGATACATTTTTTTTTTAATTTTATTTATGTATTTGACAGACAGAGATCACAAGTAGGCAGAGAGGCAGGCTCTCTGCTGAGCAGAGCCCGACCCGGCGCTCGATCCCAGGATCCTGAGATTATGACCTGAGCAGAAGGCAGAGGCTTTAACCCACTGAGCCACCCAGGCGCCCCCCTCTGATACATTAACTGCACTTAAAAGCTAATCTTCCTGCGGCCTACAAGACCCCACAGTTCTGATCCATGCCATCCCATGCCATCCCACTGACCTCAGCACTACCACAACCCTGCCGCCCAGCCCCCGTGCCCCTGCTCTCAGTGCTGTCTGTACTCCAGCCAGAGACTTTTTAGTTCCTGCTTCAGGACCCTTGCCAGAATCACTCTTATCTAGGACAGCCACCTTGTGGTCGCTGTCTCCACCCCTCGCTGCCCCCACTACTCTCTCACTAGGTTTTGTTGTTAGCATTATCATCAGCTAAAAATGTATGTGCTTACTTGTGGCTTATCTTTTCCCGTAGGGTATGTATGTGTCTATGTATGTATTCCGTGATAACCTAGTTACATCCTTAGCCCGCTACGCAGCGCAGTCCCTGGATAAATGCTTGTTGAGTGAATGAGTGTATGAAGAGTGCTTATCACACGGTATTGCAATTTTATAAACCCCATGGGATGTGAACTGGACAGCAGGGAACTGTCATTTTTGTGATAGATGCCAGGTGTCGGGCACTCTGATTGCTGTGAAAATAAATATTACAACTGTCAGCAGATGAGTTATTTTTGGCATACAAAAAATTCTTTTCAGGTGCTGCATCCTGAATATGGAATGTATGTTTGGCCCTGTGCGGTGGTCTTGGCTCAGTACCTATGGTTTCACAGAAGATCTCTGCCAGGCAAGGCTGTCCTAGAGGTACAAGTGCTCTTGAGGCTTCCTAAAATGCTCTGTTCAGATTTAAGTCTATGTGCTTGTTACTGATTTTTGTTAAAGATTTTTAAATCAGGTGATTTGCCAGCTTGTAAGTCATGTGAGCTAAGGATGCTTTTTATGTTTTTGTTTTAAAAAAGCACGTGCACCAGAGACCACAGGAGTCCCACGAGACTAAAATGTCATCTGGCCCTCTACATTATGCTGACCTTTATTCTAAGTGATTGACTAATTCTACAGAATCTTGGCATGGAAGCAATCATTAAGACTATCTTTTCAGGGTGTCCCAACAGGGTCATCTGGGGCCTACTGTGACACATTCATTTTCTCATACAATAGTCCTTTCCACTTTTGGAAATCTTTACAGTATCCCAAATTCTTTCTCATCACTCCACCTGACGTTAAGACTGCTAAAGGCTTGGAGAAATTAACTTTTGTTAAGTTTGCATAAATGGTACAAGGCTTAAATCTTAAGGCTGAGGACAAACCCAAAACTTAGTAACCTCTTAACTTTTGCAGAACCATGTGTGAGGGGTGTGAGTACTTAGCATACTTCTGACCCTGAACAGTGGCAATTTGTAAACATTCAGAAAAGATTGAGAATCTCCAAGCTTATGATCAGAACTGGAAATTACGTTTTAAATAGGGATAATACTTATAAAGGCATTCCTCGGTTATTCCTTACTTAGCATGCTCAAGACTTTGCCACTTTGAAGGCCCAACTGGAAAATCCCTTCTGCAGAAAGTCATGTTGCAGACCTGTCCGGTTATAGCCACATAAAAGCAGTAAAAATTGGTAGTAACAACCATAATGGCCAGGTGTGCATGCAAGTCACCCATCAGGCTTCTAGAGACCCAATGTTCTGTATAATTAAGAGTTTCTTTATAGACTGTAAGAGAACTGAAAATGACAAAGTGTCCCAAACTGCCTAGGGCATATTGAGCAATGAAGCTGCCAAGTACCATGAAGGTTGGAATAGTCAGTTGCAGAATGCAGGGCCCTGTATGGGACTTAACCTTCCCACCCCCCATAAGAGAAATCTCAGGAATTTCTACAAATTGAAAAGCTCAAAGCTTCATGGGGTAAAGCAATGTAATTGCGGCACCTTTTGTAGATAGGACAAGCTAATCATCAACTCTGTACTTAGAGAAACTAAGGCCCCCGATACCCTGCAATGGTTAAGCAGAACTTGGAATGCTATTTTTTAAATGTATTAGATTGGAGCTGGAGTGAGCCTTCCAGGAATTATGGCTGCAAAATGTGGCGCTGAAGTAATCTTGTCGGACAGTTCTGAGCTGCCTCACTGTCTAGAAATCTGCCGGCAAAGCTGTGAAATGAATGACCTGCCACAGGTACGCGTCATAGGACTGACATGGGGCCATGTGTCTCGGGATCTTCTGGCTCTATCATCACAAGATATTATACTTGCATCTGATGTGTTCTTTGAACCGGAAGGTAAACCTTTTTTGGCCTTCAATAGTAAATTTGGCTGGAGAGATGACCCAAGTTTCCTAAGTCCATTTAAGGAGTCCTTTCTTCCCAGATTTTGAAGACATCTTAACTACAGTCTACTTTTTGATGCAAAAAAACCCCAAAGTCCAATTGTGGTCCACTTACCAGGTAAGAAGGTAAGCCTGAATAATCCTGGTTTACTCTCAATTTTATTGAAACTTAAATCCTTACTCCTCATGCAGTATTTACGGAAAGGATAAATGAAAATGTATCTGAAGCAAAACAGGAAAACGTGATTTTAAAAAACAATTTATTTTTTTTCAGTGCTGACTGGTCACTTGAAGCTTTGCTCTACAAGTGGGATATGAAATGTGTCCACATTCCTCTGGAGTCTTTTGATGCAGACAAGGAAGATATAGCAGAATCTGCCCTCCCAGGAAGACATACTGTTGAAATGCTGGTCATCTCCTTTGCAAAGGACAGTCTCTGAATTACACCTACATACAGGCTGTTCTCAGACAATGTCAATACTAATTAGCAACCTGCCATGCCAACTAAGACTCAGACCACTTTAGCTTTTTGGGAGTACAAGCATTGAATTTGAGGATGGTCAGATCTGTTGGCCTTTAAGATTGTGATGGGTCACCTAGACAATACTCACAGGTTACAAAGCGATGAAAACAAAAATTAACACACCTGTTGTTGGTTTTTTTTTTTTAAAGGGGGGGACTTTGATTTTTAGGGGGGGGAAATCGTCAAAAACAGGGCATAAATTAAGCAAAGAGAAGGGGGTACCCACAACCTCAAGAAACTGCTACCTTAGAGCATTGATTTTAGGGGTTATGGGCACTGAAATGGCATTTCCACTTTAACTTAGGGAAAAAGTCAACACTACACATAATCACTTTCATACTGTACAGTCAGTAACAATTCACAAGGTAATTGCACAGGTATTTCCAATAAAGGGGAGGGAAAAAACACCAAGACATATTCTGAGAAAAGCTAACACCAAGGAAACGTTTTAATTAAACTACAGAAACAATGGTTATAGTACAGAATTTTCATGAGCAAAAAGATACACCATGTTATAAGTACTTACAAAGTTACAAACCATTTTTTGCTTCCTTAACATTTTCCATATTTTAAGTTCATACATGAAGATGATCAGATATACCATTTGGGGGGGAAGGGGGAAAAAAGGTGTATTTATCATCAGCTAGATGTGCTCACTGTATGCTCCGTTATTTATATGCAAGGCCCGGGTGACTGGAAGTGCAGTTGTCAGGCATTTTAATAAACTGGACAGCCATTTGTTTCTGCACGACAAGGCATCTTTACACAGGAGCAATCAGGAGAAAACAGGAAACAGCCAAGCACTCTGCACTGCAACACGCCACCTTAACAGCTAACCAGCATTACTCAACTGCTACACAACTGCGCCTAGTGCACAAAAATACACAAGAGAAGAGATTAGAATTGTGTTTGGTAAACAATCCTTTCAAAAAATCAAGTCTTTTCACCTGAAAAGTCTTTATACAAATTTGGATTCAGATTACCATTTAGATCTGAAGGTAAATAACATATACAAACAAATTTACACCGACTTTTGTAGGTTTTTAATTTTAAGGAATGAAGGCAATGTTGAGTCAATCTCTTGACAGCTTTAGGCTGTGTGTAATGGCTGCACACGTTTCCTTAAAAGTCAGGAGGCCACAAATTAGGTTACCAATCTGTTTAATTTCAAACAAAAAAAGTCAGCACTATATAAACAAAAGGAAAATTTACCTCAAATATCCAAGCCAATAATGAAATCTGAAGTCGTTCACCTCACTAAATTACAAGAAATTTGAATAACAGCAACAAAATGGCACATAAAATGAAGTTTGCCACCTGAGGCAATGCTTAAAACAAGTAAAAAGTTAGACAAAATGTTACAAAATAACCTTTTCAATAGCCAGTTGCGTGATCCAAGGGACTCTTCGATGGACTGAGTATGTGGTCCTGTGCCCCCAAGTCTTCTGTTACGTTGCTTGCTGACCCATCTAGGTTCGAAAAGAAAAAAGTTCAGTTTACCTTCCATTACAATGAAGCTCCCGAAAGTGCACATGGTTTCAGTTTCAGGCATGTACTTACTAAGGCTCTGGTGAAACAAGGAGGTTACGGAAAGGTTCCACCCAGCCATTATCAGTTTTTTAAAGGCCCAATTAGGAAATTTTCACAAAGGCTACCATCCGCTTTTACAAATTGGTGTTTACGTAATCTTGGCCAAATAACCAAGGTGAAAAATGATATAAGGGAGGGAAAAAGAAAAAGGAAAAAGGGGGGGGAAAAGGAAAAAGAAAAAAAAAAAAGGACGGTATCCAAAGAAAAACTTGAAATCAGAAAATCAGTCTATTTTAAGATAAATTTAGTCTTTAAATGAAACATTTGGCAATTGAGAATAAAGCTTTAATATCTGAGCTACTTAGGGCCCTTTCCTTTTAAAAAATAGGACCAAACAATTCGAGAGTTAAAGACACACTATCCTTTCCCCACCCAGTGCGATACCTGCAAACTTTTTGGGGGTTCCAAAAGTTCATCGCTTCTTTGCGCAATTCGTTTGCCACATCCGTTAGAAATGAAGTCCCAGTCAGTACAACAATAGTTGAACTGATCCTTTTCTCTAAGAGGATAGTGCATCTTTAACATTTAAAGACAAACCTGCTCCAATACACGCCCACAGAAACTGGTCCCTGGAGGATCAGCCAAATCAGTTAAAATCTGCAATACTGGCCAATATTCTTTTATCAAACAGGAGACCGCAGCTTTAAAGGGGAAAATGCAGACGTTGGATAAAAACAGCAAGAAATAGTCATTTTCATTAATAGGTCTCAAACAGTTTACGAAACAGCCATTATTATCTAAGCTTTACGCACATCCTCTCTGCAGACCCCTCTCTTCAGCATCTCTCCCAACGCCGCTCCCCGACAGCGGGAGCCGCACTTACACTAACACGGATCGCCACAAGCTCCTACACACCCCAGCTCTGAGTTCGGGCCGTGCGCCTCGGATCTCCCCGACATTACCATTCGCTTAAGAGGACACCGCTCCTTCCTCCTCGGGAGACTTGGGGGGGCTCTTGGAGCGCGACCTGGACTTGGACTCCCTCTTGGACACGGGCGGCGGACTCCGGGACCGGGAGCGGGACCGGGAGCGCGAGCGAGACCTGGACACCGACGAGGACTTGGACTTGGACCTTCGCGCCGACCTGGACTTGGACGTGGACCGCGACCTCGAGCGAGTGCGGGAGCGAGACTTGGAGCGGCTGTAGCGGGAGCGACTGCGGGACCTGGAGCGGCTCCGACTCCGGGAACGGCTGCGGCGGCGCCGCCGAGGGCTGCGGGCGGACGGGCCGGGCGTCAGGGAGGCCATCGGGGCTCGAGGGCCGCGCCCCGCCCGCGTGCTGCGCCCGCCCCGCCGCCATTACCGCGCCGCCCGCCGCCCGGGCGCCATTTCCCCCGCCGCGGCCCCGAGCCCGCCCGCCGCCGCCACGTGTCCACGCGAACCTTTGTGCCCCCCGCCCGCGCCCCCCGGCCCGCTCACCTGCGGCTCCGGCGTCCGTAGCCGCCGCCCCCGTACCGGCGGGGCGGCGGGCCCCGGCGGCTATGGTGCGAGTCGGGGGGTCGGCCGTAGCGCGCCATCTGCACCCGCAGCTCGCGGCCGTCCAGCACCGCCCCGTCCATGGCGTCCATGGCGTCCTCGGCGTCGCGCTTGTCGTGAAAGCGGACGAAGGCGAAGCCGCGGGACTCCTTGGTGTAGCGGTCCCGCGGGATGTACACATCGCCGACGCGCCCGTACTTCTCGAACACGCGCCTCAGGGTGTCGGGCGAGGTGCGGTAGGTCAGGTTGTCCACCTTGAGGGAGGTCATGCCCTCCACATCGGGAGGCGGGCGACCGTAACTCATGGCCCTGGAGAGCCGGCCGGGGGCCGCGACTGCGCGCCGAAAACTAACGCCCTGGGCGGGCCCGCGCGCTCGGCTGAGGCGGCGGTTTCCTCACACTCGGCCGGCTCGACGCCGCGCCGCGCCTCTGGCAGTTGGCTTCCGCGTGGAAACGCTGGGCGAGGCCGGACGGGTTTAGGGGCAAACAAGAGGAAACTCGACCCCACCAAAGAAACAACTGGGCGGGCGGCCGGCCCTAGCGCCCGTTTATATCCCTCCTCACAAAATGGCGCCCGCGCCACCCGGAAATGAATCCCCTGATTGGCTCGCCCCTCCCCGCCCCGCTACGCCGCGGCCACGCGCCCCACCCCTGTCCGACGCGCCTGCGCAGAGTCCGGCGGGCGGGCCGAAAAGCGCGGAGTCACTGTTGCTGGGAGGGGGGAGCGGAATTTTCGGGCAGTTGGAAAGCCCGCGAAAAGCTCTTTCCGGCTGCGAGGCCGTACGGGCGTTCTCCCGCAAGAGGAACAGGAAGCGCTCCCCTTCCAGGCCACGCCTTCTTTTCATGCCAATATCCGAGCCCCACGCCCCTTTTCTGCTCGGACCTCCGCAGGAGGTTCCCGCTTCTATCAGAGGGAGTACTTCTCCTTCTCCCCCCGTTTGCCCCGCGGTCCCCGGCCTTCTCAGACCCCGCTACAACGTCTCCGGGTTCCCTCCCGCAGTTCCCGATTTCTTGGTGGGGTTCCGCTTTGAAGCTCCTCCTTCGGGGGGGCGCGCGGGTTCGGCGCCCCTCCCCTCCTTACGGCGCGCCTGCGCGTCTCGGGCTGTACAGGACTACATTTCCCAGAGGGCCGAGCGGCCGGCCGAGGCTGCGGTCAGGTGACCGGGTCGCCTGACCCGCGGTGAGTCAGGGCCGGGCGGGCGGGGCCGCGCCGGCCGCTGCACCTCGGTCTTGGCGGGTGATCCCCCTTGCTGGCCCCTCAACCTGAGCCACGGCATTATTGGCGCCTCTCCGGGGTCGGGCCCTTCTCTGCTCGTATCGGCTCAAAGGAATGTCCTGACTGCCCGCGGGGAGAACCTCACTCTGGCCCGCGATTCGGATCCAAGAACTGGAAGTTGACAGCTTGGCAGCCTTGCTCCCGGATCGGCCTCCTCTTCTCACCATCTCATTTCCTTCCCCAGGATTGTCAGTGGGTTCGCCCCGAGGAGAGCTGACCGCCCTGGGCCGCTGCGGACCCCCGGCCACGTTGAGCCACAATGTCCCCGGAATCTAAAAAGCTCTTCAACATTATAATTTTAGGAGTTGCCTTTATGTTTATGTTCACCGCCTTTCAAACTTGTGGAAATGTGGCGGTGAGTCGGGATCTGTTCCTCCTCTGACGTGCCTCGTAACGCATTCCGAAAATGATAATAAACAGTAATTGTGCCGGACAGCGCGCTTAAGTTGCACCTTCCATTTCCCCACCGACCCTTCCTCGTTTTTGATGCCTCAGGTCAATTTCGTGTGTCAGACGTTTCTTGCTAATATTGCACCGGGATGGGGGAGTTAAACCGTGCGGCTCATTCCTCTGGTTGACCTGGGGGTTGTACGTTGACCTGTTATTTCTTGTGTGTGTGAAGGGCTCCATTAGTCGTGGGAGAATTGAGGAGAAAAGAACCCCCCGGCATAGCCTCAGCTGATCTTTCCCCCCCTTCCCTGTCCTCGGTTTGCTTTTTCCTGTTCTGCAGTCCTTCTTGTCTCCTAGTTGACTTTCAACATGAAGTACTGAGTATCTTGAGTTTTACTTTACCGGGGGCTTAGTTTTCAGTTCTTGGAGACAAACTTCGGTGGGGATGGGGAGGGAGACCGCGAAATGTTTTCATTGATTAGCTTTATCTTTCACGCAGCAAACTGTCATCAGGAGCTTAAATAGCACAGACTTTCACGGCAGTGGCTATACCAGGTATGGTACCCTGTGACTTTCCTTCCTATGTTACGATGGTTACCGAAATCTTACCAGAATCTCCGGCAATGGCTCTGTGATTGAATTCGAAGTGGTTGCTTTTTCTCTGTGTCTGGTCTGTTTGGGAGAACATAATAAAGATGGGGAGTTTAGGTTTCGTGTAGAATTAAATACTGGGTTTGAAATCCTGGTTTCATGGTTTAACACCGCATTACGTTAGGCAGGTTACTTCTGTGAGCCGTTTCCTCGCCTAGAAAATGGGTGTAAAGCTCTTGGCACAGCACCCGGCATTTAATAAACACTCAAGTGTTGCCGTAAACAGAGGATGTTTTATAAGATTCTTGAATCAGCCTTCCTGTCTTTGTCATTTTGTAATGATGAACATGCTGTCGTCAGGAGCTTTTAGATTTTTGTTAAGGTGTTTAGTCCCACTTTTACAGACAGAAAATAAAGTGAAAAGACCTTCATGAGTCACTAGTACTTTGTGATTGAAGCTGGGAGTGTAATGCACACATGGATATGAGCACTTGGATATAAACACGTACAGGTTCTTAATTTCTCTGCAATTAACCATTAGATGCTGACCAATATCCTCCCCTCCCCCCACAACTCACCTTATTTGCTTATTCCCTATGCTAAACCTGATCTTACACATGATGTTTGAGAATAATGGGGCGCTAATGTCTGTTTTTTTAAGTGATTAACAATACCACAGTTTTTACTTTGTCTTTCATTTCCAGAGAAACTTAACTGTTTGAAAGGATCATAAAAGTCACAGAATAATTTACTTTGGGTTTGTAGATAGTGTCTGGGGAATGAATTCAGGACCCTCAAGATGGTTTTATCACACTGCTGCACACGTGTGTTCTAGGGCTGGATCTATAGTAGCCGAATAATGTTCAAGTGAGACGATTAGATTGAGTTAAATAAGTTCTGGTTTAAGTGAGTGAGAACTCTGTGCTTGTTGGTCATAACCATGAAATTTCATGTAGTTGCCAGGAGCTGTAAACTAAGTTTGTAGAGCAGACTGGTTGACGAGGGCTTCTGGAGCGAGATACCAGGGATGGGATTCTGGCTTCCCTATTCCCCAGCTATCTAGCTGGACTTCTGGCAAGTAACTGAACCCCTCCATGTTTCAGTTTTCTTTTCTGTAGAGTGAGGATACTAATAATACTTTATAGAGCTGTCAGATTTAATAAAGAAAACATCCATAAAACACTTGGTTCGATGTCTGTTACGTGTTACATGTTAGCTGTTTTTTATATGTTACCATTCCATTAAAAGCATATTGTCCAAGGCAGGCTGAGTCAAAGGGAAAGCTGATGGGACTTCAAGATTCTGGGTACGTGAAAACCTCACTGTAGCATTCAGCTTAATGACAGAATTATCGTTAAGTTCAACTAGAGAAATGAAGGTTTGGGGCAAAAAAATCTATAGGTTCTAAGCAGATTTGAAAAAACGCACTTTTGAGACAGTGATTCAAGGGTTTTGTTTTTCCCTTTTATGTGTTGTGTGTACAGCATGGCAATTATTTATGGCGTGTTCTCCGCTTCAAATTTGATTACCCCATCGGTGGTTGCCGTTATAGGACCTCAGCTCTCTATGTTTGCGAGTGGTTTATTTTACAGGTGAGTAGTGTGATTTTCTTTCATTTAATCCAAACTCCCTCAGCACCTTCCAAGCACGTAGTAAACTTTTCACAAGAAACTGCTGACCTGGTGGTGCGTGGCTGGTTCAGTCAGAAAAGGCATGTGACAGTCGATTTCCGAGTTGTAGGTTCAAGCCGCACACTGGGTGCAGAGATTACTTAAAAAAAAATTTTTTTTGTTTGCCTACTTGGATTGAATAGCTTACAGGCAGTATTTTAGGGATTTGGTTCTTTTCTTGATGCCCAGAGATGCCTTGTTGTTTGAATGTGATGGTATGTGTACGCACTTGCTTTCACTTTACTAGTCATAAAAGTAGTATCCCCACATCTCTTTCTGTGAAGCTGGAAAGAACTTCCTGTCAAATACTCTTATTTTATATCACGTTGATTAACAGGAATTCAGCCGAGAGAACTAAGCTTTTCTTCTGGGTTGTAGAACTCCAGTCCCAGCACAAGCTGAGCTATTGGCAAAGGCCAATTGCAAACCCTCGTTCAGTGTCTGACCCAATTTGAAATAATACGTTAAGAAACGAGTAGGTCACATTTGTCCCTTTTTTCCCAATGCTGGGGAAGTCCTTTACAGGTTGACCTTTTTTTTTTTTCTTTAGGATTATTTATTTATTTATTTGACAGAGAGAGAGAGAGAGATCACAAGCAGGCAGAGAGGCAGGCAGAAAGAGAAGGGGAAGCAGGCTCCCTGCCGAGCAGAGAGCTCCATGCAGGGCTGGAACCCAGGACCCTGGGATCATGACCTGAGCCAAAGGCAGAGGCTTAACCCACTGAGCCACCCAGGCGCCCCCCAGGTTGACTTTTAAAACAAGAGAATCCTCAGAACTGATTCCTAGAAGGCATAATTGGCATTCTCTATGCGGTATTGTTTGACCGTAATGCGTTGACCTGTTACATTTTAGCATGTACATTGCCGTTTTTATCCAGCCTCTCCCGTGGTCGTTCTACACAGCCTCTGTTTTCATTGGAATTGCAGCTGCCGGTAAGTATCTTGATGTTTATTTTCTCTGTCTTCTGGGATTTATTTAAGCGTATCATGTGTTTCGTGGGGGAAGAAGCCAAGTGATCTCATTACCTTGACAAACTTTTGGTTTGAATTTCAGTGCTTTGGACAGCACAAGGAAATTGCCTGACAATAAATTCAGATGAGCATACTATTGGGAGAAACAGTGGAATTTTCTGGGCACTCTTACAATCTAGGTAATAATCCTCTTGGAGCTCAGTCTTTCCTTTAATTCTTGTCTCACCATTTTTTTAGATCTTGTGTTGCAAATTGCATCCTTCCATGTTCCAGGACCTGACTTCCTAGCTACGTGTGCTACGGATTTAACGTTTTATAGAATTGTGTGAAAGGCATGCACCCACCTCATCGGCACTCATGATTAGTAAAGAGAAAATCATGTTAACCGTAATGTATTTAGCATCTGCTATATTTCAGGCAGGGACCGTTGGCTTCCTTAGTAAATCTCAGTAATCCTCACCACCTCAGGAGACCAGAAGGTATTATCTGTGTTCTACAGATGAGAAAACAGGCTTAAAAGTGAAGTAACTGATCTGATTTAAACCATCCTTATCTGGATTCCAAAGACCACATCCTTCCCGCTGAGCAGCTCCTGATAACACGAACAAATATATTAAAATTCAAAAATGAGGGGCACCTGGCTGGCTCAGTCATGGGGGGGGGCATATGGCTCTTGATCTCAGGGTCATGAGTTGGAGCCACACGTTGGGTGTGTAGTGAGTACTTAAAAACAAATGAATTTTTAAAGATTTGAAAGTGAGACTGATTATATCAGTGCTGAACGATCTAGCATGTTATATATTTCCTAAGTAAAAAAGCAAAAATGGTCATTCTGTTGGGGAATCTGTCCTGAGGCTTTACCCTCATGGTTATTGCCTAAAATCGTGGTGTTGATAAGTCTTCATAAATACAGATGTTTAGTTGTAAGGGGGTGTGTATTAAGAAACCGAAGTGTAAGTGAATGATTCCTTCTCTGGGAAAGTATGCTAAAGTGTCTGATTAGATGCAGGTAACTGAATCGTGGGCCCCCCCACGCCTCACCATAGATTCTTTAAAACAGAGAATTGGAGAAGTAGCATAAGCTTGTTTCCAAGTAGTCATTTCCAGAGTTCCAGTAGATCACGTGTTTCCGAGAGAGTCGGGCCTTTGAAGAGCAGCTCTGATTCAGGTCAGGTGGAAGGAGACTGAATTCCATCTGGGTCAGTTAGTTTTTCAGAAGGAGTCAGGGCGGACTTGATACTCTTAAATGATCCAGGGCAGGTCGATACTGTTAAAATTATATATGCTTTAAAAAAACTTTTTCTCTCTCTCTTTTTAACAAATAATGGAAAAAATGCTTTAAAAACTATAAATATGGAAATAAATCCTCAACATGCTGTCCTCCCTTTTCTTCCCCCAGCTTGTTCTTTGGAAACCTCTACATATATTTTGCTTGGCAAGGGAAAACTCAAATATCAGGTTTGTGCTTTTTGCTTTGCTTTACGCACACGTTTGAAGACGAAGAATAATTTCACAAAAAGATCCATTATTGCTCTGTTCACATTGTGCTAATGAATTTTGCTGCCTTAAGTCCTCTCAGATTTTAGTCTTTAGTCACTTTTTTCCTTATATTACTTTTTTCCATTTTATAATTAAAAAAATTTTTTATAAACATATAATGTATTATTAGCCCCAGGGGTACCGGTCTGTGAATTGCTAGGTTTGTACACTTTAGCATTTCCTCATATTATTAAGCTAGGATTTTAGTTTTTGACTCCGCTTTGAGCAGCAGCTCAAGGTATAGGGGAAGCTCATGCCGTGTACAAGCTTACCAGTCGCTTGTTAGACTTTTGAACCCTTGTTTTGTCTGTGCACTTCTTTGGTTAAAAGAATATGATTAATTTCTTGTGCCATTTTTCTTTTGGCTTAGTAGTACTTTAACTGAAAGACAAAGGTAGAGGTCTTCTGTTGAGTTTCTTGTCTGAGATTTTCACTAATGCAGTAGAGTAAACACGTAACAAGGAAATGTTTGGATGGTTGTAAACACCACACTGACTCGAACTGTTTGCATGTGCTATCTGCTTTCTTCTTTCTTTTTTCTCTAGAGAGTGACCGAAGAACAGTGTTTATTGCCCTGACAGTGATTAGCCTTGTGGGGACAGTTCTTTTCTTTCTCATTCGGCAGCCAGATTCTGAAAATGTCCTGGGAGAAGATGAGTCTTCTGATGACCAGGACCTGGAAGTCAACGAGTAAGAAGTTGGCAATGTTCCTTTTTATTTGAAAATACATTCTGAGTGGTTGTAGTTTAGAGATTCCCAACCTTTTTTTCCTTTTTTAAAAGATTTTATTTATTTATTTGACAGAGAGAGAGATCACAAGCAGGCAGAGAGGCAGGCAGAGAGAGAGAGGAGGAAGCAGGCTCCCCACTGAGCAGAGAGCCCGATGCGGGGCTCGATCCCAGGACCTGAGATCATGACCTGAGCGGAAGGCAGAGGCTTTAACCCACTGAGCCACCCAGGCGCCCCTTCCCAACCTTTTCAGAGCCCTAATATCCAGTGTTGGGCAGTCAGGATGAAAAAATTTCATTTATTTATTTTTTATTATGTATGTATCTATGTATGTACTTTCTTTAAGTAGGTGACACACCCAGTGTGGGGCTACAACCCTGAGATCGAGAGGCACAGGCTCAGGGCCCCTGGGTGGCTTGGTCATTTAAATGTCCATCTCTTGATTTCAGTTCGGGTCATGATCTCAGGGTCCTGGGATTGAGCCCCACCTTGGGCTCTGCACCCAGCAGGGAGTGGGGAGTCCGCTGAAGATTCTGTCCCTCTCCCTTTACCCACCCCTCTCAGGCACCTGCTTGATCCCACATGTGCTTTCTCTCTCTCTCTCTCTCTCTCAAATAAAATCTTAAAAAGAGAAAGAAAAAAGAAACAGTTGCAGACTCCACTGACTGGGCCAGCCAGGCGGCCCAGAGGAAAGGGTTTTAAAGCCAATCAGAAGAGAAGGAAGACAAAGGGGGAGCTGTGGGGAGTCAGAAGGGAAAGGAAAGGAGAGGCAGGGAAACGTTTACAGGGGATTTGAGTCAATCCCAGGTTGTGGCTGACAAGTTGTCTGACCCTCAACAGTAGCCATAATCCTTTTCTTTCTCTGGGCCTCTGTTCCCTTTCAATTCAGCTGGCATCCCGTGTTTTAATGTACAAAGACGTGCATTTCTAAAGTTAAATGGAAGACAGTCTTTGCCCTCTGTTACGGTTTCTCTGACCCGGCCCCCAAATTTCCCTTTTCCTGTGGTACGTGGATGTGGCAGGGCCATGGACGGTCGTCCTTGATGATCCTCAGTCACACCCACCCTCCTGCACACACGGCCGGGTTTTTGCACTGACCTGCACATGCGCTTCTCCCCAAAGGAGTCCAAATGGGGAAACAGGTGTATAGCCCTGTGTTTTCCTAAAAACTGTAATTGCCTTGTGCCGTTTGAATTTTTAGTAAAACTACAACATCACAGACTATTTCTTTGCAGGTATTATCCAGGTTGGAGGAAAGGGAAATGAGAAATCTTTGCCAGTCTCATTCTGCTTTGTTTCTGAATCAGTAAATCATAAAGATTACTTTATGGCGTGTTATCTCTTGTTAGAACGCTGGCACTGAGCGTTCTGTGCTGCCTTGTTAATCCCAAAAAGGCCTAAAATTCTCCGGTCAGAGGATCACTAAGCATTCAAAATTTCACTAAGTTTGTTTAAAGCAAAAGAGAGGGGCACCCGGGTGGCTCAGTCGGTTAAGCGTCTCCCTTTAGCTCAGGTCATGATCCCAGGGTCCTGGGATTGAGCCCCACATCAGGCTCTCTACTCAGTGGGGAGGGAGCCTGCTTCTCCCTCTCCCTCTGCTGCTCCCCCTGCTTGTGTTCTCTCTCTCTGTCCTCATACATAAATAAACAAAATATTTAAAAAAATAATAATAAAGCAAAGAAGAGTCACCTTTGGTTTGAATATGTATGTACTTATGGGTGTATATTTCCGGTCCATATACGTAATGTCAACTATGTGTATATATTTTTAATCATAAGCTAACAGATGTTGCAGAAGGATTCTGTGAAGGTGAATACCACAGATTGAGCAGAAACTAAAACCCCGGTTCGTTTAGCCAGCGTCCAGTGTGGGTGCCGTACAGATAGATACAGGCCTTCCCTGTTCTCAGGGAATTTGTGGACAGAGGATCGTGTAACTGCTGGGATGCGGTGCTGAGGAAGGAGTTTTGCTTAGTCCTTTCAGCATTTTTGTCTCCCACACTTAAAGCTTTCTTGTCTTTATAAGGAGCACAGACCCTGCGCCAGTCCCCTTCTAAAGCTGAGGGGCACAGCAGTGATAAGTCCCTGCTCTTGCGTGGCTTAATTTTAGAGGGGGTGTAGATGGTCCTGGTGTAAAACCACAACGTGCGTGCGAAGAAGGCAGTGTATGGGGGAGATGCTGGAGGGCCGGGTGGCTCCCTGAGGCCTGACCGGTGAGGAGGGAGGATCAGCTGATGGCCACCACCAAGGCCAGGTGGTGGGAAGGGTGCGGTGGGTGCCAGGGCTGCAGGGAGGCACAGGGAGGGGTGGAAGTGGGAGTGTCTGCGGTGGGCAGGGAGTCAATCCTGGAAGGCTGAGCAGGTTCTGTTCTCGGTGTGACTGGAAGCCATTGAAGAGGGGAGGTGCCCAGGTGGCTTAGCTGAGCATCCGTCTCTTGATTTCGGGCTCAGGTCATGATTTCAGGGTCCTGAGATCAAGCCCAATGTCAGGCTCTGCTCTCAGCAGGGTTGGGGGGGGTGTCTGCTTAAGAGTCTCTCTCCGTCTGCCCCAACCTGCCTCAAAAAAAAAAAAAAAAAAAAAAGCCATTGAAGGAAAAAGTAGGATCTGATTTTAAAGGATTCCACTAAACTCCTTACAGAAGATGATTTGAGGACGCAAAACGGTAGCTCAACCTGAGTCGTCCCCTTATGCGTAATTGGCACGCGTGAAGCCCTGTGAGCTGGGCGACCTCTAGGAATTCCTTCATTGGCGGTCGCCTCTCTGGCCTCCCTCCTCCCCTTCCTCCCTGTGGTCTGTATCTGAGTGTCTGTTCCAGGCACTGTCCGGAGGGTGTTTCGTTGAACAAACAGAGAGAGGTTCGTGCATTCACGGAGCTTTCTAGTAGGTGAGAGAGAAAAGAAGTAGGAATCTTTTTAAAAAACAGTTTTTATTGAGATATAATTCACATGCTGTGCAGTTTACCCATTTAGAGTGTACGGTTCAGAGGTGCCTGGGTGGCTCAGTTGGTTAAGTGTCAGACTCTTTTTTTTTTTTTTTAATATTTTATTTGTTTATTTGACAGAGATCACAAGTAGGCAGAGAGGCAGGCAGAGAGAGAGGGGGAAACAGGCTCTCCGCTGAGCAGAGCGCCCGATGCGGGGCTCGATCCCAGGACCCTGAGATCATGACCTGAGCTGAAGGCAGAGGCTTTAACCCACTGAGCCACCCAGGCGCCCCAAGTGTCAGACTCTTGATTTTGGCTACACGGTCTCATTAAATCGTTCCAGCGAAGTGGTGGCGCCCCTGTTTTATAAACGGGGAAGTGAAACTTGGAGGCAAGGAATAACTATCTAACACTATACGAGGAAGAAGGGGCAAACCCAGCGCAGACCCTGCAGCCCACGTTTCTGACCCCCAGCTTCTCCCGCACCCGGCTGGCAGCCCAGGGGCTGGTGTTGCTTTTGAAGAGTTTTCACGCCGCACAACTTAGTTTTGAAGGAGTCAGAGTGGAGGGAAATCGAGTTCTTTCAAGGGGTTTTTATCGTATGGGAACAGCAGGGTGGAGGAGAGTTCTGTCCTGCCTGAAGTAGCCTTTCTGAGAAGGACACGCGGGGATGTGTGCTTCCAGCTTAGTTGGAGGGAATTGTGTTCAGCTGTTAATAAAGGGTCACCCAGGGAGCCCTTGTTCTCTGAGGCAAGGATGGGGTCCCGGAGGGACTCCCGGAGCAAGGAGCATCCCGGGCAACGGCGGTGTTTGCCAGACCACGTAGAGGACGGAGCTCTGACAAACATCCATGAAAATATGATAGCATTTTGGTTCTCTGTTCAGTTTTCAGGGGAAAACGCTTTGAAATTTTGTTTTATTTTTCCAGGTCTGCCCAGAGCACTATGGGAAAAGCAGTCGATGCATTCAGTAAGTATTTTCTGTGTCTGAAATACAAGAGCTGTTTGGGAACAGCCACAACATCTGCCTTTCCCCCTTTCCCTGGTGGCTTTGGATTGACGATCCTGCAGTGTTTTCGTTTCTCCAGGTATGCGGCTCCGCAGTCCGGTCGTCTTCTCGGCGTCTCTGTAACTGGGGGTGTGCGGGATGGACGGGAGCCCGACTGCCCGGCCTGGTGCCGTGCAAGGGACACGCGGGGAGGTGCGGATTGCTCATGGACTGGCGCTTTACAAGGCAGTGAGGACACACAGACCATCTCCTCAGAACCGAGTCTGGGAGAACAGTTGGGCTCGACTGCAGGGGGCTCTTCCCTCCATGATCATTTTGTGTTATTCTGAAGGTGTGTATCCCTAGAACACGCACCTACCATTCTCTGCATTTTATAGAAGAGAGAATCGAGGCTTAGAGAAATTATCTACCCAAGGTCAGATAGCTAGGACATTGCTGAGCCTAAACTGTGTCACAGGCAAAGCCAGTGAGTCCCATAACGGCCATCTTGTGGTTCCTTCAGAAACCGGCACACATGGCTTCCGGTTCTCGTAAGGCCTGATGGGGCCAGTTCTCTGCTTCTGCCTGTAGCTCTCTCAGCCTCTTTGTCTCCCAAGGAGAGAGAATCTGACCGCTGTCTAGTGGGGAACAGCCTTTTAGGGCCCGTGTTGTTTCAGTTAAGTCCTTCGGCCTTATTCGCTCTGTGCTTGTGGGGAGCCTACAGGTTGCCTTGGGCTCGGATGCAAATTCTTCATCTAATCAGCCATGGCCTGAGTCAGAGGATACAAAGCACCCAACTTCTAGCCAAGAATTCCTGTGGTCTCCTTTTTTAGAAAAGGCTATGGGTGTGGTAGTCTGAGTCTCGAATACATAGCATCTTATCCTTTGGGCTATTTAATCAGGCTTCTGTTACACGTATTTCTCATGTTTCAGGAACAGCTTCTTTTTTTTTTTTTTAAGATTTTATTTGTTTTTGAGAGAGAGAAGGAGAGAGAGCACGAGCCGGTTGAGGGACAGAGGGAGAAGCAGACTCCCTGCTGAGCAGGGAGCCCCACATGGAATTCGATCCCAGGACCCTGGGGTCAAGAGCTGGGCTGAAGGCAGATGGTTAACCAACTGAGCCATCCAGGTGCCCCCTCAGGAACACATTCTTAATGATATGCTGTAATTAAAAAGGATGCAGCCTGACTGTCCCCCAGCAAGACGGGAGGTCACCACAGTCAAAGGTCTGGCTTTCAGCTTTTCGAGCCTAGAAACTTGTTTGTCACAAGGCCCTTTATTGATCAGAGGGACCAGACGGGAAAGGACTCAACCTAACCAAACCCATGGAAATCTCAATTTAACCATTTTTTTTTAAGATTAAAAAAAAAATTTTTTTTAAGATTTTGTTTATTTATTAGAGAGAGAACAGGCAGAGGGAGAAGCAAACTCCCCACTGAGCAGAGACCCTGATGCAGGACTCGATCCCAGGACCGTGGGATCATGACCTGAGCCAAAGGCAGTCGCTTAACCAACTGAGCCACCCAGGTGCCCCTCGATTTAACCATATATGATGGCATTTAATATTTTTTACTGAGTCCTTTCATAGATATTCATTTCTTATTATTCCCTTCTTGGCCTAGAAAGCCACATTGGCTTATTGGTGAGCCATGGAGTCAAGAAAAAGGGAGATCGATGACCCCCAGGTTTATGGAATGGTCCATCCAGCCTTGGTGAGGCTTGATACGGCCTCTCTGCACCATTATGGAACCTGCTCTCCCTGGCTGCTGTTGATAGTAACCGGATTCAGTATGTCCTTCCTCAATGTACAGACCTCGCCTCAACTTCTCTGTCATTAGAATGGGCACTAATACAACGGGGGCCACGCAGTTTCACCACGGAACTAGTTGGTTGCTCGGGAGGGTGCAGGAGTGATGGGATGTTGAGCTGTCTCGTTTGAATGGGGAGAGGGAAGGAGCAGCCAAAAAGGTAAGGGGCGTGTGAGGTGTTACAGGGCAGGCAGATTTAGGAGCTGGTTGCTGGGCCCTGGGGAGCAATGGGAGGTAATGACATAGCAAGGAAGTCAAAGAGAAGACAGGAAGGAAGAAGACTGTCCAAGCTTTAAGTAATCTGTCTGTCTGGGGCGGGGGGCGGCATGGGGGGCTGTGTTTCATTTATTCTCAATCATCACATTCCCTCTGTTGACGCTGTGACGCGTGTTGTACAGGAAGGGCTCCTGGTTATCTGAAAAGCACTGCATTCCTCAACCGAGTGTGTATGCTTCATGGGTTTCTAGAAAGTTCTTTAAAATTTATTTCTAGTCTTGAAGCAATCCTAAAGTCGATCTGGAAGAATAAATCAGAAGGGCCCAGGAACTTTTTTTTTTTTTTTTTGACAGAGATCACAAGTAGGCAGAGAGAGGAAGGGAAGCAGGCTCCCCACTGAGCGGAGAGCCCGATGCGGGGCTTGATCCCTGGACCCTGAGATCATGACCTGAGCCGAAGGCAGAGGCTTTAACCCACTGAGCCACCCAGGCGCCCCAGGGCCCAGGAACTTTTTGAAAAGGAGAAGGACTTTCCCTAATGAATATTAAAGTCGACTGTGAGTTCATTTGAACACTTTGGAATAGAAAGAGCCGTGGAACTGGATTCTAGAATCAGGCCCACGTCCACAGTACAGTAAACACAATGAAAGACTTAAATAAGCAAAGTTAAGGAGCGGGATGTGTAGGAAAATGGACTCAAATGTCGTATCTCCTCGCATTCCAGATGGGTGCAACGTAGAGATGAAACTAGAAAAGTAACTGAAGAAACTTCTAAGCAGGTCACTCAGACGATAAGGGAAAAGAATGCCCTTTCGTTGCTTAAACTGTAAAACTTTGTCAAAGCAACTTAATAGAGCTAAAATGGCAGGGAAGGTAATTTGCTTGTGTCTAAGAAATACAGGTTTGAAAGTTTTCCATCAAATTTCAAAAGATAAAAAATTAATTGTCCGTGTTAGGGGGAGTAGGTGTTTATATGCATGAGACCGCCTTGCTGATGGGAATCTGTATTTGTGTTATTTTCTGAAGAGCCATTAGTCAGCAGGTTATCAGAAGCCTTCAAATGTGTGTGCCTTTACACCAGCAATTCTACTAATAGGATTATCCTCAGCAAATAATTTAAGAATTTTTGTCAAGATTTAATGGCTAGGATGTCTCTATGAGGGAGAAACTGAAAGTAATTGAAATATTTCTCTACAAGGCCTCAGTGCCTCGGTACGGTAGATTATCTTGGCCATTCAAATGAGCTCGATGATGTTAGAACATATTTGCTCTTTTATGTGAAAACAAATTTTAAAATCGTGCATGTAATGAAATTTGTTTCTGTCGAACATTTTTTTTAAGTCTGGAAGGGGATCCATTAAGCTCTTAGGTGGTATTTTTTTCTCCTAATAGAACAGGTTTATTGAATATAATTCACATGCTGTCTGATCACCCATTTAAAGTAGACAGTTGAGTGGCCTTTAGTACATTCACGGGGTTGTTCATCTGTCACCACAGTCAGTTCTAAGACCTATTCCTCACCGCGGAAGGAACTTCTGTCCCCATCAGCATTCACTCCCCATATCCTCCCCACCTCTCCCATCCCTCACCCCCGGTACCCGTTAATGCACTTTCTCTCTCTGGACTTGCCTATCCTGGAGGTTATTTCGCATACATAGAGTCGGACTCTGTGTGCTCTTCTGTGACCTGTTTCTCGGTTTGGGTTTTACTTCCAATCATGGTTTCGAGGCTCATCTGTGTTCTAGCGTGTTCTGCAGATGGGTTGTTTGTAGGCATCATGAATAATGCTGCTGTGAACATCTGTGGACAGGTTTTTTGGTTTGGTTTGGTTTTAAAGATTTTATTTATTTGAGAGAGAGAACGGGCATGAGGAGGGAAGGTCTGGACAAGGAGACCCCTGACGGAGCAGGGACACCCTCCCCCACCATGCAGGACTTGATGCCGGGACTCCAGGATCATGACCCGAGCTAAGGCAGTCAGTCAACCAACTGAGCCACCCAGGCGTCCTGTGCATGGGTTTTTGTATGGCTGTACGTCTGCACATCTCCATAGGCTCCTAGGAGCCGCAGGATTGCTGGGTGCTGTGGTCGCCATGGTTCACCTTCCGGGAACCAGCAGATGTCGTCTGGAGTGGCTGCACCATTTTACGGTCCCATCAGCCGTATCTGAAGGTTCCAGTTTCTCCAGGTTCTCCACTTCCTTGAACTCTTACCTGTCTTTCGGAGGATAGCTGTCCCTGTGGGTGTAAAGTGGCGTCTCGTGGTTTTGATTGGCATTTCCCGAATGGCTAAGGACGTGGAACCTATTTTCACATGCTCGTGGGGCATTTGCATTGCATCTCGGGAGACCTGTCTGCTCAGGTCCTTTGCCCGTTTTTTATGAGTTCTTTTTTTATTGCCGAGTTGTAAAAATTCTTCTCATACCCTTGATAAAAGTCTCTCATACATGATTTGCAAATCTTTTCTCCTGTTTCTTAGGTTGACTTTTCATTTTCTCAGTGGTATCTCTTAAAGCTCAAAAGTTCTGAATTTTTGATGATGGCTGATGATTTATCCATTTTATCTTTTGCGTGTGTTTTTGGGGTCCTAAGGTTTTGACTGGCCCGGGTCACAGAGATTTGCTCCTGTGTTTTCTTCTAAGACTTTTATAGTCTCAGCTCTGACATTGAGGTCTGGGATCTCTTCTAAGTTCCTTGTTGTGTGTGTTGTGAGGTGGGCGTCCAACCTCAGTCCTCTGCATATGGCCACCTGCTTGTCCCACTGAAAAGACTGTTGTTCTTTACCCCCTGGGTTGTGCTGGGGCCCCTGTTGAAAATTGACGGTAAATGTGAGTGTTTATTTCTGGATGCACGTGTCTGTCCTTACACTGGTAGCTCGCTGTGCTGATGACTGTCAAGCTCTGAAGTTGGAAAGGGTGAGCCCTCCAGCTTTGTTCTTTTTCAAGATCATTTTGGCCATGGTGGGCCCCTTGAATTTCCATATGAATTTTAGGATCACTTTATCTATTTCTGTAAATGGATGATGTTGTATTGTTGTGTTTTTTTTTTGATGTTGTATTGTTTTTAATGCACTTCATTTTTTTAGAACTTTTTAGATTTTTTAAAAATTTATTTGCGAGGGAGAGTGTGCGAGAGAGAGAAGGAGAAGGGGGAGGGGCAAAGGGAGAAGGAGAAACAGACTCCCCACTGAGCAGTGTGCCCCACGTGGGGCCTGATCCCAGGATTCCAGGATCACCACCTGAGCTGAAAGCAGACACTTAACTGCCTGAGCCTCTGAGGCGTACCATTAGAGCTGTTTTAGGGTCACAACAAAATTGAGAAGGAGGAGAGTTCCACTATGCGCCTCATCCTCAGAGAGACCACCCGGGTGCCCCAGCGTTTTACAATTTTTTGTTAAATCTTCTGATTATTCAAAAGCAAACATGCTTTGCTAATGTCTTCTTTTTTTTTTAATTAAAAATACTGTTTTAGGGTCACCTGGGTGGCTCAGTGGGTTAAGCCTCTGCCTTCAGCTCAGGTCATGATATCAGGGTCCTGGGATTGAACCCCACATCGGGTTCTCCACTCAGCGGGGAGCCTGCTTCCTCCTCTCTCTCTGCCTGCCTCTCTGTCTACTTGTGATCTCTCTCTCTCTCTCTGTCAAATAAATAAATAAAATCTTTTAAAAAAATACTGTTCTAAACCTCGTATTGATCCTATATTTTTTCCTGGAAATGCATGAAAATGGTGACAATATCTTACTGCATTTAGTCTCTTTATATTTCCGTGAGATTTGAGAAAAAAGTATCTTGTTCTGCATGTGGTGAAATTCAGGACAGACTGTGTCTTGTGTAACTTTTGTAGGGAGCAGTTGAGTAAGAACTAAAATCTGGAGCCTCTGTTGGTTTAGGACTAGTTTAGATCAGTGACCTTAAGCTATGAGATGGGAGCAGGTTCAAAAAGCTGGTTAAAGTATGCAGTTTTTAGGGGCGCCTGGGTGGCTCAGTGGGTTAAGCCTCTTCTTTCGACTTAGGTCATGATCTCAGGGTCCTGGGATCGGACCCTGCTTCAGGCTCCCTGCTCAGCAGGGAGTCTGCTTCCGCACCCTCCCCCCTGTCCCCCTCTCCCCGTCTCCGCCTGCCTCTCTGCCTACTTGTGATCTCTCTCTGTCAAATAAATAAATAAAATCTTAAAAAAAATATATGCAGTTTCTAGACCTGCATTTCCCATTGCGGATCTCCACCACATTGAACAGCATGAAAGCAGACGTTAGAGTAGTCCTAAGCAAATACGCCGAACTAGCTCTTCGGTCCCCAGATCCAGAGAACTGAGAATCGCAGGAAGTGGTGTGGTAGCCTCAGTGCCGTCAGCAAACTCCCTGGGTGGCAGTTGTCATCTGGAGTCCAGTCTTCAAGCCGCTCTGCGCCCACTCCTTCCCCCGGGACGTTAGCGCCCTGCCGGCCATTGTCACCCTTAGCCCAACTTCACTCAAGTCTGTTGACGCAGTCTTGTTTTGGTTGATCCTGTTTCTTTTCTCCGTTCCATTGTTGCTTTTTTAGATTCAAGCTGGAGAATGTGTGGGGCAAAACAGCACTATAGGATGTAGCGAAGCAGGTGGAGAGAACGTTTTATTTACAGGGCGGATTAAGTTCATCCCTTCAGCATCTGAATCCTTGACCTTGGTCCCCCTGTATTTGTCTGCCGGCGTTACCGACAAGAGGTGTCTGGGTTGAGTAAGTGTTTTGGAATCTTGGGGCAATTAAAACTGCATTAAGCACTCCTGCATTGTTTTCTTTCTTACAGAAAAGTCTCTGAAGTTATGTGTCACCAAGGAGATGCTGCTCCTTAGTATTACGACTGCCTATACAGGTAATGGGACTGACAGGTAATGGGACTGACAGCGGTCTGGGTTTTCTGTGGCTGCGTCATGACCGTGAGGACTGAAAACAACCGCCACGTGATTCTTTCTCACAGCTCTCTGCACTGATGGGGCTCAGCTACATGATTCTTCTTCTTCTTCTTCTTTTTTTTAAAGATTTTATTTATTTATTTGACAAACAGAGATCACAAGCAGGAGAGAGGCAGGCAGAGAGAGAAGGAGAAGCAGGCTCCCCAAGGCAGGCAGAGAGAGGGAGAAGCAGGCTCCCCGCTGAGCAGAGAGCCCGATGCGGGGCTCGATCCCAGGACACTGGGATCATGACCTGAGCCGAAGGCAGAGGCTTTAACCCACTGAGCCACCCAGGCGCCCCTACATGATTCTTCTGATGGTCTTAATTGAGGTCTCTTCTGGGTGCTGGTAGAGGCAGCTGGGGCTGTAGCTTCTGGATAGTTTCCTTTGCGTATCTGAAGGGGTCAAATTCAAGGCTGAGTCTCTGTTCATGGTAGTCTCCATGGCTGCGTGACCCCCTCCCAAGTGATCCCTTCCTTCTCATCCTGCAGGAAGGCCAGATTGCTTAGGGGCTCCAAAAAGAGCAAAAGGAGAACCAGCCAGACTTTCTGAAGGCTTGAGCCCAGTGTCACTTGGACTGCGTTTCACTGGTGAAAGCATGTCGCAGGGCCAGCCCAAATTCAGCGTGGGAGGGTTCTACCGAAGGGTTGACCCCGGAAGGCATGGTTCATTGCAACCAGTGATTTTTTTTTTTTTTTTCATTTGACAGAGAGATCACAAGTAGGCAGAGAGAGAGGAAGGGAAGCAGGCTCCCTGCTGAGCAGAGAGCCTGATGCAGGGCTCGATCCCAGGACCCTGAGATCATGACCTGAGCCAAAGGCAGAGGCTTTAACCCACTGAGCCACCCAGGCGCCCCGCAACCAGTGATTTTAGGGCAAAATGGAGCTCTGCAGAAAATAACTGAGTAAATCCTTCTAACTTTGTATGGATTCGTATACTTTCTAATGAAATGGAATGAGCTCTGTGGTTTCTTGGCAGCTCCGGAGCTCTCTCAGATCTTCAGAATGCTAAGGAAATCGGTTTCCTTTTAAAAAGTGCTGTTATGTCGAGGTGCCTGGGTGGCTCAGTCGGTGAAGCATCTGCCTTCAGCTTAGGTCCTGGGATCAAGGGAGCTAGGGTTCTGTGCTCCGTGGGGAGTCTGCTTCTCCCTCTGCCCCTCCCTGTTCACACTTTTGTGCGTGTGCACTCTTTCTCTCTGAAATAAAATCTTTTAAAAAAAAGTGCTGCCGTGTTAAAAAAAAAAAAAAAGTTATAATGGGCCAATGTTACTTTTGCCTTTATTTACCATACAGGTATAAACATCTTTTTTTGAGAAATAGAATGAATGGCAAACATCTTTAAAATTCACTTGTTTTGGTAGCATTAAGGAATGAGGTCTTCTACTGATTGACCTTAATTTTTGTAGCCCTAATTTTTAAAACTTCCTTTTCTGGGAAAAAGAGTTGAATGAAGATATTTTGCCCTTAAGCAGAGGTGGACAGCATGCATTGGTTTTCCAAACCTACTTCTGGTTAACTTGGAGAGCAACTGATAAGGTCCCATGTGCTTTAAAAATCATGATTACAGACTTACATGTGTACCGTCCTCTGTCCATCCCATATCCACACAGGATCATTTTGTTTGTTTGTAAGATTAATTTATTTGAGAGAGAGCCTGCGTATGCATGCGTGTGCACACGCATGAGCAAGGGGAGGGGCGGAGGGAGAGAATCCACACGGAGCACCGAGCCCGTCCTGGGGCTCGATCCCACAGCCCTGAGACCATGACCTGACCTGAAATCAGGAGTCAGATGCTCAACAGACTGAGCACCCACCCGGGTGCCCCGAAGGACAGTTTCTTTCTCTCTCTCTCTCTCTCTCTTTTTTTTAAAGATTTTATTTATTTATTTGACAGAGAGACACAGCGAGAGAGGGAACAGAAGCAGGGGGAGTTGGAGAGGGGGAAGCAGGCTCCCTGCCGAGCAGAGAGCCCAACGCGGGGCTGGATCCCAGGACCCTGGGGATCATGACCTGAGCCGAAGGCAGACCCTAATGACTGAATCACCCAGTCACCCCCGAAGGACAGTTTCTTTTCTTTTTTTTTTTTTTTTTTAAGATTTTATTTATTTATTTGACAGACAGATCACAAGTAGGCAGAGAGGCAGGCAGAGGGAGAGGAGGAAGCAGGCTTCCTGCGGAGCAGAGAGCCCGATGCGGGACTCGATCCCAGGACCCTGGGATCATGACCTGAGCCGAAGGCAGAGGCTTTAACCCACTGAGCCACCCAGGCGCCCCCGAAGGACAGTTTCTAACAGAAGGTTTAAAGGGTTTGCTTATTTGAGTTGTGTATTCTTACCGGAAACACAGGGCAGCTGCCATCTTGTGGCTAATTCCGTTTCATCAGCCACGAAGCATAAGACCGCTCTGCTTGGGGGGAGTAGCGCATCAGGCTGAAGGAGTTTTACTGTGTCAGTGTGTAAAAGCTTACATACCACCAGCCGGGAAGAAGAACCAGGAATGGAGATTGTGACTGTGTAATTGAATCCGCTTTTTTCCTCAAGGTCTGGAATTGACTTTCTTCTCTGGTGTCTATGGAACGTGTATTGGTGCTGTAAATAAATTCGGAACGGAAGAGAAAAGCCTCATTGGACTTTCTGGCATTTTCATTGGCATTGGAGAAATCTTAGGTTGGTCTAAAAAAAAGTTCCTGTGTGAAATCAGTTTGTTGTCGTTATCATAGATATTGTAAGTTTACTTCACCTCTCTGTCCTTGAATTTTAATTTCCTTGCTTATTTTTACCCAGACAGGTGTGTCTTTGTTTTTTTTTTTTATTATCATTGTTCTAAGATAATCATGAGATGTTTGCCATCTAATCCCCTGTCAAAACCGTAAATAGGAAAGCTTGTAGTCTCTCTCAGCTTTTTCTCTTAAAATACTTAGGGAAAGTGTCTTCTGAATCTTGGACGCAAGGTGGATGCCCCGTGTGAGTCCCAGGTCCGCAGGCGACCTTCTTTCTGATGTGGCTGCAAGTTTGGAGGTTCCCGTGGGCCCCCAGGAAAATGCGATACGTGCTACTAAAGCTTATTACGAAGGATGCAGGTGAACAGGCAGGTGCAGAAGCACACGGGGCAGAGACCAGGAGGGTCCCGACTGCAGGAACCTCTGTCCCTGTACGGTACCCTCCCAGTACGTGGACGTGTTCCCCAGCCAACCAGGGTAGCTCTCCCAAACCTATCGCTTAGGGGTTTGTGCAGACATTTCATGACAGAGGAAGGGTTGATGAGATCATTGGCTAATGACAGTTGAACTCAATCTCCAACCGCTCTCCCCTGCCCCAGGCCTGGGGGTCGGGGCTGACGGTTCCAGTCCTCTAAGCATGTCTTGGTCCTGGCAACCAGCCCCCATCCTGAAGCTAGCTGCACCACCCCCCACCCCCTCAGGGATCACCTCATTTGTATAAACTCTGATGTGGTCAGAAGGGAGTAATGGAGAACAACCAGGAGACACATCTGACCCCAAGGACGTTCCCCGGGTTCTAGGAGCAGCTCTGTGCAAAGAAGCTGGGAGGAGGATGGACAAGGAAAAAGACCAATGTTTTTTTTCTGTAGCACAATAGGTATTCCTCTTAAAAATATTACTTATTTATTTGACAGAGAGAGATCACAAGTAGATAGGCAGGCGGAGAGAGAGAGAGGTGGAAGCAGGCTCCCCACTGAGCAGAGAGCCCGATGCGGGGCTCGATCCCAGGACCCTGAGAACACGACTTGAGCCGAAGGCAGTGGCCTAACCCACTGAGCCACCCAGGCGCCCCTTTCTAATGCTTTTTATTCGAATTCTAGTTAACGTACAATGTAATATTAGTTTCAGGTGTACGATGTAGTGACTGAACACTTCCATACCCCTCCCGGGGCCCGGCACGCCTGCGGGTATCCCTTGGTCAGCAAAGTGGGTTCCATGCCTGGAGTGGTGTGTTGGATATTGTCCTGTAAGAGGAACTTTCCAGTTTGTCGGACACTTACTATGTATCCATTGTATGAATAAGAGACTCCCTGCCCACCTGGAGCTTATGGCCGAGGGAAGAAGACAGACGCTAAAAACCCATAGGACCCTTGGAGCGGCCGGTGCTGATCAGCACGGCCGGGAGAGCAGAATTCTGTGGTTTCTGTTCCTTCCTTTACTGGGCACACCTCGATCCGAACCGGGTGTTTCTATGTATCTGAACATGTGGAATGCAATTAGGGTAATTGTCTTAATGTTTTTGCTCATTCTCATATCTGCGACAGTTCTGGGTTTTTAAATTTCTTTGTACAGCTTTATTGAACTACAACTCACGTGCTGTGTATATCACCCACTTACAGTGTACGGGTCAGTGTTTTTTAGGTACACTCGGGCTGTGAGTCATCCCTGCAGTCTAATTTTAGAAAACGTTTCTTGCCCTTCCCCAGACAACTGCTAATGTCCTTTCTCTATGGATTTGCTTATTCTGGACTTTTCATATGAATGGAATCACAGGATACATGGTCTCTTAACTCTGGCTTCTTTCATTTAGCATCATGTTCCCAAGGTTCCTCCACGTTCTAGCACATACCAGCAGCATCCTTTCTTATGACTAAATAATATTTAATTGTACGGATCTATCCCATTTTACCCAGCCGTTCGTCATTCCCTGGACATTTGGGTTGTTTCCACTTTTCGGCCAGTGTAATTAATGCTGCTGTGAACACATATGTACGGTTGCTGTGCGGATATATGTTTTCATTTCCCTTGGGTTCTGTAACTAGCACCGGAATCGTTGGGTCCTATGGCACCTACACATGTAACTGCTTTCTCTCCTCATGATGGGTCGTGTTTTCCTGCTGCTTTGTCTGGTCCCACTGGAGATACCAGACTTTGTGAACTCTGCCTGGTGGGAGCTGGATATTTTTGTATTCTTAAAAATACTCTTTTTTTAAAAAAAAAAAGATTTTATTTATTAATTTATTTGACAGAGAGAGGGAGAGAGCACAAGTAAGCAGAGTGGCAGGCAGAGAGAGAGGGAGAAGCAGGCTCTCTGCTGAGCAGGGAGCCTGATGCGGGGCTTGATCCCAGGACCCTGGGATCATGACCTGAGCTGAAGCAGACGCTTAACCAACTGAGCCACACAGGCACCCCTAAATATTCTTGAGCTTTGTTCTTGGGTGTGGTTCACTTACTTGGAAACAGTAGGACTCTTTCAGGGCTTTTAAGGTTTGTTGGACAGAACCAAAGCAGTGCTCAGACGCGGGCTAATTATTCCTCACTCTTGAGCGGAGACCCTTCTGTGCACACCCAGTGCCCGTGAGTCGTAAGATGTCCTGACTGGCTTGAGGGACAAGGCCCCCGGCCCAGGGCAGGGTCTTAATACATCTAATAGAGCTAACCCTTCTAGACGGTTCTTTTGCAGCTCTCTGCTAATTTACTCACAGCCTGTGCTGACCAGCACTTAGGGAAGGCTCAGAGGAACCCACTGTAGATCTTTCGAATTGTCTCTCTGTGCTTTTCTTTCTGATAGCCTGTTCTGGAACTCTGTAGCCACCTAGGTATCCCTCCACTCAGGGAGGGCTGTGGGCTCCACCTACGCCCCCCCACACCCCCCACCCCTGCAGCCCAGCCTAAGCTTCTCTCTAGACCAGCACCTGGGCAGTAGCGGGGCTCCCCTCCTTCGCTTCCTGTCTCAGAGATCACTGCCCTTTGTCGTCTGATGTTTCCTGCCTTCAGAATTACTGCATCGTATTTGTTGTCCATTTTTTTTTTCAGGCAGGGGCTGAATCCACTCCCTGTTACCCCCACTGACCTAGAAGTCCATTCTGATTCTTGAAATTTCTTCCATTGCAACGGTTATTTTTTATTTTTAATATTTGTGCTTGCTTCCCCTTGATTAAATTAGTTGTTGGTTGCTCTGTTTTCCTTATTTTTTTTCAAGGAACCAAAATTTTGATTTATTAATCTGGCCTTGTGTTTTTCTGTTTCTCTACTTCATTGGTTCTGTAGGTGGAAGCCTCTTTGGTCTGCTGAGCAAGAATAATCGTTTCGGTAGAAATCCAGTTGTGTTGTTGGGCATCCTGGTGCATTTTATAGCTTTTTATTTGATATTTCTCAACATGCCTGGGGATGCCCCTATTGCTCCCGTTGAAGGGACCGATAGCAGCGCTTACATCAAATCCAGGTATAGTGACTGTCATTTTTCTAGTAATTTAAGGAAGGATGGGAGGTGATGGTGGCTAGATGTTCTGAATGGAGCAGTTAATCATTTTCTGAAATTCTGTTTTCTTTATAAGGTCCTCTGGCAAATGTTGATTATTTTAAATAGGAGCTCATGGAGAATCCCAAGTTATTTTTGTAATTGTTGGTTTTAACCTTTCGGCCCACTAAATGCTTTTTATGATCTGTGAAAGAACATTCGAGTATCCGATGTGATCCTGTAGCTGCTCTCTGAGCAGTGAAGAACCGTGGGGAAGGGGCAGGCCATCCCGTTCATTCACAGCTGGTTATGTCCGTTTCGAGGATCTGACTTCCCTGCATTCAACTCAAATCCGTTATAGATGGAGACATTAATGCCCAGACACACCATCCGGGGGGGCCCTTGCCCAAACCCAGTGTCTGCTCCCAGATAGTTCATAGACCAGACTTGGCTTGGACTGTGCAAGTGACTGTGTTTGAGCATAAATTCTTACTTTGTAGCGTCCAGTGTTTATTTCTTCTTATTTCATAGTGTTTATGACTTGAAAGCGAAATGCTCCTGTAGGGGAATTGCTCTGACGTTGGAAAGAGCTCTAACACATACTGTTAAGAGTGCTTGTTCAAAATTAATTTTCCCATTTGTGCAGCAAAGAAGTCGCCATTTTCTGCAGTTTCCTGCTGGGCCTTGGGGACAGCTGCTTCAATACCCAGTTGCTTAGTATCTTGGGCTTCCTCTACTCCGAAGACAGTGCGCCGGCCTTCGCTGTCTTCAAGTTTGTGCAGGTGAGCTCCCCTTCCAGCGGGGCTGACCTGGGCTCCTTTTTTTTTTTTTTTTTTTAAAGTGCTTTAACATTGTTTTCTCGATGGTTCTGAAATGAGAGTCAGGGGTATCCTTTAAAGTATTTCTGATTGGACTGAGGAAGCAGCGACGGGGCGTGATTTTCTCCCCCCGCCGCTTGTAAAAAAGATTTGCTGTTCCGGTTTTAGTGCACAGATTAGAGGCTTAGGTACCAGAGTCCCTTTGTTCTGTAGACAAGCGCATTTCTGACTGGGTGTGTACGTTATTTTATTACTCAGTTTCTCACAATATACTATTTTACTTATTTATTTAAAGATTTTATTTGAGGGACATCTGGGTGGCTCATTCAGTTAAACATCTGCCTTCGGCTCGGGTCATGATCCTGGGGTCCCGGGATCGAGTCCCGCATCGGGCTCCTCGCTCAGTGGACCTGCTTCTCCCGCTCCCTCGCCTTCTACTGCCCTGCTTGTGCTCTCTGTGTTGTGTGTGTCTCCCTTTCTCTGACAAATAAATAAATAAAATCTTAGAAAAAGATTTTATTTGAGATGGAGAGCAAGTGGGCACACATGGGTGTGGTGGGGGGCAGCGGGAGCAGCAGACTCCCCGCCAAGCAGGGAGCCCGATGCGGGGCTCAATCACAGGCCCCCAGGATCATGACCTGAGCCGAAGGCAGATGCTCAACCAACAGAGCCACCCAGGCGTCCTGCAAAATCCTATTTTGAATAACATTTCCGCTCGCCTGAGTTGCCGGCTCCCCGCCGGAGCGTACGGTGCGCATTTGTGACCTGGTGGCTGATGAAGTCCCATCCGGGCAGCAGTGAGGGTGGCGGGGCTTGCTGGGGAGCAGTGGGGTCGCCCGAGTGCGTCTTCTGACCTGTTCTGTTTCCTCTCAGTCCATCTGCGCAGCCGTGGCATTTTTCTACAGTAACTACCTTCTCCTTCACTGGCAACTCCTGGTCATGGTGATATTTGGATTCTTTGGGACCATTTCATTTTTCTCCGTGGAGTGGGCGGCCGCTGCCATCGTGGCCCGGGGCTCTGACTACCGAAGTATTTGACCCGGGGCATCTGCAAGGTGGGGCGCTGCGCCGGACGACACGCGGGACGTCAGCTTGGCTGAAGAAGCCACCTTCGGTTTCCGCAGAGTGCTGGATGCTGTTCAGGAAGGAAACACAGAGAATCAAGACCGCTCAGTTGGCCAGGGTTGGTGTTCAAGTTTACAGACATTAACTATTTAAAACAAGCAGAATAAGGAAATCTTGTTCTGTCAATTATAATCGTTCAAAAATGTTGTTTTTCATGTCCTCTGTCTCAAGTTCCTTATAATCATGCTATAGAGTGTAAATGTTTTCTTTGCCCTCCTGTTCTCCTCGAAAGATGCTGCCCCCATTCAGAACACTAGGCCGTATGTCAAGCGAAGATTCTTGCAGGGTGTGGGGTGTGTGCTGCCGTGTGATGATGGGGGGCATATACCAGCCCCCGTATGTGTCTGGGAGTGACGTTTAAATAAACTGTGAGACGCTGAAGTGGAATCTTTGAAAAGATTTGCACTTTCTTCCTCCTTAAACGCTTTGTTTTGGTAAGTTTCCCTACCTTGTCATGCGTAGCAAGGAGTAACTAATTATTATAAAACGAGGTGAAAATTGTCCAAAGTTTTTAAAATGAATCTAACATGTAAATGAACAAAAACACATTTAAAACAATATTTTTTTTTTAAGATTTTATTTTTATTTCTTTGAGAGAGTGAGAGCGAGCATGAGCAGGGGCAAAGGGAGAGGGAAAAACAGACTCCCCGCTGAGTGGGGAGCCCAATATGGGGCTCGATCCCATGACCTGGAGATCATGACCTGAGCCAAAGGCAGATGCTTAATCCACTGAACCACCCAGGCGCCCCCAAAAACACATTTAAACAACAACAAGAATACACATTTACCAGAGAAGGATTTTTGCTAGCATTTTCCTAGAAGATGCAATGCAAAAAAAGAAAGAGAAAGAAAAAGGGACGTGTAAGCTGTTCTGCGGTGAAAGGCTGCTGTCTGTCCTAGAGCAGACATCATTCCTCACGTCTTTCTGGGGATGCAGCGTAACTGTCTGGGAGGATATTTAAATGGACTCACTTTCCTCCATAAGAGCTTGCTTACAGATTCTTTCTAGTTGACATATTCAGAAACCATGAAACTCACCATTTTAAAATACACAATTTAATGTTTGTTTTTTAGTATATTCACAAAGTTGTACAGATAAGCACCATGGTGTAATTCTAGAACATTCTCATCACCCCAGAAAGAAACCCCATGCCTTTTAGCAGTCATTCCCTGTTGTCTGGCCTCGTGCTGGCAAGCACTACTTTGCTCTCTGTCTCTGTGGATTCGCCTGTTTGGACATTTCTTATGAATGGGAGAGCTCACGTTTACCTGTGATATTTAACTGTACGAATGATGAGTTTTACAGCAAGGTAAATTCAGCCAAGAGGACAGGTAATACTTTGTTTTCTATTGTTTTTTTAAACCTGCTAGAGGTTTGTAGATTTTTATAGTTGGCTTACAAATTTTTTTTTTTTTTAAGATTTTTTATTTATTTATTTGACAGACAGAGATCACAAGTAGGGAGAGAGGCAGGCAGAGAGAGAGGAAGGGAAGCAGGTTTCCTGCCAAGCAGAGAGCCCGATGCGGGGCTCGATTCCAGGACCCGGGGATCATGACCTGAGCTGAAGGCAGAGGCTTTAACCCACTGAGCCACCCAGGCGCCCCAGTTGGCTTACAAATTTGAAGAAATTCAGTGGAGTGTGATTTTCAGATGTGATGGCACGTGTCCTGCAGGGACTCAGAAAGCCGTGTGGTTAGCTCGGATCCCTAGAGAAATGGCGTTTGTGTGAAGTGCTGAACTCTTGCTTCAGGTTGTGTAAAGTTCTGGTTTTCTTTCTCAGCGCTGCGATAAACCCAGTTGTTTATTGATCGTGTATAAATAATCTGTAAATGCGATTGCATAATGAATTCAAGCGATTTTATTGTCTCTTTAGATACACGACTGCTTACCTGAGTGTGTTAGTTTTCCATCATTATAATCATAGATTACCCCAAAACTTAGCCCCTTAAAATGACTCACGCTTACCATCCCACGGTTTCCATGGGTCAGGAATCGGCGTGGCTAGGCCGGGTTGTCGGCTCAGAGTCCGTCACAAGGCTGGGTTGGGCTCCACTGGGGAGAGACCCCCTGCTCTGTTCACTCCTGCGGTTGTTGGCAAAAGTCAGCTCCTTGCAAGCTGCTGGATAAGAGTCTTCGTTTCTCATGGCTGTGGGCTGAAGGTCACCCTCTCTGTTCCTTGTGACATGGAGCTGTCCTTGGGGCAGCTCACAACATGGAAACTGTCTGCATCAGAGAAAGCAAGTGAGAAAAGCCAGAGAATGGTATAGCAAGACAGAAGTCACGGTCTTTTGTAACTTAATCTCAAAAGTGGCCTCCCAATACTTGTGCTGTATTCTCCTTGTTGGAGGCAAGTCGGTAGCCCTGGATGGGATATTCTACACGCGGTGAGTACCGGGAGTCAGTGAGCCTCTGAACCGTCTTATGAAGCTGCTTATCACACCAGGCTCACACTCCTTTGCATTTAAGCTCGCACGGGGCCCTGCGTTCCCACATCCCACCTTCTCCTGGGCTCTCGCTCCATTTGCTCATAACAGATCTGCAGAATGAGGCTGGCAGAGCTAAAGTAGTTTCTGGAAGTGACACAATACTTCCCTCCAAGAAAGCCGCAGCATCTCATCCCACTGGGAGGATTCCTGGTAACTCCCGTCAAGAAGGAACCGAAACAGGGTGTGGTACATAGTCAGGAAAACCACTTCCGGGCTGCGTCCCACTGATACGTGCAATCGTACTCACTCGGAGCTCTGGACTCACACTGTGTTTTCGGGGGTTTTGCTTTCACTCGGTTTTTTAATGTCTATAAATCGCGTCAATTTTGGTGGGCTCCTGCATCTTTTTTTTTCATATTTGAGTTAAAAAGGAAATGTGACAATGAAATAAAGAGTTTAGTTTTTATGCTCGTCTCATACACTGTCAGCTAATTTTATCTTCATATCTGTGCGTAGTAAAAGTCTTAGCTTGGTTTCACATGGGGGGTGTGCGTGGATATGGGTGTGCTGCCCTTTTATCAAAAATGTAATAAGGTAGGGGCGCCTGGGTGGCTCAGTGGGTTAAAGCCTCTGCCTTCGGCTCGGGTCATGGTTCCAGGATCTTGGGATCGAGCCCCTCGTCGGGCTTTCTGCTAGGCGGGGAGCCTGCTTCCCCTCCTTTCTCTCTGCCTGCCTGTCTGCCTACTTGTGATCTCTGTCTGTCAAATAAATAAAATCTTTTTTTAAAATAAATAAATAAAAATTTAAAAATAATAAAATTTAATAAGGTATATATTGAAATTTGGTCGAGACCTTGAACAACCTTGATTGAATCCCAGATGTCCTCTCCACTAGTGTGAAGAGCTCCCCATCCCCTCCCTAGAGTTCTCCCGTACCCAAAGGCTTGAAAACTGTTGGTGGGAATATGAAAATAGTGCATGCAGCCTCTATGGATAATAGTAGGGCGGTTCCAGAAAAATCTAGAACTAGAATTACCATATGAACACCATACATATCCATTTCTGGGTGTGTACCCAACACCGCTGAAAGCAGGAACTGGAACAGACACATGTAGAACCCGTTGGTAGCAGCATTATTTACTGTAGCCCAAAGGTGGCAACAACCCAGGTCTCCACGGACAGATGAACACGTGAATGAAATCGGGCTGCCCATACCGTGGAGTATCGTTCAGCCGTGCAAAGTGCTGACCCCCCTGCAACACGGATGAACCTTGAAAACACGACGCTGAGACACGCCTGTCACAAAAGAACAGATAAGCTACAATTCCACGCGTGTCAAATACCCAACACAGCCCCATTCACGGAGACAGAAAGAATAGTCGCCAGGGCCTGGGTGGGCGGAGGAACGCGGAAGTGTCTTCGAAAGAAAACCACGGGCCCAAAATGGCATCACTTCGACCAAGTCACCAAATCCGGACTTAATACCTTTGCTCCTTGCAGTGCAGCCTGAACCGGCCAGTGAGGAATTTTCTGGCCAGCATCGAGGAGGTAATCTGTCCCATGGGCCTTCTCCAAACCGCAAAGGAAGATGAGGGAATACACATACCGGGTCAGATCCCTTGCCCTTCCTGTAAGGGAAGGTGATCTTGCCTCAAAGAATCCTTTATTTTTTCCTTTTTCTAATAACTTTCTTTTCCTACGCTCCTTCCTATACAAATCGTTCTTTTTTGTTCCACTCCTCTACTTGCTAGGTGAGAAGCTGCCTGTTTCGTGCGTCTCTTAATAGACCCAAGTGGGTCTTCAAATGTACTCAGATGAATTTTGTTTTTGTTTTTTAAAGATTTTCTTTATCTGAGAGAGAGAGAGAGAGCGCACGAGTGTGCACTCAAGCAGGGGAGAGGGGTAGAGGAGAAGCAGACTCCCCACTGAATGGGGAGCCCCATGTGGGACTGATCCCAGGACGCTGAGATCATGACCTGAGCCAAAGGCAGACGTCTGCATAACCAACTGAGCCACCCAAGTGCCCGAATTTTGTTTTTTGACCACACATAGAGTGTCCTCTGGAGAAGGTAAGAGTCCTGCGGGGGGAGCGTCGTGACGGTTGTACCTCATGAGTGTGCTTAATGCCACTAAACTGTACGCTTCAAAATGGTTCAGATACACATTTATGTGTGTTTCACTATAATTAAAAATAAACTGGGGGGAGCATAAGTGATTGTGTTTCAAGGGATCCCAGGATCACCCGTAAGTTGGAAGATTTACTGAAGGAACCATGGGATTTAGCTTATCAGTGTACCCATGGGTAAGGTTTATGACGGCGACCTGGGAAGGATGGATCATAGGGACAAAGACCCAGGAAGAGTCTGGAGGAATCCAGAGGCACAGGCTTCCTTAAGTTCTCCCTCTGCTTGCAGCTGGGGCACAGGAGCACCTGGTTCGGGGGTTTTCCAAACAGACCAGGGTCAGCCACTCGCTGCTCACAAAATCCAAAGGCAGAGAGACGAGTGGGGGAGAAACAAGAAGGGAATCTATTTCGGTGAGACCAGCAATGGGAAGACAGCATCTCGACGATTGTCTCCAAAGTGCTAAAATCCTTCTAGGTTTATATGAGGACAGTGTGGGACAAAGATGGGTGGGTGCACGCAGGTGGGCGGTGAAGGTCAGGCTGGTCATTGTCCTGGGGACAATCACGTGGGCTCTTGCTGGCTCAGGGCAGTCCTTATTGTTTGAGGAGGTATTTCCAGTCCCCCTGTGGGATACTTTGCCTTCAGGGTCTTTTGCCTGAGTTAGGAGATAAGCCGGAAAGGAGAACTTAATTAGAAATTCCAGACTGAACTCAGTAAGGAGGTGGTTGACGTCCTCCTTCACCCCGGGAGATCACACAGAGAGCTCCCTCTTCCCCCAGAATGGAAAAGGCAGCACACGTGTACGATGTTCCTGCCCAGGAGAACCCATCAGGGACACAGTTGCCAGGGTTTGCGCTGGGCACAAGTCCTATGGGCTCTCTGCCTGGCGCAAGTGGGGATGCCAGACCCTGGAGAGAAGCGTGCATTTGTGTAGCAGGAACCTTGTCATTTGCCCCAAAAGTCTGGGCTCGCTGAGCCATGCTTAGCTGTTAACTGTTGGCCAGAAATGCTCTGAGAGCCTGCATGCCTGCCAAGGACCCGGTCTGCAAGCCCCTTCCAAGGGTGGTGGTCTCAGGCCCACTGTGTGAATCCTGTCGTGTACAAGCCCAAAGCCATTTTAAGAATAGTCTTAGGGGCGCCTGGGTGGCTCAGCAGGTTAAGCATCTGACTCGAAATCGGCTCAGGTCATGATCCCTGGGATCGAGTCCCGCATCGGGCTCTCTGCTCAGCGGAGAAGAGCCTGCTTCCCTTCCTCTCTCTCTGCCTGCCTCTCTTGTGATTTCTCTCTGTCAAGTAAATAAATAAAATCTTTAAAAAAAAATTTAAAAAAATAGTCTTATAAAAGGTTGGGATAGTTCTTCCTCATCACCAATGATACGGAAAAGCCTACAGAGGGAAAGGTCTCGAAATGAACTAGCCCTGGGTTTAATGTCAGACATTGCCTTTAGGGTCACAATCCTTGGAATCCTTGCTCTGCCTGGGGCGTCTGGGTGGCTCAGTTGGATAAGCGTCTGCCTTCAGCTCAGGTCATGATCTCGGGTCCTGGGATCGAGCCCCGCATTAGGCTCCCTGGTGAATAGGGAGTCTGCTTCTCCCTCTCCCTCTGCATTTGCACACTCTCTCAAATAAAATAAAATAAAAATAATTGTTCTTGAGAACTCTATGTCCGACTTTAATAGGTAAAAGTCTCTAATTTCCCCTATTCTGAGACTTCCCAGGTATCAGGGGACTTTAGAATTGTCCTCAAGGATGACGATCTCTCCTAAACCCATTTCTAGGCATGCCTCATTTGAATAAATGTCAAAAATGGGATAGCAAGGATTTGAGGGATTCTAGAAACTGTGACTGCTGTTCTTGAATCAAGTTTTGTTATAAATTAAATCATTTAACTAGAATATGTGTATCTTTCCTTAATTCCTCAAATTGAGACACTCATTTTGGGTTGTTTTTTTTTTGGACACCTTTTTAAAATTTTATTTTTTTAAGATTTTATTTATTTTAGAGAAATAGAGCACAAGCAGGGGAGTGGGAGGAGAGGAAGCGAGAAAATCCCAAGCAGACTCCACACTGAGTACAGAGCCCTACGCCGGCCTCGATCCCAGGACCCTGAGATCATGACCTGAGCCGATTTCGAGTCAGATGCTTAACCAGCTGAGCCACCCAGGCACCCCAACACCTTTTTTTTTTTTTTTTAAAGTAAACTCTACACCCAGGGTGGGGCTCAGAGTCATGACTCTGAGATCAAGAGTGACATGCTCTACCAACCAAGCCAGCCAGAAGCCCCTTGAGACACTCATTTTGTAATTGACAAAAAAAAAATATTCTTCAACTTTTGTAGCAACATGGACAGGACTGGAAGAAATTATGCTGAGCGAAATAAGTCAAGCAGAGAGAGTCAAGTATCATATGGTCTCACTTATTTGTGGAGCATAACAAATAACATGGAGGACATGGGGAGATGGAGAGGAGAGGGAGTTGAGGGAAACCGGAAGGGGAGATGAACCATGAGAGACTATGGACTCTGAAAAACAACCAGAAGGTTATGAAGGGGCGGCGGGAGGGGGTGGGGTGGGGTGGGAGGTTGAGGAACCAGGTGGTGGGTAATAGGGAGGGCACGTACTGCATGGAGCACTGAGTGTGATGCCAAAACAATGAACACTGTTATGCTGTAAATAAGCAAATAAAAATAAATAAATTAATTTAAAAAAATATTCTTTATAATATTGTAGTTTTGGAATGTTGGTAAGCTCCAGAGCCAACGGCCAAGAAAGAATTCTTGAGACATCTTTGGTGCAAAAAAGCGATTTTATTAAAGCACTGGGACAGGACAGGACCAGTGGGCAGAATGAATGGGGGCACCAGGGTTGTGACGAAGGCTGATTGTATAGTTGCGAGTTGGGGGTGAGGGACTGCAGGGGATCACCTCATGCTTTGTCCTCAGCTTGCCTTCTGCCCCCTCATCAATATCACCTAAGTGTCCACTTGGTTACTTTTGGTCCTCCAAGAAAAAGGAAGTCTCAGGCAAAGTGGATGAGATTCCAGCCATAGAATGGGACAGATGAACTACTGAAGAGAGAACTGGGTTTGAAAAGTTAATGTCTCATCAAACTATAACTACTTCAGCTCGTTGGGTTCTTTTGGTTTAGTTCCCAGCAAGTAAAACATAGACAACTGTTCTCTACAAGTCCTATTTCTGAAGAAGGGAACTGTCTGTATTTTCTTAAATACAGAAACAATTTCCATGAAATACTCTGACTTAAAAGTTTGGGTGATTCCTCTTTTGCTCATTTCTTTAAAACCTTTTTACTTTTTGAGTTAAAAAATAGACTATTATTATTAATTTTTAGATGAAAAAATAGACTTTAATTTCTAGTGCAATTGGGGTTCGGAAAAAAACTTGAGAGGAAGGTACGGAGATGTCCCATAGCCCTGCCCCTACTCATGCTTAATATCCACCACCACTCCCCTGATAAATTACCATCGTCCAGAGTCCATTGTTTGCATTAGGGTTCCTCTTCGAGTACATTCTGCGGGTTGGGGCAAACATACAGAGTAGTTTCACCGCCCAAAAGACCCTCTGTGCCCCTCCTATTTATTCTTCCTTCCGACAACCTCTGATCTTTTTACTGTTTCCATAGTTCTGCCTTTTCCAGAATGTCATGTAGTTAGTTGGAAACACACAGTCTGGAGCCTTTTCATTACTGGCTCCTTCCACTTAGCGCTATGCATTTAAGATTCCTCCATGTCTTTTCGTGGCTCGATAGCTCATTTCTTCTTAGCGCTGAATAATATTCCCTTGTCTGAGTTGTTAAAAACAAGACAAGACCAGGCCCCAAATGAATTCCTTTCTGCTGAGTCCCAAGTCACCTTCACCATTACCGTTTCAGCTCTCTCAGAAATGGAATCTTAAACCAGTCGATCAGGAATCGCTTGATGGACCCACGCCATTCCCTAAAGGAAAGTAACCTTGCTATAACCAACCTGCTCTTTTTTTCTTGGCCTGGTATAGCTCCCTTGTTCCTGCTTCCTGCTGCCCATAAAAGCCTTTCATTTTGTACAGCTCCTCAGAGCCCCTTTCTGCCTGCTAGATTGGATGCTGCTGGGTTCAAACACATTTTTGTTAACCTCTTAACATGGTTATGATGCCTCAGTTTATCTTTTAGCGCGATGTACACATCTTAGGTTTTGACATTAGGAATAAAGCTCCTGTAGACATCTCTGTGAAGCTTTTTGTGTAGACGTAAGTTTTCAACTCCTTTGATAAAGACCAACAGCCACAACCAGCTGGGTTGTTTGGTTCAAGTATGTTAGTTTGGTAGGAACTGACAAGCCGGCCTCCAAAGCGGCGGTAGAGTTTTGCATTCTCTATCGGCAATGCAGGCAAGTCCCGGTCCTGATCCACATCCTCAGCCACGTCCGGTGGTGACAGTTGTGGTTTTGGCCATTCTGATAGGTGTGTACCAGTATCTCATTGTTGCCTTAATTTGCATTTCCCTGAAGACACAGTGTGTGGAGCCCTTTTTTTAAAAAGATTTTTTTTTGTTATTTTTTATTTGTCAGAGAGAGAGAGAGAGAGAGGGATCACAGGCAGGCAGAGTGGCAGGCAGAGTCAGAGGGAGAAGCAGGCTCCCCGCCGAGCAAGGAGCCCGATGTGGGACTCGATCCCAGGACGCTGGGATCATGACCTGAGCCAAAGGCAGCTGCTCAACCAACTAAGCCACCCAGGCGTCCCTGGAGCCCTTTTTATCTTTGCCTTTGCCATCTGTTACCTTCTTTGGTGAAGTGTCTGTTAGGGTCTTTGTTTCTCATGTGTTTGGAATACAGTCCTCTATCAGAGGCATCTTTTGCAAATATTTTTTCCCAATTGTCTATGGCTTATTTTATTATTCTCTCGAGTGTGATTTCTTTTTGTTGATCCATAATGTATTAAATTTTATGGGACATGTGGGTGATTCAGTCAGTTGAGCATCTGCCTTCAGCTCAGGTCATGGTCCCAGGATCCTGGTATCGAGCCCCGTGGCCAGCTCCCTGCTCAGCGGGGCATCTGCTTCTCCCTCTCCATCTGCCTGCTGTTCCCCCTGCTTGTGTTCTCTCTCTCTCTCTCTCTCTGTCAAACAAATAAAATCATTTTTAAAAAATTTTAATACTAAGAAGTATTTTTTGTTGTTGTTCATTTGGTAGGCTAAGAAACGAAAATGTTTTACAGTGGCTTTCAAACTTGACATTATTTTCTACTTTGTATACAAATTGTCTGAACAGTCTGTGAGCACTGGTGCGTTTGGTTGTGACTGTTGGTTTTCTGAGCTGTTGTTAAATCTGGAAGGTTTGATGTTTTTATCAGGAGTAGTTCTGCCCTAATTCCACGAGAACCGAGACAGATAATTTAAAGAAAAAACTGATTGCCATTTTAGAGACGTCAAATCCAAAAGAGACTCATTTGGGCATTTCTTTTCGACTGCATTTCAATTCCTAGGTCCTCTTATTTTCTTTTCTTCCTTAAAATGTTGTCAGATATTCCCAATTCTTCAATCTTCTTTGTTTATATTCTAAGCTTGTTTGACTTTTTTTCTCCCCTTCTATTTTACATTTTAAAAGGGATCTTTTGGGATAATTGTCACATGAACTGAAAGCAAAGTCTTTTGATGACTCATCTTGTAGGCACTGTGAGAGCATATTGAGAAAAAAAGCAGATTTTTTTTCTCTACTTCTTTTATGTTGTTACAACCACTCAGACAAAAGAGGAGTACAGCAAATGCTGCCCGCTGGCATGTTGGGTAAGTAGTCTGTCGAATTGATGGGGCTGTCAGAGGGAGCCAAGCAGGAGCATCTGGGCTCCCTTTCCTCCCGAGGGTGGCTAGACCCAAATCCACACTGTGCGTTCTAGTCTGTGAAAATGATTTGTTTTGCATCCAGAACTTGCTCTAGACTGAAGGTCATTGCGGGGCGTGGGGCGGGGTCTGTGGTGCAGGCGAAAAAATTCCCCCAAGGCAGACAAAAGAGTTTATTGAATACAGGGTAAGGGCGGAGCGGGCAGTACTGCAAAGGAGAGACTGTCCACCACGAGGCGGTGGTGAGGGACTATAGTTGCAGGGAGTATGGGGACGGATGCAGTTTTCCCTTTTCTGGTAACCTTAGGAACCGGGCCTGGGAAGGCTGTTGTAAACAGCAAATCCATTGGAGTACACTGGGGAATGGAAGTGTGGGGGTGTCTCATTGGCTGGGCTATGATGGTCTCTCATTGGCTGGGCTGTGACTCTCTCATTGGCTGAACGATGACAGTTTCTTATTGGCTGGGCTGTGACTCTCTCATTGGCTGGACTATGACTGTCTCTCATTGGCTGGGTTGTTGCTTGGTAAGGAAAAAAACCTACCTTCCTCCCACTGGCATGGTGAAGTAGTAACTGACCTTCCTGGGCACTTGCATTGTTGGTCTTTTCCTGTTGGGTCTGCAGTGAACAACCCAGCTCCGTTTTAGTGAGGTTTCCCTTTATTAATCTTCACACTATTATTAATTTTTTTTTCCATTTTATTTATTTTTTCAGCGTAACAGTATTCATTCTTTTTGCACAACACCCAGTGCTCCATGCAAAACGTGCCCTCCCCATTACCCACCACCTGTTCCCCCTTAATTTTTTTTTAAGAGTAAGCTCTACCCACGGTGTGGGGCTTGAACTCATGATCCCAAGAGCAAGAGTCATGTGCTCTGACTGAACCAGCCAGATGCCCCCCAGTTTTTGTTTTTGTTTTTGTTTTTTTAAATTTTATTTAGTTACTTGACAGAGAGAGAGAGCGAGAGAGCGTGCAAGCTGGAGGAGTAGCAGGCAGAGGGAGAGGGAGAAGCAGGCTCCCCCCTGAGCAAGGAGCCCGACTTGGGGCTAGATCCCAGGACTCTGGGATCATGACCCAAGTCAAAGGCAGTTGCTTAACCAGCTGAGCCACCCAGGTGCCCCTCTTTTTTTTTTTTAAGAGAGAAAATTTTTATAAATGATCAACTATGTTCTTTGGATAATCATTATGATTCTGTTTTGTTCTGTATGAGAGGCCCCTTGCCATATGCTAGGTTTTAAGTTGTGCAGTCTTCATGTGGGGCATGTGAAAGTAGTATATTATATATGGGGTTGAAATCTGTAACAAGCTGAATGAAACCTGCTTTGTCATTGAAATCATATCAGCTCAAAATATCCAACTCCAGCTTTATACCAACTCAAACTATCATTTCCTGTGACTAATTTTCTTTTTAGTTATCATATTTAAGATAAGGTGTTATTTTATGAAATTGTGGAACTTTAAATCTGCCAGGGTCTTAGAAGTCACACCTTCTATACAGGTGACTAAACTGAGGCCTCGATATGTGAAGGGACCCTTCTGAGGTTGCTTTAGTTTCACTTGAGGTTTTGAATCTCAGTCCAGAACCTTTTGTATTCCACTGCCTTTTTAGACCTTGGCTGAGGTAAAGAAATTAAAAATGAAAAGAAAGCACAAAAGGAAAGGAGGGCACAGTATTCTATGGATTGGTCAATAGTGTGATGTTGCGAAATCGATTAGTCTTGGAGTATAGCAGTTTAGAGGTTTGGCTTCTCTTTTTGCCCTTGCTAATTTTGGTCTTGTTTTCCTCTTAAATAAAAGCTGCTTCTGCAGTGAAAAAAAAAAAAAAAACCAGAGAGAAAATTACACAGATAATAATGTGTTTGAAAAAGCCCATGAGTGGTACATCATTATTTGTTTTCTGGCGGCAGAACAATGAATGCTGTGTATAGGTGCCTGTAAACTTTTCTTATAGCTACAGAGCTGATTAGCGGCAGTGAAGTAACCTGTGCTGTGTTCTGTGTTCCAACGCAGAAGGTATGCATGCCTCGAATTTCCTGTATTTCTACCTCTATAAATACCATACCCATCTCAAGTGTATGATAGGGGCCAAGGGTAGGTCTCCCCAAGATGGACCACTTGGGCAGGAAGATTATTTTGAAATGCAATCAATCACTATTTTAAAGCAATCAAAACTCAGCAGATTCAGGAAAAGCTCCTTACCTCTGCTCAGCTGCCTGAACTCACATCAGAAAGGAGACCATATCTGGAAGAGGGCCGTTAACAGAGATGCCTTTTTAATCTAAGAAACGTATTTATGTAACAGGGCAATCCATGTTTTCCAAACATCTCTAGTGGTATTCCTTCCCTTTGTATGTCCAGATTCTACCCTTCTCTTTAGGTCATCTAAGCCTCATGTTGTCTGACTGTCTTTGGAATCTCATGTCTGTGTGGATTCCCCACACGTACCAAACTAGATTTGGTTTTCTCTTGTTAATCTGTCTTATTTCAGTTTGATTCTCAGTCTAGCTAGAAGGACTTTGAAGGGAAGAGGTCGTGTCTTCCTCCCACAGGCATAGTCAGGCTCTGCAGTGATAATTGTAGGTGTAAATATAGTGGTGAGCAAGGGTCACTGAGGAAATGTTGCAACTTCCAACATGAAATACTTGGCATATTGGTGACAGTGAACCTCAGGAGAAGGAGAATTTGACCACTCAGGTGAACTGGACAAACTGCTATGAAGACACTGTAACTGACTCAAGAAGAATTAGGAAATCTGAAATGACCTATAACGAATAAAGAAATTTAATGAATAATTAAAGCTCTTGGGGCACCTGGGTGAGTCTAAGTGTCTGCCTTGGGTTCAGGTCGTGATCCCAGGGTCCTGGGATTGAACCCCACGTTGGGATCCCTGCTCAGCGGGGAGTCACCTTCTCCCTCTGACCCTTACCCTACTTGTGCGCTCTCTCCCTCTAATAAATAAATAAAATCTTAAAAAAGAATTAGAAAATAAATTATCAAATTATTTCAGAACATAGAGGAGGAGGGGTCCCCAACTCATTCCAGTATGTCCCTGATACCAAAGCCAAAGCCAAAGATATCACGAGAGAAACTACAGTCAAATATTCCTTGTGAACATAGAGGCCGATATATGAACAAACTGAATAGAATAAAACAAACATATAAGAAAGATTATACACCACCACCCAGTGGAATTTATCTTGGGAATGTGAGATTAGTATCTAAAAGTCAATGTAATTGTGTCATTTTCCAAACACTAATAATTTTCCAACAGCAACTGGATGTCATACAAGTGAATTCGGTTCCGATTCTAAGTACCCAGAGTTAGCACAGACCCCATAAGTTGAAGCCTCAGTCCCAGACAGTCCCCCCTTCAGATCCCAGCCACAAGTCCCCAAGGCTGCCACACTTCTGCCTCACTGAGCACAAATTCAGGGGTTCCTACAACCTTTCCCTCAGATTTGATAATTCACTAGAGCAACTCATAAAATCAGGAAAATGCTATACTTAATATGGCAACGGTCTTATAAGGGACCCAACTCAGGAAGAGCCAAATGGAAGAGACGCACAAGGGGGAGGTGGGACAGAAGGCATTGGAGCTTCCATGTCCTTCCATGTCTTATCTGAGCATGCTACCCTCCTGGGGTATCTGATGTGTTCACCAACATGGAAGCTCCCTGAACTTGGTTCAAGAGTTTTTGTCAGGATTTTATTATGTAGGCATGACTGATTAGGTCACTGGTGTTGGTGGTTAATGCAACTTCCAGCTGGTCTCCCCCTGTTGGAGGTGGAGGGGATACGACTGAAATTCCATTGTCTAATCACGTGGTTGTTTCTTCTGGCAACCAGCCAGATCTCAAAGCTATGCAAGGGCCCACCCAGAGTCACCTCATTAGCATAAACTCAGGTATGATCTGAAGAGGCCCATTGTGGTGGTGATAGACACTCTTAGCACTCAGGAAATTCCAAGGGTTTTAGGAGCTCTGTGCCAGGAATGAGGGACAAAGACTCTGTGTGTGTGTGTGTGTGTGTGTGTGTGTGTGTGTGTACATTTTTTTTTTAAGATTTTATTTATTTATTTGACAGACAGAGATCACAAGCAGGCAGAGAGGCAGGCAGAGAGAGAGAGGAAGAAGCAGGCTCCCTGCGGAGCAGAAAGCCCGATGTGGGGCTCAATCCCAGAACTCTGGGATCATGACCCGAGGTGAAGGCAGAGGCTTTAACCACTGAGCCAACCAGGCGCCCCTGTATACATATTTTTTTTTTTGGTAAGATTTTATTTACCTATTTGAGAGAGAGTGAGCAAGAGAGAGAGCATGAACAGGGGCAGAGGGAGAGGGAGAAGCAGACTCCCCACTGAGCAGGGAGCCCAATGCGGGGCTCCAACCCAAGACCCTGGGATCATGGCCCGAGCCAAAGGCAGACGCTTAACCAACTGAGCCCCTGTATGTATGTATATATATATATTTTAAAAGATTTTATTTTTTAAATAAGCTCTACACCTATTGTGGGACTTGAACTCACAACCCCAAGGTCAAGGGTTGCGTGCTCCACCAAAGGAGCCAGCCAGGTGCCCCCGCCCATGTATTTTTTATTATACCTCAGGAATACACCATATAAATAAAATAAAGGACAAAAACTTCATAGTCATTCACATTGCAGAAAAAGCACTTGACAAAATCCAATACCATGCTTAAACAAAAACTAAGCAGCTTTCATTAAAGTAGGAATAGAGAGTATCTTCAACCAAATAGAGTCATCGATGGAAAAATCCACAGCTAACATCCTGCTTAATGCTGAAAAATTGAATGCTCTTTTCCTAAGATTGGGTTCAGGGCAAAATGTACATTTTTGCCATTTCTACAATAATACCAAAAAAAAAAAAAAAAAGATCCAGTTTGTCAAAGAAAACTGTCAATCACAGATAACATCATCTTATATGTTAATAATCCCAAGAATGCACACATAGACAAATAAACCTCCTCAAACTAATGTATTTACTAAGATTGGGATATAAAATCACTATACAGAAACCAACTGTATTTTATATACTAATATTGGACAATTTGCTGATGAAACTATTATAATTTGATTCACAATAGTATCAAAAAAAATAAAATAGTAATAAATTCAACAAAAATGTAATTTTTATTTACTGAAAACTACGAAGCATTTCTGGAAGGAATTAAAAATATAAATAAATGGAGAAAATCTCCATGTTCATGGGTTGGGAGATTTAGTCTCATTGAAGCATCGCCACGTTGATCTATAAAGAAATTCAATGCAATCATTCTCAAAATCCCAGCTGGACCTTTGTAATAGAAATCAACACGCTGACTTTAAGATTTGTAAGACAATACAAAGACCCTGGGACTGGCAAAACAATTTTGAAAAAGAATGAAGTAGGAGGTATTTTCGCTTTTTTATTGCAGGCTTACTCTTGAAGAAAGTGTTATTTATCAAGGCAGTACGGTGTTGGCGTTAAGGATGGAACCATATAAAATAACTGAGAGTCCAAAAATCCTTACATTTCTGGTCAACTGACAAAGATACCAATACAATGCACGTCGGGGAAAGATAGTCTTTTTCACAAGTGGCGCTGGGACAGTGGGACAGCCAGGAGCAGAAGAGATGAACTCAGATATTGGCAGACCGTCTTTCAAGGTAGAATGTTCATGGAAAATGGAATTCAGGACACCAGGAGAAGATCTGTTCCCTGGAGCACAGTGCGGAGCGAATGAATACGGAATTTATTGATGGAATTCACACCGGGCCATTAAGTATTTATCTATGAATAGGGATGGGACTTGTTTTCAAGGTAGTGAAAGCCTCTCCAGCCTTTGTTCCTATCCTCAGGTTTCCTTTTTTCTTTGGCTGGTTTGAACCCGGACCTGAAAACATGCTGACTCACGTAGATATTAGTAATGAAGGGATCGAAAGGCTTTCCTGCATTCACAGTGTGAGCACCACACACCCACAGGGTAGGGTAGCAGAACTTGGGTTTTGACTGGGTTTGATGTAAGGGAAATTTCTGCTAATGACTTGGACTTTATCTTTGCTAAAACACATGCGCTTTGGCCCAACTGCAAGTGACGGAGGAAAGACATTAAGGGTTCAAAGCCTTTGGCTGTGAAAAAATTCTTGAGACGTCTTTGGTGCAAAAAGATGGTTTTATTAAAGCCCGGGGACAGGCCCCTTGGGCAGAATGAGCTGCGCTTGGGTACTGAGGAGTGGCCCATTATATACTTTCAAGGTGGGAAGGGTTAGGGATCGTCTATGCCTCCCAGGTATTTTGACAACAAGGTTTCCAGGATCCTGAGGGGGCTAGCTATTGTTTTTTGTCTTAAGATTTTATTTATTTATTTGAAGGAGAGGGACACAGCCAGAGAGGGAACACAAGCAGGGGGAGAGGGAGAGGGAGAAGCAGGCTTCCCGCTGAGCAGAGAGCCTGATTCAGGGCTCCATCCCAGGACCCTGAGATCATGACCTGAGCCGAAGGCAGAGGCTTAATACCCGAGCCATCCGGGCTAGCTATTGCTAGGAGAAGATCCTAGAACTCAAGTCATGAAGACTCTTGGGATGTCTATCAGTGGGTCATATGCTTCGGGGATGATCAGTAACACGTATCTTGGGGGGTAGAGATAAAGGAAGTTTCCAAAGGAATTTTTTTTTTAATATTTTATTTATTTGACAGAGAGAAATCACAACTAGGCAGAGAGGCAGGCAGAGAGAGGGGAGGAGGCAGGCTCCCTGCGGAGCAGAGAGCCCGATGTGGGGCTCTATCCCAGGACTCTAGGATCATGACCTGAGCGGAAGGCAGAGGCTTTAACCCACTGAGCCACCCAGGCGCCCCTCCAAAGGAATTTTTATATGCTAAAGTAGACTTACAGGATCCTGGAGGTTCAGGCTGAGATTGCCTTTTGCCCTTAGCAAAGTATTAACTTTGAGGCAGCTGCGTTCCTAGAGGAAGGTCACTCGGCCTGTTTCAAGGACTTGTAAAGGAGCTGTAAGTAGTAAGCAAATTCAGTAATTTCTCTTCTGCCTTTGTTTCCCTCATCACCAGGAGCAAAGGTTATTCCTTTATCATGTTACTCCTCTGTCATGTGAAAATGCAAAGCAGTGAGGGTAAGCTGTGTACCAGGTCAAGAGCAAGGCACAGCATTGCATTCACGCACGACTCACCAGCTCCGCCGTCGAGTTCAGGTTTGGGCTGTATTTTCTCCCAAGAATTCTGTGTGGGTCAGGCCACGAGGCCCTTTTTGTTGCCTGTGCCCTATCTGTGGAATAAGGCTTCCCGTCTACACACCCTGACTTTGCAGAATGCTTTCAAGTACATTCTGACGTGAGCCTGCCAAGAACTTAGCACAGGAGTTGGGAGAGAGGCTGGGTATTCCCATAGCAGGGCTCAGAACTGGGCGCAGGGAGATAGGGGCTGGCCTAGGAGGGCAGGTAGGTGGCCTCCACTAGGCTTGGCCAGGCTGCCTCGACACAGCCTTTGCCTGGGTGCCCACTCCATTGTTGGGCTAACTGGAATTCTAGAAGCTGAATCTCGAGCCTAGGGCACCTGTTTTCTTCGATCCTGTCCAAGAGGATTTAGTTACTTAGCATCTCAGAGAAGATCCTGTCCAAGAGGATTTAGTTACTTAGCATCTCAGAGAAGCCTGCGGAAACATCGCCTTGTTAGGATTTGGGGAGCACAACCACCCTCCCCTTGAGGCTCGGTTTTATGGAAGGTCCCGTGGAGTTTGGGATTCAAATTAACCGTCAGATGAGGAGAGTGGGCTAGGGAGATTTCAGATGCATCGGGGAAGGAGTACGTTGTTTAAAGTTCCCAGGAGCCTCTGAAAGTAAGCGTAGGGCTGAGGCGCTGAGCAGGGGCAGAGGGCCCGCGGGTCCTGCATTTGCTGACTCAGTCTTGCTCAGCTTCAGCTCCCAAATTATGCTCTCCTGTGCAGATTTTTTTTTACCACTTGTCTCTCTGCATTATTGGAAACTGCAAGCTATCCCCAGTAAACAGTAAAGCCAATTTAAACCCAGTCAAGCCTGCAAGTATTAAAACTCAGGCTTGGAAATGGCGGGGTGGGGGGGGGGAGGATGACAGAGGCTCCTAAAGGAAGATCTCACTACCTCTTTGCCAGTGTCCCCAGGGGGAAGGGGGCGGTGAGGATGACAAATGACCCCCCTGGGGCTCCGGGGAGGAAGCTGGGGTTGCCTGCGGAGTGGATTTCATTTCATGCCAAGAAGAATGAGATTATAAATATCTTCAAGTGTCCTCTGCACAGGCAGGGGACACAGAGGTCCCAGTTGTTGGGAGGGAAATGAGAGGGCAGAGCAGGGTCTGTGCTGTGTGGGGTTGAGTGCCCAGGACGCTGGTGAGGTGGGAGTCACAGAGAGACACCATGTGCCTTTCAGGTAGGGGAGTGCTGGGAGCCGGGTCTAGGCTATGCCTGACCCTGCGTCTTCAGTCCGCTGGTGAATCTGAGGGCGCATCTCTTCCAGAGAGAGCCGCGGCATGCCTCTTGCCCTCTCGTGGCCCAGAGCTTGGCCCCAAGCAGGGTTTCTCAGCCCTGGCCCATTTGACATCTGGGCCAGATCATTGTGTTCTGGAACCGTCCAACCCGTGCAGTGGAGGACAGAGAGCCTCCCTGGGCTCTCCCTGCTGGGTCCCAGTAGCACCGTCAACCACCCCCCACAACCCCCAGCCAAGCTGTGACAACCAAAAATATCTCCAGACATCACCAAATGTCCCCTATGGGGCAAAATGGTCCCTGTTCTAGGAGGTGGCAAAAATGAGCCACGCGGAAGGCTTGTGAGGCATTTTGGCATTGAGAGGGGCTGCCTTGCTGAGAATGGGTCAATGCGGGGGGCGCGTAATCACACGGTCCTTGGAAGAGGGAGGCAGGAGGCTCAGAGACAGGGAAGGAGAGGGGTGTTAGAGGTGGGAGAGGAAGAGGGGTCGGATTCCTCACTGCCGATCCTGAAGATGCAGGAAGGGACAAGGAGCCAAGAAACGCCTCTAGAAGCTGGAAAAGGCAAGGAAACAGACCCTCTCCTCCAAGCCTCCAGAAGGAACGCAGCGCAGCCAACACCTTGATGGGAGCCCGGGGAGACCCACTGCAGACCTCTGACCACCGGAGCTCTCAGGGAATGAATGTGTGTTGTTAGAAGCCGCTGAGTTTGTAAGTGAAGGCACTGAATTTGTCACAGCAGCCCCAGAAATGAACCTAGTCGGTAGTCCTTGTTCTTTCTCAGCTGGGCTGTGGCTTCTTTTTCTTTCCTTTTCTTTTTTTAATATTTTATTTACTTATTTTTCAGAGAGAGGGAGCGAACAAGCAGGGGGAGCAGCAGGCAGAGGGAGAAGCAGGCTTCCCGCCAAGCAGGGAGCCCAATGTGGGACTCGATCCCAGGACCCTGGGATCATGACCTGAGCCGAAGGCAGACACCTAACGACTGGGCCACCCAGGCATCCCGCGGGCTGTGGGTTCTCAGGGTGGGAACGTGCCCTGGTTTGCTATACCCTTCGCATTTGTTTGTTTGCGAGGGTACTTCCGTCCTGAGGAGCCGGAGTCTTCCATAAACTCTTTCCTGGAGGGGCTCACGCAAAGCTGATGGCCTGGATTTTGATGGAACCTCTAATCCGTTGGCTGATAGGATTGTGGTATGGGAAGTCAGGCTGCAGAGTAATGCAAGCCTTGCGTGGCCCTACGGCTCTGCCTTGGACCTGCATCCTCTCCCTGATGCCTTGGCCACAAGTGTCCATCAGCCAGCATCTTTCTTGGAGCTTCTTGGGCTTCTCCGCCCTGGAATCGGCACTACAGGGGTCTGTCAAGTGCAGGCTGGACAGCATAAATGTGGGGGTCCTTCCTCCCAGCTACCATAGGAATCAGGTTGTGCAAAAATTCGCTGATTTAATAAATTCCTTAAGTTTTACTTTAAAATGAAAAAATAAAGTTTTAATGGACGTAATTATTTAGAGCAGTTTGAGGTTGATAGCAAAATTGAGCGGAAAGTACAAAGTTCTTATATATCCCTTGCCCCGCCCTCACCCCATACCACCTTCCCCACTATCACTAGTGGGGTGCATTTGCTGCGATCAAATACGAGCACTGACCGGTCATGGCCGCCAGAAGCCCACGGCTAACATGAGGGTTCACTGGGTGCTGCAGAATTTGCGGGTCTGGACAAATCACACTGGCACGTGTCCATCACTAGGGCATGGTACGGTTCCTCTGGAACGCGGACTGCAGAATGGACATGCTGCTCGTGGATAGTCCGTGTCATTCCCATGTAGCCCCACACGGCACCTGTCACTCTGGACAGTTGCCTGTTAAATGTATATGTTTTGTTATAAGGGAGGATCGGGTGAGGGAGGGCAACCAGGTCAGCGGAAAACCCTCCCAGCTTTATGAATATATGTTTGAGGCGTGCTCGCTTATTGCGATAAATTCAGCAAACACCAATCAGCTGCCATAGGTTAGGGAGCGAAGGTGATAGGGAGGGATCTGCCCTCCCGGAACTTCAGGGAGCTGGGCACATGTTGGATGCAAACAAGGTCTGCTCAGCGGGAATAAGGGGGCATCTGCCTAAAAGCCCAGCAGGATGTAGGAGAGGACAGAGTTGGGATGCCGGTGCTACCTACCAGGTCCTCCATCACCCAAGGCCGGGCAAAGCTCCAGATGCTGGAGCACCGGCCAGGGACTCTCTTCCCAAGTCATTCTTTCCTCCTGGGATTTTTGCTGACTCTTCCAGGCAGATGAGGAACCGGGATTCTGGTCCCTGCCGGGGGGCTGGAAGCAGCTCACGGACTTTGTGAAGCCGAATTTCTTCATCTGAAAATAGGGTGTGAATGAACACAATGGTGTGGAGGGCTTCTGTGAGCCGGGACCCCCTCTGACTGGTATGCAGGTGGAGGCCCCCACGGGACCAGGTCTGCCTCTGTTTGTTTCCATGTCCCTGGTCACCAAACCCCACCAGCCCTTAGCTGGTAGCTCCGGATTAGTTCCCAATGCTTGGGCAGAAGTTTCAGTGGAGGCCCCTCAGCCCTCAAATCCTGCACTACTTGCAGAATTAACAAGAGCTGGGTGGAGGGTGGACCCGGTCCCTTGCCAGCCAGGGGGTGTGGAGGGATTACTGCGCCAGCTGGCGATCCTGCAGGAAAGAAATGTGCAGGTGCAGCAGTGGGGCTCCTGTCCTTCGGTGCCCTGGGTTGGATGGTCCGCTCTTGCCTTTGGCCGGCGTGCTTCTGGAGACAGGTGTCCCCTTTGGTGTGGCAAATGCCGAGGGCCAGGAAGGAAGAAGAATAAGCTGGTGTGGGAGATGCAAACACACTTTGAGCTTCCACTCGGCCCTCCCAGGAAGCTTCTGCCTCCCAGGAAGCTTCTGGCCTGCTCTGCACGATCTCCTCTGGGTTGGTAGGAGGCATCCCTCATTAGCCTGCGGCTTGCGGCTGTTTTCTGCTGTTCCTGTTTAAGTCCCCGAGTTCACAGATTGTCCGTATCTTTCATTCCCTCCTTGGAAGTCTCTGGTAACTCAATTTGTGGAAAATTGAAAACCTTTCCAGATATTACTCTTTCGAAAGTGGTTTTACAGTACTGTTTTTTTTTTTTTTGTTTTTTTTTTTTTGTTTTTATTTGACAGAGAGAGATCACAAGTAGGCAGAGAGGCAGGCAGAGAGAGAGTGAGAGGGAAGCAGGCTCCCTGCTGAGCAGAGAACCCGATGCGGGACTCGATCCCAGGACCCTGAGACCACGACCTGAGCCGAAGGCAGCGGCCCAACCCACTGAGCCACCCAGGTGCCCCTCGAAAGTGGTTTTGCCTAAGAACATAACAACGTACAAGCCCCAGCAGGGCTGATTCATTTAGCTCTTGTTGCCCTTAACCTGAGAAGAAAACATAAACGGGAGGGCTGCAAAGTAACAGTGGAAACCAATGTATGAGCTCATTTTAAACAAAGGGTCTGTGTTTTTCCTCCAGCTCCACAGTTCCTAGAAAGTACTAGAGAACAGGAATGTGTGTATTTTGCCCCGCAATGTTTCATACTGCTGCACATCGCCACGAGGGGGCTGCAGGGCTAAATGCGGGCTCACGGGAGGGGTCCTGATCCACGGTCACTGTGCTTATCCTTACGGCAGAGGAGGAGTTCAGTGGCTTTTCCTGGCCCTCCGTGCTCTCCGAGGCCCCCTGGGCTTTCTTCTGCGAACACAGCACGGGAACCCACAGTCTGACTTCGGGGGCCTTCGTCCCTCCCCACATCTGCAGCGACGGCATCCTTCAACACTTGGCCGCGGGAGGACTCGGCCGCCAACCAGCTTGAGCCGCCCTTGTTGCGGCTTAGGTGAATTTCCCTGTTATTTTTGGGATGAGCCACTGATTCTGCTGTGGTGGGTTGAATAGTACTTCGGCCCTCCCCAAGATATTCCACATCCCAGCCCCGGGAAGCTGTGAATGTGACCTTATCTGGAAATAGGGTCTTGGCCAATGAACTTGAGGATCTCAGGATGAGGTCACTGAGGATTTAGGGCTCTGCATCTGATGGTTGGTTTCTTCTACGAGAAAGGAGGGAAACAGCGGGAAAGATGTGTGAAAACAGAGGCAGGGACAGGAGTGATGTAGCTACAAGCCACAGAATGCCAAGGACTGTCAGTTCATCCTAGGAACCAGGCGAGAGGCCTGGAACACATTCTCCCTCACAGCGTTCAAAGGAACCAAGTCCTGGCGACACTTCGATCTCAGACTTCTGGCTTCCAGAACTGCGTGAGAACACAGTTCTGTTGTTTTAAACTCCCTAGTTTGTGGCATTTTGTTGTGGTAGACCTGGAAAAATGAATACACCTCTCCCTGAGCCCTACAGTGGGCCAGTCTGCCCGGCTTTGCCCTGGTGACTGCCCCTGGGGCCCGCTGTGCACCTTTCTTCCCGCCTTCACTGGGGTGGGCTGTTTACGCCTAGATGGCTGATGGCGTATGTCATTAGCTGGAAAGTCTCAGAGGGGCTGTGTTGTTCTCTTCCGCTTTGTCCTCAGTTCTCTGTTGATTTCCCGAGAATAGACTCTATCTTTTGATAACTTCTCAGCTTGGCATAATTGCATAACCGCTTGGTCCCAGACTGTTCAGGAGAGAGGCTGGGAGATCCTAATTCCTCCTGTGGGAGAGGGTGACTGTGGCAGTTTTATCCCAGAGGGTGCTGGCTTCTGGCAGGGGTCCTCTGGCACAGATGAGCCCCACGCCGAAGGAGAGACTTCTGTCCTTCTGCTCTAACCTGGGGCTGAGCTCTGAGCGAACAGGGATCCCTTCTGCTCTGAGATGCCTCCTCTGGGTGGAAAATGCCAGGTCTGAATGGAGGGGATTGAAAAGCCCCAGGCAGGGGTCTTGGGAGGCTCATAGCCCCCCTTGTCTCCCAAGCTTCCTCTGGGAGCTCCACATGGGAAAGATGAAGGTGCCCCGAAGTCTCTCTCTTCCTCTTCTTTTTTTTTTTTTAAATTTTATTTATTTGTTTGACAGAGAGAGCAAGAGAGCACAAGCAGGGGGAACAGCAGAGGGAGAGGGAGAAGCAGGCTCCCTGCTGAGCAGGGAACCCGATGCGGGGCTCGATCCCTGGATCCTGGGATCATGACCCAAGCTGAAGGCAGATGCTTAACCAACTGAGCCACCCAGGTGCCCCTCTCTTCCTCTTCTTTGCAGTGAGAGAAAACCACTTACTTCCTGAACACAATCCAGTGTCTGCCCTTAGGTGGGTGGGTGGGTATGACAGGCCACTGACCTTGCAGTGGACCCTTCTTACCCAGGGTTGTAAGATTAACTCTCCCCTTGGATATGCTCTCCCTCTAACCTCTCACCTGGTAGGACTGGGATTGGTTTCATTAAGGTGGAGGGCAGGCTCCAGCTACCCGGGCAGCCGTGGGGTGACGGGAAGGATATGAGCCCAGAACACAAGCAGCCGTAAGCTGAGCGGGTCAGCTTACTCACCTCCATCTGCAATCGCTCCGGGCCTGCTTCTCCAGCAGAAACCATTCTGCCCTTAGTCCTGGGCGCACCAGCGGACCACCTTTCCTGGGGCATCTGCTCTGGGAGCAGGTGTGTGGAGGGCCCCTCCTTCAAGAGCAGGCAGGAACACACGCGGTGCGGCCTGTTGGGGCTGCCGAGGGGACGATCCTTACCCTTGCCCCTGTAACGGGGCGCACATGCAGAAGCACCCGGCTCCGGGGGTCCCGAACAAACCAGGCTCGGCCTCCCGGCGCTTACAAAATCCAGAGGCAGAGAGATGAGTGGTGGGGAAGTGAGAAGGGAATTTATTTCAGTGAGGCCAGGGGAAGACAGTTTCTCAAAGACTGTCTCCAAAGTGCTGGAAATACTTAAAGGTTTATATGAGGACAGTGTGGGACAAGGGTGGGTGGGTATGGGCAGGTGGGCAGAGGAGGTCAGGTTGACCGTTGTCTTGGGGTCAGTTATGCAGGTTTTGCTGGCTCAGGGCTGTCCCTGTGGCTTGAGTTTTGGTTCCCACCACTGGATACTTTGCTGGTAGGGTCTTTTGCCTGAGTTAGGAGATAAGCTAGAAAGGAGAACTTAATAAAAAAAATACAGGGTCCTGGAATTGAGCCCCATCGGGGTCCCTTCAGCGGGACTTCTTCCCCTCCACTGGCTTGTGCTTGTATGCTTTCTCTCTCTCAAATAATTAAATAAAAAAAAATCTTTTTTAAAAAGTACAGACTGAAGTCAGAATGGAGGTTGACTTCCACTTGGCTGAAGAGACTCAGGGACAAGCAAACCTGGCTTCAAATTACATCTGGTGCTTCCTAGTTGACATCCTGGGCAAATTGGTTTAACTTTTGGGGGCCTCAGTTTTATCCATAAGGCAATGGAACAAGGATAATAGGTTTTCCAAAGAGGAAGTGGGAAGGATCTAGGGCACTGTGCTGTCTACATTCTGGGACTGAGCTTCTGGGGGCTCCAGGCGCTGCTGGTCGGAGTGATTTCAGGGTCTAATACTCTGCTCTTGATGCTGCTTGCATATATTGTATTTTTAATTGAGTACGTAGTAATTTCATGATGAAATAAAACCCCTCGATTAAAAAATTTTTGTTTTATTTTATTAAAAAATAAAATTATCTATTTCATTTTATTTAAAAAGTCAAGTTATTGCACAGCATTGCCAATGTACTAAATGCTACTGGATGGAACATTGTTAATGCCGTGTGAATCTCGTATCAACAGGAACACTTTTTTTAAACATGGGGCGTGTTATTACAGACTACAGAAAATGAAAGAGTCATCAAATGAAATTCATAAACCCGAAACACACCAGTTTGAAAATAGGTAGTTAGACATTCGCGGGGAATTTTAAACATTTGGCTATGGACTAGATATTAGATGATTACGTAGATCATTGGATGACATTACGAAATTATTTTTAACTCTCTAATGCATGATTACAATTTTTTGATTATATACACAATTGCCTTTATAATTGATTACACATATATGAAATTGTGCTACTATTTTGAAAACTTAAGCTGTTCTATTTAGGGGTGAATGGTCATAATGTTTCCCGCAGACTGAAATTTTACAGCAAAAATGTATGAAAAAAGTAAAGTACGTATGGCAAAGTGCCAGAAAAACGTCAAATCATTCTTTCGGCAGCTTTCCCCTAATAGCTTTGATATTCTGTACCCCGCCCTCCCTGGGTGTGCACGCACGCACGCGGATGCGCGCACGTACGTAGTCGCATGGACGCACGCACGCACATACGCATGCACGTTCGCACGCATGCGCACATCTTCCTGTCTCCCGCGTTACCTCCTTATGGCTCTTAGAAGATCGAGCATGGCTGCCCCCGGTCCTGAAATAGAGCTGATTTGCTCCGGCCCCTTCTACGTTTTACTCAGCTTCCCTGGCTTTCCACTGCACCGTCTCGCCATGGGTTCCTGTCGGTTCCCTGCAGCATTGCCTCCAGCCTCCTGGCACCCCCTCCAAGGGGTCCCCCTCTCTTGTTTCCCGAGCTCAGCACCAGCCTGCCGTCCCCTCGTGGGCTCCTCTCTCTCGGTGTGGCCAGTGAAGGCGGGCGCCTTCTCCGGCCATTGATGGCCAGCGGTCCAGCCGTTCCTGGCCTCTCGCGTGGCTGAGCCTGGGAGACGCATTAGTGTCTTCGGGCTGCAGTAACGAAGTTCTCTGAACTGCGTGGCCTGGAGCAACAGCAGTTTGTTTTCTCAGAGTTCTGGAAGGCAGCCCTCAAAGTCAGCAGGCCCGTGAGCCGCGCTCCACCCGAAGCCTCCAGGGGGGCATCTTTCCTGCCTCTTCCAGCCTCCGGGGCTCCAGGTGGTCCTTGGCCTGAGGCTGAGGCCCTCCAGCCTCTGTCTCCATCTTCACGTGGCTTCTTCCTCCCAAATCACCCTTGGCCTTTCTCTTCTAAGGACACCTGTCATTGGATCTAAGCCCAACGGGGTAATTTAGGATTATCTTGAGCCCCTGACTTAATGACATCTGCAAAGACTCTTTCCAACTAAGGACGGACGCACAGGTTCCAGGGAGTGAACAAATTTGTGGGAGGTCACCTTTTGCAGCGCGAGTGTGCTCCGTGAGCAACCGATGATGTTTCTGGGCTGCCTTTCCCTCTGTTGATCTGAAACCCTCCAGGGAGCTTGCTGGGTGTAATCAGATTACCCCAGAGGCGGAGGGCAGGGAGAACCTGAAGAAGGAGACAAGCCACTCCTGCTTGGTAGGTGGCAGTTTCCGTAAGCAAAGGGAACTTCATAAGAGGCTTGTCTTGAGCAGCAGCAAGATGAATGGGTCCCTGGACCCATCTGCCATACTTACCTGGGTTCAGTCATATATAGTGTGCAGGTGTTCTCAACACCACATCACGATCCAAGATTGTGTCCTTGGAGCAGCCTCTGAGAGCAAGAAAGGCAAGCAGAACCCACATTTTAAGGACAGGAGTGGGGATAAGGAGCTTTTGAGTGCCTGGGTTCATTTCAAACATGCCTGGCAGTCATGTTTTTTTAATGACCTTGCCCAGCGCTTTCCCCGTGATATAGGAAGAGATGTTAGGGTTCAAAGCCAATGGCCAAGAAAGAATTCTTGAGATGCCTTTGGTGCAAAAAGGTGTTTTTATTAAAGCACAGGGACAGGGGCTGTAGACAGAAAGAGCTGCGTTGGGGTCATGAGGAGTGGCCCATTATATACTTTCAAGTTGGGCAATGGTTAGGGATAACCTAAGTCTCTAAGGAATTTTAGAAGCAAGATTTGTAGGACCTTGAGGGGGTAGCTGTTATTGGGAAAAGGTCATTTATTACCATCTAACAACACTTTAGTTATGAGACTTTGCAGATGTGTATCAGTGGGTCATATGGTTGGGGGATGATTGCCAACATGTATCTTGGTTGCGGGGAGGCAGAGATAAAGTTTCTAAAGGAATTTTTAAATGTTCAAGTAGATTTACAGGATCTTAGGGGTTGGACTAAGATTTCATTTTGCCCTTAACAAAGTATCAACATCAAGGCAGCTGAGTCCCTAGAGAAATTTCACTCTGCCTGTTTCAAGGACTTGTCAGTGAGCTGTAGGTAGTAAGGAAATACAGTTATTTCTCTTCTGCCTTTGTTTCTCATATCACCAGGACTCCCTAAAAGGTGGCCTGTCTGAGGGCCTGGCATCCTTTCTCACATCTGCGATGATAAACAGATCTGGGTTGGTCTCAGTTCTGCTCCTCGCCAGCTGCCTAACGACGCCGAGTGAGGCATGTCTTCTCTGGGCCTTGGCAGGCTCAGCTGCACCATGATCACAGACTGGGGGCATGGAACGGGATGATGGACCGGCAGGGGCACTGTGTGTTTCTTCTGCAGGCGGGTGTTCTCCAACGGAAGGTGAGCAGGACTTTCCTTCTCTCCCCACTCTGCTCTGAGGGTGAGACGGTGGCAGGGGGCCAGGGCAGGGGAGCAACGAGGCCCAGTGTTTCTGAAGCCTCCAGATCTGCTCGGGGCAGCCTCATCCTTCCAGTGCATTTGAGGGTTCTTCCTGTGAAGTCTCTATTTGCAACCCTGGCATCAGGCGCTGGGTAATGAGGCGCGGCACCTGCTGTTTCCTGGCCGGGGCGAATGTGTGTGTCTGCCGATGGAATTCTGTGTGGATTAATTAAAATGGGAGAAAGCATTTCTCCTGAATTATTTACCAGCTTCCAGGGGAGCAAACAATCATTGCGGCATCTTATTATTGATGTGCCGGAGTCTCTCTTTTGGGGGTGCTGCTCCAAGCCTGGGGTTTGGGGTCGGGCGGAGACGGGAGCTGGTCCTTTCTGCGGCTTTGAACAGCTTCGTTCCAGGAAGCTCAGGGCTGCTCGTGGGCATGATCAGAGGCGCACTTCATTCTTAACGCCCGAAGGGAAATGCCCTTTATGGGGACAGTCTGCGGGGGAGCTCTGTAGAAAGTCCCTCCCACGGAGCCTCATCTTGTTTTCTTTTTTATTTTAATTAATTAATTAATCCATTTTATTTATTTTTATTTTATTCTTTTTTATTCAGAGAGGGCCCTACCCCCCCAGGCTCAGCTGTCACCCCAGCCATGCTCTGGGGCAGTGACTTCCCTGTGCCCGGCTCAGGTCTAGGTGCGAGCGCGGGGCCCCACGGGCTTCTGGGCAGTGTGTGGGTGCTCGGGGGTATTCGTGGGCTGTTCCGTTGTCTGGCTGGGGAGGGTCGGCGTGAGTTTGCGCAACTGTTGCCTGTGTGCACGTTCCCAGAGTGCTGCTCTGCTGTGTAGGCCCCTCCCCAACAATGTCGTCTACCTTCAAGGACCAGGGGCACCGTTCTGAATCTCTGGGATGGCCCTTTAGTCCCGAAACTGATTCTCAAGATGAGCTGGGCTGCCCTCCCCTAGGTGGGTGGCTCCTGACCAGCCCCCTCCATTCACCCCTTTGGCTTCTCCCAGGGTTTGTAGACCCTTAGGCCTGCCAAGTCCATCTTTCGAGGCTGCTTGTCTTCCCTTCAGTGGTCTCCTGTTTTCCTGCTCGCTTTCCCATCCCCTTGGGCCCGTTTCCAGGCTGCATCTGAGATCCACACTTGGCCAAGACGAGCCCAGGTACGTATGTGTGAACAAGCAGCCCGGTGGGCTTTTCCTCGGATGGTGGAGCTCTTTTTAAGACAGACTGTAGTTATGTTAATGCTCTTCTCTCTCCCTCTCTCTCTCTCTCTCTTTTTAAGATTTAATTAATTTATTTGACAGAGAGACAGTGAGAGCGGAAACACAAACAGGGGGAGCGGCAGGCAGAGGGAGAAGCAGGCTTCCCACAGAGCAAGGGGAGCCCGATGTGGGACTCGATTCCAGAACCCCAGAATCGTGACCTGAGCTGAAGGCAGTCGCCCAACGAACTGAGCCCCCCAGGTCCCCAGGGCTCTTCTTTTCTTAAAAAAAAAAAAAAAATTGTTGCTTTCAGGATGATGAACACTCACACGTAACAGCAGAAGTAAGGCGTTAACGCTAAAGCTGGTGGGGCTTGATGCAGGGTGATCGCTCTGGATCTGCGCATAACGGGTGAGACCAGCCCTCCCCTCTCCACTTTGACGCCTGCAACTGCCTAGCCAAGAGGAGACCAGCGTTGTCCAGGGTCATTGGGCTTGGATCTGAGTTAATGAGGTATTGAGGACTGTGTTCAGTGCGCTGATTCTTCTCATGCATTTAAGATAGTCAAATTCAGATTATCCTTAAAAGCTGAAATTAGAAATAGAAATAACATGTCCTACAGTAAAGCAGGGTAGAGACCTCTTGGGACGCCACTTAAAGTTCTCCCAGACGGGCTGCATTTTAGGGAGGAGAGGGGGAGTCATCGGAGGTGAGTCAGACAATCCAAGCTTCCTGGCTTCAGAAATCTGTGAGTGAGGGCTGTCTGCCTTAAACTCTTCCTTCCCTCTTGCCTCAGGCCAAGTGATTCCTCTGACTTTGGACGAATTTGGAAAATTTTAATATTAATGGCAGATTTGCTGTAGACATCTGCACTCATACGTGGGTGTTTCTGGATGTATGTCTTGCTCGTCACTCGGTACTTAACCCCGAATCACGTGCACATGCCCGGGTCTGTGTTTTAGCTGTTGCTGTGTAACAGATTACTCCAAAACGTAGAGGTCTACAGCGACAAGTGCGGTCTCGCAGTTTCCGTGGGTCAGGAATCTGGGCACAGCTTTTGGCTCCCGAAGCCTGCAGTCAGGGTGCTGGCTGGGGCTGGGTTCTCAGCAGACAGCTCGCCCCGGGAGAGGATCCACTTCCAGCCTCACTCACAAGGTTGTCTGCAAGTTCAGCTCCTTACTGGTCAGAAGCTGCCCTCGGTTTTCTGACATGAGGGCTTCTTCGGAGAGCGGGTCTCCACATGGCAGCTGGCTTCCCTCAGAGAGCAAGAAAGGATCAGGCAAGACAGAAGCCACAGATTTCTTGTAACCCAGTTTTGGAAGTGATACCCCACCACATCCGTAAATTCGAGATGGTAGAAGCAGGTCACCAGGTCCAGCCTGCTCTCGAGCAGGAGGGATTCCACAAGCACAAGGAGGTGAGGGTTGCTGGGCCATCTTGGAGGCCTCCTACGGTCCTCACTGCCTGTGGGGAATCTGCGTGTGTTGGGAGAGCTAATAACACCCCCACATTTGTAGGTCGGGAACGTTCTCTCTGGCTGTCTGGAAGGGATAGGCCCCCACTGCCGTCTATTAATTTATTTGACTTTATCAAGTTTTGCACTTTGCCAGCAACTTGCTTCTGTCTATGATAGAGCACCCAGTTAAAGTCCTCAGAGCGCAGCCATATGTAACAGCGGGTCGCTGTGTGTATGAAAATGCCAGCTGTAACATGTCAGCAAGAAAAGGTGTTTTGCCAAGGGTTGTAGTTTCCAGACGGGGGCTCTGGCCGAGAGGTAAGCTTCGCGAGACCACCTCCACGGCAGCAGGGCCAGACCAGCATGAATGCATCCTCATGATCATGCTTACCCGACGGGGATCAAGGTCCTTGGACGTAGGGTGCCCTCCACCAGGGGGAAAATGACGTGGCAAGCCCTGGTCAGCTCTGTTTAAAGGGGGCGCCCTCACTGAGCCGAGCATGCCAGTCCCTTAGGCTGCTGAGTCAGGGTGAGCAGGAATCGGGTCACTCTCTTCTCTTTCCTGAGTAAGTACGTACCCATCGTAAAGCAACTCAGAATCCAGGGGACTTCACAGCGCGTGCTGCGTCCCAGTTAGCTGACGGGGACCTCCCAAGAACGACCACTTCTGGTCAGGACCATCAGCCAGACAGCCAGACCCTGCTTCTGCTCCCCCTACCACTTGCCCCTTGGGGAGTCTCTGGTTCTTCTGGGAGTATGCTGTGGTAGAAATTACATGGCTTTGGGATAGGACAGACAACTTCCCAGCTGTGAGAACTCAGTGTTCCCCTCTGTAAAATGGGGATAATACCACCTACTAGTGAGGTTGTGTGGTGATTAAATAATTTACGCAGAGAGCCTAGCAGAATTACAGACACATCAGGGTCACATGAAATATCAATTTTCTCCTTTCTTTTCCCCATCCCCCTCACCAAAGTCCCTCTGCTTAGCATTTTATTCCAGGAGCATCTCCCGGTGAGTGGTGCTGTGCTGGGCGCCGAGGACCTCCGGTTGGAGGGGGTCTGCTGCATTGATGGAGCCCCCTCCCCAGGGACAGCACTGGTCCATTTCTCTGCAGTGATTTTTAGGGCAGAGCAGCCCCCCGGTCCCTTGTGGGGGAATAGCAGAGAAGGAGACTTACAGAGTGAAACGGACTATTTGTGTCCCCCCAATTCTCAGGGAAGTACAATAGCATTTGGAGATGGGGCTTTGGAGGTAATTAGGTTAGATGAGGTCATGATGATGGAGACCCCTGTGATGGAACTAATGTCCTTGTAAAGGAGATCCCAGAGTGCTTGCTTTCTCTCTGTAGCATGAGAGGACAGGGAGAAGCCAAGGCAAGGACTCCCATCAACCTGACCTCGCTGGTGCCGTGACCCCAGACTTCAGCCTCCAGAGCTGTGAGAACACACATTTCCGTTTCAGCCATGCAGTGTGCGGTATTTTGTTACGATAGCTCAGCAGACAGACTTCCGCTCTGTCCTTCTGGAAGCTTCTGCCTTGCACGGGGGTGGGGGGGGTGGGGGGGTGAGCTACCATTCAGTGTAGTTATAGGACGTCCCTTTCTGCTGGAGGCTGGGGCCCAGAACCCTTGGATGGAAGAGAAACACCCTTCTTTTTGTTGTTGTTGTATTTTGAAGATTTTAAAGGTTGTAATTGGCAGAGAGTGCGTGGGAGAGCACACAAGTCGGGGAGCGGGAGGCAGAGGGAGAAGCAGGCTCCCCACTGAGCAGAGAACCCGATGCGGGGATCCATCCAAGGGCCCTGGGATCATGACCTGACCTGAAGGCAGACCTGACCGACTCAACCACCCAGGCACTCTGAGAAGCACCCTCCTTAGGAGGAAGTTGCGTGTCGTTCAGCAGAGGTTGGAGGTGGTGGAGGGTCAGTATCTGATTGGTATTTGGTGGCCTCTTATGATCGAGAGCAAGGCACGGGGTCCATTCGGAGCTAGGACAAGTCTGAGTGTCTTTGGGCAGTGATTGGATTCTGTTCTTCCAACAGCCAGTTGCAAATTCTGTTCCTGCAGAGACCCTGAGAGACCTCTTGGAGGCTTAGGGAGGAGGAGAGTCACCCATCCTTGGCCGGAAAGGGGTCCTCTCTAGTCTGGAGGGGGGCACTGCCCCCACCAATCCCGGCAGCTTCAACAAGGACATTCATCCACCCCCCAGAGTGGTTGGATTCCCCTTGGTTGCCTTCAGGTCCACCCCTCCCCTCCCCCAAAATCTGGCCCCTGTCATCCCATGGCCTCTGTAGACTCAGGGGCCAGATGGCACCCCAGCATGCTGGTCCCTGGGGGGCGTTGTACCCCACCCCCAGGTGCCTGAATACCTCCCGAAAAGGTGTTCTCTTTGTTGTTCAACTTTTGTCTTATCTTTGCTGAATTATGCTTATTTTTTTCCCTCACTGGCCTCTGAACAGAGACAGGGAGAGGGACAAAGAAAGGGAAAAGGATTCTTTCTCACCGTGTCCGTGGAGCGCACGTTCTCTTTGTGTGTGTGAGATGTCTGGGAGTCTGAGCTTTGAAAGCTTGGCTTACGTGGTCTAATTGCGCCATCTCAGTCCTGGCTTGGTGCCTCGCATTTGGGTTTTGTGGATTTGAAGGGGGAGGGGTAGTTGCGGGGGTTGGGGCAGCTGCCTAACTGATGGATATTTCTAGCAAATCCAAGTTTGCTTTCCTGGGTTTATTCTGTCCTCTGTCATCAACCTCCCGACCTGTTGTCTCTTGTCTTGTCTCTTCCCGGTGTCTCTGGGACCTGGTTTAAGACCATCCCTGTGCTCCTCACAGCGTCCCTGGGGGGCCCACACCAGGCTCACCCACCCACCTGCCGATTCACAGCTCCCGTTCGCGCTGGGCCCTGGGCGTCAGAGCGGGCACAGGCACTCGTGCTCGCCCGCCTGGGGGCCCCACGAGGCTCCAGGAGTTCTTCCCACGCTTCGGAGGAAACTGGCCAAATGCAGAGACACCAGAATCCAGCTGGATTCGATTAAGCCTCTCACTCACGTAGCACAATACCTTTCTTTTCACTAAAATTGTGTGGTTTTAGAAACTAGAGTTTTTCCCCCCAAAAATGGGACTTACGGTAACGTGCGATAGTTTATTGCGTTGCATTTAGTATTGTGAAGTGAGTTGAACAAAAATTCACAAGTTCCCCATTTTATTTTCTAATACAGTAAGTATTGATCAAGACCATGGGTATCAACAAAAGCTCTGTGGGATCTTCGGTAATTTTTAAGAAGGTAAAAAGGATTCTGGGACAAACATTTGAGAACTGCAGAGAGAAGTAACATAGAATCATTCAGCCGCTTATCTGGGAAGCAGTAATAGTCCGACTCCACAGACGGAAAAGTAAAGCCCTGACAGGGTATTCACTCCTGGTTTCACAGGAAGTGGCTGAACAAGGATTTGAAAAAAATATTCATTAAAGACAATAGTTAATACATACTAACTGTAAAAAAAAAATTGGAAAAGGAAAAAATTGATCCCACTTATAAATCTGTCATTTAATATTTGGAATACTTCCTTTGTCCCCAAACTTAATCTACATCATTTCGATTGTTAGGGTGGGTGGGATTGAACCCAGAGCTGGGTCACAGCGACAGGCTGAGGTCGTGTCTCCTGGTGGCGGCGGAGGGCGGTTCCTTGTGAGGAAGGGGCGTCTGCCTGTGCCTCCTCCTGTCTCCAGAGTGTCCAGAAACAGGACCCGCTGACTGTGTTACAGGCTGAGCTTTGTCCCTCCAAGAGTCATATGAGGAAGCCCCAGTGCCCAGGGCCTCAGACTGTGACTGGAGACGGGGTCTTGAGGAGGCGACCCCGCTAAAACGAGGCCCTTGGGGTGGGGTGGGGGCCGTTCCTGCCTTCTGCCTGGTGTCCCTACAGGAGGGGAGTCTGGGAGACACCAGGGGTGCACGTGCTCACAGGAAAGCCCCAGAGAATGCGGCGACAAGGTGTCATTGGGACACCAGGGACAGAGGCCTCCGGAGAGAGCCACCCTGCCCTCGCCAGGACCTTGGACTTGGGGTCTCCAGGAGTATGAGAGAATAAATGTCTGGTTAGGCCCCGGGTCCACCGTACCTTGTGTGGCAGCCCCAGCAAACGAACACCCTGGGTCTGATCCCTTCTGTGGGAACAGGGGTCTGAGTGGGGTGGAGCCCTGGGCTGACCTGGGCTGTTTCCCTGTGGGGGATCTGCGGGGTGATGGCTATGACGTCACAAGACACAGCAGGGGCCGGCCTTAGAACCCCTGCACATGGCCTGCTCCTGAGCTCTGCTCCGCCTGCTTGGGGCTGGGGCTGCTGCCTTCGCCCTGAGCTCAAGGTGCCAGGAAGGAGCTCAGCCTTCTGGGCATGGGGCCTGGGAGCGGGTCCTCCCCAGCGAGCAAGCTCTGACCCTGTGGAAATGGCCCTGCTGGCCCAGACCCCTGAGAGCAGTTCTGTTCCCACTGAAGAGTTCAGCTGGCCTTGGCAGTGGGCCAGCGCCAGTAAGAACCGGATCTGGAATCCGTGGAAAGCAGAGTGTGGCTCTCACTCTGTCCAGGCAGCCGGCCGGGGCAGGGAGGGACAGGTTACCCCCTCCCCTTGCTGACTCCCAGCGTCTCAAGGACACCGGGAAAAGGCGCAGGCAGGCAGCCCGCTAAGTGGCTGCTGGGCATTGTCCCTGGCTCCTGGTCCTGCCTCCTTAATGACCACATTGACCTGAGTGTCCTTCCTGCCTTCTGGTGATTGCTTTGAGCTACTGCCTGTTTCTTCCCTCTTACGGTCTACACTTCCGTGCCTCCCATTCTCTCAACCTGCTCCAGCGGGCTTCAGCCTTCAGCGGCCGGCCCTCGCAGCGTCATCTCATGCTTGGACTCTATCTAGAGCACCACGTTTTCTGGGTTTCCTTGCTGGCCACCCCCTCCTTCTGTGGTCCCCAGTGCTGGCTGCCCCAGACTCTTGGCCCCTGGCTGGCCCCTCTGCCCCCCAGCACTGCCCCATAGAGCTTTCTGTGATGGGGTTCGGGGGGGGATGTCTTCCCTTCCCACTGTGTATGTGGGAGCCACGAGCCATGTGTACGCTCGCGAGTGGCCGCAACTGAGGTTTCCTTCCCACTTCATCTGCGTTGACTTAATGTAACCAGCCGCAGTGGCTGAGACTCCCCTCGGTAAGGACAGTGTCACCCTAGGGGTCTTTTACCATCTGCTGCTGTCTTCCGGATCTCGACTCCCTGCACTGACACCTGCCCTGGGTACCAGAACCATCTCAGGCTGCCCAGCAGGCACACACCTAGCATACCATGCCAGAAACCTTGACCTCACCACCCCCTCTTCTCAGATAAGCCTCCCCGAGCCCCACACTGCTTATCCCCACGCTCAGGAGGCATATTCTCTTGCTCTTAACATCTCAGCCCCGAGATGGGCTCTCCCCTCCAGACATATCCCCGACCAACACTTCTGTACACCCCAGGTGGCCTCCCTGTCTCCCCGCCTCCGCTGGGTCCCTCTCTGCCCAGCAGCCTGAGCCATCCGTCTAGGGCGGGAACCCTCGCATCCGGCTCCCACAACTACAAAGGCCCCAGAAAAGTCCACACCTTGGGACCATGGCCTACAAGCCCCCTGGAGTCTGGCCTGCCAGCTTCTCAACCCACCCCCACCTCCTTTTACTACCCCTGTGGGTGCTGTGGCCTTTCTTTGTGCCAGGACTCCCTCTGCTCAGGACCCTCTCCCCATCCGTGCGTGGTCTCCCCTGCTCACGTCAGTCTGAGGTCCCGTGCTCAGAGACGTCTTGTCTCCCAAACGCAGCCCACGGCCTTCTTTAGAGAGTGCTCAGTCTTCGAGCTAGGACGCATGCCTGGCTGCCCTCGGGGAAACAGCCTGCTCTCTGGCTCATCTTTGGGCTCCCAGTAAGCATACTTGAGCGACCCTGGGTTCAGTTCCCACTCTGTCTCCCTCTCTGCCCCCCGCTGGCTGGGCCCTGCTCTCACTGCCCTGGCACACTTCCCCCATTTCTCCCTGGTTTCCCTCCTCCGGGCAGGGAGTAGAAGGAAGCAGGGAGGCTGAGAGTCCTGAGTGAGAGAAGTCCGTATCACATCATCAGTCCCAAGCTGAAGTTCGGACTTGCTGCTCATGCTGGGTCCTGCAAGGGGGTCCCCACTCAGCTCCATTACTTGGCCCCACCCCTACTGGGTGCGTGCCTGGGAGGATTTCCTCTTAGACCCAGTGGGTCCAGGGTGCCTGGTTTAGTCCTTGGTCTCTCTGGGTTTCAGACACCCCCCCTGTAGCTCAGGGAGCAAATCCAGGTGTTCTTGGGGGGCAGGGCTGACCTGCCCTCGCCAGGCTGGGGCTGGCAGCCAGCTCTCCTCTGTTAGAGGGCCGAGCGGGTGTGGTCCTGGTCAGGGGTCATCCGGGCCTTCAGACCCAGGTCTGTCCTGAGCCAGATCTGAGCACTTTGGCTGGAGTCCGCCTACTTCCACTGCCCCTCCCCTCATTGTGGAGCCCCTTAGCGGCAAACCCAAACTTCTCTGCGAGCACGGTCCCACCCTAATTATAAGGCAGGAGAGCGCTGCTCTTGTCAGCTCTGCCTTTAATTTTCTCTAATTAGAGCTGAGCTCTGAGCACTATTACCCGTCTAATCTGCTTAATACAGGCACACACTCCCCTCTCCCCGGCCCCCTTCCTGGGCTTCTAACGTCAGCCCCTTTGCAGCTGGGGGGCAGTTTCCCGAGTGGGCACCTGTCATGGGCTGAATGGTGCCTCCGTTCCTGGACTCACACATCGAAGCCCTAACCCACAACATCTCGCGGTGTGACTGTGTTTTGAGACGGATTTTCAAAGAGGAGGTTAAGTTAAGATGAGGTCGTCAGGATGGGCCCTAATCCGATATGACTGATATCCTAGTAAGACAAGGACGGACGCAGACCCTGTGAAGGACCGAGGCCTTAGGAGAAACCAACCCCACCCACACCTTGATTTCAGACTTCTGGCCTTCAGAACGGTGAGAAAATAGACTTCTGTTTTTTAAGCTGCCCTGTCCACTGTCCTTTGTTATGGCAGCCCTGGGGGCCCATCCAGCAACCGAGGCCACTGCCTGAGAAGCTTCCTCCTCCTGGGAGAGGTCGCCCAGGAGGGGCCGGGCTTCAGGACCCACCTGTGGCCAGTTGGTCAGAGGGAGCCGGGCCTTCTCCTCTGGCCTGGCCTCAAAGTGCCATCTCAGGGGGGAGGTTCAGCTAGGGGTGTGGTATGCCCCTCCGTGTGTCTGTGTTGGCATGTTTACAGATGGGAGGACTGGGCAAGCTTAGCCTTACGACCACATTCCCCGCTTCCTCCCCACAGACCACGCAGGGTGCCATTGCTTGCTTCCTTAAAAACAAATAAACACCTTTATTGAATTACAGCTTTCAAAATGAAAATGCTCAGGGGCACCTGGGTGGCTCAGTGGGTTAAGCGTCTGCCTTCCGCTCAGGTCATGATCTCAGGGTCCTGGGATCGAGTCCCGCATTGGGCTCTCTGCTCAGCGGGGAGCCTGCTTCTCCCTCTCTGCCTGCTGCTCTGCCTGCTTGTGATCTCTCTCTCTCTGTGTCAAATAAAAAAAAAAAATCTTAAAAAAAAAAAAGAAAATGCTTAGACTTGGGGTCTCTAGGAGTACGAGAGAATAAATGTCTGGTTAGGCCCCCGGTGCCCCGTACCTTGTGTGGCAGCCCCAGCAAACGAACACCCTGGCTCTGATCCTCTCTGTGGGAGCAGGGGTGTGAGTGGGGTGGGGCCCTGGGCTGACCTGGGCTACCCAGGGGCGTGTCAACCATTGTATTCACCTTATCACCAGCAGCATAATTGAGATAGATTTTTTTTTTAAAGATTTTATTTATTTATTTGACAGAGAGAGAGATCACAAGTAGGCAGAGAGGCAGGCAGAGAGAGAGGAGGAAGCAGGCTCCCTGCGGAGCAGAGAGCCCGATGTGGGGCTCCATCCCAGGACCCTGAGATCATGACCTGAGCCGAAGGCAGCGGCTTAATCCACTGAGCCACCCAGGCGCCCAGAGATAGATTTTTTTTCCAGCCTCATTGAGGTAAAATTGGCAAATAAAATTACATTTTTAAAGTGTGTGGTATAGTGATTTGATGTATGTGTACATCAGACAAAGACTTCCCAGTTTGTTAATTGACAAATTCATCCCCTCACATGTTTCCCATTTTTTTTTTAAGATTTTATTCGGAAATTAAATAACAGCAAATTTAACAAAATTGGTTGTGTTTTATTCCAGGCATGTAAAAATAATAAGATCACAAACTCTCTTAGTGCCCTTCATGTTAAAAAAGAGCAACTCTGGGGTGCCTGGGTGGCTCAGTGGGTTAAGCCTCTGCCTTCGGCTCAGGTCACGATCCCAGGGTTCTGGGATCGAGCCCCGCATTGGGCTCTCTGCTCAGCAGGGAGCCTGCTTCTCCCTCTCTTTCTGCCTTTGTGATCTCTCTCTCTCTGTCAAATAAATAAATAAAATATTAAAAAAAAACAAACAAACTTTGTAGCCATCTTAATGGTCCCAGAAAAAAACACCCAGTAGAAATCACAGTCACTCTTTTTTTTTTTAATTATAAGATTTTATTTATTTGACAGAGACACAGCGAGAGAGGGAACACAAGCAGGAAGAGTGGGAGAGGGAGAAGCAGGCCCCGAGATCATGGCCTGAGCCAAAGGCAGACACTGAATGACTGAGCCGCCCCGGTGCCCCACGTGTTTCCCATTTCTGCGTAAGAACACTTAAGTTCTCACACTTTCATAGCCAATTTCAACTACAGGAGACCGTGTTATCGACTCGAGTCACCGTGTTATCCTGACCTTGCGACTTACTCACCTGCTAACTGGAAGTTTGTACGTTTGGCCAACTTCTCCCAATTTCCCCCCAGCCCCAGGCTCCCGTACCCACCTTTCTGCTCTCAGTGTCTATGAATCCGACTTCTTGCGTCTCCTCTCTAAGACGCTGCACGTAAATGATGCCATGCAGTGCGTCTCTTTCTCTGCTTATGTCACGTAGCATCACGCCCTGCGGGTGCCTCCATGTCGCTGCACATGGCTGGCTCTCCTCCTTTTTTAAAGCCTGGACGATACTCCACTGTGTATGTGTTTGTAGACACGCCGTTATCTTCCCATTCGTCCGTTGACCTAACTTGGCTGTTGTGATTAGCGCTGCAACGAACATGGGAAGATAGTTCCAGGGAGCCGTCCCCTGTGGATATACACCCAGAAGTGGGATTGCTGGATCGCGGGATAGAAATGTTTAATTTCTTGGGGACTTCCCATACTGTTTTCCACCGTTTGCTTTCCCGCCAGCAGGGCACGAGGGTTCCTTTTCTCCACAGTCCGGCCAGCGTTTGTTGTCTCTTGTCTCCTTGATGATGGCCATCCTGATAGGCCTGAGGTGATATCTCCTTGTGGTTTTGATTTTCATTTCCCTGACGGTGAGGGATGCGAAGCCCCTTTTCATGCGTCTGTTGGCCGTTTGTGTCTTCTTTGGAAAAATGTCTATTTGGGTCCTTGGCCCCTTTTTGAATTGTGTTGTTTTAAAATTGAATGGAAACATTTTCTCGTTCTCTATCGAGGTGTAGGAGTTCCCCGTGTATCTTGGGTATGAACCCCTTATCGGATATGTGGTTTGCAAACACTCTCTTCCATTTCGTAGGTTGTCTTTCCCCAGGGCTGGCGGTTTCCTTGGCCAAGCAGAAGCTGTTTCGATTGCTCTGGTCACCCCTGCTTGTTTTTGCTTTTGCTGCCTTCGCTCTCACAGCACTCCTTTCAGCAAGGATGTCAGAAAATCAATCGGTGTCTGGTCAGGGCAGGAGCAGCCGAGCTTGGCTGTTGTTCCCTGCGTTATCTTGAATGTGACTGTCCCAGACGATCTGTTCTGTGATGAGAAAATGAGGAGTAGAGATTGCGTGGAGCTGGGGGACGAGTCCCAGCACTGGGGAGACCAGGTGCCCTCTGGGACTTGGAGTCATATTGTTGTCACCATTCACCACAGTCACAGTTGTACCTGTTGGGTACTGTCTTTCTTAGAGACCTTCTGGAGGTCACTGCCAAACTGGGATGCTCCTGTGTGCATCATGGTTCAAGAGGAGAGGAAGGGAGTCTCGCCCTTGACAGCGGACTCCCTGGCACAGTCCCCCTCAAGAGGAATCACAGGCAGTGGGGTGTGTGACAGAGGAGGGAGGGGGAGTGGACGTGAGGACAGTTCACCAGGAAGACCTGGAAGAGGGTCTGGAAGAGGGTGATGGCGTGAACAGGGAAGGGCTAAAGAGAGTGGATGTGGCCAGGCCCCATGGGGTGCCATGTGTGGGGAGCAGTTTTTGCCCCAATGCCCCAGTTTCTGTCCTGACAGTGGAGAACAGTTGGGTGGCCCCCAAAGAGTGGGCTGTCTACCCCCTAACCGACTGCTCACTGGGGTGTTGAGCAGTTCTGCGAGGGCTCGATTCCCTACAAGGCCTTCCTGAGGCGCCCTTCTGCCTTCTGGCCCTGCAACCCTCACCTGGACAGCCCCTTCCAGTCTCCCACGACTGTTCTGCTAAAGGGGGTCTTAAGTTTTCAGACCGCTGGCAGCCCAGGCAGCCCATAACTACAGCACAGACCGATTCCTGTTTTGGATCCAGACAATTTGTATTGGATTTCCGTTTGTCTCTTCCTTTCTCCTGGGCTCCCCTGGAGTCGGGGTCCCTGAGACCGCCCTCACATTTGGCAACCCGCCGGAAGGACTTGGCATGTAGTTGTACCCATGGCTAAGGTTTATTACAGCAGAAGCATCAGCAGAGGGAAAAACAGCCTGGGCAGAGCCCGAAGAGATGTGAGCACAGGCTTCTGATGCTCCCGTGCTCCTGCGAGAGGGCACAAGGGCAGCGAAAGACACAAGAATGGATATGACAGGTCTGCCCAGGGATTCCCACTGAAGACTCAGCTCCCAAGATTTTTAGTGGGGGCTGGTCATGTAGGCATCTCTGCTCAGCAGCTGCCCCAATTCCTGACTCCTTTAAGCCAAGCAGGTGTTTATGCTAAACCACGTTGTTCGTACAGTGTAGGCACAGTGAACCATCCTTACGGGTCAGGGAAGGGTGGGAATGGTTCAAGCGCTCAGTGCAGACACCAGCTCCACACCAGCTTTGCCAGCAGCATCTTCTAAAGACAGCAGCCAGGGCCTGGGCAGGCCTCTCCGGTGGCTGATCTCCCCTGACCCTGTCTTCCTTCCCTAACAGCAGCCAACCAAACCTCAGCTCCCTCTCTTCCTCCCCCAGCCGTGACCCCTGCTGCCCTGTTCTCTGCCATGGAAACTTCCATCGTTCTTTAGACACAGCTGTTGAATGGGGATGGCAGAAATCTGCCTCAAAAAGTTCCCCTTCTCCTAGTTATTCTTGTGTCCCCACTGCCGGCTGTTACTTTACAGCGGTGTTCATACCATTTCCACCACGCTGGACACATGTCCCTAACTAGTACCTCTGTAACAGGGTCTTTGCTTTGGAGACTTGGAGTTGTTTTTTTTTTTTTTTTTTTTTGAGATTTTATTTATTCATTTGACAGAGAGAGAGAGTGAGCGAACACTCATAAGCAGGGGGGAGGGGCAGGCAGAGGGAGAAGCAGGCTCCCTGCTGAGCAAGGAGCCTGATGTGGGACTTGATCCCAGGACCCTGAGATCATGATCTGAGCCAAAAGGAGATGCTTAACCAACTGAGCCACCCAGGTGCCCCATTGGAGTCTTTCTTGAGGGAGGTTCTAGCCTATGAGAGAATGACTCCTTTCTGGCTGAATACCTTTTCCAGATGCCTTCCCCAAGCCTTCAGGTGACGGGGCTGTAGGTGCCCGTAATAGTTCTCTGTTGCTGTGTGTTACAAACAGTGCGCAGAATGGAAGGAGACACAAGAAACTGGGACTGTAAGTTGTCTCCATGGAAGGTACACGTTGTCTGGGGGGCAGGGGTGGAAAGAAGACCGTGTACTCAGTGTACTTGAGATCCTTCTAAATTTATGCCATATGCAAATACTACTTTTCCAAACAAATAAGAGGACCAGGAGGAGAGAAAAGAAAAGAACGAGTAGGAGAAGAAGGGGAAGAGGAGGAGGAAGAAGAAGTGGAAGGTGGAGGGGAAGGAGAAAAAGAAGGAGGAGGAGGAGGAGGGGAGATGGGACACTTGGCTGGCTCCAGTCAGTTAAGTGTGTCTGCCTTTGGCTCAGGTCATAATCCAGTGGTCATGGGATCGAGTCCAGCATTGGATTTCCTGCTCAGCGAGGAGCCTGCTTCTCCCTCTGCCTTCCACTCCCCTTGCTTGTGCTCTTTCTGACAAATAAACAAGTAAAACTTAAAAAAAAAAAGACGAAGAGGAGGAACCGCACTATTCCCACGCATGCATCAGCGAATGAGTGGACAAGCCAGCTGTGGTCCGGCCATACAATGGAATCTTATCCGGCCATCAACCGTCAAAAGGAATGGAATTTTGACACATGTTACAATACGGACGAACCTTGAAAACCTGCTAAGTGAAAGACTCCAGTCACAAAAGACTACATATTGTAGGATTACGTATAAAATGTCCAGAATAGGCAAATCCATGGAGACAGAAAGCAGGCGAGGGGGTCCCAAGGGCTGGGGGAGGAGACCTTGGAAAGGGACTGCTGGGTGAATATGGGCTCTCCTCTTGGGGGTGATGCAGTGTTTCGGAACGAGACAGAGGTGGTGTCTGTACCACAAAGTACATGTACCAAAGGCCACTGGGTTGTATATTGGATACAGCTATAAGTGGCTCATTTAATATTAAATGACTGTCACTTTGATTTCAAAGAGAAGAGAACATAAGCCAGAAAGATCCAGCTCAGCAGGACGGGCTCTGTCCATATACCGTGGAGTCCAGAGGGACAGGAGTCCTGGGTGCCCTGGCCAAGCGGACACTTGTCTGGTGTTTCTGCTCATTGCCTCTTGGGCATCTGGCTCTCTTGGGTTCCACAGGCGAAGTGGGTTATGTCCACAGGACGCCTCTACAGAGCAAGTTAAATGTAGTGGTACACCACAGGCAACCAAAATAGCGCTGAGGGGCAGACTCTGAACAATGCCCTACGAATAACTATTTTCCAAAATGGACAAGGAAATGACACGGTCATTAACGTCAGGCTTGCAGCGTCTTCAGGCTGGGTGGCTTGCAGATGGATGGTGTGTGTCGGGGGCATGCCAGCATCGCTCAGGGAGCCCACTGCAAGTCTGAGCCTACTTCAGGTCCCTCCGCTCCGTGCCTGCTTTCTCCAAGAGACAAGAAGGAAGAGTATATTCGTCTCCATTGGTGAGGTCGGAGGACTGCATTGAACCTGGTTGATAAACTCAGGTTAGGAGAACAGGGCATCGATGCCAGGTAGACAGACCCTGCTGGCTGCAAGAGGGCTTCCTGCCGTTCAGGGTTAGGTTCTAGCTGTTCAAGGGAGAGCCCTGGGTCCCATGATTGTGTTGACTCCTCTCCTGGTCAAGGACACCCTGAGGACACCCTGGGACAGGGCTGCATCTTTTGTGAAGGCTCTAGGGAGAGTCCATTTCCTTTTTTTCAGCTTCAAGAAGCCCCCTGCATCCTTGGCTCATGGTCCCTTCCTCCAGCTTCAAAACCAGCAATGGCCAGTGCAGTCTTTATCTTGTCTCATCACTTGACACTGACTCCGCCTTCCATGTTTAGGGACCCTTTTGATCACATTAGGTCCATGCAGATGGTTCAGAATGATCTCCCTGTTTTATGGTCAATTGATTAGCAATCTTTTTTTTTTTTTTAAAGATTTTATTTATTTGAGAGAGAGACCACACAAACGGGGAGCCACAGGCAGAGGGGGAAGCAGACTCCCTGCTGAGCAAGGAGCCCAATGGGAGACTCGATCCCAAGACCCTGGGATCATGACCTGAGCCAGAGGCAGATGCTTAACCGACCGAGCTACCCAGGCATCCTTAACAACCTCAATCCTGTGTGCAACTTGAATCCCCCTTTGCTGTGCTGTGTGACATAACACAGATTCCAGGGATCAGGACGGGACGGTCTTTGGAAGACCCTGATTCTGTTAACCCCGCATGTCGGCTCCGCTGCTCTGTAGAGCCGGAGCAACTATCCAGAGAGCAAGGGGTCACTTTTTTTCAAGCTGCCCTGTGGAACAAATTTAAGTAAAATAGTGACATAAACATGGTAACGTATTGAAAATCCCCAAGTCATTTTCTGGCACCCAGTAGGTGTTCAGTACATGAGATCTCATGATTATGTTCCGTGAAGGGCTCGCCTCTGTCCCCAGTGCTGGGATGGGGCCCAGGGGCGAGGGTCCCGTCTCGTGTCTCCCCAGCTTCTCTGCCTCCCAGCCCCCACGGGCATGCGCACACGTACGCGCGCGCACACACACACAGACACACACACACTTACAAAAACGCAGACGTGGACACAGACGTAGCAGCTAACTTCCCTGCAGAACAGGGAAAGTCCTGTAGCTCTGCTTCCAGCTCCCACAAGCTGTGTGGCAGAATGGCCTTCTGGCATAAATAAAAATAAACCCCAGACGCTGCTTTTCAATCAGAGGATTAGCCTAAATGTTGTGAAACAGAAAGCATGAAATATGCATTGGAGAAACAGCTCTCCCCACTCCTCGGCCTCCTTGCGTGGCTCCAGGCGGCTGGCGTCTGCGTGGGGCTGCTTGTTCCCACCCGGCGAGGCCATTGATGACTTGTGCACAGTGTCAGTAAACGCCGTTATGACATTATTGATGCTCCGCGCTCCGGCGAAGGACAATGGCCTGTTGCCTCTTAACGTGCTGTCTGCGGCTGCGGTCACAGAGCACTGAGTGAGGATTTTAAACACCGTCAACTGTTGACTTCCTTCTTTCCTCTTCCCGCCGAGGCCCTGTCTGTGAGCTTCAGAAGCGACGTTGAAGCCTGGAGAAGATGGCGGTGGAGAAGATCGGGGTGGGGGTGCGGGGCCTGCGGGGAAGCCTTGAGTGCACCCAGGAGTGTTGACCTCTCTTCGGGGGCAGTGAGGGGTGTTCGCTGTGGGGGCTGGTCCCAGAGAAGCTGGGCCTGCTGGGCTCCCTGCTTTGCCCTCGGCTGACACCCCAGAGGACCCGGATGCCAGACCTCCGGTGAATTTTATTGGTCTTGCATAATGTTCTAAAAATATTGAGTCCACATTTTACAATTGCGTGACTGCACGTGGGAAGTCCAGATTTCTGACTCTTGAAATAACTGGGCCCACACAAAACAACAGTGCATGTCCCCTTTGGGGACCTCCGGTCCTTGCCACTGCCTAACCGCTGTGGCTACTTCCCACTAGGTCCCTGCAGTAGGCCGAACGGTGTGCCCCCCCCCAAATTCAGGTTCACCTGGAACCTTGGAACGTAATCTTGTTTGCAAAGAGGATCCGTGCAGAGTATAATTTGTCAAGATGAGGTCACAGTGGAGTAGGGTGGGCCCTGATCCAGTGACTGGTGTCCTACTTAGAAAAGGAGAGGACATGGAGAGACACACGGAGAGAAGCCCTTGTGATGCTGGAGGAGAGATTGGGGAACGCAGTTGGCAGCCAAGGAGTGCTGGGGGTCGCAGGTCCCCGCTGGATGCCAGCAGAGAGGCCTGGGCCAGACTCTCCCTCAGGGCGTCCACAAGGGAGTGACTCTGCCAAGCCCTTGATATAGGACTTCTGGATGCCAGAACTGTGGGAGAATCACTTGGTCTTGTTTTAAGACCCCTGACATGCTGGTTTGTTATCATGGGCCTAGGAGACAACTTAGAGCACCTTCCCTTCTTTGCCTGGCCCACACCCAGGGGTCTAGAGTACGGTAGTCCCGCACAGTATACATCACCCGCTTCCTCCAAATCCCTTCCCCAGAGTCCTGTTTCCCTTCTCTGGACAGAGGCCCTCCAGCCTGACCAGGCCCTCCTGTTGCTTTGGGCTGCATGGGGAGGGCAGTGGGGGAGAGCCAGGAAGTGCCATAGTCCAACTGCCCAGGCTGTAGCAGTCTATGCCTGACGCCCACGATGGGCTAGCCTGTGGTTCTGTTTGTAGCCTCAAGAGAGAAAGTGAAAAGGGGATGTTTTTGGAATCTAGTGTGACCCGCTGTGTCTGTCCTTGGATGTGCCCCCAATTCCTGCTCCGCTAATCTCTTCTGGCTTGCTTAGGGTGGCTCTGGTTCCTTCTCAAGGCCATGGCTATTTAACTAGAACCATGGTTCCCCATCCTGGCCAGTTATGTCAGCATAATCCATGGCATTAAAAAAAACCAATGTGCCCAGGCCCCAACGTTGGTACGGAATCGAAGTAGGGAGCTTCTGTTCTGTTAGGTTCTGCAGGGGACACTGCTCGATCTGGGCTGGGAACTCTGGCCTGGAGGGCAGGGGCTTGGCTTGGGTTCTCTGGAAGTAGGTTCTCAGACAAGGATGCTAGTGCCCGTAATTTATTTCAGAGGTGACCCCAGGAGCGTGGACGGAAGAGTAGGGGATGAGGTAGGAGGGGAAGAAAGCCAGCTCGGGGTGTGCGATGGAGCCGGCCACCACCACGGGCAGCTGGAGCGCGCGCGCTCTGCGGGAACTCTGGGAGCCGGTGTGGAATGTGCTGGAGCATCCCGCCTGAGGAGAGGTATCTGTCCATTCCTCGAGGGCTGCTTCCGGGGTATCAGTGCCTTGGCGCTGCTGTCCTGCCCTTGTACGTTCCAGCATCTTCCCACAGCCAGAAGCAAAGCCTCGGGCACTGTTGCATGTGTCGTGAGTTGTCTGCCCTTCAGCCTGTGGAGGTAGATGCCGGGGAAAGGGTAGGGGCACCGACAGCGTCCATGCAGGTAGACAGGAGCGGGAAAAGTCGGCCACACCGCAAGGGCTCATAGGCACCAGCCGCTGCATTTTCATGTCCCCCTGGGAGGCAGGCTCTAAAGAGCTCAATCAATGGCCAGGGAAACTGAGGCACCAAGAGAGCGTCCACGAGGCTGCATGATTAAGGGTGCAGAGACTTCCTCCTGATGTCTACAGCAGACAGCACCCAGGACCATTTACACTGATCTTAACCGTAGACGGGGGTGGGGGTGGGGCTGGAGGAGGGGAACAGTCCGAAAGGAGGCGGCTGGGTGGTCTGGCTCGGAGGGGATCTTTTACTGTCTGCCCCACGCCTCCCTGCCTGGATCCAGGCAGGCACCTTCCCTGACTACCTCAGAGGCCACGTGCTAGAGGGCAAGGCCCAGAGGGGATGGGGAAGACCCATTCCCACCTTCTGAGCCAAACCAGACATGGCTGTGCCTTTCCTCCCCTTTGGCCCGAAGTGCCAAAAGCATGAACACCCCCTCCCACCGCGCCCCCCCACCCCGAGCTTACACAAGACACACACAATTGGAAGGGCCATTTCATTTCTGAGTGTAGGTGTGGAGTTCACCTGACATCCAGAGTGTAAATCGGTGCCTGGGTGTGTGGCAGGTGTGGGCCGGGCAGAGACCCCTTCCCTCAGCTAGTGCCTGGGCCGGCCTGCCCGGTTCCCGCTGCCGGTCGTCACTCCCCTGCACGGGGGCACGGTCAGCATGTCCTTGTTCGATGCAAATTTGCTACCTAGCTGGAGTAACACATTAATCCGCCAACACCAATTCATCATCAGTTTTCACATTAGCAGAGAGCAAGGCGAGATAATGGAATGCGGGACAGGTGAATTTTGATGAAGAAGGAGCAGGAAAAGCAGGAGCATGAGTCATCGCTGGTGAGAAATGGCTCGCAAGTGGGGCTGGGAGGTGGGCTAGCAGAGGGGATGGAGGCCAGGGCCCCGGCTGGATGAGCCCTGGGCTGGGTAGATGGAAAGTAAAGGTTTTCTCTTCTTCAAAGCCAGGCTTTATGGGCCCAGCATGCTTCCGCTGCGCCACTCTGTTACTCCAAAGCCAGGCTTTAGACCCTCAGGGTCATCCATGTCCTTTAACACGTGGTCTGAGGCCTTTGGCTCTTCCTAGCAAGGTGCCTCCCTGTCTGTGCGTGGTCAAGGTCTGGTCGGGCAAGTGCTGTTTCTGCCTGAATGCTTTCTCGAATGTGAATGCGGGTCTGGCTTTGGCAGCTGCCCTGCTTGGTTGCGCTGAGAGAAGCCGCTGACCCCCCTCCGCTGTGGCAGACGCATCCCCAAAGTCAAGAGGTGGAGGAGATTGGGGGAGAGGGCACGCAAATGCTTCGCAGAGTTGGGAAGAGCCTTAGCTGACTTTAGTCACTGTCATTTCATCGTGGAGAAACCGAGGCTTTGGAGTCTCCCTGACTTGCAGGCATCAGCCACTGGGTAGTGGAGGATCTGAGACCAGAACCCCGGTCTGCCCAGGGCGCCCTGGCTGCTGGGCTCCGCGGAAGTGCCCTAGCAGAGCAAGAGGCGGAGTTTGAACCCAGCGAAGTGAGTAAAGGGGAGCCAAGGGCAGTTTCTTCCAGAGAGGGCCAGAGGATGGGTGAGGGCTGCGAAGCGACCTCACAGCTGCTGGGACCAGGGCAGAAGCCCCTGGGGTAGGGTGTAGGGGTGGGGGTGGGAGTGGGAGTTGTGGGGGGGGGTGCAGAAGCAGCAGCGGGGGGGGGCTTCTCCCAGCACCAACCTTTTCGAAGCGGCCCTCGGCCCTAGAGGCTGCTGGCATGCGGGTTGCTCTCGAAAGCGGGGCTGGGGACGTTACACAGCTGGAGGGTAGCATAGGGACCCCCCCCCGCCCCCCCCGTACCCGGGCCGGGAGGGCGCGCTGCCGGGCGGCGGCCACGAGGTGGCGCCGGCGCGCCGAGAAAGCGCGGCGGCCGCTTCTGGGCCGCCCCAGCAGCCGCTCCGCCGCCTCCTCCGAGGAAACAATGCGGCGCCTCCCCGCGTAGCGCGGCGCGGGGCCGGACGCCGGACACCCGACACCCGAGCGCGGGCCGCCGAGCGAGCGGGCGGCAGAGCGGGCGTGGGGCGCCCTCGTCGAGAGCCATGGGCGCGGCGCGGGGCCGGGCCGGGGTACGGCGCGGCCCGGAGGCGCGGGGGCCCGGGGCGCGGGGCCGGGGCCGCCTCTAGCCGGCACCGAGGGCGCGGGCCCGGGGATGAGGGCGCCCGCGGCGGGGAGCCCGTCTGCGCGCCGCGGCGCCGTCCCGCCCAGCGAGCGAGCCCGAGCAGGCAGACGCGCGGCCGGCGGTCGGGGGGCGCGCCGCCTCCCGGCCCCAAAAATGTGAAGCGGGGAGGGCGGAGACGCAGAGACGGCCGGGCTGGGCGCCCTCGCCGCCCTCCGGCAGCCGCGTCGTTCCGCTTCCCCGCCCGCCGAGGCCGCGCGGACCCCGCGGGCCGCTGCCAGAGCAGGGAAGCCGCCGAGCCCCCGCGCCCCCAGACCCCCGCCTCCCTCGGACCCGGCTTCGGCCCGCAGCGGGTTCGCGGCCCGGACGCGGCGGGAGCAGGGCCCGGGACGGTGCGTCCGGCCTCGCCCGCGGCTCATCGCCCAGACAAGTTTGAACAATGATCACAGTCAACCCCGATGGGAAGATAATGGTCAGAAGATGCCTGGTCACCCTGAGACCCTTTCGGTAAAGTTCTCTCCCGGATGGCGCGGGGAGGTCTTTTTCTCCGAGGGGGCGCTGGGTAGGGGTGGGCGAGGTCGTTCCCCGAGAGGGTGCCTGTCCCAGTGGTGGGGGGGGGGGGGCGGCGGTTCGTGCGTCTATCTTGTGATGGCCAGCGGGGCTGTGACAGGGATGGAGCCGAGCTTCGGGTTTGGTTGGGGAGGGGAGGCAGCCGGAGACGTGTTTCCAGTTGGTCTGGGTTGGAGAGGATTCGGGATGCGAGGGTGGGCATGAGGACAGAAAGCACCCAGCTTGTGGTCCTGGGCCTCGGCCCAGGGCGTCCCTTTCCTGCTCCTTGGGGTCCTTCCCACTTTGCAGACGGCCCCACCCGGCGGCGAAGTTAGTGCCCCGTGCAGGGCGGCACCCCGCACCCCCGCGTGCGCGTGGAGCCCTGGGGTGAGTCCTCCGCCTGTGCCTCTCCTCTGCCCGGCCTTCTGCTCGCACTCCCCTTCTCGCGACGGGGTGCGGGCCTGTCTCCAACGGAAGGACCTCTCCTGGCCCTTCTCATGGGAATTCAACCCTGGATCGGCAGCGGTGGAGAGTTGGTGGCAGGGGCGGCGCTGCGGAGCCCCAGGGCAGCGGGAGCCGGGAACTCCCGAAACCTCCGGAGGCAGGATGGAGGCGAAGACCAATGCCCCCACCCCAGTCTTCCGCGGCCAAGGCTAGGCAGAGCTGGGGTCACGTGGGGCTGGCTGGTCCCTGTTGAACCCATCCCAGGGGCCCCCAGAGCCTGTCAGGGAAGGGGCAGCTCCTTCCTTTCTCTGGAGCCTGAGGAGCCCGCCTGCTGCCCAAGTCTGGGAGGAGATGCTAAGCGATGGGCGCCCAGCAGGATGGGAGAACCACCTTGCTCAGGGGGCTGGGCAGCAGAGGGCGCCAAGGGAGGGGCAGGGTCGAACTCCAGAGGCCACAGGTGGGGTGTGGGTGCCATCCACCCTGCAGGGGCAGGAACTGGGCAGGCGGATTTGGGTTGTGGGAGGGGCGGGATTTGAGCCCCTGCCCCTGCCAGGGTCCCGGTTGGTCTCCCTCTAGCCCCGGGGAGACCATGGCTCAGGTGTCTGTGGCCTCCCCAGCCCCTCCTGGGTGGGCTGGCCCTGTTTTGTGGAGCTGAGGAGACCGCTTTGGGGACGGCAGGGATCATGATGGACCACCACTGTCTGGAGGATACAGGAGGGGAGGATCGTAGAGCTGGTAATGCTGATGGTATGGTCTTGGGCAGGAGACAGGGAGGCAGCTGGAGCCCTGAAAGAAGGTTCCCATGAGAAGCAGGGCGGGAATCAGGTGTCTCTGGAAAGGGCCTTACTCCTCCAGGGAAATCCTCAAATCCCTGGCTGACGCTGACTCTTTAAAGGGTCCTCTTCCCAAGTCTGCTGCCCCATGTCGACCCCGCCCTCCAAGTCATGGAAGGGCCAGCCAACTGGGGTGTCAAGCTTTGGCTGGATATTTTCTAGTGCGATTGGAGACGGCCACGGGAGCCAGCACCACGGACAGCGCCCACTCCCGGGAGCTGCTTCCTTCTGGGGTCCTGGCTCTTTTGGGCTCTTATCTGAAGGCCGGATTCAGAGGTGGGATTGCATAGGTTCCCCTCCCTTCAAGTTGTGTCTTTGCATAGGGTCTGTCTAGGCTGCCCAGAGACCCACAGCCACCCGTGGAGTCTTTGTGTCCCTTTCAGATGGAGGGGGGCTACATCCCACCACATCACCCCTACTTGTTTTTAAGGGCAGACTGGAGGCCCTGTATCCTCTCTCTCCCTCTGGCAGGACCCTTATTCTGTAGTTGCTCCTGACATGTTGCTTGAATAGATACGTGGGTGGACAAAACCATTTTAACTTGAGTCTTCTGTAAATGGCCCTAGGATTGAGGTCTGGCAGAGAGAGAGGCAGATGGAGTGTGCTGGGGACTTCAGGTTCTGGGTGAAAAGTTTAGACCCCTTTTTCACAGCGGGTGTTTGGACTCTGCAGCCCAGGTCCCTAGCTCTAAATACAATCCCACAGCTGGGGAGGGGATTTGAGCAAGGAAGGGACCATAAACTCGAGGAATCTGTCCTTGTCCTCAGGCTGGGAGGACGAACAGCTGATTCCCTCAGGATCTTCCTGGGTGTGCAACCACCGACCTTCTCCACTGTTTCTCTGACTGCTGTCTTGGGAGCAGCCTGGCTTCACCTTGGGATCCCAGGGCCCCATCCCCCAGCGTGGTGGAGTTCAGTGAGGGGCCCTCAGAGGTCAGGGAGCAGCGTCCCTTATGCTGTCTTGCTTGTCCTCCTTGTCCTCTCCCAGGTGAAGCCCTCAACGCTTTCTCTGCCTTGGGGATTCTGCACCCTCTCTGATTTAACCTCCAACAGCTTCACTTAAATGTGGGGTGGGAATTTTGTTGCGCTTTTATTTTCTTCAGCAATTGTGTGTTTTCTTTAATGGGCTAAGTTTTAATTAAATACCACTCTGCCAGCTTCAAATAATGGAGATTAAAATGCATAAAGCAAGTCTTGCACGGAGATACACATGAATGCGGGGTGAGGCTGGCGGGTGGAGGCGAGAGGGCTGGGGCCTGTAGCATGACTCGTGGGGGCTCCCCGTCCTGAGCCCGGCTCCACATGAGATGGACTTCCTCATCCTGACCGGGGAGGGGCTCCCCTTTCACCTCTACCGGCGTTGCAAGTCCCTCTGATCCATTCAGGGTCCCGGAACACCTCCATCTCTGGCCTCCCCAGTGCTGGTTAGTTCAGTTCTCCCGTTTGGGACCCAGCACCTGGCATGGAAGCAGCAGGAGACGGGAGTTCCCTGCTCTCCCCCTGGGGCCACCCCAGGGCCCCACACCTGGGAAACAATCAGATGTATGTTGAAAGAATGAACGATTGTCCTGTTTCGGGCGGCTCTCCTGATCTGCGCCCTGGAGGAGCGCCCCACCACTTGCGCACAGGGGTCCACTCGCTCGGACCGGTCCAGTGCACGCAACTACCATGTGCCTGGCTGTTAAAGGTGTGGGTTAGGGAGAATCTGGGCCCTGTCCTTGTAGATCCTCCCCTGTGGTAGGGATGGGGGCACAGGCCATCCCCCTTGAACACGATAAGGAGGTGTTCAAGCCAGCTCATGACTGATGGATATGGCAAGACCTGTGTACATAGTGCAGAGCTGGGCCCGGGTGACTGATGGGATCCAGGTGGGTTTCGTCTGGACCAATGACTTGCCAGCGGTTCTCAGACTTGAGCAGGGATCAGGATTGCCCGGAGAGCTTGTTCAAACACATTGCTTGCACCACCCCCAGAGTGTCTGATTTGGTAAGCCCAGGAGTGCAGCCCCAGATTTTGCATTTCTAACAATCCCAAGGTGATGCCGGTGCTGCTGGTCCGGGGATCACACATTGAGGGCCGTGCTAATGAGCCAGGCTCTATCTGGAGGCTGGAACTTGCCCGAACTCTGCCTGTATCATCGTCCCTTGGGGTTTCATGTGAGGTTCTCAGCCAACTCCCTGTCGCCGAGCTGTCTTCATTCTGAGCTCAGCCCTGGATCTTCTGTCCCCCCCATCCATCCATTCCATCCGCACTCCCTCACCCCCTCATTTGTACAGAGCCCTTGCTGGATGGGGATGCTTCCCACCGACCTGTTTCCGACTTGCCCTCTTGCTCTCTGCAGGCTCTTTGTCCTGGGCATCGGCTTCTTCTCACTCTGCTTCCTGATGACGTCTCTGGGAGGCCAGCTCTCTGCCCGGCGCCCGGGGGACTCCCCCTTCACCATCCGCACAGAAGGTATCTTGGTGGGGAAAAGGGAGTCAGAAGTGGGTCCAGGTGTTTGTGGGCAGAGGGGAAGGAGGCCTTTGAACCAAGCAGCTCAAGGGATTCTCGGGGGCTCCATACCAGGGATCCAGGCCACCTCATCTAGGGACGTGGGAAGGGAGCGGGGCCTTGGCTTAGGCTGTCTGACCCTGCACACTGCTTTGGCTTTGGTCCCGGCTGTGATCATCGGGCTTCTTCTGACCCAGACTCTCTGCCAAGGAAGGGCCTTCGAGTCACGGCTTCTCAGGCATCAGAAAAGGCTGCTTGAGTTGCTTCCTTAGTGTGTGTGTGGAGGGGAGTGTCCCTTTGAGACGCATACACTCTGTGCTTTTGACCCAGGCTGTGGCCACAGCCGAGGGGGCTGGGGCTGGGGTGGGGGTGGGGGGCGGGGAGAAGCTGAGGGCAGGCCAGGCCCTGAGCTCACATGTCTTATCTCTGAGTTTTGCAGCATAGTCCAGACCTTCGTGGCTCCTTGCCCACGCCACACTTGTGAGGCGGTGGAGCAGGGTTCAGAGCACGGGTTTTGGGGATCCGATGGACCTGGTTTGTCCCTCGGCTCATTACTTCCCAGCTGCGCGCCATTGGCCAAGTCACTCAACTCACCTGTGGGATTGAATGAGCTCACGGCGTGGGGGTGTGATGGGGTCCAGACCTGGGAGGCCTCCTGAAGACGGGCCCTCCCCCCTTCTCTTTCTACTCAGTGAAGAATGGCGAACAGTGCAGAGTCCAGCTTCTTGGGTCTCAGAGGCTCTTCTGGTCACCGCGGGAGGGAGGAAGGCAGGGTGGTGGGGCGGCCGGGCGAGTAGGGTTTCTGGAACTCTTCGTCGGGCTGGCTCGGTGGGCTCTGCCCTGCTACTCTGGGCACGTCTCTGTCCGAAGTCTGCTTTCTCAAAGCCCCAGGGCCCAGCTGTGTGGCTGCCCTGTTCCCAATGGCAAGTAAACCCTCCAGGAGCGTGGCTGTCGTCTCGGGGGGTGCTCTGAGGGGCCCTTGTTATGCCATCTGGCGTCTCGTCATTAGATTTGTTCCTTTGGTTTAGCATGTACTTCTTTAAACTTGCAGAGCTCCTGGCAGGAATTCCACGTTTATTAGTCATTCAAGCCTGAATGTAAATGACTGTACCCCACCTCTGACTCGCAGAGATGCGTCAGGCTCTCTGAGCCCCCGTTTTCTCCTCCGATAAATGGGGACGAGCCCTGTGTGCCCAGGGTTGATGTGAGTCGTGCTGAGATAGCACATGGGAAGGGGCTCGAGCAGCACCTGGCAAGTAATACCGGCGCCGTCAATATTTATTGTGTTCAGTCCGAGATGGGGACACGGCAGAAAAGGTTGTTTAGGGGAAAGGGCGAGAGGATGCTGGGATTTCCGTACAGGAGGTGGGTGTGGAGGAGATTGAGGCTGGAAAAGGGGGCAGGGGGCGGTTGTGAAGGCACACTTGAGGGGCGGCTTGGAGAGGGGTACTAGAGGTCTCGGGGTGGATCATGGGGGACGTGGAGTGTGAGGAGACAGCGTCTAGGGAGAGGTGCTCAAGCCACTCCTGGAGAGGGTCACGCCTGCCTGGGGGGCTGCTACGGGGGCTTGAGGAAGTGGGACCTCCAGAAACGGATCCAGGAGGTGGGGATCGGGGGCTGGGGGAGGAGGGGTGTATGGTTGGGCTCCCGTCCTTCCGCTCATCTCCCTGGCAGGGGATGGGGCCAGTGGCCCAGAGTACAGGGGGCTTGTGGGAGCCCTGCCGAGCCGTGCACTGTGCAGTTTTGCCTGGTAGGGGCGGTGGGAGGCCAACCCCAACCAGATCTGTGTCTTTGGGGTGGGCAGAGCCCTGGAGGGGAGAGCACTCGCCCAAGGTCACCCAGTTAGATTAGAGGCGTGTGTGTGTGTGTGTATGTGCACACGCGTGTGCCTGCGCACGTGCTCAGGCTTTCCATTGGAGCGTAATATCCGCAAGACGAAGGCGTCGCGCAGCCGGCGACCGCGACCAGGAAATGGAGTGTGAGCAGCCCCCGGGGCGCCCTCCCGGCTCCGCCCACCCAGTGCTTCCCCTAGGGTGTCAGGACCCTGACTTCGCATAGCACAGGGCTGGCCTGTTCTTCAGACTTCGTGAGGGTGGAAATGCATCATGGTCGTTCTCCCGCGTGTGCTCTTTTCCTCTCTTACTCCATTTGAGAGCCGTCCCCGCTGTGTGGCCGTAGACGTTTGTCCCCGCTGCTGTCACGTGAATTCCGTTGTGCGAAGGCCCCTGCGTGGTTTACCCACTCGACTGGCAGTGGACGTTGTTTCCAGTTTGGGGCGTGTGGCTGGTGATGCTAGGAACATCCCGGTCCCTGTCTTCCAGGCCACACGCGCATTTCTCTTGCGTACACAGAAGGGTGAAGTTGCCGGGTCTCCTGTCTCTTGTGACATCAGTTCTCAGAGCAGGTTCAGCCAACTCAAAGACTTTTCACATTTTCTGGGTCCCTAGGCTGGAGGCTAAGCGCCGAGAATGTGGAACTAAAGGTGGGGAGGGGGAGACAGATGGGGAGGGAGGCCTCACCCTTCTGGAGAACTGACCCTGGCTTGGCCCCCATCCCGATTATCTTCATCCCCCCTGGTTTCTTTCATGCCATTGGATGAAGTGGATTTTTTTGGAGAGACCCAAAAGCAGGGACTTGGAAGAGCCCCAAGTTTACATTGTGGGTTTAAAAGCCTGATCTTGCAAAACACCCACACACTGTGCCTAGAGCGGCCCTGCGGGAGCCCTGGGAGGTGCGAGCTTTTCTGCCTGGGAGCCACCTGAGCGGAGGACTGGGGCTGGAGGGCGGCCAGGTGGATGGGGCGGGAGGGGGAAAGGGAGACTGGAGGTCAAGGGTGGTGGTTGGGTTGGGGCAGTTGCATTGGTTCCCGTGTCTGTACAGCCCCAGGGCGCAACTGGGAGAGGGAACCTCAGGAAGGCATTGCCATGGGGGGGGGGGGGGTCCTTGCACTGATCAGCAAACCATCTGAGCACAAATGGGGGAAACAGTCTGTTGTGTCCTGGCCTGTCAAGCCTGGGAGGGAAGTGGGCCCCCACGATGAGGCTGGGGAGGGCTGGGAGAAGCAGGGTGTTCCCTAAAAGGAGGGGGGGCTGCCATAGCCTCCGTGGACTGTGGTCTCCCAGCGGAGGCTCCGGAGTCCCTTCTAAGCCAGGTTGTATTTTGTGATAAAGTTCTCTAGTTTGGGGATAAAAACGTAAGAGACATGTTCTATATTCTGCACACTAGTCTTAAGATTCAGGAGAGGGAGGGAGACTAACAGGAAGCGTGACTCCAAGTCTGACCTGATTCCCTCTTGCTGCAGGTGGGCCTGCCTCGGGCCCTGGGGGCTTTCTCTCCCAGAGAAGGAGGGGGTTTTGCCTGCACCCTCACCAGACACCCCCTCCCCCCGCCCCTTCTCCCTGCCTCCTGGCTGCACTTCCCCACTCTCATCCTGAGGAACTTGCTCTCCTCTTAGGGGCAGGGAGTGGGATGTGAGCTTGTGTCTCAGGCCTCTCTCCTGATATTGCCGCGGATTCCCCGAGCACGTGTGGCTGGCTCTTCCCGGTCTCTCTTGTCTGGAAGAGGTAGCGGTTAGAGGCCATTGCTGGGGAGAGGCCTGCAGGCAGGAGGGCCTTGGCTCAGCTGTACATGGCTGCCCTGAGGTTCCCCGGGGGCATGGCCCTGCCAGACCTTCCTACCCCCAGCTGGGATTCAAATCTGGGGAATAGCAGAAAAAATATTTCCTTGCTCTGTAGCTGTCTCTGGCCTTGGACCTTGGTGTTAAGGAGCTCGTCCCCTCAGAGGCTGGTGATGGATGGGTGGGCCAGGGCGCAGGGCCTGTCCTTGTCTCCTGTGCTGCCCAGAGCCTCAAGCCTCAGTGACTTCAGCTGGCATCCGGTGGCTGTGTGCTGAGGGACACATGTGCTCATTTCTCCAGCTGGGCAAACACTTAAGTCGCAGCCCCTATTTAAGGGCCAGGGAGGTCTCTCTTATTTGGTGAGTTGGGGGCTCCTTCAGTTCTAGGAACCAAGAGAGGGTTGGGGTAGGGACAAGAAAGGAGGACAAGGCAGGGGACGAGGGAGGATTGGAGAGACAGAGGAGCTCATCTGTGTCTGGAGGGGTGGGGAGGGGCGGGGAGGGGCCTGGCCTGAATGGGTCCTAAAAGACCTCAGTCTGTAACCAGGAGGAGCCGTCTGTATCTCTCGGTGCTGGCTTTCCTTATTTATATGGAAATATGGAGGGAGTGCGTGTGAGTCCCGAGATGTGTTCCTGGGGCTTCACATTAAATACACTTCAATTTAGCTGACACCGGGAGCGGTAAGGTGACTCAGGGCCAGCCAGGGCTCAGGCTCCGATGACAGTCAGGGGTGGGCGGTGGCTGCCAGGGAGCCGGTCAGGGAGCAGGTCCCGCGGGAAGCTCCCCGGAACTGGTGGGCAGCTTCCAGTCTGCGCCATCTAAGCCCCAGCGATGGGGGAGGGTCTCGTGGTCTTGGTCCAGTCTGATGGCGGTGTCCTTACAGACCCATCTGAGAGCCGCAGTGTGTCTCCTTAGAGGCGTCCCTAAGCCCTTGGGTCTTCTGGGGTCACTCTTTCTGTTGATGTGTTTAAAGAATTGGCTTAATCCACGCAGAGCCCCACAGATCTCCAAGGACTCTCTGGGGGGGCTTATGTGTCCCTGGCCACCTCTTCTCTGAGCTCCTGCTTCTGTGAGTTATCCTGCTCAGTTTGTCCCCTCCTGTGTCGTGTGTGTCCCTGATATTGACCTACTGGGAAGGGCACCCTTTCCCCCAATTCCTGGCACAGAGTAGGGATGATGGCTTGGGGGCTGGGACCACTGGGACGCACAGCAAGCAGATGACAGGTCCCTCCTGCATCCCCGAGCTGGAAACCCCCACCCGACCCCGAATTGCCCTCCAGCTGCCCTGCCTCCCCCCGCCTCTGAGCCCCTGTGCCTTGTTCTTGCTCGTCTTCTCCCAGGCTGAACCAGGAATCCCCAGTCTTCCGACTTGAATATGCAGTCATTTTGCTTTCTCTCTGTCTCACTGCTCTGGGCTTCTAGACTCCTAGACTCTGCTCTGGCCCACCCAGGGTTTAGTAAAACAAAACTGAGCTCTCTCCCTAAGGGGATTCTGCTGGCTTTTATAGGAGCAGTCTTTCCTTTCCTGTTACCCTAATCTCGAGAGGGGCGGTTAGCAAGAGCCAAAACAGGAGTCCCGGCCCATAGCAACTCAGGGTTCCATAGTCCAGTGCCTCATTTATAGGAGGAGAAGCTGAGGCCCAGAGAAGGAAAGTGGCATGTCCCCCCGTCCTGCACCCACGTGGCCGGTGACAGAGCAGGTGGGGTGCAGACATTGTCACTCCCACCCCAGCCTGTCCCCCGCCGTGGTGCTGCCCCGGCTCTGCTTGGCTTCTGGGGCAGCTCTTCTGCGCCTGTGCTGTGGGGCTGGGTGTGTGTGGCGGGGGGCTGTGTTGCTGAGGTTCCGGGGAGGGGCTCAGGCAGTGAGGAGGAGCCAGGGAAGCTGGAGATGAGCTCGGACAGAGGGACAGCAGTGGGACAGGGCAGGGTGCCATGCCTGAGACATTCCGGGGAGCTTAGCACTGCTCCAGAAGCAGTGATGTGGGCTCGGCATTGTCGAGGGGCCGCATCTGCAGGAGCGAGCCGCTGCCCAGGCTCTGTGGTCCCGCTGGGCCTGCGTGCTCCGACCAGGTCATGCTCGGGGGGCCTTGGTTAACAAGCTCTGACTTAGGGTGTCCCCAGCCGCAGTCTTGCTCTCCTTTTCTCATGCCATACCTTTGAGGAAAGGACCACCCCAGCCTGAGCTGTAGCATTGGCTCATCAGGGCTGCCCAGGGAGGGCGGGCAGGCTGTGCACTGCACAGCTCCAGGAGTGGTACCAAGCCGCGGCCAGGTCAGATCATCTGATGTTCCCCTATTTTTCTAGCTGAGATGATAGGAACCACCACCCCCACCTTGTTTCACTCTGTGCTTCAAGCACCAGTTGAAAGCCACATATTACGTTCGGATGGATGATGGGCTTGGGTGGGGGTCCCAGGGATGAGAATGGTTCGAAAGACTAACCATCATCCCTAGCTCTGTGGGTTGAAAGAGAGGGGGAGCTATTTATATCTTCTTGGATTGATTGACTAACTGGCTGAGTACTGAGAGGGTGTGCTGGGACGGAGGGGCGGGAGAGGCTTGCTTCCCTTAGCACAATGGTGAAATTGCCCAATCCGACGGGTTTGTTAAAAATCCATCCAGTTTTCTGAGTAGTTGTTTCAGCTGCTGGTGCGGAGACGGGATAGAGACCGTGTTTCTTTCCTTCCTTCCTCTAGATACGCATTTTTGATCAAAACCCAAACTCACCCGTTTTCATTCTTGGGCAGCTGTGTGCGTGTGTGTGCACGAGCGTGTGTGTGCGCGTGCGTGTGTGCGTGCGTGTGTGTGGGTGTGTGTCTGGTGTTGGAGTCAGGGACCCTGGCTTTCGTAAGGAAACTGCAGCTCCCCGATGCTCCAGATTCCATGGCATGTGAGTGACCGCTCCCCTGCTCCTGGTGGCCTCCTTTCTGACCTCAGGTGGACTCAGTCCTCTGGGGAACACAGCCAGGAGGTGACTTAGTCAAAAGAGAAAGCGGCGAACGCCATTGGACCAGGCCGGGCCCAGAGCCAGGGGGCATGGGGGACAAGCAAAGTGGAAATGTCACAGGCAGCCTTGGTACCTGAAGCCTGTCTTGGGAACCCCCCCCCCCCCGCGCCCTCAGTTCAGTCCTAAGCTTGGAGCAGGGGAGACCGGCCCCTCTGGCCTCTTCTCTTTTCCCTACCTCTGCCCCTGGGTCCCTGTGGCCTGCGATGCTCTCTTCTGCCCCCTCCTGGCACCGTGACAGCAGACAGCAGATAGGACTTGGTGTTACTGACTTGAGTTGGGGCCCCAGAGGCGGATAATGTTGCTGTGAATGTCCCTTGGCCACAGAGCCCCACGGGGGGGGGGGGGAGGTGTGCGTGCTGGCAGGGGCAGGCGAGAGCCTCTCAGAGCTCACCAGGCCCTGGCCCCTTCTTTCCGGAGAAGCACATGCTGCGGGTGCCCCGCCGTTGGCTCCTGCTGTTTCCCAGCACTCGGGCTGACCCACAGCTGCTGGTGATGGCCATTCTCTGCCCAGGGCTTCTTGTAGCCACTGCCGCTGGCTGGCCACCCTCCAGCAGGTGGGGAGTAGCAGGAGTTGGCTGTCTCTGCGAGCCACCGTCATGCAGTGACCGGCAGGAGATGGGATGCACATGGCCCAGCTCCCTCACCGCCGGGCAGAGGACTCTGGGGCAGACTTGGCATCTGCTGGTCTCCCCAGGCTAGTGACTCGCCCTCTCTGGGCTGTGTCACCTCTTCACTCCCTCACTGGGGTTTCCTTTAACTCCCAAATGCATGACTTGTCCTTATATCTTTGTCTCGGGGTTTGCTTTTAGGGAACCCAACCTCAGGCCCTCCCACCCCCCTGGAAGCCCCAGGAAGCACTCAGCTCGCCATGACTTGGCTCATTTGGTGTGGAGGTTCAAAGCTGGCTCTTGGGCTTTGCAGAGAACCACACTGGGGGTTGCGGGGCCTGGACCTGAGCATCCGTGGACCATTTACATGTGAAGGTGTTAAAACCTTCGCATGAGGGTGCCTGGGTGGCTTCAGTCGGCTAAGCATCTGCCTTAGTCTTAGGGTCATGATCCCAGGGTCCTGAGATGGAACCCTACGTGGGCCTCCCTGCTCAGTGGAGAGTCTGCTTCTCCCCTGGCCGCCCCCCACCCCCTGTGCTCTCTCTCTCTCCCTCTTTCTCTTGCGCGCGCGCGCGCAAAAATAAATAAATAAAATCTTTAAAAAAACCCAAACCAAAAAACCTTCGCATGATCTGACTGAGATTAGGTGTAACACTCCGTTCTGCAGGCGACGAAACAGAAGCCCAGAGATGTTAAGATGATCTCAGTGTCACCCAGCTGGTAGAGAGCAGGGTTGGCCTGGGGCTCTGTTCCCCAACACAGCACAGTGGGGGAGTCCCTGTCCTGCAGGGGTGAGGGGTGGGGTGGGCTCACTCTCCTGACCCCTCCTCAGCCTGCAGAAGCGGGAGTGGGGTTGGAGTCAGAGAGCCACCAGGTGGCTTCAGGGGGCCCGCAGGCCGCAGCCGAGCCTGACCGTGTGCCCGCACTCTGTCCGCAGTGCCGGGAGGGCCGGAGTCGCGCGGCGTCCTGCGCAAGATGAACGAGCTGCTGGAGCTTATGGTGAAGCGCATGGACGCGCTGGCCCGGCTGGAGAACGGCAGTGAGCCGCACCGGGCTGCTGGCCACGGGCGCTTGGCTGCGGACAGGTAAGGGGTACGCGGAGGGGGAGGGGCACTTAGGGTGGAGGAAGGGGGAGCACCCCGGGTGCTGGTGGGCACCGTATCAAAGTGCACTCCCAGAGCAGGGGTGGGGGGCCCTGCCGGGCAGCCCCCTTTTGCCTAGCCATGTGGAGACGTTTAAGAATGCAGAAGCCACCGGGTGTCACAAGCCCGAGCACATGCCCACCGCCATACTCAACAGCTGTTATCGTTTTGTCATGTTAGTGGCCTGACGTCCTTTTTTCCTTTTTCCTAAAAATCGCAGAGAAAAGCTGGAGGGCCCTTTCCCGGCTTCCCCGCAGGGACAAGGGCCTTCCTGAGTTAGGCATCGGTTCTTTGAGTCCGCGGTAACCGTTGGCGTATGCCTCCTTTATACGCACACGCCACACACACACACACACACACACACACACACACCACAGTCACGCACACACCACAAACACGTGGTGTGGGGCGTTTGCTGGCCCCATGTGAGTGGGTCCCACAGCAGGTTTCCTGCCCTTGCGTTTTCCACTCAACACGACGGCTTGGAGCTCTGGTCCACGTTGACGGTCACGTGTGGGATGGGCGTATGGGTGAGATGGCCCAGCGGTTGTCTGTCCTCTACTAATGGGCCTGGGCCATTTTTGCCAGAAAGAATTTCTTGCTTTCTTCATTCTAAATATTCCCCTACTGAGTCCAAAGGTCTCTGAGAGTTGGTGCCATAGTCCTTTGCGCCTCAGCAGTGGCCCCGGAGCCCCTGCGTGAAACCAAATCATGTGTCTTAGGTGTGTGAGTGATCTGGAACCCCAGAGAAGGAGGATGTGTGAGGTCGGGGCCATCCTGATGGGGCGTCTTGGCCCTCAGGCTCGGCTGTGGAGGGAGGGGCTTGCCGCCCACCCACCCCAGGGAGATGATCTGCACTTGACCTCTTTTCAACACGGGTTCCTCGTGGGGTGGATTTGCTCCATGTGTTCTAACTGCTAAAAAGTAAGGTTGAAACCCACACTTTACACGATTTAGCAAAAGCTGTACCTTGGCCAGTGTGACTTGCTAAAATTGTTCTACTGCTGAAAAATATCGTTGAAATCCACACTTCCAGACAATTTGTAGGAAAGCTGTAGCCCAGCCAATATGTGTGATGGAAAAGCCAAGGCTCCAGGCATTGGCTGTTTGGAGTTTGGCACAGTCTGGGTTAAAGTGTTGGTGGGCCAGTCCTGGTCATGGCGGGACCCCGGCTGGCCTGAGGAAGGGGGTGTCGGTGGCAGACCCCTCCTGTGGACTGGGGGTCCTTTGCCCCCAAGCCTGCCTAGGCTGGGCTGTTGGCCATGACACCATCTCACACTGGCCCTGCCGATGGAATGTTCTGGAGGCCCAGTTGGGTCACCGGGTGTTGGCGTGACTGCTTTCATATGAGGTGGCATTTACCAGAAGCTCACCCGGGGCCCGGCGTCATCGTTACTGCGTTTCCTCAGTGGTGTCTTTGGTCCCAGGCCTGCTTTACAGGTGCTTCCTTTTCTGCCACAGCGAGGAGGGAACGGAGGCCCAGAGAAGGTCAGGATCTCGCCCAAAGCTGCACAGCTGCTAAGGGGCTGGGCCCGGCTCTGGGCCTGGGCCAGCAACTCCGGAGCCCGTGTTCGCACCACTGAGCTCTTGGCAGCCATTCACGAAACATGGACTGTGTGCAGGTTGGTTTTTATAACTTTGCAAGACGTTTCAGATCAACGAATTCACAGCCCACGGACAAGATACCCTTCGTGAGCTCTTTGCCTGGATTTGTTTTGGTTTGGAAAACGTAGGCACCGAAATGACAGTCTGGGGCCACACGATGATAGTGTTGGGTGCCTCTCCCAGCCCCGGCTCCTGAGCAGGCTGCGTGGCCGTGTGCCGGGTGGATGCTGTCTCAGCATCCCGGACGAGGATCTGACAGCAAGCTGAACCGATCCGCTCGTGAAGTATGTCTTGGACCTACTAAGTGCCAGGCTTGGCCAGCAGTGTTGGGGGCTCAGCGATGAGCCTTGTCCTCACTCCTATGGAGAAGACGGGCAGTAACCAAGAAACAGAAATAAGGAAGACAAGTTTAGTCACTGATGCCTTCTCTGAAGGGTAGAGGTAGGTGCCAGGGAAGGAACTCGTCACACACGGAGGTCTGGGAAGCCCTTTCTGAGCTGGTGGTACTTAAGCTTGATTCTGTGTATGGGAAGGAGCCAGCCACAGGAGGAGCTGGGAGTAGAGAATTTGAAGTAGAGCGAGCAACAGGTGCAAAGACCCTGGGGTAGACGTAAGCTTGGTACGTTGGACGAAAAGAGCCAACGTGAAAGCCGATGTGGCAGAGCAGGGTGAGGAATAGGACAGGCCCACAGGGCAGGGGGCAGAGGCTTTGTCAGCTGTGGTGAGACCATGGGACACTATTCTGAGAGGTGTGGGAGTTTGCCAGAGGGCTTACCACCAGGGAGTGCTGGGACCTGGCTTCTTTTTTTTAAAAAGAGCTCCAACCACTGTGTGAAGAAGGGAAGCCCAGGAGCTGGGGGCAGAAATGGGGAGAGGAAGTAAAAGGATTGGGCTCCCCTGGAGCTCCCTCTGGGGCAAGGGATCATTTTCTCCTCTGTGCAGAGAGTCCATATTCCTCTCGCTGTCTGTGCCCCTCTAATCCAGCCCCTTACCCTCATGGCATCTTTTGCCCTCTCCTGCCTGCCCCCAGCTGTGCTGCCGCCTCTCTGGGCTACTGGCTCAGCCTCTGCCCACAGGGCTGCTCACCAGGCTGAGGGCAGAACACCAGGCCGCTCTCCCTCCACGAGCACCCTGCTGTGGGGGGCAGAGATGAGGGTCAGGTGGCCTGTCTTTTTGGGCGGGGGACCTACCCTCGGCTCGTTCGCATCCTCTCTGGTTTCTTCCAGTCCTGGCCTCTCCCTCCCTCCCTCCCTCCTTCCCCTGCCCTGCCCTTCATCTCCTTCAGAGGGGAGTCCGCGCCACCTCCTAGCTCCATCCCGGAAAATAGCAACAATCCATCAAGACCAGCAGAGCCCATCAAACCCCACAGGCAAAGCCATAAATTGCAGGGACATTGTTGCTTCTGGTTTCAGGGAGAGAAATGGTGGGTGTGCTCAGGGCATGGGGGGGGTGCTGCTTGCTCACCCCTCCCCTGTGAACAGACACTCCAGCCCCTGCCCCGTCTAAACCCCTGGACTGACCTCTCTGGGCTAGGCAGGAGGGAGTTCTGCAGACGCGCGGGCTGTGTTTCCAGCAAACTCGGCTCACCTGCATTGGATTCCTCACTTCGAAATGATCCGTGGCCTGGACAACCCCCACGGGCCTCCCCCGGCCCTGCTGGAAGCTTCTGGACTGTTGCCTCCTCCCCATGGTTGGTATGTCCTCGGGGAAAGCAAATTTGCTTTTTCAGCCTAGAAAACCTCATGAGAAATTCGCAGATTTGCTGCAAATGGCATCATATTAGGTGTCCTAAAGCCAAACAGTAATGATCTCTGAATTTCCCATAAGGCTTCTCTGCAGCAGCAGAGACCACCAACATTTTAGGCTGTTGTTATTCGAGTCAAATAGGAGTCCGTATCTGCTGGACGCTTCTGTGTGTGGAGTCTGGGCCCGGGGTTTCTGGAGCTCCGTTCCCAGAGGGATCCTGCTGGGGAGCGGCAGCCGGCACCCGGCCGTGTGCACAGCGAGAGGGACAGCAGGCTGTGTTGGAGAGTCTGTAGCTCACTGCAGTGAGGAGCAGACTCGGGGCTGCATCCTGGCTGCTGTCTGGCTGGGGGGCTGGCAGCAGGTCATGTGACTGCTCTGAGCCCTCATGGTCTCTGTCCTCATCTGTCAGTGAGAGGAACGCTGGGGCTGGGGGGAGAGACCCTGCCTCCCCCTCCAGCCCCCTCCTCCTCCCCAGCCCTCTGGTTTCTCTCCCTTCCCCGCTGGGTGAGCAGAGAGAGAAGGGGCGAGCTGATCCCATTTGGGAGGGCCTAGATTCCCCAAGGAGGAGAGGGAGTTGGGGGTGAGCCTGCTGGAAGTGGGGGCAGGCATTTCAACAAAGTAGGACGAGCCAGGTGTGCTCCAGACAGAGGCAATGAGCAAAACCTCCCGTAAGGCTCAGATGTGGGAGGAGGGGCTGGAGGATCTGGTGAGTGGGGGGCGGGGGAGAGCGATCCCCAAGCTTGAGGGCTGTGAAAACTGTCTACAGATTCTATACTCCCCAGTTGATGTCTTCAGTCTCAAATATCTGCGTGCCCACCCAGCTGGGTGTCCCGGGAACAACTCAGATGCGGCGTGTTCTGGATACACCCGAGCCCCCCTTCTCCCCAGCCCTCTCACTCCAGGCCATGCCAGTCCCAGCCTTTCCATTGTCTGGACCCCCAGCCTTGCAGTCGACCTCGACCCTTCTCTCTCTCACTTCTATCCAGTTCGTCAGCAAACCGTCCCCACCTTCAGAGTGTGCCCAGAATCCCACCTCTCTCCACTGCCCACCACCTCTGCCCTCCTCCCACTGATGCCCAACTCAGCGGCCAGAGAGATTATTTTAAAATACCAATTTGGTCAGGAGCCTCCTCTGTTCCCCACCTCCCCCATAGCTCCCTGTCACACCCAGTGGCCCATGACCCCCATGCCCCCAGCCCCGTTGTCTGTCTGGCTCCCCCCCCTGCTATCTTCCCACTTGCTCCCTGGGCTTCAGCCCACCAGCCTCGTCACTGTTCCTGCAGCACAGCCATCTCCCTCTGGGCCTTTGCACAGGCTGTGCCCTCTGCCTGCAATGCTCTTGTCTCAGACCTGGCCGGGTGATGCTCCCACGGTTTTCTCCCCTGATTTCCTTCACTTTTTGCTCACATATCACCAACGGGTCCTTCCCCGAGGACCTTTTTCAGATTGCACCCCGTCTCCCACATCCCCATCCCTTTTCGTTCGTCGCCACCTCACCCCGGGTATTTTCATGATTTGCTTGTCCGCTGTCTCCAGAGCTGGAACAGATGCCCTGTGAGGGCAGAGGTTTTTGCCTGTATCACTGCCGGATCCCAGAGTTCAATAAGGTATCGTTGGAGGAAGGAAGGGAGACAGGGAGGAAGGGAAGAGAGGCGGTGTGCACGCCCTTGGGTGCTCTGAGGATTTGTGCCTGTGCCTCTGCACATGGCGGGACAGCAAGACAGAAGCCAGGGGCGCTGCGGCCACCGCCACCCGGGACGAGTTCCCCGTCTTGGAAGCCGAGGAGGTTGGCCCATCTGGGAGGGCCCGGTTACTGCCACATGGCCTGTAACGACCTGGTCATATCACACTGGGAATCTGTCTTTAGGAAAAGAATCCTAACTTAGAAACAGGTGTATGATAAGCTTGGTCCTTGATGCCTTTTTTACGGTGTCAAAAAGCGTGAGCAGCGGGGCATCTGGCTGGCTTCGTCGGTGGCATGTGCAACTCTTGATCTCGGGGCTGTGAGTTCAAACCCCGTGTTGGGTATAGAGATGACTTAAATTAAATCTTAAATCTTAAAAAACCTCACGAAGTTAGAGCAACAATTCGAACGTCCTCCAGCGAGGAAACAGCACGCGGACCGTGGCGCCTCTGCTGGGCGCTGCTTGGGCCGCCGTCAGATGGGATGTTGACGGGACCGGCAGGGATTCTAGTGGTAAGGGACCACGTGAAGGGCAGGTTTTACAATTATGAACAGAGTTAGACTGCGAGAGCGCAGAATTCAGCGAGAGTCCAAGTACTGATACTCAGGGCAGCACATCACGATCCCTGTCCCTGGGTAAGGGGATGAGGGTTTTTCCAATTTCCTTATGAAAAAAACCTCAAAAAATGCTTCTAGACATTCTTGGCCACTTGTGGCCTGAGCCAAGAGCCTCTGGGGTCTGCACGTGAGTGTGGAGGGGGGTGGGGCAGGAGACAAGTGACCCCGGAAGGCAACTCTGGGGGCTGCTTTCAAAGGCTTGCCTCAATGATGTCACACCCCGTGCAGGGCCCTCCCTCCCAGAACAGCCTCCGGCTGGAGGTCGGGGCGCTGGTCAGGCCCCAGCGCTGGAGAGAGGCCAGACTGGTGGTGAGGGACTGGGGTAGGTCAGGTCTACCCCTGACTGGGGTAGGCAAGGTCAGGATCAGTCAGCCCTGCAGCGTGGAAACCTAGCCACTGTGACAAGTGTGAATGGGTTACGCGTCCTAACAAAGACCAGAGATTCTCAACATCCCAAGTATCTGCCGTTTGGAAGGCAGGGCGCACCTGCTCAGTAGGCTCTCGGTGTGTCTTAAATAAAATATACACAGGAGATATTTTAGAAAATCCTCCAGGGGAAAGCCAGGCCCTGAGATGTGGGGGCTGGTGTCCGGCTCCTGTGTCCCCCAGCCCAGCCTCAGCACCCTGGTTCTGCCCCACTCTAGAGGCACTGATCCCTCCCCCAAGTGCTGAAACCACAACACGGCTCAGCTCTGACTGTGTTCCTGTCAACAGCGGGGACACGATCCATCCTTCTGTCTGTCTGTCTGTTTATCTAATACAAACGTAGACGTAGGGATGTGTATATGCGTTTCTTGGCGCAAGAGAGAGAAGTGCTCTCTGTTCTTGCTCGGGGAGGGGCTGACAGAGCCTCCGGGACGTTCAGAGTCCCCCACAGCCTCCGGCAACCCGGATGGGGGCAGAGGGAGCCGAAGAAGCTGCGGAGGGGCACCGAGAAATTGGGGGGAAGGCTGGACGCTGGGGCTGGAGTTCCTTACGTCCCGTGTGGTGTGTGTGAGAAGGGACAGACAGAGAGACAGTCACAGAGAGAACACGTCTCCCCGTCCACGACACTCGCGTCTGTGTTCCCGGTAAGCGTGGCTGTGGGCACCTGTTTGCAGAGTCTCCGGGTTTTAAAAGGAAAGTGACTGGTTTCATGATAAAATAACAACTCCCAGCAAGCATGCTGGCCAGCTGCCGGAAATCGATACTCTGTTAATTGAATGCAACCTTCATAAATCATGGGAGGAACACAAAATTAAACCTCCTTCCTCAGGCGTCCGGGAGAGCCTGTTCAAGGGGCCTGGGAATGAGGGCCAAGTGGGTGATTGCCTCAGGGGCTGAGAGGAGGGGATGGGGCATCTGGGGGGCCTCTTGGGGGCCTGACACGAGGGGATGACTGGAGCCGGGCCCCAGGGGAAGGAGCCGCTGTGCCCCAGCCCTGGTTGGCGGAAGGAGCAGAGCATCCCGTGACAGGCTGTGGTATTGGATGTCTCTTTGGGGGACCCTGGGGCAGTGGTTGGCTGCAGGAGGGGTGGCCGTGGGAGGCCATCTGGCTCCAGGAGGCCGCCTGTGCTCAGGCAGGAGGGACTGGCGGTCTGTGGGTATGAGGTAAGGGATGCTTGGGCCAGAGAACGTGGAATACTGTGGATACTGGAGAATTCTCCAAGAGGCTCCCCGGGGTCTGCACAGCCCTGTGGCCCCGAGAGCCGCGGCAGCCACGGGACCACCACGTTTGTCGGAGGTGGGGTGTGAAAAGTCCCAGGAGTCTTCGTGGAGTATCTGCCCAGCTGCGGGGTTGGGGGGGGACCCATCTGAGCTGATGCCCCAGTGGTCCTAAGAGCTTCCTGATAATGCAGAAGGCCCCCATCTTCTCTGCCCCTGCCTGGCACCCACAGCTTACAGGCTGGGGCTGAGAACCTCACTCTCCTCTTGCTGACCGTGTCGCAGGGAGCCGCCGGGCGGCTCAGGGATTCTCTGCTGCTCCAGGGCGAAAGGCAAAGGTGCCGCCTTCGGGGCCCTCTCTTTAACCTCCAGCCTGCCCTCTGCCCACCTCTCCCTGACGTGGCCCTGGGTCTCCGCTCAGGCCACCCTCCTCACAAGCCCACCCGTTCAGGCTCATCTGGCTTATGCACCAAAGCATGCACCAAAGATAAAACGGGAGGAATAAAAATAAGCAGTAAGTAGGAAGGATTAAAGGGCCCCCGGTCACCTGCACCAGCAGGGGCAAGGCTGGGTGCCTCGTCCCCGTGACCTCCCTGCCTTGCAGACACAGTTCCAGCTCTCTACCCCGGTAGCAGGCCCTACAGGGTTAGGAGTGGTGTTGACAGGGAGATGCCTTCTGCTAGAGCTCGTCTAGCCTTCACCACCCGCCGGGGGTACTGAGGGCCCACCCCCACGATGTCTCCCTAGCTCAAGGCCTCGGTCCTGCTGTCCTGCCTCTGTGCCCACCCTTAGGCACAGACCCCTTGCAGGTGAACTGGTACCTGATTTTTCCACATTAAAGCTGAGTGGCCCTGAGTGAGTAACTCAGCTTGGCTGTGCCTTGGTTTCCTCCTCTGCACGATGGGGCCCTTAGAAGAACCATGATGCTGTCGGGAGAACTATCTGGGGCCCCTTCGGCTGGAGGCTGCCATGCCCTGACTTCCCAGTTTATTCCCCTTCTTTGCGCTTCCGGCTGCTGCCCTGCTGTGGTCTGTGGTCTCAAGGCATCTGCTTTCGCTGTCCGTTTTATAAAAGAGCATCCCAGGGAGAGAGGACGAATCGTAGATTATTTGACAATAGGCAGTACTGCCCAAATGCTAAGTCCGGTTGAATAACAGAGACGCCAAGTCATTCCGATTCGAACAAGCTGAGCTCGTGAAATCAGACAGATGCCACCTGCGCTATTTAGAGCCCTCACGGGTGATGCTCCCGGGAAACGCTTATCGGGTGAAAATCCTCCAAAAAGGGATGTGCTTTGTTCTACGGTCGGACATTTGAAACTTCCTTTTGGGGACGGTTGACTGCTGCAGGTAGGGAATGTACTCAACCGGAGCATTTGCCGAGCTGGACTCTTCAGCCTTACGTCGAGTCCTTGGAGTCCCTCTGAGCTAGTCGAGATTATCCAGCTGTACAGGAGCTGACCTGAGTTCAGAGAGGTCAGGTAACTTGCTCAAGGTCACACAGCTGCCCGTTGGAGTCAGGATTTGAAGCCTGGACCTCTGACGCTGAGGCCCTCGATCTTCCCAGTCTCTGCATAATGTGGAGAATCACCCGCTCTGGACTTGAGAGGTCAAGGGCGTCTCTGGCTGTTCTCTGTCTCCACTGAAAGTGGCAGCGGGGGACGCTTGGGCTTCAGCAAGCAGAACTGTTAGAGAGACGTTTCTGACAGCAGGGGCCCAGGAGAACCTGAACTCTCCTTTTATTTTTTTGGATTTTTTTGTTAGTTTTTTTGTTTTTTGTTTTTTTTTCCAAAGGATTTTATTTATTTACTTGAGAGAGAGAAAGAGAGAACACGAGGGAGAGGGAGAACAGACCCCCGCTGAGCAGGGAGCCCAGGATGGGGCTTGATCCCAGGACCCCAAGATGTTGGCCTGAGCCAAAGGCAAACAGTTCACTGACTGAGCCACCCAGGCACCCCGCAGACTCTCTTTTTGTGATGGGCTAAAAACCATTTTCCCTCAGTTTTGCAGACCGTGATGCATTTGTTTCCTTGGGCTGCCATAAAAAATGACTGCAAACCGGAAGGTTTAAAACAATAAAAATGATTTTCTCTCTCGGTTCTGGGGGCTGAAGTCTGAAATCCAGGTATCAGCAAGGCCTCATTCCTTCCTAAACCTCCGAGGAGGATCCTTCCCTCCCTCTCTCCGGTCCTGGTGGCCCAGGCATCCCCTGGCTTGTGGCTGTCTTCACATGGCCTTCTAAGGACACCGAGGCCCAACCTGATTCAGCATGACCTCATCTCAACTAATTACATTTGCAAAGACCCTGTTTCCAAATAAGGTCACATTTTTTGTGGTTCTGGGTAGATGTGAATCTACCACAGGGAGGGGGGCCGCCACTCAGCCCCACACGGGGATGGAGCTCTGGGCACGCGTCCCATGCTGGGCAGTAGGGCCAGGCTCCTTCCAAAAGCACGTTCCTGTCCTTGAGGGCTCAGGACTCCACTGGGACTTCTTCTCTTTTCCTTTCTTTCCTTTTTTTTTTCTTTAAGATTTTATTTTTGAGGCGCCTGAGTGGCTCAGTCAGTTAAGTGTCTGCCTTCAGCTCGGGTCATGATCCTGGGGTCCTGGGATCGAGCCCCGCATAGGGCTCCTTGCTCAGCAGGGAGCCTGCTTCTCCGTCTCCCTCTGCCCTGCTTGTGTGCTCTCTCTCTCACTCTCAAATAAATATATAAAATATTTAAAAAAAAAGGATTTTTTAAAGTCATCTGTACACCCATCTGTTGGCTCACACCTACAACCCCAAGATCGAGAGTGCCGTGCTTCACCGACTGAGCCAGCCGGGCCCTCCCGACCTCCACTGGGGGTTTCAAGCCGGCCACTCACAACCACGTCCCAGCACATGGGGGACTCAGAGGCGTGAACTCGCTCCCAAAGGGTGGCAGAGCAGACCCTCGAGGGAGAGACCCCTTCAGGAAGACTTGAAGCAGGGTCCCTTCCCAAGTCTCCAGGGACCTTGCAGGACCTCCCACTTGTCCCTGACAAGGGTTGTTTGTGCTCTGGGGTCTCTGGTTAGAAGTTGGGAGGGGTACACGACCCTTCCCCACCCGGGAGCTCCCCCTGTGTTCCTCGGCCGCCCATGCCCAGCACGAACCCTGACCTGGCAGCCACGAGCTTCGGGCCTTCCGCATGGTGGCCGCCGCCTGCAGACGGCAGCACTTTCCTCCAGGCAGAGGGGTGTCTGTCCTGTCCCTGCAGGTCAGCAGGGAAAGCAGCTCCAGAACACTCGCTCGGAATGGACCGCAGAGCCCAACAGACGCCGGGGCATCCTCTGTGGAGACACGTCACCCACCAAGGGTGAAATCTGCTGCTTTTTTTTTTTTTTAAAGATTTTATTTATTTGTTTGCGAGACAGACTGAGAGAAAGAGAGAGCGCACGAGCAGGGCAGAGGGAGACAGACAAGCAGACTCCCGGCTGAGCAGAGAGTCCTATGTGGGACTCGATCCCAGCACCCTGGGATCATGCTGAAGGCAGACACTTAACCGACTGAGCCACCCAGGTGCCCCTGAAACCTGCTTCTTGAGGCAGAAGTTACCTTCGACGTCACCACAGTCTGTGGCCGTCCACAGACCCCAGTGTGTGAACAGAGCAGCAGCATGTCCCTGGTTTTAACTCTTTCCAGAGGAGGCTAGTGGGGAGAAACAGGTCTACAGAGGCTCCTTCAGGGGCGGTGACAAGGAAAAGTGGAGAAGCAGCATTGGTCTGGTGTCCTGCCATCGCCGGCCTCCGTTTTTCAAGAAGAGGACACTGAGGCACAGAGAGCCTAAGTGACTTGCCTGGGGTCGCACAGCTCCCGAGAGGCAGATCTTCAGCTCCTCCGTTTTACCGCAACCTGGAGAGATGCTGGCCGCCCTCTTCCCCGCGGCGTTCCTCGGCCACCTGAAGACCTAGGAGAATTATCCCAACTTCTCCTGTCTGAGGACGTTTTGAGCAAAAGCAGCATCATCTCTGAGCGCTCTCCTTCTTTGTAATCTCGTAGAAGGCTGCTGCGGCTGAGCTCTGCCCTCCAAAAACACATGTCACTGTCTGAATCCCCAGTGCCCGTGAACCTGATCTTCCCCGGAAGTGGGCCTTGGCCGGTGCGGTCACATTAAAATGCGGTCACACTGGATCGGGGGCCTCATCCAGTGACGGGGTCCCTGTAGAAAGAGGAAATGTGGACACACAGAAGGCCAAGGGACAGCAAGGGGCCGAGGCTGGGGGATGTGTCCCACTAGCCACGGCTGGCCCCTCCCTTCGTCCCCGGAGGAATGCACCCTGCTGACATCTTGCGTTTGGACTCCCGGCCTCCAGGACGGCGAGGGAATAAATTTGTGGTCGTGTGTTACCGTGGGCAAGGCACGCCGGCTTCTGTTAGTTTTTCATTTCATTTCTTTTTGAGAGGGTTGATGGGATTGTTGTGTGTGTGTGTGTGTGTGTGAGTGTGTGGACACGCGTGTGTGTCTCAAGGGCTTGTCTGCCCCTTCCTGCCACTTCCTTCTGTTGCCACCTCACCCCATGAGTGCCTTGCCCCCCGACTTCCTGTCTCCCGCACCGTCTGTGGATGGGGCCACTGCCCGACCTCTCCACGCGGAAGGCAGCAGTGGGAGGGGAGGGCGGCCTGAGGGGACAGGCAGCCGTCACCATTGTGCCTCCTCTAGATGACAGGCCACTGAAGAGGTGTCCTCCTTCCTGTACTTCCCAGTTTGTGCAAAAGTGAAGTCCCCGTCCTTGTACAGGGATGGACGGAGCTCAGACGAGGTGCGCGGAACCAGAGGGTGAAGTGCGAATCAAAGGAACGGAATTAGTGTGTCGGAAAGGGCAGGCCGCTTAGACAGCCCCGCCCCTGGAGTGTGGGGTCCGTCTCGACACAGGCCCTCGCGATGAGATAAATCCTGCATGCGATGTCTCATAAACTTCTCTTGAGAGCTGAGTAGTAATCAACGCCAGGAAATAAATTCTCCAAAAATAAAGGCAATGCGAGTCTTGGTGGTGGGCGGAGGGCTGTGATGTTTGTGGCGGTAAATGTGTTTAAGATCCTGGGGAGAATTCAGGCTCAGGAGCGCAACAGTAATTTACTAGAGGCTTAATAGTTGGTACGTCCCCAGGCTGCTTTCGGTGGAATTTATTTTGGCACGACGGAGCCCCTCTGGGAGGAAATGGAGACGCAGACTCAGGGCAGCTGGCCGTGCCCGGGAAAAGGCCTCCGTTGCCTGGAGGTCCCAGGCTGGTCCCCCAGGCTCTCCCAGAGAGTCCCTCCGCCCGCTTTAGCTTCAGTTGCTGCCCCTCAGCACGCGGGGCACACGCACGTGGGCGTGAGTGTGCAGACACGCCCGAGACACATGCACGTGTGTGTGCAGCGGGTGGTTAGAGAGCCCCTCCAGCCGGGCGGGGGCCCGGGGGGCACACGCCTCCACCTCCAGGCCCAGCGTCGTCCATCGCTGCGCTCCGGTGGGCGGCAGGGCGGCATGTGGGCGCCAGGAGCGTTCACACCGGCTGCCCTCGCTCGTCCCCCCTCCCAGGAAGGCGCCCACGGCGGGCTGTGTGCGCTCACCCCTGGCTTCTCTCACTAGGTTTCCCCCTGGGGCTGGCCTCATGGAGCGGATCCAGGCCATCGCCCAGAACGTGTCGGACATCGCCGTGAAGGTGGACCAGATCCTGCGTCACAGCCTGGTCCTGCACAGCAAGGGTGCGGCCCAGGGCACCCCTTTGGCCCCAGGAGGCCAGTGTGCTGGGCGGCCCTGACCGCTCCCCCCGGCAGCTCTCCCGCCTCCAGCCTCAGGCTCTGAGCGGGGTGACTTGGGGTTCACCCCACTGGGACTGCTGTGAGAACAGAGGTCCTGGAGTCCCTGGGGGGGGCCTCCTCCATTTTTCTTGATGTGGGGAGCAATAGGCTGGGGCCCCCCTAAGAGGGTTACATTTGGGTGGGTGGGTGAGGTCTGCCTATCCGGACACTGGGCCATTCAAGCTGGCTCCTCGCTGGTTCCAAAGCCCATATGGAAGGTAGGGGGCCTGTGGCAGAGGGGGAAACCCGGGCGTGGGCACCCCCTGGCGAGTGGCCTTTAAGGTGAGGAAACCCAGGGGAGGGAGGGCAGTGTGTGCTCCCGGGCTAACCCCTCCCCCCAGACCTGGGCTCCCCCGAGGCCCCCCAGCAAGCTGACCTTCTCCCCCCCACAGTGTCTGAAGGCCGGCGGGACCAGTGTGAGGCACCCAGTGACCCCAAGTTCCCTGATTGCTCAGGGAAGGTGGAGGTGAGGCTCGGAGCTGAGGATGGGGTGGAAGTGACCGGGGGGGGGGGGGGCCCTGCCCCTGGACTAGCTCTGAGATCCTGTTCCTGGCAGCCACGTCTGCCCAGCCCCTAGCCCCTGACCCTGGTACCCGCTGGCGGAGGCCAGCCTCAGGGGACGGCCTCTCTGCGTGGGCCGTCTGCGGGGCCCACCAACCCGCACTGCCTAGCGTGATCAGGTTTCAGGGTCCCGGTACTCTGTTACAGCAAACAAACTGTTAGCATCCCTGCCGGTTCAGACCAAGACTGGATCTCTCCAGTGGCCCTGTCTCCCCATCCCTCCCCATCCTTGCGACCAGCTGGACTGAGAAAGCCCCCCGGCCCCTCCCCCCGGGGGCTCACTTCCAGGGGCCCGTGGCTGCGTGAAGTCTGTCCATCTGGGAATGCAGTCTGTGGCATCAAAGCCAGCTCCTCTCCGGTTCTGAACCCCCCAAGAGGGTGGGGCAGCGGCCCTGGGCGGTCTCCGTGGGGATCCCCATGGGGGGTCTCCTGACCTTGGCCTCAACCGGATCCTGCTCCCAATGGAGACCAGCCAGGCCCCGAGCTGCTGCATCTCCCACTGTTCGCCCCAGAGCTTTCCCTGAGCGTGTCACGACCTGGCCTTCCTCTTCCGGGGCCCTCCTCTCTCTGGGCCTGGGGGACAGTGGTCCTGCTCAGCCCTTCTCGGGGTTCTCAGTGGCCAGGACACAGGGCCGGGTCGTGGGGCTCTGGTCTTTCTCTCCTCTCTGCTCTGGCCTTGCTGCGTCTCTAAATGTGTGTCCCAGAGGCCTGTCCTGAGGGACCTTGGGTCCCCAAGGACATGCCCGCGAAGAGCCTGCCAAGGGCGTGGGTGGGGTTGTGCCGGCACCCTCTCCTAGGCTGGCCCTCTCCGCAGTGGATGCGTGCCCGCTGGACCTCTGACCCCTGCTACGCCTTCTTCGGGGTGGACGGCACCGAGTGCTCCTTCCTCATCTACCTCAGTGAGGTCGAGTGGTTCTGTCCCCCGCTGCCCTGGAGGAACCAGACGGCCGCCCAGACGGCCCCCAAGCCCCTCCCCAAGGTCCAGGTAGGCCTGGGAAGTGGGTAGGCCTGTGGGGGCTGGTGGACAGGTCGACTGGCCTGCTTGGGTGGGACATCCTTAAGGGACCCTGGTAAAATGAGGCCGGTCAGCCGTGCCTGGTGGGGGGGGGGCGCGTCCCAGCCTGCCAGCCTTCTGGGGGTGCTGCAAAGCTTAGCCAGCTTAAGGGCCAAGCTGGGGCCCTGGAGGCACCCCTAAACAGGCTAGGATAGTAGTAACAATAGTGTCGCTCCTGGAGGGCTTCCAGATGCTTTGTCTGTACTGAAACCTCCCAGCAGTCCCTTACGCGACCACACTGAACAGGTGCCAAGTCTGAGGTCTGGGGAGCGCAGTTAGTCTGTTCAAGGCGTCCTGTGACTCCAGCTCCACTGAAAGGTGGCCCGGCCTCCCTGCTGTCCGAGGGCCAGCTCTGACCACCACCCTTGCTGTCTCTATGTAGCAGCTGAGACGCCTGGGGACCGTCATCGCTGGTCACCCCGAAAGGACTCGGGACAGAAGGATGACCAGAGCTGGGCTGGGGCAGACCGGCTTGGCTGGGGGGCTAGTGTTGGTAGGTGAGAGCAGGGCTCCCTGACTGCGGGGGGGGTGTCCCTGGGCCTTTATAAATGGCAGGAGAAGCTAGAGTAGGCCCCAGCCTCCTGGGAGCGTGCCAGCCCCTGATCCAGGGCAGCAGATGATGGTGATGTTGCGGCTTTGGGGCTGAGGGCTGGAGAACCCAGGTCTGGGCCCCCCTCCAGGCAGTTTTCCGGAGCAACCTGTCCCACCTCCTGGAGCTGATGGGCAGTGGGAAGGAGTCTCTAATCTTCATGAAGAAACGGACCAAGCAGCTCATGGCCCAGTGGGCGCTGGCTGCCCAGCGGCTGGCACGGAAGCTGGGAAGCGTCTGGAGGGACCAGAAGCAGGTACTGTTTCTCTGTGCATTCAGGGAGCTGCACTCAGAGAGCTTAGAGAGTGAGCTCAGGGCCCCAGGCCTTCAAGTGGGCACCAGGTCTGCCCTTGAAAAGGTTTTACTGAGTTCATTTGAGTTTTAGCTGGGGTGAGAGAGGCAGTCAGGATGGATGCATGTGGTGGCCCCTGGCCCTTTTCTGATTTGGGGTAGAATGACAAACCCTCCCCTCCACCACGTAGGGGTTCTGCGTTCTGTAGACATCTTGTTCTTTTCAGGCAGAAAAGTCATGGCATTTGCCTGGAATATTGGGAATGATAGAGCCTGTTTGGGGAGGTTTGTAGGTCCATCCATCCATCCACCCGTCCATCATCCATCCATCATCCATCCATCCATCCATCCACCCACCCACCCACCCATCCATCTACCCATCGATCTATCCACATTCATCCATCCAATAAATATTTACCTGACTCTCACATCACCCTGTTTATTTCTTTCAGAGTCCCTATCATTTCATGAAATTATCTCTTGTCTGTGTTTACTGTTGTCTACCTCTTCCATCTGGAACGTAAGCGCCTTGAGGGCGGGATGTGACCATCTTGTTCACTTTGACCCCCAGTGCCCAGTATGGTCACTCTGCCTCTTGGTCCCCCTGCTGGTGCCAGGAAGCGCCTGCCCAGGCACAGCCTGGAGACAGTGACTGCTGCTGGCTGGGTCCCCCTGGGGGTGGCAGGGCAATGCTGCTGTTCCTTCACGCTGACCCCGTGTCCTCCCCAGATCCTCGTTCACATCGGCTTCCTGACGGAGGAGTCTGGTGATGTGTTCAGCCCAAGGGTGCTAAAGGGCGGGCCACTGGGAGAGATGGTACAGTGGGCAGACATCTTGGCCACTCTCTACGTCCTGGGCCATGGCCTGCGGATCACAGTGTCCCTGAAGGAGCTGCAGAGGTGAGTGCCGGGGGAGGGGAGGAGAGGAAGGGGAACCTGTCCCCCAGGAGCCCCTGTTCCACCTACAGGTCTCTGGGAGGCTTCCTAGTGTACTGGGGATAGTGATAGTCCTCTTTCCCTCTTCCTCCTCCATGTCGATGCCTGGTCATGCTTGGGAGGCACCAAGGAAGCATGTTTGCACAGCGCTGTTCAAAGGTCCTTTTCTCCATCTTGGGCCAATAGGTGCCCCAGTGTTTGCACTCAGGGGCTGACAAATACTGGTTTGTGGAATCGAGTCATGTCATGTAGTAGGCGTCCTCTCTGTCATCTTGGTGGGCAAGGTATAGCCTCGGGGTTTTCCTTCTGGAATTGGGCTCCTTCCTGGACCTATTCTGGGAGCTGGTAAGACTTGGAGGTGGTGAGGTGGGCCGTGATGGCTGTCCCATCCCCAAAACTTGCCTTTCCAGAGTCTTCCTGATGTTCTTGGGGATGGGAGATGGTGATGGGGGGGGGGTAGGATTGTGCGTGGTTGTGTGTATGTGTGTGTGTTTTACATACCCAGGTATCCATAAACAATATATGGTTTTGTTTCATTTTGGTTTGCTTTGAGCTTTGTATAAATGGCACCTGCTGTATGTGATGTTTGAGACATGCTTTCTTCACCCATTCTTACATTTCAGAGTTTCATTCATGTTGTTCATGTAACTCTATTTTATTCATTTTCACTGCTGTATGAGATTTCATTATGTGGACGGTCCATCGTTATTTTTCAGTTTTTCCTGACTGTGGACGTTTCCCCCTGCTTTTTGTAAGTTATTTTGAGTGACGCTGTGGTAGACACACCTGTACATGGGGTACCTGTGTCACGGTTTCTCTTGGGTAGAGACTGAGTTGCTCTTCAGTATCGACTAAGTTATCCAGTTGCTGGGACTCATGGTGTGTGAAAATCCAGCTTTATAAAATAATGCTAATTGTTTGCCAGAGTGACGGCACCAGTTTAGCCTCACCACTTGGAGGTTCCCAGTGGTCATATTGTCACCCACGTGTGGGGTCATTACACTTCTTAACTGAGGGTGTCGAGTCGTGTCATGATCTCTCGTTATGTTCTTAACTTGCATTTATTTCCCTGACAGCTAGTGAGGCCGAGCAGTCTGCCATAGGCTTGTCCTTCTTTATTCTTGATGAAATGCCCATTCATGTCTCCTTTGCCCACCTTTTGCTGGGTGGTTCATTTTCCTTATTGAGTTGTAGGTGTTCTTTATATACAATGGGTATAAATCCCATGCAACTTTTACCTGTTTAAAAATCTCGTGATTTGTGGCTTATCTTTGTTACCCCCCCCCCACCAAGGAATAGAAGGCCTTAATTTAATGTAATCAAAGTTATTGATCTTTTTCTTTTTCTTCATAGTTAGGGGTTTGTGCTTTGTGGGTTTTTTCCCCTCTTTCTCATAGGGCATGACTAAGGAAGGCCTCAGAGTTGTCACCTACAAATCGACTTTTCTTCATCAGTCCATTAACTTACTCTAAGGGTGGATTTCAAGCTGAAATGTGACTCTTGTCCAGAGCCCACCCATCATCTTGATGGTCTGTTGGTTCTAGATGTCTCTCTCTGACCAGCATTTTGTCCTGGCCACAAATGCTAATGCTCTGTAGCATAGGAGTATTGGAGAGAGGAGGATGTTGGTGGGGACAACGCCATTGACAACTTGGTCTCCGGCAGCTACTCAGCCTCTGCAGTTTTCCCCTGAGAGTTGGAGTCTGCCAGTAACTCGAGTAGTGTTTCTCATGACCTCGATCAGAAGGCAGTACTAGGACCCGCTGTATTGCAGGGGGGAGGCCACTAAATGACTTAGTGATTTGAAGATTTTTATTCTCGTGGCTTGCAATTCACAACACTGGAGTCTTTCTTTTAGGTTGATGCACTTCTCCAGTAGGACTAGGAAGTTGCAAAGTGTCTTCAGAGAGGAACAGTGTATATAGAGGATCTACTTTGAAGGGGACGAAGGCAACAGGGACTAACGAGGGGGCTGCACGATTGCGGCAGTGTTGGGAAGCACAATCCCAGGTTGGGGGCAGCAGGTTCTGGGGGAAGAGCTGATACCTGGGAATAGCAACTGCCCCCAGCGGGTCCTGCAAAATCTGGCTGACCGGCCCCTGGGTGGGAAGGAACTGGGCAGGGCGCTGTCCCCGTGTGCTGGTGCTGAACCTGTAGACGAGCAACTCGAACCTGCATGTCCCTTGCTCTGGTCTCACCCTGGTGACATTTTGTCATCAGACCAAGCTTTTCACATTGTTCAGGCCACTTCAGGGCTGAGTGTGCCCACTCGTCACCCGCCAGCACACACTGCTGCTCACCCCCAGCTCCCTCTGAACAGAGGACGCAGAAGCACCAACACTGTGGAGCAGAATGCTGCTAATGTTTGCAAATGACGAAAGCAGCAGCTTTGCCTGGCCTTGAAGCTTCCTACAGGAAAGTCAAATAGGGTGGGGGTGAGGAGGAGGAAAGAGAAAAGGGGCCAGTGTCTGGGAAGTCAAAGAAGTCTTGGACAGTTTGTGGATGGCACAGTCAGGGGCTGTGGGTAGCCATGAGCCAGACCTGCCTCGGGCAGAGCAGCAAGCAAGGGTCTAGGGGCGCATGTGCTCTAGGTCACAGAGCCCCCAGTTTGCTGTGGGAAGACTCCTGGGGGGTGAGGGCTGTCTGGACTCCTCGTCACAGGCTCTGCCATCCACAAAGACCCCCATGAGTGCGGAGCATCCTTTCGGCACTGCTGACACCTTGACCTGCCTCAAGGTCAGATGAGTTCATGCTTATCAAATGGCGTTCAGCTTGATTGCTCCTTCTGGCCGTGCGACTTCTGGGCCCAGAGATGTGAGAACTTCCTTCCTTCACTGCTCCCTGAGGGAAGGCCTCTCCCATGCATTTGTGGCAGCCCACCAACCACACGGAGAGAACCATCCCTCTGTGAGAGCAGGTATTCGACCAGTCTCCTGAAGAGATGGGAATTTAACTCAGTTTCTCAGCTTCTCAACCCATGCTGGGGTGTCTCCTGTTTCAGCCTTCACTCCAAGTCCATCCCTGCCAAGGGCACTTCCTCCTTTGGCCACTTCCGGGGCACGGCCCCGAGCTTGTGTTTTCTGAGATAGGCGTTGCTCATAACGGGGCCAGAGCAGGGAGGATGGGGGTCACTACACCCACGAGGTCTCAAGGGTGAGGGCCTCATGGAAAGGACCAAGATCTGAAATCCCTCCTGCTGCTTTCTTTCACTGCACACATGGGTACCCACATATACACACACATGCACATGCCTGCGTGCCCCAGTGTATGGCCACGTGTGCATGGCTCATGCACACACACACACGTGCATCCCTGTGCACAGGCCCACACCACCACACACGGGCCAGCACACACACACACACACACACACACACCCCACAGAGACTCCGTATCTTCCCGCCAACACGTCACTTCATGCCAGGCTCATGCGGATCTGAAATGCCCAGAAGCAGGGGCTCCGGGGAGACGTTACCTCATCTCCGACTTGCAGGCTCTCCCATGGGCAGGCTCCGGGCTGTGTCCGGACGGCTCCGATCTTGGTCCCCGGTGGGGTGTAAGTGTGGGCGAATTGCTCTTGCTCAGACAGGGCAGGGGTGTTGTAAACAGCCCCCACACCTCAGGGAACAGCCTCTTGAAGGGGCTTTCTAAATTTCTTATCAGAAACAATTTCAAGATAACTAAAAAATAAAAACAAAAAAGAAACCACCTTCCCCAGAAGACATACTACAATTATGTCTACAAAATTAACAACATCAGCTGTGGTTGGAATACATTTCTGGTGGGGATTCTTACCCCTTCCCCTCACCCCTCCAGCTGCAGAGCAGCCTTAGAAAACATACTGACATTGGGGCCCACCCTTGGCGTCTCTGTTTAACTGGTCTGCAGTGGGGGCCCAAATATCCAGTTCTCAAAGCTCCCCAGGTGATCTAATGAGCAGTGAAGGTTGACAAGTGGAAAAGCTGGGGCTGTGGCCTTTCTGAGTCTCCCCTGAGATCCCCCACCCCCAGCGTGTGGGCTGCTGTGGGGTCGGGACATTGGCCTTCTTGGCTTATTCACAAGAGCTGTCGTCTGTGTCCCTAGTGCAGGTCCTGAGTGCAGGATTGGGGCCTGGGGTTCAGGCTCAGGTCCCTAGAAGACTCGTGGAAAGCGCGTATGGATTCCTCCCAAGCGCACATTTGCAGGGGATGGGCTGAGGAGGCACCCCTTGGAAGTGGCCCAGAGAGTGGGGCCTTTCACACCTCACCCAGAGCATCAGGTGGGAACCTGCTGACCCGGAATGCACTGTGTCCCATGCCCTTTCTTGGATGTACTACTCCACCCCCCCCACCCCCCACCCCCGGTGACAGATGGAGGCCAGGGCTGTGAGCTCCTCAGGCTCCTTCCGCCAGGACCAGCCCAATGCTGCCTAAATGCAGCGGAGATTTCGACACAGTTGTGTATCAGTTAGCTAGGGCCGCTGCGATGAAGCTCGGCACACTGGGTCTGACACGGTCTGGTCTCACAGTGTGGGGGCCAGAGGTCCAAGGTCAAGGTGTCAGCAGGATTGTCCTCCCGAGGCAGTGAGGGAGGGTAGGTCATGGACTCTCCTGTGGCTTCTGGTGGTTTGCTGGTGACCTTTGGTGCTCACTGGCTTGTGAAGCATCATCCCCATCTCTGCCTTTGTCTTCACGGGGCCTTTGCTCCGCGTGCATGTGTAACCAACTAGCCAACTCCTCCTCTTACGCGCATGCGGGTCATAATGGATCAGGTCGTTAGACCTTATTTCAATTTGATTGCCTCTTTAACAGTCCTATCTCCAGATAAAGACACCCCTGAGATACTAGGCTTTAGGACTCTAAAATGAATTCTGGGGGGGACACAAGGCACCCTACAAAAAGAGGGTGATCTTCTGAGCTTGCACAGGGGTCACGGGCAGAAATCCCGCTGAGCACACTCATGGCGTTGCTGTGGGCCCTGCAGGAGGAAGAGAATCACCCGGCAGCCTCACCTCCCAGCCTCAGGGAGCCCTTCCCCCCCCCCCCCCCCCCCCCCGCAGCACCAGGTTAACTGGAAAATAGGTCAATGAGACATGAAGGCGAGCCCACGGAAGGGTGGCTTCCGTGACAAGCCTCTCCCTGGTCTGGCTAAATGACCTGTACAGGGGAAGGCAGCAGGACGGAGATGCTGCCACTCGGACGTGTGCTGTCGTTTGTCGTAGATGTTCACGGCAGATGTCTTGGCCACTGACTAAGCAACAAGGCTGGACGCATGAGCCGCTTTTCTCTGTTCCTCGTGTTCTGGTGTTTTAATTAACCAGCTCACTGGAGTGATGTTTGGGGCAATGCACAGAGCCCACATCTGGCTTTGCTGCTGCAGGGTGTTTCGGGGCGAGAACAATGCGCTCAGTGACGGGACTGCAGGGGCGGGGCTGCAGGGGGCCGGACCGCAGGGGGCGGGGCGTCTGGGGCAGGGCTGGGGGGCAGTCACAACCCTGCCCCCGCCCACCACGCTCGCAGGTGGGAAGGGGAGGCGGGGCCAGAGCCCCTGTGGGCTGCACCCCTGCTGGGTCTGAATGCCCCATCCACAGTGGGCATTTTAAATGAAGCCTTTCCCTTCCTGCCTGGCCAGAACCAGCAGTGCTCATTAATTTTATTTGCATAATTTCAAGCATCATTAATAGTACATGGCATGAGGAAAAAATTACTGAGCTCTTCCTCCATCCATGAGTGAAATTGGGCTTAGTAGAAAATTAGTTGACTTAACTGGCAAATGATGAAAGCTTGAGAGGAGAATGTTTAAATAAGAAGACGAGGAGGGAAAACTCGTGCCTGTCAGCATGGGGACCGGGTAGAAATCGGTCTTCTGGCCTTTTGATGTGACCAGTGTTGTTGTTTGTCGGAGGGAAATACGGGGAGGGTCCCTGGAGACTGAGGGAGGCGGGGAGCGCATCTGTCTTCTGGGCAGCTCAGCCCTCTGAGAGCCAGGCAGGGGGCCCTCAGGGTGCCACTGGCTGGGACTGCCTCTGAGCGGCCTGAACCAGGCTCCAAGCCCTCCTGGCTACTCCCCAGTCTCCTCTTTCAGGACCTTTTTCTCCAGGAGGGCTTGGAGCTATGGGCACCAATGGAGAAGACGCTTCTGGAAGGAGGGTGTGGTTGTGATGTCAGTTGCTGACCAGAAGCAAGAAGGGGACTGAAAATTGCCCATAATTGACCCTAGAAAGACCCATCTTGGTTGAGTTGTAGGAACACACACCAGAGACTGGTTGGTTGTAGGCTGAGGGGGAGGCCGGCGCGGTAGCAGCAAGGCCTCTGAGGTAGGAGCAAGGCTGATGAGAGGCCTCGGCCTCTGGAGAACCTGGCTGTGAGGGGAGCAGAGGCCTGGAGGCGGGTAACAACAGAAGCACAGGGCAAAGTCGCGTGGTTTATCGTCTCAGGGTTGTGGGCCCCAGATGCCTGCCTTGGCTTGGCTGCTCTGGCTCCTCTGTGAGGAGAGCCTGCGGGCTCCATGCCTCTCCTAGCTTCTCACGGCCGCGGGCTCGTAGATGGCCACCTTCCCGTGTGTGTCTGTCTCGGTGTCTAATCCCTCCCACGTAGGGACACCCCCATGCTGGATTAGAACCCGCCCTAAATGACCTCATCCTAACCTCATCATCTGCAAAGACCTTCTTTCCAAGTAAGGTCACACTCCCAGGTGCTGGGGTTAGGACTTGAGCATCCCGGGGGGAAGGCGTGTTTGCTCACCCCTCGAGGTGGGAGAGTGCAGGCATGTTTACGTGCTCGTGGGAAGGAGCCGGAGAGGGGAGCTGCTGAGGATTCAGAACCGGGGTAGCGTGATGCCTGGCGGCCCCAGAGGACAAGAAAGAGAGCCCCGTGTGGGTGTGGTGGGTGCCCAGCATCTGCAGGGAGTGAGGCGGAGGGCACGGACAAGACAGACACAGCCCAGGGCTTCTACCTGGATTTGTAGCGTGTTACCCATTGGGCAGGGGGAGAATTGAACCAGGTATGGCAAAATGTTAAGACTTGTCAAGGCTGGGAAGTGGACTACAAGGTATTCATTATATCATTATATTATTTTCTATAATTTTCTGGGTGCTCTTAACATCTTATAACATAGGAAGTACACGGATGGGAAGAAGGGAGGACGAGCCCATCTAGCACGTTTTGGCACTTTGCTGACTCTGCAAACAAGGGTTGGTTGTCCCTGCCACACATCCCAGCCACCCATTCCAAGCAGCAGCATGAGAGGCAAATGCTTAATTTATGCTAAAAAAAATCTCTCTGCCCCCTCACCTGACTCCTTTTTCTTTCTCCTTCCTTGGACTCCAAGGAGGTGTTTTAATCTCCTGTGTAGTGGCATCAGGGTCCGCGTGGCTGAACGCTGTGGAAGGTGGGGGACCTCCGCGGTGGGCCCCCCACACCATGCTGGCCTCGCCCTTCCTCCCCGCCCAGAGTCCCCCCCCCCCCCACTGCCTCTCCCTCCATGCTGTGCTGAGCCACAGAATCTTGTCAGAATCTATTTCTGACAAGTCTGACCAAGGCTTGACATTGGCCAGCAAACATGACGGTACTGATGCCATGGCCCAGGCACCATTCCCAGCCTCGGCCTGGTCCACGCCCGGGCCAGAGGGCTACAAGAGGAAAAGATGTTTAAAGGAGACCGGGGTGGGGTGGGCGGGACCATGGGGAAGAAACGAGGCACAAGCTGCCTTTTGAGACTCTTGAAGGAGGGTTAACAAGGTGGGGTTTGTCTCTGGGAGGAAGCAAGAACCTGTCTACAAGGCCTGGGGGCTATGGGTTCTCACGAGGGAGGTGGGGTCCAGAGTTTGTCAGTCTTCGCTGACAAGGGGAGACCTTGTCAGGCGGTGGCTGGTAGGTGGGCAGTGGGATGGGCTTCCTGGAGCCCGAAGCCCCAGCAGAATGGGCAAAGCCTGGCCGCTTGGCCCCAGATGGACTGACCTGGGCCTTATTTATTTCGGGGAAGTTGGCAGAAGCACAGGTGGTACGCGTCAGCCCCCAGGGTCCTTCCATCCTTCTCTGAACTCCTAAAGGGGCTTTGGTGAAAAGGAGGCCTTTTCCTGGGAGCCAGACAGACCTCTCTTTCCTAAGCTTTCCCCAGAGGCCCCCGGACCCCCCGAAGTACGCATCCGGCCCCCAGCGCTGTGTCTCTCCTTCAGCCCACGTCTCCCACGGGGCGTGTTCTAGTGGCATCGAGAGCAGCGCCTTCCCCTTCTTGGGCCCTCCAGGGCCCTGCGCTTCTCGAAGAAGGTTTGTGTGAAACTGGAAAGAATCGTGAGAGCAGCTGGGGCTGAGAAGCACCTGAGGACCTGGAAATTAACATCCCCATGCCCAGGTCCCAGCGGAATGACAAGGCAGCCCCTCCAGGCCGGCCTGGGCATGGGAAGCCATCAGCTCTCTGGACTGTAACCTGCGCCGTCCGGCAACCTTTAAGGCGTAGCTTAGATGAGAGAAGCTTGCTTTGCGCTCAGCCTTCCCTGGATTTTCGTTATGTAAATTGGGGCCAGTCTGCAGGAAGGAGGAAGGGAACAGCCAAAGGGATGTGTTCCTGTTTCTCTGACCACATCCTCGCTGTGCCGGGAGCTGGAGGGAATCTGTGGTTTCGTCCAGCTCTCCCGGGAGCGGCGGCCCTATTCTTAGACCTGAGTTTGCTTTGTAGGAAGGAATGCTGGGGAAGAAAGTGTTAGCTTTGGACACTGGTCCCAGTGCAGGCCGCGCAGGCTGGGAGGCAGGCTGCTCCCTGCGTTTCTGTTTTAGAAACCTCCGGCCCTTGCTCCTTTGTGCCCTTTGAGTACGGAGCACATTCTGGCTGCCTGGCTGCTGGAGAGCAAGAGAGCATCGTGGGCAAGGGAAGAAAACCCTGCAGGACAGCGGAATTCCTCTCTCTTTGGTGATCCCGGCTGCCCTTCTGGAGCATTTCCTGAGATGCCCAGTTAACTCTCTGGGCCCCTTTCTTTCTTTGACTTTTGCTCTTGGGCAGAGGCAGGGCCTGCTCCAGAAACAGGCCATGGGAGAGAGAAGAGGGGGATTTCCGTGCTCAGGAGATGCGTGCTGGACAGGATCGGAGGGATAACGGGCCCCCGGGGAGGCCAAAAAGTCCTGGGCTGCTGCAGCCAGTGCGCTCCCAGCAAGGAGATGGGCCTAGAAAAGCAGAAGATCCCCACATGCCCTTAGCACCTGGAGCCAAGGATCTCTGAACACTTTGTGAGAATTCTTTTTAATTAGGTCCTTCCCACACAGAGAGGAGAGGGAGGGAGAGAGAGAATAATTTGTTCCAGAATTTGAGCACTACCTGGAGAGATTATTTCCAGGCACAGACCAAAGGTACAGGGAGAAATAGAACCAGAGCATTTTTAGCCCGGAAGGGACCATGGAGATCTCCGTCCGAGCGTCATGTTATGGGAGTGGAGGCGGACACCAGAACAATCTGACGTCTGGCCAAGGCCCCCCAGCAAGTTCGTGCTGGAGCCCAGGAGTGATTTCCATTGTGCCAGAACCCAGCATTTTGATTCCTTGCTGAGGATTCTTTTTCTTTTTTCTTTTAAGATTTATTTATTTATTTATTTTAGAGCCAGCGAGCAGGGGGAAGGGCAGAGGGAGAGAGAGAATCCCAAGCAGACTCCCTGCTGAGCATAGCGCCCGATGCGGGGCTTGATCTCACAACCCTGAGATCATGACCTGAGCCGAAATCAAGAGTCGGACGTTTGTTCAACCGACTGAGCCACCGGGTGGCCCTGAAGATTTTTTTTTCCTTTCAATTGATCACAGACTATTGTTTTCCCTCCCTCCTCGTCCCATCTACCCATCCTCCCTTTTGATCTTTTAGCAAAGAGTATCTGAGTTTCCCTGTCTCTGGCTATGTGCTGGGCACCCTACGTTCTGGCTGGCTGGGAGTCCAGGGGCTCCCTGGGGACATGGCACGTCCTGTGGGGTTGGGCACGGGCCCCTGCGTGTGAACAGTTTGGCTTTTTAAAACATTTATAGTCGAGTACACATGACAAAATTTACTCTCCTAACCATTTCTAAGTGTACGGTTCGGTGGTATCAAGTACATTCACGAGGCCGTACAGCCATCGCGATCATCCCTCTCCTGGACTTTCTCCTCCTCCCACGCTGGAACTCTGTCCCCATTAAACACTAACTCCCCATTGCCCCTCCTCCCAGGGTGCTTGCGATGGGTGCATTAATTGGGGTTGGGTTTGGGGGCCCCACGATAACCAGGTGTGTTGTAGAAAAGCCCGGTTTCCCGAGGTCACCCCCTTCCCCCCACCCCTTTCGTCCTGTATTCAGGCTCCCGCACAGGTGGCCTGGGGACATTTAGAGATACGTTCCAGCCACCCAGTTTGGCAATTCCATGAAGACTCCTGTCCTTCCCAAGCGTGGTGTATTGTAGTGGGCAGCGTCAGGCGGACGCGTGTGAGGTCCCTGCCTGGCAGCCGCTGGCTCTCCCTGCCACACTCACCCACCCCGTGGCCCTGTGGTGTGCTGGGGCTGGGGAGGCCCCCTGATGTTCCCTCTCCCCCTGACCCAGCCCTGGGTGAAGAGTCCAAAAGGGAATGAGGAACTTGGCATTGGGAAGAAGGAACCGTCTAGAGAGGGCCTCTTGAGACATCCGCATGGAAGGCGGGCGTGTCCAGCCGAGCCCTCCGCAGGCACCCTTGGCTGAAGGCTGTCAGGAGACGGCGTTTTCCAGCTCATGTTGCTGCTGCAACCAACCACTCAGCACAAAATTGCCCGTAAAAGCGAGCTGAAATTACCAGCAATGAAACCACATTCCCCTCCTCACAGCCGACCCTCTCCGCCATCCTCCCAGCAGGCTCTGAGTCCCTGGGACCCAAGGGATGCGGCGGCTGCGGGTGCTTCTTCTCCCCACTGAAGTCACCTTAAATGGAAAACCCTTGTTTTCTAGAACTGGGAACCCCAGGCGCCCCCTCATTAACTCCCCCTGGGAAGGGTGCCATTTTCTGTCCCCTCTCCTTCCTGCGGGATGGCTTTGCAGGGCAAGCGGGGGCACTGGTGCCCCCGTCCCGGCGTGTCCCAGGAGACTGCCCCACGCCGCCGAAGAGCCAAGAGCTGAGACAGCCATCCCTCACCCGCTGTCTCTCTCCGGATATGCTGTCCTTGGCCACATCGTCAGCCTTTAACCAGTCCTTCCTAAGGGGGTTCACCTGCTTCGTTGGTTTGTTCATTCATTCCTGAACACAGCGGTTGTTTGTTGGGACAAGTCTTGTCCCAACCCTGGCCTTTCAAAGATGCCCTGGCCCTGTCCTCATGGGCCCCAGTGGTGAGGTAGGTGACTCTGGACGGTGCAGGGCGGGGGCTGAAGCAAGCAGTGGGCGAGCGCAGGGGCTGCGTGTCTCAGCCCAGGAATCCAAGGAAGGCTTCCTAGAGGAGGAAGCAAGGTCCAAGAGGTGCGGAGTCATCTGGGAGGGATTAAAACCAGTTTTACGTTGTGGAAAGATCTCTCTAGGAAAGAGACAAGACTGGAAGGACACAGAGCAGAGAAGAAATTATCTCAAGATTCAAGGTGACAGATGACAGGACCTTACATGAGGGGGGTGGGTGCGCAGGTGGCATGGGGGGGAGGGGGTCAGGAAGGAGTGACTGGGCCCAGAAGGTCAGGAGGCAGAACGGATGACAAGAGGAAATGATATTTATGGGGACTTCCACTCACCTTGCCTCAGTCGATCCTACCAGGAGCCCTTTGCGGGAGCCGTTTTTAATTGGTCTGTGACTGAAGAGGAAGATGAAACTCCAGGAAGCTTGTGAGCCCTCAGGGGTTAGCAACAGAACTGGGACCGCAGCCCAGGCTCTGCTGGCAGCCGGGGCTCAGATTCCGGGGATGGCACTAAGGTCCCACCACCCGCCGTCCCACTGTCTGCCGCCTGGCCAGCCCAGGGAGGCAGGAGAGCTTAGCGGGCGGGAGTGTGGGCTCCGGAGCCCGGCTGCCTGGCTTCCAGTCCCGGCTCCACGGCTTCCTGGCTGTGCACTCCTGGTAAATTACCAACTCTCTGTTTCCTCGTCTGGAAAGAGGGGAACAGGATAAGAATGGGTCTCTCCCATAGGGTGGTCGCTCATATGGAAGGATTGAACGAGTTACTAAACCAAAAGCCTGTAGCCTGGTTCCTGGGTACAACATTTTAGCCCCCAGGGTGGCAAAGATGAAGGCAGGTGCTTTAGAACATCCGGGCGGACTCTTTGTCCCAGGGGAAAGCCGCTCGTCTGGCCTCTTAATGGTCCTGGGGTTTGGGGCAGAAGCCAGGGCTGTGGGCAGTAATGGGCAGCAGAAGGAAGCCTGCACGATTTTGTCGGCACCGCACCAGGACACGTTGCCTGACATGGAACGTGGGAAAGTAGGCCTGTTACCGCGCAGGTGGCAGCAAGCAGACCCGCCCACGGTTGGTGGCTTCGGGATTGTTGGCCAATTTTCCCAGGCCCCAGTTCCCTGTGGGAGGGGCAGCCACTGCCCTCCTGGTTCCTTCAAGGAAGGGACAGCGGAATCGTTTGTCCTCCTGCCCATGGCTCTCCGTTGAGTGGGGAGAAGTGGGGAAGGGGATAGTGTCTGTTTATACCCGGAGCTTTCATAGCTCAGAGCAAAAATGTGGCTTCTTTGTGGGGCATCAGCCTTACCAGAGGAGCTTGTGGGGGTGAGAGAAAGCCCATGCTCGAATACGGATGTAGGGATGTCCTACAGAGTAGAAGGCAAAGTCTGCTCCACTTAAAAATACCACCAAATATTTCATGAGCTCTCCAGGCTGTGGGAGCTGTTTCCTGTGATGGCTCCAGACCCCTGCGGTCTGCTCATTCTCCTTTGCTTTCTGGGTATTTCCACAGGGGGAAAAACAAATCTCACGAAGCCTGCCCTGCCTTAGAAGTCCTGGTTTTGAGCATCCTGCGTGGTGGTCTGGTTGGAGAGAGGGGATGCATGGGAGCTGGACGAGTTGGGAGGGCGCCCTTGGCCAGTCTTCTCTATACAGATGAGAAATGGGAGACTCTGGTTATGAGGGTTTTGCATTCTCCTCTAGGCATTTAGCAGCCAAGGTTCTAACATGGCGGGGGGAGCTGGGTGAGTCTGGGGTACGCTGGCTGGTGGGGAACAGGCACAGGGACAGCCCCTCCCCCCTGCTACCCTTCTCTGTAGGGCACAGCTGACCCCTGATGCCTCAGTCCCCATCACACATCACACGCAGCCTCCCCTGACGTCTTTCCATCATAGCCTTGCAGTCCGGTACCATAAATCTTGCTGTGCTCGGGGGACAGTGCGCACAGCGCCCCCCACCCCAGCCTCTGGTGGTGACCTGCAAATCATGAGCAAACAGAGCACAAAGACGTCCAGGCTGGTAGTTTTCCACCTGGCTTGAACGGGCTCCAGGAGCCCGAGATATGACCCAGGGAGCTCACCCATCATGGCCCTTTGCTGTTGATGAGCCCGTGACCTTGTCAGAGCTCCTCACCTACCGGGCCTGAGTCTGCTCTTCACATGGATCCTGAAGGGGCTCACTGGGAGGTCTCCGGGACGCCGTCCAGCGCAGGCATCTGGACCACGAATCCAAGGGAGATGAGAACTCAGGGGAGAGGGGTGGCCGCTGTGTGGTCCCCAAAGAAAGGCGGGCTTTTCTGCTCCCTGCCTGGCTCAGGGGCTCAGGACAGACTTACTGAATGGGCAGTCTGAATGCCTCCATCCCCTCAGAAGGGTTGGTTGCAGGCCGAGCCTGGGTTCTTGGATAGAGGGCAGGGCGGGGGGGGGGGGGTGGGTTCCAGGCAAAGGAATACACACTGGCAGCTGTGGCCATGTCCTCTAGGCTCCACAGAAGTGACCCAAAGGCTCTGGCACTGGGTCACTAGAGGAAAACTTTTGTGTACACGGTCTGGCCAGCGGGGTGACCCTGTGGGGCACGGCTGGGCATCTCCGTGGGCCACAAGCCAGTCAGCAGAGCAGAATTTTCTCTTCTGCTGCAGGGCTTTCTCCAGGCACTGAAACTGCTCTGAGGACCATAGCGAGCATTTACGGCAGTTTGGGAACCCTAGATAAAGGTGCCCCCACTGGGTGGACCCAGCCCTGCAGGGAGCACGTTTGTGCAAATTTATAAAAGGTGCTCCTTCCACCTGGCAGGTAGCCTAGGCCAGGGGTACAGCTTGGGAAACTAGCCCAGGCTGGATCTCAGTCCTTGCTCCTGTTGGAGTTTGTTGTGCAGTGAGAAACCCAGGCAACTGGACATGGCCACCCCCATTCACTTCCTTTCCAAGTTTGCCAACACTCATGTGTCATCCTCATGTTCCTTTACAGTGCCCCCTCCCCCATGTTCATCCCGGGCTGTAAGAACCGGGGTGGCTCCAGGTGCCCCAGACTCAGGGATGGTTGGGGAAGGTGGGTTTCCGCTGTCCTCCTGGGGCTCAGATTCTGAAGGGCTCTTCTCTCAGTAACTTAGGGGTGCCGCCAGGCCGGGGGAACTGCCCGCTCACCATGCCCCTGCCTTTCGACCTCATCTACACCGACTACCACGGCCTGCAGCAGATGAAGCAGCACATGGGACTGTCCTTCAAGAAGTACCGGTAGGAGGGTGCGGGCGGGTGGCGCCCTGCCCCGTGTCCATAGGAGGCCTCCCTTCACACCCTGCCGGCTAGCCCCCGGGGGGGGGGGGGGACTGCCTTGTCCTGGGTTCTGCGGTGGCGGGGGGGGGGGGGTGCGGGAGGCTCGCCCTGCCTCTGTTTTCCCCCTCCCCCATTAGTGTCCTTCCCCAAGGAGCTCTGCCTCCTGGCTGGCTCCGAGCTGGAGTCTCTTCAGTGCCCCTCGGCTGCAGGGCAGGCTGGGGCGGGGCTCAGAGGTTACCTGGTTGGGTAGGCATACAGGGGAATGGCAGGGAAGAGTGGAAGGAATGGGACACTTGACTGATGTGACCTCGGCTCATGGGGTCTCTGCACCCCTCCTCCTCCCTCCTCCCGCCGCCCTCCCCCCGGGTCTGCAGGAGGCCAGTACCATCGCTCCGGTCTCTGCAGTCAGCAGGGGTTGAATGTAGCACAGAGAGCCCCGCTCGTTCCTACATTCGCTCCAGTCCCAGTGACTACCCTGCATGATTTTATTAGGTAGAAAAGTGACAGGCGGTATTATTGGTTTTATTATTAATGCGTGTTCCTCATGCACGCGGTGCCGCCGCCTCCCACCCCCCACCCCTTCTCTGGGGGAATAGTGCCGACCTCAGCAGTCTGTGGACAATTCTGGGTCACTGGGAAGGACGTGTGTGAGGCTGCTTGGGCGGGGGGGCTCTCTGAGTCTCCGCCATTTCCTTCGGGTGCCTGCACCCGGGGGGAGAGATGGATGGAGGGAGAGGTTTTGGGGCAGAGACAGAGCCTCTGTCTAGCTGGCAGGTGCCTCCGAGGTGGCAGGGCTTTCATCCCAGAGGACATGTCAAAGCACGGCCTGCCCAGGGATGGCAGCGGCTGGTCCCCCAGGGCCCCGCCCTTCCGCGTCGCAGCCAAGATAGGCCAGGGGCATCCTGGGGGTGCCAGGTTCTTGGGCAGGGGGGACTGTGAACTTGAATTACTGCTGCAGCGTGCTCAGGAAAGTGCAAATCCTGCAGGGGGAAGGACCCCCACTCCAGGCAGCGCCCCCTCCTAGACGCTCTTGGGGCAGCCTAAGTTTCTGAGTGAAGGGTCCATGGTTCAGGCATCGCCACCCAACCCCGAGACAGCTGGGCTGTTGTCGTCCTCACGTGACAGATGCCGAAGCTGACTCAGAGAGGTTAAGGCACTTGCCTATGGTCACACAGCTGGGTAGTCCGGGCCCTGGCTCTGACCACACACTGCAGTCCCCGGCCCGTGGCTGGCAACCGCGCCCTCACTGGGGCAACCCAGCCCAGAGACATACGAGAGGTTACTGACCCTGGTTCCTCATGCACCGCCCACCCCCGGGCGGGGAGCAGGTGCCGAATCCGGGTCATTGACACCTTCGGGACAGAGCCCGCGTACAACCACGAGGAGTATGCCACGCTGCACGGCTACCGGACCAACTGGGGCTACTGGAACCTCAACCCCAAGCAGTTCATGACCATGTTCCGTGAGTCCTGGGGGTCAGAGGCAGACGGGGTGTCCTCGCGGTTCTCAGGTTCTCCCTCAAGCCTGGGAGGAGGCGGAGTCTCCTGGCTTTCCTTCCCAGGCTGGCCCAGGCTCCTGCCCACTCCAGGAAAGCCTGGCTTGCCCTTCGGTGAGTGTGTGAGCCAGAGAGGAAGTCTCTTAGGGTGTCTGGGGAGCAGCTGGCGTGGTGGGGCTTCCAGCCTGGCCTAGGAGGAATGTGGTGACCTTTCCGCCACGGAAGGACGTGGCCTTGGCCTCCAGCATCACATGCTGCTCTCAGAGAGCTGCTGAGTGCACCTTCCAGGACAAAAAGGATTCGGTGACCTTGTAGCAAGAGAGGCCAGAGGTACACTGGAGAGTTCGAGGGGGCAGCAAAAGGGCAGGACAGACAGGCTCTTCCAAGTGGAGGGAACAGATAAGTGGGGACAGATGTGGAAAGAACTGGAAGGTTCTGGAAATGCACGAGCTCCAGCAGGCGCCAACACTGGGGATGCTGGGGAGTGAGGCTGGGGGCTGGGGCCCCTGCGGAAACCCTCTGACCATGGGCATCAGGCAAGGAATGCCATTTAGAGCGGAGCTTTAGCTGTTTTTCACGTGTCTCTAAGACGTACACGTGCGCTGACTTGCCCCTCACGTGCAGGCTGCTGCAAATGGTTTAATCCTTTCTTGACAGCCAAGGGTCAGTTCTCGCTCTCTCCATGGTGCGCGAGCCTGGCCTTTGGGGACAGCAGAGGTGTGTGGAGCTGGGTGCCCTTGCTAAGTGGCCCCTTCTCCTGTCACCGTTTGATGTGGTGCTTTTTCTCCTCGTCGGGAGGCTGTCAGCTGTCACGTTTAATTGCCGTCAGTATATCTGCCTCCAGCAGCGTCCTGCACATCTAATTTGTGGCTCTTTGAAGGCTCTGGGTCAGAAAGCCAGATAAGCACCTTTTGTTAGGATGTGTCTAAATGAAGCCAACAAAGCAGGGTCCCGAGGAAGTTGCTCAGAAGTAAAGAATCTGGTCTTTATTTAACCTGTCAAATGAATGCGCCTCTCCGGGATGCTTAGGGTCCTTCTTTGTCTTACTCCGCAGGTTCTAGGGCCTCTTAGAGGCAGATGCCATTTCTGGACCCATAAGTAATGGCTTGATTGGATTCCGAAGGTTGGGGAGGTGGGCAGGTTCTTTGGAGCCCAGGGGAGGGCACTGAGGACCAGAGGACTGAGGTCACATGGCTCTCTGGGGGACCCGACTCTGGAGGGAAGGAGGTAGGGTCAGTGGGGCGGGGGGATGCTCCAGGCTGTGGAAGCAGCTTATGTGACAGCGGAGAGCAGAGGTGGGCACAGAGCTTGGCGTTGGCTCACTTGCAAGGGGAGCATCGAGCTATGAGGCTGGCAAGAGGGACACGGAGGACCTGGGGGCAGAGGGTAGGGGTCTTCTAGCACCGGTTCCTCAATTTATGCCAAATACCATAATTCAAGAATCACTGTAGGTTCTTGAGCCGGGGAACGTCATGGAGGAAAATGGGTTTTTTTTTTTTTTGTTTTTAAGATTTTATTTATCAATTTGAGAGGCGGTGGGGGGCGGGGAGGAGCAGAGCGAGAGGGACAAGCAGACTCCATGCTGAGCGTGGAACCCATTGCGGGGCTCAGTCTCATGACCCTGAGATCACAACCCGAGCTGAAATCAAGAGTCGGATGCTCAACCGACTGAGCCACCCAGGTGCCCTGAGAGACAGGTTTTTGAGGCACATTATTCTGGGAGATTACAGATGGCCAAAGGGGCAGTGGTAGAGGCGGGGGAAGCAGGAGGGGGTAAGAGACTTCTGCAGCAATCTACACTGAGAAAATGAGCACTTACATGGAGCAGGGCCCACTGGATGTGGAGTTCCAAACCTGGCAAACTCCTACTCACCCTCCAAAACCCCAATCCAAAGATCTCCTTTATGTCCTGCCACTTTCACGGATTCCCTCATTTGCTGTTGCTCCTTCGCCTCTATTTTTATACCTTTTAAATCCAATTCTATTAAAGTGTATGTTGAAGTATGTTAGAGCTATTTGCTTATACATTAATTCCACCCTGATAGATTATGAACCACTCAAAAAGGGGCACTGATTAATTTACCCTTATTTCCCTGGAGCCTATCAGGGTCCTCAGAAAATTTTAATTGATTGAATCAAGTAAAGAAACAGAACAAAAAAGGAAGAGAGAGGCTTGCCAGCTTTAACGATACACAAGTCCAGGAAGGAAGTCATGAGCAGACCTGCTTCCCGGCTACCCAGCGTGGGCTCTCCTGCGGCCGAGAGAGAAGCATGGGAGCGGAGCCACAGAGGGAGGGCACAGACCCCGTGCAGGGCATTTTCTCATCCAGGGAAAGGCAGGAGAGCCCTCCAGGCAGAGGGAACAGCAGGGGCAAAAACTTGGAGGTGGGGAAGGAAGGATGTGCCCACCCACTCATGAGCTGGTACGCCAGGCTCTCCCGGGTGCTGGGGACACAGAAGTGAGCAAATCAGAGGCCCTGCCCTCCTGGGGCTTATGTTCCGACACCAGTGAACGATCAATTAGATATGTGATCTCATGTCTAGCCGGTGAATGGCAGGTGAGGGACAGAGGGTGACAGGGCCAGGGTGGACCTCTTGGCAGGACCCTGAAAGCAAGCGTGTCCACAGAGGGAGTGCACCCAGCAGGGTCTCAGGAGGGAGGAAGAGAGGCTGTCAGAGGGGGCGGTGGGGGCAGATCCTTAGCTTCTGGGGACCACGGCAGGGTGTGGTGCAGAAGGACCTGGTCTGACCTAAATCTGAAAGGCTTGCTCAGGAGAAAAGGCAAGGCCAAGAGAATGGCAGAAATGGGGGCAGGCAGCAGATCACGGGGGCCAGGACAGAGAGGGTGATCCCCGGGCGGGGACATCATGAGGGAAGAAAGTCCCACCTGGGTAACACAGGCTCTGCTGGCGGGTGTGGGCACTGAGAGGACAGGGGAGGGGCCAAAGCCTTGGGCCTGAGCCAGCCTCGGTGGGAGGATTCTGATGGAGGCAGGGTCCTGACTGCCTGTCGGCCTACAAGCAAGGAGGCCAGATGACCTCCAGGCTTTCCCTTGGCTTGAGGCTTTGTGACAGTCTCTGGGAGCAGGAGATGCCCGGGCTGGGGACACTGATGTGATGTGAGTTTCCCCCTCCTTCACCAGACCCCATACCTCCCAGCCCCCTGTCCCCATCACTGTCAAATGGGGCCCCCTCTGACGGGGCCGGTCCAGGTAGACCCGGGGCGTGGCCTTGGCTGTGCGGCAGCCCCCTTCCTGACCCCGTGGTCTGACTGTAGCTCACACCCCGGACAACTCCTTCATGGGTTTCGTGTCCGAGGAGCTCAACGAGACGGAGAAGCAGCTCATCAAAGGCGGCAAGGCCAGCAACATGGCCGTGGTGTACGGCAAGGAAGCGAGTATCTGGAAGGTAAGCACAGGCCCCCCGGGAGCCCCCACCTCCAAGACCTGGCTCTGGTGGCACCCCCGGCTCCGGATGCCAAAATGTGCCCACTGATGGGTCAGAAAAGAGAGGTCCCTAATTGCCACTGAAGAGACCCAGCCAGGGGGCTGCAAACCTGCCCCCCCCCACCTCTCTGCAACAAGCCCAGATGTCCTTTAGCAAGGACTGTGACCTAACGTGCCAGCCTCCCTAGGGCTGCATCAATAAACACTGCGAGCCTGGCAAGGGGGCTTAGGCTAGACTTGGGGCCTCTGAGGGCTGGGAGGCGGTGCAGGAGGCAGAACCCCACCTTCAGGGCGGGCTCCCTGGAGAAGCCGTGCCCATGTGGGAGGTTGTGTGCTCACTGCTCACTGACCTGTTCTCTCTCCTCTTTCCTCTGTGCCCTCCCGGGAACGAGGCAGCTCCAGGTAAGGTTTCTGCCAGCCATGTGCTCCTCCTGCTCCCCTCTGCTCTGGGTAGGCTGTCCCCTGACCCCGCGGGCTGCAGGGGGAGGGATGAGAGGTCACTCTCTGGTGATGCGAAAGGAGCAGGCTGCCGCGGGGGCCACACTGGGAAGGTGTGGCACGGACTGTGTCTGCTTTTAGTAGAAGGCTAAGGCACTGCCCCGAGAGAGTGAGAGGTTACAAAGTCTGGGAAGAGAAAGGCTTTAGCTCAGGCGTCTCTGTGATAGCCAGGAGCAACACTGTTCTGCAAGAGACCTGAAAGAAAGTCCTTCTCAAAAAAGACATCTTTGCTCTGGTCTTGGCAACTGGAGGAAGTCAGAGGTGGCCAGATGAAAAGGATGAGGGGAGCCTCCTGGGACCGAGCAGCCCAGAGTTCATCGGACCAGGTGGCAGAGAAACAGGAGGCAGGATGGTAGGGGTCCTCATGGGAACAGCAGTGGGGATGAGGGCGAGCGTTTGGGTGAATTTTATGCCAAAGGAGGCCTGTCTTGTTCTGGGTCCCCAGAAGGCAGGCCTTGAGGCTCAGGCCTGGGTGCTGTTTTGTAAGAGCATGTGGCCCAGGGGGCAGGAGTGGGGGATGGGAGAGAGGCAGACCCACCCTTGCTGCCGGAGGAAACAGGCCAGACATCAGAAGGGCTGTCTGGGGGGCACATGTGGGACTCCTCAGTTGGCGGGTCGCAGCCTGCGGATAAATCATGAGATGAGCTCAGAGCTCTGGGGTTTTATTCCTAGCCTTGCTGAGGTACAGTTGATGGGGAAAACGGTGTATTCTTAGGGTATGCAGCACCGTGGCTAGAGACACATATATATCGTGAAATGAGTATCGTGATCAGGCTGTCTAACACACCATCGCCTCACGCAGTCACCCATGCATGTGCTGAGAACCCTGAAGACCTATTATTCTTTCAGCAAGTTTCAAGTATACAGTACGGTATCGCTGACCACAATCACCATGCCATTCATGGTATCCCTGAACTTAATCTTCATACAACTGAAGGTTTGTTCCTTTGACCAACCTCTCCCCATTTCCACACTCTGAGCCGCTGGCGACCACCGTTCTGCTGTCTCTACAAGTTCCACTCTTTCAGATCCCACCTAGAAGTAACATCATGCCATAGTTGTCTTTTTCTAACTTAGGGAGTCTCAGTAAGCCTTTTAAAAGGAAGTAAAATATCAGAGGGAACATCAGAAGACCTCACATGTATTAAGAGTAAATACTGTTTTAAGATTCTATTTTTCTTAAATAATCTCTACACCCAATGTGGGGCTTGAACTCACAACCCCGAGATCAAGAGTTGAGTGCTCCACTGACTGAGCCCACCGGATGCCCCAAGAGTAAATATTGTTTTGCGAAACTTGAAGTTTACATATATGCATGCACGCACACACACTTTACATGCATACGTACACACATACACGTGCACACACGCATACCTACCTGCACGGATACTCGTGTGTATGGGTAAGAAAGGTTGCTGAACAGTATATCTAACATGAGCCCATTTGTGCATGTGTTTTAAGGAAAATGCAAATATGCTTCGAACGCATTAAAGTTCTGAGAAGGTACACAAGGGGATAAGGAAGCTGATGTTGATGGGGTGTGGAGCCATTCTCTCCATACTTCACTTTCCTGGTTTGATTTTTCTTCTGTGAGCCTGTTTAGTTTTATGCGATGTAGTCCTTTTACATTTAGTGTGATTTCTGATATATTTGGCTTAGAAGCTACCATTTCCATTTCACTAGCTGATCTCTATAACTTTTTCTTGCCTCATTCCATGTTCTTTTCCCTCTCAGGCATTCTTTTATACTGATCTGCATTTTGAAATTCACCCCCCTTTTTAGCGGACTCATTATATTCTCTCCTAGTCTTGTGGTTGCTTCTATAAAGATGACAACATGCATCCTTGACTTAACAAGTCTCATGTAAATAATACCTTTCCCTGTTATTGGATAATAAAAGAACCTTAAAATGCTTTAAATACATTCCCCCAGCTTGTGTACTCTCATTTTATTTTGATTTCCTGAGAACGCCCTTACTTCATCCTTATTCTTAGTGGATATGTTCGCTGTGTATGGAATTCTAGCTTGGTGATTACTTTCTTTCAGCGTTATGAAAATACTCTATTGTCTTTTGGCTTCTGTGAGCCTTGTTGTTCCTTTAAAGGTAATTTGTCTTCTTTCTCTGTTTGCTTTTAGGACCTCTGTGTGTTTGGTTTTCAGTAGACTTATGGTGGTGTGCCTCCGTGTGGTTTTCTCTGGATTTACCCTACGTGGCATTTGTAGATCTTTTTGAACCTGTGGTCTGATCTGTCATGAGTCTTAGAAAATTTTCAGTTAGTCTCTAAATATTGCTTCTGCTCTAGTCTCTCTCCTGTGCTTCTGGGACTCTGTTTCTGCATACGTTAGACTTCAACACTTCCCATTGTCTCTTACATTCTTTTCTGTGATTTCCACCCTTCCTCTATGCTTCATTCTGGATGTTTTCTTTCGTTCTTTCACTAAATGAATTCTGTCCTCAGCGGGGTCCAATCTGCTGGGAAATCTGTCCGTTCAGTTCTTCATTTCAGCCACTGGATTTCTCACTTCCAGCTCTTCCATTTGGTTTCAAGCCTTATCTTCGATTTCCTTGCCTACATTCAGCAGATTTATCTTGAAATCTGTATCTGATAACTCCAGTTTCTAGGTCATCTAGGGATTTGTTTTTATTGTCTGTCTCTTGGGTTTCTTTGTTGTTTTTTTTTTTTCAGGATTTATTTATTTATTTGAGACAGAGGGAGAGACAGAGAGTATAAACTGGGTGAAGAGCAGAGGGAGAGAAAGAGAGAGAATCCACAAGCGTAGAGCCTGATGCAGGGCTTGATCTCCTGACACAAGATCACTACCTGAGCAGAAACCAAGCGTCGGCTGTTCAGCCAGTGGAGCCACCCAGGTGCCCCTTTGTCTCTTGGGTTTTAATTACATTGTCATTTATTAATGACAATTATTAATAATTAATTAATAATTAATGTCATTAAATTGTCATTTAATTACATTGTCAGGTACATTGTACCTGATTTGTCTAAAAATCAAGGTGTTTACATTTTTTCTTTAAAAATCTATTTTTAGGGGCGCCTGGATGGCTCAGTGGGTTAAAGCCTCTGTCTTTGGCTCAGGTCATGGTCCCAGGGTCCTGGGATCGAGACCCACGTTGGGTTTTCTGCTCGGCAGGGAGCCTGCTTCCTCCTCTCTCTCTGCCTGCCTTGCTGCCTACTTGTGATCTCTGTCTGTCAAATTAAAAAAAAAATCTTAAAAAAATCTGTTTTTAATAGGCTTTCCTGAGGTATAACTGACATGCAGTGTACCACACTTGATTCAAATAGATGACTTAGAAGTTCCGACCTACACGTACACCTGGGAAACCATCGCCCCAGTCAGGACGGTGCGTCCACTGCTCCCAGGTTCCCTCTTCCCACCTCTCCCCTCCTCCCTGCCAGGCAGCCCACAATCTTCTTTCTGTTAACACAGTCTCCATTTTCTACAATTTTGTATAAATGGACTCATATGGTACGTACTCCTGGATTTTCTCAGAGTATAATTATTTCCAGATTCACCCGTGTCGTCGCGCGGATCATTTGCTGATTCCTTTCTGCGGCTGAATAGTTATCCCGTCGCACGGACTTCCATCGTATCCCACCGCGCCTTTTTTATCTGTTCTCCTGTTAGTGGACGTTGGGGTTGTTTCCAGTGTTTGGCCGCTACAAATAAAGCTGTTATGAACATTCATGTACAAGTGTTTGTACAGACATATGCTCTCATTTCTCCCGGGTAAACACCTAGGCGTGGAATGGCTGGAGCATATGGTAGAACTAGGCTTAACATCCTAGGAAAAGTGGTCACAACATTTTACGATTCTGCCAGCAATGTGTGAGAATTCCAGTTGGTTACAGAGTCATCAATACTTGGTCCGTCTTTCCAGTTTGAGCCATCCTACAGATGTGCGGTGGCATCTTAGGGTTTCAACTTGTAGTTCCCTCTGACGAATGATGGCGAAGGTATTTTTGTGTTTTTATTTGTCTTCCTTATATCTTTTTTGGGGTAAAGTGTCTTTTCAGAATGTTTGCCCATTTAAAGAATGGGGGTTGTTTGTTTTCTTATTATTGAGTTGTTAGAGTTTTGTACGTATTCTGAATATCAGTCTTTTATCAAATATATGCTTGGCAAATATATTCTTTCTGTGGCTTGTCTTTCTCTCTCTCTCTTTTTAAAGATTTTATTCATTTATTTGACACAGAGAGAGAGAGATCACAAGTAGGCAGAGCGGCAGGCAGAGAGAGGGGGGAAGCGGGCTCCCCACCGAGCAGGGAGCCCGAAGCGGGGCTCGATCCTGGGACCCTGGGATCATGACCTTAGCTGAAGGCAGCCACTTAACTGACTGAGCCACCCAGGCGCCCCTTGTCTTTTTTTTTTTTTTTAAAGATTTATTTATTTGACAGAGAGAGATCACGAGTAAGCAGAGAGGCAGGCAGAGAGAGAGGAGGAAGCAGGCTCCCTGCTGAGCAGAGAGCCTGATGTGGGGCTCGATCCCAGGACCCTGAGATCATGACCTGAGCTGAAGGCAGAGGCTTAACCCACTGAGCCACCCAGGTGCCCCCCCCTTGTCTTTTTCTTAATAGCATCGTTCAAAGAGCAAAGTTCTTCATTTTAATGAAGTCCACTGTCTTAAGGATTATGCTTCTGGTGTTGCATCTAAGAAATCTTTGTGTAACCCAAGCTCACTAAGGATTTTTCCCCTGTGCTTTCTTCTGTAATTTTTGTGGTTTTACATTTCACATTTAAGTCTATGGTCCATTTTGAATTAACTTTTATGTATGATATGGTAGAGATCGAAGTTCTAATTCTTTTCCCTTTTTTGCACGTGGATACGCAATGTTCCGTGACCATCGGTTGAAAAAACTACCCTTTCTCCACTGAAATGTCTTTGCACCTTTGTCAAAAATCAATTGACCATGCGCGTGTGGGTCTATTTCTGGACTCTGTTCTTTTGCTTCGATCTCTCTGTCTGTCTTGATGCCAGTAGCACACCCGGCTTGATTCCTGTAGTTTTAAAATAAGTCTTGAAATCAGGTAATATAAATCTGCCTGCTTTCTTCTTTTTCAAAGTTGTTTCTTCTAAGCCTGCTGGGGTTTTGATTGGGATTTCATTGTTTTTTTGTTGTGTTTCGGAGTTCTGGAAAATGAATATAAGAAAGTGTAAAACAGTTTGGGGACGATGCCTTCTTCCTCTGGAGAGGATTTCACTTCCACTCTTAGCCTGTGTTTGGGGCTGCCGCAATCTTGAATCACAGAATCAGTGATAGGGATTAAGACTATTTAAAACTTGGGGCGCCTGGGTGGCTCAGTGGGTTAAAGCCTCTGCCTTCGGCTCAGGTCATGATCTCAGGGTCCTGGGATCGAGTCCCGCATCAGGCTCTCTGCTCAGCAGGGAGCCTGCTTCCTCCTCTCTGTCTGCCTGCCTCTCTACTTGTGATCTCTGTCTGTCAAATAAATAAATTAAAAAAAAAAAGACTATTTAAAACTGATTTAAAAGCCTATTAAAAAGCCCCTGGGACGACTGGATGGCTCTGTCAAGCCTCTGTCTCTTAGTTTCGGCTCAGGTCCTGTTCTCAGGGTCCTGGGATCCAGCCTCGTGTCAGGCTCTGCACTCCCTGCAGAGTCTGATTGAGAGTCTCTCTCTCCCTCTGCCCCTCCTGCTTGTGCTGCCGCTCACTCTCCAAAATAAACAGATAAACAAAAGACACCCCCCCCTCCAAATACACACAGATTCAGCCTCTGTCCGGGCTTCTCTAGGTCTGGCCCACCCCTTTTTCTTCCAGCATGTTTCCTCAGAGTTCCAACCCACAGTGTGTGGTTTCCATCAGGGTCCCCCCCACCCGGGCAGACCCTGAACCCTCACTTGTCCTCCCGCTCTACAGGGTGACCAGAAGCTCAGTCTCCTTGATGCTGACTCAGGAATCAGCGGGTGCCTCCCAGCGGGGAAGCGCTGACCCCAGCTCCGGCCTCCACAATCTCCTTCCGTTCTTCTCCCAGATCTCGGCCTTGTACTTCTTCCTGCTTTGGTAGATTTTCACTACCTTCACAGAAATTTTCTGTTTCCCCATCTCTCCTGGTTGTTCTCAGAGGCAGGACCATCTGCAGTACCCAGTACACCCTTTTTTTTCCCCCCACTTTTTAAAAAATTTATTTTCAGCGTAACAGTACTCATTGTTTTTGCACCACACCCAGTGCTCCATGCAGTACGTGCCCTCCCTATTACCCTCCACCTGGTTCCCTAACCTCCCACCCCCCGCCCCTTCAAAACCCTCTGGTTGTTTTTCAGAGTCCATAGTCTCTCATGGTTCATCTCCCCTTCCGGTTTCCCTCAACTCCCTTCTCCTCTCCATCTCCCCATGTCCTCCGTGGTTCTTTGTTATGCTCCACAAATAAGTGAAACCATATGATACTTGACTCTCTCTGCTTGACTTATTTCGCTCAGAATAATCTCTTCCAGTCCACCCTTGCCCAAAGAGGAAGGCCTCCTTATGAACAACGTGTACAGTTGGAATTTCAGAACGTGAATTGGTCCTTACTTTCATGTCCATTGATAACATTCTTCAAAAGCTGCGGTTTACAGACTGAACCTTGGCCGAAGCTCCTTGTTATCTGACCTCATGGCTAGCCAGCAGAATGGGGAGAACCTGGCTGCTTTTTTCCTGACCTGTTGGTCTGCCCGGGACTAGCCTTGAGAAAACCGCTCCCTGCCCCAGCCTCCTCTGTGATCTTGATCCTTTCTTGTCCCTGTATCCCTTCCTCTCTCCTGTGAGTCTCAAGAGGCCCCCAAAAGTAGAACCCAGTGACAGACCCCATGCTTACCCCTAGTGAGGTCCTACACTGCCCACAGCTCCTGGCTCAGGGCTCTGGCCACGGGTCCCACGGGTGCCCTGGGCGGAGCTGTTATCTCTTCGTCTACGCTCTGCCTCCCATTGTCCCCTTCCCCTGAGGCTGGGCCTGTTGCCAGCCCCCTTGGGCTGGGCTGAAAGCAGAGTCTGGATGTGGGACTAGAGTCTGGAGGGGCTGAGCCTTTTCTACTTCGGAGGGTTTTCGCTCACGGGTGTCCTTAGAGACAAGGGCTCCGTCTTGTCCCGGCTGTGCTCCTGGCAGTAAGCTCAGCGCCGGCACCTGGCAAGTGGTTAATAAAAATGTGCTACATGGATGGGGGAGGGGGAGAGAAGGGATGAGTGGATGGAGGGAAGGAGGGGATGAATGGACAGGTGGGGGGATGGGCAGATGGACACGCGCATGGAGGGACGGAGGGAGGTGATCTCAGCCCCACAGCTCCTCGGGTGGCCTTGGAGATCACCAGCGCTTCAGGGGGGCTGAACAGCTACATTGGGAGGCATTTGAATATGGGTCCCCCTAGGGTTTCTTTGCAAAGAAGACAGTTCCGTGGCTAAAAATTGTCTAGTCCGACCTCTGCAACTCACAGATGAAAAAAATGAGAACCAGAGAGGGGAGGGGCCTTGCCCAGGGTCACGCAGCTGGCTGAAGGCCGACCTAAGAACCGCCCCACGTTTTCCGACTTCCAGACCGGGGTGTTTCTGCACACAGCTCTGCCTCCCACGGTTGGGGCGAGGCTCCCACTGCTCCCCCTCCTCTCGCAGGGGAAGGAGAAGTTCCTGGGCATCCTGAACAAGTACATGGAGATCCACGGCACCGTGTACTATGAGAGCCAGCGGCCCCCCGAAGTCCCGGCCTTCGTGAAGAACCACGGCCTCTTGCCACAGCCCGAGTTCCAGCAGCTGCTGCGCAAGGCCAAAGTGAGCCCCGCGCCCTCACCGTCCTCACCCCAGCCTGGCCCCGGACGCCGAGGAGGTCGCCCTACGTGCCCCACTCCCCGCCATGCCTGCCACTGAGGCTCGTGGCCCCTTCCCCGTGCAGACCTGCCCCAGCATGTTCTCCCACCCTGAGCTGCTCACTCAGGAGGGACCTGGGCAGGGCCAGCAGAGCCGAGGCTCAGCAGTGGGGAAGAGAAAGCGGGCTGCCCGGCGGACTCCGGGGCCGGGCCCAGCTTTCGGAACCGCGGAAGGGCTGGCAGGGCCGGCTGAGGGCATGTCCCGCCTGGAGTTCCACGGGGCTGCTAGTTCTGCTGCTGGAAGCCCTCCGCTGCGTTCCTGGAGCTGCAGCTCCGGGCGCGGGGGCCGTGACTCTGCTGCAGGGCCCCGTGGGGTCAGCTGAGCCTGGAGGGGCCTCCGGCCAGTGTTCAGGTCCGCTCCTGATGGAGCCGGAGCCCTTTCTTCCGGCTTCCTGGGTGTGTGCATATGTGTGTTGGGGCAGGGGGAGAGGCTTTGTGCAGTGAGCGGTCTGAACAACCTGACACAGCAGGCCGGCATTCGGAGTCGTTTCCTGACTGCTTTCCGGGCGCCAGCCCTGCGAGCACTTCTGGCACGAGTTCGGTGCTGAATAACCGCTTTTAGGATGAGTAAAGTCCTCTGAGTTCAGCGGTAGGTGTGAGTCTGAAGCCTTCTGGGCTTGAGACCTTCACTCTTCTCCCTCCCCCTCCAGAATCACAGCCGGCTAGAGCAGGCAGGGGCTCCTGATATTACCTAATCAGACCTCCTCATTTCACAAATGGGGAAACTGAGGCCCGAGAGGGGAGGAGCCTGCCATGGCACCCTGCCGGTCTGAGCAGTCTTTCCTGCCCTGGCCGCCTCCCGTGAATGTCCCAGCCCTGGCTTCCCGGGGCTCTGGCGCCCAGCCTTCCCTGACCGCCGCGGCCATTCTCCTTCCTCAGCCTTCCCTGACCGCGGCCATTCTCCTTCCTCAGCCTTCCCTGACCGCGGCCATTCTCCTTCCTCAGCCTTCCCTGACCGCGTCATTCTCCTTCCTCAGCCTTCCCTGACCGCGGCCATTCTCCTTCCTCAGCCTTCCCTGACCGCGTCATTCTCCTTCCTCAGCTCTTCATAGGCTTCGGCTTCCCTTACGAGGGTCCCGCGCCCCTGGAGGCCATCGCCAACGGCTGCGTCTTCCTCCAGTCCCGCTTCAGCCCACCCCACAGCTCCCTCAACCACGAGTTCTTCCGAGGCAAGCCCACCTCCAGAGAGGTGAGTTGGGGGGGGGTCTGAGATGAGGACCCCGCAGCCCATGGAAGGGGGAGACAGTAGGGGGGAAGGGATGGGTGGGACAAGGTGGGTGGGGGCGCCTCCCCTGAGCGCGGGCCGGCCTGGCAGGCGCAGGGAGAAGCCGCTGCTCTCTCTGCCCCGCCAGGTGTTCTCCCAGCACCCCTATGCGGAGAACTTCATTGGCAAACCCCACGTGTGGACCGTCGACTACAATAACTCAGAGGAGTTTGAAGCAGCCATCAAGGCCATCATGAGAACGCAGGTGAGGCTCAGATCTAGTCAGGACTGCCATAAGCCGCTGCTGGGGATCTTAGCTATAATTAGAAAAAGAGGTTCCTGTTGGTGAATTCAGACTCTCAGGCCTGGGTTGGCATAATTGACAGGGGTTCCCACTTACCAGCTTGCGTTTGGGGGTGGGGGGGAGGGAGAGGCAGGGAAATGCCTTTGTGCCATGAGCGACCTGCACAACCTTACATGGCAGCCCTGGATCCAGAATCACTTATTAAGCACCTTCAGAGGCTAAGCCCCGTGAGCACTCGTAGCACAAGTTAGATGCTGAGTAAATGTTTCCAGAATTAGTGCGTGGAGGTTCTTGGGACTCTGCTGCTGGTGTGGGCCTGTGGCCTTTTGGCTGCGTATCTCAGACCACGTTTGTGCCTACAGGTCATCTGGCGATCTTGTTAAAATGAAGGTTCAGAATTCAGCAGGTCTGGGGTGGGGCTGAAATCCCGTGTTGCTCTGTAGCTCTGGGGTGGTGCCAGGCCTAGGGCCACACTCTGAGTAGCAAGGGGGAAGAACTTTCTGGGTTTCCTTCGGCAGGTACGTGAGCGTTGGCCTGTGCAGGGGCTGGTGTGTGGGTGGGGAGAGGGTGAGGAGGGGCTTGTGCAGCTTGTCTCCTCGGCAGGCCCATCCGTGCCGTCTTTTTTTTTTTTTTTTTTTTTTATTTGACAGAGAGAAATTACAACTAGGCAGAGAGGCAGGCAGAAAGAGAGGAGGAAGCAGGCTCCCTGCGGAGCAGAGAGCCCGATGCGGGGCTCGATCCCAGGACTCTGGGATCATGACCTGAGCCGAAGGCAGAGGCTTTAACCCACTGAGCCACCCAGGCGCCCCTCATCCGTGCCTTCTGATGGCCCCTCATGCTCTTCTGGCTCCTTCATTTGGGAAAGGGGACAGACCATGCAGACGGCGCTTTGCTTGCCACGATCCCTCTGGACCCGCCTCTTGCTGTAGCTTGGACATGAGGCTGAACAAAGATAACCAGCCCTGCGGGTGTCCCCTTCCTTGCCCAAACCCATGTTCATGGGGTGTGTCTTCCCGGGGAGGGAGGTATGCATCGCTCAGGGTGTAGTTCTGGGTCTGGGGCAGACCCAGAGAGCCTTGGTCTCGGCTGGGCTGCCACAAGTGAGTGACCTGATAGGCTCCTTCTGCAAGGGAGAGCCACGCCCTGGGAGGCCACAGCTGGCCAGCGTCTCTGCTGCCCCAGGGAACCCGGGGGGGCACTGTCAGGCTCAAGGGCAGAGACTAACAGGAATAGACACCCCCCAGCGGGACTTACGGGCTTCGCTTTGAGCCCAGAGCCCCTGCCTGGTTTTCCTGACCCTGAGGCAGGCTTGCTTTTTTTTTTTTTTAACAGCTCCCTGCATTCTCTGTCATTCACTCCCACTTGGAACCCCCAGCCTGGGCCCCCACCCCTGCAGATGCCCCCAGAAAATCCCGACCTACCTCGCCTGCTCCCTTCCTCCCCTGACCACACCCTCATCCTTCTGAGTGTTTGTCTAGCTAGGTGCCCAGAAGAACATTGCTGTGTCAGAGCCTCCGCCCGTCTTTAGCTGTGACGGACCGGGACATGGCCAGGTTGGCCTGCGGAGTGGCTGAGCCCCTGGGCCACCCCTGAGCGGCTAGGAGGTGCCCTCCCCTCCTTAAGCATCAGCTTGAGCACATCTCTACTGTGAGTTCCTCTAGGTCACCGACTGTCTTAGACTGGGTTTCTCCTGGCGGGAACCCCAAGGCACAAGCCATTTATTTGGGAAGTGATCCCAGCAAGAAGGGTCCTGGAGTGACAAAGTGAGATGCTGTGTTACGGAGTAGGTCACCCTGGCCGGTGGCACCTGGCACTCAGGGCTGGAGGGGATGGATGGAGCCAGTCACATCCCAGATTGTCCTACCTGAGGATCGAGTAAACCCAGGTGCTTATCCCCAGCTCCATCCGTCACGGGCAGAGGGCTGCACCTGGGGACCCTCGCTGGGCCGAACAAGGGGCTCTCCGAGAGGGTGGCCTCGGCCCAGGAGAAAGAAGCCACCCCCCCCAGCTGACCAACCCCAGCCCCAAGCACACAGCACTGAACGTCCCAGCTGGACGCTGCAGCGGAAGGCCCCCAGCAAGGCAGATGGCTGCCCGGGAGGGACACCCACCGCACATGCTGCTCCCGCTCCCTCTGCCCTCCCACTGAAGAGCAAACATCCGAAGCTTCTATCCCAGGGGACAAGGATGGGGTGGGGGGTTGGGGGGTGGATGGGAGACTTGCAGGCTTCTGCCCACCCCCAGGGCTCAGGTCTGGCCCAACAGATCTCAGCAAGATCGTCGCTGAGCTAAAGGACCAAGACACCCGGTCCCGTGGGGAGCACGTTCCCGTGGAGAGCTCGTTCCCGTGGGGAGCTCGTTCCCGCCGCAGAACACCGAGGGGCTGCAGAGGGGCCGCAAGGGAGAGCGCCCGAGCCTTCGCTCGTTCTTTCTGGGCGGATGCGCGAGAAGTTGATGACAGTGGCTGCCCTGGGGACAGGCCTGGGTGTCTGGGTGGGAGGAAACTTACTTTTCATTGGTTTTCCTTTTGGTTTTTTTCCATGAACATCTGTTTAATTTTGTTCATTAGTTGCCTTAAAAAATGACAATAACGAAAGGGTCAAGGAACCAAGGTTTTGCAAGTCTGCCAGGCTGAGACTTGTAGGTGGGCCCCAACCTGACCGCCCTGCTGCCTTCACCCTTCCTCCGGGGCAGTTTACCCCCTTACCCAAGAGTCACCTAGGAGGTCATTAAAATGCAGGTCCTGGGCCCATCTTCTGATTTTTAAAGATTTTTTTCTGAGAGAGAGAGCAGGAGACGGGGAGGGGGAGAAGCAGGTTCCCCACTGAGCAAGGAGCCCGATGCGGGACTGGATTCCGGGACCCCGGGATTATGACCTGAACTGAAGGCAGATGCTTAACTAACTGAGCCACCAAGCACTGCCCCTTTCTGTCTTCTGATTTTAAAGGACGGGTGTGGCCTTGGCGTCTGCATTTTCAACAAGCAGCCTGGGCGGCCCTCATCATCCTGTTTTAGAGAACTGGTTGAGGGCCCCCGTCCGGGGACATGGCTCTTCTGCAGGTCCTGGGGCCTTTCATGGGGAGAGGGAGGAAGAAGGACGAGGCACAGAGAGGAGCTGGGAGAGACCCCCTGTCCCCCCACTCAGGGGTAGGTGGCTTTGCCATTGACACGTCTCTGCTGGGGAGAGGCCAGGCCAGCACCCGCCTCCGCCCAGACTCCTGACAGTGCAGGGCCGGCACCTGCCAGCCCATCAAGACTGATTACTGGGCACACCTGTAACTGGGCCTAATGAGCTAATTCCCAGGCAGGCCGGCTCCTCCCACGGGGATTCGTGGCAGGTGGGACGCGGCTGGCTGATGTGATGTGGGCTTCAAAGCCCGGAGGGGGGGCATGGGGGAGGAGTCACTGGGGTGGAGAGGGTGCCGTGGAGCAGGCAGAGTGACATTTGGAGGGGAACTCTCTCCTCTGAGGGTTTATCTCTAACCAGGCCTGGAAGTCATGTACCCCAGAGGTGTTCAAGGGTCCAGGGCACCAAAGTCGGGAGCCAGCGGTGCACAGTGCAGGGCTGGAAAGGCCACCCAGTGGCTGGGCTGTGCAGTGGTGGCCGGATGCAGGACCTGGGGTTCTCTGGGGAGGGGGACTCGCCCTCGGATTAAGAGTGGCCGCTCATAGTGGGAACTGGGGGCAAAGCCACATGGCTAGGCTCTTGTCCTGAGAATCTTCTGGTGGCCTGAACCCATTTCAAGGGGAGCCTCTCCCCAGCCTGGGGGTCCGGATGCCCCTAGGCAGAGGGCCTAGGATGGGCCTCCAGCCCTGCAAAGTGGGTTCTGCCGGAAGCAGGACGGGCACGGCCACCTGCTGGGCCTCTGATGCTGCCGGGCTCTGCAGAGGGGAGGGAGGCCACGCCCACTTGGGCACAAGTGTTAGTCACACTCCCTGGGCTGCTGGTGGGAAAAGGGCACGAATCGGGATCGGGCTGGACCAGGCGGGGCCACCCCCACGCATACCGCGTGCACACACGCAGATACGTACGCGTAGCACGTTATACGCACGTAGACACATGGTGTAAGGGCGCATGCATGCACGACGCGTACGCACATGTACACACGTGCACACGTGTACACACACACACTCTCTGTGGGGAGAAGGGAGGGCGAAGGCCCAGTCTGAGTCTGGGGTGGGTCACCCCTGCATCCCTGTCCAGCCGCGGGTTTCCTCCCCGGTGGCTGTGTGCCGGGCGGGGACAACGGGGAGGGGTTGGTCGGGTAAGAAGAGCGCAGAGGAGGCAGGGTAGCCGCTCGCAGGAGGTGGGCGCCCCCTTCCACACGTCTCCCCAGTCCCCTCGCCCCTCGGCTCCCAGCTCCTCCAGCCACCGGCGGCTCCACGAGGCGACCTGTGGCTCCCAGCCACCCCCAGCGCCGGCGGCCGTGTAACCGTCTGTGGCCTCCGCTGGGGGCACATGTCTCAAGGTCCTGCCAGGGGCCTGGCCTGGGCAGGAAGACTTGCGGATTCGTCTCATTGCATCTGCGGGACATGCCCATGTGTTCCTTCTCGTGAAGATTCTACGTTCTGGGCAGCTCATGGGCAGAGCTGGAGATGCTGTTTCCTGAGCACCTGCTGCATGAGACAGTGTGCCTGGCAGTGGGCTCCATGGTAGATGAGCCAAAGTCCAGTTCTCGAGGGACCTGGACCCCGGGAGACATGAGGGTTAAATCAGAAATGCTGACACGGGTGCTGGAGGAATTCCGGGGCCACGAAGGAACGTGGTCCAGTAACGGGCGCGGCTGGGGCTCAGGGACGGCTTCCCGGAGGAGGTGTCACTTAAGTGGGGGGCGGGGGGAATCCATCTGGTTGGTTGTGGGAGGAGCAGGCATCATAGCCCGGGAGGGGATGGGAGCTGAGCTTTAGGGGAAGCAGAGGGCGGCTAGGAAGGGGGCAGGAGGGAGTGGGATGACCCCCAGGGCCACTGGAGGGTGGACCAGGGGTCCAAGTGGAGGGGCCGGGTAGGGGTGATGGACTCTCTAGGCACACCAGATTTCTGCCCCCAATGCTGAGCATGGCCGGCCCCCCAACAGCCAGGTCGAGCGGGGCCCGGCCGCCTCCTGCCCCATGTGTCTGCCCATCTCTGCTACAGGTAGACCCCTACCTGCCCTACGAGTACACCTGCGAGGGGATGCTGGAGCGAATCCACGCCTACATACAGCACCAAGTAGGTGGCCCTCTGCTCCGGGAATGAGGGGGGATACCCCCAACCCCATCAGACCGGAGGAGGGGGCCTAGCCAACTCCATTGTCCGAGGAAGCTCTCTCCCCCAGGGCTCTGTGCCCCATAGACTCCTGCTTCCCTCCATCTGTCCGCTTCCATTCACCTGGAGACGCCAGGCGGTGGGGCTGGAGGTGGAGGGCGGTCCTGCTCTGCTCCGGCTCGGAGACCAGGCCTGGGGGGTGGGGAGGGCGCTGCATCACTCATCTAGGACGCAGCCCCGTACCACAACACAGAAAGGCCAAGACTTGCTTTGGTAAAGAAGTTGTTTGAAGTGTGGTACCGGATTGAGTGACCCGTGGGTATGGAAGGGCCCCGCTCCTTCCTCCTCCAGGGATGAGCAGTGAGACCGGGGTGGGGGGAGGAGAAGACTCCGGGGTGGGGGGAGGACTCCGTGCTGGGAACCCAGGGGAAGGGACCATCGGAGAAGCCCCGCCTCCCCCTCCCTGCCAGGGGATCTCGGGCTCTTGAGGGCCTACACGGAGCTCTACCAGGCCTGGGGCTTCTGGGGCTGGTGGCTGGGGGCGGCAGGCCTGGCTGGGCCACGGGACTCGGTGTCGGTTGCTTTCTAACTACTTGATATTCAGACAAGTAGCCTGTGGCCTGTGTCTGTACCTTGTCCCCGACCTCAAGGGCTGGAGAGCGGTTCTAGACCGTTGCTTTACAGACGGGAAAACTGAAGCCCCCAGCAGGGAGGGCTGGGTGGGACCAGAGCCAGAGCCCGGGATCTCAGCCCCCCGCCAGCCGCAGGGATGCTGTCGTGAAGCCCACGGAGACACTTGCCGGGCCCCGCAGGTGCTTCCTGGAGCTGAGCCCGGCAAGGAGCGCCCCTCCAGTCGGCCCTGGCGCCCCTCCGCAGCTAGGGCACGGGGGCCTCCGTGTAGAAACTCTGCGCCTAACTTAGCGGGATCTGCAGCGAGGCCATGCAGGGCCGGTGGCTCTTGGGCTGGCCTGAGTTCAAATCCTGCCTCTGCCCTTCAGCGGTGAGGCCCTGCGCGGGTGACCTCTCTGAGCCTCTGCTTCCCCCTGGCCCCCGCCCTGTAAGGCAGCTGGAGACACGCTAGTGCACTCCCGGTGGGGCTGCTTCGAGGAACAGATGGCGTCTCGCGTGGCAGGTCGCCCGGCGTTCAGGAGGCCCCCAGCGCGCCGTGACTGCTCTTGGGCCCCATGTCAGCCAGTGGTGTCTGGGCCCCCTTTCCCGGCTGACGCAGCTTTCTTCCTGCCAGGACTTCTGTGCAGCCTCAGGGCCTGCCCCAGCAGCGGCCCGAGCCCCATCCAGCCCCTTCGTTCTGGCCCCCAACGCCACCCATCTGGAGTGGGCCCAGAACGCCAGCTTGGCCCCCGGGGCCTGGCCTCCGGCATACTCCCTCCGGGCCTGGCTGGCCGCTGCTGGGAGGGCGTGCACGGACGCATGTCTGGACCACGGGCTGATTTGCGAGCCGTCCTTCTTCCCCTTCCTCAACAGCCAGGACGCCTTCCAGAAGTAAGTGAGACCCCCTTGCTCCCCGCCCGCCTTCCTGGGCCGGCCCCGCCTCACCGACCCGCAGCGTCTCACCCTGCTGCTGCCCTGCCTGCAGCCCTGCGGGCGGTGGGGGCTTCATGCTCCCCCATGGTCAGGAAGAACCCAGAAGGGCCCTTCCGGTCAGGAGTCCGTGTCACAGACTCAGCCCCTGCTGGTCCCTTCCTGAGCCTCTGCCTCGCCTGTCCGGGCATCCTCTAGGCCCAGGGTTCCTCCCAGTGGGTCAGCCTGCAGCCCAGCCCAGCCCCCATCCCGGCCTCCTCCCTCACAGCCGGGAGAAGGAGCTGCGGCCCAGAGTTTGCCCTGGTGCCTCCTAGAAGCTTCTTCCCTGCTTGGGGATGGGATGGGCCAGAGAGGGCAGGGGGCGGCCCCAGGCTGCGGCCGTGACCGCTGCCCACGGCGCCCGTCCAGGCTGCAGGTGCCCTGTGACAGCACCGAGTCGGAGATGAACCACCTGTACCCGGCCTTCGCGCAGCCCGGCCGCGAGTGCTTCCTGCAGAAGGAGCCTCTGCTCTTCAGCTGCGCGGGCTCCAGCACCAAGTACCACCGGCTGTGTCCCTGCCGAGACTTCCGCAAGGGCCAGGTGGCCTTGTGCCGGGACTGTCTGTGAGGCCGCCCGCCCGCCTGGCCCCGGCCGCAGGAGGAAGCACCAGCAAATTCTGAGCTCCAGCGACCCGCCCTCCCCGCGACACCCCGGCGCTGGGGTTTCCTTCCTCGGCCGGGAAGCCGGCAGAGCAGACTCGTGCGCGGGGTTAGGGGCGGGCCACGTGCCCACCCCAGGCAGGCTCCTTGATGTCGTCCCGGGACTCGTGGCAGCGTCGTGGCCAGGCAGCTGTGGGATTGGTCAGAGAGCCCCGGGCAGGAGCAGGTGGTCGGAGGCCCCTTGCTTTGTGCAAGGCCAGTTCTGGACCAGACTCAGGGCCCTGGGGATGGGGACTCAGAATGTCCGTGGTGGGAGCAGGGGCAAGGTGCCCGATGGCTCACCGAGGGGTCCAGGGGGTGGGGAGTGATGCGTGGGGGTCAGTCTTGTCCCTCTGTGGTTGTTCGGGTCTGGACAAAAGGGACAGGGACTGGGGGACCCTCTCAGCCCCACCCCTCCTGCCTTCGCAGTCTCCCCCTCCTTTCTATACGTGGGGGGGCACAGTGGGCGTGGGGGGCCACCTAGCCCCTGGGTTGAACTCTTTTCCTCCCCTGCTTGGTCCAGCTCTCTCCACTCGGGCTTCTCCGAGACTCATCTTGGCATGACTGCGATTCCAGGATTGGTCCCCAGAACCTCCATCCCTGCCCCAGCAGACTCTGGACGCTGCCCCCCCCCCCCCCCCCGGCATCTCGTGTAGGCAAAGGCTTGGGATGGACCTTTGGCCCCATGGCCCGCCCAGCCCAGCTCCTGGCGTCCCAAACCCACTAGCCCCCAGGTAGCCCCCACCCCCTTGATGCTGCCCATCCCCACCTCCAGCTTCCTCCAGCCTCAAACCGTCATCTCTGTGTGGCATGCCTGCCCCGGCCCCAGGATGCCCCCCTCCCCACCTCCCCGTGCCCAGAGCCCTGCCTGATTCCACGGGTCCGGCCTGCAGAGACACTGCCATCCCATCCCGTCTTACAATCCCACCCGCCCTCACCAGGCAACCCCCTCCCCCAGGCCTGCCCCTCCCCCCTGCCAGGGAGGCAGCCCAGGCCCTGAGAGCTGGGAGAGGGGAGCCGGGCTCTCGCAGGGCTGAGGCGGGGACCCTCCCACCCAAGACCCCTCTCTGGGCCTGGGCGGCCCCTTCGGCTGCAGAAACTCAGTGGTCACCAAGGACCTGACCTGTTGGGGGAAAGCAATAGAGACACTCTTTTCTCTCTCTTTTTTTAAAGATTTATTTCTTGAAATAATAAATATTTTATTGGGATGTGAGGTGCAGAGGACATGTGCACTGTTTTCCATCTTTTCCTGGGCTGCCCCGAGTGCGGTGGGGGGGCGGCTGTCTTGGGGACCCCGGCCCCTGCGGCATATTGTCACTTGGCATGCACCGGATGCCTGGGGTAGGCTGCCCAAGGGCTGTGCCTGCGAGCCACCGCCCACCCCTGGCGCCATGGTTCCAGGGACCCTGCATGGCGAACTTGGCTGTCCCCCGTCCTGTTCCCCTCGGGCTGGCCTCTGTGAGGTCCGAGAACACAAATGTATCTTGATAAGAGCCTGAGCCGGGTCGGGATGAATCCTCGCTAACGCTTATCGGGGACTGACTGTCCTTCGGACACTGGGCTGAGAGCTGGACACACAATATGTCATTTTATGCGTTCGGCCGTCCTGTCAGGTACTGTTATATTCCCCTCTACAGTGGAGAAAACGGAGGCACAGAGAGTTTAAGCAACTTGCCCGAGGACACACAGCTTATAAGCGGTGAGGTGGGGTAGGGGGGTCGTTTCAGAGTTGCTGTGAGGATCAAATGACCCGACAGGGTGACCGCCCAGCCTGGGGCTCCGCCTGCAGCCTCTCGGACAGTGCTCTGTGACCCTCTGTGAGCCGGGACTTCCTTCGGTCTGGGGTCCTGCGCAACGATGCTCCTGCAGCCCGGGTCTGGAGCACGAGGCGCCATTCGGTGTTGCATCTATTTTTAATTGACTTTTCATCTGCAGCTCCCTGACGGCATCCGACGCCGAGCATCTTGTCACAGGCTTCCTTGCCATCTGCAAGTCACCTGTGAGGTGTCTCTGCCGGTCTTCCCCGCAGTTCTTCGTCAGCTGCTGGTTTCTCATTGTTGGGTTTTCAGTGTTCTTTGCATAGGAGCCAACTTCTGAATCCTGGCGGGCTTTGAACTCAGCTGGGGTGGGGGCTGGTAGGGGGAGAAGCGGAAGCAGACCCCAGATGCCTGGGAGAGGCTGTGGGTTCTCTGTCCTGACCTCCTGCACCGGGATGAGGCCCCCCTTCTTCAACGTGCTGCCCCCCACCCACCGCTGAACAGCAGAGGAGAGAACAGGCCCAGGCCGGCCTCTCCCCCACCTTGCAAGGTGACGTCATTCTCCCCCCCACCCCTCCCGGCTTACAGGTGACTTAACAGGTCCCATGAAGTCCCTCACCAGCCTGTGGTTAGGGTTAGCCTCTGGAATCACCTGGGGAGCATCAGGCACCCCCACTTCCAGGCTGCCCCCAGCCCCGTGAAACCGACGGCTCAGAACAGGGGCAGGCCACTGAGGTTTTAAAAAGCTCTCCTCCAGGTGTTTCTACTGAGCATCCGATGTGAGCCACTGGGCTGACATCCAGACAGGGTAGCTCTTCTCTGCACCCCAACCTCCCAGCTCTGCTCTCAGAGGGTCTGATCAGGGTGAGGACCTGCCAGCATTTGAAACTCTGCCCCTTCCTCCACCTTGAGGGCCCAGGACCTGTAGGGCAGCAGCCAATCAATCAGCTGGGAATGAGAAGGGAGGAGGCCAGGTTTAGCCTGGGGCAAAGCAGGGGCAGAGGCCTCAGCTGACTCCAAAACAGTCCCGAGTTCAAAGGGAGGAGAGAGCCGCTGAGAGGTTGTTGACCATCACCCTTCCCCGGAACTGGGGAGGCTGGAGGGCGGCGGAGGGGACAGGTGTTAGGAGTGAGTCGGACAGTTAGGGAGTCAGGGCCAGGGTCGCAACTAGGAAATGCAGAGGCAGGACAGCTAGGATGGAAACTCACGACGTCCTGCTGTGCGGCTTAGATAGGACCGCACTGACGTTCTGCTTTGCAGCCTTTGCAGAAATGACTTCTGCAAAACGTCCTAAAGTAACACCATTAAGCCCAAAAGCATTTGTCAATATCACGGGCAAGGAGCAGGTAAGACCTAAGCCCCCAGATGTTAGCAAAAAAAAGACCATTAGCACGTGGACATCAACCTAATAGGTAGAGAAATTCGTGACCAGAGCCTGATTGGCTCGACTCAGCCAATTGCTTCAGAAAGTTCTGCAAAAGAATTCATAAAAACCCCTAAACTTAGAAACTCGGGGGCAACCCGCTCGGGTGCCCCTCCCTCTCCAGGAGCTTCGTCCTCTCCGCTCGATAACCCTTGCTTCGCCGCCCACCATTCTTCGTCTGTGTCTACCTCTTTGTTCTTGGGGCAGCGTGACTAAGAACCGTGAGCACTCGGGGGGGGGCGGGCAGAAATCCTGTAACCCAGGGTCCCCTCTGGTCTCTGCAGAGGCCCGGAAGCATTGCCAATTTGGTTTCTTCTCTTGGTCACCAAGGTACCCTCTTAGCTGGGGCTGTGCCGGGTGGGGCTGGAGCAGAGCGGCCAGAACGAGGTGGATTCGCGCTCTCTGCGTCCTGGCACCGCCGCAGCCCCCCTTCCCTGTGGCTACCTCCAAAAGCCCCTCAAAGCCCCAGCCTGCTGCTGCGGGGCCGCCCGACTGCAGTGGCCGTTCTTCCTGCATGAAATGAGGGAAACGACCCTCGGACACCGTGGGGTCGAGGCAGATCCCCGTCCGAGTGCACGGAGGGAGATAAAGCAGGTGTGAATGGCTGAGGGCGGCTGGGCTGTGAGGTTGGGGCCCCCTCCAGGTTCGAGCAGCTCCTCACCCCTTCCTGGCAGGTGAGCACCGACAGGCTCCCGGCCGCTGCCCAGACCCAACCCAACGCCAGATATTCTGACCCCCAGGCCTGGAACCAACAAGGAAGGGGTCAGATTTCTGCTGCCTTTAAGGATCATCAGAAGTGGGAGGTAACCACCAGCCCAGAGGCCGGAGCTCACATCCCCAGGGTCGTGAGCTGAATGCCGCCCTCTGACCCCCTCCCCCCACCCCTGCCAGGCTGTTGGCCCCCCAGGGATGGGCCTGGAGCCCAACTTCCCAGGTGGATTCTGGGACTGTCACCCTCCCGCTGATTCAGCCTTAGATCACCTCTCTCTGACTCTGCTAAAAATAGCCCAGCCCCGACTCCTGCACATATCTGAATATTGGGCTCAAGAGGCTGGTGATGCCGGAAAACAGTGCGGCTGGTTCTTCCCATGTTGAGGGTGACAGAGACCACATGCTTCCCCGGTCAACTCTCTGCTGCCAGCTCCCGCCCTGGGCGCCCAGGCCTGGCCACCAGTCGCCTCCTCCTTGCAGACTCTCTGTCGGGGTCCCCGGGGCTGGTGTGGGCTCGGGCGTTTATTTGGCTTTTGGAGTTTCAGGCTGGGGCAAGGTGGCGACGGCTTCCCAGGAGTACACAGGATACCCCCAGATACTCCCTCCCCTTGCCCGAGGTCCCCCTCGATGCCTTAGAATCCCTCACCTGTGTGCGCCCCGTTCTGGGGTCCTCAGAAGGTAGGAGCGGAGGGGCAGATAGAGATTGTGACTTCCCAGGCTTATCTACAGCCGGATCTGGGTCTCATTTCCCATCTCGTTCCCTCTCCCCAGCATTCATCATTCAGCAAACATTCCCCCAGCACACGGGTTTGCTGTGACGCTTGACCCAGAGCATGCAAAGTCTCCCATCCAGAGCCTCTGTCTTGAGCACCGGTGGCCAGCCTGGGCCTGCTGGGGTTCACTGGGCTTCCTGAATCTGAGGACCTTTCTTATTTCCCAATTCTGGAAGCACCTCGGCCTGCACATCTGCTCTTCCAACAAAACGGACCAGCCTCCTCGCCTCACTGTTCAGGAACTCAGTATGTCTTCTGCTTTCTGGTTCCACGAGGCTGTAGTCCACAAGGGTCTCGGTTCTCTGTCCCCATCTCAAGGCCACAGCCCTCATCCCCATGGAGGAATCAACACCCAAACCCCTGGTCCCAGGGCCTGCACGGCCGCGTTCACACGGTCACCACCTGGCTTTCAAGTTTCTGGCTTCGGTCGGCCTCTGGGGGTGCCCCTCCTGCCTGCAAGCCCCGCTCTGCCTTCACCCGGACCCTGCCATTTGTGGCATTTATTTTCCGGTGTTTTGTGAAGAAGAACTTTCCGTGGGGCACGCGGCTGGCTCGGTTGGTAGAGTATACGACTCTCGATCTCAGGGTTGTGAGTTCGAGCCCCATGTTGGGTGTAGGAATTACTTAAAATCTTAAAAAAAAGAAAAAAGAAAGCTTTCCAGTTACCTAGGCTGAGAGGGGATTAAGCTGGCAACCTTTCCACAGAGCGGGGGACTTACATTTAAAAAGCGGCTTCTTTCGTGGAAAAAAAGGCAAGCGCATGCACGCGCACACTAACTTGGGCCTTGGAATTAGCCAGCCCTGGGGTCAAACCCTGTCTCTGGCACTGGTCACTAGCTGCGACCCTGAGCAGTCAACCGGTCTGGGTTTTAGCCCATCAGGTAGGTAAGTACAGATAATATCTATGAGTACTAATTTCCTATCGCTGTGTAACAAATGGGCACAAACTCAGTGTCATAAAACAACATGAATGTATTATTTTATTATGATTATATATTATTTTTCAGTCCAAGTCCAAAACAGGCCTCAGGTATAAAACAAGGTGTTAGCAGCGACCCTTCTGGAAGCTCTGGGGGAGAGTCCATGTCCTGCCTTTTCCACCTGCTAGGGGCCACCTGCTTCCCTTGGCTTGTGGCCCCTTCCTCCATCTTCAAGGCCGGCAGTGGCTGGCGGACTGTTTCTCACATCTCATCACTCTGACGCTGACCCTCCTGCCTCCTCCTTCTGCATATAAGACCCCCGTGATTACATCATACCCACCAGGTAATCCTGGATGACCTCCCTACTTTCAGGTCAGCTGATGAACAATTTAAATTCTGCAACCTTAATTCTTCCCTACCCTGTGTATCAGTCTGGGTTCTCCAGAGAAACAGGTGTGTATACATATAGATGACTACATATACATAGAAAGAGAAAGATTTATTTTAAGAAATTGGCTCACGTGATTACAGAGAATGTACAAAAATCTACAGTTGGAGACCCAGGGAAGAGGTGATGTTGTGGTTCAAGTCTGAAGGCCGTCCGCTGGTAGAATTTCTTGTCTCAGGGGAGATCAGTCTTTTGTTCTACTCAAGCCTTCAACTGATTGCACGAGGCCCGCCCACATCCTGGAGGGCAATCAGCTTTACTCAAAGTCTACCTGTTGAAATGTTCATCTCATCCAAAACAGCCTCATAGAAACATCCAGAATAAAGTTTGACTGCGTGTCTGGACACTGTGGTCCAGTAAAACTGACACACAAAATTAACCATTGCACAATCTAATATAACATATTCACAGGTTCCAGGGATTAGGATATGGACATCTTTGTGGGGGGGCATTATTCTGATGACCATAACTACCTCTGATGACTAGAGAACTAGGGTTCTCTAGAGAAACAGAACTAATAAAATAGAAAAAAATATATATGTAATTTATTATATGTAGAACATATGTATTTATTGTAACTGACTCCCATGATTGAGGGGACTGCCAGGAGGGCCAATGGTATAGTTCCTGTCTGAGTCCAAAGGCCTGACAACCATGTGAGTGTAAGTTCGATCCAAAATCCAACAGACTCAAGACCCAAGAAGAGGCAATATTTCGGTTCAAGTCTGAAGGCAGAAAAAGACCAGCCTCCCAGCTCAAGGCAGTCAGTCAGGAGGAGTCCCCCACTAACTCACAGAAGGCTCAGCCTTTCTCTTCTTTTCGGGTCCTCAACTGATTAGATGAGGCCCACCTGTATTGGGGGAGAGCCAATTTGCTTTACTCCATCTACCGATTCAAACATCAAATATCTCCTCCACGAAGGGGCAGGGCAAAGCCCCTGGTGCCAAGTTCAGACACGTGGCCCCTGTGTGCGTGCTGAGGACAAAGGGATGTTTTCCTGTCTTAGACCCAATGCCCTGTGCTCCTTCTCTAGCCAGTGGTGATGATTCCTTCACTCATGGAGCAAGTGTTCATTGAGAACCTACAAGGCATCGAGCACTGTTCTGGGAATATGGCTGTGCACAGAAGAAGGTGCCTGATGGCAGAACACAGACAATAAACTGATAGTTAAGACCTGCTACAGGGAAAATCTCCAGCAAGGAGGAGAGCGGCGTGGGTATAAGGTTATGAGAGGACCTCCCAGTGGGACGACATTTGGCCCAGAAGCTCGAGGAAGTGAGCCAAAAAGAAGAGCATCCCAAGTAGAAGGAACAGCCTGTGCAAAGGCCTTGAGGCAGTTAATTGCAAGATGGTGGAAAGAGACTAGAGTGTGGGCACAGAGCCAGAGAGAGGAACAGTGATCAGACCCCGTTGTCCCTACAGACCACCTGAAATCTCAGCCGCGTGCTAGCCCTGCACTAGACCCTTGAGATACAGAGATGGAGTCCCGCATGGAGAGGCATTTGAATGGCAGGGAGAAATGCTGTGATCGAACCCTCGCCAAGGCTCCTGATGACGGTCAGTTGGGGGGCCGCTCCCTATGATCCTGGGCATCCTAGGCTTGAACAAGGACAGATGGGGCCCAGAGAACCCTTCCCTCTACATCTCCTACCTCTCCAGCAGTCCCCAAGGTCAGTCTGGGAGGAACCTGCCCCTGGGGATTGCCTCCATCTCTCTCCAGCCGGGCTCTCGGCCCGCTTTCCTGGCTACATCCGCCTTATTCTTTTCCTGTCGAGGCCTCTGGGGAAAAGCTGCTACAGGAGGCCACAAGTCACTCAGGATAATGGCTGCATCCCTTCCCTTCTCTTGGGGGAAATGATGGAATTTGCAGGAGACATGAGGGTACCAGGTCCCCTCCCAGAGATCAGCCACGAGAATGTAGACATCTGCAGCCGCCCTGCTCACTCGCTCGCTCTCTTTCTCTAAAGTCAGGAGATGCTTATCCCTCTGAGCCCCACATAAAGCTAATGAAAGCTTGTTGGGATGACACTGAGGACCCCCAAGTTCTGCCAGGAGCAGAAGAAGTAGTAAAGGGATTAGAAGGGTGTCCACACCTGCTAGAGTGGTCCCTTGGCTGTCCCCAAAGGGGGCTGGGTGGAGGGCTGCAGACCCAACCTCCGTGCTTCCCCTCCTCATCAGAAAGCACACCGCTGGGCCCAGGACAGCCCTGCTGTTTTAAGAATCCTACCTCTGGGGGCGCCCGGATGGCTCAGTCAGTTAAGTGTCTTCCTCCTGGTGTTGGCTCACGTCATGATCCGAGGGTCCTGAGATGAGCCGCGCATTGGGCTCCTTGCTCAGTATAGCCTACTTGTCCCTCTCCTTCGCCCCCCCCCCACTCTCTCTCTCTCTTTGAAAAAACGAAACCTACCTCCAGGAGAAGGCTGGAAGCAGGACAGGCGACATCTAGCTGGGAGGTGGTGTGGCATTGGACGTGAAATAAAGGAAAAGCAAGGGGCGCCTGGGTGGCTCAGCGGGTTAAAGCCTCTGCCTTCAGCTCAGGTCATGATCCCAGGGTCCTGGGATTGAGCCCCGCATCGGGCTCTCTGCTTGGCTGGGAGCCTGCTTCCTCCTCTCTCTCTCTCTGCCTGCCTCTCTGCCTACTTGTAATCTCTATCTGTCAAATAAATAAATCTTTAAAAAAAAAATAAAGGAAAAGCAAAACCTTTTTCACTGGGTTCTCAGCCTCCTGGTATCCTACAATTTCAATTAGCTTTTGATAAAAGAAACGAAGTTGACTCTAGCCCAGAAAGTTGTAAGGGTCATCTCTAATTTTGCAAGCTTCCAAACAGCTGCCTTGGCCTTTGGGGTCCTTGCTTCCATCCATCCACCCATTCATTCATCCGCCCATCCATCCATCCATCCGTCATCCATCCATCCATCCATCCATCCATCCCTCCATCCACCATCCACCCATCCATCCATTCATCCACCCATCCGTCATCCATCTATCCATCCACCCATCCATCCATTCATCCTTTCATTATTTAAAAAGCAATGACGGAGTGCGCAGCCAGAGCTGACCACTGTGTTAAGCCCTCAAGATGTGGTTTTGTCCCCTCTGTCTCTGGAGAAGGGGAGCTCACTCGAATGTTTAACGCTCCAGCAGAATTACAATTATGAAAAGCACACACTGCAATTCAGGTTTAGGCTGAAAGTATTAATTTCCTGGTTTTAATTATTCAATAGAAATTAATGAAAATGTGAGCGGAATCTCAAAGGAGCCTCTAACCCGCGGGCGTGGGCAGAGGGAGAGAGTCAAGTTGTACAAAGTGGAGTCTAGGGAATTGGGTGAACTCAAAAGCCAAGGGCGCCATCGCCGATCTGCCACCCAGCCAGGCTGTGAGCCTCCCAAGGGTGGGGACCCTCCTGCACCCACCCGAGTTGGCGTTTGCTCATTCCTTTGGGGGTGGGTGACCGGGAATGCACTGTGCCCCCATCTGGGCCAGGTGCTATGCCAGGAGTTGGGGAGATGAGACCCAGCCCTGCCCTCAAGGAGGAACAGATGAGTGGCTTTCCCATCCCACTGTAAGAGCTACAGCCCTGGTGTAATGACAACACGGAGCAGGGGTATTCGTTGAGTCCAGAAGACTGAATTATAGAGGAGTAGCCGGGGGGCGTGGCGAAATGAGGAGAGTAGCTACCGTGGGAGGTGGCTTCCCCAGGAAGGAAGAGGACCAGAGCTTTGGGGAGGATGATTCTGAGGATGGAGAAACTGGGTGCCAGACGTAGGACAGGCTCTCAGAAGGGACGGCACACAGATGTGAGGATGGATCCCAGAGCCCTGGCCTTGGGAGCCCTGGCAAAGGAGTCCCCACACCCGAGCTTAGCTCCAGGCATACCTCTGCCGTCTCTGATTGGACCATGATGATCTCGGATGATGAGCATCTCCATGGGAACCACGTGGGGATAGGGGCTACGCCATTCTCGCGTGACCTCTGAGAAGATGGGGGGGGGGGCACAAAAAAGTGATCAAGTCCAACAAGATCCAACTTAACTTGAGGTAGCAAAACGCTATCTTTATCAAAGAGTATGAGCAGACAAGTCATAGGTTGGAAGAAAATATTTGCAAAAGGCACGTGTGAAAAAAGACTGTGATCCAAAATATACAAAGAACTCTTAACATTCAACAATAAGAATATGAACAACCCTAGGAACTGGCTCCCACACACCTTCCTCGTTGTCCTTTGCTCGCTGCTGTGACTATAAGTAGCAGTTCCTTGCTCACAGGACATTGGATTTCAAGATTTCCTTCTAAAGGTTTTTGTTTTGTTTTGTTTTAAATCAGCGTTTTTTTTTGATGCAAATAACAAATGTTCTGCCCTGGAATCATTACCACCGAGGCCCATCACTGGTCCTGCTTCTTCCCAAGAAGGGACTCTCTTCTCTGATTGGTGGAGCCTTCAGGGACTCTCTTCTCTGATTGGCGGAGCCTCAGGGGAGTCTCCTCTCTGATTGATGGAACAGCATCAGGAGCCCGAGTTCCAGCTACAAGGATGGCGGGGAAATTCAGGGCACTGCCCACTTCTGCCCACAGTGGGACGGTCCCAGACTAAGGATGGGTTCAGACGCTGGGCAGCCAAAAACGATGACGAATGTCTACAACACTTCGCATGAAAACTTCGGAAAATCTAGAGCAGCACAGACAAACAAGTGAAAACCACCTACATTTCCTCTACTGTTAATTTTAGCATATTTCCTCCCAAATAGTCTGTGCAGACGTGGATACGTTTGCGTAGCTGGTAACATGCCGTCTCTGCGGTCTGGGTTCTGGTCCTTCTTCCCGATGGGTGGCAGAGCATGCCGTTCCAAAATATGCCACTTTGGCATAAGGATTATTGTGAGCTGAGGGCGACCGAGAAGCAGCACAGGCAAGAAAACCTCTCTGCTCCCTCCCTCTCTGCCTAAAAGCAGGACCTGAATGTGCAAAGTTGTTCCCCCAAGAAAGGACGGAAGTTAATCACCAGAGACACTCTAAACCCCAGCCAGCCCAGAGAGGCACCAGGGGGTCCAGCTAACGTCGCTGAAGCCAGCCCCTGTCTTCCTCTGGTTCCCACAATTTATTTACTGTCCTTAGAAGCCTGGACACCTTGGTCTTGTCATTTCTCTTCGGATTCCTTGCTTTGTTAAAATGCTGTATAAGCCTGAATTCCAACCCCTTTAAGCTACTCCTCACTGGGTACTTCACAGGTTAATAAACTCTGGTTTATTCTCCTTGTGAATCTGCCTTCTGTCAGCCTAACATGCAGACCCCAGCTGGAGACCGGAGGAGGGTTTCTCTCCTGCTTCCTCAATAGCCTATCACAGGCATTTTGTTTTGTCCTTAGAAAGCCTTAGTTGATGTTATTTTCTTTTGTAAAGATTTTATTTAATTGAGAGAGAGAGAGCATGAGAGGGAGTGGGGGCCGGGAGGGGCCGGGGGAGAGGGACAAGCAGACTCCTTACCGAGCAGGGAGCCCAACGTGGGACTGGATCCCAGGACCCCGAGACCATGACCCGAGCCGAACTCAGACCCTTCACCCACTGAGCTAGCCAGGCGCCCCGATGGCTGATATTATTTTCAATAGCTATATAATGTCCCATTCTCCAGGGAAGTCAGTTATGATAAAATTCCAAATATGGAGCCGAGGCTGCAGCCCCAGGAAGGGTCCTCAAGCCCCAGGTTGTGGCAGGAGGGGAGGGTGGAGAGCTATCACTTTAGCTCCCCATTCTCACCCACTCTGGGGTTTACAGGGAGGTGACCTCCAAGAGCTGGTCCCGGCTCGAGGAGGCCACGCACGAGGCAGTGAGGCACATGGATGGGTCAAAGGGCGCCAAGAGAGCTCTGCGGGCCGTGCTGGGCAGGGTAGCTGGGACCCGTGCTGTGTCCGAGGGGAGGGCTGCCCTGTTCCCTGCACACCGACGCCCAGTGCCATGGGGGGAAGAAGCCAGGCTCTGAAGACGGGCAGACCTGAGCCGGACTCCTGCCTTCCGTGCGCCTCCACGCTCTGGCCGGAAATGTGGGCATTTCCATGGCGCCCATGTGCGGGGTTGCTGAGTGGACACAAGCGTTTTTGTGGGATCAGCATCCCTGTTTCCCTTGGGAAGACACCTCTCTCTCTTGCTGGGCCTTCTGGTGGCCCATGACCCCAAGCAGATGAGACGTTCCTGCCCTGCCCCTCCCAGGCCCCCATGGGCTTCCCTGATTTTTGTGCCCTTCCCTGATTTTTGTGCCCTCTCCCAACTTAGCACCAACCAGAGAAGGCCACATATGCACCTCTAACGCGTCTCATAGGAAGCCCAGGCCTGGTTTGCCCACCACCAGCCTCCGCCAGGTGCACCTGACACCTTCCTTCTGTTCCACCAGGAAGCTTTCCACGCCCCTGTCTGCCTTCATGTTTCTGCCAAGACGAAAGCGATGGGGATCCGGCAAACAGAACCCGCAGTAGTTACCGCTCTCGTGTGGCTGGTCCCCATCTCCTTCCGCATTATTTTCTACGAGCACGTAGATAACATTTACCTGATACACAGTCACTCTGCGTAGGTGAACTCCTTCATGCCGAGAAAGGTCTTGGAATGAGCGACAAAGGCCACCCCCAAACCCGCACACCGCACCCCCCCAGAACTAGGTGTCCTGTCCAGCGCGGCTGCGGCTCATCTCGGCTTTTTGCTATCTTTGAGCTATGTCACGGCTCTGTGCGTTGGAGAAAACAGATACGAATCCAAATCATCCTCGTCGGTAAAAATGCACATGACTGAGTTTGGTGGCCCGAAGTGGATTATTGCCCCGTGGCTGGTTTGGCTGCGTTGGTCCTTTCGCTGCAGCCTTCCTGACCGTCCGCGTACCTGCGCTTTTTAAATTCTCCTTTGAAACGGTTGTAGCATTTTGGTTCCCTTGTGAATGAATGAGCTCAAGAAATTCTTGGACACACGTTCATCTTCTAATTGATGGAGCTGTGATTTTGCTTTTCTAAGAATGGTCCTTTACGGTGTCTCACAGTGTTTGAGGTGGGTACTGTTAGAATCCCTCAGGTTAAAGGGGAAGTGCCTGAGGCACAGAGAGGTTGAGGAGTTTGAAGAAGGACACACAGCTGGGACCAGGATTTGGCTGTAGGAATCTGGCTTTAAATCTGTGTGCCTCTAAGAACACTGGAGCTCTGTTCTTTATTAGCCGACCCCACCAAATGGGTACAATATTTACAGATGAGAACGGGGAAGCACAGAGTAGTTAAGCAACTCATCCCAGGCCCTGTAGTTGTAAGTAGCTGATTCTACAACAGAACAGCTGTCCCCAGGGATGCTGGGGTGAGGGTCCTGGGGAAGCACTGGCTGGATGTTAGTACAGAGGGGGGCTCATATTTGGGGAGTGCTTTCTAAATGCCGGATCCTGAACCAAGGGCTATGCCCAGATCGTGTCATTTACCTCTCGCAGCAACCCTACAACATGTCATTTACCTCTCGCAGCAACCCTACAAGGCAGATAATTTTTTTAAAAAGATTTTTTTTTTTTTATTTATTTGACAGACAGAGATCACAAGTAGGCAGAGAGGCAGGCAGAGAGAGAGGTGGGGGAAGTAGGCTCCCCGCGGAGCAGAGAGCCTGATGCGGGTCTTGATCCCAGGACCCTGGGATCATGACCTGAGCCGAAGGCAGAGGCCTCAACCCACTGAGCCACCCAGGCGCCCCAAGGCAGATAATTTTTTTAAAAATATTTTATTTTAGGAGCACTTGGGTGGCTCAGTCTTTAAGTGTCTGCCTCTGCTCAGGTCATGATCTTGGGGTCCTGGGATCAAGCCCCACATGGGGCTCCCTGCTCAGCGGGGAGCCTGCTTCTCCTTCTCCCTCTGCTCCTCCCCTGCTCCTGCTCTCTGGCTCTCTCAAATAAATAAAATCTTTAAAAAAATTTTTTTAATTAAATTAAATTTTTATTTTTTGAGTCATCTCTATACCCAACATGGGGCTTGAACCCACGACCCCAAGATCAAGAGTTGCAAAGGCAGATAATTTTATTATCCCATTTTACAGATCAGGAGACTTGGAGGGAGGGAGTAAATTGGGTCTGTCTTCATCTCTGGGTTCATTTGGGGCGGGGATCTGCAGGCTGAGATGCCTCCTCCAGGGTCCCACTGGGGTCTGGGGTCTGCCTTCAGACCTGGTGTGTGTGCCCCTGGGCTCCCTGATGCCACCCTCCAGGCCCGGCCTCCCCAGCTCCACCACAAAGACTTGACAAAGGCTGGAGACCTCGCCCAGCCTGACCTCTCCAGCTGGGCAGAGCTTTGCCCCCCTCCCCAGCCTTGAAAATCAGCTAATTATCCTGAGGGGACAGGAGTCCAGTCTCCTGGGCCCCGTGAGGGGAGGTGCAGGGTCAGGGATCCGAGGGGCCTCTGGCTTCCTCTGTTTACCGGGGACTCTGGAGCTAATTGAAACGAGCCGACCAGCTGCAGGGGTGGGGGGCCAGGGCGGGCTGAGCAGCCAGGCCCCCCCGCAGGCGGCGGTGTTATGAGGTATTAACGAGGAAAAAACACGGAGCGGCTTCGTTTGCAAGGGAAATGGCTTGACAGGGGCCCTTCATTTGCAATCTTTGGGCTCCGGGGTTTTGATTAGCGGCTGAGGAAAAGGTCCCTCCTGTTTTATGCATGAGGAGCTGTGCTGGGCACCAGGGGACCCCGTGGGCCCGAGGCCCACTCCCACCCTCCTACCCTCCTACCCGTTTCTTCTCTCCCTCCCGGGGTGGGGGAGGGGGGTTAAGGAGCAGAGGGGTCAGTGCGGGAGGCTTCCCAGAGGAGCCTCCCCTGGGTGAGGATGGAAATTTCCCAGAGCAAGGCCTCCCCCTGCTTGTCTGCGAAGCGGGAACTACAACATCTCCGTCCTGAGGCTTCGCGGGAATTTAATGAGCTCAGCGTGGAGGTGCCTGGCTTGGAGCAGGAGATGATTTCTGGTGCCGGCACCCGCCCAGCGACTCCGTGGAAGTCCCCCCCAACACCTCCTGGCGCTTCCACGTCCCCCAGCCCCTCCTTGTGCTGCCTCTGACCCAGACCACCCCCCTTGGGGCACTGGGGACGCCTCTCTGCCTGGAAAGCGAGGGAGATGGGGGCACTGAGCTAGGTGCTTGTCAAGTGACCTCTCGGGGCGCCTGGGGGCTCCGTCGTTGAGCGTCTGCCTCCGGCTCAGATCATGAGCTCCCCCCCCCCCCCCCCGCATGGGGCTCCCTGCTCAGTGGGAAGCCTGCGTCTCCCTCTCCCACTCCCCCTGCTTGTGTCCCCTCTCTCCCTGCCTCTCTGTCAAATCAATAAATAAAATCTTAAACAACAACAACAGAAAAAGTGATCTCTCTGACCACTTGGAAGGACGATGTCCCTTTAAAATTGAAAATTACTTTTTGGTCCTTTTCTTTCACACGCCTCCCCCCACTTCCTCGCCTCCCTCCCTTCCTTGGGTTTTTTCCACCTTCTGCAGGGCTGCGCTAGACCCCTGCTCTGCAAAAGTGATAAAATGCTGCGGGTAAGCTCTGCTCAGTGCTGCGGGGCTGGAGGCTGCTGGCCTGGCTGGGGCAGCGGCCCAGGGTGAGGCGGCCAGCGGAGGCCAGTTGGGGAGGGAGGATTGATCCAGAAGCTTGACGGACAGCGGACAGCGGTGTGGCTGTGTCTCTGTGTCTCGGGACAATGGGTATGGCCAGGGTGGGGGTGGGGGGTGTGTGCCCAGGATTCACCCTCAGAAATTCCTGAGGATCACAACCTTGGCCTTGGGAGCGCCCAGGCTGGGGGTGTCATGAGCTCAGCCTCTGGTGCTCAGCTGCCCCTCAGGGATAAGCCAGGCTGGCGGAGGTGGGAATCCTGTCTCTGTGTGCAGGGCACCCTGCCGTGAGCCCCTCTCAGACCTGGGTGACAGTCCGGCTCTGTCACTTACCAGCTGGTGGTCTTAGACGAGTTCCCTAACCTCTGAGACAGTTTTCTCATCAGAAGATTGGGGATGGGGACACCTGGGTGGCTCAGTCGTTGAGTATCTGCCTTTGGCTCAGGTCATGATCTCAGGGTCCTGGGATTGAGCCCCGCATTGGGCTCCCTGCTCAGCAGGGAGCCTGCTTCTCTCTCTCTCTCTCTCTCTCTCCCTCTGTCCCTCCCCACCGCTCACGCACTGTCTCTGTCTCTCAAATAAATTAATTTTTTTTTTCTTTAAAGATTTTATTTATTTATTTATTTGGCAGAGAGAGAGAGAGACAGTGAGAGCAGGAACACAAGCAGGGGTGTGGGAGAGGGAGAAGCAGGCTTCCCGCCGAGCAGGGAGCCCGATGTGGTGCTCAATCCCAGGACCATGACCTGAGCTGAAGACAGACACTTAATGACTGAGCCACTCAGGCAACCCTAAAAAAAATCTTTAAAAATGGGGGGGCATGATCCGCCCTACCTGAGAGGTTATTGGGAAAGTAGAGATGACGTAGCTTGTGCCCGTGACCACCAGGGGTCTTCCGGACACAGCAGCTACCGCTCTGACGCGCAGCAGATGGTGTTTCCTGTGGACGGGGTGGGGAATGGGTTGGAGGTGGGGGACAGCGCTGCCTTAGGCTCAGGACCCTCACGCTGCCAGGCACCCACACCTGCGGGAGATCTCATCTCCTTCCTCCTCCAGCCCCAAGCGAGGCTCTAATTGCGGTGTATCCATGACCAGGGAAGAGAGGAATGAGGCCGCTGCAGCCCCACAGCTGTCCCAGGATTGATCAGATCGTTCCCCGGGAGCCCCTCTTGGAGAGCATTGACCCCCTGGAGTAAGCCCGGTATTCGCAGTTTCCCTGGGACACAAACGTGGGCGGGGATTGAGGACACGGAGCCTGGGGGCTGCATCCGCCCAGCTGCCTGGTGTGGACGTGGCTGGTTTCTGAAGGCCGGGCCGTGTTGCCCAATGATGACGGTCCTGCAGGGCCCCGGGAAGGCTGCAGAGCCGTTAGCATCTGAAGCCTCGAGTCCAAAGGATGGGAAGTTGGAATTCTGATTCCACCTTTCCCTAGCCACACAAAAGGGAGCAAGTTACTTAATTTTTCTATGTCTCAGTTTTAAACTATAAGGTGGGGATATGAGAAATAACAAAAAATAAATGAGATAAGGCATAGGAATAACAGTGCCTGGGGTGTTGTAAGCATCAGTAAAGGTTCAGTTTCGGGGCGCCTGGGTGGCTCAGTGGGTTAAAGCCTCTGCCTTCGGCTCAGGTCATGATCCTGGGGTCCTGGGATCGAGCCCCACATCGGGCTCTCTGCTCAGCAGGGAGCCTGCCTCCCCTTCTCTCTCTGGCTGCCTCTCTGCCTACTTGTGATCTCTGTCTGTCAAATAAATAAATAAAATCTTTAAAAAAAAAGTTCACTTTCATTTGTGTTATGAAAGCTCATTTCCTGCCAATCTTGGGGTGAGGTTTCCATTTTGAGGGCTGTGCACGTGAGCATCCTCCAAGTCCTCACTGAAATGCAAATATACCCACAGCAGCAAAGAGCCTTGGGGGCGGGAGGTCACGGGTCTGTGACAGAGATGACGTAGTTAGGCTACGCTGGTGGAAGGCCCCGCAGCCTGGACTACACAGTGATGGAGCTGCAGAGCGAGGGGGGAGCAGCTGGCCATAGACAGAGCCCCCCGGAGACTCCGGGCTCCTGCGGATAGATGTTGTAAAGCACAAGAGAACATGGTTGCCGGGCACGGGAGTTGCAGAAGGTCCCTTCAAAAAGAGATTCTGCACGAGTGATAGCTGACCCCCCCACCTCCTCTACCTTTCACCCAACCCAAACCTAGAAGCCTCCTTGATGAGGAAGTTGAAACACGGGGCACCTGGGTGGCTCGGTCATTAAGCGTCTTCCTTCCACTCAGGTCATGATCCCGGGGTCCTGGGATGGAGCCCCTCATTGGGCTCCCAGCTCTGCAGGAAGCCTGGTTCTCCCTCTCCCACCCACCTGCTTGTGTTCCCTCTCTTGCTGTGTCTCTCTCTGTCAAAGAAATTAATAAAATCTAAAAAAAAAAAAAAAGAAGAAGAAAAAAGTTGTTGGAACAACTGTTGGAGAAGATAAGGCCACTGAGCTGCAAGGCCACCAGTGGACGGTGGCACCCGGGAGGATACTGCAAAGCTCTCCCATCCAGTATGGGGAGGTGGTGGTGGAGGGCTTTAATTAATAAAAACCTGTCCTTACCCTGGCCTACACAGAATTCTTACTCCAGAGGGGATAGGGAGGCCCAGTGACCCAATAGCTGAAGAAACACCAATTTGCCACCCAGGCCTCTTCCGTTATACATGATGAACCACAGAAGGTCATCAGGCCATTTGAGGAAGGCCACTAGGTTGGAGGGAGACTCAGGAAAACAGCAAAGACACTGGCCAGAGGAAGCAGAGATGATTCTTGGGAGGGCAGACAGCATTCAAAACCTCTGCTGAATATATTCAGAGGGATTAGAGAAGATGTTCTATTTATATAACAAGGACTCAATTTGGTTAGGGAGAAAAAGACCAGAGAACAACTGAAGAGCTCTTGAGATTAAAATATATACATACGCTTGCTAAAATTTAAAGTCTAATAGAAGCGCTAGAAAATAAATCATCTCAAAATGCAGAACTAGCAGAAGCAGGTGGAGAACATAAAAGCAAAGAGAAACAGTCTGGAGAAAGTAAGGTGAGTCAGACTGGCACCTCACTACCTGTCCATAGAACCAGATGCTTGGAGAAAATAGAACATTCCTTCCAAGCTATAAGGGAAAATCGTCCCCAACCTAGAATTCTATACCTAGCTAAACTGTTTGTCAATAAACCTTAGAGCAGAATAAAGACATTTCATATGTGGAAGGACACAGTCGATCTTCAACATGTCCTTTCTTCGAAAGTTGCTGGATGATATAATCAGGAAATGAATAAAGAAGAACGGGGTGTGTGGATGGCTCAGTCATTATGCGTCTGCCTTCGGCTCAGGTCATGATCCCAGGGTCCTGGGATCCAGCCCCGCATTGGGCTTCCTGCTCAGCGGAAAGTCTGCTTTTCCGTCCCCCGCTCTCCCTGCTTGTGTTCCCTTTCTCGCTATGTCTCTCTCTGTCAAAGAAATAAATAAAACCTTTTATAAATAAATAAATACATAGGAACATACAGGATCCAGAACACTGGATCCAATCAAGAAAAGGAGTCAAGGAAGTTTCAAGGTTAGGGTGACCAGCTCATTCCAGGTAGCTTTCTTGTTTCCAGCACTTAAAGGCGTATGACTTTTAAGCCTGGAAACTAGGATGGCTGGTCACCCTACACCCAGAGAAAGTCAGTCAAGGTTGCCACTCAAGGAACAAGGATTCTGAGATCAAGGTTTCCTGGGAGAAGGGGTATTCTGTAGAATTTATAGTATGATACAGACATGATTAAAGTCAAACTATGGATAAAGCAGACAACACTCGATTGCAGTTCAGAGACAGATTATACATAAGACCTTTGTAAAAATTAAAACGTGGCTGTCAGAAGGAGTGGGAAAGATTATGGGGAGGAGGGGGGTGGTGTGCACATAGCCTTATGACAAAGTAGGGTTGAGAGGTACTGTTGACCGTGACACAACATGAAACAGGTCCACATGTCAGAGCCAGAAGGTGCTCAACAGAACCAAAATAATGACAATGATAGCAATATAACGGCAACAACGATCACTTTCAGACTCTGAGAGGCAGAGGGGGATGAGAAGAAGGTGAGCCAAATCCCTCCTGCTCATTGTGGAAATGAAGTCTTCAAAGAAGTCATGAAACAGAAAATCTCCACGAAGCTCATATCTGATAAAGAACTTGTATCTGGGATATATACAAAGAGCTCTTGTAACTCTTAATAATAAGAAAGCAATGAATTGGACAATAAAAAATGGAAAAAGCTTTGAACAGACACTTCACCAAAGAAGAGAAGCAGATGGCCAACACGCCCATGAAGACGCTCATCACAGACATTCAGATGAAGACGACAAGGAGGTACACTTACATGCTTATTAGAACGGCTGAAGTTAGCAGTAATGACAAGACCAGGTTTTGGTGAGGACACAGCAATGGGAACTCTCATGTGAGGCTAGAAGGAGGGTGGAAAGATACCGCTGCTCTGGAAACCATCCATCTGGACATTTCTTATGGAGCTAAGCACGTGTTTAACAGAAACCCGGCATCCCACCCCGAGGTGTCTATTCAAGAAAAATGAAAATCTACGTTGGCTTAGATACTCGTATGGGAATGTTTACAAGGACCTTTCATTCATAATCACCAAAAAAGGGGAACAATCCCAGAGCCCATCAAGTGGAGAACAGGCAACACAGTGTGGTAGAGTCACGCAACGGGGTCGCACACAGCAACGGGAAGGCAGACACGCCTGTCTGCGCAGTAACGCGGGCGAGCCCCAGGCGCTCTCTGCTTCATGTCTCTGTGGTGATGGTAGCTATGTGACTGCATATCCTTGTCAGAACTCACAGAACAGGACATGTAAGCAGCGTGAATTTTACTGTATTTCGTTACGCTTCAAGAACCTGTCTTGGGAAAAAGCTGTTGTAGACTTGGCCCCACATCTAGAGAAATCCGGTCCTCGGGGACTCTGAGCTCTAGCCCTTCGCCCTGTCCTAGTACACGTAGACTGTTGTGTTCTGTTCTGAGCAGCCTTCTCCCTAGCCACCTAGGTGCCTCAAAGTTTAATTTTTGAAAAGTGAAAAGCGTGATTCTTATACCACTATAAAATGATTATGTGTAGGCGCACCTGGGTGGCTCAGTCAGTTAAGCATCTGTCCTCCGCTCGGGTCGTGATTCCCGAGTCCTGGGATTGAGTTCTCTGTCGGCCTCCTTGTTCACTGGGGAATCTGCTTCTCTCTCTGCCCCTCACCCCACTTGTGCTCTCTCACCCTCTTTCACTCTCAAATAAATAAATAAAATATATTTTTTTAAGTGATTATATATCTAAGACTTACTGAATTCATTAACAAAGGAACCAGCCGGCTCGGTTCAAAGAGAGTTCAAGAGCCTGGATACATATAGGCCCGTAGAGAAATCTGAAATAAGACAGCTGTGTTAGGTACAAAGCTGGTTAACATCCTTAGGGGTAATGAAATGGTAACCTTTGGGATTAGCTTTTCTATGGGACAGAAATCATTTGCATCTCTTCCAGACAAAATTCATTTGAATTGTTATTAGACAAGAATCATTGGCGCGGCTAACGGTTTTCTACAAGCTGACATCTGCCCTTCAGAGTTGCAAACTAGCCTCATCAGTAGTAAGAAGTAGGTCAGATCAAGGTGCAAACATTCTGTGTAATTAGACGTCCCCGTGTGGTGTGGGTGTGGCACAGAGCATCCCAGCAGGAACTGAAAGGACACTTCCCAGTGGCGGATTATTTTTCTTAATGTAGGACAGCCGTGGGACACACTGCCAGGGGCCTCGCTAGTGCCCAGGGTGCGTGCATTTGTGATTTCCATAGATACCGCCTGGAGCTTGTACCACACAGGCTGTCCCTGCGATCTGGATCTCGGCTTCCCTGGGGTGATTGCATCCAAAGGGACCCTGAGGGTTAAGGGCTAGATGTGGCCTCTGTTGTTTCAGAGAGAGTGGGGATGAGGAGCGGAGGGTGAGGTCCCACCGCCAGCTGTGGCTCACTGAGAAGTCACCACCGCACTCTCTGGTGACTCCGATGTCCTCTAACCGGCACCTTCCTCCCACTCCCCGGAAACCCTGCGTCTTCCGGGCCCTGTTGTGGATCACGCTCCCCTGGTGGGTTTCTGTCCTTACTGGGTGTTATCTCCTCGAACACACCCACGTCTCTGGCCTTTTAACCTGTCCTTCCCTTGTCTGCGTGGAATTCTGGCATTTCTAGCTCGCTTGGTGTGGGCATCACCTTCCCGTGTTTCCAGGGCTGTCCCAGTTGTGTCTGCCTCTCCTGGGGCTGATTCCCAAGTCCTGGAGGAGGGCTCCCTCCCTAGCTGTGCCTCCCCCGACCCTCACCCAGGCTAGGTCAGACCCCTGCAGCACTCCTCTCCCTGTGCTCCTGTCTGGCTCCCGCAGGCACGGGCTTGCTGCACCCCCTACTTCCTCTGGGGTAGGATCCTTTCCTTCTGTGTCCTCAGCTGGGCAGTACCGCGACTTGACCCCGCCTGCCGGTGGCCAGAAGGGGCGGTGGGGGCAGCTTCTGAAAGCAATGCGTGTTGTTTCGCCGGGGAGAAGCCTCTCCATGGTCTTCAAGTCCAGGGCTGGAGGTGGACGGTGGTGTTGGCCCTTAGCAGCAAGGTGTGGGCCTTTCCATAGCCTCAGAGAGTCTGGAGGAAATCTTGGATTCAAGATTTTGGGGAACATCAGTCCAGATATGCCTTTCCCGTGTATCAGGGTCCCATGTTCCCCAACCAGGGCCCTGAGCTTGGCATGGGTTGAGGGTTGAGCTTTATATGGAGTTCTGCTGCTCTTAGGGTTAAGTCTTGGGTTTTCTGAGGTCTTAATCCAAGAGATGAGAGCCTCTTAGGGTCTCCCCAAGAAGGCCCTCCACTGTTTACCCTTGGATTTTCTCTGCTTTTTTTTTCCCCCCAGGGCATCACCCACCGTGTTCGACAAGCGTCTCCTCCACGTTTATCCAGTGGCAGATCTAGGACAGGGTGCCTTCTCAGCCCCCGCCATGCCGTTTGCCATGGGTACGATTTTAACAAGTTTTGTTACCTGTGCCGAAATCTGTCCATGCTCCAGCCACTACCACCATTGGGGTCCATGTTGCCAACCAGATGGTGGGGGACCAAGCTCCAAAATCCAATCGAGCACGGGCCTTTTTGGAACACTCCTGGCGCCCGTTGTCACACATTGGCTTCCCCAGGGGGCAGACTTTGAGTCAGAGATTAGCATCGCAGGGACCACCTGGGGTGCTCTTGGGATCTCGCCCAGTGCGATGGTGTTTGGAGGCGGGGTCTTTGGAAGTCATCAGGTCATGAAGGTGGGGCCTTGTGCCTGGGATTAGCAGCCTCCTAAGAGGAAGGTCAAAGAGCTCCCTCTCTTTCTGCACTGTGAGGACTCAAGAAAGACGCCTTTTGCCATCTGCAAAAGGGGCCTCACCAGCGCCCTGCCCAGCTGGAGCCCTGATCTCTGACCTCCAGCCTCCAGAGCCCTGAGAATAAATTTTGTGGCTAAGCCACCCAGTCTGTGGAAATTTGTCACAGCAGCTGGAACAGACTACCGGGGTCAGCCCAGAGGAATCAGCGTGGGGCCCCTCTCAGGATGGAGGACGGACGGGGCAAGGAAACCAGGCTCGGGAGGAGGCGGCGTTGGCCTTGATCATTGGCAAAGAACCCCAGCAGAGAGCACACCCAGGGCCTGTCTGACAGCACACAGCAGGTGGGGGCTTCCGGCCAACAGTCTGTCCCTGTCCCCAGAACACTTATCACATGGTGTACGCTGGTGTGTGTGCTCACGGCAAGGCCCGCGGGAGCAGGAGAGGGTGTGCCTGGTGTTCCCGCATAGAGGCTGGGCGGGGTGCACGGGTGGGAGGCCAACCCCCACCCACATCCACGCAGGAGACCCCAGCCCAAGCTCAGGGAGAAATCACAGCTCTGCCCTCAGCACTTTACGCCCTGAGGGTCCGCGGGGAGACTGGACGCGGAGTGGTGCTGGGACCGCCTCTTGTGTACGCTAAACTTTGACGTGTGCTCGCAACCGAGTGGTCCGAAAAGCTCTTTTCCGAAGCACCAGACTTCTGCAAAAAGCACAGGCTTTTGCAAACGGCCTTCCTGAGGAGGCAGGAAAAGGGACCCCCTGGCCACCTGACCATACAGGGACACGGGGCACCCGCAGTGACCAGGTCACTAAAGGACACTCAGCCCTCACAGGCAACAGCAGGTCGGATCCCAGGTGTGTGGGACCAATTTGATGTCGGCTGTAAAGAGAAGTCAAGACAAGTCCATCTTGAGGAAGGCAGAGAACAGGCAGGAAAAACAGATCCCTGTACTTTCTGAACCAAAAATTATGACCCTGGACTCCCCCTTCTACTTGAGAATGCATTTAAAAATGAAAAAGAAGAAAGGAGTCTGGATCCCAGGGCCGGGCCCAGCCAGCTCTCCCCAGCCTGGGGGCTCCGCTCTTCCCGGGTCCTTGGTCGCTGGTCCTTCTACTAGCCACGCCCTCCGCCCCGTCCTTTTACTAGCCACGCCCCCAGCCTCCCAGCTCCAGGCCCCCACCCCGCCTCGCCCTCGTGACTTGGCTCAAGGACCGCGCGTCTCTGGAGCGTTGCCGAGAGGGCTGTAAAGTTAAGTCACATTCTGTTACGCGTTTAACACCTCTCCTTTATTGAATAGAATAAAAGCCCATGAGCACAAATAGAAAATGCTGCAAAAATATGTATCCGTTAATATACTAGTTGAAATTGCAAGGGTTTCAAAAACCTAGGCAGAACGATGTCATCCTGGGGACCGTGCGTCAGGGCTGCGGTCTGATGGGCCAGACACACACAGCTCCCCTCCCCGCTCCCCCCAAAATAACTTCGAGTCCAGGTCGACTCCACCAGGGCAGAAGGAGGGGGGTGGGTCCCTGAAACCCAGGAGTGAGTCAGGATTTTGTGAATTGAATTCAATTTCCGATGCCCCAGGGTGCTTGCTATTTAACAGGGAAAACTTAGGCATGGTAAAAAGAAATTATAATGCAAATAAGCCCTCTCCAGTCTTTTTTTTTTTTTTTTTTTTTTTTTTTTTTTTGTAAATCTGATTTTTGCTTTTCTGTGCATCGAGAGCTGGGAAGAGTGTCCCTGAGGGAAAGCAGGGGCCTGGGCAGGCTACCATCCAGCTGAATGCCCAGGGTGACAGGCAGCACCTTCTAGGCACTTCTGTGGGTAAGATACTGTGTGCCGGGATTTTGAGATCTGGAAGGCCTCAGGTCAGGGGAACCAGCTGGCCCCTCAGAGGATGATGTGGCCTTTGCCCTGTGACCCCTGAGGGATGGTTTAGCAGAGCCTCCGTGCTTCCCTCAGCGTCCCTCCTGCCTACCCTGACTGTCCTTGTCCAGAGCCCTCCTGGCCTTCGGGACCAGCTTGCCCCCTCCCAGTCCCACCTGTGCACTGTCCACTGGGCGTTACCCCAAACAAGCAATCCCTTGCAACTCAGGACCCACTTAGTCCTGGCAAGAGGGACCCCTTCCCTGGGTCCCCATTTTAGTAGGCCCCATTCTGATCCCCCGCTGGGGAAACCCTTCCCCTAGGGCAGGGAGTCTACCAGAGTTGTGGCAGATTTGACAGGTTAAGGACCCGTCTTCCACAAGACTCCCTCCCTTCAGACACCAGTGGCAGCTTCGGGGGTCACCAGGCCACCCTCACTTCTTCCTTTTTTTTTTTTTTTTAAAGAGTTTATTTATTTATTTTGTGGGGGAGGGGCAGAGGGAGAGGGAGAAGCAGACTCCCTGCTGAGCAGGGAGCCTCATGCGGGGTTCAATCCCAGGACCCTGAGATCATGACCTGAGCCTAAGGCAGAGGCTTTAACCCACTGAGCCCCCCAGGGGTCCCCCTTTTTTCAAGATTTATGAAAGAGAGTGTAAGTGAGGGTGCGGAGTACGGGGCAGAGGCAGAGGGAGAGTCTCCAGCACAATCTCACGACCCTGAGATCACAACCTGAGTGGAAACCGAGAGCTGGCGCTCAACCAGAGGAGCCCCCCCCCCACGCCCACCTTCACTTCTAATTAACTGGCTGCCGACTCGGGGGCTCCAATCCCCTAATATTTAATAATTCACTAGAATGGCTTACAGAACTCAGGAAAGCACCGAACTTCTGTTTATCCTCTAATTACAGCCCAAGGACGCCGACTGGAACAAGCCACAGGGAGAGACACTAAGGGCAAAGTCTGTGAGGTCCCAAGTGTGAAGCCTCCGTTGGCCTCCCCGCGCAGGGACATGCGACAGCCGTTTGGAGAGCACTGCCAGCTGGAGAAAGCTCACTTGTGCCTCAGGGTCCAAAATTTTATCACAATTCCCTTCCAGAGGGAGAGCTCGGTCTCCAGCCCCTCCCCTCCCCAAAAGCTGGGCTCTAGTCTTGTGGTCGGTCTCCGTAACATGACCAGCTTCCACCCGGAGGGCGGTTGGAGGGACCAGCCACGAGTCACAGAGACATGTCCATCACTCAGAAAAGTCCAGGGTTTATGGAGCGCCTGGGTGGCTCAGTGGGTTAAAGCCTCTGCCTTCAGCTCAGGTCATGATCTCAGGATCCTGGGATCCCTGCATCGGGCTCCCTGCTCAGTGGGGAGACTGCTCCCCCCACCCCTGCCTGCCTCTCTGCCTACTTGTGATCTCTGTCTGTCAAATAAATAAATAAAATCTAAAAAGGAAAAAAGTCTTAAAAAAAAAAGTGCAGGGTTTTATAGGTGACCTCCCAAGAACCAGGGACAAAGGCCAAATAGTTCTTGATTACACACAGTCCACGGGACCAAGAGGACAGGCCGCGGCCCCCCATCTAGACCATGCCCTGGGACTTGGGGCTCCAGAAGGTCTGCCCACACCCAGGTCTGTCCTTGTGCAGCTGGGCGGGTGTACACAGCCCTTGTTTCGAGGGGCATGGCCCAAGCTGGGACCTGGGGCTGGGGGTGGAAAGGAAAAGGGGGAAGACCCGGCCGCGTCTCCTGATGAAGTTTTAGAACATAGGTAAGGCTCGGTGGGGCGAAGTCCGGAGCTGAAGACCAAGAAAGAATTCTTGAGCCGTCTTTGGTGCAAAATGGTGGTTTTCTAAAGCACGGGGACAGGACCCGTGGGCAGGAAGAGCTGCTGCCCCGGGGATGTGAGGGGTGGTCTATTGTATACTTGTAAGCTGGGGAGGGGGTTAGGGATGGCGTTTAAGTCTCTAAGGAATTTTGGAAGCAAGGTTTCTGGGACCTTGAGGGGCTAGCTGTTGTCTGGGGAAAGGGTTATTCATTACCAGTAATAAAACCTTCTCCTGAGACGCTTTAGATGTCTATCAGTAGGCCATCTGCTTGGGAACAATTGTTGACACTATCTTTGAGGTTTAGAGATAAAGTTTCCAAAGGAATTGTTCAAGTAGACTTACAGGATCCTGGCTGGGGGTAGGGAGTTGTCAGTCTAGGATTGTCCTTTGCCCTGAGCAAAGCCTTAAGGTGGGGGTAGTTGAGTCCCTAGAGGAGAGTCACTCCACCTGTTTTAAGGGCTTGTCAGTAGGTAAAGGAAATTTAATCATTTTTCTCCTGCCTCTGGGTCCCACATCATGTTCCAGCACAGCAGTCTGAAAATGCTCAACTTGAATCTGACCTTTGAGGTGCTCTAAAGGCCTATCCGCAAGGTAGGAAAATAGAAAGACCAGAGCCTATTTTATTGAGAGTTTGTTGGCTTGACTTAGAATTTGTAAATGCTCAGACCTGACACGTGGTACGTGTACCTTCCTCTACGCTCTGGGCCTGGGGCCCCCCAAAGTTAGAGCTCGGCCTGGAAAACCCTGCGGTGGTTCCTTTTGCCCCAAGATTGAGTCTAAGCTCTGGGGGTGCACCGAGCTCCTATGGAGGCCAAGAAAAACAAGGCTGTACCCACCTCAAGTCTAGCCTTGACACAAGTGCAGCCATCTTGGCCCCGGCAGCCATCTTAGGTCTCCATGACCAGTAAATGACCCCTGGTTCCAGGAAGACTGACCAAAGGTTTTGAAGACAAAGATCAATCAGGAATAGGATAGCTTAACGTTGTAATAAATCATGTCAGAAAAAAAAAACCACAACAGGCACATAGGGCCAGCAGTCGTGGCCCAATCACCTACTGCCGAGTCCACCCCTACTCTGCCTTTAAAAACTCTGACTGTGATCTGGTTCGGGGTCCAAGTCCCTACTCCGCTGTGTCGGGTAGACTTGGGCCCAAGCTTAAGCTTGTCGAACAAACCCTCGTGTGATTGCATCGGTGTTGGCTCCTTGGTGGTCTCTCGGACACGAAAACTCAGGCACGACACTCCGGCGTTTCTTTCCTGCGTCTCGTCTCTTGCCTCCTCTGCCACCCTCGGCTCCTGCCCTGGGCTTCAGCCTTACCCCCTGTCTGGCAACTTCCCCAAAGTACCAAGATACCAGAGCTCCCCAGCTTGCTCTCATAGCCCCCAGCTCCCAGACCGGCTGTCCCAGGGTCAGGAGCCGCCTCCTTCCCCTGTGGGCGCCCCCCTGCCACGGGGTGCTGTGGGGAGGTGCTCCGGGCCCTTGGCTTCATGGGGGGGCAGGTTGGAAATTGACGCGGACCTCTCTGCCACCCTTATTGTACCCCTGACGCCCTGCGCCGGCCTTCTGGGCCTCCCCTGAACGGGACTCACGTTCTCTGGGCTCTGGGGATGGAGGGCACAGGCCATGCATCCTATTTGGGCTGGAAGACTGAAACTCCAGCACCAGGTCCCGAGATGGGGGTGCCGGAGACCGCCAAGTGGGAGGGGAAGGCCGTTTTGGGGTCTGTGACTACAGTCTTGCCTTGGGACCCACAGAGGCTGGCTCCTTCCCGCCTTTCCCCTGCAGCTTTGCTTTTCCTTTCTGCTTTGCATCTTCCTCAGATCAAAGGGAAATCACCATCCGTTTTGCATAACTGTGAAGGCTCCGAAGTTGCCAGAAAATCCCTCTGAGGCCTCCTATCCCCCCTCCTCTCAGCCTTAGAGAGCTGCCCCCCGCCCCGTTTGTTCTTCAGAGTCGGTGGATGTTTATTTGTTTAAATGCACAGCCCACACGTGTGCACAGTCTCCCGGGAGAGCTGGAAACGGGGTGCACCGTGCAAACACGTCTGCAAAGAACCGGGAACAGGGAACCCAAAGGTCCTGGGCAATTTTCTGCACAGTCTGCGCGCGCCCATCTCCCCCTCACCCGGAAACAGTGGGAGGAGAGACCACGGTCATTTCAACCGGAGACTTCCTGCCAGGGTCAGCGACATCCACCATCCTTCTCTACAGATTAATAGTGTGGCCCCTCCCTGTCACCGTAGCAACCACTCCCCCCCGCCCAGTGTTTTTGTGATCTCGAAAAGGAATTTATGGATGTACCATTCAGTGAGCTCTTCTCCAGACAAACAGATCTTGGAAAGAAACTACTGGAAGCTCAGAGCCTCCAAACAGAGTTTTTGTTTCCAGGAGAACATTTCAACTGGCCGATGAGGGGCCCGGAAAGCATGGCAAGAAAGGACAGATATTAATTAAGGAATGTTCTAGAAGTTGCCCCGGCCAAGCAGAGGAAGGGGCTTTGTAGATCCCACACACAGTTCCTGGCACCAAATTAACCCAGAGACAATGAGGTTTTCTTCTTCTACGCTCCCATAGTCTGGGCCTTGACTTCAATATGTCCCACCTCGAATTGCCTTACTGGGCTCCTGTCCTTGGGAGGGACCCCATGTGTTGAGCAAATGTAGCTCAGAAGGAGAAAAGGCAGGAGCCCCGAACCGGAGGCTGCCTGACGGGCCCGTGGAGACCTGTTCAAGCAGGCAGGACAGTAAACAAGCTTGGCCCGATTGGTCACAACACTCCAGGATCAGGCCACAGAGACAACCTCCTGATTCCGCGTGCACACTTTTTACACAATTTTAAAAAGAGGAAGTATTTTTTTGCAATTATGTAATTCAGATCACCGTAGAAAAATGGCAAAATAGAGAAAAACACACAGAATAAAGCAAAGCCAATTATCAGACCTACCCCCACCCGAATAAACACTGTTCGTGCTTTGGAAAATATCCCTGGTCCTGCTCCTAGACATAATGTCCTCGCTGACTCTGCTCAGCGCAGCCTGTCCCCTCTGTGCCTCCCTCCGCCCCTCAGCCGTCTTCCCTCAGCCCGGGAGAAAAAGGCTGGCAGATGCCACGGCTTCTTGGCAACCTCTCTCAGGTGAGAGCTCCGCGACCACTTTAGGTCACTGACACAGCCCACCATGTTAGTCGCATGCCCCAAATGAACTTGGCTGTCTTCCCCTCCCCCCAGCTCAGACTGCGCCGGGCCAGAGGCCTGCTGTGGGATAGGGGTTGGGGTGGGCGTGGGGGCTGGCCCACACAGTGGAAGGTTCCAGGGATCTCTCTGGAGTCTCTTCTCTAAGGGCACGAATCCCATTCACGGGGGCTCTACCCTTATGACCTACTCAGCCCTCAGAGGCCCCCCACCTTCAAACGCCATCACCTTGGCGTGTACCGAGCGCTCATTACGTGTCAAGCACCGCAACAAACACTATGGGGTTAGCTCGTTGCCCCCTCGCGACCCAGGAATTAGACTGTGTCGAGAAGGGTCTGGAGAGGTCTCAGCTCTGCAGAGGTGATCTCTAGGCCCCTCCAAGTCCCGCCCATGGGCCTGCTCTTCCTAAAGATGGCCCCAGCCATGCGTTTGGCCCCGAGCACTCTTCCAGAATCTTGCCGCCCCACATCAGGACACGAGATCTAGCTCCCCTCCCCTTGAACCTGGGCAGGGCCGGGAACAGAATGAGTCCAAAATGATGCCGTGTGACTTCCGAGACTAGACAGCGCAAGGCTGCATTGGCGCACGTTCTGTTGGTCATGGGGGCCACCGTGAAAACTTGAAATGTGGCTCATGTGACTCAGCGACGCAACTTTATTTATTTATTTCTTTATTAAAGATTGTATTTATTCGTTTGAAAGACAGAACGCCGGCCAGGGGAGTGGCAGGCAGAGGGCGAAGCAGGCTCCACGCTGAGCAAGGAGCCAGATGCTAGTCTTGATCCCAGGACCCCGGGATCATGACCTGAGCTAAACAGAGATGCTTAGCTGACTGAGCCACCCAGGTGCCCCAGCAACTGAATTTTAAATTTTATTTAATTTTAATTGAATTTCACTGAAATAGCCACATAGGGTGCTTTCTCGAACTCTCTCTCCATTGGTCTACGGAGCCCTGAGCTGCCAGGTAAGAGAGGCCACGCTGTGGAAACCATGTGGAGGGGGGCACCCGGGTGGCTCATTCGGTTAAGCATTTGCCTTTAGCTCAGGTCATGATCCCATGATCTAGGGATCGAGACCCGCATGGGGCTCCCTGCTCAGCAGGGAACCAGCTTCTTCCTCTCCCTCTGCCTGCCACTCCTCCTGCTTGTGCTCTCTGTCAAGTAAATAAAATCTTAAAAGAAAGAAAGAAAGATAGAAAAAGAAAGAAAGGAAGGAAGGACGAAACCATGTGGAGAGACACAAAAAGATAAGGACACCGGGGAGCGCCAGCTGCCAGCAGCTAGTCTAGACATGTGAACACGAGTGAGCTTTCGGATGCTTCCAACTCCAGCCACCGCCTGACAGCAACCATATGAAGGATCCCAGGAAGAGCCCCTCAAGTGAGCCCAGTCAACGCCCAGGACTGTAAGAGACAACGCTAACTATAGTTGTTGCTCTGAGCCACGAAGTTTTGGGGTGATTTGCTATGCAACAATAGATAACCAGAAGAGGACGTAAAAAACACTGAAGATTGTTTGCTAGACAATCCCATTACTCAGCAACATCCCCTGCCCCTTTCTTTGGCAGAATATGGTCCACTGTCTGGTCTTATAAATAAAGTTTTATTGGAGCGCACATTCATTTACATTCGTCCGTGCCTGTTTTCTCGCTAAGATGGCAGAGTTGAGTGTTTGTAACAGAGACCACGCAGCCCGCAGCATGAAATATTTACCACGTGGCCCTATACAGAAGTTTGCCAAATTCTGGGGTAGGGGATTACATTTCCCTGCCTTTTGAAGTCACAGGCATCCAGGCAACCTGCTCCAGCCAAGGAAATGGGAGCAGGATCCCTTTGTGTGGGAACTTTGAGAACCGAATCAAACCTTGTGCCTTGTTTTCTTTTCCTTTGATGAAACCCCCCAGCGGTCTGGGTAGTGACTGCTCCATCAGCCCAAGTCCTAGAGCGAAGATCAATCTGTATTTGTTTCCCCCCGCCGCTGCCGTAAGGAAGTACCACAACTTAAAACAACAGAATTTATTTTCTCACAGTTCTGGAAGCCCAAAGTCAGCAATCAGGGTGTCACAGGGCTGTGTTCTGCTCCGAAGCTCCCCCCCCCCCGCCCTTTCCCTGCCCCTTCCAGCTTCTGGTGTTCCCTGACGCTAGACTCTGCCTGGGTCACCTCCTGGGGCAGGGCTGGAGCGGACTTGACAGGCACTCAGCACGAGCTAAGGACACCGCGGCTCACACCGAGCCCCCCAGAGTCAGGGGCGGTATGCACCGTAACACAAGCCGGCCTTGCAGAGTGATGCTAGGCGTGAAGTGACAGCAACCAGATGCGGGCTGCATGTCCCCAAGCACATAGGAGCTGGGTGTGGCCAGAGACCAGGCGACTTACACGGAGACCACGGAGGAGTGCCCTGGCTGTGGGAAGCTTTGCTTCGCAATATCTGAAACAATTTTGCAATATCTAATTTTCTCCCTCCAGGGTTCTTTGATTTTTTTTCAAGTGTCAATTACAATTTTTTTTTAAAAGATTTTATTTATTTATTTGACAGAGAGAGAGAGATCTCAAGTAGGCAGAGAGGCAGGTAGAGAGACAGGAGGAAGTAGGCTCCCTGCTGAGCAGAGAGCCCCATGCGGGGCTCGATCCCAGGTCCCTGGGATCATGACCTGAGCTGAAGGCATAGGCTTAACCCACTGAGCCACCCAGGCGCCCCAAGTGTCAATTACAATTTTGAGAATCAAAAAGTGAGCTGCAAGTTGGGGCTCTCCAGGACAAAGCAGAGACCATTTGACATGGCTTTGGGAAGAAAGCTTGACCTCCTTCCCTCCCACCCCTTCCCACCCCTTCCCACCGAAACAGAAACCCCTCGTCCTGACAGTTCCCCGCTCTGAACCGCAGTCTGCCGCCAGCTTCGTCTTGCTGGAACTCGGGAGCTGGTGGAGCTCGGGACCTGGCTGGAGACCAAGCCAGAAGCACCGAGGACTGCAGATCTGCCTGAATTTGCATACAGATTTCCCAGGGCAGGTAGGTGCCCAGCGTTTTCCTGATGAGGCGAGTTTGTTTTTGATTTCCTGATTACCCACAGGTCAGGATGATTGTGCAGGTTTGGGGGAGGGTGTCCTGGTTTGGGGGAGGGTGGCACCGGGTGGAAATTTAACGATGGAAGTCGGGAGATCTCTGGGGTGTCCTGGTCAGATGCACTGACTGGGGGGTTCCTTTTAGGCACCTGTGCGGCGGAGTCAGAACATTCTTTGTAAGGAGCAGGGAAGAAGACCAACTTCCCATTGCTTCCTTTCCACGTTCCAGAATCACCCCCCAGGAAGTCAAGCTGCTTCTACCCCACCTCCCGCCGTTGTCCTCTTACCTCTTCCCTCCTCTGGCTCATTTCACCTCCCTCTTTGGAGGCTGCGCTGGTCAGCTTAATGAACCTCATACATCTGCCACGAGAAGAAAGCTATACCGTGATCGGCCTGTTGAACAACCGTATTTCTTGTCCTAATGAGGGCTCAATAGCTCACCCATGAAATATTGCTTCAAGAGCCCCCATCCCAGACTAAAGTACCCAACAATCACTCAACAGTGGTTCTGGGGCTGTGGCAGCTTGGTGACGGCCACCTCGACTGTCTCCTCTGCTTGACTGGGGATTGGCAGCGGGCAGCTTTCCATTTTAGGAGAGACTGATGCCTTCTCCCTAGCACTTTTCCGGCTCCCTGTGAAGCTCTCCCTCCAGTGACCTCTTTCCGGCAGGAATTCTAGAACTGCGGGTTGCGGTGTGCTCCCTGGGGGCAAGGAGGGTCTGTAGCCTGGATCTCCGCCTGGCCAGACAGGTGAGCTCAGTTCTGACTCCATGAGGATTCCCTCCCTCATTATCCACCCACCTCCCCGCTGGCTGGTCCTCATCCCTCCCTCCAACCTCCTCCATCTAAGGGCTCTTTGAAACGTGTGTGTCTATGTTAAAACAGGTGGAGGACAGGTGAGTGGAGAGAAGGGTTTCCAGCCACATCGCAAACCAATGCACTGGGGCTCTTCTCTCCTCTCTTCTAGCGCAAAGATAAACAGAGCAAAATATACCACCAGCACCCAATGGTTTTCATACTGACTATTCACACTCGAAAGAAACAGAGGAAGGTCCTGAGGATGGGGAATTGAGAATTAAAGGCTGGAGCCGGAAAGCAGACGCCAGCACCCTGATACTCCTCAGATCTGGCGATGGGGGCTGAGGTTCGAACACGGGGGACCCCAGGTGACAGCTGGAGCTCACTCAAGGTGAAGCGGCTGGGATGGAGCCCCCAGCTTAAAGCCTGGGGTCTTCAAGAGCTGCCAGCACAAAGGGGGCTAGCAAAACTCCACCTGCTGGGCCAGGGATTGAGGGATTTGGATAGAAAATAACTCGCTTGTCAGGAATCAAAACCCCGGGCCTCTCCCCCAAACAGGAACAAGGTTCTTGATGTTACACTGAGAGCTGGATAAAGCCCAAGTCACAAGAGCAACATAAAAACGGTTCCTGGACCATTTAAACACCTGAGCCCTGGCAGAAGCAGATATGAAATTGCTCCACGGGGACAATTTTGCAACCTAAAGTGTACCAGACTCCCACGGGCCTGGGGCAAACACTGTCTTATGAACCCACGAAGGAAAAATTATGGAATGCATATATAAACCACCCCAAAAAAGGAAACATTAGAAGTAACAAAACAAGAATTAGCTCCCCAATACCTGGAATTCATAGAACATCTTATGAACCTTAAAACATAAAACTACCTGTCATTTTACCAGCAGAGATGGGTTTATTCTGAAATAGCAGAGAACAGCACTCCAGGACGTGGAAGCCACGGCAGAACCACCCGCAGGTCCACAGAACAAAGAGGAGGGTGTTTTATAGAGGAAAGAGGATGCTGGTGGGGTTGCTGTAGACAAAGTCCTGGAGTACACTGGGAATTGGAAGTATGGGGGCTTCTCATTGGCTGAGCTATGACAGTCTCTCATTGGCTGGGCTGTGACCCCCCCCCCATTAGTTGAACTATGACAGTCTCTCCTTGGCTGGGCTGTGACTGTCTCTCATTGGCTGGGCTATTGCTAGGGGAAGAGAAAAACTTCTTGCTGGTATCTCAAAGTTGTAGCTCAGGTGGTAAGGGTTTGTGCCCCTGGTCTTTTCCTGTTGGGACCGCAATGGACACGAATGATAGAAAGTGAGAGCTTTCCCTGTGGCCTCTGGGCTCCATGCTAAATGAGGTTTCCTTTTATTGATTTTCACAGTCTGAACATCTGAAGTATAATTAAAATGTATTTTAAAAGATATGGGAAATGAAAGAAGGAATTAGAATCTGACATTTTGAAAAGAATAAGTGGCCATAAAAAATAATCAAGCATGGGGCACCTGGGTGGCTCAGTTGTTAAGCGTCTGCCTTGGGCTCAGGTCATGATCTCAAGGTCCTGGGATCGAGCCCAGCCTCAGTCTCCCTGCACAGCGGGAAGCCTGCTTCTCCCTCACCCACTCCCGCTGCTTCTGTTCTCTTTCTCATTATCTCTGTTGAATAAATAAATAAAATCTTTTTTTTAATCCCTTCTTTTACTTCCCATATCTGGGAAGATATGGTCTCTCTCTCTCTCTCTCTGTCAAATAAATAAATAAAATCTTTTAAAAAACATGTATAAAAAAAGTTTTCATGTATGCATAAAATATATACATACATAAAATTATACAAAAGAAATAGCGATATTACTAACAAAGGAGTCATTAAGACAAGAATTGTTTACTCAGTAATAAAAAAAATTTTTTTAAAGATTTTATTTATTTGACAGAGAGAGACACAGCAGGAGAAGGAACATAAGCAGGGGAAGTGGGAGAGGGAGAAGCAGGCTCCCCACTGAGCAGGGAGCCGGATGCGGGACTCCATCCCAGGACTCTGGGGATCACGAAGTGAGTGGAAGGCAGATGCCTAACAACTGAGCCACCCAGGCGCCACCCCCCCCCCAAATAATTCTTTAAGAAAAATATGCCAGTTCTGAAACTCTTTGCCTCTATTTGTTCTCAAATATAGAAAGTGAAACAGCCAAAGAAACCAAGGAGACATCCACAGGGAAAATCTGAGCATGTCTCGGTCAGAAAATCATAGCTTAATTTGAACCTCATAATTAACAAGCTTGATCTAGATGTACATAGGCGCTAAATATTCTTTTCAAACTCGAATCTGACATTTAACAAAACTGAATTTCATATTAGTTTGCAAAGGAAGTTTCAACTGATAACATACAGGTCACCTCCTGACACTAAATAGTAAAACGAAAAATCCCAAATGTTTGCAAGCTAAAAAGCATACTTCTAAATAATTCAGAGGGTAAGGCATAATAGAAAGTAGCCAGTATTTACAAGTAAGACAGCGAAAGGATGAGATTTCCAAACATGGAAAAAAACTGTAATAAAAGTAATTCATCATTAGGAAGAAATAGTGGAAATTAATGAAGAAGTATTTAACACAAGAAACTGGGAAAAAAATACCAGAAATAAAGTGTTTAATGGGAGGAGGGAAATACAAGAGATAAGGACAGAGATCAGCGAAAACGGAAATATGCAAAAGAAAGAATTAACAAATGCACAGTTAGTTCTTCAAGAAGACAAAGTGAATAAACTTTTGGAAATAAAGATCGCCCCCGCAAAGAACTCGAAAATGAATTTCATCAGGAACGCAAAGGAAGACATAAACACACAGTAGAATTCTTTAGCAAAATCTGCATTATGAACAACTTTATGTCAAAAAAGATTTAAGAGTTGTAAAAGATGAAGTAGATGCATAGAGAAAATAAAAATGATCAAAAATGATCTCAAAAAGTAATAGAAAACCTGGAAACATTTAGGACATTAAGTTAGCCGTCATAAATCTACTTGCCAAAAAAAAATAATCAGACCAGACAATATTACAAGCAAGTTTTACTAAGCCTTCAAGGAACACAGAACCCCTTTTGATACAAATTGTTCCATAGAAATTTCCTTTGGGGAAATACTGGACAGGGACAAAAGGAGGGGCTCCCCAGGTCCTTTTATACGGGTTGCAGAATTTTGATGCCTAAAACAGGCAGAAAGAGTACCTACAAGGAAAATAGGAACACAGATGCACAAATCCTATGTCAAAATTAGCAAACCAAATCCAGTAGTCTATATATAAATACTTTATCGTGAGTGCACAGTCTTTAACTCAGGGATATAAGCAGTTTAACACCGAAATATCTGTTAAAATAATTCACCACATTAAAAGATTAAAGGAGAAAGTCCATATATATAATCACCTTATTGGATGCAGAGAAGGCCTTTGATAAAATGCAATATCCACTCATGATTTCTTAAAGAACTGAGAATAGACAGCAATTTTCTTAAATTGATAAGAAACACCTACCAAAAAGCATCGTACTTAATGATGAACCATTAGAGTTATCTTCCTTAAAGCCAAGAACGAGATGAGGATTCCTGTCCTGTGATTTTGATTCCGTATTCTGCCAGGATCTTCAGCTAACTTAACACATAAGAAAAAAAAATTACAGGACGCCTGGGTGGCTCAGTGGGTTGGGCCTCTGCCTTCAGCTCAGGTCATGATCTCAGGGTCCTGGGATCGAGACCCACATCGGGTTCTCTGCTCGGCAGGGAGCCTACATCCCCCCCCTCTCTGCCTGCTTCTCTGCCTACTTGTGATCTCTCTGTCAAATAAATAAAATCTTTTAAGAAAAAAAGAAAAAAATGACTCCGGGTAAATATTTGGTGGCATTTAATTGGTATCGATGCAAATTCATGGTGACTTCAACCAAATGGATGTTTCTTCCTCACGTGACCTTCTGCAGGTGCTCCAGGGCCAACCCTGATGAGCCATGAGGTTGTTCTGAGAGCCAGTCCCGTTGATCTTGGGGCTTCACTGTCCCTGGAGTGCTGTCCTCCGCGCCCCCCCCCATGCTCCATGTCTGCAGATGAAGGTCCAAGACCTGCCAACACTGTTTTGAAAAAGACAGATGAGACGCGGGCCCTTCCAGAAGTACATCCTTGCTAAAAGGGATCCGTTAAATAAAGCAGTGCGATCCGGATCTAAACACACAGACCCACAGGGCAGAACGGAAGCCAGGAGCGGATGACCGGTTTGTGGGAACTGGGCAGATGGTAATAGGAATGGGGGAGGGGAAGAATGAGCGGTACCTACGGTAATAAGGGGTGTGGTCAAACGTAACATGAGAACCGACCTTATGCGACACATGAAAATGAGATCCAGGTGAATTAAAGACCTAAATGTGGAAAAAAAGCAAAACTTTAAAAGTCTTTTTGGAGAAAATACAGAACAATCTTTATGATGCCCAGATAGAGAAGGACCTCTGATCCCCAAGGCACAGATTATACAGAATCAAGAGAAATGTATTTGACGACGTGGACATTTAAGGACCGTGGAACGGAGTAAAAGGACAAGCTTCACTCTGGGAGATGTTTTACAAGCCCCTTATTGCTCAATAAATTTTGGATGAAGACGTGCACGGAGGGACCGTGGAAAGGAGTCATTTGTTTACTTCTCCCGCCTGTCCACGCCGTGGGCGAGGAGCCTGTTTGTTACTGTTTTAAAACATCGTGTATTGATAGAAAATTTGAGTTATGGTAAGGAAACCGTTCTGATGACCCCCGCTGAAAAGATAGTTCATTACTCACAGTTCCTGGGAGGGGGGGGACAAGCCAGGGCAGGGAAGTCACAAGGGTTCTGGGCAGGAGGCACAGGGGGAGGAGGGAACTGACAGCAAGAACCTTTGTTGAGGCTGCCACGGGGAAGGAATGGGCGCAGGAATGGGCGCGGCAGGGTAAGCGGGTTTGGGACTAATCTCAGCAGGCTCGAGGGCATAGGAGCTTTCTGGAGTTGTCTGATGCCTGGTGCTGGAATGATTACGGCAAGTGCATAGTGGCCTGGAGCATGAGCCTGATAGAGAAGGAGCTTTGCGGGGGCGCCTGGGTGACTCAGTCGGTTAAGCATCTGCCTTCAGCTCAGGTCGTGATCCCAGGGTCCCGGGATGGAGCCCTGTGTTCAGCAGTCAGTCTGCTTCTCCCTTCTACTTCTCCCTCTGCCCCTCCCCCTGCTTGTGCACCTGCGCTCTCTCTCTCTCTCTCTCTCAAATAAATACATAAAATCTTAAAAGAGAGAGAGAGAAGGAGCTTTGGGGTGGGGGGCTCTGGATTGATTGATGTGTATTGGAAAAGCACGTCCCTGGGGAGGAGGCCTCCCCTCTGACCAGGGCGAGAGGTGGAAGAAGGAAGGCAGAAGCCGACAAGGGAGCAGGAGGCCAAGGCAAGGGGGCCCAGGTGGTCCAGGAGGTGGCGTGCCCGGCATGTGCGCCTAGTGCCCACGTTGGGAGCATGGAGCCTCTGGAAACTGGAAGCGCAGCGGCTACCGTCACACACCAGTTACTGCTCCCATCTTCCGACCTTTTTATCACCTTGCTCTGAATTTCCTTTCCTGGTAAACAGCTGCTCAGTCTGGAGCTTCGGGAGAAAAGGATGAAATTAAAGTGTCAGAACCAAAAATTTATTCTTCTTTGTGCCTTATTTTTGGCGCCTGGCACACAGGGCCTGGCAGACGTGCCAAAGCGCCGGTTTCTTACCTTCACCTGCTTCGTCTGATGGCAAGATGAGGCCTCACCCCATCTGCCGGAGGAGGGACACACGGACGGCCCTTCTGGGACAGGCCCCGCTGTTTGGATCGGCTCGCTGTCTTGCCCACACGCCTCACGCACCCAGCCCACTTTGTTCCCCAAATGCTTTCTTGCCGAGCTCCCTACACGAGCAAAGTAATGTTTCATTTGCATGAGTGAAAATCAACCCTAGATTAATCTCATAGTATCGACTTTAGGATATTTAAATGTGAACCCAGCTGTGGAACTCTCCCCCAGGGCTGGAGCAGGAACGAGATGCTCACTCTAGCTGCCCGCATAACTGGTCCCAGACTGGCTACCAGCTGGTCCCGTCCCCTCCCCCTGCCCACATCCTCCCTCCCCGGCAGTCACTGGGAGGGGCGCTGACCTGGAACCAGAAGGGGTTCCCTTCGGGTCTGTTGGGGGGGGGGGAAGGGCTCTGGCTTTGAATCTGCCGGAGACCTCCCCGGTCTCTGCTGCTTGGAAAGCTCATCCATTCGGCCACACTTCCTGGTTTCTGTAATAGACTAGCTACGTCCTGGGAAGCCGGCGGTAGATGAAACAGACAGTGGAGGGTCACGCGTCTGCAGGAGAGACAGCCAAGAAAGCCGAAAATTCTGATATGGAAGGAGCAGGACCAGCTACGTAATTCTTGGCCTCCCTGGTGCCACATGAAAACGGGGGTCCCTTGTTCACAGTATTAAGGATTTCAGGAGGCACCAGAGGGACATCAAAGACACAGGGGCCTACCAGGAAGCCGCCCCGGGAAGGAGCCTGCCCTCTTGCCCCCGGAAGGGAAGAAGAGCGTTTATCCCTGGAGATGGGGATGGCCAAGACGGGTCCGCGCAAACCCAACCTCAGTGCCCTTCCTTCCACTCGTACGCCTCTGTCAGCCCGGCTCCCTGCCCCTGGTCATGGAACGTGCCGGTAGAGGGAAGCTTCTCCTCCCCTGAGCCCCTCATAGGTGGAGAGCCTTTCCCTTCTGTGCTGGGAAAGAAGGCTCAGAGTGACACCCGTCGTGGGCTTTGAAGATGGAGGAATGAGCCAGGGAAGATGGTGGCCTCTGGCAGATGAGAACCAGCCTCCATTTATAGCCGGCAAGTAGAGAGGGACCTCAGTCCTGTAACCACAAGGGACAGAAGCAAGAATGAGCAAGGGCAGGGGTCCTCCCCAGAGCCTCCAGAATGGGACCCACCCTGACTGGAGCCCAGTGAGACCTGTATCTGACTTAGGACCTACAGAACTCTCGGGCGACACATTCGGTTGTTTAAGCCACTAAATTCATGGTCAGCCATCGCAGCAGTAACAGGAGAGGAACGTGCAAACACGCTGTCTAATGAGGAAGTGTCCCTGCTGGTTTGGCGCCCAGGGGATAGAGACCGGGAGCTGGAGCTGGAGGGTGATGGACATGGGAGGGCACAAGGTCAAAGGGCATATGGGAATGAGAATGGGGCCTCGGCCCTGCCCAGATGGGCATCATCTTTCAGGCATGGCCGTCAACACTCGTGGGAGTCGGTCTCACCCTGGAAAGTGAGCGTTGAGCGCGGATTCCCAAGAGAGGCAGGTCCGCGGGGGGGGGGGGGGGGGGGGGAGCCTGAGAATCTGCACGTTTAAATGGCTGGGCAGACCCTGATGGATGTTTCGAGCTGGGGGTTCATGCCATCGGATTCACCAACCCTGGGGCTTCTCTAGCAGCTGGGTTCTAGGTTGCAGAGAAGCCCCCCAAACCTTTCCTGACTTTTGCCGTCTTCCCCTCTCGCCCCAGACTCCCTCCCAGAGACCACTCGAACCGTCCACACTCACTTCGGGTGCTTTACTGAAGTCTGTCCCCCATCTAGGGGGCCTTGGTCGTGGCCTTGAAGGGGGAGGGGGTGCCCACTGGGGCTTTGATGGCAGAGCCCCCAGCCCGCTGCTCAGTCCCCTGGGGGCCACGACAGCCCTCCACTGGCTGTGGTCTGCAGGTGCCTGAGGCCAGGTGAGCGGCTGGGTGGGCTAAGTCAGGACAAGCGGAAAGGGTCATGCACAGAGCGCTCTGTGACAGTGAAGCTGCTGCCGCCAGCCACTCCCAGGAAGCACAGTCTGCCGTTTCCCACTGGAACTGCTCTCTGGGCGTGAACTGGTTAAGGCAGTTCCAGACCAGTCTCAGCCGGCAGTGCTTCCTGTCCCACTATCACGGCGCCTGTTCCTCCAGAATTCGTGTCCTAGACCTTGACCTCAGGAGGGCCTTCGCAAAAAAAGCGTTAACCCGAACGTGGGCCGCAGCTGAGCAGATTCCGGTGTGTTCGCGGGGTGGAAGGATCAAACATCAAAACTCACACGCAGGAATGTGTAGGTGAAATACTACAGACTCCATGTTTATTGACGGACCAGCCATGCGCGTCGGCTAATCTCATGTATTTCCAAAGTGAATAAACGTACATCAATCAAATTTGCAAGAATTTGGAGTCATTTAAATCATGTAGGAATCCTTGCTGATTGAGTTCTTATATTTGTTCAGGAATTAATGGAAGTAAGTACCAAATTTGCAGAAAGACAAACCCAGAGGGAGGAGGGACTCTGGTCGGCAGATTCGAGACCTCTCTCATCTTTGCAGGATCTCAAAACAGACATCCTTACCCCAGGATGTGGGGTGGACAGTACGGGTGAACTGCGGCAGCTCCAGCCTCAAGCCTCAAGCCCTCCTCCAGAATCAGCCACCTCGTCTCCAACGGCCCCCAGATCTGGTACCTGTGCTGAGGCGCATGATGTCTGGAGGGCACAGGCTCTGTCCAAGGCCAGAGAGAACCAGCCAGGTTCTCTGGAAGCACCCAGAGGGTTGCCTTCTGCTCCTACTACCCTCCCCACCCCCCACAAGGTCCTGTGCACAGGGCTGAAGATCTGGTCTGCCCTGATAGGCTCATTCTTCAGAGCAGGGTGTCCACAGGACACACGGGTCCCTCTCTGGCCAACAGCGCTGGCCTCCCCAGAACAGCTTCCTTCTGGGAGAGGTAGGAGGGATGAGGAGGGACAAGGAGCCGAGCTCCTGGGGCTGCATACGGGGCGCCCACAGACCCCGGGGCTTAACACCACACCGATTTCTTCCTTCACGCTTCTGGAAATCAAAGTGTCAGCAGAGTTGGTCCTGTCGGAGGCTAGAGGGGAGAGTCCCTCCCAGGCCTCTCTCCCAGCGCCGGAGGGCCACCTGCGAGCCTTGGTGTCCCTCCGATCTCTGTTGTTACATGGCCTTCTCCTCTGTTTGTCCGTGCATCCTCACCTCTTCTTATAAGGACATCAGTCACACTGGATTATGGCTCACTCGAATCCGGGGTGGCCTCATCGGGAACTTCATTCTGTCCACAAAAATCCTATTTCCAAACAAGGTGGCTGAATCCGTCCATCTCGGCTGGGTGGTTTAGACAAAGGACACGTCTTTTTCTGCGGTTCCAGAGGACAGGAGTCAGAGATGAGTGTCAGCAGGCTTGGTTTCTGGTGAGACACCTTTCTCTAGCTTGTAGGGGGCTGTCCTCTAGCCGTGTCCCCACGTGGCTTTCCCACTGGGCGTGGAGCGAGCACTCTGGTGTCCTCCCTCAGCTTCAAAGGACAGGCGTCTTCAGAGATGCAGGCCCACCCTTGACGTCATTTAACCTGAATTACTTCCCTAAAGGCCCCGTCTCCAAACACAGGCACGGTGGCGGCAAGGGCCTCAATGGATGAACTTTGACGGGACACAGTTTAGTCTCTAATCTCTAACAGCCATAGTCTGAATAGACACAACTCCGGGGTGAGGGAGACACCATTGGACCCTCTGGGGGAGTGAAGAGGACTGAGGATACTGTCTCCCCGTCACCACTCCCCACTGTCCCCCAGCTGGCACCAGCTGTCCCCAGCTGTCAGCCCAACACCCAGCTCGAAACCACGGCTGAAACCAAGTCCACACTGCACTTCTCTGAGCTTCTTTACCTCTGGCTTTCCTACCCCATTTCTCCCTGAAATAGTATCTTACCCTCACCCCTGCAGACGTAACGCTTGCCCCAAGCTGAACACGGGAGTGAAGTTTGTGGGGGGCAAGGAGCACCCCCTGCAGGGCGCAGCACACGGTAGGGGTGGGGGGCGGGAGGAGCAGGGCATGCCTCTAGCCCTGCCCCTGAGCCTTGCCGGCTGTGTCACCTTGGGGTGGTTATTTACCTTTCTAAGCTTCATTTTCCCTGTCTGCAAAATGGGGTCCGTAAGATCGCCTGCCTCCTCGGGTCAGTATGGGGAGAAGTAAGGTAGTACTCAAAGCCGTGGTGTTCCATGTGATGGGGGCTGATGCTCCCCAGGACCCTGCGACTCAGCCAGGACTCAGAGACCCCAGCTAAGAACAGTCCAGAGCCAGCAGCCTGGGGAACCAGACTCCCTGCCCCCAGAGTCTGCAACCTTGCCCGGCCACCCTTCCTCTGCAGACCCCCAGGGCCCTCAGGCTCTCCCCTCCACGACCCTCCCCTGTCCCTACCCTCACACCCGCCTCCCAGGCGGGGCCAAGCACACTCCCCACCCACACAACTCAGAGACTGAGAAGTTTTGCATCCCAGTGACATCTGTATCCACCCAGGACAGAGTCGTTGGGAAACCAGGGACTCCGGCCAGTTTGGTTGAGGGAGGAATTCGGGGACCTGGAATCCTCCGTGAGGACTGTCCGCTTATTGTGGGTTTGGAGGATTCTGAGGGTTGTTGGCTCCCCTGCTCGGCACCAAAGGGAAGCTTGTGCAAAGCAGTTAGTGTTGAACCGCAACGGCAGGGCGGCTAACCTTCCTGACACCTCCGGGGTTGCTACCACTGAGCTCAGCAGGGTTGCTCCAGAAGTCTGCCTGCGGATGGCTTCAGCTGCTGTTCTGGAACCGGAAGCTGGGCCAGTCTAGCCTCCCTCTAACTACTCTCCTTCCCAGGGTGTCCATGGGCCCCCCAGGGCAGCCCTGCAGGAGGTGGGGGGTGGGCAGGGCAGGAAGCCGGCTGAGCGCCGTCGGCACCACCTGCATTTGATAGGAACGTGTCAGTTCCATCCAGACGCCTCCTGCCAACAGCTGGCCGGTGGGGGCCTCCAAGAGTCTGCGGGGGGGCTAATAAGATAGACTGTCCTGGGGATCAGACCCTTCTCTGCTACCTGCCAGCTGTGAAATCAAGGCCTGACTCTTCACCTTGACAAGACCGAGTGTTCTGGAGTGTGAAAACGTGCAGTGATGCTTTGGGCAAGGTGTGTGGGTCATGGGGCCTCTGGTCAAATTTCCCAGGGCAGGAGCCTATTACTGAGGTCATAATGAGTGCCTGGGCTTCAGCAGACACCCAGTGCCCGTGGGATAAACAAGGACTCGCAATTGAGTGAATAATAAGAGAAAGAGTAATAATAATGAAAGAGTGGGGTCGTAATACATAAATAATGAGCGAATGACCAAACACGATTTAGCAAACATTTAGGTTAGCGCTTCCTCGGGGCTAGGCATTACTCTAAGAACTTCACAATTATTCCTTCATCGAATGCTTATAACCACCTTGCAAAGCTGGTGCCAATATGATGTCCATTTGATCGATGGGGAAACTGAGGCACAGAGGGTAAAGGACTTGTTCAAGGCCCCACAGCTGAAAGGGGGCAGAGGCCAGGACCAGAAGCAGGCTGATCAGCACTCTTACCACCGGGCCCCACTGCCCAGAGCGGCTTAGGTTTGCTGCAGCTTTCCAGACCTGGGAGCAGGAGGAGGAAATGTGGATTAAGGCAGTGGGCAAGGAGGGGCCTGGGGAAAGAAGCCGGGCACACTGGGGACTGAGTCCAGTTCCAGATCGCCAGCCCGGGGGCAAGGTCCAAACTGTCCCATGTTTGTGCCCCTGGTACGTGGAATCATGGCTCCTCAAGGTTTGTCAAAGGAGCAAAAACAAATAATTGAGGTCGAAGGGGAGGCAATTGTCTAGAGAAGCCAGTGCTTTTCATGGAGTCCCAGCCTCTATGCCTGGAAAAGAGTTGGCATCACCCCTCAAGCTCCAAGACAACCTCAGAGGGAGGGGACCAGGACAGCAGGTGGTACCCTCCGTAGCTGTGGGCGTCCATCTTCCAAGCCCAGCCCAGATTTGGACTCCCTACGGTCGAGCTCTGTCCTACTTAGGAAAAAGGGTGAATTATAGACTGTTGGACGATCTTTAAAGGAACTTTTTATTTTTTTTTTTTATTTTTTTTTTAAAGATTTTATTTATTTATTTGACAGAGAGAGATCACAAGTAGGCAGAGAGGCAGAAGGAAGCAGGCTCCCTGCGGAGCAGAGAACCCGATGCGGGGCTCGATCCCAGGACCCTGAGATCATGACCTGAGCCGAAGGCAGCGGCTTAATCCACTGAGCCACCCAGGCGTCCCTAAAGGAACTTTTTAAAACCCACCCAGCAGCACAGCCGACAAAATGGAATCTGCCTCGTCAAATGTCTTGCTGAATTCTTGAGAGAACGGAAAGAGACGATTTGCAATCAGCATTGCCAGCGTGTACGAGTGCGATGCTTGAGGATGATGGAAAAATGAACACTCGTTCCTCTCATGGTACCGCCTCACCAGCCAGGCCCGACTGAGTGCTCCATCCTTTCCAGAAACGGCCTTGCTGGGTCCACCAGGCACCTTCCGGGACCAGGATCCAACACCTCGTCTCATGTCTTCCCATGCTTCATCAGAAACAACGTCTCCCTTCTCCGAACTCACGGAGTTCGCTTACGTCCCCTTTCTGTCAGCGATTTGTTGCTGTCTTGTAGGATTTGTATGAATTCCTCTCTCCTGCGTGCCCTGCACACATTATCCCTTCTAATCCCTGGACCATCTCCGGTTCTACCGATGGAGATTTGAAAGGGTAAGTCACTTATTATGGACAGTGCTAAAGCCACGGCCTGCCTAGCCTTCTTTCCCCCAAATTCCAAATGAGTAACACTTGAATCAAACAGGGTACAATTATTTGGGGGCAGGGGGAGAGCAGACCGCTTGGTTCCTGCAGGCTGGAATGTGTTTGCTTATGATTCACTCAACTCCCTTCACTTATAACGTGTCTTCTGTGGGTGTCAGATGGCATGCCAAGAATTAGAATTTCAAACTTGAGAAGACTGAGGCGCTCGGGGAGCTCCCAGCCCCTAGGGGGGCGGGGGATGGCGTGACCGTGAAACAACCATCAGGACAGGCCCACAGAGGAGTGAGTCAGGGGAGGGATCATTGCTCTCTGGGGGCATCATTAGTCCTATGTGAGCTGGGTTTTGAAGGATGACCAGGACTTTCCTGGAAGGAGTTTCCACCTGGAAGGTGGAAAAGGTCATGGCTGGGAAAGAGAGCGTGTGGAGGGGGCCGGGCCGGCGGCAGGGGTAATGGGAGATGAGTTGAGTTCCTCAGACATCATGCCCACAGAGGGGGAGGGAGCGGTGGTAGGGAAATGGACATTGGACCCATACTGAAGGATAGTAGGAATGAACTATTTACCGGGGGCCCCCAAAGCAGACAACTTTCAATTATGTTGAAATACAGTTATCAAAATATTTACAAAGCAGTAGAAAAGCCGTGTGTGTGTGTGTGTGTGTGTGTGTGTGTGTGTGTGTGTATTTTTTTTTTAACTGGTGCATTAAATAGCACTACCCAGTGGATGGCTTAATAACCATAGTCATTTTGTGACAATAACTTTGTAACAGTAATAAGTGTACATGATGTTTCAAGATTCTTGCCACAGCTGGGATGGGGTAGGAAACCATGCGTAACGGGCCTTAATGACAAAGTCAAAGACACATCTAACACTGCGGTCCTATTGACGGCATTTTAAGGGAAGGAGGTGGGAAATTTCAGGTGGAGTTTTATGAAAATAAAGAAGGAAATTTTCCCCCAGCCAAGTCCACAGACTCCTTAAATTCTATCCACAAACCTCTTGGGATCCCTGAACACCAGGTGCAAAACTCCAGCTTTGCACAATGACCCCCCCTCCTACCCTTGCCTGTGACTCTCACCAGCGGTCCTTGGAGGAGGGAGCTGGGAACAGGGGCAGTGACTCCGTCCCCTAGTGATCTGCCCCTTCCTTTCCCAGGAAACAAAGTGTGTTAAGATGGAGGAAGGTTGGTCAACCACCCCAGATTCCAGATAACTGAGAGGTAACTGTCTTACCCCATCCCGGAGTCTGAGGCTCACGCGGGTATGGCCACTACACGGGCACGTAAATGAACCTGGATACCTGCCCAAAGACCCAAGACCCAGAGCCAAACCAAGGGACAGAGAGGTGTGGGACTTTCAAGTATGCCCACAAATCCTCTGATACTCCTCCCTTCCGGAAGCGGACTTTTGTTCTCTTCCCTTTGAGTATAACATGGGCTGGGCTTGGGAGACTCACTTCTAACAGACAGAATTGGTAAAAGCGTTAATGTTCACCTGCAAGATGAGTCATAAAAGGCACTGTGGCTCCTTTCTGATTCTCCCCGGGATCCCTCACTCTGGGGAAGGCAGGATCCTTTCAGCCCCGTATGGAGCTGCACAGGCCAAGGGACCCGGGCATCCTGCCAATAACCAGAGAGCAATCGGGGCCTCCGGGCAACAGCTGTGTGAGGGGCCATCTTGGAACTGGGCCTTCCAGCCCCGGTCAAACCTTCGGATGACCGTGGCCTTGGCTGATGGCTTGCCCATAGCCTCCCCGGGGAAGCGGAGCCAGAACCCAGCCCCGCTAAGCCACCTCCAGATCCTGATGCTCCGATGCTGTGAGATAGGAAATGCGTGTTGTTTTCAGCTGCTACGTTTTGGAGTCTTTTGTTAAGTTGCAGTAGATGACGAATCCAACAAGTGTGAGAAAGAGAAATTCTGATCCTCTCCAGAGTGCTGGAGACTGAGATGCTGGGGAAGGGAGGGCAGGAATGAGCTTCCCCGAGGCAGCCCTCTTGAGGGTGCATGGCAGGCGCTCAAGGGGTATGTCAGCCGGGCCTGCTGATGGGCCCCGCACCTGTGGGGCACCCGCTGATGCGTGGTGTGACACCTCCTGGGTCAGTCCCTTGGAGAGTCACAAGCCAACTTGCAGCCCCCACAGGGGTGGGAGGCCATGATCCAGAGGAGAGTACCAGGCGCGCAGCACCTGCTCTATTAACGGTCACTCGTGGGCGCCTGGGTGGCTCAGTGGGTTAAGCCTCTGCCTTCGGCTCAGGTCATGATCTCAGGGTCCTGGGATCGAGCCCCGCATCGGACTCGCTGCTCAGTGGGGAGCCTGCTTCCTCCTCTCTCTCTGCCTGCCTCTCTGCCTACTTGTGATCTGTCTGTCAAATAAAGAAATAAAATCTTAAAAATAAATAAATAAATGGTTGTTCTTCATCCCCCCAGTCATGACGTCCCCAAGAGAAGCCCTCTCTCCTCTGACACCCAGAAGGTCCTGGCCCCCACGGGGACACCAGTGTGGGAACGAGAGACGCGAGCGCGGCTCCAGCTCCGTCCCTTCGTCCTGTCCCCCATCGTCCTTCCCCGGGGTTCGGAGGTCACCCTGAAGAGCAGCCAACACGGGAGAAGAGGTCCAGCCTCACCGCCGGCTGGGGACAGGCAAGCCGAAACTGCACCAAAGTGGGAACAACCGGGATGTCCAGCAGTGGGTGGATGGACGGACCAACAAAATGTGGCCTGTCGCGTCACGGACAAGCCCTCCGCCGCAGAAAGGAGACGATCGCCGTCCACGCGGCAACGAGGATGAACCTTGAAAACTTTGTGCTGAGCGGAGGAACTCATTTAGAAAGGGCCACATGTCATACGATTCCATTGATACGAAATGCCCAGAAAAGGCAAATCCATAGCGACAGCAGGCAGACTGCTGGTTGCCAGGGCCAGTGGGGAGGGGGCATGGGGAGCGAGGGCTGATGGGTGCGCAGGCTTATTTGGGGGTGATGACAACGTTTTGGAACTAGATGGAGGCGGGGGTCGCACGACACTGAGACTGTATGAAATCCCACAGAGTTGTTCACTTCAAAATGGCTAATTCGGGCAAAACTAAGAGACAGTGAAAAGATCAGTCGCTGGGGGTCAGGGAGGGCAGGGAGGGGGATGAGCAAGTGGGGAGCACAGAGGCTGTTCCAGGCAGTGAAAGTGTTGCCTGACACTGTGATGCCACTGTGTCATATTTGTCCAAATGCCAAGAGGAGTCGTCACGTACCGCCTGGACTCCGGGGGACGAGGTGTTCAGGCAGCTTTTGTCCAGTGTGACCCACGTGCCCTCTGATGGGGGGGGGCCTGTGCATGTGCGGGGATGCCCAGTTGTATCTTCTGCCCCATTTTGCTCCGAAAAATGAAGACTTTTTTTTTTTTTTAATGGTTAACTTTCTGTTGCGTGATTTTTACCTCCATTGAAAAAACGATGCCTGGGCACCTGGGTGGCTCAGTGGGTTAAAGCCTCTGCCTTCGGCTCGGGTCCTGATATCAGGGTCTTGGGATCGAGCCCCACATTAGGCTCTCTGCTCAGCAGGGAGCCTGCTTCCTTCTTTCTCTCTCTGCCTGCCTCTCTGCCTCCTTGTGATCTCTCTGTCAAATAAATAAATAAAACCTAAAAAAAAAAGAAAAAAAAAAAAAACGATGGGAAGATACCAGTTTTTTTTTACCACCCCGACTAGCCGGAGGGAGTGGGGTGAGGGCTGCGGCAAGGCAGTGGGCGAGCGGGTCCTGCGGCAGGGGGTCGCAGGAGGATAGATGGGAGCAGGTCCAGCAGAACGACTCCGCGATCAGAGAGCATCCGTCTCGGGCTTGGAGCCTCCGGCCCAGCGCTCCGGCAGCAGGCACGTCCCCTGTAGTCCTCCAGTGTGCACGGGGACGACACGGTACACGATATTTATTGTCGCATCACGTGCAATGGCAAAACAGTGGAAACAACGTAAACGTCCAGAGTCAAACAAACGGCAACAGCTCCTGGCAACCGGCTCGGCGAGGAGAGCGAGGTGCAGAATGACGGCTTCATACGTTTCTACACACGCGTGCAAAGAACGCACGTGCACGTGCCTGTGCACACACACACAGCAGCTCTAGAGACACATGCAAGAACTAGTAAGAGTTCTCCTCTCAGATGTCCCCAGGGAGCCCCACTTCCGGTCTTCACACCCTGTCTGGTGCCCCCCAGCCCTCCCTGCAGCGGGATCGGTCCATGTGCCTAAGAGAAGACGTTCCCTTTCTGGGAACAGAACCTCCGAGGCTATGTTGGGGGCCAAATGGGGTCCCCTCCTCACTTCACATGTTGACGTCCTGACCCCTCAGCACAGCAGAATGTGACTGTATTTGGAGAGAAGCCTTTAAAATGGTGGGTCAGGCAATATGAGGCCACACGGGCGGTCCTTACCCTCTAGAATGTGTGTCTTTACAAGAAGAGGAAATCCGGACCAGAAACGCACGGAAGGAAGGAAGACCGTGTGAAGACACGGACAAGGTCTGCACGCCAAGGAGCGAGGTCTCAGGTGGAGCCGGGCCTGCGACCCCCGGATCTCAGACCTCCAGCCTCCACAACTGTGAGGAAGGGTTATTTCTGTGGTGGCCCCTCTTCGGCGGGGCTGTCGCAGTGGGGGACAGCACGGGAACACAGGCCAACTCCAAGAGGCACTGAGGCTTCCGGCCTGCGCTCCCGGTCCCAGAACACTGGGTGTGGGGGAGGCCTCCCAGCCTTCCAGAGAAGCTCCCTCCTGCCAGCAGCCTCGGGACCGAGCCACCTCGGAGTGCCTTTGACCGCCCCAGCTGACTGCCTGACTGCGACTTCCAGAGAGACCCTGAGCCCCAACCACCCCACTTAGCTCCTCCCAAACGTCGGACCTGCCCAAACTGTGAGATGATAAAGATCCGCTGTTGGGAGCTGCCACGTGTGGGGCTAACTTGTCACCCAGCAGCAGGTCACCATCGTGGTGGCTGTCCACTCTGGTACCGAGGAAAGGCTGAGTCACGGCTCCCAAAGTATGCAGCTCCTAATCCCTGGGTCTAGTGAACATAACTTTCTACAGCAAAAGGGATTGGGCCAATGGATGAAGTTAATAATCCATTATTTTTTATTTTATTTATTGTATTTGAGAGAGAGAACACAAGCAGGGAATGGGGGAGAGGGAGAAGCAGACTCCCCACTAATCAGGGAGCCCGACACGGGACTCGATCCCAGACTCCGGGATCACGACCTGAGCCGAAGGCAGATGCTGAACAACCGAGCCACCCAGACGCCCCACGGTTAATGATCTTGAGATGGGCAGATTATCCGGGATTTTCTGGATGGGCCTTAAATACAATCACGAGAGCCCTCCTGAGACGGAGGCAGAAGGAGATTCGACCACAGGGGAAAGACAAGGTGTGGGGAACCTCGGCAGAGACAGAGGTGAGAAGAGGCCGCTCTGCTGCTTTGAGGACAGGAGAAGGGCCACAAGGGATGCAGTTCTAGAAGCCGCAAAAGCCGACTCTCTTGTGGGACTACAGCCCTGCGGACTGCTCGGTTCCAGCTCAGTGGGACTGGTTCTGGATCCCCGACCTCCCGATGAAGACATGAAATGTGCATGGCTTTAAACCCCCAGGCTCGTGTCATATTTTTCCCCGCAGCCTTAGGAAGCCATCCTGGGACCTTCTGAGATTTGTCATGAGTATACGCGTCTGACCAGGTCAGTCTTGGCTGTGCACCCTCAGATCCATTCCTCACCTTCTGGGCGCTGGGCTCTGGGGGGTCTGAGCCCCCACTGGCTTTGCCAGGGCTCCCCTATCCGTAGGCTTCCCACTGGTTTCAGGCCACTGGTGGCCAGGGGGAGGGTGGGAGTATGGGAGAGCCTCCCCTGACCCTCTTCCTCCAGCCACCCCCACCTGGAGAGGCTCTAATTCTCCACGTGGCCCCACCACTGACCCTGGTCCTGAGGTCCTGGGAGCTCCATGTCTGTCCTCCGTCCCTCCAGCCCCGAGTGTGGTAGCCGTGTCCTCTAGGTCACCTCACCGTCTGCTTTGGATCCTCAAGTCTTCCACCATCCCTGCAACTGTTAACACCAGTGACACCTGTTCCGGCCCCCCGGGGGGAGCCCCCAGCCGGAGGACCCGCCACGGGGAGCAGCGGCCCCAGGGGTCAGCACCGTTTGCAGGTGTCGGACTCGCCAAGACGCACGCAACTCTCGCAGGCATGGCGTGGAGCTGGGCGTCAGTCACGCAGAGAACCGGCCGCGCAAGACCAGCCTCGGCAGTGAGCATCGGCCCCCGGTCCCCGTGGCTACAGGTCTGGCCCGCCATCGGCACATACCCCTCTCTTGTGAAGGACCGGTCGCCTCTCCGTCCCAGCCAACAGCCGACACAGCAGGGGGGTCGCACAGTCGAGGGCCACACACACACAACCGAGGAGCGCATTCAAGCCCCGAACAGGGAAAGATCCCCAAACGCAGAGAGCCGCCCGCCCAGGTCCTGGGAACTCTGTTCCCCTGTGAGGACACACGCGGGCCCAAGGCCTGCTTCTCTGCGACGGAGCAGGGGTGGAAAGCAGGCACATCGTGACCAGCGCTCCTTCCAACTTCCACACCTGCGTGTTTTCCATCTCCCTGCCGGGCCCTCATCGATACTCAAATAATAGAACAAGCAGAAGAAAAAGGTCACAGAAGTGAAACAATGATGAGTATTCGGTCCACAGAAGCGCTTCTGTGGCATTCCCAGGAGGGGGCCACCTGTGGGCGCCCTTCTGTACCTCCACGCTGGGCTCTCACCACCCCACCCTACACACCCCATCCCCCTCATGGCCCCCAGCTGCCTGCATCATCTCTAGGGGCCATTCTAGCAGCGGCCCCCGATTACTGCCTCATAAGGGCCCAGTAGGGTGTGGAAGGGGGCGCCCGCGAGAGCCACAGAGATGTGGAAAATAGACAAGGGCAGTTAAAGTCGTGTCTGCACATTCCCGTGTGGCCTGCTGGGGACATGGGGCCCGGCCCAGGCGCTCCCCCACTGGAGCTGGCCCCCACCCGGGCAGCCCCAGCCCCACTCGCTATGGCCTGAGGTGGGGGGGGGGGTCTTTGTGCTCCATGAAGCCGGGGCTGGTCACCCACTTTCAGAGCAGGAGTGATGTTCCCTTGCCTGCCCGGGCTTGTGTTTTTAGTGTCTGACACAGGAACATTGCTAGGTGACCATATTTCTCAAAGCTCACACTGAGACAGATGGTCTGCCCAGAGATGTTTTCCTGATTTAGCCACTTACTTATATAAAAAGCCTTACGAAAAAGCGTGCACGCCAATTTGCATTCAACTGTCCATTTAATGAGTCACCTTTCAGGAGCAGGACGGAGCCTCCACCCCTGGGGGAGACTGTCTGGCCTGGGCGGGGGACCAGGGAGGTGTGGAGAGCAGGAGGGGGTCTTCGGAGAGGGGCGATGCCAGGACTGGGGTCCCCAGGTCCCGGCACGATTTGCAAGGTGCACAGAGCGGCTTAGTCCGGGCCTGGCAGTGGTAAGTACTTGGTAGAGACCTGGGGAAATCTCTGCGCCTCCTCAGCGGTCCTTTGACCCAAAGTAGGACCCTGCCCCCCAGGAAACCTGGTAGAGAGTGGCAGAGAGCCCACTGGCAGCTCAGAGGGACTCCCAGTCCCGGGGTCCCTGCTAGGCCGGGAGAAGGGCCAGTCGGGTCCCTAGGGCCCTCCCTGTCCGGAATTCCAGATCCCATTTCCAAGTGCTCAGTGAGGCCTCTGCTCAGTGTTGCAGACATTAGCCCCGTGTGCTCGTGGGGCCCCGTGGACGAGGGCATCATTAACAGCTCACTTTACAAAAGGCACAGAGAAGCCAGTGACTTGCCAGAGGACACACAGCCAGTAGGCGGCGGTGGTGGTGGCGGTGGGACTCAAACCCAGGCCCCTCCCCCTGCTGTAGGGCACCTGTTGCGCACATCTTCTGCTTCCTCTCTGTCTGGACTCGCAGGTTCAAGGACTGCGGGAAGGGTACTCTTCCTGACTCCCTTTCCCCTCCCATGCCTTAGCCACTGCACAGGAAATCCGTGGCTCCCCCTTCAAAACACACTCAGAGGGGGACCAGCCCTCCCCCCATGCCCCCCAGCTCCCATCACTGCCCCACCCGGCCGTCACTATCATGGGTCCTGGATGCCACCTCGTGACAGCCCTTACGGTGCATTCTCAGCACAGAGGACAGGCGCTTTCTCACACACAGCAGCCAAACTCTCTATGGGCTCCCATTTCACCCAGTAAATGAGCTTCTGGAGGCTTCCAAGCTCTTCACAATCACCCCCCGTCACCTCTGTGCTCATCTCCTCCCTCACTCTGCTTCAGCCACACTGATCTCCTTCTTCTTCTTCAAACACACCGGCCATACTCCTGCCTCAGGGCCTTTGCACTGGCTCATTCTTCTGCCTGGAACGCTCCTGCCCACATGGCTAACATCCTCATCGCCTTTGTGCCTTGGGATCGAGTGTCACCATCTCAGGGAAGCCTGCTCTGACACCCTGTTTCAGGGTGTGTCCTTTCCATCCTCCCCAACCCCCTAATCCTCTCCACCCTGCTTTGCCACACCGCGTAGCACCTTGTAATGTTCTGTTTCGTTTACTGGCTGTTCTGCTTGCTTGAGGTTTGTCCCCTACAGCCGCAGAGCAAGCTACACGTATCTTTGTTTCGTTCACAGCACCACCCCCATACCTGGAGAATGCTTAGCACATAGTATATACTCAGTAAACACTGGTTTGATGAATGAATTGAATTGTCCCTAGTATCCAGCAAGCCTCACGGCGACCATCATCTCCTTTTGCAGTTGAAGTTTGGCACCCAGCCCAGTGACACACAGCTAAGAGGAGCAGAGCAGGGACTGGACCCAGGTTTCACCCCTTCGGTGGGCAGACAGATCCCCTCCACCTCCCCTTGTACCCACATTCTTTGTGACAAGGCGGGAGTCTATCGCCTTCCCCACCCTTTGAATCGGGGGGGCTGCCTGACTTGCTTCAGCCCCAAGGTTGGGGCCAAGTTAATGTCAGCTCCGAGCCTCGGCCTCTGCTCTCTCCTGAGCACAAGCCCGGGCCAGCCCTGGGAGAGCACGGCGGTGATGCGGAGACCGGTCACGGCTGTCCTTGACCCGTCAGCCCCCAGGCACCTGCCAACCGACAGCAGGTGCACACAGGTCCAGCTGCCGTCAGCCAAGCCCAGCCCCTGGCAGCAGAGACATCCCACCAAACGCAGATTCCTTGGGAACCAAGGTAAGCGCTCCGCGTGGAGTGCCACGGAGGGCGGGGTGTCGCTCCGGCTTCCTGCAGCAGGAGCTGGTGGACACATTTGGATTCCAATCAGAACCTGCATTGGGTGAGTCAGCCCATCTAGGAGGCCCATGGGGCGCTTTCTGGTGGGTTTGGAGCTGATAAAGGACCCTGGGGGCAGAGGGCCCGCTGCCAGCCTTCTCATCCCCCCACCGCTGACGTCTGTGATGAGGCAGAGGGCGGCTTACTGTGACTGGGGAGTTACCCCGGTTACAACTCCAGGGAGCTCTGAGCCCCAGGCTTCTCTTCAGGGTGGGAGTGGAAGGGGGGGGGCTGGAATTGCCCCTCTGAGGCACAGCTCCTGCCCACCGTGCGTCTCAGAGAAAGCTTTGTGTCCACCTTTCTTTTCTTGAGGCTTGGCCGGGTGAAGAGCAGACTCGTAGGGGTGGGATGGGGAGGAGTGTGTTTCTCTCCCTCCATTGGTTCCCTCGAAAGCAGGACACGAGCCCAGGATGTAGATGTGTGTCGTTTATCCGGGGAGACCCCAAGAGGCAGGAGCACAAGGCAAAGCAGCGAGGATGTGTCAGGGACTCCGACTCAAGCCTGCTGGGGCCCCAGGAGCAACGTGGACTATGCCCCAGACTCATTGACCACTGGGCAGGAGGCTGCGACTCCCGTCGGGGGCCAGAAGCCGTCTCTGGGGGTGTGGGCCCCTCCGTATTTCAGGGCTGCTCTGGGCGTGAGCTGGTGGAGGAGTTGGGTCCAGGTAGCCCCAGCCGTCCACGAGGACTTGGCCCCACAGTCTCACTCTCCCCTACAAAACTGAGCTCCGGGTCACCTCCTCCATGAAGCCACCCTGATCTTCGAGGCAGCAGTCATTGCTCCCTCTGCTCCCTGCGGCCCTTGTACAGGCCTCCCGGCGACAAAGCCCACATAGCGGGAGCTCACTTGGTACCAAGCACAGTGCTCAGCAGTCCCCTTGCGTGACCCATTTAATGCCATGACACCCTAATGTGTGTACAGGGGTATTGCCCCTTTGTAGTCAAGGGGATCTCAGGTTCAAGGTCTCATGGCTACAAAGGGCAGGAGGCCGGCTTCAAACCGACCCTTAGCCAGGCCACAGAGCCACAGTCCTCAAGGGGCGGCACCGACCCCGCGGCTGGGGGTCTGTCTCCTCCTCTGGACCGCAGGCTGCCGGTTCATGTGTGGGGCGCCCAGCGCACGTGGCGCGCACCCCCGCGGGAGGTGGGCGCACACGCCAGCAGATGGAACGCACAGCTCTACTGCATTCCAAACTCACACTCCCACGGCGGCCAGTGGCAAAAATAGCCAGCTCATTTGAATGGAGTGACAGGAGGAAGGAACAAGAACCCAACTTCAGACAAATGGACATTTTCAAAAGAGGAAGGGCAGCGGCCCGGCCCCCGGCAGAACACAGCTCCGGCCCTGCAATTTAGCACGATTAACTGAAGCCGCAGCCCCAGTCGATATAATAGCGGGAACGTTATCAGTTTTGCCACAAACCATTATTCATTATCTCTGCGTTTCAGCGGCTCACCCCGGCGGGCTGGAGCGCCGCTGCCTCTCCCGCAGTCAGCTGTATTTTAATCAGCTACATTACGGGAAAATGTCCTTAGAGGAAGCGGGGCCATCGCTCGCGTGTCAGCTGCTCGCGGATCAGGATGGGGATGTTCCAAGGTGCCGTAATGTGGTATGACATGGTGCAAGTTCATTTAGAGAGAAATTAAACATCATTTGGAGGCGAGTGAGGGAGATGAGCCGGGGACTGGCTTGGTTTCAGACAATATTTAAATGGCCCTGGGGTATTGATTCTGGAGGCAGTCTTTGCAAGGGCTGCTGTGGGGGGGTCTATCAGCGTTTGTCCAGAATTCCCAGGCTCAGCCTAGGCGTGGACAAAGAACACTGAGAAAGCAAGACAGAGCCCCAGGTTACAAGGGTTGACGGAGGGGCGCTGGGGGTTGAGCAGGGGAGGGAAGGAAGCATCTGGTCCAGGCGCATTCCTGGAGCTGACTCCATGGGCCAAGCAAGGTGCTGGGGCCGCCAAGATGGAGCCAGACTCTCCCTGACCTTGAGGGAAAGAGTGATAAGGGCCAAAAGTGCCTAATCAAACTGACCAGAGCAGGAAGGGAGAGATTCTGACCGTTTCCTATGCACCCCACGGTGACGAAGGGAACCCCACAATAAACAGTGCGAGATGGCCAAGCACAGGACGCCTGACACTGGACAGATGCACGGTCTGGGCTGGGGAAGGGCCTTGCCCACTATGGAGGGCCTCACGGGGGCCCACACTCAGGAGCAGTGAAGAACCAGGGGCCATGGGCGGCTGGTTTTATAGTAACAAGAGGGTGAGGTGGCCCCAGGCTCCCGGGGAGGATATAACTGGCTTGTTTGCGTGGTTCTGCAGGCAGCAGGGACAGGGAACCCATGAGGCTGAGGACCGGGGGAAGTGCGGCTGGCGGGGCTGGTTGCGGAGCTCCTGGGGGAGGGGGAACCTGGTTCGAGGAACCCAAACTCAGGCCGTTGTGGTCTTGTGAGGCTCGAAGATACCAAGGCAGCACCTAATACACACCTTACTGTTGGGTCTTACATCGCAGGAGGTGCAGGTGAGGAGGGAGGGTGGCCTTTGAGTGGTGAGACACGGAAGGCTTCCTGGAGTAGGTGGCACTGAAGGTTGCCTTGAATGAGGAGGCGCATTCCAGCACATGGAGAGGAGAGAAAGGGCACACAGAGCTGTGAGTAAAGCTCCGGAGGGAGGAGGAGGGAGGAGGAGGCTCCGGAGGGAGGAGGCGGCACAGCCCGGAGGAGGCCTCCAGAGCCGTGAGAGAGAAACGTCCGTCGTTGGAGCCGGCAGGCTGCGGACGCTGGCGTAGCAGCCCGTGTGGGCCAGGGCAGGCCCCCGCCGCCCACGCGGACAGACCGGGCTCCTTGCCCGGCCCCCGAGGTCCCAGCCGGGACATCTTCCCCGTCTCCGCAGTGCCTTCTCCTTTGACCCCGTGGCGCGAGCCGCGCTCCGGCGAACTGTCCAGTTGCTTGCAGACGTCCCTCCGATGCTGTGGGAGACGCGTGTACCGGCCCCAGCTCATCACCTGTCCCCGAATCCGCCCTTTCTAAGACGTGCCTCGGCGGTTCTTCCCGCCAAAGTTAAGATGTATTTCCGGGCTCTCGGCCTCAGGCTGGCCATGTGACTTGCTTTGGCCAATGGGAAGCTGTTTGGCCATGTGACTTGCTTTGGCCAATGGGAAGTGTTGGGGGCATGTGACTCGCTTTGGCCAATGGGAAGCAAGCAGGCGAGACACAGGCCCGTGTGCCGAGAGCCATGCTCTTGCGTTTCTGCCATCTCCAGGGAAGGGCTTCCTGGGGGTGGCTGCTGTGCGGGGGGCCCCGGATGAATGTCCGTGGAATCCAGTGCCCTCACTCCAGCCCCCCGCACAGACCCCAGCGCGAATAAATGATTCTTGCTCGCAGCCTCTGCAGTCGGCACCGCGGGCTGATGCGGACGGACGCGTTGTGTCCTGCAGGCCCCGGCGGACTCGCTGCCGCCGCTCGCTTCGTCGTTACCCCGACGCCCTCCTGCTCTCTTGTTGGCCTAAATGTATTTCAGGATTTAGCTCGTGTTACGTTCTGCTGGGAGCCTCCTCCACCATTCTCAGGGGCGATGCCGCGTTCGTCTCTGATCCTCCACGTGCAGGCAAACCACCGTGGCCGGAAAGAGGCGGGGAGGGGATCCGTGGCTCCTCTGGGTGCTCGGACGGAGGCTGTTCCCCTCACTTTTTCCCGGGAAGGAGGCAAGAGAACGTCTCCCACTCTCGAGGTTCCGCCGTGCGAGCTAGCCAGGGGCTCTCTGGGCCCACCTGCTGTTTGCCCCAACCCAGGAATCTGTCGGAGGCAGATGGGTCTGCCGGTCCGGTTCTCCTTGTCAGTGCCCAGCCGGGCTGCCGTGTAGTTGCTAGGTGAATAAGACAGAATTACACGCTATTCCGTGTTCTGGAATTTAAACAGCTGCCAACACCTCCCAGGAAATACTGTGTTTAGTTAACTATCCAGCCTGTGTTTTAATTCCAGTCTCCTTGCTCTTCCCAGCCTTTATTACACGCCAGAGATTTCTGTGCAAACACCACTGCGTCTTTGATACATCTTTGGCAGACTTGACAATCCCTTTGCCTTCTTTGCCTGGTGTTGATGGAGGCCTTACTTCTCCCTGCCCCCCTCAAGGGTCTATAAATAGATGCACACATACGCGTGCGCACGCACGCACACACAGGAGAACTTTTAATGCTGCAAGACTGCTCAGCTCAAAAAAGCTGCAGGCACATTTTCCTAGCCTCCAAGTTTCCCTGGGCAGTCAGCAGCTGCTGGACTCTCATGTTAGTTACCTGCTTCTACCTCCAGGGACCCATGGAGGGCAAGAGGTCCAGAGACAGACCCTGCCTAAGCCATTGCTAACTGGAATGTACCCTGTTGATTCCCCCCTCCCATCACTGTCTTTCTCAGGACTGTCCTAGCTATAATACAGACCACCTTTCAGGTAAATTAAATTACTGTTCAGCAAGTATTCACTGTGTGCACTGTGGGCAGAGCATACTTTCCTGCCTCACTGTTACTGAGCTTGACCTTGGGACTTGCTCTGACCAATGAAATGTTAGCAGACACGATATGAGCAAAGGGTAGAAGTAAACTGATGAGCATAGTCTTGCCCTTTAGGTCATCTGCCTTCTCTTATGACTAGGATGTGCCCTGAGTAACTCCAGGTCCGGTGAGGACAGAAACGCACAGAGCAGGTCTAGACCCCACTCAAATCCTGGAGCCAAGTCCAGCTGAGCCCAAACAAGTTCAGCCAAATCCCCCACTGACCTACAGAAAAATGGGGGGAAATAAATGCTTATTGTTGTAAGCCTTTGAGTTTTGCAATTGGTTGTTAGACAAGAATAGTCGGCTAATTCAAGGGGGCAGGCTTCCTCTCCTTCCACATTCTCCCCAGCTGTTCTTTTGAATATGAAATCGGCAGCAGTTGGCATTGCTGATCATCCCCAAAGAAGAGCATAAACTTGCAGTAGCTTTGCCAAGAGTGAGGGTCCCATTACATGGTGTCAGGCCCATTATCTTACCAAGCTTCCCAGAAAACAGCTACCTCTTATTGCTTATCAATATGGCTACAAGCAGAGCAAACCTAGTTCAACTGCTCAAGTCATTGGTCAATGCCAGGCTCCAGGCTGGGGCTTTGGCCTCCGTTAACATCGTGTGCTAACCAGCTGAGTTAGCCGGCTCTAACAGGGTCCATCCCAGCACTCAGAGAATGTGCAGCGTTGAGGCTGACCTTCAGAAACCTGGACTCCCTGAGGCTCTGTCCAGCAGTGGAGGTGCTGAATCCACGGCGGTCCCTTCTGGCGGGTCTTGGAGAGCAGAGCTCAAGGGTGGAGTGCTCACGGACATCACTGACTTTTCTGACATTAGGCTCTCCACCCTCTGCCCTAAACACTCCCTACTTTCTTGCCAGTCTCTCCACCTGAATGCAACCCTCCTCTTCCATGTCTCTTGCTCACCCCCTGTCATGGCCCTGATCAATTACCCAGGAAAAAAGTTTGTTCATCCAGAGAGTCAAATCTCCAAATCACCCAGATAATCAATATTCAACTGCTGTGCTGCCGAGCGGGGGATCGATTTGCTGCCAGCTATTGCTAGGCAACTGGAAGCCTTCACACCATCCTCATGCAGGGAAGGGAGCTGTCAAAAGTGGGGCAGCACATGGGGCTGGCTCTTAAGGATCAGCAGCACGTGAACCCAGAGAATCACATCACAGGGTGAGGAGGGACTCACTACTCTCAAGACTTTAGTGATGTCTCACTTGATACCCTGGCTTCAGCAAACCGCTTGCTTAAAAATCCCTTTTATTGTAGAAAATTTCAAATATCCACCCACAGAGACACTACGGTGGATACCCATGGACCTGTCACCCAGCTTCAATAATGATCAACCCTTGGTGAATTTACTTTCATCCTATCCCCCACTGACCGCTCTCCCATGAGATTCTATTTAAGTAAATCCTCAACTTCATCCATGGGTACCTCAGGAGGCATCTCTGAAAGGCAAGGACTCCTAAAACCAAAGACGAAAACCACGGCCTCATGACAACACCTCTGAGAAATAACCTTCATTTCTTCACGACATCAAACATCCAGTGTTCAAATGTCTCCAAGTGTCTTAATATTTTTTTCGCAGCTTTATTGTAATCAGGATCCAAATAAGTTCTGAACATTGTAATTGGTTGGTATGGTTCTTCAGTTTCTTGTAATCTACCCTTTTGGTTTATTAGCTGAAAAAAAGGATCGTCTGCCCTGTGGAGATTCCCACGAGCCGAATCTTACACCCCGTCCGTGCTGTGGTTTGCCAGCTTCCCCCCATCCCCCATGTTTCCTGTAGATTAGTGGTTAGATCAAGCAGCTTGGTCAGACTCAGCTTTGACGTGTTGGTAAGACTACTTTATAAGTAGCCTTTATCAGTACTCTATAATGTGTGGTTCTCTCTCCTTTTTGTGAGGCTGGCAGGCACTGATTGCTTATTAAGGACTGACAACCCACGGAGCGGAGGGAGAGATGTGCACACATATATTTGACAAGGGAGTCGTGTCCGGAATATATCAAGAGCCCTTACAAATCATTAAGGAAACAGTAGACAGCCCCCTCCTTTTAAGTAAAAGGCTCCTTATTCCTTTCTCCTAGAGCTGAATCTGAATCTGAAAGCCAAAGAACAAAAAAGGCTTGGGCAGAGAGAGGGAGTATGGCAGGTTGTGGGACGTGAGGACAACCCATTCTCCTCCCTTCATCCGTGGAAATGAACATCTTGTGTGTTTACGGGAGGAGTAGAGGGGCTACTTTGTAGAAACCGATCCATTTACCAAGCCCAACTAACCAGGATTCGTCTGAGTTACTGAAAGATCAAGAAAAATCAATGTTAATAATTAATCTCACAGATTCTCCTGTTGCAGTCAGCAGTAAGAGAAAGCCACACAGTCCCGGAATTTAGTGTATCCGCAGAGACCACTCTGGGACAAAATACATAAACACAAGTAAATTACTTCAAAGCTTTTCTTTTTTTTTTAATTAACTGGAGTAATTTTGTAATAATCCCCACAGCTTGTGTCTTAAAATGGAAATCAGTTAAGGATCGAATCTGTCTTCTGATATTGTTTCCCTAGTTCTGGGGCTTAACCACGAGAGCGCAGCCCCACAGGGTGGTGGTGACTTGAGGCTTTAATAAAACACACAGAACTTTCAGACTTCACTCCAGCTCGGCAGATGGTAACAAGTGTCAGTAGCATTTAATTAGCCCCTGCATTAGCTCATGATTTAACGAGCTCTGTCTAGCTGCGTACCTGTGATGTGTGGATCTGCAGAGACGTAAGCCTGTGAAAGACTATAAAAAGCTTTTTAAGAATGATGGATTTGAGTGTTTCAAATTCCCAGACTGCCATGAAAGGCAAAGGCCAGCCCCCCCCCCACCTCTGTTCCTCTTCTCTGTGCACACACAACAAAGTGAACCTCCAAAGGTGATGAATTCTACAGTCTCCAGTTCCATGGGGGATCGCGGGCTGTGCACACAGCTTCATAGCACCACCGAGCCCGTGGGACCTTGCCCTATAATCCCTTGTGTTTATGTGCCTTGGAAAGGCTTTTCAAAGCCAATTCACTCACACTATCATGTGTGAGCCTCACAAAATCTTGTTAAGTCAAAAAAGTATTACCCCATTCGACGGGGAGGAAACCGGGGTCCAAAGTCTGAGGTCAAGAGTGAGGGAGTGAAAATGCCAACAGAGAACCCACCTGCTTCTGTGCTGAGCTGGGTCCAGGCTCCAGCCAGCATGGCACCAGGGGAAGGTCCTAAAGACAAAGACAGTACCCTTCGTCTGGGAATTCTGGCAGCTCAGCAGTGCCTGACACTTAGCCATTAATTCGGGGATGGTGAGTTCAACAATTTGCAAGGACTACCCCAGGATATCGTTGTCTTGATGACCAGGAAGTGGAACCCAAATCCTTCTGTTTTGCGGCAGGCTTCAGTCCTCTGTGGACCAGGAGATGAATGGATTTACACACCTTTTGTGTGTTTGTGTTTCTCTCCGGGGAGAAACGGTGTCTTCCACTCTCAATAACCACCAGCCCCCCATCATGCTCTGCTCATAGGGGTGAGATGTTCTGCGTGTGATCTCTGAGCGTCCTCAGATCCCAGGCTGACCTCTCCACTACAGTGGGTAAAGGATCCAAGGAACCAACCCAAGACTCCTCTGCAGGCACCCCCCAGCCCTGACTCCTCCCACTTTGCCAGCAGAGCATTTTCCACCTGGGCTGGAAGGCTGTAGTCTATCACCCCCTGGGTTTGCAAGGTCTGGTGCACTGGCAGGGACTACAGCAGAAGAAATGGTTTGGAAAGAAATGCCAGTGGCGGCTGTGGAGGCAGAACAAGCGGTAGAGAGGTAACACCAGCTCCCCGTGGCTCCTCCAGGCAAGGCAAATTTTACATCTGAAAGCTCTGTGGATCACAAGACACCCACACTCAACCTCTGCCCTCTAATTCCTGGGGGTCTCAAGAAGAGGAGGGTGATAACCACCTTAGAGCGAAGTTCCTCTGTCTGCCTTCACATTTGAATCACCTGGCTGCTTTTGCCCCAAAGCAAGTCAGTCACTCTCCAGGGTGAGTTTCCAGCAGGCATCAGTGTTTCTAACGTCCCCTTATGGGGGGGATTTGAATGTCCAGCCAGAGCTGAGACTCACTCCCTTAAGGGAACCTTTGATATAAGGGTTTCTTAACTCTGACTGCATTTGGAACTCTCTGGGAGCTTGCTTGCTTTTTCTTTCTTTCTTTCTCTTTCTTTCTTTCTTTCTTTCTTTCTTTCTTTCTTTCTTTCTTCCTTTCTTTCTTCCTTTCTTCCAAAGATTTTATTTATTTGACAGACAGAGATCACAAGTAGGCAGAGAGGCAGGCAGGAAGAGAGGGGGGAAAGAGGCTCCCCGCCAAGAAGAGAGCCCGATGTAGGGCACGATCCCAGGACCCTGAGATCATGACCTGGGCTGAAGGCAGAGGCTTAATCCACGGAGCCACCCAGGCACCCTCTTTCTTTTTTTTTTTTTTTTTAAGTAGGCTTCGCACCCAGCATGGAGCCCAGCATGGGGCTTAAACTCACGACCCTGAGGTCAAGACCTGAGCTGAGATCAAGAGTCAGATATTTAACCAACTGAGTCACCCAGGTGTCCTGGAACTCTCTGGGAGCTTTAAATAACACTGATGTCAGGATCCTGCTCCAGAAACTCTGACTTAATGGGGCTGGGGCACAGCCTAGGCAGCAGCATTTTTCAGACTCCCCAGGTAAGCCTAATGCTCAGCGGTGACTGTGCTGCCGCTCTAAATACTTTTATCCTTGTGTTTAAAAATGAGTTCCTAGAAACTCTGGGTCCCGCTGGCTTTAAGAAAGTCACTCTTTTTTTTTTAAGATTTTATTTATTTATTTGACAGAGAGAGTATACAAGAAGGGGGAGTGCCAGGTAGAGACAGAGGGAGAAGCAGGCTCCCCACTGAGCAGGGAGCCTGACACAGGGATCGATCCCAGGACCCCAGGATCACGACCTGAGCTGAAGGCAACCACTTAACTGACTGAGCCACCCAGGCGCCCTGAAAGTCACTCAATTCTGCATAGACTCTGCCCACAGGTAAAATTGACCTTGAAAATCCCAGTAACTTGGCAAATTAACTGATAGAGTGGACCCCTGGGAATGACTTGATTTCTTTAAGAGTAATAATAATCCCAAACTCTGTGTCATGTTTAAACATCATATAAACCCCTTTGTATATGTTCTTATTTGACCATGGAGAAGTATGAATTTTTGAATTTCTATTTCCCCATCTGTAAAATGGAGTTGAGTGACTTATTCATGATTGCTGGGTATACAAGCCTCTGACCCTGAGCTCAAGGCCTTGCCACCTGAACTGCCTTATGACACACGGTAAATACAGGCCTAGGAAGGGAAGTAGGCTGTGGAGGGGTGGGAGGTATTCTTTTCTGCAGAAAAAAAGTCAGGCTATAGGGAAAATCCTGTGGCCACTGAGTATGTAAGGCCCATCCAAAGCTGGACCTCCAGGTTGGTGTCCAAGGCAGGAGCTCACTCCATATGATCTTATAGAGGATATAAATCATGGGATAGGTTAACACTTGAGTTGTCTGGTTGGGAGGACAGGAATTTATCTGCAAGGCCAGATCAGCTGGGGTGAATCCTGGGCAGATGCAGGAGGCAGACTCTTCCGGAGGCTAAGGACCCATAGCTTGTCCTCCTCTTGTGACACCTGGAACTCACCTGACTCTGGCCGGACATTTGGTTCTAAGTGACTTTGTCTCTTTGGATTATGGAAGGAGTTGGTGGGAGGACTGAGCAGAGTAAGACATTCTATATAGAAGGATTTCAGAGTCACTAGGACACTTACCCCCACTTACCCCTTCTATGAAAGCTTCAGAGGATGTGCTCCAGCAAAACGAAGACATAAATCAAGTTAGACAAAAACTTGGGATCCAAGTAACAGGAAACTCAGCACAGGAAAATGTTGAAGTCTCAGAATGATGGAGAGGGGTACAGTGGTGGAAGGGATGGATCCAGACCAGAGCAAAAAGAGAAGTCTCCAAGAAAAGAATGGAATAGATATATTACCTAATGCCTGTGAACATTCAGAAGATATTATTGATAACCATCTGAGACTTTTTCAAAGCATGTGTGAAAATATTATCCAAGAGAAATTGAAAACTATACAAATAAAAAAACTGAGGCAATGATTAACACCAGGAAAAACAAAAGGCTGTAGAAGAAAGAAAACAGCAATATTTAGATAGGCATAATAATACAAACACTGACTATTTAACTAAAAAAAAAAAGCAATATAACCATATTGGGAAAGTTTGGGAAAGAATACGTGATGGAAATTGGAGTATTAAAGAGCTAAATCCTCACCTACCAGAATAGGAAATAAACAGACAATATCTAAACTTAATAAATCAAGAAAATAACAATGTAAGCATAGCATTTAGAATCATGGAGACACAATGCAGAAATGAAAGATGAAAACACTGTAACTGGCTGTCCCAGAACCGAGGGTTGGGGCTGCAATTTTTGTTATTATTTGATCTTTTCAACTACAGCACAGTAACATTCACATTGGATTTCACTTAAAAGTAAAGCGGAAAAGAGAACATTTTCTAAGACCACCAAGAACAGACAAGTAGGTGTTTAGTCTACTCCACCAGGGACCGCAACCCTGGCCCTGGTTAACCACATTAACCCATTCGTGGGGTGGAGAGGGAGTTAGCGCGTGCTTGACTATGCTAAGGATGCCTCCCAGGCATTCTCCTTCCTCCCTTGTTCACGCTCTGATGCCAGCCCCAATCAATTACCCAACATCTGTGAACATTTGGAAAGTATTATTGATGGGCACTTAAAACCTCTTCAAAGCATTAGGAAAAAAAAAGCAGACGATACATTGAAAACTGCGCAAGTAGAAAACTCCCTCAGTTGTGCCGTGATGTCAGCCACGTCAAGACCAAGCTTATCCAAAAGGCAGAGGCAGAAGCTAAATTCCGGCCTCCTCCACGTCCCCACATACCCTGTCAGCTGAACAGAAGAAGCAGCCTTGCAGCCAGAGCTGCAGCCTGCCTCCCTGTCTTGCCAGGACTGTTGGTTTAAACCGTCACTTTGAGTACTACCTGCTGTTCCTGAAAAGGAGCCAGGCAGGCAGTCCAGGGGCCCAGGGACCCAAGCATGATCCCATCCAGCTGCTCAAGGCCGTGTCAGGATCCCTGATGAGGAGCCTCTCCCCAGGGCTACTCCCCAGGCCATGCAAATGAAGAACAAAGAGCCAGAGGAGATCCTGGGTGTGGGCCAGCTGAGACCCTGGGTCAGCCTTGGCCACATGGCACTGTCCTCTGGTCACCTGTCGGAGGCAGCACAGTCAGCGGTGGGGGGTCGAGCCTTTGTAGCCAGACAGACATGGGTTTAAAGACAGACTCCACCATCCACTGGTCTGTGTCTGTGGACCAAGGACTGGCCTCTCCAGCCTCTGTTTTCCTCATCCACAAAACGGGAAAAACACTTGACTCTGAGGGCAAAACTGGGAATTAGGTGCACTTCTTCCTGCAAAAACAAACAAACAAAACAAAGCTCCTGCCGCAGCCACGCGCTATAAAAGCTCTGATTATTATGGTTAGTGAACATCCCCTACTCTTCTTGAATTCCTTGGAGAAATGTCTACACCGCCCCCCCCCCCCCCGCCCTCCTTCTTCCAGCCCCACCTTCAGCGCACTCGGGTCCCATCAGGACCCTTCGTCCACCGCTCTGCTTCCCCGGGGCTCCCTGCCCTTTGCTCAGGCCAGACTCCCAGGGACATTCTCCTCTCTCGGCGCTGCCCCACCTCATTCAGAACCGCCACCTGCTGTCGTCACCACAAAGGCCCCTCAAGGCATCTTTGCAAAACCAAACACACACGTTGCACCTGACCCTGCCGGGGAGGGAGGACTAAACACACAGCACCCAGCCCTGGACAGATGATTATCCACAGTTTATTAGTCCCATGTACTCGGAGCCCGGGGGGGAGGACCCTGCAGGCCATGTGGGACCACACACCACACGGGGGCTGCCTTCAGGAACACAGTGAGCGTGGCGATGGGCTGGGGGAGACAGACACTGTAATATTAAAAGGCTGAAGTGACCTCTGTTTCCCTGGTAGGATGTGATGTGTTTGTTTGAGTAATTCCATGGACCAGTAGAAAGCTAAAGCCCACGACTTAGGGGTGAGCAGGACAGGAAGAACAGGTGTTTGTCTAAGGGACTTACATGGGCTTTACACCAGAACCCTCCCCAGGGACGGACAGAAATGGGCGCACTTGGGTTTCATTTAGTGTCGTCTTAGATGCCGATTTTGTTCTCCCTACTACAGAAGGAACAAGCGCTCCCCAACGTGCTAGAGTAGGAGGGGCACGGGAGAAGTTGTCCATCTGCGGATCGTCCCTCCCCTGGTTCGAGGGGTCCTAGGGCTTCTGGAGAATGTCCAAATTCCTCAGAATGCCCCGTGAGTCCTGCCACCGGCAGCTCCCGCCCCCACCACCTTCATAGAGCGCCAGCTACCCTGTGCCCTACTACGTCGGGAGTTCTTGGAGTGAGGGACGACTGTGGGAGGGGTCACTCCGTAGAGCTGAGCCAGGCATGGTCCCCCCGCACGCTGCTGCTTGGACAATATCTCCCCACAGAATACCGTCTTGGCTTCTCACGCTCTTCCCTCTCCCCGAAATACTCACTGTCCAGTCCTCATTTGGAACCCTAACTCCATTTCCTTGTCCATAAAACAGTGGTTCAGTGGGGCCTGGGTGGCTCAGTCTGTTAAGCCTCTGCTTTTGACTCAGGTCATGATCTCAGGGTCCTGGGATCGAGTCCTGCCTCGGGGCGGGGGGCCTACTCAGCAGGAAGCCTGCTTCTCCCTCTGCCTGCTGCTTCCTTGGCTGGTATGCTCATGCTCTCTTGCTCTCTCTCGGTGTCAAATAAATATATAAATCTTAAAACAAACAAACAAACAAACAGTGGTTCAAATGGCCCCGGGCTCGCTGGCTGTGTGAGGGCTAGAGGAGCGAGGCAGAAGGAGCACTTGGAACAGAGTCTGGCTCCGGGAAGTCTCCCCCTAGCCCTCAGTTACCACCGCCATCCACAAGGTCATGATCACAGTGCTTCAGAGTCAGAGAGGTCTGCATTCAAATTCTGACTCTGCTCTTTCCGGCCCTGGGAACTTGAGTCACAGGCCTGAACACATGGCCTGCTCGGGCAGCAGCGTCACGAGGAAGGACAGTCTCGGGGCCAAGTACTTGAAGTTCAGGCTTTATCCTGAGTGCTGAGGAAAACCTGGTGAGGAGGGCTTGGGCTGTCCATGGGGCAGGTTTGGGCCACCCCTTCCAGTGGGTACCAGGCCTCTTGCTGAAGTGCCTGGGACCCCTTCTCACCCTCCCAAGGGCTGCCCAGAGCAGATATATTGGAAGCTGTGCTGTCCTGCCCTCCCCACGCCCCGGCTGGCCCTGTCCATCTCTCCCTTTCTGGCCACTCTGGCCCCTGTCACTGACATGGCGCTTGCCCCTCACCCTTGGCAGGGGCACCTGGTGCCTCCGGACACTGGTCTGAGATTGGGGTCTCAGGGTCCCCGGCCGTGTCCAGCAGCATCGCTTTTGCCCGCGGGTCCCCTGCAGGCTGTCCCTGCGGCATCGGGGTCCAGGTGGTGTGAAGATGCTCTAAGGAGAGAAGGCTCAGGGTTCGGGGGTGTTGGTCCTTATGGTGTCCGGAAGGCCCAGTGCAAATACTCCTTCTCTCCCCTGGGCTGACATCTAACTGGGAAGCCCTTCTCTCCCTGGCCTCCTCCCTCTCTCCCCCAACACCCCCCTGTCTCTTTCTAGCTCCCTGGCTTCTCTGCCTCCACACCCCTTCTCCACCCCAGGGTCCCAGCTCCGTCCTGCAGTCAGGCCCGAGAGGACACCTGGTTCCTACAAACCTCTGCAGGCTAGATGCTCGTCTCTTCTAGACCGACTCCGGCTGGAATCACGCAAAGGAAGCTCTCCTTACTCCTCCTTACAGAAAGCCTCCTCCCCGGATGAGGCGGGTGCAAAGAGAGAAGGGGCAAATCTCATGAGAAAAAAAAAAAAAGTGTGCAAGGAGGAGGGACCAGAGAAGAGGGACCTCGGGGGTGGGGGGTCCCAGAATTTGAGGAGAGAAGAAAGTGGATCCAGGGTGGGAGATGCCTCGGCCCAAAGTCAGACGAGCCTGTTCTCTAACCCAGCCGCCAAGGAGGCAAAGGCAGGAGCCTCCGGGCTGGGGGCCAGCGGGTGTGTGTGGGGGGGGTGCCCCCAGCACCCAACGTGGAAACAGACAGCTCCTAGCTCTATTTTCAAGGTTCTGCAGGCCACTGAGCAGAGCTGGGCCGAGGAGACAGCTCTGCAAGCCGGCGGGAGGGGGACATCGCCCCCCCTCTGTCACTTGCCCTGGGGGACAGGCGAGGGGGGCGCCTGGGTTTCAGCCAACTATGACGTCAGCCTGGCCAAGCCCAGCTCTGCTCCTTTCCTCCCAGGGACCCGGCTCCCCAACTTGGTGAGTGGCCAGAAAAGCACAGCCACCAGAATGATTGACTTTAGGGCCCTTCCGTGGCCTGTCAGCAAGCAAATCACTGGGTTTCTGCTTCAGTCACGACTCGACTCAGTGGGGCTGATTACAGGGAACCAGGAACCTGCAGGTTTGGCTTGTACCAGCCTCGACATTTTTTTGTTCATTCTGGAGTGTCTTGTCACATTATTTCCGACCGGGAGATGGGCGTGTGTGTACCCGTGCACCTGCGTGTGTGCACGTGTCTGTGAGTGGCCCATGGGTGCGCGTGTGTACGTATCTATGTGTGCCTGTGTACGCGCTCGTGTGTGCGTGCGTGCACATCTGTGCGTGACTGTGCGTGCCTGCGCGTGCGTGTGTGTGCGCGCGCGTGTGTCACCAGCTCTGGGCCGCCTTCTGGTCCTCCTCCGGCCACGATGAGGTCCGGTTTCATCTCAGCGAGGCCGAGGCGGAAACATCCTGCCGGCCCCAGCCAGGTGCTCTGCAGGTGTCCGGAGGCGGGACCGCAGTCACGTGCAGGGCCGCACTCGTGCACACGTTCCCACACACGTTCCCACACACACTTGGGCATTCGGCTACGGCGTGGCAGGGCCCTGGAGAGCCCCAGCAGCCAGGCCTTAACTTTGAGCAGATGTTCCTCGGGGCCCAAACCACACTGTTCACCCCAGAAGCTGCTGCCCCGCCTGCCCCTCCCTCCGCCCCCCACAGATGGGCTGGGAGGGGCCAGCTCTGAACCCCTCTGGCCTCGCTGGGCATCCGAAGCCTCTGCCTCCCGCCTCCCAGCCTCCTTCACAGGCCGCTGCTCCCTGGGGAGGAGCATGCATCCTCTGCGGATCGCCTTGCGCCTTCAGGCCCTGTCCTGAGGCCAGGCAGAGAAATTACCCCAAACCCACTCCTCAGCGCCCCCCTCCGCCAATCGGCAACCCCGCTTGCGGCACCCGGTGTTAGGAAGGATCTGTGGCTGCAGCTAAAGCATCGCCCTCGCCTTAAAAAGATGATTTTCCTTCTTCTGCGCGAGCACATCCAAGCTCTGGAGCTCCGCCTTGTGGCAAAGCCGTGCAGGCACAGCGGCTGGACGCCTGGGGCCGGCGCCCTGCGGGCACCTGAAGGGGGTAGTGGGAGGCAAGGGGTACAAGCACCCCCACTCCTGTCCCCTGCTGGCCCCCTTCTTCCTCCCAGAATCCCAGGTATTAGAGGATGAAACCTGTCTTGGGGTCCTTTTCAAGGGCCGAGCCCCATGGATACCTGGAAACGATACCTCCCCTGGGACAAAAGCCACCCTCAGGTGTCCCCTTGGACTCCAGCCTGATGAAATTGTACACCTTTCATAGCAACAATCTGCTGAGAGACCGCTTTGCAGAATTTCTAGAATGGATACGGGATCTCAGAGGTGACATGGAATGAGGGGAGGCTCTCACCCCGTCCTGGGACAATTGCCCAGGACAGGAAAGGCTGCCTTTCTTCCCTCATCTGTGCGGCCAGCCGCCGCCCACCTCCCAGGGTCCCCCAGACCCTCCCTGCCCTCTCTGAGGTGCATGCTCCAATCCTCAGGAAGGGTAGAAAGAAGTATTTTGTCTTTAAAAATGGTCTATTTCTAAGCAGAAATCATTGTAACGAGAGCAAAGAGTTCTCTTACAGTTCTTCTGCGGTGAGCCTGGCCCTAGGTCTTTTGGATACATTATCTCATTGAATCCTCCTAACGCTTTCAATGCAGACAATTTGTAAAATACAAAATTACAAGGAAGGGAAATAAGACCCAGAGTCGCATCATGCATTTTCTTGCAGCTCTTCATCTGTGCACAGGGATTTTTAACCAAATAATGATCACATCGCATATTAGACTCTGGCTTCGTGCCTCTTCTGATGAACAGAATCTCAGGACCCAGGGGCATCCGTCTTGGAAAATCGTCTTAATGGCTGCATCGTATTCCATATTCTGATTGTACTCGCACTTCCGTGGCCATTCCCGGGGAAGAAATTCTGTTTCCACTAAGAGTGGAGCCTGCACGGTGCCAATGCACAGGGTTCATTTCATTCCAGTCCCTAAACTGCTTGTGTACCAACTTGAGAGTGTAAGAGCTGGTAACATTCTGGTTTCGCAGATGTGTGTGTGGGCACCAGCATGAGCAGGCACATGTGTGAGCGTGTGTGCGTGCCTGTACGCTTAGACTTAGCCTCGAAGAAGTTCCTAGAAACATGTCCTAAAATAAATTAAGGAAAACACGTCCCACAGAATTAAAAACAGGTATTCAAACAAATACGTGAATAAGAATGTTCAAGCAATATTATTTGTAAGCGCCAACAGGTGGAAACAACCCAGATGTCCATCGACAGGTGAACGGATAATCGAAATGTAGTATATCCAGGGCTGCCTGGGTGGCTCCGTCGGTGAGTGTCTGCCTGTGGCTCAGGTCATGATCCCAGAGTCCTGAGGTCCAGCCTCACGTCAGGCTCCCTGTTCCACGGGGAGTCTGCTTCTTCCTCTGCCCCTCCCCCACACTCGTGTTCTCTCTCTCTCAAATAAATAAATACTCTTTTTTTAAAAAATGTGGTATATCCCAAACAAACAAACAAAAAAACCCAAAATGTGGTATATCCATACAATGGAATATTATTCTGGTATAATCGTATTCAGGAGTGAGATACTGATATGTAATATACAAACGAGCCTTGAAAACAGGATTCTAAGTGAAGGGAGCCAGACACTAAAGGTTACATGTTGTAAGATCCCATTGATATGAAATCTCCAGAACAAGTAAATCCATAGAGACAGAAGATTGGTGGTGGCTGGGTTGAGGGAAGAAGGGACAGCGACTAGCCTAGTGGGTCTGGAGTGCCCTTTTGGGGTGACTACAATGTCTTAGAACTAGTTAGAGGCGGTGGTCACCCAACATTGTGAATGTAGGCAATGCTGCCGAATTGTTTGCTTTTAAGTTGGTTATTTGACATGATGTGAGTTTTAGCTCAATTTTTGAACAAAAACACAGAGTCACACTCATGACTCCTGATTCACTGATGAGTAATGACTTCAGGCCTGGCATTCACACAAATTACCCCTTTATGGTCAAATGACTTCTTCCTGTTTCACCGCCTGTTTCCCAGAGCCCCGCAACAGAGGCTCTGACCTCGTGCGACCCAGGCACCCAGCTCCACCGTCCTCTTCTCTCCCCTTCCCTAGCTTTGTTCTGGGACCTATATCTGTCAGAGAAAGGACTTCAGTCAAGCTGTGGCATCTGAATGGCCTTTGCTGAGGACCTTGGATCTTACTTCTTTTATTTTTAGATCATGTGCTAAAGAAAACAAAAAAACCTCCCAGCCCTGAGGCAGGGTTTGGCCAGTGGCCAACTGCTTTTGCCGTTCTAGTGTCCTGCTCCCGAGCATCCAAAGCAAAGTTGGATCAGCCGCTGCCCCAGCGATGCTAATCCAATAACCAAGGGTTTGTTTGTCTCCTTAAGCCATACCCAGGAGCGCAAATCCCTTTTGATTCTCCTCACATTCTGTAAAGACATCTCCCCACATGAAATTAGTGGGGAAGCAGCCCCACTGCCTCCATCCCACTCCACGGGAGCTTAGAAGAGCTGGAAGAGCCCCCCCTTGCCATCCTCCCCTCCTCTTCAACCTCTTGCTATCGTGGGGCATCAGCGACTGAAACCTTCAGTTGATCCCGTGGTTACCCAAAGCAGGTGCGCACAGCACTCCTAACACCGGCTGCCAGGTGGCCCCGGCCGCAATGTCCTTGGGCCCAGGGAGAAAGACCGGCGTTCTCTCCCACCTCACAGGCCAGCCTCTGATCCCCACATCATGTCCAGCTCTGTCCGTGAGAATCTTCACGAAGCACCTAAGTGAGCCGCCCCAGATACAGGGTATGGCTTTCTTCTGGCATCTGCCTCGCCGTTCGGCAATTGCTTGCAGGTAGGTAGGTCCGCTTCACGGGGGCCCTGACTCCACCTGGCTTTATCCATGAGGGACCTTGCTGTGTCCAGAGCAAGAGCAGCGGGGGAAGGGCAGGGAGCCGGTTCATGTCAGCGGATCAACAATGTCACAAGGGCTCGGCCCCTTTCTCCCCCAGCCCTCTCCCCCGGGGTGCTGGCCTTGGCCCCAGGCTGGCCCCCCCCCCCCACCCCGGGGGTACTAGACGGCTGAGGCAGCTCCAGGCACCAAATCCAGAGAACAGCATCCAAAGGAAGAAAAGAGGCAGGAAACCCTTTCCTAGAAACGCATCCGCAGACTTTCTCAGCACTCATTGGTCAGGACGGAGTCACATGCTCCTCCCTGGGCCAATCACCGGCCACAGAAGCAGGGTTGCCTGGTGGTCCAGGAGTGGTACCCAGCCCAGCCGCCTCAGTACTGAGGGAGAACTTGGTAGAGATGCAGATTCTTGGACCCCGTCCCGGAGCCGCTGAATCAGAAGCTGTGGGGGTGGACCTCAGCAGGCTGCACTTTTTAAAAACTATATTTCATTAGCTATACTTAGTCTAATTCCCAGGGTTTAGCCACCGTTCAACGCAAGATGAACTTCCAATTTCCTAAGGAAGTGAAGATGTCTTAAATACAAATCCCTGAGATTGTATACGTGAGAGGCACGTGTTTTTATATAAAAACATTTTATCTAGGTGAGACCTGAACATGCTACTGATTTTTTCAAGTGGCATCTTAGTAGGCTTTCCAGGCGATTCTAGCACGTGGTGAAGTTTGAGAATCCTGGTGGAGACGAACAAATACCCCCCCGCCCCAAAACATAGCATCCTACACAGTAACCATTGATTTGCTCGGGACTCCACAGGTTAACAGCTCAGGCGATTAAGACCCACTGGCTGTGTCTTCTATGGTCTCACCTTTGACAGGATCGCCAGATTTAGCAGATAAAAATGCAGGATGCCACGTTAAAGTTTAATTTCAGAGAAACAACTTTTTTTTTTTTTTAGGATAAGTATGTCTTGGGTAACCATGAATGCTAAAAAAAATTCATTGTTTACATAAATTTCAAATCGAACCGTGTATCCTACACCTTCTTTGGCAGCCTAGCCTAGGGTCACTTTCGTGGGTGTAGTTGTCTGGTGGCCGGCAGAGCCTGGACCGTCTGATGGTCTCGCTCATCCCGTCTGGCACTGGGTGCTGGCGGTCCCATGACTTCTCTCTCCACGTGGTCTCCCACTCTCAGGGAGGCCAGCCTGGTGACAGGAATGTTCCAAGAAGGCATAAGTGGAAATTGAAGGTCCCTTGAGATCTAAGCTCAGAAAAACCTCACCCAGAGAGAGGTCTGGCCTCTGCCCTCGGCTACTGGAAGGTGATCTCTGGACCCTTGCAGTGTCTTGCCTGATGGGGCTTTGGCCCCTGGAAGTTGACAATGTGGTTCATGGTGGGCTTTGGGACAGCCATCGCACTTGGAATGCCCAGAGGAGCTGGTGATTGAAGGACAGCGTGTGGTGGTAGGAGGTCTCCAGTGACACTCTGGACGCCAAGGCTCGGCGAGCTTCCCCCATTGGCAATACTCTCATGTGCTCTCATAAATCACAACCAGGAGGGGGTTACACCATCCAGGACTCCATGGGGAAGATGACCGGAAGCTTCACGTTTGGACCCCTACTGCCGTTCGCCTTGTCCTTTGGTTGGTTCTAATTTGTATGCTTTTGTTATTATAAAACTGTAATCCTAGGATAACAATTTCTCGAGCTCTGTGAGTCATTCTAAGTGAATTGTCCAACTGAAGGGTGCTTGTGGGGCCCTCAAATTCATAGCCAGCCCTTGAACTTGCAGCTGGTGTCTGAATTGAGGGCGGTCATGTGGAAGACAGCACCTGCAAACCGTGTGGTTTGCTTAAACTCCATCACATGCTGCTTCTGGAACATTCTGTTGATCAAAGCACATCACAAGTCTAGACCAAGTCAAGGACCCTTCTGAATGGAAGGGTTGGAAAAGTCACATTGCAAAGGGATGCTCAGGCAGGGATGGAAGGAACCTGTGGCCAATTTTTGCATCTCTGCCACAGACACAGTGGGTGTTGAAGAATAGACACCAGGACTGTTTCACTCGGGGGCCTGTTTTCCCCCTCGGGACTTGCACTATAAGCTCCTCAGCTGATGGGTTCTTCACCTATTTCCCCAGTGTCTGGGTCATATCAGGGACTTGGCACACAGAAGATATCAGTGTCTGAGTGAACTAACTGATACGAACCACACCTCGACATCGCTCATTAAACCACCCAAGGAGTCTTTAAACCAGCCGTTGTTGGAGACACACAAGAGCCAATAATTCCGAATCTAGGGGTAGCATATAACGCCGGTCTCTGAATTTTTTTTTTCCATTTTATTTATTTTTTCAGCGTAACAGTATTCATTCTTTTTGCACAACACCCAGTGCTCCATGCAAAACGTGCCCTCCCCATTACCCACCACCTGTTCCCCCAACCTCCCACCCCTGACCCTTCAAAACCCTCAGGTTGCCCCAACCTCCCACCTCTGACCCTTCAAAACCCTCAGGTTGTTTTTCAGAGTCCATAGTCTCTTATGGTTCGCCTCCCCTCCCCAATGTCCATAGCCCGCTCCCCCTCTCCCAATCCCACCTCCCCCCAGCAACCCCCAGTTTGTTTTGTGAGATTAAGAGTCATTTATGGTTTATCTCCCTCCCAATCCCATCTTGTTTCATTTATTCTTCTCCTATCCCCCTACCCCCCCATGTTGCTTCTCCATGTCCTCATATCAGGGAGATCATATGATAGTTGTCTTTCTCCGATTGACTTATTTCACTAAGCATGATACGCTCTAGTTCCATCCACGTCGTCGCAAATGGCAAGATTTCATTTCTTTTGATGGCTGCATAGTATTCCATTGTGTATATATACCACATCTTCTTGATCCATTCATCTGTTGATGGACATCTAGGTTCTTTCCATAGTCTGGCTATTGTAGACATTGCTGCTATAAACATTCGGGTACACGTGCCCCTTCGGATCACTATGTTTGTATCTTTAGGGTAAATACCCAGTAGTGCAATTGCTGGGTCATAGGGTAGTTCTATTTTCAACATTTTGAGGAACCTCCATGCTGTTTTCCAGAGTGGTTGCACCAGCTTGCATTCCCACCAACAGTGGAGGAGGGTTCCCCTTTCTCCACATCCTCTCCAGCATCTGTCATTTCCTGACTTGTTAATTTTAGCCATTCTGACTGGTGTGAGGTGGTATCTCATTGTGGTTTTGATTTGTATTTCCCTGATGCCGAGTGACGTGGAGCACTTTTTCATGTGTCTGTTGGCCATCTGGATGTCTTCTTTGCAGAAATGTCTGTTCATGTCCTCTGCCCATTTCTTGATTGGATTGTTTGTTCTTTGGGTGTTGAGTTTGCTAAGTTCCTTATAGATTTTGGATACTAGCCCTTTATCTGATATGTCGTTTGCAAATATCTTCTCCCATTCTGTCAGCTGTCTTTTGGTTTTGTTAACTGTTTCCTTTGCTGTGCAAAAGCTTTTGATCTTGATGAAATCCCAATAGTTCATTTTTGCCCTTGCTTCCCTTGCCTTTGCCGTTGTTCCTAGGAAGATGTTGCTACGGCTGAGGTCGAAGAGGTTGCTGCCTGCATTCTCCTCAAGGATTTGGATGGATTCCTTTCTCACATTGAGGTCCTTCATCCATTTGGAGTCTATTTTCGTGTGTGGTGTAAGGAAGTGGTCCAATTTCATTTTTCTGCATGTGGCTGTCCAATTTTCCCAGCACCATTTATTGAAGAGGCTGTCTTTTTCCCATTGGACATTCTTTCCTGCTTTGTCGAAGATTAGTTGACCATAGAGTTGAGGGTTGATTTCGGGGCTCTCTATTCTGTTCCACTGATCTATGTGTCTGTTTTTGTGCCAGTACCATGCTGTCTTGATGATGACAGCTTTGTAATAGAGCTTGAAGTCCGGAATTGTGATGCCACCAACTTTGGCTTTGTTCTTCAATATTCCTTTGGCTATTCGAGGTCTTTTCTGGTTCCATATAAATTTTAGGATTATTTGTTCCATTTCTTTGAAAAAAAAATGGATGGTATTTTGATAGGGATTGCATTAAATGTGTAGATTGCTTTAGGTAGCATAGACATTTTCACAATATTTATTCTTCCAATCCAGAAGCATGGAACATTTTTCCATTTTTTTGTGTCTTCCTCAATTTCTTTCATGAGTACTTTATAATTTTCTGTGTATAGATTCTTAGTCTCTTTGGTTAGGTTTATTCCTAGGTATCTTATAGTTTTGGGTACAATTGTAAATGGGATTGACTCCTTGATTTCTCTTTCTTCAGTCTTGTTGTTGGTGTACAGAAATGCAACTGATTTCTGTGCATTGATTTTATATCCTGACACTTTACTGAATTCCTGTACAAGTTCTAGCAGTTTTGGAGTGGAGTCTTTTGGGTTTTCCACATATAGTATCATATCATCTGCGAAGAGTGATAGTTTGACTTCTTCTTTACCAATTTGGATGCCTTTAATTTCTTTCTGTTGTCTGATTGCTGAGGCTAGGACTTCTAATACTATGTTGAATAGCAGTGGTGATAATGGACATCCCTGCCGTGTTCCTGACCTTAACGGAAAAGCTTTCAGTTTTTCTCCGTTGAGAATGATATTTGCGGTGGGTTTTTCATAGTTGGCTTTGATAATATTGAGGTATGTGCCCTCTATCCCTACACTTTGAAGAGTTTTGATCAGGAAGGGATGCTGTACTTTGTCAAATGCTTTTTCAGCATCTATGGAGAGTATCATATGGTTCTTGTTCTTTCTTTTATTAATGTGTTCTATCACATTGATTGATTTGCGGATGTTGAACCAACCCTGCAGCCCTGGAATAAATCCCACTTGATCGTGGTGAATAATCCTTTTAATGTACTGTTGAATCCTATTGGCTAGTATTTTGGCAAGAATTTTTGCGTCTGTGTTCATCAAGGATATTGGTCTGTAGTTCTCTTTTTTGGTGGGATCCTTGTCTGGTTTTGGGATCAAGGGGATGCTGGCCTCATAAAATGAGTTTGGAAGTTTTCCTTCCATTTCTATTTTTTGGAACAGTTTCAGGAGCATAGGAATCAGTTCTTCTTTAAATGTTTGGTAGAATTCCCCTGGGAAGCCGTCTGGCCCTGGGCTTTTGTTTGTTTGGAGATTTTTGATGACTGTTTCAATCTCCTTACTGGTTATGGGCCTGTTCAGGTTTTCTATTTCTTCCTGGTTCAGTTGTGGTAGTTTATATGTCTCTAGGAATGCATCCATTTCTTCCAGATTGTCAAATTTGTTGGCGTAGAGTTGCTCATAGTATGTTCTTATAATTGTCTGTATTTCTTTGGTGTTCGTTGTGATCTCTCCTCTTTCATTCATGATTTTATTGATTTGGGTCCTTTCTCTTTTCTTTTTGATGAGTCTGGCCAGGGGTTTATCAATCTTATTGATTCTTTCAAAGAACCAGCTCCTAGTTTCATTGATTTTTTCTATTGTTTTTTTGGTTTCTATTTCATTGATTTCTGCTCTGATCTTTATGATTTCTCTTCTCCTGCTGGGTTTAGGGTTTCTTTCTTGTTCTTTCTCCAGCTCCTTTACGCATAGGGTTAGGTTGTGTACTTGAGACCTTTCTTGTTTCTTGAGAAAGGCTTGTACCGCTATATATTTTCCTCTCAGGACTGCCTTTGCTGTGTCCCACAGATTTTGAACTGTTGTGTTTTCATTATCATTTGTTTCCATGAATTTTTTCAATTCTTCTTTAATTTCCTGGTTAACCCATTCATTCTTTAGAAGGATGCTGTTTAGTCTCCATGTATTTGGGTTCTTTCCAGCTTTCCTCTTGTGATTGAGTTCTAGCTTCAGAGCATTGTGGTCTGAAAATACGCAGGGAATAATCCTAATCTTTTGATACCGGTTGCGGTCTCTGAATTTTTTAAAGTCTCGCGGATGATGTCAGTGTCCAGCTGAGGCCAAGAATCACTAACCAGACATCCAGGAGCTTAAAACCTGCAACTAACGCTCAGACACTGAGATTCACATGGAGGGTGCGGAAGGCGAACAGAAATCCTAAATCAGGGCACAAAGATAAAAGCATTAAATCATGCACGAAAAATGAGTGGGAGGGCACCAAGGGAAAGTAAGCTCCCATTTCCCGGACCGATGCCCTGCTGAGGGTCTGCCTGTTCCTTTCCTGCCTCTCCCAGGGCTGTGTGCTCTCGGCGGAGAGCCTTGCTGAAAACCCTATTCTTCCAGTCACACTTCTCAGTGGCTTGGCTACTGCCCGGACTCCCAGCTTGGAGCTCCTCCGGCTTGTATGTCTCTGGGATTTGGTCTAATGGTGCGGTCCTGGAGTCAGCTCCTACTTGCTCACAAGACTGAAATTTTCAGGACTCTGGCAAAGCCATCGTTAAATGAAGCCATTATCAAAAAATATAAATTATGCAGGGGCGCCTGGGTGGCTCAGTGGGTTAAGCCTCTGCCTTCGGCTCAGGTCAAGATCCCAGGGTCCTGGGGTCGAGCCCCGCATCAGGCTCTCTGCTTACAGGGAGCCTGCTTCCTCCTCTCTCTCTCTGCCTGCTTCTCTTCCTACTTGTGATCTCTGTCTGTCAAATAAGTAAATAAAATCTAAAATATATATATATATATATATATATATATATATATATATATATATATAAATTATGCAAACCTACAGTGACCTGTGTTCTATAAGGAGATCATGAACGCTCAAGCTCATCACCTTCTTAACTACCCCGTTTTACCGTTCTCGGTGCTCCTGAGGTTATTTAAGTCTGCCGTATCCATGAGGGGGAAACCCTAGCTGAATGGTACCGCCTAACTCTGTTCATGCTGATAGATTGGAATCAGCCACAGGGGGAGTATTTACGCCGCAGAAATTGTGAAGTACTATAAATCACGGCTTTTTAAACTTTTGGTCCAGAGAGTCGGTAATTAAAATTTACGAATGCACACCTAGATCTAAAGGCTAAAAAAAGAAAGTGGAATGAGTTTACACTGAAACCAGCTCCTGTCAGTAGGACGCGCATTTGGAAAGATTCAAGCGCTCTTACCAGACCCTGCCCACCCACCCGCGATTGCTGCCGGCACCTCTGAAAGGCTCTGTGGTCTCAGGACCTGTCCAGACTCTGCCTCCCTGCCTCCTTCCTGCTAGTTTTCAGCAAGAACCTCCAATTTGACTCCTCCTCCGGAGTTCTGCCCATCCACCCCTTAGGACTGATGACGGGAGTGGTCCTGCTCCCCAGGTCTGCCTATGAGGGCTGGGCTTCCTCTAGGCACACAGCCTGCAGCCTTGACCCAGACCTTCCTGGCATCCACACACCAACCCTACCAAACCCTCCTCAGCCCTGCCAGAGCCCCGGTCCCCGCCTCCTGGCAAGGGAGGTCAGATATACCTCTTCCCCTTCATTCGGTTAGAACCAGCACTCCGAGATGTTGCAGACTGGACCACCAGAGCTCTTTGCCTCCACCCGCCCCCTCCCAAGGACACTGCCCTCTCCCACCAAGGTCAGCAGGCATTGCCAGGTCAAACCCAACCTTTAACATCAGTAGGGATCACCCAACACTGTAACACCCCAGTGCTTAAGGAAGTGTTTTCCCAACACCAAGGGACCCCTCGGAAGCCCAAACACTCTCCCAGTGTCTCCTGCACACAGATGGCAGCTGGGTGGTGGAGGGTGTCCCCAAACCCACCTGACAGGCACCTCAGAACGTCCTGTGCTCCAGCCCCTGCTTTGGACAGACCTAAACCACTCACCAGAATTTCCCATTCTCTCTCCGCCCATGACACGTTGATGAACTTCCCATCCAGTTGGACCCACCGGGGACGGAGCAGCAGAAACAGACCATCTGTCAGTGGCCCTTGAACCCCAGAGCCAATCCTGCCCATTGAAGTGTGTTATTTGGATGCTGGAGGGAAATGTGTTTTCCTTATCTGTAAGGCTGTAGCATCTCTCCTCTAAATGACATAGGTTTGTTAATAAGACTAATTTTTTTTCTAAGCAATTATTTTAATTTTTCCTAATTTCTAAATCCAAGTAGAATTTACATACATCGAAATGTGTCTATCTTAAGTATACAACTGGATAACTTTTGACAAATACAGTGTATCCCACAGTCTTACCAAAATACAGAACATTTCTCTCCTCCATGAAGTTCCCTTCTGTCCTGTGCCAGTCGATCCCCACCCCCCCAAAAAACCCCACCGCTCTTCCTCCCAAGACAAACACTGTTCTGATTTCTGTCACCAAAGACTAGTTGTACGTCTTCTAGAACCTCACAGGAATGGAATCACACAGAATGAGTTCTTTGGTGTCTGGCTTCTTTAACTCAGCATAAAGCCAGATAATTATATTTAAGCAACTTTAATTTTCCATGCAGTCTGTGTGCTGGAGAAGGATTCTAGATTTGGAATCTTTGTGTTGGAATCCAAAATAGCTTTTGTGGGGCCAGGCATATCTTTCCTGCCTCCCTGCCTCTCCCTCCAGGCTTCAAAGACCCTATTTTATATAGACAACTTCAAAAGGCCCTCTGAGCTTTGGCTCTCCAGCCTCACCCTTGGAGCCAGAACAGAGCAAGACAGACCCTGGAGACACTCCAGATGGGGCATGACGGCAGGGGGACCAAAGATCATGCAATTCAGTCCAGAAAACAGGAACAGAAAGAATCCATGTTGGGTGAGTGTGTTAATTTCCTATGGCTACTGTAACAAATTGCCACAAACTTGGCAGTTTAAAAGGAAAGAAATTGAGTAGGTCGTGGGTCAGATGTTCAGGCTCCCCTCGTTTCTCTGCTCTAGGTTTTACAAGGGCAAAATCAAGGCATCAGTCAGGCTGGGCTCTGATCAGGATGTTTCGGGAAGAATCATTTCCAAGGTCGTTCGGGTAATTGCCAAGTTCAGTTCTGTGACTTGTAGGACTGAGGATCCCCCTTCCTTGCTGGCTGTCAACCAGGGCCAGTCTTGGTTCCTCGAGGATGCTCCGTCTCTTTCTCCTGTACCCCCCTCCCCCCCCAGCCGTGGCAGGTCGTGTCCTTACTATCCACGAAATCTCTCTGCTTCCTCTTCTGACTTCAACTGGAAAGAGCTCTCCACTTTGAAGGGCTCGTGGGATTAGATTCCCTCCCCCCTACCACTAATCCAAACTGATCTCTATATGTTAAGATCTCCAATTTTGTGGGAAAAAAAAAAGCTTAAAAATTAATTAAAAAAATAAAATTTAAAAATTAATGAAGTATTTCCAATTTTTATTATACCTGCAAAGTCCTTTTTGCCATGTGCAAAGTTTGGGAGTCCCCAAGACCACCTTCTGGTTTGATAATTCACTAGAAAGACTCACAGAACTTAGAAAAAAATATCTGTTATATGCATGGTTATGGGTTTTTGCAGTGAGAAGACACAGATTAAAAGCAATGGGAAGAGGCTGGTGGGGTGGGGCCTGGGAGAGGTGAGTTTCCAGGTGTCCTGTTGGAAGGACAGCCCTTCGTTCTCCCAGCACCCGTGGAGTACTGTTAGCCAGGGACCCTCACCTGAGTCTCGGTGTGCACAGTTTTCAGTAGGTCTCAGTCATGTCAATATAGCTGACTATCCACAGGGCTGACCTCAGTCTGCAGCCTCTCCAGAGGTCAAGTTAGTACCATGTGGCCCAAGCCCCCAACCCTAAAACTCGTTGTTATCATACACTATCTGGCTGGTCCGAGGTCTCCAGGGAAACAAAGACAATCTTAGCAGACAGGACCTTCCAAGAGCTCAGAGGTAATGTCCCAGGAGCTGAGGGCAAAAGCCGAAGGCCAGATCTCTCTTTGGGCAAGGTCAATCTCTTCCTGCACACCACGAAACTAACATTTCCACGGGTTCCAGGGTAGGGAGGATGTCTCTGGGGAGCCACTATTCTGCTAACGCCTTGTGAGTGTCAGTCTTCCCGATTCCAAGGGAGCAGCGTTACCCAAAGTGTGTCCTTTGGAACCCAAGTCCCACCAGTTTTTGGAACTGTTATCCCTCCGTACCCTCCTTTCTCAGAGATCCGCTTGGGCTTCAGTGGAAGGGAAAATCCTGCCGCAAGGAGCCCTGTTTCACGGCACTTAACCTAGTGTTGCCCATGGGATCCCTCATGGGATCTCCTGTACGGCCCCTCGAAAATAATCAGGGGAAGCAGAACTGTGCCTGAAGCAATCTTTGCAACTTAAAGCATTTCCACCAGCCCTCCGGACCTCAATTTCTTCATCTGCAGGATTAGAGTCGCTGTTTCACATCCTCTCCGAGCAGGTCATTGTGAATTAGGTAAACATATACAATTAAATTAGGTAACATATACAAATTAGGTAACATATTAAAGGTAACATATACATTAGGTAACATATACAAATTGCTTGGTTCGTCGTATACATCTGACAGATGGTAGCTATTATGGTCATACTTATTTTTAGGAACTAAAATGTCTTCGCTAACCTTCCCTGTTGCTTCTTCCTCGCTGTCAACTCCCGGTCCAAAGAGCCCGTGAAGCCTCTTATGGGCTGGTAATGATTTGGGCCCAGGGACCCCGAACGTGGTGACACATGCTGGCCACCGTAAGTGGTTCTGCCCCCGAGGTTTGCAAGGATCCGAGGAACTAATTAACCTGCAGGCATCCTGTCTGCTGTGCGGGAAGGGAATGGCCAGGATGCCTCGAGCTTTTTACTTGTTGGCCCTTTCTCTGCTAGAGCGTTTATTGAAAAGTCTGCGCTCTGGGCGGAGTTGCTCCTGGAAGGGACACAGAGTCCTCCGACCGACTCCACATCCTCCCAGAAAATCAAACAATACTCCCCACTGAGCCTCGTTAACCAGCCACTCAAACCAGCCGCAGAACAACCTGCAAGGCGGCTGCTCCCCAGGCTTTCTCCCCAGCCAGTCGGCCCTCTGAGCTCCGAGCCCCGTGACTTCCCAGACCTCCTGCCTGGCCTCATTCTTTGCCCACGGGGCTGCACGCAATGACTCCCACTCCCAGCTTGGTCCTTAGGCCAATGTCTGGTTTGAGGCTTGTTCTCTTGGCTTTGACCATGGCGTCCCTTCAGGACACAACTCTTTTCAGTTATGGAAGACAAAGGCGGGTGGAGACGCCTCCCCGGGGACTCGGCACCCCAGGGGTGCTTCCTCCTTGACATTCAGGGAGGGAGCCTGAGTACATCTTCAGGTAGTGCCTAGCCGTCCAAGGGAAGGGGCCGTCCTGGGAAGGGCTCTAGAAGAGGCCGGGCTGACCCCACTACAATGCAGAGCCGGATTTCCTGTGTGAGTCGGTGTCAGTTTGGTTTGCTTTGCGTACACCCGACTCCTCTGCGAAGATAACCTTGTGCCGTGAAGAATAATGCCCGTGAGGGCACCTGGCTGGCTCAGGCGGGAGGGAGTGCCTGACTCTTGATCTCTGGGGTTGTGAGTTCAAGCCCCACATTCAGGCTAGAGATGGCTTTAAAACAAAACAAAACTAAACAAACTTAAAAAAAAACAAAACCAAAACAAGGAGAGCAAGCATTATGGAGTCGGTGATGTCGCTAACGTCTCTGAGCTACACGGGGTGTTAAGTACTAGGCTTCTCTTCCTCACGCTGTCTGGGGCAACCCTGCCGCGGTTTCCCCAATTCACAGGTGAGGAAAGGGTAAGTGGCCTGTTTTGGGGTCACAGCGAGTAGATGAGGTGCCAGGCTACTCCCCCAGGCCCGTGCGCTCCGGCAGCCTCTGCTCTGCCCGGCGGTGCTCCCCCCATCTCCCTGGGTCTCCTTGCCTGACACACAGATGCGCACAGTCTGGCGAGCAGCCTCGGGCTCCGTAATTCCTGCGAAGAACGCCTGAGGCTCTGGAAAGCCACCTGCTTCAAAATGGAGGAACCAGGTGGACCTCCAAAGACCTCCTTCCCAATCCAAGGCCCCAGCTCACCCTCACCACCCGTTGATTCTTTGAGCCCCTTTCCGGGGTCCCTCATGAGCACCGGTGGCTCGAGGGCCCTCCCTTCTCCTGCAGTGGGTTTTCTGGGTCTCCCCTGCCTGCCCCCCCCACACCATCTCCTGGCCCTGAGACCATTCCAGACTCGGTCTTTCCTGCCATCTAGTGGCTCCCGGGCTCACCACAGGGAGGAGTGTTCCAGGACAGGAATTCTAGGCACCTTCGAACGGCTCAGTCTCCACTGGGCAAACCCAGGGCCAGCTCTCTGGAAAGCAATAGGCTTGGTGTGACCGGGGGTGGAGGGGGGCTGCGCGAGGAACAGGGGTGGTGGGAGCCTGACCCATCCCCTCTGTGGGAGGATTTTCAGTTTCGGATGGAGGGCTGCACCCCTCTGCCACCGGAGGCCAGAGGGAGTGGAGGACAGTGTGGCCAAAGGCAGAGGGATGGGGAAGGGAGAGGTTGGCCCCACAGGGGAGGAAGGCATCGCAGAGTGGACGCGCTGGTACGGGTCTGTGTCGCTGCAGGAGAGGAGAGGCACAGAGCCATCTCTGTCCTGGGCTGGCCCTCTGGGGAGTCGGGTGGCCAGGGTTCCCATCCCGACCCTGGTGCTCACTCGGAGCGTCTTGGAAAAGGAGCCACCATCCACCTCCCAGCATCGTTAGACTCTGGAAGGCCCGGCGTGTCAGCTTCCTGCCGCTGCTGTAACAGATGACCACGGGGTGGTGAAAGCAACAGAAATTCTTCTCTCCCTGTTCTGGAGGCCACACGTCCCAAACCAAAGAGTCAGGGAGCTTGCTTCGGTCTGGAGGCCCTGAGAGAGATTGGTCCATGCCTCCGCTCTCCGAGCTCCTGGGAGCTCCGGCAATCCACACGGCATTGCCCCTGTGTCCATGTGCGTGCCTGTGTGCCTGTGTGTGCATGCGTGCGTCTCCCTTTCTTGCAAGGACACCAGTCACACTGGAACGGAGCTCTAATCCACGCTCACCAAGCCCATCTTCCTCTTGATGTGGTCACATTTGCAATGACCCTCCTTCCAAAATAAGGTCACATTCACCAGGGGTTAGGGCTTAAACATGTCTTTTGCAGGGGGCGGGGGGCACCATTCATTCCACAGTAAGCCTCTGGCACGTCGCGTACTATTGGGTTCCCCCCTGACCCTGGGATCGAGAACAAGTTCCATGTGTGTCCGAGGTCTCTTTCTTTGCACTCATACCTGGGGCCCTCTACACTGGGTTTGCCCACTCCCACCGCAAAATATCATTCACATCCGGCTTGCTCACCTCCCACATTCAGCTCCCTTGTTCCCCATCTTTACAAGGCTACAGAGATGTCCCCAGCCCATGAAGTGTCCCCAGATCGGTCCCCAGGCTTCACCACCATCTATCGCCAACCCCCAGGCCCTGCAGGTCGTCGCGCACCAGCTGTCATCCCATGGGCAGCTGTCAAGTTCGTGTTAGGATCAACACAAGGTTCAAGCTCCTCAGCCGAGGGTCACTCCCTATGGTCAGCAGGGCTCAGAAGATGTCCGCGCTGCCAGACTCATCCAGGCGGACCTTGGAGGGGCAAGCGTCCAAACGATTGTTCTGAGTGTGAAGGAATGTTCTAGAAAGTCAGGCTTTTCTGCGTCAAGTGGTCAGTCACTTTTGTGTGCTAAAGACATATTTGGGCCAAGAGCCTCGGGGAAGATGAAAGGCGGTGTTCAGGGCTGTGCTGACCAGGGGGAGATGTTTGAGACCTCCAGTCCCTCAAGGACCAGCCCGGAGGAGCCGGTACGGAGCCGACGACGGAGCCAGACAGCAGGCTGCGCTCACCCCTACCTGGTCTCCCGGCCCCGTGGCCCCGCTCCCTGAGCCATCGCACCGGGCTCTAATGACGTGCTAGTTTAAAAGCACCTGATCTACGAGAATGTTCCAGGGAAATTAAATACACAGCATCCGAGCAGCCAAGTGGCTTGGAAAAATGCATTTACAGCTTAACAAAAGATGAAGCCGTTGGACGAGCGAGGAAGATGCGGCGCTAATTGGCAGTCGCATTTTATCTGCTCCCCACAACTGCCTCATGGATTGTAAAAAAAAAAAAAAAAAAGGGAAGGAAGGAAAGAAAAAAGGAAGGGAAGGAAGGATGGATGGAAGGGGATGTGTTGAAGCCTTGAAATGAAACACTTTTAAAAATAGGTTAATGTTCTCGGAGACCATGTTTTAAAGCTAGCTTTTGTTCCGACTCGGGGTTTTCTCAATCAGCAGGGAACACGGTCCCCACTTGACGGTGGGTGCCGGGAGATGACCGGAGGCGCTGTCTTCAACACAGGCAGGGCGATTTTCACCTCTACCTTATCACCGCCTTCAAGACGTATTATTTTCATCTGAAGCGAGGTTCCAATTTTTGGAAGGAAAAAAAAAAGTCTTTCATCTCTCCCAACCTCATTTTCTCTCTCTCTTTTCTGAGGGAAGCATGGGGGAAAAGCATTCTTCCACTTGCTATGGTTTGGGAATCCCATAAAACCCACCAGCGGCTGGAGTGTTTTGTGCTGATAAATCCCGCTCTCGGCCGGCCCGGGGGCTCTGGGACACGCTGTCACAGGCACTGTGCAGAGCTGGCACGGGGGACCTACGCGGTTGGGCGAGGGAGCGGGTGGGAGGCAGGGGACTGCCACCCTATCCCCAAGCTCCCCCCCAAAAGCCGAGGGTCCAAGGGGCGGGGAAGTGGCGGCTGCCCCAAGCATACTTTATCCGTAAGCATGTCCCCACGCCCTCCTCAGGCCCTGCAGACTGTCTCAACGCCAAGGGCTGCTTTTGTGTTTTCCTTCACCAGTGGGACTGCAAGCCAGCCTTAGCACTCCGCTGGAGCAGCACCTTTCCCTTTGAACCCGTTAAGGAAATCAGAGGACCTGGAGGCTAAACTTCCCCTGTCCTTTTTCATCTCTGCCCCCAACAATGGGATAAAGGAGATTTCCCGAACAATTTGAGGGGGGGATGGAGGAGGCAGGCAGCCTCAGGACAGTCTGAGTCCCAGAGACCTCAGAGACCACCCACGCCATCGGAGCTGATGAAGGAACGTGTCCAAATGGGCCACGATCCCTGGGCACGTGGGTCTCAAACTCTGGCATCTATGCAGGAAAGGTGGGGAGTAACAGCGTCTTGTGAGACCTTCAGGAGCATTCACTTTCTTCCCTGCTGATTCTTTCCTTCATTCATTCCCCAAATATCTTCAGTACCACTCTGTGCCCTGCTCTAATTACTGAGTATATAATAATTGAAAACAGATTCCTCCATGCTCATGGAACCCAAGCTCTATGGGGTGAACAGACAGCAGAATAAACATTTCTAGTAGTAAATGTTTGTAGACCACTGTCCCTGGGCTTGTTCTGATGCTTGGTGACCCATTGGCAAGGCGTGGCCAGTGGATTAGAACTGTGTCCACAAGGCCACGGCCGAGCCTCGGCAGCACCGGCGGTCTCTGTGGCTACATCTCCTCCCTCTGCCTCCAGCAGGTGGTACCAAGGTCCCCCCGCGTCACAGGATCGCCCGGCGTCATCACTCCAGGAACACTCCGTCAGGGCACTTAGGCGGAGGGAACGTGTTGGGACTTACTCTCCTCTCCCTGGTCCCACTGCCTTCTGTCTGCAGGAGCGTTTCCAGCAGGAAGGAGAGCGATCCCATACGCAGGCGTGGGTTTAAACACGCCGCTCCCTCCAACGGTGACTCAAGGACAGCGTACGGCAGAAAGCTGGTCAACAGAAAGCGGTGACGGGTGACCATACTCAGGCTGGCGCTGGGCACACAGGATGACCGTTTCTGCACTGACATCCGTGGCAGCCTGAGAAATGGGAACCCGCAGAAAGGCAAAGATTGGTATTTTGTTACTCGAGAATCCTTCCTGAGCGTGCACACTCCCTCTCTCCCTCCCCCTCCCCCCCGCCATCTGTCTGTCTCCCCTTTCCTCCTCTCTGTCTCTCTCTGTCTCTGTCTCTCTGGCTGTGACCACGAAACATGGAAGGAGAGGCGACTGATGTCCTTGCAGCTTTCGGGGATGATCTCAAGATCTGGGTCTTTGACACCTCCGGGCCATTCATAGCTGCTCTAGGTGATTCAGACTCCAGCTGACAGCGAGTGACACTTTCGAGAGCTGAGGAGGCGTTCCAGAAAACCTGGCTCACTCATAACCCTTTAGAAATCAGCTTTGCTGGTGTGTCTTGTTTTATTTCATTTTTGTTTTATTTTATTTTATTTTAAAGATTTACTTATTCATTTGAGTGGGGAGATGGGCAGAGGTCAGAGGGAGAGAGAGAGAGAGAATTTCAAGCAGACTCCGAGCCGAGCACAGAGCTGGACACGGGACTCGCTCTCATGACCCCAAGACCATGACCTGAGCAGAAACCAAGAGTCAGACACCCAACTGAGTCACCCAGGAACCTCATATTTTATTTTACTTTATTACATTTTAATTTATTTTTAGTAATCTCTGCACCCAATGTAGGGCTCGAACTCAGGACCCCAAGGTCAGCAGTCACATGCTCCATGGACTGAGCTAGCCAGGGGGGCCCCCCGGTGTGTCTGTTTTACAGGAGATGGGTCCACGTGGAAATTATTTTGCTCCAACCAGCTGGTGCCACGTTGGTTCCCAAAGTCCCCACGGTCCTGACCCCATCGTTCCTTCCTCCAAGCAAACAGATGCACATGGGCTGGACGTGGCACCCTGGGAAGGGCACAGCCCCTTTGGGGCTCCGTTCCCCTCCAGGGTGGGCGTGGTAGGGAATTCCTGCTTTACAACGCCCACACCCACACTCTTGCCGCACCATCTCTGGCCTCCAAAGCAACCCACCGACAAGGACTTTTAACCTTTTTACCTGAACAAATAATGTATCCTTGGGTTTCCGGCTACAGCTTCTCTCTCGTGGAATTCAAAAGAAATGGGGGTAGGGGGCTCCTGGGTGGCTCAGTGGGTTAAAGCGTCTGCCTCAGGCTCAGGTCATGATCTCGGGGTCCTGGGATCAAGCCCCGCATCGGGCTCTCTGCTCAGCAGGGAGCCTGCTTCCCCCTCTCTCTCTGCCTGTTTCTCTGCCTACTTGTGATCTCTGCCTGTCAAACAAATAAATAAAATCTTTTAAAAAAAAAAAAGAAAGAAAGAAAGGGGGGGGGGAGAGAAATGAGCTAAGCTAGTGCCTTGGCCTCTCCCTGGCACAGGGCACCGTCCTGCGAGCTCACAGAATTCTCATCTCATCCTTAGAACAAGCCCAGGGACAGGCATCGTTTCCAGCTCGTGGAGGAGGAAATGAGGGCTTTTGCGGGAGGGTAGTTAACCGGTCAAGGTGACGCAGCTAGACTGAGCCGCAGGCAGAATGTCAGACCCTAAAGCCCGTGCTCCTGCTTCTACAACAAGCCACCCCCCGAACGCTGATCCTGGCTGCAGCAGAAGCAGTTCCAACCGGCAGGCTGTCCTGCGTGTCCTCTGCCGACTCCACGAACCTTGTCCCTTCTTCCCTTAGCTCTCCAGCCCCTCCGTCATCGCGAGGGCTCTCCTTCCTGCTGCCACTTCCTAGGCTTGGCAGTGCCCTTTGGTTCACGTCTTTACACCTGCTCTTCTCTTCCTGCCACTGGCCTTGGAGGATGCTGCCCTCCCGCGTACTCTGTCCTGCACGTGTCGAGTCTGCTTAGCCCTGCACGGGCTCCCCGGGGGCGTGTCAGCCGCGCATACGGTAGCTGTCGGTGCGACGGGAAGCCCGCCGCATTAGGTGATTCTGGGGAACACAGATTTGTCTCAGAATCTTGCCTCTTGCCTCCATCCTTCCACTCGGAATGATACCCACTGGAATCATCAAACTCGATGAGGAAAAGGAAACCATCGAGTTTGAGAGGAGTACCGATTCGGATGCTTCTGGGTTCTAGAAGTTGTGAAAGCCTTCCAAGTGTATAGGGCATAAACCCAAGCCAACAAACCTAGGAATACAATAACACACCTTTATGTTTTGTAACTAAATTTGCATTTCAGGCAGGTTGGGGTGGGGCTCAAGTCCGTGAGCTAGGGGTTGTGCCTCCCTTCCAAAGTCGCAACTGCTCGGTGGAAGGGCATAGTTGAAACAGGGTCTCAGGGCATGCAAGGGAATTTTTAAGGAAACAAGCAGGGAAAGGGACCCAGAAAGAAAGCAAACGTTTGGCTCATTTTGGCTCAGAAGTGTGAACTGTCTTTTGAGCTGGGTTTCCACGTTTCTATCACTCACGTAGGTCATAACCTGGAGTAAAATCCCGTTGGCGGTCAGGGAACCGCACTCACCAGCTCAGGGGAGATGGAAATAAGTAGCTTGTGCTGGGCCCAAGGGTGTCCTGGCCAATAGCCACCCGCCCTGTGCTTCTCGCTCCCGTCTCTCCCTCTCTTTCCCTCCTCCAGCAAGAGGCTGAAACCCTGTGCAACATTTCCCCACTGGCGGGGAGTGGGGAGACGGGGTGGAGAGGAGCCGTGAGGATGGCAGTCAGAAGCGTACCTGGTTTATGGAGCAGCCTCGGGGAATAAACATAAAAACACAAAATGGTTTTATGTGTTCTCTGATTAATACCATCAGCCGTACCCTGTTAAATTCTGCTTTCCATCTCCTGTTGACATTTCAGGCAGGTCTCACCGCTTCCCGCTCCCTCACAGTTACTAGCAACTCCCTCTTGTCTCAAACCACAGCCTCAGTCCAGTTCTGAACCCTGGGTCCCATCCCCCACCCCAGCATAGCCACCTGGCTCTCTCTGACTTGGTCTGGTTCCATGCGCCCCCCCAGGGAGCGCCAGCCCCGCAAGGTGGTCTCCATGGAGATGGCAGGTCCCTTACCCGTCCACCTCCCTGGGGGGACATTCAGACTCCTGCTGGACATCTCCATGGCTGAGAACACCCTCCAAAACGATGCCCATGTCCCCCAGGCCATGCCAACGGTCTGGGCCCCTAGCCCTTTGTGGGGCGTCCCCAGGCAGTTCACGATTGCTGCCTGTCCTCAGTGTCAGGGTCATTCACAAAAACCAGACGAATCAGTGAGAAGCTCTATAGCGCGTCCTAAGTCCCGGGAAGATGTGGGCTGGGGGACCCCCATCCTTTCTTTCCGGGCAGCGGCAGCCCATTACCTACTTGCCCAGTATCACCAGCTGCTCCAGCCGGAGTGGCGGGAAGCGGACAGCAGTACGTACGTTTGCCTGCATACTGCTCCAGGGGACGCCAGCTGGGCCCTCCCGGGGACGCCTTCTCCACACCCTGGCCTGTCCTCAGAGCAGAACAAGGAAGACTGGAGCTCAGCAAGCCCCCAGCTAGGAGCCTGGCCCCCATCCCTCTCCTCACAGACCCTCCATGCCGAGAGTTAGCCCCGGGAGTCCCACTGTGTGGTTTGCTGGGGGTGGAAACCCTCCTTCACTTGGCGCCCTCCCCACCCCAAACCACTGGAACACAGAATAAAATCACAGTAGATTAAACACTTATAACGAAGCAATTCCCATACATTATTTCCTTTACTCTGAGAGAAATAGTCTACTTCAGTCTCCATCTTACGATGAAAAAGTTGGGATTTGGGAAGAGTGTTCTGTCCAAGATCGCATCGTTAGGATGGTGTGTTAATCAGTTTCCCTGTGTATCAAAGAAATCTTATGGATCTCAATGACTTGCTGGGGGCAGGGGGTCGGAGAGGCAAAGGATGGCAAGAGAGGGCCAGATCCAGCCCAAAACCAATTTCCCTGAGACCCACAAGCTAAGAGGGGTTTTTATATTTTTAAGTGGTCAAAAAAAAATTTGCAAGAGGACTATTTTGTGACATGAGAGATCTGTGGATATCCCAAATGTCGATGTCCATAAATAAAACGTTTCCTTCATTTGTGTACGGATTGTCTGTGGCTGCTACGCCCTACACCTGCGGACTGAGGGGTTGCAACAGAGACCATCTGGCCTTCACAGTCTAAAATAATTAGTAGCCGGTCCTTTAAAGAAGAAGTTAGCCAAACCCTGCCAACATTGATTTTTCTCACTCGCAGTTCTCTGGGTTGGAGAGGGCCGTTTCTGGGCTGCAGGCTGGTTGTCGTGGTGGGGGGCTCCGTCTGCACCCGTCTGGGGCCTGCAGGAGCCAGGGCACGTCCGTCTTGGGGTGGGCAGAGGAAGTACAGCAGAGATGATGTTTTGGAACGTTGGTGAGGTCCAGAGCCGAGGGCCCGGAAAGAATTCTTGTGATGTCTTTGGTACCAAAAAAGGTGATTTTTATATAAGCCAGTGGATAGGATCTGTGGGCAGAAAGGGCTGCCTGCCGCGTGCTGCCCCGGGACTTTGGGGTTGGGGGACATCAAGACAAAGCAAAGTTTCAAACGGACTTTGATCTGCTAAACAAGACTCCCAGGACCCCGGAGGCCTGGCTACTGCCAAGCTAAGGTTGTTTTTCCCTCTAGCAAGGCACGGATATGAAAACACTTGGCGGAGGGCGGGGGGCACCTGGGTGGTTCACTAGGGTAAGCTTCCGGCTTCGGCTCAGGGTTCTGGGATCCAGCCCCACATCGGGCTCGCCGCACCCCGGGGAGTCCGCTTCTCCCTCTCCCTGTAGTTCCCCCTGCTTGTGCTCTCTGTCTCTTTGTCAAATAAATAAATAAAATCTTTAAAAAATAAATAAATAAAATTAAAACAGGTGGGAGTTTCCTGGAGGAACGTTATACTCTGCCTGCCTCGGGTAGTTGTCAATGGGCACTCATTTTCTAAGGACACTCATTTCTCTATATTTCCGTCTACCTTATCTCCTACATCAGAAACACACGACAAGCTGAAGGCCTCACCGGGCCACAGAGTCCCTTCCCCCACAGCCACCTGCGCTGCCCATTCCAGCAGGCGGGACTCCAAACTCACACGTCCAAGGGCAGCAGGGTCTGAATCTGATACAGGGAGTGCGTGGAGAGTGGGAAGCCAAGATCTCATTCATCGACCACAGGTGGGGGGGACCCTGGATTCGAACTCGGGGCCCTCTGAGTCAAGAGTCTGTGTTTGTCCTCCTGCCTCACTGAGCTCTACTCTGGGCAAACTGTCGTAGGTGCAGTAAAGACAAGAAAGAGTGGAAAAGCCTTCGATGGGGGTGGAGGGGAAGAAGGCAGGACGGTCTTCCCATTGCTCTCCAGCCACAAGGGTTTTTCCTGAGCACTGATGGGCACCATCTCAAGGAGCCACACAACGAATCAGTTCTTGGGGACTAGCAGAATTACTTCGAAAGCCCCTGGAAAGCCTGGGGCCAGAGCTGGCCAGATCACTCCATTCCTTAGGAATTCCATCATGGGTAACTGAATAGCGGCCCCTGGGAAGCCGAAAAATCCCAAAGACCACTCCTTTCCCTTCCCCAGCCAGGCATCCTTCCGAACAAACTCCTTGCAGAGTCAGACTAGAAACAGGTCGTGTGTGTCTGGAAGCCCTTACACACCGGAGGGGAAAGGAGGGGGAAGGGAACTCTACGATCCACCTCCCCCACGCCACTGCCGATTTCTCACTGAAGCAGGAAGGAGCAGACCCCTCCGGAGCCTGCTGCTGTGAGAGACGAGGCCGGGTGCACGTGGGTGGAAGTCGGAGCCGGGAAGCCTTGGCCGTGCGGAGCGGGGGTGCTGGGGTCTGCACAGGAGAGGGCGATGAATGGGCGTGGACATCGCCGCGGGCTCATTCTCGGTGTCATCACGGAATCGGAAGCTCGCCAAGCCATGGACAGGAGGCAGCAAGAATTTATAAAACGCGTACATGCTCCTTGCTCCCGTAGCTGCTGTTTTGAAAGAAAGACGCCGGGAGAAAAGACATGTGGGAAATCACAGCGCGACGCTGACATGTTGTGGAACACCGGGAGACAGAGCCGATTTTCTTGTCGAGCTCCAGGGAAAATCAAAGATGCTGAGAAGGGCTGGACGGAGAGGACCCGCGAACAGCACATGCCAGAAATGCTGGACTTGACGAGATGTCTTCGGGGCTCAAATCCCGACATCTGCTGTCCTTCTGAGTCGTAGTCCGGATACAATCGAATACGATCAAATACTTCCATACGGAGAGGAACAAAAACTACCCCTTGCTGGGAACTCATCCGTGCCAGGCATAGCAGGTTTTCAAGCCCGGGTTCCCGTTAACCCTACGCGTGAGGGAGACGTAGCTATGCCACACGACACATGGGGGAACGGACTGAAACAGAAAGGTTCAGTCACTGGCCCCAGGCAGCCCAGCTCACGGGTCATAGAACCCAGTGTTGAAAATTGGATTTGCCGGAGTCCAGACCAGTGTTTCTCATTTATGACCCAGCCTCCTAAAACATGAGGTTAAAACACTTTCCCTCGAAGTGGACATAATTGAGACAATTTATGTCACTGCAAAATTGTTTTGCAAGATTAAAAGCCTCCCAACTGTGAGCTCCCGGCAGCTCTGACTCACTACAGGTCAAGATCAGCATCTGTCGAACCAACCCTCTGAGTTTGTCCCGCTCCATTTACTACCATGATGAGCCACACTGGGCAGGAGTGAGCCTGGGGGGACCCACACCCAGGGGGCTCTCCCCTAGCTATTTCCTACCCTTTTCCCCCTACGTTTGTTATGAACATTTTGAAATATGCAGCAGAGCTGAGGACATTGACATGAAGACGCACGGACCACTTGGATTCTACCTTGAACGCTTAACTGCTCTGGTGCTATTATCCATCTATCCCTGGGGCCAGACGCTTGGCTCCTAGACATGTCTTGAGAACGTAAGCGGGACTATAGTCGTATTAGTTGCATTATTAACTCAGCCCCACGTTCTGTTTTGGTCCCTACTTAATTATGTTTTATGCACCTGTTAACCTCATGCATGGTCAATCATTAACTTTGTCTTTTTACCCTTACTCTCTGTTTACCCACGGGTTGTAGAAACCTAATGGGGGACCAGAAGGTCATATTCGTCTTGACGTATTTGCTCATACCAGGTCCCAAATAGGGCCTCGTTGTCCAGAAGAGTGTCTAGAACCTCCTCCCTCAAGCTTTCAAGAGCCCCCTTACCCACCTCTTCTGTATATAAGCTGTCCTAGACTCAGCAAGACGAGCAAGGCAGCTTTGGGAACAATCCCCCACCTTCTGGTCCATCCAGCTATCCTTCCAATAACAAAACTTTCTTTGCTTCAAAACTGGTATCTCAGGAGCTCCTGGGTGGCTCAGGTCATGATCCTGGGGTCCTGGGATTGAGCCCCACATAAGGCTCCCTGCTTGCGGGGAGTCTGCTTCTCCCTCTGCTTTTGTCCCACACCACCCCCCGCCATGTGCATGCCCAAGCACACGCTCTCTCCCTCTCGCAAATTAATAAATAAAATCTTAAAAGAAAAAAAAAAGAAAACTGTAGCCAACTGAAGCAAGAAAAAAGACAAACAGTATCAGGAATAGAAAGGGGGAACTAACTCCAGATTTTGTAGATTTTTAAAATTATATATGAATGTTGTGAGCAACTCTATGTCAACACGTTTGAAAATGTAGATGAAACGGAGAATTTTCTAAGGAAATGTAAATTACCAAAACTGACTTAAGGAAGGAAAACTTGAATGAAACAATGAACATTAAAGAAATTGAATCAGTATTCATGTTTCTCATGAATACTTCCCACTTCTCAAACACCGGGAAGAAAACACTTGTTCCAGGAGCATCTGGCTGGCTCCGCTGGTGGAACGTGAGCCTGTGAGTCTGGGGTTCCACGTTGGGCATGGAGCTTACTTTTGAAATAAAATGAACAAATACTATACTTGTTTCAGAAGAAGAAGGGGAATGGGAGCCACACCACCCAATCTTATCTAAAGCCAAAACCTGACAAAGGCCATCCGGAGAAGGAAAAGTAAAGACCTCTTCCTCCTTCGGAAGATACATGGGAGATACGGAAATTAAGTAACAGTAAATTTTTAACTTTGCCGACTCAAACAAAATTGGTTGTGTTTTATTCCAGGTATGTAAAAATAGTAAGATCGCAAACTCTCTTAGTGTCCTTCAGGTTAAAAGAGAACAACTCTGTGACCATCTTAATAGTCCCAGAAAAAAACACCCAATTCAAATCATAGTCACTTTTTTTTTTTTTAAGATTTTATTTATTTGACAGAGAGAGACACATCGAGAGAGAGAGGGAACACAAACAGGGGGAGTGGGAGAGGGAGAGGCAGGCTCCCCACGGAGCAGGGAGCCCGATGCGGGACTTGATCCCAGGACCCAGCAATCATGACCTGAGCAGAAGGAAGACGCTTAACTGACTGAGCCGCCCAGGCGCCACCATGGTCACTCTTGACTTTAAAACACTCTAACAAACTAGAATTAAAAAGTAACTTTCCAGGGCACTTGGGTGATTCTGACAGGTTAAGCATCTGACTTGGGATCAGGTCATGATCCCCAGGTCCTGGGATGGAACACTGCCGTGGGAGTGGGCTTCCTGCTCAGCAGGGGTGGGCTATGGGGTGGTCCTGCCTCTGCCTCTCCCTCTGCCCCTCCCCCCTTATGCTCTCTTTCTCTCTCTCTCTCTCAAATAAATAGATAAAATCTAAAAAAAAAAAAAAAAAAAAGTAACCTTCCTACCTGATTAACAGGATTCATCAAAAGCCTACCATTAATATACATGATGGTGACATTTTAGGAACAGTTTCGATAAAGCCCTAGGGAAGGGGCACCTGGCTCTCTCTATGGTAGGGCACACTCTGATCATCTTGGGGTTTTGAGTTTGAGCCCCGTGTTGGGTGTAGAAATTACTTTTACAAAAACCTAAAAAAAAAAAAAAAACCCTCGGTAAGACGATGGTCCCACTTCTGTTCAACCTTGTACTGAACATCCTGAGTGCACTTGACCCGTGCCAGGTGCAGGGCACGCAAATATCATAGGATCTCACCAGCAGGACGAAATGCAGGCCCTCGTGGGCTGGATGCATTCAGGGAAACAAGCAGGTGGAGACAGATCATGTAATAGGATGGAGCCATAGTGGGGGGGCGGGTAAGGTGCCCGAGAGGAAGGGGGCACCCCACGATCTCTGAGGGGGGCTAAATTATAATTTCCCAACCAAGTTAAAAACAAGAGTATCCCATCTAAAATGAAGTATGCAGAAGTAATTTTTCCAACGTGTTAATTAATGAAGAAACCACTAAGATGTTAAGAGCAGTTGAAAAGAGAATGTGAAAATCGGCCATGTATGCAGGCAATCAGGAATGCTGGGACGGCTTTGCTGACTGGAGCCACAACGCTCAGTGTCCTAGGGGGCGCTAACATAGAAGGTTTGATGGCATCTTCTCCCGAGGACAGACACCAGTTGTAACTCTGTGGGACAAAATGCATTTGCATTGTTATGAACAAAAAGTATCTCCATTTCCTACGACTTTACTTCCCCCCTATTCCAAGGTGTGAAATAGCCTCCCGTACATGCTCCCCCAGAGCCAGGTGGGCCCTGGGGAGGGGGCTGCGCCCACACCCCACTGAAAGCATACTCCTACTTGCATCCCTCTGCCCGTTTCCAAGGGGACGACCCCTCTTGGCAGGGGACTTCTTGGGTCTGTTCACACCTGCGAAACTATCTTAGAGGATCTCAATCTAGCAAACTACAACCCGGGAGCTTTCACTTTTTTTTTTTTTTTAAGATTTTATTTATTTATTTGACAGAGAGAGAGATCACAAGCAGGCAGAGAGGCAGGAGGAAGCAGGCTCCCCACTGAGCGGAGAGCCCGATGCGGGGCTCGAACCCAGGACCCTGAGATCATGACCCGAGCCCAAAGCAGAGGCTTTAACCCACTGAGCCACCCAGGCGCCCCGAGCTTTCACTTTTTATGTCTTTAAGATTTTATGTATTTGATAGAGAGAGAGCACCAATGGCAGGCAGAGGGAGAGGGAGGAGCAGACTCCCCACAGAGCAGGGAGCCCGGGCCAGGCTCGATCCCAGGACCCCTGGTCATGACCTGAGCCCAAGGCAAATGCTTAACCAATGGAACCCCCCAGACAGCCCTGTGAACAGGAAGCTCTTAAACATTCTGATTCCCAGGCCACACCCCAGACCCACAAAATCAGTATTTGGGGGGGGGTGGTCCCTGGTGCCAGGCTCCTTAAAGCTCTTAGGGAATTCTGCTGTACTTCCAAAGAACCACCGCCCGGAAGACAAACAAGCAGGAGCAGAAGGCCGGCTCGCACCACCCCACTCTCCACTTACCCCTGGGCCCCAACCCTTCCCTCCCTCCTCCCAGCTCTGCCCCATCCCTGCTCTCCGCTCCCCGCCCAGGCCCAGCCTGGCTTCCACAGTGCTTGGTGCAGGGGGGGGGGGGTGGATGGGGGAGGTGAGGGGTCCTGAAACTTGCCTACTTTTGTGCAGAAAGCGCCAGGTGGCGGCATCCCAGGACAATCCCCTTGCAACCCCACCCTGGGGGATGGTCCGTGAAGATGGCATCTTTCGAAAATGTTTTCCTCCAACACCCAGAAGGAACCCACAGCTTGAGAGCAGCAAATGAGAAGAAATCCATCACCCTCAGGAAATTGGTTCCGGCAGCCCCGCAGAGCGGCAGTAATCAGAAGCCCTTTGAGTGCCCGGCTAAATAAATAGGTTTAAAACTAATGCAGCAGCTGCTGCAGGAAAGCATGTACCCCAAGATGGGTGGGCTGTGGGGCTGCCCATATCTGCTTGGCAAGGGCATAAATCTGGGCACATGAGGGAGCCCAGCTCCCACTGGCTGCTTTCACGGAGGGCAGAATGAGCAAATCTGCTCTCAGCCTCCAGAACATGTTTTCAGCCCTGGGAGAGCTGCAAATCCGGGGCAGGGTGCCCCACTCCTCAGAAAGGGGGTGTGCTGGGGAGCCTGGGTGGCTCAGTGGGTTAAAGCCTCTGCCTTCGGCTCAGGCCATGATCCCAGAGTCCTGGGGTGGAGCGCCGCCACATCAGGCTCTCTGCTCAGCAGGGAGCCTGCTTCCTCCTCTCTCTCTCTGCCTGCCTCTCTGCCTACTTGTAATTTCTGTCTGTCAAATAAATAAATAAAATCTTAAAAAAAAAGGGGGTGTGCTGGGGGGCATCAGGTTCAAAGGCGAACAGTACCCAGGAGTCCCTGGGCCCCAAAGGGAAGTCTCCTAAGATGGGTACGGAAGGCAGCTCTTGTCTGCTGAACCCCGGGCTTGCTGCCATCCCTTGGCCTCTGAGCAAGGATACTGAGAGCCATTCAGAGTGGTGACAGGGCTTAGTCAGGTCCTCCTGGGCCTCTCTGAGCCCCCAGACTGAAGAGCGTTGAAGAGTCCTCATTAAGATGAGCTGTGGGAGTCACTCTGAACTACTAGGCAGCACTCCAAGCCTGGGCACTGCTCCTCTCCCTCCATCGTGACTCCTGTAAGACAAGCCACTACCCTAAGAGCTCATTCGCTACATCAAAGTGACAGCGGGTCCTGCAAATCAGTGAATCACAGCCAATTTGCAGAGTTCCTCTTACAGGTACAAATGTGCCCAGGGTTCGGAGGGGACATTTTGAAAAGAAGGACACAGAGAAGCACATCTGTGATTTCTGAAAGCATCACTTCCTGGGCACCAGCTGTCACCTGGCCCTTTCATCCTCCCGCCTCCAAACACCCTGCGCAGCACCAGGAGGCAGAGACCAGAGTCACCTCCCCTTCCCCTCCAGCAACAGGAGCACGCAGTTAAGAGACAGTACGTTTTGCAAACTCCCTTGTGGCCTAATGGGACAAATCAAGGTGCCTGCAGGGCTGATTCTTGCCGGAGGCTCCCAGGGAGAAGACTTTCCTCGCTCTTTCCGGCTTCTAGAGGCTCATGGTCCCCTTTCCCCACCTTCAAGTCCAGCCCCTTCCAGGGTCATGTCCCCTCTCTCTCTCACTCTCCTGCTTCCGTCTTACAAGGACCCTTGTGATGACATCGGGCCCACCTGGACAGTCCGGAACCATATCCCCATCCCGGGTTCCTAGCTTCATCTCATCTGCAAGGTCCCTTCTGCACTGTGAGGAGACACGTCCGGGGTCCCGGGACTAGGGCACGTACAGCCACGCGAGCAATTGTGCTTTTCATCCCAGACCTACTACACCCTGTCCTCCGACCTCACACGCAGATGACTGTCCCCTCTGTGCCCCTCCTCACCCCCACCGTCCCGGCACCAGAGAGGAGGGGGCGGGGCCGGGGGTGGAGCCAGAGTTCCGGAGGCCCGACCCCATCCCGTGATGGGGTTCTTGAGCCCCCACAGCTGCCCCGCCCGGGGACACCGGGCACAGGAAGGAATCAGTGCACTTTCTAGTGCGACTCGGGCCGGGTTTCTGTCACCTGTACCCGCGAGACCACGCGCTCTGTCCGGAGACTCAGGAGGCCTGCGATCCTGTCCGGGCTGCTCGGGCCATCCCTGCTGGAGAGGCCAGAAGGGAAGCAGACGGCGGGCGGCTTTTGCCTTCTGGCCGACTGGAGCAAGTCACCATTTGCCCCGAGTGCGGCATTTGGCACCTCCACAGTCCTCTTGACCGGAACGTGACCTTAAAACCCCGGTCTTTTAGCGTGGGATGTCATTCAGCCCTAACCAGAAGCGAAGCACCGATACGTGTCACAGCTTGGACGAGCTCGAAAACGGGCCCCATCGCCGCGGGCTAGGACCCGCCGGCTTCAGCCCCTTTAAGACGACCGTGGAGGACCCAGTTTCAAAGCCCGGGGCGACTCTCTGGCCCCCGCCTCTATGGTGCGTCGTCACTTCCGGCCGGAAGTGCGTGTGCGGCGCGGCTTCGGCGCAGGGGGTGTGCAGGGAGCGGAGGCGCGCGCTTCCTCGTGGGTAAGAGAAGGGAGTGCGGGCGCGGGGCTGGCGACCCGCGGGGTGACGCGGGGGTCTCCGCCGCCACCGGCCCCAGCTTGGGCTGCAGGGCCCCGGACGGGGGAGGCGGAGGGGGTTTGGGCCGAACTCGGGCTCCGACGCCGGGGCGGGGCTGCGGCCGGGACGGCCGGGGCGGGGCTGCGGCCGGGACGGCCGGGCCGGGGGCCCTGCGGGGGTCTGCGGAGCGCGTGGGCCGCGGGTGAGCCTCCGGTTCCTGGAGCACAACCGGCGACTCTCTCTCCCCAGGGTTCGTCAGAAAACGAGAACTTCCAGCCCCCGGCGGTGAGACGCAGGCAGGCCGCGGGCGGGGCGAGCCCTCCGCGCTCGGTGCGGGAGTCCAGGTGCGTGGGTTACGCGCCGAGACCGAGAATCTCGAGGCCGATGGTCTGGGGAAAGGCTCCTGCGTTGCTGAACCCGCGCGGCTGTGGGTGCGGCCTTGTACCAGGCAGCCCGAGCCTGACCTAGAGAAAATTCCCGGGGGCAGTTCCACCGGGGTTTGAATTTGCAGTAACAGGTGTGAGCATTCTAGCAGCAGTTTGGTGATCATGTATGATACTGCAAACAGGACGCGCGCCGGGGGGAAGCCTTAGAGTTGGCACCGCGGAGCGGAGTGGACTTCGTGCATACCGATGGATACCTCGGCCGTGCGCCGTTCTGAATGTTCGTGCGCGCAGAGACGGACGAGACAGCCCCGGCCCTTGTGCCCGGGGTGCTTCAGCCCCGCTGGGGAGATGAGATCAAATGATGGCCCTGAAGAGGGTGTATTCAGGCTGAGGCCAGAACCCCGAAGGAAAGCGCGGTCCTGTTAGCTACATCGCAAGGAGCGGATGGCGGCCTTCCTGAGCCGGACCCTGAAGGATGAGCAGGAGTTCTCTGGAAGGCCGGGGCGGCCGCACGTGCAAAGGCCCAGCGAGCGCAAAGGCGGCCAGTGTTGGACCCAGAAGAAGGCCATTGTAACCCCAACAGCAAGGGGAATGGTGTGGGGCGAAGCTGAAAAGTCGAAAGGGGCCAGACCACGCAGGGCCTGTGGCTCACACGAGCATTTCAATCTTTCCAAATTATGCGGGGGCCATTCTGGGTCGTAAACGTTTCTGATTTTAAAGAGGATGAGGGGCTAACGTCTGTAATCTCACGAGAGCAGTAGGTACAAAACAGTGCCGTCCAGGGGAGCTTCTGCAGCGTTGGAAGTGGTCTAGGTCTGCCCTGTCCCGTAGAGCAGCCACAAGCCACGTGTGGCTGTCGGACACTTGGCGGTGTGGCTGGTGCTGCCCAGGGACTAGGGTTTTCATTTTAGTTTAGATGTATGTAACCCCATGTGGCCACTGGCCATCGTGTTGGAGAGCACAGGTCTAGCGGGTATCGGGGACGCAGGAGCCCCTTATTGGAATCGAGCCGCAGAGAGACTCATGTCTCCTGCACCTCATCCCCTCCTGGGTAAAGGCTGAGAGGGATTCTGCTTTCCAGAGAGCCTTCCCGTCTTCTGATGAGCTCACACCTACCAGTGCCTTTGTGCTCTTGGCTAGAAGGCACTGTGCTCCTCGTGAAGTGACTCTGTCCCTTGGCCTCCTGGTTGGTCGTGAGCCCGCGGATGGAGGAGTGCCTGCAGTGGCCCCGGCATGCTGTCTGTGACCGGGGAGGGGGTTGGGGGTGGAGGAAAAGCAGTCGCGGTTTGGCGGGGGCGCTTATAATCTAGAGAGGTGGGCATGGTGAGTGCTGCGGAGCCACAGGAAGGGACATAGCCAATAGGACATAATGGCATGTGACCCCGTGGGGACATAAAGGCTGTTTCCTGCTGATGACGCGTGGCAAAGGGCAGGAGGGATGGACGTGCCTGAGGATGTGGGCAGCTCGTGAGTCGGGGCCAGTCTGGGGAAGCATGTGGCTAGGGACAGGGAAGAGAATGTAGGAAGGCATAGGCTGGGGCGGCGTTTCGGGGCGTTGTCAGAGCCCAGCTTCACTGCGGCTTCTGTGCAGGCCCGTGTCTGAGGCGGGCCCCAGGTGCTGTGCAGATGATAGCCGGAGAGGGAGAGCGTCGGTAGGAAATCCCTGTGGTTGCCTCCACTGACAGACTGAGGAGGTGGCCAGCCCGCATGGAGCCTGCAGACCTGGAAGGAGGAGGGGCCCGTAGAGGCGGGGTCCCTGCAGGGCACCCTCTGCGGTGTATTCTGGGTGGTAAGATCTCGGGGGGTGTTTTATGGTACTAACAGACTGAACGAAGGTAGAATGCAAACTGACGGAGTGTACTTTCTTTGCAGGTGAGTTCACGGGAAGATCTGTGTGCGGGGTGAATGGTTTCTTTCCTGCCTGCTTCCGCGTACCTGAAGTGTAATTGTTGGGGGCTTGGAACTTTCCGGCTTCCTTGGGTTTCATTTACTCAGTCATGTAGCTTGTGAATGCCGACCTGCTGAAGACCGTGTTTTGTATGGATACGAATAAAAGGGGTCCGTCCCCAAGGAGACTTTTTCATGCACTTTATGGTCTTGGTCCCCACCGACGTTGCGCGCAGCGTGTCACCTCTGCTGCTGAGATGCACAGTCTGCGGCACGGTTCCCAGCTGAGGAGACTGAGCTGTTCGCACTTCTCTGTAGGAAGTGTGGGCGCTGGGGGCGCTGCTCATCCTGGAGGAGCACGGGCTGTCTAGAAGCGGGGGGGGGCACGTGGAGGGAGGTGACCTGTCTCCATATCTAGGAGGAAGGGGTGGCGAATGTAGTTTAGGGTCGTGTTCACCTTGTGCAGACTTCACTTTGGATAGAATTTTCCAGAAAGTGGCTGCTGGCCTCAGAACTGGTCGCCGGTAGCTGCTGGGCGCTGCCCACCCTGCTTCCTCACTTGGGTCTCGAGCTCCGTGCAGGGGCTGTCTTCCACGGAGAATTCTCCCGGCCTTCCTCTCTTTGAATGTTCACGCGTCGATGAGAGGAAAGGAAAAACCACCTTGGTGGCGGTTCCTCTGTTTCCTGCTGTCTTTACGTGACAGGGTACGACCTGTACGTGTTTTATGTCGTCTGGGAAGGTTACCCGACCTTCAGACCTAGTGCCAGACCCAGAGTTCCTGCCTGTGGTCCTCGCTCGTGTCTGTTTTTGCTGTACTTAGTGAATCTCTTGCTCAAGCATCCTCTGGCCCAACCCTCTTCTGGTCCAGCTCAACTCCGGGAGGGGCTGCCCCACGAGTGCCTGCAGAGTCAAGAACGTAACTTCAAACCTTGCCAGGGAAGCCGTTGGTGGGCTTTGTCACAGACCCGTAGTCTGAGAGCCCGTCACTGTAGAGGGGAGGCAGGGCCCCCCGGGGGACGGCAGCCGGCCTGTCAGCCCTGAAGGGCAGAAGTACCCACATTGTCGGCAGCCCGAGTGTTAGCGGGCCTTTCCCATCCCGGCTCCGCCCCGGCCCCCTGTGTCACCTTAGGCTGGTGGTGTCCCTGTTTCTTAGTAAAATGGGGACCCCTGGGACTGTGACTCCGAAAGGTGGACACCTGTGAGGAGTCAGCAAGTCGTGTGATGTGCTCAGGAGCACGGCAGACCCACGGACTGGCTGTTGCCCATTCTTGGAATTTCAGGGCATTTCATGGTGTTTCCAGCGGTGAGCTTCCGGAGCGCTGGCGTGCAGTGGGTCCTGGCAGAAAAGGTGCCGTCCGTCGCAGGAGGGTCCTGCCTGCCCCCAGCCATGGGAGCTGGGGCGGGTTTGCTAAAGCCTCTAGGCGTTTTCACTGTGTCCGTGTTCACGATTGGGCCACTCACGAGAGCACATAACTCTAGGGCGGGCCCTGCCCTCCTATGCATGCTGGACCTTAGAGGAAGCGTGATAATTGCCCAAATTAACATTGTGTTGGGATACGTGTCCTGGAGGAAGTCGTACGTACTGGTGTTTCTGGAAGAAACAGGTTGGAGCCCACTCACTGCCTTGTTCCTGAGTGTCTCTCTGGAGTGTGAATATCCACTCGGGCACAGCGGCTGTGGATGGGGCCTCGTGACCTTGGTGTGTCATGGAGCAGCGGTGGGGCTCTCTGTAGACCGACTCAGTGAGGTTCTTCAACCTTTGGTTCGATAGATGAATCAGAAGCATTAGCTCTCGCACCCCCCGCAGGAACATCGTGTTTCTAGCACGGAAGATGTTGGCACAGGAGTGCTTCACGTCGGTGGGGTCAGCTGCGGTGTACAGGGGCCTCTCGTTCTCGTTTGGTGTTGACGTCAACGGAGGAGGGTGCCCGCGTGTCCCTGGTGTGACCATGTGCCTTGGTCAGACCTCTCAGGGCAGGAGAGCCTGCAGAGAACAGGAGGACGGACGAAGAGAGAGCCGCTCTGATGCAGAGGGGTGTGGGCCGAGATCCTGCAGTCTTCCCCAGCAGCCCCTCACCCCCTCACCCCTCCAGATGCTTCCCTGGTGTGGGTGCTTCACACTGAACCTCTGCCCCTTTCCTCTGGAGCCGCACCCCAAGATGACAGCCTCCATCCATCCTGCACCTTGGTGCGGTGTGCACGCCTCTGTCGGTAATGGGAGGGAAGCCCGGAACCCACAGGAGGGGCTCGGCATTGTATTTGGCTGAGACCCTACCTGAGAATATTCCCCAGCTGTCTCCTGCTCAGTCACTCGGTTCCAGCTGGCCTGGGCGCGGCAATGGTGTACTTGCTTCCCCCAAAGAACACGTAGCTAAAATAGGCTGCCATATGATGTGGACGGGCTTCAGCGTTTCTGGGTTTTGTTCCTCTGGATTATGTAAGAGGGTTTAGGCCGGCAGGAGTCCAGTCTTTTCAAAGAGCGGGGCCTTTTAATAATAGCAGTGGATAATGAAATGCACAGTCTGGTAAGAAGCAATGTTTTTTAATGTTAAAACGTGGAACACAAAAGGCCTGTCGCAGAAAAGGGACTAAGAAAACAGTTACCCCACTGCATGGTTCTGAACTTCTCTCTTTGACCACTAGAGGACGCAGTTCTGATGAGCCAGCCTGTTCGCTTTTGTAACTTGGTCCAATTTTAGTTTTTTAATTTCACCAGAAAGTTCTGCAGAAGTTTAATCTGCAGGGTTGGGCTCCTTGTTAGGACTCTGCCAGGCGGTCCCCATTGCACACAGCTCCTGGGAAGAATTCGTCATGTCGTGGACAAGCCAAGCCCCCGCCCAGGCTCGGGACACGCACTTGGGGAAAAGAGCACGAGAACATGTTCTAATGCAACTTTCCATCCACACTCACTCCAGGGGACCAGTTCTAGTCGGCGTGAGAGATCTTTCTTGGTAAGGAATTGCGTGCGACGCATACCAGTCCTCAAGGCCTCAGACGATATGGTAAGAGTTTAGAAGCGCCTCTCGAGGACCTCGCTCGTACTTGACCTTGAAAGGTACACGGCAACATGGAACAAGATCTGTGCAGAGCCCCTGTGGTTCAGGCTGCCGATCCTCGTCTGTTCGAAAGGTGCTGTTGGATTGGAAAAAGAGAGTTACGATCTCATAGTGTCGTTTTAGGTCCTCTCGCCTCTGTTGAACCGTAACCATGTTGTTCCTCAGTACTAAATGTCCCCGGCTTTGGGGACCTCGTTGACTGCTCTCTGATGCATTCAACATGCCTCATTGAGCACCGACTGCTGGCGAGTTAGGCTGGGCTGGGGAGCTATGCACAGGCAACTCCCCGCCCTCCGAGAGGTCACAAGGGAAGGGGAGAAGCGTGGGGTGTGCTCTGGAGGAAAGGAAAACGGGGCCAGGATGGAGCCGGGTGTGGAGTTGCCGTTTCAGATCAGGGTGGTCAGGAAAGGGCCCGCATCCTAAGGGAAGAGAGGAAGTCACGCCAAGTCTGGCAGCGCATCCCGGGCAGGGGGAGCGGGGAAGGTGGGTGACCAAGGCGGCTTTCTGGGGAGGGTTGGGGGTGCCTGGGTGTCTGGTCTTGCAGAGCCTTGTAGGAAAGTCTGACTTTGACTCCCAGGTAGGAGCCAGTAGCTCACAGTTTTCTCTCCTCTTTTAGGGACCATTTTCCCCTGCTGTCAGAGTATTGGCCTTAGGAGGATTTCCTGTTCTTGGGCTAACAGACTGGCCCAGTGCCGGGACCCGTGATCTGTGCAGAGGGAGTGTGCAGCTGAGGGAGGTGCCCTCTCGCCTCTGTTGAAACGTAACCATGTTGTTCCTCAGGGAACTAACCTGGACTTGGGAAGAGCCGTTTGGATAGAAGTTCCTGGGACAGGGGCGCCTGGGTGGTTCAGTGGGTTAAAGCCGCTGCCTTCGGCTCAGGTCATGATCTCGGGGTCCTGGGATCGAGCCCCGCATCGGGCTCTCTGCTCAGCAGGGAGCCTGCTTCCCTCTCTCTCTCTGCCTGCCTCTCTGTCTACTTGTGATCTCTGTCTGTCAAATAAATAAATAAAATCTTTGGAAAAAAAAAAAAAAAGAAGTTCTGGGGACAGCCTGTTGCCTTTCACTTGCAGATGAAGCCAGAGACCACCTAGACGTCCTGTCTCACTCACTGTTCTCTAGCCTCTTGCCACTTCTAGGAACCATGTACCATGTACTCCTTGTTGTTGTTGTTGTTTTTTTCCCAACAAAGAGTAGATCTGGGTCATTTAAATTACTACCAAGAAGACGACAAAGTATATTCTCCTCTAACCTTCACAGGGCAGGGGCCTGTTTTGGTTTTACGTGGTTACACATAATGACTGTTTAAAAGCGATTCTTCATTCCGATATTTTTTTCAGATCAATTATGCAACTGCAGCAGAAAACTAGTTCTTTTCTTGCAAGTGTAATTAAAAATGGAGCTGAGTGAGTCAGGGGAAGGTCACGTGTCTCAGGCTTGGCAGCTGTGCCGTCCTGTCCTGGTTACGCAACACTGTTTTCGACCTGCGGCCCCCGTCAGCAAAACCTTCAGATGATCGTATGGAATTAAAATAAGACTTTAACTTTCTTTGAACAACACGTTCTTTGTTAAAACCAGACTTGGGCTTTTAATGCTGACTTACACTAGAGGCTCTGTAAACCGGATTCCATGCCGGCGGCTGTCGCCGTGGAACACATTTCTTAAACTCCCCACTTTCGTGCCCCTTTGAAACCTTGACTTGGTTGTCATCCATCACGAAGACTTATGGGCAAAGCATCCCCAAATCCTCTTCACTCCTGCGCCGTCTCTGTTCCAAATTGCTATACCCCTTTGAAAGTTAATGGAGGAGATAAAAAATATTCAGTCTAAATGAGGGGCGCCTGGGTGGCTCAGTGGGTTAAGCCTCTGCCTTTGGCTCAGGTCATGATCTCAGGGTCCTGGGATCGAGCCCCGCATCAGGCTCTCTGCTCAGCAGGGAGCCTGCTTCTCCCTCTCTCTCTGCCTGCCTCGCTGCCTGCTTGTGATCTCTGTCATATAAATAAAATCTTTAGAAAAATGAAGAAGTTTAAATGAGATAGAGGGGTCCCTTCCTCCGGTTGCTTTAACATGCATGTAAGCACTGCTTGGTGTTTGTTTTCATTTTTAATTTTTTTCCTAAAGTAACTACATAAGTTTTTTTGTTTTTAGAGAGGTGGGGGAAGGACAGCGAGAGACCCCTGAGCGGCTCCATGACCAGCGTGGAGCCCAACGCCGGGCTTGATCTCACAACCCCGAGGTCATGACGAGCCAAAATCAAGAGTCGGTGCTTAACTGGCTGCACCACCCAGGCGCCCCAACAATACGCAGGGTTAAAGGCTGGCCCCAGCAGCTGCTCCCAGCACCGCTCTCGCCGGGCCCTTCCCCTCCACAGCCGATTCACATCGCTCGGTCTTCAAGGTGCGCTCGTCTCCCCGCCTCCCCCCGTCACGTATGAGCTGCTGCTTTTGGCTCATCGTCCTAAGCCTCGCCTGTCGACTTCCATTCTGGGGATCCAGGCCAAGCGCTCACAGACCCCCTCTGTTTCCCCTTCCCCTTCCTCCAGGACAATCATCCCGTGTGAATTCTGTTCGGCTCAGCATTGTGTTGACTTGCCGTCAACAATGCTTTCCATCCTCCCAGCTTTGCCTTGTGAGACCCTCTTCGTTCCCTTCTTGCTCTCCCCTAGTTTCTGCTGTTTCTCTGGCGGAACATTCCTTGGTCGCTACCTCTTGTTCCCACGGGCCGTGCCCCGGAGCTCCTCGGCCTAACTTTACACGAAGGCAACCACATGACGTCACGTGTCCATTCTGCTTGTTCCTTAGATGTGTGAAGGAAGACTGTTCAGACAGTGTCGTTAGGAGAATGTTGTTACGGGTTTGCTGTAATTTGCGTGAGGGGACAAGCACGGCCCCCGTAGGCCAATTCAGAAGTTCAGTTTTAGTTAGGAATTTTATATTTTACAGGAAAATATGAAGGTTGTATTATTGTCAGGGCAAATACAAAAAGAATCCTGGCTGAAGTTCTGACAGTTAGCTGGGTGGGTAGGTCACTGGTTTCCCAGGAAATTCCTTAAAAATTATGTCAAGGGATGCCAATTTCCCCAGAATTTTAATCAGGCAGGAAAAGGCTCTGTCCCAAGCCAGGTTTAGACCAATTTGGTTTTTTTTTTAAAGAGTTTATTCTTTAGGGCGCCTGGTTGGCTGAGTGGGTTATAGCCTCTGCCTGCGGCTCGGGTTGTGCTCCCAGGGTCCTAGGATCGAGCCCCATGTAGGACTCTCTGCTCAGCAGGGAGCCTGCTTCCCCCCACCCCTCCCGCCTGCCTCTCTGTCTACTTGTGGTCTCTGTCAAATAAATAAATAAATCTTTAAAAAAATATATTTTATTCATTTATTTGACAGAGAGACAGCAAGAGCAGGAGCACAAATGGAGTGGGAGAGGGAGAAGCAGACTTCTTGCCGAGCAGGGAGCCCGATGTGGGGCTCGATCCCAGGACCCCATGATTATGACCTGAGCCCAAGGCAGACGCTTAACAACACCACCAGGTGCCCACCAGTTTCTTTTTTTTTTTTTTTTTAAGATTTTTATTTTATTTATCTGACAGCGCAAGTAGGCAGAGCAGCAGACAGAGAGGGAGAAGCAGGCTCTACACTGAGCAGGGAGCCCTACGGGGCTCGATCGCAGGACCCTGAGATCATGACCTGAGCTGAAGGCAGAGGCTTAACCCACTGAGCCACCCAGGCGTCCCTGGAGATTTGATTTTTAAGTCATCGCTACACCCAACGTAGGGCTCAAACTCAGAAGCCCAAAGTCCAGAGTCACACACTGCACCAACTGAGCCAGCCTGGTGCCCCTAGATCAGTTTTTTATACCCTCTCTTTGCCCTCGACATCCTCTCTGCCTTGCTTAAGAATGCATCTTGTTGCATTTCGGTTTTAAGAACATAAACAAGGGGCGCCTGGGTGGCTCAGTTGGTTGAGCGACTGCCTTTAGCTCAGGTCATGATCCTGGAGTCCTGGGACAGAACCCATGTCAGGCTCCCTTCTCGGGGCGGGGGGGGTGTCTGCTTCTCCCTGTGACCTTCCCCGTCATGCTCGAGCGCTCTCATTCTGTCTCTCTCAAATAAATAAAACCTTAAAAAAAAAACAAAACATAAAGGAAAGCGTTGCCTAGTTCAGCACTTCCCAAACAAGGCGCGCGCAAATCCCTGGCCAATTTGTCAAATGCAGATCCTGGTGCAGCGGGGCTGCGGTGGGGCCTGGGATTCTGCATTTCTCCCCAGTTCCCTGCTGCTCCTGGTCCGGGGACCACACTTTGAGGAGTAAGGGAGGGCATTTTTGGTGGCCTGGTGCACCTCCCATTGGCGGTAGACTTGGGTGTAGGTTTAATTTGTCTGACATTGCCAAACTGTGGTTGTTAGCGGTGGCTACACATATTCACGAGCCGGCTTCCTATACTACGGAAGAATTTCCCAACACGGCATGCGGTAGTAATGATTTCTTACCTTCTGTGCACCGAGGCCTCTCTAGTATGTCAGCTGCATTCAGTGAGGCCGTTCCATACATCGGTACGGCGGGGGGTCTGTGAGATGGTAAGCATCTCCTTACTGTTTGTCTAATAAAACTGAAGTCCATGAAAGATCACACCTGGGTGGCTCAGTGGGTTAAAGTGGGTTAAAGCCTCTGCCTTTGGCTCAGGTCATGATCCCAGGGTCCTGGGATCGAGCCCCACATCCGGCTCTGTGCTCAGCAGGGATCCTGCTTCCCTTCCTCTCTCTCTGCCTGCCTCTCTGCCTACTTGTGATCTCTGTCTGCTAAATAAATGAATAAAATCTAAAAAAAAAAAAATAAAACAAACCTCCCAGCTGTCAAAAACCAGAGCTGGATTAAAGTGGTAAAAACAGATTTTTATTCAGAACTATTGCAGTAAAGGAAAAGAGCTCAGGATAGAATGGGGTTCAGTTCCAAATGTGGCAGGGACAGGGAGCAGGAGTGGGGCAGCAGATGGAAAATCACTACGAGGAAATGTCGTGGGTGAGGGGGCTTCTGGCTAAACCGACCCAGCAGGATTCTGGCTGAAGGCAGGCCAAGGTGTCAGGCATCACCCTGGGGGCGGTGGAGGATGCGGAACCCGGTCAGACATCCAGGAAGCGCAGGGGGGCGGGGGGGGGGGGGGAGAGGGTTCTCATGAAATTGACTTAGCATGGTTCTTGCTAAAGCTGGATTTTATAAGGAAGTGCACAGACAGGCCTAGGAGACCGTCCAGGAGTCTGACAAAGAATCTTTGTCCTAACCTGACCTTCATTAGTCCTTTTGAGGTTAATTTGAACATTCTCTAAAATTTGAGAGGAAGGGAAATATTTAACTGAGAGAGAACAGTAAGCAAAATTTATGACAGGTCCAGGAGGTGCCAAGTAATTTGCAAATGTTACCTCGTTGAACCTCTCACTTGGCGTGGGGGAGTGGGCTCGTTGAGGACCGCCCCGGGTCACAGGCTAGTGTCTACTTTCTCGGTCACAGATGTGGGTCACACCCTTGGATACCATGCTAAGCCCGGGGGGTACGGGGAAACCGAGACCGTCACCACAGCCCTGGAGCAGGCTTTCTAGTTGAGGGAAGATCCTTCGCCCCCCAGAAAAACAGAACATCACATAGAACACACAAAGAGGCCTCCAGGGACGGTCCCTGCTCTGAGTGCTGCTGGGGCTCCTGCTTTGGCTTGGCAGAGGGGGCAGGCCTCTTGGGTGGCATCTGCACTGAAAGCTGAATCCCAGGAAGCCGTGGGCCAGGAGCGAGGAGGGCAGGGCCTCCCAGGTGGCAGGAAAAGCAACTACAAGGGCCACGTGGCAGGACGCCCCTAGAGGTGGGCCAGGGACCTGAACCTGTACTGCCTGACTGAAGTCCCTGGTCTCCCCACTGAGGCCTCTGCCGTTTTGTCACCCAGTGTCAAATAAAAAGCACATTCAGACTTAGGGAACAGACCATCTTACTAAGGATGATGGGTGGGGAGGGGTGGGGGGCCACCCCACCAGGTGGGATACCATGATAGGGTCCTGTCCCCAAGAGTTTCGCACAAAGGAAACTTCCTTCATGGAGGAGTGCTGTAGGGGAGGGGGAGAAGGGTGGCGGCAGGAGGGAGTTGGCCAGAGAAGGTGTCAGCTGAGGTCACCCTGTGAGGCTGTGGGGGCGGAAGAGGTTTTTTTCTGCCCCTTGCGGTTCTTCGGCTGGGCTGATAATTAAACTGACATGAGACAGATTAGTGGGAGAAAAACAGTTGTTTAATAACATGCACATCTCCTATATACATGACGGGAAAAACAGAGTTACTCCCCAAAATGGCCAAAGCCATCACCTTAAATACCACCTCCCGCTAAAGGCAGAGGGGATATTGGGGGTGGGGTGGGGGGGTCCTGTTGTGGGAAGTGATGGGGAAAAGCACCGAGAACAGGGTGAGGGTGTTGTGAGGGTTGGGCCCCACCTTTCCCACTGATGAGTTTCCAGAGACCTCAGAGACACCCGTACACATGGAGCTTTCCCTCAGAATGAAGTGTCTCTTTCTAAAGGGTAAGAACTTCTCTTGTGATGCAGTTTCTTAAAAATCGCCGGTTTAAAGTAATATGCCCAAGAGGCATATTTGGGGGCTCTGCTCTCCTCCGTAGCTGTTTTGACTCATGTCAACACACATTCTCTGAGCAGAGGCTGGGCCCACAGGCCACGGGAGGCAGACATGTGCCCGTGGACAGGTGCTTCCTTCCCGTGGAAATGCGGGACGCAGCTGAGCGCTTTCACGAGCACCCCATGCCTCTTGGTGAACATCGTAAGACTTTGATTTTATTTGGCTCTTGGTGACAGCAGGAGGTAGATGGGAAGCCCCAAAGCGGGTGCTCAGACTCAGCAACTTGTTCAAGGTCTCCCACCTGGAGCCAAAAAAACAAGATTTGGGGACACCTGGGTGGCTCACCCTTTAAGCATCTGCCTTTGGCTCAGGTCATGATCCCAGGGTTCTGGGATGGAGCCCTGCATTGGGCTCCCTGCTTGACAGGAAGCCTCCTTCTCTCCCTCTCCCACTCCCCCTGCTTGTGTTCCCTCTCCCGCTGTGTCTTTCTCTGTCAAATAAATGAAATCTTTAAAAAACACACACTCCTTAAGATTTGACCTTCGTGTGTAAGTTTGCAGAGTCCATCCCAATTTACAAAAAATTTGGCATCGATAGATGGGCCCTGTCCACAGCCTCTCCCTGGCAGTGATCAGCAGTGCCGTGAGGCTCCCCCTACTCTTCCTGGCGAAGGAACTAGGTGCGTGGTCAGTGAATTGTTCTCCTTCCTTCTTGGATGTGATCCGATATGTCTAACCCAGAGCCGATGCCAGAAGTGTCCCATTTGGGAACTCGGCTTCCCACGGGAAAAGCGTGAGCCCCGTGTCGCAGCCCGACGGTTGGTTCTGTCCCTTCCGGAGGGCCGGGCACACTAGCGAGGTCTGGGACTCTCAGGCAAAGAGGGGCAGCCGCACCCCCAGCGGCTGTCGGTGGTCCTCGTTCCCTAGTCTCAGAGAACACGGGTGATTAAACGCAGCTGGAAGAAGGAAGAAAATTCCAGGACATTCCTGGTGTTCCGGAGTCTGGCTTCAGGAATCCTATACCGCGTGAAAGGGCGAGATGCGAACAGAAAGTTGGAGGTCTCGTTCTCCCTGTGGGAAACCAGGGAAGGGTGACGGGTGTGGTGATCATTCGGCAGTCTATACACACATTGAATCATGGTGCCGGGCACCTGAAACTCATATAATGTTATATGCCAATTAGATCTCAATTAAAAAAAAAGAAAGATCTGAGATCCTGTAAAAATAAGCCATTGTTTAAAAGTAGGAAACGGGATGAGCTCCCTCACCCTCTCTCTGCTTTTCTTTCTCCGCCCTTCTCACAGATAGGTTCATCTGTTTCGTGGCTAAATTAGTCTCTGGCCCATCTCACAACTCAGGAATGTCTTCCCTAGGACCAGAGAGCCTCCTCTTTGAAATGTGAGGAGGATAGTGCTCTCAGTGTCCTGGGAGGGGACAGTCCCACTCCGCTGTGACCTGACTAATAGCAGACGCACAAGAGGACCCATTGTCTTGCAGCTGCTTGGCTCTATCACAGATGGTGCTTTCTGTGTTTTGGTTCCTTCAGTGGGTTGCGTCGGGGGTTGAATGCCTGACATTGCTTTCTTCTACCTTCATGGACAGCTTTGTTACCCAAGGGTGCTGAGCAAACTTCAGTCAGGCTCCTGGACGGTCTCCTAGGCCCGTCCATGCACTTCCGTATAAAATCCAATTTTAGCAAGAACCGTGCTAAGACAGTTTCACCAGACCCGCCCCCTGCGCTTCCTGGATGTCTGACCAGGTTCGGCCTCCTCCACTGGCCCCCCGGGTGATGCCTGATGCCCTGGCCTGTCTTCAGCCAGAATCCTGCTGGGTCGCTTTAGCCAGAAGCCCATGACCCATCACCTGTGACGTTGCCTCGTAGTGGTTTTCTACTTGCTGCTCCACTCCTACAATCCCTGGCTTTAAATCCTGGTCTTTCCCTCTGTACTCGGGAGTCGAGACCAGTCTCTCTCCCCCGCTGTAAATCCCAGAGCCTGGTCCCTATACCCATCAGCCCAGTGAGGGTCCCGGATGGAGCTGCCTCCCCATCCTTTTTTTTTTTTTTAAAGATTTTATTTATTTATTTGACACAGAGAGAGAGAGATCACAAGTAGGCAGAGAGGCAGGCAGGGGGGTGGGGAGCAGGCTCCCCGCTGAGCAGAGAGCCCAACATGGGGCTTGATCCCAGGACCCTGAGATCATGACCTGAGCCGAAGGCAGAGGCTTAACCCACTGAACCACCCAGGCACCCCTGCCTCACCATCCTTAACAAGTATCCTTGCACTGTTTTTCCTTTCCAGTAGTAAAGAGATGTGAACTCCTCTGTCCTCTTAGGTGCTATCTTTGGAGTCCTGCAAATTAAACTGACAAAGACAGTTTAGCAAAAAAAGGCAAATTTGTAGTGGAGTTCACAGAAACCTGTGCCTGGAGGAGGCTTAGAATCCAGGGCTCATCTACCATCTTGCGAGGGGGAGAGGAGGGGAGAAGGACACTTGCAGGAAAGCAAGACTTTTAGGAAAGGTGAGTGAGCCTTTAGGTGGCAGATGTGAGAGTCCTGTGACAAGGCTGATTTCTCGTCTGGGTGTGGACTGCTCTCCTCAGCTGCTAGGAGTCGGTCTTCTCCGGTTGTGATCCTAGCCTGGGAAGGGCATTTATGTCACTTGTATTCTTTCTTTAGAGATTCTATTTATTTATTTGAGAGAGAGAGAACAAGTGGTGGGGAGGGGCAAAGGGAGAGAGAGAAGCAGACTTCCTGCTGAGCAGGGAGCCCCATGTGGAACTCGATCCCAGGACCCTGAGATCATGACCTGAGAGGAAGTCAAACACTTGACCACCTGAGCCTCCCAGGCGCCCTGACACTTGGACTCTTTCCGGGGGCTCTGCGTTGAGGCAGATAAGGGAACTCAGAAAATCAAACAGCACCAAAAAACAAAAACAAAAAATGCCTCTTATTCTGAGCGTCTTCCCTGGCTTGCTTCTTATCTGATTTTGCTGGGAGGCAAGGAAATCCTCCATTTCCCTCCTCCCAAGTGAAGGGAAGTTGAAGTTACTCAGGTCGGCTCTCCAGTTGGGCAAGAAGCCGCCCCGGCCTCCAGTCCTTCCCAGTTTCCCCCCGCGCCCTCGCCTCACCCCACAGCTGACTTCCCGGGAGCCCCTGCGCCTGTCGCGGACAGGCGTGGACTGCACCTGCCACCCAGTCCACACCTGTCCGCGACAGGTGCTCATTTATGCCCCGGAGCTGTCATCTACCAGGGGGGAGTCCCTTCTGTCCTGGGGAAACCCGGCTGCCCACGGCGGAGCGTCCACGCCTTCAGATCGTGGGGCAGTGATGAGGAGCCTTCTTCATTCGGCCCAGAACCCTCTAGACCCCCAGGGGAGAGAACAGGCAGGAAGTAGCTGCCACCTCAGGACCCTTTACCCCTTATCCCACAGCCCCGGTGGCCCGGCAGCACCGAGAGCGGCGAGAGGGGCTCTTCCTGACCTCTGGCAAACAGGGGCACACTGGTCGACATGCAGTGGGGTCTGGGGGTAACAGTCCAGCTGTCCCAGCTCCCTCGGCCCGAGTCCCCAGCTGCCCAGTCGAGGTGTCAGCACAGCCAGAGGTCCGCAGCCAGCTCACCTGTGCGTCTCGGGGACAGGCAGGGAGGGTGTCCTGGGGCCAGGCGGCTCTCACTCCCCCCTCCCCCCACTCTCGCCCCTGGACATGACACAGGGCCGGAGGGAGGGGACCCCGGTTTTATAGATCATCGTGTGCACGAGTGGCCGCTTCTGTCCCAAATGACTTGTCATCACGGATCTGTTAGAACTGCGGTCACCCCAAGAAAAATAATTCCGGGACACGGTTGCAAAGGGTATTTGATCAGAGTTTCTACCTGCTTCCCTTTGAAGGAGCGTGAATTCAAACTCCCTGTCCAAAGCTCTACCTTCCGTTCACTTCTGTGGTGTTTATATTCTTTATCCGGCCCTGGAAGCGTGTGCCGCTGCCCATGCTCCACGAGGACCGAGATGATCTGCAAGCTACCTGCTTCCGGCTCCCATTTGCACCCCTGCCCAGCTGACCTGTCTCCACTGTGCTCCCCCAAGGCATGAAATGCCCATCTCCTAATATGCACATTTCTGGAAAGCGGAGTCATCCCTCATAGCGATTTGTCGGCTTGCAAACGTTTTCCCTGGAATACGCTGGGCTCCCCCCCAACCCCTCCCACCACCAACCCCCACCACCCACCCGCCCCCTGCTTCCTAATTCCATGCGAACACAGTGGCTGGAACCCACTGCAGGCAAACGGCTTTGGTTTTAACTTTTGTCCCGTTACCCAGAACAGAGGTGTGGACTTGTTTACTCGGTTTGCAATCAGGAACATTCTTTGTCTTCCAAAGCACCCATGAGAGAAAAGTTCCTGTCTGGGGACATGAAGCTCTGCACGGTGATTTACCCGCTGGGGTAATTAGACCAGCGGACGGAGCGGAGCTCGGGGAGGAAATGCCTCTACGGTTGCCTGGCGGCGGGGACCGGCAGGGGCCGTATTGTGGGTCGTGGGACTGTGAGAAAGCAATTGTTTCAGCAGGGGACAGTCTCCTTTCCATCAGTTCCGGAAGTGGAAGTGGCTGGAAGGGCCACTTGCTGGGGAGGGGGGGAGGCGGGGGTGTGATAACCAGGCACGAGGACCAGGCCCTGTGAGTGGATTTTGACCACCGGCAGGCCCGCCTCTATGACTCAGAGAAGGCTGATGTGTCTCCGATCCTTTGTTCTCAAAATCAACCAGAGACAGAAAGGGGGGGGGGGGGGACGGACACCGAGTAAACAGACTGTGGGAGGGCTGTGCCATGGAAAGGGCTCCTGGTATTGTGGTGAGTGAGCAAAAAGTTCTCTGCAAACTGTCTGATTGCACTGACCCGACGTCCCCACCCAGACAAAAGTCCCTCTGCGGTGACAGAAGTCAGAAAACCCGCTATTCTGGGGAGGCGGGGTGCTCGCGGGACCTGGTCCTTAACCTTTACCTTCTCAGGGCAGGTCAGCAGTGGGTGCAAGTGTGAAAATACGCCTAGAGTTTGTGCTCCTCGCTGGGTGTGAGCGAGGGCTCCGTAGGAAAGGAAGCACACGTGGGCAGATGGTGTGGTTTCATCGGCGAGGGTCATGGGCAGCAGCAGTGGGCTGTGGCTGAAGAAGAAGAGGTTCCCTCTGGGATGTGGGTGACCGGGAAGGGGGTGAGGGGCTCCTGGGGGGGCAGTCCTAGAAGAGCTCTTGGCGGGGGCTGGGGCCACACAGGCACGTAGCTTTGTGATGCCCACGTATTAGCTGAGGATCTGTGATTTTCGTTTGAATGTTATACTTCAGTGAAATAGTCTTTAAAATCTTATGCACATGGGGCACCTGGGTGGCTCAGTGGGTTAAAGCCTCTGCCTTCAGCTCAGGTCATGATCCCAGGGGGTCCTGGGATCGAGCCCCGCGTCGGGCTCTCTGCTCCGTGGGGAGCCTGCTTCTCCTCTCTCTCTGCCTGCCTCCCTGCCTAGTTGTGATTTCTCTCTGTCAAATAAATAAAATATTTTAAAAAAAAATCTTATGTACAGTTCGGTCCTGTTTTCTCAGTCGGAAACGTGTGTGCAAGGGCCCCGGGGTGGTTCCACTGGTTGAGCATCAGTCTCTTGCTTGTGGCTCAGGTCATGATCTCAGGGTCGTGGGATCGAGCCCTGTGTTGAACACCTGATGGCGTACGTTCAAAAAAGATGAATTAGAAGCACTTAAGAGGCATCTGGGCGGCTCAGTTGGTTGGGCATCTGCCTTCAGGTCCTGGGATGGAGCCCTGGGTGGGGCTCCCTGCTTAGTGGGGAGTTTGCTATTCCTTCTGCCCTTCCCCCACTCATGCTCTGTCTCTCTCACTCTCTTTCTCTCAAATTAATCAATCAATCTTTTTTTTTTTTTTTTTTTTAAAGCACCTGAGCCTTGAGCAGACCCACCACCAGCCGTCACTCCCCCTGGAAATTCACATGCTCCTTCCAGGCTTGTAGAACAGTCTTCTTCTTATCCGGAAAAACAGATTTTTCTGCTTAAAATTTTGATGCTACTTTATTTTTAAAAAGATTTTATTTATTTATTTATTTGAAAGAGAGAGAGAGAGAGACAGCGATAGGAGGAACACAAGTAGGGGGAGTGGGAGAGGGAGAAACAGGCTCCTCACTGAGCAGAGAGCCCGACTCCAGACTCAGTCCCAGGACCCTGGGATCATGACCTGAGCCGAAGGCAGGTGCCCAACCGACTGAGCCACCCAGACGTCCCAAGTGATGCCTTTTTTTACAATACTGTGTGGCCCCTCTGTATCTGTGATAAGTGACATTATCCTGGAGTCCTGAGAGCTGATCCCCTCCACTGTGTTCTTTTCCTTCTCCTTCTCCCTTTTCTCTTCTTCTTCTTCTTCCTCTTTTTAGATTTATTTATTTATTTATTTGGCACAGAGTGAGGGAGAGGGAACACAAGCAGAGGGAGTGGGAGAGGGAGAAGCAGGCTCCCTGTAGAGCAGGGAGCCCCGATGTGGGGCTCAATCGGGACTTGAGCTAAAGGCAGAGGCATAACAACTGAGCCACCCAGGCGCCCCTCCACCTTCGCTTCTGATTCAGGAGTCAGGAACCATCTTCAAAGCATGAAGTAAGTCCCAGTTTTCTTGTTTCGTCTGTAATCGGTCACTCCAGAAAACTATGGCCTTCTGGCTCTTTCCTGGGTCTGATGTCTGCCAGCTATAATAAACTGCTGAATGTAAATGTGGGTTTTTCACATGGGTAATGTCAGGCAGAGCATTTCTGTGGTTGTGTGGTCTGCCTAAAGCCCCAAGTCCTCTGGGTTCACCTTTGGCAGCTACCGTTGGGCGAGGGGGATTTCCTCAAGGACCCCACCTGTTTCAGACCCTTTTGGGAACCAGACCCTGGGCTCTGTGTACGGTGGCTGGGTGGGAACGGCTCTCAGGCCCTTCACTCGGTGGCTACAGCCGTTCTGGGATGCTGCCCCCTCCCCAAAGAGGGACGTTGTGAGCTCTCACTAGCCTGTGAGTTGTGGCCACCAAAGTAGCGTGTTCTCTTGCTTTCCAAAACCCAGAAAGCAAGTCACTGTTTCCTAAATGAAAGGGAACAAAATTAGCACTGGGAGAGGTCGTGGGAGATGTTTTCCAAGTATCTGAGAGTGCTTGGCAGAAGAAAGCAGGAGCACTTACATGTCAAATCCTCTCTGTCAAGGGCTGCTTTGAAGTCAGATCATTGTGCAGGAAAGAAAATGAAAGAAATGAAAGAGTTTGACTTCCATGTCTTTATAAACCCTACAAAAGTTCACAAAGCTGTAAAGATGCAAAAGAGCTCATTTTGGGGGGGCTCGTGCTCCTGGAGGGGAGATTGGTGGGTGTGGGGACAGCCACCCAAGGAAGAATCTTCTGAGAGGTTGACTAACAGTATGAGCAAAAGCCGACCCAGAATCCGGAGGAAGGAGGAGTGAATTCTGACCATTGCATCAGGGTGTTTTGTGGGGGAACTGAGCCCTGAGGGCTGGGGCCAGATTTGGTAGAGCAGATCCTGGGACAAAAGCCCTCCCAGGCAGGAGAGGCTCAAAGTTCCAGAGGGGGCAGCAGGGAGAGAGGTGTGTGCTCTTGGGACAGACAGCATCCTCAAGCAGCAGCATGACGGACTCGGCGCTTGGGGCAGAGTTAAACCGAAATTCGGTATTTTTTTTTAAGATTTTATTTATTTATTCGAGAGAGAGAGAGAGCACGAGAGGGGAGAAGGTCAGAGGGAGAGGCAGACTCCCCATGGAGCTGGGAGCCTGATGTGGGACTCGATCCCGGGACTCCGGGATCATGACCTGAGCCACCCAGGTGCCCCAAAATCGGTTTTTGGTTGTTTTTTTTTTTGCTATTTTTGTATTGTGCTTTACAGTCTGAGAACTGACAGGGATATAAATTTGCTACAAGGTTGGGGTTTTTTGTTTGTTTGTTCGATTGTTTGTTTGAAATTCAAAGAGACATTTTTAACAGCAACAGCACGTTTGAACAACCATGGAATTCCACAGACTTTTCCACGACCTACCCTCTGGTTCCTCTGATGGTCCGGCTGGCGGGATACTCGGTCTTTCACTGTAGAATTCACCCACATGGACAGTGTGGGTGTGAGTGGAGTGAGGCTGCGGGTAGGGGGAGTTTTGGGACCATGACTTCAGGTCGAAACCCCATCTTTACAAAATTAAATATTCAGCTTCCTTTTCATGCCATGCTTGGCGATCTCTGGGTCTTTTGAACACCGCTGACCCCTCTGTTTCTCTCCCCCCCTCTCTCCTTTTTGCAGTAAATGCTAGTGAATGAATCTGTGTGCAAAGACACTTTTTGGGTGTATGAAGAAACCCAACGAACATCTTTGCAAAAGACTGGTATTTTTAAAAGCCCTAATAAGCTCTTCTCATCTCATCAGCTAAATGAATGTTTTGACAGCCTCATAGTGATCGATGTGTTCTACAGCATTTAGGCAGAGATGCTGAATTACAGAGTCACTGCACAGATCAGGCCCTAGATGAGAATGTTCTCCACAGAGCTGGCCTGTCCCCGGTGATTGCTCAGGAGAACCCGTCCTCCTGTTGGTCCTGGCCACCTCCTGCAGGAAGAAACCTCTTAGGGCTGAGGGGTTAGACCAGCCTTCATGACCATGGAGCTGGAGGCAAAGGGCTAAGTTTGGGGGTGTCAGGTCTTTGAGACTCCCTAAAGACCCCTGCCCAGCCCCTCCCTCTTAGTCCTATCTCCCTAGGCGAGAATCTGTATAGGATGGTGGAATGGGCCTCCCTAGGACCAGTCGCTGCACCAGCGTGGGGCACTGATGTTTTCTGGAACCTACGACCAGAAGGCCTGAGGCCTGGAGGCCAAGAAGCAAGACCAGCGTTTCATCTTGGTCAGCTGCAGGGTCAACCGGATGGCAGGCATAAGGCGGTGTTTCCAATCCGGGCGTGCTGAGAAGGCCAACAGGTCCACCTGGCTTCGGTAGGGCTCCCCGGTGCCTTGGGACCTGGGGTATCTGGCTGCTCAGAGCCATGAAGGGTGGGCGCAGCAGACAGCTCTTTGGAAGGGTTTAGAAAAGCTGCTTCTTTCATCAACCTAATGCCTCGGACCCAGGCAGGCTCTCAAGGGGGTCTGTCCCCACAGAGAGGGGTTGTCTCCCCCTTTCTCGACAGTTACAAATCGGTGATCTTAAAATTTACCATCCGACCAGGTGGCTTCTGAGAGTGACAGGGGGGCATTATGAATAATTACCTTGAGTCACAGGTGCACACAGAGATCGGCGCCAACCGGGTCGTCTGTCACCCATGTCGGACTGTCCTTTGGGCCCCGCACATTCCAAGGGACAATGAACACTATTCTGTTATGGAAGACAATCCCAAAGGTAACAAAGGACAGGGTATTTCCAGCCGCTCTTCCAGAAACGGCATTTGACCTGAGGAGAGCCCCGGCCCCAGCCAGGGCAGCTCATCTTTCCTCAGTCAAGGTATCACTGCGCAGGCGCAGGAACCTCTTCTGTCTGATTGTTCTAACGTGCACGTACCTGCGTGCGGGCGGCGTGTCTAGAAGCTACGATCCCTGCTTCCTGCCGTCGCCTTGCCCCTGTCGCAGCACGCAGCACGATGTGCAGGGAGCACAGGCTTTGACGGCCCAGGTACTCCCGGGGGCTTTAGAACAGGAAAGAAAGAACTAGTACCTTCCAGTAACCGTCCCGTCCCCTTCCACAACAGGAAGGCAGCGCCGGGGGTGCCTTCTTCCTGTGTAGAGTCCCAAGAGCTAGAGTGACATCCAGGAAAATGAGCCTCTGCGTGCAGCGATGGGGGAAGGAAAAGAGAGTCTAGAAGGTCACTTAGGCACCTCTCCTTAGGGCTTCTGGCTGGACTCCAGGCTTCTGTCCTACCCCGGAATGAACAGCTTCCATTTTGTTTGTTTGATTGTTTTTAAGATTATTTACTTATTCATTGAGACATAGAGAGACAGAGAGAGAGTGTGTGTATGTGTATGGGAGGGGCCGAGGGGCAGAAGGAGAGAGAATCTCAAGCAGACTCTACGCCAAGCACGGGGCCCGACACCCTAGGATCATGACCTGAGCCAAAATCAGGAGTCGGATGCTCCACCGACTGAGCCAGCCGGACGCCCCGAACGGCTGCTGCTTTCTCGAGTTGAAACGATGAGGCTCACATCAGCGCGTTCCCAGGAGAAGCTCGCGACTGAGCCCGCGCCGTGCAGGACAGCAGACGGCGGTGGCCAGGGACGCCAGCTCCCTGGGGCCTCCCGGGGAGAATCAGCCTCTCTTTTATCCATCCGCAGAATGAAGGAGAGTTTGATGAACTCACTCACGCTGAGGGAGTACAAAATCTGCAAGTGCGGGTCCTTAACAACATCACCCTCAAGAAGGGGGCCGGTCCGGCTGGTCCTGGGGGGGCCCTTTCACAGTAAGGGGCCGTCCTTGAGTCTGTGATCCCTGGATGGCATCAGCCAACCGGGCTCACACCTGCTGGGACCCTTGCCCCCATGCAAAGGTAGGAGTATCAGACAAATTCGCGCCTGTACAGACACGTTCCGATCCCATGGCAGAGAAGAGGCCACCACTTAGAAAAACAGGAACAGGGGCACCTGGGTGGCTCAGTGGGTTAAGCCTCTGCCTTCAGCTCAGGTCATGATCTCAGGTCCTGGGATCAAGCCCCGCATCAGGCTCTCTGCTCAACAGGGAGCCTGCTTTCTCCTCTCTCTCTGCCTGCCTCTCTGCCTAGTTGTAATTTCTCTCTGTCAAATAAATAAATAAAATCTTAAAAAAAAAAAAAGAAAAACAGGAACAGTTTCAGGAACGTGACTGTGGGGACTTTTCCCAGGCCTCACTGATCCTCGGGCTCCATTTGCCCCTGACTGACAATATTTTCTTTTATTGCACTGAAAATGATGTTGGCTCATTTGTGACCCTGCCCCAGAGTTCATCAACTGGAGATTAGAATGGACAAACACAGGGGGGAGGAAGATTTCCTGGACCCTGGAGGGTCCCTGGCTAGGTCTGAAAATGAAACTGACAAAGATAGTCACAGGAGAGAAACACGCACGATTATTTAATAGAAGTTTTGCGGGATGGGAGCTGTCATAAGGAAGTGAGGGCTTGAAGAAACAGTTGAGTCTGAGTAGTTGTTTTTTTAAGATTTCATTTTTAAGACATCTCTACCCTCGACATGGGGCTCGAACTCAGGACCACAAGATCAGGAGTTGCACATTCCACTGATCGAGCCAGCCACGCGCCCCAAACGTGAGCATTTTTGTGCGGGGTTTGATGCCGAGTGGACAGTCGTGGAGGGATGGGACAGGTCAAAGAATCTGAGGTAAGGGGTGGTAATCTGGGGAAAGCTCAGCAAGGCCTGTTGGTTGGCATTTCTGGCATCCCCCCGTCTTCCGAGGGAAGGATGCTCCGTGGCCCCAGGTGTAGGGAGGGCACCTCTCATGGCAGGATTTTATGACCCGTGTCAGGGGAGAAGCTGGGGAAGGTCGGAATGGACTTCCTGCTTCTACTGTCTCCTCAAGTCCCTTCAGTATGCACTATTTAACGTGCTAAGGTGCCATAATTGGGAGTAGTATGTCCCGAACCCCATCCTGAGCCTGTTTTTAAAAGTGTGAATGTGAAGGACCCATCAAAATCTGTGCCCTAGGCATGGCCTGATGGATCCATCTCCTGGCTTTGCTTCCTGCGGCCGAGCTCAGCTGGGGTCTAACTGGGTCACGTGCAAAGCCATTTCCAATGGACCAGGACACAGGTGAATGCCTCCCAAGCATGTATCCTTGATCTACTCCCCACCATACTGCGAGGCTGCCCCAAGGGTTTTGAACCCTGTCTCCATGCCCTGATTGTACTCAGATTTCCAGATTGTAGGTATCCCCTTTCCAGTGTAGACACATAAACCCCGCTGGGGCTCAGAGGTGTGATTTCGATTCCACTAATGGCGTGCTCCTGCAGGAGACTTGGGTTTGGAACTGACTTACGCGGAGACAGGGGGCAGGGCATCGTTTTGTTGGCATGGATCGTTGGCGAGGCCAGCCCGGTTCTGGAGGCGGGAGCCAAGGCGGCCACATCCTGTCTTGGCAGCTTCCCGATCCTGGGGAGGTGACGCTGGAGGCTCGGGGAGTGTGACTCGGGGAGTCGGTGGTTCCCGAAAGCCGGCCCAGGGCCTGCATCTCTGGCCATCTCAACAGTTCTGTGAGCCCTCTGCCCCTCCAGAAATCCCTTCAGCTTGAGCCAGCTGTGGCAGACTCTGTTGTCTGCAGCTAAGAACCCCCGGCCCGTACAGATGGAGCAAGGACAGCAGAGGGCAGGGGAAAGCATATTCAGCATATGGTAGAAGTGTCCAGAAAGAGATATAGGACATTGACGAATATTTTGAATAATGGTCCTACCCTGTGCATTATCTCCAACCCCCACGAATACTCTTTTAGGCATAATTGTTCCCGTTTTCCAGATGAGCACGTAGTCTCAGAATGGTTAAGGGACCTGCCTAAGGCCACACAGCCTTCGACAGTGACTCATGAACTTGAATCCAGATTCTTTTGCTCAAAACCCAGGATCTCTCCACTCTGTTACTCTGCCCGGGCCAGCCCTGGGTGCAGAAGGGAGTGGACGCTCCCATCCCGTTCTCTTTCTGCCTCTTGATTTCTCCTTCTCCCGCCCACATCTGAGGCGCTCTACAGTTTATGTATTTGCGGAGCTTCATCAGTCAAGAGCAGAAACCCTTCAGAAAAAACACTGCAAAGGGGCCACCACTGAGGTGGTGGCAGGATGAGGGGGCGGAGGGTTCCCAGCAGCTTTTTTTCCTTTCTGCATAAGGCAATTGCGCTGTTGGAATTTTTTACTGGAAGCAAGTGGGTTCCTTATGTAATTAGACATCAAAATTAACACTGCCAAAGAGTGATGGAGAAGCACCAAGACATAAACTGTGGTCATTACGGTGTGGTGGGATTATAGGTGGTTCTTAATTTTAAATGTGTTTGTGCATTTAAACACGTTTCGAAGATGAGAATGGGCTCAGGTTGCTTTTAGCCACAAGGAAGAGAAAACCCTCTGTCCAACTGGATGGCCCAGTGAAGACGCTGATGGGTTTGCAGGACCTGATGTCTAGCACACGAGGGAGGGCCCCGCACATGACCAGGGCTTGTCACCAAAGACTCCCTCTGCTTCTTCCTCCTCTCTTCCCTGTGGTCCCAGCATCCTCCCCAGCACGCGCTGGCTCCCCTCGGGCACACACCCCCCGTGGAGCCAGCCCTGGAATGAGAGCAACAGTGTCCACACACAGAAATAGGGGACTTCTGTTCAGGCATCTCCTCTGTCAGTACAGGGACCTTTCCAGAACCTCCTGGCAGACTGTCCTGCGGGTCTCATTGGTCAGGACTGGGTGACATGCTCACTCCTAAATCAGCCCCTGGCAGGAGGGATGCCTTTGCCTCGTCTGGTCTACCTGCCAGAGCTGGGGCAGCACCCAGTTTCCCCCGGGAGCCCCAGAATGTGGACAAGGGCAAAAGCCTGAACAAAGCGGGCTTTAGGAGTGAAGACATGAGGACATGGGTGCCGTATGGAGAGTCTCCGAGGGCAGATATTATTTGATTATTTAAAACACTACATTAACTTTTAAAAAATTTAAAATTACCCTTGTGTGGTTGGATCCGCCATGGAGGGCTTTGGTGGGAACTGTGTTGCTGGGTGCACTCTGTTTAGGAAATCTGGCTGCTCCTAACAGGAGATAATCACGGCCTCAGCAGCAACAAAAAGCCCGTGCTGGGTCTGCTCCAGGGAATTGTTTGATCTCTGGGAACATCAGGAACTGAACGGGACCCACCTGGCAGTCGTGGGGCCCGAAATTCTGTAGGTACAACTGTCATTTGGGTCACGTGAGCCAGACCACTGATGGGGGCTCCCAGGCTCGGCTAAGAAGGTCCCAGCCTCGGGCGTCAAGGCTCAACTTTAAGCTTTGTCCTTGGTCATGAAGAGTGCCAAGCTTTCAGCAGACATTACCTGATGCAGCCTTCTTCAACCTTGAAGGCTTGGCCAAGGTGAGTGGACGCGTCTTGGAAGGGCTCCAGGTCCCAGCGCTGCAAATCTGAGGGTCGAGGGAGCAGAAACCACTTGGGGGCCCCTCGGGTTTTCCTGCGTACAGAAACATCCTCAGGTTGTGTTTTTGTTTTTGTTTTTGTTTTCAGCTGGGGCTGACTCAGCTGCTGGGAAGTCCTTGTTTCCTTTCAGCTTGCAGAGTTGCTCAACTGTTGAAAGCAAGAGATGCAGAAGTTAAGTCAATGGTTTCAACATCTCTGTCAGAGAAGCAGCTTTACTCTGCATTGAGATTCGAATCGTCCCTGCAGTCTTTGCTGCTGGAATGTCAAAAGAAGTGGATTTATTTTTTTATAAGTTAAAAAAAGTTTTTTTCCCCCCCCAAGTAATCTCTATACCTAGTGTGGGGCTCGAACTCACAACCCTGAGATCAAGAGTTACATACTCTCCCGACTGAGCCATCCAGGAGCCCCACTTTTTCTTTAAATCCACTTATTCTTTGGGTGCCCGGCTGACTCAGTCGGGAGAGCACACAACTCTCAATCCCAGGGTTATGAGTTCAAGCCCCACACTAGGTAGAGATTGCTAAAAAAAGGGAGGGGGGAATGAAAGGAAAAGAAAGAAACTTCCCCATTTTTGGGGGGCCAAGTTAAGGGTACCTTTAACTTCACTCAGCATTCTAAAGCTTGAATGAAATCCCTTGCTTGCAAAGTTGCGAAGTTTCCCTTCCCTCCGTTAGGTCCTGTGTTAGGCACTCAAGGAGCTCCACAATCGTAAATCTCAGAACAGACAGTTGGAAGAATAAGTGGACATTAAAAAGTCATACAGGGTCTTGCCGCTTGCTATTTAAAGAATTTATAAGTCAAGACAGTTCGAACTGCTACTGAGGGCCCATATGGAAAGACCTGAAGGCCAGAGACGTTCTTGGTTTGCTTGCTAGGCGGAATGTCCAAGAATGTCTGTGCCCCCTCAGCATTTGCGGGTCCAGCATTCCACACGCCTGATGTGCTGACGGCTGGTGGACTTCTCACGTGGCACACCTGGGCAGACAAATCTCGAAGCTGGGGACCTGGAGGAAAGAACAAAGAGCAAAGAAGCTGAGGGAAGCAGAGAGAAGTTAAGGCAGTGGGAACACCCACTCGAGTCAGGGCTGGGTTTAGGGTCTCTGCCCGGGAAGTTACTTCTCCTGGGTGTACCTCGGTGTCCCCATCTGTAAAATGGGCTCTTTTGAGGATTGATGAGGAGGTGTGCTGGCCCAGTATAGTTGGTCGGCGGCCGAGGAGCTGTTTCTGTCTTCAGCCAGAGCTCTGCATTTCACTAAATTAAGTAGGGCACAGTGTTTAGATGTTGTATGAGAGGAGAGACATGGTTGGCTGGCTCCGAAGTTCTCACTTCTCTGTGGGGATTGAATAACCTGGCCTCCTTGTGCCTCGGTTTCCCTGAGTATGGAATAAACTCAGGTTGCCAGCATCACAGGGATTCCTGGAAGACTCTCCTGGGTGCCCAAGAGGCTGGTCCGCAGAGAAGTCCTTTGCACACCTGCCTGTGACAGGTGCACATGCCGGACCTTTGAGCAAGGTCAGCCCGGACACAGAGGCCAGCCTTGGTTACCAAGGACAGTGACGTCTTTGTCCTCCGGCTGCGGGGGCTTCCTGAGCCTGGTGGTTAAAAAGTCCGCTCTCCCGGCAGAGTCAAGTTCAAAGGTGTATGTGACTTGTGTCCCTGGGGGTATGGAGGAAGGTTGCACGGGCTCTTGGTTTTGCGTCAGCAGAACACCCCCCACCAGTGTCCTGGGGGCAGCTTCGGGTCACGCCTCGCAAGAGCACCATGCCTGACAGAGGTCACCATGTGAGACGGGGTTGGGAGGCGACGTCCCTTTTAGGAAAGGTTATGCATTCACACGTTAGCGTTTTGGAGTGGGGTGGGCTCTCTCTGAACCTGGCGGGTGGCAGGAGCTCTTGTGTCCCGCTAAGCAAGACAACTGTGTCCGCCTACGTTCCCTGACACCTTCAAGTGCTATGTAGCTTGTAATTACAGAAGGTGGTTCACCAAGAAAGGGGTAAGTCTGCTTCCAGCCATTCACGTGAGGACCGGTCTTTTGATCAGCACTCTCTGTTTTACTCTTCCGTTTGGGGGAAATTTCAGACGGAGAAGGACTGATCTAAATAAATAGAGGATGATCCTAGTAACCAACCAAAGGGGTAGGCAGGGTAAAAGTAATGGTTACAGAATGTTCCAGAGGCAGAGCTGTGAGATGCCTGGCTACGGGAAGCATTTACATAGAGGCTAACTATTTACAAAGTGTTTTCACGAACACGGGCTTATCTAAGCCTTACAACCCTGTGAGATGCATTTTCTGACATCAAATCCCATGAACATCTGATCTAAAATGTTTTTTTTTTTTTCCTTTGGAAGAGAAAGATCTCAAAAGGTGCTCTGGGCTACAGAGATGGTCCAGTCAGGCACTGCCAAGGTGGGAAGGGCTGAGAGACAGGACTTGCAGTGTGGTGTGAAATGAGCAGATGTGTGGCTCTCGGTGGGAGGTCACAGAACATTCTGGAAGCAGAGCTGCGGGATGCCTGGCTGTGTGTTGCACTCCCAATAAGGAATCAAACAGAAACACACACCCCTTTCCCCCCAAACTAGGGCCAAAAGCCTTTGGGGGTGTCAGGAGATTTCGGGGTCCAAAGGTGGCTCTGTTTTTCATCCACGTCAAAGAGAAAGTGGGGGAGATCTGGGCCCTCTCTGTCTCTTCTCTGTGAGGTTCACTCTCTGCCCACAGGACTGAGAGTGGAGCAGGCCCCTCTCTTCCGTCTGTAGCTTTGGGGAAAATGCACTGCGGATCGCATTTAGGATGCTCTGCTTCCGTCCCTAACTCGGCGTCATCTTGCTGTGTGACCTTCGGCCTGTCCCTCGTTGGCACTCTGGTGCACCTGCCAGGCCAACCCCGCCTCCATCTTGTGCAACCAGCAAGAAGCAGCCTGGGAGCGATCGCTGACTTGCTAAGTCCCGATCTGGCCTACCAGAGAAGTGCCACGCAGCTGCGTCGGGGTCGCAGAAGCGAGGACTCTATTTTGCGAAACAAACAGACTACAAAGAAGTATGATTGGGTCGGCTATTTGTGGGTCTCTGAGCTGGAAGCCGAAAGGCCTCAGGTCACATCCTTTGTCGTCCTAAATCTCATCGGATGAGCGCCAAGCTTCCCCACAGGGTAGCAATTCTCTCGCTCGGCTGCTTCCCCAGGCTCGGTGTCCTAGCTCGGGGACACAGAGGACAGAACGGGGTGGGGAGAGCATCACCCCCAAGGATGCTTCCGCTCAGTCCATGGGACAGAGAGGTGTGTTTTTTTATTTTATTTTATTTTTTTTTAAGATTTTATTTATTTATTTGACAGAGATCACAAGTAGGCAGAGAGGCAGGCAGAGAGAGAGGAGGAAGCAGGCTCCCCGCGGAGCAGAGAGCCTGATGCGGGGCTCGATCCCAGGACCCTGAGATCATGACCCGAGCCGAAGGCAGCAGCTTAATCCACTGAGCCACCCAGGCGCCCCGAGAGGTGTGTTTAATGCACTCAGAATGAAGATCTAATGTAAGGCTCATGACTTTAACCCATCCAATATTTAATAGGGTTCTGGAAAACGGCAGGTGCCATGACAAGGAGAAGAAAATGAGTGGATACGGTCCAAGGACCCAAGCAACTTACAATCTAAAGAGATACAGACCTGATTCTTTTCCTGTCTCATTGAAGGCGGTATGCCTTAAGTGGAAGTGCCAAGTTCATAGGCATTATAGGAAAAAGAACAGGTGACAGGAAAGGCTTCGGGGAGGCCTGCAGAACTTATCAGCCACATTGTCCCTGTTTCCATGTCTGCCCTATGCAGCAGGCTGAGCACCTGGAAGGCAGATCTGCTTTTATATACTGTATCTTCCCACACTCCTGTGCTTAATGTGGTGTCGGAATAAATTACAGAGCTGAATAAATGTTTGCCGAGTTAACAAAGGGATGAATAAATGAACAGACAGAGTGGAGATGGAAAGAAAAATCATTCGGGACAAAGGAAAGCTGGGGACGGGGTTTATAGAAGATGTCAGGTGGCAGTGTTTGATGCTTCATTTATTTCTGTCATCAGTGTCATTTTCAAGCAAAGGTGAGAGTTTGTGTTTGTGTTGTTTGGAAACGGAACTCTGCCAGCAGCACGAAGAGAGCCCTGGGAGAAGGAAGACTTTTTTGGCAGCGAAACCAATTAAGGAAAGGGGAATGTTGCCTCTCCAGATTGAAATGTATTTCAGAAGTGTGTAAGGTCAGATGATAACTTTTGCCGTTCTGGCTTCTTGGCCTGAAGTTTTCCCAGGTTGCGAATGATGCAATGGTATTAGCTCAAGGCCACGGGAAGACTGCCAGAGCTCCATCAGGAAACTGTGCCTGGAGGGTGAGCTGCACTGTCCATACTTTTCCAGGCTGGAAACGTTGCCAGATGGCCCATGTCAGGAGAATCTGTCATGTTTTGCGAGGCTGTCTCTTACCATCAAACGAGAAGGTGATCTCTTCCAGCCGTGGAGGAGAGCCAGCATGTCCCTGGGACAGATCGACGTTCAAGGGGCAAATGCCAGGGTGGAGCGGGCCACTGGAGAATCAGATTAAGAGCCACCGGGCCTCTCACACAGCCTCGTTGTTTAACTGACCCTGACTCTTAGTCACATTCAAGGGATCACTCAAACCTTGTTTCCCGGTGCTGTGGCTGTGGTGGGGAAGAGGTTGGGCTCTGCAGGCTGAAATCTGAGCCAGGACTGTCACCTGCCTCCCAGTGTCTCACCTGCCATGACCCTCCCCTTAACCCATAGCCCCAATCCTCTCAGTGTCACCAACTTCCCATGAGTTCCTTGGGATGACTCCTGAGAGTGCACTAAGAGCAATGGAGAGGATGTGGCCGTAGGGAGTAGGGACAGTGTCCCCAGCTCTGGTTAATCCTGTTGGCTCAGGGTCGGTGCCCAGGCAAGTGTGAACAGGCCACTGATACCACGTCCTGACCACATCAGCCAGGGGCGGCCCCGTGGTGACTCAGCTGAGAAACCCAAAGGAGCCAGAGGGTCGCTCTGTGGATGCGAGAACTTGGGAATCTTCGGTCTCCATCCCAGGGCACCCATCAAGGCTTCCAGCCACCAAATGAGCAATGACAACGGATAGGCGAGGATTTACTAATAAAAATGCCCATTGACCTGGGGCCTCACTCAGGGTGTCTTAGAACACTCTCGTAGTACGACTCTCAAGAGAGCCCGAGGAAGAGAGCAGGGGTGCTGCCACCTCGTGTCACCCCCACGAGTGTGGCGCCATCGATCAGTCCTGCCCTTTGCTCTGTGTTCACACACACGCTGCATCGGCGAAGTGTCTTTCGAGGAAGGGTGTCTGACCCTCTTTGCCCTCTCCTCCTACCTGCTGGCTGGGGACCGAGCTGACACTGAGATAAGGGCAGGGCAGCAAGACAGAAGGGACCCATGGTCCTGGTGATGAGGATGAGACCACCGGAATCCACATAGCTTAACTGTCAGGACTCCTGTGTCAACACGGGCTGACTGTTTATCTAGAGAACTCTTGCCGGGGCAGATAAGACTGTAAACCGGGGGCGTCTGGGTGGCTCAGTGGGTTAAGCCTCTGCCTTTGGCTCGGGTTGTGGTCTCGGGGTTCTGGGATCGAGCCCCACATCGGGCTCTCTGCTCAGCAGAGCCTGCTTCCCCCTCTCTCTGCCTGCCTCTCTGCCTACTTGTGATCTCTCTCTCTCTTTGTCAAATAAATAAATAAAATCTTTAAAAAGAAAAAAAAAGACTGTAAACCAATAAAGACCTTCGCCATTTGCTTTAGGATACTCATGAAAAGTAAGATCTTCTAACAAAACGTGGCTCATCTTGGCAAACAACCCCCTCTCAGGAGGATAGTTTGCTCACCGGGGCAAACGGCTTGTTTATCAGACAACTGTTCCCTTATTGAGACTAGAATCTTTGAGACCTTCTGTTGGTTGTGTCCACCAGCCCTCAACAGCTACATCACAAAATGGCCCGGTTCTTCTGAGGTCTCAGCTTTGAGAGGCCTGCCTTGAACACTTAAGCCAAGACGCTTACACTCTGAAACGTACCCCTGACCTCCCCCAGCTGATGGACCAAGAGTGTCTCCGGGCTGACTCTGGTCCAGTGGAGCTCTCCCCTTCTGTTGTTGCTTCAGTCATGTTGGCCTTGGTTTGGTTCATCAACCCGTTATTCTGATGGTCCTTTGGGGGAGCTGGCCATTGATATTGGTGATGGAGGCACCGTACGAGCCTTGGACCGAGTTCACAGGTTGGGGACATACGTTTCTATTTTGTCATGACACTTTTACTCTGGGGGTTGTTGTCACCGACCGCCAACCCTGATCCCCTCACTTCTCTGCTCTCTCTTCCACACCGTACTCATCGTTATGCCTCACACAGGGTCTGCCATACAGTAAGAGCTCCGCGTATGTGTGCTAACAAGACGGGGATTGGTTCTTTTCATTGAACTCTGTAGTATGTCCCTCAGTATACTTTCTTACGGGTTTCAGACCCTTGCGCAGTAGGACTGATTTAAAAACGAACATACCATAATTTATACATCTAAACAAGGGTTGTTTCCTTCAAATTAGATTCCTTGGGAGTCTGTTCTTGTAGGACTGATACTACTATTTCTTGAGACATTTTCAAATACCTCTTCTGTAATTATGTCTTGATTTGCCAGCCTCAGGGGTGACAGGCCATCTTTTGTGTGTGTGAAAAATGTTTTGTTATTGGTGATTACAAACATATACAGATGTGAACACAATCACGCAATGATCAATTATCAACTTAGGACCAGTCTTATTTCATCTAAGCCTTTACTCCCTCTTTGCCCCACCTGGTTTATTTTGAAGGTAATCCTGGACAATACGTCATTTTGCTCTAAAATATTTCAGCATGTCCCTAAAAGACAGGGCTTCTTTGAAAAATGTTAGCCATAATACCATATCCCACCTTAAAAATTAGTAATTTTTTGGTATCACTGTATGTTCAAAGTGTTTAAGCTCCCTGGTTTCATAACACTTCATGAAAATCAGGATGGAAATCAAGTTCATGTACTGGAATAGGTTGATGTCTCGGGTCTGTTTTTTTCTTGAAAAGTTTTAACTGAAGTGTACTATATACAGATAAAAGTGTACAGCTCGGTGATCTCCCAACCCCTTGTAGGCCCTTCCCCCTTTCCTTCCGTTGGAGTTTATCTGATAAAGAATGTTTGTCTTGCAGGGTTGACATTCAGGCAATTGTTTTCCCCATGGTATCATTTGGCCTGTTCCTCTGTCCTCCGTGTCCTGTAAATTGGTGGTTACACCTACAGGCTTATCAGATCCGGTCAGTTTTCACCAAGACCATTTCCTAGGAGCTGCTGTTCACTCCCACCAGGAGGCTCGTCATTCCCGGGCTGTCTCTTTTGGGAAGCATCTTTCCAAGGTGGATGTGATTTTTACAAACAGGCGAAAGCCAGTCGGAGCTGAGCGCCGTGGGCAGTGTGGGTGCTCCAGCTGGAAAATGATGGTTTGTGAAAAACGAGGCGTGATCAAGTTACCAGCGATGTTCTCGATGTTCTCGTTTGGCTGCTCAACTGGCCCTGAAGGAAATTCCGCAGCCGCTCCGGAAATGGGCTGTGCATCCGACGTGCGGCCGCCCAGGGTGACTCACGCGGAGGGCGCAGCGGGGACACCGCCGCAGAACGCGCCGTGTGGGCGGACGAGCGCGGTGGCCCTCCCCGGTCCTGCGCCCCTCAGGGGCCGCGTCTCCGCGTGCATCCCACTCGAGCTTCGGAGCTGCGGCGGGAACGGCGCTGTCCCGCCGGAACGCCGCCCTCCTGGCCCCACGTCAGCTACACCGCGGGGTCCGGACGTGTAGACAAGACGACACTCGGCTCCACCCAGCCGCTCCCGAGCCCGGGCACTCGCTGCCTTACTCGGCGAGAATGTGGTCAGGGCACCGCAGGAGGAGCAGTGCACAAAAAATGAGGAGGGCCCGGCCCTCCGGCGCCGGCCGGATCTCGGGACAGCGCCCTGGGCCCGGCCCCGGGCAGCCGCAAAACCAGAAAGCGGGGCGGGGACCCGGGCCCGCGGCCTCCTTTGGCATCTCGCTCCGCCCCTCGCCCTCGCCCCGCCCCGTGACGCAAACAGGGCGGAGCCAGCGGCCTCTAGTGAGACCAGCCGGTGCGTCAGGGCCGGCGCCAATTCCGAGCTCCTCCCACGCCCGCCGGCCCCCGAGATGGCGCCTGCGCAGCGCGGCTCGGCCCGGGTGGAGCCCCCCTTCCCCTCCCCTAGCAACGGTCGTAGCGCCCGCCTCCGTCCGTCGGCTGCGCTCGCGCACGCGCGCTCCTTCTGGCCGCCCGGCCCCGCCCTCCCCGTCACCCGTAACAACCACTCGAGCCTCGCCGCGCCCCTCCCGCTCGCGCCCCCCAGCCCGCGGTCCACTCCCCGGAACCGGCGGCGGAGCTGCGGCCGCCGGCAGTGGAACGGCGACGGCACCACGGAGCCGCCGGCATGAGCGCCCCCCGCTTCCCCGCGTCCCGGGCCCGGCCTTTCTGACAAGAGGTAGGCGCGCGTCTCCGCGGCGGGCTCCGAGCGCGCCCCCGGCCCGGCCCCTCCCAGCGCCGCGAGGCTCTTCGCGGCCCCTTTGCTTCCTCCGCCGGGGCAGGAGCGGGCCCCACCGCCCCCGCTGCCCCGGTAGCCTCCATCCTCACCCCCGCCTTCGCACTCCGGGAGGCCTCCCTGGGGGAAGCAGACTTTGGGGTCCACGCCCGCCCTCGGCTCCCCACCCCCGGACTGGCCGGGGCTGGGGCCCCGCGGGAGCCGCGGCGCTGGACCCCCCGGACCTGCCCGAGGGCCCGGCCGCCCCTCCGCCTGCGCGCGGCGGACTCCCTGGTTCCGGCCATTGGCTAATTTTTAAGCACCGATTGTCATGCAATAGAGGCTGCCCTGGTCCAGGATGCCACCTGGCCGTTGTAACTCCGGAGTCCCACGTAGGACGTTTCTCCGGACCTGAGCATCCGAAGCGGGGCGCCGGCAGGAGTTGAGAAGCTCGTGAATTAGCAGGTTCCCCGGCGTAGTCACTCTGGGTTCTTCCGGGCTGTGGAATCCTGAATGGGTGTTAGAGTGTCTCCACCGAGCATTCTGCTTTTCAAGTCTCCCCCAACCCCCGCATCCCTTTTTATACCCTGTAACCAGCCTCCCCGTCTCTGGGAGATGCTCTAAAGTTAATTTTCCCCATTTCAGAATTGTGCACCAGCCTGGTCGGGCTTGCAGAGCGGAATAGAACGTGGTCCCGGCGCCTCGGGACCTGCCAGTCCCAGACCCAGTATTAGTGCCGGGCGGAGAGAGGCGCAGGACTCCGGAGTTTGGCTCTGAACGTTGTGATTTCAGAGTTGGACGTTCTTCGAGATTATCTCACCCGAAACCTCATTTTACAGAGGTGAAACCGAGTCCGAAGGAAGTCAAATGACTGCTTTGAGGTCACCGGGAGTAGTTCTGTAGCAGCTTTCGGACTGCCAGTGTTGATCAACAGAACCTGTTCTTGCCGGGAGAGATACGCTGAACAAACACACCAGGGAGTTCCAGACCTGGTAAAATGGAACGATAGAGATAAGAATCTTCTGAAATAAAATATATCTCCGTTTTTGTTTTTTTTTATTCCAGCTAGACTTTGGGCACCTTGAGGATATTCCGTTTTCTAGGTTCGAATATTCTCTGACCGTATTCAGCATGAAGTGACATCCTTAATGATTATTCTCAGCAGGACAGGTAGGCTCTTTGGATTTATCTTTCTTCCTCACTTTTTTTTTTTTTTTAGAAGATTTTATTTATTTGACAGGAAGGAGAGATCACAAGGAGGCAGAGAGGCAGGCAGAGAGAGTGGGGGGAAGCAGACTCCCCGCTGAGCAGAGAGCCCAATGCAGGGCTCGATCCCAGGACCCTGGGGTCATGACCTGAGCTGAAGGCAGAGGCTTAACCCACTGAGCCACCCAGGCGCCCCTTCTTCCTCACCTTTAAATAGGAAAGTAAAGTCACACAGAGGACTCCAAAAAACGTGTGTTTTTCAGAAAAATACGTGTAGACTGGCACCAGAGTGGGAATAGGTTATCCCGTAGGAGTCCTTTCTCTGGGAAGTAGGCAGCGTTTAGTGATTATTGACAGTCATCAACATCGGTCTGAGGCTGGAGGTCCACTCAGCTGGAGTGCTTGGTGTTGCTGTCCGTTTGAAGACAGGTCTCTGAAATTGCAGTCTACGCAGTTAGAAAACAGGGATTGACAAGTTTACTTTGAAGCTAGCTTTTGAGGAGTATTATAATTTGAGACACTGTAGGGTTTTTTCCCGTGTTTATTTTTGTGTGTCACCAGACTTAATATCTTGAGGTGCTATCACTTTTATTTAGCTAAGGCAGGGAAAATGATTCAGGAACTAATTATTGGATCATAACGTTTCAGTGCTGGAAAGAACTGGGATCCTGCACCCAGCCCAGCCCCTGGAGAGACCCCAGGGGGGCCGGAGCACAGCTGTTCCCTCATAACACTTGGACTTCATTCACCCTGTCTTACTGTCTTTTCACCTTCTCCTTCCTTGTACAGTCCAAGCGTCCTCTTCGGGATTTTGTGTGTAGGGAATTATGTGACCTATTGAGGTCCCTTTCTACAGTTAGACTGTGGTATGATGAGTAAATGCCCACATAATTTTTTCCAGACTTAATCATGGCTTTTTTAATCTTATATATTTGTATTTTGCAGGTGTGAGAGGATTGCTGTTGTGTTACAATCATGGTGCAGAAATACCAGTCACCCGTGAGGGTGTATAAACACCCCTTTGAATTAATTATGGCTGTAAGTACTTGACATTTTAATTTAGTCTTTGGCTGTTTTTTTTTTTTAAGTATTCAAATGGGATGATCTGTAAACAGGTGTTAATTTTATAATTTGTTTCCATTGCTCTGCTGTTACTTACTCTGTTTTTATGCTTATGATCAGGATCTAGAGTTCTTGAAATGTTTTTAAACCGTTAATCTTTAAAAATGAAAACCCGCGTGTTTTGTTTTTTTTTTAAATGCACCTCTGATTAATATGTGAATTTGAGTTAATTCTCTCTGAAAACACCGAAGTGGGTTTCTGACTAAATACTTCTTCCTCTGGATTTTGCTCTTTTTGTTTGTTCGTTGAAGTAGAAAAGGGATGTGGAGATTGGCTTTTCTTCCCTTTGCTGCTCCTTCAGAAGCATGTTCTGATTGTCGGAATTCGGTTATATAACAATGAGCACTACGAGATGGCGGGATGGCGTTCAATTTGATGATTCTAACGACTCTGCTGAATGAGTTTTTCCCCCTGAAGTCAAGTTCGTTGTGGCATAGCAGAACTCCACAAACGGGTTAACTCAAGCCTTAATTTTCTTTGTTATTCATCTGAAGAGTTTGGCTGAAAATAAGCATTTCACTAGATGCAAAACAAATCTTTTTCAATCACTTTTAGACTATTCTTGGGTATTCTTTCTTTTCTGTGTTACTGTTAAGGTGTAATACAGCCTAAGTACAGGAAATGCTTTGGTCATGAACATAACCATGGAAATGCCCAACTGGACCAAGATCAAGATCCAGATACCAGCCCAGCGAGGAGTCCCACTTGCCCCCTCCCTCCCACCTCAGAGTTAGCCGCTGCTCTGACTCCGGACGCCATTGATGAGTGTTGGCTGTTTCTGGTCTATATTTAACTAGAAACTCAGGTGTTTTTGCATCTGGCTGCTTCTGGGCAGCCTCGTTGGTGAGATCTATCCAGAGCAATATAGTTTTCAAAAATAACCCCCAAAACGCAAGCCGTCTCAAAGAAACAGTTTAGATTTAGGGAATTTTAAAAAACTGAGACGTAATTTACATACAGTGAAATGGTCACGTTCGGTGAACAGTTTGATCAGTTTTGATGGAAGAGTGACCCACACCTCTGTCGGATGCAGAACCTTCCCGCCCATTACCTCAGAAAGTTCCCTTGTGCCTCTTCTCGGTCCGTGTGAGGTTTTGGGGAGTTTTCTTTTGGCATGGGGGTGGTGTTTTTAGTTCTGCATTTCCTTTTTTTTTTTTTTTCTCTTGAAGATTTCATTTTTACATAATCTCTATGCCCTGTGCGGGGCTCGAACTCATAACCCCGAGATCAAGAGTCCTGTGTTTGACTGATGGAGCCAGCCAGGCGCCTCCGTGTTTCCCTTAAACACTAGGACTGTTCAGTATTTTCTGTGAATGGTTTATCAGAAAGGCTTGTTTCCTGTTTGCATGTTGTGCGTGCCGCTTTGGCTTTTGGTCGTATGCAGCAAAGACCCACTCCAGAGAGCCTGAGAAGGGGTATTGTTCGTGGGAACGCATGTGGTGCGATGGGGTGATGGGAATCGCGCAGAAACGCAGGAATGCAAACTGGCTGGGCTGAGCTCCAAGAACCGGGCCTTGGAAGGTGGTTCCCGGCAGCTCTGGGAACCTCAGCTGCACTTGTCCCTGGAACTTCACCCCGCGGGACTCGGCCTTGCTCCATAGTGGGGAGCCTCTCTTCCCCTTCCCCTGCCAGTCGGCTGCTTTGCCCACTCCTGGTTTTCCCTCCCCTGTGCTTCAGCTCCTGTGCCCTTTGAGCTATTCAGAGCCCCTCCAGCCCTAGCTCGGCCTGGTCACAAGTTCTCGATCACTGCATTCTTTCAGTTTCTAAGTGACCGAGTCTTGTCATGTTTCAGTTCAGATTCGAGAGACTCGATCTGGGCACCCCCGCCCCCACCCCCCCCCCGGAGTGAGGCTGTAGGTTATTGGCTAGCTTGTGGGTTATTCACCCCGGGCGGTGGCAGAGGCTGGTGGAGTTGGGGGAGAGGTGTGGGGAGCAGTGGGGCCCAGTGGCCCCCTGTGGGCCGGGCCAGGTCTGCAGCGGGCACAGGAGTTGGGAGTGGTGCATTCGTTTTGTAAAACTTTCAGTAGATCTTAAAAGCTCAATGTAACTCTGATTGTGGGAGGCAAAGGTTTTTTGGAGTCACTTCTGCAGACATTAGTTCATAAAGAGGAGTTTTGACTGTCTAATGATCAACTTCCTTATTTTCCTTACTTGACTATTTTCAAAATGGTGACTTTTGTCCTGCCCATTTTATGCGTGGATTTACAGAAGAATTTGAAATTGAAGTTCTGAACCATCCCACTAAGCTTTTAAAATAAACTCATTTTTAAATTGCTTTTGTTTTGAGGCAAGTAGTCGTTTTCTTTTGGGTTGTGGAAAATATTTTATAATCTGAAAATGAAATATATTCTCCTTCCAGAATGAGACAGGAGCTAGAATGTTTTAAGTTTTGTATGGTGTCATTGGCCACTTTTTGGACTGGAATTGTATGTCCTACAATTTTCTTTATTTACCTTGCTTTATTGTTTTTTTTCATTGAGGAGGAACAGTAGTATAATAGATTTAGTCTGGAAATATTCTGTGCCGTTCTTCAGGGTGAAGAGAGACAGTTAAAGCAGGAACAAAACTCTAGCTTCAAGAGAATTTTTTTTTTTTAAGACTTTATTTTTAAGTAAGCTCCTTACCCAGTGTGGGGCTCGAACTTTCAGTCCAGAGACCCGAGAGTCCCATGCCCTACCGACTGAACCAGCCAGACGCCCCTGCAGGGAAAGGGATTTGAGAGAGCGCCACAGCCAGGGCTGGGTAGTGGTGGGAGTGCTGGGCAGGTGGTCGGCCTGGGGAATCCATTTGAGCTTCTAAGTCTTGCTTCAGGGTGGCCCCTGGGGGGAGGATACTGTTGGGGAAAATACCAGTCAGTTGACACATGGCCTTGTCTGTCAACTGGGAGAGTGACTGAGTTCAGTATTGCCAGAAAATGGCTTAGGTGGAAATTGCCTAGTGTAACTAGCGATAGGTGGGCCTCCTCTTTGTTAATTGCATTTGATTGATTTAATGAAAATTTATCTTTTGGGATCAGTGTACCCGTAGCATGAAGAAATCATGTTGATGCTTTCACTGACTCCTTTGAATTAGATGGCAAGCAAGCAAGATGGAGGGGAGTTTGCCCCCGGGCCCTTAGGGCATTTTGAGGGCTTGCTTTTGTGAGACGTTTGCCCAGAAGCAGCATGTTAGTGCTTCAGTGAGTGGAGAAATGGCCTGAGAGCCCCTGTCTCTCCTTGGAGGGTGAGGAGCCCAAGGCGCACGTAGTCGGCCTTTCGGCAGCCTGCAGGGGCTCCCCAAAGTTCATGTTCCCCAGCTTGCCTCTGGCTTGTGCAGTCTCTGCCTGGACTGCCGGGAGGCATAATGTATCCCTGAAGGACAATTAAGATTTGGGGTCTCACCCAGGCAGAGCGAGGGGATCCCACAGAGCAGGAGCTTGGCATGGCAGGGAGGACTCTGATGCGCTCGCAGGTGAGTTTCATGTTGACATTTCTGGGGGGAAACACAGTTTTGAAACGAAACATTTTCAAGCACAGCTTTCCCCCTGATGTTGCAGGCCTCTTCCTGCCAACCCGAGGAGAGGTGAAGGAGCGGGGAGAGGTGGAAGAGGGCGTGGGAGGGTGGCTGGGACAGGGCCCCGTACCTCTGGGCTGCTGGGAAAGGGCCTGCCCTCTGTCTTCCGCGGCCCAGGGAGCCAGCCTGGCGCCAGCGCGCCCAAGTGGGGTGAGGACTGGCCCCTTATCCCTTTCGGCCCCAGGCCCCAGGACAGCTATTGTTTTGACCTGGTGGAGCCTGTGATGGGCGAGGCCCCGTCGCCCCCCCCATGCCAGCACGGTGTGGCCCAGGGCTCTGCTCTCAGGAGCACCAGCCGCCTTCCAGCGTCCCCTGCCATCTGCGGTCCAGCAGACACAGCCTCTGACTGTGTCCTCCGGTCCCGCGTTTCTGTCCCTTTGTCTCCTGCTTGTTCCATCTTGTATGCCTTCAGGTCACCCCGTGTTCTCCTGCCAGACGCTGTGTCCACTTGGCAGTCCCATTTGTGTGACCTCTTACTGTCTCACCTGCTGTAAACTCCCGTGCTCTTCCTCGAGGCCCTTCCTGTCCTGCTTTCTCTGTTTGACCTTACTTCACAAACATGGATTTTTAAATGCGTCCTGTGCTGTTCTGGGCGCCGCACGGTGTTTTTCCGGCCTGTGCACCCTTTTGACAGTTCCCTCCTCCCCTTCCCTGCTTGCTTCTCCCCATCCCGTTTGTGTGAGTCCCGGTCCTGCTGACCTCGCCCACCTCCCCGGCCTCTGAGGGGCAGCCCGGGCCTCTCCTGCTCCTCCCATGTCTTGTCATCAGGCTCGTCAGGGTCAGCTGCTTCCCCGGCTCCCCGGGGTTTATGCTCCCGGTTCCGCGCCGCTATTCATACGTTCCTCGGGGGCAGTGACTTCGCGGAGTTGTTCTCGTTCCCTCACGTGTTGGCGCTGAGCACGTCTAGGCCCCGGCTTGCACCCGGTCAGCGGACGTCTGTGTGCAGAAGCTTTGGGAGGTGGGTCTGCTGGGAGCTCAGACCGCACGTGTAACCCCATGGCCCGTTTTCAGACGAAAGAGTATGTTTTCTCCGTGGAAGACAAGTGACGCACTGCGATTTTCAGTTACCAGCGCTTCCTCTAGGAGCAGAGAGAGCCCTTTTGTGATGAATCTGACTTTTTTTTTTTTTACATCTTCATAAAGTATACGAAGCCCTGTTGACCGGCAGCTCACCAGTAGTTCGAGCGACGCGCTTTTGTGGGTTGAACAAACAGAGAAGGCGTTTGCCGGTGAGCAGTCGCCACTGAGGTCCCTACCACCACCCCCCCCCCCCGCCCCGCTACATTTGCTTGTGCTCTTCTCTGTCGTATTTTTGTTTGTTTCATTCTTTGTGTTTTTAGCCTCTTTTCCCTTTCCCCAGGTGTCTCCTGGCTTCCCGCTGAGACTAGATGAGGAGGGCAGGCGGGAGAGATTTGCTGTGAGTTGGGTGCACGTCTAGTCCCTGCCACAGACCAGCTGGGGCCCAGTGACTAGGCCAGTTACCTGGTGTCGGGCTGTGGTGTGGAGGAATTAGCCCGCAGACAGAGCAGGGAGGACAGGGCCTAGCGATTCCCACGCCCTCCCCACTTCCCTACCTCAAATACGAGGTGAAATGAATCAATAAGTAAATGACTTCTCTGAATGTGTGTATTTCTTTTATTTTTAAGATTTCTTTTAGATTAAACAGGAATTCCTACTTATATTTAGGCTTTATTCTATTCATTCAAGTTTTCTGTATCAAAACATTAGGGGATGCCTGGGGACCCCAGGCAGACTTGTATTGGGGGCTGCTGTGAGAAGAGCCCCACGTTGAGTTGAACTGAGGCTGGTCTTTTTGGGGTGAGAGCGAGGTGTGCAGAAATCCGGGAAATAGAGCGCTTCCTGCGGAGGCGGCCCGGCCCATGAGCCACCCCACTTCCATCGTTGCTCAGGTTGGCTGGGGCGGAGGGGCACAAGTCCACTGGAACCCGGACATGCTTTGTCCTTGCTCACCCTTCCTGGCAGCCACCTGCCTCCTGAAGCCCCGTGCATCATCCCGAAGAAATTTTCTCCCTCTGACTTGAGTCGCACGCATGTGGGGCTTTGAGCGGCATTTTAGATTTAAGTGTTGTCGTCCCTTCTCTCGTTGTTGTTGTTTTCTTTTTTTAATATTTTATTTTATTTATTTGACAGAGATCACAAGCAGGCAGAGAGGCAGGCAGAGAGAGAGGAAGGGAAGCAGGCTCCCTGCTGAGCGGAGAGCCCGATGCGGGGCTCCATCCCAGGACCCTGAGATCATGACCTGAGCCGAAGGCAGAGGCTTAACCCACTGAGCCACCCAGGCACCACTCATTGTTCTTCTTGAAGCACATCTTCTTCCTCTCATCCTAGATTTCATCCCTGGGCCTTTCAGCATCCCTGACTCTGGTTTCCCAGTTTCTCATGGTGATACTGAAATACGTCCTCGCATTGATCGAGGCGGGGTTGTATCTTCAGGCAGCTTGATGGGCAGTGGGATTTGTTTTTACTCAGAGGTGAATAATCGGTGTCATGTATTTTGGGTAGCTGACTTTCAGCAATTTATTCAAGTCCAGGAATGGAGGGAAATGATCCAGTTTCTTTGGTGGCGTATTAAGGTCAGTTTTCAGTGGGGGGATATTGTAGTCTTCTCATTTATAGGCTGTACAAGTGCCATAGTGTGAGTCCTATCGCATTTAATACAAGCTGGGGTGTAATTAGTCAGGCTCACTTAGTTCTGGAAATGGACAATTATAGTACACTTCCATTACATGCTCCTTTGTATAGAACTAGGCATTTTCCCTTCTCTTACACCCACTTGCCAACACGTTATGCATTCCAGATTATTTTTAATGTGCTAGGGTGAAGACAGTTGTGGTTCGGTAGGAAATATCCAAAGGAGAAATAAAGCAGGATCTGACTCAGCTCCTTGCCTCTTTGATTTACCTGTTTTTGTGAAAACACAAAATACCAGACAGAAACCCCGAAACCTTGTGTTACGGACATTTTCAAGCATGTATGAGTAGAGAGGATGAAGTGTCCAGTTAGTGCCGCGGGCCCATGGCCCCTGCCGGCAGGAGCAGCGCTTTGCCCCTACAACTGTGTCATCTGCCCCTCCCCCTTCTTTGCCTGGTGTATTTCAAGTAGATTTCAGACATCTTGCGAACTCATCCCTAACTCCTGAAGCATGTATCTCTAACCAATAAGGACCTTTTTCTTTTGTAAACACAGTTACCACAATGTCCTCATCATATTGAACAAAAACACTGTGTTCAGACTTATCTTGACTGTCTAGGACGATGTCTTTTCAGAAATTGTTTGGATCCCGCTCCAGATCAGCCATTGCTCTTGGTTTTTGTGTCTTCATTCTCCACGCTTCTCCCACATTCTCCCTTCCCTTTGTTTCCTTTCATGCCCTCACTTTGTTAGAGAAACTGGGTCATCGTCCAGTCCCGTCCCCCTGACCTTTGGCTGACTTGATTGTTCACAGTAGCGGATAGGAGCAGATGGAGCCTCGAATCAGGTCAGCGACTTGTAGCAGCTCTGGCTGAAATGCTTGATGACGGCGATTGGCCTTACTGATTTAGTGGCGAAAACCTGCTGCTCCTCTTTGGCCGCAGTGACCCTCTTCAAGAATGTGGACTTGCAAATAAGATGCAAAATACTCTTTCCCATTAAACTGAGTCTATCCATAGTTACTTTTTAACCGACTTCATCGGTTCTAATTTTTCACACAGAAAGCACTTGAAAGGAGTTCATCTCCTGGCAGGTCTGACTGAGAGCGGAGGGTGCTGGTGGAGGCCTGGCTGGGGGCTAGTGAGGTGAGGGCGGGTGGGGGTGGTCTGAGGGGTCTGGCTAACGGTGCTTCTTCCATGGGAGCCCTGGGTAGGGATATCAGGCTGGTCGGAGAAGTGAGCACAGAGAAGTTCGCTGAAGAGAGGCTGTGGCTTGCCTGGTGTCGTAACTGAGTCTTCGTTCTTGGTTTTAACCTGTGTAAGCGGGAAACAGTCTTGTGTATTTCTCAGGGAGTGACTTACATGTTGAAACCGAGAGCATGTGCCGCATTCAGATTCTTTTGCTGGGTCCAATTTGATGTTAGGTGAACTCGCCTGTTTTGTTTTTTTTTTAAATCAAAAGTTTATGTATGTGTCACTATCACTCTCTATAAGGTGACTGCTTTATGTGTCTTGATGCGTGCTGGATCCCTTTTCCATTCAGAAATCTTGCCATCTGTTGCATGGCCTTCCTGCGTGTTTCTGCGCTGGCGCGTCCAGAGTGCACTTGGAGTTGCTGATAAGCACGCGGTGTGTCAGTGTCTTGGATATTTTTTTTGTAAAGATTTTATTTATTTATTTGACAGACAGAGATCACAAGTAGGCAGAGAGGCAGGCAGAGAGAGAGGAGGAAGCAGGCTCCCTGCCGAGCAGAGAGCCCGATGCGGGGCTCTATCCCAGGACCCTGAGATCACGACCTGAGCTGAAGGCAGAGGCTTAACCCACTGAGCCACCCAGGCACCCCTGTTTTATTTTATTTTATTTTTTTTAATATTTTATTTATTTGACAGAGAGAAATCACAACTAGACAGAGAGGCAGGCAGAGAGAGAGAAGGAGGCAGGCTCCCTTGACAGACAGAGATCACAAGTAGGCAGAGAGGCAGACAGAGAGAGGGAGAAGCAGGCTCCCTGCTGAGCAGAGAACCCGATGTGGGGCTCTATCCCAGGACCCTGAGATCACGACCTGAGCTGAAGGCAGAGGCTTAACCCACTGAGCCACCCAGGCGCCCCGGTATCTTGGATATTTGATTAGAGGCTGCATGTGGGACTCTGCGGCCTGTGCCTCTGACCGATCTCACCTCTCTCTCCCGACTTCCATGCCTTTCTGGGGGCAGACAGACGACTCCTCTGATGATACTTGTTTTGCTGTTTGGGGACCACCGGTTGTATCTTTCGTGTTTTCTTGGCCTCATAAACATCATGGTGCTTTAATTGGTAGTTAATGCTGTCTTAGAACCATCCAGTTCTCTCTCACCGGACATGTCTTCCTGGGCAGCCTCAGTTAAACCCATGGCTTCAGCTGTTACTTTATAAACAGAAGCTCTCAAAGTTTATCTTCAGCCGAGACTCCCACTCAGGAGCTCCCAGATTCCCAGCCAGCTGCCTGCTAGGACATCTCCATTTGACTATATACAAATTTAGTGTCTCTGAAACAGAAGCCACTCCCTCCTCCTGCCTGTGCAAAGAACACAGCCTAACAGAAAACAAATACACAAAAAAAACAAACCAAAAAAACCCCAGTAAAATGCCACTCGGAAGCTCTGCCTTTTCCTGTGATCTGCTTCTGACGAGTGCCACGTGGCTTGCTCTGCCGTCAGACCAGAAACCTCGGCGACCCTGGCTGCCGTCCTGGCAGGCTCAGTGATGACCAGACCCTCCCCTGTGCAGAATGTCTCCTGAACCGTTTGTCTTTCTTTTTCTCCCTCCCTCCCACTTTTTTTTTTTTTTTAAGTTTTATTTATTTAAGTCATCTTTACACCCCAGGTGGGGCTGGAACTCACGACCCCGAGGTCAGGAGTCACGTGCATGCTCCTCTGACCCAGCCAGCCAGCCACCCCACCTGAACTGTTTCTGAATCTGCCCTTCTCCAGTCACGTTGGCTTCCTCTCCGTTGGCAGTTCCTGGCGTCCTCAGGGCCTCTGGACTCTCACTTCTGACCCCATCTCACCCACCTGCTCTTTGGGCTGCCGCCAGGGGCTCTGATTATAAACCTGAGCATGTTCTGTGCTGGAGGTCTTAAGTGTCTGCCTCGCACCTTCGAAGTGAGGCTCCAGTTGGTACCCAGCTCGGTGCCCGGGGCCCTTCCCCCCTCCTCCTGCTTGTCTCCCCAGCCTCACCTCCCTGCAGGAGCCCCCCACGGCTGCCACCCGGCCAGCTCTGTTGGACCAGTTGGAGTTCGGTCAGCGTGCTGTGCTGCTATTTCCCGCAGCCTCTGGGCCTTTCTGCCAACTGCCTGGGGGTGTCCCTCCCTCTTCCCCACCTGGTGGGCTCTAGCTGGTCTCACTCCCTTCTCCCAGGTGGGACTCCCTCTCTCTGCTCTCACGGGCTGCTCTCACTTCACGGGTCTCTCCACTTGCAGCTTGTAACACGAGCGTGGAGTGAGCTCTCCGGGGCAGACTTGGCCGAAGAATCGGTCAGTCTTGGATCTGCGCTTGTGTTCCTGTGAGCCTTCTGCTTCTGGTGCTGAACATTTTGACCAAAGGTCACATTGGGTCATATTCTTTTGGTTGGACGCATTCACTACTTATATTCGAATTATGTTTTGAAGGAATCTGACTCAGATCATGTTTTGTGGGTAGAACAGTGTCTATATTCAGTGAAGTTTGTAATTGCTATAGTTGACGAAAAAAATGTGTCCTAGTTTATGTATCATTTGGTGTTTTGAGTGGCTTTTCTCCCATAGTGATGAAGACCAAATATAAAAGAATTTCATTTCTCTGGTTCTCCTATAGAACATAAAATTCATTTAAAAATTATTGACTCTGGGGCGCCTGGGTGGCTCAGTGGTTTAAGCCACTGCCTTCAGCTCAGGTCATGATCTCAGGGTCCTGGGATCGAACCCCGCATCGGGCTCTCTGCTCAGCAGGGAGCCTGCTTCCTCCTCTCTCTCTACCTTGGTCTCTGCCTATTTGTGATCTCCCTCTGTGTCAAATAAATACATAAAATCCTTAAGAAAAGAAAAAACACGTTGACTCTGGTAATATGGTAGTCTGGTTTTTGGTGTGTGTGTGTGTGTGTGTGTTTCTTTTTTTTGAGATATCTTCAAGTTTAAACCTGAAAGGTTGATTATCATATGACTCTTTTTCCTTAAGGAATAAGTTACTCTGTAATATTAGGTAGTCCTAATCATAAATGTGTGTGTTTCTCTTCTTTTTCGTAGCTGAATCCCTGTGTGTGTCTTAAAAACCAAGTCCAGCCTAAAAGCTGTAAGGTTCAGATTTTTTTTTTAGTCTTTTTTTTTTAAAGATTTTATTTATTTATTTGAAACACAGAGATCACAGGTAGGCAGAGAGGCAAGCAGAGAGAGAAGGGGGAAAGCAGGCTCCCTGCTGAGCAGAGAGCTCAATGCGGGGCTCGATCCCAGGACCCTGAGACCATGACCTGAGATGAAGGCAGAAGGTTAACCCACTGAGCTACCCAGGCACCCTGTAAGGTACAGATTTTAAGAAGTAAATTCATTTACTTTAGGAAATCGTTGGTTGTATTGCAGGATTTATGCTGTTAATATTCAGAACTCTTCCCCAAACACCTGTTGTCTTCGTTTTACTTTAAACACACAGTTGGTGTAGAATGCAAATTCTGGCATTTCTAAGCTCTGATTCTCTACTGAATCAGGATCTTCTGAGAGTCGGCTCAGCGGCGTGGCCGGTTCTGATACGGTCTCAGGTTTGAGAACCACGGGCGTAGCTCTCCTTAATTAGAATTTGTAGCAAATGGAATAGGAGGAAGGGAAGATGGTTTCAGTTATAACTTTCACATTTTTGGAAAGGACTAGATCCTGCGACAGGCTGTCTTATAGGGACCCTTGTTACATTCTGTTTTCTTCCGAAGGATCCGGCGTGCCAAGAGAGAGACTGTTGGTCTGCTTTTTGTGCTTCTCCAGGCCACCGTTCTTGAGTTTGTTCTGTGATCCCAAAGTTATAGCACGCGTTTCTTTGCACTCGCCTTAATTTAATTATTTGTGTGACTTTCGTAATTTTCAGGTGGAGGAGGTTTGTACTATATCTTAGTGTGGTAGGTAGACAGGTGTATAAAACCTGCCACGTTAGCCATTTCTGAGTGTGTGGTTCGGCTAAGTGTGCACAGCGTTATGCAGCCGTCACTGCCATTCACCGGCGGGACTTTTTCACCTTTCCGCACAGAAACTTTGTGCCCGTTACACACCAAGCCCCATCCCCCACCTCCTGGCAGACACCCTGCGTCTCTTTTTGCTTTCTGTTTCTGAATAGAACTATGACTGTTCCTTATGTGAGCGGAATCCTACATTTGTCCTTTTGTGATTTGCTTTTTACCCAACATCATTTCTTCACGGGTCATCCATGTTGTAGCAGGTGTCCGAATTTCCTTTTTAAGGCTGGCTCGTCTATTTCCTGTATCTACCACATTTTGTTTCTCTGTTCGTCCATCAGTGGGCACTTGGGTTGCTTCTACTTTTTGGCTGTTGTGTTTACTGTGCACTTTTAAGATCTGGTTTTTGACTATAATGTCAAGAAGAAAAATGTGGTGCTTTCTAGGTTTTTTTGTCCTTTGTATTTTTTTAAAAAAGATATTATTTATTTATTTGACAGAGAGAGAGAGATCACAAGTAGGTAGAGAGGCAGGCAGAGAGAGAGAGGAAGAAGCAGGCTCCCTGCTGAGCAGAGAGCCCGATGCGGGGCTCGATCCCAGGACCCCGGGATCATGACCTGAGCCAAAGGCATAGCCCTTAACCCACTGAGCCACCCAGGTGCCCTGTCCTTTGTATTAATAGATTCTAGATCCAAAAGACAACTTCCTTGAAGAATTATACCCCTGGATTTGGTCCCGTCTATTCAAAGTATATCTGTAATTTACATCTCGTGGCTGCCGTTGCTGCTGGGTTCTGAAGAAAGACCAGCACCTAACAGCAGGGGTAGAGCCCCCAAAGTACAGTGGTGGCTCCCACCGTCGGGGGCGAGAAGTGGCAGAGAGAACAGGGAAGTGGGCGCTGGAAGGCCCCGGCGGTGCGACTTGCACATCAGGCCTCTAATAAATAGCGCGCGACAGATATGTTCCCGCCGGGCTGATACAGCTCCTGCTTCCGGCCTCCTGATGATGGAGTTTTTATTCTGGTTCATGAAGCCGGATAATATTTCCGCAGCTCATTACATTCTTTTATGTGGGCAAACACATGGCATCTTTCAAAGCTGACAGCTGCGATTCCCTGGAACACCAGATGCTTTTCTGAAGTCCATGGGTTTATTTTTTACACTCTGGAAAGTCAAACAGTACTCTGCCAAATCCAACTTGATTTGAGGAGGAATATGCAAAATTGCTATTTTTGTTGCCACCTATAGACTCTGTTTGCCGTTGATGAGACGAGCAGTTTATGGATTAGGGATGGTTTTGGTAAGTCGTGGCGTGTTGTGGAGGCCGTTGGATCTTGCGTGGCTCAGTCATGTGATTGCACATGAAACCTGAGAGAAGAAAAACCTTTCATAGCGCTCCACACACTCTTACTTGCCTGGGGCTTTAGTAATTGTGGCCTGTGGAACATTCAACCTTCAAGATTTATTGACGGAAGTATCTTAAGTATAAAGGTCTACTTAAAAGATGTGTCTGCTCCGGTTTTTTCCTAACCACAGTTGACCCTTGAACACAGGGGTTAGGGGCATGGACCCTCCCCTCCCCCCAGTGCAGTTAAAAATCTGCTTATAACTTTTTTTTTAAGATTTTATTTATATATTTCACACGCACACACACACACACACACACACACACACAGAGATCACAAGTAGGCAGAGCAGCGGGCGGAGAGAGAGAGAGAAGCAGTCTCCTAGCTGAGCAGGGAGCCTGACATGGGGCTCCATCCCAGGACCCTGAGATCATGACCTGAGCTGAAGGCAACTGTTTAACTGACTGAGCCACCCAGGCGCCCCAGAAATCTACATGTAACTTTTTTTTTTTTTTTAAGATTTTTTAATTTATTTGACAGAGAGAGACACAGTGAGAGAGGGAACACAAACAGGGGGAGTGGGAGAAGCAGGCTTCCCGCCGAGCAGGGAGCCTGAGGCAGGGCTCGATCCTTGGACACTGGGATCACGACCTGAGCCAAAGGCAGAGGCTCAGCGACTGAGTCACCCAGGCGCCCCTGCATATAACTTTTGCTGGACCAGAAACTTAACCAGTAATAGCCCGCTGTTGACTGGAGCCTTACTGGTCACATAAGCAGTTGACTAACGCAGATTTTATGTCTGTCATGTACCGTATTCCTACAATCAAATGAGGTAAAGAAAAAATGTTAAGAAAGTCATAAAAAATACATTTACCACACTGTACCTTATTTATTGAAAAAATCTGTGTATTTGTGGCCCTGCACGGTTCAGACTGTGTTCAAGGGTCCATTGACGTGTCCTTCAGTTCTCTAACAGGGATCGGCTAATGTTGTGTTTTTTTATTTGGACGGTCAAAAAAAAGTACGAGATCACCTGGGTGCCTGACATAGCTAAGTGGTATTGGACAGAACGTGGTTTCCTGCTAGGGTTATTTGGGGGTGCCCAATAATAGTGTTACTTTTTTTTTTTTTTTTAAGATTTTTATTTATTTATTTGACAGAGATCACAAGCAGGCAGAGAGGCAGGCAGAGAGAGAGGAGGAAGCAGGCTCCCCGCTGAGCAGAGAGCACGATGCGGGGCTCGATCCCAGGACCCTGGGATTATGACCTGAGCGGAAGGCAGAGTCTCAACCCACTGAGCCACCCAGGTGCCCCCAGTAATACTGTTTTCACGGTTGAAAGCAAATGCGAGAAGAATTGAGGTGGAATTACCGTGTAGAAGATGTGTTTGAGTCAAGTGTAGGCTAAGGTGCCTCGCAGACAGGGAGCTGTACAAATAAAGATTTGACTAAAGAAAGCAGCAGGCATGGCGGGTCGACGTGCAGCCCCTCCCGGCGGGCCCGCAGGTCTGAACGCGCTGTGCCCGGCCGTCACTTTGTGTCTGCGCTGAAGGAGACGTCGGCTCCAACGGCTCCAACAACTCGTCGCCCTTCCTAGTAAACGTATGTCGTGGGCTTTATAATTGTATGTGTGTATTTACCTAGTTTGTACATATTTAAGTGACGTAATAATAGAAATAACTGGTCAACACCAGAGGTCCAAAAACCTTTTCTCAAAAGGCGCTCATACGTTATTCAGGCTTTGGTGCGCACCGTCCTGGAGTTCGATTTTGCTGCACTTGCGTGAATCCGGGGCAGCCGGGTCCTTAAGTTGGGTTTGCTCGAAACCCAGCCTGAGGCTGAAAACAACCAGAGGTGGGGCCGGGCTTTGACACAGCAGCGTGCAGCCCTTCTGTGCGGTGAACTGAGCCCGTAGTGGTAGCTTGTTCGCTTGACTGTCCCTTAGTTGGATCGGCCGGCCAGGAACGCAGAAGAGGAGTTGGTCGCGCCCTCAGCTTCTGGGTCTGACTTAGAGCCGTGGAAATCTACATGGTGTACACACTGTGACAATGTCACCTGACTGTGGAAAGGTGTGTGTGCGGGTCCTTTTACGTTCGTGATTTTTTTTTTTTTAATTAAAGATATTTATTTAGTTATTTGACAGCGAGAGAGAGAGATCACAAGTAGGCAGAGAGGCAGGCAGAGAGTGAGAAGGAAGCAGGCTCCCCGCCAAGCAGAGAGCCCGATGCGGGACTCGATCCCAGGACCCTGAGATCATGACCTGAGCCGAAGGCAGCGGCTTAAACCACTGAGCCACCCAGGCGCCCCTTACGTTCGTGATTCTTAAAGTCATGTTTCTTTTTCATGAAAGGAATTTTTGATTGTTTTATAAATGGTCCTCAAATACAATGGCATCATATTTTTAACTTTAAAAGTTTAAAACTTTTGGGGCATCTGACCGGCTCAGTTGGAAGGGCATGTGATTCTTGATCTCGGGGTTGTAAGTTCAAGCCCCACGCTGCGTACAGAGATTACTCAAAAATAAAATCTTAAAAAGTAGCATATACACTGTGTTAATTCCACAGATCTAAGTTAGACCCAGAAGAAATGGAGGACGCTGCCGGTATCCCACTGACTGCTTGCACTTACTCTGTGGGCAGGGCCCCCACCAGCTTTCTTTGGATATAGTTGACATTTAACATTGTATTAGTTTAAGGTGAACAGCTGTGCTTGGATAGATGTACATATTTGTGAAATGATCATTACAATAAGTTAATTCAATATCCATCACCTCACATAGTTAACACATTTTTTTCTTGTGGTAACATTTAAGATGGACTCTTAGTAGCTTTCGAATATGCAGTACAGTATTACTGATTATAACCTCTGCGCTGTGCGTTACAGCCCCAGGACTTACCGGGTTTTTCTTTGTTTGTTTTTAAAGACTATTTATTTATCTATTTATTTTAGAGAGAGAGAGAGAGACCAGGCGCTGGTGAGCGGGGGTGGTGGAGTCGGTAGAGAGAAAGAGAGGGAGAAAATCCCCAAGCAGACTCCTCACTGAACGGGGAGCCCAACTCAGGGCTTGATCTCATGGACCTGAGAGCCTGACCTGGATGCTTAACCGACCGACTGACTGAGCCACCCGGGTGTCTCCCCCCCCCCCCCCCGCTTTAAGTAAGCTCTATGTCCACCATGGGACTTTAACTCCTGGCCCTGAGGTCAGCAGTCGCACGCACCACCAACTGACTGACTTATAACTGGAAGGGTGTTATTTTTTGGAGTAGGTGTTCTTTGATTCCATTGTAAAAAGGAGAAAACCGAGGTTGAATTCGTTCCTCCAGTGGTAGTCTTTCACCTGGCTGCCTCGCCCAGGGACTGTGGGGCTGCCTGCCAGCATGGAGGGGCGGCCCGGCTGCCGCTGGCCCACCTCCAGACCAACCTGGATCCCACCAGCCAGCCGCCCACGCCCCACCCTTGCCTCCTGATTCTCGACAGGGCCAGAGTATGGCCTTTGCTTTAAAATTCCTCTTCCTTTCTCCTCTGGGTTCCCCCTTTGATCTGTGTCTGACCCAGTTCCCTGCTGGGCAGGAAGACTTCTCTCCCCAGTGCCCCGTCTCCCCAGCCGTTCTCTTTTTTTTTTTTTTTTTTTTTTTTTTTTTTTTTTTTTTAAAGATTTTATTTATTTATTTGACAGAGAGAGATCACAAGTAGATAGAGAGGCAGGCAGAGAGAGAGAGAGGGAAGCAGGCTCCCTGCTGAGCAGAGAGCCCGATGCGGGACTCGATCCCAGGACCCTGAGATCATGACCTGAGCCGAAGGCAGCGGCTTAACCCACTGAGCCACCCAGGCGCCCCCCAGCCGTTCTCTTTAACAGAACCTCTTGCTCGTGGGTGGGCACCGCTGGCGTTCACATCAAGGTCTGTTGACTCCGGAGCCAGCTCCGCGTTGGTTCTGTGCTGGGGCTCCCTGGTTTGTGCCTCAGTCCTGGGGGGACGTGCTGCCGGAGCGGAGGGAAAGGACACTGGGGAGTCGCGGCGTCAGACACTCAGTAATTGACGTGGTCGGGGTGCAGGGTGGGTCAGAAGTTGCTGGTGCTCTGAGTTTGAAATAGACCATTTGAAAAATAAATAAATCAGAACAGTCCATCTGAGTCCCTAAGCACCGGTGCGGCTTCCTGTCTGGTCAGCGGTTGTGCGAGATGCCCCAGGGAAGACTTCGTCTGGGGACCGGGACGGCGGGGCAGGGGATGGGGATGCCCTCTCCCCCCCCCCCCCCCCCCCCCCCCCGGGGAACAGCAGGGCAATGTTTACATTTATTCTGGCCTCAGGAGCTGGGCAGTTAGTTTCCCCGACATGCGTCCTTTCCCTTCCAGGTAATTGTATTTCCTCGTTCTGTGGAAAACGTTAATACCGTTGGCAGAGGCCAGATTCAGGGCTGCCTGTAACCGAAACCTTTTCAGGGAACATCTTGTTACCTGGCCCCCGCCAGCCCCTGTGCATTTTACAGAAGTCTCTTCCCGGCTCGGGTTATGCTTACCTTCTGCTCGCAGTAACTGAGTGTTGTATGTTTAGCTAATTAATTGGTTGTTTAACCAGCTAAACCCATTTATGTCTTACATTTATTTCATATTACACAGGGAGTATTTTATCTGCAATGTCTAAATGAAATAAAGATTGTTTCTGTTTCGCTTCTGTTTGCCTTTTCTTTTCCTTATAGAAAGTCGGAGACGTGTATGATAGTATTTATACCAAGGGTGGGTTTTTTTTTTTAATGTTGGCTGTTTATAAACTTGACACAGTCGGTTTCTACCAGAGCCTCGTGAGATTTGCATCTTGTGTTTCTAGGGCCACTGGGGCCATATTTATCATTTTAGTCTGGTGAACACATGGATTTTTTGAAGGGTGCACTTTTGAAGTATAATAGAAGAGGTAAATGTCAAAAAAATTTTGTGTTAGAAAGGTGTCCTTCCTCGTCGTGCGCATCGCCGAGTTTGCTCCTTGGGACTGTAGCGCGGCCGGGTCCTTACCCGTGGTCCGTCACTCTCTCCCTCTTCGCGGGGCTCACAGGCAGTGGGGAACAGTAGCCGTGTGTTTTGACGATTGTTCTTATTCTATGTCAGGATCTATTAAACGTTTCCTTTTTTAATCTTCCACAGTTCTGTACATTAAAGAAGATGAGGACATTTAGTAACCTCCCAAGGCCATCTTCCCGCGGAGGGCAGAGCTGGGATTTGAAACCAGTCTCTTTTCCCAGGGTCTGTGCTCTTGAGATAGAAAGGCCGTTTGCATCAGGAGTGGGGCAGACCTGGGTTCAAATCCTGGAACATTTGCTCCTCTCAGCCTCCCATTTCCTCACTTCAGAATAGAGAGAAACATTTCATAGAAAGATCCTGTCTAAACGCATTAATCTCGGTAACCTTTTATGGTGCATATGTAGGCTGGGGTTTGGGAGTCTGTTCTCAAGCTCGTTTCCCCCATGGTGTGTGGTCTACGCACACGGTCTTTGCCTTCTGCCCGTGCCCCCTCGGCACCTGCCCTCCAGTGCCTGTCCTAGGAAGGGAGAGAGTGTTTTGAGTAAGGGATCTTCTTAATTTCTCTAGGTTCTTCTGAAAAGAAGTTCGTCTTTTTGTTTTCTTATAGCACAGTTAATAGGTGTTTGCTCCTTTTCTTCGTATTTAATAGGTATGAGGTTTTTTTTTTTAGAATAGTTTTAGGTTTACAGAGAACGAGCAGATACTACCAAGTTTCTATATACCCCTTTATAATTTCCCATTTATTTATTTGAGAGAGAGGGCGGGCACACGTGCTCATGTGAGCAGGGGATATGACAGAGGGAGAGACAGAATCCCAAGCAGTGAAGTGTAGCCCAATGCTGGGCTTCATCTCACAGCTCTGAGATCAGGACCTGAGCTGAAATCAAGAGTCTGACCCTTAACCCACGAAGCCACTCGGGCGCCCCTTCCCCCATTATTGACGTCCTGTATGGTGTGTTCGTTTTGATTGATGAACCGATAGTAATACATTATTATTAACTGAAGTCTGTAATTTACATTGGGATTCCCTCTCTGTGTTGTACATTCTGTGGGTGTGGACACGTGTAGAATGTCATGTGTCCGTCCACATTACAGTATCGGCCGGAGCAGTTTCACTGCCCAAAAAACCCTCTGTGCTCCACCCACTCCTCCTTCCCTTCTCTCCTCCAGTACCTGGGAGCCACTGAGCTTTTGGCTGTGACCTTCGTTGTCCTTTACCAGAGTGTCATGTGGTTGGAATCCTAGGGGACATGGCCATTTCATTAAACAATAGTCATTGGAGTTTCTTCCATGTATTTCTGTGGGTTGATAGCTGATCTTTCTTTATTGCTGAGTATAATATTTCATCGTGTGGATGTGCCCCAGTCTGTTTATCCACCTTTTATGGGACATCGTGGCTGCTTCCAGTGTTTGACGATTAGGAACAAAGCCTTCGGGGCGCTTGGGTGGCTCAGTGGGTTAAAGCCGCTGCCTTCGGCTCAGGTCATGATCCCAGGGTTCTGGGATCGAGCCCTGCATCGGGCTTTCTCCTCGGCAGGGAGCCTGCTTCCCTTCCTCTCTCTCTGCCTGCCTCTCTGCCTACTTGTGATTCTGTCTATCAAATAAATAAATAAAATCTTAAAAAAAAAAAAATCTTAAAAAAAAAAAAAAAAAAAGCCTTCCACGCTGCGTCCCTTTCAAATGCCCTTGACCTGTGCCTGCTCCGTGCTGAGTGATGGAATTGGGTTCCTTTATCAGGAAATCCTGGGCACTGCTAGAAAATGCTTCCCTAAGTTGGCCTGTCAATTAAACATATATACTTGTGTTTCTATTTTTATTTTTTTAGCTTTACTGAGGTAAAAATGATGAATACTGAACTGTGCATTTTAAAGATGTACAGTTGGACAAGTTCTGTCATGCGTATATACCTTTGAAACCATCACTTAATTAAGATAATGAACATTATCTTTATGCTTTATGCCCCTTTGCAATTTCTCCTTTTTCCTACCACCAGGCAACCACTGATTTGCGTTCTGTTAGTCTAAATTGACTTGCATTTTCTAGAATTATACAGAAATAGATTCACTTGTACTTTTTTTGGTCTGTTTTCTTTGATTCACCATAATTCTTTTGGATTCATTCATGCGTGCATGAATAGTTCGTTACACTGTATTGCTGAAGAGTGTTTTTTTGGGTGGGCATAGCACAATTTGTTTATTTTTATATATTGCAGCAGAAAACATTGGTATTAAAAAAAAGAACACTTTTTAATTCTGTAGGGCTTTTCTGAGATTTTTGGATCTGTTAGAATTGAGAGTAAAACCTATAATTTATTTTTTATTTTTCCTATAATTTATCTTAAAACTCTGTGTTCATATTTGTGAACTAGAAAATAAAAGGGATACTTTTTAGGCTGTCAGCAAAGGGAAAAAAGAGAAGCAGTTACTAAAGTCACATTCTAGGCAGAAAACAAAACTAGGTCTAAGACTCTTGGGACCTAGAGAGGGAAGGAATACCAGGGATCAAGCTGGGGGGAGAGCAGAGCAGGATTAAGGGGGCTGAGAGGGAGGGGAGCAGCCTCAGAGGGGTCGAAGAGAGCTTTGAGCCGCCCCAGCAGGCTGTCCTTGAAGGAATTAACCGATGTTAAGTCACCTTCAGAAGTTGCCCGTTTTCTAAGAAATTCCCTCTGCTGCCAGAGGTTGTTAAATGGGGTTACAGCCTTCTAGTCGGCATGTGGACAAAAGGCTTTAAATAACAGAGCCTAATTGATAAAACAGATTGGGAACTCAGACTAATGTAATTAGCTTATCAATAAGTATGAATGACTCTCTGGGTTATCATGAGACTTACGATGTGGGGCGTCTGCCCCGTGGCCCTGCAGACATTCTCGGGACTTTGACTAGGCCAAAGGGGTGGCAGTCAGGTGGAAACATTTGTTACAGGAGTCAGTTATGCATTGTAAGTCAGCCAAGAATAGCAGAGCAACTTTTTAAACTTTAAATGTGGCTCTTGAGACTGAGGAACTGTTGTCTGTTTTTTTTTTAAGATTTTATTTTATTTATCAGCACACACCAGCAGTGGGGAGGGGCGGAGGGACCGGGAAAAGCAGATCCTCACTGAGCAGGGAGCCCCGTGTGGGACTTGATCCCAGGACCCTGAGATCATGACCTGAGCCGAAGGCAAGTACTTAACCGACTGAGCCACCCAGGTGTCCCGAGGAAGCCAAGTGTGGTTAGTGGCTGCTGGTTCCCGGGATGGTTCTGGAGTCATCTGTTCAGTGATTGGAATGGTGGGTGTTTTCCTTGCTATTCAAATTCATTCCCTCTTCTCCCCTGCCCCCCACTTGTTTTTGGGTGAAATGCATGTAGTCAAATTTGTGTATGTAAGTTAGATGAGCATTTGTCAGAATTCTGTCATCAACTGGAGAACGGTTTAGATGGATATAAATACTGATATGGTAAGTGGTAATCTATTGGCTTTGCGGTTCTCCCTGTTTTATGTAAAGTTTTTTTGTCCTTCAGTTTTGACTGATTGGCATTTTAAATAACTCTTGAATTTTTGTGAGAAAATAATTAAATGGAACCTGTTATAATCTCTGATCTGGAGTGGGCGGACGATGTCCTGCTGCCTGTTTTCTAAAATAGAAAGCTAAAAAATAGTTTTTACATTTTTTAATGGTTAGGGAAAATCCCAAAGAATAACATTTCCTCACATGTAAAAAGTGTATGAAGTTCATTTCTTGGTGTCTGTAAGTCAAGCCTCATCGGCGCACAGCTGCGCTCGTTGGTTCCAGTGTTGGCAGCGGCGCCGTGTTCGCGACAGAGCCTGTCCGGCCTGTGAAGCTGGAAATATTTGTTATCTGGCCCTTCACTTACAGGAAAAGCTTGCTTGCCCCTCTCTCCGATTTTTAAAGGTCTTATGCAGACACTGGAAACTTACTAGAACACTGGCCCTTTGTTTTTGATAGAAAGTTTGACGGTGGAGGATGATCTACTGGATGGAGCGCATTTGTTTAGATTTTGAATGCCACCTCTTCACACAGGCGGGAGAATTTGTGAGCAAACGAGTGCAGTTCAGAGCACCGGGAGCCACAGTCTGTCATTGTTCTGAGGCCCCCAGAGCACCACAGGGCTGAAGGATATTTTTAATTTTGGAGGAAACGCGGGGACAGTCATCATTTCTTGGACACTGCGCAAGCTTCCAGCCCACGGTGGCTCACATTTTAAGATTAGATCACACTGCATTTTTTTTTCTTTTTAAGATTTTATTTATTTGAGAGAGAAATAGAGAGAGCGCGCACATGCACAGTTGGAGGGGGGAACAAGGAGGAGAGGGAGAAGCAGACTCCCCGCTGAGCAGGGAGCCCAACCTGGGACTCGATCCCAGGGACCATGCCCTGAACTGAAGGCAGCTACCCAACTGACTGAGGCTCCCGGGCGCCTCTGAAGTTTTCTTTTCTTTCTTTTTTTCTTTTTTTAAGATTTTTATTTATTTATTTGACACACAGAGAGAGATCACAAGTAGGCAGAGAGGCAGGCAGAGAGAGAGGAAGGGAAGCAGGCTCCCCGCTGAGCAGAGAGCCCGATGCGGGGCTCGATCCCAGGACCCTGGGATCATGACCTGAGCCGAAGGCAGAGGCTTTGACCCACTGAGCCACCCAGGCGCCCCTTGAATTTCTTTTAATGGTGTGATGATCTTCGTGGGGCCGGGTTTTCGCTGGCTGCTGTGCTCAAAAGTCATTGCCACCTGAGAATCAGTGAGCAAGCGGCAGGAAGTCCAAGTGCGAGTGTCCACTTGATTCCAAGCCTCTGTAGGACCCAAGCACACATGCTCCCAGGTAATCCTGGGTATTTAGGAAGGAAACAAAAACACGTTTTCCCTCAACTTAAATGTGTTATTGTTTCAGATGGTTACTGAGTCATTAGGACGCAAATGCTTTTTAAGTTGTTTGGCCCTAATAATAAATGGTATTTCGTTTGGCTTTGGGGCACCGTGGAGAAGTTATTGTGATTTTAAGGATGCTGTGAAAGGAAGTTTGGAAAAAACCTCTGACGTGAGCTCCCTGTGACCAAGCCTAAGGACAAAGAGTCAGAAATGTCATCAGTGATGATCTTTACGACAGTAAACAAACTGAAATCACCCCGGGCTATTGTGTGAGATGTGGGTCTCAAGCGCTTTGCAGGAACTGGACACAGTTGAACCTGGTTGGGCCCCAACTTTCTCATCCAGGCCAGAAAGCAGAGGGCGCAGTTACTCAGGCAGGCTGGGTCGCTAGATCGTACTTGGAGTTGGAATTTGAAAGCTCGAGAGCTCTGTGTCAGTCTATTAAATCGCGTTATTAAAAGTTTCTAGGTAGTCTTACTTGGAAATTCTTAAAAGGAATACATTACAAATACTGTAAGATAGAGGATTCTAGAAGACCTTACTAAATCAAGACTTGCGCTGTACGATTGGCTGCACGCCCCACGGAGAGAAGAAATGGTTTGATGTTTGTCTTTAACCAGGAACAACTGAAACTATCCTGCTGTTATGAGTTGGTAACTTTGCTTTAGCCAAATGTAAACATGCTATTTTTTTTTTTTAAAGATTTTATCTATTTCTCAGAGAGAGAGCACGTGCGCACGGGCCTGCGTGAGCTGGGGGAGGGACAGAGACACAGGGAGAAGCAGACGGTCCGCTGAGCAGGGAGCCCAGTCCGGGGCTCGGTCCCAGGACCCTGAGATCATGACCCAAGCCAAAGACAGACACTTAACCGACGAAGCCACCCGGGTGGCCCTCTAATTTTTGTTTTAATGAAGCTCTACGTTGAGCTTGGAACTTGCACTCATGACCCTGAGATTAAGAGTCACATGCTCTACTGACTGAGCCAACCAGGTGCCCCAGCGTGCTAAGTTTTTCATAGATTTACATGATTATTTTTTTTTCTAAGGATAATTCTTTGTCTTCCTGTTTTGTTCTTAGAGCAACGGTTCAGATGCTGAGAAGTCCTGGGACTTCTGCTGCCCGTTGTGTAATAGTGACTTCTAGTCATTGCTCTGCTGTGAACCAGGAACAGTTGGTCAGCGGGATCCTTAGTGCTGTGTGTGCAGGATAAAACCCAGCCTGGGGCTCACTGGCCTTTGTGGGGCACGGCAGGGAAGGGGCACTTTGGGGGAGTGCCTGGCTCTTGTTGAGGTTGTTCCTGCTCCTTGGTCCTTTCCTCACTATTTTTTTTTTTTTTTGGATCATGTTCTAGCATTTATTTCTAGGACCCAAAGCGTTAGGAAAATTTATGGTAGAAAATCTTAAAATGGGCAGAACTTCCCATAGTGCTAATTCGTGTTACTCCTCGGGAGAGGCCTTTGCCAGGCACCTGGGGTGACGGCCCTGCCATCCCACCTTTTGTTCAGGTCTGCGACAAAGAGCACTGTCTCTTGGAGTGGCGTTACGCTCCGGGTGGGTCTCCCTGGCCCCAGTTACTTTAAGAGGACAGAAAATACCTACCATTGTGTGGTTTTTTGGACGCTATTTAAAATGATCATAGTTTGGGTAAATAAGATTAATGACTTATCTGGAATGAAAACTTCCTACATGTGAAGTCTTTTTACAATTGTGGGTACTTTTTACCACGCAGTTCTTGCCAGGCCGTGGAGAACAAGGCAGGTGTAGAGGAGCCCGGTGTGGGCTGCGGGCAGGGGACACGATGGGCCCTGCGCGGTGACTGCTCCCTGCTCCCTGCTGGAGGTCTGGCTCGCTCAGTGGCCCCATGCCCTCGTCCGCGTGCTGTTTTCTAACTGAAAATACATGGATTTTAAAAGAAATTCTGAAATTCTTCTGTCCTTTCACAACACTGTTCCCTGTGGAGAACTCTTGGAGCCCTGGAGTGGAGATGTGAGGGAGGGCACCGGTGACACGCGCGTGCGCCCTCCCAGTATTTGCACGCTTCTCCGGAGCGCTGCGTGCATGTGTGTTTTCGCAGTGATATGGCTGGTTTCCGTCACGGTGTGGTGGTGGTGAGGGCGCGTGTTGGGGAGAGGCATGGCAAAAAGAAGGTGCTTCTGGTGGAAACTGTCTCCACTGTTTGCAGTTGGGAGGTGTCGGCGCCTGGCGTGGGAGCGGCACGCCTGCCATCTGTTCTTCGCTGTAGCTGTGCCTTCCGCAGCGCGGCGCACTCCTACTCCAACGGGGAGGCCCTAGGAGAGAATCCAAGTGCTTTCGCCTGATTACTGGGGCACTCATCTCCCTGCCCTCCTCGTCCAGAGAGCTCACAGCCCTGGAGGCTGAAGTCACGCCTTCTCCACACTAAATGGTCGCTGGAAAGAAGGTGTGATCAGAACCATGGGATTTGAGGTTTTCTCAGATGAAATCCAGAAGTTAACCTTCAAATGTGCTTGATCTCAGAGGGAGACGGCTTGGGATCGAGCAGATTTTTACAGATGTCTTTTTAGCTTTAGTAGAGCCATGGTGTGTTCTTGTTTGAGCTTCCCGGTGGGTGTCCCCGTCTGCCGCGGCTGGACATGTGGGTCTCACTGAAGACGGTGGTTGAGGACAAGGATCTGGCTGTAAACGCAGCGCTTCCCTCCCCCGGTTGCGCGCTCTGTGCTGCCCTCGTGCCCTCGCTCATGCCCTTGAGCTCCTTTGAAAATTCGCTCCTGAGACCGGGGTGTCACTTAATGAATTTAGATGAATAAAGTATAACGTCGCCAACCAGGACCTCAGCTTTTCTTGAAAAGGGCTCACGCTTTCAAAAATGGACGTTTGTAAATATCCTGTTAAGTATGAGCACGTGCATTCCCAAGTAGCCCGTAACTCGGAGCCCCTTGTGCGCACCAAACAGAGGTAGTAGGGGACGTAGAGGAGCCCACCAGCTGAGCACCGGCTGGGGAGGACACACTGTCAGGCCCAGGTTCCCGGGCGGTGGACACTTTCCATACCCGTAGTTCGCCGAGCTGTAGGTAAGCTTTTGAGTTTCAGCAACAGACCTCGGGCTTGGAGCTCTTCTCGGAGGGACCTCCTGGGCCTGGGCCCGCTTCCGAGAAACCGCCCTTCTGTAAGCAGGTCTGTAAGGCCGCCCGGGCTGTGCGCCCTTTGCTCCCTTGTGCGGGTGCACTTGTGGGGAAGGCCTTTCGCCACCCGGCCCGGAGCCCTTCCCCGGGCGCTCTCGGGCAGCTGGAGCGCCAGTACAGTTCCTTGACACTCGTCACCTCCTCCCTGCCTTCTCCACCGCTGTCTGTAGGATGTGTGTTCCTGTCTTGTCTCTAAAGCAGCCCCATCCCTGTGTCCTCCGCTGTTGAGTTTGCTGGGATCGTAACGCGGTGCTTAGATGGTGGTCCCCTGCCTGTCCCTGCCCCTCTGACAGTCTGTGAATTATGGAATCCTAACTCTGAGGGACTTGGGTCACTTTGCTTTTATATTTGCTTCCTTGAGCCCTAGCGACTTCTGACACACACCTCAGCCATGTTTAGTTTTTTCCCTTACGGATTCTTCCTGGGGTAGAACCAGATCCGTGTCTAAGCGAGTCTGGTGGCTGTGTCCAGTGCCGTAGAATAGCCGCGTTGTTACACGGAAAGCAGGTGGCTTAGTTTGTGGCTAAATTGTGTACGGACATCGTTCAATTTCAGGCTAGATTCTTTAAATGGAATGTCTTTTAAATGGGTTTTCCTGGCAGAATGTGCTGTTAAGCTCATTAATTCTCAAGTTGAAATGTCTTCACTAAAATATGGTTTTCTTCAGCACAGTACAAGCTTCTCACATCTCCAAATTGCATCCAAAGGTTGCTTAAAAACTGAAAGTACTGTTGCCAGGCTCCTGAGTTACAGGCTCAGAAATCCCTTTTGCAAGAGGAAGAGTGGGTGTCGGAAGGTGGGAGGGAGCTGAGTTACCCAGAAGGCCGCGCTCCTCCGGGGGCGACTGGGCCCGGCCCTGGTTTTGTTTTGTTAGTGAGACAATTGCTGTGTTAAACGAAAAGAGTGAACGAATGATGGTAACAGGTAGTTCTCTGGCAAAAGCAACTTCTCCTTTTCAAGAGATAGCGAAGAACATTTCTCTCTCTCTGGAGAAGTTCCCTCTGGAAGAGTTAACCCTGCTCAGCCTTTCTTGATTTTTGTGTTTGATAAATGCTGAGTGCGAGGAAGTCACTTGATGACACCGCGGACCCTGGCGACAGAGAAGACATTTGGAAATCCCTGCGGCTCTCCTCGGGCCGTCATCTGAACCCAGTGCGAGCGGAAGCCTGGGTTCTCGCTCGGTCCTCCGGGAGAGACTTCTGAGCACCGAGAGAAGACTCGCTGGCCTGCTTACTTGGGCTCATTGGCCCAAACAAGGTTTTAAAAATAGGGAAGCTTCACCCAGAAATTCCGACTGCTGTCTTCTCTTGAACAGCCGGAAGCTGGAGCTCTCTGGGTCTCAGAGCTCCGCTGGCAGGACTGGGCAGGGGGCCCCTGTACGGAGGCGCGGGTCCCTGGTGGGCCGCACACCCGGCCGCTCCTTGGGCTGGGGCCTGAGCAAACCTCAGGTTTGTGCAGTTCCACAATCCGGTGTGGCATCCTCAGTCAGTTACGTACAGAAACACTGCGAGTTTCCACATGGCCCCCCCAAGGTGCCTTCTCCTGTTAACATTTTCCCCAACTTTTTCTTTTGAGAAAAATTTCCATTTTTAAAAAAGTTGACGAAGTACAGTGAATACCTGTATACATTTCCACTTAGCTCAGTTAGCGCGTTTGCTTGCTTGCTTACACACTCACACACGGATGCACACACACAGCATATGTTTGCAGAACCATCTGAAAGTCAGTTGTGTGTATCCTAACACTTTTGACCTAAAGGCTCATGCACGTATTGTCTAAGAAGAGAACCTCTGCCTGACGGTCACCATCATCACACGGAGAGATCGAACACCGACAGAATGACTGTTTCATGTGCGATGCGTGGTCACATTTCCTTAAGTCGTCTGCACAGCTATTTTATTCTGATCAAAGAGCCAGTGTGTTCAATGGTCTTGTCTCTTTAGTTGCCTTCATTCTCGATCATTCTCTGCTTTTTTTTGTTCATCTTTCAAACATCAGCATTTTTCATGTAATTTTTTTTCCATTTATTTTTAAGAGTGCAGGCTGGTGGTTCTGCGCAGTGTTCTGTAGCCTGGCCCTGTCTCCTTGGTTCCTCGCCATGAGCTCCAGGCTCACCATTTCGTTGTGAGGACCGCGCCCGCTGTGCGTGCTCCCCGCGTGGCCCGTCAGCTTGTCGGTCCCGAGTTGAACCGTTCGGTCCGGGTGGCGTCTGCTAGATCTTTCCGCATAAAGGCCCCTTAGTCCCCTCGCACCTGGTAAGCTGCGGGATGACCGTGTGAGACTGTGATGCCCCATCTGAAAGCCACCCCCAGCAGTGCTGTTTGAGGGTTCTTGTCCGCACCTGTGGCCGAGGATTGGTGCTCGCACAACTGTCCGGTGGTTATTCGGTGACATTTTCCTGCATGATTTCCTCCCCTGCCCGCTTTTCTTGAGTATCACTCTGTGGGTTCTAAAGCTTCACTATCTTTTCTCTTTCTGGTGCTCAAATGACCCCAGAGTTGGGGAGGGGAACCCCTTCGGGTTGGTTTTTGTGTCCTTTTCTCCTGTCTCCCATCGGTCACCGAGCACATCCTTGATTTCTGGTAAGTTCTTCAGATTCACCTTGACCTTCCCTTCCTCCAGACCTGTCATCGGCCACTTCACGGTGCCTGCGTTCCTCCGTGGTAGGGGTGGTATTTAGAGACCACGATCTAGACGCCACGTTTCTCATGGCTGCTGAGATGTCGTTGCTTCTAGGCCCTTCCTGCGGCTAAAACTAGAACATGTATTAATGTTTGTAATTAAATTGGAACGCTGCTATTTTTCAGAGGTTGTAGCAGCTTAGTAAGTTGTAGTTGGTACTGGAAACCTGGAATCTGGGATCTGTAAGCAATTTCAGAGACTTGAGGCTTTCCGCAGGCTTCTAGAAAGTTAGGGCTTTCTGTGCCAACGGTATGCAGAATTCATTAACCTTATATATATCTCTGAAAGATTGGCCCAGGTTAGGTGAACACAGAAACGAAAAGTTGGATTCGTTGGTTTATTTGGTAAGGTTTTATTCCATAAGTCAAAGAATGTTTATCGAACAGAGACGTTGTTTTAGGCAATGCCAAGAGAAATGGCACTTGGTGTCTGCACTGTGGCTGAGTAACGCGTCTGGGGCAGGGTGACCGGCACAGATGAGCACGTGGAGGGAGGGAGGTGGATGCTTCCTGCCCGGTGCTTGCAGGGCTGCTGCCTAAGGCGCAGGTGAGCGTCTCCTCGGCTGGATGGCTTTACCAGGAACGCAGCATTTGTACTGTGTGTGGAATCAGAGGCCAGGCTGCTTGGGAAATGACCTGTGCCAGCCACTCTCCTTTAGGAGTTTAAAAGCTGTTGTGGGCATTTGGGAAGTGATCTAATAGGCCTTTGGGTAGGAGAGACCCTAGCTTATGTCATTTCTTGGCGAGTGCTTGCTTTTCCTTTATGTAACCTAAAGAGAATTGTTTTGGGGCGCCTGGGTGGCTCAGTGGGTTAAGAGAATTGTTTTGTGTGAAGCCCTAGCGTTCTCGGGTTTTCAGTATGTCGGGGTGTTGCAGTGTACAAAACCAGCTTGTTTGTTGGTTTGTTTGTTTGATGCGTTACAGCTTGGAAGTCGGTTTAGATGGTTTTCAGTGTCCGTGGAACAAATGATAGCAAATTGTTTTCTAGAATTGTTCATGTGTGTAGTGCTTTAACAAATTTTAGGGCCTCCTTGAGACTTATCTGTGGTGTTATCTGAGCAGTTGGATAAACTTCTTAAGTGTTTATTTCAAACGCATTAAGAGACAAATACTGTGTGATTTATCAAGACTATAGCAGTAATGGGATTCAGAATGTATTTGAGGGGAGTAGGGGAGTAGATAAATACAAAGAATGTTTCTGACTCAAAGGAAAAACATTCAAAAAACCCAATACAACTGGTGGCCACATAAATTTTGCCTCCCTTCCAGACTGCCCTGTGCAAGACTGTCATTAATTTTCTGAGAAGGCGACTCCTCCCATGGTCCCGTTCCTTCCTTCTCCATCCCGTGCAGAGGTGGTCAGCTCCAGGGCGACGAGCACTGCACCTCCAGGGCCCGGCCATGCGGTCAGTCCCAGGAGAGACCTGCCTCGTCACAGCGTCACTGCAGCCCACCATCCCCCCCCCCGCCAGCTGGGGGTGCCTCTTCGTACCCCGACATTCCCTTGAGGTGCGCTCCTGGGTGCTCTTCCCTGGACACCCTCCTCCTTGCTGGTTATGAACAGGCCCGTGTCAGCGCTTCCTCTCCCGTGCGGCCGGCCCGGACCACGGACTCTCCGAAGCGCGCGGGCGCTCTCTTCCTCCTCAAGCCTGCATGCACTTGCTTATGCTTAGGACACGCTTTTATGTTACCCTGACTCCCTTTCCTGAACCGTCTGCTTCCGCTTCTCCCCCCTCCCACGTTCGCCGGCGTGGGATCTGGTAAAGACGGAGACGGCAGCAGCACAGCCCAAAGGTTTCGGATTTGCTGTAACCCTGCCGTGCCACGGGTGGGGAGGAGAGATGACGGGCTTGCGGGTCACCCGCAGCAGGACTAGTGAAAACCAGCCGGAGAGGGGTTAGCGGGTGGCTCTGGTGCTTTACGGGGTTTCAGCAAAGGTGTTGTGATCGGAGTATTACTTCTGTTCACACATCAGGCCTGTTCACGGGGCCCGTCAGGAAACTTCTGCAGAAACGGCGCTCTCGTTAGTTTGCTGATGCCCCAGACCAGTCGCGCCTAGTCCGACGGAGGATCAGAGCAGTCTGCATTGCCTTCAGATTTTCATTCCTCTTTTTAACACCGTACAGTTCTTAAGTCTGTGCTTGGTTGTGATTGAAGTGGAAAGTCAGCCTCCCCTCCCCCCCGTTTTTAGGCCACCTGCTGGAGGAGTGATGCCCTGGCCCTGGGCTGCTTTTTCATGCTCCTTCTTACAGCCCAGCACTTGTCATCCTGAGTCCAGTGGTTTCCTGCTCACACAGCCCTGTGAGCTGCTGGGTGGCTTAGGTTTTAGTGTGAATGTAGCAAGGTCTTCAGCGAAGTTGTCTTCACAGATGACCACACACACACACACACACACACACAGCAAACTCAGGTGCCTGAGTGCGTGTTCTGAAAACTTGGATGAATTATATAACAAGTGAAACTTTCTTTTCTTAATTAAGTTTTTTATTTTGTGATAATTGAAGATTCACGCTATATTGATAATACATTATTCATAAGGAATAAGACGGAGAGATGCCGTGTGCTCTTTAACCATTTTCCCCCGCTGGTAGCATCTTGGGAAACTGGTACATCGTGGGAACCAGGGCTTGATGTTGATGCAGTAAAGATACAGAACAGTTTCCAAGCATCTTTCTTTGTTATCCTGTTATGATCATACCCCACCCGCCCTTATCCCACAGCAGCTGCTCATCTGTTCTCCATTTCTACAGTGCTGTCATTTCTTTCCTTCTTTCTTTTTTTAAGAGTTTATTTCACTTATTTTAGGGGAGGAGAGGCAGAGGGGGAGAGAGAGAGAGAATCTCAAGCAGACTCAGTGCTAAGCGTGGAACCCAACACGGGGCTCAATCCCATGACCCTGAGATCAGGAGCTGAACTGAAACCAAGAGCCGGACGGACACTCAACTGACTGAGCCCCCCAGGGGCCCCTATAGTGGTGTCATTTCAAGAAGGTTACAAAAATGGTTAAGTCCTTGATCCACTTTGAGTTAATTTTTATATAAGGCACGTGGTTTAGGTCCATTTTTAGTACTGAGGTCCATTTTTTTTTTCTTGCCTATGGGTGTGCAGTTTTTCCAGTGATATTTGTTGGGAAAAAAAGGCTACACTTCTTCCACTGAAGTGCTTCTGCACCTTTGTCAAAAATCAGTTGGGCATATTTGTTTGGGTTAGTTTACAGCTCTCTGCTCTGTCCAGTGATCTCGGTGTCTATCCCTCTGCCAGTACCAAGAGCCTGGATCACTGTAGCTGTGTAGTAAGCACTAATACCATATCATGAAAGTGACTCCTCCCAGTTTAGTCTTCTGCTTCAAAATTGTTATAGCTATTTCAGTTCTTCTGCTTTTCCTTATCAATTTTAAAATAATCTTGTCTGTAGCTTAAAAAATAATAAGCCTTTCTGGGGTTTTGTAGGAATTATGTTAAATCTCTATATCCATATGGGGGGAATTAACATCTTTCCTGTGTTGAGACTCCCAATCCATGAACATAGAATGTCTTTTTTTTTTTTTTTCAATAAAAGTTTATAATGTAAAAAGGAAGATGGCTCTGATGTAACATGTTGACATGAATTAAGAGATACTTTTTTTCCCAGGGAGAATATCTGTGTTGCATCTGTGTTCAATTTCTTTCTTAAAAAATTCTTTTACAGGCCTATGAAAGGAGGTTTCCTACATGTCCTTTGATCCCGATGTTTGTGGACAGTGACACTGTGAATGAGTTCAAGAGTGAAGACGGGGCTATTCACGTTATAGAACGACGCTGTAAGCTGGACATAGATGCACCAAGGCTGCTTAAAAAGGTGCCAGTGGGGACACCTTAGTCATCCCCAAACTAGAGGAACTTATATTCAAAGCCCGTGTTGCATTTGGTGTTATTAATAAGCCCTTTTCCTCTTCATTTTGTTTTCTAAAGATTGCAGGAGTTGATTATGTTTATTTTGTCCAGAAAAACTCACTGAATTCTCGGGAACGTACTTTGCACATTGAGGCCCACAACGAAACCTTTTCTAATCGGGTCATCATCAATGAGCACTGCTGCTACACCGTGAGTAACCGGCCTTCGGGGACAGACACGCGTGCGGCTGCCGCACTCTGGGTGGGGGGTTGCTTGGCCCCCACTTGTCACCGCCATCCGCTGCCTTGTCTTGGAGGGTGGCTCCGCAGCAGCTGTGGTCCCTCATTTCTCATTGGTGGCATCAGCCAGGTGACGGGTGTGGCTTACTGCAGAATGGGCTACGTTATCATAGCAGTTAAGGGAGCCTGGTGATGCCTTGATTTGTTTTTAAAGGTTACCTTAATACGTCCCTTCCTCTCGGGCACCACTCTGACACTCTAGAAGTATATATGAAGGGCCCGAGCTAGTTTTCCTCCGTTCTCTGAAAGTAGAGCATTACTGTGAACTATGCCAAAATGGGGCAGAGCGAAACAGCAAATTACCATGAATTTGTATGGAAAAATTTGTTAGCCTTCCTAGACTCAAAAAAAATAACCTCTTTAGGGTTTTCTGAGACCTTAGGAATCTTGCTAACAAATGCACAAAGTGAATGCAGATAAAGTCCAGATGCTCAGAGACTCGGCTCTAGGCTCCTGAGTCCTGATGCTGGGATCCCGAGTGTGGCTCTCCGGGAGGGGCCTTGGCCCGTCTCACGGCTTGGGCTTGGGGTGTGAGCTGCTCTCTAATAGTGTTTGCAAAACAAGCAGTGAATGCTGTTTTTGCTTTTTCCCTTTTTCCTAAAAGCGGAAATCCTCTTTGGATTTCTTTTGGTTATCAGAACTAGGTAAATAAGTAGATCTTTCGGAAAAGCCAAGTGGTGGAATGCAGACTCTGGGGAGGGGGGATACCTGCAATGCAGTCCTCTAGGATGAGGCTGAGGGCTTTTATCTGCCGCCCCGTCTTCAATAACTTCTGTTACCAGATTATTAGAAGGACCTAATAGGGTCTCTCTGCTTCTCTCGTACCTTCCTACAACATATCCGTAGCACTGAATCCAAAATGATCCTTTTAAAATATATCGGATCATGGCATACCTTGTACAGTGTTACTGAATTTCCCTCAGAGGAGGAGCCCAGGGGCCTCCCAGTGGCTTATAAGGTCTTGCGTTTTCTCTTAATCACACATCTGCTGTCCTGCCTGCCTTGTGCACAAGCCTACGCACAGTCTTCGGGCTCCGATCTCCATCTCGTAGGCGTGCTTCCCTAAGGACCTTTGCTGCAAGCGCGCCCTCTGCTGGGAGCACTCTGCCCCCGGTCTCTGCTTGACACGACCCCCCGCCCGCTTCAGTCTGTGCTCCATCTGCCCTTCTGCATGAAGCCGGTCTGAACACCCTGTTTAATTCTGCCGCCTCCCTGCGCCCCACCCCCCAACACACACCCTGGTCCTCTTAGCCTGCTCCACCACTGTTCCTTTCTCCCTTGGCACTTGTCTTCCAACAACGACAGAATTTCTTACCTCTTATGTTTACGGCTAATTGCCATTCTCCCCCTCCAGACCGTCAGCTTCATAAGGCCGGGATCTTTGATTTGTTTATGATGGAGAACTCTGCTCAGTCAATACGGTGACGGATGAAACAAGAATGAAAAGGAAGCTCTCTTTATTTTTTTTTTAATATTTTATTTATTTATTTGACAGAGAGAGAGGTCACAAGTAGGCAGAGAGAGGGGAGGAAGCAGGCTCCCTGCTGAGCACAGAGCTCAATGCGGGGCTCAGTCCCAGGATCCTGAGATCATGACCTGAGCCGAAGACAGACGCTTTAACCCACTGAGCCACCCAGGCGCCCCTGAAGCTCTCCTTTGAACAGTCATTTTAAGAAATTTTTTAGAGTATTTTAGAAATATTATTTAAGTTTTTTCATGATTTTGAACCTTTCTGTACATTTTTCCATCTAGTGCTTTCATGATAATAACATTATTGGTCAAATAAAATGTTTTCTTTTGTTTATCAGTTGATTGAAGAGCAAATGACCTTGTCAGTTGTCAGCATAGTTAATGGGAATATCTCTCATTTATCTACAGGTTCACCCTGAAAATGAAGATTGGACTTGTTTTGAACAGTCTGCAAGTTTAGATATTAAATCTTTCTTTGGTTTTGAAAGTACAGTGGAAAAAATTGCAATGAAACAGTACACCAGCAATATTAAAAAAGTGAGTCCACGTTGGGATTTTATGGAAAGGGGAGGCAGGAGCCTCTGAGGTGCTCCGAGCTGGCAGTGCTTTCAGAAGGCTGGAAATGGGCGTTCAGGGATCCCCGCCGTTTCTAGACAGGGAGGTACTTCGGCTTTCCCCGAGCCTTGTGTTCCAGGGCGGTGTAGGGTAGGATGGGGGCTCAGATGATGCTGGCAGCCAGTGGAGTCAAGGAGGAGCCTGTGGCCGTCGGCCGTGGCACCCTGCTTAGAATCACTGACCGGCTGGAGTGGGCTGGGGTGGGCCGGGTGAGGCGGGAGCCGCCGGCGTACAGCACCCCCAGCTGCCACCTTGGGGTCTGTGGGCAGGGGGCACTGCTCCAGGAGACGCTTGCCAGGGATCTCCTGGGGGTCCCCAGCCTTTGGGTTATTATTACCTGTGGAAGAACTTTCCTTCTCATTTTTTTTTCAAGATTTATGTATTTGATTGGGTGGGGGGAGTGCGTGAGCACAGTGGGAAGGTGCAGAGGGAGAAGGAAAGAGAATCTTAAGCAGGTTCCCCGCTGAGCCCGAACCCTGATGCGGGGCTTGAACTCACAACCCTGAGACCATGACCTGAGCTAAAATCAAGAGTCGGACGCTTAACCGACTGAGCCACCCAGGCTCCCCACTTTCCTTCTCATTTTTATCCCGTTGCTCAGTGTTGTTGTGAAATATGGTTGTGAAGTGTATCCGTGTGGGGTTCTGAGAGCTTCTGGAAGGCTTGCTTTCTTCTCAAGGTGTTCCAATTCGGATGGAGACACAAAGCATATGCTGAGTGCAAGTGGGATAAATCAGTGCTTCTAACTAGTCCTAAAAAGAACTTCCGTCTCTTTAGACGTTATTTCCTAGACCTTTGGAGAAGAGGAAGTAAAACAATTATGAAAAACAAAAAAACACAAAGGCTTTTCTTTTTATAGATTTATTCTGTAGCAGTGCAGTTTTTATTAGTGTTTTAAAAACCTGCGGGAGATGAAAGATTTGAACGTTGAATATACGCTAACCTTAAAATTGGTTTTGTTTTAAAGGGAAAAGAAATCATCGAGTACTACCTTCGTCAGCTGGAAGAAGAAGGCATAACGTTCGTGCCCCGCTGGACTCCCCCTTCCATTGCCCCGTCCTCGGAGGCCTCCTCCTCGTGCAAGAAGCAGGCAGCGTCCTTGGCTGTTGTGGTTCCAGACGCTGCCCAGGCGGAGGGGCCGGGCAGCGAGGCCCTCAGCAGCCCCAGCGGGCCACCTGAGCCCGCGGCGGGGACCCCGGATGGTGCGTTGGAGAGAGGGTCGTCCCGCGGGCAAGGCCAGGGGACTCCGCGGAGACCTTTCCCCTCGGCTTCCTCCGCCCGTGCTTGTTGACTGAGGACGCGTGGCGATAGTCACCGTCCCTTTGCCACCTTTTTTTTTCCTAGAATGAAGAGACATTTAATGTTTTTTAATGGGCAGGAAGGGTCATACCAAGTTGTTATTTTCTTGATGCCAGGAAATGTGTTTATTTTGAGGGCATCTTTAGTGAATGAGAGGTGGCAACCAATGCTTTTCACAGCTGTGTCACCATCAGACACCTTATACTCACTCCGTGCGAGGCCCCGTTGTCCGCACTTAATGAGAATTTACTCACTCGACCGTGGTTCCGTCTTACTACAAAATGCTTATTACCCCCATTTTCTGCATGAGTGAGCTGCGGCCCAGAGGAGCTGAGTAACTTGCACGGAGTCACACAGCCGGCGGGTGGTGGCGCTGGGACTGAGCTGAGGTGGCTGGCTCTGGGGTCTGCACGTAGCCGGTGTGCTGTGCTAAACACATGTGCACACACAGAACACGCGCACGCGCACACACACCTGTTTGCTTCTCCGAGTGACGCCCACTGTGAAACCACCCAAGAAAATTCTGCCACTCCTAAGTTTTGTTGAAGTATTGGTTTCTCTTGCCACGCTTTCTTCTCTGTAGCGAAACTGTGCAATTTGTTTGCCATTCAGTAGGTCGCACGTGGCGGAGACTTAAATTGGTTTAGGGACACGTTTTATCTTTCCACCTCGTGAGCGTTGGCTGTATTTTAGGTACCTGATCATGAAGAAGATTATTTCTTGTATTTTTTTTTTTAAGATTTTATTTATTTGACAGGCAGAGATCACAAGTAGGCAGAGAGGCAGGCAGAGAGAGAGGGGGAAGCAGGCTTCCTGGCAAGCAGAGAGCCCGATGCGGGGCTCGATCCCAGGACCCTGAGGTCATGACCCGAGATGAAGGCAGAGGCTTTAGCCCACTGAGCCACCCAGGCGCCCCTCTTGTATTCTTGAGCGCAGTAGCTCTTTTCAGAATAGGTTTCAGTCTACATGCTTGGTTTATTTCATAGTTTTATGTCACGTAGGCCTTCTTTATATAAGTTTGGATTAAAATAGTCACTCATCATCTGTTACAGATTTTCTCCTGTCGTGAGTACTGTTGTAATTTTGCAAATAGAGTTGACCACACGGTGATCAGGGAGTATAACTGAATCACTAGCTGGACCTGGGGCTCGGTCAGTGATCTGATCTTACAGACTATCAGCGAGGGTCTCCAGGGGGCTGGCTTGGCACTGCGGTCCCTGGGGTGGTGTTGAGTTCTGCGACTCGAGGAACCACGCTTAACTTTGCTGAGCAGGACCAGTTTGGAAGTCTTCACGTTCTAGTGTTCTCTGTGTAAATGTTGTCCTGTAACTTCTGTTGCAGACAAACTAGACGCGGACTACATCAAGAGGTACCTGGGTGATTTGACCCCGCTACAGGAGAGCTGCCTGATCCGGCTTCGCCAGTGGCTCCAGGAGACGCATAAGGGCAAAGTGAGAACCCACACCCCCTGTGCATGGTGCTGTCTTTGTTGCTCTGGACCTGGTCCTGTGCATAGTTTCGTAGAGTAAATGTTCCTGATTGCCGTAGCTGGGGATGTCCCTCTCAGGCCCAGTGTCGGGGGATCTGTATTTCTGGGTGTGGCATCCGAGTCCCTCCTGGCAAGTCGAGATGCCCTGCTGTACGATCAGCTGTGCTTTTCGAGGCTTACCAAGGAGGGTCTCCCTTAAAAACAATTACAGGCCAAGTTACAAGGCAATATTATATTCCAAATACTCAGGTTTTTAAAAGATTATTTATTTATTTTAGATAGCGTGGGGGGAGGGGTAGAGGGAGAAGAAGGAGGAGAGAATACCCAGCAGACTCCCCGCTGAACAAGGAGCCCAACGTGGGATTCGATCCCATGACCCTGAGATCACAACCTGAGCTGAAACCAGGAGCCAGACACTCAACCCACTGAGCCATCCAGCCACCCCCAAGGATTCAGATGGTTTAATTTTCAGAAGCTTCGGAAGGATTTCACAGATGGTTCCAAGACCAGAAGTGTTTGAGCTTTCATTTTGAGGTTTTTGGTAGAATTTTAGCCTTGTTAAGGCATCCGGTTTTTCTAACAAGCTTCATACTGATAGGGGGCTGGTGGCGAGCACAGGCAGACTGGCGTGTCCAGCTGTACTGGCGTCACTTAGTAAAGGGAAGCAGGGGTTGCACGGAGTCGGCCCGTGCTCGAATTCCGTCAGCCGTCAGCCTGGGTTACAAGAGCCACGTTCTGAGGACTGTTCAGTGTCACTTGTCGGGAGCACAGCAACTGTCGTCACGGATGTCCGTTGTCGTGCGCTCACCCTGCCCCAGGTGCGCTCACGATCTCGACGAGGTCCTCCGGCAGCCCTCTGGGGTGGTGGCATTTCTGTCATAGGAGGGAACTGAGGCACGGAGCAGTGAAGTCACTTGCCTGAGGCGAGTGAGCACTGGGGTGAGGCTCTGAAGCCAGGCCTGGGCGGCAGCGACGCCATCTCCGTGCCTCGTGCTCTCCCAGCGGTGCGGTCGTTGGCAGGCTCCCCTCCTGCCACACTCCTGTCCCCTGTGGACCAGCGGCATGCGTCGGCGGGCGCGTGGCCGCACAGGAGGACGGCCAGGCCAGAGGAGACGCTGACGTGGTTTTGGTCACCTTACACGGAGGCAGACTTTAGAGGAGGAGTGCGTTACGGATGCCGCCAGCACGACCACAGGCAGCACTTGTGTGTTGTCACCCTTGTTCCAGTGGCCTGGAAGTGTGGAGAAGTGCGCCCGGCCCGTAGCCCTCCGTCAGTCCCTTGAATTGAAGCATCTGATGTTTGATGAAGTATTTATGCCTTTGCTCTACTTGGCGGAAACAAATGGGCCATGATAAAGATTATTCTGATTAACGATACCGATTTTCTAAAGCATTAAGTGAGGTTTTTTTTAGTAATGGTTAATTTTAAGTCGTGCGATAATGCAGCTCCCTGTGGTGAAAAGTGACCGTTTTAGAGTGTTATTCCCCTAGTAACTTGGTTATTTTTTCCCCCTTAGCAACTTTTAACGTCGCTTAGAAACATTTTTGCTCTCACTAGATCCCGAAAGACGAGCACATTCTTCGGTTCCTGCGCGCCCGGGACTTCAACATCGACAAAGCCCGAGAGGTCCTATGTCAGTCCTTGACCTGGCGGAAGCAGCACCAGGTGGACTACATTCTGGAGACCTGGAGCCCCCCGCAGGTCCTGCAGGACTACTACGCGGGCGGCTGGCACCACCACGACAAAGGTGGGCTGGGCGTCCTGGACGCGCTTCGAGGCCACACACTGCGTGCGGTCGAAGGGGCCTGTCCTGGGAACAGAGCGGGGGTCCATCCCTACGTCTAGCCCGTCTCCACCCCGCCCCCTCGGAAGCCCCCCGAAGCCCCCCATAGAGCAGCAGGGGCGTGCTGTCTGCCTCTTCCCTCGGCTCGTGGCCCCTTGGCCACCAGGTTTCTTCACCTCCTGTCTTGGTCACAAAGACTTTGTTTTGACTCATTAAAACACCGGCGTGTTGGAGGGAGGGCAGCGTTTTCAGGAGCACAGTGCTAGTAAAGGAACGTTCCTTAACTGCGGTCCCTACAAGATCTAGGACAGTGTGTAGCCAGGTTTTCTGTATCAAAACAGTGAGGAACTTTCAGCTGTGTTTTGGGCAGGAAGCAAAACAAGCCAAGGAAGTGATACCCCTGAAATGAAGGGTAAGTTAAGCCGAGCGCAGTTCTCTTGGATCGCTTTCCGTAGCGCGCCTTGCAGGAAAGCCGGCGTTTGCCAGAGTCGTGCTCACTGTTTGCTGGTTCGGAGCTGGGGCACGAGGACGGCCCTGGAACTGCGCCCCCGACCCCAGCAGATTCTTCCAAACAGAGCAGCTCGGATTTGTCTGTTTTCCGGACCTCATCTTGTGTACTTTTCCAGATTAATTGTCGCTCTTTGTTTTTCCTAGCAACATGTGTTATTCTGCTTTCCCACCCTTCAGAGATTAAAGTTTGGTCGTGAAACATTAACAAACGTATTTTATAAATATGGGGGACACCTTTTATAAATCTCCCTTTCAGCAAGGTTTAGGAGCGCAAAGACCTTTTTGTTTTAAGTGGAACAGATCTAGACCCAGGCCGGTGATAAATACAAGGAAAATTTGGACTTCTTTGTCAAGATGACAGGGCTGACCCTCCAGTAACAGATGACAAGTCTCAGTGGCCTGTCAGTAGCAGATTCCATTCCTGGCCTTTCTGCCGCTCCCCTGTGGCACCGAGTGTCGGGAGTCCAGGCGCTAGAGACTCTGCGGACTCCAGGGGACACTGTGGCCACCGAGATCTTTCTTCCTCTGTGTCGCTGGCCCGTGAAGACAGGGCATTTGTATAGTGAGGGAGGTTCCTCTCGGGTTCCATCTGCTACACCTCCGGGCTGTAGACACGTAGAGCCAACGTGTGCTGCTTGGGGCGGATTTAAAAATGTCCTGGAAGTCCTTGTTTATCCTGTGGGTGGGAATCGGGGGACCCTGGCTTTTAAGAAGATCTAGACATTAACGTTTTGTTAACTCGTGAAATGGAAAAAAAAAAAAAAGGTGTTTTCTCTAAGAAACAAAATTTTAAAATACTCCATAATCACAGAAAAAAGTTTCTGTGGATATTCTGAGGTGTACCCCCCCACACCCCCCGCCACCGAAAGTCAGCTCTGCTCCGCCCCCTGGTGGCTGAAGTGAGGAGGTCTAGCAGCGGCCCCGTCAGTTAGAGCCGGTCGTTAGAGCCAGATGAGAGGCTGAGATGTGACTGGTGTGTCTTATGCTGGGCACACGGCAGCGGCTGGGGGAGCTCCTGTCCACACACAGCCAGCCGCGGCGTCTGAGTGGGAAGGCGCGCTCCTTGTTAAGGCTCCTGGAGTGGCGCCGTCAGCTTCTCTGCAGGAATGCCGCTGATCATCCCTTGCCTTCCCCTCCTGCAGACGGGCGCCCGCTGTACGTGCTCCGGCTGGGGCAGATGGACACCAAGGGCCTGGTGCGAGCCCTCGGGGAGGAGGCTCTGCTGCGATACGTAAGTGCCTCCTGGGGAGGTCGCTGCCCCCTCCCTTTGCCAGCAGCGTGGTGACCTCACTGTGTTCTAGCGGGCATGGAGAGCGTCATTAGGCCAGCCACTTCTCTGTGGAGCAAGAGGAATAGCGTGGAGGACATTAGGAGACGAGATGGGCAAGTGAAGGGGGGAATCACAGGGGGAGATGAGCCACGAGAGACTGTGGACTCTAGGAAACAAACTGAGGGTTTCAGAGGGGAGGGGGCTGTGGGGATGGGTGAGCCCGGTGATGGGAATTAAGGAGGGCACGGGCTGCATGAGCACTGGGTGTTAGACGCAGGCAGTGAATCGTGGAACAGCACATCAAAAACTAATCAAGTACTGTGTGGTGACTAATATAATAAAAATTGTTAAAACTGTATGTTTTCAAAGCAATGATTAAAACATAAAATTCCCATTTAAAAGCAGGTCAGTCTAGTAAAATATATTTTTAAAATTTCTAAAGAGGGCACGGAAGTTATAAAAATGTTTTTCATAGGGAAGCATCAACAAAAAAGTCTGTGTAGCCACTCAAGATGACTTCGTGGGGACCAGTTTTGGGTCCTCTTGTTCCCTGGCTTGGTCCCACCCCTCCCGCTCCTCTCGAGCTGTCTCTCAGGTCAGGCCTCTTCATAGGAGTCTTTGCCCGGCACTGCCTTACTCGCAGGTCTTCACATCTCTTACCTGGATGATTATAAATGCTTCCTTCCTGCCCCCCGAACTCCAGGCTCCTCCCCATTTCAGCCTCCACAGTGTGGGCAGTTATGAAGAGAAGGATGTGCTTAAATTAAGAACCAAACAAACAAGGGCGCCTGGGAGGCTCAGTGGGTTAAGCCTCTGCCTTCAGCTCAGCCCGTGGTCCCAGGGTCCTGGGATCGAGCCCCGCATCGGGCTCCCTGCTCCGCGGGCTGTGTGACCGTCACTTTGTTTCCTAGCTTGACGCAGTGCTGTTACTTAGACTAACCGGGGGCTTTTGTGGCCATTTCACACACAGGTTCTCTCCATAAACGAGGAAGGGCTGAGACGGTGTGAAGAAAATACAAAGGTCTTCGGTCGACCCATCAGGTAGATGTTGATTTTGTTTTTCCTTCCAGCTTACTGAGAATGTGGGTAAATATCTCTAATCGACTTTTGGGGCCAAAATCTGGTTTGATTTTTAGGCTTTTAGATTTCTGGAACCAAGTCTAAATAGCTTCCCGTTTTCTGCGGTATTCCAGAAGGTAGAAGACAGAAAGCCATGCAGCTGGGTCAGTTGGGAGGGATAGATGCCAGGTTTTGGTGTCTGTAGCCCTGAGTGAGGCACTGCTGTGCCCTCAGTCTCGGTGGGTCGGCCTGTCCCGTTAGTCCGCGGGTCCTTGGGAGCCCCGGGGCGCAGGTCGGCTTTGTCTGTCGTAGCTGCGGGGCTGCGAGGATGTTATTCTGCATTTCTGAGCCGTACTTGTCACCACGGTAAACTGTTTGGGAAATGTGCGGTGGCGCAGGGGTGGACCTAGGAAGGCCCAGCAGGGGACTGGGAGGGCCGCGCCTCCCGGCAGGAGGGAGTCTCGAGGGTCCCGTCCTGGCTGCAGTCCGCCGGGACAGAGCTGCTGCCGCTTAGGGCACGCCGGGCGTCAGAAGCCAGGCTCGTGTCCTGCTCGGTCTGTCGAGGTGGCCAAGCGCGTCAGGCCCAGTGCGTCGGGCGCCGTGTCTGCGGGCTCGCACGCGGGTCCGAGTGGGGTTCCTCGCTGTCAGCGAGCCGCTGAGCTACTGCTGCTCTGGGATGGGGCGCCCCCACGGGTCTGCGCTGCAGGCCACGGGCTGGAAGCGCTGTTTCTGGCACTTGATTTTTTAGAAATGGGTCTGGTTTCGGAAACGGCTCTAAATGGCTGTTTCGTACCGTCAAGAAGATCGCTTAGGACGTGGTTTGCATGCGTGCGTGTCTAGTGCGTGGCTCACACGTCTGCAACCCCTGCAGCTCGTGGACCTGCCTGGTGGACCTGGAGGGCCTCAACATGCGCCACCTGTGGAGACCCGGCGTCAAGGCCCTGCTGCGCATCATAGAGGTGGTGGAGGCCAACTACCCCGAGACGCTCGGCCGCCTCCTCATCCTGCGCGCTCCCCGCGTCTTCCCGGTCCTCTGGACGCTGGTGGGTGTGGCTGCGCCGCTGCCGAAGCGGGGGGCCACTTAGAAGGCACCCGGGCTGGCTTTCCTGTCCCCGCATCTGTCCGTCTTAACTAGTCAGGAAGTAGCAAATGTGGAAACACACAGGCCCTCTCAAACGCTGAAGGGAGGAAAGAGCTCCTGAGAGTCCTTTTGTCACGCAGATAGACGTTAGGGAAAAAGTGTGTCGGGCTCCCTGCCCCTGCCTCCCCACCACTCATACTGTCACGTGGTAATTTTAATCTTTGGAATCACACAGCAGAGCCAAATGGCTGCATGGTCTTTGCTCGTTACCTGCAGGTTAGTCCATTCATTGATGACAACACCAGAAGGAAATTCCTGATTTATGCAGGAAATGACTACCAGGGTCCCGGAGGCCTGCTGGACTACATCGATAAAGAGATCATTCCAGATTTCCTGAGCGGGGAGTGCATGGTATGTATTGAGGCAAGCCGCTCTGCATTCGGCTGCTTTACGGGGGTGGGAAAGGTAGGTGTTGGTTGGTATAAACGATTTTCAGACTTTCAGTTCGGATTATTGTTTTTTGTTCTGTTTTGTTTTTCTTTATTTGGCTGACATTTCTCTGACCCAGGACTAAACCACATAGACCTATTTTGGTAATTGTTGGCAACATGAGTATTTCTTCATTGTTAAATATAATGAGAATTTGTTTTAGAGCCTAACGTAATTGCACCTTTATTCGCTCAGTTCTGTGCAGGTCGGATGCGTGTAACTGTTCTGAGGAGCTGTGCATTTTATAAAAACACTTTGAAAAGCTCCAAGTGGTTTTGCCAGATCGCCCCCTTGACATTAAATAAGAGTGATGTTTTGAAGGGGACACGTTAAGAGAACTACTGTCATCTGGGGGCTTTGATTCATGGCATGGCTAGGCTCTCGGGCGGCAACGTCCGCCTCTGTGCCCTGGACTGTGATGAGGGGTCCTTGAGCACTGCAGCCCCTGGGGTGTGCCCGGCTCCCATGAGGGTGAGGGAGAGCAAAGGCTGCAGAGGCCCAGGTGGCTTCCTCCATTGCTAAAGCCAGAGGGGAGCCTGGTTGTCTTTAGAGAAAGGATCTCTATCAGCCTAGGGAAAATAAAGTTGTCCTTTTGAGAGGTGTACACGCTAGCTTGGATGCACGTATTTAGCTAACAAACCGGGTTTTCAGGGGAGTCTCCGGGTTGGTTAGAGGAGTTTGGACAGCAGCGGGATTCAGCTTTCAGGGCCTCGGTCCCGCGTCAGGAATGGCAGACATCGGCACAGTGCGGCGCGAGGGGCAGGGGAGCCTCAGGACCCTCCCTGGCCGAGGAGGTCAGCTGTGGAGAGAACCCCAGACAACTCACGTTAGGAACAGTCCAGAAGTGGTTGGTCCTTCTGACCGTGAACTGGAGCAGAGGGAGACCTCACTCAAGGCACGCCGGAGCGACCATGACGTGCTCCCCATGGTGAGAGTCGTCCTCGTGCATCCACGGGTCCAGGCTCTCCTGCGCTCCCCGCTGGGTCCGTCTGACAGAGGCTGCCTCTGCAGGAGGTGCTGTATTCTCTGAACCTCAGTGTTGAGTCATTAGGTCAAGGTCAGTTAGGAAATGTGTGAAGTATATAGATTCTAGTTAACCTAGCCTATTGCAAGCGGACTGAGAAGAGGCTCTCCTTAATTACTTTCTGTCTCGTGTTGTGGACTGATCTGACTTGGGTTAGACAACAAAGCTTTCATTGTTGATTATATATTAGCTATCGTAGTTTATAATAAAAACCTGCCTGTAGTCGCTGAGAATAAAACTTTTTTTTAAAGATTTTATTATTTATTTGACAGATAGAGATCACAAGTAGGCAGAGAGAGAGAGAGGGGGAAGCAGGCTCCCTGCTGAGCAGAGAGACCGATGCAGGGCTCGATCCTAGGACCCTGGGATCATGACCTGAGCTGAAGGCTGAGGCTTAACCCACTGAGCCACCCAGGCGCCCCAAAAACATTTCTTAGCATCGTGTTTTCTCTTTACAGTGCCGTGTAACTGCTTGTCATTCTTCCACGAAGCAGCACTAGAAACGGATTCCCGTACCTCTTACGTAGTAGCGTAAATTCTCTGGGAAATTAGCGTCAGCCTGTTCTCACGTAGATCTAAGAGATTTTAAAAAGTTACGTTGCTCAGTCCTGCAGCCAGTGTTAGGACGGTGCCGGTGTGTTCCATTCCCAAGCGGCCAGGGTCATTGCGCCTGCCGGGACGTGGCCCGCCACGGAGCGTTGGTTCTCAGAGGGCCCCATCCGTGTGCACAGTGTTCACTGCTGTGTTTGTGTTTGCAGTGTGAGGTGCCCGAGGGCGGACTGGTCCCCAAGTCTCTGTACAGGACTGCGGAGGAGCTGGAGAACGAGGACCTCCGGCTCTGGACCGAGACCATCTACCAGTCTGCAAGCGTCTTCAAAGGAGCCCCGCACGAGGTGCGCCAGCCGCGCTGCGGGCCTGGGTGGCGGGGACCCTGTCCCCCTAGGGACCTTCCTCAGCGCGTCTTCCCAGCAGGAGCGCCTTCAGAAGCATCACATGCTTTTTCTGGTCTTGGCCTTTAGGGTTTATTTTTTTTCCCAAACCTTTATTTGGGGTGAAAGTCTGTGTTGAGGGACAGGTGTCTCTCGAGGGACCTGCGCCCAGAAGGAGGCGAGGCCTCCTGACCTCTGCTCTGCCAGGGACCCGCGGGCGCAGGGCGGGTGGCTGGTGGGAGGCTTCCCTGTGGGACACGGACTCTGCGCCTGAGGTCATCTAACGACTCTGCAGGGCTGGTTTCCGTGTTTGTCTCTTCATGACTGGGCTTCGGTTATTTCTGTTTGTGGAAGAATTTGCCCGTTTTTGTAAGTCAGGCAGGGTCCGGAGAAAGTAGCACTTTTCTGTTTTCCCTTCTTGCGGTCACATTAGGGGCAGAAGCGAGAGGACGGCCGTGTCCTGCTGACGCTGTGTGTCCTGTGACATGGCGGGCGGTCTGGGCTCTGAGGGTTCACGACAGAGTGCACTTTCCCGAGCTCTGGGCGGCGCCGTCTGTGACTCAGGGTGGTTGCTCCGGGCGGTGGCGCAGGGCACCGAGCCAGGGCTCAGCGCGCCGGGCCGTGCGCTCAGGCGGCCCCCTTACCACCACCTGCCATCCGTCCTTGCTGGCGTGTGTCCCGGCACGGCCGCTTGGGGCGCACGCGGCTGCTGTTGCCGTGTTCGAACAGGCAGGGGCAGATCTGGTCTGCCGCATGCTTGGGTTCGGGGGGGAAATCTCAAGATTTTTCATGGCTGTGTCTTGAGGATTATTTCTGGTAATTCCGTATTCGGAGGCCCGGCGCAGGCAGGCGGAGTTCTTCTTCGTCTTAGGTAACTCGCTCTCATCTGTGGTAGGGGGCTCCCTGGCAGGGAAGGTTCTCGTACGTCACGGGGCATGTGGCAGGTGGAAGTTTTCTACATCGGAATGCTAAGCCCTGCTCTGGGGGTTAAGTAAAACACAAGTCAAGGCCATAAGAGCCCTGAAATAAGGGCTGAACTCCGTGTCCCTGCGGAGAAGGTGGGGGGGGTGCTGTCCGCAGAGGGCACCGCATCTGGGGAGAACTTGGCCCCTGGGGAGCCACCGCACTGCGGAAGGACAGTCACGGCGCCCAGACAGGACCGTCGTGCCCCGTGGAATCTGCTGTTCAGGGAGATGGCGAGGGGGTGGCTGTATGGTGAGAAGCCACAGTGGTGGAATCACGGGGTCGGCCTGACGGGCGAAGCGCCAGCCGGGTCGCCCTGGGAGGAGGGGGCGCAGCCGCCTGAGCTCTTACTGCCGCGCTTGGTTCTCCCACGGCGCCCCCAGTAACGCACTCGGGTCTGACTGATCGGTCCCTGCTGGGAACCTTGCCGGGGGCGCCGTGAGGAGGTACGCGTTAGAGGTAGGCCCTCAGTCCCCGCGGCCCTCCCCTGCACAGGGCTGCTTAGGGGGCCCTGGCTGCCACTGTTCCTTGTGAGTCGGTCCCTGCCCCGGCCTCGAGGCGTGGAGGCCTGGAGCGCTTCCTCCTGTTCCTCTGCGCGCCCTTTACTCAGCTCCCACCTTCTCTGGGACGTCCTTGTGCTCGCCAGCCTGGAACAGTCCGTGGAGCCACTCCTGAAGCATCTCGAGTCACGCCTGCTCTGTGCTGTTACGGCATTTCTACGGCCGGGAGGGGTGCTGAGGGTCGTGCAGTGGGGGGTCTGGGCTGCGGGTGCAGCCGAGGGGGGCGGAGCTCGGCCCGCCACACGGAGCAGGAGGGCTGGGAGGAGGGAGAGCAGGAGGAGCAGGGGAGCGGAGGAACCGTGGGTGCGGTGGAGAGACAGCCGATGGGCTGCCGGGACAGGCCTCCCTCCCTCCTGCGACACTCACGGCTGGGCCCAGAAGCTCCCCGCAGAGATGAGGCTGCCACCATGTCGGCTCGGGGCCCAGGGGCTCACGCTGAACACACTCTCTGCTTCCAGATCCTCATTCAGATTGTGGACGCCTCTTCAGTGATCACTTGGGATTTTGACGTGTGCAAAGGAGACATCGTCTTCAACATCTACCACTCCAAGAGGTCGCCCCAGCCCCCCAAGAAGGACTCCCTGGGGGCGCACAGCATCACTTCCCCGGGAGGGAACAACGTGCAGCTGATAGACCGAGCCTGGCAGCTGGGCCGAGACTACAGCCTGGTGGAGTCGCCGCTGACCTGCAGAGAGGGGGAGAGCGTGCAGGTGAGGGGGGAGAGCGTGCAAGTAGCCGGCGAGACCCTCTGCAGCGTGGTGGCTTTGTCTTCGAAAGGGAGGGGTCTGCTGCCGCCTTGCTGTCCTGCGTGGCTGGCGCTGTCCGGCTGCGGGAGCGCCCGTGGCCGCGTGCAGTGCTGGCTACGGTCAGAATGACCTGGGAAGCCCAGGGAGGCTCCGAAGACGGGGAGCTCAGACCTGAGCGAGGGTTCTGGGATAAATTCATGACTTTTAGCTCAAGTGCCTGAGTTTTCTTGAGAAATTAGTTTCACAGAAGCGATGCGGAAGGCAGGGAAAGGCATTCTGTGCCCATGGACAGCTGGGATCCAGCCTTCCCCGAGAGGACAGTCACCCTAAGCAGCAGGGAGACCAGCACGTGCTGGGAGAGCTGTTAGCTGTCGTCACTGAGCCCTCGCATTCGTCCAGAAATGCTCCGGCAGCTCAGTCTTCAGATCGTGGCCGGTCGTGTTGAGTGCTCATGCTGAGAGCGGTGGTTCTCAGGTGCTCTGGCCTGCCTGATGGATGCATAATTCTGCCGCCTTTACAGCTCTCAGGGAGGAGGCTGTCAGTGGGGGGGTAGAGGAAAAGGGAGTATTTTATTGGGTTTTAAAAATAATAAACAGTTTAAGCTGCAGAATTAGTGAAGAAGGTAATTTTCAGAGGTTGACATCCTGCCTTAGATTGCATTCTGTTAGCCAGAATGCTCTAGTAAGATCGTCGGAAGCAGGTCGGAGAGCACTGCCAGGTCAGATGATCTGTTTGGAGCCTCGGAAGGCTGGATGAGCCCCCGCCCATGCTCCCTCATCCCATCCCACCAGGCACCTGCTCTGCGTTGGCTTTTCTTCCCCTGAAGCTGCAAGTGCTGGGGGCGGACAGAGGCTGAGAGTCCCTCCCCGAGGCCTCGGGGCACCTGGGAGGGGCCTGGCTGCAGGGCCCGCAGACCCCGAGTGGAGCCAGCCCGGGAGCGCGTAGTCGACTCTCTCACCGCTGGGCTTGGCGGGCCGGCCGGCTGCATCCAGCATGCTCGCGCTCGGGGAGGGCTGCAGGCCGTGCCGGCTGGGGCTTGGGGCCACGCGGGGTCTCAGGAGGGACTTCTCAGCCGCCGCCACCGACTCGTTCCAGGGCTCGCACGTGACCAGGTGGCCGGGCTTCTACATCCTGCAGTGGAGGTTCCACAGCATGCCTGCGTGCGCCGCCACCAACCTGCCGCGGGTGGACGACGTGCTGGCCTCCCTGCAGGTGTCGTCGCACAAGTGCAAAGTGATGTACTACACCGAGGTGATCGGCTCCGAGGACTTCCGGTGCGGGCTCCCCGCCCCCGGCCCGCAGCAGCGCAGGGGGTGGGGGTGGGGGGCGCAGGGGACCCATGGGCCAAGCCGGCAGGGAGCCGCGGTTCTGGGAGAGCCTGCCGTGGGAGTGCTGGGGGTGCCAAGTGGGGCAGCCTGCCGTGGGGTCCTCACGCCTCTCCCCTCCCTGTGCCGTCCGCAGAGGCTCTATGACCAGCCTGGAGTCCAGCCACAGCGGGTTCTCGCAGCTGAGCGCCGCCACCACCTCCTCCAGCCAGTCTCAGTCCAGCTCCATGATTTCCAGGTAGTGCCGCGGCGCCCGTGCCCAGGGCGCGGAGGGGACGGCGCGCCGCCTCGGACAGCCCGCCGCACCCCGCCACCCGCCCGGCGGCCTCACTGTGCAGACTCCTCACCCTCTAGGTAGCAGATGGCTCTCCAGATGGCAGGCGCAGGCCCTGAGCCCAGACCGTCCCGACGGGTCATTTTAACTCGCGCTCTCTAGCCATAGATTTTGTACACAGCGTGCGCAAAAGCAAACCAGAGCACAAGGGCTCTCTCGAAAGAAAAGTAGTTTGTATACAATTAAGAGGTTGACTTGGTCTCAAATGTTGATGCAGAAAATGTTTCCAGCCACCGCCACGCTCTGTCCACTAGCGGAGGAATTGCTACGCCATCCGCCCGTCCTCCGGCAGTGGCCTTCCTTCCTGCACGGAGCAGGAACTGCCCGCCTGTCCCCCGCACTGCGCCATGGTGTCGCCCCCTGCTGTCCCCGGCATGCACGGGCCCGGGGGGACTGCCCGCCAGGCCCCTGTCCTCCGAGCAGTGCAGCTCCCATGGGGACCGCTCAGGGACAGCCTACGGGAGCAGGTGCCCCGCTGTCCTGGGGTGGGTGCGGGTGGGGCCGGGGGCTCTCGGGGGCCCCCACAGCAGCAGGAGAGCACCGCCACCATTAAACAGCTTCTCTTTCCTCCTTTCCACATCATTTTGGTACTTTCAGAGCAGGATTTTTCTGTACGTGAACTCGCGCAGGAGGGGTCCTTTCCCTTTTCCTTCTGGTGTCGTTCTTACCTGCAAGTGCTCGTTGTAAGCTCACGCGAGGCTTGCGTGCCCTCTGCCTCCTCTCGGCTCGAGAGCGTCAGGGCCCACATGGTCTTCCTGGTCACTAGAAGGCTGTTTTGGAGACTCAGTCCCATTTGCCCTTTGAAGTTGTCCAGAGTGTTCGTCTGAGCTGATGAGTGTTCTCGCTGCGCAGCCGCCTCGGGACAGCGTGGGGCTGACGGGGACCCCGCTCCCGCATAGACGGAAACCGCAGGCGTGCGGGGCTGTGTCCGCATGTGCCCGCATGGGGGGTGCACGTGCGAGTGTGCCAGTGGGTTTGTGCGTGAGTGTGGCAATGTGTGTGGGGCATGGGGGTGCGAGTGCGGCAGTGGGGGGTTTTGGAGTGGGCGTCAGTGCGTGGGGGGCACACGTGTGCGGCAGGGGTGGAGGTGGGGTGTGGGGTGCTGGTGAGAAATGGGGCAGGTGGAAAGTGGGGTCTGGTTACCGGGGAGTCTTAGAAGCAGCGCAGAACGCGAGCTGGTTTGCCTTGTGTTGTTTGGATTCCCAGTTCCCAAGCATGGTGTTCTTGCGTTGTCCGCGGTTTTTCCAGCTTTTTGTGGGAAAAGCAGGTCATTTGCGAATCTGTCTGGGTGGTGCATTGGGTTGGTGTCTGTGATGAGGATGTGATGCGTGGTGGTGGGTGTCGGAGGAGGTTGTGTTTTTAAAGATACGAGCCCAAAGCCACGTGGCTGTTAGCGACAGGTGTGAGGCACAGAAGCCTGGGCCGCGTTGCTTCCCATCTGCTCCCGGGGCCCACGGCGGGTGGCCGCAGTATGGACAAGTGTGTGGAGGGCGTGGGTGCCCCGTGGGTGAGCCCCAGCGGGCTCTCGAGGAACACCTGGCGGTGAGGCCCGTGAGGCGGCCCGTGCACCGAAGACTGGGCTTCTCCGTGGTTGCCGGCCTTCCCGGAGTTGTTCCCTTTGAAAAGATAGGTTCAGCACGGCACCTAAAGCCTTGTTTCCAGAAAGCACATTAGGGTTAGGTAGTGCCCCTGTGCTGCTTCTGATCAGTGCTTCCTGCTTCTAAATTATAAGGACCTGAAGGTGGTCCCTTCCCTCTCTCTCTCTCTCTCTCTCTCTCTCTCTCTCTCTCTCTCTCTGTGTCTCAGATGGTGGTTTTGCTGACAGCTGCCAAGAACACGCTTCCCTCCACAGGCCACCTCAGCCCAGGGATGTCTGTAGAACTGAGTTGCAGCCATCCCTCCCTCCCCCAGTCGAAGACGCGTTCGTTTTAAGTTGACTCAGAAGTGGCCCTTCTTGTCCCCAGAGAGTCGAACGCGTCTCTAAGAGTTCAAGGCACATCACTGCGCAGACGCCGGCGGGGTTGCTCACGAGCGACGCGGCACCTGCTTCTCCTCGGAGGGGGCCGCGGGCACGTGGACCCGGCCGTGCCCCTCCTTCCGCGCCTGCATTTCCTACTCTCCGCCTTTCTTCTGCACTAAGGGTTCTTTGGGTTTCCCCCATGTTACTAGTGTCTTAACTCACTTTTCTTCCTCAATCCATTATTTGCATATCAAATTCTGTAAATGTTTTGTAAACATATTACCTCACCTTTGGTAATACAATATGATGGTCTTTAAAAGATTTTTTTACTGTTACGGATAATAAATGTGAACTGTTTAAAGACGAGCCTGTCTCTTTCTTCCTGTGGAACGTGGCGCGCAGCGTCCTTCGGAGAGTGGGACCTTAGGAGATGGGAGAGGTCGAGGACAGATCTGGATCCAGGGTGCTGGGTTCTAGAAGTTCCAGAGTAGAGCCCCGCGTGTGCGGGACCATTTGCAGTCGCGTGGGCGGTCCTGCAGACAGACGGCAGCTGTGAGCAGCCGACCCGCAGATGCCACCCGGAGCCGACGGTTCGCTCGCTCCCACGACAAGTGTTCTTGGACTGCGTGAGGCCTGATGTTGCTCGTGACAGGCTGCTCGAGACACTTTCTTCAGTAACGACACGGATCCTCGAATCACGTGGCTTCAGAAAGAAGAAAATGGACAGGTGTGGACCTTCGGAACCTGGGCCCCCTTGTCGCCGGCTGCTTGCGGGTTGTGTGTAGGGGTGGCCAGGCCGGAACAGCCCGGGACAGACACCCTGCTGGCCTGCCCCCGTCGTCGTCTGCTTTCCTGGTCAGGGTGTGTGGGAGCCGGCCGAGGGGACGGGGCAGGGGCGTGGCGTGGCCGCACGTCCGTGGCCGCACGTGAGCTGTGCGTTTGCCAGCAGCCGAGGGGGGCGACCTGCGTCATGCGCACCGCAGCGGCCCCCGCGTGCCTCCCACCGTAGCGTGTTGCTGGGGGGAGGGCAGGGCGCGCAGCAGTTCTCCCGGCGCGGAGGCCTCTGCCGGCCCTCGGGTCGGGCCTGCGCCTGCGGGGCAGTGGGGGCAGCGTCGGGTCTCACGGGGACGGCGTGAGAAACGGGTGGGCCCGGGTTGCCTGCCGCTGTCTCTCGGCCTTCTCAGAGCGAGGCGACAAGTGGGGGGTCCTGAACAGCGGTCACAGTGTTCTTCTGGGTCGCCGAACCTCCAATATGTAGTTCTGCTTAAACGCGTCACTTCCTTTCTTACCCGAGCACACGCGTACGGCGCCTCTCAGGTCTCCGGTCAAGGCGGAGGTGACCTCAGGAAATGTCATGACACGCCAATGAATCCGTTTTATTTTATTTTAAAGATTTTATTTATTTGAGGGACAGCGGCAGAGGGCGACGGAGAGGGAGAAGCAGACCCCCGGCCGAGTAAGGAGCCTGACGCAGGACGCGATCCCGGAACTCCGGGGTCATGACCCGAGCCGAAGGCAGACGTTCACCCGAGTGAGCCGCCCAGGTGCCGCCCCCAGTGAATCGGGTTGGTTTGATGAAAGGGCTTCGGGAAGCGGGGTTTCTGGGACCAGGACCGTGGCATGCTGTGTAAAGCAGCAGCCATCTGAACTGCGGGCTTAGAAAGGGTTAAAATGGCAACATTGGTTACTTATTTTGTACCAGGACCCACCCGCCCTGTGTGGGCAGCATTCACCGCCCGACCAGGTGCTGAGACACCTGCGCAGACCCTGAACACAAGCCCAGAGCGGCACAGTCCCGAGCCCCGGTGTTCATCAGTGTTCAGTCGGGGGACGGGAGCAGGGTCCGGCGAAGCCCTCCTCCTGGTGTGGAAGCCCGGGTCCCCGCGGACCATGTGTGCGGTGCGGCCGTCGGCCCCTTGGAGCTTCCAGCATGGCCTGTCCGGCTCCCTGGGAAGGGCCTGGCACTGACGGAAACCCGCCAGGAGTGGGATGAAAACTAGGGACAGGGCGTGAGGGAGGGAGACCGGGCTGAAGCAGGGCAGGCGCAGGGCAGGCGCGGAAAGCTCCGGCAGCCGCGAAGGGAGGGTTTTTTGTGACCTTCCCCAGAACAACAGAAGAGGGAGCTCTGGAGAACTAAAGACGCTTTCTCGATGCCCCTTTCATTCTGGAAGTTTATGATCTACTTTCACATCAGAAAAGCGTCCAAGTCAAGTCCATACGAAGCTGAGCGGGAGCAGAGCGTCCTACAGACCAGGAAAGGCCAGAAAGATGAGCCTGCAAGACGGACAAACCCGTCAGCGGTTTCCTCTGAGCACACGATGTTGTGTTAGCGTCGGGGACGCAGCGTAGGGACTCAACGGTTCTGTGCGTGCCCGCGTGCTCGCGGCGACCACTGTGGCCGCTGCCTGGTACAGGCCATGTCGCCATGGCCTCATCGGCATCCGCAGGCCAGGCCTCTCGTCTCCGGGACCGCCAAACCGCGTGACTGGAGGTTTGTCCCTCGTCACCCCCGCCCCTCTGGCGACCACCAGTCCTCTGGGTGTGCGTCTGCATTTGGGTTTGTTTTTTTTTTTAAGGAACTAAAGGAAATTAAGAGAGACAGGACAGGAAAGAATGCGTTAGAAAAGCCCAGAAACGAAGTGACAAGAATTAGAAATGAATGAAACCACTTCAGAAATTCAGACAGAACTAAGACGCAGTGAAAAATGCAGCAGAGGGGCACCTGGGTGGCTCAGTGGGTTAAGCCGCTGCCTTCGGCTCAGGTCATGATCTCAGGGTCCTGGGATCGAGTCCCGCATCGGGCTCTCTGCTCAGCAGGGAGCCTGCTTCCCTCTCTCTCTCTCTGCCTGCCTCTCTATCTACTTATGATCTCTCCCTGTCAAATAAATAAATAAAATATTAAAAAAAAAAAAAAGAAAAATGCAGCAGATCAGGCTCTAAGAGAAAAGTGCGAAAGGGGAAAACCGTGCGCATCAGGAAGGACGGAGGTGAAGGGACGTCCAAGGGGACACGGCTTGAAGGTGAGCGAAGCAGGACAGCATGGGTCGCTTCGGCGAGATGGAGGCAGCTGGGCCGAAATCAGCCTTTCCAAAGGCTGAGCTTTACGGGGGAAGAAATGGAATAATTGGGATTTTTAGGGGAAGAAAGGAAGCTGGGGAATTTCTAGCCAGCAGCACTGCGTGTGGGTGTCCGCACGGTGCGTTCGAGTCGGGGGGCCGCACGCCCTCGGGTCAGGCTGCCAGGGTGCGGGGGGAGACCGCGGACGGGGGGTTCAGGGCTGTGTTGCCTGAACGTCCAAGGCCAGCGAGCCCGCAGACGGGGTGGTACATGCTTGCTACCGCTCTGTGTCTGAATCAGACAACTTTTTTTTAAAAAATATTTTATTTATTTATTTGACAGACAGAGATCACAAGCAGGCAGAGAGGCAGGCAGAGAGAGAGGAAAGGAAGCAGGCTCCCTGCCGAGCAGAGAGCCCGATGCGGGGCTCGATCCCAGGACCCTGAGATCATGACCTGAGCCGAAGGCAGAGGCTTAACCCACTGAGCCACCCAGGTGCCCTGAATCAGACAACTTTTTAAAAAGGGGCAGGAAACAGGGACAATGTATGCAGAGGGTTCTGTTCTTCGTCACCATATCAACCGCAGCGACCGCGTGGTTGATCCGGGAGTCTCGGCCTGTGATAGGGATGCATCTGGCTGGGACCAGACCAGCGCACTGAGAACTCCAGACGCCCACGGTGTCTTGACAGCCCGGTGGGCGTGGGGCAATTGCGCAGCTCCTGGGCATGAGTCATTGGTTGGACTCAGGCACTTATCTGGCTCCGTGTTTTGTTTTAGAAAACAGGTTTGTGGGTGGTGGTATTTTTGGTTAGGACTTCAGACAGGTAATTTGCCTTGAGGGAGAGTCACAGCGGCTCACTTGCTGGGACTCAGGCTTTCTTTCCTTTGTCCTCATCACTGGATCACCGGAGCCCTGGCTGGAGCCGCTGGGACCAGCAGGTCCCGTCTGATCTCGGGCTTGTGTGCGCAGGACAGCGAAACGGAGCCCTCTCCCTGGTGGCAGGGGACCGCATGGCTGTTCTCGTGGTGTCAGGCCGGTCCTTGAGAGCCCTGCCCCTTGCCCGTGCTTCTCCAATAGAAGCGTCCAGACTAGTGTCCCGCTCTGACCTTGCCTTTGGGTTTAAGAACTCCGTCTCCAAGGCCCATGTTGACACCCACTGAGAAACAGTCACGAGCCTCAGATATGCAAATCACTGGGAATCCACGCACCAGCCCAACCGCCCTGTGTCCTGCGACTGGTGAAGGACAGAACAGTGAGCTGCCTGCTCTCCGGGCTGTTTCTGGGAACCAGCGAGGGGCAAAGGGCCCGGCTGCAGGGAGGAGGACGCCCCCGCTCCGTCTGTAGAGCAGTGTGGGTCTCCATGGACTTGAACCCCGTCTACACCCATGATCTGACAGTCCTGGTGCTACAGCCAGAGGGACACCCAAGGTCACCCCCAAGGGGAGCCTTGCCTTCCAGCCGGCTGAAGCTGAGGGCCCTCCCGGCCCCTCCGGCCAGGGAAGGGCCTCCCCCCCGCCACCTTGTGGCCCCATAGCAGACACGCATCCTCCATCCCCATGTGGGGTGGTGGTGATGTCCTTTCTCCAGTTCCATCTTGCAAGTCAGCGCCGAAGGTGGACATTCTCCAGCCCTCATAGCTCGTGAAATCTCTCAGAAGAGGGGCCATAGTTCGTGGGTCAGTTTCATTGGGCCACACGGTACCCAGATATTTGGTCAAACGTTATCGTGTTTCTGGGGATGTGCTTTTTCGGGTGAGAGTAACAGTTAGATGGGTAGACTGAGTGAAGCAGACTGCTCAGTAATGCAGGTGAGCCTTACCCAATCAGTCGAAGGCCCCAATCGATCAAAAGGCTGCCCCGCCCCAAGGGAAGAGAGGATTCCTCCTGCCTAATGTCTTCAAACATGGATATCAGCTAATCTTGCCTTTGGGCTAAAACCGTTGTCTCCTGGATCTCAAACCTGCTGGCCTTTGGACCAGAAAACACCACAAAGCCCTCCAGTCTCCTGGTCTTGGGACTGGTCAGCCTCTGTAATCATGCGAGCCTATTCCCTACTTCAGCTCTCCTTCTACGAATATGTTCTGGGTTCTCTGGCGAACCCCACTAATACAGGAACTGTGCTCCACACCCCCAGAATTGCAAAGCCTTTGACGTTTACCTAAAAAGCTGGTTAATCTAGAATCATCTTTCTCTGGTTTATGTCTATGTGTTTTGGTTTGGGTTTTTTTTTTTTTTTTTTTCCACCAATAGGCTTATTTTCTTGAATGTAGAATAGAATCATGGGCTGTTAAAGCTGAGGTGGCAAAGTCTAGAATGGTCTGTTTGCAGCTCTTGCAGCTCGGGGATGGTCAAGCCTGGAGGGGGGACAGGGCTGTGTCTGAGCAGGTGCCTACGAGTCCAGCAGGCTGGGGGACGTTGGGCAAGCCACTTAGCCTCCCGGAGCCCCGCTTCTCACTGTGAAGGCCAAGTCCGGAGACCTCCAGAGTCTCCTCCATCTTGTTGCCATCATTTACCATGAAATGGGAAGAGGCAGGCCCGTCTCATCGGGGTCACTGTAAAGACACAACACGCAAATGATGAGGCGACTCTGTGGTTCAATTCCAAGTGCTCTGCAAACATGACGTGTTCCATACAGTTCTGGTCTTGCTTAGGGCAAGGGTGCAGAGTTCCGTGCGCACGCCGAGGACACATCAGTGCCTGTGCCTTGCCTACCAGGGTCCTCTGGGAAGAGAGCACACTGGACCTCGGGGGGAAGACACGCCACTGAAGGAGATGCCAGGAAGGACCGCTTGCAGTTAGAAGCGAAACAAGAAAACTTAACGGCAAGCTCTCCTCCTCCTTCCCGAGAGGGAATGCGATGGCCCCATGTTGGCAGGGGGTCATGGGGGAGAGCGTGTCCCCTGACTGCCCCTCTGCTCCGACACCCGTGGAATGGGACAGACGGCTTGGTGGGTTGAACGTCTGTTGGAGCCAGGGGCTGTGGAGGGGGACAGCGGGCCCCTTCTGGCACCTTCTCTCTTTCCCACATGTCACCTCTGTCCGGGGCTCGACCAGCCAGAAGGCCAGGGAGGCACGGCTCCGCGGGGTCATGAGGTCGGATGCTCGCTATTCTCATGCGTCTGTCCCCGTCAGGGCCCAAGACAGTGCCTGGCACAGGCCGGACGCCCCCAGAGCATCAGGGGAGCGAACATGGGAGAAGTAGACTTCACGAGTGGGTTGGTCCAAAGGTGGGTGTGATCCAGCCTGGATTCCTTATAGACTCGGCATTAACATGCTCATTGTTTTCTTCTTCTTTTAGAAGAAATTAAAGTTAAAACGTTTTTGTGGACCCCTAAAAGAATGGTGGACCCTGGACCCTGCTCATAGAGGCTGGAAAGCCTCTGCGGACTGCCTCGCCCCACCCCAGAAGCAGGCCGGGGAAGGGACCCTCCCCACCACGCAAATCCTGAGCCCCAGCCCCCCGGCTGCCCCGGAGCCTCCCCGCAAGGTCTTCCTGCAGGGATGTGCCCGCTGCCCTCCCGCGCCCCCGGGGCTGGTGCTGGTGAGCGGGTGTGCTGGGTCTGTGCTGGCGCTCTGCACACAGGACGGGCGCAGAGCTCAGCACCCTTCCGAGGTGTGTGGAAGGGACGTCCTGGTCGGTGCCCTCAGTCCTGGGAGCTGGTGCTTCCTTGGGCCTGGGGGCTCTGGCCAGTCTGCGGGGTGCTTGCCCCTCGGGCCGCCCTCACTGTCTGACTGCTCCCAGGTGGGATGTGCCCGCCCTCTGTTCAGGCCAAGCCTCAGAGGAACACAGTACGCTCTGCTTCTGGAAGGCTCCATGGCTATATGGAGAGACCCCTGGAGTTCTTTAGTGAGTCAGAGTCTCCTCCCAACATTTGGATGTGCCTACCTTGGCTTAGCTTGCAGAGGCTGAGAGCTGGGGGGTGTCAGGCATTGCGACAGCCCGTGCCTGGCCGGGCCCACACCCTCTGCTCTGGAGAAGCATCTGGCAAAGGGGTCCCTGTGCCGGTGCCAGGGAGGCGCCTGGGGCTTGTGCTCAGCCCGTACTGTTTCTGAGCTTCCCCGTGGCCCCTTGGGGGTCTTCCTCTCCATACCCTTCTGCCTCCAACGCGTCTCTTCTTATCTTTTCTTTTCTGCCTAAGTAACACTCACCATACGCCACAGTCTCTGGCTTCAGCCCTCCCGGTGGCCCCCAGCCTGAGGGGGGCTTGGACGGAGTACCTAGAAGCTAGGCAGAAAGACAGGGCTGGCCAGGGAGAGCCGGCTCAGGATGGCGGCAGGTGCCCTCCCCACCTGGTCCTGGGGGCGCAGCGGGCAGACCTACGGGCCGGACCCTCACTTGTTCCCTTTTCTCATGGCCTCTGACTGGAAGCTTCTTCGTGAGGTTGGGGCGGGGGCCGGCCTGGTGGGACGACCGCCCACTGTGTCCCGCTCCCGGGCCTCGTGGCGGCTTGCACGTCCCACCCTGCAGCCCCAGCTTCCAGAAGCCCCACTGCTGCTGGGTGAGTGGCCGCTGGCTGCAGGTGGGAGTCGCAGTGTGTCCCTTCCCACTTCCAGACATGAGCAGTCGCTGCCTCTGTACATCCTTCTGCTCGAAACAGCTAAGGTGATCTCCGTTCTCCTGTCGTCTCGTGTGGTGACATGTGCCGGGAGGAAAGTAAGCTTGACGACGGACAGGGTGATGGGGTGGGATGGGGGGCGCAGTCTTCAGCTGGGTGAGCAGGAAAGGCCTCACTCAAAGGTGAGGGAGCCAGCCTGGCAGATTTCCAGGAGAACATTCTAGAACGAGGGAGGCGCTAACACAGAGGCCGAGGGACAGGCGTGTGTCCAGCAGGAGGGCTGTGGCAGGGAAACCTCAGTTCATCAGGTGCCGGGACCGCCCGTACCTCCCAGGGGCCCACGAGGTCGCTCTGGCCAACAGACGATGTCACCTCTGGCGGGGGCGGGGGCACAGTTCCCCACGTGGGCCTGGGTCGGTGTCACCTCGGGGTGTGGCTGCCGGCTTGCCGAGCTGCCTGAGCCTCAGGGACCTCGGGTGAGTGGGAAGGAAATGCCTCCGTGATGTCAGGGTTTGCTGTGACCCCTGCGGGAGGGCGCTCGTCCTGACCGAGGTGAGAGGCCGGCGGTGGGGGCGGGGCGGCCAGGCCCCAAGGGCCCCGTGGGTCCCGCGAAGCCACCAGCCGGCGACTCTACCTCCGACTGTGCGGGGAGCGGCTGTCTTGTTCCCCACGGGCTTGGGCTGTTCGCTTGTTCTCCAGGAGAGAATTTTAATCTCTATGACATCAGATTTCTCTTCCTTTCCTTGAGGGCGTCTGGGTTTTGCATCCTGCTCAGAAAGGACCTCCCCATGTGAAATTCTCCCTCACTCTCTTCAGGTTCTTCCGTGGTTTTGTTTTTTCGACCTTCGCACCTCTGAGGCGCCCGGTGTTGGTTCTGTGTGAGGAGCCACGTGAGGACTGGATTGGGCCTAACTGGTTCTCCAGACGTGGTAGCTGTAGGACAAAACTTACGTCCAGCTCTTTTTTTTTTTTTTAAGAATATTTATTTACTTATTTATTTGAGAGGGAGGCAGAGAAAGTGAGAGAACACAAGAGGGGGGAGGAGCCGGACGCGGGGCTCGATCCCTGGACCTGGGATCCTGACCTGAGCCGAAGGCAGACGCTCCACCGACTGAGCCCCCCAGGCGCCCTCACTTCCAGCTCTTTAGAGCCCTCTTGGGGGTGCCTGGCGGGCTCCGACGGTGGAGGTTTGGCTCTTGGTCTCAGGGTTCTGAGTTCGAGCCCCCTGCTGGGTGTGGAGGTGACTTAAAAATAAAGTGTTTTTAAAAAACCCCACAAAACCCTCTTGAGAAATGCTTAGGGACTGGCTAGCGGGGGCAGGAAGGTGGAGGTGGTCGGGAGCCCAGGGCCAGCTGGGCAGCCGCCTGTGGACGGCGAGACCGTGACAAGTGCTGAAATATTGCAGGATCGAACTGCAGCGCTCGGCGAGCCCGGTGTCCCTGCACACCTCCCTGCCGGCCGAGAGCGCCCTCGCATGGCCCGTGTTGGGGGGGCGGGGGAGGCTGCTGCCGGCGCATGTGGCGGGCAGCCCCGGGGCCCCGCCGTCAGCATTCCCGGCCAGCATTCACTCAGCACAAACACGCGGCCTAATAACCAACAGGCTGTCTTCCGAGAACAAGTGATTTATTTTATTGCCTCATTTTTAAACACTCCAGCGCGCCTCCCAAGAAGCTGCTTGGTTTGGGAAGTCACAAGAGAGGAGGCCAGCTGCACGCGGGGAACGCTTCTCCGCCCTCCTCTGCCTGGACGCCAGCCTGCCCCGCTGTGGACGGGCGTCGGGGCGACGGCTCTGGCTCCCAGCGCACGTTGGAACGAGGCACCCACGTTGTCGTTAGAAGAAAAGGCAGACTGTCGTTCTCTCTGCCTCTGGAAGCACCGAGTGGACACGGATCCGTTTCAGGGGCGTCGCAGGGGCCGCCTGCAGGGACCCCCACCCGTCTCCAGGTAGCCGGGTGGCCGCCACCGTTAAGGAGATGAACAGGTCCAGGTGCCCTGGGCCTTGGTCACTGACACTCCGGGGATCCCCGAATGGGACATTCTAGCCTCGCGGCCATCAGCCCCGACCTGCTCTCTGCTCTTCCCAGAGCAGGGGAAGCTCCTGAGAGATGTCACCCAACTCTCTGGAAGGACCATGGAGAAAGGGCAGTGGACCTTGTCCACTCCCCCAGTTTGCATCCAGCCCAGTAAGGCAAGTCCGCCCTGTCGTCTCCACAGCCCGGTCTTGACCTGGCATGGGCAGGGCTCTGTCTGCTCCGGGGTCTCCTGACGTCAGCGCTGTTGATGTTCTGGGCGGGATAATCCCTTGCTGTGCGAGCTGTCCCAGGCACTGGGGGGTGTCCAGTGGTCTCCCTGGCTTCTCCCCTCTAGATGCCACTGGCATCCCCTCGTTGCGACAACCGACCACGGTTCTAGAAGTTGCTCGTTGTCCTCTGGGCGGGTAAAACCATCCCTGGTCAGAATCACAGTTCTAATCCAACACTCTTATGCCTGGGAGGAAGAAGCTGAGGCCCAGAGAGGTTAAGACATTTGCTCAAAGTAACACAGCAAGTCCATGGTAGTGGAACGGGGGTTCGACCTCTTGCCCTGGGCTCCTGGCTGGTGCTTGGTCTATCGCAAACGCAGTGGCAGATGTGACGAGCGTGATTTTAACAAAAGGTGTAACGGGACTTCATTTGGGTCCAGCTCTCTCCTGGAAATCGCAGAGATCATGAATGAACCTCGTTGGCGGTGCAGAGAAACGAGAGCATTTGAATGCTGGGCCCTGACCCAGACCTGCTCCCACCCGATCCTGCACAGAGAACACAGCCTTCTGGCGGGGGAGCCCAGACACTTGGCTGACAGTGAAGAGCTCCCCCCCGACCCGATGCCTTCATACTGGCTGTTTCGCGGTAAGCCTCACGGTGGTGCCGCCTTGGTCGTTCTCCCCGGTAAATACCGCAGGCTCCCAAGTGCACAGACGTGTCCCTTGTGGAGGCTAGTGGCCCAAAGTCTGCTCGGTAAACACCTTCCCGGGACACCAGCCCGTGGGTTCAGATGTGTCCTGGGCAAGGCTGTCGGAAGGGACCCCCAGTCAGAGTCCTTTCATGGTGCCAGATTCCCCTGGTGATTTCTCCTGACTTGGGGTTTAGTAAATGGCATTCAGCACAGTGTGGGATTGTCTTAAAGCACAAACACGTTTATTTGGAGGTGGAGATAGAAGCAGGGCATGTGTGTGTCGTGTTGGGGGGGTCAGACACACCCTAAGGACTGAGTTTGATGCATCCGGTCATTCACACGTTTGATTCTCCAGTCCTGCGGTTCGTGGCTCTGACCCACACAGGCAGCTGGGAGGGATGTTGACTTTCAAAGGAGCAAACACCATTCTGTTTTCAGCTAGTTTCCTGCCTCCCTTGGGACGCCATCGGACAGAGCCACCTGGCGGGGCAGGGGGCGTCTTGTCTCTGTCCCAGTACCTCTGAAAGCCCCCGCTCTGTGGTGTGGGACCTGCCCCTTGACTGCAGCCTTCCTGCACCACCGGCCACTCGTCCGCCGACCGAGAGACAGATGGCCCCGCTGTGGCCCATTATCCTGCCAGGGGCCAGTGAAACCCGGGGTCCCAGTCCTCAGCCCTGGGGAGGCTCCCAGACCTCTACACCTCGGGAGGGTTGGTCTCCGGGTGAAACGAGCTTGCTCACATCAGGCCTGGCCCGTCTGTGGGGAAGGTTCTAGAACTATTAGCCGTCATGAGGAGGCAGATAATGATAGTGTTGGCAGGCTGACTCGAGGCCTCACAGCCACACACTCGGAGGTGATCACAACTGGCCCGAAACCTCTAGGGCTCTCGACTGCGACTGGGACCCTGAGCCGCTGCCCCTGCCCAGCCCCAGCCCAGCCGGGTGCGGTCACGGGCTCTCCGCTGTGCCATGCTGCCCTCCACTTCCTCTCCCAGTGGATGGAGACGGGCCTGGTGTCCAAGGGAAGACACCCAGTGAGAGCAGGCGGCTGGCCCTACAGCTGCGGCCTGGATGAGCCCCAGGAGGGGAAAGGGACCCAAAAGCTGGGGCTCCTCCCGGCAAGGGGTGCAGGCCACCTCGGGGGTCACCCGATGTTTGAGAGACAAGCTACCGAGCACAACCACCATGTAGAGGTTGGCACTCGCCGATGTCTGTCTCCGAATTACGTTAGATGGGGAGCAGCCCGTGAACTTGGCCCTAAGAACCAGCACTGCCCCCTGGAGACATGACCTTTGACTGGGGATCTCACGTTATGCCCCGGCACTTCCGAAGGGCCAGCTCCGGGCTCGCGCACGGTCCAGCCCTTCTGGGCCTTCTGGTGGATGAACAGCGCTAACACAGACACCCACGACCCTTCTGTCCTTATGTCTGGTTTCAGGGGCGGCTGTCGTGGGGATAGGTCCCCATGCCTCCTCTTGTGGACAAGGACTGCCTTGCAGCCGCAAGCGCAGTGGCCTGGGGGGACCCACGGACCGGACCGCCCGCGGCGTCTGCCGCCATCACCAGGAACCTCCCCATGCAGGGACTTCTGTCCAAGGCAACAGCTGCTCAGCACTATCCTGGCAAGGCTTCCGCCCCTCCAGACCTTTGGGAACCAACTGAGAGGCTCTTCAACAGAAACCGCTCAGGGGCATCCCACAGCGTATGGCACTGTGCTCCAGAAGATTCCACAGTGTCAAAGGACAGCTTCCTTCCAGAAACAGAACAAATCCTCCCCAGGAGACTGGAGGTGAGTTAGGGCATGGGCCTGGTCTGTAGGGGCATGTGATTCAACGATCGCCTTGACCTTGGCCAGAAGCCTCGGCAGGTGGACGGCAGCCTGGCCTTCCAGCAGGTGCAGTAAAGGGATGAAGAGAGCCGAGGTCTTGGGGTGGGGAGCTGTTGCCCCAGGACAGTGGCCTCCCCACGGTTCCAGAATCCTCTGGGCCGGTCTAAGGCCTGGGTCACCCTGGGCAGCTTTTCTGGTGGGACACGTGCATCCGAGAGAGTGAGAGGCCACCCGGGGGGCCTCAGGGGCTCTGTCCTCTGATGAGCACCCACGTGCCGTTTCCAACACAGCCACTCCCCTTCCCCTCGGTAAGAGCCACGGAGTTCTCCTTATTGCTGCCACTGTGCGTTTATCCTGGGTCCTACGGCCTCCGGGTGATCTGTACTTGGTTCTTATTAAGTTTGAAAACCATTATGTGAAATTTCAAACACAAGGAAAAGCACAGAGTAACATTCTGAATGCCTCCATGTCCGTCACCTGTGTTGAACAGGCGCTAACACTCTGACGCACTTGCTTTGTTCTGGAAAAATCGAAATCATTTAAAAATAAATGACTGTCTTTGTGACATTTCCATCTAAAGTATCTGAGTATACATATCTCCAGAACAAGGACATTTTTCTTCTTCAGATAAGGCCATTATCGCAACCAACAAAATCCACCATAATTCCCTGAGGTTACTTAACGCCCGGTGTGTATTCAGGTCTGTCCATCACCCCCAAATGTCCTCACAGCTGGCTGTTCAAACCAGGACCTGATAAAGGACAGTGCCCGGCCCTTGATCAAGTGCCTCACGTCACTTGTCATCCAGAGCAAGACCCACCCCCCCCTTGGGTTTTTAATGACATGGACCTCGGAAGAGACTGGGCCGGGTGACTTGTGGAGTGTCCCCCTTTGGGGTTTGTCCGATCCTTTCTGCTTACCGTCCCCTGCTTCGTCGCTGGATGTTGCTGGGAATCGGGTGTTAGATCTGAACGAGGCTTGAGTAGAAGACCTTCGGCGGGAATGTCTTATGGCTGACGTGTCGCACGGGAATGACGTTCTGTCAACTTGGTTCCTTAAAAACCCACTTCAGGCCTTTGTGTCCCTGGGGATTTGACTTCCTCAGAGCAGTGAGAATGGATGGTGATGGGACCCCCAGCCCAAGCTTCTGCCGCCAGCTCTCGCCAAGGTGGACTGAAGCTCGTGGTCTCCACCAGCTGGAGGGCAGTGGAGGGGCAGATCAGCCTGGCAGGAAGGACCCGGAGGGGGGAGGGGGGCGGGCGGGGAGAGCAATGGCCAGTCGGGAGGCAGCGGGAGGTGACTCACCATGTGATGTTGGAGCCCGGACGGTAGTCGCTGCAGGACACAGAAAAGCAAAGCCCAGAAACAACGCATTTGGGTGGTGCCTGCAGAAAGGCCAGTGCCTGGGAATGGGAGGGCTCCCAGCTGAGCCCCGCACGCCCTGTCCCCCAGGGTGGCGTGAGATGGTGTGTGTGGAGGGGACACGTGAACCGCCAGGAACTGCCGCTTCTCTGGGCCTACTCGAGCCCTCAAGTGTAGGCTGCGGGCCGCTGGTGCCAGGGGGCCCCCCAGCGCTGGTCGTCATTCTGCCCCGCACACCCTCGGGTGTGTGCAGCGTTCGGGGCAGCTCGTGAATGAATGCCTCTCAGGGTCTGGTGAGATCCTGCAGGCGACGCTGCTTGTAGGCGTCGTTGTCAGGGCCGGAAAGGGAGGGGAGGCCGTGGTGAGGGCACCTGTGGTCCCAGGAGCCCAGAGACCGCACTGCCCGGCTGTGCAGGTCAGAGAGCCTCCTGACCTCCAGCGAGGCTCTGGTGGGCAGGGCGCAGCGGATGGCCCACAGCCCAGGTGGGACAGGAGGGTGGCAGGGGGTGCCTCACCCATTGCTCCTGTCCGTGGAGAGCAGGATTGCAGCCCCCAAGCAGAACCGGGCTGGAAGGGTTCTCCCAGGGTGTCTAACTGGGTCCCAATCTCCCCTCTCCAGCGGCCCTCGCTCAGTCGGAGAGCCCTGGTCTTAGAAAGCTGCTCGCAGACATCCAGCTCTCGCCTCCCCACGTGCCTGGTGCGGGAGCCAGCCTCAGGACACTTGCACACCCGGAGACCTCGCTTCCCCACCCCAGGCTTCCCTGCGGCCACCACCGGTACGTGCATGCACGTGTGTGCACGCGCACGTGTCTGTGTGTACGTGTGTCGTGTGTGCGCGTGCACGTGTCTATGTATGCATCGTGTGTGCACGCGCACGTGTCTGTGTACGTGTGTCGTGTGTGCACGCGCACGTGTCTCTACGCGTCGTGTGTGCACGTGCACGTGTCTGTATGTACGCATCGTGTGTGCACGCGCACGTGTCTGTGTACGTGTGACGTGTACGTGTCTGTATGTACGCGTCGTGTGTGCACGTGCACGTGTCTATGTACGCGTCGTGTGTGCACGTGTCTATGTACGTGTGTCGTGTGTGCACGTGCACGTGTCTGTGTGTGGTGTGCACATATGCACGTGTCTGTATGTACGCGTCATGTGTGCACGTGCACGTGTCTGTACGTGTGTCGTGTGTGCACGTGCACGTGTCTGTATGTACGTGTGCCGTGTGTCTGCGCAGGTGCACGTGTGTCTGTATGCACGTGTGCCGTGTGTCTGTGTGTGCACGTGCGTCTGTGCACGTGTGTGCATGTGTGTCCCCACCCCCGTCCCTGCTTCCTCTGAGGGTTTCAGCTCCGCCCTTCAGAGCTGCGGGACCAACTTCCCATGGACCACAGCGCCACCTGCTGGAACGCACGCGGTGGGCCATCCAGACCCGGCGGGAGGGAGGGCTGTCCAGACCTGGTCCTTCTCCACCCCACCCCACCCTCCGCCCCGCCCCATGGGGGGTCTTGTGACATCCTGGGAATCCGTGAGGAAGGACAGAGGCCCGGAGACCCGGGCAGCATGCGTAGGGGTCCAACCCCAGAGCTGGGCTTGGATGTTCAGTGGACGCTCCCTCCAGGACTGATCTTCCCTGAGCCTCATTCCACCAAATGGAGGGCCAGCAGTCCTCCTGCAGGCACCCAGGGCTGTTCCTTCCCCGGCTTAAAGACAGGAGACTGAGGCCCAGAGAAGCTGCAACCAGTAGGTAGAGGACCTGAGATTCTGGCCCAGGTTAGTTGGCTCCAGTCCCCTATGGCTCTCTCTGCTTTGCCTAACCTGAGGACCGTTACTTACAGGCCACTCCTCCAGGAAGCCTTCTCTGACTCCTCCAATTAGGGTGGGTGCTCCTGCTCTGGGCTCAGCTAGCAACCCGTGTTCCCCATTTTAGTTGCTTACGCCGGGTTGCTTACCTGGGCCAGGTTGACCTTCCCCCCACCCTCCAACACCAGTCCGTGAGCTCCTGAAGGGGTCACTCGTACCTTGTTCGCCTGCCTTGTGTAATGGCCCAAACCTTTAACTGCATAGCTGTCGTTGATTATGAGGGTCAGAGAGCTATGAAAAGGGCTGAGGTCAGAGGTCGTACCAAAAGCCCATGTCGTACTGCTTCCCTGGACTCCTCAAGAACTGCTCCTCCGGGGCGCCGGGGTGGCTCAGTGGGTTAAAGCCTCTGCTTTCGGCTCAGGTCATGGTTCCGGGGTCCTGGGATCGAGCCCCGCATCGGGCTCTCTGCTCAGCAGGGAGCCTGCTTCCTCCTCTCTCTCTGCCTGCCTCTCTGCCTACTTGTGATCTCTGTCTGTCAAATAAATAAATAAAATCTTTAAAAAAAAAAAAAAAAGAACTGCTCGTCCCAGGAAGATGCCGAGTCGGGCTCTGAGCAGCATGGTCGCAGCACCCACGTCCACTGTGCTCACAGACGATGGCCAGGAGCCTTGTCTGTCAGCTCAGGGGCAGCCCCGGAAGCTGGTCACGTCTCCCTTGTAGCAAGGCCACTCACTTGTCACCCGGGGCTTCCCATCCCCAGCCCTCCCCCACCCTCTTCCTAAACCACGTGGGACCAGCTGCACCATGGCCCTCCGAGGTGGCCCCCACTGATGCCCCCAGCTGCTGGGAATCCCAGAGATCGGCCCCACGCCTGGGCTCCAGCACCGTTCCCAGGCCGGATCCTGCCCTTCTGCTCCCAGAGGCCAGAGCTCCCCATCGGACTCAGGCTCCAGCACCTCCCCAGGGCTCTGGGACAGGCTTGCTGTGCTCTTTCGGCCCAGAACTGACTATCTTCCTCACTGCGGATGGACGGCTCAGCTGAATGACATCAGCCTCCTCCACTCAGTGTGCGGGGGCACTGTCCCAAGGTGTCCTGACTCCCAGCCCTGCTGTGCCGTCAGCTGCTCCTGGTTGTCCTGCCAAGTGCCAGTCTAGACATGGCTCCAACAGGTTAGCAGGTGCCCTCGGGGTCCGCAGGGAGCTCACCTTGAAATGGGGAGAGTATCATGGTGGGCCACACCTAAGCACAGAACGCTTTCCCATCTGGAGACCATAGCTAAGAAAGCAATTGATGGACTGAAAGCAGCCTGTGGAAGGGGAGGAAGTATTTGCAAACACAGCCACCTCAGGGTCAAGCCCAAACTCCATCAAGGGTCTTGGAAGTCCCCTCCTGTCTGGCCCCCCACCGACTGTGCCCTCATGGGCCACATTCTCCCTCCCCTCAGCACACTGGGAGGAATTCCACCCTGAGCACAGAGTGCCCTCTCCCCAGTGAGCCTCTCTCCTCAGCTGCCAAGATTCAGCTCACTACTGCCTCCTCCGGGAAGCCTTCCTTGGTTCCCCCAGTCTGGATTTGATGCCACCAGTGCTCTCCTGGCTCCCTGTCATTACCCCCCACGGAAGCCCCCGACTGCACTGCACGTGTGGTCTTTGTGTCTCTGCTTCTGTGTCCATCTGGGCCGGAAGCCCCTGGGGTAGGGAGGCCGTCACCACGGTCACCTCGGCACCCCGCGCCGAGTCTGCCCGCGTCTCTACTCGACCTAAGGCCTCCTCCTTCCGGCTCGCGCGCAGTGCCCCCTGGACGCCGGCGCGGCGGCTCCCCACACAGCTCGGCCCGCCGTGTATTTATTTTCACTCGGCTCCATGCTTACATTTCCTTCAAGACTTCCTCTTTGAGCCTGGATTATCTAGAAGTGTGTTGTTTCATTTCCAAGTGTTTAGAGATTTTCCTCTTGTCTCTCTGTTGTTGATTTTCCAAGCTGTTACGGTCAGAGAACGTGTCCGGCGTGAGCTCAGTGGTAAAAAACGTGTTGAGGTTTATTTGGTGGCTCAGGACCCCTGGGTCTTGGAGAAGGTTCCCTGGGCACTTGATCAAGGTGTGTCTTCTCCTGGGGCACCTGGGGGCTCAGTCGTTCAGCATCTGCCTTCAGCTCAGGTCATGGTCTCGGGGTCCTGGCATCGGGCTCCCTGCTCCACGGGGAACCTGCTTCTCCCTCCCCCTGTCCCTGCTTGTGCACGCTCGCTCTCTCTCCATCTCAAATAAATACATAAAATCTTTTTAAAAAGTTTGTCTTCTCCTGTCGGGTGGAGTCTTCCAGGTCTGTAGGTGGGATCCCAGGACGGATGGGGCCATCAGACCCCCACGGCCCCGCTGACTTTCGGTCAGTCTCTCCATCGGTGGCAGATGGTGGCAGATCGGTGGCAGTTTGGGCCGGGGGCTGACGTCCCCAGATGTGCCCGTGGGCCCGTTTGTCCTTTCAGCCCCGCTCGTCTTGGTCCGCGTGCTGCGAGGCTGCGCTGCTTGGCACACGCACGGGCATCTGAAGGGTGACTGTGGCTCTGTCCACTCATCTTTCTATCGTCATGCGACGTCCCGCTTGGTCTCTGGTAATTTTCTCTGCTCCGAAGCCCACTTTATTTCATGTGAATACAGCCACGTGTGCTTTAAAAAAAAATATATCGTTGGCACAGCGTGTCTTTTTCCCATTCTTACTTCCGGTCGCCAGGCTCACCGGGCTTGAAGAGCAGCTGTGAGCGGCGTCTGGCCGGTCCCGCGTTTTCCCTCTGATCCACGGTCTCTGCCTTTCATGAGTGGTTCGAGACCGCACACCCGTTGAAGGCCGCAGGCCGCCGTTTGAGTGTGTGAGGGTTTTTGTTGTGTTTTCTGGGCATCGGGTTCTCCGTCCTTCTCTTTCCTGGCCCACCCGTGGCAATATTTTAGGACCCCGTGTTGAGGTTTTATGGTGTTTCTGAGGTTTTGTGTGCATTTCCGCACACACGTGGGCATGGTCTGCCACACGGCGAACCGTCCAGGGCCGACACGGGTGCCTTAGCATTTCGGGTGGAAACTTACGCAACTCCGCCCGTGGGGCCCGTTACCCTCCCCTCTTCAGTGTCGGATACGGGGCAGCCCTAACCTCCCACCACATCCGCTTCGGAAGCCTCCCGAGGAGGGACGTCTGTTGTCCCGAAGCGCGTTTCTGCTCTTTCCATCATCCCTGATTCCTTCCTGAGACTCAAGATACCTTCTTTTATTATTTCCTTCCTGTTGGAAGAACTTCCTCTAAGCCATTCTTCCTGGGTATGCCTGCTCGCCAGAATTCCTCTCGTCTCCCCCATCACAGGGTGTCTTTTCCCCCGTCGCTCCTGAAGGGGACTTGGGCCGGACTGAAGGCGGACGGTTCACCGCTGTGGTTCCTGCGGCACCTCAGTGGGCCGCGCTTCCAGCACCGGGGCTGATTCACAGCCAGGGTTGAGCGGGGACACAGGGCCGCCCGCCCGCCCGGTGCCGCTCGGTGGGAGGGGACCTCCGGCTTGCGGGGACTGAGAGCACCCCTGGGCCCGTGCTTCTGGTGGGGGGGGCCTTTCCTGGGCACTGGGTGTCTCTGGGTGAGTAAGGGAAACCCTTGCCTGGCCAAATAAGGTTGGGGGTTCCCAGTCCCTTCCCGGGCTGGTTCTGCCTGGCAGGCCTGCCGTTTTGGGAGCCTCTCCCTGGGCCCAGGACAGAATGAGCCTACTTGGCGGCCTTCTGTTGCTGGGTTGGGGCTTGGGAAGCACGTGTCTGGGTCTGGGGCGCGGTGCAGGCAGGAGGTCCTACGACGCCTGCGGCTAATTGTTCCTGATCGGTCTCGGGGTCCCGGCCACCTTAGCGTCTCCTTCTGCTCTGGTATCTCTGGTTGCCTCTGGTATCACCGCTAGGGCGTGTAGAGTTCTTAGCAGAGAGGGCGGAAAGAGACACATCCACGCTGTCTTTTCTAGACTCGAAGTCCCTCGATATGAAGACTGAGTGACGGAGGGTCTGTTCGAAGGAAGTGGTGACCACAGGCCCCTGTGAACAGCAGGGTGAGTGCGTCACGCCAGTCATGAGGTCCGGGCTGGACGGCAGGTCAGCTCCCGTCACAGCCCCGCAGCCGGGGAGCTCAGGAGCGGCCGTCCCCACGGCATCCAGAGGGACCGCCGCGCGTCTGCTCTCCACTGTTGGCTGGGGACGGACAGACAGCCGACTGCGGCCCAGCTACAGCTGCCAAGAGACGGGGGAGGGGAGAAGGCCCAGCAGAGACACCTGGAAGACACACCCCACCCCCCACAGCCGGTCTCCCCAGCGACTGGAGGGGTTTGTGGGGATGGACGTGCTGGCCTTTCTGAGTGGCCGCCTGAGACAGAAGCTCCTTCCTCTCCCGCCCAGACCGCTGTTCCCTCCGGCCTGGCTGCTGAGCCTCGTTCAGCAGCAAATGGGGTGGGGACAGCACCCCTCCAGGCGCGCTATGGGCATCATAGGTCGCTGTCTTCCCGCCGTAAGCTGGAGGCCTAGGAGATTTGGACGGAGCTCAGTGCACGTCCCAGTTCTGGAGGAACCCATCCGCGCCCTCTACACACCCCTACCCCTGCCTTCTCACCCCTCTGCTGGGGCAGCCCTTGGGGGATGAGGGCAAGAAGAAAGGGTCTAATTCTTTCCCTTCCTATTCCGTTACTTTCCATAGAAATTGCCTTTCTGCGCCCCACCGTGTGCTGCGAGGAAGGGGGGAGTGGGATGCCTGGGTCACACACAGGCGAGTTGGACCGGACGGGCCCTGGGAAGCGCTGGGGGGCCCAGGACGACGTGAGCCCCTTGTCCAGTCCTGCCCCAGCTGCAGCGAGGCAGAGCCCTGGAAGGTTTCCGACACCTGCCTGTTTGCACAGGGCCGGTCCCTCTCAGTCTCTCTCTCTCTCTCAGGCGGCACCTGACCGGGCCAGGAGGGTTGATCCTGCCCCACCGCATCTTTCCTGCTGGGGCCTGTCTGTGGCTCCCCAGGCACAGACCCTGCTCCCACCCCCAGGCCGCCGGCTTTGTTGCTAGCTCGGCCCTGCTCGCCCCCTTCAACACGGGCGGCCTTCCCCGACAGGCACCCACCGTTCCACGGAAGCCTGTAATTTCCGAGGGCTGAGTCACCGCTGGCTGGCTAGACAGTTCAGCGTGCTGCCCGGCCTGGGGCCGTGATGTGAGCTACTGGGGCCTGTGCCCTGAGGTGAGGTGCCCAGGGACCGATTTCCAGGAAGCCTGGCCTGTGAGTAAGTCTTCAAACGCAGAGAGCCAGGCAGAGTAACTGTACCTTCGTTCCCTCCCCCGACCCGAGTCAGGAGCAGCAGGCTCCCTGTGACTGGGTTCCAGCACATCCCGCGGGCTCTCCCTGATGCTCTGGGGTTTGGGAGGAACCCTGCACGTTTCCGGGAGGGTGCTGGACATAGCCATGCAGAACAGTCCAGTAGAGGGCTGCTGGAGAGCCTGGGATGGAGTTGAGGCTCACCCACTGAGCGGCTGTGTGACCTTCCCCAGGTGACTTCACCTCTCTGTGCTTATGTTCCTCACCTGTGGATGGGATTGTGATGAGGCTGCAGTGAATCAGTGCAGAGAGACCACAGGGGCAGGTCATGATCCCAGGGTCCTGGGATCACACGCCTCGTTGGGCTCCCTGCTTCTTGAGGAGCCTGCTTCTCCCTCTCCTTCTGCCTGCCGCTCCCCCTACCCAGAGCCAGAGGAACTCTTCTTGAAAGGCAGGAAAGGATGCCGTCTTCTGTCCACGTCACGCCCTGCCCCAAATCCCTGACGCCTTAGAATCGGGGCCTGGGGAAATACAGGGAGAAGATGTGTGAACTAAGGTCTTGCAAAATCTGCCCCATGCAGGGGCCCTTTGGCAGCCCTGGTGGTCTCTCGGGGCTGTTGGAATGTTCCTCCTTGGGGGATGGTGCGAGGCGATTTAGTCCAGTTACAGGATTGCCTGGGTTGGTCCTTCTGTAGCGACCGGGTTTGTCCGGGGGCTGGAAGGGGCCGCCCGGGGGCGGGGAGGGGAGGCCCAGGGTGATCTCGGGAGTGGGGGGGGACAAGCAGATCTCAGCTCTTTTAACGTTAAATGGGCATTTAGGAAAACGAGCCATCACTGCACACAGCTGCCGCCACCGTCTCTCTCTATCCAGGAGCACCCACCCCCGGGCGCAGGTCCTGACCTGCTGCCGGCGAGTCTGCGGGACGTCCTGGGAGCCCCGGAAGCTGGTGTGGGGGGAGGACGGTGCTGGCCAGCTCCGAGTGCTCCCAGGGCTGGACGGTGAGTCGGGGTCCTTTTATTCTATTGTGGTAAAATACACATAATGTGAAATTTACCACAGTAGCCCCTTCTCGGCATCCTGGCCCGGGGCACTGACCCTGTTGTCTCGCTGTCCCCGCCGTCTGTTTCCAGAGCTCTTCCATCCTGCCGAACTGAAATTCCGTCCCCATGACACATGAACCTCAAGCCCCGGCACCCCGCTGCTGTCTCAAGGAATCTGACTGCTCTAGGGACGTCAGAGTAGGCGAATCCTGCGGGGTCTGTCTTTGTGGTCCTTTTAGACGTGGGCTTCCTGTGTGTGGTTCCCAATTCCGTCTTCCCGACTTTTCACTCACTGGCTGGAAGCCCCTTCCTGAGAGCCGTGACAGGAAGGACACTGGCCCCCTGGGCCCCAGACTGGATGGAGCCTGACAGAGTCGCAGAATCGCGCAGGTAGGACTCAAGGAAGAGGGTATATTTCGGGGCCCCTGAATGTATACCGGAAAGATGAAATCTTCAGGGCACCTGGGCGGCTCAGTTGGTTAAATGTCTGACTCTTGATTTTGGCTTGGGTCATGATCTCGGGGTCGTGGGATCAGGCGCGGCGTGGGGCTCTGCGCTCAGTGGGGAGCCTGCTAGAGGATTTCTCTCCCTCTGCCCCTCCCCCCAACTCTCTCTCTCTCAAATAGAGGAATCTTAAAAAAAAGACGAACTATGTCAAGCATCAGAAAAATGGAGAGCCATGCAGCAGACAGCCTGCGGCACGGCCTAGCACCAGCAGAGGTGAGCATCGGTCACATGGGAGTCACACCCTCCTTCCCTCTCTCCCCGTAAGTGTTAACAACACGATGCTACAACGTGAAATCGAAGGCCCCTCTGTATCCCCTGGGACCCCATTCTTCCTCCTTCCCCAGAGCTAACTCTTGTCCTAACGTCTTCGCATTTATATGTTTGTACTTTTACATGTTGGTAAGCAGCGCCCAGAATCGTGTGTGCTAACCTTCCTGTTCACATCATGCTGCAGGACTGGCTGTTGGGCTTTCCTCGGCCGTTCCATTTCATGGTTTTATTTACCATGTCTGTCTCCTCTTCCTCTCTTCGGTTGGATTGAGAAGGGTTTCCGCATTCTTTCTTTCTCTCTCTTTTTTGAGATTTTTTTTATTTAAAAAAATTTTTTAAAAGATTTTATTCATTTGACAGAGAGAGAGAGAGACCAAGAACACATCCACGAGCAGGGGGAGCGGTGGGCAGAGAGAGAGAGAGAAGCAGGGAGCCAGGAGCCCAACAGGGGGCTCTATCCCAGGACTCTGGGATCACGAACCGGCAGACGCTTCACCCACTGAGCCGCCCCGGCGTCCCTAACTATAAGTTTTTACAGTGAAGTTGAAAGTTGCTCGGTATTTCTCTCCTCCTCTGGGAGCTTGAGCTTGAGCTTCCCACTGAACATAATCCCTCACCACCCGCCCCAGCTTCATTCTTACTTGGAGAATTTCAGTCCCGCTCTTTAACACACTGAATCAGCTACTGGATTTTCATTATCGATCGCAATTAAGTTAACTGACATAGTTTCTGGGTTCACCCTCGTTTCTCGCTGCCTTCTCTTCCCTCCTGGCTTGACTTTCCTTCTTGCCGAAGTTCACCCTTCGGTAAATTTCCAGGGATGGTTTGTGGCTAGGGAACTCTCTCCTTAGAGTCTGCATGTTGAAAATGGGCTTTGTTCTCACCGCTGAGTAAGAGCTTAGTGGGCTCTAGGATTCTGGGATGGGAGCTGGGTTCCTGCAGCCCTTGGATGGATTGCTCCAGACTGCAAGAAACCTGCTGAAGTCCCATTTCTCTGTGGATGATCTTTTTGTCTCTGATAGCATTCCAGACTTTTCTCCGTGTCCTCGGATGGGCTGCAGGTTTGCCAAGGCGTCTCTAATTATGAATGGGTATTTATTTATCTGGTACAGCACGTTTCTTTTTTAGTTTTTAAGAGCTTTCAGCAGTTATGTTTTAGAACATGATTTTTTGTATCCTTCCTTCCATTCTCTTCCTCTGAACCCCTGTGAGATGTATTCTGGAACTTCTGCTCTGTGCTCCTGCATTTCTTGCCTGTAACTTCTTGTTCTTATCTGTTTCATTTGTCTATTTCTGGGTCACGTTCTCCATGATGTCTTCCAACTACCTCATTCCTCAGTGTGTCCAAAACATACGTCCTGTCTGTCGAGCTTTAACTTTCCTACTTCTCATTTCCAGGATGGCCAGTTGATTCTTTATCATGACCGTTTGGTTCTGTTTCATTTAAGCTGGTTTTGCTTTCATAATTTTTTGTCTTCTTTGATGTTTCTTTGATGTTCCTAAACACTTCATTTAAAAATCATTTTCAGAGGCGTCTGGGTGGCTCAGTTGGTTAAGCATCAGACTCGTGATTTCGGCTCAGGTCATTTTCAGATTCCTCTATTATTTCCACTTCACTGGGAGGAATTTTATATCTGCACGGTCGATCTTCTTGATTGTCTTTATCAGCATTAGCTTTGTGCATGTCTTGGGGATCAGATTTGTAGGTTCATCTCGAGCCGATGCTTCTGTCTCTCCAATCTCTTCCCCTCCCCAGCCATCCCCCATTGTTCAGCTGCCTCCACCCCAGTGCAGAACAATGAAGCCATGTGTTGTGCCCATTTCCTGGGGGGATGTTGGGGATCCAGCTGCTGAGTCCGTGGGTGTCATGGCTCAGAAACTATGGTTACTCCTTTCCACTTCTCCAGGCACACAGCTGGGAGCCCTGACCCATCCCCTGCCTCCTTTTCAGTGTCTGTTCCTTGGTGATGGTGATCTTAGGTTTTTCTTCTGGCGATGTCTCTTAAGTTTCTCTTTTTACGTTTATGCCTTCGCTATATGAGATGACTTGGAAAATTGAATTTGAAGTGCCATCTACTTTTTTAAGCTTTAAATATTTCCTTTTACTGTAAATCCATAAAAATAGAAAACCAGTGTAAATTTTCAGTTTCCTGGAATGTAATGGGTTTGGAGGTTCACTTTTAAAAATAAAACCACATCAAGATGACCCAAATGGGAGCTCAGCTGCACATTTTCCCCTTCCATGGGGCGGACCCTGCCAGCTGCGTGCAGGCGACAGATAATAAATTAGTGTTCCCATTTCAAAGTTGGAGGCAATAATATCTCCTTGTAAGATAAATGGGGTAAGCTTCTTTCTGTTGGAAGCCTCTTTGCTAATTGAACTTAACTTTTTCAGAAATTATTTTATTGAATTACAGCATGACACGGCAAAGTGCACGCATCCTACGTGATCACATGATGAGCGTCTGCGCAGGACGTAGCGGGGTGTTCTCCATCCAATCCTGGGCAAGCCTGTGGCCTCGGGAGGGTCACGGTCTCCATTCCGTGGGTAAGGAAATGAAAGAGCAGAGAGGTTAAGTGCTTTTTCCAAGGTTCCCAGCTAGGAAGAGCAGTAACAGGGAGGGCACAGCCAGGCCTCAGGGAATAGATCTGAGAGGTCCGGGCCGCGGCTGGGCAGGGGAGGGGAGCGGAGCATCTACACAGGAAAGGAAAATTTCAGAAGAAATACCAGTCCTTTGAACATCTTAGGCTTTTACAAAAGAAGAAAAAAAAAGCAAACAAAAACAAGAAACCCACATCTCTGCATTGTTCTTATTTGTCTCGTTTTGCTTCCGACGGCCCCAGCCCCCAGCCTGGTGTCTGGGAACCCCCGATTGGGGGATGGTCAAAGCTCCTCTCCAGGACTGCCAGCCTAGGTCCGGGGGCTGAGGCCCGAGTTTCCAGATTTAGCAAGTAGAAGTACAGGATGCCCAGGTACATGCTAATTTCAGATAAACAATAATTTTTTTTTCAAGTATGCCTTCATGTCTTTAAAACTACATGGGATGTAGTCATACTACAGAAATTATTTGGGGCTCACCTGGAGGTTCAAATCTCACGGGGTGTTCTGTGTTCGGCCCTGCAACTTGACCGAGGGACACCCGCAGAGCACAAGGGCTGTGCCCAGAGCGCGCGGGGGGGGGGGGGGGTGCCCGCCCTTCCCTCCCCCATCTCTGCGACCCGCGACACCTGCACCGCAGCCCCTGCCTGGCCCTTTTAATGAGAGCAAATTAAGATTCACTTACTTTGGAGAACTGTGACATGATGGCTCTTGTGAGAAGTGGAGACACCCGGCTTTTCTCTGCCCGGCGTGTCCCGCGTGGGGCTCCGCGGTCCCATGTTTATGGCACCGGAGGAGAGAAGGCTGCTCCTGCCCTCACTCACTCACCATCCACCTGGGGACAGGCCCCACCACAGCCCGGGGCAGGCGTTGTTCTCGCCATGGGATGGGGGAGGAAACGGAAGCACAGACTTCGCTCCTGCAAGGGCCCATCTGGGTGACGTGTGGAGCTCTGGGATGTCCACCCAGGCCCCCGGGTTTCCCTGCAGCAGGCTGGTGGCTTGAGCCCAGGGAGCACTTGGGAAAGCTCCACCGCCAGACCTCCTGGTCGAATGGGCCTGGCCCAGGGCCTGGTGGGGAGCTCCGAAAGCTCACCGGGCGATGCCAGGGGACAGAGATGAATCTGGCGTCTCCCCTCACTTCCTCCCGCCCCGTGAAGAAGGAGGAGGAGGAACTCCGGGGGTGCTGAGGCCCCAGGGCGTGCTGGGGGCACAGGGGGGCGTGAGCAGAGGCACAGAGGTGGGCTGTGCTCCTGGGCCAGTAGAGGGCTGAGCTCTGAAGGCGGGCTTGCCTCCGGCTTTCCTGTCCACCTTGCTGGGGATTCCCGTTACCTCCACCCCCACTCCCAGCCAGAAGCACGGGTGCGGTGCCTGTCTCGCCGCTGGGCCTGGAGGTTTTCCCATCGGAAAGCTCATCCTGGCTCCTCCTCCTGGAGGGCAGTGGCGGGGAGAGGAGGAGCAGGCAAGGCCTGCAGGAAATGACAAGGGCAAAGGAGAGCAGGCCCAGGGTCAACGAGCCTTCAAGTCGGAGTCTGGTGACTCCCCTGGCTGATGGGTGGCCCTCCCATGAGCATCCTTTCCCAGAGCATGTCCCAGGGAACCTGCAAGGCACTCGTAACAAGAGTCCTGGTGTCCTCAGTTTGGGTAACGCTATGTACTGTAACTCTGGTCGGAGCCTCCCAACATCCACGAGCACATTACAGGCTCTGAAAAGTCCTACAGCAAAATGCTGCCCTGTTAGTTTTGTTTGATATAAGTGTGGACGCTTAGTGACCTCAGAGCCCTTCTCCATATAATGAGAAGCCCCAAGAGCATCGTGGAATGTGTCCCGGGGACGGGCAGCGGCTGCTCCCTGGCGCCCCGAGAATGGGTCCCGAGAGAGGGGCAGGAAGTGGAGGCGTCATTTGGGTCCGTGGTGTCAGGTCAGTCTTCCAGAAGGGTCCCCCTTCCTTGGGCTGCCGGTGAGGAGGGAAGCGCCTTCTCTGAGGGATGGCTGGGCCCGGGTCCAGGACGGATCTACCTCGCGGAGCCTCAGTTGCTGTTTGCGGCCCGACCTGGAGGAGTGGCCGATTCGGACTCAGGACCTGCGGGCCCAGCGCTGGCTTCCGCGGCTTCGGGAGGAGCCGTGCTTCGTGGGGAGGGAAATCCCAGCGTGGGGGCCCTGGGTGACCTCGGACTCCGTGTCCCATGTTCTGCAGAATGGGCTCGTGAGAAAACCTCCCTGGAAATGAAGGTTAAAGTCGCTTTGGGAAAGTCGGCCGTCCAGATTGCCTCGAGGTAGAGAAAACCTTGCTTGAGGTCCTGATAATGATGAGTTTGAGTGTAAAAGCTTGGAAAGTCAGGCAAAGCTGGGAAAGTGTACCAACGCCGACCTCAAAGACAGGTGTCTGTGGACACAGCGGAGGATACCCATTGACACGAGCCTGTCCTTATGTGCGCCCACGGCGTGGATGGCTGTTTTCTCAGATGAGGAGAGCAAAGTGCCTTTATCATGGAAAACACAGAAAAATACAAGAAGAAACCAAGTTACCCATAATCCCGCGATGGGTGGGGACTGCTGTTCGCCTCCGGTGCCGCACTTCCTGTGTTTTTTTCCTACTGTGCGCATCACGTTTCTGTTTTCTAGACAAGACCCCTGTGTACCTACGGCCACTGAAGCCTTCTTTTCGTTTTTTAGTAAAGTCTGTGCCCAACTTAGGGCTCGACCTCATGACCCCGAGATCAAGAGTCGCATGCTCCCCTCCAACGACTGAGCCCAGCCCGTGACCATCATTTCTTAAAAATAACGTATTGAGATGAAAATCACATAAAATAGCCACGTAAGGGGAGCAAGTCGATGGCTTTCACGGTGTGCGACCAACACCCCTATCTATAGTGCCAAAACTTTTCTGGAGTCTTACCGAGGCTGTGTGTGCTCCTCCACCAAAGAAGGGGGCTGGGGCTTCTCGAACACTAAAGCTGTTACCGAATACCGGCTTTAACTGCCTGCACTGCCGGCAGCTGCTGAGAAGGTCCAGCGTGCACCTGTTGTCCGTGTGTCTGTCTGTTCCCCTCCCACCATCCAGCGGACTCTGGGAGGGATCGTGACAGCAGGGACCCGCCTCTGAGGCCCAGACACAGACACCGCTGCCCAGCTGACGGCTCCCCTTGGATGCTTGAAAGCCTCCCCAACACAACATGCCTGAAGCCCAGCCTGTCCTCCGTCTCTCTTTTCTCTCTCTCAGCCGTCCTGATGAGCCCATCCCCAGGCCCAGGTGACTTTACATCCGGGGCTCCTTTCTGATACTCTGCAGTTTCTCTCTTTGAGTCTTGCCATCCCCCTCCCCTGCCCCCATCATCGTCCTCGCCTAGGACACTGCCTTAGGCTCCCCTGGACTCTGGCCCCCTCCTGTCACTTGTAGTCCATCCAGAGCTGCTGGTTCAGAGTGCCAGTTTGCTCACGCCAGCCCTGCTCCTCCATTCTTGGAACTGTCCCATGACCTCCCATTCTTGTTTAGGATAAAGGTCCAAGTTGTGAATGTGCCTGTAAGGCCTGCTTCCTCCACCATTTTCCCAGCTTCTCTGGGCTCAAGTCTCCCGCATCCTCCTCCAGTTCCTTGCAAGGACCACATTTCTGCCCACCGCAGGACCTTTGCACAAGCTGTTCTCTGCCTGTCATCTCCTTACCCTCCATTGCTCCTGGTTAATCCTTGCTCATCTTTCTGATCTCAGCCCAGTCTCCCCTCCGACAAGAAGCCCTCCCTGACCCCAGACCACATGTGAAGCTTTCAGTGTCTGCTCTGATTGCATCATCTTCTGTGTTGGTTTGGTTAATGTCTGTTTTCCCGACCCAGCTTGAAGCATTAGAGGGAAGGGGCCATAATGAGTAATCAAGAACTATATGTTGAATCAGCCAACGAAAAAACAACGTAGTTAAGAGGACAAAGCTCCTGACACGCGTTTGCCACAGTGCTTTCCGGACAGGTGCGAGCAGGGGACACTCCCACGTTGCACACGCTAGTGTCAGAATAGCCACGCCTTGACCGTAAATCCTGCCCGTGCGGCAGGGCCTCCGTCATCTGACAAGTTCAAGCTCAGGGATGGCACAAGAGAAGAGTCAGCGGCAGATATGCTGAGCTGAGCTGAAGAAGCAGAGCTAGCCACCCTCCTGGTGTGACCAGGATCCCCTCAGGACAGACGACAAGAGTGATCCCCCTGGATGGCTTATCAGAACCGAGACTGGCTCCTCAGGCCTGGAAACCTGGGTGGGATGTCCAGGGAAAGGACTGGCAAGACGCTGACAGGAGGCAGAGAAGAAAAGGTGAGCAGGGGGGTGGGTTTGGAAGCAGAGGCGGCTAGCATGGGCGGTGGCTGGAGCTGGAGGTCTCAGGCCCGTGGATGACGTGGGAGGTGCTGCGAGGGGGGCACGCAAAGGCTCACCCCGTGGGACCTGAGCTGGGAAGACCCAGAGACCAGGTCTGCCGACCAGATCTCTCCTCGTGGCCTTCTTGGGGCAGGCTGCTTCTGTGATGGTCCCCACGACATCTGTCTCCCTCCCGGTATTCAGGACAGCCACCTCTGTGATCAGAGTACGAGATCACCGTTTCCGTCTTCCCTGCAGACTGTCTTCCGCTGATGGACAAGTTGCTGTGTCGGGGAGTCCCATGTATCAAGGTGGCACCAGCTGGTGCCAAACAGAGACCTTCCAAGAGCCTCCAAGGAGCTCAGTTCTGGCCACCATCCCATGAACTTGGAGAGGGATCCTTTCCTAGCGGAACCTTTAGAGGAGACCCCCCTCCCCCCAGTCAGCCCCTTGACAGCCATCTGTGAGACCCTCCGGAGCCCAGAGCCCAGCCAAGCCACGCACCCAGTCCTGACGCACAGAATCCACGGGATGTTAAACATGTGCCATTTTAAGCCACTAAGTTTGGGACGATGTGTTTGCACGAGCAGTTGACCCGTACTCTCCCATGTGCCTTGGTTTCTGCATCTCACGGAAGTCTGGAGTGGCTCAAGTTCAAGGGTTATGATGCAACAACAAGCCCTCCCACGTTCAGACGGTAAGGGACTCAGGGAGGAACGCAAGGTCACAGTGTGCAACGGGGACGGAGATAGTACTGTGGCCGGTTTGGGGGAAGTACTCTCGGACACAGCCCGACCTTGGGCCACAGCAGCTCGTGTGCTCCCACATGCCAAGTACGCTTGCCCACCCCCAAGATGTCTCCCGGACGTCTGCTCCACGTGCTGTGGGCCAGACTCCAGGTGCAGGATTCAGTCCAGTCACTCAGGCCACCTGGTGGGATGGGACTGGGGGGGGGCTCCTCCAGGGCTCCCCTACCTGAGGCTGTTCTCTGAGTCACGCTTCCTCCTTCCTCAGAAAGCAGAGTTTGCAACTGAATAGCTTCCCGCACCTTCTTCCTCTAAAAGGCTGAGAATCCGAAGGCCTCTTTTCATTTTGCCCGGTCTTTATCCCCGTCTAGTCCAAGCCTAATTCCTTTAAAAGCTTGGGGGCTGTCTGTATGTTCATTTAAAATTGGCTCCTTGCATTAAACACCCCAGCCACAAAACTTAAAAAAAAAAATGAACAGACTTTGTGTGTAAAGAGTTGTTTTAGGTTCGAGAAAAGGGGAGCAGAAGGCACAGAGCGTTCCCATGGCCCCGCCCTGCCCCCACCGCGCCCCCAGCATCCCCTCATCACCTGTGTTACAACTGTTGAGCCAACACGGTTAGCACCCAAAGGCCGCAGTTCCCATTAGGCCTCCTTGTTACGCTCTGCGTGGGTTTGGACAAGCGCAGGATGACGAGGACAGCCCACGGCAGCATCGCACGCACTAGTCTCACGGCCCTAAAAATCCCCTGTGGTCCACCTGCATCCCCATCCCCTCCCGCCTACCCCGTGGCTGCCCCTGATTACCGTCTCTATCGTTCTGTCTCTTCCAGAATGTCCTAGAGTGGAGTCAGACTCATGGAGACTTTTCAGAGTGCCATGGAGACGGCTGCCTTCCCTTAGTGCCGCTTAGATACGCCTGTCCCTGTCCTCCTGTGGGGATGCGGTGGGAGAAAGCCCGCGGAAGACCATCTCTTTAAGAGAGGGTCTGCCAAGGCGAGAACCTCCGAGTGCCTCTGTAGCGGGAAGCGGTTAGGAAGCACCTTTACATTTTTCCCGAGGCCTTCCCTGAGGATCTGACCTTCCCGTCTGGACTGGTTTGTTCTGAGGCCCTTTCCTACTCTGCAGACCTTTCATTGGCTGCAGACACGGTTCTGGCTTTTCCCATTCCCTCCCAGTTCCACTGGAAACAAATCGTTTGCTCTTAGTTCGTCCTTCTCCTTTTTCATTTTATTATAGGCCGAGACTTCTGCCTGCACCCGGAAAGCCCCTTAGCTAGATCGTCAAGTTCACGAGCACACTTGCGTCTGTTTTCTCCACCACTGCAGGCACCGGCTTCGCTCCGCTTTCTGCCACCACTTGGTGAAGACTTCCTGTCCCCCAGGGGGCAATAGCACTCCTTTTTTCTGTAAAGATTTTATTTATTGAGAGAGAGAGCATGTATGAGTGGGAGGGGGAGAGGCGGGGTTGGGGGGAAGCAGATTCCCAACTGAGCAGGGAGCCCAATGCAGGACTCGATCCCAGGACCTTGTGATCATGACCTGAGCTAAAAACAGACCAACTGAGCCACCCAGGCGCCCCCAGTAGCACTTTCTTTACTCCCCCAGGGTCTCTCCAACCTCCTGCAAGGCTCTCAGGCTTCTGCCCACTGCCCACTCCCAGCCAGTGCCGCACATTTGAGGTTTAGTGACAGTAGCAAGTGAGGCACTTTATATAAATAAGATATTCTTTTATTTTTTTATGTGGGAGGGGCAGAGGGAAAGGGAGACTCTTTTTTTTTTCCCAAAATTTTTATTTATTTGACAGAGGGAGATCACAAGTAGGCAGAGAGGCAGGCAGAGAGAGAGGAAGAAGCAGGTTCCCTGCTGAGCAAAGACCCTGATGCGGGGCGTGATCCCAGGACCCTGGGATCATGACCTGAGCTGAAGGCAGAGGCTTTAACCCACTGAGCCATACAGGCGCCCCGAAAGGGAGACTCTTAAGTGGGCTCCCAGCCCAGCGTGGAGCCCGACACAGGGCTCAATCTCAGGCCACTGAGATCATGATCTAAGCTGAAATCAAGAGTCGGCCTCTTAATCCACTTAGCCCCCAGGGCACCCCTTTACGTTGCTTTTCTAATCAATCCATCTGCTTCGCAAGCTACATAAGATACTGTCATTACATTTATAGGGGGAGAAACTGGGACTCAGAGTCCTGTGGCTTGTCACAAGCCACACCCTGCGAGACATAGGAGCCAAGTGTTGAGAAAGAATTTCTAGAGGGCGGCAGGCACCGTGGTCTGGGGACGTTTCTCGAAGAAGCCGCATAGCCGTATATGAGTTAGTAACTGTTAAAGGTGTCATTTAAGATGGTCTTGAGCCACGAGGAAGTTCGGTATACTCTAGTAAGGCAGGTGATTTTGTTATACGTTTTATCAGAGAGCTGTACATCAAAAGAATGAAAAGAAAATTGCTGTGCTTGAACAATTAACCTTCATGCACCTCGAACATCATGCCTGTGTCGAGAACACCTCACTGCTCCTCCCTCCCCCTCATCCTAACTTCGGAGTCTGGGGACTGTTAGATGTCCAGTAGCTCTACAACGCAGGTGTTCCTGGTTCCTGGGTGCCCAGGTCCATGTGAATGATGACCCGCAGGCAGGAAGGTGAGTGTCGAGAGAGGGGCCGGCGCGACAGACTCTCGAAGGTCCTGCCTGACTCCAGGATCCATCTGTCCCGAGGATGGAGGCGCGTCCGGGCATCGCTAAGTAAAATGAACCAAGCCAACAATTCGACAGACCCCTGAGAGGTCCTTGGGCTCTGGGAACCAGAGGCGTCAGTGTCGGGGTCGTATCGTGCATAGGGGCTGAATCCGAATGAAGCTGGACCAGAGTGGAATTTGCACACGTGGTAACGAGGGGTGTTGTGCTGGCGCAAGCGACGATCGGGGGGCGGCGTGTGCGGTGTGCGACAGCTGCTGCTCATCCCTCCATACGCCCCGGCCTGGGGCTGCTCCCCTCCCTCACACCCCAGCCCTGCCTCAGCCTCCCATCCCTAGATAAGGAGTGGGAGCTTGGCGGGGGCAAGAGTCCGGGGTCCACTCTCTCCAGTCGGCTCTAATGAGGGCTTGGGGAGGGTCGCCTGGCTGGACAGATTTCTTAAGGAGGGGAGCAGCTGGGAAGGACTCACCCACCCAGACCCGAGTTCTCACACGAGCTTCCCACCGTCTGGCAGGAAATAGAAATGCTTCTTGGACCCCCATGGAACGTAAAGGAGAGGGGAAGAGAGCGTTGGTGACGCTAAGCATACTTTCTCCTGTGGGCTGTTTGGGAAGGCGGCCAGGAGCCGGCAGCGTTGAGACCTTACGGAGAGTTTGCGTGCATCTCCTCCCCCGCTCCGGTCTTCACCTTGGGGCCCGGGCTGGCAAACCTGGAAGGGTGGGCCCGGCGCGCCTGGGTGAGTTTGTGATCCAGGCGCCTCCGGCTCCGCCGCGCCCTTCCCTCTGCCTGGAACAGCGCGCCTCCCCGACCTTGGCTCCCTGGCAGATTCCTACTCATTCTTTAAAACCTTGCTTTGGCATCACCCTCTAGACAAAGTGCAACACTTTCCCCTACGTACGTTAAAAAAAAAAAAAAAAAAGAAAGTTTTATTACGAAAGTCCCGCAAGGATACAAAAGCAGAGAGAATTCTTCTGTCCAACTTTTGCAGGGAACGCGCGGTCCTCGCGGCCTGTCCTGCACGGGCTGGAGCGCTGCGTGTCCCGGCGTCTGCTCTTCAGACCGGATAAAGGCTTCTCAGACGCGACAGACGTGCGCGGACACACGCGCCCATTTTACAGACGCAGAAACCGAGGCCGCGTTCCTCGGAGGAGTCGAGGCTGTCTGTTCCTTTGACTACTAGATAGACGGGTACCCGGCCCACTCTGCCCTGCCCCGGGCAACGAAGCGGGAGGCCGGCTGTGCCCCCCGCGCTGGCCCGCCGGGCACCGCCTCGCCCCCGCGGCCACCTGGGCCCCCGGCGCGGGGACTCGGGGCAGGGCCGGAGCTGCGACGGCCCCGACCGGCCCTTCGCACTGGGGGTGGGGGCGGGCGGCGCGGGCCGAGGGTGCCTCCACCCGCCGACGGGCTGCCGGGACCGCGTGCAGGGCGGGGGCCGCGGGGCCGCGCCAGGTGCAGCGCGGGGCGGGGCCGGGCGCGCACCTCCACGGGCGGGGGCGGGGCCGGGGCGGGGCCTCCCCTCCTCCCGCCCCACCCCGCGCTCTCCCGGCCCGGGATTAGCGACCCGGGAGCCCGCGCCCCGCGGCCTCGCCGCCACACTTTCCTGGGAGCGGCGGCACCATGAAGAAGTCGTACTCAGGTGGGCGCCGCGGCCGGTGCGCGGGGGCGTCGGTGTCCCGGGACGAGCCCTCCCGACCCGAGCCGAGGGGGCGGCGGGTGGGGACGCCGCGGGCCGCCGCGCTCCCGCTCAGGCTTCCGCGCGGGGGGCGTTCGCGCCGGGCCGGTGTGCGCAGCCGCCACCCGGGACCCGATCCAGGGACCTCCGCGCGCTGAGCCCCTCGGCGGACTCGGCGCTGCCCCTTGCTCCGAGGCCGCGGGGCCCGCGCGTCCGTCCGGGACCACCCGTGCGGGGGCCGGGGGGGGGGCAGTCCCGGGTCTCGAGGCCTCTGACCCCGCACGCTGGCCCCGCTCCCGGCCTGGCCCGGGGTCCCTCGCCGCCGTCAGCCGCTGCTCGCTCAGGTGTCTGGAGGGGCCGCCTGGGGGCCGCTGCCCCAGGCCGGCCGGACTTCCTGCTCGCCCTCCTGGCCCTTGGCTCTCGGTCTCTCCAGGCGCCGCCACTCCCGGTGTGCGCTGTGCCGATGCGTGTGTTTGCAGGGGTGGTGGCGTGGAGGATTTCCTGGGGCTGAGCCTCCAGGGCTGGTGGTGCTCCAGGCCTCAGCATCCTTTCTTCAGGTGAACTGTTTGTTACCCCTCTACCCGCGGGAGTACAGGATGTTCGCCAAAGGGGACCGTCCAGCAAGGCTCGGGCTTAGTACCCCGGGTTCATCCAGTGGGTCTGGGGGCCCTCCCCCAACAGGTGCTGGTACCCTAACTCCACCGGCCTGTGTGCCCTCGCACAGATCAGGCTGAAGTTCCATTTCACAGATGGGCAAACTGAGGCCACAAGCATGGGAGGGCAGACAAGGGTAACCCAGATCTCTTGTCCTTTTTTTTCCCCTTTGTGGTCTCCCCTCCGCCCCCCACCAAGGGATCCTGGCAGGATCCGTGTCCTCAGTTCTCAGATAATGAGTGGAATCTTCTCTTTTGCTCACCTTGCAAACTGTGTCCCTCCCCGTAATCTATTTGGACATGAAGTTTTCTGCCAAGGACTCAGGAACTGATTTTTCTTGATAAGAGGACAGCATCATGGGACTTAGTTGGCACTGAGGAGGCCATTCGGGCCACCCCCCTGCCTTTGGGCCATTTCTCAGTTGCCTGCTTTCCACATTCAGGAACTGAAATGAGTAATAAAGAATAACTTGTCTCAAAGAGGGTTACTCAGAACTTCCCTGAAAATACCCTTCTGGGTCAGTGGCTTAGAATTTCAACTTTTACCCCACAGCCGCAAACAGCACGGCCCTGCAGACACCCGCAGCGCAGCTCTATCGAGGTGCGCGGGCGCATTGATGTAATGGGGGCTTCCAGGTGGCATATGCTGGGGTTTGGCACTTGGCCTCCCTGCCTCCCTAGCATGCTCCAAATACTTGAGATGCTTGTGGGCATTGCTGCTGTGTGCGGCCCTCTCCCTGGGATCGCTGGCCCAGGGCAGCCCAGGGACCTCTGTTGGCTCTCGCCCTGGGCTCCTTGCGCTTGACCTCGTGCTGGTGGGTCTGGACGGTGGGGGCCATGTGGATCCTGCCAGGTCTTAGGTCCTTGGCCTCTTCCTGGAGAGACTTTGAGACCATCCTCCGTGGATGCTGGGGGGGGGGGGGGGCCTAAAGCAGGCTCGGGCTCCTCTCCTTCAAGCCTTCCCCCCTCCCCCCAGGTAAATTAAAAAAAGAAAGATGAAGTAGGGCTTATGGGGTGAGTAGGAACCAGCTCTTGTAAAGGCAGCCTGCGTGGCTCCTGTGTTTACCTAACGGGGCGGGACCCTGGAGGATGGGAGCAGGGAGGGCTTGGACCCCTTCCAGTTTGTTTCCCTGCTGGCAGTAGTCCAAGGCGGGCTGGGTCCCTCTGTTGCACTTGTGTGCGATGGGACTGGAGGGGCCTGGCCCGGGGCGGGCTGGCCTCTTGGCCTCATTTTGAGCTTGCCCCCGTTCCCTTGGTGCGCCCTGTGCCGGAGGGGCGCTCTGCAGAAGTCAGACTGACCCCTACGTAGCATCCAAGCTCTGAAATTAAGGAGAGCCCAGATGGTGTTAAAAATCCTCCCCAGGGTTGAAAATCCAAGGACAGCCAAGAAGGCTTTCCTTTTCTGCCTGGACTGAATGGGATTATTGCTTCTGGACCTGTTTATGGGCTCGGAAAGAAATTGAATGATTGTAAGGGGGTCCTTTGTGGAGCTGGTTTGAGCACTCATGAGCTCTGAAACGGGGAAAATTTTTAAGCTATGCTTTGGGGTGGATCCCAAGTGTCTTGGGTCTGGACGCGTTCACTGAACACATGCCATGCGTTGGGCACGTACTGCGAGGGTACAAAGATCCTGAAAAGACCGGGGTCCTTACTGTCTGCTCACAGGGGAGACAAGAAGCAGGCGAGACGCCAGCGGGATGACACCCCCCACCCCACCCCGATCTGAGCCACAGGCTCCAGATGCTACCGAATGCCCTGGAAGGAGGGACCATGGGCGTGTCAGGAGGTTTGAGTGGGAGGCAAGATTGAGAACTGGGCCTTGAGAAGTGAGAGGTGGAGAGTAGGGAGAGAATAACAAAGGGCTTTCCAGGTCGGGGGCTGCAGGCTTTTCCTGGACCCACTTCACTTGCTGTTCTGCTGGGGGCAGGGCGGGTGTCGGGTGCAGGCAGTGTGGCCTGGGACCGACTGTGGGGTCCTTGGAAGCCAGGATGCACCTCCCTGCCGTGGGGCGGGCGCTTGATGTCGCTCGTCCTTCAAACAGGGCTGATGCTGACTTGTGACGATTGCATGAGCGCCTGCGCGTGATAGGCCTAGAAACATCTGCCGGGTACCTCGGTGGCTGTGACTGTCTTCATCATTCGTCCCCGCTCCAGGAAGGCCGAGAAGGCCATCTGAAGCCCGGGAGCTCCCCATCTTCCCTGCATCCTGTGCGGTTTCAGAGACCCAGGCCCCGGGCTTCTCCCTCAGCCCCTCGGCGTCAGAGCCGGCCGCGGGCCGACCCCCTCTGCTTTCTGGTGTTCTGAGCCTGGGACTTCTCCCTGCACGCCGCGTCACGAGGCCTTGGCCTTTCAGTGTCCCTGGCTCCCCCGGGAGTTCTCATGGGCACAGGCGCTTCCCTGAGGCCCTCGAACCACAGAAATGCGGAGCAGGGCGTGGGGGTTGGTCTGTGGGTGCACTTGGGAATTAGTCTGAGGTTCAGCTTTCGGGATATTCCCAGAGGGGTGCCTGGCCGACCAGAGGTTCCAAAGACCTGGGTAGCTCCAGAGGCCTGGGGAGGAGGCTGGACCCCAGGGGAAGGGCCTGACAGAGACCGTGTCTGCGCCTGCCCCTGGAAAAGTGTGGCCTTGCTTACACCCAGTGCCCTAGGAGCTGACTTACAGGAAGGGAGAGGAACCTCCGAGAACACTTCCCCAGTGAGCTAACCCCGGGTTGCCGGGTGGGCGTGGGCAGGGGGCCGAGGCAGGTTCTTCCTCTTCTCTGGCCCGGCCCCGCCCCCTGCGCTGTCCTCGCTGCCCCTTGTCTCTTGTTCATTCGGGGACCCGGGCAGAGAGAAAGAGCTGTCTCGTGCAGCAGTTGGTCCGTGGCGCTGTCGGCTTGTGCCCAGGACCGTGGGACTCGGGGACCCCGGGAGCCCCCCCCAGTCGTGAGCAAGCCGGCCGAGCCTGAGACCCGGGGCCATCGCTCTTGCTGGCCTGGTACCGAGGCAGGGAGGCACGCTCAGGCGCCGGGGGTCCGCCTGCCCGCCCCTGTGGCTCACCCCGGCTCGCAGTCACCTGCCCCGCAGCATCGCCCCCGCCAGCCCAGAGGGTTCCGAGAGTCCAGGGGCATGCGCCTGAGTTTGGGGCCACCCCCCTGCTTCCTGGAGATCCACCCCCTTCCAAGTAGCCGATTGGAGCCAGGACAGGTGCAGAGGGGACAGGAGATTGCCCCTCGGGAGCAGAGGCCTAGAGCCCGCCAACCAGGTGCACATGCTCAGACCTCCCAGGAGGGCATCTCACCCGAGGACCCAGCGACCCCGCTAGCGGGAGGAAGTCTGTCCCCACCCCCCACCCAACCCCCGGGGTAGCCCTCGGACACAGGCCCCTGGTGGTTGGGACCTGGGGGTGGGACCTTGTTTCCGCCCTGCTGTTTGTCCATGCGCAGTGTTGCCTGGGCTGTGCTGTTTGTCTAAGATGTGCTCGATAAGGAAGCCTCGGCGCCCAGCGAGGGCCCAGCCTGGGGCGAGGAGCGCCAGTTCCTGGGCGGACTGGCCACTGGCCTTGGGGGAGGGAGGGCTGGAGAGAGAGGCCCCAGGCCTCCGGGGTGGGAGCCTCCGTGTGTGGGGGGAGGTGATTGCTGGGTTCCTGGCCCTCTCTGTTGGAGCTATTATCGTGGAATGCCCAGCTCGAGGTGCGGTCTGGGGGGATCCGTGGGCGTGAGGGGTGGTACCGCCCCCCTGGCGACCAGCGCAGAGCACACGAGGGACCCAGCCTCCCGGAGGGACCGGGGGCTGAGCTGTGAGGTGCCTGTCTCCCCAAGCTTCCGGGCCTGTTTCGACTCTCCCTGTGGGTTCAGTCACTCATTCCCAGAGCGCCGCTGAGTGCCAGGCTCTGAGCGTCCTTCCGGCCCTCTGGTGGCTCTCACTGCCGCTCTGGAGGGGTGGCCTGGCCTTGGGTCTCTAGGGTTGAGTGTGGCCCTCTGCTTCCAGCCCGGTTTCTCTCCCCCTTATCTCCCTGTCCCCGCCCGGGCCCAGGTCCATTGCAGTTTGCGTGAAGGGGGACATTGAGCTGCTGGCCGCGGAGGGGGAGGTGGCCCCCGGGTGTCTTGCTGTCAGTGGCCTTTTGGAAGCTCCGCAACAACTGAGCTTTGTTCCCGGCCTGATCTGACCTGGTTCTCTGAAGCGTGACTGCCGGCCGCCCGCAGGCCCCCTGGGACAGGAAGACGAGCAGCAGCAGGGAGAGGAAGACGATGTGGGTCCCAGGGTGGCCCTCGAGCCCAGGCTCCCTGCCTTCTCTGGCAGGAACGCACGTCACCGGTCGTCCTCCAAGGATTGCTGGCTCCAGGCCCCACGTAGCGGGTGTGGAGCCCACAAAGTGCTGGGTGGGGAGAGGAGGGCTGGGGAGCCCTCTGTCCTGCTGGCTGATGCCCCTTGGAGAGTCGGTCTTCTGCTGGCCTGGGGTTTCACAGTGGGGCCGAGACAGGATGACGGGGCAGGGGCTTGTCCACGGTCCTCTTTCTGCCTCCCGGAGAGGCCTTGCTCATGAGGGGCGTGCAGTGACACCTGGGTGTGCCCAGGCCTTCGTGGGCCCTCCGGGCTGCACCTGGGAACCAGGGGATGGTCACGCAGCCGTGCGAGTCCCTGAGAGCTGCGCTAGGGCCCCTCGTCCCAGCCCGGCCAGGCATGTTGGGGCAGCGGCTGAAAGGCAGGCGGCAGCGACTGTCTGCCCGGGCTGGAGCTCGCTCCTGGGGAGTGTGGTTACCAGGAGGGGCCGGGCAGAGGCAGGCTGGCAGGCCGCCTCTGGCTGGGCGCGCACCTCCATCTGACCCGCGTCCTGGGGCTTTCACAGACTTCCCAGGGACCGCACTCCTGTTTCCCCCCTAGGACCCGAGCCCAGTGGGAGAAGAATGCTCCTGTAACCCAAGCCACTTGGAAGTGGGTTAACTCCAACCCCTGTTGTCTTCCAGCCTGTCAAGGACTGGGCTAATCCATTGGGGAGGGTGGGATTTGGGGTTCACAAAACGTGCTAAGAAAACCGTGACTTTGGCTCTGGAGCCGCAGGTTCAAACGGGTGGGTGTCGGGGGGCCGGGGTCAGATGGCTGCCTACAGGGGAGCCAGTGTAGACGCCGCGGGGGACACAGGTGAAGGCGTCACCCCCCGGGGCACACGGCAGTGGCAATGTGGGGCTGGGGAGGGGGCGGTGGTGGACTGCTGGCCGCTGCCGTGTGTCCCGGCCGGCGCCTCCGGCACGAGGGGCCGAGGTGGGGCAGCCCCTCGGCGGGGTGAGCCCGTCATTCTGGACGGCAGCGCCTTCCCGCCCTCGCGGGTGCTGCTCCAGCTGCCAGACCTTTGCATCCGTTTGGGGGGGTTTGCTTTCTTAAAGAAGAGCTTTTTCCATACCGTGCCTCTCTTTTTTCTCTTTTGTCCTCCCCCTGCCCCGTGGGTCGTTTTGTTCATTGCTTGCTGCCCAGGTGAACAGGAAAGTGAGTTCTTCAGTCCCATCAGTCGTGACCTTGCTTGCTGTGGGGCCCCGGCCGCGGCACAGCGTCTGATCATCAGAGGGGTGGCACGGATTTTCCCAGGGGTACGCGCTCTCCCCCGTTCTGATTGTGCTCTTTCCACCTGGAATCAGATCTCATGCGTGGGACGGCTCCGTTCTTGGCTCTCCGGAGTCCCGTAACGGACTTAACCGCCTTCTTACCACTCGGACCCTCTGTTGCCAGCTGGGATGGGGGGGAGGGGCACTGTCCCTGGAACCGAGGGTTCTGTGCTGAGCTGCAGGTGTGACAGCCTCTGGGCTCCCGGCTGGGGGACGCGGGCTGCTGGGAGACCAAGACTTCTCCAGGTAATTAGCTTAATAAAACATTGCGCACCATGACTCCTTTTTTCCGTCATTCCTGGGATTGCCTCCAAACCCAGACAAGTGTTCTTCCCGCAGCGTTCTGTAAGGAGGCTTGATGAACAGAAAACGCCATTTACTCTGCGTATCAATCTGCTTTGAGCACTGACTCGTTCCGAAGATCGAAGATGGGCCCCAGATCCGTACGGTGGAGCCAGCCCCCCACCAAGGGGGATGGGATGTGGAAGTGGGGCCTTTGGGGAGTGATTCTGTTTAGACAGTCTTGAGGGTGGGGGCCCCCATGGTGGGATCGGATCGGTGTCCCAGTAAGGGGAGGAGGAGACTCTGGGGCTCCCCCTACCTGCTCTGTGAGGATAAACAATTTTTTTTTTTTTTTTTTTAAATTAAAAATCAATGAAAGATCCACCCTCTTGCCTACAGGGCTGGGTTCCTGTCTCGGGCTGGTGTGCGATGTCGGGCTGCTACCCTTGGGCCCTCCTTCCCTTCGTCCCTTCTTTGGCCCCTACAGATGGACGCATCTGTACCCTAGGAGGTGTCCCCTGGCTTCCTTGGGCCAACCTGAATGCCCTAATCTCGGGGCCGGTCGCCCCAGGTGACTGACCGCCTCTCCTGGCGACCTTTCCCTCTGCTACCTGGTGACTGCGGCGACTCCTTCTGGAACTCCGGGCTCCAGGGGTGGGTCAACAGCGCTGCCTGCACAGTCGGTAGGTACTGCCAGGGCCTCTGACCCCAGCCCCACCTCTCCCCAAGGCGTGTCCTCCTGTTACACTCCCGCCACCCTCCCAAGCCGGAATGAAGCGGGTCTGGCTCTTCGGTGACTCGGGGCACGGTCAGCAATGGGGCCCAGAGCCCGGCAAAGCCTTCCGCGCGTTCTGGGGGCCCTTCCTCCTGCTCCTTCCTGCTGCGGTCAGCAGTTTCTGATGGCTTCTCCTCGGTTCTCGAGACCTCGGGTCCCCCGGCCTGGGGTTAATCTCGTCTTTATCATGGGCACGGCTCGTTCCCGGCGTGTGTTTCGGGGTCTGACCGGGACTCAGAAGCCGCTCGGGGACTTGGAACGGGTCTTTGCTAACACGGAGGATGGAGGGCAGCAGCCGGGGGCAGATCCGGCTTGCGTGGGGTCTCTACAGCGTGCACGTGATTCCTCGTTTAGCTTGAGGAAAGGAAGAACACCCGATTAGATTTTGTTTTATTTTTTTAAGGATTCTCTTTTTAAAGTCAACTCTACCCCCACTGTGGTGCGGAACTCACAACCTCGAGGTCAAGAGCCACACACGCTCCCCCGACTGGGCCGGCCGGGTGCCCCCGAATGGTCAATTTTAAACAGTTGGCAAATACCATAAGTACCAGAAAATCTTGAAAAATGGGAATGCTTTTACCCATCACCTACCTGTGCTCTCCCCAAAGCCCTGGTTTTTTTCCTACGGTAGTTTTGGCTACGAACTCTGATCGCTTCTTTACACGATGACTGGGTAACATCACTTTCTCATGGGGGAATGGAAAGGTCATTCATTTTCTGGTTAATCAAAGTTTGTTCTTTCACTTTTGGTAGTTGGGATGCATTACAAAGTGGGACTTCAGGGGCGCCTGGGTGGCTCAGTCGGTTGAGCATCTGACTCTTGGTTTCGGCTCGGGTTGTGATCTCAGGGTCCGGGGATGGAGCCAGAGTGGGGCTCCCTGCTCAGATCAGAGTCTGCTTATCCCTCTCCCTCTGTGCCCCGCCCTCCCGACCTGACTCAAGCGCACACACTCTAAGATTAAAAAAAAAAAAAGTCTTTAAAAGAATAGTTGTGGGGTGGCTGGGTGGCTCAGTGGGTTAAGCCACTGCCTTCGGCTCAGGTCATGATCCCGGGGTCCTGGGATCGAGTCCCATATCAGGCTCTCTGCTTGGCGGAGAGCCTGCTTCTCCCTCTCCTTCTGCCCCTTTTTTCCTGCTGTGCTCTCTCTCTCTCTCCCTGGCAAATAAATAAATACGATCCTAAAAAGAAAGAAAGAAAGAATATTGTTACCCTTTAAAAAAAAGTGTGACTTCACACAGAGTTTGTGGTCCCGCCACAGTTCTTGCCCTACAAACACAAGGATTCTGATAAAGTCTGTCTTGAAGATTATGTCTCCTTTTAAGAATGAAATAGGAAAGTGTGGGGCGTTTGTAACTGTATGTTTATTTCTGAGCTGAGATGCTTTTCGTTTTGACTCACCGTGGAAGAGAATCGAATTCTCTGCTTATAACAGTGATTTTCTGTGGACTTTTCCGTGGCCTAGCTTCTGGCTTCAGACATGCCACATCTCGCTCCCCCCCCCCCCCACTGCCCACATTTTTCCACCAGGCGCTCAGGCCCTGCTCACGTCTTACCCCTTCTGATTCCGCACAGCACACACAGATCGGAGGGAGTGTAGCTGGACGGCCACCTTGGGGTGGTCAGCAGTCCCCTGAGCAAACACAGACACGACGGTGAGCCACGTCAGTATAACCCAGCCGGGTCCAAACTCTACATATTTCTCCCTCCAACCTGTCCTGGGTGGGAGCCCCACCCTCTACTGGTACTTAGGCAGGAGAAGTGTGATGGGCAGGAACGCAGAGTGGACGCAGACAGTGATTTTGCCAGATCGGATTTAAGATATTTTCTATTTTGCAAATTTTACAAAAGTGTTTGACCCCATGGCTGTGTTGTTAGGGCCCTTCTCCTGTCAGCCAAGGCCCTGGAGCTTAAGGTTCCTTGGCTTCCTGGAGACAATCTACGGATTAGCCGCAGGAAGCCACCACCCCCCTCCCAGGTCAGAGGGTCAGAGGGTCAGAGGGAGGAGGTCGCGTCCCCAGTCCTCCCTCACCTGATGGTAGTGGGGCAAAGGTGGGCCTGCCCGGCCCCAGCTGCCGCTTTCAGCAGAGACAAGAGCCGGGGCCAGAGAAACCTTCCGAGGCAGAGAGGCGGGAAGGACCTACCCCATTTCTCCCTTGTCTCCTTCCAAGCCCGGTGCTGGGTGGCAGACCTGGGGACCCGGTGTCCTGTGGACCCCAGCCAAGGAGAGCCTCGGAGGGGCGAGGAATGGAGGGATATCCTCCTGCTTAAAGATGAGCTGTTGTTTACCTGAAATTCAGGTTTAGCCGAGTGTATTTTCTTTTCTTTTTCTTTAGCCGAGTGTATTTTATATGGCAACGTAGCTTGTAGGGGTGGGGCCCAGAGTCGGGACGCCCAGCTGGTGAAGCTCTGAGGGAAGGGCTCTGGGGGACCTTGGTCAGCACCATGTCGCGGGGGATGTCGCTGGCTGCTGTCTGGAAAGGGCAGAGCAGAGCGCCCCCCCCCCCCCGCCCCCCGCCACGTGCCTAAGCCGCCGGCACCTTCCCGACTCGGGAGCTGGACACCTGTGTTGGCTCCCCACGAGGCCATGAACACCGCGGGAGATCCCAGGTCCCCTCGGGTCACTGCTGTATTCCGTAGTCCTTGAGCAGTGCCGGGGCAGATCGGAAGCTCGGTGACACACACTCAGTCCGCTCCGTGTAGACGCGGACACCCAGGCTCAGAGAGACAGCACTTGCCCAGAGACGCGGTCAGCGCTTGGGACGTGCCCAGGAGAGCGTCCCCACCTCCCCAGCGCGTGCGTCCGGCGCTCGCCTCTGTGGGCAGCAAAGGCGGAGGGCGGAGGCCGGGGGGAAGACGGAGGAGCTTATCGCCTCATCTCAGGCTCTTTGCTCAGTAAGCCCAGAGTTTGACTCTGCGCTCCCACTGCAACCCTTGACTTGCGGGAGCCCGTCCCGGCTCCTGCGGGCATGTGAGCCGTGGAGAAAGGGGGGTGAAGACTGTGTGTTCCGGGGGCCCCCATCCTGGGCTCAGAGCTGGAGGGACGCGCGGCTCCGGGCCGAGGTCGCTGGGACCTCCCTGTCCTTTGCTGAGAAACTCGAACTCAGAGGTTTGAAGACAAAAGTTGAAAATGGATTCTTCTGTTCTTTACTGAAAATGGACGTTTGTGTGAGCTTTCAAAGCGGCCTCTTCCTGCAACACGGTGTCTTCTTGACTGGAGGAAGGTACTGGCCAGACTTTATTTGTTGTTGGCACAGAGCAGAATGGGGTGCGCACGCGCGCGGGGTTGCGGGGGGCGTCATCGTCCACCTGGGTCAGGATGTCCCGGCTGTGCATGACCCCGGAGGGGCTGGGGACAGCCCCCAGATCTTGGGCGGAGACACTGTGGCCCTGAGGCCGTGTGTGGTCATTAAACTCACAGCTAATAATGACCCATGACCTCGGGAGTCTACTTAGATGTCTCAGGGCCTGTTTAAGCATCTCGCATTTAGAATTTACTGGGTCCCACCCACCATAAAAACTTGGCTGGAAGGAGGACATCCGGGGCCTTCATGCCCACTGCACCCCCGCCTGCCTCCCCTGTGCAGGCTCCCCAGGTTGCAGACCCACCCAGGTGATGCCCACCAGACGGGGCCGTGGGACTGCTATGCTGGGGGAGGGGGAGTAGGGATGCCCTGGGGCCACGTGGCAGAGGGGAGCTGCGCGGTTTCCCGTGCACGCGGGTTTCCGCTGCCTGGAGGTGGGCTCTGTCTCCCCCACCCCCAACCCGGCTGCTGCCACGGTGCCTCCGCCTGCCCTCCCCCCACGCTGTTTCTATGGGAAAAGGCCTACCAGGCCATCTCCCTTCGCCCAGCCCTGCCCGGGGTCAGGGCCTTTCTCTCGAGGACCGAGGAGCCACCGCTCTGGTCTGGCATCTTCTCTCTGGCTCCGGAACACGGCACTGTCATCCCGCTTAAGACGCCCGCCAGGGGTGAGTCCTGCTTTCTGCCCCTGCTCCCCCTGCCCGACTCACCTGAAGGGTGTTTCCGTCTCGAGGGCTCAGGGCTCAACACGTTACACTTTATCAGTGTGTGTCACAGGTCCACAGTTTGTGACCATCTATGAAATGGCCTTTGAGTCCCGCCTCGGAGTTTCTGGGGTGCCCGGGTCTGGGAGAGCGCCCGGATCCCGGGTTCCGCAAGCGGGACTGTTCCCTCCGGGTCTTACGCGAACTCACAGGTGGTTCAAAGGCATCAGCTCGGGGCAGCCTGGCTTTGTTGATTCCAGTTTATAGACCGCAGGGTTCAGGCTGGCGTGTGTGGCTGGGGAATGATAACCGTGAAAACGATTTTAAAATTATGATTATGATTGATATGCTACTCATGATAATAATTATGTAATTTCTTGAGTGCTTACTTCCCGCGAGGTGCTGTGCCGGGTGCCCACGGCGTGTGGCCCCATCTAACCTCGGTCACCCGTGTGTGCACTCCGCTCTGTCTGCGGGCTGTGGGCCGGGCAGCTGGCGCTGGAACGGGGACCGCATTTCCCGGGGTGCAGGGGTGCAGGTAGCGCCTGGAGAACCCCGGATTTGAACCCTGCTCCTCCTCGGACTGTCAGCTTCCCTGCCTCCTGGGCCTCCGGGAACTCCCTCCAGACGGCCAAATTGCAAATCGCCCGCTCTCCTTCAGAATATGTTTTATTTTAAAATCACATAAAAATAACTCAGTTCTCAACTGGAGCAACTGAGCGCTTAGACGGCTTGGAGGCCTCTCCGGCTCCCTCTTCTCTGGACTCCGACGCGGGGCCTGAGGAATGAGGTCCACGGAGCTGGGCTTCAGTAGCTCTTGGCTGTGTGTCCCTCCCGGGCCGAGGCCAGGCGGAGCGGGGCCGGCCGCACTGGGCAGGGAGGTTGTGCGAGGGTGGGAACCTCAGGCCGCCACCAACCCGGCTCGGGAAGCGGTGTGCCCGGCCGTCTTCTCCGTGCCAGGGGCTGCCTGGCACCAGCCGCGTGTTTTGGGAAATTGGAAAAATAAACAGCACAAATAAAACAAAGCTCCACCCAAGAAATCTGAGACAGATGCTGTTTTCCCCCTGGCCGTGGCTCCAGCCCCAGCCTGGGTCTGGGGAGCAGCGAGCCCAGAAGGGAGCTTGGGGACCCGATGCCCGGTGGGGGGGGCCGTGGAACCAGAATGGGACCTCTTTTACCTTTGCCAGAGACAGGGCCAGGGGCACGGGTGGGCGTCCCGCCGGCCCAGGGGGAGTCGCAGCCGGAAGTGAGTCAATCCACAGGAATGCTGGGTCCGTTCCTTGTCTGTTCCTCGCCCCGTACGGTTTCCTTACTGGGGACTCGTTGGATTCACGGGCACAGCGTGGGTCACTGGTGCCTCTCTTAGCCCGGCAGTGGGACCTCTGAGTGGCTCGTGTGTGTGTGTGTGTGTGTGTGTGTGTGTGTGGAGGACGTGATGATGAGATGGTGATTCTCCTGCCGTGTCGCTCCCGCTTAGGGGAGAGGTCACAGCCATTGTGGAAGGGAGGACTGCGGAGGCCGGGGATGCCCGTGCTCAGGCCTCAGCAGCCCTAGGAGCAGGGCCTGTCCCCTCCCGCCCCTCCCTGCCCTGGGTAGCCCACCAGAGCCGCTCTGGGCCCAGCCTCTCTCCCCTCTTAAGAGAGCTGTCTGTTCTGGAAGTCCAAGGCGGGACCTGCCTGTCCGGCAGGGCTGGCCTGAAGTCCCTGTGCTGTGGTTGGACGTCCGAGGAGGGATTGCAATCAACTGCTTGGTAGTGAGCAGAAGCGCATCCGAGTAGGTGGGGACCGAGGAGGGAGGCCTGTGTGTCTGCCTGGTGAAGTCACTGTAACTGTCGGGGTTTGCCAGAGAGACAGACGAGTGGGGGACGGGCTCGTGTCGTCATGGAGGCCGAGGAATGCCACCGGCCGCAGTCAGATTGACATGGGGTGCTGGGGTGGGGCGGGGGGTTCTGTAGGAGAACGCGGCGTCAGGGGATGTCCGAGCCCTCCTGCCCTGAAACGGCCGTGCTGGCATTTGCCCGGTGGGGGTGCATGGGGAACGGATATGAGCTCGTGACCATCCCAGAGCCTTGGTGCTTGGACGTGGCCATGACCGCCCAGCGTCCCCCCGGCCTCCGGCAAGGGTCAGCGTGGCCCTCCCTGCCTCCTCAAAGCCTCGCTGGTCACTTCGGGCCCTTGGATCTCCTGCCACGCGCATCCCTTGGCGTTGTTGCACGGCATCTGGGTTCAACATTTGGGGTGCATCTTGGGGTCCTCCCCAGCCCTGGAAAGAGACCTGGGCTTGGCGGCAGGCGTCCGTCAACACTAGACCCTGCAGGATGAGCCGCACACGTTGTGTTCTCGGTGCTCAGTCCATCTGTATCCTCCAGACGTGGAGAGCATGCGAGTCCCCGGGGGGCTGGGCATGAAGCCGGCTATGCAGGTTGGCCCGCCAGGAGCTCTGGAACCGTAGGAACAATGCCGGCTGCGTCTGCTCCCCGTGGCCCGTCGTTGAAGAGTGGGTTTGTGTAATGAATGAATGTTCCAAGGGCCTCTCTGGAGGACGGCACCTCTGAAGCCAGGGTTCTGGGCGGGGGTCCGACGGTGGAGGCTGCCGGGAGGTTTCTGGGTTAGCCCCGGGCCCCTTCTCTGCTCCTCTTGCTGTGTGCAGGGAGGGGCCTCTGCTGGCCAACGCGGGGTGTCCCTACAGCTCCAAGGGATGGCTTGGTTGCCCAGGGAGCCTGCTTCTGGAGCAGCAGTCTCGCTCCCTGCCCCTCCCATGGATCCCCTTCCTGGCAGCCCCGGGTTTGCTTGGCTTAGCAGCTCCCCAAGTCCCCTCAAGTCCGGACTTGCCTGCTTGAAACCTCCCCGGGGAGCACATGCCGGACCCAGGGGGTGCGTGTCGGGACCGAGCGCCAGGCCGTGTTCACCTGGGGCTCTGTCCTTGTCCCCTCCTGAGGTGGAGGGAGAGAACCACCCATCCTTCACGCTCCCAAATCCAGTCCGGCTCTGCCCAGCCCCAGAGCAGAGGGGCTGGGTCAGTGCCCCGGGTGCAGGGAAATCTCAGTTCACCGTGCGGGTCGACCTGCTTTATCCCAGGGGCTGGCCGGAGCCTGACTGGGTGCAGCACCCTCCCGTCCTGCAGACAGCCGGGGTCGGGGTGGCCAAGCCTGGATTTTGGAGGTTGATGGGCTCCCTTGCTAGTGGCTGTGCGGCCTCAGGCCAGTTGCTCAGCCCCGCTGAAATGCAGCTGTGAGACAGGGGTGAGAGTTGGGGGGGAAATGTTATGCCGAAGGCTCGGCCTGGTGCCCACCAGCCACCGGCCTCCAGAAGGCAGTGGCTGTCCTTGAGGGTGGCAGCTGGGTCTGGGTGTCACCTGGGAGGACCGGGGCCGCTGGTTTCTGGTCCTAGAACCCACTGCAGAGCACGGGCAAGGTTATGCCCGGTGTGAACCGCCCTCCAGCAGCCAGGAGTGACCTTTGCCCTCTGCCCCTGTCTCTAGGAGTCACGCGGACCTCCAGCAACCGTCTCCGGAAGCTCGGCGACCCCACGGGCCCAGGTGAGTAGCTTGTTCAGCCGTGACCCCCAGGTTCTTCTGCCCCAGCCCTCTAGCCCAGCTGGCCTTCTGAGGTGAGCGGGGGCCCTCGCCTGCCGCCCAGGGAGGCCCGGTCTTTGACAGCTCCAACTCAGGTGGCTTTCAGGCCCATTGAGCACAGTCTGCCAGAGGTGGGCCTCGTGGGAGCAGAGGCGCCTCTCTGTAGGGAGCAGCCCTGGCCCAGGGAGCAGGCCGTGTGTGTGGGGGACAGAGGACAGAGGACCGAGGCGGGTGTGGATGCTGTTGGGCTGCCCCGGCGGAGGCGCGGAGGGACAGGCAGCCTATAGGCGGGTGGCTTTGACTCTGAGCAGCCACGGACCCCTGCTGCTTCCCACGCCCTGCAGAACTGAGGGGCTCCAGCGACCCAGCGGGCAGGCAGTGGGGACCAGGGTCACATAAGTGGTCTCCCGGTTTTCTTGGCCGAGTTCTTCTCTCTGCTGCTTCTCTGTGTGTCCATGCGGGCGGCCTCTTTCCAAAGAGGGACCCTGGGGCCCAGAGGTGAAGGACAAAGGGACTCGCCTCCCCTAGAGCCCACACCCTGCCCTCCCAGGCCAGCCCCGCCCGGCGGAACGCTCGCTGCGGGTAGGACTGTTCCGCATCTAGCCGTGGAGGCCACGTGACTACCAACCACGTGAGGAATACACGAAGTTTATTTACTTCATTCATTCACTTGCACAGAATGACGCAGTTAACTTCTTTTACATTAATTCCTCGTAGCGTCTGTGTGTAGCTAGCAGCTGTGAAGTTAGACCGTCTGGATCATTCCGGCTACCCCTAGATTCCTTCCCTGGGTGTTCTGAGCCTTCTTCCGGGGCCGTTGCAAACCTCTGCGAGGGTTGTCCGTCTGAGGTGTCCCCTGCCCGCGGGCTGGGCACCCCCAGGCTTGTGGCGCAGCCGAGGGGCAGCCTGGCAGGGAGCGGGGGTGGGAGTGTCCCACTCCCACAGGCCGGGATGTCCCCACGGCTGTGTCTGAGGCCCCTTGTGCTGCAGGACGGGGCTGGGTGTGGGAAGGGAAGGGTGACGCCCGGCTGGAGGTCTCCCCGCGGCTGAGTGATTCACATCCGCGGTTACGCAAGAGCTCCGCCCATGCAGCCACGTGGAGCCGCTAACCACTGGGCGGCCCGGCCTGTCTTTCTGGGGAACTTTCCTTTGGGGCCCCGCAGCTGGTCTGCTTTTTTGCCCTTCCAACATCTGGGCTGGGTCTAGGGGCCTCGCCTTGTGCGGGGGCCAGGGACAGGTTGCTGAGCTCTGGGGTTGAGGTCTCTGGAGACTGGCGCCCTGGGCCATGTGGACACAGTCTCCTCTGGCCATTGCTTCCCTGGGCTCAGACTGGCCAGTTCTGTGCCGTCAGCACTTGGCAGCCATTGCCACAGTCCGCTTGGAAGCCTAAGGCATAATTTGCCGAAGCCCAGAGCTGTGAGCCCGCGATCTGGGTTTTCTTGGGACTGCCTGCTGACACACGAAATCCTCTCTGTGGGGCCTGCACGGGCTCGGCCTCGGGACACCCTTTCCTTGTCTTCCCGGCTCCTTCTCTAATCCCAGCCGTCCCGCAGCTAAGACCGGGGTCCCGATGGGGGTCTTCCCTGGACCCCCAGCCTCTCAGCGCCCCGGTCCCTCTGACCCTTGCAGGATCCCCGTTTGGAGCCACCACCCGCCCTCCCCTCCCCCCAGCCTGACCTCTCTCTTGTTGCACACTCGGCCTGGCCTCCTGTGTCCGGGACCCCGGACCCCCAGTCCTCCCAGAGGGCCAGGGGCTGTATCCCAGCACTACCTCTGTGAGCTCCGGCTCTTCACGAGGCTGATGCTGTCGGAAGCCACAGGCCACCAGCTCAAGCCGTGCCCACGGTCCACCCTTCGACGACCTCACTTTCTGCCGTTCTTGAAAAAATGGGATCGGTAGACCCAGTAAAAAGACTGGAAAGAATGAAATAAGCCAGCCGTGTGCCCACCGGCCCTCTTGAGAAATAAGGTGTTCTAGGTGCGGCGTGAGCGCCCCGGGGACCCTCCCGGTGCCCGTTCCTGCCAGGGTAACTCCCTGGTCCCTGCTGGCGCATGTGCGCTGCTTGTCTGGACGACGCGTGTCTCCCCCTGCGGACCGGCAGCCACACGTCGGCCGTCCGAGGGGCGTTGGCTTGGAGGTGCTCTTTGCTTTTTCAGGCCACAGGATGTCTCTGAGATTGTCCGCGCGCGGGTGGGTGTAGCCCTGTTCATGTGAACTGCCCGTGGGCGAGGGCTCCCTGGTGTGGGCCTGCTGCCGGAGGTCGGTGGAAGCCTCCTCTGTCCCCAGCGCCGCTGGAAATACCCTCACGTGTCGCCATGCACATGTGTGTCCCCAGGCAGATGCCCGCGCTCTGACCTCCCAAGTGGCCTTCCGGTGTGTTCTCCCACGTGTCTCGAGCGGCCTCTCTGGGCCACTGCCTCCAGGCCACTGTCTCTGGCCAACCTTTGCCCTGGTTCCCACGGCTCGCACGGCGTTTCCGCCCCGGCCCGCTTCCTCACCTCCCGCGGCCGGCCCCGCCAGCCTGCCCGACCGTCCCCCTGGGACTCCTCAGAGCCGCTCTTTGTGCCCGGACATCCGGTGTGTTCCGCGTCCTGCTCCTCCTCCTCCCAGTGCCTCTGAGATGGGTGGCCTCATCCCTGCTGTAGGGGGTTGACTCACGTCCCCCCAGAATTCGTGCTCACCCGGAACCTCAGAAAGTGGCCCGACTGGGAAATGGGTCTCTCAGAAGCGCGGTCAGTGAAGGCCCCGGAGATGAGATCCTGCCGGACGAAGGCTGGTTCTTAAGGCCGACGGCAGGGGCCTTACAGGAAGGGGAGAGGTACAGGGGAGCAGGCCACGTGAGGACACAGGCAGAGATGGAGGGAGGTGGCCACAGGCCCAGGGACGCTCGAAGACGCAGGAAGGGGTTTCCCGCAGCCGTTGGAGGAAGCTCGGCCCTGCTCATACCTTGATTTTGGACTTCCGCCTCCCGAACGGGGAGAGAATCCGCTGCTGCTGTTGTAAGCCTCTCCGTGTGGCGATCTGTGACGGCAGCCGCAGGAAGCCGTGCATGTCCCACCTGGCCCGGTGGGTGGACGGCACTCCCCCCGCAGAAGGGTCTCCCTGAAACGCTGCTGTCTGGGCCGTGTCTCTGCCCTTACGCCTCACGAGTAGATGCCCCACGGCATCCCTGGTGGCTGTTCCTGCCCTCCCCCCGAGTCTTTCTGTCCAGGCTCGCACACCCCTCCTTGCTCCAGGCCCCTGGAGCTCTCCGCCTCGCGCTCAGGACGCCCGGCCGTACGCAGGGCCCGGCTGCCGTTGTTCCAGCCATGTGGACCTGGGGAGGGAGTGTGGCTTGGCGGCGGGGCTCTGGTCAAGGAAGACACTGCCACAGTCTGGCTGCCCGTGGGCCTTGCCTGAGGCTCCCACAGGCACCCCTCGGTGGTGCTGCCCTTCCCACCCATGGACGCCCGCTCCTCCTTTGTTTCTCTCGAGTCTCAGCCTGGCTGTCCACCGAGGTCCTCTAGCAGGACGTCTCAGCCCTCGTCCTTGACCTTTGCCCCACCCCCAGCACCCTCAGGTCGGCAGGTCACCGAGATCTTCTCAACTGCCCCTGCCCTCGAATGACCGTTGCATAGGCTGCCTCGTGGCCACCGACGCTCCCCTGGCCCCGTCGGCGTTGGGTGGCATTTACCAAGACCCGCCCGCGCACATAGGCTCCATCCGTGTGATTATCCGAAACAGACCTGGTCACGGCCTCTTACTTAAAGGACCCCTAGTTGCCTTTTCCGCACGGGATGAACTAAAGCACAGGACGGTGTTCAAGACGCTTCCCCGCCTGACCTGTCTCGCCTTCCAGGCTCTCACTGCCCCGTCCTCCCTCCTCGCTCTGGGCGCCCCGGCCTTCCCCCCCCCCCCCCCGCCACGGCGCCGGGACAGGCCCTGCACCTTCGTACTTCTGACGGCCTTGACTTTGACCCAACCTGTCCATCTCTGGGATTGGCCTTGGGGGTTTCTTTGTCCTCCCGCCCACAGGGCTGGGTGTTCTTATGGCACATGGCTCGCAGGCCGCAAATATTGTTGTATTCGACTGGGAAGGACAAGCTTGGGGTGATGGGCTCGAGAAGGAGTCTAAAATAGAAATGTCAGCCTTCTTTTGCGTTGGCTGAAAAGTAGCTTTTCTCTTCGTGTTTCTGGTGAAGAAATTCATTGAGAATGCAGCGTCTCTGGGGAGGAGGTTGGGAGCAGCACCCCCTGCGGCAGTGGGCACACGTGGCTCCCACATTGAAGGCGGTAGATAGAGCACGTTGACGTCATCGCAGAAAGTTCTGTCGGGCCGTGCTGGTCGGGAGAGCCGACACGTTGGCTCTTCAAGTTCATTGTTCTTCCTGCGAGCACGTGTTGGGCGCCTAGTGAGCGAGCGGGCAGAACGTTGGGCTCTCGGCAGGAAGGGGAAGACACCAGCCCTTCGTGGGTTTTCTCGGGGATCTGGAGAGATGTTTCAACTCCAGGGGCTGCGGGCCAGATGCTCCCGAGATGCGGGCCTCCGTGCTCCTTGATCCCCTTGTCCCGCACGGGCAGCGGGGGCCTCCTGGAGGCACGAGGCTCCGGCTCCCGCCCGGATGGGTGACTGAGCATGAGACCTGTTCGTGGAGGAATTCGGCCGCACCTGGGCCGCCCCTCTCCATTGTCTTGGTTCCCTTCCACACTGTTCTGGAAGAACTCCCACAGCAACGGGCAGCCCCGGCTGTTTGCACCAGTAAACCCCGCAGCCATGCCCAGGGCAGAGAGTAGCTGGGTTGTATTTATTTTGGAACAGCTGAAACTTGCTGCTCAATAAAGAGTGGAGAGACGGTTCCTGAGAGGAATGTAGCCGGCCCCAGCCCAGAACCCGCCTCGCTCGGGCCTTGCTGGCCGGGCCAGGCTGGGGCGGGTGCCTGCTCTGCTGGCAGGTACGGTAGGGACAGCGGCGGCCGCGGGAGGGTCAGCGGGAGGCGTCAGGATGGAGCGCCTTCAATGTTGACTCCGGGAAGCCGACCTCAGTGCTGGAGTCTGGGGATGAGCAGGAAATGAACGGAAAAGTCATTTTTTAGAGTGAGAATTCCCCATAGCTTGGAGCTGATTATGGAGGATTCGAGAGCGTCTACGTGGAGCGGGGGCGGCGAGAGGGGGTGGGAAGCCTGAGCTCAGGGCCTCAGGACGTCATCTCCTTTCCACCGGGCTCCTCTGTCCCCATGTCCTCGTGGCCTCTCCTCAGAACGCGCACCCCGGGAACGAGGCCACGTTGGTCGAGGGCCCCTGCTGTGCGCATCATGGGAGTCGTCCTCCTGGCCTGGCGGGGAGGGTGGGGGAGTTTGGGGCACCCGGGGATGCCTCGTAGTTGTGTGTCCCCCCCCCCTCCACGAGGGGGCAGGGGGCTTGTGCTGTGCTTCCTGGAGGGTCCCCCCAAGCCCTGCCTTTAACGAGAAAGCCATCGCCCAAGCCATCCCCCAACTCTTCCTCCTCTCCCCTACCATGCCCCTCGCTGGGGATGGGGACATGGATGGTGGTCAGGAGTCTGCAGGTGGGGGCGGGGGGCGGTGCGCAGGTCTGTTGCGGGGGGTAAAGGACAGAGATACGATCTTGGGAACTGTCTAGAAGAGGCTGTGGGGCAACAGTGCCCACCCCAGGACACGGGCTGGGGGGGGTGGCTGGGAGCAGGCGCAGTTTCCCAAAGCTGTGGAGGGGGTCCTGCCTCCCCCAGGTGGCAGGTGTTGGTCCAATTTGGGAAGTGCGGGTGGAAGGAAGCCAGCCCCCTCACAGGGACTGCTCTCGCATTTACTATGCTAATGCTCCAGAGGCATCTAAGGCCTGCATCTAGTTTATGTAACCACGGAGCCTTGTCAGGGGCCGAGAGAGCCACGTGGGGAACCCACTTCGGGGATGCAGGTCCCGCCTGGCCTGGCCCGTGGCTCCCCTCCCCCGCTGGGTGTGGACAGTGCCGCTGCCTAGACGCGGCTGCAGCCTCGATGAGCACCGGGGGCTTGGCTGCCCCCTTCTCCCACGGCTTGGCCTCACCCCACCTCTGCACCCGGCCTCTGAGCTGGCTCATGACTAACACGGGCCTCATTGGAGCCAACTGGTGCTGCCAGGTTTTTGGTTTCAAACGCTCCCCTGCTTGGGCCAGAATGCTTGGATTTTTAGGCATGGGGCGGGTGGGGGGGGGCGGTGGGGAGGGATGGACGTTGAGCCAAACTCTGCCGGGGAAGCACCGAGGGTCAGAGCTGTGCTCAGCCCACCATGAGGACGTCGGCAGTGAAATCGGCCTGGGCCTGAGCACTGGGCGCCTGCAGGAGGTGGTGGGGAGGGAGGGCGGGGGACGGCCCATGGCCAGCCCGAAGCCTGGCCTACCCCGGATTCCCACCAGCGGACCTGTCTGTGGGGGCCCTCCTGGGCTGGCTTGGCCCTGCGGAGCGTCCCACGTGTATTAAAGGGGTTTCTTCTTTGTATCTTTTCTGTCGTGTCTAAATTCAATACAATGAACAAATATTATGTTTATAATCAGGAAAACCAGTGAGGAATATTTTTTTTCAAAATCGGGGAAGAGATTGAATGGATAAACCCCCCATATTCTCTGTGATTGCCTTTGTCCTAGCTCAAGGATTGTTAGCCGTTGGTGGGCTTGCTGGTTTACAGGGCCTGTCTGTGTTCCCTGGGGCCCGAACACATGGCCACAGATCCAGTGGGTCACAACAACACAGGTGTGTTCTCCCGAGGTTCTAGAGCTGGCGCCTGAGATCTAGTGTGGCCCGGCCGCCCCCCCACTCCCCCCCCACCCCCCCGGCCAAGGCTCCAGGAAAGGATCATTTCCTGGGCTCTTCTTGCGTCTGGGGGCTGCAGCCAGCCTTCAAAGGTGGGGGCGTCAGGTTTCTGCTTTACTGCAGACCTCTCTCTGCCTCCCTCCTATATGAGGCGAGAGGCACCCAACTGCCCTGAGAGCTCCCCCTCCCAACCCAGGCCGATCAGGCCCCTTTGTTTAATCCCAACTGCAAAGCCTCCAAATAGAGTCCCATTTGCAGAGATTACGGTGTATGATATCTTTGGGGGCCATTATTGAGCTTGTGGGACCTCCCTGGGCTGAGACACTGTCCCCACATTCCCTCAGCAGGCAGGCAGGCCCCTTTTGGGGCTGTCCTCCAGGCTCTGCTTGGAGGGGGTGGGAGTGGGGAGATGGTTCCTGTTTCGTGTCCCCTGCCACCAAGGAGACACCCCTGCTATACATAGGAGACTGCGTTTGAGGTCCCGTCCCAGGCAGGAGGGGACGGGACTTGGTCGTTCCCTCCTCCCCCCCCCCGCCCCCCCCAAGTTCGCCAGGTGAGCAGCGCCCCCCCCCCAGTCCAGGGGAAGAGCAGGAAAGAGCTGAGCCTCCCCCCAGGCCTTGGGGGGCCCCTCCCAGAGAAGTGCTGAGTAGGGGAACCACGCTGAGGGCCAGGTTCCCTCCCTGGGGACAGCTGGGGACTCACTCATGAGTAACTGGGACCTTCCAGGAAGTCTCCTTCGGGCCACCTCCCCACCCCCACCAGCCTGGGCGGAGACAAGCCTACGGCCTGTGTCACCAGGCAGCCCCAGGGACGACTCCACAGGGGCTCGTTGGGGCAGGTGCTCTGGAGCCCTCCCTGGCCGCCTGCCTCCTCAGGGCCCAGCAGGGAGAGAGGTCAGGGCGGGCCTCAGGGAAGGGGAGGCAGCGACGGGCTTTTCTCAAAAGCTTCAGCCAGAGGAAACGTCGCCCCGCGGGCCGGGGAAAATGAAAGACTTTGGAAGTCGCCAGGAATTTGACTGCGAGCTGGTTTCCAAGAGGCTAAGTTAAGCTTCTCCAAGTGGATATTAAAAAGGAGCAGCAGGCCTGGCGGAGGGGCTGGAGGGGGTGGAGAGAAGGCCGGAAGCCGCCCGCTGCACCCCGCGCCTCCGGAGCCTGCCCGCGCGCACAAAGCCCAGACGGTCCGGCCCGGCCGGGGCTGCGGGAGCCTCGCGGCCGCCCCCGTCCCGCCTCCTCTCCCGCGCGGCCTCCGGCCCTTCTCCCTCCCCATTCACGGAGACAATGCTACCTCAGTCTGGGGCACAAACATATGATCAGCACATGGAAATGTGGTAATTTGGATACGTTCGTGATTGCAACAGATTGAAGAAATTAGACCAGACAAAGAGTGTTTTTGGAGGAGGAGGAGGCCGAGAGAGGGAGGGCGTCGGGGGTGAGAAGGGGAGGACGCCTCTGGAAAGGGGGACGCCGGGACTCCCGCCCGCTGCTAAATATATCCGTAGTGATGGAGAGAGACCGGATCACAGGTAGGCCCCCTGCGGCCCCCTCCCCTAACTCAGAGCCGCGTCTGCGCTTCGGGAAATCAGCCCCCGGGGGTCACTTTTATTCATTCGTGTGGACGGATTTCTGTTTCTTTGGACTGGTCTGAGGTCGTGGGACGCAGTGTTCCCAGAGCGGAGCCTCACCATGTCTGGCTCTCATTGAGACTCTGCTCTCCTTCCCCTCGCCATTCCGCTCGGTCCCCGGCGGGCCACTTCTGCTTCTCCAGGCGCTGCGAGTGCCCAGACCGGTGGCGGCTCCAGGAAAGGGCGGGGGGCCGGGCGGCCGGCTGGGCTCTGGGCTGATGGCATGTGGGCCCTAACTGGCTGGTTTACCCGCTGTGTGGGCTGTGTTTTAGCTGCCGGCCAAAGTCCGTCTTCAAGGCCGCCTGGGTCTCCTCCCCGAAACAGCATTTCGGTGCCTTCCCAGGGGCCGATTGCAGGGGTGGAGCTCCTGGTGCTCAGAGGTGTGCAAACGTGTGCGCGCGTGTGTACGCCCACGCACAGCACACACAGGTGGTCCCATTCGCCCAGAGGCTTGGGTCATTAGCAGTGGCGAGTCCCCCTTGGGGCCCCATGTGTCACTTGGGTCCTCAGTCACCTGGGAACCCTGCAGCGGGGAAGGGGAGTGACATCTTCTAGGGTCACCAAGGGACGCTCTAGGCCAGAACGACCAGCAGATGTGGGCTCTACTCAGATTCTGGAGCAGAATCACTGTTTAAAACATCTTGATGTCACCTCAGGGCATGGAGTGAGGACAGACGGCTGGTCCTTGGGCTGAAGGGACCTCGAGGGTCTGGGCCCATCCCTGCTCCCCTGGGGCATCCAGCCTCTTCTAGACGGGCCATTCTCACTGGCAGCCCCCAAGGAGCGGGCACGGAGCCATCGGGGCGGTGCGGGAGCCCACCCTGAAGAGAAAGGAGGCTGCTCTGGCTTGAGTCATCCCAGTTCGATGGCCCCTGTCCTGGGTCAGGCTCCCCAGCTGCTCCGCCGGCCATGGCGCACGCTGTGGCTCGGTCAGCATCTGACATCATGAGTCAGTCCCCCTTCGGTACAGCGCCTGCTGCCTGCCGCGGGCCCCCGTGAGGGTCCTGGGTCCACTGGGGAGGTCTGGGCTATCCTTGGGCTTCAGCTAGTCCGTGCGGACCCTGGTGGGCCTCAGAACGTCACCCCAAGATGCAGCAGCCCTTGTCTGTTGCTTGCCACTGTGTGTGTTGGGGGCTCCCCAAGGGGCCAGAGGAAAGGGTGGTCCGTCCTGAGGCTCCTTCTGTCTGCCGATCAGATCCTGATGGGAAGAGAGCTGCTGAGTGGCCTTGTGCACGTGCGTGTGCGTGTGTGTGTGTGTGTGTGTGTGTGTGTGCATTTGTGCCACTGGGACGGCCGCAGGATGTGGGGCAGCCATAGAGACCTGTGGGAGGCAAGGTGCAGACTCAGCGACACGGGCCAGCTGGTTCAGGGCTGTAGAGCCCGAGTTCCCTGCACAGGGGGACATTCACAGGGTCCCTGTGTGGCTCGGGAGGACGGTCACTTCACCAGCCTGGCTCACAGGGCCCCGGTGGCCATGGGTCCGGCCTTCACTTCCCAGATGACTAAGCCATGGCCCTGATGGGTGACCCAGGGGAGCAGAGAGCCAGGACACACAGTGGGGGAGGGGACCCTTGGGAAGTGACAGCACTCTTGGAACCTTCTGGGCCAGCTGGACCCCAGCAGCTTTTCATGAGCTGAACCAAACCGCCTTGGAAAACGGTCAGGTCTGCACTTTCACAGCCACGCTAGGCGTCACTGCCCTTGGCTGGGACTGCCCGCTAGGGATGGAAAGGGGACTTTCTCTCAGGACATGCCTGAGGAGGAATGGGTATTATCAACGAAATTCTCACAGGGATGCAGGAATGGGTACTATCAACGAAATTCTCACAGGGATGCGTTGTCGCTGAAAATTGCGTATTTCTTTCCAAGCTTTGTTAGAAGCCGGTTACAAATGCGAATGATAATGGAAAGCCTCAAGCCCTCTCCCTACACGTTCCTCAGAACTGCTCAGACCTTGACCGTGGTCTTTGATTGTAGCTCGGCTCTTAGGCAGCCCCCACCCCGCCCGGGGAAATGAGTTCCATCCCGTCCCTCTGTGGCCCGGGGCCCGGCCTCAGTTTCTTAGCCTCAAATGTGAAGGGTTTGGACCGGTGTGACCCCAGGCAGCACCCCACAGCCGGTGGGCCTTTGAGCCTGCTCTGCGGGGCCCCCGGAGGCTCCTTCCTTCTCCCCTTGTCTTGCTGTAAGGCACTGAGACTGCTGTCTCAGTCCCCACCCGCGCAGCGGGCAGAGGCGGGGCTGGGGCCCACGATGTCCCTCCCGGCCCAGCGCCCCACCTGACCGCTTCCAGACAGGCCTGCTGTCTGCTGCCCGGGCCCCACTGGGCTGGTATGTGAGGTGCATCTGGCCGCTTCTCGGCCACTGCCCAGTGCTGTCCGGGAGGAGCTGGCGGGGCGGGGAAGGCAGGTGCAGGCAGCCGTAGGACCCTTCCATCTGCTCGCTCCTTCTCTTGGCAGCGCTGGGCTCCTGCCAGGTTTGTGAGTCTGGGATCTGGGTTCCTCCTGGGCAGTGGGGTAGCCCCGGCCCTCTTGGAGGCCGCCCTCCCCCCACGGCCCCGGGAAGATACCAGAGGGCTTGTCAGCAGGGCAGGGATGAGTCATGGAGCAGCGACTGGCCGCTGAGACACAGAAGGCTGCTCCTTCCAGCCAAGGGTCGGGTTTTTTTCCTTGTTCTGGACGGGCTCAATGGCTTTTACAAATTAAGCAGTTTTATCTCGTTCCAAGCGCTTGTATTTCAGCAGGGAGAGAATCTCCAAGAAGGGAACTTTCCACTGGGGAGCTGTAACTTAGCTCAGCTGGGCCTCGGGGAGGGTGGGAACAGGCCTCGCGGGCGAGTTGCAGTCAGGGAGTGTGGAAGGTTCCTGCTCGGTCACGGACGTGGGGGGGGGTGGTCCTGGGAGGGTTGCTCCGTCACGGCAGCGCTGGTCCGTGGTTGGGCGTCTACCCGGCACAGTGAGGCACAGCACGCTCGTCTTGGAGGTGGGTCTGCTCTTCTCAGGGGTGTCCACTGTCGGGGGGGGGTGCAGGGAGCTGGACACCCCTCACCTGTCTCTCCCCCAGGTACTTGTCACCCTGATCCTGGACAGACACTACAGGTCTCAAGCTGCCTGGACCCGCTGTGTCCTCTCTGGCTTTATTTCTCTCATCTCCAAGACGAGAAGTGTGGCCAGTAGCTTTCCTGGCCTCCTTCCTCTTCTGGCTCTGACCCGCAAGGGACTTGGCCCCTGGAGAAGTTTCTCAGGGATGCTGAAAGCAAGTGCCACAGACCGCGCGTCAGGAAACAGCAGCCACGGACTCTCCCACAGTTCTGGGGGCTGGAAGTACAAATTCAAGGTGTCGGCAGGGCTCGTTCCTTCTGGAGGCCGTGATGGAGCTGCTGCTCTGTACCCCTCTCCTGGCTTCTAGGGGATGCCTGCGCTCCCCAGTGGTCCTTGGCCTGTAGGACATCATGCAGTCTCAGCCTGTTGTCACAGAGCCTTCTGTGTCCCCAAGCTCTGCTGCTGCTCTCTTATGAGGACACTCATCCCTGGACTTGGGTCCCTGGGTAATCCCAGGTGATTGAATCTCCAGATCCTAAACTTAATTATACCAGCAAGACCCTATTTCCAAATGGGACAATGTTCAGGGGTTCCAAGTGAGCATGTGTTTTTGGGGGAGAAGGGTCACCATTCAGCCCACTCCGATCCTGAGGTGTCCTGGAGGCACGGATAACTCCGTGTCCCGGATTCCTCGTTGTCCCCCTCTGGACCTTTTGGTGTGGCCACTAGCCTTTGCCACTGTGTCATGTGCACGCGGTGGGGTGTGGAGGGCTCAGGCTTGTTGGAATCCAAGAGCCGACCAGGAGATGGCCCTGCTTCCTCCCTGGAGCTCCCTGGTCCTGCCTGTCGGGCGGCCGGGATCCCCGGCACTCCGTGCTGAACTCTGAACTCTTTTTAAAGATTGGGGCAAAATATGCATAACGCACAAATTGCTGTTTTAACAATTTGGGGGCCCACGGCCCCGTGGCATTTAATGAGATGCACAGAGTTGGGCCACCATCCATCCGTCCGCAGAACTTCACCTTCTAGCGTGAAACTCAGCTCCCACGGAACATCAGCTTTCTGTTCTCCCTCCCCTCTGCCCTTGGCCGCCACCACCCGACTCTCTGTGTCCGTGAGCTTGACTATCCCAGGTGCCTCACAGACACGGAATCGTGCACTATTTGTCTGTCTGTGCCTGGCTTATTTCCCTTAGTATCATCTCTTCAAGGGTCATGGTGTTGTAGCAGGGGTCAGTTTAAGACAGAATGAGGTTCCATTCTGCGGAGAGACCACATTGTGTGTCTTCTTTCATCTTTGGCTAGACCTTTACGTTATTTCCACTTTTTGGCTGTTGTGACAGTTACTGCTGTGGACGCGGGTGTGCAGATAACCGCTTTCAGACATACTGGACCCACACGCAGAAGTGGCATTGCTGGATCGTGTGGGAATTCTGTCTAATTTTGGTGGGAAGCTCCGTACTGCTTGCCCAGTGGCTGCACCACTTCCCATTGCCACCAGCAGGGCACAAGGCTTCCAGTTCCCCCACCCCCTCAGCGACATTGCTATTTTATTGACTTGTTTATTTCTTTGGGTAATAGCCATCCTCACGAATGCCAAGTGGTATCTCACTGTGGGTTTGACGTGCATTTCTCTAACTGCTTGGAGATGGTGAGCGCCCTTTCCGGGGCTTGTTGGCATCTGTGTGTCTTTGGAGAAATGTTTCTTTGAGTCCTTTGCTAAGTTTTTAATTGGGTCATTTTGTTGGTGGTGGTGGTGGTGGTTGTAGGAGTTCTTTATATATCTTGCGTATTAATCCCTTACCTGATACTCGATCTGCAAGTATTTTATCCCATCCTGTCAATTACCTTCTCACGCTGTTGATGGCGTTCTTTGATGCATAGAAGTTTTTAAGTTTGATGAAATCCAATTTTACTATTCATCCTTTTGTTGTCAGTGCTTGTGGTACCCATTGTCACAAAGCTTTTCTCCTGTGACTTTTCCTAAGAGTTGTATAGTTTTGGCTCTGGCATTGAGATCTTTGATCCGTTTTGAGTTAATTTCTGTATATGGTGTGAGGTAAGGTTCCTGATTCACTCCTTTTCTTTTCTCACACCCAGGCTGGCTCCTCTGGGTGGCAGGGAGTGGGGAAATCCTGGGCTGGGCCAGGCCTTGAATCCCTCCCCGCCCCAGGCTGGCCAACAGAGCCTCAGCTCTGGCCTGGAACATGGCTGGATATGTGCTACGTCCTGGGGCAGCCCAAGCCCGGCCCTTCTGGGCTGATAGTGGAGGCCAGCCTGGGGTGTTCTGGGTTCCACCGTATGGATGTTTCTGTAATTCTCTGTGGTGGTCCCTGCCCAGCCTGCATGTGACACTGACTGTCGATGTGGCAGGGTGTGGGGCTCAGTGTCCATTGGTCTGTCCCCATGCTCCTCAGGAAGCCTGTCCACCCACGCCCTCTCATGTGGCCTCTGCCATCTGAACTTACGCCTCCTGCTCAGAGCTGGTCATCCCTCTTGCCTTCCCTTCCAAGCCGACAGAAGCTTACGTCCTGAGGCTGCTGCTCAAACCCCTTTGCCCGGAGGCCCTCCAGCCCCGGGCACGCCTTCAGCAGCCACACACGGATTCCGCTGACAGGGTTGGCTGCGGATTCAGCACCTTTTGGGGCCGGGCATGTGACCGGGCAAAGGGCAGGGGGGGCACCTGACCGAGAAGCAGGGGAGATTTCCTCCTGACAAGTGGCCTGAGCTTGGAGAAGTGTCTTGGCCGCAGCTTGAACTCTGGACAGATAGCAACGCGATTGCGGATCGCAGAGGACACACTTCTGCCTTTAGACCTTCAGCTCCTCCTTCCTTTTTTCCTTTTATTCCCCTTTAAACAAATGAGGAAACTCTGACTTGAGCAAAGCTGAGTAAACAAACCAACACACCCCTAGGAAATTAGCAAAGAGGCACCAGTTCTGAAACTACATGCTTTGGGGCTGGGTGGGTCTGTGGGAGCAGCTGGGTGCGGCCGGGGTGCGGGTGGCGGGAACCCCCGCGCCCTGTGCTTCCCGCCTGCTCTCCTGCCCCCTCCCGCCAACAATCTGTGTGGGAGCTTCTGCTTGGAGTTTGCCTCCTGTCGTTCCCTAGCGGGGGTCCTGCTTGCAGTGCCAGGAGGCCCCGTTCATGCCAGCTGACTTTCTGAATATTTCTTGAGGTCCCGCAATGTGTGGGTGCTTGCCTAGGTTCTCGGTCTCCGGGAGCGAGGAGGTCACTGCCCTTGCTCCCATGGAACTCCGTCTGAATTGGATGTCAAGCAGCTAGCCAGTGAGCCCATCGACAGATGATTCTAGATGAAGGCTGTGAAGGAGCCTAGAACAGGTGATGTGATTGTGACCTGGTGCGCGTGTCCGTGTGTGTGTATGTGTGTGTGTGTTGGGGGATTAGTGGAGGCCGTCCCTGAGGAGGGGACACTAAGCTGAAATTTGCATGACCAGAAGGACTCCACCAGGCCAGCGTTCAGAGGAAGAGCTTCTAGGCAAAGAGAACAGAAAATGCAAAGGCCCTGAGGTTGGGTCATTGAGGTGAGGGGAGGGGCCGGGTCGGATGGTGCTGGGGAGGCCTGTGGGGTGCCCCGTGGAAGGAGCTACAGGTGGGCTGGGAGGGGAAGCTGGGAGGCCTGGAGGGGGAGAGTTGGTCTTCGCAGTGGGGAGGGAGGGCCTCTGATTCCTGGGGGGACCTGGGTGGCTGACGAGGCCGCAGATGCCCTGACCCGCTGCCCAGCCCTGCCCCGGCAGCTGCTGACTCAAGGAGGGAGGCTTGCGCCACCTCAACTAGGAGGACGCCGGCTGTGGCCTGGTGTCTGCTTGGCCAACCGTGGGGTGAGGCTAGGCCGCCTGAGTCCTGGGAAGGTGACCTCACGCGGCAGCAGGCGTGGGAGGGGCGGCGCGCTCCTTCCCGTCCCGCCAGCTCCCACGTCCCTGGGCAGAGTTATTGGGAGTCCCGCTTGGCGCCACGTGCCCGCCGGGACCAGCACCCCTCCTGCTGGCGGGGACTGAGCATCTGCCTCTCCTGCTCACCAGGCAAGGGCTCGGGAGGGGACAGAGACTCAAGAGCTGTTCTAGCAGGACGGTGGACAGTGGGTGCCCGTGTGTCCTCGGTCCACACGGGGCACATTTTGGTCAAGCCCTGCTTGCTACTTCGTGTGCCCCGGGACCATCCACGGGCCCCCCGGGGGGGGGGCGGCACCGGCGGGGTGGGCGAGTGCAGGAGTCTCACCCAGGCCCGAGACCTCACCTTTCGGGGGCTTCGCTTTGGGCCCGCGCCCTCCGCCCGGCCGCTGTTCAAGGATGCAGGCCTCTGGGCTGTGGGGCTGGGGGCGACGTCCCAGATGTCATTATCTGGTAAGAAGCCAGGTACGGCTTTCGGACAGTGGACACCTGCATGTTTCCAAGCTCCAGGATCCTCGTTCAGCGAGCGTGTCCTGATCCTGATGGCGCCACGTCCGAGGGAGAGGATGGGGCTGGGGGCAACCGTGGGGGGGGGGGCTTGGACTGTGCTACTGTGCTGTGTGAATGTTTCGGGGGGGATACTCCAGGGAACGCCCTGTAGCGCCCCCCCACCCCCGCCCAGCTCGCACCTGTCTGGGGAGGAGTGGACAGTGGGGCCTGGGTTCTGGAAACTGCATTGTCCCGGCATGGGTGCCCCCATTGCTGCAGTGAGGGGCCAGGCGCGGCCTGGGGAGGGAGGGGGCTGCAAACCGGAGAAGGGAGCTGGACTGGGCTGCAGAAAGCCTTTCCCCCAGCAGGTGGCGGTGCAGGCCCTCCAGCGCCAGCCCCTGCCCGGTCTCCGTGCCACCCGCTTTGCGGGACGAAGCTGCCCCTGCCTTCGGTCCCCTTCCCGGGGCTGCTGGCTGCCGGCCGGCGCGGGGAAGTGGCAGGTGGAGAGAATGCGAATCACGGGGAGGACGGGAAGGAGCGAGGACCCCCTCGGAGACCAAGACCCGCCGAGGCCGAGGACCTTGAGGGCTTCCTGCCTTGGGGGCAGGGGCTCTGGCGACATCCTTCTTCCCTATTTGTGGTTGATACGTCTCAGTCTCTTCTGAATTTTTCCAACTTTTTACTGTGAAAGATTTCAAACACACAGGAAAGCTGAAAGAATTCTAGCGTCCCCCTCATCCCCCTGCGTCCACCCGCGGGATTCTGTAATGCATATCAGCCGTGTCCCCCAACAACCCGTGCGATTTGGGGGCTCCACGTCGGAATAAGTTGCGGATATCCGCACACATCACCCTTCAGACACCTCAGCTTGCATCTCCCTAGCTAGACTCCAGCACTGGTTGAGGTTTCTCTTTCTTTCTTGGTGGTAAAACTGATGCGCCGTGAAAGGCCCAGAAGTTCAGCGGACCCCTCTGAGTTTGGACCTAGACTTCCACGGGCGTCCTGACTGCTGTCCGGCTGCAGGGCGTCACCATCCACACGCTCCTTGCCAGTCTGTCCCTGCCTCCACCTGCCTAGGGGCTGCCAGAATTCTGGCTTTTTCCACTATTGATTAATTTTGCCAGTTTGTGTGTTGTTTTCCATCTATCTATGTTTTTGCCATGGTTTGTCCCATGACTGCTACGTGGTGTTCATTTCATGTTTCCAGTGTGAGGCTTTTATGAGTAAAGCTGCGATGAGCATTCCCTTTTTTTTTTCTTTTTAAAAAATTAAAAAAAAAAATTTTAAGTCCTCTCTACCCCCACCATGGGACTCGAACTCAGGACCCTGAGATCAGACGTTGCATGCTCCACGGACTGAGCCAGCTGGGAGCCCCTGCTCTGAGCGATCTTATACAATTTGTAGGGGCAGGACATAGAAGGGGGACATAAGCTTCCATTTGTCTTGTCTAAACACCAAGTAGAATTATTGGACCAGGGGCGCCTGTGGCTCAGTCATTAAGCATCTGCCTTCAGCTCAGGTCATGATCCCAGGGTCCTGGAATCGAGTCCTGTGTCGGGCTCCCTGCTCAGCGGGAAGCCTGCTTCTCCCTCTCCCACTTCCCCTGCTTGTGTTCCCTCTCTCTCTGTCTCTCTCTGTCAGATAAATAAAACTCTATTTAAAAAAAAAGAATTACTGGACCAGAGGGTAGGTTGGTATGGGTTTAGTTTTACAGGAAACTGCCAGATCTTTTCCTAAGGTGGCCGTACCGTTTTACACACCTCCCTGTCAGAGAGTTCCCGTGGCTCCACATCCCTGCCAGCGTTTGGTGCTGTCACTCTATGATTCCATCCTTTGGGTGGGCGTGTCGTGGTGTTTCGTTAGGGCTGCAGTTTGCATTTTCCTGACGACTAACGCCAGAGAGACATTTTCGTGTGCTTACAGGGCTCATCCATTTTCCCTTTGCAAAGTGCCCTTTCAAATCTGTTGCCAATTTTGAAAGTGGGTTGTTTGGGGGCATCTGGGTGGCTCAGTCGGTTGAGCGTCTGCCTTCAGATCAGGTCGTGATCTTGGGATCCTGGGATTGAGTCCCGTATGGGGCTCCTTGCTCAGCGGGAAGCCTGCTTCTCCCTCTGCCAGATGCTCTCTCCCCCCCTCCCCGGGGGCAATTAAATACATAAAAGCTTTAAAAAAATATTAAAAGTGCATTGCTTGACTTTTATTCTTTCTGGATACAGGTCTTTTGTCAGATATGTGTATTGTAAATATGTTTTTCCTGCTCTGTGCCTTGAATATTCATTTCTTTTTTTGTAAGATTTTATTTATTTATTTGACAGACAGAGAGATCACAAGTAGGCAGAGAGGCAGGCAGAGAGAGAGGAGGAAGCAGGCTCCCTGCCGAGCAGGAGCCCGATGTGGCGCTCGGTCCCAGGACCCTGAGATCATGACCTGAGCCGAAGGCAGAGGCTTTAACCCACTGAGCCACCAAGGCGCCCCTTGAATATTCATTTCTTAAAGATCTCTTTCAAGGAACAAAAGTTTATAATTTTAATTTTGATGTAATCTAATGTAACAAATTTCTTTCTTTGTGGTTACTGCTTTCTGTGTTCTTTATAAGAAGGCCTTGCCTGCTCCCAAGTGGCAAAGGTATTTTTGGTGTTTTCTTCTAGAAGATTTGTGGTTATAGCTTTTATGTTTGGTTTAGAAATTATCTTTTGTGTATGGTGTGAGGTAGGGGGTTAAGGTTCATTATGTTGGGTTTTGCTAGCTGGTTTATTTTTTCAGTATAGATACCCAGTTGTTCTAGCACCATTTTGGAAAAGACATTGGAGTACCTTGGTGCCTTTGTTGAAAATCAGTTGACTTTGTATACGTGGTTCTATTTCTGGAGTCTATGCTATTGTATTGATATTCTGTCTATGCTTTGGCCAAGACCACCGTGTCTTGATTAATGCAGCTTTATAATAAGCCTTGAGATAAGCTCTCCCAGTATATCCAAGCCACTGATTTCAATGTTTTTATTAAAATTTTAAAAGATTTTATTTTTAAGTAATCTCTATCCCCAATGTGGGACTTGAACTCACGACCCAGAGAGCAAAAGTTGCACACTCTACAGACTGAGTCTGCCCAGTGCACATAGATGTTCTCAGTCTATTAAATTTCCTTATAACTTTTAGAATTAGTCAATGTCTATAAAAAAATGCTGCGTGAATTTTGAGGTTGCGTTGAATCTATAGGTCAATTTAGAGAGAATTGATATTTTAATGACAACAGCTCTTCTAATCTTATAAATGTGGTATGTCTCCATTTTTATTATTTATTTATTTTGTAAACCATATAATGTATTATTTGTTTCAAGTCTGCCTCCATTTTTAAAGGCGTTTTTCTTCAGTCTCTATAGAATTATACTGTACTGTAGTTGTCAGTGGAAAGACCTTCATGTCAGTTGTTAAATTTATTTCTAACAATTTTATTTTTTTGTGCTGTTGTCAAGTGAGTATATATTTTAAGTTTCATTTCCATTTGTTTGCTGCTGGTATATAATAAGATGCAGTTGATTTTTGTATATACATTTTATATCCTGTGACCTTGTCAAAGTCATTTTTTAAAAAAAGATTTTATTTATTTATTTGACAGAGAGAGAGAGATCACAACAAGGCAGAGAGGCAGGCAGAGAGAGAGGAGGAAGCAGGCTCCCCGCTGAGCAGAGAGCCCGGTGCGGGGCTCCATCCCAGGACCCTGAGATCATGACCTGAGCCGGAGGCAGAGGCTTTAACCCACTGAGCCACCCAGACGCCCCTCAAAGTAATTTTTTATCCCAGTATTTGTTTTAACTTATTTCTTCCTGATCTTGATTCCTTTAATTGTTTTTTCTTGCCTTATGACACTAGCTAGAACGGCCAGTACCACACTGAATACGAGTGGGTGGGCATCGTCGTCTTGTGCCGGAGCTTAGGATGTTAACTATGGATTTTCCAAATATGCTCTTTGTCAGACCGAGAAGATCCCCTTCTGTCCCTAATTTGCTGGAGTTTTTAGCATGGATGGATGCTGACTTTGGTAAGGACTCTTTCTGTATCTATTGAAAAGATCAGTATTTTCCCCTTTGTTCTACTAACAGGGTGAATTATAATGACCGATTTTTGAGCATGAAACCAGCTTGCATTCCTGGCGTGAAGTCCTACTTGGTTACAATACGCAATCCTTCTCATACATTGCTGGATTTGATTTGCCTAATTTTTTGTAAAGGATTTTTTATGTAGATCATGAGGGATATTATTGGTTTGGGGTTTTTTTTTTTTGGTTAGTTAGTTTGTTTTGGTAATGCCTTTGTCAGCGTTCTTTCAGCCTCATGAAATGAGTTCAGAAGTGTACCCTCGTCTCCATTTTCGCAAATGTTTGCATGAAATTGGTTCTCTTTCTTTCTCGCTTTCTTTAAGAGATTTTATTTGTATATTTGACAGAGAGAAAGATAGCAAGAGAGGGGACACAAGCAGGGGGAGTGGGAGAGGGAGAAGCAGGCTTCCCACTGAGCAGGGAGCCCGATATGGGGCTCGATCCCACGACCTGGGATCATGACCTGAGCCCGAGGCAGATGCTTAATGACTGAGCCACCCAGGTGCCCTGGTGTTATTTCTTTCTTAAGTGTTTGATGGAGTCAGCAAGGAAGCCATCTGTCCCTAGAGTTTTCTTCTTGGAAAGGTTTTTTTTTTAATGACACATTAAGTACTTGTATTAAATATGTTAAATGAATTTAATATTTAATTGAATACATTAAATGCATTTGGTATATATAGAGAGAGCTATTCAAGGTTTTTACTTCCTCTTGTGTCAGTTCTGTAAGTAGTATTTTGAAGGGAATCTGTCCATTTCATGTAAGTTGTTGCACTTATTCATATAAAGTTCATAATTTTCCTTTATTATCATTTCAGTGTCTGTAGGCTCCTAGGGATAACCCTTCATTCTTAATACCAGTAATTTATGTTCTCCATCTTTCTTTCTTTCTCTCTCTCATCAGTCTAGCTATGAGCTTATTGATCTGTACATCTTTTTTTTTTTTTTTTAAGATTATATTTGTTTATTTGACAGAGAGAGATCACAAGTAGGCAGAGCAGCAGGCAGAGAGGGGAAGGGAAGCAGCCTCCCTGCCGAGCGGAGAGCCGATGCTGGGTTGGATCCCAGGATCCTGAGATCATGACCTGAGCTGAAGGCAGAGGCTTGACCCACTGAGCCACCCAGGTGCCCTGATCTGTAGATCGTTTCAAGGAATGAACCTTTTTTTTCTCTTCTTTTTTTTTCCCCTTTATTTCTATCCTTATCTTTATGACTTCCTTCCTTCTACTTACTTTGATGTATCAGTCAGGTCCCAGGCAGGAAACAGAAACCACACCATACCAGTAATTTGAACAGCAAAATGTAACCTACAGCATTATTAGCAGGTAGAAGCTGGTTAGCTGCTAAAAGGATAGAACAAGACTCTGGAGAAAACAGAGCGGCAGAAGCAGCAGCAGCTACTTTCCAAGGAGACACAGGGGAAAGAAAGCTTTGTGACATTGGGTTTGGTCCCAGCTTCTTGGCTAGGACACCAAAAGAACAGGTGACAAAGGAAAAAACAGATAGGTTGTATTTCATCAAAATGAAAAAAACAACCTTCCGTGCCCCACAGGACACCTTGACAGAGAGCAAAGGCAATCCACGGAAGCGGGGTGGGTGGAAATATTTGCAAACCATCTATCCGTAAGGGATTAATACTTAGAATATATAAAGAACTCCTACAATCCAACAACAAAAACCCAAACAGCCCAATTTAAAAAAACAGACAAAAGGACTGGCATGGCCCTTTCTCCAGAGAAGACACACAGATGCCCACAAGCCCAGAAAAAGATGCTCAGTGTCACTAAAAGTTAGAGACATGCAAATCAAAACAGCAGGAGCTGCTTCTTTATACTCACCTTATCCACAAAACAGAGAGTGACACGCGGTGACCAGAATGTGGGGAAATCGGAGCTCTCATGCTCGGCCACTGGCTGCTGTGGAAAACAGTGTGGAAGGCCCTCAAAAAACGAAACCCAGGATTCCCACACGCTCCAGGACAGCCGCTTCTCCTGGGATCCCCCAGAGAACCGAGGGCCGGGTCTCCTACAGATACGCAGATATGCGGCAAGCGCAGCCGCTGGCCGGCTGGGGCCAGGGGAATGGGAAGTTCATGTCTGATGGGCACAGAGTTTTGGTTTGATAAGATAGAATGTTCTAGAGATGAGAAAGTTGATAGCTGCACAGCAATGGGGCAGATGCCACGTCCCAGAAACCCAGGCCTAAATACTGTTAAAACAGTGAATTTTGGGGTACCTGGGTGGCTCAGTGGGTTGAAGCCTCTGCCTTCGGCTCAGGTCATGATCCCAGGATCCTGGGATCGAGGCCCGCATCGGGCTCTCAGCTCAGCAGGGAGCCTGCTTCCTTCTCTCTCTGCCTGCTTCTCTGCCTACTTGTGATCTCTGTCAAATAAATAAATAAAATCTTTAAAAAAAAAAAAAACAGTGAATTTTGTGTTAGGGAGGTTTCATTGCGCACACACACACACACACACACACACACACACACACACACACGGGGCCGCTGTGGCCCTGGGTCTGGGGAGCACTACGTGAGAGGACGAGAAGAGCCAGGAGGTCCGGCTGCCCTGCCTCACTGGGTTTGGGGTTCAGGCCTTGCTGGAGAAAGTGTGGCTGCCGCAGACACCTGTGGTCTCCTGGTGGCAAGACGCTCTTCCCAGAAGGTGTGGTTGGAGCTGGTCTGTGGAAGCAGCCTTATGGGTGGCAGAGAAGCTTCTGGAGGGCATGGGCAGGTGGGAGCTGGTCCACAGGATGTTTCTGGGCGGTGGGCTGGGAGCTGGAGCAGGTGCACGGGAAGGGGCCCCCTGGGTGCCAGAGAAAGGCCATGAAGGGCGAGCACCAGGCTGCTCGGGGCCCTGGGGGCCGGGAAGAGGAGCCCCTTCCCTTGTGCTGCCCAAGGGAGCCTGTCCCTTGTCTCCCCCCCACCCCCCCGCATGGCCTGTGTGTCTGTGTGCGCGCGGAGGAAATGATTCACACCCAAGTGCAAAGGTGGGGGTCAGAGCAGGCAGCCCTAGGGTTTGGGGAGCCCAGAGGAGGAAACGGGGGTGGGGACAGGAGATGTGACAGATACCGGGAGACGCGCCGTCCACACCTAGAAGGCCCCGGGGGAGGTTTCCGCAATGTCCGGGACACCGATTCCGTCACATCTGAAGTTTACCCTTGTTTCCCAAGGCCCGGGATCCTTGGAGGTGAAAGGAAAGGAAGGAAAAGGACTTCCCCTGGGGGTCGTGTGTGTGTGTGTGTGTGTGTGTGCGCGCGCGCACCGCCCTCATTTCCATTTTGCTATCTTCCTGATCACCAGGAAGAATGTCCATGAACCTCCCCCACCGCCCAGCCCTGTGCTGCGTGTGGTGGGACGTGTGGACGTGGGCACACGGGTGTGTACACACACACACACACACACACACACACACACACACACACAGGCAGGGGCGAGCAGTCCTACAGATTGTACCTAGGCCTGGCAGGAAACCGGGCTCTGGGAAACTTCAGGCCCCACCTTTGGCACAAAACTGTGCTTTTTGTTGCTGAGCAGAAAGGGGGGGTGGGGCCCGTCCGTGCGCAGGAGAGCAGGTCCGGCCCTGGGCGTCCAGAGCGGCTGCGGGCCTGTATGGGGGGGCCCTTGTCCCAAGCTCTGGGGCCTTGGGGGATCTGGGCCAGAATCACGGGGTCGCCCCTGAGAGGAACCTCGGCCAGAACCATCCCCCGCCCCGCCGCCCAGGGGCTCCCCACACTGGCGGAGGGCAGGCAGCTGAGTTGCTGGTCTGGGCAGCCTGTGCGAATACGGGGGCCAGGCCGCCCCGCCAACCCCAGCTGACCGTGAGTGGGAAAGGGGGGCCCCCGCCGCAGGTGCTCTGCGGGCGCAGGGCCGCCCGGCCTGTGGGGCGTGGGAAGGTCTGCGCGAACCCACTGACCGACGGAGCTCGGGGTGAGCAGCCGCGTGACCTGGCAGTTGGGACAAACCAGTGGATGCAGGCTCTGCTGCAGGAGGGAGGGGACACCGGCCACGGGGCCATCCCTGCTCAGTCCCTTTCATCACAAAGGGCCACAGACCCGGGGCTCACACAGCAGACACTCCTCTCACAGTTGCGGAGGCCGGGAGTGCGCCGGCCGGGCTGGCTCCTTCTGGAGACCCTGAGGGAGAATCGAGAGCCTCCCCCAGGTTCTCTCCGGCTCCGGTGGCCGCCGGCCTCCCGCAGCCGGTACCCCACGGCCGTGTCTGCCTCCGGCTCCCTAGGGCTGTCTCCCCCGAGCATGTCCGTGTTCAGGCCATTCCTTTCTCTTACAGAGACACCAGCTCGTGGGTTTAGGGGTTTAGCCCCCCAATCCAGGATTCCCTCCTCTCAACTCCGTCACATCTGCAAACCCTCATTTACAAATCAGGTCGCTTTCGCGGTTCTGGGCATTAGGGTTTCCACATACCTTTTTGGGGAATACAGCTCAGCCTCCTACAGGCTCTCTCTGCAGAGGGGGCCTCCCTGGGGCTCAGTCATGAAGGAGGATGTGTAGGACAAAAGAGGGCCCCAGTGTGGGGTGTGGATACCCGGATGCTGTGCCGGGGGCTTGAAGGGGATCAGGGCAGGGGAGGGGAGGGTGCTGTGGGGTTGTCTGGACAGGAGGCGCAGAAAGAGAAGAGCTGCCGGGACACCTGACTGGCTTAGCCAAGCGTGTGGCTCTTGATCTTGGGGTCATGAGTTCGAGCCCCGCCTTGGGTGTACAGATTACTTGGGGGGAAGAAGGAGCAACAGTCACTGGTCTGAATATTTGGAGAGTCGTCACATAGAAGGAGGAAAGGACTTAGTCTGAGTTCCTCCAAAATGCACCCTCAGGACCAGATGCCTGGCAGGTCCCAGAAAGTGTAGTTTGACTCGTCACGTAAAGAGGCATTTTGCCCACAAGCTGGATTTTCTCACAATGGAGCAGGCCAGTTCACAAAGTAGTGAGTTCCCCATGCCTAGAAGTATTCAAGCGGGGACTGTGTGGAGATTGTTCAGGAAAGCTGTAGAAGGGGCCTCTGAGGCTCCTGCCAAGGTGTATGTTACTTGATGGGAACTTAACCCTCAAGGTGTGACGATGTGGGGAACATGCTTGAATCGAGGGGGCCTTCTGCTCAGGCCCCACACATTCTGCTTTGTCTTTACAGTTGGGGATCAGGCCAGGCTTGATCCTGCCACGCTTCCAGCCCTGCTCTTTGTCTTCAGCGGCCTCTGGTTCCCATGGCAAGGGAGCCTCAGCCCTGTGGCCTACCTGCCTGATCCCGGATGTCGTAATTAAGCGGGGTGCCAGAGGGGTCTGGGGAAACGTGTATGGATTGTCACACGTGTGGATGAACACATGCTTCGGTGTTGCACGCGTGAACGCACACACCCCACCCCCGGCCGAGGGTCCCTGGTGCAGAGCCCCCGCCTCTGCCTCTCCCGCCCCCGCCCCCGGGTCTGAGAGCTTCAAGAACACCAGCTACAGAGGCTGGCCGCATGCCGAGCTCTGTTTAAGCACGGAATAACATGTGTCTTGGTTTTTGCCCTATTTAGTAAACCCGTAACACTTGTACTATTCTAAGAGCTTTACAAGTACGAACACATTTTAATTTCGTGATAACCCTTTGCAGTAGGTAATGTTATCCCCGTTTTAGAGATAAAGAAACTGAGGCATGGGGTTACAGGGACCTGCCCGAAGCCTGCCTCGCTCCCTCGTGCACACACACACACCCGTCCAGACACACTCGCACACAAGTACTCGATGGCAGCTGTTCTCCTCGGATGTGAAGTGGGTCTCGGAGTGGCCAGGATCTGGTTGGGTCTGAGTCTCTCTCTGGCCTTGTTCTGCTGCAGACACTGAAGGGCATTCCGGTAGCCTCACCCCTCTGTCTGGCCTGTCTCCCAGGAACTGGATTTCCCCTAGAGCCCCTGCCCAGCCCGGAGGGAGGGCTGAACGGCCCCTCACTGCCTGGAGGTGACTGGTCAGGCTCAGATCATCTCCTGCCGGCTCCTCCGCTCCCCGCTCTGTGGGCTGCGGGGCCCACTCGGCTCGCCCCTGGGTCCGGGGACCCAGCAGCTGTCCGGGAAGGAAATGACACTTGAGCCTCTGGGAAGCTTTGGGAGAAGCAGCTGCAGGGACGTGTGGCCTCCTACTGCCGTTTCCCTGCCCCCGAGGACGGGCATGAATGGATCACTGTGTGGACGTTCCCAGTGGGAGCGCAGGGTGGCACAGGTGTGATGCCTGCTTGTCACACGTGCCCATGAGGACTTGCCCTAGTCCCCTGTGATGCCCACTCACCCGCCCAGCCCAGGGCTGCCTGCAGATACCGTCTGGTCGTCTTGCCGAGACCTGCTATTTCGCAAGGAGACTGAAGCCTGGAGATGTCGAGAAACCGGTCCAGATTCCACCAGCTGATAACTCAGCTGAGCTGGGGTTTCTGCCCAGGGCCCTGCGCCTCCAAAAACCCAAGTTCCTCCTATGACATCAGACTCAGGGAAGGATTGGGTGTGTTTCCACGAGCTGATTCTTTGGCTGGGCTGTGCTGCTTGGCTCATTATAGTTGCTCAATAAAATGCCCAATGAATGGGTGCTCCCCTCCCCCGGACCGGCATGACTGAGAGTCGATGGCTTCGGCCCAAGTGTCTGCCTCCGTTCCCTGGCCCAGTGCCTCCCTTTGGGGTGTGTGACCTTGAAAACAGTGACCCTCTCCATCCCGCCTTGGACGGCGACTCTGAGTGGCGTCAGGGGAGCAGCTGGGGATTACCAGCGCCCCGTGGCTGGTGGGCTGTGCTCCAGATTCCTGGCAGGGATGCACGGGCGATTGTCAGCCACATGTGCGGGGAGAGCTGCCCACATACGGCTCAAGCACACGCCTGCCCCCGCCCTCTGGCACGAGCCCCCTGGGGGGGCTGCCGAGCCTCTGCTCTGGAATGTTGGCCAATGGGGGGTCCTGCCTTGGTGTCCCGGCTGTGGCAGTTGTTCAGGGTGGTCACGGCGGTGGAACGAGCCTGCCCGTGGATTGTGGGACCTGCGTGTGTCCGTGCCCCTTCTGCGCGTGCTGTCGTGGGTGGAGACCATCACCACTCGCCCAGGGGCTGCGGCCTCCGAAGGGCCTTCCACGGTGGTGGGCTGGTGGGGGACCTGTGCAAAACTGACCCTGGGGGAGGGGGGCGTTTAGAAGCACTCGGGCCCCTTCCTTCTGTGCCAGGGCTCTGAGTATCCGTCCTCAGGGGAGAGCCAGCGTCTGGGTGTCGGAGTAAAAGTAATACAGGGTAGGGTGGGCCTTCCTGGACCCAGATATGACACCACGCCAAACAGGGACTCTTGGCTTCGGCGAGCGAGCTGGGGCTGCCCGGGCAGCTTTACTCTGCAGAAGTGGGTAGCATCCCGGCCCCATTAGTGCCCCTGCTCCGCCAGGGTTAGTGAACGCCCGCTTCCCCTGGCCCCGACCCCAGCATCGCACGTACTGTGCACCCGGTCCCCTGGCCTCTAGAGCCTTCTGCAGGGACTCAGAGCCACGGCCCCTGCTGCCCTTGGTCCTGTTGAGGGCCACACGGATGGACGTGGGGACTGGACAGGCCGAGTTCATGTCTCCCAGCAACTGCCCTGATCCCTGGGGCCTGGACAGGCTCCTGCCTTCCTTGCCCCTCTGCTGCCGGTGGAGAGATGAGGGGACGGACAGGCTACCTCTCGGCAGCTTCTTCAGGGCTAAAGGGGGGTGTCATAGTAATCGTGAACGTGATGAATGCCACGGGCTGCGGGCACTGGGCCCACCGTGGGGAAGTGCTGGCCCTCCTCCTGCTTCTCTCCTGTTCTCCTCGTTTCTTCTCCTCCGTCTGTTTCCCTCCCCCTCCCTTGCCCTCCCCCCTCCATTCTCCTCCCCACTCCCCCATGCACTACCACCAGGACTATGTCCCCAGTGGCCCCCTTCTTTCCCATCCTCTCTCTGGTTCTCTGAGTGGGGACTGGAGGACAGAGGGGGGCGGCCCCTCCTGGGGGGCTCCCGGCCGGGCCAGGCCCTGAGCAGGACGGTTTGCAGTCTCCAGCCTGCTTCCCCATCCACCTTTGGCCTGCCGGGGGCTGGGCGCAGCCTCAGGAGACGCAAGCCCGGAAAGGGGCTCTTGGACCGAGGGTTGGCCGTCAGGGCAGAGCGCTGCGGGGAGAGGGGTAGGCGCCATGGAGGGGAAGCTATTGTGACATTTGCTAGTGCTTTATTTATGACTTAGGATGCTTGTGGGGTGACTGGAGCGGAGCTGGAGACGTTGTTGGCCAGAAGTCCAGAAGCGTCCACTGAGTGGCTGGACCCGGCCGCTGGGGGAACTCTGGGCAGGCAGATAAGGCGTGGGGGCGGGGGCTGACGTTTGCCAGGCACCGGGTGCAGAAGGGCGTAAGGAGAGCAGGCATCTGGGCCGGCCCACATGCCCCTGCAGAACCTTCCAGGGCGAGTGGGGAGAGGACAGTCAGGACTGAGAGGCAAGGGTCTTTGAACCCGTGCCTCTGGTGCTTACAGGGCTGCGTTCCTGCATGGACTCTGTGAGGCTCTGCCCCAGCCCCGGCAGCTGCTGTGGTTCTCTGCTCCTCTCTCCTCCCTCCACAGACTGTGAAATGGTCCACGTGCAGTGCAGTGGGGAGCACTTTACGGTCCATACCCACATGCCCGTCCCTCCGATTGCACCCGGATGCTGAACTTTGCTTTATCACCTCTTTGTCTGCCTGCCCGTCCTTCCATCCACCCGTAGGTCCACTTTGTTGTTACTCCTGGTGCATTTCAAAGTAAGTCACGAATGTCCTGATGACCTACAGAATCATTGCCAGACGCTCCCAGCGTCACCTTCAGAATTTCTGACCAACTGCCAGCTCCGAATACTCGTCCAGGGCTGCTCCTTCCCCAGCAAGAGCACAGTGGGCGGAGCTGGATGGAGCCTGGGTTCCAATCCTGGCTCGTTAACAGCTGTGCAGAACCATCTTGCTTCTCGGTTCAGGGATAAACGGGGTTCACCTGTATGTTAGAGACGACGAGTGCTACCAATGACCAGCTTCTGTTTCGTGCCCGACACTTGCTGCACAAATCCCTTCGATATAGGGATTGTCATTCCTAACATTTGAGGGAATCGAAGACAGCTCAGAAAGAGTAACCAGCCAGCGGTCTTGTGGCCTGGTGAGTGGTCACCCTGGGTCTGTGCCCAGCAGTCCGACCCAGATCCAGGCCTTGGCTCCTGCTGATGGTCTGAGGCTGTGATTCGTCCCTGGAGTGGCCAGTTCTGCTCTGTCTGTTCTGTCTGTTGGTGTAGGTGAACAGAACTCTCTTTTTCAAGGTCTGTCTCAACACAGAACTTTCCAGAACAGTCCAAGCCTACTCTGGGCATATATTGATTTGGTGACCCCTCTGACTTATGTTAGTGTTTGTGCGTTGCCAAGCTCAGACCTTCATTTTCCAATTTCAAATGACCAAACAAGCAAACAAAACGAAGCTGGGGTGAACCAGACTGTTCACTCTGCTGTGATTGTATCAGACTCCACCCGGGGTGAGTGCGTAAAGCTCAGGTCTCTGCCTTGCCTTCAAAGGAGCTCTCAGACTGGCGGGATGAGGGACACATGCCCTATCAGCTAGGGAGCTGTTTGGCTGTGTAACAAAGACTGAAACAACAGAGGCCGACACAAGAGAGAAATTAATTTCTCTTCCACTTCCCCATCCAAATGTAAGCAATCAGGGCGGCCCAACACAGCAGGGACACGCTGTGGGGCCGCTTTGCTGCTCTGCCACTTTCAACGTGCCATGTTCATCCCGTGAAATAAGATGGTTGCTGCGGCTCCTGCCATCACATCTGCACTCCTGCTGGGGGAGGGTAAAGGGCAGGAGTGTCCTGAAAGTTAAACACTTCAGATCCCCTCTCGCTGGCCAGAACTAGGCACATGGGCACTCCTGGCAGGAAGGGCACCTGGGAAATGTATTCTTTTTTTTTTTTTTAAAGATTTTATTTATTTATTTGACAGACAGAGATCACAAGTAAGCAGAGAGAGAGGAGGAAGGAAGCAGGCTTCCTGCTGAGCAGAGAGCGCGATGCAGGGCTCGATCCCAGGACCCCGGGAACATGACCTGAGTTGAAGGCAGAGGCTTTAACCCACTGAGCCACCCAGGCGCCCCTGGGAAATGTATTCTTTCGATGGACACCGATGTGTCCAGCTGACACTCTGTCACCATGGAAGAAAGGGAGGTAGATATTGTGGAGGGCACCGAGGGCACCGAGAGTGATGGCCAGCCCTGTGGCAGGGGTCATTCCCGGGAAAGGTGAGACTGGAAACAGCTCATCAAGGAGGTGATGTTTGCTCTGAGCTTGAGCGGCAAGAGAACGGCAAGTGTCTTGGTACACGTGCCGCCTGTCCTGAGGCCGGGGCAGACATGGTCGGTCGATCATCACAGCTGTCTTTCTCCCTGAGCACCGAGCAGCCCCGGAGACCTGCCCCGCATCCCCCCACCGGTGGGCAGGTGATTGGCTAGGCCTGCCCGTTGAACCTCACTGGCCCCCGCTGTTTTGTGAGGCAAGGGGGCACCGTGGGCATCTCACCCGTCCCCCCAGAACGAATCCGCTGCGGCTGTCCGACCGCGTCAGCTAGCGGTGGGTATGCCGCGTACCCACTCTGCGTCGGGTCACATCCTCTTGGTGGCTTGAACTTGGTCACGGTGGGGTCATTTCCCTCACGGCAGTTGGCAAATGTGATCGATCAGGCATTTCCCCGCCTCTGGGTGGGTTGCTAGACATCCACCAGCCCTCCAGACACGGCATCCGCCCTTTCATCCTTTCTTTCTTTCTTTTTTTTTAAAGATTTTATTTATTTATTTGACAGAGATCACAAGTAGGCAGAGAGGCAGGCAGAGAGAGAGAGAGGGGGAAGCAGGCTCCCCACTGAGCAGAGAGCCCGATGCGGGGCTCGATCCCAGGACCCTGAGATCATGACCCGAGCCGAAGGCAAAGGCTTTAACCCACTGAGCCACCCAGGCACCCCTCTTTCATCCTTTCTTAACCAAAGTCTTCCTGAAAGTTCTGAGTGCAGATCTCTGTCTTAATAGGGGGTTCCCACTGCGCAGCGCTTCCCTCCTTTAGAAGGTCTTGCATTGCCTCGGGGTCACCGTCCGGGACGTCAGCTCCTCCCGTGCAGAACTAAGGTTGCGGGGATGAGTGGGGAGATTTGGGAGCCCGGCGGGATTGACAGTGGTTGTGTGGTGCTGCTGTGTCCCGGGCACGTGTCCCGGGCACCTGCGGGTTGGCTGGATGGGGGACGGGCGCCAGGGGAGCCACGTGGTTCTGCAGAAAGGGGATGTGTGTTTGGGGGTTGGAGGTCCCCGACAGGTCCATGCTGGACTTTTCCTAAATAGATGATCTAGATCATTCATCGTCGAGCGGGAACCACTCAGTCCTGGGCTTGCCTGGCCTGCTCGCCCAGAAGACCACATGCGCCCCGTGGGCTCCATCCGTTTCCTTCACTCCAGCCTCAGGGTGGGCCTCGGGCTTGTGAGATGGGCTGACATCGGGTGATTCACTGGCCTGGAATGTCCGCGTTTACCTCCGTGAACACGATGCCCCTGGTACCAAAGGCTCCGCTTGGATTTGTGTGCTGGTCTGTGCACCGGGGTGCTGGGCTTCGGCTCGCCCACCCCGCCCCCTCCCATACTGGGGGCCGCGCAGCTCCAGATGTGTGCTGGCTTGGGCAAGACCGGCAGGCCCGGGGCCAGGTCTGCGGGCATGTGGATGGAACAAGCTGCAGAGACCCAGACTCCGCGGTCTCTGAGACCAGTGTCGACGTGGCCCCTCTGGCATGCCTCCGCCCTGCCCCCCGGGGTGGGAAGTTTCCCTCTGCTGGAGAACAGCTGTTCTGATGAGGGAGCCCATCTGGCTGGCAGGACAGCGGGCGGACGGACTGGCGGTGCCCAGCACCTCCTTCTCTCTCTGGCTGTGTCTTTCCCTGCGGCAGGAGAGGACTGGCACCCCCGCAGGCTGATTGCTGGCTTCCCCCTCCAGCGAATGGTCTGGGTCAGAGGCAGCCCTGGTCCCTGGGAAACCCACCAAAGGGTCTGGGAGAGAGAGTCCCTCCCTCCGTAGGCTCCTGGGGGGCTTCTCAGAAGTGGCGTCTGAGCCGAGTACCTGAGGGCTCTAGAGTGAGCCAGCCAAGGGACGCCTGGGCGGCTCAGTCCGTGAAGCGTCGGAGTCTTGATCTCTGCTCACGTTATGACCTCAGGGTCGTGAGTTGAAACCCCACACTGGACTCCACACTGGGCATGGAGCCTGTTTAAAAAAATTAAAAAAAAAAAAAAAAAGGATGAGCCAGCCAAGGTCGGGGGGAGGAGGGGGATGGCTACCAGGCGGAGGGCGCAGAAGAGGACAGGCGCAGAGATGTGACACCGTCTTGTCCGGGAGCTAGGAGCAGCTGGGCAGGGGCAGAGGACACGGAGACGGAGGGCCTAGGACAGCCTTGGGGGCCCTGCTCGGCTCTCACCACCTTTGCAGGTGAAGGTCGGATGCGCATTCTGGAAATGGGGTTCCATCAGCAACTCTGAGTTAGGCTGGGAGGAGCAGACGCCCTGGGCAGGGAGGCCAGCTTGGGGCCTGAACGGTTCCTCCTGGAGCCTGCAGCCAAGCGCGGGAGGGAGCCTGGGCGTTCAGCAGTGATGAAAGACACCCCAAAGCCGTCTCTGACTTGGGGCCACTCCAGCGATGCTGGGGAGGGGGCGCTGGCCCTTAGAGGCCTTGGGCTGTCTTGTTCCTCTTCCCTCTGGCCATTTTCCAGGTCAGTCCTCCCCCTCAGCTCCCTGTCTGCAGACTCTCCTGGAAGACTGTCTGTCCCCACACGGGCAGGAGGGGCACGGCTGCCCAGGTGCCCAAGGAACCAAAGAGACACACAGAGGCCTTCTGTTGGCTTCAGGGGCCCCGGATGCAGACAGTCCAGGGGAAGACTCGGCAACCCCCCCCGCCCCCCCCGCTGGGGCCTTGGCACTGGGCGGCCTTTGTCCTTGGGACTGGTCTCTCTCCTCACAGCCTGGCCAGAGCTGGCATCCCCCTGGTCAGGGCCCTCAGCCCAGCCTTGTCATCTCGGCGAGTGACTCATGCTGGGGGCGGGGGGACCCGAGCGCCAGGCGGGCTGCGGTAATAGCAAACCCATTACGTCCCCGTCCCTGAGGTCACTTCACACGAGGGACAAATGGTTCATTGAGGTTGGTTTGGCCGCCTCCTGGCCCCGGCAGCCCTGGTAGTGGGGACATGTCATTACCCAGGAAAGCAGCGCCGGCTCCCGGGGAGGGGGCCTGGCCAGCCTCCCTCCCACGCAGAGCACTCTGTCCCCAAGGCTCCGGGCTCGGACCCAGAGACTGCATCTCAGGTCGAGTGAGGCACGGTGGGCGCCCTCCCCCGGGGGTCATGCCGGGCCGAGGGACGCACCCGGCGGCACACAGCCTCCTCCTGGTGCGTGGCAGGCAGGAACGGGAAGAAGAATCCAGGCCACAGAGCGCGCCTCCCCCCCCCCCCACCCCATTTTGGCTACTGACGGCGGGTCCTTTGTCCCCAGACGTCGGGCTCCAGAGCGTCTCCTGAGTGAGCTGACCGGCTCTTCTTCTTATTCCCCATCCTTCCCGGGAGGCGTGGGGCAGGAGAGGCATGGCCCAAGTTGCTCAGTGGAAATGAGGAGGAGGAGGAAGAGGCCGGGGGTGGGGGGGTAGGAGAGGGGCCTGGGGACCTGCCTGCTCAGGACTGTCCCCCCATGTGGGTGGCTTCCCGCTGAGCCCTTAGAGGCCTGGCCCAAACAGAGGCTGAGGCACCCACCCTTCTCCCCTCCCCCCCCCCCAACCCTGGGTTTGAACCCTGGGCAGAGTCCCGTAGCCCCCGGGATCCTGGGCTCGCTGGTTGAGAAGGGGCACGGAGCGTGGGTGTGTCTAGACACTTGCTCCTCCCCTGGCTCCCGTTTCTAGGGCCTGTCTCCGGCTCTGGAGCCCCCCCCTCCCCCCCGCCCCGGGCTTACGGACTAGCTTCTGGGGACATTTCCCCACAGAGGCCTGTTGATGGGAAACCAGTTCTCTTCCAGGCCCCAGAGCTTTCCCGTGCAAGCCTCTGTAGTCAGATTTCTGCCGTTGCCAGGGACGCCTAGGAGCTGTTGTCCCCCTAGGGGGCCCTCCTCCAAGCCTCCCCTGGGGGGCCCGTGGCTCAGCCCCTTCCTCGAAATGGAGGGGCACATGCCCGAATTCCAGGCTGCTATGAAGGCTGCTGGGAATCCGTGCCTCTGCATCTTCTTTCCACTCTTCTGGGGGTTTTTGCTTGCTTTTCCACTTTTCAATTTTTTTTAAGTTTTTTTTTTTTAAGATTTTTATTAAGATCTTATTTATTTGACAGAGAGAGACACAGTGAGAGAGGGAACACAAACAGGGGGAGTGGGAGAGGGAGAAGCAGGATCCCTGCTGAGCAGAGAGCCTGATGCAGGGCTCGATCTCAGGACCCTGGGATCATGACCTGAGCAGACGACAGACACTTAACCCACTGAGTCACCCAGGTGCCGCTCACTTTTCTATTATTGAAAAGAGTAAAGTTGATAACTTTCTTCCAAGCTATAGTCTCTCCCTCCCCCCGCCCTCTTTCTACCTCTGTCTCTACCATTCTCTCTCTTTTATTAAACAGCCCAAACTAGGGTGCCTGTGTGGCTCAGTTGGTTAAGCGACTGCCTTCAGGTCATGATCTCAGAATCCCGGGACTGAGTCCCATACTGGGCTCTCTGCTCACTCTGACCTGCTACCCAATCCTCTCTCTCTCTCAAATAAATAAAATCTTAAAAAACAAAAACAGGGGCACCTGGGTGACTTAGTGGGTTAAAGCCTCTGCCTTCGGGTCAGGTCATGATCTCAGGGTCCTGGGATCGAGTCCTGCATCGGGCTCTCTGCTCAGCGGGGAGTCTGCTTTCCTCTCTCTCTCTGCCTGCCTCTCTGTCTACTTGTGACCTCTGTCTGTCAAATAAATAAGTAAAATCTTTAAAAAACAAAAACAAAAACAGAAATAGCCCAAGCTGAACAAAAACAAAGTAAGCAACATTGAAAGGCGCTGAGCTCGTCACCAGAGGTGTTCAAGGGCAAGGCAAAGGGGCATTTAGGGGGCAGGCATTGAAGGGGGATCCCAGCAAGGGCTGTATGTGCCCCTATAAGCCCTGAAGACCCTTGTGAGAGGGTGCAGGGGGGTTTCCCCCTTTCCTGCCCTTCCTGTGTCGATGGCTGCCCCTCGGAGCCTCAGCCCGCTTTCCTCCCACCTGCTCGCTGGCTGTCTCCTGGGCAGGGACGGGGCCAGGAGCACGGTTAGGGCACGTGGCCCGAGTCCAAAGGGGCAGGCGGACGGGCAGTTCCCTGGGGCCAACGTCACCTCGGTTACTGCGGCGACTTTAAAAATAAGTTCGGCCACAGAGGGCCGGTTGGCCTTTCTTCCCTGCTCGGATCCCACTCCCATGCTGTTGTTCGTGCTGACGTGGAGCTGGGAGAAGGCGGTGACTCAGCTCTTGTCCCCACGCTGCGGCGGTGTGAGCTGCTGCCAGCCCCTGAGCCCTCGGAGCAGGGCGCCTGCTCGGGAAAGGCAGCGAGGAGGGCAGGACACCGAGGGCACAGCCTGTCCTCTCGGGTATGTGGCCCAGCAAGTTGTCCTGGCAGCCACGGAAGGGGTAAGGCCCAGCCACTGGCTGCTTTGAGGCTGGGTGGATCCCAGGCCGGCCCCTCCTTCGAGGCCCCTGTGTGCCTCTGGACGGGGTACAGTGTACCCCCGGCCCCCCTCTGTACCTCTGGCCTCAGCTCGCTGCCAGTGGGCTGGGGACTCCAGACCCTTCTGAAGCCTTGTTCTGGGGGCTGGAGTAGGAGCAGACCCAGTAGGAATGGACTGTGTGAAGAGGGCACGGATCAGGGATACGGCGTGAGCCACCGTCCTCCTCCTCCCCCTTTCCAGCTGGGGGATCCAGAAGCCCATTGGATGTGCCAGAGCCCCTGAAATCACCCTGGGGGGGTTACCGCTTCCAAGCAGTTTTCTGTCCCCGCCCCCCCACCCCAGCCCATCCCCATGTTAGCAGCCGCTGCCCCCACCTTGCAAGGGGGTCCCAGTGGCTCTCATGTCCCTGCAGGAAAATTTACAACTGAAACAGAAAATGGGAGGGCCGGGCAGGGCTGCCGGCCCCCTGGGAGCAGGCCATGGCCATGGGAGTGGCCCGCTGCTGGGGTCCTGAGCATCTGTCCCCGGGGACTGGGTGGCTTGGGCGGGGTACGGGCAGGAGGCCGGCAGCCAGGGAGCAGGGAGCTTGCCTGGGTCCTGCCGGCCAGCAGCTTCCTTCTGTGACCCGAAAGCATGAATTTAGAGGAGTAATACTTTGTTTAAAAAGCTCCCTGCCTCTGAGATAAGGCCGGGGCTGCAGTGGTCAGGGTTTGCTGTAAATTTTCTGAACAAAGCAGGCCGGGGCGATGGCTGGGGAGTGTGGGGAACAGATTAATCATGTGCTAAGAAAACGGCATTCCCCTTTGAAGTGAAACCTTCTGGTTGCATTTAAGCGGCCGGGCAGATGGAGGAAGGGTGTTCTGTGGCATGTGGGCTCGTGAAATGTCAGCTGTACCCACAGACCGGCTTCGCGGGAAGCTTCACACCCCGGCAGCTCGAGAGACGCGGGGGTCGGACCCTGACGGCGTCCCAGGGCCATGGAAAGGGAGAGGGGTGCCTGGTGCCTTGGTTGGGGTGCAGAGGGCGCCCTGCCTGTCAATGCTGGGGCTGCCTGGTGGCTGGCGGGCATTCGGGGAGTCGGCATGAATCCCGAATGCGCCCCGTGCCCCCGTGAGCTGATCCTCTGTCAGGAGTCACGGTGACCTGGCTGTCCTCTGAAGGAAACTGAACTTTGTCATTCCCCAGGGATCCGACAGGTTCTTGAGGAGTCCTCCTTGCATGCCGGGAGGCGAGGAAGCAACTGTCTCAGGGGGTCTCCTGGGAGACCCTGGGATGGTCGCGCTGATATTTAAGGCAGAAATGACAGACAGGGAGCCCGCTGGGAGACACCTTAGGGACGCCATCCAGGCAGCGGGAGCAGCAGAGGCAAAGGTCCCGAGGCAGAAGGCGGTGTGAAGGAGCCGGCCGTGAGCAGACCAGGTGGAGATGGGCGCGGGCATGTGGGACCTTGGCAGCCAAGGTGAGGCGTTTGCAGTCGATTCTGAGCGGGAACGAGGACACGGGAGGTGACGAAATGTGACCTTGAAGTGTCGCTGAGATCTGGATGGAGAGGGAGAGAGTGGAAGCAAGCTCCCGGCGCGGAGCTCTGCGGAGGCTCTGCAGGAGCACAAGCGGGAGAGGGGGGCCGGGAACGACCGCCCGTTGCTCAGTTCCGAGGTATCTCGTGAGTCGGCTGTTAAACACAACCGTCGCTAGAAATGTAATCACGTCGCATATGAACACGTAATTCATATTTGGGGGAATGTATATACAATAAAAAGTAAGTTATATATAAATTATTGCTTAAACTTAAGGGCCGTGGAATTACTGTATGATCCAGCAGTTTGGGTTCTGGGTAAATGCGCCAAGGCCGGGGTACGGGCCTCCAAGATGGGCACCCGGGTTCCCAGCGGCTCATTCCCAACAGCCAAAAAGTGGAAGCAGCCCAAGTGTCCACCAACGGCGGGACGGGTACGCACCATGTGCAGTTCCGGCTACGGCAGAACATCAGCCTTAAAAAGGAAGGAAATCCTGACACACTCGGCCACACGGACGAACCCTGAGGACCGTGAGCTCGGTGAGCTGAGCCTGACCCAGAAGGACAAACACTATGATCTCACTCGTGTGAGGTTCCCTCGAGCCGCCGAGTTCGCAGAGACACAAAGTAGAGGGGAGACTGCGGGGGCTGGGGGAGCCGACGGGGAGACGGGGTGGATGGAAATAAGTTTCAGCGGGGGGGACGGCCGCGGTCCTGGGAACGGCCGGGATTGATGCGCTCAGTGCCATCCGTCGCTGTGGGCTGAGGTCCGGTTCCAGCGCTACGTGTTACGTTCTGTGCATTTTGGCATCGCCCTATTAGAAACAAATCAGATTAGATTAGAAACAAATCACATTATAAAACTAAGTTATCTGCTCGATTTATATAATACAAATTCCTTTGGCCATTAGGCAGCATGCACCCCTGGAGGGGGGTTGGACCCGAGGTGGGGGCACTTGAGGTCAGAAGCAGCCGGACCCACGGATCCTTTGGAGATGGAAAATCCCTGATGGCCTGGCTGTGGGGTGAGGAGGGAGGGGACCCAAGGCTAATGCTTAGGCCCTTGGCCTGAGCCGCTAGGTGGATGGAGGGACCGTTTACAAAGGTGGCGGACAGAGGGAGCTTGGGGGCTGTGGAGGGTCGGGCAGCTGACGGATCCAAGGCTCTGGAGCTCATGGAGGCCCTACTGTGCGCCAGGCGTGGGCTGGGCTGAGGCCATGGGTGCCTGTCCTGGTCTTTGAGGAAACAGATGGTCCACTTAACAGGGTGTCCTGTCCAAAGGCTCAGGGCAGCCGGGAAAAGAGCCACTGTCCTCCCCCTGCTCCCCAGTCCCCGCATGGAGTCCCGGGTCATGGATACAGGGGTTGAGCCAAACGGCTGTTTCCGCCCATCCACTTCCTACCTCCCTCTTTCCCAAAGCTCATCCCGCCAGGGCCTGACCCATGGGGTTTCTCTCCAGGCCTGGTCTTTCCCATTTCCAGAAAGGTCTAAAACTGGACTTCATATTAGACCTTTCTTATCCACCCCTGGCCCATCAGGGATTATTAAAACTTGCTGCTTGCTGTTGGAATGTCCCCAGCACCCCAGTCCCCTGAGGACGGCCACCTGCACAACAGCGTTCCTTATCTACAGCAGGTTTGGGGGCTCACGCACCTCTTTGGGACGTGCACACAGGGTCAAGGTCTGCAGAGCATCTGGGGGTCACCGTTACAAAGGACCCCCACGTGAGGGGCTTCTCACAGCAGAAATGTCTTCTCTCGTGGTTCTAGAGGCCAGAAGCCCGAAATCAAGGTGTCAGCAGGGCCCCAGTCCCTCTGAAGGCTCAAGGGAAGAATCCTTCCTCACCTCTCCTAGGCTCTCGGGTCCCAGGTGTCCCCACCTTGTGACCACATCCCTCCAATCTCTGCCTCTGACTTCACATGGCTTCTCTGCGTCTCTTTCTTTTTGGCCTCTTACAGGGACACTTGTCCTTGGATTTAGGGTCCATCCTAATCCAGGGTGATCTTCTCTGCAGGGTGATCACATCTGTAGAGATCCTCATACCGAATCGGGTCCCATTCTGAGGTTCACGTGGATGTGTGTTTTTGGATCACCCACTGCAGGTCTCCTGGGGGAACCTGGGAGGTGGGTGTCCCTCCAGTCAGTCTTTCCCCTTGGGCCAGGCCTACAATCTTGTCTTCTCCGTGGCCATCACAGAATACGGACGCCTTGTTCTGTTTTTCTTGCCAAATTTAAGCTCGCTTTCCTCTCTCTGCTATGGCTCCCTTGATCTGCCCAGCGCCCCAGCCCAGCCTGCCCTCCTCCTCCCCACCCTTTGCCCTGGACTGTTCTGCCCTGAGAGGGGGGCTGGGAACCTCTCACCTCCCCATAAGGCCTACTTTGCGGACTGGAAGAAGCCATCAGAGGTGATCGAAGGCTGGGCCGAGACACAACCGATTTCCGCGGGGAAAGGGAAGGCGGAAGTGTGGCCAGATTGTTTTCGGATTTGGAGAAGGTGATTATTCTGTGAAGGGTGGTGCCCAGCTGTTTCCCATCGCCTCTGAAGACAGACCAAAAGGAGGAAATAAATTATGTACAATTAGAGCAGTTGGTTAGATACAAGGGTGAACTTCCTGGCTGGGAGTGTGGCCAAGTGCTGGGTACGGTTTCCCAAGGGAGTGTGGCGAAACGCTCCTTACCTGGAGGTGTCAAGACCCAGGGGCAGCGGTATCCCGGTGGTTAAGCCGAAGGCAGGGGTGTGGACCGGATGGGCACTTTCTGGCCATGGAAGTCCTTTGGGTTCCCACAGGGGAGCCTTTTGGCCAGGCATGCACCCGAGCTGGGCTCCCCGAGGAGATAAGCACACATCTGTTCAGCTCCGCGAAGGGGACATGAAGAATGCACAATAAGCCGACTCTGTGCTAATCTGGGGGAGCTCCAGGCCCGCTCTCTGGAACAATCGCATGGGTGTGTCTGCAATCCCCAGGGGCTTTTTATAAGCACATGGGAGAATAATGCCACGGACCAGCACCCTCCCGGGGGCCTGTGTAGTTAGGCCTCTTCGCAGGGGCAGTGGACCACCCAGCTGCCCAGTACTGGGTGGACAGGTGGCCCAGAGAGCTTGGCTGTTCGGCAGGCCTGGTGCTGGCTTTGCAGCAGGACGTGTCGGGGCCGCTGGGAAGGCTGTCGGGGTGCCCGTGATGGCAGCGGTGACTCCCTGGCTGAAACCCGGGCCCCAGGCAGAGGAGGGTGTGTGCGCATCCGAAGTGTCTGTGGTTTTGCAGTTCCATGTCCACAAACTCACTTAGTTGAAAATAGTTCAAAATATCCAAAGCATGAGGGAGGGAGTGACCACTTTTTTTTTTTTTTAAAGAAAGTACTTGGTTTCAGCTGCTTGATAAAGCCACCCAACCCTGTGTTCTCAGGCTGAGATGGGGAGGGACTGGGATGTCAGTCAGGCCTCAGCATCCCCTGCCCTTTGGGGATCTTTCCTGACTAGGGGTGTAGGGGCTGGGAGGGGAATGGCAGTCATCAACCTGAGACCCAGGACAGCTCTCCAGCAGGCACAGGCCTCGGGGGGAGGGTACATTCCCTGCCCGGGACTCTCACTGGGCTTGAGGGCCTGACGTGGGGCAGAGGTTCTGGGTCTAAGGTAATAGGCGGGACAGCCCGCCAGAGCAGACCGCCTAACTGACCAGCCCGGGGAGGGCTCCGCTGTGGGGGCCAGCCCTGGAGGGCCCTTCCTGGGGGCTCCGTCCTTTTGCTTCACCGGTTCCAACCCAGCCTGGAGGACCCGCCTGCCTTCCTTGTAGGTGACGGAATTTAATCAGTGTTTGCCAACGGATGGGTGCGTGCAGAAATGGCTGTCTTGGAGGGCAAGACCAGGCCCGAGGTACAGCGGAGATGGCGAGCCCCCCTTCTCCCCATTCCGGAACTCCTTCCTTCAGACCCTATGAAACATCGCCCCCTTACTAGGGGGAAAGGCCGAGGTTGACGCTCGCTGCCACCAAGCAGCACCCCCGTATTGTGGAAGCCGCGGGCGGCACATTTCGGTGGCTGTTCTGGCAGGGGCGCTCCTTCCTTGCCCCCCCCCAAGGGGCTGGCACCCTTTCTGTCACCTTGCTCGGAGGTGCAGCAAGGGACCTCGGGGGTATACGGGTGGGGGTGGGGGGAGTCGCTGGAGGGGCGCCACCCCCGCCCCCAGGCCACGTGACTCGGGCGCTCGCCCCTCGCTCCGCGGCTCCGGGCCCGCGGAGGGCCCCGCGGCCCGCCAGCTCGGTCGCTTAACCCTTGCAGGCGCTGAGCGCGCGCAGGCGGCGGCGGCGGCGGTGAACTTTGTTTGGCTGCGTAAATAAAACCTCCCGCCGGAGGAACCCAGCGCCCCAGGGAAGGGGAGGAATCTCTCCCCCCGCACTCGGCACCGCCCCCGCGCCGCCGCCCGGCCCCCACATCCGCCCACATCTGGCCGCGGCGGGGCGTCCGGGGGGGAGGGGCCGAGCCGCGTCGGTCGCCGTCCTGGGGCGCGGGCCAGGCGGGGAGGAGCGGGGCGCGGGATCGGGCGCCCAGGACTCGGCCTGTCCCCGCGGCGGCGGCGGCGGCGCGGGCCCCAGCACCCGCCCCCCCCACCCCCAGGCCCGGGCCTTGACGGGCGGGCGGAGCAGCCAGTGCGAGCCGGGGAGGCCGGGCCGGGTGCGGGAACCTGATCCGCCCGGGCGGCGGGGGCGGGGCGGGGCGGGGGCGCGGGGAGCCGAGCCCCGGCGCCCGCCCGCCTCCCCCATTCATTCAGCCGAGCCCGGGGGCCGAGGGGCTCGGGCGGCCAGCTCTGCTCGGCGGGAGCGCGGGCGCAGGGCCCGGGCCGCCGGGGCGCTTCCTCGCCGCCGCCCTCCGCGCGCCGCGCCGCCCGCCAGCCACCATGTCCGACCCCGCGGTCAACGCGCAGCTGGACGGGATCATCTCGGACTTCGAAGGTGGGTGCCGGGCGCGCCGCGGGCGCGAGGAGGGGGCGGGCGGGACCCCTCGAAGGGGCGCCCTCCCGCCGCGCGCCCCCCGTCCCGCGCCCGCGCCGCCTACGTGGAGGACCCGGTTCGGGGGCCCGCGCGCCCCGGCGGCCCCCGCGCTGCCTCCCGGCTTCCTTCCTTTTATTGTATTTGCCGAACGGCGACAGCCCACTCGAGGGCTCGCGGGGCGCCCGCGGTACTGGCCGGGGCTCGCGGCTCCCTCGGGGCCGTCGCTCGGTCCCCTCCCTGCGGCGCTCCCCGTCGGCCCTCGGGCCCCCGCGGCCCTGCGGCGGGGCGGGGAGCGGGTCACCCGCCTCTGCGTCCTGCCCGGAGCGCGGCCGCCCTCCCCCACACCCGTTCGGGGCCGGACCGAGCCGAATCCCCGCCGGGGAGGCCGCTGAGCGGATACGGCTTGGGCCGGCGGGGTCTAGAGGGGGGCGCCCCTTGGCCCCCCAATCCAAGCCCGGGGACACCCCCTTCCGCCTCCCGGAGTCAGGCGGCGCGGGGGAGGAGGGGCCTGCGTGCGGGTGGGGAGCGCGTTTTGGTCCCCTCCCCCCTTCGGCGTTTACGGTGTGCGGGGACTTGGGGGCTCTTCCGTCCGAGTGCGCCGGGCTCCCCAGCCCTGAGCCTGCGTGTGTGCGTGTGAGTGCGCGCGCCTTCGTGCGCCCTCGCGGCGGCCCGTGGCTCTTGGTCCTGGCGTCCTGGGGAGTAAATAAAGCGGTCGGGAGGGAAGCTCCCACAATAGTCTGCGGCGCTTCTGGGCCCGGAATTCTGAGGGGCGGGCCTGCCTCTGCTGGGACCTGGAGCCCCCGCCCCTCCAGGGGGCTCCCAGGCAGCCTTGGGCCGAGCCGTCTGGTGGGCCCCGCCTTGGGGCTGCTAGGCTGGAAGGAGTTTTAGACCTCCAGGTGCCAGGCTGGGCCAGGAGGTCCTCTAACACCCCCCCCCCCCCCCAGGATGTGTGTGTCCCTGAGCTCCGTGGCACACATGGTCTGCTGGGGTCCGCCGCATCTCGGGGGCATTCTGGGGACCAGAGTCTGGCTGGATCCCAAGTAGAGCTGTGGCGGCGTGATTCTGGGCTGGGCATGGGCTGGCCCGGGCAGGGGTGTGAAGAGACCAGAGTGTTCGGGGTCTAGTGGCCGGCACACCCTTGCAGGGGACGGGCCTGCGGTTGGCTGGCTCGCTGGCGGCTGCACTTCTGTGATTGCGACCCTGAGCGCCAAACAAGGGGGGTTGTGGTCTGCAGGATTGTGACGGCTTCTGCCCTGCTGTTGGGACCTTTTGGGTAACGTGGTCCTGCTGGAGTGCCTCTGCGTCTCCTTCGTTCTGTTTCGCCTTCTGCGACCCAGCGTGTCTCTCTTCTGAGACTCCCACTGTTGCTCTCGGGGCCTCTCATCTCCTAAGTGTCCCAGTGCGAGAACCCGCCAGGCTGGAGGCGACTGCCCCCTCCAGGTCGCGCGCTGTGTGCACACCCTGGGGCCTGCGGGAGTGAGCTTGGCCTACAGTCCCTGGCCCGGAATCGTCTTGTGGGAAGCGGGGGTTGGGGTGGGGGGAGAACAGGATTCCGTGGTAGCCCCTAGGCAGGAGGGGGAAGTGGAGATTTGGGGATGGCATGGTCCTATAGCCGGCCCAGTTCGCACCTCTGCCTCCGGGTCCCCGTGTGTAACTCCATCCTGACCCCGGCGGGCCCCATCTGGAGATGCTGGCCGCCTCTACCCACTCTCCCAGGCGGCTTCTTGACCCTCTCATTTGGTCGGAGACAGTGGCCGCATTGAGACCAGCCTGGTGCGACAGTGGGCAGCCCTGTGATTCCAGGGGGAGATTTCTCACTCTTTGGGACCCTCTAGTTCCCTGTGGTCATCAGTCGCCCTGTTGTGTGCTCTGACAAGCTGAAAGGGTCCTGAAGGCTAAGCAGTCAGGAGTTCGAACCCCCCCAGGCTTTTGGCTGGAAGGGTGTGTGAGGGCCCTGTTCAGCCAGCTCAGGGACCAGGATGGTCTCCCTATGTACCCCAGGAGCTCGGAGTGGAGTGGGGTGTTGGGTGGTCGGTGTTGGTTGCTGGGCCTGGATTGGTCGGAGGTGGGGAAGGGGCCATTCGTGAAGGAGGACAGGGCACGACCCAAAGCGGCAGTGACAGATACAATGTGGCAGGGCCCAGGCAGAGAAAGGTCACCATGGCGGAGGCAGAACTTGGGCAAGGAAAGTCGGAATTCAATTGCAGGAGGGAGGAGGAGAGCACGCAGGTCCCGCGCAGCAGGCAGAAGCGGGGGAGGCCGGAATGAGCTGGTCCATTGGAGAATGGGGCACAAGGAGGGGCCAGTTGGAGCGGATCAGAGGACCAGGCCAGGCGTGCCTGCCGGGAGTCGGGACTCTTCCTGGGGAGGCAGCTGGAGTGGCGAGAGCAGAGTTGGAGGAGCTCTGGTCTGGGTCCGTGGGGTTTCTCCGGGTTTCTGCAAGGTAGGACGAAAAAAAGGGTTAGGAAGGAGCCGGCCAGCCCCTCAGCTGCTGCTGCACCCCCAGAGTCCTGGGGCTGGCAGACACGGCGTGTCACGACGTGTGTGCTCACCGCTGCGGAACAGAAGCCCCCGGGGCAGCCACCAAAGTCCACAGGTTCCCAGCCACAGTGTTGCTGGGGGCGGTTTGCGATCCTCGCAGATTGGAACCCTGCAGGGGGCCCAGAGGGCCCTCCCTGGGGGTCTTGGGAGGTTTGGAGCTAATGGGAGCGTCCAGGCCAGGGTGGCATGCCCTGCGGGGCAGAGGGGAAGGCACCCGGGGTGGGGTGCGGTGCAGAGTGGGTGTCCCGTCCAGAGCTGCGCGTCCCTGCAGGGCCGACAGGAAGCTGCCCCAGGTGGATGTGTGTGGGTGTGTGGACCTACCAGTGCCCCACTCCGGGGCACATCTGTGCCCTGCCCCGGGGGGCACTGTTCTTGTTTTGGCACTGTCCCATTGTGGGGAGGCATGGGGACTCAGCCGGTCCTCTCTGAGGGATGTGTCTGTCAGGTTCAAATCTCCCCCTGGGGAACTGAGAGGGCGGCAGTGGTCTTGATGGGCCTGAACGTCCCTTGGCCTTCCATTGAAGGACGACCTTGGGGCTCTGTGGAGAATCCCCATGTAGGGGAGAGAAGAGTTTTGTATTCGCTCCCCCCCCCCACAACCCCCTGGGAAGACGGGCCTGGGACAGATGACTCCTTCCCTGATCTCACCCCTGGTCGGTGGAGGCACGGAGCCGTTGGACGGCGTGTTCTTGGGTAAGAGCAGGCCAGATCTGTTATCACGAAGGCTATTACAAGTCTGGTCTTTGTGTAACAAAGCCCTTCCAAGTGCCAGCTGCGGGCCTGCCTTCCTCGGCGCTGTTTGCTGGAACCCTGTTTGCCTGCAGTGAAAGAGTCCTGAAAGTCCTTGATGTTTGTGGGAACGCCGTCTGGCCCAGGACCTCGGCACTCCAGTCCCGCAGCTGAGCTCTGTCGCATACAGGTGGTGCCTGTGCTTCCAGACCCTCCGCTGTCTGTCTGGAGGACCCTCCTAGAGGGGTCCTGGAGGCTCTGGGCCCCGGGGAGCAGGCCGGTGGGGCTGGGCGGTGGAGGCAGGGAGCGGGTCTCCTGGGGGCAGGGATGGGGCCACACCGACAAGCCCGCTCATCTGGGAGCCCAGACACCTCTGGGACGGGCGCTCCCTCGCCTGCTGGATGCAGGGACCCTTTCCTCCCAGAAGGACAAGGCCTGTTGCTTGGTGATGGGTACAGACCTGTCCCTAATTAATGCCAGTGGGCCTCTCCAGTGTGCCTCCTGCTTTCCAGCCCCACGCAGGGCCCCTGTGAGTACTCCCTCCCTGTTGGTGGCACCTTGGAGGCAGGAGAGGGAAGCCAGACGGTGGTGAGGTCCTTCGGCCGGACTGGAGGAGCGGGCCTTGGGGATTTGGCTGATGCCACTTCTGCAGCGATGACGGGACAGTTGCCTTAGGATCCAGCTGCCCCCGCAGCAGGGGCCCGGTGCTCTGTGTGGCTGGAGCACGGGACCGAGCACAGCCCTGGGCTTCGGTGCAGGGAGGAGAGCTGAGGTGCACCTCGGGGTAGCAGGAGCACCTGTGTCCTGGGATCCTGGGCGGAGTGTCACACCTGGGCTGGGGAGGTGGGGGCCCGTCTCACGCCGCAGGGCGTCCGCCTGGAAGGGCTTCTGGAGGACAGGGATCTCCGGGAGGGTTTGGAACAAGGCAGGTGGGCAGAGCTTGCTTCCAGAGCAGGAGGGCCTTCCAGAAGCTGAGGGCTGGGGCAGCCGAGAGCCCCTGCGGTGCGGTGCTCAGGAGGGCGAGCCCACTGCGGTTGAATGCTGTTTGGTGCACGGGAAGTTTCTGAGCCCGAGCCTCAGTTTACCGTCTCTGCGAGGATTGTCCTGCAATTTAGGTGGATGTGGCGGGCAGCACCGAGCACAGGGCCTGCTCCTGGGAGCGTGGGGGGCGGGGGGGAATGCTGTTGCCGCTCGTGGAGTTGGGGCGATGTTTGCAAGGGACGGGTGGGGGCAGGCGCGGAGATGTCGGGGTCTGGGGGATGGAAGGCGATCCAAGGCCACAGGCTAGGGCCTGTGTGTTCACCCTGGGGTGAGGCTGGCAGCGAGGTTTGTAGCTTCTGCGGAGCTCCCGGGCCCCCTCTGAGTTCAGCAGATGCTCAGGCTGCTGGCCAAGCCGAGGGACCCCCCCGACCCCCGGCCTGGCAGAGCTGTCCAGAGGTGCCACAGCCCTGTCCCTGTCACGGCAGAGCTGGGCTCCTGAGGGCTGTGGGGCTGCTTCCCTGGAGAGGTCGCCCCACCTCCCTCCCCTGCCATTCCCCATCCTAGAGCATCAGCGATGCGGGGCCCCAGGCTGGCGCTGGACGGCCTGACTGAAGACGGGCGGGCGGTGGGCTCCCGCGGCCCCCCTCCCTGAAAGGTGAGCGAGGCAGGAGCCTGGGTCAGGGAAGGGTGGACACATGGGGCTGCCTCCTGGTACAGCGGCCCTTTGGCAAGTCCTGCTTGTGTGTGGGCTCTGAGCTAAGAGATGAGGGCAGCAGGGGCAAGCCAGGTGCCCTGCCTGGGCCCTGGGAGCCTGTGAGCTCTGCCGCTCCTCTGCCTCCCAAGGGCCCCGGGGAACCTGGGCATGGGGTGGGGGCTCTGGGGCTTCCCCACCTGGAACTCAGGCTCCCAGTGCTCAGTGGTGGGCACAGCCAGCCCCGTGCCCGGCATATCGGGGGCACTTGCTCAGGCCACATTTGTGGAGGTGGCTATCTTGCCGGTGGGGGCGGTGACATGGTGGCCCTCGTGTGACGCGGTGACACCAAGGGCCACATGGATGGCAGATGGTGGGCTTGGAGATGGTGGAGGCCCAGTGCCGGTGGCCTCAGCCTGCCACTCGGTGCTGTGGGCCACAGACACTGGCCCAGCAGAGCGGGGGTCCTTCGTCTGCTCTCTCTTGGTGTGCCTAGAGGTCGTGGGAGGTCCCAGCCAGAGATCCGACCCCCACGACCCCCTCAGTCCAGTCGGGACCAGCACTGGCACCCCGCTGGGCTTACCAGCCTCGCAGCCCTGGGGTGGGGCCGGTTTGCTGCTCAGAAGAGTCCTTGGGGTGCAGATAGGAGCATACCCCGGTTGGGCAGGAGGGACCTGGGGACCAGACGCAGGGACCCGTGGTGGCCCCCAAACCAGGAAGGAGTCCCACCTGCCTGCCTGGCCAGACCAGGGCCTTCGTGCTGGGCTCGGAGCCCCCTTTGCTCACTGTTCTGTGGCCGGAGCCGTGGGCTACGTGCTGAGTATCCTCAAAGATGGGGGTGGGGTGTGCAGAATGGGGGGTGGTCGGGGCAGGTGCAGCGGGGGCTCCCTTGGGAGATTCTTCAGAGGGGGGAGGCCCCGGGAGATTTCTTTTTTTGTTTTTATTCATCCCTGAGACTCAGCCAGGAAACGAGCTTTGGTGCTTTCAAAGGCACTGAGGAAGAGTGCACGGTTGCACGGGGGCCTGCTTTCCAAGGCCCTCTCTGTTTTTCCCAAATTTGGAGGCTCTCTGAGTTGCTAATGAGACCAAACGGTCCGTAACTCTCTGGAACATGGTCCCAGAAGCCTGAGGATTTGTAATCTCCAGCCAAACAGACCCAGCCGTGGGCCCTTAGACACCCCTGGCGCCTGGGGGGCAGTTCTGGGCTGGGGCTGTTTAATTTGGTCGGGACAGATCCTGGAGGCTCCGGTCAGCCTGGACCGGGAGACGTTCTGGAAGCTCCCAAGCTTGTTGTCATGTTTAAAAGTGCTGCCAGTGCCCAGAAATTTAGGCGGAGGGACGAGAGGACAGCACTCATGTCTGATGTCCGTGGAGTCCCCACGCCCAGCCCAGGGCTCTCTCAAGAACCGGGGCTACGGAGAAGGTGGGGAGCCTGGAAGGAGGCTCCAGCCTGCCTCTTTCTTGCTTGCTTTTGGTGTTTTTCCTTGTCTTCCTCTCTTTCCCATGTTCCTGAGTTTTTAATAGCCTTTCCCGGGAGGGTGAACCTCTGCGGACTCTGGCCTTCTCCCTCCCCTGGGCCAAGTTGCAAAATCCAGAAAACCCAGGGCGCTGGCCTTAATGCATAAACGTGCGCTCCCCACCCATGGCTTAGACCTTCCTGTGCCCTGGCCCCAAGGCGGGGAGCCTTTGCCTGCAAACACTTGGAACAGCCTCCTGGGAAAGCCAGGGGAGATGGGGAAGGGGAAGCAGAGTGGTGACCCCACCCCCCACCTCCTGGCCTTTCCACTCCTTCTCTGGTCTCCAAGGGCCTGTCTGGCTGGCTGGGGTTTAATGATTGTTCCCTGGGTACAAATGGGGGTGGGGTGGGGGGGGGTTTGCAGCCTGGGGCTTATTTGGATTAAGTGGGGGGTTCCTTCCCCTCTGGGCCCTACTTCCTCAGTCTTCCAAGGAGGGGCTGGAACACGGAGCTCTTTTGAAGGCCTTGTCAGGTCTTTTTTGATGATTCTGTGTCTCGTCTCCTAGCCAAGGCCACGGCCTTCCCTGACCCTTCGAGGAGCGCAGGCTCCCTTTGCCGGTGGGCTTTTGGCTGTGCCCTGGGGCAGGATGTGAGGGTCTTGGTACCTCCCCGTGGGAGGCTACAGCTGAGGGTCCCGTGGAATTGAGGAAGGAGCCACCAGGCCACAGACAGCCCCCTCTCTGCCCGTGGGAGGTTAGGCGACAGACAGCATCATCTTTCTTTTTGGTGGGAAGAGAGAGATGTCTCCAGTATGGGCCACCTGGCCGTCTGCCCTCTCCCAGGCCATCTCCCCTCCCCCAGACACTGACCTGGGCAGCAGCCTGGTGCATCTCCATACTGTCCCAGGCAGGGTCTCATTCTGGGTCTGGGCTGGCTCCCTCCCTCCGTCCGTGCACGCAGTTGGTTCTGAGCCGGGATATTTGGCCCTCCTTTCCATGTGGGTGGGCAGTTTCCCTGTGAGGGGTAGGCCAGGCCCCTGCCCCATGTGCCCTGGAGACCGAGATTATCTACAATAAAAGCATACAAGTTTTCTTGGCTCCTAGCCAGGCTTGGAGGGGTGGTCTTCTCTGCTGTCCCCTGCCTCCTGTCCCCCATAAAAAGTCAGGGGAAGGCGCGCTCTGGGACGGGCCTGGGTTTTGGCTTTTCGTTCAGCTTGAGAAGTGCTGGGGTGGGCGGGGAGGAGGGTCTGTGGGGTGGGAGACGCCGTTGGCTCATTCCTTTTATTCAACAGCACCATCGTTGTTCTAGGTTCTGGGGGTCCAGGCGTGGGCCCAAGAGAGGGGTAGGTTCAGGAGGCCTTCCTGGAGGAAGGAGCATGTCGCCAGAGTCCCGGGTGGGAGGAGGTCACCAGGTAGGGTCTCCAGGCACATGGTGCTGGCTGGCTTCTCTTGTGATTTCTCCCAGCTCATAGTTTGGGGGATCCCGTCGTGCCCACACCGGGCAGAAGTGCTGGCATGTGATGGGGGTGCCCTAGGGGCTGGGCTCGCAAGGAGGACCCGGGCTCCGTCTCTGCTCCTGGTCAGGAGGCTGGGTGAGCTGCGAGGGACTTGGGTGATGAGTGATCCCGGTGGGAGCTTCGAGGTAGCTGAGTCGTTCGCCTCGCAGGGGCGCAGACTGGATGGCGAGCTTCGTCCGGGGCCTGCTCCACAAACCCTCGGGGAGGCCTGCTTTGCTTTCCTGCTGAGCTGCGAGAGAAAGCCCTGGCAGGGCTGGGCCTCTCGGGAGCGAGATGGGGAAGGCGGTCATTCATTTGCACCTTTGGAGGAGGGAGGTGGAGTCCTCTCCCTCCTGGGTGGCTGTCCCCACCGCAGCCCCTGGCCCTGGGGGACGCTGAGTCTCGGGGCAGCCAGGGGAAGGGGATCCTGGTGAGGGAGGAAATCCTCCCCTGCCCTGCACTCAGATATTTACATCTCCCCTAATATTTAGGTGATGAAGCCAGGCTTCTGCACACAGCTGTCCCAGAGCCAGCTGTCGGCTCCGGCCTCCCTCTCCCTCCTTCCCACCCTGCCGCATTCTTTGTTTCTGACCCAAGTCCCGGCCCTTCCAGCTGTTCCCCCTTTGCTCACAGGCACTTCCCCTGACTGTGCCCGTTTCTTGTTAGTTTCCATAACCGTCTCCTTTATGGAGCACCTACTGCATGCCCGGCACTGGGGGCTGGGCCCTTCATATGCTCAGTCTTCCAGTCCTCCCTGAGTCCAGCAAGGTGGACAGGCCGCTGAGGCTCACTCGGGTTGCCCTCGCCCCAGGCCACCCTGGACGGCAGACCCAGGCCCTCCTGACCTGTACCTGCCTCTGTCCCATCACTCCCTACGACTGAGTCCTGTCCTCTGGCCCTCCCTGGTGCCACCTTACTCACGGGCTGACCCTGCCAGGCTGTGATGGAAATCCCGGGCCACTCATCAGCGGAAGATGGGACAGCTGGGCGTCCAGAGCCGGCAGTCTGGGCTGGGGGGACGCCCCTCCTCCAGTCCTGGCCTCGCTGCCCTCCAGCTCTGTGACTGCTTTCTGCGAGATGGGATTCCCAGCGCCCACGTTACAGGGTGGCGGGGAGCTTGGGAGAGGTGGTGAGGGTTTGGGGCTCAGTGCAGTGCCCGTGGGGGGGTAGCGGGCACTCTCCCCTTGAGGGTGTGGCTCTCGGGCTGGGGGCTGGTGGGGTTTGGAGTCGGAGTGGTGGTGAGCCAATTAGCATGCTGACTGGGATCTGGCTTCCCCACCCCCTGGCTGGATGCTGGGCCAGTCGCTTGCCTCTCCATCGGCGAAAACGGGGAGGGCATAAAGCTGCTGGGTCTTGGGGTGCCCATGAGAATTGAATGGGCCTCGGAGCCGGCTGTAAGCACTCCGCAACATCGGCTGGTAGAAATTCAAAGTGATGGGCTTTTGTGGGTTTGTAGGACATGCTAGGCAGTGTCCGAGGCCCTGGTGGAGATGGGGACTGTGCTGGTCTGTTCGGGCATCTGTCGTGAAAGCCCAAGCGTGGGGGCTTAAACCGTGCGTCCATCTCTTGCCATCCCAGAGGCTGGGGATCCAGAATCACCATGCTGCCAGGTCCGGGCTCACAGACGGCCGTCTTCCCTGTGTCCTCACCGGGTGGAGGGCTCTCTTACAGGGACACTAATCTGTTCCCGAGGGGTCCGCTCCCACATCCTGAGCACTTGCGAAGGCCCTGCGGCCTCATACCATCCCACCGGGGTAGGAGTCAATGGAGGAAGTTGGCGGTGGGGCACAGCAAACACCAGCAGGCTTCATTCCTGCCCCAGGAGAGTGACCGTCTGTGGGGAGGAGTGGGCAGAGGGGGCTCCCCGATGGTTGGGTCTTAAGATTTTTGCACGATTCTCAGCAGGGGGCGGTGGTGGAGAGGAGGCTTGTAAGGTCCCCCCCTTCCCTGTGATGCACCCTGGGGTGCGAGGCCCACCCAGTCCTCCCGACTCAGAACGTCCAGAAGGCTAGGACTGGCAGTTGACTTTTTAATAAGCTCCAGAAACGATTCTGACCAGCGGTCGGCGCAGAGAACTATCGGATACTGGGACCTCGCGAGTACAAAAGAATTCAGAGCTCGGGGCTGGAATGAGTAGGGATTTGACCCATGTGATGCTACCCGGAGGGCAGCTCAGAGCGCGCCCCTGCGCGGCCTGACTACGAGGCGCGTGCACAGATGTGCGCAGCAGGAGGATTGGAAGGACCTTGGCCAAGATATTGACCGTGGTTCTCTGGGTCATGGGTTTATCGATGTTTTTTTCTTCTGTTTTCTTTGTGTCTGGCCAGTTTTCTGCGTTGTCTATGAAATGCTTTTAGGGTCAAGAAAAGAGCGATAGATGTTACCTCTGCAAGTTATTATCCAAAAGAAAAGATCACTCAGCGCCGTCTCCCACGGCGGCTAGCGAGATGGGTGCCCGCTGGCTTCTCCTGCTCCAGGTTGGGCTGCTGGGTTGAGGGAAGGCCAGCTTCACCGGCCTCGCTGCCAGCTGTGTTTTTGGCCCCAGAGGAATGTAGCCATGCCTCGGTCCTTGACCTCAGCCCTGGGGAGGAGGTGGGCTGGCTCTCCCTGTCTGTCCCTGGCCGGGCCCCTCCGGCTCTGCTGATGGTGGAGGGGGCTGGTCGGTCCGGGAGCAGCAGAGTGGCCGGAGCTGGTGGCCGACTTCAGAAAGGTCCCCGGGTCGGAGGGTGCCGGAGCTGGAAGGGGCTCTTCAGCCTGCCCTTTTCCAGGCCTGTCACCAGGACACTGAGGCCACAGGGGTCATCTGTCCAGCCCAGGCAGCCTTCCCAGCCCTGGGTTCAGTGGAACTGCCCCTGCCCCCCCACACTGAGCTGCTGGTTGACAGTTGGAGCTAAAATCCTCTGTTTTCAGTTAAGAAAAGTGTCATTCCTGCAGGCAGCTGTGCTTCCTGCCCCTGATGGGGGTGATCGGGTGGGGCGGGTTGGGTCCCTGTTTGAGCGGTGGACCCTGGGCGGTTCGTGGGCAGGGGACGGCTCCTGCAGCTGGCGTCGGGGAGGGAGAGGGCCTGGCTGCCTGGAGGCTGCAGAGGCGGGAGTCGGGAGTGGCAGTTGGCAGCCTGGGCCCTGCATGTGTGGGTCAGGCCTTCCGGGGCTGTGTTGGCTGCCCTGGGCGGTGGCGGTGGTCTGCCAGGAGCTCTGGCCCAGGATTTAGAGCTTGCTGTAGACCACGCTTCCATTTCTCCCGCTCCTGCAGGCCAGAAGCAGAATGGAGGGGTGTCTCTTTATGGGGTGCAGCCCTGGAGGGGGTCATTTCTCGGCCCACTCGCAGCCCAGCAGGCAGGTAGATGCGGGTCACACACCACCTGCCCCAGAGGCAGCAAAGGGAGGACGTCCCGCAGGGTCCCGTGCTGGCTGCTGGGGCGTGCTGGGGCCTGCTGTGCCCGGAGCGGGGTCTGGCCCGTGCCCCGGCCCGTGCCCCGGGAGGCGTCTTCCCTGAAGCCATGCGGGGCAGGCGAGCGCTCAGAGCCCCTCCGACCGAACGTAGAGTGGGAAATGAGTCAGTTCAGCACTGCCTGGAAGCTGCGGCCGCCGGGTGGGCCCTGGAAAGTGCGACGCGCTGACCCGGCAAGTGCATGCAATCAGCCGCGGCGCCTCGGGGCACAGGTGGGTCAGGGGCACCGGCGGGAGAGAGGAGGCTCAGGCTGGGAGGCAGCAGGAGCGTGTGGGTTTGCCGCACCCAAGCTCCACCGGCTGGGGGTAAAGCTCCGAGCCCAAATGCAGGCATTGGCCGGGCTGGTTCCTTCTGGAGGCCCTGAGGGAGGGTATGTCCCAGGCCTCTGTCCTGGCTCCTGGGGCAGCCGGTGGTCCTTGGCATTTGTGGCTTGTGGACCTGCCCCCGCCTGCCTCATCTTCACGTGGCCCCTCCTCTGCATGGCCTGTCTCTCCCGTCTCTTAGGAGCGTGCTCAGTATGAACTTGAGGACCACCCGGTGCCCACAAGGACCACATCTTGGGATTTTTAGTCACATCTGCAAAGACCTTATTTCCAAATCAGGTCCCCATTCACGGGTCCTGGGGGCTGGGACACAGACATGCCCTTTGGGCACCCCTCTTCCGCCCACCAGTGACCCATCCGAAGGGCAGCAGAGTGGTTTAGGCTTGCTGTGGGATGGGCGGGTGGGGAGTGGGGCCCGGCCTCTGCGTCCAGGCATCAGGAGTGTGGTGTGTCCCGTCTGCTGGCCTCCGAGCCGCTGCGCGTGGCCTGCCTGCTGGGCCTGCCCAGGGGTCTCCCCGTGTTCTAGATACGTGTGTAGAGTTGGCCAGGAGCTTGGCATCCCCGGTGAGAGCCCAGCGAGGCCCTGAGCAGGGGGGGCCCTGGAGGCGGCCTGACTCAGCATCCCCCCCCCCCCCAGTGGAGGTGCTCCTGCTCCCGGGGCCCCTTCCAGAATCTTCTGTGTCCAGCTCTGGTCTCCTCACCTCTTTCTTTTCGTTTGCTGGGCCCCTCCCCTTCCAGACCCCTCCGTCCTTGAGCATAGAGACCGCGTCCGCTCCCCGCTCCGCGTGGGCAGAGTGTGAGCCCACAAGCCCGTGTTAGCGCAGGTAGGGCTTTGTGGTCACTGCGTCCCTTCCTCCCCCCCCCCCCCGCCCTCCCCATTCCTCCGGAGGCCTGGGGAGCAGCTGGACTCCTGGGTGCTGCTGTGACCGGCGCCTGACCCCTGCTCCCTGGGGTCACCGTCCCCTGTAATTAGGCCGCAGCTCCCATTGGCCTGGGCAGCCCCTGCTTGCTGCCCGCCCCGAGGGCTCCATCTGTCCCCCTGGCGTCCCTCAGCGGCCCGCGTGATTAATGGAGGGCTCCACCTGGGCTGAGTGGCTCCTGGGAGTGAGCTGGGGTTTTTTCCCTTCATTTTTTTTTTTTAAGCACATTTACCATCTCCCCCAGTAGTCAGCGAGTTGAGGAAGGGGAGGGGGTTCCTCCACCCCAGCAGATTGGGAACAGCCAGCCCCCTGGGTGCCCGGTGGCTGGGCTGAGTGCCGGGAACAGAGGAGTAGCTCCCCTAGGCTGCTGGCCTCCCACCCTGACCGCGGCCCGGCAGCTCAGCCTCCCCGGTGGAGCCCAGATGTCCTCGGTGCCGCGAGGGTCCTGGTCTGCAGCGCGGGTGGCCCGTGGGAGAGATGCTCCCGGGGTATGGCCGGACCCCGCGGGAGGGCTTGTTTGCAGAGTGATTTTCAAGGACTGTCTTTGCTCTGTGGTCAGGGGCTGCCGGGCCAGCGCTGCATCCTGGGTAGCACTTGGGGGCCTCTGTGGGCCTGCGGATTTGGAGGAAGGTGTGTTTGGGGGAGCGGTGGGCGGTTGGAAGGTGCGGGTAGAAAGGAGGGGGAGGGCTGAGTCGGTGGTGGGGACCGTCTTGTGGGGAGAGGGGCCATGCTCCGACTAGAACCAGCAGCTCTGTTCTCTTTTTGGGACGGGACCCCCTGGAGACCCCCGCAGGATAAATGCCCGGGAAGGTTACAGGGCTGAAGGGCTCTGGGCTCTGTGACCTCTGAGGCCCTGGAAGCTGTGACCCACGGTTTTCGAGTTTTGAAGTCGGTCTCCTCCTCGGGGCTCCCTCCTGCCCTCCCCCGCTGCCATTTATCTGAGAACCTTTGACCCAAGGAGGCGGGAGAGGTCATGTGTCCGCTCCCCTCCCTGCAGGCTGGGCCCCTCCTCCGCCCAGGGAGCTCTGGTGTCCCCACCCCGGGGCAGGGCAAGACCTATCTCATCTGCTGGCAGCTCCGCTGGGTCCCTTGGCTCTGCGCTCTCCGGGTTTGGGTTTGCGGCACCCGCCGTCTGCAAGAATCGTTGGCGTGTGCACGTGTTCCTGTAACTTTCGTCGAGAAAGAAAGGTGGTCCAGCGTCTTAGAGGACTTTTAGAGCTGCCCGGAATGTCACTGGTGTCACCGGGCCCAGGAGGACTGGGCCCGATGGCAGGAGCAAGCACGGAGAGGCCTTCCTCCGGGAGAAGAGGCCCCGTGCCCGTGTGTCCTTCTGCTCCGTGTAGAGACTTCCCGCAGGAGGAGTCGCTCCAGGGCTGTCCCCGGCTGCCTGCCGGGTCTCCCGGACTGGACAGCTGTCACCCCAAGGCCCTTCTCTGGTGGAGGAGGGGTGAGCACCAGTAGTGAGCCCTCTGAAGGGAGGCCAACCAGAGAACTTTCTGCCCCAAGGGGCCCGGTGTTGGGAGCGAACAGGTGCCCTCTCTGGTGACACCGGGACAGCAGGTGTGAGCTGGGACGTTCTAGGTGGGTGGGATGCATGGGCCCGGTCCCAGGTGGCCGTCAGGGAGGCTCTGAGGCCAGGGAGGGAGAGCAAGCAGCAGGAGGGGCCCGGGGTGAGCCGCTGGCCTGATGCAGGCCTGGGGGAGAGGCTCCTCTCCAGGCCAGACGATTCCAGAGAACCCATGTTCCCCTTCTCAGAGCAGGTGAGAGGTGGCGGGAGGTGGCTTCAGCGTCCGCAGAAGGTGGCCGCGGTGGTTGCAAGAGCTCCCCTTCTCGTCCGTGTTCATTTCCTGGGGCTGCTGTAACTAAGGACCGCACTAGGCCTTTGGTCTGTCCCCGCTCGGGAGCCCACAGCCCCAAGTCATGGTGTGGGCAGGGGTTGGTTCCTGCCGGGTGCTGGGAGGGAGCCTCTGTCCCAGGCATCTGCCCCAGCTTCAGTGACAGTCCTTGGCTTGTAGACCCCGTCCCTCCAGTCCCTACCCCCTGTCACGTGGCCTTCTCCTTTTCAGTATCTCAGGAGGACAACTGCCGTCAGATGTAGGGCCCGCCCTTATCCGGATGATCTTATCCTTGATTACTTCTTAATTACTTAATTAGATCCTTAATTACTTCTACAAATACCCTTTCCCCAAGTAAGTTTCCTTGCAAAGGGAATTGGGAATTAGGACTCGGACATACCATGTTGCGGGCTGTTTGACCAGTGGCTCCTGTGGGCCGCATGGCAGAATCTGGAAGCCGTTGTAAAGGCATCAGGTAGGACCTCTGGTCCCATCTCGGGGTGGGGCGGGGGGAACTGGACTGTGTGAGGCCGGGGAGGGCTGGTCCTGCCTGTGTCCGTGCTTGCCTGCCGGGCTGCCAGAGAGCCTGTTCCAGGGGGAAGTTAACATAGTGAATTTGGGGAGTAAGAAGGGATCTGGGGATCTGGGGGCTGCTTTTGACCCTAGCTGCCACTGGGCCCCCCACTTGTAGCCGAGGGGTGTCATGTGCGTGCTCGTGTGCGTGTGTGTTGGGGGTCACTGTCCTCCATTCCTGGCTTCTGTATTCTTTTTGTGCCTGGAAATGTCATGGCCTGAGAAGGGCCAGGTGCCACGGAGGCTGTGCGGTGCCCCCCCCCCCGGTGCGGTGGCCCCCAATCTCCTCCTGCAGCCCTGGGAAGTGGGGGGCGTGTTTGCTGCTCTCGGCCCGTCTGGGAAACTCACTTTGCCATTCCAGAACAGGGGCCCAGGCCTCACAGGTGCAGGCTGTGAGGAGCAGGAAGGACCCCGGAATGCCTGTGTCCCCCAGGCCCAGGGCACCAGCAGGGGTGGGGTGGGAGGGCTCAGTGCCTCCCAACACCCAAAGCAAAGACAGTCATACACATAAACCAAGTCGGGCGGCGGGGGACCTCACACGCTCGGCCTGGGGCTGCGTGGCCTCCCGGGGCGCAGGGGCTCTGGTCAGTCCTGAGCTCTCAGGGATACTGTTGGCTGTCCCTGTCCCCCTGAGGCTCATGGGGGATCAGCTGGTTCCTCCATGTCCAGGGGGCCCAGGCTGGACCCTTGGGAAGACCGTGCCTGGTGTTGAAACGCAGGCGGGCTGGTGGTCCCTGGGGCCGGGGAGAGGGCCCGAGCGCATGCTGTCCGCGCTCCCCAGGCCGCCTTCGGCTGGCCGCGTGCGCACGTGAGCCCAGGGCGGCCCGTAGGCCTTAGCCACCTCGCTGGCGCCCAGACCCGAGCTGGAGCGGGATGCGGCTCTCAGGCTGTGTCCGGCCCTGCAGCCCGGCCAGGCCTCGCCTCGGGGAGGCAGAGGGAGAGGGGCCGGGCAGAGGGCTTGGGCCCGTGGGTGCTCTCCTCTCCATCCACTCCTCCTTCCTTTGTACTGGCATTTTGCTTGTTAGAACCAGCGTGTGTCTGTGTGTGAGATCTGAGGGCCAGTCGGCCGGGGTGCCGGGCGGTTCGCCGGGCGGTTCGCGTCGGCTGCCCAGAGCAGGCCCCACTCAGCCAGTGTCCGTTTTTAAGCTTTTCCGTTTGGACTGGTTTGCCTCCTGAGGACACACTCCTCTCCCCTTCCCCATCTCCCCTCCACCAGGTGCCTGGAGGCAGCTCCGGAGACTAGGGTCCCAGTGGGGGGGTAATCCCAGGTGCTGTCCTGCAGGGGGCAGCCCCAAGCACGTGTTAGGCAGGTGGTGCCCACTGGGAGTGCTGGGGGACCCTGCCCCACGCACCTCAGAGTCGCCCCAAGGGGGGACAGCTGGGGTATTTGTTCTCCATTTACTGACTAAAGGCTGCTGGCCTGGAGAGCGGTGTTAACCCCTTCCTGCCTTCTGGGCCTGGGCACCAGGGGGTCACCAGGACAGGCCCTCGGGCTGAGGGACATTGGTAAGGGCCCTGCAGCCTTGGCAGCACACGGGGGGACCCCACGTGCCGACCTGCACGCCCACCCACAGGTGCACACTTGATCAACAGGGATAAATTGGTCGCAGGCACCATCGTGTCATCCCATCACTGCCACGGTAGGACAGCGGAGGAAGCAGAGACAGCGATGACTGAGGTCGTGCACTCCCTGTGGGCTCCTTCTCTCCATGGCCCTGATGTGACACTCTGCGTGAGCGCTGTCCATCCACACAGTGCGGCGACCCGGGCCCTCTGCCCTGCGCAAGACCCCGTTCTGTCCTTCCCCAAGGCCTCCCTGGAGTTCTTGACCTGGAGCCAGGGGCCTGTGCCAGGGCCTGGCCCCCACAGGAGAACCAGGGCCTCTCGGCTAGCTCTGGGTGTCCTGACTCTGGGCTTTCACCTCCGTGGTGGCGTTTCCCTGTGGCCTTGCCCTACAGGCTCGGGACAGGGACGAGGGCAGTACTTCCTGCCTGGTTCCCTGGGCCGCGACCTGGGCTCCTGGGTGGCCACCCGGTTCAGGGACACAGCCTGCTCCGCCACTGCCTCGAAGAGGCTCCCTTGGCCCGGGCGACGGTTCTGGGGCCGGAGCCCAGAACGGGACCCAACGATCAGCGGCGTCCCCGGCGCTCTGGCCCCTGGGAGTTGGGTTCCGGTTTGAGGGTTGACCTTGGTCTCTGACATTCCTTGCATAACATTCGTCCCCCCCCACCCCTCCCCCGCTGGAGCAGGGCTCCATGATCGCCCCCGGTGCCCCCTCCCCACACCAGCCGCTCTGTGCACCCGGAAGCGGGAAAGCTGCACCGCAGCCTGTGGTCGGAAGGGGCCTGCACAATGGCCCCTTGTGTGCCCCGCATTCCTCCTTAAACAGGCCCAGATCCGGGCTGCTCCTGCCTCGACCCCCACGGGCACGGACAGCCAAGCATCTGGAGAGGCCGCCTGGCCTCCTTGCCCGCTGGGCCTGGAGGTGGTTAGTGGGCTGGAGAGGGTCGGGCTTTGGGGCAGGAGGAGTGAGGCTGGGCCGGGTGTGTGATTACCCACAGCCTCCCCTGTTCGCCGCAGCAAGGGCTGTTTTTTTAAAAACAGTGTTGATGGTCTCACTTCCGGAAAGCGTTAAGCGGGGCCCACACGTGGGGCAGGCGTGCTGGGAAAAGGCAGGAGGCCTCGAGGAGAAAAGCCCCCACGTGAGCCCCGTCCAGAGCTGGCGTCCTCCGCGGGCGTGCGTGTGCACCGCACGTGTGCGTGTGCGACGCGGCCCGATCTGGGCACGCGTCTGCTATTTTTACTCAATATTCTCAACATCTCTCATCTGCAAAACCGTGATTTTGATGACTGTGCAGGACTTCGGCATATGGGTTTAGAACATCCACGTAAACCCGATTGTTTCCAGCGTTTGCTGTTCTAACGCTGATGCGAACGTCCCCACGTGTAAATCTGCTTCGGATTATTTCTTGGGGGTGAATTCCCAGCAGCAGGCCAAGGTGCACGGACCACCGTCTCCAGGCTCCTGGTGCCTCTTGGGGGGGGCCTTGGGGAGCAGCTGAGGTTTGAGCCTGGCTTTGGGGGGGACTTGAATACAGAGGAGGGAGAAGGGGGGCAGTCTTGTTTTGGGAACTGTGTAAGCGGGGCGGGGGGCGCCTCCTGCCCCGTGGGGATGGATGGCAGGATGGCTCCCTCCCAGACGAGGGGAAGGGGAGAGGGACCTGCCGCTGGGGGAGGTCACACCCGTCTCCCTTGGAGCTGGTGGAGGGGGCTTCCAAGGACGGGGGACTGTATGTGTGTGCCTGGGACCCAGAGTGTGTTTTTAGGATTCCGAGGCAGGAAGCTTCAGGACAGTCTGCTAATTTTTCCCAGCTGGGTGCTGCTCGTGTCAGGACATCCTCCGTGGGGAGGCAGCTTTGTACAGGGCGTCCCTTGGGAAGCCTGCCCTAAAAAATGACCCTGTTTCATCACCAAATTTCCCAGTGTAAATCTAGAGTGGGGTCGCTCCCGACGATGGCTCCTACCATCTAGGGTCTGTGTGATTCCAGAAGAGGAACAGGAGGTGGCTTTTTCTCCTGGGTCCCTGGTGGGGTGGGCTGGGGTGCAGGGCAGCACCATCGGGAGAACCCAGAGGTCTCAGCCCTCCAGCGGTCCCCGTGGTCACTTCCTGGGGCGGCCGTAGGAAATTAGCGCGGACTGTGGGGCTCAAACCATGGAAATTTATTCTCACTGTTCTGGAGGCCTGAAGTCCAAAGTCAAGTGTTGGCGAGGTCATACTCTTTCCAAAAGCATGAGGGAAGAATCCTTCCTGCCTTCCCCAGCTTCTGGTGGCCCCAGGCGTCCCTTGGCTGCATGGCTGCTGGTCCCCACGGTCTCCCAGGGCCTGACTCTGCTCCTCAAATCCCCGTCTTCTGTCTCGTGGGAGAACACTTAGAGGATTTAGAGCCCCTCCTACATTCAGGATGACGTCGTCTCGAATCCTTACCTTGTCTTCCCAAGTCAGGTCCCCTTCACAGGTTCTGGGGTCAGGACTGGGCCATATTTTTGGGGGGGACACAGTTCAACCACCTATAGAACCATACGGGGAGGTGGAGCTTCTCAGGCTGAAAAGGCAGCGAAGACCCTGTTCCTCTCTGCTCCGAGACCCCTGGTCGGGGGCTTCCCCAGGGCTCCGTGCCCACGGGTCCAGGACCTGGGACCTGCTCCCACCTCCAGCTCATGCAGGAACAGCACCTGAGGCCCACGAAGGGACGGAGAGGTGGCTCGTGGAGGTAAGATGTTTCCGGGGACCCCAAACATCACCCCCACCCTGAAGCCAGTCACCGTATTCCTGACATGGCCTGGATGGCATCGGAGGGAGAGGTGTGAGCTGCGTTGGGGGGGGGCAGGAGGCAACAGTGAGCCTGGCTTGGGGGGGGGGGGCTTGAAATCAGGGGAGGCGGTGGGGGTGGTGTGCTTGTTTGGGGGGGATGGTGTAAGTTGGCAAGAACTACCCTAACAACCCAGACTTGGGGACAGACTTGTCGGCAGTCCCCGCCCCGACAGTGGGAATGGCTCCTGTTCCCTTGGAGCCCGGGACTGACCCGGGATGGGAGACGGGATGGGAGGGGGCCTGAAGCCCAAGGGTGAGCACCTCGGCGGATGGTGTGTGGGATGAGAGGCACACCGGTCACGTAGGGCCCAGGGTGAAGGGTGCTGTGATGTACGAAGCGGGTGGAGACCGGTATGTGCGTCTGTGGAGGTGGCCGTGGCAGTGACCTGCAGAGGGAGGAGGGTTACAGACTGGGCTCACCGCTGATCTGTGTGTGGCTCGGGGTCCAGCTCATCGCTCCCCCCAGCGACCGTGTGTGCCTGAGTCAGGGAGAGCTTTGCGTGGGGCATGGTCCTACCTCCTGAGTCGGTGGTCGAGGGCACCTCCAGTGGGCTTCCCGCGGAGGTCGTCTCGTTCCGGCGCAAACCTGGGCCAAGGCCCCCCCACCTGATTCCTGTTCTCCACCTCGGGCCCCAGGGATTAACCTCAAGGACGACTGGAAATGCCTGTGCCTAGGTGGGTGGAGTGCGGACCCCTCTTCTAGGGAGCTCACAGACATTTGGGGGGGCAGTTTGGACAGTGCTCTGGAGGCCGGGGGTGGACCAGGTGGCTTGAGGTCCCGGGGAACCCCAAAGGTCCCGATTCCAGGTGTTCAGCTCTGGATTTCCTGTCCAGTGTAAGGCGCCCTGGCCCGTCCTTTGTCACTTAAGCCTTCTTTGGAACGAGCAGTTTGCACCCCGTGGTTCTCTTAGGGGTTGGCCCCCGGGAGAGCTGTGGCATCTCAGACGCATACCTGCCACCTGGCACGGGACCCTAGTGCCCTTGGCCACGCTCTCCACCGAAGGTCACTCGCTGGGCCCCCAGGCCACTTGCAACCTGGGTGGGATTCGGTTTGACTGCTCTGTTTGAAGAGGGGTGGTTTTCCTCTGCGCCCCCATATACACATCGGATGGCCCAGACAGAAAAGCAGATTTCCAGATTCTCCCGCCGAGTCTGAAGCTCTGGCCACGTGGGGTGGCCGGGTTGCCCGCGGCAGGCAGATAGATGGCTTCCCCGGGACCGAGCGCTCAGTGACAGGCTAGGTCCCTCCGACCAGCAACGTTTCTGTCCCTGCAGGGCCTTTGGGATGGCTGAGCTTTGTAACTTGGGATTTTGTGCCCTTTGTGTCCCGAGAAGGAGGTGCGCCCAGGGCTGAGAGCGGTGCGGTGGGGGAGCACGGCAGCCAGGCGTTGGGGACGAGGGTGTCCTTTGCTCCCTCATTCTTCCTGTGCTTACGAGCACTTGCTTCCCAGGCCACCCACCCACTCAGTCACCCGCCAGGCCCTGGTCTCTGGAGGAAACACCGTCCCTGGGAAGAGACAAGACGATGCTGGAAACTGGCAGAGGGAAGACGCAGGATTGGGGGAATGGCGCTGAGAATGGCCCCAGATTGCCGCTGTTGGGACCCAGGCCAGCTGGGGGCCCAGGGAGGAGCTTTGTGGGGTCCCAGGAAATCCTGGGCTCAGGGAGCTGTGTTGGTGAGGTGGGGCGAGGGGCGGGAGAGACACTATGGGCCACCGAGCCTGCGGGGGGCGGGGCCGGGCCGGGAAGGCGTGGGCAAGTGTTCTGCCGTGTGGGCCCTTCCTGCTCTGATCGTGGTTAACGGGAACAACTGGTTCTTGCTGGGAGGGTAGCTGCTGGGACTGTGGGGATGGCTGGTGGCTTCCTGGGCACCGTCCCCTGGCCTTGGAACAGGTCCTGCCGGAGGTGGCGGGTGGCGGGGCGGGAGCACTGGGCTGCGGAGTGGAAGTCAGATGGCCAGGTTCCCCCGGGGGCCGAGGTCTGGCTGGGGCAGGTGGCCAAGCGCGGGATCAGATGCAGCCAGGGGTGAGGACAGAGAGAGTGGGCTGGTGTGGGCCATGCCAGGGCTCTGTTACGCCACCTGAAACGGGACGGACAAGCGGATGGAACCCCGGCCTTGCAGCTGCACAGACGCGTCTTCTGGCCCCGCCACTCCAGCTCCTCACCGTTGGGCACATTTCTTAAGCACTGGGGCCTCAGTTTCCCCATCTGTACCAGGGGCTAACAGCAGGGTTTACAACAAAGGGTCGTGGGAGGCGTCAACGTACACAGTAAATCTAGTGCCTGCGTTAGAGGTTCCGTGCCGCTGTTGGTGGCGGGTTGTTGTGACGTGGCCTCCTTGTCATGTTTCTGCGGGTTTTGGCTGTGGCTGGTGTGACTGGGGGCGCCCCCTCCCCGCCCCCACTGCCCCGCCCCGTTGCTGTCTGTGGTGTCTGTGTTGGGTGGGGGTGAGGACAGGTGAAGGCAGGTCGACAAGGAAGAAATCAAAGCTGCCTTTGAGCCAGAACATCTTTATAGAAAACGTGGCTGGCACGTGGACACCGTGGCCGTGGGGGACAGAGAGGCTGGTGTCCTGCAGACTCCGGCCTTCTTGTTCCCTCTCCTCCAGTGGGCGTGATTGCTGGTGCCGGGGTCCCTAGGACAGTGGGGCTGTCCCCTTTCTTCCCCAGAGGTGGAGGGTGCGGGATTCTCCCGGGCCCCTTGCCCAGCACCCCACCTGCTGCCTTAGCAACGCGTTCCCCAACCGCCCGCTCCTCACATCCCCCCTTTTTGTTTTTCAGCCTTGAAAAGATCCTTTGAGGTCGAGGAGGCCGAGACGCCCAACTCCACCCCGCACCGGAGGGTCCAGACCCCCGTGCTCCGGGCCACTGTGGCCAGCTCCACCCAGAAGTTCCAGGACCTGGGAGGGAAGAACTCCGAGCCCGCAGCCCGCCATGTAGACTCCCTCAGCCAGCGATCCCCCAAGGCTGCCCTGCGGAGGGTCGAGCTCTCGGGGCCCAAGGCCGAGCCCGTGTCCCGGCGCACGGAGATCTCCATCGACATCTCGTCCAAGCAGGTGGAGAGCGCCGGCGCGGCCGGGCCATCCCGCTTCGGGCTCAAGCGAGCCGAGGCACTGGGCCACAAGACGCCGGAGCCCGCCCCTCGGAGGACGGAGATCACCATAGTCAAGCCCCAGGAGTCAGCCCACCGGAGGATGGAGAGCCCTGCCTCCAAGATCCCCGAGGTGCCCGCAGCTCCCGCTGTGGACGTGGCCCCCAAGAGGGTCGAGATCCAGGTGCCCAAGCCGGCCGAGGGGCCCACTTCCCCGCTCCCACCCCAGACCCTGGAGAATTCAGAACACGCCTTGATGTCTCAGCTGCAGAGCCGGCTGGAGCCCAAGCCCCAGCCCCCCGTGGTCGAGGCCCCCCCCAGGAGCCAAGAGGGTGAGTAGCGAACGCGTGTCCTCCGCGCTGTGGTGCGCGGAGGTGGGAGCTGGCTTTGCCTGGAGTCTGGCTGTGGTGGGGGAGGGATGGGTAGCAGGTGGTGGAGACACGATTCCGGGGAGGCCAAGAGTACACCAGGGCAGGGGTCCCAAGCCTGATGGGGCCACTGGCGGCCTTTTCCGAGCGTGGGGGTTGGATCAGGATGCGGCAGAAGCTCGGCTTGTGTTGGACTTCAGGCAGAATCTTTGGGGCTCAAGGGGCCCCCTTTACTGGTCGGAATGCGCCATGGTGTAGGACTTCTGCTGGGAGAGTCCCAAACGGCAGGGATCCCAAAGTCTGGGAAATGGGGAGGTGGCAGGCTCATGTCGGGACGTGGGTAGGATGGGTTTGGGACCCAAGGACAGGCTCCTACGTGCTGCTGGTCACTGGGCCACGGGAAGGCAGGCTCCTGCTTAGGAGGGACTGTGGGCTGCCCTGTGTGGCAGGGCCTCGGGTGGGAGGAGGGAGTTCGTTCCTTCTGGAGGTCTTGTCCTAGAGGGTCTGCCTCCAGCTCTTAGGGAGGGAGGGTCGTGGCCGGAGGCACGGGAAACAAGAACGCCTGATCTCTGTACCCTGATTCTTGGGGCCGCTGGGAAGGGGTCCTTGGGCCAGGGAGCCCCGTGGTACCTGCGCGCAGCTCCGCGGGGGGTGCTCCTCTAGTGAGGGAGGGAAGCCAGGGGCTTGGGTGCTGCTGTCCTCCGAGAGCCCAAACCCGGAGTTGTGCTTCCGTGGGGAGCTCGCCGGGGCCTGCTTGGGAACATCAGGTCGTGGGACACTGTGTTCTGGGCCCCGCAGCGGTCAGGAACCGGCAGGGCACATCAGGTCGTGGGACACCGTGTTCTGGGCCCCGCAGCGGTCAGGAACCGGCAGGGCCGCAAACCCTTTCCAAGCACAGGACCCAGTAAATGTCCAGCAAGTATTCTTTGGGTCGGATAAACAGAGCCTTCTAGGCTTTTGATTATTACTTTTCATTTTGGTAAAATACACGTAGCGTGAATTGACCACTTGAGCCGTCGTGAAGCGTGCGGCTCGGCGGCATCGAGCCCACTCACGCCGTCACACAGCCGACTCCGCCATCTGCCTCCAGAACCTTCCCCAGCGGAAGCTGTGTCCCCAGCAAGCATAACTCCCCGCCCCCCTCTGCCAGCCGTGGGCGCCCCCCCATCTACCTTCCGTCCCCGCGAACCTCCCGGACGTGGGATCGGACCATGTTCGTCCTGTGTCGGGCCGACTTCGCCGAGCACGGTGTCCTCGCTGGCCATCTACGCGTCCCCCGTGTCGGCACTTCCGTACTTTCTACGGCTGAGTAACAGCCCGTCGTGTGGGTGGACCCCGTCTTGCTGCTGCTCCTCGGCTGTTGTGAGCGAGGCTGTGAACGTGGGCGCATGCCTAGCCCGTCCACGCCCTGCTGTCAGTTTTTCTTGGTTTTCCTTGTGAAAGCAAGTTTTCCCGCGCTCCACGGGCTTAGGGACTGGGATGGCTTTCGGCGTTGGACGGGGCAGGGCATTGGATGGGGGCCCCCTGTGCTCCTCACGCTTCGGTGGGAGCAGCTGGGGTTGGGGGTAGGGGCCGAGACTCCGCGTTGCCTGCCGTGCTGGGCCTCAGCCCACTCTCCTGCCCCCGCCCCCCACGACCCTGCAGAGCCACGCCCACCCACTCAGGTGCTGTGGTGCCGGCAGGAAGGCGTGTCCGGTGTGTGGGGAGGGGCCTTCTGTTGTCCAGGGCCTTTGCCACCTGGTATGACCCCCTCCCCGGGGTGAGGTGTTGGTGCCCCCGTCTGCGTCCCCATCTCGAAGGTGGCTGGTGCCGGATGTGTGCGGAGACGGTCTGGCTCTGGAGGAGGGGCAGGAGGGGGTCCGCCCAGGGTGGTACTGCCCTGGGTCAGCAGGACATGCAGGGCACAGCCTCAGAGATGCCAGAAAGTCTTTCTCCAGCGCCGACGTGGCTCGGGCCCCACTTGGCCCAGAGGCTGTGCTGGGAGCGGGGCCGCTGGGGCCAGTCAGGCTGGCTTCCGCCGCCAGGAGCCGTCAGGGCAGTGGAGGTCTTCCCAGAGTCCAAGCCCTGGGAGCCGGCCTTGGAGAATGTGGGATTTAACCAGGCCAAGACGGGGAGCTGAGGCAGCTGTCCCGAGGTGCCCGGGACCCTGGAGCTCAGAGGAACTGTAGAGTTTCTCCGTGGAAGAAAGTTGAACTGTCCAAACCCAGCGCCAGAGCTCTGCAGTCAGCAGCCCTGGTGGCCCTCGGAGAGCCTCTGGTGGGCCCAGCAGACGGGGATGGGGGGGTGTCCTCCGGCCCTGGAGCATAAGCTGGGGGGGGTGTGTGCCAGGCACGTGTGCACATGGGTGTGCCCTGACCCGCTGCCCCACATCGGCTGGGTGGGGAGGGGCTCTCTAAGACCCGTGCTCACGGGTTGAGAACCTTCAGGCTGGACAGATCTGGTCAGACGGGTGGCGGCCAAGGGGTAGGATGCTGGTGGGGTGTTGAGGGGGCACTGGAGGGAGTGGGGGGCTCAGATGGCTCAGTTGGGGAGGGTTCTGTTTCCTTCGGGCTGCACTGCGGGTGACTCTGGTCCTTGAGCCCCCGAGTAAGGCAGGGTGTGACGTCGGGTGAGGAGAAGGAAGCCAGGCCCACTGTGGGCCCGAGGACTTGGCCCTGACGGCCTCGGCCTTGGATGTCCAGTCTTAGAGTCCTGGGCAAGCCCAGGGGCGGGCAGGGCCTTCCCGGTGGAGGTGTGGTTCTGGAATCTGTCGCAGCAGCTTCCGGGGGTCCCCTGCTCGGAGGCTGCATCTTCTGCCCTGCTCCTGCCCCTCCTCTGGTCCTCCTCTGGTCACAGCCTGTCCTGTCCATGCAGACACAGACCTGGTTGCCCCTCAGCCTGGCTGAGACGCATCCGTCTTTCCCACCCCACTAGCACTCCCATCCCCTTCTGCCCCCTCACAGACGCCCCCCACCCCGACTGCCCCCTGTGGGCACGCTGTCCCTGGCACCCAAGGATCTGGGAGGGCGGGAGCTCTGTGTCTCCTCTGCCTTCTGGGCTGTGGCTTTTGTGTCCTCTGCCTTCTGGGCTGGTGCAGGACAGGGTCTCGGGGACCGCAGCCGAGTTGCTCCCAGATGGAGCCCCCTACGGCACAGCACTAATGAAATCCGCACCGGTCTCGAGGCTTCCTGGCCTGCTTCTGTGGCGCCCTCCACAGTGGATTCACCCCTGCTCCCTGGGCTCTTCCTGCTCTGGTCCTGTCACAGCCTCCTTAGGCCCCCTTTCCTCACCTCCTGCTCTGACCTCCTGACCCCTGGCCCCTGACCTTCTTCCTTTCCAAAGCACTGCTTTTTGAACTCCTATGCATCCTTCAGAGCCCAGCTCAAATGGCGCCTCTTCCCTAAAGCCCTCCCACTAGCCAGAAGTAGCCTCACTTCTTTGACTCCTGTGCCTTTTTGCCTCTGTGTGTGTGTGTGTGTGTGTGTGTGTGTGTGTGTGTGATCTTGTGTCTGATTTGGAATGTTAATTGTGCTGCAAGAAAATTTTTTCCTATGCTAAATTTCTTTTCCTTTTTTTTTTTAAATATTTATTTATTTCTGTGACAGAAAGAGGTGTGTGCTCATGCGAGCTTGTGCAGGGGGAGGGGCAGGGGGAGCGGGAGTCCTTCTAGGAGCTGGATCTGGGATCACAACTCCAGCCAAAGGCAGATACTCAGCTGACTGACCCACCCAGTGCCCCTCCTCCACTAAACTTCTAACGTGAGAATAGTTTCTGAGCAATACCTTTTCTTTCAAATTCAGAAAATCTAGGAGCTAAAATCTCAAGTTCACCTATAGCCAGCGATACCCACTCCCAGCATTTGCTCGGTGTTTCTCGGAATTCCCTCCATGCCCCCCACCAGGTTCTGGGATATTTGAAGGTAAGGCTGTTGTCTGTTTTTTTCAGCGTTTCTTTGTTTGTTTTGGTTTTGATTTTTTTAAACTGGCTGATTGACCCTGATGTAGTGAGGCCTCAATCAAAGACGGTTGCAGGGGTGAGATGGCTTTCTGTGGCCCCTGTAGGCAGACACAGGGACCCTGGGGACCCCATGGGACCTTGCAGGGACCAAGCAGATCCTTTCCTGGTCAACCAAGAACCCACAGGTCTGACCTGCTCCGTCCTGGCATGTTGGGGTCTGTGTTTCTGAGGCTCCTGGTCCCTGACCCTTGACCCTGGTCCCTGACCCTCCTTGTCACCCTTTGGTCATCCCTGCTTCTCTCAGGCTCTGGTTCAGTATGGCCTTGTGCCCTCACCCGGGTCCCTGCCTTTCTGCTGCCCCTGCGTGGGTGGCTCTGGGTGGGGCCGGGCCGCGGGACCCAGAACCGCGTCTGCACGGCCGTGAGCTGCTGGCTCTGCTCCCCCCGGGAACCACCCACTTCTGGCTCCGTGGCTGACAAGGGCCAAGTTTCCCCCAAGGCTGCCTTATAAGGCGGGCAGAGGCTGCTCAGTCCCTGGGCTGCTGCTTCGCCATCTCGGGATGCTAATTGGGAGCCCTGGGGGAGGCCCGGGCTGTCTGGGCAGGGTGGGGATCGCAGCGCCCTGGACCGGCTCCCGCTGAGTTTGTGCCAGGGCCCTGGTTCCGCCCCACGGGCCCGCTGGTTCTGAGCCATCCCTTCGCCCGCCCCCAGCCTCAGTTTCTCAGTCTGCCCCGCGAGAGTGTTTGGGGCCTCTGTCCTGAGGAGGTGGGGCGGGCTGGGCGTCGCTGGTGATGGTGGGTGTGAATGGGGTGAGGCGGACTCGCTAGGTGTCTCAGTAGGGTTTCCCTCTGACTAAAAGCATCTAGAAAGGGTCTTGGCTGGGGGTGGAACATTGAGGCAGGGGCCGCTGGCTCCCCAAACTTGTGGCGCTGGGCATGGTGTCTGCGCACGTAGGGGGCACCTGCCTGCCTTCCTGGGACCCGGGTGCCTGGTGCCCCAGGCCTGCATTAGGGGCTGAGACAGAAGGGAGAAGGTGTCAGCTCCGCGGGGAACATGGGCGGCTGCAAGCACGGGGCTCCTGGGGCCCCCGGCAGGGATGCAGGGATGGAGGGGGCTGGCGAGGCGTCAGGGAAAGTCAGGTGTGTACTGAGTGTGAAGGGGGAGGAGGGCCTGGCCAGTGACATGCGTGGGAGTGTGCCAGGCCCTGAGTGGGGAGGCAGGTGAGAGGTGACCACTGTGCGATTAGGGAGGAAAGGCCCAGGCTCTGCAGAGCCTCCGGACACTCCCCTCCCACCCCGCCCTGCTTACAGGACACCCCCCTAACTAGGGTCCCTGCTGGGCCTGACACTGGTCCGTGAGCTCCCTGGTGACATTTCCTCCAGCACGTGGCATACAGCAGGAGCTTGATAAATGCTGAGGGACTCATTTGTGTGTGATCAAGCAAGCAGAGCAGTGGGTTCGCAGCTCACTGAGCCCTGGGCCCTTGGCCTGCAGGATTTCCTCTGTGTGGAGCTAAATGCTTCTTTTCTTTCTTTCTTAAAGCTTTATTTACTTATTTGAGAGAGACAGAGAGTGCATGCACATCTGTGTGAGGGGGAGAGGGAGAGGGGGAAGCAGCCTCCCCGCTGAGGCTGGAGCCCGATGTGGGGCTCGATCCCAGGACCCTGAGCTCAGGACCTGAGCTGAAATCAAGAGTCAGCCGTTTAACAGACTGAGCCGCCCAGGCGCCCCTAAGTGTTTCTCATCATGGCTCCAGCCGGGATGTCCCCCCCCCGCAGGCTGTCTTACCTGGAAGGATCCCTCTGCTCTGAGCTCCCCTGTTCCGGACTCAGCCCTAGAGAGCGTCCAGGCACCCACTTACTTTTTGGGATTGGGTCTCTTTCCCCTTCCTCCAGTAGGAACGAGCAGCCGGCCCTTCCTGGTCTGAGGCAGGAAGTCCCCGTGCATGGGGATGCAGGAGGACAGTGGCCAGGACCAGGGGTCTGTCCTTTGAGGTGAGGCAGAGAAGGGGGCAGCAAGGACTTGCCCCTGCTGCCTGGACAAAGGGCCCCGCCTCCCCTGGCGGCCAGGCCCGCTGTCTGCCCAGCCCAGCCCTGGGGTGAGAAGGACCCGTGCAGGGAATGCGGCCCCAGCAGCTGCGGAATGTCTGAATGCTTTACGGGAGCTCCGCACAGCCGCAGAGAAGGCAGGGCAGGGAGGCAGGTGCTGGAGGCGGGTCTCGGCACTTCCCAGCTTCAGGGGCTATGGCCCTGACCACCCAGCCTGGCCCCAGGATGGAACCCAGGCTCCCGACACATGGCGCTGGGTGAGGCCTCCTGCGGGCTCATTCCGGGACAGCTGCTGGGAGCCCGGGTCTGCATAATGGGGCCGCTGTCTGTGGGATGTGCCCGTGCCAGACAGCCACGCTCTGTGCGGCGCGGACAGAGGACACGTTCAGTGCTGGAGGAGCGCGCTCGGACCCCCACCTGGCTCCTGGAAGGCGGGGCAGCCCTGGCCGGACTCTGGGTCCTGATGGTTGGCCTGGAGGATGCCCCTTGGTCCCCACTGACCTGCTGTGGCCCAGTGTGGATCTGTGGTGGCCTGCCCGAGTGCCGTGGGGGAGGGGTGCGGGGAAGCAGGCCCGGAGGCTTTCCTCTGGGTACAGTGTGCCTTCCTTTCCCCAGGTCAGCTTTCCGCGACCTGGGGCTTTCTGTGGGCCTCATAGGTGCCCCTCCCCTCGGATTCCAGCGGTGCCGGGAGCTCTGGGATGTAGCTGGTGAGCAGAGGTCGCTTGTGCCTGGGACTGAGCTTCCAGTTCCCTGAGCGGTGGGACAGGGATGAAAGGGGACGCACTTTCTTAAAGAGGGGGGCATGGAGCTCCCACGGTTGATCTCCCCTCCCCATTCCGTCTACTGCTGCCTCCCTCCTTTCAGAAGGACGCCCAGAGTTTCCAACGTCCAAGCATAGAAGGTGAAGAGGCGGGAGTCCCCGGGAGGCCTTGCCCGCCTGTGTGTGGGGGCACGGCCGCCGGGGCTCCCGCAGGCTGCCCCGTGCACGCCCGATCACTTTGGCCCCCGTGGCCGGTTTCTCGTTGCGCGCTGGGCACGGTTCCTCCCGCGCAGCCTCTTAGAATGAAAGCGGTGTTGGGTGAAGCCGGCCAGTGTGGGCCCAGCCCGGGAGCGCGGTGCCCCTCCCGCTGCAGGCCCGTCGGCCCCGGACCCCTGGTTAGCTTTTCCACTCTTGCTCCAAAGAGCAGCGCGGCCAGTGTTCAAAGAGAAGAAATAATGATCCCAGGAACTTTGGAAAGGAAGTCTGTCTTTCTGGACATCCCCTCCCCCATCTTCCCCGGGGCAGACCGTGTTAGCAGCGGGACGTGTTGTGTGGCCTTCTGGGGTTTGCGTGTGAGGACTGTCCTTCGGTGCCCGTGGAGAGGAGTCTGTGTAAGTATCAAGTGAAATCAGACCCCTGCGACTGCTTCTCCATTATCCTGGGGCTGTCTTCGTGCCCGGCGGGTCCCTCTGGTCCTTCCATCCTGCCCCGCTGGTCACGGGGATGCGTGAGGCTTCGTCCTGCCCTGTGTTCCTCTTCGTTTGCCCGGGACTGCCCGGCTTCAGGAGGGGGGTGTCTGCACCACGGGGCCAGTGCATTTAAACTGTTGGTGCGTGGCACCACACCGGCCTTGGAGTGGTCACACCAGATTTTGGGGCTCGCACACAGTGGTCCCGGGCTCCGGCCACCTGTCGGATGGGGACTTTATCTCCTCTGTCTTTCTGGGTGGGAAGGGGAGTATCTTCTCCCACGTTTACAGGTCCTGGTTTCTCCCTGAGCGGCTCCTTCCTGCCCTTCTTTGCCCGGCTTGGGCTGTTTGTCCTTGTGCTGTTGACGCTTTCTTGGTAAGAGTCCCTCGTGCACCTTTGTTGTGCCTCGCTGGTACAAGTGCTTCTTCCCGGTTGTTGACTTTGAATTCTATTTATAGTGTGGACTTCCAAACCGAGGTTTTTAATCCGAAGGTTGTCAAGTGCATTCTTTTTTTCCCCCTCTGTTGGGATCTGTGCTCTGCTTGGAGGCCTCCTGCATTCCAGGGTTATAGAAAACACGCCTTCCAGGTTTCTTCTCGCACTTCTTTGGTTTCGTGCTTTACGTACTGCTGTCATTAATCTGCTGGAATTTATTAGGGTTTAAACAGCGAGGTGGAGACGTGTGTTTTTGCACAGATACACACACATGGGCCTGACCCAGCGTGTGTGGGGTGCTCTTGTGCGTGATATATATATGTATTTATATATATATGATTTCTTCCTTTCTTTATTTGACGGAGATCACAAGTAGGCAGAGAGGCAGGCCGAGAGAGGGGAGGGGGAGAAGCAGGCTTTCCCCGGAGCAGGGAGCCCGATGTGGGGCTTGATCCCAAGATCCTGGGATCATGACCTGAACCCAAGGCAGACGTTTCCCCGACTGAGCCACCCGGGGGCCCTGCGTGCATGCTATTTTTATCAGTTTTGGTGTCAGCGTCCCACTGGCTTCGCAAAAATAATTTGTGTGTGTTTCTCTGTGTCCTGGAACGTTGTAACAGCAACACAGTGTTCTTCCCGGTACAACTTTTAGAGAATTCCCTAGTGAAACCGTCTGAGCCTGATACCTTCATAGGGGCCCTCCTCCTTTTTAAAACCTCAACAAGGTTTTTTCCAGATCATCCTTTAAGCCACTTAAACCCTCCCCCACGGTTGGGAGGTGGTAGTGTGGGCCCCATCCCTCCGCGCTCCTTGTCTACTGCCCGGGGCCAGGCGCTATCTGCGGAGGGCCAGGTGCAGAGACGCAGTGGACGCGGCCGCTGTCTGGGGTGCTCCCTCCGACACGAGAGCAGTGCCGTGTGGCGGGTTCTGAGAGTGACCAGTCCAGAGGGCCACAGGCCCCCCGGGGAGTGAGCTTCCACCATGCCGGCCGAGCCCTCTTGGTGGCTGTGCCTGGGGACCCGGGGCTTGGAGGGGGCAGAGTGGTCCAGGCAGGTGAACGTGTGCGTTCCAGGAATCCCAAGTGTGCTGTGGCCCAGAGAGCGCCTTTTACACTTCGCTGGGCCGCAGCTCCTGGTCACATTTTACAGCACAGCGGGGGCACAGGATTGTGTAGCTCAAGGCTGTGTGGGGGGATGGGTGGGTGTGTGCGAATGCGGCGTCTCCCGGAGTGAGCCTTAGCGCTCCCGTGCCTGCTGCGCTCCGCTGTCCTCCCTTCCTTCCACTTTGCCGGCAGCGGCAGGAGCTTTGCTGATTTCTTTCAAAGCAGGTTATCAAGATCCTTGTTACAGACCACGGGGTGCGCTTATCAGAAGGGCTCGCGGGAAGGGCACGCCCGCAGACTGGTGCGGGCATGGCTGTGTCCAGTTCTAGAGTAGTTCCATCACCTCGGACGGAGTCCCCGGACCCGTTAGCTGCTGCCCCCGACCCCTGCCATCGTTTCCTCCAGCCCTAAACGCTGCCAGATCTTTCTAGATGTGCCCGTTCAGAACCTTGCTTAGAAAATAGGGTCAGGGTCGCCTGGGTGGCTCAGCCTGTGAAGCCTCTGACTCCTGATCTCAGCTCAGGGCTTGATCTCGGGGTGGTGGGTGCCAGCCCTTATGAATGTACTCCTTTAAAATGTGTGTGTATATTCATTTTTATTCAGAGGCTTTTTGGGGATGTCCCTAGGCTTTATTCTCTACTCTGAAATATCTCATGCTCAGGCTCAAATCCTCCCATCCCTGGGTCCCCGGAGCCCAGCCCTCCTGGTGGGGTTCCCCCCGCCCCGCTCCCGTGAGAGCACCTGCTGCCCAGGTGTTGCGGTGTTGGCAGTGGAAGGTTAAGGAAGATGGCGTGCTGCACCGGCGAGCCCCCAGGTGCTGGAGCCCCCACGACACCTCGGAGGCCCTTTGGTCGGCTTGGTGGGCCAGGCTGAGTTCCTGGAGAGGATGGCTGGATGCCGGTGGTGATGGCGTAGTCTGGCCTCCCCGGGGAGTTCTGCTGCAGGTGCAGAGCTTGGGCCTGGGCAGGCCCCTCCTGCTGATGGTGGGGAGGCAGCCGCTCCCACTTCCCTCCCTGCCCCAGCCAAGTCTCCAGATGCTTTGCCAGGAGCAGGGAGGCATCTCGAGCTGGTGAAATGGCACATCCGCTTTCCAGGCAGCCCCGGCACAGCCCGGCGCCGCCATCATTTGAGACCGGTGGGCCCTGGGGCCTGTGTGGGCCAAGGCCAGGCAGCCCCTCCCTGCTTCCCAAGCCTTCCGTCCCTAATACCCTGCGCCCCAGGGTCCAGCCTGGAAGCCTCTGTTCTCAGTCACTGTCACCAGAACCACTTTGTCTGTGTGTGGGCACCAGGACTTCAGGCCTTGCCTCCCTTGTGGTCAGGCAGACACAGGAGACCCCGTGGGGCCCCCGGAGGGTATGAGGTCTACAGTGGGTTTTCCCTCTGCTCCTCCCCTGAGGTGGGTCTGGCGGAATTTGGGGCATCAGCTTCCTCTTGTGCCTGGCGTTGGGGGGCGGGTGGGGAGCCTGTTACCAACGGGGAACTGAGCTAGAGGGGAGGGGACACCCACGGTCTCCACTTGTCACTGGTGACCCCAGAGCTATGCCCGAGGCCCGGTGTGACCCCTGCCTGGGGGGCAGTGTGTGTGCGTCTCTGCACGGTCCAGTATCCCAGCCAGAGAGAGAGAAGAGGGGCTCCGTTTTCCTCCGCAGGGTGATCCCCACCCCCGCCTTAATTCTGGTGGAAGAACGTTGGGCCTCCCTTAGGTCTGTGGCTCCCTGCCTGCCTGCTGACTAATGCCTGTTTGGTGCCTGATAGGAAGGAGAGCACGGTGAGGCAGCAGGCCCCCGGCACAGGGGCTCAGGTTACTGAGGGTTGAGGCATCTCCTAAAGCAAGGCCCCCACGCCACTGACCCTCCTCGGCTGCCTGGGTTTTCCGGCCCGGCCCTGACACCCGCTCCCGGTGAGTTTAGGCTGGGGGCGGAGGGCCCAAGGGTGGTGGGTTTCTGGGGCGGGGCATGGCTGGGGCGGCTGGGGTGGAGGAGGAGGGCGGATCCTCCCCTGTCCCCTGGGCAGGAGATAAGCCCCCTAGCTGGGCCCCACCTTCTTCTGTGGCGGTGCTGGGTGGGGGTCTTCGCGGTCTGTTAGGCTGGTGTCGGCCCTGTGGGGCGGGGGCCCACCTTGCACCCAGACCGTTGCCTGTGGCTTACCAGGGCTCACTCTGGAAGCGGACACTCCGTTCTGGGGAGGCAGCCCAGCTCAGCGAGTGAGAAGCCGAATGCCCTGAGATTTAATTCGGCAGCAAGTCTCCCTCTGCCCAAAGCCTTGCTTATCGTGCATGCCTGTTCTTGGCTGTTCTTAGCGCTCTGCTCTCTGCGGTTGGGAAGGGCCCCCAGCCACCTTGGCCTTGGTGGTGCCCCCATGTTAGACAGAAGCCTGGGCTGCACCCCCCACACCAGTGCTGGCAAACCGCTGAGACACTCGGCTCCAGTGATGGGTGATTTTGTTCAGACCCTCAGTATCCAGAGGAGTCTTGGGGTAGGGGTGCGGTCTGAGCGCTTCTCCTGTCCCACTGTCACAGGCACTGTTCCATGGGCGCTGTTCCGGAGGGTCTTTCCCTTCCCTCTCCCTTTTCTTCCCTCTCCCTCTGGCACATTCCTGCCCCTCCTCCCTCGCTTTTCCTTCCCTTTTCCCGTCCCCCCAGGCAGGCTCCTCCCTTTCTGGATGGGACTGGATGGACTCCGCATTGGAAGCCTCTCCATCCCGAGTCTGATGCAGTTAGGGAAATCTTTATCTCAGCGGGGAGGATTGATAATAACCTCACAATGGCAACACGATAAGGCTAGCCTCTGGCCAGGGTTTCTCTCGTTATCCCATTTGCTGGATTAGGAAATCAAGTCCGAGAGACACCAGGGCCGGGCAGCTGCGCACAGTCGGATTCGACTCCCAGGAGAGCCTGGGTGCCCAGCTGGCCCTGGAGGCAGGCGGCAGGCGTGGGGGTGGGGCTGCTGCGGACCCAGGCCAGTGCGTGAAGCCGGGCCCCTGCCCCGAAGCTTCGGCTGGGATGCCGAGGAGCCCGGGCTGGCACGTCCTTCTGCTGCTTCCTTTCGCGAGGCGCCAGGAGATGATGAAAGAAAACCCCGTTTAGAAAGGAAAGACTCTGGTATTCCCCGTCCTCTTCCAGCCCCTTCTCTGCCCTTGGTTTTGAAATAAGATACCGCTTGTCAGGGGCTTGAGTGGGAACAGATTGGAAGCTTCATTTCTCTCCCTTGGATCACACGCGGGGAGTCCCCCGTGGCTGCTCTCCGCGGCTCCCCCGGCCCCCCCCAGCTCGGGGGCAGCCACGCCCGCACAGCCCTTGCCCCGCCCCTCCCGGCCTTTGCCCCGCCCCACTGCTCTGGTTCCGTCTTTCTGCTCCCCTGCTAGGAGTGGGGCGAGAGAGAGGTTTTGCGGGGCGCAGGTGGGGGTGTGCCTTCTTGGTTGGGGAGGGGCTGAGTTAAAACTGGGGTGTCACCCTGGCGTCCCGTCTGCCAGCTCTGCTCCCAGGCCTTGCAGCAGGTCCCTCCCTGCAGGCCCCAGAGCGGGTCGTCTGTTGGGCGCACCGGTGGCTTCCACAGGCTCGCCGGGGTTACTGATGTTCCTGGAGCTTGGGGTACTTCTCCACCCTCCTGATGGGGCTGAGCAAGGCGCAGACTTGGGCCAGGACGGAGCTTTCCTGTCCCTCCCCCCGGGGTGAAGGGGGGAGAGCAGTGGGTCCCCCCCCCCGGACTGGCAGCTTCCATGCTTGCTTCAGAGGCCTGCGTGCAGGTGTGGGGCACGGGGCTCAGCTCTTGGCGGGTGTTACCAGCAACAGCACAGGCCCTGTCCCTGTTCCCTGCACACCGTGGCCCAGGCCCTTGGGACTGTTGGAGAGTGAATCAGGTGGGGAAGCCGGCAGAAACGCAGGTCTGCACTCCTGTCAGCGCCCGGCCTGGCAACCAGGACAGGAGCGAGGCCACATGGCTTTCTGGGGGGCCAGCGGGTCAGCATGGTTCCGGGGTTGGGAGGGGAGCTTCTGTCCTTGGGTCCCCTCATTCCTGGTCTCTGGGCTTTGGGAGCTGGCCCCCAGAGTTCTGCCTGGGGGTGCGAGGTGGGGAAGCTGGGGTGAGAGCAGGGCCCTGGGGGTGCTGGGGGCCCCCCGGAAAACCATCTGTCCTCACCCCTCAGGGAGCAGGCCCCTGGCCGCACGCAGCCGTGGGGAGGCTGATGGCGCGTGAGGCCGCCCCGTGGCAGAAGGCTGCTTGTTGTCAGCGTGCTGCTCCCTCACCCTCTGGGCCGAGTTCTCTCTCCAGGCTCTGGAGCGTTCTGAGTCTGAAATGCAGCTTCCCAGGCCCAAACCCAGCCCTTTGGACCCAGGCCCCTGGGGCGGGAGGGGAGCTTACCGAACGCTGCTGTGAACCCCATTCCTGCGGCTTCCAGTTCCCTCCCCGTGCCACTGGGGTCTCGGTCAGGACCCCACTCCAGGGTCGGCCCCGAGTGAGAGCTCTGAGACCTCACTGGCCTCCGGGCTGTGGTTGCATGTGAGGAGCTGTAGCCTCTCTGAGCGAGTCGTGCACACGGTGTTTGGGGGGGGCCCCCTGGATGCAGTGTCCCACATGGGACCATGGGACCAGGTGGGGACAAAGGCTCCTGTTACAGAGATTGGAGAGCCAAGGCCCCTGGCTAGTGCCTCATCGGGGAGTTGGGGGCCAGGCTGGCCTGGATCATTGCCCTGTGACCCCGCGCCCCGTGAGATTGTGGCTCTGCAGTGAGTAACCCTTCTGAGCGCCACTCCCCCTGGAGCGGCCTCGTTTCCTGCTGCCCAGAAACTTCTCCAGGGAGCCAGCTGACACACTTGGCCTGCGTCGTTTGTTTTTGAACAGGCCTGAAAGGGAGAGAGTGAGTAAGAAAGTGTGGGGGGGTAACTGAGTAGGGGAAGGTCAGAGAGAGGGGAGGAAAGATCTGGAAAGTCCCAACATGTGCTTTGGAAGCAGGTGCCAGCCATGAGCTGCTCTGGAGGGTGGGGCCTGCCCCTGGACGAGGGAGCGGAGACTGGGGTGGGGGGAGTGTTCAGAAAGGGGATCGCGGCTCGAAGCCAGACCTGGGAGCCTGCCCTTGGCCGACTCTCTGCTGCTTTGGGAGCAGAGTTGTTTCCATTTTAGGGACACAGTGGGGAGGCTGTCATTCTCCTCCTAGCCTTTATTAAGATTCCATTAATCACAGTGATCGCTCCAAGTGCTGGATTCCAAGCTTCTCCATCTGCTTCATGGAACGTATCTGCGCAGCAACCTTAGCAAACACTCACCGACTGTTAGGTGTTGTAGAGAAGGAAACAGGGCACAGGGAGGTTGAAAAACTTACCCAGGCCACACAGCTGGAAGTGGCAGATGCTGGCTTGGAGTTTGAACACGCACCTGTTGGACTCCAGAGCCCCAGCAGGTTTGTAACTCGGGGCCTGGTTTCTCTGCCCCTTTGCCAGCCTCTGGGTGGCCAGCTGTGCCGAGGTCCCTGGCATGTCCGGGCAGCCCCAGCGCAGTGTCCCCATGGCTAAACGGGCCAGGAGAGGAAGGGGCTGCAGCTGGAGTCTTACTCCCAGTGGGCAGCCACCCCGAGGATGAGGCCACATGTCCTCTCCTGGAGCTCTGGAGCCCACAGGTACGGGGTTGGGGCTGTCTGCCGCCTAGTAGGAGAGGGCCTATAGCAGCAAACTCTTGGAATCTGGCCTGTGAAGCCCGGAGGCTTCCGGAGGCCGCTGGCCCAGCTCCCTGTGCAGCTGGTTCTCCCGCACGCTCAGTCCTCAGTCCCCAGTCCCCAGTCCTCACGACCTCCCACATCTGGGACGGTCTTCTCAGGCTGGGTCATGTGGTGCAGGTCGGCGCTGCTCTGGGGGAGGGCGGGGTGCCAGGAACAGCCTGTAAGGAGGGGGCCCCACTCCCCTGGAATGGAGTCAGAGCTCACTTTGGCCCAGCGCCCACTCGGCACAGGGGCGGGCTCCACTCCCAACAAGGGGGGGTGTGGGGGTCCCTCCATGTGGCCCAGCTCTGCACAGGCCCTGTCAGTTCCCTGCCCGTCCCCCTCCCACCTGTCCATCCGTCCACCCACCACCCCCCAGCCCCCTGGTAGGCATTTATATTGTGCTTGTGGTCTGCGGGAGGAGAGAGACTGTCTGGCTCGGAGCCAGAAGTTGCGGGGCGATCCCGGGCCTGCTGGCCACCAGCCACTTGATCCTGGGAAGAGCCAGGCGTCCCTGCATGACAGTCGAATCTGCGGGAGGAGGAGCTGGGCCGTGATGGTTCTGGGTTGTGCTGGGGCCGTCCCCGCTGAGAAGTTAAGCTCTGTGTTCACACAGCGGACCTGGACCAGTGAATCAGGCTGAGCAGAGGGTCGTGGGCTGGGGAGGGCCCCCTCCCAGCCCAGCACTCCCAGCACAATTGGCCGTTTCCTTCTGGGCCCACGCCTCAGGCCTCCTGGTCAGGAAACAGCGGCAGCCTGTGAGCTGCCCGGGCCTGAGAAAGTGGAATCATCTGCCCTACAGCTGTCTCCAAAACGTCCCAGGCAGTTGTTCCATATGGAAATGACTGTCCACCCCACGCTGCCCCCTGCCGTCCCCTGCCATCCCTGTCTTGCAGGGCTCCTACGCCTTCCGACGGGTCATGTGCATGATGCTGGACACTGTGATCCTGGAAGTCCTTAGTGATATTCCCGAACGGTTCAGATCACTTTGTGCCTCAGACCTCCCAGTGGGCACCCCTTGTCCATGGGACACTCATTGCCCTTCCCTGGTCGTTGGCGTCCTGCCCCCCCCCCCCCCCGCCCCCGGCCTGGCCCTGGCTGTCCCTGGGACACAAAGGCTTGTCCCCATGGAGCCTTCACTCTGTTCCTTTCTGGGCCATCTTTTTTCTGATTCTTCTCCTGGCTGCCTCATTTGGGTCCCTGCCTAAATGCCACCACCTGAGAGGTGCGTCCCCTGCCACCCCAGCTAAAGTGGCTCTCTCACAGCAGGGGGTCACTTGCTGTGAGCGTGAGTGGGGGTGCGCACGCATCTGTCACTTGCTGCCCACATGTGGCGTGCACACTGCACGAAGGCAGGAGAAAGCGGCTCGTGTTCCCGGGACTGGCTCGTCCTCCATGCTCAGTTGAGCGTGTTGGGCACCGAGCAGTAGGGGAGCGCAGGCAAGGAGGTTCCCTCTAGCTGGAGCAGTCCCGGAAGACTTCCTGGAGGGAGTGGTATATGGTGGGCCTTGGAAAAGTGAAAAGTTTGTCTGGGGCAGAGATTAGGGTAGAAGCGGTACTGTCAGATCTCAGCAGACAGCCGCCAAGCAGCGAAGCCGGGAGCAACGAAGACAGTGCCGGGAAGTGGATTGCCACTGGCTGGGGCCTAGTGGGAGTCCCAGATGCCCGCGGGCTGGCATGCCTGGGGAGGCAGAGCTCCCGGAGCAGAGGCCCGAGGTGGGAATGACACCCGTGGGTGTGGCTTGGTGTCTGTGGATCCCAGGAGGGGCAGCCCTAAGCCCACCAAGCAGAGGGTGAGTGGAGGTGTTTCCAGGGCACCAAGTCCAGCGTGGGTGGGTGGACTGACAGGCGGAGAAGGGGCAGAAGGGCCCGGGGCTCTCGTCTCCCGAGTCAGGGCCTGCCCCACCTCCCTGGCCCACCCGGCTCTAGCTTTTGGGCTGGCACGGTGAGCGTGCTTTGGTTGTGGGGCTGGCTCTGGCCCCGCGGTCATGGCTGCATGAAGCACTGTGTTGAGGATTCTGAGGCCAAAGGGAAGATGTCTGCTCTGGATTGGCGGCGTCTGCCTCTGGTTGCGGGGGTCCCCACTCTGTGCCTACCTGCCTCTGCCCCAGTCCTGGCAGGAGATCCACTGGAGCCCATCATACCTGCTGGGGCAGGCAGCACCGGGACACGGGGAGGCCAGGGGCGCAGGCTGGATGGTGGGGGGCCAGGACGGCACCGGGCCCTGCCCCGGTTGCACCTGGAGCTCTGCTCGTCATGCCAGCAGCACTCATTCGTCTGACCAGCACGCCATCCCTGGGCTCGTTCGCCATTTTGGCTTGATCTGTTCATTGTCCCTGCTGTCCTCACCACCCCACCACGACTGGCTGCCGGATATCCAGCCTTCCTGGCACGGCGGCCTCTGGGCTCAGAGCGCTCCATGCCTCTCCTGTGGCCTTCGTAGCAACCCAGGAGGCAGAGAGAGGCTGCCTCACTTGTCTGTAGTCACGCTGCAGGTACCGCGGGTTAAGCTGGACCTCTGACCCCAGGGCCTTTGCATGGCCAGGGTGGGACATTGGCAAGGAAACAAGGTATGTGGGCTGACCGTGCCTCAGAGCTCAGGCAGGGTGGCCCAGCCGGCCCCGCTGACCCAGTGGCCTGTGTGGGCGGGGCTGCTGACAGAGCGTAACCGCGATGTGTGCGTGTCTTTGGGGGAGATGCGCGTAGTAGACAAAAGCGTAGGCTCTGAGCTATATGTGCCCGTTGCGGTGGGTGACCTCGGGTGCTTTCCAGAACCTTTTGGCCTCCGTATCCGGGAAGAGGAGGACGAATAGTCCCTACCCCTAAGGCAGGTGGGGGCAGCAGGCACAAGATTCCGGGAAAGCTGGCCTGTGTCCCGGGCGCGGTTGACATTGGCCGTGCAGGTGACCCCTCAGTGACCTTTTCGAGCAGGCCAGTGTTGCTCTGTCTTGGTTTTGAAGGAACAACCCAGAGAGGTTAGGGAACTGTCCCAAGTCCCACAGCAAGAGCTCAGACGACAAAGAGCAGGACGGGAGGGGCAGCCTGAGCACAGGAGAGAGGACAGTGGGGTCAGCCGAGGGGAGGGCGTGCTTTCCAGCTGCGGGGGGAGGGGTAACCCACTCACTCGCCTGCTTTGTGCCAGTGCCTGGTGGGTAGGGAGGTCATTCCTGGGGCCGCTGAGAGCTGGTGGAACTCAGGGCCACACAGCACACGGGGCAGCCTTGGGGCCAGGCTTCAGACACCCACTCTGTTGGCATTTGCCCGCGGAGCCATGGGTGATCTGGTGGGGTCCACCACCGACCAGCTTTGCCCTGTGACATAAATGCCGTCCCCTGCTCTGCAGGAGGAAAGGGAGCCTCTGACGTCCCGGCACCTGCCTGGGGTGGACCCGGGGCCAAGCACTCGGCAGGTCTGAGTACACCGGCCCTCCTTCCCACCATGCCCTGCAGCTTGCCTCCCCAGGCTTGCCCCTCAGACCGTGGCTGTGCCTTGGCGGGGCTAGCCGTCAGAGGTGGCCCCGGGCTGGCCTTGCACGGGAGGCTCACTAGCCCGGGATGGGGCCCCCCGCCCCCCCCGCCACCGACCTTGCCCACTGTCCGCAGCACACGGTCGTCATATCCCAAGAATGGGCTTGGGGAAGGTGCTTCTGGGTTTTGCTGGTGGCCACGGTCTCTGGTGTTTGGAGACAGACCCGAGGTCTGTGGGGTGTGCTGTGCAGACAGAGCCATTTGCCCAGCTGGGAAGTGGGTGTCCAGTCCCCGTCAGAGAGGAGTTGGGGGCCGTGAGGTTTTTGGAGATGGGAACTGACCTGGGTGAGAGGCTCCCCTCCCACCCCGTCCCCGTGCCCCCAGCCCCACTCCCCACCTCCGCGTGCGCGCGCGCGTAGCTTCCCTGGGCACGCCGCCCCAGCTTCCTACCTGAGTCGCCGCTGGTCGGTAGGGGGCAGTGGGGGTTGTGGGTCCTTGGAGAGGAGTGGACACGGCGCTTTTGATCAGTCTCTCCCTGGAAAGTCTCTCCGATCTTGCCCACGGTGGCTTCCCTCCCTGCTAACATTTTTCCTGGGGTTGTCACGCCGGGCGGAGTGGGGGGTCCCCACCAGGCTGGGGACAGAGCAGAGCTGTGTTGATACAAACTCCAGCTGAACCCACATCCTCTGTGCAGCCCAGCAGGAAGGGACCTCGAGGCAGGGCCTGTGGAGCCCCCCTGTGTGTCCCGTCGGTGGCTCTTGGACCCGCTCTGCGCATGGAGGCGAGGGGACCCCGGGCCTGGCTGACAGCTCTTTGGAACGTCCTGCCCGCTTGGCCGGCCCAGCCAGCGTGCCGACGTAGGGGCTGCTGAGAAGCTGCGAAGCATCTGTCTTCCTGGTTGAAAACAACCCTTATCTTTTGTGATTTAAAAATTATGCCAACTCATGGCAGAGAAAATTAAATCAGAAAACCCGAGAGAATGCTCTCACTGATAATTGTGTCTCTTCCAAGCTGTCTTTCTAAATGGATGCTTCATACAAATGAGTTAAAAAAAAAAACAAAACCCAAAAACACAAAAATGGGATCGGATACTTCTTTCTGCCACACGCAAGAGTGCTCCCTCCTGGGGGGTTTTCCTCCTCCTGCCGGCATCTGGCCTTGTAAAGACTGGGCCCACTTGTTCTAGGACAGTATGCCAAGGCAGAGGGCCATCTTGGGGCCACGGGGACTTGGAAACAGGCTGGGGAGCTTTCAGCAGAGGTGGGTGGCGGACCAGGGCTGGGCCCCCCCGTGGATGCTTCCTCTTTTTATTCCGTGGGATTATCTGTGAGTGGCGTGGTCAGGAGTGTGGGCACAATGCTGGGCGGGGACGACCTTCTGGAAGCATGACCTTGGCAGCATGACCTTACAGCATGGCCAAAGTACTGTGGTCCCATCTGTGAAATGGGCTTATTGAAACACTCACTGCAGAGACCTCGGTGAGAAACGGTTTTGTCCATCCGAACAGAGGGCTTTGAGGAACTCTGCCATCGTGGTCTGTGACGTCTGCCTGCGTTCTGTCCCCATCGCTGTGGCCACCTCCATTGCCCACCGTTGGGCTGTCTTTCATTCATTCACCTCTGGAGGTGCCAGGCCTGGAGCTGAGGACTACAGGTAGATCCTGGGGTTTCCCGGGAGAGCATGATCTCAGGGACGGCCCCAGCTGCCCCGCCACTCCCTCCTCAGCCGGTCCCCATGAGGCCAGCGGGGAACGGAGCCGGCTCCTACCCCTTCTCGCTGTGTGACCTGGGACAAGTGGCTGAGCCCCTCTGTGCCCCATTTCCTAACCTGTTAAAGGAGGAGAGGCGCAGGAGGGTTCCAGTCGGGTTGCTGTGAGGACCCGAGGGGGTTGCGTGTGGAGCTCTGGGAACTGTGCCTGCCATTCGTAAGCTCTTAGTCTTCGCTCTTCTCGTAGTTGCGGTCCTGGGAATGTTCTGGATCTCGGGACACTGACGGCTGTAGATGAAACGCTTTCCCTGGGAGCTGTTGAGGAGGGACTGTAGGAGCAGCGACTGACCGGGAGCCCTTCCCCAGAGCTCAGTCCCCGTTCTGCAGGGGGAGGCAGCCTGCCCTGGAGTCCCTCTCCCAGAAGCTTGTGTCCTGGCTCTGAGAGGGGGCAGTGGGGTGGGGCGGCGAGGGGTGTGTTGTCTGATGGCTCTTTGCCAGGGATCTGGTTCTCCCAAGTTTAGACTGTCCGGCTCTGACGCCGAGGGTCCTCCCTCCCTTGCCTCATGGGCCCGCTGCGTTCTCAGCTGCTCCCACAGCGCTTTTGGGGCTGTGAGGCAGAAACCCCAAACCACATGGCCTGAGAATGTACTTCAGCGCAAAGTGGGAAGCCCAGATACTGGGCAGCTCTGGGACGCTCCAGAGGGTGCCCCATCAGCCGTCCTCGTCCTCCGGTATGACTTTGCTGTCAGTTGGTCCCCGCGGTCACAGATGCCCCAGCTTTCAGAGGCAGGAGGGCCCCCTCCTGTGAGACCTGCGCCCCCCCCCCCCCCCCGCTAGCAGCTGGGGCCTGTCTTCGAAGCCCCTCTGTGTGCTCCCTCATGCCCCCCTCATCCCAGGGTTTGTCTCCCAGCCCCTGACCTCCAGTTGGGACTTCACGGCTCCTGTCCCTGTAGCACGAGGGGTTTCAGGGCTGAACAGAGAGGAAGGCGCGTCCCTGAACTAAATGAGGTTTGGCTGGGAAAGGGGGGTTGAATTGAGAGACCCTCCTTCAGCAGGGGGAGCAGGGAGGAGGCCCCCTGACTCTGGCTGGTGTCTGCCTAGACACGGGGCACCTCGGGGCCAGTCCTTCCTGATGGGGTGGGCCGAGCCATCGGTGTGAGCCAGTGAGGCAGGACCCAGTTTTGCCCGCCCAGGGGGACCTTGCTGTGGTCCCCCTTCCCCCCCCATCCCCCACCCCCCATCCATGCTGGAAAAACAGCAGCTGTGGTCCTAGGCACTGACCGGACTTTCTTGGGGCTGGAGAGGGCTGGCTGAGCCTGCCCTCCAAGCTGGATCCAGCTGTCCCGGGGACAGGCTGTAGATACAAACGCTGGGGGGGGGGGGGGGGTCAGGGAGGCCTGACTGCTCCTCCCTGCAGGTTTGGCTGGGAGTGCACCCCGCTCTTTCCTGGTCTGCCTCCTGCCCCTCGTGGTTGGTTTCCTTTCCTGCCCCCCCCCCCGCCCTCCCCTCAGCTCTGCTCTGCGAATGGTACTAATTAAGTCCTTCCGCCCGCTGCTCAGTGGACGAGAGCAGAGCTTGTGTGGGGCCTCCGCCGACCCTGGGTTCCCCCCGCCACATCCCCGCCTCCGACCCTGGATTCCCCCCGCCACCCCCCCCTCCCGCCCAGCCTTCTGGCCTTTAGAAACCAGACATTTTGCCTGTGCGTGTAGGTTTTGGTGCCATAGAATACAAATCGATGCTGTTCCGTGTGTCTGAGTTTCTCCCTTTTCTGCTTGGGGAAGGCCCCTCAGCTTGGGGTTCCCAGGCCAGGTCCCCAGCACTCGCCGGGACAGGCAGGGCTCCTTCCATGGGCAGCTTCTCTTCGCTTCCCTAGAACAAGGCCACACAGTGCGGGGCGGGGTGGGGGGGTGGCCCTGCCCTTCCCCCGCCTGGAAGTGGTGTGAGGGGCGGGGTGAGGGGTAGCCCCCTGGGAAGGCCGGAAGCCCTGCCAAGCCCCTGGTTGCTTGAAGTCTTGAGTCGGGGATATTCCTGGACTCCCTACCCCCCCCCCCCCAGCCTGGAGGGGTTGGTGTTCTCTCTTCCACATGAGGCTAAGGCTTGTTTGGAGGAGGGAGGGAGGAAGGAACGCGGTTTTGAAGAAGAGGAGGTCATTGTTCACCTTTCTGGTATGGGGAGGAGGGTTGTGGCCTGGGGCATCTGTGGTTACCAGCTCAGGACGGTGGCTGGTCACCGGGAACAAGGGCTGGGCTTGGGCATCTCAGCGGCTGTCAGAGGGGAGAGAAGGAAGGAGGGCAGGGTAGCACCCTCTGTGGACCGAGGCCTCCAGCTGCCAAGGCTGCACAGGGCCCCCAGAGACCCGCACAGTGGTGTTGGTGTCCCTTCGTGGTGACTTGGGCTTCCTGGGGACTCTGCATGGCCGTAGGACGCTTTACCTGGTATATCTCCTTTAATCTGATCTACTGCACTGGGAAGTCAAGTCTGTGATTCCCATTTCACAGATGAGGAAGTCAAGGCACAGAGATGTTATGTAACCTGCCCAACGCCACACAGCTGGTGAGGGCGACAGAGAGAACGTTTGAGTTCAGGAAGCCTGACTCCAGAGCCCCTGTCCTTACCCACCGACGTAGCTCCTTGGACCTCTGACCTTGTGGAGAACTTGAGGCCAAGAGAGGAGCAGTGACTTGGCCAGGGTCACCCCGCAGGTTCGTGGCAGAGCTGGAATCCTGTCTCCCGGGCCAGCGAACAGGGCCAGTTCCCCAGGCCCATCCAGCCTGCTGGCCAGATGGTGGAACAGCCCATCCTTGGAGTGGGACTGGAGGGTCCAGGGGTCCCTGGTCAGTGTGGCCTGGTCTCCCAACATGTCGTTCCAGAAAGACGTCAGTCCAAGATGGGGCGTCTGAGGGGCGCAGACAACCTTTGGGCTAATGACCGCAGTCGGTCACGGTCGGCCCCTTTGGGTATGGCCTCCCTTCACCGCGCACCTGTCCTGCCTTCGGTCTGAGGCTTGCCTCCAGCGCAGGTGTGGGGATCTGCACACGTCGGCATCAGAGCCCTGCCTTCATGTAATCGGTGAGGCAGGAACCTCTTGGGGCCCTCCGTGTCCTGCGGAATCTGCACACGCTTAACCCGAGCACACGGGCTTACCCAGGGCATGGCTGAGAGGGCGGCCTGGCTGCAGGAAAGCGAGCACTGTACCAGCCGAAGGTGTGTGTTCTTGGCCTGGACTGTGCGTGTGTGAGGTGCGGGCACTGGCTGGTCGGCCTCTGCCGTCCACCTCCGGTTCCCAGCGTGGTGGGAGGGGGTGGGGCTGCAGGAAGTTGGCGGGCAGGAAAGGGTTAATGATGAATCCCAGGGCTGGGGCTCCTGCTCCAGCTTTTCCCAGGGAAAGGGCAGAACCAGAGGCCTCTTCAGAGGAAGGGGCCGGTGGGGGAGGCAGTGAGAACGGGCTCTTCCGCACAGGCACGGGCACCCCGGCCGCCGACTGCTGCAGGCCAGCTGTTGCGAGTGAGCCCGGAAGGTGCAGGGAGAGAGCTTTCGATGAGCAGAGGATGGAATGAATGTGGGATTCATTACTGGGGTTTGGCAATTTGAGGAGCCTCACTTTCTCCCTGGAGAGCGGATGGGGGACGGGGGCGGGAGTGGGGAGGCCCTGGGCTGGAGCCATGGGGAGTTGGGGGGGAGCGGGCTGTCGGGCCAGAGCTCCTGCCCATCCCCCATGGCTGAGCTGGGGAGGTGCTGCTTCCCTGTCCCTGGGCTCCCCTTGCCCAGAGAACCCGGGTCTGGGGGTCACGTGCCTCCTCTCCCCTGGCTTCTGCTGGAGGGAATGGCCCGGCCTCCTTGGCCCCTGTCACCTACGGCCTCCTGTTTGCTGCCTCGGCCTCTCTCGCAGAGGCTGCGGTGGGTGTGGGCAAAAGCCACTTCCGGGCCGCCGCCCTGGTCCTGGAAGCCGCTGAAGTCTGCTGATGGCCCTGCAGGGTGGGCGGACACCTGGGAGAAGACCAGGGTGTCACCGCGTGGGATGGCACGTAGAGAATGTCCCCATGTGTTTCTTAGGCCAGGGCTGCCGCTGGGTTCCAGAACCGTCCTCTGCCGGTGTGATTCGTGGAATCCTGCAGCCCGACTCCCTCAGTGTAGGGAGGAGGAAGGGAGAGGCCCAGACAGGCAGAGCCTTGTCAGATGACAAATACGTGCTGTAGGTCACAGAGTTTGTGACGGTTTGTTACAGCAGCAACAGGAAGCCAATACAGTCAGGAAGTGGTCATCATCTTCTGGAAAGATTCCGGGTGAATTCTCTGTGTGTCCCGAGCCCCGGAAGACGCTGGGCTCCCCCAGCCTCTCCCTGCTCCGGAGTGGGCAGGAGGGCTCCGCCGGCCGGGCAGGAGGGGATCCAGTGGAGCAACGGGTTCCCCTTTCCAAGTGAAGGCAGGGGTGCGAGCTGGCTTGCCCGCCTCATTCTTGTGGCTTTTTTTTTTCTCCCTGAACATTCTGTAGCTGAAAAAGACTCGAGGGCTCATCTGCCTGGTGTGCACGTGAGGAAAGGGAGGCCCAGAGCAGCTCAGCGCCAGGGTCAGGGGCACGCAGGGAGTTCAAGCCAGGCTTTCAGCTCGCCGCCTCGAGCACTGTCCTCCGTGGTGGATGGTTAGTGGACGGCAGGGAGCAGGCTGGGTGGGCCTGGGGAAGCTGGAAGAGCCGCCCCGGCCGCCTCTGCTCCTTTCCCGGCAGCCCTGCCTGGGCCACTGGCCTTCGCCTTACAGTTCGGAGAGCCATGCCTTGGCTGAGGCTGGGGGAGGGCCAGGTGCCCTGCATGGGCGAGGGGGTCTCCTCTGCACACCGCCGCTGCCCTCCACCTCCTGCAGGTGCCTCCAGGCTGCCCGGGGCTCCCAGAGACAGACCTCGGTGACTGGCCTTGCCACCCCCGCCTTTTCCCATCGGTATCCTGAGGCTACCAGTTTGCAAGAGTCAAGCTTTTCTTTCTGGCCACAAAGCCATCCCTTTCTGAGCAGAGTGGGGACCCGCTGAGCAGGTCCCTGTGATCCTCCCATCCTGGGATCTGGAAGAAATAGCTGGGAGTGGCTGGGAGTGGCTCTTCAGCACGGCGGGGACCTCCGGCCTCATCACTTGCCCCTCGGCCTCTCCTGACATCTGCGTGCGGGTGCCCCTGCCGGGGACTCCTGCCTGCCTTCTCCTCGCATGAGGCTTGGGCTGCTTTTAGGATCCATTGGGAACAGCCTCGGTGAACCATTCTCAGGTGCCAGGGGTCCTTGCGGAGTGTTGCCAGACCCTTCGCTGGGCTTCTGCCTACCGCTGCGTTTTAGCTGTGGGTCTCCTCCCTGATGAGATCTGAGCTGCCAAGGGCCCTGTACCCCGGACAGAGCCTGCGCTCCGGGCACCGTGCTGACGCGCACCGCACGAGGGGACGAAGGACGAAAGCGTCCAATACCCCGTTTCTGACTCATATCGCGGTCAGTGTGCACGGCCTGTTACTTTTTTTTTTTTTTTTTAAGATTTTATTTATTTATTTGACAGAGAGAGATCACAAAGAGGCAGAGAGGCAGGCAGAGAGAGAGGGAAGCAGGCTCCCCGCTGAGCAGAGAGCCCAATGCGGGGCTTGATCCCAGGACGCCGAGATCATGACCTGAGCCAAAGGCAGAGGCTTTAACCCACTGAGCCACCCAGGTGCCCCTGGCCTGTTAAATTTTTGATGTGCTTTTTAAAAACCTTTATTTTGAAATTGTCTTAGATTCTAGACTCACAGGACGTTGCAAAAGTCACAGAAAGGAGTTCCCGTGCCCTTTACCCAGCGCCCTCCCTCGTGACATGTCATTACCAAAGCCAGGAAATGACTGTGGTCCAGTGTGAACTCAGCTGCAGACGTCCTTCAGCTTTCACCAGCTTCACCAGCACTTTGTTTTGACCTATGCTTCCACGAACTTTTACCACGTCCGTGGATTCGTGTGCTCTCCGTCACAGTCGGGGGACAGAAATGTTCTGTCCCCCCAAAGAATTGTGCCTGATTTTGTGCTTACCCAAGGGCACGAGACAGCATGCTTTCATTATTTCTTTTAAATTTATTTTATTTTGCCTTCTTTTGCTGATTATTCATCCTTTTTTTCTTGTCTTTTTAAAATGTACCTTTTTTTTTTTTTTTTAAGATTTTATTTATTTATTTGACAGATAGAGATCACAAGTAGGCAGAGAGGCAGGCAGAGAGAGAGAGAGAGAGGAGGAAGCAGGCTCCCTGCCAAGCAGAGAGCCCGATGCGGGGCTCGATCCCAGGACCCTGGGATCATGACCTGAGCGAAAGGCAGAGGCCTTAACCCACTGAGCCACCCAGGCGCCCCTTAAAATGTACCTTTAAAAGAGAAATTCCCCAGGAGATCCTGCGGGTGCCCCGTTAGGGTTGGAAAGCACAGATGCTCCAGCCTCTCTGCTCTCTGCACCGGCAGTTTCTGCTTATTCCTGTTTGCATCTCCAGCTCACAGCCCGTGCATCTTGGCCGCAAATGCTCGCTCGCTCCGGGCTGTTCCCGGCCCCGCGCCCGCGCCTGTGCCGGGAAGAGGTGGGCGGCCCGTGGCGCTGGAGCACCTGCTCGTGCTGGTCTGTGCACGTTCTGCCTCTTTCTCGGGTTCCGGGGATGGGAGGACCCTTTCCCCTTTTGGTGGCTGGGAAGACCGCTGCCAGGAGCTTGAGAAATTTGCCAAGAGTCCCTCAGCTGCTAGGTGGTGGGGGATGGGATACAAAGGGAGGGGTGCCTGAGACCATAGGCTCCTCCGAGGGAGGGATCACCGGCCCCCCAGCCCCCCGCACGGGGAGGGTCTAGCACTGAGGGGTGCTGGGGCTTGTGGCATGAGCCCGGGAGGGTCAGCGTCCCCTCTCTGAATAAACAGCCAGAGGTGGTGTGTGGGCTGCTTCACAGCCTCGAATTTCCTGAGCTCCTGCTTCTGGGGGGAGAGAGGAAAGAGCAGGGCTGGCTCGTGCCCAGTTCAGACAGGCTTCTCTGTTGCTGCGAATGGTGGTTTCATCTGTGTCCCTGGCGGTGCTAAAGGGGTGAGGGGCTTTAGGGCCTCTTTCAGGGCCCCTTTAGGGGCTGATGGAAGCCTCATGTCAGCCTGAGCAGCCGGCAGATCTCAGGCCCGAGACCGAGGCCTCTGTGCCGAAGGAAAAAACAAGGTTTCCTTTGGCTGGGACACTTTCTGCCAGGTCACGAAAACGGGCCTGGGGTGGGGGGCTCCCCCTCTCCAGGCTAGGTGCTTCATGTGGTTTCCAAAGCCCTTTGAGGCTGTAAGCTCATTATCATCCTGCCCAGAACCCCCTAAGGGAGGGCAGGAAATTTGAGCAGGCACTTTGCAAGCAGCTGATGAGCAAATGGGTTTGTTGCCTCGGTTTACAGGTGAGTAAACTGAGGCTCAGGCCTTTAGCCTTGTTATTCCCCCGGGTCCTCCGAAGATTTCTTTAGCTTTTAATAAACCTGCACCATCGAGGACCATGAACACCCGCGTGCCTCCGCCCGGCCCCAGCGGCAGCAGGAACCAGCCCTGTTTCCTTCCTCCCACCCGACACGCCTGCATCCTTCCCACGTGGGCCTTAGAACGTCCGCAGTGTCGCTTGCTCTGTTCCTCTCAGTCGTGCACAGTGGTGTGGTGTTTTGCACGTTGGACAACTGGGGGTCTGAAGTATTAGCATCCTTGGGCGGCTTTTTGTGTTTGGAAATTGAGGTCATCGCCCCCAGTGCCTGTATAGTTCTGGTCGGTGTGTATTCACTGCCGGAGGGTTGTGGGCGGGTGGCCCCGTACTACGATTCGCTGTGCTCTCCTCCACGGACACTGCGTCATTTTCAGTTTTTGCCTTTAAACATGCTGCTGCCGTGACACGGTCTTGCGTTCTCTGGTAACTTTGGAATTTGGATTTAAACCTGTTACTCCAAGATCTCGGGCAAGCCACCCTACCTGTGGGGCTCGTGATCTCTGCCCCCACCCCAGCTTTGTCCGGGAGTCTGGAACCGATCTAATGTCTGGCCTGGAACCAGAGCAGAGGGCTGGCAGGCTGAGAAGTCTAAACCAGTGTTTCCCAAACTGTGTTCTGTCTGGGACCATGAATTGGTATTAAAGGTGCAGAGTGGTTCCATGGCCCAACAAGTTGAGGAAATAAAGAGTTTAAACTTAAAAAAAACAAAACAAAACCCAAAACTCTAGCGAATATAATATTTAGTATGCGAATAAATACTTGTGAACATCAAAAGAGGGGAGCAGTTGATGGATATATTTGTGGAAACCTTTTAGGACAGAAGTGTCCTGCAGGACAAATTTTCCTGCTTTAACAGACTTTGAGAAACAGGTCTGAATTGTTGGCTGTGGGTGGGGAAATGTGGATTTGTGGTAAAGAGAGGGGTTGCTTTTGTTTTTGTTTTGTGAGTGCTTGTAAGGAAAAACTTTTCCTGTATCCTCTTAGGTTCAGTACCAGGGGTCTGCAAATTAAACTGCAGGAGGCACCCCCCCCCCCATTAAACTGTCAAGAGCCACAGTATGGAGAGAAAAGACAGCTTTAATCACATAGGTATGGGAGTTTACAGAAAAAATGTGACAGAAAGGGGCAGTTAGAATGAAGCTTATATGCTGTCACCAGAGGGGTAAGAACACTTACTTAAAACAAATCACTTTTTGGAAAGATAAGTGGCCATTAGGAGAATAGATGGGAAGTAGATAGTTCTGTGAATGTCTCTTTAGGTATGGTGTGAAGACTTTTTCCCATCTTCTGTGATGAAGTCTGTGTTGCCTGGTTGCCCAGAGCAGGGGATTGGTGACAGCCAAGTCCTTCTGGGAAGTTCTGCTTTTAGACTGTTAAGAGATTTCAGGAGCTCAAATGGCTCCTCAGAATCACTTTTACCACAGTGATGTCCCCTGGACCCCTCCCTAGGTCTTCTTTTTTTCTTTTTCTTTTCCAAGTCCCAGCCGGGCAGCAGGCAGCGTGGAGACGCTTAATGGAAATCAAAGAGCCTTGCCCATTGAGTGGCCTTCTCTGGACAGTGGAAGGAGCTGCTGGCGCCCGAGCTCCCCACTCATCCTGTGCGTGCCTCTTGTACATTTGGCTTAGAGCACTCTCGGCAGAGACCCCAAGATCTCACCGGATTCCAGACATGTGTCTGCATGTGCCAGACCCACATGGTGCCTTTTTTTTTTTTTTTTAATTTTTTAAGATTTTACTTATTTATTTGAGAGAGAGTGAACACACAAGCCAGGGAAGGGGGGCAGAGGGAGCGGGACTGGATCCCAGGACCCTGAGCCGAAGGCAGATGGAGTGACCAGGCTTTCCACACGGTGCTTTTCAACCCAGAAGGCACAGTAGAGTCCTGAGAAGTTTTCAGAAAATACCAACCCCCGATTAGTGGACTCAGTGGCTGGGGTGGGGCCCTGGCTGGGGTGGGGCCCCGCCTCTGTATTTCTTGGAAGTTCCCCTTAGAGTAGTGAAGTGCTGCTAGGATGGAGAGCCTGTTTCCAGAGGTCAAACAGCCAGGGTCTCAGAGCCTTGCGCAACCGCCTCCCTCCCCCCAATCCCACTGTCTTAGCTGCTGGGCTTTGGTTTCCTGTCCTTGTTTCACGGAGGGAGGGCGTGGAGGCTGCTGCACAGCCCGTATTGCCAACCTGGAGCGCCCCCACCTGGCAGCCCTCCCTCCTGACACCTGGAGAGAGCCAGCCCAAGACAGCTTGGGGTCTCTTGGTCTTTGAAACGGGGCACAGGGTTGGGTTCTGGTTATCCCGTGGTCAGGCATCCAGAATTCTGGCTGGCTGTCACCGGGGCGGCCCCGGGGCTGGCGGGTTCCCGACTGGAGGGTGGACGTGGTTGGAAGTGGGCCTGGGGCTTCCCTGATCCGCCCCAGTGGCCCTCATGCCCGCCGGGGACACAGAGCTGGCTGCCGAGGAGGAGCATAATTTTCTGAAGTTAAGATATCATCACGTAATTTCCAAGACACCCTGTTGACATGATAGCTCTTCAAGGGGAGAAAGAAATGTGTATTAAGGTGCCCTGGAGGGGAAGAGGCAACCTGACAGCGGAGGTGGGAGGCGCAGGCTTCTTAGAAAGGAGGAAATGGGGCCTTCCTGCCGCGGAGCTCCACAAACACGTATCTGCTACCTAGGAGACCAGAAGGGGGTGAGTAAGTCCCTCTGGCAAGTGCTCCAAATCAGGGTGTGACTCCAGAAGCTCTGAGGGAGGGCATCTGGAGGGCTTCCTGGAGGCGGTGATTTTTAACAGGGGTGGGGTTTTAAGGAGGGGTTTGGGATATTGCAGGGTCTGTGCTGTGAGAGGTGGTTGAGATGGGAACGCCGTGCCGTCCCTGGGCTGAGTCTGGGGATGGAGAGGAGACTCCCATGTGCTGTGGAAAGCCCTGCCTTGGGGGACAAGGAGAGGATAGCACCCCGAGCAGTGCCTTTCCAGAAGGAGGGGCCGTTCATCTGTGCGCCTGCCCAGGTCAGCCTGGTGGAGCTGGATGTTGGCACTGGGCATTTTCTCAAGAGGCGGGTTTAAATAGTGAGATGGGCGGCCGCCAGACGGCAAAGGTTAGGACGCGAGCAGGTGGTGGGAAGATAGGACCACAGTGCAGACCAGCTGTTAAGAGGTGGGGAGAACACCAGGGGTTGGAGGAGGTGGTAGCTGGGCCCAAGGGAGGGGCCTGGGTTTTGAGATCGGAGGCGGCCTGACCCTTGTCCGTGGTCACGTAGCAAAGGAACCCGGAGAAGGATGTCAACCAGATATGACCGAACCACCAGCCCACTAAGCATTGCTCTGTGGCGAGAGAGACTTTGCAGGCCCCCGCCCCCCAGGCTTGTCTTGGGCCCCTTGGGAGCCCACCCTAGGACAGCAAGACCGTGTGCGGGCTCCCTGCCCCCCGGGGGTGTGTGGCTGCACCTGCTGGCTGTCCACCCCAGGGGCCCCACGCAGCTAACCGCCAGCCCTTCCCCTGCCCTTGTGTGCAGGGCAGCCCAGCAACCCGCCTGCAGAGCCAAGGGAAGGGTGTTTTTTCTTGGCCTTTGATGGCAAGTGTCTGCGCATCCCATGGGGGCCCATCCAGGGTGGGTTGGAAAAGGTCGTGGGAGGGCTGGGTGTCGTGTTTACAACCCCGCTTTGGGCTTGGCAGGAGAAAGGAGGGGGTGCGCCGGGGCATGTGTGCTTCTGGGGGTGGGGGGAAGGGAAGCTGCCATGTGACCACTTCCTTTCCTGTCTGCTGCCCTGCGCCAGAGGGGGGTGGTCTCGGGCATCATCATGTCCCTGCAGGGCGGGGTGGGTGACACCCCCAGACTCTGCTTTCCTCCCAGTTGGCCCATTTGGAGGTGGGAGCCTGCCCTGACTGTTCCCCTGCCACTTTCAGAGTAGAACCCTGTTGCAGGCCACCTGACCTCTGCTGCCGCTACTCCCTGGTGACTCTTCTGGCGGGGGCCCCCCAGGGAGGGCAGTGGGTGCGGCTCACGGGCAGGTAGAAATGGCCCCCGGCAGGCATCCTTGTCAGGGACGCCATGGCACCCCCTTCCCTCCCCCGCCCCACATGGCAGCCTGTTGTCCAGCAAGGGGGCCAGAGTGTCCTGGAAGTGACAGCCTTGGAAAACCCGACCTAGACCCCCCTCCAAAGGGCTGGGAGGGATCCTGTTCATGCTTCTGGACTGCCTTGGCCCCGAGCAGGTTTCCTTCCAGCTCTTAAGTGTGTGTTTCCCCGATTGAAGGTGGAAACTCCTACCTCACTCCAGCTCAGGTCAGGACTACAGGGCTGTGTGAGGGTCCTGGGGCCACTGTGACAGAGTACCACAAATTAGCGTGGCCTCTGGCGACAGAAAAACCTACTACCCTGCAGTTCCAGAGGCCTCAGGTCTGGGGTCAGGTCGCGGGGCTACGTACGGCGCGCTGTGCGCAGGCCGCGGGAGGATATGTCCTCGTACCTACTCCAGCTTCTGGTAGCTGCCAGTGGGCCTTGGCTTGTGGCCACGGCACCCAGTCCCTGCCCCCATCGTCACGTGGTCACCTTCCCTGTAGTCTTCAGCTTTCCCACAGGACACCCAGGATAGTCTCTGCGTCTCGAGTCCCTCCTGCCGTATCAGGGGACCTCCCCAGGCTCCAGGCAGGGGGCATTGCTCTGTCTCCCCCAGCGCCCCTGCTTTGTCTCGGGGCCCTTGTGGTCTCCAGGTAGAAAATAATACGATAAACTGCCCTGCGGAGAGGAAAGGATACATTAGACTTTTTCCTTTAAGTGTAGTTTTTATGGTATATTTTTATGGCGCCCAGAACATGAAATTCACCGTCAGTAACACTTAGAACATTCACAGGGTTGGGCAACATCACCATGATCTAGTTCCAGAACATTCCCATCCCCTCAAAAGGAAACTCCATGTCCATTAACCGGTCAGTTCCCATCCCCTGACTCCTGTCCTGGCGGCCCCCAGTCTGCTGTCTTTATAGAGTCTTTTCTGATCTGCGTGGCTGTGTGTGTTTGAAGTCGGTAAACAGAGGCAGGACGAGTTGGTTACTGGAAGGACGAAGGTGCACAGAAGTCAGTGTGGAATGCCCGGGCTGGGAAAGGGCAAGGCCTGTGGGAGCTGAGCGGGCTCACGATCTCTGTTCTTGGGGTCTCCGCCTGCGTTTTCCCCCACGCTGCCCTGTCCCCCTTTGCAGTTGGCCCCGGACAACTGCCCGCCCTGAAGTCTGCATGACCTCAAGCTTCTGGAGCCTTCACCGGAAAAGCTGCTGGGTCGGGGCTGCAGGGGGGAAGCTCCAACGGCCCAGCTCATCACTTGCTCGAGACAGGCACGAGGCTGGGCCGCTGGTCAGCCAGCGGTGGGCTGCCTTCGAAGCAAGAGTTCACCCCAGAAACTGGTGGTGGTCTCACTGACGCTTAGCCCCAGTACAGCAGAGTAACTTCTTTGGAGAAGTTGTGTTCTTTGTGATAGTAGAATCTGGGAGACATGTCCCCAGTACATCCCCGGGAGGGGGGCGGTGTGAGGTAGGGATCAGTGGTCCCGCGACCCAGTAGAGGCTACTGTGGCTTCCATCAGGCTGTATCCCGTGACACCCCCAAACGTGGCTGCGCGTGCGCCGTGGAGAGCGAGGTGGAGGGCTCAGCTAACGCGTCTTAAGTGAACTGCCCCCCAAGGACCTGTTGGAGCCCCGGGTGGATCGAGAACCTCCAGCGGCTGCCGGCACAGTAGCCACAGCAGCCGCTGACCACGTGAAGTTTGCCCCGACCGGTGGTGCCCGGCCGGCTGCGTCGGGACAGCGTGCGGCCCTGGATCGCGGGGTTGTGAGTTCGAGCCCCACGAGCGGTGTAGAAATTACATAAATACACCCTGAAAAGAAGAGAAAACAAACGTGCCCAGTTCAAACCGGGGGGGTGCCGTGAGGGCACGAGCCACGCTGAATTTCCGAGGCTCAGTACAGAAAGGAAAAAGAGTGTAAAATGTCTAAAAAGTTTTGGGAGCCCGCGGTGGCTCTGTCGTGAAGCGTCTGCTTTTGGCTCGGGTCATGATCCCGGGGTCCTGGGGACCTGCTGCACCCAGAGCCTGCTTCTCCCTCCCTCCGCCCCTCCCCCTGCTTGTGCGCACTCTCTCAAATGAACGGATTCTTTTTAAAACGTTGAAAAATAGAAACAAAGTGTTTAGAGGGTGACTTATTGAGTTGGTATGTTTGGGCTGCATTAAGTAAAACACATCAGGTGTCGTCTGTTTCTTCTTACGTTTTTAAACGTGGCTAAACGTGGCTGAACGTGGCTGCTGGAAACTTCCCGTGACAGATGCACTGTGCTTATGGGGCCTTGCCTTCCGTTTCTGCTGGGGATTCGGTGGGCGGCTGTGTGGGATCCAGGCCATTCCAGTAGATGCTGTGTGTGGGCCGAGAGCGCTGAGCAGGCCCCGGGGGGCAGGGCTAATTCATCAGAAAAGCGCCTCCCACCCCTGGGCTGAGTGTCCTGTCAGGCCCGGGGGTTCTCTCTCCTGCGCTCTGGAGACCCCCATCCCATGGGCGATGCGCCAGGGAATGTGTGGGACGCACCCAGGCCACGTCCCGGGCCAGCGGTCTGCAGGGGTGTAGGGAGAGAGGAAGAGGAAGGGCAGGCAGTGGCCTTGGAGAGCTGGCAGGTTGCCCACGTGGTGCCCAGGAAGGGGGTGGTGGGTCCTGGGGGGCAAGTCTAGGTGAGAGGCAGCGAAGGAAGCTGGGAAGGAGGGGCCCTGCCCACGGGACAGGTGGAGACAGGAGGTGGCATCTCCGTGGTTCCGTGTCAGCCTTGACACCGGGTGTGACAGGAGTCGCTCCTGCTGTCACTTGGAGCTGTCCTTCAGGGCCCGGTGGCAAGGGCCCAGCAGGCAGGGCAGAGGGTGGTTGGAGGGGCTGGGCCCTCCCTCTTCCCTGTCCTAGAAAACCACCTGTTGGAGGAAAGAGAGGCCTATGTTCTGATTGGACAGTCTTCCTAGTTCCGGACATTACGTCCTGCTTTAGTTCTTGTGATTGTGCCCATTTCACAGGTGGGGAAGGTCGCGTCCCACAGGGTTGGGTAATGAGCCAGAGCTGATTTGAGTGAAGGGGACCTTGATTCTGGTGTGTCTCTGAGGCCCTCAACTCAGGTCCTCCACCGTCCTCCCTCGCACTGAGATGGGAACAAGGACTCTGGACACGGGGTCCCTCCCCTGGAAGCTGCCTGTGTTTGGCCCACGGCCCAGAGACCCAGGGCAGCAGCTCTGCACTCTGAGGGGTGGGGAAGGGAGTGGGATGCCAGCCCCCCTAAAGCTATTACGGCAAACCTGGCGACTCGGGAGGCCACGGGGAAGAAATTGGCCAGCTGGAGTGGGCGTGGCCAGGCTGGACCGCCAGTGGCTGCTGCTAGGGAGATCTGGCTTCTGAGGAACTGGAGGGAGGCCCCGCTGGACATGATCAGCCTGCCAGTGTGGCCAGTGGGCTGCGTGCTTGGGAGGTGGGGGGGGCTCACCCACCAGCCACGGGGGTGAGTGGGGACGGGGAAGGAGAGAATGCCTCGGGAGTGGGGCGGGCAGGGTTCCTCCTCCCACGGCTGGCCCCTGCTCAGGTGTCACTCAGGACTCCTTGGCACTTGAACTTCTCGCCCTCTGCCCCTGCAAATTCCCAACACCAGCAAGAGCTCTTCCCTCGTGGGGAGTAGGTCTGGGGCTGGCTGCCTTGGCCCCGCCTGCGCCTGGGAGTGACTCACTCAGGGTCAGAGGTCGTGGCACAGGATGGGTCTGGCGGATCCCAGCGCCCAGGCCCAACCCCAAACAGGGTGGCTCCCAAGCTCCTCCTTCTGGGGACCACCTAGCCCATCCCTGGGGTCTGCAGGGAGGGCGACTCACTGCCTGGGCCCTTAGGGCTGTAGAAGCTACAGCCCAGCTCCCCGAATCCGAGTCCTTAGGCTCCAGGAAGAAGACAGCTTGGGGTGAGCTGGCCTGGCACCACCCTTCCCTCCCTAGTCCCTGCCCGCGGTCCCCTTGTGCTGCTTCTCCCGTGGGGGTGATTCTGTCACCATGGCCTTGGGCAGTGGGTGGCACACAGGGCCCGCTGTGCTCTGGCCCCCAATGCCCAGACCCTAGAACAGCCCCGGCTTTGGTTCTTGACGGCTTTCCTGGGGAGGTCCACAGCCCTGGAGGGAGGGCTGCCCGATAGCCTGCTGTGCCTTCGGAGCTGGACGGGGTCAGGACCCATCTGGGGCTCACCTGGCAAAAAGGGTGCTGGGCGGGGCAGCAGGGAGAGGGGGCACCCCTGGGCCGTGTCCGATTCCTGGCACCACCCTGCGCTCCCATCTGGCCTCCCCCAGGCAGGAGGACAGTCTGGGAGGAGAAGGACTGGAGGCTTCTCCGGCGCACAAACTTCTTGGCCAGGGCAGCTGGACTGGGTGTCCAGGTGAGCACCTCCTGCCCTCTCTCCTTCCCGGAGCCAATGGCCCTTTCCTTTTGGGGGTGACTCAAGCCAGCTGCGGGGCTCAGCTCCTTGGCGTTTCTCAGGCACGGAATGCACCCCGCACCGCCCGGTTGGCTTTGGGCCTGCAGCCGGGCGCCCCTGGCCGCCTCTGGGGGGGCCCCCTCCGCTCCCCTCGCCCTGCCTCCGAGCCTCGGTTCTCAGGCAGTCCCTCCTACCTCTGCCCGCGCTCTGGGAGGCTCCTTGTTCCGCGGCCACAAAGCCCCTTTGATCCTCTGCTCGGCTCGGAGCCATGTGACCCGGTGGGCGGGCCACGCTCTCAGGCGGCCAGCGCAGCCCGACTCCGCGGCTGGGGTGAGTCCTCCGCTCCCTTTGTTCCTTGCAGCCTCGCACCGGCGGCGGGGGGCCTTCAGGTGGCGCGGCCGCCCGGGGGCTCCCCGAGGGCACGGCGGTGGGGCCGAGAGCGGCGCCTCCCCGGGGCCCCCCACCCGCGGCCGGCAGACCACTCCGGGTCCCTGGGAGAGGGGCGGCGGGAGCTCGGTCTCCACGCGGGGCCCAGATTTTCGGCCGCGGAGCAGAAGAAAGGGGCTTTGTGCGGCCACAGCTATCTCTTTGTAAATATTTGGCCAGCTCGCCTGAGTGGTTAGGTCCTCCTCCGGCGGGGAGTTTCTTGGAGCCCGTTTCCCGTTCGCAGGGGGCTTCCCTGACTTCTAGGAGGCCCGGGGCTGGAGGCGGGGGGGAGGCTCAGGTTGGCCGCCGCCGCCTCCTAAAACCGTTCAGCGCAGATTGTCAGCCGTTGGGGCGGAGGCTGGGCCGGAGACTGGCTTCGGCAGACGCTGGAAACGCGGGATCCGATGTGGTACCGTGGGCCTGGGGGGAGTCGGCGGCGGCTCATCTGGGCTCCGGGGCACTGTGGGGGTGCAGCTTGCTCCCGGAGCCGGCGGGGGCCTGGACGTGTGCGTGGCGCTGGAGGGGGAGCGGGGCGGTCCGCCACCCCACCCCTTGTCAGGGAGCAGGGGTGGGGAAGCAGCTGCACGGGGACCTGCCACCCGAAGGGCCTTCCAGCTGAGACGGTGGGGAATGCCCTGGACTCAGGTCCCATCCCGGCCCAGGGTGCCCTGCGAGCCCCAGTGCTGGGAGGGCCGAGGTGCTCTGGGGCCAAAGCCATCTGCTGCTGAAACTTCATCCCACATGTTTGTCCTCTCGTCCCCCCCCCCGCCCCGCCCCCGGGGAGCCCTCGGCCTCCAGGCACTCCATCCTGGTCCCCCTCTCTGCCGGGGAGGCTTCCCAGCTTTTGTCAGAGGTTTGGGGAGCATCTCTGCTCACCAAAGAACAGTTTGAAATTCCTTTCCTGGAGGAAAAGGGGCCGCCCAGCCCGTGGGTTTCTGGCTGCGGAGACAGCGCCCTGATCGGAATTTGGTTTGGAAAATCCTGTTAGGGGACTAGGGAGAAAAAGCCCCCATGCGCTTACGATCCTTTATATTCCCTTATCATCCCTTATAACTGCGCGTGGACTTCCCACTTCATTCATTGCGGGTGTTTACATAAATGTCATTCCTCTTTGGCCTCTCCCCACAACCCAGGGGGCCCCTTTTCAGGAAATAGGAAGAAGAATGAGTTTGTTTAACCATTTGGGGTTGGAGAGCCAGCGTCTGCCTGAGACCTCTTGGATAGGGTAGGATTCTTGCTTCCTTCCTTTGGATCTCCTTTGGGCTAAGGTGTGACTGCGGAAGGAGACCTCTTCCGAGGCTGATCCCCTCCCAGGCATCCCCATGCCCCCCCCCATCATTTCCGTGTTGTGGCACCTGCAACACCATCGTGTCTACCGGTTTGTGTGTGTGTTTCCTCCAGACTGCACCTTGTGGGACGACGGTTGGCTGGTGTCTGGGGAGGGGCCTACTCTGCGTGGGGCCCTGGGCGCTCCGGGACCGAGGAGTCAGCACCCTTCTGGATGGGAAGGGGACACCCACAAGGCTACACCCAGCCAGGCCAAAGACAGCTCTGGTTGGGGCCCGTTGGGCCATCCCCTGCGTACCTGGCCCAGGCTGTCCTCCCCAAGCCTGGAGGACAGGGTTTACCCTGGGATTCCTCCCCAGAAGCCCTGTAGCCCCTTGGGTGACCAGAGTCAGGGCTGACTTTCCCTCCCGACCCCTCCCCACCTCCCCGGCCATGTACTGTCCCCACTTCCTGTTCCACCCCTGCCTGAGTTGCCCTTCCATTGTCAGGAGAGAAGCATTCGCTGGGGGCCTTCAGAGAAGGGGAAGACCCCAGCCTTCAGAGAGACCCCGCCAGCTCGAGCCGGGCCCAGCTTCCTGTGTTGTCGAAGAGCTCAGTGCTTTTTCCGGAAGCCGTTGGTTCACGGGGGCGCTTCCGTTATCCCAGGCCCCCTGCCCACCGAGATCTCCCGCTGCTTTTCCGTACGGCCCAAGGGTTCTGGTTCTCCTCCTCTGCTTGGCAGAGGGCACAGGAGGAATGACTGTATTTCAGGGCTGGGGATGTGGGGAGAGCCCCGCGCCCGGCAGCCGGGCTCCGGGGAAATGCTTGCAGCACAGATCCCAGCCCTCGGCGGAGACGCCATCCCCAGGCTTCTGCCTCCAGCGGCAAGCTTTGATTTCTCAAAGGACAGGTCGGGGCCTGTTCTCAGGAGCTCGGTGGAGCCTTAGGAGGCCTGCCCAGAACGGCTGCGAGGGTGGTGGGCCGTGCAGCCGGCTGTATGGGTGAGTGGGGGAGGCCCAGGGCTAGTCACAGGCCCTCCAGCCTGCCCCCTCCCAGCCGGCTCATCTGGAGTCTTGTTCAGGGTTGGCGGAGGGACTGGGGTGGGGGGGAGCACATCCTGCCTGCGGTGGCCTGTCCCTGGGCCATGGGTGCGTGAGTGGGGTCCACATGTCCCCTCATCTCCTTCTCTGTTACCACCTCTGGGAAGCACGGGGCCACTAGGCCTGTGGGGGCGGAAGAACAGCCCTGCCAGGCCCAGGGGTTCTGATTTCTGATTCTGACTTTGGAGGGGCCTGAGCTGCTGCTGGGCCTCCGGGCGGAGCAGCGTTTGCGCTCAGCCGGCGGGAGCTGGTTTCGGGGAGGAGGGCCTGGGCCTGGGTTTGGGGGCAGCTTGGTGCAGAGCGTGTACAAGGTGCAGGCCGACCTGTCCCCTCCCTCCCCCGTCCTGGTTGTTCCAGCCTCAGTGGAGTTTTCAGTGTTTTGGTTTGGGTTCAGTAGCTGGATCACGGCAGGGGCACCCCGACATTTCTTGTCCCTCTCCTGAACCTGGGGACGGGGGACAGCTCCTGAGAGGTTGGCTCCTGACCACCCAGGGCTGCACCTGGAGCCCCAGCTCTGGGTCGGGGGTGAGTCACCGAGACTGACCCGCACTTGGCCTTGGGCAGGGAGGCTCCGCTGGTTCCGCTGTGGTGCTCGTGCTGGGCTCTGTCGCACCTGGCTCAGCCCCCCCCCCCCCCCTTCTGGGACCTGCTTCCACAGAGGCCTGCCAGCCCTGGCCACGCCCTGCCAGTGCCAGGCACCGAATGGCCGGTCATCGGAATAGTGTCCTTGCTGGTGTTCCCAACGGAATGTGCGCAGACCTCCCCCGACCCCCCCAGGCCCGGTTCTAGGTGCCTGTCACCAGGCCTCTGACAGCAGATAAGATTTTCCTAGCCCAGAGCAGGACGGTGAATTCACCCTCCCGTGTGGAGGAAGGACCCGCCCACATCAGGTCGGGACGTTGGTGTCCGGTCTAGGGTCTTTCACTAGACCGTGGGCCTGTGGAGAGAGGGCGCTTTCTCGGTCTCGGTCTCCGGGTCCGGAGCTTGCTCAGTTCACGATGCTCAGTTCACGAACGCAGTCCGGTCAGCGCGGGGGGGCCGCAGCTGTTCATCTGTCCACCCGGGACTCCGCGGTTTCCGCGCAGCGAGCTCCGGGGGCCTCACGCGAGCAGCTGCGGGTCCTGCTGTCCTTACGCGAGCTCTTCTTGGAGCGTTTTCTTCAGGTCCCACATGCCTTCTCCCCGGGGCCGGGCACTGGGCCAGATGACCCTGGCACCGCTCCGTGCCCTGGTTCCGGGGCAGTAGGGGACCAGGGAAGGGATCCCTGTCATGCCCCTGTCACTGGCTGCCCGTGGTGGGCTCCAAAGACTAAAGACGGTGACCGTGGCTCCACCGAGTCGGAGAACGGCTGCTGGTTGTGGGTGGGGGGGCCACGGGTGGGCAGTGTGGCGCGGAGAGCCGTGGAGGGAGGCGACACATCCGTGGCAGGGCCACGTGTCCTTCCAGGAATTCTCTCCCTCTTGGCCTCACTCACCTGCGCAGGTGGGCTGGCCTAGCCCTGCGGACCCGGACCACGGGGCAGAGGGAGGCTGGGAGGCTGTGGTTGGTTTGCAGACCCCACGCTCTGCTGATCGGGGGGCTGGTACCCGTCGCTCCGGGACTTGGCAGTCGGTCTGCTGGGGCCGGTCCCTGTGGCCGGCGCTGTCCTGCTGACTACGGTCACCTTTGGGCCTGGTGCCCGGGGCCCTCGGTCTTCCTCTTGGGGAGTTTACTTAAGTAACAAGACCACCAGGTTCCCTACCTGGAAACTGAGGCAAAACAATAGAGTCATCCTGGAAGCATTTTTAGGTGGGTAAGAAGAGTTTCTTTCCTCAAGTAGGGTTGCTTAGTAGGAATAAGCTTATTTATTACAGAAGAAAGGAACTTTAAGCTGACCTCAGGAACCCCCTCACCCCAAGGCCGATTTGGCCTTTGTGGATGCCGGCGTCTCCTCCCAGCCCTCCTGCAGCCTCTGCTGCGGAGGGAACCCTCCGGAGCCCCCCTGGCCGGCCGAGGGGCTGCTTCCTGCAGGGCAGGACTGTGCATCTGAACGGTGCCCAGCGCGGACTGTGTGAGGGCCTCCCGGTCGGTCTTCCTGCACGCCAGGGATGTTAGAGCTCAGGGCACAAACCCGTCCTCCCCTCCTTGCAGGCGGACGCCAGGGCCCAGACCCGAGAAACAGGTCACTGGGCCCCATGGGTTCAGGAGCTTGTCCACTGAGGCCAAATTGGCGGCAGTGGAGGTGGGACCCCCTTCCCATGTGTCCCCTACTTAGGTTTAGTGTGAGCCCCTCTTAGCCCCCCACTGAGGGCTCCAGCTGGCTAAGGACCCTTGGAGGCCCCTGGGTGAGGCCTGCCGTCCCTTGACGTGGTGACTCTAGGTAGAAGGCGGGAAGTTGGGGAACAGTGGGGAGTCCAGTTGGGTCCAGCGGGCCTTGTGTACCAGACGAGGGGAGGGTCGGACGGGGTGGGGTGGCTGGATTTGGTGGACGCTGGGGCTAACCGGGTGTCCACCTCCGCTCACTTGGCGTTGGCTGGCCCCCAAGGACTGGAGGGGGGGACTCAATGTTTCCCGAGGCTCCTCACCGTGTCCCCATGTTGCTTGCTCATGCGCTGGGACGGCCTAGCTGCTCGTGCCCCAAATTCAGGGAGGAGATGGGTGTTCAGGGAGGTGGTTACCAACGCTGGGCCAGCAACCTGCCCCGCCCCCGTCCACCTCTGGAGGACACATGGCTCGCCGCCTCTGAGCCGCCGTCCAGCATCCAGAAGGCATGATAATAGTCACCACTTCGTGGGGTTGGCGTGAGGGTGACCGGACGTAAATCAGAGAATGTGAGACCCTGGCCACGGAGATGTACGTTAGCCTGTGACCACGGCCGCTGTCATGAGTTCCAACCACGTGGCAGCCCTGGTACCAGCAGGGTAGGGAAACACACACATGGCGGGCCTTCCAGAAGCTTCCAGTCCAGTTAGGTAGGTGCTATGTACACACCAGCTCCAAGATGAGATGCCCTGGGACCCATGGGCGTCCCCAGGAAGGCAGCTTGTTGGCGGCGGGGACTCAGCAAAGCCTTCAGGGCCCCGGAGTGCTGTACCGGTCGTCCTGGGCTCCCTGGACACGGAGGAGAGCGGCTGAGAATCGGGGCAGCCAGAGAAGCAGGACAGGAGGGCAGAGGAGGGGTGTGGGGGGTGTTCTCAGGCCTCCCAGCTCCGTGCACACCGTCCACACCGCACCTCTCCGCAGATGCCTGCTTCCTGCTCGCCTGGCGCAGATTCCTCAGCTGACCTTTGCCGTCCTGCCAGAGGTCTTGGCTGCCTCCCCAGCCTCCCCCAGGGCTCACGGTGGAACCTGCGCGCCTGGTCTGTCTCCCTGAGGCTCCTGGGACCTTGCGTGTGGGCCAGCAGCCACCTCTGTCTCTGTCACTTCCCGCTGCGCTCACCCAGCCGTGCGTCTTGGACGCCGCTCAGTAGGAACTTGCCAAGAGACTTCTGGGCCTGAGACCCAGGCCTGGTCCGCCGGAGCCTCATGCTGCCGGCTCCTGGGGTGCCGCTGGGGCCCTGGGAGGGTGAGCCAGCGGCCTCTCTCTGTACCTCGCTTCTGCCTCCGGCTCAAGAGCAGAAACTCCCGTCTGCTGCTCATTCACGAGGCTGTGGGGGAGACTGAGTCAGGGCTGGGCGGCGGGTTCTCTGCGGGTCCCAGGGTTTGCTGGGTGGGTTGGGGTAGAAGCTGCCTCCTCCCCATGGGGCTCTCCAAGGACAGCTGGGGAATAAAGAGCTAATTAACCCCCCGGGGCTCTGGGAGACTCGGTACTAAAGTTATAATTAAACCTTGAGTCACCAGAGGCCCCCCTTCCTCGGGGGCCTGGGCCGCCCCATAAAAGTGGGGCTTCAGTGAATTCTCTCTCTTTCTGACTTGTTTTTATGGCGCCTCCTCCCAGCAGCATCCCTAGGGCTTGGGATCAGGGAGGGAGTGGCCGAGAGCCTCTAACGCATTTGGGGTGGGTGCTGCGGGAAATGGCTCAGGAAATCCGGGGCCGCCCCCAGCAGCTCCCTCCTGCCATCACTTCCTCTGCCCGACCCGGCAGGCGAGACTGAGCACCTGCCCGGCGTGTGTGTCAGGCGGAGGGTGGGCGGGGGGGAGGTCAGGTCCTGCCGCTCCTGCACACAGCTGGTTCTGGTACCGGTGTCCCCACAGCCGGGAGGGGATGCTGAGTGGGCTTTCCCTTGTCCCTCCTGCCCAGAGACCTGGGATGAGCCAAGTGTACCCTTTGTGGTCCCTTTGTGGTCCCCGGTTGCTGCATGTTTACTCCTGCCGTCCTGCTCTTCAGGGTGAGGCTTAGGGCCTCTTGCAGTATTAAAGGGGTCTGCTCCTGGTTCACTGTGACTGACGGGTTCAAGGCTGGGACACTGAGGGCCCCTTTTCTGAGATGAACCGAGTCCTCATGAGCACTGCTGGTGAGAGGAGGGGATCACAGTGGGTGAGTAGGAAGTCACAGGGTGGGGAGCCTGCCAGCGCCCCACTCCCAGGGCTGCAGACTCAGAGTGATGCTGGGAGCTGGCCATGGACGCGGACACAGTCGCCGCTCTCGTTTACTAGGGATCCCTCCTGGGGCCCCCATTACGCTGTTAATAGCTTTGTTGAGAGAGCATTCATACACCGTGAAGGTCACTCTCCCAGAACGCACAGGTCAGCGGTTTTTCATGCATTTGCAACGTCCTGCAGTTATCGCCACTGATTGCAGAACATTCTCCTCATCTCAGAAGAGACTCTGTATCCATGAGTAGGCGCTCCGCAGCCCCGGGGCAGCACGGATCTGCGTCGGTCTGTATGAATTCTCCTGTTCTGGGTATTCTGCATGGCTGGAACCCAGCGCCTCTGGCTTTTCACGGGCTGCGGTGTCTTCAAGGTGGCAGATGCCAAGGCTTCGTTCCTTTTCGTGGCTGAGCAGTACTCCACGCGACAGCCACGCCGCCGCACTTCGTTTACCTGTTCCTCCGTGGGTGGGCGTCGGGGGTGCCCCTGCATTCTCTGCCATGAACACGGGTGCCTGGGTCCTGGTGTGCACGTGTTTTCGTTTCTCTTGGGGACCTGCCCGTCCCGTGGTAGGTGGTGGGGGCGTGCTGGGCGTCCTGCCCCCAGTCCCTGCGCGTTTCTTACACTTTCCCCCATGACATGTCTTGAATCTACCTCCGGACAATTCTCCAGAGGTGCAGGGCCAGCCCGGTGGGATATGGTGGCTGGGCCTGGGGATGGGTTTGGGGGTCGGCGTGGGGGAAAGAAGAGCCATTCGGTCTGCAACTGAGCACTGGCGCTGGTTCCCTTCGCCCGTGGGGCCAGAACTCGCCAGAAGGGGGGAATGGAAGAAGGTCTGCGGGTCCTCCCGCTGGGGCGATAGGGAAGCTGCAGCGGAGCCCGTGAGCGGGAGGAAGTGGGTGGAGAGTTGCGGCTGGGCTGCACAGACCCCCCACCCCCGTAGGAAGCTGGGGGAATGGACTGGGGTGTGGGAACGGCCTCTTTTCCTGAAAGAACAGGCTCCCCCTGACCTCACCAGCCTGGCCCCAGGCAGACGCTTCCTTCCAGGGAGGGTGGAGGTGCAGGGGGCTGTGTCCGGGACCCCGGGAGGGGGCGCGGCGTCACACACAGAAAAGTTGGGCTCAAACACACACGTGTCCTTTGTCATGTGAAACCAGCCCATGAGCGCAAAACGCGAAGGCCTGTTGCCCTGCGCCCCGGTGCGCCCGCTCCCCCCTCAGCCCACAGCCCTAGCTGAGAGCCCCGGAAGGGCCTGGCGACGGGGCTGGGAAGCCAGGAGGGGGCGGTGAGGCCTGGGCCAGGCGGAGGGGCCTCCAGGGCTCACCAGTTCGCAGGCAGAAATTACCATATGAATGTGGCTCCTTCCCGGAGCCTGGAGCTGCGGGACCTGGGAGGGCACAGGCTCCCAGCCCCAGGGCCTCCTTGTTCTGTGCTGGCGGCCTACGTACTGGAGGAGGCTGACTTTGACTCGTTTCGGATCCCTCTGGCAGGTACCCCCCGGGGTGCAGAGGGTGCGGGGTGAACGGGACACCCCACCGACGGCAGGCTTCAGGCTGGGCTTTCTTCCGACCTGACTTGTGTAAGGACAGGTTACCCTGGTGTTGGTTCTTTTGGTCTCATTTCAAGAGTCGCAGCTAATTACCGCAGGAAACGCGGGCTCCAAGGAGGAACCGGCGGCCGGGTGGGGGCGGGAGAGCAAGTTTGAGCGCCTTTAGACTGCAGTGCCCTTGCACAGCCCAGCCCTGGGGTCCGCACTGCTCTGGTGGCCCAGCAGCCCCTTGTGTCTGAGCCCCGGGCTCTGTCCGTCTTTCGGCCACTCTTCAGTTTGGGCTGGAGGTGTGTCACGTGGAACAGCCGGGCGGAAGATTCGGGGACAGCAGGAAAAGTCCCCCTGGGGCTCCGCACCTCACCGACAGACGCCAGCTCCCAGGGGCCGTGTCTTCAGGGTTGCCCGGTGACCGATGGCCTGGTCCCCTGCACACAGGGGACCCACTTGGCGCTGTGGCACCTGCCAGGCCACTTGTAGCTAGGGGAGCCACTCAGGGTAGTGCCTCGGGGTGGTCCCAGGTGTTCTGCTCTGAGCCCCTGCCCACCTGCTGGGCCCGCCTGCCCCTGGCCCTGTCACAGGCCACCAAGTGTCCGCCTGGTTTCCTTCTCCTTGGGCGCCCTACCCCCATTTCCTGAGAGAAATTTCCTGACCAGGCAGGAGCCACCCCCGGAAGCACATCCATCCATCCATCCTTCCTCTTGGGGGTTTGGTGCCTCTAGAGGACGACGGAAGCTGACGTGGTTAACGTCCAGCTCACACGCTGCCGCACACTGAAAGCCGCCGGGGAGCCCGTGGGAAAGGATGCAGGCCAGCACCTCGGGGGCCAGGGCGGGAGAGGCGCCACCTGGATTGGCCGGGGAGCAGTGGCCGGCCCCCCACGATGTTCTGGGAAGAGAGGAGGGCTGGAGCTCCCTTTCATTCATTCAGCAACCTGGGGGTTTCTGCGGGAGCAGGGGGGCTGGGAGAACCTCTCTGAGGAGCCTTGTTTGCAGAGCTGATAGGAGCTCGGGAGACTGGCCATGCACCCAAGCTGGGGAGCTGAGCGGGGGCCTGTATTTCACGGACGACGACTGAGAGCGTTGACGGTGCCACGCGTGTTTCTGCCGCGGCAGTAATCTGCGATTCTTACAACGCTCTTGGGAGGCAAGTGTTACTGTTCCAATGTACACATAAGGAAATGGAGGCACAGAGAGGTTAAGTTACTTGCTCAGGGTCACACAGTAAGTGTGGTGAGGGCTACCACTGAGTGGACAGAGGTTGGCATTGAATGCCCAGAGGCCGGCAGTCTCCTGGGGAGAGCGTCCAGCCGGGGACCAGGACGGATTCCGCCGGTAGAGGAGGGGCTGGTGAGGAGCCTTCGCCCCAGCAGCTCAGACAGAGGAGGCAAAGCAGCAGAGGCCGGCACGGAAGCCCAGAGAAGAGAGTAATTAAGGAAAGGAAAGGGGGGCTGGTCAGAGCTCATTCCCTACAGCTTGGGGTGAGGGGGTACCCCAGGCACTTGGCTCTGCAGAGGCCCAGCAGCTGTGTCTGCTCAAAACGCCAGGTCCAGAGTGTACCCAACTTTGTGCCACAGCGCCGGCGGGAAGATGGACCGGACCTGCTTCTTCCCCTCTGCCGTGAGACCCGGCACTGGGCGCGGGGGTGTCTGCACCCCGCCCACGGCCAGCATCCCACCCCTGCCGGTGTTCCGGGGCTGATGGACGTGTCTGTCCAGAGGGCGGGCAGCGGGCTTTTTCCTGGGAAGGGCCTGGGCTGAAGGGCCCTGGTGTGTTTCCAGGACTCCTCGGATGGGCCGGCAGCCCGTCCCGCAGTCCCGCTGGAGAGCGTGTGACCGTAGGGGTGGGCCCTCCAGTATCACAGCGTCCTTCTTTGGTTTATTCACCGGGTGAGGGGCTCCTGTGGGCGAGCTGGGGCTGGAGGGGGCAGGGGGCAGGGAGCCGTGAGGTCTTGAGGGCATGGAGGGTCTGAGCAGCCCCGCTGGCAGGTGGGCACAGTCAGGGGTAGGCTGAGGGCCATGGAAGGGTGCTTGCTGATCCCCAGGTCCTGAGCCGGACGCTGGGTGGGAGGGTGGATGCGTCCAGCTCCCCCCGCCCCCCTCAGCCCGAAGCTGGAGCCGCAGACGGATGGGTGCCCTGGTTCCAGATGGTCTGGGGCTGCCGACCCCACCCCTGCTTTCCCCCACGCTTCCTGGACCCTCAGCCCCTGGGCCTGTGGTATGAGACGTCCCTCTCCCTGCCTCAGGGGTCATCTGGCTGGGCTTCTTTTCCGGCCCAGGAATGTGCCCCTCCCTGCACGGCCCCCTCCCAGGCGCTGCACCCACCTTCCCGAAGTGTGCTCTGGGCACGGGGTCGCCTTAGGCAGTGCCCCCCCATCACCCCACCCACCCCAGGCCCGACCAGCACTGCCCAGACATGGATTGTTTCATAACTTTTTGGGGAGGGGGAGGTAAATTTTGATGTCTTTTTCCACGTAGGCCCTGGGGGTGGGGAGGCTGCCCCATGGTACCGGAGAGCCCTGTCTACTTTTTGTTTTCTCAGATGACGTCATCAGCTGGGGGAGGCAGAACCCCCGCACCCCAGCCCTGTCCGGTCTCACCCCAGCTCTGGGGAGCATCTGCGGACAGTGCTGCTGATAGGAGAGGGGGCGGGGGAGGCGGAACCCCCCCTCCTTAGGGGGACATCCCTGATAAGAGGAAATTCCACGCTGTGACAAATGGCCAGTTTCCATCCATCCACGGGGGCGGATGGGACCTTTTCTTTCTCTTTTTAACTTGGCAAATATTTGCCGAGAACTAACGGAATCTCTGTGGTCAGTCAGCCGGCCCCTTCGGACCTGGTGGGCGGGCTGGCCAGGGCTGGATTCTGGCTTCGCTTGGGGGTGGGGGGCCCGTCATGCTGGAAGGTTCTCTGGGGTGGGAGGAGGCTCCGGTGGGTGGGTGGGCTGGGGGCCCCGTCCCTGATCCTGCAAGGCCAGCGGGTGCTGGTAAAGGGACTAATAAATCCTCAACACAGGAAGTCGGAGGGCTCATCCCGGCCCTGGCTGGCTGTCAGTTCTCCAGGCTGCCTTTTAGGAAGGGAGCACAGGCGGCCTGCAGGTCGGAGCCTGCTCCGCGAAGAAAGACGGATGTCTCGCCTGGCGGAGAGTCCCTGGGAGGGGGAGGCCGGCCTGCAAATCAGGAACAGAAGAGGGCCTCTTCCAGAAGGGGGTGGGGTGGCCTGGTGAGAGGTGGCCGCTGTCCAACTCGGACTCGGCCGGACTCGGGCCAACTGAAGCGAAGAGCTTCTTGAGATTTGAGACTCCTGCCTGCACGACGGCGGAGAAGCTTGCTTTCACACGTCCGGCGGGAGCGAAGCCCGGGAGCCTTGGCGGACGGTAGGAGCCGGGGAACCCCCTCCCCGCCTTCCCCGCCTTTGGGGCGCCTCTGGTCCTTGAAGGAATGAATGAATGAGTCGGACGGGGATGGCACAGTCACTACCGTGTCCCCTCCCAGGTCTGCAAAGGGCAGGGGGTCCTGGGAGATCTTCCTTGATTGATGCACACTCCCACCGGGTCTCCCCACACGGGAACCAGAGATTGGAACTTTGTCTTCGCCGCAGCCGCCGCCTCCCTCCCCTCCTCCTCCTCCTCCTTGGAAAAGGGAAGGAGCTCCGGGAGCGGGAGAAAAATGCAGCCCTTTGCATTTGCAAATCCCTCCTTTCTCTGCAGAGGCGCGAGCCTTTTGTGCTCCTTTTCTAAGCCCGAGTTTCAGGCGGGAGGGCAAAGTCTCCGATTTCTGGCATCCCGGTTCCCGACCAGACTCGGAAGAGACGCTTCCTGCCTCGTACAAAGTGTGAAGTAATTTGATTTGGAATTACTTATCAAATTAGATGAGGCCTGTGTGCTTTTGAAATGCAGTCCTCAATCCCCGCCCGCACAAATGTGCAAAATTTGGTCATTCATATTCAGTGTTTTCCGTCTTTAGAAGGGAACAGGAAGTTCCCCTGCGACGTTTATGGGGAGCTTGTATTGGCTTGGGTGGGTGAGTGGGGGACAAGGAGAAAGGAGCAAGGAGCAGAGGAAATGAGGAGAGGTCCTGTTTTCAAAGCCCTGCGGGGCGTGAGGCCCCATACCCTCTCTGCCCACCCCCTGCACAGGGCTGGTTCTCACTGGCCCTCGCTGCAGCTCTGGGAGGGAGACCCCTGGCCTTAAATCATTTGCTGAATGAATCTGTATTGTGGTCCTGGTCCCCTAGGACCCTGTGATCTTTTTTTTTTCCCAAAGATTATATTTACTTATTTTTGACAGAGAGCACAAGCAGGGGGAGCAGCAGAGGGAGAGGGAGAAGCAGGCTCCCCCCCTGAGTAGAGATCCTGACGTGGGTGTCCCAGGTGACGTGGGTGACATGGACTCCCGGGAGTCCAGGATCTTCTTCCACAACTACTATTTCTAGCCATTTTTTAAACGTCTTGTTGCAAAGCAGTTCCGTGTGTGTGTGTGTGTGTGTGTGTGTCCCCGTTCCGTGTGTGTCTGTGTCTGTGTCTGTCCCCGTCCGGTCCCCTGCCCGCTGACTTCCCCAGGTTGGCTAACAAGCACCTCTCCCTCCCCTGCGCCTCACAGCCAGGAGTGGGGAGTCATCACTGAATCGCAGAGGCCCCTGTGAATTTGTCAGCTCAGCCTAGGGCGACCTCCAGGAAGTGGAGTTTTGGGATGGGAATGGGCATTTTGCTCTCTGCTGGGATGGCTCCATAGGGAGCTCTGCGGAGCGGGCCTGTGAAGCCGCCCTGCGCCAGGCTCTCCCGCGGTGTGAGTTAGCGCCTGCGAGACGACTGGAACAGCGCCTAGGGCGCCGTGAGTCCCCGAGAGACCTTGGCCGCTGTGGTCAGCGTCAGGCCTGCGTTTGTTCTCTCATTCATTCCAGACAGCGAGTCTTGGACCTGCCGTGTGCCGGCGCTGCTCTGAATGTGGCGGCTGAGGGCTCGGGCTGGGGGACTGTCCCGTGGAGGGGGATATGGGGGAGAGCACGTCATCCTAACGCAGTCCCTGTGGAGACTGCTTGAATGTAGGGTACGGGCTCAGTAGGGGACTGCGGGGACACGAGGTGCCCAGGCCAGGGCCTGCAGGGCTGCAGGCACTGGGGAGGTTGGACAGGAGGGCGGGAGCAGCTGCCGTCACTGCGCCCTGCATCCGGGCGTCATTGCTAGGGACGAGGAGCATCAGCTTCTGTGTCGTGGCCGTGGGCTTGGGTGCTCCGGAGGCGTCTGCACGTATCCCCTCGGCCTGCACTGCAGAGCTGTGCCGAGGTCCCAGAGGGTAGACTGCAGGCACCTGGGTGGGGGGTGGGGAGCAGCCACTGAGCCTGGAGGACACTGGCTGGAAGGCGGTCTTCTCCAGGAGAGGCCTTGGGGCGGGAAGAGGAGAGCCCCTGGTGGGCCCTGGTGTCCCCAGGAGCCCATCCTCTGACCCCCGAGTGGGCCTACCTGGATCTGCTCGGTGACCCTGGTTCCCTGCCTGGACCTGTCCCGTAGCTTTCTAGGCGTCTTCGGACCGGTTGGCCTTGCTCTCTGCTCAGGCACTGTGGGCGGGTGGTGATTGAGTGAGGCCTGTTCAGACAACAGTGGCAGGGTCCCTGGGCTCTGAGAGCCAGGCATGGAGAGGATTAGGGTGAGCTGGGCAGATGGCACGGGCCTTACCCGGAGGGCGCTGTCCCAGGGCCAGCTGCAACACGGCCCGGCCCCACGTGGCTGCTGCTTCTGCCGGGAGCAGAGTCAGGCAGCGGCCGGGGGCAGATGAGACTGTTGCTGGCGAGGATGGAACGTGGGGGCACGTTGCTGGGATGCAGAACCGGGCAGCAAGACGTCTCACCAGGGAGGCGGCAGGCCGCTAGGGGCGACCCCTGGGCTTGGCTTCCAAGACAGGCCTTGCAGGCCCGCACTGGTGTGCTGTCCCCAGCCGCCGCCCGGGAGCTGGGCTGGGGTGTGAGCGGCTGCGGAGGCATCCCACCCAGTAGCGGGCTCCTTTCCGGGGGCTGCCTTTCAGCCAGGGGAGAATTGGTGGCACGGGGCAGGAGGCCACGGAGGGGGATGGCTCAGGGCTGTGGGCACAGAGAGGAGCAGGATTGCCGGCTGGGGCAGGGGGAGCCCTGCACTCCTTCCTGCGTTAGGACCCTGCCCCCCAGCTCCTGAGAAGGCAGCCCTGCAGGTGTCCGTGGCCCTGCAGGTGTCCGTGGCCGCCGGGCCAGCTGCCACCTGCCTGTGGGGGGGCGGGGACTCTCCCACAGGGCTCGAAATGGGGACCTGCAGACAAACTGCCCGCCATCCCCCAGGATTGCCCTTTCTGGGAGCCTCAGGGCTGCTGACCCCGGGTACTGCCTGGCAGGTCCAGGGCTCCCGACCTCAGGCCTGAGCATGGTGTCCGGGTCTCAGCCACCTCGGAGCCGTACAGCCGGCTGGCAGGCAGTCGTGGGCACCGTGGGGCTCTTGTCAGTCCAGCTCCACGGGCAGCCTCTGCTGTTCCTCGCCAGTGTGACAGCCTTACCGAGATGACCGTCCCGCACCAGACACTCTGCCCGCAGAGCACGTGGTTCCATGGCATTCGTTCCAGGGGCGCTCCGCCGTCCCCGCTGTCCGGTTCCAGAGCGTTTTCGTCACCCCAAAAGGAAACTCCCACACGCGATGCCACCGCTGTCCTGCCCCAGCCCCCCGCTCCGCTCGTCCACTTCCTGTCTCGTGGATTGGCTGATTTTTGGACGTTTCCCATCAGCGGGATCCTGCATAGGTGGCCTTCTGCTGAGTCACCCACGGAGCCTCTCGGTGGCAGGGTTCCTCCGGGTTGGGGCCAGTGGCCGACGCCACTGCTCTTGATGGCTCACGTTCCGTCTGTCGTCCGTCCGTTCTGTTGCTAGAGGTCGTAGGTCCTTCTCGAGGGCCACTCTCTGGGCGAGGGGTTGGGGGCACCACCGAGCGGGCCACAGTGTCAGGTTCAAGGAGGAGAGAGCAGTGGTGGGGGGCAGTGGTCAGGGGCCACGGGGCCCGTTTTCCACCCAGGTGGACAGTGCCACTGGCAGGGTGGGGACCCTGATAAGAGCCATGGTGAGCCACGGCCGGCACCCAAGGCCCGAGGCACGTGCCGCGCAGGCGGCGGCGAAGCACTACCTTGCTCTGACGGTTAGATGACTGTGCATTGACTGTGCCTCGCCGAGGGCCCCCTGGGTTCTGTGAGTAGTTAGGTTGGATGCCCGCGGGAGCCCAGAGCAGGGGCTCCGGTCCTTGCACGGCCGCGCTCACAGCAACGTTATTTACAAGCGGGGGAGACGGCGCCAGCGTCCGGGGATGGATGAACCGATAAACAGCGGAGTGTCGGGCAGACGTGGAAAGGGAGGACATTGACACTCAGGTTCCGCGAGAGAAGCCGGACGCAGGGGACGGGGCTGCACGAGGTCTGTAGGCCACTCAAATCCCCAGTCCGAAGGTGGATGCGAGGCCACTGGGGCGCGGCAGGGGAAGTGAGGGGTCCGTGGGCGCGGTCCCTGCGGAGGGTGACGGACGCACTCCAGAGGTGGCTGGTGGTGGTGGGCGCGGGCCAGCGGGGATGGGCCCAGAAGCAGACGCCGAAACATGGTTTCAATGCCTGAAACTTGAAGTTATGTGAATGTTACCACAACCAAGACGATAATTGGGCTGGAGGAAGGAATAAGCCAGTGTCTAGGGTCACCCCAGCCTGGGTGGTCTTGAGCCTTCTTTCCACAGGGAAGGTTAGTGGCCTGGCGGGCAGTGACGTCGCCCTGGGCCTGAGAGCTGCCGGCACGGGGCGAGGCGGGAGGTTGACCCGGGGCTGCTGGGGAGGGAATGAGGCTGCACCAGGGCCCATGCCCTGAGATAAAACTGGCATCCCCTTCTCGGAGGAGGGGAAGGAAAGTCGTGGCAGTTTGCCATCTTTCCACATTGCCTTGTCCAAGAAGCAGGCAGGAACAGTGAGCGAAGGCAGGTGGTGCTGTGTGACCACGAGTCAGTGACTTAACCTCTCTGAACCTGACTTTTCCACTTTGAAAAAATAGGGCTCCCTTGGGGCACCTGGCTGGCCCCGTCGGTAGAGCATGTGACTCTCCATCTCAGGGTTGTGAGTTCGACCCCTTGCTGAGTGTCGTGATCACGTAAAGATAGAGTCTTTTTTCCAAATGAGGCTCAGGCGCCTGGGTGGCATAGTCGGTTGGGCCTCTGACTCTTGGTTTTGGGTCGGGTCGTGATCTCAGGGTCAGGGAATCGAGCTGTGTTGGGCTCTGAGCCCAGAGTGGAGTCCTCTTGGGATTCTCCCCCTCCCTCTTCCTCTGCTCCTCCCGCTCATATTCTCCCTCTCTTTCTCTCTCTCTCTCTGGGGTAAATACATCTTTAAAAAAGCAGGGCTCCCACTGGTTCTCTTTAGCTGATGAGGGTGCAGAGAGGGTCATCTGGGACGTAAAAGTGAAACTTCTTTCATGTGAAGAACATTCTTTTGCTGTTAGTAGCATCTCATGAAGTTCGGGTATGAAACGCAAATTCAGGTGCCGCGGCCACGGGAAAGAGGATGAGGCCCCCGGCCCCAGGGAGAGGCCGCTGGGGGACGTGGGTATCGGGGATGCAGGTCTGACCGTCGTCGTGGCGGGGCTGCGGGCCAGGCTGGGGCCGCAGAGCCCTCCTCCCCCCAGCCTGCACCCGGGGGACACTCCCAAGACCCCAGTCATTCCACGAGTGTTGTTGGGGTGTCGCCTCCCGGTACAGCTCTGGACGGACGAGGGAGTCCACCCAGGCCGGCTGCCCTGCTCCCTGGGGCTCACGGTGTGTGTGTGGCGGGGGACACGGACGGTGGCCCACGGCACAGCAGTGAACGGGAAGCTTTCGCGTTGAGTAAATGCAGTGACGGGCGTCACAGGTTGGCCTGGCTGCTTCTGATGGTGCTTCAGGGAAAAAAGGGGGGAAAAAAAATCACTCTGCAGACTCCAGTTTCCCCATTGGTGAAAGAGGTTGGTGGAACTGGAACTCTCTGCCATCCAGTGTCTTTGCCCTTTGCCCTGGGTCGCTTTTTAAATGTAAATTAATTGAAATGAAATAAAATGAAAAATTCGGTTCCTCAGCGGGGCTGGCTGCGTTTCCAGTGCTGGGAAGTCACGTGTGAAAACAGGTGGCAGTTCCTCAAAAAAATTAAAAATACTAATGCCACGTGACCCCGCGAGCCCGGAAGACCTGGAAGCAGGGTCTCGAGATACCGCACACCTGTGTTCCCAGTGGCGCTCGTCTCCAGAGCTGAAACAGAAGCGCCCCAGGTGTGGATGGAGGGACGGATACGCAGAAGGGACTCTGAACCTTAGAAAGGACGTTCTGACCCCCGCTACAGTGTGCACGAGCCCTGAGGACGTGGTGTTAGGTGAGACAAGCCAGCCCCTAAAGGAGAAACCCCGCAAGATCCCTCTCCATGGGATCCTGTGCCTGCAGATTAGAGGGTAGAATGGGGGGAGGGGGTGAGGAGTTGGTGTTTAATGGGGAGAGAGTTTCAGTTTGCAAGACAGAAGGCATTCTGGAAACGGGTTGCACGACAGCGTGAATGTCCTTCATGCCACGGGACTGTGCACTTGACGTGGGTGATGGTACATTTCACGTTACGTGTATTTTAGCACAATCAACAAAGTAGCCCCACGTGGCCACCGCTTCAGGCAGCGTGGTTCTGGGGTCCTTCCATCCTGGAAGTCCTCTGGGACGGCGTTGGGGGAGACGGTCTCTGCTGTCCCTGCCAGGCGGCCGGAGCAGCCGGGTCCCGGGTGGCTCTCCGTGGAAAGCAGGGGTTCAGAGAAAGCGTCTGGACAGGTTGGCCTGATGGGGCCCCTGCTTCTCCCGGGGTTGGTTGGGCGGGCGGGGTGCTGCCTCCTGGCCGGGAGAGAAGGGGCTTGCAGGAGGGGACCCTCACCTGTGCAAAGGCCAGGCCCTTCCATCAGCGGTGGGGGGTGGGGGGGGAGAGTGGGGCCTGTCGCGTTTTTGTGATTATTTCTGAAGCAGGCGCTGGTGGCAGGATGTTTGCTTTGTGGTTTGAGTTTCTGCAGGGGCGGGGGGCGGGTCGCTGGAGCAGAGGAGGGAGGGGATGAGGGAGGGGATGAGGGCTGGATGTGGGAGTGGGCGGGGCCAGCGCAGGCCCCCCTCCCCCCACCAGACCCAGGGGCAGCTGGAAGCAATTTTCGGTCACGTGGGGCCGGGCCGAGCCGCTGGCCTGCAAGACAAGGCCCCACGTCTGTGTCCAGGAAGCAGCCCCACGGCCACATGTTCAAGGCCAGCTGCGGCACTGCTCTTTGTTTATTTAAAGATGCTGGAGCTGGGGACGGTCTTTCTGAAGAGGGGGCAGAGGCAGATGCCTTCCGGGTGTTGCTGGGAGGAGGCCCCGTGGCCGTCCTCGCTGCCTCCTGGGTCCCTTGCCTTTCTCTGGCCTGGGAGTGGGGTGGGCAGCAGGGACCCGTGGGCTCTGTCACTGCTCGGTCCCCGATTCCACGAAGGGGGCGTCACGGCGCTTTGTGAGGCTGAGAAAACGGGGAAGTCGAGCGAGGTTGTGCGGAGAAACCACGCACACTCTGATTTCTGCAATCTGTCAGCTGATCATCCTGCTGCGCAAGGAGAGGGTGCTGGCCGCCCTCGGTCGGTTCCCTCTGATATTCCCGCAAAGCAGAGGTGCGGCCACCTAGGTGCAAGCCAGTTGGGCCCACTGGGGTTTGGCACCGGGGTTTGGTTGTCGGGGAGAGTCTGGTCGCTTTCCCAGGAAGTGGAAACCCCCATGTCCTGTGCACGAACTCCCCGCACACTTGGGAGCGGGGTTCCGAACCTGATGCCCAGGGAACCAGCCAGCCCCTCCCTGGGGGTTCCGGGGAGATGTTAGGATGCACCGTGTGCTTCTTCCCATGAGTGTTCCTGGGAGGCAGGAGAGAGCTGACCGTCCTCCTCAGTGGTCGGGGGCTGGGAAGGCTGCGGGGGGACTGAGAGGCTGGCCAAGGAGAGGTGTGGGCAGGCGCGTGTGGTGTGTCTAGGGGTACTCTGGGTCATGGCCGATGTGCTCCTGGCAGACCCTGGGAGGGACCCACACTGTTCTGAGCACCCTGACCAGCTCCACTGGGGGAGTGGCCCTCATGTCCCCACTGGGTGCCTCTGGCCACTCCTCTCGGCCTCTGACCTGGGTGTGCAGACACTCCTCAGGGCAGGAAGGGAGGAAGGTTCTGATCTGCAAACTGCAGAGGCTTGAGTTATTTCTTGAAGTTCAGTCCCGCCTGCTTGTCCGCAGACCTAGAAGCAAAAACTGTGGGTATGGGGCACACAGGTGCAGGGCAGAGAGAAGGACGCCCCCCCCCCCCCCGTGGGGGGAGGGGAGCTGCCCCAGGGCCCCATCTCCCTGCTACTGCCTGGGAACCTCGGAGCCCGGGAGAGGCATACCCTGTGTTCAGGGCTGCTCGACGGGGACCCAGGACTGAACACACCTCATCTGGGGGCTGCAGGATGATACCCGGGTCCTCTCGTTTGTCCTGGCTCATGGGCTGGCCCCACCGCTCAGCTCTTTGGCCCTGAGGGTCCCGAGGCCTTTGGGCTGGAGGGGGTGTGGGAGCCTGTGTGCGCTGGGTGACGGAGGTGGAGTCAGAGGTGGAGACGGCCCACCCGGGCGCCCTCGGGCAGGGTGGGGGCTGGGAAGGGGAGGGCTGGGGTCAGCTCGGCCTTGGAGCTGAGGGAAGGACGCCTCGCAGTGGGCAGCTGCTTGGGAGGGTGAGGCTCCGCGGGTGCTGTGATGGGGGCCCTTTAGGTCTGGGGTCTTCCGCAGGGGTCTCCTGGGCAACCGAGCCTCAGTTTCCCCGCTCGAGAAATGGGGGTGGTGGTCGGTGCTTTGCAGATGCCTGTGTCAGACCCCCTGACACCCCCCGTTCTCCCCACAGCCCCTGAGGCGGCTCCTGGCTGCGTCGGCGACATGACTGACACCCCCAGAGATGCCGGGCTGAAGCAGGCGCCCGCGCCCCGCAACGAGAAGGCCCCCGCGGACTTCGGCTATGTGGGGATCGACTCCATCCTGGAGCAGATGCGCAGGAAGGCCATGAAGCAGGGCTTCGAGTTCAACATCATGGTGGTCGGTGAGTGCGCGCCCCACGCTGGGACCCCACGCCGCGGGCTCTGGGGCTCAGTCTGCTCCTCGGAAAATGGGGGTGGACACACCTGGTCCGCAGGGCGGATGGCGTGTGGTCCCGAGCGTGCGCCCCTGTGTGTGCCCGCGTGCGCCCACGTGTGCCTGCCGGGAGGGCGGCAGCTCGCTGACCAGCAGCCTCACCCCGCCGGGGCTCAACCCTGGACTTCCAGGGCGGCCAAGAGGCCTTGCTGGAGACTTCCTGGTGGCCCCAGGAGAGCTGGATGGGCCCCTGGGCAGGTCACTGATAAGCCCGGCCTGATCCGGGTTGGGGGCCAGACGTGGGGGCGCACTGGGCCGCCTCTTGTTCCTGAAGTCCTTGAGGCCCCTTTCGGTCCTCGCAGATGCCCTGTCAAAAGGGTGTCCCACTCTGTAGGCAGCAGTGAGGCCCCGAGAGGGCCCGGCACGGCCTCTGCTCACAGGGCGGGGAGACCGGAGCTCTGCTCCCCCTCTCCCTGGGCCGGGCAGGTGTCTGTTTGGGGGTCTGCAGACCCAGCGTGGAATCCCAGCCTCACCCCCCCGCTCAGTGGTGTGGTGCTTGTCCTCCCTTCCCCCCCGGAGCTTACGCATCCGTGGAATGGGACCACCGGGAGGGGCAGATCCGATGCCGTGTGTGGCTCCCGCGTGGCTGTGGGCGCTGGAGGAGTGGCAGTCGCAAAAGCAGCAGCGGGGGTGGGGGGACGGGGATGGACGATAATGGATGGTTTGGCGTCTCCCAAATGCCAGGCACGGTGGCCGGGCCCTCTGAGGTAGCTCCGGTGTGACCTGGCAGGGACGCAAGCAGGTGGCAGGTGGGCTGAGGGGGACGTGGACAGCTGGGCCCAGGGGTTCCCGACGTCCACTTACGGTGTCCTGGGAGCTCACGTTTTTTCTTGACAGGTTATCAAAGTCGGAAAATCGGTGTAATTTTAATTTTTTAAAATACGTGGGCTAGCGTGGCATAGAGCAGCTCGGGGAAGGGCTGAGGTGCTGGGGTTCCACGTGTGGGGTCGTGCCTGTGAGGTGCTCCTGGTGTGGACCCTGACGTGGAAGGTGGTGGCAGGGCCCTGGTTCAGGCTGTGGGGTTCCCATCCCCGCACTGGGCTCTGTGCCTGTTCTCTCATCTGTCGGGGATGGCGATGGCCCCCGGGCAGGCGAGGGCGTTACACAGCCTCACTGAGGACAGCGGCTGGTGCATGCATGGGGAGCACTGTGAGCAGAGCCTGGGGTCTGCGGCAGCGGCTGCAAGGCCAGCCCCCCACCCCCCATGCCCTCTGCCTTCTGCCCTCCTGCCGTAGGCGGGGCCTCAGGTGATGTGAGGATTGGAAACAGCGAGGCCCAGAGTGTTTCTGGGTCCCAGGGGTCTGGGAGCCCCATAGGGGGTGGCCTGAAGCCCCGGGGGCTCCCTGGACTGCCAGGGTCTGTGGACATGGGCACTGGCCAGTGGCTGTTCCTGTTCTGGCGGCGAGACCCAGCTGCCCCCCGTCTGCCCCGCCCGTCCTGCCCCAGCAGGAATTGCCGCGGTGGCTTCTCACAAAGCTACAGGCTTGGTATGCTGCCCGTGCCGGCACTTCCAACCTAGATGACCCCGGAAACCGGGCAGAACCTTGCAGTGCGGTGGCCTAGCGTGGTTAGACTGTGGCAGGTTTGCAGAGCCTCCCTCCTGTCGTCTTGGGGCTCTGTAGAGCTTTTCCTTCAAACCTCATGACCTCAGTGTGTCCAGCTGTGAAGAGGAGAGCTGCATCAGGGGCCCCAGCCCCCCGACTTGGCCTCCCTGGTGCTGCTCTGCCTCTCAGCTCCTCTGCGGCCCTCTGGGTCCTGCCCCACGACAAGGCACCGTGAGAGCTGGCTACTGCCTGGGCATCCCAGCCCTTCCTGCCTCTCGTCCTCCCCTGACCCGGGGCCCCTACTGAGGAGGGCTGGGGGCCAGCACCCAGGTACTGCCGAACCACCAAGCCCACTGACCGGCTCCCATCCTCTCTCCAGGGCAGAGCGGCTTGGGGAAGTCCACCTTGATCAACACCCTTTTCAAGTCCAAAATCAGCCGGAAGTCGGTGCAGCCCACCTCGGAGGAACGCATCCCCAAGACCATTGAGATCAAGTCCATCACGCACGGTGAGCGCCGGGGTGGGGCTGGGGGGTGTGGACATGGGGTGTAGGGGTGCTGCGTCCTGAGTGGCCAGGTCGAAAGTCCGGGTCAGGGATGCTCTCTGGGAGCCCTGTAGGCCCTGGTCGGACGGAGCCCTCTGGAGACAACTGAGTTTTACAGCAAAACCATGGGTAGGGGCTGCCCAAGTCGGCAGTCACTGGGCCCTGCTGGAGGCCCTGTGCATCACCTGGGGGATCGTTGCTGGTCCCCGTGGGGCACCCCAAACGGGCCTTGGGACAGGGCTGGTCAGGTTCCTCCCAGGCAGGACCCAGCCTGCGCTAGGTTGCCTGTGGGGGTCCAGGGTCTCCCCCTGAGCTCGGTGGGCTCTGTGATTCCGCAGATATTGAGGAGAAGGGCGTCCGCATGAAGCTCACAGTCATCGACACGCCGGGCTTTGGGGACCACATCAACAATGAGAACTGGTGAGGACGCCTGGGGCTGCCTTCCATGGAGGAGCGCCCTGATGGCCGCCGGGGCCTGTCTCGCGGTCCGCTCCGCTGCTGAACCCTCAGAGGCCCCCAGATCCTGGGCCAGCGTGCAGTTCCCGAGACTCGTGACCCCCGCACCGGCTGGGGTCAGCACGGGAGGCCGGCTGGGGAGCTCTCGGGGAGGCGGCGGTCTCTGCTCAGACGGCCCCGCAGCCGGGGCCCTCGCACCGGCAGGCCGAGGACGGGGCTGGGGCGCGGGGGGAGAGTGGGCAGCAGCCGTGCCCGGGGCGGGCTGACGGGGCCTCTGCCGGCAGCTGGCAGCCGATCATGAAGTTCATCAACGACCAGTACGAGAAGTACCTGCAGGAGGAGGTCAGCATCGACCGGAAGAAGCGCATCCCGGACACGCGCGTGCACTGCTGTCTCTACTTCATCCCCGCCACCGGCCACTCGTGAGTGCCCCGCGGCCCCGGCCAGCGTGGCCAGGGGGGCTCTCGGCCGTCCCGGGCCGTGTCTGCGACTGCCCGTCGCCGTACGGAAGAGCGGATGCAGCTCTGCTCCCGGTGGAGGACGGTGGCCGCCGCTCGGGGTCCCTGCGGCGCGGTCCCCATGCCCGCCCAGGACGGGCTTCCAGTTGGGGGCAGGTGGCACGCTGGAGCCAGTGGCCACGTTCTGGGGGTGCCCCGGGCAGTAGCCTGTCCCGGAGGCTTGGCTGGGTGGGCCCAGACCTGCTGGGGCCTTCCCTCCCCTTCTCCCTCCTCTGCCCTCCGAGGGGACCCCTCACCCAGGACGGGGCTCAGAGCCGGTCTCGTACCCTGTGCTTCTGGTCTGGCAAAGGCCCTCTTCCTCTTTGTCCCTTGTTTCTTTCTGGCGAGTGTCCCTTCTTCTCTCCTGTCCCTTGCTCGGGCCTTGGCCGGCCATGGCCTTGCCGGTGTGTCCACACCTGGGAGCCCCCACGGGCACCCTGAGGGCCCTTTCTCAGCTGGAGGCGGCCCTGCCTGCCTCATTCTGTTGCCGTCCGTCCGTCTGTCCCCCTCGGCCCGTCGCTCACCCACACCATACCATTCTGCTTCAGCCTCAGGCCCCTGGACATCGAGTTCATGAAGCGCCTCAGCAAAGTCGTCAACATCGTCCCCGTCATCGCCAAGGCCGACACGCTGACCCTGGAGGAGAGGGTCTACTTCAAACAGCGGGTAGGCCTCTCCACCTCCATCCGGGCCGTCGGACACAACACGCCAGGCCTTCCTCGGGGGAGAGCAAGCCCAGTGCGGGTGGGGATAGGTGGCCGCATCTGCGGTGGTCCCGCTTCAGGCCACCGTCCTGCAGGAGGGCACGCCCGGGCCTGCGGCTTCTTGACAGGCTGCACATCAGAGCCACCTGGGGAGTCAGGAGAGTGAGGCCCCCGGACCCCACGGAGCCTCCACCCCCGGTGGGCATGAGCCGGGAAGCCCCTTGGTCTCATCCGCAAAGAACTGGACGTGCTCATCCGTGGGCCCGGGTGCGGGGATGTTCCAGCAGGCTGAGGGGAGGCCTGCGCCCTGGCCATGGGCGCGTCTGCCGGAGGGAGCAGGCCGCTGTGGGTCTGGGCTCCCGGTGGAAATGACGGCTGTGCACGGTGTATCCGCGTGTGGGGGAGCCAGGGCAGCAAACGGTGGTGACGGTCTGACACGGGCAGGTGCACGCCGGGCTGCGGGGGTCCCGGGCAGCATCCAGGCCCCGCCGTGACAGAGGGTTTCCAGGTGGGGCTCGAGGGACGATTTGCCATCCCAGAGCTGCTGTCTCCGGGCCATGCTGGCCTACAGAGGGAGGACAGGGAGACGCACGGGACTCGGGTGGCTGCACGTGTCTCCTGGCAGGCCTGCAGCTCTCCCTCCTCCACTCGGGAGGCTCGAGAACTGGAGTATCAGGGCCACCAGCCCCGTAGAGCCTGCCCTTGACCCCAAGCCGGGCCCCCTCTCTTTCTGGAGGTCACAGTGCAGGCCGATCCGGGTGGGTCAGTCCAGCCTGCTGTGTGGACGGCACCCACATCTCTCCCCTCTGGATCCCCAGATCACCGCGGACCTGCTGTCCAACGGCATCGACGTGTACCCCCAGAAGGAGTTCGACGAGGACCCAGAGGACCGGCTGGTGAATGAGAAGTTCCGAGTGAGTGCATTGGCCGTTCCCGGAGGCCCCTCGATTCCTGCTAGAGGACCCGGCAGGGTCTTCCAGCCTGCTCCAGTGGGACTGCGGAAGCGGGTGGGATGGCCCTGAGCCATGGGAATGTGTTCCCTGGGCCAGAAGGAGTCAGAGCCCAAGTGTTCACATGGGGCTCTCTCGGGCCAAGGGTCTCCGTTCTGGGGGGCCCCGTGCTCGGGCAGCTCCTCCCCGGGGCCCAGGAAGTGCACTGGCCTTCTCACACACGTGACCCGTGCTGCCTGTCCTTCCCCCAGGAGATGATCCCGTTCGCCGTGGTGGGCAGTGACCACGAGTACCAAGTGAACGGGAAGAGGATCCTTGGCAGGAAAACCAAATGGGGCACCATCGAAGGTAATTGTCAAGCTGCTGGGGTCTCCAGACAGACCAGAAAACTCGAGCCACTTCTGCCGGCCTGGAGCTTGGACACCCAGGCCCCAGCCGGGCACTCCTGGGGCCTCATCTGTGGCATCGCCCCACTCAGCCGCCGGGAGGGGGCAAGTGGCTTGTCTGGGGCCCGTGGCCGTTAGCTGATGGAGCTGTGCCTTCACCCCGATCTCCCAGGGGACAGGGAAGTATCCAGAGAGGAAAGGAGGGAGCCTGAGGGGTCCTGCCGAGTTCTGGGTTTTGGTGTTTCACAGCCGTGCTGTGTGACCCTGGGCAAATTGCTCCACCTCTCTGGGCCTAGGACAGGGCTGGGAATAGCGCTGTCCAGCTGTGAGAACCAGACAGCGCGCCCCCCTGCCGAGGTTCCCAGGACCCCACATCTTGGTGTCCTGCGGCTGCTGTAACGATGAGCTGAGACTGGGTGGCTTGGAACAGAAATGTCTTTTCCTGGTTCTGGAGGCCAGAAGTCAAGGCATCAGCACGGCTGGTTCCTTTCAGAGACCCTGAGGGAGAACGTGTTCCAGGCCCCTGTCCTGGTGGCTTTCAGACATCCTCCGTGACCCTTAGGCGGTCCGCGGTCCCCGCTCAGCCTTCGGACTATGTCTTTCTGTTCCTCTGCCTGTCATTGGCTTAGCTTCCCCTGAAGTCCACGGTGATCCCCTCTTAGGGTCTTTACCTTAATTACATCTTCAAAAAACTCTCCAAATAGCCCCCGTTCACAGGTACCGAGGGCGTCAGCCGTTGGACATGGTTTGGGGGACACAGTTGAACCCCCTTTGGGTGGTGGCACCCGAGGCGGGCTGCCCTGGGCGCTGCTTCACCCTCCGCTCTGTCCGTCTCCCTCGGTAGAACAGAGGAGCCAGAACGGACAGGTTCGAAGGTCCAGGTTCGAAGGTCCACGTTGTCTGCTCCCGTGGCTGAGGGCCCGGCGTGGACAGGTCTGGAAGGCGCTCACCAGCCGCCGTGCCCCAGCCTCCCGCCCCCCACCCCCGTGACACCGGGCGAGTCCCTCAATCCCCCAGGCCTCAGTCTTCATCTTCACTATCCTTAGGATGGGTGCTGTGTATCAGGACCTCAGTAAAATGACAGACTATCTCAGACTTCTGAAACTTTTGGGACAAATGCCCTTAAGGAAGGGATCATCGTGACACCGTATAGCGACACGTTTTACATCCATTATCCCACTGCGTGCTTAACGCCCTCTCCCACCCTCACCCCTGCAGCTGACCCTGCGCCCTCCTGCAGAGAGGTCCAGGCTGTAGCACCCAAGGGTTTGCCTCTGCCCTGCTGAAGCCTGGGGGAGGTGTGCAACGGTCCACATTTTCCAGCGTCTCCTGGATCTGCACTTCCGCAGCCCTCCCCTCCTCTAGGGGTGTCTCTGCGGCTGCTCAGCTCCCGTCCACGCGGGCCGTCTGCCTGTGGAGTCTCCCCAGGCTTTCCCTGGGCGCGTCCTGCCTGGGCTCTACTGTGTGCTGTTTAGGAACTGTTGGCGCAGGCGCCCATTCTGGAGGGTGGAGAAGAGTGGGATCAGAAGGGCCCATGGGGACGTGGGGACGCCAGACTGGACTGGGTTGGGGACAGCCTGGGGCTGGACACGTCTCTGCTGCCCCCTGGTGGCTGACTCTGGCCCGCAGGCTCACCGTGGGGTGAGACACAGCCCCATGGCCCCTATAGGGACGGTTGCGAGATGGCGGGTCTCCTGCAGCCTTTGTGAGCACCCTGGAGATTTCTGCCCCCTGTCCGCGCAGCTGGACCCTGCACGCTGGCGGCTCTTCCTCTCCCGGGCCTTGCCCGCTCGAACTGACCCGAGGACGGGCTGCTCTGTGCTTCTCCCTGGCGAGCCTGGGTAACGCGCGCTTTGTCCTCCTCCTTGCCTCCCAGTCCCTGGTCCTGTTTCTTTGATCCTGGTTTTCGCCGTCCTGAGACGGTTCACCCATGCTCGGAAACTGCCTGGCGTGTTCAGGAGGAGGGTGGGGTGTGAGAGAGCACGTGCTTAGCTCATCGGAGGTGGGTGGCGTTTGAGTCCCACCTTACAGAGGAGGAAACTGAGGGTCAGAGAGGCCAGGAGAAGCAGCAGCCACACGCACACACTCCCAGCCGCGGGGCTCCCTTCTTCCCGCCAGCTCTCTCCGCTTCACGTTCGTAGCAATGCCGTGTGTGAGTCTATCGGCAGAAGATTCTAGTGTGGGCACAGCCCCGAGCCGGTGGGTGTGGGAGGAGGGCCGGGGTGTGGCGGGCAAGCAGGCGCTGGAAGGAAGTTGTAGGGCTTGGCAAGGTGGAGACACTGGGGCTCTTGGGCTTTTTCTCCGCAGCTTCCTGGGGCGATGGGGGAGACAGGCCCATTCCCTGCGCTCTGAGCCCCGATGCCCCAAGACCACAGTCCTGGAGCCGTAGTGGTGTGCTGGGTGCATGAAGATTTGATGACACACAAAAGTCATGCAGCAGAGCTCTAGGGGGCCCAGGGACACTGCCTCTCGGGGGGACCTGGGGGCATCTGGGGGCCCCGTCCTGTCCCGTCCTCCCACGTCTGCAGAGCTGACCGCTGTCCTGCAGCCCGTGCTTTGGGCGTCGGGGTGTAGCCGGGCAGCGCAGGGTTCCCGAGCTCAGCGTCAGTGGTGACGAGCGTGGGAGAAGGCCCAGCAGGGCCCAGGTTCTCTAAATGCCACCTTCGGTCCCTGCCTTGTTCTGTAGCCACCCCCCCCTCGTTTTCAGGGTGTCCTGGGACGAGCTGCTCTTCTCAGCAGAGCCCCTCCCCCGGCTCCCAGTGAGGAGCAGCGGCCGGGTTCCTGTGTCGTGGCCCTGCTGGACGGGAGCCCTCTGGGGGGCGGGCAGCTGGCCAGGCCTGCCTTGTAGTTTTGGGTGCCTGTGGGGCCCCAGTGCTCCCCTGTGGGGTGGGGACTCCCACCCCACCAGCCCACCCACCCAGGCTTTTCGTGGCCCCTGAACTACTGGGGGGAGGGGAGAGGCAGGGCGGGGGAGGGGCTTCGATTGACCTTGAAGCTCTTTCTGTCTCCTCAGTTGAGAACACCACCCACTGTGAGTTTGCGTACCTTCGGGACCTCCTCATCAGGTGAGAGAGGGCTGTGGGGTGTTGGTCTTGGCCCCCCGAAGGCCCTGAGAGGGCCCTAAGTCAGGAGTATGGGAGCGGGGGAGCGGCCAGAGGTGCTGGACGGTAGCCCGGGAGGACCTCGGAAGGCCGTTGCCTCCGTGGAAATGAAGCAGGAAGTTAAAATCTTTCTGAATCTGTGTGAAGGCCCCCGGGGTAGGAAGGGGCTGGGTTCTCAAATCCCTGCAGCCTGGGCCCCCAGGGGGTCTCTCGTGCCGGGTAGGGAGACAGTGTCCCCTCCCATCCCAGTGTCTGCTGACCCCACCACCTTGACCTAGCTGAGGCTTTCCCGTAGTTTTCCTTGAGCTCAGAGAGGGAGTGGCCGTCCTTAAGCCGTCAGAGAGGGTGCCGTGTGGCTCGGTCAGGGCAGGAAATGAGACAGCGGGGGCCCCTGCCGCGGCACCAGGAGTTCCTGGCTTCTCTGTTAGCAGCTGCGTGCATTCTAGGCATTAAGTGGAGGGACAAGGCCATCCCTGGCAGGGGGGTGGGGGGGCTGTGGCTTCTGGGAGTGACCCCACGGTGTTGGACAGCCTCACTGCCCAAGACACCCACCAGGCCCTTCCGAGTCTCCTGCTGGGCTGCGAGAGAGGGAGCACCTGGGCACAGGACTGGTTCTGTCCACTCCAGCTCAGGGCGTAGCCCCAGGACCGGTGGTCAGCTGCTGGCCCCTGGCCTGGTGCTTCTTGGTGGCAGCAAGGACATTCGAGCGCTGTCCCCTCTGAGTGTGCACCCAGCCCCTACCCTTGGACTGGCCACAGGCTTGGTACGGAGAGAAGGGGGCGCGTACGTTAGAACATAGGTGTTCCGAGAGGGTCCGGGTCACTGTGGAAACTGCCCCCCACACCCCCTGCCGTACCCCAGCCTGGCCCACTTGCTGGGCTTTACAAGCCCTCCTGGGGGACCCCCTGAAAGCCAGGCAGGAGGGATGGGGTGCAGGGGGAGCAGGCAGCGGGAGTCCTGGCTCTGGCCCCATGGGGTCAGCTCCCGTGCCCCCCATGTCCCCCCAGGACGCACATGCAGAACATCAAGGACATCACCAGCAGCATCCACTTCGAAGCCTACCGCGTGAAGCGTCTGCACGAGGGCAGCAACGCCATGGCCAACGGCGTGGAGGAGAAGGGGCCGGAAGCCCAGGAGATGTAGACCTGCCCTGCCCCCGGGACCCGCCCCTTCCCAGCCCTTTCCAGCACCGCCCCCAGGCCCGCCCACGTGCCCCGTTTTATTTTATATAATTTCTTCCACTTGCCGTCGTTCTCCGCCCCCTTCACACGCCGCCCAGTAACAAGGTCACGTGCGCCCTCCTGCGTGCGTGCGTCCTTAGCCGCTCAGTGCGGGGCCTGGACCGGGTCCTGGGGCAGGAGAGGGGCCGCAGGCCTAGCGCCAGGCCCCAGCCTCTGAGCAAGGCAGGCCTGGGGAGGGGGGGGCGCTGGCCTGGCTGGCCTGGAGCCCCTTCCTGCCCGCTCCTCCCTACACGGCCCAGGCCGTAACTCAGACCTCCTCCCCCCTTGCCCCCCGCCCCAGGGGAGACTAGTTAATTCCATGAGATGCAAGTTGCCAATTGCTTAGACGTGGGGAGGCCCGTCAGTGCCCGCCCGCCCGCGAGCCCGTCTTGCAGCAGAAAGTGCCTTTATCTCAGCCGTCCACGAGCCCGCCTTCTCTCCCCCGCTGTCCCCGCCACGGGCACTGGGGACACATCGGAGAGAGGGAGGTGTGTCTTCATCTCTCCATCGCCCCCCCACCCCCCGGGATTTGATTGAGCGTGCAAGGGAAGGAAAAGATGCCCCCCACTCCAGCCCCGCCCCGTGGTTTGGGGGAAGGTCCCAGCAGGTGAAACTGGGTGGAGGAAGTGAGGGAAGAGGAGGGGACCGTGTGGGAAGGAGGGGGCTGTGTGGGCTGGGGCTGGGCTGTTCAGAGCGGCCCAGGTGACCCCAGCGCCTGCCTGCACCGCCCTGCGTGACTGCGAGAGTGTTTCTGTCTGTCTGTCTAGATATCTCTGGCCTAAGATGCTCCACCCCGGGTACACCCATTCAGCTCTCCTGGGCCAGGCTTCGCTGACACCTTGACCCCGGGAGCTTTTGTCACCCTAAATATGCCTGGGCTCCCGCACCCCAGAGCCCATCGTAAAGACTAACCCCCTCCCCCCCAAAGAGGGAGAGGTCAGGAGGCAGGTGTGCTGGGCCCTCATCAGGCTGCAGCCCAGGCTGGCTTCCTGCAGAGGTGGGGAGGGGATGCAGACAGACCTGGGGGGGGGGCGGGGGGGGGAGAGGGGTGTGCACGCGCCGTGTATGCGTACATGTGTGTGCGTGCGTGTGTACGATGTCCTTGCATTGTGTGTCCGTCCCCATCTAAGACAGGAAGGACCCCTTAGCGAAACCGTTTACTTGCCGACTTGCCACGTTTTTGCCAAAACCAAGACTGCGAAGGAAACCTCCACCTGCGGCGGCGGCGGCGGGGGGCAGCCTCGGGCGGGCCGGACTCGCTTTCCTTCTCTGTAGCCAGATCTCGGCAAATGGTGTTTCACCGGCACCTGTTTCCACAGTGGCCTTTTGCTATGTGCCTCCTGAGAAATTCGTCTTTTTGTATAAATAACAAAGTGTTGAGACTGTATTTCCTGAAATAAATGTCCAAACGCAAACCTGCGGCGGGGGGCACGTGCTGCTCTTCCTGACCCAGAGGCGCGGTTCCCCGCGGGAGAAAGCCGGCCAGGCAGTGCTTGCCGGGGGCTGCTCAACCGCGTGACGGGGGGAGCCGGTGTCGGGGAGGTCAGAAGCCCGTGGGTACGTGGAAAGCCAAGGGCAAAGCTTTTCTGATGGATGAGGAGGCTGGGAAGGGTTTCCCACCGCGAGGCGCCGCAAGCCGCTTCCGTCCTGTATTGTCGGAAATAAAGTTTCTCTAGTTCAGTTTCGTCCTATCAGATCGAACCGTAGGAACTGGTCAGAATTTGACAGTAATTCCCTATCAGCGACTTGTTCCTGGAGAATGTGGCCCCGAGGAGAGGGAGAGGTTCCGGAGGCTGCTGTGGGCGCATCTCTCCGCACGACACCCCCTCCCCCTGCCGGGGGGTGTTCGGGGCGGGAGTCCTTTTCTGGGCATAACACGGCACCATGAGCCGGGCGGCCTCAAACGGCGGAAATCCATTCTGTCCTGGTTCCAGAGGCTGGGTGTCCTGTCCCCGGCCTGCACCTTTCCTCGCAGACGAGAAACGGATCTCTCGGAAGGCACCCCTGTTGGATGCGGGGCCCCTCTTCAGGATGGGTTCGTCTCCTCAGTTCCATCTGCAAAGACCCCGTCTCCAAATAAGGCCGAATTCTGAGGTTCTGTCTGAGGACATGAATGGGGGGGGGGTGGTTAGGCAGGTCCTCTTCAACCCAGGGCATCCAGTACCCACTCCGTCGCTGGGCCCCAGGGTCAAGGTGGCTGCAAAGGGCCCTGCAGCAGGGCTCAGATGTGGGTTCAAGGTTGGCTTGTTCTGCAGAAGGTCAGTGGGTTTCATGTGCAAATGAATCAGTTGGCAGAGGCCTCGTGAACCACGTGCTTCTGGATTCTGGGGTCTGTCAGGCGCTGCCAACCCCTGCTGGGGGCACGGAGGAGGACAAGCAGACCAGGGTGGGGGTTGCGGGACCATCATCTCAGGCTCTTCCCAGCTCTCTCAGCGACTGCTCTTGACCTTGACCCTGAATCTCCCCCTTCCCGCCCTCCTCCAGGCTGAAACCACCCCCATCTTCACCCCAGCTGGACACCCATGTCCGTAGCTGCTCTCTTGGGCCTGACCCTCCCGCAGGGCCCAACGCCCTCTCCAAGCCTTGATCTCCGTTCCAGAATCTGGCTTCTCCCCCCCAGGGGCTGGCTTACCGGGTCTGACCAGCTCCCCGTCCCTGGCGCTGCTGGTCCCTCCCTCACCAGCCTGACAGGGACCAGGACACGGGCTCTGCCCAGCCCACCCGCACTTTCCTCCAAGGGCAGCCCAGGAATGCCATGGCGAGGGGGGCTCTCCCACGCAAGCAAGCAGATCCCCTGCTCTAGATCCGGGTGACCAGCTGTCCCAGTCTACCTGGACAAGTTGCTCACCCTATGGAGACCCCACAGCACCCTGCCCCTCCCACCATTCGGGGTCTTGGTCTTGGACTTCTCCGCCTAAGGGGCTCTTAAGGAGTTGGGCTGTTGCCAAGACATCCTGGGGGTGAGCAGGGGCTTCCAAGTCCCAGCCAGAGCGTCAGACTGGCTCTGAGCACCTGTGGGGGTGGGATGTCCCCAGGGGCTGTGACCAGGTGTCCTATGCTGCTGCCTTCCCTGCTCTGGGCTACAGGGTTTGACCAAGCCAGGAGAATGATTCAGGGAAGGGGCAGTTTTTTTTTTGGGGGGGGGGGGTGCTTTTCCAGACCCTGCCTTGTGTGTGTCCTTGCACCCAGAGGGATCCATGCGGGTGGCCCCCACCAGGAGAGAAACCAAATGGAAGTCAGCTGACTAAGGGGTCTCCTTTTGGATCTGTATTTAGGGATGTGCCCCCCTCATTGCTAAACATGGCATAGACCAAGTAGACGATGTGGAATGTGGGAAATGCCAGAAAAAAAAAAATACCCCACAAGGAACTAAAAAGCCCACCGTCCTGCCTGGCACCAACTCTGGGGGCAGGGTGGTTCCTCTGCTTTGCTTTGTGTCCTGCTTGATTTGGTTTCAGGGGCACTGCGAAGAAGTGGGGGGCAGGAGGGAGAGTGGGTGCCATGCCGACGTCTGGCCAGGCCCCAGTGTGAACAGCTGAGGGGTTTGGAGGCATCCTGTCTTGGGGACCACCCTACAGGGGTCCCCAGCTCCCACTCACCCCTAGCAGGTGGCCGGATCCTTCCCAGATCGGGCTGCCTTGTCCAGGCAGGAGCCCTCTGTCCCCGGCCCTCTCCTTCCCCTTTCTCCCCGCTCGCCCCCACACCTCCCCCCGAGGAAGGAGAAGGGGGACAGGCTCCAAGTAGGTCGGGCCCAGCTCTGGTGTCCCGGATGGTGGAAACTGGGACTCGCTGAGCAGACCAGATGCATTTCCTGCCTTGGCGTCTAGAACACTTGCAGGTGTGTGCACGGCCCCAACCACAGTCAGGAGGGGCCCGGGGAAGCAGAGACAGCCGTGTCAGGGACGCGGGCCTAACGCCAGCACATGGGGCTGTCGCTGTGAGGAGCCCAGATCCCAGAGCCTGTCCTTGCTATGGTCCCCTCTGCCGACCCAGGCGGGCTGCAGACCCCCGTCCTGCCTGCACTCCGAGGGCACTGGCCTTTTCCAGAAAGTAAGACGTGCCGGCTTTTCTCTGATAATATTGGCCCTACCTGCTCCCTGTAGAAAGTGTGAAAAATAGACAAAAGCCAGAAAACAACCACCCTAACAGCGAACACAGAAATCCCCCGTTGCCAGTCCACCAGCTAATGGATAGGAGGTAAAGAAGTGCTTTTAAACACATCAGCAAAAATAAATAAATAAATAAACAAATAAACGCATCGGCAAACTTCGTTGTGTTTGTCTTTCCGAAACTGAGCTCAGACCGAGCACACCCTGTGTAACCCGTGTTTTCACTATCAGGGTTTTCCTACCTCGTTATGTTTTCTTGGAGAACAAGATTTTCATGGCAGTACATTAGTCCATCCCGTACACCTGCCTTATTGTGGATGGCTACGGGTTCACCCCCGTCTGTGGGCTGCACCGGGAGGGCTGGAGGGGTGCGAGCCGTCCCTGTCCTCCTCAGAGATGGAAGAGGTCCCCAGTGGCAGGAACCTGCTGGAAACGGCTCTGAAGCCCATGCTGTCAACCTCTGTGTCGACCCAGAGCCAGGAGGGGCCCCAGGATCGTGTGGACACGTCCTTCCCCCTCCTGCCCGTTTCCCACGAGGCTCTCGTTACTGCTGTTTGGCCGTTTGGTGGGAGGGCAGAGCATCCTCGTGAAGTCGAACACACCGGCCATCAGGGTATCATGGAGTTCAGGGCTCATGCACAGAGCACGGCTTTGACCCTGTTACTGAAAATGCTCATTTCTGAGCCCCTTTTCCACGTAGATTCAAGTAGGCAGCTGGGCGTCTCCCTACTGAGTCCGCCAGGGAGACCCTGGCAGGTCACCTCTCACCGATCATATACTGAGGACGCCCCAGAGGCCAGAGAGGGTGGGTTGGGGAGGGAGGGTAGGAGGCAATGGCCCCTGGGCCCTGCCCTGGATCACTCGTGGTCTGAGATGACCCTGATCAGTCCCTCAGCTTTGGGAGGGACAGGAAGGCCCAAACAGCCTTGTGATCATCGGTCACTGTGGTTTATGTGCCGAGGGAGAAGTTCCAGGCCTGAAAGGTTGGATAATGGGGGACCCGGCCCGTGATGGGGTAGACATCAGACGGGGCCTCCTTCCTCCGGGGGAGCATGGAGTTGGAGGGGATCAGGAGGCCAAGAGGCTGGAAGTGGAAGAGGGCGTGGGAGCGGGGGGGCTGATTCTGCCCCAAGCCAAATTCCTCCCTGCACCCCTGCAAGGCTGGCCTCACCACCCTCCTTTCTCCCATCTGGGTGAGCCCCAGCCACTCTCCCGCTGCACCCCTGCCTGGCGTCCCACCCCCCCAGGGCAGCAGGGCTCCTCCAGGGACACCTGATTCCCAAAGTCCCCCATGTAGGGGTCCCTGGCCAGCCCCCCGCGGTTCTGTGGAGAGCCCTGAGTTTCCCGGCCGAGTGGAGGATCCCGATAGAAGAGAGCGGCTGAATGGATGCCCGGAGCCCAGGGAGAAAGCATCTTCCTTCCCGTCAGCGAGGACGGCTGTAAATAATGAGAATAAAGAGGGAGTATGAATAATTAAAGCTGCCCAGAGTGAGTGGGTCTTGAACCGTCTGCCTGATTTAAAAACTAATTACTTGGAGAGTGTCACTGGCAGGGAACGGCTGCCTGTTTTCCACAATGCCCTCCTCCCCCTCCCCCCTTCTCTTCTTCCTCCCTTTTCCCTCCTCCCTCTCCTCCCCCTTCTCCTTCCGTCCCATCTTCCCCCTCCTTCCTCCTCTCCCAGCTCTCTCCTCTCCTCTCCCTCCTCCCCCTCATCCCTCCTCCCTCTCCTCCCTGTCCTCCTCCTATCCTTCTCTCTCTCCTCCCTCTCCATCTCTCCCCTCCTCTCCACTGTGTTCTCCCTCCTCCCTCTTCCCTCCTCCCGGCTCTAGGGATGTGGGACAACAGCATCAGGCTGATCAGCCGGTCCTGGCATGTGGAAACCGCCATGGCCCCTCCATCTCCCTGAGTACTGACTTCAGTAGAGCCTGCCCCACGAAAAAACTCAAGTCCCCTGAAGGAAACAGCCACATGGAGGGACCACATTGGGGACGCGTCGAGGACCCACGCAGGCAGAGCTCAGTCTGGAGCTGGAGCACTCGGGAGACCCCAGGGGCAGCCTCACCGGCCAGGTTGGGGTGGGCACAGCTCAGACCTGGCCTCTGCAGCCTGCCCAGAGCACTTTGAGGGGGCTGGGGGAGGCGTGGCCCCAGGTGGTGCCTCTGGCTGGGTGGCTCCTGGACACATGGTCCTCAGAACATCTTTGCATGTCAGGAGTTGGGTTGGGAGGGAGTGTTTATGGGACCAGAGCTTCAGTTTGGGCAAAGAGAACGTTCTGGAGGTGGACGCGATGGCGGCCGTACACAGTGTGAATGTGAACGCCTGCGAACTGTGCACTTAAAAAAGGTTAAAATGGTAAATTTTATGTTCTATTTTACCACAATCTTAAAAATAAGTATGTAAAAAAAGGCTGTCTGTGTCTCAGGCCCACTGGGTCTGGGACAGGCTGGTCTCATGGCGGAAGATATGGTTCCAACATGTTCTAGCATGACAGAGGGTGCGTCTCTGCGTCTCCTGCTGGAGAAGGGGGCCTCGGGGCTGCCGGGGGGGCTCTGCCAGGGGAAGCGAACACTGTGCCCTCGGGCCTGCTGCAACTGGGGCTTGGAGCGCTGGCTGGGGGTGGGACCAGCAGTGCCTCCCAGACGGTCAGCTGTGGGCTTTTCGGACATGGCCTCAAGGGGGCGTTGCTGAGTCTCGGGATTTGCAACCAGATTAACCCAAGGGAGCACTGGATCCCCGCTCTGGCTCTGGGGCAGGTCAGAATCCTGCGGGAAGTCCCCCTCCCCTCCTGTTCCCCATCCTCTGCCTTTCCCCACCCCTCCTCCTCACGGTCCTGTCTGGAGCTCCAGCTCCCCCGGGCAGCAGGGGATCTGTAGCGGAGAGAAAAGTCCTTCCCTGTAGCAGGGGGCCCTGCTCTTTGTCCAGCCCTTCAGGGTTTACAGAGATCCCCACTCCCGTGGTGCCTTTGGAGAAGGCCCATCAGGGGCTGCGAGCGCCACTGTCCCGATGAGGAGGCAGCTCGTGCAGCGGGGCGGTGGTGGAGGCCTGCTCCCAGGGTTCCTCCTCTGGGGGCCCTGCACTCTGGGAGCTGCTTTGGGCAGCCCTTCCTCTGCTGCCACCCGCCCTGGGAGGAGTGGGGCTGGAACACAGCCGTATTCGATGTCACCGCGCCGGGCTGCCTGTGGTCTCAGAGCAGGGAGCGTGTGTCTGCGTGCGTACAGGTGAGCACACCAGCAAGCACGCGTGCCCCATAGCACAGGATACAGGGAAGCACACGGGGTCGAGAGAGCCCCCTGGTTTGGGACTGCAATCGGTGTCCCCCCCAAATTCACTTGTCGGAGCCTACCCCCAATGTGATGGAAGTTGGAGGTGGGACCCTTGGCAGGTGACTAGGTTTCTTCAGGATGTGATTCGTGCTTTACGAGAAGGGACAAGATAGCTCTCTCTCTGCCTGTGTGCACACTGAAGAGAGGCCATTGGAGCAGTGAGAAGGCAGCTGCCCACAAGCCACCACAGAAGCCCTCTTACCAGGAGCAGAATCTGTCAGCACCTTGATCTTGGGCTTCCCAGTCTCCAGAAGTGTAAGGAATAAATTTCTATTGTTTAAGTCACCCAGTCCGTGGTATTTTCTCATATCTTCCCAAGCAGATGAAGATAACCATCATCACCGTCACCACCGTCACCAACATTATCACCAACATGCTGAAGCTGACATGATGGCCTTAACTTGCTTCTCTGCCCTGGAGTCAAAAGGAATGAAAAGCGGGGGCACCGGCCCGGCTCAGTCAGTGGAGCATGCGACTCTTGATCTCAGGATTGTGAATTCGAGCCACACGTTGGGCATAGAGATTACCCAAAAATAAAATCTTAAAAAAAAAAAGGGGGGGGAATGAAAAGCAGCCAGAAGGTGGAGGGTCGAACGGACAGGCGAGGAGAAAGTGAGCTGTTTGCAGCCCCTTCTGGGGCCCAGTCTGCTGCCCAGGCCTGTTCACTCCTGCTGCCCACCTTCCCCACTAGATCTTTTAACATCTTTATCATGAAGCCCTTGTCTGGTAATTCTAACCTCTCAGCCATCTCTGGGTCTACTTCTACCGACAACTTTTCTCCTGATTATGGGTCACATTTTCCTGCTGCTTTGCATGTAATTTTTTATTTACCCCAAATGTTATGTGTAAAAAAAAAAAAAAACCAGGAGTGTGCAAAATAAAGATATTTCTCCTGGAAAAAGAATATGGCCCTTCTTTCAGGCCGGGAGCGGGAGGGGCTGAGCTCACCCAGTATATGCAGCTGAGCCGGCTCTAGGCTTGGCTGCTGCATTCATTAGATCCGTTTCACCGCTGGCTTCCAGAGTAAGATGAGGCCTTTCCCTTTAGTGACTGGGAGAGGATGACAGCATGATAAAGTTAATGTGTGTGTCTATGTAAAAGGTAGGCAGAGTGTGCTCGTATGTGGCTGGCGTGGCAGGGGGCAGGTGTATGGAGGGGGAATGCTGTTGAACAGGTGGGCCTTGGTGTGCAGAGACGGGTGGTAGTTCTCAAAGATGGCAGAACATATCTTTGAAGCTCAGACGTTACTGCTGTGATTGGAGAAAGTGATGATGGGCTTTCTCCGCTGACACCGGCCCCCTCACAGACCCTGGGAGACAGCTCAGGACTTCCAAATCAACTGGCCACAGGCCACATCTGCTTCCACATAGTAGGAAAACATGAACACCCCTGTTCTCCCTCCAGACCCCAGCGCATGGTGCATTGACCCACCAAAGGAATTCACCACTAGGAAGCAGAAACTGCCTGGTCCTGGACCAGATCTCTGCGTCCCAGCCTCGCCCACAAGAGGGGCTCCCATTAGCCCCACTCAGCTCCCTGCCACATCTCCCACAGAGCTTTTTGGCTTTTGTCAGCTCAAGACAGCCCTAGAAATCTGTGGAAGCCGAGGGGGTGTGTGTCTAATAAAGCTGGAACTCTGTAATTTAGCAATTACTGTAACCCACACTTGTAATTTCGGGGGCTTCTCGTAATTCGTCTTTGTACGCTTTCTCTCTTTTAAAAAATACGCGGCTCTAATAGCTTTCTCTTTAATGCTCCAAAGCCTGGCGTTCGCCCCCTCCACCCCAGGCAGCTGCAGAGCCCACAAAGTGTGCAGACGGCGTTTGTGCTTCTTTTCAAGGATTAAAAAGGTTAATTTAATGTTCGGCAGCTCCCAAAGGAAACTGAACTTGCTCTTTGCAATTGTGCATGACTTCAAAGCCCAGAATCCATCCAGTTTGATCATCAGTGTGGACTGAAACCCGCCGCAAGGTGTAATCGGCCCACCTCCCAGGCTCTGTTATTAACCAGTCCCTTTACTGCTCCCTGAACGCTCGAGTGCCACTCATGCTCCTTGGCCTCCATTCATGTGATTACCTGTTTGTTCATTTAAGGAAGGTTTGTTTTGAGAACCTCTGCGTGCCGGTAATATGCTTCCTATGGGGAATCTAAGTCATAAAAGGCAGAATCTCTTCTTGGGAGTTTCTATGTGATGGGGAAGACAGATCATCTCATAAGTCTAGTTCAGAGCAGAGCTGGCCCAGGGGCTGTGGGAGCCGGGATGGGAAGGACGGAAGGACGCTGGAGAGACAACGCCCGGGGAAGGGGCAGCACTTGGCTGAGGCAGTGGTGAGCATCAGGACATGAGAGAAAAAATGGGCAGGAGCCAGCTCAGAATATAGGCAGGGCCATGTTGGGAAGAGCCTTGAGGGCTATGGTGAGGAATTTGAACTGCGTTTTGCAAACCATCGGAGCTACTGAAGACTTTCCTAAAGGGAAATGACACAGATTTGGTTCTAGAACCGTGCTGTGCAAAGGAACTTATGGCAGCCTTGCCAGTGTTCTACAGTGGAGGTGTCCAGGGCAGCAGCAGTGAGACCCTATTAAAAATTTGAAATGTGGCTGGGGCATCTGAGGAATTGCATTTTTAATTTTGTGCAAACTTGCCTACCGTATTGGACGGTGTGGTTTTAGACAGCATTCTTTATAAGCTGCACAAAGACCGTGTTGATGCTGGATGAGGACAGGAGATGAGCCGGTTAGGACGACCTGTGATGACCCAGGTGAGAAGCGTTAAGGATCTGGCATAAGGTGAGGTGCCTGGGTGACACAGGGCATGATCCGGGGTCCTGGGATCAAGCCTGGCATCAGGATCCTTGCTCAGTGGGGAGCTTTCTTCTCCCTCTCCCGCTGCCACTCCCCCTGCTTGTGTTCTCTCTCTCTGTCAGATAAATCAATAAAATCTTAAAAGAATTAAAAAGAATCTGGCATAAGGCAGAGACTGAAGAGGAGATGACAGATTTGAGAGAGATGTTGAAGAGCCAGGTATTGGCTATGGCTTGGAGGGAGAGGGGGGATCTTAGCCGACTTGCGAATTTGTTACTGTGTTCCTGGGTGGGTGGTGGTTCTTGTGTCACAGAGAAAACCAGACACACACACACACACACACACACAAGTGTATTTGATATGTTATTAATACTATTATAATTCATTATGTATTAAAATATGTTGTATATATTATATAAAATATGCACAGGTATATTTTACATGTACATAAAATATATACTTACTATATAAATATATGACATATATATATACACACACACACACACCATAACAGACCTAGAGTAAGAAAGAGAAAATAAAAATAAAACATTGAAAATTGTAGACTAATGAAATTTAGTAATATAGTTAAACTGCCTATTTCATTTATACCAAGTAATGTAAATGACATAAATCACCGGTTTAAAGGAAGTGACTCTAGAATCAGGTCAGAAGACAAACTTGACTATACATATTTATAAGGGACATATATGAAATAAAGCAATTCAGTCAAGTTAGACACAGAAGAAGGAAAAAGCGTACTAGATCAACCAAACAAAACCAGAAGTATCAGGTCATAATATTGATCCCAGCTAGCATTCAGCTCAAGGGCAGAAGTGCTTAGGGGCCACAAAGGGGCCATGGGAGTAGAACAACATGGTGTGAGATCTGGAGGGCCAGGTGAGGGGCCAGGAGGGCAAGCCGCTCAGCATACTGTGGTTTGCCTCTCTCCACACATCACAGGAAAAGTGAGACCAGAAATAACTAAGGCTGCAGAGAGTTTGAAAATCGGCTCTAGACGGAGCCCACAGCTGTGTGTTAACCATAGCCTGGGGCTGTTGTATTTTCTCTTTGAGCGACCACGGACGCTTATGAAAGCTGATTCTAGGCTGTGCCACGAAGAAAACCCCAACAAAATCCCCCCAAGAGGAAACACTGCCGACTACATCTGACTTCAGTGTATAAGACGGAGAATTAATAACAAAAATGAACATAAAAAATTAACTATTAAAATGGGTGCCTTAACTAATTGATAAAATTATAAACCCCAGCAATGTAATGGTCCAAAATGCAAACAGACAGTAATTCCGGAGTTTTACTATAACCTTTGGCTCAGTGCTGTGTTCCCAGATTTGTCTCTATCTATCCCACATGAACAGAGCAGAGCTTCCTGTTTGTTGGGAAATAGTTGGGTGTCTAGGTCACATGCATCCTTAAAAATATATTGCTCGCTTCAGCTAACAAATCGATTTAGCACATCGATACTGATGGAGTAGGGTAAAAATAACCATCTCTCTGTCGTGCCCTTGGGCAGAAATCTGGATGTAGCAAGAATGGGAAGAGTTAAAGAATTTTATGCATTCGGAATATTTAAGCTACGTCAGCAGTAATGTGAAGTCAAGCTACATATCTTTCTAAAACAAAACTATCCTTAATGAGTGGATAAATCCCAATAGATTAATGAGATTATATATGAGAGCCAGATGTTATCATCTTGACCTGCAGATGATCATAATGCCTCCTCGCAGGGTCTGGCAATAGTTTTCATTTTTTTTTAATACTTAAAAAAAAGATTTCATTTATTCATTTAAAAAAAAAAAAAAAAAACAGAGAAAGCCCAAGCAGGGGGAGAGGCAGAGGGAGATGGAGAAGTGGACTCCCTACTGAGCTGGGAGCCTGACGTGGGGCTCGATCGCAGGACCTGCAGATCTTGACCCGAGCCAAAGGCGGACGCCCAACCAGCTGAGCCACCCACGTGCCTCAGTAGTTTTCTTTTTTTTTTTGTTTTAAATCTGGGTAGAGACATTCCTTATCAGATGTGACCTGCGCATGGGCAGAAAAGAAAGCAGTTGGAAAAGACCCACTTTGTGACCCAAGCTATAATCAATTTTGTGACCTCTCCATGGATGTTTGAAAAGAGGCAGTATTATGGAAAATCCTATTTTTCTACCCATCTATCTATTAGTCTTCTACTGCTTTGTAACAATTGACCCCCGAACAGTAGTGTCCAACGACAGGCAACCAGTCACTCCCAGTCTCTGCAGCTCAGGAACTGAGGACCAGCGAAGGGGGAAGGTGCTGTCCAGGGTCTCTCAACAAAGGCTACAATGTTGGCCAAGGCTGCCGTCCCGGGAAAGCTTGACTCGGGCCAGAGGATTTGCTTCTACGATGGCTCCATTCCTCTGGCTGTTGGCAGAAGCCACGTGGGGTCCTTGCCACATTACAGCTGGCTTCCCCGGAATGAGTGACGTAAGGGACAAAGAAAGAACATAAGCCGACCAGAAGCCGTGATGGCTTTCAGGCCCCAATCTTGGAAGTGATGCACCATTATTCCTGTGTATGCCACGGGTTACACAGACCACCCTTGGGGCCCAGCGGGAAGGGAGGACACAGGGCTCTTCTTGATCTATTTATAGACATGGCTAGAAATTTCTTTAACATTACGAATTGTGTTATTAAAATACTTTGTCCATTTTTTTCCCATTCATCTGACTATCAACCGAGAGAAATAGTTATTGTCAACCACTGCCGTTCTGAATCTTTTTGTATTTGGACACTTTTTGTTAATAGGTTTTGCTTCCATACTAATCTGCAGTATGACGAATGAAATGATTTTTTCACCGTGGATCTTACCTTTGGTCATTATAAAGTAGCCGCGCATTTTGGTATCTTTCCCTCTTGGTGTTGTGCCGACTGGTCCCAATATTCCCACCCCCGTTTTCTGTTTGTTTGCCTTTCCCTGATCGTGTTTGCCTGCTGTTTTAAATTTTAATCTCTCCTTAATATTTAATTTCTCTTTTGTTTTGGAAGAACCTCTGGTAAACAGCATATCCTTGTAAGTTTTTTTTTTTAATAAAAGAAAACACTCATTTACTTTTATTGTTATGACAAACACATTTGGTTTTAATGCTTTTGTCTTCTTTGCTTCTATGTTTTTCTGTGTGTCTGTGTGTGTGTGTGTTCTAAGTCCTCTGGATTTTTCTCTACAGATTGTATTTTTACCTTCCTGACATAGTCTCTGAATAATCTGTAAGATAGTTACCTCTTGTTAATTCTGTATTTAATTGTTTTTTAAAAGATTTTATTTATTTTTATTTGAGAAAGGGAGAAAACACGAACAGGGGTGAGGCACAGAGGGAGGGGGAGAAGCAGGCTTCCCCGTTGAGCAGGGAGCCAGACGTGGGGCTCGATCCCAGGACCCTAAGATCAGGACCTGAGCCGAAGTCAGACGCTTAACTGACGGAGCCCCCCAATTGTAAACTTAAGAACGTTAAAATGTATATGTTTTCAAAGTTATCTTTTAATTACACTAAAGCATGTGTGTTGTTTTAAATGTTAAATAATCTTAAAAGAAAGAAGCAAAAAGTCACCAGTTTCATACCCTGTCTCTCCCCCCAAATTCATAGATGGGAATGCTGATGCCCTCCTCCGGTGACGGTGCCTCTGGGAGGTGACCAGGTCATGAAGGCAAAGCCACAGGAATGATATTAGTTCCTTTCCTTAGAGACCCTTTCTGCCGCTGGAGGAGACGCTAAGAGGAAGGTCTGTGAACCTGGCAGCGAGCCGTCGCCGGAAGCGGAATCTGCCGGCAGCGTGGTCTTGGATTCAGCCTCTAGAACTACGAGACTTTTGTTTCTGTGGCTTAGAAGCTACTCTTCTTTGGTATTTTGTTATAGGAGTCTGACGGACTAAGACATCTTCCCACCTCGCCTCTGAGATCCCTTTTTCAAGCCTATTTCATCTCGTTTTGATTTGGGTTTGGGCTCACACCTCCGTAAGGTGCTTCCGTGACCTCCCTTGACGTTGCCCTCAACGTCCCGTGGCGGAGAATGAAGACATGTCCCGTGTCCCCGCACTTTCTCTCCCGCCCCCACACCCCCTTTCCTGCTCCCTGTCCATCTATTATGGCACGTGGTGGGTTAAAATCATTATTTAGAGTTTGGATTACTGGGATCGTGCCATAAGGAGTTAGAAAAAACCACCACCGAGGTAAATACTGTTACTATGTTTACATTTCCTTCCTTGTGTCCTCCTTCTTCTTAGAGTTAATATAGATATTTGTTCATAATATCTAATTCGATATTGTTATTTGGTTACATGACTGATGAGGTCACGGTCACGATTTCATCCTAAATTCTCTACCACCACACTAGGTTCTACGTCCCCCACGATTATTACAGCAGACGCTTCATGAGTCTCTCCCGCGGCACCTGATGGACCCCCACATGTCCTCCCGGAGCTCTGCTCTCCCTGGTTGCCATCCCCCTCCCTGTCCATGAACACACAACTTCTCTTCCCTTCCCACTGGGTTGTGTGGCACCTGTCCCAGATCAGGTGTCTCCCAGGGGCTTCCCAAAAATGCCCGAGGGATGCTTTTCCTGAGGCTTCGCCTGACAATGTCTTTGCTCTGCCTTCACCCTCCTCCTGGACGCGGAGCGCTCGCTGAAAACCGCTGCTCTGGGAGCACCCTGACTGGATTGCGCTTTTGTCTTCCAGTCCGCTACTGCGGGGGTGAACTTGGGGCCTTTTGTGACCTTTGCACGTGGTCTCTTCTCTCCGAAGTTGTTCAGATCATTTCTCTAGCGCCGCAGTTCAAATATGCCTGTGAGCTTCCTCGATGCACGCATTTAAAATTCACCTCGCTGGGTCCTTTCTAGATGTTTTCCTTGGGAGTTGAGCTCAGGGACGTTGGCCACCTCGCCCTTGGGCTCTTTCTGGTGGACACTGGTTCGAAAGAAGTCTGAGTGGGGAGGGCTGACGACTCCCTCACAGCTCTGCTGCCGGACGCTGGTGCATCCAGACTCAGAAGAAGGCACTGGGGAGTTCAGGCAACGTGGCTAGAGGCAGGCTCAACTCCCAGCATCTGTCTCTCCCTCGCTCCCCCTACACCTGTATGGATGGCTCGTCCCCTGCTTGCCCCAGCAACTAGCGGTGCCTTGAGCTTACAAAACTGTGGGGTTTTCCCTTCATCCCTGGTCGGGTGGCCCTACCATGGTCCTTGGTGACCTCGCTTCGGAAGGATGGGGGCCCCCTAGGCGAGAAGACCTCGGACCCTCCTATTCTACCCGAACAAGAACTTCACGGTGTCCTGTCTGCCTTTGGCCAATTCCCACTGCTCCCAAAGGCGGATTTTTGACAACCGTGTCCAGTTTAATTCTTATTTTTTATGGAGCGAATTCACTGAGTACTTCATACCATCGCAGCCCAGAAGGACCTCCGGCAGACTGAGGTTTAAAAACCGGGGCACCTGGGTGGCTCAGTGGGTTAAGCCTCTGCCTTCGGCTCAGGTCATGATCCCGGGGTCCGGGGATTGAGCCCCACATCGGGCTCTCTGCTCAGCAGGGAGCCTGCTTCCCCCTCTCTCTCTGCCTGGCTCTCTGCCTACTTGTGATCTCTCTCTGTCAAATAAATAAATAAAATCTTAAAAAAACAAAAAAAGAAAACCACGCAACCGGACAACCTCGACAGATACAGAAAGGTAAGGGATAAATGCCATATGGCCATTTACGAATAGTGATTATAAACTTAACCTGTGATAACCGTTGTCGACCAAAACCTGACAGCAACTTACTGTTAGAAGCTGTCTCTTCAACGTGAGAAGCCACTCCAGGAGCTCCAAACACCAATGGATTTTTTTTTGAAGATTTTATTTTTAAGTCATCCCTATACACCCACCGTGGGGCTCAACCTTAGAGCCCCGAGACCAAGACTTGCATGTTCTACTGCCTGAGCCAGCCAGGTGACCCCCAGCGGATTTGACATAGGAAAGGAGAGGTGGTAGGTCAGGAGACGGCTGGGACAGTGACCTTGGGATGCATCACCATCTTTGAGGGTGTGGCTCCACAGCTGGGATCCAGAGGGCCTCGCGCGGCCCTGACCACACACCCGTGGGGCTGGAGACGGGGAGCTGGTCTGCTCACATCCCCCCACCAGCGCCGCAGGAGAGAGCTAGGACTCCGAGTCCCCGTACCTTCCACGTATTACACACGTGCCTCTGTTCCAGACCCTAAACCACTTTTGGTATCCTACATAAGCAAGGCAGTTGGGGAAACGTGGTCCTGAACCTTCCAGCTCCCATGATACAGAGTGGTGGAAAAGGGGGTGCTGGGTGGCTCAGTGGGTTGAGAGTCCAACTCTTGGTTTCAACTCAGGTCGTGGTCTCCGGGTCATAGGATCGAGCCCCGTGTAAGGCTCCACACTCAGGGCCGAGTCTGCTGGAGATTCTCTCTCTCTCTCTCCCTCTCCTTCTTCCCCTCCCCCTGCCTGCACTTGGTCTCTCTTTCAAATAAATAAATAAATACAATCTTAACAAAAATAAAAACACTAAAAAACCAAAGGGGTGGAAATGGTCTGAGGGTCCTGCAGAAATTACGGCATGAAAGCGTGTAGAAAAATTCTGCCCTGGTCTTTGGACAGAATAACAAGATCTACTTTCGCTCCAAACCTGTCTTGAATTTCTCTGGGTCCCCAGCCCAGGGGAAGCGAGGGGAATGGCTTGTGAACATTCATGCAACGCCTGGTCTTCTACGGATGGGGCTTCGAAACTTGTGAACCTTGGCTAGACGTGGCGGAAAGAGTCCGTCTTCGTCTGTTCAGGCTGCTTTAACCAAATGACCTTAGACGGACGGCATATAAACAACACACATTTCTTCTTCTTATTCCGTTCTGGAGGCTGGAAGTCCAGGACGAGGACGTGAGCAGACCCGGGGCCTGGCGGGAACCTGCTCAGGTCCGCAGACGGGCGGTGGAAGGGGGTGGGCGAGTTCCCTGGGACTCCTTCACGCAGGTGTGGATCCCACTGGCACAGGACATCCCGCCGTCCTTTCCTCCAGCACCCTGGGTGCTAGGATTTAATAAAGGAATTTCAGGAGGAAGTCGACATTCAGTCTAATAACTGGAAGATGGCGGAGCTAATCCTCATGTTCGACTCTCGAATTCTGACCACGCTCCTGTCGAGGAGAAAACATGTGATGCTTTCCTACAGAGGGGGGAGTCTCACCCCGGGGACAGGTGCGCCCTGTTTCTCTGACTCTCCTGCCCAGCCTGGGGACCCAGATCCTGCCCAATAGGACACCCCAGGTCTGCTCCTGAAGGGGAAGGTGCTCGTCCCATGTCTCCCTCCTCACCCCCTCTCCAGTTTCCCACGTGGATCTTTGTGTAATTAATTAATATTGCATTCATCAGAGCTTAATTCATGTTCTTGTAATATACGGGATTAAAACAAATCCTACGAAGAGAGCAGTGATAGGCTCCGGCTTTCCGGGCTGGGAGAGAGGATAAGGAGCCCCCGCGACAGCCTTGTCTTCTTGCCCTCCTTCCCCTGCTCTGGGCGCGGGAATGCTCAGCACGGGGGGCTCCCCTGCTCCCCCCCCCACCGCTCCCACCCCTGCCCAGGAACACCTCAGCCTCCCTCCTGGGGCGGGGGCCAGGCTGAGAATGCATTCGTCAGGCAGAGCAAGCCGGGGTGCGGAGACAGGACAATGGGGTGCAGGGGAGGCCTCTGGGCGGGTCTGATCCCAGGGCCTGGCTTCCCCGCAGAGATGCCCACAACGCGCTGTGCCTCCCGGTGCCACTGGCCTCTCTGCCACCGTCTGCGTCCCACGGCAGCGAGGGCTCCCGGCCAACCACCGTACAGAGCCGCACGGAGGGGAGACTACGAGGTGCTTTCAGGGTGTGGATTTTGCTCTGTGACCGGAGGGAGAGGAACGCACAGGACCAGCACGATGGGGGCTGGGCTGTTGAGGGCGATTCCCATCGGGGTGCCTGGGGGGCAACATCTGGGCACCCCCGAGTGTTGACGACAGCTGCAGACTTTGCTCCGAGGCTGCACAGTGCACGTGGGGGGGGGGGTGGTCTTGGGGAGGAACCACGCACGAGGCCGGCTGAATGCTCTGTCTCAACCAAGCCTCTCCCTTCATGTCCTCCAAGCAGAGGCCCCTGTGGCTCTGGCCGTGGTCCCCGGGGATTGTCCCAACACAGCTGGTTATCTGGGAGAGCAAGAACAAAACCTGGGGGGCAGGGGCACCCGGAGTGGCAGCAGCCACCGTCACCAGGGAGGGGGTTGGGTCACAAGCCCCGCCTTTGTTGACCCCTTGGCTCTGACCCCTTCCTTCTCTCTCCTCCCCTAGCACAGCCCCTCCGCCTCCTCCCTTGCTTTTTAATGCCTTCCTTTCTGCAAGGTTCTTGGTGTCGCCTCCCCACCCCGGAGCCATCTGCCGGCAAAGGCCTGAGCGAGCTTCCAGGAGGTCCGTGGCGCGGGAAGAAACTGAACGCATCCTGGGTGCTCAGGGCGGGCGCCCCTCCTTCCCCTGCCTGGTGTCCCCCGTGGGCAGCTGTTCCTTTCTTTCCTCTGCCTCCTCCCCTCGTCCCCCTCCTTCCATAACTTCCCAGATGCGGTGGGGACGTGGAGGGACAGAGGGGGCGGGGGCAGCGGGACCAGTGTTGAGAAGGAAGGCTCACCTGTGCCCACCTGTGTGGGGGCCAGAGCAGGCAGAGCCCCGTGGGCCAGGGCCAGGGCCAGGGACGGTGTGTCGCTGTGTGCGGCCCCTGAGGAAGCTTCTGAAACGCTAGCTCCTGTGATAGCAGAGAGCACCCAGACGGGCTAGAGCAGTGTGGGGGCTGGAATGAGCATTTCCGTTCTCTGTCTTGGTGCAGAGATTGAAACGCCGGTTGGCTGTGAGGCTAAACGAGACGGGACGTAGACAGGGTGAGCATAGGGCAGGGAACGGGCATGGGCTGCCTGCGCGGACGGGAGCCCCTGCGCGCCCCCACTGTGCGGCCACGGCGGCCACCCGGTCTCCCGGGAAGGGGTTCTTCCTTTTCTCTCTGCTGCCTGGAAGGGATGGGCCAGTCCGGAGGGTGAGGCTCCTTTTCCCTCCCAGCAGCACCCGCCCACTGCCACTGTCCCCGCCCTTAGCCACACTCCGTCGTAGTGGGGAGCGAGGGCCCCCGGGGACCATGCCGCTGGTGGTGGCTATTCCACTGACGCTTGGAGAGCCGGGAGGGATGTGCTGTTGCGGGCCGCCTGGCGGCATCCTTAGGCGGCCAGCTGTCTCTCTGTCCACCGCTGGCACGACGTGGCTGGAGGCGAGGGGGACAGAGAGGAAGATGTTCTCAGGACAGCTGGTGATTTGACCCGACACGTGTCAGACAGGCACTGGCCTCCTGCCCGCATCCCCCTGGGGAAGAGCCGCGGCAGCTGCGGCTCCCAGAGCTGGGAGAGCCGCCCCGAAAAGCGGAGGATGGCCGCTAATGAGCCCCCAGAGGGGTTGCCCAACCTAGGGGGGTGTGGGGGAGCAGGCAGGGGCGGTGGGTGCGGTCCGCCTGCTGGCCAGGTCCCGCCGTGAGGCTGCCCTGCCCTCCCATGCTCCCGGCCACCTCCTGGGTGGTCTAAGGTTGACCCTGGAAACCACCTGCTCCCCTCTCTTATCAGGACAGTGCTTCAAGTGTGGAACTTTCTGGAATGTGCTCTCTGCCTTTGAGGCATGTGTTTATTATTTATGTGTAAATCACCCTCTGGTGTGTTTATCCTTAAAGATAAATAAAGCCAGTGGCTGGAACCAGGGGTTCTTACCGGAGAGCCCTCGAGATGATGCTGGACACGGGTCCTCAGGAAGCCCCTCTGGCGGGTGGGTGGGGTCTTGTGTGGACCGGACACCCCAGCCCACTCAGACCCCAACACCTCAGGATGCGGAGAGAAGGTCTTTGAAGAGATAATTAGGGTTAAACGAGGTCACCAGGGTCACCTTAATCCAGGGTGACTGGTGTCCTTCTAAAAAGTGGAGATGAGGACACACTCCCAGAGGGAAGGCCGTGTGAGGACACGGGGAGAAGGTGTCCATCTGCAAGCCAGGGACAGAGGCCTCCAAAGAAACCTGTCCTGCCCACAGGTCTGGATCTCGGAGTCCAGCCTCCGAGCTCTGGGCAAGTAAATTTCTGTTGCTAACGCGGCCCAGCCTGTGGCCCTTTGTTGAGGCAGCCTGAGAGGACGAGTACCGAATCTCTTGGAAAATGTGAACCCGAAAGGTTATTTCTAGGGGCTCAGTCGGTTGAGCATCCGACTCTTGATTTTGGCTCAGGTCGTGACCTCAGGGTTCCAGGATTGAGTCCCATGTTGGGTTCTGCCGTGCTGGACATGAAGCCTGCTTGGGATTCTCTCCCTCTGGGCCCCCTGCCCTCTAAATAAATAAATAAAATAAAAACAAAATCTCTTTCTAAAAGGTACATCCCAGGTCCCTAAAAACATCTGCTCTGATAGGAGAAGAAACTTCCGGAATGCATGTGCTGGGCCGCGCCAAGATGTTTTCATGCTCCAAGCCCCCTGCCCAGGACATTCCCCCTCAAAGATGTTTTCTCAAAATGTGCTCTTTCTTTTTTTTCTTAAAGATTTTATTTATTTGACAGACAGAGATCACAAGCAGGCAGAGAAGCAGGCAGAGAGACAGAGAGAGAGAGGAGGAAGCAGGCTCCCTGCTGAGCAGAGAGCCCGATGTGGGGCTCGATCCCAGGACCCTGAGATCATGACCTGAGCCGAAGGCAGAGGCTTTAACCCACTGAGCCACCCAGGCGCCCAAAACGTGCTCTTTTAAAAATGTATTTATGCAACAGACCAACCTTTAAATACACGTTTAAGGAGCAATTATGACTGCTCACCGGTCAGAGTGAGACGGTGTCACTCACGTGCGTCCAGTCAGCTGGATAAATAACGAGTTCGCACGTTTGGTTTTTAAACCCACCACCTCCTGTAGTTACGTGTTCACCTTTATGATAACGCCACGCCGCTCTCAGCTTTAGCTACGAATGGGGGTGAAGTATTCCAGCAAGAGAGAGAGGAATGACTGGAGGAGGGGGACCCTGGTACCTGTCCGCGCCGCCCCAGGGCACGTCTGCCGATGTCCCCAACTCCAAGAGCCGCTGTCGCACACCGTGGCTCATTGCCTCCTGCAGCTTTTCGTATCCATGACCCGCGTGCTGAGAGGGCCTCCCTGTGTGGGGACCAGAGCGCGTGGCTCACCCATGCGGTCACGGGAGAGGGGACGGGGGGTGTGACTGCTGCCAGGGGGCCTGGCAGGCGGCGGGCGCTGAGTCTTCACGCCACGTTCTACAGAATCACGTGGCCTCCGTCGGTCTTCACAACCTCCCTCCTTTGCTCACAGAGACTTGGGTGATGACGTCCACACCTGGGGGTGACCATGCCTTCCTTTAAACTTCCAAAGCAATCAGGATCTTATGCCTGGACTGCCAGGGACAGAGCCCTTACCGCATACCCTCGATTCTGGAGTAAATGAAAGAAGTCACGTTGTGCCCATTTTACAGATGGGGAGAGAGAGAGACACAGAGAAACTGTCCTGTGGCCCAGTTCTGGCACTTGTGATTTTTAGGCCTCCTATAGATACCTGGTGCTCTTCCAGAATCGTCCGCCGTAGGAAATTTGGGGACATGAAGCCATTTGACAGTGGGGTCACTACCTCTATAGGGGTCAAGAGATTCTGCTGTAAGAAGATGTTGGGTCCAAATCTACTTCCCGAGTCAGGGATGGCTGCTTTCGCTGGGAAGCTTAGCTACAGAACACGTCGGGACCACAAGCCCCTTAACGTGCTTTGGGTGGCGGGGGTCACACAGTGCGCCCCAGAGGGCAGGCCCTCCAGCTCTGCAGTTGCTAGCGGAGTGTGCGTGTGTGTGCGCATGCGTGTGTGCGTGTGCGTGTGCGTGTGTGTGTGTGTGTGTGTGTGTGTAGAGGGGCCCCCTATTCCCATTACCGGGGCTCTCTCTGGCCGTGATTAGAAAGGAACCAGAGAAGCTAAAGTCAAAGGAAATGGGATTTTTTTTTTCTCTGATAGCAAAATCAGGCCTAGGAAGAGCTCCAAACTGTTACTTCTTAACTCAGCTTTTTCAGGTGCAGGAGAAAAGCACTCAAACCGGACTCTAAACCAGGCAGGTTTGGGGCCTGGGGCATCTACCTGAAGGCATCCAGAGTCTGGAAGCTGCACTTTGACAAGTGAACCGAAGGGTCTGCTCTGGTCCCAAGACAGGCCGAGGGAGGCAGGCCAGGCCAAGGGCTGTGCCGGGAGGGGCCTGAGCAGCTCCCCTGGGTGGGCTCCCCTGGCCACATCCCAGAAGCCTGAGTACCGGTCCCTCCCCGACCATCCCACCAGCCTGTTGTCTCGGAGCATCTCTGAGGACGCCTTCAAATATTCTCAAAGCAAAACTAACCGCGATGGAAACCAGGTCAGCCAACACCATTAGTCATTAAGGAAATACAAATCAGAACCAAAGGATGACCTCGCGTCCCACCTACGGGGGTGGGGGTGGGGGGAGGAGCTCACTACTGAAAACAACGGAAAATGACCAGCGTTGGTGAGGATGTGGGGAAGTCCGAGCCCTAGTGGTAGGTTAAATACAGAATCACCCGAGGAGCACTCCCAGCCCTGGGTACATGCCCGCCAGACCCGAGAGCAGGGACCGGAACACATCTTGCGTAGCCACATTCACAGCAACGTTATTTCCAGTAGCCAAACGGGGAACCAGCCCCCGTGTCCATCGAGAGCAGAACGAAGCCGGACGTGATGTGGAAGACGATTCAGCCTTCAACAGGTGTGAGTGTTGGGGTGCGCACAGCACGGAGGGACCTTGAAAACCTCGTGTTGGAAGGAGGAGGGTGTCTCCACCCCTCTTCATGCCAGGAGCTTAACTTTTCCTCTCTTTCTCTTCCTTTCTTTTGGAGGACAAGGTCATCCGCTTCCTCTCCATGCTTCCTGGTCCACATCCATCCCTCCTGCTGGATGGATGGACAAGGTCAAGGTGGTCTTCTCTCCTTCCTGAAACAGCTTCTGAGACTGACTTTCGAGACAACCCGTTCCCTGGGTTGCCTCCCGCATCGCTGCTGTCCAGCTCAGTCTCCTTGACTGAACACGTGCGGGTGCCCTCTTGGACATCTCAGGCAGTGCCCACTTCCTCGGGGCCCGAATCTTCCCCACGGCTTTAGGAACCAACTGCGCTGACCCCCAAATTCCCATCTCGTCTGTCCTGAACTCCGGGCTCCTGTGTCTGCCTCCTGCACGTGTCCGCGTGGTGCCCGATCGAGACGGCAAACAGCATGGCCAAGCTTGTGCTCCAGGTTCTTGCCTCCCCACCTGTCCTGCTTCAGGAGCAGCAAAGCCACTCGCCAGGTGGCTTGAGCACTCCCTGCCTCCTCTCTTTCATCACAGCCCACAGCCCGGCTCTCAGCAACCTACCTGCTCCTCCCAAGCCCAACCTAGCCTCCCTCCTCGCCTCAGTGATCTTCCGTCTCCTAACAGGTCTGCCTGCTGCCCTCACGCCCCCTCCACCATCCTCCTTGCCACAGACGAGCCAGGGCAAGCTTTGGCAACTTAAGTGAGACCAGGCCAGTCCTCTGTTAGAAAGCCCCCATGACTTCCAGCTCAGAAAAAAAAAGTGCAAAGTCTTTATCTTGGCCTCTGAGGCCCAGCATGAACCAGTCCCAGTTTATTCCCCTCTGAGCCATACCGCCTGCTTGTGTTCCTTGAACATGTGTGCACTGTGCTGCCTCAGGGCCTTTGCACTGGCCGTTCCCTCTCCCTGAGATGCTGTTCCCTCCTGAGTTCCACATGTCTCACACTCACATCTGTGTCTGTCCATCAGAGAGGCCTTCTCCAGCTATGCCGACCTTGAAGGGCAGCTGTTTTCACTCCCTCTCTGCACGCCTCACCTTGTTCCCACAGCTTTTATGCCACCAGACATGAGTATAATTACTCACTTGCTTACGATATCTCCGCCCCACTTTGTGAGGGCCTGCGCTTTGTTTTGGGTACTGTGTCTCTAGGGTCTGGCCTGTAGTCGGCCCTAATGCATGGGTGAAAGAGAGTAGCCCAGTGCCTTTGCCCGTCATCTTGAAAAGATCTGGGCTAACTCTATCTATCTATCTATCTATCTATCTATCTATCTATCTATGTATCATCTATCTATCTATCTACCCATCCATCCATCCATCCATTTATTTTTAAGGAAGCTCTACACCCAATGTGGGACTTGAACACATGACCTTGAGTTCAAGAGTCCCATGTTCTGGTGACTGAGCCAGCCAGGTGCTCCTGGGCTAACTCTGGAGATGTTATGGGACACAGAGGCCTGGATGGTGAGAGGTCAAGCCCCAGAGGTGAGTCGACCTGACCTTGACTTTCCCTTGTGTCTCTGCCTCTAGGATTTGGGGTGCTTTTTCCATTCATACTCTCCTTTGAGGGCAAGAGGTCAGGACAACAGGCCCAAAATGCCGGGAGGTGATCCGAGGTCTGTGGGGGGCATCAAGGAAAAGCTATATCCCCAAAATCTAAGGTGCAGACCCAACCTGCAAATACCTTGCATGTCGTCTTTAAGGGGACTTGGCTCCTGGCTGAATGTCTGTGGTCTTCCCGCTGGCCCCAGCTTCCGGGCCCCCTGGGCCTGGGTCCCCCTCGCTGCACTCTGTCCAGGTGTGGACAAGAGACACTCACAAGCTGCTGACGTTAACGGGGAGGCGCAGGGAGAGCGAGTTGGGGCTGGGGGCGCCCCTACCACGCCGGCCTGGGACCCAGCCAAGAAACACCTTTCTGGCTTGGCTGTCCTGGAGAGAGGGAAGGGAAATCTGACCAGCCCAAAGACCCCGGGGTTTCCAGACCTGTCCCATCTGGCAATAGCTAGTCTGAGAAGGCGGAGGGTTTGTCAGCAAAGAGTCAACCGAAATTTATTCCCTGAATCCGAATCTCCTGGGTGGAGAACTTGAGGCCAGAAGTCAGAGAATGGGGAGCAGCGGGCTCTGCATGCCCCCCTCCCCTGCTGCTTCTCTTCTGGGGTCTGCATTGGGCAGCCAGGAAAAGCAGGGCCTAAGGGCTAGGGCTCACAAGGTGCCCTTGGTCTCGCCCATGGGAAGCAAGGAGATGTCCTTGCCCGGAGATGCCGCTCACCGCCACCCCTACCAACGGGCCGCGATGGACTTGGTGGGAGCCGCGGGTCATCTGGGGCAGTGACCTGTGTGTCGGGGGCGGGCAGCCCACCAAACAAGCACCCGTCCTTGATCTCTGGCATGGCCCGAGGGGGGTCTTTCTGCTGTGGGTGGTGTCTTTACATTAACCCCTTGAGGAGAGAATTTAATTTGTAATAAATCTGTATTACCTTGGAGGTTCAGCGCCCCAGCGACTATAAAAATTAATTCCTTATCCTAAACATTATTATACAGCTTTTGCAATGAGTTGGTTTGTTGTTGGGTTCCTGGTGTGGGCCACGAAGAGTAATCAGTGTCACCGAACAGCATCGTGTAATATGTCCCCTCTCTCTGCAGCCCTCCACTGGCCTCACCCCCGTGTCTCATCGCCAGCTGGATCCCATTGTCATCAATCTTGTAAAATGGGCTACGCTGGGCCATGACTGCCTGTTGGCTTTGACGGTCAAGAAAGATGTTTTCTTTCTGTTCCTGAATGGCCAACTCTGTTCTGTGTTTTCTCCTTCTTTCGAAGTATTGTGTGTTCTTGGGGAGAGCATTTCCTCCCGAGCAGATGAGGACTCTGACAGTTGTTGAGGAAGGAGAGCTCCTTAATCCGGGACCCAAGGGGGGCTCCCGAAGTTCTCAGAACCCCTGGAAATTTCTGGAAAACGTTGTGTCCACATGCATGGATAAGCACTTAGTTCCCCTCTGAGGAAGTGAGGTGGGAGGTTTCTGCAGATGGACAGAGGGAATTTACCTCCCAAAGGATAGCAGCTAATATTTATTGAGAAGCGATATAGACCAGACACCCGAGGTCTCTAACCTGGAGTTTATGGACCTGTAGAGGTCCAAGAGCTTGGATGAGGCAAGTTTACATTTTTATTTTTGGCAAAGTTATACTGCAGTTTAGTATTTCCTTCCATTATAAATGGACTCAACACACCACTGTGGTTTTCACAACTGTTTCTTCACTACATGAAAATTGTTGCAGATATCTCAAAATATTCTTTATGCCCGACATCACTTGGAAATCGTGTTGGTTATTGAATCAGCAACTACGCTTTATTTAGTACATTGAGGAAGAAACACATAGATAATCGTGATCTTTACGACATATTTTAAGAACGGGCATTCATTGCCATTTGTCACCACTGTAATTCTATGCATTTCATTTTATGCATTTATAAGTATCATTCTGAGACGGGGTCCATGGCGGAGCGACGATTAAGCACCACGGGTGTGTACTAGAGCACACGCACGCATCTGAGATGATGCTGTGTCTGAGTTTGGACACCTCTCCCACTTCCTACCGCCTGGTCTGTGCTCTACTGGTTCCCTTTGAAATGGGGACAACAGCCACCAAACAAGGGTGCTCAATGGTTAGAATTGCTGGTATAAGTGAAAGTTTTGAGGCAGCCCCAGGTACGACAGCATACTCTTTACATCAGTTTTCTCATTTAAGTCTCCTGCAACTCTAGAAATTCAGTCCTAGAATTATTCCCATTTTACAGATGGAGACACTGAGGTTTATTTTAAGGAAGAGCCCAAGGTCAGCTAGTTAGGAAGTGGTAGAACTAGATAGAAGTCCAGGCTATTGGACCGCCAATCCCCTGGGCAACACGTGCTTTCATTTTTTACCCATAATATTTACCACGCCTGGCGCTCTTTATTCCTTCTTGTAGATCTGAATTCTGTATGGCATTATTTCCCTTCATCCTGAAGAACTGCCTTAGGCATTTCTTGTCATGCCGGGTTGCTGCAGAGGAATTCTCTGAGTTCATTATCTGCAAACATGTTTGTCTCATTCTCATTTTTGAGAGCTATTTTCACTTGATGTAGACTCATGAGACAACAATCCTCCCTCCGCCTCAGCCCTTGCCTCCATTTCTTTAAGATTTTTGCACCCTTATCTTCTGGCTGTGACTCTATCTGTTGAGAAAACAGCTATAATTTTTATCACTTTTTTCTTTCTATATAATGCATCTTTTTTTCCTGCCTGCTTTCAGGATCCTCTTTTCTTCTTTTCCTTTTTTATCTTTTTTTTCCTTTAGCAGTTTGACTATAGTGTACCTAGGTATGGGAAGCTTTGAGTTGACCCTGCTTGAGGTTCTCTGAGATTCTTGGATCTGCAAATGAGCATTTTTCATCAAGTTTGGAAAATTTTAGCTATTATTTCTTCTGCCCCATTCTCTTTATCTTCTGTGTTATAAACTCTACTTACATTAAAAAAAACCCTTCTGCTTACAAATATGTTATACCATATAATTTTGCCCAATAGATTATCAAATATCTGTTGGTTTTCATGAAATCTCTTTCTCTGTGTTCTTCAGATGGAATAATTTTTTATGGACCTGTTTTCAAGCTTTCTAATCCTTGCTTCCATAATATCCAATCTCCTAGTCAGTGAATTTCAAATAGTTTACCTTTAAGTTCTGGAATGAACTTGGCTATTTTGTAATAGTTTCAATTTCTTTCCTGAGATTCCCCCTACTTTGTTCAGGACCGACCTTCATTTAAGTTCATGAACATGTTCTTAATGGCTGCTTTAAAGGTCTCTTCTGCCAAGATAGGTTAGCTCAGCTCTTTTTCTATTAATTTCTTTTTTCTCCCCTTGATTCAAGTCACATTTTTCTATCTCTTCGCATATCTAGTAATTTTCAATTATATGCTGGACATCTCAGGAGATATGTTGTATGGCCTCTGGATCGTCTTAACCTACTTTTAAAAAATGCTGAGTTTTGTTCAGCATGCAGTTCAATTCTTGGTGAATTCTTTTCCTCCTGCAAGGTTTGGTCTTGTGCAAGGTATTCTTTGTCTGGGTGGACCCGCTTTGGTTTTCAACTTGGATCTATGGTGTGGCCCTTAACCTAAGACATGATCTTTACTGCTAAGACCTGGGCTTTCTGGGGCCTCAATTTAATGGAGGTCTCAGTTAAAATATAAGCTATAGGTTGATGCAAACCTCTTTTAGGGCCTTTGAGGGTGCATCACAAAGAGAAAGTAAATTATGCTGGATAAGGGGGAGAAAATAAAACTATGATAAGAAATACATTTGCCTGACTGTTGGTAGAGATCTGCTGAGTATATTCAGATGCTGGGGGCAGAGAAAATGCACAGTGGTCATAGATCTAAGTCCTAAATGGGAAGTTACAGGACAATAGTGATGAATTGCCGGTATGGATTTGTGACAGAGCCACTTCTCATCAGTAATTCTATATAGAAAGTTCAAGGATTTACTTATGATTAGGTTCAGAGTCCTTGGAACAATGCTGGAGAGGCAAGCTGGTTATTAAATGTTTTTAAAGAAACACTGATGGGTTATATTTAGACACCTGTAGTGACCACTTAATGTACTCAAGTGTCTTGAAGTTACTTGGTAAGGACCAGAACAAACAGATAAGTTTACTTTGTGACTGAAATAGTACCTCTTTGTAAGCAAATACGTGTTATAACAGACGTACCTGAAGATTGTTCCTTTGTTTTGTTTTTTTTTTTAAGATTTTATTTACTTATTTATTTGACAGAGAGCACACAAGCAGGGGGAGCAGTATAAGAAGAGGGAGAAACAGGCTCCCTGCTGAGCAGGGAGCCTGATGCAGGACTCAACCCCAGGACCCCGGGATCATGACCTGAGCCGAAAGCAGATGCTTAACAAACTGTGCCCCTGAAGATAGTTTCAATAGAGAGTAGATTTTCCCCTATCGTCTTGGGTACATGATTAGGTTGCTTACATTACTCCTTAATTCAGGCAAACAGGGGACACACTTCATCTTAGTCCAGGTGGAAATTTGGAATGGGAGGTATCTGAATTAATAAATTAAGATAATAAGGGGCACCTGGGTGGCTCAGTGGGTTAAAACCTCTGCCTTAGGCTCAGGTCATGATCTCAGGGTCCTGGAATTGAGCCCTGCATCGGGCTCTCTGCTCGGCGGGGAGCCTGCTTCCTCCTCTCTCTCTGCCTGCCTCTCTGCCTGCTTGTGATCTCTCTCTGTGCCAAATAAAACAAACAAACAAACAAACAAACAAATAAATAAATAAATAAAAATAAATAAAGATAATAAATTAATAAATTTTGAAGGTAAAAGTGGGATTTGCCTTCAGAGGCACAAGGTTGAGACTGACCACAGGTACTGTTCTGGTTCCCTAGTATTATGTAATAAGCCCAAACTTAGGGGTTATTTAAACAATGACTACACTAATTTTGCCCATGGCCTCAGTGGGGACAGCTTTTCTCTGCACTAGACAGCATCAAATGGGATGGCACGAAGGCTGGGCCAGGAGTCATCTAAAGGTGTGTTCACTTACAAGTCTGGTGGCTGATGTGGGCCATCATCTAGGACCTTCACTGTTGTCCCTCTATGCGGCTTGGCACCAAGGGTGTGTCTTGAGAGAGGGAGTCAGGCAGAAGTTGTATCGCGGACTGATTCTTCCCTCAGGCCCACTGCTATCCTTTTTTCATGTCCTAAATGCCCTGTATATCCTCCCACATTCTATGCAGCCTCTCCTGTTCCTCCAGAGGGGCTCAGATGGGGACCACCAGAACCTTCTGAGCCTCGTCCTGTGACAACATATGACACTTACAGGAGGGCCTGAGTCCTACCACTCGCCGCGTTCTGATGGGCTCTGACAAGGACAGACTGAATGGCTTCAATCCTGTAGAAATGCTTTTGCTTTTCAGAGGGACCATCCGAGCCGGACCTCCATGTTAGAAGCCCCCCTCCCCCCAGGTTCCTAAGGTCCAGACCCTTCCTGATGCCTGGCCTTGTCTTGATCCACTGTGCCATGTTCTCTGCTGCCTTGGCTTCTCAGTAGCTCCTGGCCAAGCCAAAGGATTTGGCGCTTTCCTTCTTTCTCTAAGGACTTGCCTGTCAAGGAGAATTAGCTTGAGAGGAGATGGGAATAAGGACTTGATGTGAATTTAAGGCAAAAATCTCCAGGATCTGAAAAGAGTGGGTGTGACTGCAACACAGGTCTCAGGGACCCCGACGGCGATCTTCCCGCGGGTGCTGAACTGTGTGCCGACCCCTGACCAGGGAAGCACCTGCTGGGACCAATTAGAATCTCTCTTCCAGGTCTGAGTTCATTTGCATAAACCCGGGGGCCCCCAGGAAAAATTTTTCAAATGGCCTTCTATTCTTTGCTAAATGAAAAAGGTTCCTCTTCTTTCTTCAGCTGTCGGCTCACACTGGCTTCCTCCGCAAGCTCCCGCTGGCTCCTCAACCAGGTGGCCTCATTCGGCCACACTCCTTTGTCCTCTGCCTTCTCAGCCACACACCTCAGCTCACAATTACTTGTGCGCTCTCCCAGACTCCAGCACCAAGGACAGGGCCTTTGCATTGTTTCATCGTCATTGTAGCCCAGGCTTAGTGCACAGTAGGACGTACTTGGTCCGTGAGCAAATGGATTTCCTTCCATGACACCTGTCTGCCCCCTCATGAGCCAGACCCTACATAAGGCCACTCATGGGCCATTCGGCAGAAAGCTGGCCAGTTGCTATTTTCTTTAGCTTTCACCGTGGTTAAGTCTTTGCTGGTTTCCAGGCCCGCCCCTTAAGGAGCTTACAGCTGAGCTGAGAAGATAAGATGTAAGTCCATGAAAAGATTATTTTTATTTTTGGAAAGTTTAACGTTTTAAACCAACATCCCATGAGGCTGTGGGGTTCGGCTGGAGGTAGAACAGGCTTATCCAGTTTGGAATCACCGAGAGAGTTCCAGGAAGGGCTTAATTCTGCATCCCTTTTTATTTTTGAAATTCTGCAGAGATTGAGATACTGAGGTTAGGACTGGGAGAAAAGCAAACGTCGAAATGTCAAATGATGGGTTGGAGCAAGTGGGAGCTTTCAAGATAACGCCTGAGGGACCGGCTTTTGGGGGCCCTTGGGACGTCTCAGGGCCTGGCTAAGACTTGTGATCCGAACAGCGTTCATGATAAGCTGTTTGCATATTTCCCGAGTCCCGTTTCTTAGCGGGGCGCGCATTCAACTGCTGGAACCTGAGATGTTAACCGCACACAGTAGAAACATTTTCAGGTGCTGCCTTTGTCCCAGGGAGCTTGGCAGAAGGCGCTAGAATTTCTAACCAGGAGCAGACGGCCCGCGGAGCTGGACAAGCACGAAGACAAGAGCCTCCGCCGCCGTGCAGACAACCAGCTGCCCCGCGGGGAACTTGAAGGCACAAGCTTCGCGAGTTCTCTTTCATCTCCTTCCCGGCAACCCTAAGCATCTGAAGGAAGAGAGGCAATTGCGCCAAGCGGCCATCGGGTGGCAGTATGGAACTAAGTCCCTGCGCGCGTCTGCTCCCCGCTCTCCGTCCCGAGTCAGATGCTGCGGGAAGCTGGGCGTGCAGCCCCAAGCAGGCTGGGAGTTGGGGCAGGAGCCTCGAGGGCTCTCCCTGAATTTAATCGCCCCGTGCACTGAGCTGAGAACGTGTCTGCCATCTCTCAGCTTGGGCAGCTCCCCATGTACGGAGGCTTGGGGGCGCTTATTTGCTGGGCTGGGAACACGCTGATAAAAAGTTAATTTCTATTTGCTGTTGCTCGGTAATTGGATGAACATGAAAGCAATTAAATATTAAAACATACAAACAAATAACTAAGTCACTGTAATTAGCCAAAGTTTGATCACTGTCATATTTATTTAAGAAGAGGTGATATGTCTCAGCAGGTGACATTTTAAATACCCCGGGCCTCTCTGGTGTCGTCTTTGGAGGATGCTGAATAATGCACGGAGAATTTAATTAAACCCTGTTGTAAATCAGCGATGATGACAGGGAAATGACAGCCACATGTTGAAACGAGAATTAGTCCACAGCAAGGGATATTAATTAACTCCTTTTCTGAAGGCCTTTGGCACAGAGTGGCATTTTAAAAAAAAAAAAGAAGAAGAAGAAGCAACCAGCGCTTTGACACGGGGAGGAGACTGCGCCTGTTATTATTTTTATAATCATCATTATTATTTACGGCTGGAATTTCTTCAGTCGCCCACATGGAGCTAATCATCAGGGCACGGTACAGTAAGATCAGAGAGTCCTTTCCCTGGGGAGCCAGAGACACAGGTAGACATCAGCAGCACAAAAGGATGCCAGGGGAGGAGCGGGTCCCTTGGAAAACATAAGCGTTTTCATAAGCCCCGGATTACTCTATTCCAGATTTGGGAGAAGGAACGCAGATGTTGGAAGAGAATGCGCAGACCTCGGAGATGAGAGAGGCCGCGGAAACCCAGCGGCCTCACCCCGCTCACCTCCTGGGGAAGGAGACAGAGGCCCAGGGAGGTTCAAGGACATGCCCAAGGTCATGGGCTGATCGGGGCACCGTGGGGGGTGCAGTGTGACCCTGGGACCCGGGTCAGTGCAGTTTCCAAAATGCTGAGGCTGTGGCTATGCCAGGGATGGGAAGAGGCGGCTGTGAGCCCCGGGGTGACCGCAGGGCCTCGTCCGTCCGCCGCTAAAGCTGCAGGACAAAGAGTGGAGCAGAAGGGGGCGCGCAAGGACACCCCCCTCGGCCTCCCCCTCGCTCGGAAACGAGGCTGGGTGCAAAGATGAACACTTGGCAAAGGAGTGTCCCGCCGTGGTGTAGGAACGTCATCGCTTCGGGAGGAATCCTGACCCTCCACCGAGGACGGACCCTCCACCGAGGACGGGCCACTCCGCGCATCCCGCCATCTCGAAACTGTCACTGCATGACGGGAGCCGGGCGGCTCCCTCCACCCGTGGCTGGGTGCGGCCGGGACAGCCACCGTCCGCTGGCAAGTGCAGTCTCGGGACTGCTCAGTGGCCCGTGGACGCCACGCGTGCCGTCTCGTGTAGGCCACGACTGTCACCCTTTGGGCTCCCTGGGTTGGTGGTGGACCACTGCGTCGGCCAATCCAGAGCTGGAAAGGGCAGGCCATCAGTTGCGGGAGAGACCATTCCAGATGGTCCCGACCACGTCTGTGGGCGGACGTGTGTCCTCCTGTCCCGCAGGGATGAGAATCTGGCCCGAAGAGGTTGTCGGGACACGGTCTTTACAGCCCTCCTCGGGGGCGGGGGCGGCTGGTTCAGACAAAAGCCAGCCTGCTTCGGAGAGGTGGCTGCCTTGCTTCAGCGTCTCAGGTGTGCATGTGTGTGCGTGTGTCCCCGACGCTGGGACCCTCACGGTCCCCAGAGGAGCAGGCTGGAAGCCGACGTGGGAGTTAGGCTGACAGCTCTCTTGTCAGAGTCTAAGAGGCGTCCGTGTTGAGAGGAGAGCCACAGTGTCCCGTGGGCTTGGTTTGCGTGATGTTATCTGCAAGGTCAGGGACTTAACAGAAGCTTAGCTTAATCCCTGGGGCCCTGCAGTCCTTGTGTCAAAGTCACTGACCCAGAGGCACAGGCCCTTGGCCGGGCATAGGGAGCCCATCTTATCTGGGTCAGCCAGAGCCTTATGAGCATTTTTGCTGCTTCCTAACAGGGTTTGATGGGCAGTCAGAGGGAAAGGTTGCTGTGCCTGTCTCCTCGCTGAGCCGTAGTCCCCGATTTCTCCGGGAGCTGTGCCGCACAGCGCAGCTGTCTGTGGCCTCGGGTGAAGTCTCACCGGACCTGGGAATGCGGGGAGGGGATCAGCCCCGTGTTTCCAAGGGAGAACAAACAGGTGGTATAGTAACGGCCAGTTCTCTTCCCTCTTCCCGAATAAAAACCAGCACCAGGCAGTGGGTGGGGGCGGTGAGTCCCCGGGGGGAGCCGTCTGGGTCCATCTGGCCCTGTCTTACCTTGCAGGTTCACGTGCAGCATCTACACGTCCCTTCTGCCTGTCACCGACACCTGTGAGCCTGGTCTCCAGCCCCCACCCCCGTTCTCCAGAAGGCCCCGCCCACCTGCTCTGGCCTGGCAGGCAGCCCCTCATCACCCATCCGCAGCCTCTGGTCTCCGTGAGCATCCTCCTTCCTGAGCTCCCGCCTCCCGGAATGTACTCTGGCTTTGCCAGCTCCCCCTCCCCCTCCTCCCCCGCCCTGCCCACTTCCCGCCCTTTCCTCAGCATGGCTTGGGGTTCTGGAGTCCCGGAGACGGTTGACCAGCGTGGGGCTGGATCCAGTGGGCATGCCCACGGGCTCCGGGAATGACCTGCGCTCTCCTCTGGCAGAGGGCCAGCTGAGCGTGCTTCTGCGGGGCTCAGGTCCCTTCGCAAGGCTCCAGAGTTGATTCTGGCAGACAGCCAGGGCTGAGAACTCCCGGGAACATTCTGAGAAGGGTTCAGAAATGGGGAGATTTCTCTGGAAGCTGCCCTGCCAAGAGCACTATTTTGGGAACACAGATTTCAGACTCAGACCGATCTGGGCTTGGCTCTCAGCGGTCCCTTCCCGGATCCTGTCACTTCGGACTAGTGACTTCACTTGCCAGTGCCTCAGAGCTTATCAGTGAAATGGAAATAATTCCTCAAGGAGCAGAGACTGCCCAAGCCAGCTCAAAGATACAAGAAGGGAGTTGACTGTAAGAATGGGAGGTGCCTCCGGGGCCACGAGCGACACCCTAGTTCAGCAGGCCACTGACTCGTCCTCCGGTCTCTGTGTAGGTAAAGGCACGGGCCAGCCACTCAGAGCAAGACTGAGTCTCTGCATGTCAGTTCCAGATTCCCAGGGTATGGCCCCTGTCTGCCCACTCGGCTTTCTGTCTCTCTGCTCCCAGAGCATCACCTCTGTACCCAGGATTGCTGAGGGCCAGACAACTCTCCCGGAAACATCCTAGAAGCTGGAACACATCCTCCCCAGGTGATCATACATTCACTTAATAAAAGCAAGACGCCTGTGTTTGGAGAGGAGACTGCGTGGTGGCCCCAAGAGCGGACAGGAGAGCTGGGCCTCCCCCCTGTTCTGCCCCCGGGGCCGGACACCAGGGACGTACGGGGAGTCTGTTACTTTAAGTGGAGGGAAGAAGGTCTCTTCCCAGGGCTCTGGGCTTTGCAGACCTTTCCTTAAACAAACAGGAGAATTTATTTGTCTTCGGTCAAACTACACAGAGGTCAAGGGGCTGGTGACCCCTTTTAGTTTGGAGTGATGGGGTCACCCGGTTATTTGCTCATGGGCCAAGCTGATCCCCGGTGCGGGGGTGGGGAGAACTGGCTCATGGTGGTTCGATCTCAGCCCTTTGCCTGCTTTGCTCACGTAATCCTGTTGGAGCAGACAGCCTCCGTGACGGTGGTGGGCTGCGGCGGGCGCCCAGTGCCCCTCGCGTGGCTGCCGCCTCTTCCCTCCCAACATGCCTCTCCCAGCACTTTCTTCCTTAAGTCCCCACCTCTCCTCTGCTTGGTCCCGCCCCATTCTCCTAAGCTGTTACCCGCTGGGGCCCTCCGTGTGTCTCAGCACGCTGGGTGACCCACAAGCATGTTGACACCTGTCCTGCCCAGCGACCCTCCCCATGGATGGCACGAACCTCCAGTGCAGGAAATCAAAAGGGAGCCCCGATATTAATTATATGACTCTACATTAGCTCCCTGATTTGGACACACGCCACACGTGTTGGTGACAGATGTTACCTTCCTGTTACAAATTTATGTTTTAGTAAGGTCACTCTGATCATATTCTTTTTTTAAGTCTGGTAACTGGGGTACAATTTGCATGTGGTAAAATTCACTCTTGCTGGTGGCCAGCCCCGTGAGTTCTGATCGATGCGCACAGTTATGTAAATGGCACCGCAATCCAGCCGTGTAACACTTAGCTCCCTCAGCCCAGTCCAAATCTCCCCACCCCCTGGGCGCTGGAAACGAATAACCTGTCATTTTCTCCTATAGTTTTACCTTTTCCAGAACGCCCAGTAAAGAGACTTGTATGGTCGGTAGCCTTTGGGTCTGGCTTCCTTCACAGAACACCAAGCATTTTTCTGTCATCCGTGCTGCGTGCTGCCTTCCTTCCTTTTCCTCGCAGAGTGGTTCCCTGTTGCATGACTTACTGTTACTTTTTTAATCTGTCACCAGTTGAGAGACATTTGGGAGGCTTCCAGTTTTCGATGAGGATGCATCAAGCTGCCACAAACACTCCCACGCAGGTTTTGTGGGAACACACATTTCCAGTCTGGAAACCCAGTACGGTCCTATGGGTGTGTGTGCCCCCAAATGGTCATCCCGCATGGCTGTTCCGCCCCGCAGGGCCAGTGTTCCACATCCTCCTGCTGTTGTCAGATTTAAAGCCCTTCTGATATCTGTGTAGGGATATCTCACTGTGGCCTTAGTTTGTATTTCCCTGACAGTTAGTGATGTTGAACCTCTTTTCTTCTTGCGCTTATCTTCCATCCGTATACTTTCTTCAGTGACGTGTCTTTTCAAATCTCCTGCTTACTTGTAAAAATGGGGTTGCTTATTTTGCCTTATTAAATTCTGAGAGTTCCTTAAATATCCTGGACGTGAGTCTTCGAACAGAAATACGTTTTGCAAATACTTGCACCCAGTCTGAGACTTGCGTGTTTGTGTTCTTCACAGTGTTTCTCAGAGAGGGGAAGTCTTTAGCTCAGAAGAAATCCAGCTCATTTTTATTTTTAGTGGAGTATGCTTTTTCTTTTGTATCTGAGAAACCTTCCCCTGATCCAAGATTTTCTGCCATGTTTTCTTCTAGAAGTTCAGGTCTGCGTTCCTTGTGAGTTTGTTTTTATATATGGTGAAAGATATGGGTGGAGATCACCTCTTTTGCTTGTGGGTGTCCGGTCGTTAGACCACTTCTTTAAAAGACTGTCCTTCTGGGGCGCCTGGGTGGCTCAGTGGGTCGAGCCTCTGCCTTTCGCTCAGGTCATGATCCTAGGGTCCTGGGATCGAGCCCCGCATTGGGCTCTCTGCTTGGCAGGGAGCCTGCTTCCTCCTCTCTATGCCTGCCTCTCTTCCTACTTGTGATCTCTATCTGTCAAATAAATAAATAAAATCTTAAAAAAAAAAAAAAGACTGTCCTTCCCCCCACGGGCGTGTCTTCATGCTTTGTAGAAAATAAATGGGCCGTCCTTCATTAGTTTCGAAAAATTTGGCTTAATGCTTAATGTGACCTGAAGATCTCCTTCTGAGTTGTTTATGTCAACAGTGGTTTGTGGTGATGCTAGGTGGAAACAAGGACTCGCAAATTTTATGTAGATCCGAAACAAAACAAACAAAACATATGTAGATCCATCGGAGGAAGCAAGAAGGAGGCTGCAGCTGCTAAACCAAGATACTTATTTTCCAACCCCACCTGACAATTGCACGATCTTTAATTGCAATTTGTTGTTTTCATTTCTGTCTTTCTTTATGTCAATCAGTTGTGCCCACAGTCTTGGAAAGGGTTGCGCCTTTCACGTCTTTAGCCAATGAGTTCAAAACCCACAACATTCTTCATATAAAATATTTTTTAAAAGATTTATTTCTTTATTTGAGAGAGACAGATTGAGAGAGAGAGAGAGCAAATGAGAAGGGAGAGGGTCAGAGTGAGCAGTGCTGAGCAGACAGCCCAATGTGGGACCCGATCCAGGACTCCAGGATCATGACCTGAGCCGAAGGCAGTTGCTTAACCAACTAACTAAGCCACCCAGGCGCCCCCCATATAAAATAATTTTTTAAAACTTGTTAGGAAATTGCTTCTGGGTCATATACACATGTAGGAGACATTTTTTGGACAGGTGATATATTGTTTTGGGCAGTGATGATGCCAGCTTGACTCAACTGAGGACTTTCCCCCTGGTTTTCTAGATTCTGAGCACGGTGCCGGAAATGGGGTGCACGGATAAGGGGTGGTGCTAATGCCGGAGCGCCAAAGAGTATGGGAGACCTGGGTTCTGTGTAGATTGTGACTTATTCCACACCTGTGGGGGTTTGACTCTCTATTCAATAGTCTATTGAAGACTAAAGACTAAAAGTCTTTTACTAAAGACTACATAGTCTATTGAAAACTAAAAGACTATTCCATAGTCTTTTTCCCCCAGTCTATTAAAAAATATTGATGAAGCTCTGCGTTTGGAGACTAGCATCAGACAGTACCAAAGACAGCGTGTTCTCTCATCCAGCAGGCGCTGGAGAGCAGGAGCAGCAGCTCTGGGGACCCCAGCTTGTTGGCCCCTGTGGACAGCCTCACTGAGAGCCATACCTGCTTACCCTAAGGTCTAGGATGCAGAGATGAGGCTCCTCAGTGAGCCTACCTACCAGCATTGGAATGGTAGGTCTGCACACCCCCTCAAGTATCCTGTGGGTCACATCCTGAATTTCATGAACTTGGGGGAACCCTGAGAAATCACAACACCGAGTGCAAACTTGCTTTTCTCTGGGTCCCTTCTTTTTTTTTTTCTCTTGCAACACCTCAGTTCTTGGAAAGTTGCCCTGGAGATCTCACCGTCATGTTGGCATTCGTGAGTTCTACAAAGCGCTGTGATCCCCCCTGTACCCAGCAAGCACTTGAATGTGGACTTTTATGAGCTCCGCAGGCTGAACGGCTCAGGCACTCTGGAGAGAAATGCTGTGCAAGAAGTTCCATGCTCCTCTTCCCTCCCAGTTGGGATGTGACCAGGGGACACAGAAATGAAACGGGGAACGAAGAGAAATGGGTCCCCCCCTTGTGGAACTGCAGAGAAGCTGTAATTTGCTTTGGAGGAGGCCCAGGGACAGACCCTCTGGCTTCCTAAGGAACTGGCCGGAACTGGAGGCTTCTCCGCTTTGGCCTGTCTGGATGCCTCGTGCTCTTCTCGAAGGGAGAAAGCAGATCTTAGAGCTGCCCAGCTTTTGAAGAACAGCCTGAGCTGGGGCCATCTGCTGGTCACTTTTCCCCGAGGATGCCTGTGTGTGCTGGAACCAGGGCCTTCTGACACACAGGAACCACGGCAGCTTTAACGCGTGTGTGCGTGTGTGTGTGAGTGTGAGTGCACGTGCACGTGTTTGTGTTTTCATCTCTAATTTCTGCCTCCAGGAGGTCCCAGACGGCTGCCGGCAGCTCCTCGGGGCTCCCTGCTTTCATGGTCATCTCTGGTAAGAAAGAGAGCGCTTCTTTGTTCCAACTTTCCAAGCGAAGGTTCTGAGCTTCCTTGATGAAGCCGGATTGGTTCGCGTGCCCACCTTTGGGCTAATCACTGTGACAAAGGGATGGGAATCGCAGCCCGTGTCATGTGCTTTGTCTCCGAACCCAGCAACGAAGTCAGGTTCCTGGGAGGCAGACAGACCCCACCTGGAGAGATGGAGGCTGCTCGGAAGAGGGCAGGAATGCTTGGGAGGCAGCCAACAGGTTAGGTTACTAAGGTTAGGAAGACCAGAGGTGTGTGAGGCCGGTGTCTGCAGGAACCAGGCCCGGGGCGCCTCAGAAACGTAGATGTTGGCAAGTCTGGGGGGTGCAGGGGAGGGGTCCCTGGGCCGCCCGCTGCTGGCTCCGTTCTATGATGAGCTTCAACCCACGTGCTCGTCCCACTCTGTCCACACCCCATCGCAGTGTCCGGCAACTCTCATCTAATTCTTCCATTGTTGGCCTTTGCAATGAAACAGGTCCTTCTACTGAAATTCTCCTGCTGCTCGTTTCAGCAGCATCAGGCCAGGATACTGGGATAGATAGTGATGACGTCCTCGGGCACGAGGCCAGACTCCGGTTTTGAATGCCAGAGCCTCGGTGCTCTCCCGAGAGAAATGGAAGTACCGATCAAAACTGCCCAAAACTGCCTTCTGAAGACGTCTGGGGGGTTCAGCAGGCTAATGACACGCCCTTCTCGAGTGTCCAGGAGGCCATAACCCCACCCCAGACTGGGGCTTCAACCGTAGACCTGTACTGCTCACAGCTCCGGGGGCTGTAAGTCCAAGATCAAAGTGCCTGCAGATTCGGAGTCTGGTGGGGGTCCTCTTTCTGCTTCTTACTGTGTCCGCACGTGGAGGAAGGGATGAGGAAGCGCTCAGGGTGTCTCCCGTAACGGCACCAACCCCATTCGTAAGGGCTTCCCCCTCCTGACCTGATCTCCTCCCAAAGGCCCCACCTCCAAAGGCCGTCTCCGTGGGGGTGGGGAGTCAAGCTCTGACTCCCGCGAGGACACAACATCCCCCCTCCAGCACACAACAAGGGCTTAGCCGAGGGGCAGGGGACCCTGATTTGGGCACAGGGAGTGGAGCTGCTTCCCTGGCTGTCACTAGTCCACGGGGCCACAGCCCAGAGGAGCAGGAGGTAGAGGCTTTGGAGGTGAGCGACGCAGGGGGAGGGACGGGGAGGGGGACTCCTGCAGGCTTAGCATGTCCTCTGGTGGCCCCGAGGCAGCCGCCGTTAAAAATAGAAGCGCACTTGGCGGAGAGATTCTCAAATGACACCCACCAAGTGCCCATTAACTCATCAAAGTGGTGATTCCAAATTGATTATTTCGAGTGTAAGACAAAATAACATGTTCATCATGGAAAATAATTAGCAGTGGAGTGGGGCCCGGGACGGCCCGCTGCCTGCCTGCGCCCCCAACCCTGCAGCCGCGGGGGCGGGGGGAGCTGGTGGGTTCGGAGGGGGGGATGCAGGCCTTCACGGGGTGCAGGGGGAGAGCTTCTGCGGCTTAGGATTAATCCTTACCCTGCCCCCCTCGCACCCACAGGTCGGGGCCTCTCCTGGGGCAGGGTTTGGGGTGCCCCAGCCCCCTGGCCCCCCGCGGGCTCCGTGGCAGGCCAGGCTCTGGGGGCACCAAGCGGGCAGTAATTGGCTGGGCTCCAGCTGGGTGCCCGGGCCCCGCATGACACGTGTTTCTCACTGGAGTGTGCGCAGCAGTCCGCACCGTCACCGTTTCCTTGGAAACCAAATTGCTCTGGCAGCGCTCCACAGTGACACACACACACACACCCGCGCGCACACACACCCCGTGTGCACACACGCCGCGCACACCGCGGGGAAATCAGGTGCCGCGGGCCGCGTTGTCGTGCCCCGACCACCCCTTCCCCGCACCCCTGCGTGCGCCACCCCCCACCCCCAGGCCTGGTGGGAAGTGCCCCCCCTGCGAGCGAGGGAGGCGAGCGCTGCTGAGGAAGCCGTTTGAGCGAGATGTTTATGGGCACTTGGACTTGGACTGGAAAACGGCCCCGAGGGGGTGCGGGGCGGCAGCTTAGGAAGTGGGGTGGGCTCTGGGGACGCCCCAGCAATTCCGGCACAGCGAGGCCTATGCAGACGGTCCTGCACGGTCCGCTGCCCCTGCCCACCTCTCCCCTCCCCCGCCCACCTCTCCCTCAGTGCCTGCCTCCGCCCTGCCCACCTCTCCTCTCCCAGTCCCAGCCCTCCCGCCCCGCCCCCTCCCTCCCCCAACCACTTTTCCTCCCCCCCAACTCTCCCTTCCCCTACTCATCTCTCCCTTACCCCCACCTCTCCCACCGCTGCCTGCAGAAAGCACTTGCAACGGGAAACGCTTGGGAAGGGCTGTCCTCAGGTTTGGGGTGACAGTCACATGAAGGCAATCTGGGCAGCGCGTGCTGTGGCGGGCCCCAGAGCTCCATCCAGGCTCGGGGCTCCCTCGCCCCCAGATCTCAGTGGAGTCCTTCTGGGGGGACTTGCCTCCAGCTGGCCAGAGCGGCCTGTGTGCTGGCTGGGGGGACAGGGGCGGGGTTGGAAGCACCTTTCCTCCCCCTCACCACCCCGGCACCACGAGCTCCAGCTCCAAGGCTCCCAGTGGGGCTGCAAGTCTTCCGTGAGCCTGCATCAGCTCTCCAAGGGCATGGGAGACCTCCTGCACCCCCAAACTCAGTATCTAGCCCCCGGCCCTGCAGGCAAACCATGGCTGGGTGTCAGCGTGGGGTTTCCGAGTGACTTCTTTCATTCCCTCTTTCCACGGTCCTTGGAACACCTACTGTGTGCCGAGCACCGGTCGACCAGACAAGCAAGGCTCTGTTCTCACGGATCACCTGGGCAGGTTGGCGGAGACAGAAAAGAAAGAGGTAGGAAAAATATCGGACAGAGAGACGTGCTCTGCACATTCTAGAAGATGGCAGGGTGAAGCCACTACCCTCAGGTGGTCAGGAGAGCCTCTGTGAGCAAGGGACGTCTAGCCGGACGCTTCAGCAACCAGAATGGCCGGCCCCGTGAAGGCCTTTCCAGGCACGGGGGAGTGGCAGATGCAAAGGCCCTGAGGTGGGAACAAGATACACATAGTCTGAAGCCACCGTTTCAGCCACGTTTTAAGTGGACGCTCAGGGCATTAAGTCCAATCACCCTGGGTGCACCTGTCACTGCTGTCTGTCCCCAGAACATTCGTGTCTTCCCCAATCAGATCTCTGTCCCTGTTAAACATGGGCTTCTCATTTCTCTCCCCCTGCCCGGAGGTACTCCGCTTTCTGTCCCTGTGACCTGGGCTGCTTCTGAGCGCCTATGTAGGGGGAATCTTGAGGTATCTGTCCTTCCGTGTCTGCCTGATTTCTCTGAGCAGCACGTGCTCAGGGTTCATCCACGTTGTAAGAGGTGTTGGAGTTTCCCCCTCCTTTTTAAGGCTGTGGGTCTGGATCACATTGTGTTAATCCAGGGACAGATGCTTCAGCCGTGAATGTGGCCGCACCAGGGCAGGGGCCTGCGCCGGGCGGTGAGGGGCACGGCTGTGTTGATGTTTTAGCCAGATCTCTCCGGAGAGGATGGATTGGGTCGGGAGGTCAGTGAATTGTAGGGAAGGGGTGTTGGGGGGGAGGGGAGGGTGATGCCCCTGAGGCTACTGGTGAAGACCACAGGCCTGAAACCGGGGTGCACGGGAGGCACCATCGTGCCCACTATCCTGACTTCAAGCAGAACATATGAATCTTCGCCTCCTTTAAGATCTCATGTAAATAGGATCGTGTGGCTGGCCCCCTTCTGCTCTTGGTTTCTGTTGCTCAACAGCGTCTCACCTGTGCCTGGAGATTTCTCATTCCTGTTGTTGGAAACCATCCTGCGGGGGATAAGAAGCCGAGCGGTGTTTATCTATCCATCGGTGATTTGGGGGCGTTTCCATTTTGGGGTTTTTCTGAAGAGGCTGCGGTGTACGTTGTCACGTATTTTGGTGGACCCGGGACAGATCTGTGGGGGGTGCGAGCCTGGGAGCGATCTCGCAGATCCTGGCGACATCTAGTTGTACCACTTCCCACTCCCAGCAGCACGCCAGCGTCTGGCTGCTCCGAGCTCTCCGCGGTCTCCACGGTATCAGCCTCCCCCCCCTGCAGCACCCGCGCGGCGCTGGTCACCCTGGTCCTCCTGGATTTCATCTGTGGATCCCCGGTGACCAGTGAGGCTGGTCACTTTCCATAGGTCTGCTGCCTATCGTCACTTCTGTGAAGCGCCTGATCAAGGTGTTGGTTCGTCGATGTATCGAACCGTCTGCCTTTTTCCTAATGACGTGAGGTGTCCTTGCTGTATCGCGACGGTTAACTTCAGGTGTCTGGGTGTCAGGTGTCAGTGACTGGGCCCCGGGGAGGCCCCGGTAGCTGGTTAAACCTTATTTGTGGGTGTGTCTGGGCGGGCAGTTTCCAAAGAGATGAGCCTTTGGGTTTTGAGTGAGTTAAGTAGATATCCTGCCCAGACGTGAATGGGATCCACCCCTCCACCGAGGGCCCCAGTTGAACAAGAAGGTGAAGAAGTTTGCATTAACTGCCCAGCGAGCGGAGCCGGACGTTGCTCTCCCGCCCGCAGTGCTCCCGGTCCTCAGGCCCCAGACCCGGACTGGAGCCTGGGTTATGAGCTGTCCGGCTCTCAGACCTTCCAACCACACTACCCACTGTCCTGGGTCTCCCGTCTGCAGAAGTCAGACCGTGGGACCTCTCAGCCACCACAGTCGTGTGGGCCAGTGCCTTGTGATACGTGTATATGAAGACAGAGACAAAGAGAAGTAGGCCGAGAACGTCTTCTCAGCGTGTGGCTGTGCCTTCCCTTTCCATCCTCTTCATCGTATGGACTAGTGATGAACAGAGGTCCTCGATTTTATTCTTTATTTATTTGTTTGTTTAGAAGTCGGCTCTAAACCCAGTGTGGGGCCCAACGTGGGGCTTGAACTCAAGACCCTGAGATCAAGACCTCAGCCGGGATCTTAACCGATGAGCCGCCCGGGTGCCCCGAAGTTCTTCATTTTAATACGTTTCCTTTATGGTTAGTCCTTAGTGTTTTGCGCTGGGAAGCTTGGCGTCTCCCCCAGCGCGGAAAAGTCCGCAGACGTGTGCGATGTTCCTCCCCGGGGGAGCCCACTGCGGGGGACGCAGGCCCCAAGGTTTGCACTGGGCGCAGGTCCCACGGGCTCTCTCTCTGCCTGGCGCGAGTGGAGAGGCCAGACCCCCGGAGAGAAAGCAGGTGCTTGTGTAGCAGAAACCATGCTGCTCCTTCCCTCCTGGTGAAGGGGCGGGTGGCCCTGAATTCCTCGTGCCCAGCCTTGCGCGCACGCCTCCCCAAGGAGAGCAGCCTCGGGCCGCCGCCGTCCTCTCCCGCGTGGCGAGAGCACCATTTCACAGCGGGATCAGTTCCTTCTTCTTGTCTGGGAGTTAGTGGCTTTCTGTGTTTTGCATTCTGCCAGCTGGCCTGGAGCTCAGGTGGGAGCTTACATCCCTCGGGTTTCTTTCACAGTCTGGAGGAAACCGGAAATCCCACCAAGAAAGTGGTAGAATGAGAGCAATGGCGTGCGTCTGGGAGGTCATGTCCTTCGGAGGGTCTGATGACAGCCTCTGTCCCTTCCCTGGGACACACACCCTCACACAGCACATGCCCACGTGCTCCCACACAGCACGCTCACATAGCACACACCCACACACCCACAACACACAGACACATCAAACAAACAGCACTCAGACACACACACACACACAACACACAGTCACACACACAGCATAGGGGGCATGGCCTGGTTCTCCTCCAGACACCCCGGTTTAAGCCTCTAACGTGGCTCTTAGGCTGAGAAGGGGCACTTGCGGAGGGAGGGGTCACCCAAAGTTGGGGTGGGAGGCCCTGCCTCTCCCTGAATGGGAGCGGTAGCTCCGAGGGCCAGGCCGCCCCAGGCACCCCACGTGAGCTCCCCCACCAGCAAGGAGACCCCAGAGCGTGAGGCTTCCTCGGAGCTGGCCGTCATACTAAGCACGTGACCCTATTATCTCATTTGGTCCTCCCACAGCGCCATGGGGTAGGTATTTGTTTCAGAAGGGGAAACGGAGACCCAGGGAAGGTCGCTTGCCCAGGGTCACACAGGATTGGGGTCCAGGCTGTCTGTCTCCTAAGGTCTCAGCACCTCTATCTGCCTTCAGTGGCGCCGCTGTTGGGCGTGGCCCAAGGTACAATCTTTGCCCATTTTCCTGTGACGTCCAGCCCCTCGGGGAGACCCTGAGCATGTTAGCCAGTCATCTCCTCGTGTCCTCAGCACGGCCCGCCATCCCGGACACTGGTCAGAGAAGGTCACCCCGGGCAGTGGCCCCCTTCCTGTCAGTGTCACCGTCTTGCTTGTAATCAGTAACCTGGTTCCCTCCATCTCACCCTAAAGGCTTCCGTCTCGGAAGGAAGGGGCAGGAGGAGAAGCTGTCACCATGACGAGCGATGACGAGCGATGACCGCAGCCCAGCGCCGTGCGCCGGCCTGTGACCCAGGGCATGGGACCCAGGCCTCCTGCGGAGTTCTGGTTCCTCCCTTTCGAAGACGGTGCTCTCAGATTTCTCGCTGACGGTACAACAGGTAAAGACGTGGCAGCTCCGAGGGTTCAGTGATCCGCTCTGAGTCAGGGTGTGACAGCCGGGCTGGAACCCAGCCGGCTGGACCCCGATTCTCACCGCCACAGCACTTGGCCTCCATTGGGTCCCTCCCAGTAGACACGCGCCAGCCATGGTGCCCCATAAAGGTCGCCGTGTGGATGAGCGCTGGGCAGTGGGCATAGCCGGCTCGTGTCCCTGCAGGGCTCACTCATGTCTTGCGTGGGTGGTGTTAGGAAAGGGGGTCCCACTGTCGTTTGTTCTCAGAGAGTGTGAGACAGTGTCGCGGCTGACAGTTCTAGCTTGGTCCTAGTGCGGGCTCCGGAGTAGGGACAGACTCCTCCCGGTGACCCCTCACTCTCCCCACGCCTTTCTCACCCTGGGATCAAACGCTGCCATCTGGACGTGCCCACTGGTGCGCACCATCGTATCATCGGTCACCACTGAATTCATTTTGCCCTTGGTGGCTCTTCTGTGGCATCCCCCCCGGGCCCCCATCCAGAAGCCTCCTACAGGCACGAAGGCTGGCCAGTCGTCACGGAGGAAGCAGCCGGGACTCCTGACGGATGGGTCATCGCATCCTCCTTCCGGCCACTCGCTGGGTCTTGGTCTCAGCTGCCTCTTCCTATGGCTTTCCTCCCTCCCCTCCTCCAGAGGCGTGAGGCTCGGACAGCAAGTGATTGACGGACCAGCCAGGGGGAGGCAGCGTTCTTGGTTCTATGCCCCTAGCTCTTTCCGCTGTGATTTAAGTCCGCGTCCACCCTTGGTGAGAGAACTTCCTGGGGCAGTGGCTGTCCTGGTCTATCTGCCCCTCCCGCTTCCAGGAAGAGGCCACACTTTTCCCTCTCCCGCGTGAGGGACGTGCTCATTTGCCCCGGAGCTGCCGTGAACCTTAGAGACCTGGACAGATGTGACTGAGAATGAAAGCTTCCGGGCTGAGCCCTTTGTATATCAAAGGAGTTTCATAAATGCTGATAATATCAACGCATGCTTTCCTTGGCTCTCCCGGTGCCTGGGGAGGAACATCATGAATTCCTTTGGCTAACAGTCCTTGCTCGGGGAACAGTTAGTTTCTTGGGGACATTTAGAGGAGGGAAGGCTGGTTGGTGCTCGTCTAGCCACTCAGAGTCATTTCCTGCCCCTTCTGTGGCTGGTACGGTTGGAGAGTATCTTGGGTCCCAAAGGACATAAACATGGCAAAGGTGGGATTCTTGTACATTTTCTTCACTGAGAGTCTCCAGCCTTTGCAACAGGACATGGCTGGCCCTCGGTAAACCAACGGGGAACTGATAGAGACACGAAAATATTCCCGTGACCCTGTCCCCTGACCTCTCTGTCCTTGCTCATCTTTTAGCTCCACTGAAACACGGTCTCTATCAACATGGTCATGAGAGTGAACTTGGCCAGGGAGGATTGTGTCTCTAGACCTTCTCAACAGAACTTCTCAACAGAGCTGCTCCTGGACCACCATCTCGAGGGACAGTGGCTGGACCAGCCGGCGTGAACCACATCCTTGGGCTTCAGGGGTCTGCCGAGGGGGCTGCAGAACACCCTGGCTGACGGAGATAACACTTGATCAACAGGGAGAGCGTGGCTTCCGCCTCCGCCCCTCTTTTAGATACCCGGACTTCTTTATGGCTTTGCCCAGGTAGATCATTCATTGCCATAAATTTTCTTATCTTCAGTGCTTTTCCAATTACGGATAACAACAGAAAAGCAGTCATTGGTTTCTAAAAGGTCATCAAGATATAGAGCCCGTTTGGGAAGGGAATGACTTATGCAGTTGACTTGTATAAATCTGGAGAAGGTTTATGCACAGGTTGGACAAGAAATGTAAGTGAGATTCATAAAATATATAAAGATTTATGGCGCCTCGGCTGATGAAAATTGCCTCTCCTTTTGCTGTTTGTGTGGGAATTATTGGTTCTTTCTGAGTGTTTTACATATGGCTTTTGAGCCAACGAGGCCTCGTGAGGTCCCGCGAGTGGCCAGTGGCATCCCGAGGGCGTAGAGACAGTTAGTCACCGCGAATGTGAACCACAGGACAGAGGTGGGCGTCTCAGAAACCGCGGCTCATCTGAACACGGAGATGCTTGGATCCTGCACGCCACAGCTGTGGCATTTTGGGGCCCTGCTGACGGACACAGACGCTCACGGGGATGGTCCACTAGCTAGTCGCCCTGTCGCCCCTCTGGGACAGCGGGTGGGACACGGGGAGCTGGCTGCTTAGCGTTTCTCAAGGTGGTTCTCACACGACCCGCCGTGGGCGCCACTCAGAGTCTCAGGCTCAGCCCCAGAGAGCCGGGTCTCCCTGGTGGAGCGTGGGCCCGGCCAGGTGCACCCCACCGGCCACATAGGTGTTTCGTGAGCGCCCCAAGGTCTGAGAGCACCCCGCGGAGCACTTCCCTTCGTCGCCTTTTCTGTGGACCAGAGATGGAGGCCCAGAGCAGTGAGAGGCACAGTTAAGGACCTCGGTTCCCTCGGGACCTTGAGGAGGAGGAGGAGGAGAGTGTCAGAACCCGAGGTCACCGTCAAGAACTCCAGGCGGGCGTGTCCTCGAAGCTGTCCCGTGCAGGCTCGTTAGGAAAGATCATTTCCCCTGGATGACCCTCAGCGACTCGGCCCGGGGACTCTGCCCTCATCAGCCTCCCCTGCCTGCTCTCCCTCGCCCAGCCCCGGCCGCAGTGGGGGAACTCGGCGAGCATCCTCGGGGCGGCGTGCACGGTTGTGTCTCACACCTGGCTTTCTGGGGAGAGAAGCCCTGACGTTCGCCAGTTCCCATGGTGGAAATGCTCCCACCGTGGCCAGTTCCAGGCTTTCTGGCGGGACTTCTCTGAGGGGGGTCTGGGAAGGACCGTGTGGGTTTGACTCTCGTAAGCCGGTCTGAGCCCACCACGGTGTCTGCGTCCCAGGAGATGAGCGCGATGGAGGCAGAAACGGATCAGGCCCGAGAAGGAGGAGGCTGGCCGACACTTCGGGGCCGGGCAGACGAGGAGTCACATCCAGGAGGCCAGCCGGGGGCTACCCGCATGCACGGGGTGACGGTCGGTCTCAGGATCCGGGGGAATTGAGGACACCCAGACGGCACTGGGGCACTCGGCGTGACACCCCCCCGAGGGCACAGGAGGGTCGCTAAGTCCAGCCCCTGACCCCAGCCACAGGGCTGCTTGTCACCGGGTCACGGACGGGCTTCTCATGCTTCTGGAGAAGAAGCCAGACGTGTCCTTCCAGATCAGAGCTGATGCCTCCTGCCAGGCGTGGGGCAGAGGTCAGAGCCAAGTGTGAGTCTTGCTTTTGAGACCTTCCTCTGCAGACTGGCCTCACCCCCTTGTCCATCTCTTGCTCCCGTCCCTCCCCGCCCAGACCCCACTCTGGCGAGGGCATGGGACCCAGAAACAGAAGTTGGCCCGCCTCCTGGGTCTTGCCTAGGCCGTGCCTTCCGCTTGCTCTATCTCCCCCCACAACCCTGTTTATGGTCTGTGGGGACCCAAGGCTTTCTAACGTTTTCTAACTGCAAATATTACCCCTCGCTGAGGACCTCCCCAATCTCCCTCCACCGTGGAAAGGACCCCCCACACCCTTGACCCCCAAGACGCTGCATGCGTTTCCAACAGCGCGGACGACATCGGCCCCATGTGGTCACGTGCCCTTTCCAGGGAACTCGACCACGTTTCCCTCCACGGCGGTTGTCCGTTAGGCTTTAGGACTCCAGGTGAGGGAGCTCCCCCTTCTCCATGGCCCCCATAACATGGGGGCCTGTAGCCTGGGACCCTGCTAAGGTCTGGTGTTACCGCTGAGACCAAAAACAGTTTGCCAACACGCTAGTAGGGATGGGCGGGTGGCCCGGGCTCCCCACGTGTAGCTCCTCTGGATAAGTCTGTCCTGCCCACCAGTCCCTGAGCCCCGCAGTGACGACAGACAGACCTGCAGTCCCGGCTCGGACCCGTGTCCACTTGGCTCCAGAAGCCTCCCGTTCACCACCTTCCCTGCTCTCCTTTCCCGAGATGCTCCGTAGGGCAGGTGCCCTTCCAGCTGCCCGTGTCGGGCGGGTGGGAGGCTGGCCTCTGCCTTCGGGAGATGATCTGTCGGAAAGTTTCGGGACCAGCTACAGCCACACGGCCCTGTCGCGATGGGTCATGGCCTGCCATGGCCAGGGCTGCTCCTTGAAGACCCATCCCGGGCTCGTGGACAGGCCTCCGTGTCGGGGGAATCCTGCTGATGCTGTGTGCGTCCGAGTGGGTCCTGGGGCAGGGACCCTCTTCTCTCCTTCTTCCCTCCCTCCTTCTGCATCTCAAGTCATCAGAAAGAAACTAGTTTCGTGGCTAAAAACTCAGCCCTTGGGTCAGAGAGTCCTGGGTTCAAATCTCAGCTCCACTGGTACGATCCCTGTGACCGACGGTGTCTGTCTCGTCCGTTCCTGGGGGCCTTCGAAGGGCAAATGCAGACAGAACTCCGAGCAGTGCCCGGCACAGGGCAGGGGTGCCCCGCACAGGGCAGGGGTGCCCTGCAGGTTAGCTGAAGGCTTCTCCTTATAATCACCACTGTCAGCAGGCAGCCTGGCCTCTGCGGTCAGGGAGTCACTCGTGGTATCTGTACCGCAGCTTTTTCCTCTAGCTCTCTCCTGTGTCTTATCACACTTCGCTGAAATTAAATCAGAGCTCACAGGGGAAGCGTCTCGTTGTGCCTGGCACACAGTGGGCACTTTACAAACCACGGTGCCTTCTAAGAGTCTGGGGGCAGCATCCCCTAGCCCCGTGCTGGGCACGTAGTGGGTCTTCCACAACAGAGCAGAGGGGTTAGCCCAGCCCTCTCTTCCTCCTTGCGCCGCCCTCTCCAGCGCTCTGCCCTTCCCCCTCATCAAGGCGGCTCCCAGATGAGCTCCAGGAGAAGGTTCTGTGTTGCCCATGGAGGCCGGGAAGGAAGATGTCAGTACAGACATGCTCTGGGGCCCCGGGGTGAAGGGGTTCCATCTCAGCAGAGACGAGGGGACAGGACTCTCTCGGACTGCCCTCCCGTGCATGCCCGGCTCCGGCCCCTCCTCTCGCTGTCCTCACCACCCCCGCCCCCTTGGTCAGGCCGCCAGCCTTCTCTCGGTGTCACAGCCCTGGCCCCAGATCCGCCACCGGGCCAGAGTGAGATCTCGTCTGACTCATGCGGGTCCGTGGGAGACAGGCTGGGGGGATAGATTGTCCCCACTGGGGCTCTTCTCCGGGACAAAGGCCAGCCATGAGGCTGTGTCGGCAGGCAGGCTGATGAGACGCTACGGGACGGGGTACAGGGACATTTGTCACAGTGGAGAATGACAAAGAGGAAGAGGTGTCTGACCTGGGCTGACACAAACCCGGAGCAGGGGGGCAGGGGGCAGAGACACAGTGTCATTTTTCAGCACAATTTTCCTCCATTTAATGTTCCCATAGATTCTGGGACCCCATCATCTGATGGCCCATAGAGATGGTTTATGGTGTTAGGGTGTCAGGTTCCAGGAGAGGGAAAAATTAACTGTGAACTTACTGTCCTACAAGGACCCTCATTGCCTGTAGAATACCAAGTTGATTTGGTTTTGCTCTTCTTGGAAATGTACTCAAGGTGAGGGAGATAAATGGGATATGGCAAACCCCCTTCTGCTCGTAAAGAAAATGGAGAGACGCTCCCCTCCCCCCGCCCAAGTGCGCCCTTCCTTCTGGCATGGGGGGGGTGGGGGGTTGGGCAGTGGGGACAGAGGAGTCTTCCCACTCCCTCTCGGCCCCATGGGGACCGAGACTCCTGCAACAGCAGAGCAGCTGAGGCTAAAGTTTTCTCTAGCCCTCCCTCTTCTCAGCCTCCCCTCTGCAGTTCTCTAGCCCTCCCTCTTCTCAGCCTCCCCCCTGCAGTTCTCTGTGCTCGGCCCTGCGATCGTCATCATCGGGAAGGTCTGAGGAGAGACAGGGTCAGTTCTCTGTCTGGGTCAGTTCTCCTTCTCAGAAGGACCTCGTCCTTAACTCCAGGAGGGAGAATCTGGAGTCCTGAATCCCATTTCTTGGCAGGGAAGAAAAGCAAAGAAACCAGGTCACGTTCATGTTGGGCAGTGCGCATGCTCAAGACACCCAGCACCATGGTTGGGGAGAAGGACCGTCGGACAGTGAGGTCCGGCCTTGCACCCGCGAGGATGGGCGGAACCGAGGCCCTTAGTAACAGGTGCCGACCAGGATGTTCCAACATGGGAGCCCCGTGCGCTGCTGGAGGGGGCGGCGGGATGTCCGACGGGCTGGCTTCTTTGGAAAACAGCCTGGTGGCTTCTTAAAAAGTTAAACGTGGAATGACCTGTGGTCCAGCCATCCCACTCCTGGGTATAGACCCCAAGGAATTGAAAACACGTGTTTAAACCAGGACATGTACATGTGAGCTTGCAGAGAGCCGTTCCCCGTCCGTCCACGCCCGCGTGCATAAGTAGAATCGGGCGGCATCCCTACCCAAGCTCTACTCCCCCCGAAAATGCGGGTGGAGCCCCAAAGCCTCACGCTCACTGAAAGCAGCCAGTTGCATGGGGTGTGAAGCCACGTCCATGAAACACCTAGAGGGGAGTAGGGGCAGAATGCAAATCGGGGTGGCCAGGGTCTGGAAAGAGGAGGCCCTGGGGAATAAGGGCCTGTAATAAGGGGTGTGGGTCTCCCTTCAGGGGTGACACGAATATTCTGGAAGTACGTAGCGGCAGTTGCACAACATTGCCAACGTACTAAAAACCACTGGATGGTTCGTTCCCTTTGAAACGGTTAATTTTATGTTGTGCAAGTTTCATCTTGATTAAAAAGATATTAAACGATCATTTCCAGCAGGGCCCTGAGAAGCCAGCTTGGGGAGACAGGCTGCCTGAGGGTGGGTTTTTGCAACTGGAGGAAACGCTCGCTTTGTTTCCCTCCAGAATTTCTGGCTTCCCCCACCCCAGGAACGAAGGCTTGGTGGGAACGTCAGGTAATGCGTGCATTCCGTCCTGGGAGAAGCTTGGGAACCAGCCGGACAGAGCCAAGAACCCAAGGGACATAAGAGGGTGATTGTCTCCTCCTCTGCCGCAAGTCCCCTACCCTCGCCCCCACCCCACGCACACGCAACCACCTGCCCAAACCACCAGGCTCTTCTGCTTAGGCCAAACCAGTCCCCAAGAGCCGGGACAGGCAAGGGCGCGGGCAGCCAGCTGGGAGAGAAATTCCAGAAAGCTGAGCCTGTGGGATGCATGCGTGGCCCCCGGGAGACGTGGTGCCCCGTCTCCTCCCATCTTCAGGCTTCAGGAGGGCGGCCCAATTTCTCTGCTTCCCTCCCTTGCCGTTGACCCCGGGTCGACCTTCAGGCCAGCTTCCTAAATGGTGTCTAGAGAAGGAAGACTGAAGGAGTCTTCATCCTGGACGGCGTTTGGGTCCCAGGCAGCCAGCCCCTAAGATTTTCTGGCAGGATGGTGGGTGGTCTCCTGCCTGCTCATTCTCCCTGGCACCATCCCTTGGAGCTTTCCTTGTTGAACCCCACCACGGACTGGGATTCCGAGAAGATTCCACCTGAGTCTTCACCCCGAGGTCTGACTGTCCCCCTTGTCCCGCCATCACCCCCATTTCCATCACCCGTCCCCAACTACAGTCCTCCCAAGTGTCTCCTGGTGCCCTTGGGAATACCCTCCTTCCTTTTCTACATCCCTGCCGGGTGGGCAGAGAGAGGCAGGTCCCCAACCTCTCAGGCCTCTTGGAAACCTCTTGGAACAGAAGTGGCTCCCAAGGGTCGTACTAAGATCCCGCTCTTTTTGCCTTAACCCATGAAGAGAGAGACCCCATGATGGACACCGCCACTCCCCGCCGACAGGAGCATCCGGATCCGGATATGAAAAATTGTCCTCGATCTTCATCAGCCACAGCCGCCACCCCACCCCCACTGCCCCCAGCCATGGAGCCTGCATAATCCTCAGCAAGAGAGGATAATTAATTCGAAAAGGCCCACATCCCGGGGCCTCGGCCCCTTTGACGAGCGAAAGGAGGGGAGGCAAGAAGAGAAGCTATGTCTGTCGGAATAATCCCTGTCTCGGGGCAAGATGGTTCCAGTCCTAATGAGACCCCCGGGCATTATCCCGGCGTGTATTGTCTATCACGGCCAGGAAAAGGGCGAGACCAACTTTATTTCTGAATTTGGACTGACTTAAAGAGGTGGCATCACATTTGAAGGGCACCCAATCAATCTGTTACCCTCACTGCATGAAATTGTATTTGCTTGCCTCTTCCTATCTCGCTGGGCGCAGCTGGGCTGTAAGTCATTGGTGATAACATTCTTTATTATGCCGTCCTGTTTATGAACTGTGCCTGGAAAGAGATGATAGAAATATACAGCAATATGCAAAGGGATGGGGGGGAGGAGAAGGGGGAGCAAATGCTAGTTGCCAGGGCAACAAAGGGGCTATTTTGGGCATCGGATTTTGCGGATGATGAAAAACCATTTCCTTGCGATGGTTGGACTCTCCCCTCCCCCCTCCTGGAAGCGATGAACATAGAACCGAATATTTAGGCAGGGGATGGCTTAATTTCTTAATGAAAAATTATTTTATTTTCCCTTCTACCTCCTTTAAAAATGGATGAAAAACAAAAAAACCCTAAGGGTGTTGATAAGCATTCTCGAGTGGAAGGTGAGCTCTCGTTCTGGTACAGAGATGTGTGAATAATTTACTAATCTTCACTGATCCCCGCCACCTCCCCCCACCGCACATTCCTACCTCTTTTTACCTACACCGACTTAACTCTGATAAACTCCCCGAGCAAAATCCCCGAGCTCTGGACCTCAGCAAAATCTCAAAACCTGCAGGTGTTTATAAGCCGCCTGAATTCCAATGAGTTTTTTTGCAATTTGGCTGCCAAGGAGATGGCGAGAGCTGAGCGGAGCCCGCACCTCTGGGCACGGGCGTCTGCACAGATGAAGGGACGGGAACCGCGCCGTGGCCCCTCCGGCGAGGTCCCGGAGGAGGGACTTACCCTTGGGGGCAGGGGGGGTGGCGCAGAGCCCGCTCAGCAAGCCCAGTTGGCGCCGGGACCTCCGGATCTGTGCCCGCGTCAGGCCACCCCTCGCACTGCGTCCGTTTCCACGGGGTGGAGGAGCTGCTGGGTTTCAACCTTGCTGCTTCCCTATTGTGGCTTCGCTGGTTCTCACAGTGGGGTCCCCTGGCCAGCAGCAGCACATACCACCTCACGGACATGGTGCTCAAGCACTAGGTGTTGGATGGATGGGGCTGGGGGGGGACAGTCCTCAAATCCAGCCTCCCGGCCAGCAGCACCCCTGCTCCCCAGTGCTCTCAGGGGCGTATGTGCAAGGAGAGGAGGGTGGTGGCTGAGCAGAGCAGTGGGTAGTTTCCCTGGGCTGGACCCCCAGGCATTCTCCTCCTGCCTGCTGAGCTCTGGCGTCAAGTCTAAGATATGTCCCTGGGCCCAGGGTGCGTCTTGCAGCACCCACTGGTTCTGGAAGTTTCCATAGATGTCAGAATTGGCGGGATGGCAAGGGAGGCTTGGGGGTGGTGGCTCTTCCGCTGTGGTTGAATGGGTTTGTGCCTTGGAAGGACGCTTTTGTGCTTCTGGCTTTGAGACAATGGGCTGCGCTGTGTTCTTCCCAGTGGCTCCCTTCTGCCTGCTTCCTCCACCAGAAAGAACCCCCCCCCCAGGTGTCTTACATGGGCAAATTGTGGGGGAGATTCTTTATGTTAAATTAGGGGAGAAGGTGGCTGGTGGCTTCAGACACCCCTTCCTGTGGGGTGTCACGCATAACAGCATCACTGCCCTCAGCCCCAAGAGAACTCTAGGATTTCAACTTCTTATAAAAATGAACTTTTTTTTTTAAAGATTTTATTTATTATTTATTTGACAGAGAGAGAGATCACAAGTAGGCAGAGAGGCAGGCAGAGAGAGGAGGAAGCAGGCTCCCCGTGGAGCAGAGAGCCTGATGCGGGGCTCGATCCCAGGACCCTGAGATCATGACCTGAGCCGAAGGCAGCGGCTTAATCCACTGAGCCACCCAGGTGCCCCTAAAAATGAACTTTTAATCACATATCACCTAAGTCATACGTGCGTGTGCAGAAAAACTGGGAAGTAGAGCACAGTACAAAGAGGTAAACACATCTTCTGCGCTTCCCTGTCTGGAGAGAAGAGGACACTTTTCTGCTTTGTTTCGTCGTTCTCCTCTTTCCTCTCTCACGCTCTGTTTATTTTTACAAACTTGAGGTCACACTGCACTCCGTCTTTTCTTTCCGGCGAACATCCTCGGGCGAGCGTCTCCCCATCTCCTTAAATAGTCTTCAAGACTCGCTTTTATTTTTTTTTAGCGGGTGCGCACTATTTTGTAACGTGGATATGTCCTCGTGACGCTCCTCCGCGAAGCCATTATCTTCCGCGTCTCTTTCAGGATGTGGAAGTGGCACCTCGTGATTTTAATACCAAAGAAAGCCGAGGGCGCCGAGAGGCCGAGGTGAGTTCCTTTGTCTTTGACGCCTGGCGCGCCGGTGGAGGCTGGGAGAAGCCTATCAGTCAGTGGGGTTTGAAGTGAGTTTCTGCGCTGACATTCGGGGTAGGAGACGGAATCACTTCCCCCAGGGCGAGTGGCAGCGTTTGGCATTTTGAAGCTTGGCAACGAGATAAATGTGGTCAAACAGCAGCTCACACAAAGCGTCCCTTGAACTCCCTGGGACGGGGCTGTCGCAGGGGGAAAAGATGAGCCAGGCGGGTCTGGGGGACTGTCCACCCCCTCGGGGCCCGGGGGGAGGCAGGGGCCCGTCTGGTCTCCTGGGGTGGTGTTTCTGCTGCATTTTATCCCCTCTGTGAGCACATTTGGGTGCTCATTTCTTTTTGGAGCTGAATCCCATTCTGTTGTCTGGATGGACCACGGTGTGTTTATCCATCACCTACTGGAGAGCATCAAGCTTGGGCCCCCCCCCCCCAAGTTTTGGTGATTACAAATAAAGTTGCTGTAAATAACCATGTGCAGGTTTTTGTGTGGACGTGAGTTTTCAGCTCCTTTGGATACGTACCAAGGAGCTCGATGGCTGGCTGGTACGCCAAGAGTAGGTTTAGCTTCATAAGAAACCGCCCAACGGGCTTCCACTCGCCTGTGAATGGGAGCAAGGGAGGCAGAAACTTCTTCCATAGACCGAGGACCTCTGACACCCGCTCCGCCCTCCACTGGGGCCTCCAAGCGTTCATGTCCCTTTGCAGCTCTGCTTTCCCATGAGTTTGGACCTGCCCTTGGCCTCCAAAGCCGACCAAGCTGCCCCTTTCTTCCCACGGGTCCCACCCCGGCCACCTCCTCCAGCAGGGAGCCCCTACGCCCGTCAGGGTGCTGCGTACACAGCACCCAACACGGAGCCCGCCTTGCCAGGGGGTTGTGCGTCTCAAGGTATTGCTGTGAACGCGCAGGCGCCCCCGTGACCCCCGAAGGCGGGGCTTCTGTTGACACGTGGAGCCGCAGCGTCCGGAACGTTGGAGGATGTGGGCAGCACCCCCGGGTCTCCCCAGCCCCCTTCAAGCCGGCAGTGCCCCTTCTCACAACAACCCCAAATGCCTTCAGACGTCGTCAGTTACCCCCTGGGGCACAGCCCACGCCTGGTTAAGAACCGCGGGTGTAGGACAGCATTTCCCAAGGTGTATTCTGGGGACACCGAGTCTCCTGGGTCGCTAACACATTCTAAACATTGGGGCTCCAAGATGAGCTAATGTGAGAAACCATGGGCTGGACAGCATTCGACAGGGGGTCTCTGCTCCCACCTGGTTTGTCCCTGCCTCACGTGCTTTCCCGGTGCTCTGGGGGGCCACGTGCCCCCCACCCTTCCTGCGGCACCTTCATTCCTGCACGGGGGTCCTTGCTGCCGTCTCTCCTTCCTTCCTCTTCTGCTCTGGCTCTGCCCCTTCTCTCGGCTCTCCCGAGCTCCTGGACCTCTGATTTGTTCTTTTGTGCTATTGACATCATCGCCTTTAATTGGGGGGAGGGATTTGGTCCCAACTTTGGTCCATTCAGTGGCAACCCTTTTTCTCTGACTGTGTGAGCTCTGTATGCCCTCCTGGGTGGCTGCTGGTGACCTACCTGGAGCGTGGGGTGGGCACCGCCTTGGTCTGGCACCTGCTGCTCCCTGCTCTTCCCCGACTCCCTAAACCTCTCTCTGAATCCCTCCATAGCTCCCCACGGCGCTCAGGCCAGAGTCCAAGCTCCCTCCCAGAGCCCCAAGGCCCTGTGCAGGCAGCCCCTCTCCATCACGCCCCTGTGATCCCGGTGAGCACCCTGCAGGTATCCAAGGGCCCAGGCCTTTCTCTGGCCCTTGGTCTTGGCACACCGCTGTCCCCCCGCGTGGCGTGTGCACCACCCTCCTTATCGGGCATCTTTTTTCATCCAAGGGGGCTGCGTGCCCAGGCTCAGCCTGTGGTTGAGGAGAAGGATCACGGGATCCCTGGGGCCTCGGACCACCCATGGACACGCCTGCCGCCTGTGGCTCCGTTCTCCAGGCTCAGGGAGGAAGGACCGGCTGCTGCCCCTAGCTGGCATTGGGACACACACTGGCCAGCTAGCCAGGCCAGGCCAGGGCAGGCCTGGGGAGGGGAGGGAGCTGGTCTTTCTGGAAGTGACGGACACTGCCCATCTCTTGCATTCACCTCTTGTACCTCAGCCCAGGTTATGAAACTTGCCATTTTTGGTCCCCTCATCCGTACCCCAGATGTCATCTGTCACCACAGCGTATCACGGCTTCCCTTCAAACTGACAGTCGGCATCATCCCCCAAACCCCCGTTCCTCCCAGCCTTGTGAGGCTTTGATCTATTTAATTCTGTTTCTTTCTTCTTTTTTTTTCTTTTTTAAATTAAGACCATTTTTTAAAAAAGAGCAGGTTCCCAGCAAAATTGAATGAAAGGAACAGATTTCCTGCATACCCTCTGCTCCCACTCATGCAAAGGCTCCCCCACTACCAACACCCCCCCCAGATGGCTGAACCTCCCTCACGCGTCCTACCATCCAAAGCCCATGGTTTATACTCAGCTTCATTCTCGCTGTTGTATATTTTATGGTTTTGGACAAACGTACGATGACGTGTGTCCACCATGGCGGTACCCTATGGAGTCTCGCTGCCCTCAGATCCCCTGTGCTCCCGCTCCTCCTCCCTCCCTCCCTCCCTCCCTGCTAACCCCCTGGCAGCCACCCATCCTTTCACAGTTTCCATTGCTCTCTCTTTCCGAGAATGTCGTACAGATAGAATCCCACCGTCTGTAACCTTTTCAGATTGGCTTCTTTCACTGAGTGATACACATTTACGGTTGCTCTGTGCCTTTTCAGGGCTTGAGAGCTCATTTCTTTTTGGAGCTGAATCCCATTCTGTTGTCTGGATGGACCACGGTGTGTTTATCCATCACCTACTGGAGAGCATCAAGGTTGCCCCCCCCCCAAGTTTTGGTGATTACAAATAAAGTTGCTGTAAATAACCATGTGCAGGCTTTTGTGTGGACGTGAGTTTTCAGCTCCTTTGGATACATACCAAGGAGCACGATGGCTGGCTGGTACGCCAAGAGTAGGTTTAGCTTCACAAGAAACCGCCCAACGGGCTTCCAAAGCGGCCTCGCCATTTTGCTTTGGGGCCAGCCACGAATGAGATTCCTGTTGTTCTACCTCCTCGCCAGCAGGCGGTGTCCTCAGTGTTCTGGATTTGGGGCCGTTCTAATAATTGTGTAGTGGTTCCTCACTGTGCCTTTAATTTGCATTTCCCAGATGACCGATGAATTGGAACATCTTTTTGTGATCATTTCCCATCTGTGCATCTTCTTTGGTGAGGGGTCAGAGTCTTCGGCCCATTTTCACTCGGGTTGTTTGTTTGCTTGTTGAATTTTAGTTCTTTATATGTTTTGGATCACAGGACTATGGCTCGTCTTCTCATTCTTTGGACCCTGCCTTTTGTAGAGCAGTGGATTTTAATCTTCATGAAGCCCGTCGTATCAAGGATTTCTTTCACGGATTGCTCCCTTACATCTTGTGGCATAAACTTTTTATTATGAAATTATTTTAGATTTCTAGAACAGTGCAAAGATAGTACAAAGAGCGCTGTTTGACTGTGGTTCTTCACTGGCCCCTCGGGGGACATCTGGCAGGATAAGGAAACATCACGGGTTTGCGCACAGGCAGAGACGCTGTTAAAACCCTACAATGCACAGGACAGCCCCACTGCAAAAAGGGTCTCATTCAAAATGTGAGCAGAACGGACACAGAGAAGGCTCTCCACATGCCCTTCACCAGCTTCCTGAATGTTAACATCTTAAAATAACCGTGGCACATTTACTAAAATGAAGAAGTTAACATCGGTACCATACTGATGTTGGTTGGCTTTTTTTTTACTCTACTGACAAATTTTTATGTGCCCAGAATATTACAGTTAACCGTAATTGCAATGTCATACAGACGTCTCTAGACCTTTCTTGTCCTGCGTAATGGAAACTTCAGGCACGTTGAAATGCATCTCTTCTTGCCCCCTCCCCTCAGCCCCTGGCAACGACCGTTCTCCTTCGGCTTCTACGAGTTCAGGTTCTTAGAGAGCTCATATAAAGGGAATCATACAGTATGTGTTCTTCTGAAACTGGCTTATTTCATGGAGCGTCATGCTGTAGCTGGTGTCAGGATTTCCTTCCTTCTTGAGACGGAATAAATATTATTCCATTGTCCGGATGGACCACATCATCCCTATCTGCTCATCCGGCCATGGACGTTCAGGCTGCTTCCACCCACGTGCTGTTGTGAGCGATGGTGCCATGGACCCCGGAGAGACACTATGTCTCCAGGCTCCCGATTTCAATTCTTTGGGATAGATTTGCGTAAGTAAGATTGCTGATAGTTCAGCTTGTAATTTTTTGAGGACCCTCTAGACCGTTTTCCCCGGCTGCTACAACATTTTATATCCCCACCAACAGTGCACGAGGGTCCAAATTTCTCTACATCCTCATCAACTTTTTTTTTTTAAGTGTTTACTTATTTATTTGGTAGAGAGATCACAAACAGGGGGAGCAGCAGAGGGAAAGGGAGAGGCAGGCTCTGTTCTGAGCAGAGAGCCCGATGCGGGGCTCGATCCCAGGACCCTGAGATCACGACCTGAGCCGAAGGCAGATACTTCACCGATGGAGCCACCCAGACGCCCTCAACACTGGGTTTGTATATATATTTCTGTATTTATAATGGCCATTCTAACAAGTCCCAATGAGCTGGTTTTGATTGGCATTTTCCTGGTTAGTAAAGTTGGGCATCTTTTTATAAGCCCATGGGCCATTTGCCTGTCTTCTTTGGAGAAATGCTCATTCTAAGTCCTTTGCCCATTTTTTAATTGGGTTGTTTGGGTTTTTCTGCCGCTGAGTTGTAGGAGCTCCATATGGGCTCTGGGTCTTGGATTCTCATCAAATGTGTGCTTTGCGGATACCCTCTGCCATTCCTTGGGTTTTCTTCTCTCTTTCCGGACCGTTTCTTTGGCTGTGCTCAGTCGGCTTTTTAACTTAACACTTTTATTTCTTTATACCTCGTGCCCTCTCTGCGGTCCAAATCACCGATGGCCTGAGACAAACTCTCAGTGTCCCAAGAAGGCCTCCTCCATGGGGCGAACCCTTTCTATCACACGGATCACCTTCGGATCACTGATTTGTTTGGTAAAATCACGTTAGGTCCAGCTTTTAAAAAACAGAACCCAGGGGCACTTTCCACCAAAACATAACAGACCTGCATTTGGGAGGTACAAGGTCGGAGGGGCAGGGAACAGAGTGAGGACCCTTTTTGGGGACTCCAAGTCCATTCTCTGGAGGACAGGCCATTGGGTTGAACTGGTGTCTGTAGGATCTCTTTGCATCCATCCCATGGTAAAGACCGGGTCATCCACTCGTGTCCCTAGGCCGGGGCTCTGAGGTCCTCATCATAGGACCCGGGTGCTCCCTGACCTTGGCAGGTTTACGTCCCTGTGGTCCCCAGTACCGTGGAATCAGCCCCCAAGCTCCCCACTCCACCAGATTCGAGAGAGATCTGGGGAGAAACCACCAGTCTCTGCCATCTTTTCTGTGTCTCTCTGGATCGTGAGTGCCACTGCAGATCCCAGAGAGGCGGAGCCCTGAGCCCTGCCCTCAGTGCACTGACACTTGGCGGGCCTGAGAAAGAAAAGCTTATTCAACAGGGCGCCATTCCTGTTCCACAGAATAGGCACTCGGATCAGGGCTCTCAACTCCTCAGTGGCCTTGCTGAAGGCAGACTCTGATTCAGGGGCACTGCAGGTCCTGAGCCACACTCAGAGACACGGGGGGAAAGCCCCATGACCCGCGGGGAGCCGGGGCGCAGCGAGCAGCAGCAATCCAGAGACGCTGCCCCGAGCGGAGCTGCCCTGAGCCGAGAAGGATGGACAGAGAGTGGGTCGAACTGGTTGCTGGGGGCAACCTTCCATTGTCCTCGAAGCAGATGTCTTACTTGTGTTGACCCAAAAGGTGAGAACCAAAGGAAGGGAGGAGGGATGGCAGAGCTCATCTTCACTTAATTCGGTCGGATTCATGGGGGACCCTTGAGTCTGGCCGAGCAGCGATCTGGGGACTTTGTGGTGGGGGGGCACGGAGGAGGGCCTTTTCAGCCAGCTGGGATCCTGGCAGCCGGAGGGAGGGCATCCGTCGGTGTACCGCCGAGACCCTGCCGATGTCTTTGCCTTCGGGCCACCAGTCGGGGTGGGCCATGCCATCCAAGGGCAAAGTTTGTGCTTTTAGAAATTTCTTTCCTGGGAAGCGATTAGCCAGCCAGACCTGTTGTCCTTTTGCAAGCAGCAAATTACCCAGGAAAATGTAATTACCCATTCACTCTTATTAGCGCACAGCTAAGAAGATTGGAGCAATGGCCCTTTCATGGTCTTTCAAAGCTTCCTCGCACGATGCGTCCCTGATATTAAACACAATGAGACTTTTTTGAATTCAATTAAGCATTTGCCTACTGTGACTCTTTATTCATTGCAAATTGTCTCAGTAAATAATCTTCATCAAAAGTCAGAACCAATCCCCATTAGTTGTTTAGATTAATTAATGGACCCCCTCCCCAAGCCACCCAAATGAATTCAATTCGAACGTCAACAACTTGGCCCCGGAGTTTCCCAGGTTGGCATTAAGACAATATTAAACCTGCAATAAGTCACATTTAAAATGTTAATTCAGAGAAGCTCTCCATTTAGAGCATTTAATTAAATCCTTAAATAAACTGCATGGGCTCAGTACCAGATGGTTCTGTATTTTCACGGCAGCACCGAGCCGGCACGGTGAAGATAACCAGGATATATAGAGTAATAAAATCTAATCTCGTTTCCAGCGGGGAGAGTCAGTGAATGTACACAACCCAGGCTCAAATTGTAAGTTAATTACATTAACCCCAGTGTACTCCGGGATCTGAGCAGCCAGAGATGAAATTAGTCTTTTTCCTATCGTAAGATTCTTTTCAACTTCACTATATTAATTTTTAGCCAAATACGAACTCATAAGGAAAATTGAAGTTAATGTAACCAAAGATAACGTAATGCCGCCTTAATATTCTGAAGGGATTATGGAGACCCGTGAAAATATACTCTGCAAATGTCACTGACTCGAAATGGATTTGTGGGATGGGGGAGAGGAAATGAAGACGCCAAGGAGGGTCTTGTCTCCGCCCATCGCCCCCCTCCCGCCTGAGGGTTAATAAAGGACTTAATCTAGAGAGCTCCGTCCTTGCAATCACACAGGCTTACGGGGGTAGCGGAGAGGGTCTGCTGGGGGAAGGGACACGTGGCCGCCAGGAGAAGTCAGTCCGCATCTCCAGCAGACGATGGGGCCCTGGTGTCACCCGGCCGCAGGATCACCTCTGCCTGCCCCCCGGGTGCGCCGTCCATAGATTTCCATGGCTCATCTGTTAATCTCTCTGTCCTCAGAGCATCCGTCCTCCAAGAGGAGGGACGAGGCAAACAGCTCTTCCCAGCCTCCCTTGCAAGGTGCCCAGGGGGACCCTGGTCCTCCGTCTCCCAGCCCAGAGACATCACAGTCATGTTTGGTCTGGAGCAAACCTACTTTTGAGGGAGTTTCCCCTAAATCCTATCAATCCTCGAACAGCTAAGAGTATCTCTGGCAGCTGTGTCTTCCAGGACCAGCCCCTACAGGAACGTGGAAATGAGGAAAACCCAAAACGCTTTAAATTAGTCTCAAAAGAACGACGTTCCCTTCCTGCAATTCCAACCAAAGCAGCGGAAAATGCATTACATTTCCAGTCACCTCATCCTGGGAAATGACTTTAATGGGCCATCGTAACCCTGCGGTCACCTTCACTTGACCTTCTTTGAAGATTTTATTTATTTATTTGACAGACAGAGATCACAAGAGAGCAGAGAGGCAGGCAGAGAGAGAGAGGAGGAAGCAGGCTCCCCGCGGAGCAGAGCCCGATGTGGGGATCGATCCCAGGACCCTGGGATCATGACCTGAGCCGAAGGCAGAGGCTTAACCCACTGAGCCACCCAGGCGCCCCATTGACCTGCTTTGATTTGAGCTATCAGACTTGCACTCAGCTTCCTTCTTCATCCTTGACCTTGACCTTGACTGCCAGACCCGTCAGTGAAGGATCTCAGACCGAGGTCACTAGTAGATCCGAACGCCGGCTATAACCCATGGGGATGGGGGGGCGGCTCTCTGGAGTGCAGTGTTCAGTAGGATTCTGAGCCTGAATCCGGGCTCCAAGAGGAAAGAACGCCCCATGTGATTAGTCATACCCATTGCAGATGGGGGTGTGTTTGCACTATGAACACTTCCCAGTTTTTAAAAAAACATCGTTGGAAATATTTCCAGGGCTAGCTGTAATTTTTTTTTCAAAGACTTTTAATTTTTTTTATTTGAGAGAGAGCGCGCACAAGCAGGGGGAGTGGCAGAGGGAGAAGCAGGCTCCCCACGAAGCAGGGAGCCCGATGGGGGCCTCCATCCCAGGACCGTGGGATCATGACCTGAGCCGAAGGCACTTAACTGACTGAGCCACCCAGGCGCCCCAGGAAGAGCATGATAAACAGATTTTCCTGATGATTTGAATTAAGGGATAACACGGAGACAGCAAGATTTAAAGGAACAAGCAGGTGGTCATCATTGCTCTCCCTAGTAATCCTTACTTTCCATGATTCCTGGTCATTGAATCAAAGACATTAGAGCTGGGAAGAAAACTGGAGGTTTCCAGCTCCTGGGACAGAGGAAAATGAAGCCCAGAGAAGTTAAGTAGCTTCACGAAGCCACACAAGCCAGTCGTGGCAGGCTGAGTCCCGCTCCAGTGGTCTGGCCCCCGCAGCTGGCTCCCAGCCACACCTGTCTGCACACACCTGCCTTCGGGTGGTTCTGCTTCACACGCACTCGGAATCCACAGCACAAGTACACCCTTCAGTCGTGGGTGCCTCACTGCTGATTCTGACGCTGGGCCGGTCGTTCCTGGGACCGGCTCATACAACCGCCCCCCAGTTTGTCTTGTTCTGCTCCTCTACCCAGGAGGAGGAAACACAAGCAGGTCGTGCTGTGTCTCCGCATCGGCGTGTATGCCCGCCTACCCGTTTGTCAGGGGAACAGGCAAACCAGGCTTGGCCTGGGTCTGGTCTGGTTCTGCAAAACGCACCATCGCCCACTCGCCACCGCAAGGACCACGTTGGAAGGAAGGCACAGGCGCTCGGCAGCCACTAAATACCCACCAGAGCTGCCTAACAAAGTTGCCCTCTTCTGCCGGGAAGAACGAGCCAGTCGCTGTGCAGGGAGTGGGGGCGGCCATGGGCTGAGCAGGGAGCGTCGAGTCTGGGAGCAGTCTGTGCTTGGCGGGGTGGACGGGAACGGCTGGGCGCTTAGCCACAGAATCCACGCCCAGCGCTCATTTCTGGCGTGGAGCAGGGGACGCTTCCTGGTGGAACTCCACATGGGGATTGTTCCTGCTCCGCCCAAACCCCGGACGGCTGCAGGACAGGCTGGCTCCAGGAGGAGAGCCTGTGAAGAGAGGAGACAGAAGCCATGTCCGTGGGTAAGAGGACGAGGGTCTTTGTTGTGCCTCGATGAGTACCAGCCGCTTGCCCCAGCACCCCCGGGTCTGTGCTGCAGGAAATCAGGCCCAGCAGGAGCTGAAGCTGTGGAATCATCATTGACGCGGACGCCAGAGTTGGCAACTCAAAGCAGCTACCCATGCAGTTTCCGAGGGTCCCTAACCTTTATGCTCCAGGGCAAGGACCTAGGAAGTTCATTCCAGGCCACAGAGAACCCAGCACAGCCTGGACCCCAGAAGAGGGCCAGCCACGGGGACCACCCTAGCTGCTCTAGGACGAACCCAGGAACCCTTTCTTCGACCCCCTGCTGATGTCCCACAGGGTGCCTGGCGAGCAGGGACAGCAGCTAACGCGGGGCCTCCCCGTCTGGCATTTGAGGTGTGGGTGCGGATTGCTCCTTCCCAGATACAAACAGCCTGGCGCGTTGTGTCCGCTTCCCTCTTGGTGCCCGAGCCCTTATTTCGGAAGTGGCTCCGCTGGGTGACCCTGCCCGGGCTCTGGCTCGGTCTCTGATTGGAGATGACCCCTGCCGTTCTGTCATCTTTTCTTCTCTGTAGTGACACTCGTTCCCTCCAGGAATGTTCCAGCCCTTCACAGCCCATACCTATCGAGGTACCTGCAGGAGGGAGGGCAGCCCTCGGAATGTGTGGGGGGACCCCCCTCCCCAAGGCTGCAGGGGGGAGGAGGCGGGAGCCTCCCTCCCCCCCCTCTGAGTTGGCCCTGTGACTCCCCTCTCTCGCTGCCTGGCAAGCCAGCTGGATCTGGCTTAGCTGGGACAAGAGAGGCCAAAGCACAGGGGGTTTTGTTTTCATTTGGTTTTGTGTGTTTTGTGTCTGAAATACAAAACTGGCATCAGACTCAAACGTTCTTCTCTTCCTCTGCATCCAGAGAACACAAACAGTGGAAGTGTCCATCGTGACTGGTCCAGGCCTGAGCTTGGCAGATGATCGAGATTTCTTTGCACGGGGGTGGGGGGGGGGTGCTGTGGCTGCCTCTCCCCAGCACAGTTCTCTGGGGCCAGGCGGCAGGGGGAGTGAGGAGGGGGGTCAGACAAGCACTCTCTCACCGGGTGCTGTCCTGCCTGCTCCTGCCTGAGCTGGGGGCTTCTGCGGTGGCCAGACTTGGCCTCGTGCTAACAGGGGGTGGAGGCGTGGTTGAGTCGTTGGTAGAAATCACAGAAGAAAATGCTGCATCGTTTTTATGAACAGGACCTGGGTTTAGTGTGTCAGGGACAGCAGGAAGCGATCGCCTCTGTGCAAGGAACCGGGGCGATGGGAGCCTGCCCAGATAGTCCTGGGACGAGCCGGTCTGTGAGAAGCCCCTGATGGAAGCTTCTTGGCAGGGTTTTGCTTTGGGGGAAATGTGGTTGTGGACAGAGTGGGGCTGGCTTCCCTCTGACTGCACCGACTTCCCTGGAGTCACCAGCCGCGCCGCCCCCTCTCCCTCAGCTCAGCTGAGCTCGCCATCGCCGTCGGGGTACCCTGTGCCCGGTGAGCCTCAGTCCCCGGCGAGACTTGCAGCGCTCCTTCCCCGCACAGACCGATTCTCCCTCGGCAGGACCACAGCTCAGTCAGGAGACACCATCAGAGCCTCCCTGACCATCTCACCCGGATCCTGGGGTGGGAAGGGAAGCTGTTCTCTGCTCCCAGGGAGGAGGCCTAGAGGGAACAGAGGACGGGGTGGCTGGCCTCAGGGACTGTGAGCAAGGAGTTTGCTGTCTGGAGCCAGATTCCTGCTCTGACTCATCCCTGTGACCGTCAGGAGGCCTCACCACACTGCTGTAGCCCCGCACCTGGACACAGATGTCCGGCCCAGCGTGGCCACGTCAGGCAGGCGAGTCCTGTCAGTCCTGAGTCCTGCCTCAGGGTTTTTTCCAAAGCTCAGAACGGTGCTTCATTAGGAGGGGCTGCAGAGATTGCCATCCAGTGACAAGCTGGGGTGAGGACAATTTGGGAAACAAGAGAGCCACAGAGACCTTGAGCCTCACTGAGGGCAGACGTTACCTTCCCTCCGGAGAAGGACCAGCGTGGGGGCTGGAGCTGGGCCGGGCTGGTAGGTGAGCTTGTGTTCATTGTCCCTCCAGTGGCTCTCGAAGCAGCGGCCTTCCCTGGTCCTGCCGGTCACAGCAGGATTCGCCCCACGATGTTTTTAAAGGGACATGCCCTTGACATTGCTTTCCTTCTAGAATTACACCTGCTGGGGGCAAACCACCCTCCCTTTCTCCCCAGCAGGATGCACCCACACTGCCCACCAGGCAACAGCAGGATTCCTTTGTTAAAGGTCTGATCCCCAGAGGCAGACTGTTGGAATCTGGGACCTTGTCCCCAGCCTTGCAGGAATGCCAGCTAAACACCCAGAGGCCCATGTCTCCAGCAGCCAGGAAAATGTGCTTGATCTTGGCTTTTTCATCTTGGACAATGAACATGAGGTCAGAACGGTGCTTCATTAAAATAGTTACTGAATAAACAGGAATCAGCTGCGTCACTTCCGGAGAGCAGCGGGGAGAAGCAAAGATTTTAGGCACAGGCTGGCGCTGCCTTGCTCTCTTATCAGCTGTTTCTCAGCTTAGCTCAGACCCGGAGGGCGAGAAAAAAATGATCAGGAGCTTCTGAATTAGACCAAGCCCGAGCTCTGTGCCGGTTCCTTCCCATCCTTGCAGAGGGGATTAAGTGAGATCAGGCATAGGCAGCTCCTAGCCCATGGTGGGGGCTGTATTAATCAGAAGTCTTTGGTTGCAAGTGACCCAAATCCCAAACACAAATAAGGAAAAGGAAAATTCATTGGCTTCCATAGCTTCAGGTGTGACTGGATCCTGGCGCTCAAACACTACGATCAGGACCAGGTATCCGTTTGTCTCCCTCTCTGAGCTCCTCTGGGCTAGCTTTATTCCCAGGTGGGCTCCTCTCGCTGTGGGTCCTGGCCACTCCAGACCTTCGACTCACCAGCTTTAAGACCGTCTGTTCTTTCCTAAAAGCTCGTTGGACAGACTTGCCCCAATCATAGAGCATGTGCCTGACATGGAGATCCGTGTGGGGTCAGGGGGTGGGTGAAGGAATCGTGAGCCCCGTTGTGGTACATCTATGTCCCCCGCTATCCCACAGGATGTCCCCCAACCCTGTGTTCTGCCTCAGGTTTTTACCAAAGCTCAGGCAAGGTGCCCTGGGGCCAGTTAGAACCCCCAGAAGCCACGCTCTGCCAAAGGGGGACAAACGTCTGTGCCTGCAGAAGGACAAACTGAGGCAGAGTCAGCTCCACCTGAAGCAAGAGCATGGAGAGGAATTTGGTGGAAGGCGAGGGCAGGATGCCAGGCCACTGTCCCTGCGGAGCTCAGCTGTCAGTCCCCTTCTTGGTCCCCGGCCTGTATCGGGGTGAGCAGGTCATTCTTCTGGCCTCTGCCTTCACGTGTTTAGTGAAGGGCTCCTTGAGACAAACTTGTTTTCCCTTTAGCATCAGTTACCTGTCGCTGCCGTAACAAATTACCATGAACTGGGGCCCTTAGAACAACTCAAATGGACTCTTTCGGCTCCGGAGGCCGGAAGTCTGAGGTCAAGATGTCGGCGGGATGTGCTCCCCCCAGGGGAGACTCCAAAGACCTCTAATCACATCCACAAAGACCCTTTTTCTAAGTAAGGTCCTATCTAAGGTTCTGGGCATTAGGATTGGGTGGAGGGTTTTGCGATGTACCACGCCCTTTTGATTTGAGGCCAAACTTGTAAATCAATCTGTCTCCCATTTTCTTTGGAAATGTTGTTTTTAATCTTTCTGAAACTTTCTAATGTAATTTCAAATGTAACTGCACGTAAGCCCCCCAGGGAGAGTGGATGGGTCCTCCCGGTACATAAAGGATATGAAGCTGGGGTGATCCAGGCTCATTGGGCATTCATTGAGCACCTACTGTATGCCAGGCTCCCTCACCCCTCACAGTGACTCATCCCGCCAATTTACAGATGCAGAGACTGAAGTCTGAGATTGTAAGGAGGTCACATAGCCCGTGCACGGCAGGGCGAGGCCTGGGGTCCGTGTAGGTCAAGTGCACTGAGGGCAAGTGCAGGTCTTGCTCTGTGTCTGCCGGGCTCGTCTGGGGCCACTCACCACACTGGCCTCACCTGAAGCACTTGTTGGTGACTCCAATCCGGACTGGACCTCCCATGCCTCACTTGGACTCTTCCCACCCTCCCTAGGCCCCTTTCCCTTGTGCTTCACAGGGTCAGGCTGGTCCTGTCAAGGTCCACAGGCAGCAGACACCTCCCTTTCTGGGCACAGATGTCCCCTGTCCTGAGGTCCCCTGCTGGCCTGTGGCCCCCGTGCCCAGCTCCATGGGAGGTGGGCTCACAGCTTCTCTCCCTGCCCCCCTCACTGCCCACATGGACCCCAAGCGTGAAGGATCCTCTCAGAGCCCCCAGTCCTCCCACAAACTCTGTCCCCATGTTACCTTCTAAATGACAATACTAACTGTTCCCTCTGAGATCCGCACTGTCACCTTCTGGGGCTGCCCCTGTCCATCCGGGTGACCCTCCCTGCTAAGAACACGGAAGCATTAAATGCTCCCATCTTCCTCAAAGACCGTTAGCCAAGAGCAAGTGACAAATTGGTTTTCTTTTGCTTCTTCTGGTTCTGGCGAAACACCGGGACTTCAGGCGGCCGTCAGAGGGTGGAGGGCTCTTCCGAGGCTCTGCCCTGCCTCTTTGACCTTGCCTTCTGGCTGCCTCACGATTCCCACCGTGTGACATGCATGCGCCGCCCGGGGCCAAAAACAAGGCCAGCCTTGTGCTCCTGGGGAGAGCGGAGGTGGGGCCGGGGGGCTGCTCTCCTCTTCGCCGGCCCCGTGGGTCTCTCCAGCCGATCGTAAAGAGCCTTCAGGGTCTCTCTGATTCTTCTAATGCCCTCTTCCCAAAAGTCACCGAAGAAATACCCGTGCTCTAGGCGTTTTATGCCATTGAATGAGCTTCTCCTACTGAGCGTCCCCGGGTCGCTTGCGAGTCTCCCCGCAGCCGTGCGTGCTGGAGACGTGGGCCTAACCGCGCTCTCTGGAGCCGTGGCCAAGCCCGGTCCCAGCCTGAGGGATGCCAGCTTCCCAAGAGGTCTGAGGTCTGGCCCCGCTCCGGACCTCGGCCAGGAGAGCGGGGCTGACACAGACGTGCTCTGTGCCCTTAGACGTGGCGGGCCAGGGGCACGGAACACCCGACACTCGGCTCCCGAGCGCCTGCGCCAAAGAGCCCCTTTGTCTGACCTGTCACATGCTCCCTCTGTGTGGGTTCCACGGTGGCTCCGAGGAGACCTGGAGGGAGGCCGCGGGCGCCTCCAAGCTGCTTCTATAAATAGCCAACCTCAGGAATTCGCTCGGAGTGGGGACTGTTTTCCCAAGTTTGCGACTTCGTTTTTTCCAGTAATCCTGCTGATCGCAGTGCTTCTGGGCGGGGGCCACAGCAAGGGTAGGGACCACTTGGAGGGGGTGGGGAGCTCTCTCCCCCCGGTTTAGGAGGGGCTGATGGGGGGGGGGGCAGGGCTGCCGGCCTGCTTGGCTCGGGATCTCCTGCCCCGTCTCTGGCCCTGTGGCCGGCACGTGACTCTGGTTATCTGGGACAAGCCGAGGTGCCCAAGTCCGGAAGTGTCTTCCCCCGGGCCAGTCCCCGGCCAACACAGCTGGTAAGCATCAAAATGAGACGGAGCACAGTGTGTAACAGGAACCAGGTCTCGGCCGTTCCAGGCAATCCTTGGGGAGAAAACCCCTTCTATCAAGTCTGAATTCCTCTGCTTTTAAGTAAGCCGTGTGTGCTTCTCCCGACAGCCCGTAACCAGCCAGCTGTGCGGGCAGCCTGAGATTGGGGACCCCCTGGGTTTTGCCTGCTCATCAGTGACTTGAGGGTTGTAGCCTAAGGGGGTCTCCAGCCCCTCTGGATTCAGCTCAACAACCTTGATTGAGTGCAGGGGCTCCAGGCACTCAGCAAGCCCAGAGAGGGACGTGCTCAGGGAGTGGGTGCCATGAGTGGGGGCCCGGGGGCCTGCAGGTGGGTGGCCAGGGGTGGAACGGGGCCACCGAGGTCATGGCAGTTCTGTGCCTGCTTGGAGCAGCATATGGCACAGAAGCAGCAGGAAATCTGACTTCTCACGGGCAGAGGCAGCTGGCCCTGGAGAGGAAGGCTCCGAGGGAAGACAGAGAGAGAGTACTCCCGGGAACGCGAAGGAGGTGCTGCCCGGCTGGAGGGAGGCCAGGACAGCATCAGAGCTGCATGCCAGAGGCATGGGAAGGTCAGACAAAGACTGCCAGGGCCAGGACCCAACGAGAAGGCCAACATGCCCTCTAAGCATCCCATCCTCTGGCCCCGAATCTCTCTCTTCCCTACACTAGTCCTGGGTCCCAACTCCCATCCCTGGCTTCATTCATTCATTTGGGAAGTCCCAAGCCCTGTTCAGACCTGCTCCAGACCCTGATACCCCGCACGCCACCTCCCATCCCCATCCCCAGCACCTGTGCCCTCTGGACGCTGCCACTCCCCGCTGCTCTGGGGAGACACGCTGGTTGTGTCTCAGCCCCCAGGAGCCCCTGGAGCGCAGACCCCGAGACGCACAGGCCCAGGACAGCGGACCCGCGGCTGGTCAGCATGAGTGAGGCCAACCGAAGTACCTCCCATCCTCCTGCCTCTGGGGTGAGGAATGCTGGGTTTGGGGTGATTGGGTTTTTTAGCAGAACAGCAAGAGGTATTTACAGGAAAGAAATTCAGACATAGACAGCTAGAGACAGAGAGGAGCTAAATTTTTACTCAAAAGGAAGACGAGGGCATGAACGGGCCTCCGACCCCTGTTGGTGCTTTGTCACGCGTTCTCCGGGTGACATGGTACGGTCTCAGCCAGGCTCCTGGGAGATGTCCCCTCTCGCCCAGCTTTGCAGTGTCAGGCGATGTGTGATTGCTGGTAACTTAACGGCTAAATCGGGCAAACGGGCCAGCCCTGCAGACCCCGTCTGACTGCCTGGGCCCAGCCAGAGGCTCTCAAAGGGAGGCCTGCGGACCCCAGTCCCCGTCCACTGCGGGAGCGACTCGAGGCACAGAGGCTGTCCCTGTGGATGCAGCCTGGCAGCCGGGCCTGAACGCGGGCTCTGCCATTTGCCACCGCGCGCCCTCAGCCAGGTGCTGAGACAAAGAGCGCTGGCCTCCTCCTGGGGCTGTGACACACTGGATGAGACGGAAGGTGGGTGTGGCTCAGCCCCGGCCGGGCACGTGCCCACGTCCAACAGGAGACCCTTGCCATTCTTGGTGGGAGGGCTCTCACGGGAGCGAGCCCTCAGAAGACGAGCTCCCACACAGAAGACGGGGAGGCCTGGTGGTGGAGGGACAGAAGACACCAGCCCAGAAGACACCACCGAGGTCCCTAAGGTCACAGGTGGCTTGCTGAGGGTGATGGAAAGCAGGTGCGCACCTGTGCGGCTGGCCAGCCTGGGGGTGGGGCGTACCCGCGATTCGGTCCCACATCGCGGCGTCCGAAGACGTCCATGAAGAAGGGCCTCCTTGACACCCGGGCAGCCCTCCCTTCGGGTCGCCTCTCCCCCTGTGACTAATGGCTGACCTGACATCTTTCAGCAAGTGACCTTGTTGCTGCTGGTAATTCAAATATCTCTCAGCGTCAGAAGTAATAAGTGCCATTGTGAGATGAACAAGAGGGGCTTACGTTGAGAGCAGATTAATGGGGTTTTAATATTCCTAATTTAATCACTCTTTTCTGTCGCACTGTGGGTGACCATGATGCAGCAACCATGATGGGGATCTTTCCTAATCAATTTTATATTTAACATGAATGAAGGGAGGGCAGTGATTAATGAGAGAATAAATCTCACCAAACAGGCACAAGCAAGCAATCAGTTAAAAATACGGCAGGATGATTTTTTTTTTTTTCTTCTCATGGAGCAAATTCTGCCGGAATGGGATGGAGCGCCATGTTAAGTCTCTCTCGTTCTGAAAAGAAGAAATACATGAAAGTTTTAAAAAATGTGTTGGATGGAAAGAAAATGCACACCTGCGTTCTGATCTGAAACACTGTATGCTGAGAAGTTAGAGGCCCGGGTCACAGCTGCTGCCTTCCAGGAGGAAGGAGCGCATTGCAGGCCACCTCGCCTTATCCGCAGGCTCCCTTTCCAAGGCCTGGACACCTTCAGAGGCCGCGACAGAAGGTCAAGTGTAGCCACCGTCGCTCATCTCGCCTCCTCTAATCACGGGGGCGGCTTCTCAGCCCCCAGTGCCGCGAGAGAAACGGGGAGCACAGGACAACAGGATAGAGAGACCTCATTTCCATAATTTTTATTACAGTGTACTGTTGTAATTGTTCTATTTGATTATTAATGTTGTTCGTCTGTTCCTGTGTCTGATTTATAAGCTGCACATTATCGTAGGTATGCGTGTAGGGGAAGGAGCACAGGACACACAGGGTTCGGTGCCATCTGACATTTCAGGGGTCCCCTGAGGGTTTGGAATGCACCCCACCCCCTCCTGCCCTGCAGATCAGGGAGGGGAGGACTCCTGTGGATTCAAATGTCGCTGCTGCCCGTTACCATGTGACCATGGGCATCGGTTTTCTCATCTTTTTTTTTCTTTTTTTAAGCAGGCTCCATGCCCAGCACAGAGCTCAACGTGAGACTCGAACTCACAACACGGAGATCCAGACCTGAGCCGAGATCAAGAGTCAGTTGTTCAACTGACTGAGCCACCCAGGCACCCCCTCATCATTTAAAAGGGGACAATGTGGGGCGCCTGGGTGGCTCAGTGGGTTAAGCGTCTGCCTTCGGCTCAGGTCATGATTCTGGGGTCCTGGATCGAGCCCCGCATCGGGCTCTCTGCTCAGCGGGGAGTTTGCTTTCCCGTTTCCCTCTGCCTGCCTCTTTGCCTACTTGTGATCTCTGTCTGTCTAATAAATAAATAAACAAATCTTTAAAAAAAAATAAAAGGGGGCAATGGTGTGCCTTCCTTGGGACCTGCTGAGGGCTCAGTGGGTGAAGGCGCATAGCATGTGCCTGCCCCGTATGCGTCCCCATCGGACGGTGATTCACAGGACCCCGCAAGGTGTGTCTCAGGCTGGGGCCCCACGAGCAGGTCCCGAGCGGAGGCTCTGCCCCCAAGAGTTCGTCAGGAGGTGGTCGCAGAAAGCAGAGCAGGTGCGTGGGGAGAGGAACAACGCCACACAAGGGGACGGTATCAGGCTGAGGCCACTGCGGTTTGGAGACAATGGTCACAGCCCAGCGCGGTCCGAGCCAGGAGCTTGGGAGTTGATGGTGCATCACGAGGAAGGGGAGACCTAGATTCCCAGGCACCTTCACTCCTCTCGCCAACCAGCCCCCTGCCGCCTGAGGACAGCCTTCCCAGCTGGAGAGCCGGGGGTCACCTGCGGGCACGCACAAAGGCGACGATGTTCAAGGTGGCATGGGCGGAGGCAGACGGCGACGGCCGGGGAGCCTGGGCTGGCGGCCCCCCGGAGAGGATGTGAACAGGCACAGACCCTGCCCGGGGAAGGAGATCCTTGGGTCACATGCCTGGGAGCCGTGGGTCCTTGCAGGCCTGGGGCGAGTTCGGCGCCCTGAGCTCCACCCCCCAGGAGGAGGCGAGGGGCAGACGCCAGACCCTTCCGGGCCATGGAGTCCTCCCCTTGGCATTTCTCCTCCCAAGCAGAGCTGGACGTCTTTGCTAGTGTTTTCGCTCATTCACTCCACCTTTATCAAACGCTCGTGCCAGCCAGCATGCACCCCAAGGTCCGACGGTGAGCAAGGACGAATAAATCCCGCTCCCAGAGCTGACATCCTAAAGGAGGGGACAGGCGGCAGTTTGTGATGGAAATGCAGTGTTTCTCAGAAGGTGAGAGTTTGGGGGGCGCCCGGCTGGCTCAGTCGGGGGAGCGTGCGACTCTTGATCTGGGGGTTGTGGGTCTGAGCCAACGTTGGGTGTAGAGATGACTTAAAAATAACATCTTTAAGGGGCGCCTGGGTGGCTCAGTGGGTTAAGTCTCTGCCTTCGGCTCAGGTCATGATCTCAGGGTCCTGGGATCGAGCCCTGCATCGGGCTCCCTGCTCAGCAGGGAGCCTGCTTCCCCCTCTCTCTCTGCCTGCCTCTCTGCCTACTTGTGATCTCTGTCAAATAAATAAAAAAAAAATTAAAAAATAAAAAATAACATCTTTAAAAAAAAAAAAGAAAAGGTGAGAGTTTGCCCACAGAGAAACAAAGCAGAGGGGGAGCAGAGCAGGCCTGGCTGAGGGACGAGGGCTGTGCTGAAACACGCCTCTTGGGAGCTAAACAAGGAGGCTTGAGCAAAGACCCATAGCATGTCTTGGAGAAGATCAGCCAAGGCAGCGGGAATGGCAAGTGCAAAGGCCCAGTGGCAGGAATCTGCCTGGCCCTCAGGAGACAGAAGGGAGCTGGTGTGGCCACCGTGAGGGGTGAGGAGGCGAAGGCTTGGGGAACGTGCAGGTCTGGGTGAGGTCCTGGGTCCCATTGAGGACTATGGCTTCCCTCGGAGTCCGTGGGAACCCTCCATGGGATGGTTCAAGCTGGGACGCGCCATGTTCAAACTCCGGCTGCCGTGCTGGAGGAGAGCCTTGGGCGCCTGGGTGGGAGAGGACGGTGGCCGCACTGGGTGGGTTCCAGGCGGAGCTGGTGGGGTTGCTGACAGACCGGATGTGGGGTGTGAGGGACAGAGCGGAGTCAGAAGTCCAGGTCTTTCCGCTGCGGCGGGTGGCGGCCCCGAGTTGCTGTGAACCCAGATGGCGGGGCAGGTAGGAGCATGGGCGTGGGATGGGGCCAGACAGGGGTTGGGACCTGTGAGGTCTGAAACTGCCATCGGGCCTCCGAGTACAAACATCGATGAATCAGGGAGTGTGGAGTGTGGGGGCCCAGTTCTGTGGGAGGAGGGCCGGAGGGCTTGCAGTCAGCCCTGCCGTGGGCCCCATACCTTGTCCTTCCCGGCGGGTCAGGAAGCGCTCTGAGCTTATTTTCTCACTAGGAGGGAAAGGGGTAGGAGCACGGAGAGTAAACCTCGGCGTTCTTGGGGTGCACGGCCACACCCCTCAGCAGGTGACGGTGATGACCCCGGCTTACTGCTTACTGGTTTTCCGAGGCTGTCATTCTTTCTTATACATTAAATTTTAGAAAATTGAGAAAACTCAGTATTATTTCATCTTCTCTCCCCCAACCTTCCAGATGGGAACCAGGGATGAAGTTTGCTGGGGACACAGGCCAGTGGCCGAGGCTGGCGTGGGCCGCCCCCCCCGCCCCCGCCCCCGAACGCTTCCTCCTCTCCCCAGAATGTGGGACCCCAGAGAAGGCAGAGCTCTAAATCCTCGTGTCCTTCTGCGTTCAGAGCGGATGGCTTCTTTCCCATTTGACCTTAGAAGTTTTACGTAAACATCATCTTGTGTTTAATTTCCTTCGTTGGGGGAGGTCAATTAAAGGTCTCGACATGATTCTTTTAAATCACTGGTCTCCCGAGTGAATAGTTGAGGCCAAGTTATAAAACTTTGCAAGAGGGAAGCGAACAGTTGCCTCGAAACCCCTTCCTTCGCCTCAAGGAAAACCAGGGAAGGAAGCGCTGTGCTGAGAAACTGTGCTGCGATCCAGCCGGGGTCTTTGTTCCGTTTTCTCATTCGTGTCCTTTTTGCCCAAAGACAGTCCACATGCGAGTGGGGGGCCCTGGTCCCTGCCTGTCACCCACTCTGGGAATTAGCTCTTTCGTCTCAAGCCGAGGCGAAGTGCGGGTGGGGGGGTGGGGGGCTGGCACGTAGCTCCTCTCCCCCCACCAAGACAGGAAGGGGTGGGAGGCTCTGGTGCCTTCGGGGGGCGTGGCGGGGTGGGGGGTTAGTGCAAACCTCCTTGGTTCTTGCCACAGGCTGGCGGAACACTGAACTCAGAGGGGATAAGTCCCTGAGCATTTTTCTCCCTTGGTTTTTAAGCCGTTTCTGCTTTAAGGAAATTGAATCCATGTGTGTTTGGATTAATTGCTTAACTCCTAAAAATGTTGTCTTGTGAGAGCAATTTGAGGTCCAAGAACCTTTTAAGTTGCTTTCCACCCTTTTCACATGGCCGCGGTCTGGGGATCTGAGCAAGCCTGCTCGGGCCAGCACTGTGCTCACAGCTGGATCAGGCTAAGGAGGAATTAACAGCCTCCCAGGGTGTTTGCTTCACCCCCAAATAAGGTGGGCTTAGGAGCCTCACACGGAAATCCAGGAAGCTTCTGCGTCTTGCTGAGTTCGGGCTTGGGCTTCCACGAACAGGGACACCTTCTGTGGGCTCCTGTTAAATCTGGGGTTTCCTTTCCTTGGGTCTGATTTCCAGAACTTGGCTCCCTCTCTTGCAAGGGAAAAAAATGCCATAGAAGAGATTTCAGGAGCCTTGAAAGGAGGAACATCTCAACCCAGGAGGTCCTGCTGAAAGCTGGGTCCTGCCTTCTGTTCTCAAAACGGATCCAAGGGTCAGGCATCGAAACTGATGGGACGTCCCCTGTACCGTGGCTGGAAGAAGAAGACCCCACCTTCTTGAGCAGCCAAATCCATCAGGAACCGGGGTAGGGGGTGTCTTAATGCCCAGCCTGGGTACCTTCCTCTCTCTACCATCCCCAGGCTCCCGATTCCCCAGCTGCTAACTGAAACCTCTCCCCTCAAGGTGTTCTGAGAGGCGTGGAAGTGAGAACTCCTGCCGAGTGCTGTGCCTCCAGACCGCAGGCGCCCTCCCCTGGGTCCCAGGCCCCCCCCCCCCTGGGTCCCAGGCCCCCTCCCCCTGGGTCCCAGGCCCCCTCCCCCTGGGTCCCAGGGCCACCTGCAGGTCCTCCTTGTTCAACTGAGCCGCACCTGCGCCTGTGACACGATACGATTCGCTGTATATGAAATGTCCAGCATGAGCACATCCCTAGAGAAGAAGGCTGGTTGGCGGCTGTGCGGGGCCGGGGGGAGGGAGACATGGGGAGCCAGGCTCCCGTTTGTGAGGCTGAAGATGGTTCAGAAGGGGTGGGTGCGGCTGTGGAGGGGTTTTCAGAAGAGGAGGGACAGCCGCGGTTGACTTTTAGGAAGCTTGTGCAGGGGGCGGTGTGGGTGACATGCAGGGGACAGGGGAGCCGCAGGGAGCATCAGAACGCTGGAGCTAGAGTCCAGATGAGAAAGCAGGAGGGCTGGAGCCCGGAGCGGGTCTCAGTGAAAGGCCGGCGTAGGATACGCGGGGTGATTGATTACGCAGTAAAATCTTCCCTCGGGGCCAGGAATACATTTTTCCCCCCAAATGGCGTGTGAAGCGAAACATCTCCGTGAGATGCTTTGCCTGATAGACCTTCCCTTTTGCCCCCTGCCGAGACTTTACGTTCCAAGTGCAGGGCTCACGCCCGGCCTGGAGGGGCCTCCTGCCCCCTCCGCTCTGGCCCCGTTGCGCCCGTGTCTCCAGGGTCTCTCGCGGAGTCAGAGATCGCACGCGTGTAACTCCGAGCCTCCCCGAGCTTCGACTCCAGAATCCGAGCTTCGACTCCAGAATCCGAGCTAGTCAAGCCACGCAGTCAAGCCACGGTGGAATGACGACCTCCATCCTTCTGGGCTCGTCGTCTGTTGGATGGTCGGAAACCTTCATAGTTCTGCCTGTCTGGAACCTGAGGCCTTTTCGGGAGAGTACTTTGCTCTCATTCTGTGTGCGATTTGTTTTGTTTCTTTAAGATTTTATTTATTTGAGAGAGAGAGAGGGAGGGAGAGGGAGAGCACAGGCAGAGGGAGAGTGAGAGGAAGAAGCAGGCTTCCCACCGAGCAGGGAGCCCAACGCGGGGCTCCATCCAGGACCCCAGATCACAACCTGAACTGAAGGCAGACGCTTAACGGACTGAGCCACCCCGGAGCCCCTCTGTGTGCCAGGACTTCTGAAATGGCATTTGGTCCAAAGCAAGAAAGTTCTGGCCTCATCTTTATAAAATCGTTTTTTTACAGGGCGAGGGGCAGTAGCGAATGATGCATAAGCAACTCTAATGAGAAAATCACGTCTGATAAGAATGTAATCAGGAGGGAACCGTAGACGATCCGGTAAGGTATTTCTAACATCAACTAAGCCACGGTTTGCCGCGTGTTTGCGGGACCTTTGGCTCTCCTTTGGGTCCTTGCACCGCGGACAAACACTCGATGGGTAGAGTTGTGAACTCTTATACGGAAACTTGTCCCCCAGCAGCTGGTCAAGCCCCAGGTCCGGGGGAGCGGACAGCCACCCCCGCACGCACCCCTGCTGCGTGGTCAGCGGACGCAGGCCGGGCCAGGCAGTGAGCTCCGTCCTCCCGATTTCTTCCAGGCTGGCTGGCTGGTGGGAGGAAAGCCCAGAGGTGCTGCCGTCTCTCCTGCTGGAGAAGGGTCTGCCGGGAAGGACGCTGGCCCAGAGGAAAGCAGAGACGAGACACAGAGAGCAACTCTGGAAGTCGTGGTTTGCGTGTTGAGATCCAGCGATGTGGAACATTCCGGACTTTGCAGCTACGTGAGACAAAACACCCCCCTCGTTTTTTTAAAAGAGATATTTTTTTATTTATTCATTTGAGAGAGAGAGCGCGCGCATGAGAGCAGGAGGAGGGGCAGAAGCAGATTCTTCCAGGAGGCAGGGAGCCCGACGGGGGACTCGATCCCAGCACCCGGAGATCATGACCTGAGCCGAGGCAGACGCTTCACCCACTGAGCCACCCAGGCGCCCCTGAAACACCCCCTCCTTTTCCTTCAGCCACTGAAACTAGTCTCTGATCCTTTGTCATCAAGGGTCCTTCTGGTGCCCACGTCACGTGGCTGCTGTTTTTCTACTGAAACCACGCAGGGCTCGATGGCTGCTCACTTGCTGTCTGGCCCATTGGCAGGTCCCTCTGCCCTGTATCAGAAAGCTCCCCGCCCCCCGGCCTCCCTCTGCACCCTGCCTCTCTCGAGGGAGCGGGAGCGAGCAGCGCCACCCCGCTGGGGAAGACCCCTTTGTCCGTGGAGCTTTAAAAATGCTTGCCTCAAACTCGGGTTCCTTGGCCTGTGGGCCCCCACCCCCCTCTGTAACTTCCTGGGGACTAAGCCTCGTGTGCCGACATCTCAGTGTCCCCCACAGGGTCCCCTTACCATCCACTTGGCCCGGGAACACGGGTCACCCTCTCCAGACACGAATCAGGGGAGCGTTCCCGTGTGAGCCGCCCGCGGGGATATTCGGGCTGGGGATGGAGACAGCTTCCCGCTGTGGCGCGCCTGACAGCCAACCCAGCGTCAGCCTTACAGAGCCCATTCCGCTTCCCCGCCAGCTGGGACCCCTGGCCACCCCGACAGCCCCCGCAGCTGGCTTGCACGCCCGCATCCTTCCGCTTGTGGCCTGCGTGCTTCTCCCCGGCTCCAGCCCCCTCCATGGTTCTCAGGCCAACGTGCCCCACCCCTGCTGTCTCCGCTGCCCCCCCTTCACCAGGGCCCCCTCCCCAACTCTGCCAGCTGCAGACCCCCACTTCAGGGAGCTAGCAGAGCCTGTTAAGGCCCCTCTTTTTCCTCAGCGTCCCTCAGCAAGGTGAGGGAGCAGGGAGATGTATTGTCCCACCCCTGGGATTTATACCGCCCTCCCTGGGAGGCAGGGCCAGCCACGCTCCTTCTGGGTTTCCAATCACCATCTGTCTTCGCTCTGCAGCCTGGGATGAGGTCCCCCCTCGGCCCTCTCTCCTCCAGGCGCCAGTGACACCGTCTCTTCATCATTGTTCTTGTTTCCAGACCCTTCACCCTCCGGGCCTCTCCTGCGAATGCTCTCGTGTTTGCTCGACTCCTTCACCTGGACGCTGGCTTCTGGCTGCAACGTGCCCCGTGGCCTGCGGTTTCCATGAGCTGGTTCCACGGTGCGATTAGTGCCGTCCACGCTGTGGTGACCTCTCTTCCCGGCAGGGTCCCCATTGGCTCCTGTGTACACCTCTGTCTGCGGGTGGCAACTTCCCGCAGGGGCATCCTTCGGCTGGGTCTGCCCTCCCTGGCTTCTAATGGTGCAGTAACAAACGGGAATGACCCCACGGCTTCGTGCACACTGTGGTCTCTCATTTAACTACTTTTGCATCTCGACTCTATCATCATTCATTTTCAGCCTCCCTCCCAGGGTTATGCCATTCGCAAATGTGAAAAGTACATCCCCGGCCCCCGGGGGGCCTGGGTGACTCAGTGGCTTAAGCCTCTGGCTCAGGTCATGATCCCAGGGTCCTGGGATCGAGCCCCACATCGGGCTCTCTGCTCAGCGGGGAGCCTGCTTCCCCCTGTCTCTCTCTCTGCCTGCCTCTCTGCCTACTATGATCTCTCTTTCTCGCTGGCAAATAAATAAATAAAATCTTAAAAAAGAAAAGAAAAGAAAAGCACATCCCCTATTTCTGTCCACTTCCGGTGTAGAAGCGCTGACCGGTACCAGGGCAGGGCAGATCCCACGAGGGGACCCACGAGGACTCCCCTTCCAGGCTGACGCACTGTGCACAGTGTCCCATGAGCTGTGGATTTCCCTGGGGTTCTATCATGTAGTCTCTGTGTGACCACCTAATCTACAAATGTTCCTGCAAATCCGTGTATTTGCCTGAAATATTCTTTGGGTCCATCGATCTAATACCTCACAGGAAATGGGAGAAAAGATCCGTGCGGCAGGTGTTAGTCTCAGCGAGTTTCCCGTTTGTGTGGCCTCCCTTATGCGTTCATGAACTGACTCTGGAATAGTCTTATCCTTTTCTAAAGATTTACAACACGTTTGCCGGCCTAGTCTTTCTAGAATTTTCTTTTATTCCTTTCTTTCGGAAAAGCAGGTCAGGTGTGGTTCATGGACGGCGTTTCAACACCTCCCTTGCCCTGCATAATTTTTTGAAATCACCGGGAGTGGTTCTGAGATGACGGCTGCTGGCTGCTTAAACACCCAGGGAAGCAATTCATCAGGGTCTGGGGAAAGAACTCATTTACAGCAGCTCCGGCAGCGATTTTTCTCTCTTCGCTTACATCTGGTTGCGATCCCGTCTTTGCGTTTAATTTAACAAACAGCCTCTGAGCTCCTATGTCATGCCTGTGTTTTGTTTTACGCTTCCCAGTTGGAAGACCCTTCTCTTTCCTGGTTCAGGCGGAAACAGGATGAGGATGGCACTTGTGTGCCTTCTCTCTTTGAGGGAGCCCGGAGGTGTCCTTGTTCACCTTGACCTGAAGGCCACTTTTAAGAGAGAGAGTGTGTGTGTGTGTGTGTTACGTGTATTGTGTGATTGTATCTCAAGGCATCCAGTTTTTCCCGACTCTGTGCGGTCAGTCATCAAGTTCATGTCCTTTTCTATTTCCTCCAGCTCTTCCCGTTCATTAAAACAACAACAACAACACTTAATCCCGTCATGACTGATATACAAAACGCTGTACATATTTAATTCATGCAACTTGATGAGTTTGGAGATAAGTGCACGCCCCGGAAACCATCCCCATAATCTGTCATGAACACATCTATGCTTTCCAAAATTCCTTCCCAGCTTCTTTAGTATTATTATCATAACACTAAATGTGGGATCTACCCTCTTAGCAAACTTTGAGTATAAACTGCAGTACTGTAACTCTAGGCTCTGGGAGAGCCCACGATGGGCAGTAGGTCTTAGGTCTATTCATCTTGCATAACTAAAATCTTACGCCCTTTTCTCTTTGTGTCTGGCTTATTCCACCGGGGCACACTTGTTTTGGTCTATTTCTGGGTACTCTGTCTGTTCCATTGATCTATGTGTCCAATTCTCAGTGGCCAACACCACACAATCTTGATTACTATAGATAGATTAAAAAGTCCCAGATTAAGGTAGCTTGAGTCCTCTTATTTTTATTCTTTTTCCAAATTATTTTACCAATTCCTTTAATTTTCCATAAAGATTTTTAGAATAATCTTGTCTACAACTCTGAAAAATCTTGTTGGAATCTTAATAGGAATTGCTTTAACCCTGTTTCAATTTGGAATGAACAGATATCTCTACTATGTCTGATCCATTAACATGGTATGTCTCTCCATTTATTTAGGTTTTCGTTTATTTCTTTCATCAGCATTGTGCAGTTTTCAACACATAAATCCCATGCTAATTTTTTTAGGTTTACACGCAAGTATTTCTTTTCATTTTTTTATTTTTTTATTTTTGAATGGTATCGTTTTTCAATTTGGTGTCCATCTCCTTATTGTTAGTGTATAAAAATATAACTTTTGTAGGCTTATCTTATATCTTGCTGTACTCACTTACAACTTCCAAGGTTAAAAAAAAATTATTCGGGGCGCCTGGGTGGCTCAGTGGGTTAAAGCCTCTGCCTTCGGCTCAGGTCATGATCCCAGGGTTCTGGGATCAAGCCCCGCATCGGGCTCTCTGCTCTGCGGACAGCCCGCTTCCTCCTCTCTCTCTCTGCCTGCCTCTCTGCCTACTTGTGATCTCTGTCTGTCAAATAAATAAATAAAATATTTAAAAAAAAATTATTCTTTGGGGGCACCTGGGTGGCTTAGTTGGTTAAGCATCTGCCTTCTGCTCAGGTTATGATCCCAGGAACCTGCTTCTCTCTCCCTTTGCTGCTCTCTTGCTCTCTCTCTCTCTCTCAAATATATGAATAAAATCTTTAAAAAGTATATTCCTTGGAATTTTCTAAGTAGACAATCATGTCATTTGCAAATAAATAGTTTTCTTTCTTCCTTTGAGACCTTTATGCCCTTAATTGTCTTGGCTTGTCTTACTGCTCTGGCTGTCCAGGATTATGCTGAAGAGGAGTTCCCCTTGTTCCCAGTCTTGGCAGGAAAGCATTCAATCTTTCACTAATAAGCATAATGTGATCTGCAAAAACCCTTTTCCCAAGCAAAGTCACATTCATAGGTTCCTGGAGGACGCGTCTTTTGAGGGCCCCCAGTCACCTCAGTGCCGGCGGTGACCTGCTTTGTGCGTACTTGCCTATACCTTGCCTTGCCAGCCTCCAGTCGGGGGCTGACCACTGTGGCCTCATAACTGAGCAAACGTACGAAGGGAGACCACTGCGCCCCAGCACACTTCCACTGGAAGTGGAAGGTGACACTGAGCTGTGTCACGTCGGAATCTTTTGCAGGCAGGAGAGACGGACAGGCTTGCTGTTCCAGCAATCAGAGGCGGCTTCCCCTGAGGGCTGGGGATGGAGAAGCCGGAGCCTCCCTCCCTGGGTAGAAAGAATGCTAAGCTGGGGCTTGGGAGGACTGAGCGAGGCTGTAGACATTCCCGGGCTTATCAGCAGGGCTGTGAGCTGGGCAAGGAACAGGCTGGATTTGGGTATCTGGGCAGTTCTTCCAAATCGAGATTTTTTTAACTGAGACTTAAGTCCTGAGCTGGACACCAAGAAGGACTCTATCTCCTCGCCATCTGTAATTGCTTGTGACCTTATAAATCCCCTCATCTCTGTGGGTCGTGGTCATCTCATTCCTCTTAGCTGGCTGGAGGCTGAATTGTCATTCACCATCCCCAAATAGTTATCGAGTCTCTATTTTGCAATAGACACGATAAAATAGTGTCCCTGTCTAGAAAAACTCCCTGCGCTAGGGGAGAGGAAGAAATAAAACATCATCCAAAGGCAGCTAGCTAAGGGTTATAGCAAAAGCTGTGTGAGCATGGCTGCTGGGGGCCAGCGAGGGGACCCTGAGACTCCCAGGGGCAAGGCCACTCTTGTAGCCACATAGCTGTTAACGGTGAGGCCAGGGTTCCACACACAATCCACGTGCGGTCCAAGCATTACCCTTTCTGGAATCACATATTGCCCATGAGTGCAGGTGGAAGGGTGCAGGGACACTGTTGGGGGATGATGCCTATGTAAAGGAAGGGGGAAGCAGGATGGGGCGGGGAGGGCCCCCCACTGGATACTCTCTCACGACGCCTGGGGGTTTCTCAGAAATGAGCTCTAGACTGAGACCCAGAGTAGGGGAGCGGAACGTGTTCTGGACACAGTGATCATCCCAGAGGCTGGATAACATGAAGCTGTTTCACTATGGTTAGAACATTCCAGAAATCAGGCGGGGTGGGGGATGCATGGCCGACAGGGCCAGATCAGGAGAAAGAGTCCTGAGCCACGTTCTGGAATCTGGTCTTTATCCTGAGCCATGGAAAGGCCCTGATCTGGGATGCGAGGCAATCCACTTCCTCCGGAGGGACTGGGCTGCTCTGGAACACGGGAGCGGAGCCTGCTGCCTGGCTCCATCTGGAGGATGGCCAGGCCCACTGCCCACCTCCACCTGTTCCTTCCAGCCCCCTCTAATGGTTTCTGCCCAGCGCCCAAGCCCCCAGCTGCAAGTCCCAGCGAGCCCTGCCCCTGAGGAGAGCACCGGCAGGAACTGGGGCCAGGAGAGCAGAGACGGGGTGTGGAAGTGCAGAGGGGGCTATTGTCTGGAAATGACTGGAACACCCGTCTTGCCACCCAGAGCTGGGGCCCATCTGCCAGACCAGACAGCAGCACCCAGGTAAGAGGCTGGGCTGCAGGAAGCAGAGGAAATTGTCTGTCTGTCCTGCGCTCTGAGTAGAAGGAGTGGCGGGAAATGCCGTAAAGGATAAGGCAGACTCTTTCTGGCCTGTCTGTACCCCTGTTACCTCCTAGGGGGTTGGGGCTCTCCCAGAGCCTGGCACAGGAACCCCTTCTCCTCTTGGGGGGACTCAGGTCCGTGTTAGAATTTGAACTTCCTCCTGCTGGTTGAGCTCAGCCTTGAGAGGTCGTGCAATTCATACCGTGCCTGGGGGTGGGACCAGACCCATGCTGAGCCAGACTGGCAAGGCAGCCCCTTCTCCGGGCCCCCCGAGGAGAAGTCCTCAGGTATCATCATCAGCCACCCACCCCCACGGCGCAGAGAACGCAGACCCCCAGCCCTGGCCCCTCTGCCTTCCCACTCAGCCAGCAGGTTGCCATGGTGATGAGCCAGTGTGAGCATCTCTGTCTTTAATGCCAGCGTCTTTCCAGGCTCTGCCCTGCCTGGCCCCAAACGCAGCCCCGGGTGGCGATCAAGTAGCAAGGAGGGCAACGAGGACCAGCAAGGCGAGGGAAAGGGTCAGGGATGATTGCTGATCTGGACGCCGCCCCGAGAGTTACTTCCCGGGGAAAGTGCCAGGAAGATGTACGAAGCGAGGTCTACAGTGTTGCTAGATTTTTATTTCGGATGAGCGTGGTGGGGAGAGGCTGGGACTCTGCTTTCGAGCTTGTAAATGCCTACTGGGGCCCGACTGAGCAGGGGCTCCCCGCTGAGCTAAGGGAAGGCCAAGGCCACGAGGACTGGCTTCACCTCTGCTCACACCTGGACCGACAGCCCCAGAGGAGCAAGGCACGGGGGAGCCTGGAGTGTTCCTCCCTGCCCTGACCTGCAGTCTGTGCAGAACTGGGCTCCAGCCTGAGCCCGTGCTCCGTCCTCTGCAGACGTCGGTTTATCACCTGCTAGAGCGCGGCGGCGGAGACTTGGGCTTTTCCCTGTAGCTGCCCTGCTTTGTCCAGGCATGACCTAGTCCGCCTGGAAGACCGCCCTTGAGAGGCGGGGGTGTGGGGAGCGAGGGCCTGGCAAAATTGGTCTGCCCCTCTCCCCAGCCCTCTTACTGGCAGGGCCGGTCCCTGAGCCACGTGCTGGATGCACGGAGGTGCGTCTTTCTCCTAACCTGCAGCAGTGATTTCCAGAACGCCCTTCCTCCCTCCCGGTTCTCTGGTAGGCCGCACTCCCTGGGTCACCCGTGCAACCTTTTCTCTTGTGCGTCCACTTGGCCGGGAAGTGGTACCCAGTCATTTAGTCGAACGTCAGTCTAGGTGCTGCTGTGAAGGTATTTGATAGACATGGTTACCGCACAACCAGATTCGACTGAGAAAAAGAGCCGTCCCCCCAAGGCGGCGGCGGGCCTCACCTAATCAGTCGAAGGCCTCCAGAGCCCAAACTTGCGCTTTTCTGGAAAGAAGAAATTCTCCAGACTGAGGCAGCAACTCCTGCCCCAGTCCCAGCAGTCCTGCCCTACAGATGTCAGACTCGCCAGCCCCACACCTACTTGAGCCAATCTAAAACAAACCTCTCTCCGAAGAATCCTGGCTGATAACACCCATCATGTTGGGTGGGGCAGGGGTCCATTCTCTCCCATACCCCGTCTCCCTCTCTTTCCCTTTCTCTCCCTCTCTTGTTCTCTCTTCTTCTCTCTGTGTGTCTGTCTGTGTGTCTGTCTTTCCATCCCAGCTTCTTTGGGACTTCTCCATCCCCTCACCAACGGCTTGGATTCCTCGGCAACAAACGAAAGCCCAGGAACAGACCCCACAAATGAGAATCTACGTCCTTCCCCCCCATGTCTGTGGTCTAGGACTCCTTCTCTTGTGATTCTGTCCTTGGGGGGCCAGGAGCCAGGTGGGGGCGGCGGTGGGGCTGAACTGTCCTGGGCTGCGTCGGGAGGCTGAGACAACTTCTCTCTGGCTGGGCAGGGCAGGGTGGGATGGAGCCAGGGAAGGGGGTCATGCCGGGCCATAAGACATCAGTCCTCCGTCCGTCCCACAAGGTTTTATTTGGAAATCGGAATCTACAGCCTACTGAAGGCTGGACTCTGCTGGCTTGGGCTGGCCTCGGTCTAGACTGATGCCCAAGGCCAAGGGAGGCACGTGACTTAAGGGGGACCTCGCGGCGGGTAAGGCAGCACGGGATTGGCACCAGGTTCTTCTGATCCTGACGTCCGTGCTCTGCCACGGGGCTGCCTGTGCCCGAACGAGCTGGATGGAGGTGGCAGGTATAAGCAGTGGAGGGCCACGCAAGTGGACTGGGGGGTCCAAGGAGATGGGGCCCCATCCTCCCGAGGGAGACCGAAAAGGTTTCAAGGAAGAGATCACACTGGAGATGACCTTGAGGGACAGTCAGGCTGTGGTTTTTAGAAAGTGAAGGGGGAGGGCATCGTGGGAGGGGACAGTAGGAGCAGAGCCCAGAAGGGGGAGCAGCAAGGGGACAGTGCGGGGCATCCCACTCTCTCTGTATTGGATCTCAGCATCTACGTGGAAGCGGCAGGAAGAAAGACCCTTCTGGGGAGGGGTGGTGCTCGGTGTGGTAGGCAGTGAGGAAGTCGAGGGTTGTTTTGTTTCCTTTTTGTTTTTTAAAGATTTTATTTATTTGTTTGACTGACACAGATCACAAGTAGGCAGAGAGGCAGGCAGAGAGAGAGGAGGAAGCAGGCTCCCCGCTGAGCAGAGAGCCCTATGCGGGCTCCCTCCGAGGACCCTGGGATCATGACCTGAGCCGAAGGCAGAGGATTTAACCCACTGAGCCCCCCAGGAAGTTGAGGGTTTTGAGCATGCAAGTGGCATCCTGGGTGTAGGACCAGAATGGGAGGCAGCCTGGGAGGGCAGCTGGGACCAGGACATTGGGAGGAGGAACGGGGCAGAGGGGGAGATGCGGCCTTGAACTAGGGGTTGGGGTCTAGCTGCTCAGCCAAGGGGACCCCAGGGAGAAACACAGTTAGGGGGAGCCTCCCAGAATGGGGAAGCTGCATCGGGAACAATAGGTAAGAATCAGCCGGTACTTGAAAAGGACCAAGGGATTTTCTATTTAACAGAAGCTGCTTGTAAAGGAAGGAATCATCTTTAATTAGACTACGGCAACCTAAGTTTTTGTAAGTTTGGATTTCATATTTAGACTTACAAAACATCTGAGCCCGTTTATCTGTGTTTGTCCCTGCTGTCAGGGGACCATTCGCTCCCCCAGGCCTGAGGCCGAGGGATAGAAAGCAGAGTCCCTCACTGTACCCCCCCAACCTGACCCCGGAGTTGGGGCGCCACGTGTGGCAGGTGCTGGAGCAGAGAGGGGACCGGCGGTGAGCTCCACCAGCACTGGGGAAGCTTCCCGGGGCTGTTGTAACAAATCCCCGCAGCATGGGGGACTGAAAACAACAGAAATGGGTTCTCTCACATCTCTGGAGGACACTAGTCTGAGATGGGGGTGTCCGGGGCCGTGACACTTCCCAGGCCTCCAGGGGAGCGTCTGTTCCTGCCTCCTCCAGTTGCAGTGGCTACGGGCCTTCCAGGGGGGCTCGTGGCTGCCCCTCTCCAGTCTCTGCCCACCAGCCCCCTGCCAAGACCTCACATGGTCTCATTTCTTTGCTATGTTTCCCTCTTCTGTTTCTGATTAGGACACTGGCCATTGGATTTAGGATTTACCCCCATAATCCATGATGACCTCATCTGAGGTCTGTAACTTGACTACAACTGCAAAGAACTTTTTCCCAAATAAGGCCACACTCCCAGGTTCCAGGGGTTGGCGTGAGCACACCACCGTACCCTCCACGGGCTTGGGAGGACTAGGCTCGGGGCAGGACCCAGCCTTCCAGGGAGTGCGGTGGGTGTCTCTCCCACCCATCCCCTCACACCCTCCTTTCCCAGCCAGACCCCCCTCTCCAAGACACCCCCACGTGGACCTGCCCTTCCTAAGCACACATCCTATCCCCTCATCTGCCTTCCAACAAAATTAACAAATTTTTAAAAGATTTTATTTATTTTTGGAAGAGAGAGAGAGAGAGAGAGCACACAAGAGTGTGGGGATGGGAGGAGCAGAGGAAGCAGACTCCCTGCTGAGCAGGGAGCCCAATGTGGGGCTTGATCCCAGAACTCCAAGATCATGACCTGAGCCAGAGCAGACGCTTAACGGACTGAGCCACCCAGGTGCCCCAGATTACCACCTTTGCCTCCATCCTTCCTCTCCTCTAACCAGCCAAGTCCTGCTCTCAGGCCAGAGTGAGCAGGTGTGTGTTCTAAGCAGGGATCAGATCCGGGACATGGTCAGAGGCGAGTCTGAATCCCGCCTCACAGATGAGTCTTCCGTGTGTCCAAGGTCAAGTGCTTGAACTTCCGTGGGTCTTCCTCTCCCCACCCAAAAACATGGCAATAAGAAGACCTTTGCCCTTTTGGCTAAAAAAATAGTTTCTGCAATGTATTTCCTCCCGCCTCATCGCAGCATTCTCTTTCCACTCATAATAGACTTAATTATTTAAATTTAATTTGTTAGAGGTTTGATATTTAATTTGAAAATCCTAATGAATTATAAATATTTAATAAATAGTGAGATTTAAGATCTATTAACTGGGGTTTATATATATAAACTCTTTAATTTCTTAATTCAATGCTCATTTTTTTTAAATGGAACAGAGAGGAATGGCTCTCAGAGCCCTCAGAGCCTAAATGCGTTCTGGTGGTACCCACACCCCCTGAGTGAGCAGGTGTCCCTGCGGCCCCGGGCTGGTTGTGTACAGAGGAAGGAGAATCAGGAGGTGGCCGGGGTCAGCCCCAGGAGGAGCTGCGGCTCAAAGGAGGCTGAGTGACCAACTAGGTAGCATTACCCACTGGAATGTTCCGAGCGTTCCAAACTGTAAACCAATAGACGTGCCAGGCTTTCTGTTTGAATATGCACGGGCATAGATGTACCGCAAGCGTCTCGTTACACTGGGGCATAGTCCCCAGGGAGGCTCGAGCCACCGCGCTGCTCCTGGGACTCTGGAAAGTACCTCGGGCGCTCCCGGGAACATTCTCATGACAGCATCCTCACCTAGGGCCACGGGCTTTTCTGGGTCTTCCCAAAGGCAGATTTTTTGTCCTTCACAGGGACCACGGACTAAGTGACAACCCACAGGACTGGCCCTAATCATGTCACACACATAGAAGAGAACCCTGTGGGGTGGGTGACCCTGGGGGTCCTTTAACCTGCACTTGGTTCAGGGGATTAAAGCAAATGGGTCTTAATGGCCCTGGGTCTCCCTGGGTTTGCTTGTCCTTTTGGGATGCCTGGAGCTTCCCCTGGTCATTCTGTCCTTGGAGGAAGAGACAGGCAACTGGACCCTGGAGCCTGGAATCCTGGACGGTGATGGGTCTGGGCCCCAAGGCACAAGCTCCCTGGCTAGGGAACGTCCTGAGATGCTGGGTCAGTGGTGGCCGGGCAGGGGACAGCATCCCCGGGCCCTCCCGTCGTCGGGCAGGCACAGCCAGGCGTGGGTCACACTGTCACCTCATCACGTGTCCCGCACATGGCTCTGCATTCACCTTGCCGGCCCACCTGTACGTGCCCAACCTGAGCATCGTGCCTGGCACACAGTAGCTGCTCAGTTGTGGAAGGGAGGAGGGCTCGGGAGGCAGAAGCTGCAGCAGGGAGGCTCCAAACCGCAAGGAAGTGAGAATTCGCTAGTAACGGGACAGAGGCCATGGGGGGAGTTCTCTATCAAGGTTTCCCTGGGGGGGGTGTCACTGCCCATGCCCCCCCACATCCGCTTCCACCCGGACCACGACACAGGCTCTCCTCTCTCGCACCCGCCTCCCACCCCTGCTGGGTCAGGATGGGGGGAGGGAGCAGAGGGTAGAAGCCAGGGCGTGTGCCTGCTGCAGGGGGTGTGGGGTGGGGGCAGCCGACCCAAGCCACCTCACAGGAGCCAGCTCGCCCACCTGCTGGCCTCCCTCGGCCGCCGCCCGGCTGCGGCTCCCCGAAGGCTCGCAGGGCGCTCTCGGTGGGGGAGAAGGAGCATTTCTGATCTCATTTTCCAGTATTTCAGCTGTGCCGTAATCTGTTTACCACACAATTCGTGTCACTTTGATAAGCGGCTGCTTCAAGACTGCAATTATTAAAATCAAGAGCGGGGACAGCTTTCAAGTCTCTCAAGAATTGTAATAAATGTTTGAAATTAGTCATTACGGTGTTTGCCATGGTTCACGTCACGCACTCCGTCTTGGTGACAAACCAGCCCATCTTGCACACGCTCTTTTTGGCGACGGTGGTGAGGGCCTGGCTTTGACGCCCCCGCCGTGCGGGAGAGGGCCGGAGAGGGGCAGGGGGGAGGCCCTGCTCGGCAGCCGCTTCCCGGGGCCCCGGGCTCAGCCCCGGAAACGTTCTTCCAGTCTGAGTCCGAACAGGAGGGAAACGGGCCAGCGGCCCCTTTTCCTTCCCTTCCTCTCCTTTGCCTCCCCCCACAAACCATCGGCTCTGTTTCTCCGTGGGCTCTCCACGGTCTCCCCTCCACCCTCCACCCCTGCCCAGCAGTGTGTCTGGGTTTCCGGTATCCTCTGGGCTTTCGCAGCTGTGGGAAGGAAGCTGCCCTCAAATATGGCATCTTCTCGGGGGCTCAAAGTTCAGTAGAGCATTGAGCCCCAGGGAGGGGGGAGAAGGGCCCTCGCAGACATCAGAGGGATAGGGCAGAAGCCATGCGAGGCCCTCCAAGAACAGGGTTCCTGCCTCCATGGTGCCGGGGGGAGGGGGGACATATCAAAGTGACACCAGGAGATAATGGTCAGAGCAGGAAAGTGTTAGAGATGCCAGGAGCCGGCCCAGGGCAGCCTGATGCTGGGAGGGAGAGGGTGGGAAGGGCCCAGCCAGACCCATTTGCTGATGGATGAGGAGACTTTCCTTCGGAGGGGTCCCCGGAGCTGCTGGGGTGCCCTCTGGCTGCCACCCGTTGTGAGAGCTGTGACCCCACGGGTGAAGAACTGATTGGATGGGACCAGGAGGTCCGCTGGGGAAAGGGAGTCACAGCGACATGGGGTCAGGGTGTGCCAGGAGTGGGTCGTGCCACTCCCGAGGACAGGCTTCTGCTCTGCAGGGGAACGTGTCTGAATTTTGCTCATGAGAAGCTGGTCAGGGGAAGTTCTTGTGTCCCTCAACAGGCATGCAAAATGGGCATTCCTCTCCTTTGAGGAACGGTTTTAGCAGAGCAGGGACCCAAACCTCCTGTGTTTAAGCATCCTTGCTGGTGAGGGGCGGGGGTGAGATGGACAGACAGACAGGCCCCTGTAACTACAGCATCCCAGAGAGCCTGGAGGTGTCCCCTTATAGGCCTTCCTGTCTCCCGGCTGGAGTCCCCTCCCAGCGAAAAGGCTTTTCCTTTACTCTAGTTTTGTATATAAAGGAGGAAAACAAAAAATGTCATTTGGTCTGGTTTTATACATTTATTTGAGAAAGAGGGAGGGGAAGAAGGGGCAGAGGGAGAGAGAGAATCGCAAGCAGGCTCCGCGCCCAGCACAGAGCCCGACGCGGGGTGTGATCTCACGAGACCTGAGCCAAACCCAGGAGGTGGACACTTCACTGCTGGACCCACCGGGTGCCTCCCTTGATCTGGTTTTAAAGGAAACATACCCTCACCGCAGAGAAGTTGGAAAACTCAGAAGAGAGTGAATGCAAAGATGCTTTTGGCAAGGAGCTATATTTCATCATCATCTTCATCATCATCTTCATCGTCGTCATCATCATCATCTTCATCATCACCATCATCGTCATCATCATCGTCGTCGCCATCATCATCATCCTAATGGCCTTACCTGCAGGCAGGTCATCCTTCCCAAGGACGAGCCTCCGTACCTCTGGTGCTGGTTAAGCAAGTGGGGGCGGGGCCCTCTGGGGACCCATGGAGCCAGATTCTCTGTGATGCAGCCAAATGGCCTGAACCAGGAGCGCCCCGGCTGATCCCCAGCAAGATCGAGAAGTGTGTCCTGTCCTCACCGTGATGCAGGGGTCACGAGCCAGGAGTTTAATGAGGAATGGTGAGCTGGGAGAGGGGAGGCGGCTTGGCCAAAGTCACCCAGCCAACGACTGGCAGAACAGCACTGTACAGTGCCCTCTGGCTCTTCCAGCCACGCACAGAGAGAGACGTCCGTGCTGGGGGAGGGGCTGCACCGCAGACCACTGCCGGGATGCCCGAGTCACCGTCATGCCATTTATTTATTTATTTTAAAGATTTTATTTATTTATTTATTAGAGAGAAAGAGACAGACAGAGAGAGGGCACAGGCAGGGGGAGAGGCAGATGGAGAAGCAGGCTCCCCCCGAGCAGGGAGCCAGATGTGGGGCTCGATCCCAGGACCCTGAGATCATGACCTGAGCCGAAGACAGACTCTTCACCGACTGAGTCATGCTGGCGTCCTCACTTATTTTTTTTTTAATGAACTTTTTATTTTTGAAGAGTTTCAGGTTTATAAAAAAAAAAGTTCCAATAGCACAGAATCCCCATACACACACCTGTTTCCCCCTACTGTTAGCATGGGACGTTAGTACGGTACGGTTGTTGAAATCAGTGAGCCTGTCGACACGGCATTAACTTCAGTCCATGCTTTAGGGGTGCCTGGCTGGCTCCGTGGGTAGAACAAGCCACCCTTGATCTCGGAGGTGTGAGTTTGAGCCCCACGTTAGGTGGAGAGATCACTTAAAGAAAATCTCAAAAAACAACGAATAAATAAAGTTCCTGCTTTACTCAGCTTTCTGTGGTTTTCCCCTAATGCCCTTTCCCTACTCTGGAATCCCAGGCAGGACGCCAGATCACGCTCAGGCGCTATGTCTCCTCCGGTGGGGGGGACTCGTCTCTGATCATCCCTTATTCTTGAAAACCTCAGTTTTGAGGACAAATGGTCAGGTGTGTTGTGCAATGTTCCTCAGTTTGGATTTGCCCCCAGGATTAGACCGAGTTTGTGGGGTTCAGGGCAAGAACAGCAAAAACAGCAAAGAACCATTGTTTCCTATCTAGGAGCCATGACTCAGGACCGTTGATGAGGACCTCGACCAGTGTCCTGAGGTGGCGTTTCTCGCCAAGGTGAGGGAACTGTTTTCACCCCTTCCCATGCTGTGCTCTGTAAGAGAAAAACACCAGGCACAGCCCTTACTTAAGTGATGGAGGGCGGAATATCTACCCAAATTATATTAGGAGTTCCCTGCAAAGCAGATTTGTCTGTTCTCTCTCTAAATTTTTTTTAAAAATTTACTTATTTGGTCATTTATTTATGTCAGTATTGACTCATGGATATTTATTGTATATTTTGGTCTATAATGCAATACATAATTTATTTCATTGCTTAAATTGTTGCAGCTTTGGCAATTGGGAGCCAACTGGTACAGACACTCTGGGAGACAGTATGGCGGTTTCTTACAAAACTAAAAATTCTCTTACCATAGGATCTAGGAATCATGCTCCATGGTATTTACCCAAAGGAGTTGAAAACTTTTGTCTACAGGGAAACCTGCACGTGGATGTTTATTTAGAACAGTGTTATTCATAATTCCCCAAACTTGGAGGTCATCAAGATGTCTCAGAAGGCCAATGGATGAACAAATGTGGTCCGTCCAGACAATGGAATATTATTCGGCACTGAAAAGAAATGAGTCAGTAAGTCATGAAAAGACATGAAGGAACCTTAAATGCATATCACTAAGCGAAAGAAGCCAATGTGAAAGGGCTCCATGCTGTATGATTCCATCTCCATGACACTCTGGGAAAGCAAAGCTATGGAGACAGCGGATCTGGGAAATCAAGGGGTTGAGGGGAAGGAGGGATGAATCGGCAGAGCTAAGATTGTTAGGGCAGTGAAACTGCTCTGTATGATGCTGTAATGGATACATATCATTGCACGATCGGCCAAACCCATGCAATGTAGGACACCAAGAGAGGACCCTAATGTATGTTTCATACTTATGGTGATATTATGTTGCAATGTAGGTTCATTGTTTGTGAGAGATACACCTCTCTGATGGGAAATGTTGATGGTAAGAAAGTTTGCGCATGAGTCAGGGGTTAAGGGTTTATAGGAAACCTCTGTACCTTTCTCTCAATTTTGCTGCAAACCTAAAACTTCTCTTAAAAAAAAGTCTTTGCAAAACTAAAAATAGAAATGTATATACCTATGTGGCCACCACCACAATCAGGATACAGAAAACTTACATCACGTGCAAGAGTTTCCTTGTGTCTTTTTGGGGACACTCCCCCTCTTCCCCACAAGCCTGCTGTCACTACAGTTTTGTCTCCTCTAGAGTTTTCATATAAACTGAATCATAGACCATGCTATCTTTTGTGGGTTATGCTATCTCTGCCTTCTTTCATTTAGTCTAAAGCTTTTTAGGGGCACCTGGTGGAAGTGGAGGATGTGACTCTTTTTTTTTTTTTTTTTTAAGATTTTATTTATTTGGGGTGCCTGGGTGGCTCAGTGGATTAAGCCGCTGCCTTCGGCTCGGGTCATGATCTCAGGGTCCTGGGATCGAGCCCCGCATCAGGCTCTCTGCTCCGCAGGGAGACTGCTTCCTCCTCTCTCTCTGCCTGCCTCTCTGCCTACTTGTGATCTCTCTCTCTCTCTGTCAAATAAATAAAATTAAAAAAAAATCTTTAAAAAAAAAGATTTTATTTATTTATTTGACAAACAGAGATCACAAGTAGGCAGAGAGGCAGGCAGAGAGAGAGAGGGAAGCAGGATCCCTGCTGAGCAGAGAGTCCAATGCAGGGCTCAATCCCAGAACCCTGAGATCACGACCTGAGCCTAAGGCAGAGGCTTAACCCACTGAGTCACCCAGGTGCCTCAGGACATGACTCTTGATCTTGAGTTTGAGCCCCACGTTGGGTGTAGCTTTATCAATAATAATAATAATAATAATAATAATAATAAAGCTTTTGAGATTCATCCTCATCTCCTGTATCAGCTTTCCCTTTTTTATCAGAGGGTAATCTTTTGGTGGATGAATGGTTGCACCTCACTTGGTTGACCTAGTCATTAGATAATAAACATTTGGATGCTTCCAGTTTGGGTCCATTATAAATAAACCCGCCATGAGCATTCTTGTTCAGGTCCTTGTGTGAAGACACGTTTTCATTTCCCTTGGGCAAATTTGTAAGACTGAGGTTTCTGGGGGCATATAGTAAGTATATGTTTAGCTTCACAAGGAATTGCCAAGTACCTTTCCAGCATGGCTGTGTCATTTCTCAGTTCTACCAGTGGAGTATGAGAGTTCTGGTTGTTCTGCATCCCTACCAACACTTGGAATAGTCGGTCTTGAATTTTAGCCATTCTAGTGGCTGTGTCGTAGTATCTCATTATGGTTTTTGTTTCCTGTCTCTGATTATTAATGATGCTGAGCATGTTTAAAGTTGAATTATTATATTTGAGTGACTCTTGAGCAAAACATTGTAGAAGTTTGTAGTATGAATGGTGGAAGTCTCTTCCTTCTCCCTGTCCCCATCCTCCCCCAGAAGTGACCACTGTGATCTCTTCCAGGTGTCCAGCCTCTTAGACCTCAGCCTGAATGTTCACAGTCAGCCTACACATCTTCCCACACCAGTGACCAGAGATCCTTCCCGGGAAGAGCAGTGACTCTATTCTTTAACTTGTCCGTGACCCTATGGCCATTCATGTCTCCCTTTCCCTACACCCTCCAGTCCATCCCATCATGAAGAACGATTTTATCCCAACCTCTCACCCATCCCTTCTCTCCAACTTCCCCACCACCATTGGAGCCTCGACCACAGGCTGCCTGGACAGTGGTCCCAGCGTCCTGATCTCCTTCCAACCCATCCCCCCGCAGCAGCCAGAGCACATTTTTCAAAGTGCACCTCTGATCACGTCAGTACCACATGCCTCAGACCATGGTGGCTCCCATAGCTCTGAAGACAAAGCCCACCCTCCTGCGTCCATCACTACCCTCAGCATGGGCTGGGGGTGCCTCCCGCCCTTGTACCTGGGAAGCTCCCACCTTCTTTGAGACCTTGCCCCCAGCCACCTCTTCCTTAGAGAAGTCTTCCTGGACCTCCATTGCCGGGGGTGGCTGGGGTGAGGTCCTCCCCTGTGCTCCTCTGGGCGCCCAGTCCCCGGTTCTCCTTCCTGGTCTGTGTCACAGCTGCACGTTTTCATGGGTCTAGGGGTTATTGGGCGAATGCCCATCTCCGCGCCGCAGCTAGACCACACACGCTGAGGATGAGGTGGGGCTGGTTGTGTAAAGCACTGGGCTCTAGCTCTGGTGATGGCCCGGCAGGGGCCCGGCTCTTCTCAGGTGACCAGCCCGGCTGTCAGGATTGCCGTTGACACCTCTTCCTGTCATTGCAGCTGGCAGGACACCCTGGTGCCACCTCTCCTGGAGGAAGCCCCGTGTCCCTCAGAAGTGTGGGGTTCTCTGCCCTGAGGGCAATAGAAGCCAGCAGCTGGGGAGGGGGGAGGGCGGCGGCCACATTTCACACCTGGGACCTGCCTCAGGCGGCTGTATTGAGCTCCAGGGCTCCGCCTAGCAGCCTGGTCACTTCGGGGTCCCTCCCACCTGTCCCCTGGGGTCTTCTCCCCCAGGTCCTGCCATGAAAGCCTGATTCAGGCTCTGTTTCTATGTCACCCAAGCTAAGACACCAAGCTGACCTATTCGGATGTTTGGGCTCCTGTGTGGAGAACCCCCCCCTTGTCGTCTTTGTTTTGGGGGTGGGGCACCCCAGATTTTCCCACTGGGTGTCCCCCTGTAAGACTCACTACGACCACACCTCCTGCTTTCCCTTTGAGCCTCCTTCCCCTCCACGCTTCTCTCGGCCCTGCCTCCCTCTTCTCTCCCCTCTCCTGGCTTTCAGAATCGCCGTCCAGTCCTTCCTGCGGCTGGCATCTGGACATGCAGATCTTGGCTCCCGTTTTGCATGAATGTTTGACCTTGGGTAGAGCTGCTTGCCAGGATGGATGTGTTGTGGCTGCACTTAATCACTGGGAGCAGCCCAAGCCTTGAGAAACCATGGAGACCCAATTCCCCGTCCGCTGCTTTGAGATGCAATGATCTTCTGAGAAATAGCTAATCAATAAATTGAACACAGCGCTAGCAGCAGACCCTCTCTGTCAGCACCTTAATTACAACTGCAGAGATGAATGGGGGCGGCGGGGAGCAACAGCAGGGGGGCAGGTGGGGAGCTCGCCCTGACCCCTGATTCCTTGCTGGGAGGGGCAGGAGGGCAAAGTAAGCTTCTCCCCTCAGGGGGGCTGTGGTTGAAGAGGCTGGGATTCCATTTCTGGGAGGCCACAAGACACAGGAGATGGTCCAGTCATCAGTCTGGCTCTTTCTACCCACACTGAGCCAACAGCGTGGATGGTTTTCCCAGATGGGCAGACCCAGCACCGTGGAGACTGCCCCATGAAATTATTTCGAAACCCATAGGTGCCTCTTGGCTGTGTGAGACTGTGACCACAGCAACTGACCTCCTTGGCCAGGACCCTGCACGTCTCCCCCTGGCCTGTCTGCACGTCTGAAGGAAGGTGACTCTGGCTGGGTCAGCCGGCCAAGCAGCCCACCAGGGAGTCACCGGAGTTGGGGAACGTCCTGCTTCTCCAAGACTCCCTTTCTCCCAGGGTGGGCATCTATCTCTTTTAAATACATATTTTTGTTCGAAAAATTAAAAAATGTTTTGACTACCGCAGACAACGTAAAATTCCGACGAGAAAAAAAGAAAAATAAATAAGATGTAAATCATTCCAAAATCGCCTCCCCAGCAAGACTGATGAGACTGTGGCGTCGGTTTCAGTGTGATCTGCTCGGGGGCCTTCCCGCTCCCAGCTTGGTAATCGTGGGAGGGAGCGTGTGCGTGCATGTGCGCGTGCGTGCGTGTGCCACCCGGTGTGTGCGTGTGTGTGTGTGTGTGTGTGTGTGTGTGTGTGTAAGGGAGAGAGCAGGCAGCCGCAAGAAGCAAGATGCTGAGACGCCGGGTCGTGGCAAGCTGCCCGCCTCGGGGCCGGAATTTTCCATGACAGTGAATAAATCTCCTCTGAGAGGTGGCAGGCACCGAGGGGACACGAGTGAGGTGCCGGCGTCAGCTCGGTGTCTACTGCACAGACAGAATATTTACAGCTCCATCTTTGGTGTGAAATGTGGCTCTTCCAGACCCCACGAAGGTCACTGGAATGTCAGGAGAATTTATGGGTGTTTTATAGCACATTTGTGCCGGCGAGCAAGGCGACGGGTTTCTGCTCCTCTGTACCCGGCGCAGAGAGACACCCACGGAGGGAGAGGGGGAGCAGCTGGCTGAGAATCTGCCCCCCCCATCACGCTCATTTATGCCAGTGAGTCTGTTTGTCTGTGCGCGTGTGGAACATATGTTACTCCAAGGCCGGGGAGGGGAGGTTAAAACACGCAGAAGAGAAGAACAATTAGAAGACTGATGAATCACGGTTCTGTTTCTGCTTCTGCTACCGCGGCCGATTATTTCCTGCTTTTACCTGAGAGAGGCTGCATTCATCCAGTCCAGGAAGTTCCCGGGCAGATGGTAGTTCTAGATTCCGGAATCCCAGGGGCGAGCCAGAACCGCCGAGATAATAAAATCCGTTGCTGTCATTTTTAGTTGAGGAAGGCCAAGTCCAAGGAATTTTGTTCATGCGCCTGCCTGATCTTAGAGCCGTTGGGCGGGCGGTGGTTATTTTGGACGTCCGCTCCTGCAGGCGTCCCAGGGAAGCAAGAGGCGGTTCCTGGAACTGTTTGCGGTTGGTCCGAGCTGGTGAGGAGCTGCAGGCTTTCTATTGTTTCTGGCTCCTGGCCGTCGGCTTTCCTAGCACAGACGCTGGTCTGGGTCCTCTTGAATTTAGGCAGGCGATTATTGGATCCCGGGCCCCACGCACCCCTGTGGAGGGCATCCGACATCCTGGGTCAGCCACGTGGCTCTGGGACCCCAGAGGAGAACAACAAAGCCCCCGGCCAGGGGTGGCCATCAAGCAGGGTGTTGGAACCACGTCCCTAGGATGGGGCCACACTGGCCACCAGAGCCACGGCTCTGCCCTACAGCCGTTCCTCTTGACTGTGTGACTCTGGCCTTGTCCCTTCCTCTCCAGACCTGGCCACACTGTGTCTAAAGGTATGTCATTGAATTAAGTGATCTCCCATGACTCTGGATTTTTCTAACTCTAAGGAGGAAGTGGGCGCCCAGTCTGAAACATCCTTTACGGTTCAGTCTGTGCTGATCCTCGTGAGCGAGTCTGGAAAGGATAGAATTGTCGACAGTACGTGAAAACGAACAAAAAGGTGAAGGGAGAGCTTCTCTTTATAGTTGAATGCCGGCCAGCACGGGAGTGGTGGGTCAGTGGAGCCGGAAACACGCTCCGTGATCTAGAGAGGACCGTGGGGATGCCCTGCAGGCGCCAGCTACCCTCCCCACCCGCACGCACTTAGCAACACCAAGAGAGAAGCGTGACGTCATACCGGGAAGACCCGGCCAACACCGGAGGCATCTGCAGTGTGTCAGCCGGTGTGACGTGCTGAGAAGGACACACACCGCTTCTGCGCTTTTGTCATCAAAAATGCATGCCCTGGGGCACCTCGGTGGCTCAGTCGGGTAAGCATCTGCTTTTGGCTGACATCACGGTCTCGGGGTTCTGGGATCTCTTGAGCCCCGCATCCCATCCGGCTCTCTGCTCAGCTGGGAGTCTGCTTCTCCCTCGCTCTGCTCCTGCTCTCGCTCTGTGTCTCTCTCAAACAAAGAAAATCTTTTTTTCAAAAAATGCGCAGGGCGCCTGCGTGGCTCAGCGGGTTCAGCCTCTGCCTTCGGCTCAGGTCATGATCTCAGGGTCCTGGGATTGAGCCCTGCATCGGGCTGTCTGCTCCGCGGGAAGCCTGTCCCCCCACCCCCGCCTGCTGCTCTGCCTACTTGTCAAATAAATACATAAAAATCTTTAAAAAAAACGCACAGCCTGAATCTGATCCTGAAACATGAGAACAACCCAAATCAAGGGATGGTCTGCAAAATACTGGCCTGTATGGTTCAGAAACTTGGTAAAGAAACACAGAGACTCGATGCTGTTTCAGGGGGTGTAGCAGCGAAGAGTCGCCCGGGGGAGGTCCTGACCAGGCGGCACGTGGCAAAAAGGGCATCATTTGGATAATTGATGGAACTGGAATAGCGGATTAGTCCACTCGGGCTGCCATAACGGAACTGCACAGGCTGGATGTGGGACATCAGGGGGGCGGCAGGGCCAGGGTCTCCTAGTGTACAGACGGCCACCTTCTTGCTGCGTCCTCACGTGACGGACAGAGAGAGGGAGAGGGAGGGAGAGGGAGAGCATCCCCTCCGTCTTTTCTCATAGGGACCTAATCCCATCGAGGGACCTCATCTAAACTCAACTACCTCTGAAGACCTCCCTTCCAAATTCCATCGCTGGGGGTTAGGACTTCAACAGAAGAACCTGGGGGTGGGGAGTAGGGGGGGACACCAGCATTCAGTCCCTAACAAGCATCAACTATGTGTTAGATAATATTTTTATCAACGGTAAATGTTCCAATTTTGATCAACCTAGTATCACGTACATTCCTGGTTATGCAAGACAGTGTCCTTATCCTCAGGAAAATGCCCATCAGAGCATGTAGAGGGAGTTAGAGATTAGGGGACGAGATGTCTGCAACTTAGTCTCTCGAAAGGTACGGGGAAAAGAATGTGCTCGGAGAGCGTCTGTAACACAGCATGGAAGGCAAAGAAGTGGTGAATCTGGTTTTAAAAAACTGGACGTCCACCCATGAACGCAGCTCAGTAAATTGTGAACATGAAATTGGTCTAGAATCAAAACCTATGTGACTCGAGATCATCAAGTTCTCTGGTCTTTTGAAGTTGGTCTGCTCCTTCGAGATCTTTCAAAGCAACCATTAAACATAGATTTCCGAGGAGTGCTGTGACCGAGCGGAGCTCCCAGACGCCTTCGCTCATTTGTCCTTTCTCCCGTACGTACTCAGGAGCCAAAGGAGCTCAGTTATTGGGTGCATTTACCTGGCCAGCCAAAAAGTCAAGAACTTCCCCTTCCGGCACCCCTTCCTTCCTCCCTTCCCCTCTCCCTCTCTCCCTCCTTTCCTCTCTCCCTCCCCCTTCCTTCCTTCCTTCTTCCCTTCCTCCCTCCCTCCTTTTTTTCCCCTTCCCTTCCCTTCTCTTCCCTTTCCCTTCCCCTTCCCTTCCCTCCCCTCCCCCCCTCCTCTCCTCTTCTTTCATCCCCCTAGCTTCCAAGTCAATACTTACTCTGATGTGAGAGAATGCCTTCCTCTGTCTCACTTCCCTGGGCTCCCATTTTTCCAGATAGAAGCGGAAGAAACAGTCTCCAAAGTGTTCCATGGGAAAAAAAAATAGCAGGATTGAAATTAAATATTGTGATGATATGAAACAGTAAGCAGCTCTGCTAGGCCTGCCCTGACAGCCATTTGTTCCAGAAAACAGCAAGTATGACATCAGCGCCAGAAGGGAGTGTGTTTGAATTAAGATAATTGCAGCCGAGAGGACAACAAAGACTCCTTGCCGTCAATCATCCTTCACAAATTCCACGGATAGAACCTTCCCAGTGGCAGGAAAAGTCTGCCAATGGGAAGGGGCGAGTGAGCGAGTGAGCGAGAGCTTCCTGGAGATTCCTCCAGAAGCCAGAGCGCTCCCTTTCCGGGGTCACAGTACCACCGGACTGTCCCCCCCGGGACACAGCTCCCCCTCCTCCGGTCAAGGGTTCTGACTCAACAGGTGTCTTGAGGACACCATAGTGACACCCAACGCTAATGGCTTTACCCGCTGTCCCTCCGGAATTCTGAATCTGAAGTTACAGCCAATCCAGACTTCGTTTCTGCGCAGCTCGGAGGACGGTTATACGTGCCTGAGATGGCCTGATCACCAAGGGACCCCTTCTGCCCCGAAGTAGGTCCCTCCTGGTTTTCTCCTTTCTTCAGGGTTGAATTCTTCCCGCAGTAAAATGCCCCCTCAGAGGGTCACCTCTTGGAACCCACGTAGGCTTGAGGGAGGTTGCGGGCGCTGGGAGTGTTGAAAGCTACTGGAGCCCGAAGGTCCCGGGACAGAGCGGGAGGAGGCTCTGCGTGGGGTCAGGAGGTACTGCGGAAAACAGAGCTTTCCATGGCTCCAAAGCAGGACCCCGGCTGGTGGGAGCCTCTCCCCTCCGCTCCCGCGGCTCCGAGCCAGCGGGCAGAGCAGAGCCTCCGTGACGCTCGCACCCCGTCCTCCTTCCTCTTTCCCCGCACCTCCACATTCTGCCCCTGCTCATCCTGGCCCCACATGTGGCCGTTCAGTCCTGGGTGCAGTTTCTCAGCATGGCCCCAGATCTGCTGGGGGTGGAGCATCCTCCTGGCAAAAGCCCTTACTTCCCTCTGCAGTGGTCGGCAGCAGGTCCCTCGCAAATGTTCCCCTGGAGCTCAGAATGGGACCTCGTTTAGAAGAAGGGTCATGCAGATGTAACTGGGTTAAGGATTTGAGATGAGATCATCCGGGATTTGGGGAGGCCTGAAACCCAATGACTGGTGTCTTCTGAGAAAGGAGAGGAAGGCATGAGACGTAGGGACAGAGGAGAGAGGTGGGGAAGCCATGTGACAGCTGGGCAGAGACTAGGGGATGCGTTCCCAGCCACGGAACACCAGGGATGCCCCGGAGCCACCAGAAGCTGGGAGAGAGGCGCGGGATGGCTCCTCCCTGGGAGGCTCCTGAAGGAATCAAACTCAACGGGTGCTCCGATGGTGGGCTTCTAGCATCGAGAACTGGGAGAGAATCATTTTCTGCTGTTCGTGGTCATTTGTTACAGAAGCTCCAGGACACATCCTTCCTTGCACAAACACGTACTGAGTGCCTATGGTGAGCCCGCAGCTCTGCAATGTGCCGGAAGCGACGTCAAGACCAGACTCGTGGCGTGGCATGGTGTGGCAGTGGCGGGGCTCTGGGGGCTGGGACGCGAGACCTGCCCCCGACCTCCAGCGTCCCTTCCGCAGCCGCGTGCTGGGTCTGCGTGAACTGACGGGGCACCGTCGGGGGCGGGGCGCAGATGCGGAGAGCATGGGAGACCGTCCTCGTGACTCCAACGCCCGGGCACCTGCTCTCGGCTACACTCCTACCGTTCTCCGCACACCCAGCTCTTAGCTCCCCAAATTAAATGCTGGTCCTTTAAAGAGCCAAGAAAGTTGCATGGGAAGATCAATAAAATACAGAGTAAAAACGAATACTTCCAGAGATGTTGAAAGGACAATCCAGCAAAGAGGTAAGACAGTGATACGGTGCTGGAGCCCCAAGGAGCCCCAGGCGTGTCGAACCTGTCATGGAAATGACTCAGGCCAGAGGGGAAGAGCGAGCAGAGAGGCAGAACCTGCTCGAGACTCCTCCTGGACAAACAGGCTCTGGGATGTCACCGGCTCACTGCCATCTGAACCAAGCACGTGTCCCTGGGCCTCAGCACACGGGAGGCTCTTACCTTCCCAGGGCCACCACGGCAACGTCCCACGGACTCAGGGGCTTCCACAAGAGAAATGGACCGTCTCGCCAATCTCGGGACTAGAGTCCAAGACCAAGGTGTCAGCAGGGTGGGTTCCTCTGGAGGCTCTGTTCTGGGCTGCCGGGCCTCGCTGGCCGTCTTTGCCGCTCCCTGCCTGGGAGACGCATCACCTGGATTTGTCTGGCGGCTGGGACATCAGGGCTCCTTCTGCCCCACGCTGTGAGCTCAGGTGAGGCCCCAGCATGGGCCACATCGCACCAACATGGGGAAAGGGTTTTATTTTATTTTCTGAGGATTTTATTTATTTATTTATTTTTAAAAAGAAAACATTTTGTTTGTGGTTTTTTTTTTTTAAAGATTTTATTTATTTGACAGAGAGATCACAAGTAGGCAGAGAGGCAGGCAGAGAGAGAGGGAAGCAGGCTCCCTGCCAAGCAGAGAGCCCGATGAGGGGCTCGATCCCAGGACCCTGAGATCATGACCTGAGCCGAAGGCAGGGGCTTAACCCACTGAGCCACCCAGGCACCCCTGTTTGTGTATTTTGAAGATTTTATTTATTTGCCAGAGAGAGAATGAGACCGAGGGAGCACACCAGTGGGAGGAGGGCAGACGGAGAAGCACTCATTGAGCAGAGAGCCCCATGTGGGAATCGATCCCAGGACCCTGGAATCATGACCTGAGCTGAAGGCAGACGCTTAACGGGCTGAGCCACCCAGGTGTCCCCAAGAGAAAGTTTCAGATGCCACGCTCTGCTCTGGGGAAACCAGATGGATGTCCTCATCCCTCACGGCATCCCCAAACCCCAATCTGCGGAGAGTGGAGACGTGACCTGATGATTCAGAAGCAAGTCAAGTTCTGGGTGCCTCCCCAGCCCTGAGTGCTTCCCAGTAGAAGGTCATTCATTCATTCACGGATTCATTGATTCAAGACCTGTTTCCTGAGTCAAGGCCACACACTCTAATTGTTGTTCTGAGTCTGGAGACTGCGGAGGGAGCAGGACAGTTAGGACCCTGCTCTGTTGTGTTGGAATTCCAGCAGGAAAATGGCAGACAAGAAACGGATGAACAAGACGATTTTAAATAGCACAAGAAAAATAAAACCAGATCCAACAACAGAGGGCAGGGGGATCCTGGGAGGGGCGGGCAGGGGGACCCTGAGACGGACGGGCAGGGCCGATCCGACTTCAGAGGGTGGGGTCGTCTGCGAGGGGGGAGGGAGCATCCATCCAGGAGGGCCCCCCAGACCTGGCGAGGAGTTTGGGTTTCATTTAAAGGGGATGAGAGACCCCTGAGGACATCACGTCAGCTGAGGCCGGGGGCGTGGGCTGAGCACGTCCAGTCGCGGACCCAGTGGAGAGGGTTCATGCCTGTTTACACGGGGGTGTTTGTTGAGTGAATGGTTTAATTATCAAGACACTATGCACTGGCTTCCATTAATAATGCAGGGAATCTCGGCAGCAGATTAAATTCTATAAAGCAGTAAATTGCCCAGGAAAAGTGAGCACCGTGAGTACATTATAGGTCTTTATTAGATGGAAGCCCGTGGCTGTGGGCAGACGGGCTGGTACAAACGCACACATCCGAGAGACACGGGAAAATGCATCAACCCATTTCTCAAAATCACGTGAAAGAGCCGGGCTCGTGCTGAAGGCGGCGAGGTCCAGGGAGGCTCACAGGCCCCAGGAGGGAAGACCATGGTCCACGCATTGTCACCAGGGCGGGACGGCCGCTTGCTGCCCGCCCAGAGTCTGGCCAGTGAACACGCCTTGAGAACCCTCATTTCCATAGCAGAGTCAGAAGAGCCCCATAACACGATGTTAGAGGGAAGGACTGGCTGTTTCCTGACCCGCGTGGCTCCTGACACCGGCAACAGTGCAAAAGGGAACCCGAGTGGGATTTCCCCGGGCTCTGCTTGGTGCCCCTCGGGGAAGGGGGCGCGAGGGGGCGGCTGCCTGCTGGCCAGTCTCCTGGCCCGGGGAACAGAAACCCCGTCCAAGCGGCCCTGGCAGTCCCGTATTAGTCTTGGATTCCAACTTGGAAAGAAGGGTGATGAGGCACCAGGGGCAGGATGTGGGGCTCAGCCGCCTGGCGTGGAGACAGGCAGCGGACAGGAGGGGATGAACCTCAAAGGGGGCTGGAATGGGGGTCCCCAGAGGCAGCAGTGCCTTTCCTCGCTGGTGTCCCCACTCTGGGAAGCACGCGCCACACAGAGTAGGGCACCATAAACACCTACTGAATGAGTAAATAAATGAAGAAACTCCAGCGACGGGAGACGCAGACAGAGGGAGAGCTGAGACGCTCACGAAACCATTCTAGGGTCTCGTCTGTCCTTCTGGTCCTTTGCGTCCAGGGCCTGGGGGACACGCCCTTATCCTGAAATGCTAGATGGCCTGGCCGGCAGGAAGTCTTGTCACTGTTTGCGAACAAGAACCAGTGCTGTCAATCCACTGGCAGCCGTGTTTTGCACATCCGTGGTCTTCCGTGGAAAGTCCTGCCCTCGGATGAGACGGGTCGCCCTGAGTGTTAAGTTGTTGGGGGACAGAGGGTTACACACCCCTGTCCCCATCCCCAGGACTGTCTTACAGACAGTGCACACATACCAGAGGCCTGGACACAAGGCGTCCAACTGGGTGCAGGAAGAGAATGTTGGAAATTCTAGTTATATTTATTTTTCAGTGGCGTGCTTGGAAATTTTTCATTTTTGCGTATATGTTTTGTAATGTGTGTGTTCTGCCGGTGGCGTTAGTCCAACGGCTCTCAACTGGGGATGCTTTAGCTCCCAGGAGATACTGGGCAGTGTCTGGAGACATTTTCGGGACTCACAATTGGGGTGGGAGAGGGGGTTGCTCCCGGGTCCTGGCAGGTGGAGGCCAAGGAGGCTGCGAAACGGGCCACCACGCAGGACGGCCCCAGAACAGAGACGGACCCAGCCCGAAGGTCAGCGGTGCCGACCCTGAGACCCTGGCCCAGCCTGCTCTTCCAAATCTGTCTGTCCCTTCATGATCACATCTGAAAAGCGTAAGGTTGCTGCCTGCCTCCTAGGTTCTTACGAAAGGAGCCCACGCGGTAAAGCATTTGACACCGGCACAAAGTCTTACCCTCGTACCTGTCTTGTGGGTGGCGCTCGGCAGTTCCGTTCTGATAGAAAACACCATAAAACTCCTGAGGCGGACGCCTGAGTGGCACAGTCGGTTAAACACCCGACTCTTGGTTTCGACTTGGGTTGTGACCCCGGGGTTGTGAGGTCGAGCCCTGCGCCGGGCTCTATGCTCAGAAAGGAGTCTGCTAAGACTCTCTCTGTCTCCGTCCTTTGCCTTCTCGCTCTCAAATAAATAAATAAATCCTAAAAAAAAAAACAAAAAACAAACAAACAAAAAAACCTTTGGAAGCGCTGGACTCGGTATAGATGATAGACAGATGAGAGATGAGAGATGAGAGATAGATACTGAACTTCGTAATAACACCAGATAATACTTTTTGAACTCCATACATTTGCTGAAAATTTTTTGTCTAGTAGCCTTTTAAATTTCGGATACTGTGCTTTTTTTCTCCAAAGTATGATTTGGGTCTCCTGAGTATCTTCCGTTCCTCCCCTCATCACATTTATGGTTTGCTTTGTGGCTGTTTGAACACCCTCTTCTGTCTTTTTCCATTGATTGACTTTTTTTTTTTTTCTCCTGACCTGGGGACATATCCTCCCTGGTTTTTTGCCTGCCTCGTCATCAGACACCGTTTGCATTTTACCCTCCTTGGTGCTAGGCTGAAATATTCAATTAAATACCGTTGAACTGTGTTGCGGAACACAGGTGAGTCACTTAAGATCAATTTTATTTTACATTTTAAAGATTTAATTGATTAATTGATTGATTTAGAGAAGGCGAGTGGGGGGAGGGGCAGAAGGAGAGGGAGAGAGAGAATCTCAAGCAGACCCCCTCTCCCACCCTGAGTGGGGGAGCCCCATGTGGCGTTTGAATCTTGAACTCACGACCCTGAGATCGTGACCTGAGCCAAAATCGGGAGTCAGATGCTTAACCGACTGGGCCCCAATTTTATTTATTTATTTTTTTAATATTTTATTTATTTGACAGAGAGAAATCACAACTAGGCAGAGAGGCAGGCAGAGAGAGAGGAGGAAGCAGGCTCTCTGCAGAGCAGAGAGCCCGATGTGGGGCTCGATCCCAGGACCCTGGGATCATGACCTGAGCTGAAGGCAGAGGCTTTAACCCACTGAGCCACCCAGGCGCCCCCCAATTTTATTTTTTTGAAAATAATTTTTACACTTTGTTAGGGTAGATCCAGAACCACAGTTATTCTGGGAGCTTAATTGGTCCAAATTACCTGAAGGCACGGCTGAAAGATTCATTGGAAATGATCTTTTTTTAAAGATTTTATTTATTTATTTGACAGACAGAAATTACAAGTAGGCAGAGAGGCAGGCAGAGAGAGAGGAGGAAGCAGGCTCCCCGCTGAGCAGAGAGCCCCATGCGGGGCTCAATCCCAGGACCCGGAGATCATGACCTGAGCCGAAGGCAGAGACGCAACCCACTGAGCCACCCAGGCGCCCCCGGAAATGATCTTATCTTATTTTTTATTACACATCTTATTATTTGTTATTATTATTTTACTTTGTATTTGAAGGGCATGTTTGTTGGGCGTGGAATTCTCATTTAATTCTTCCAGTGCCTTAGAGATGGTATTCTTTTGTCCGCTGGCGTCAAGTATGTTTAATAAATCAGTGGTAATAGTTCCTATTTCTTTCCCTACATGCAGCACACCTCTCTTTCTCTTTTTTGCCCCCTCCTGACTGCTTCTAAGGTTTTATCTTTATCTTCGTTTTTCAGCAATTCGACTCTGATATTTTTTAAGGAAGGTTTTCTTTGCCTTTATGCTACTTGTGGTTCGTTGGAATTCTTGGATGTCGGCTCTGATTTTTTTTTTCCATCAAATTTGAAATTTACCATAACTATTCCTTCAAATATTTTTCCATGAATTTTATCCACTTCTTTCCATCTTCAGTTCAGCTTAGAGACTTTCTATTGACCTACCTTCATGTTTAATGATTTTTTTTTTAAGATTTTATTTACTTGTTTAAGAGAGAGAGAGAGACAGAGAGAGAGAGAGCATGAGTGGGGAGAGGGGGAAGCAGGCTTCCCGCTGAGCAGGGAGCCCGATGAGGGGCTCGATCCCAGGACCCTGGGATCATGACCTGAGCCGAAGGCAGACGCTTAACGACTGAGCCACCCAGGCATCCCACGGAGCTTTCCTTTTGCAATGTCTCTTCTGCCATTAAGTCCATGATTTTTTAACTTCTAAGTTCTAGAAACTTCATTAGATTTTAAGACTGTACAGTTTCCATCTCTCTGCTGAAATTCCCCATCTTTGTGTGTGTGCTTCTCTCTGTAGAGATCGAGAGAGATGAATAGAGATATCTTTCATGAAAATTTTGTGAACACGTTTATAAGAACTGTGTAAAATCTTGTGTGCTGACTTCACTTGCTTTGTGATCTCTGGGTCTTTTTTTTTTTTTTAAGATTTTATTTATTTATTTGACAGACAGAGATCACAAGCAGGCAGAGAGGCAGGCAGAGAGAGAGGGGGAAGCAGGCTCCCCGCTGAGCAGAGAGCCTGATGCGGGACTCGATCCCAGGACCCTGAGATCATGACCCGAGCCGAAGGCAGCGGCTTAACCAGCCACCCAGGCGCCCCTCTTTGGGTCTTTCTAACAACCAAGTTTTTCTCCTGGCTATTTAGCCACAGTTCTCTGCTTCATGCAGCTGGTGGTCTTTGACCGTCTCCTGAATATTGGTGATACTCCATTATCGATCTTCTGGATTATTTTGTCTTTAATCAAACAGCATTAGTTTTGGTTCCGACAGCTGGTTAACGTGCTCGTGGACCACAGCTCCACAGGGCCCTGGCTGGTTATCCGCTCGGGGGGATCCGAAGGAGCCCTTACTGTCGGTGAGAACCACCCCATTCCTAGGGTGTGGTCTTCCGGAGCCTCAGCTACATTCTTGACCACTAGTCCCATGTCTGCCCTTGGGATGGTCAGAACTTCAGCGTCCCCTGGCCCGGCACCAGGTCTGGGATCCCCACTTAGCTCACTGACTTCCAACATCTGTTCTGTGTCGGGTCTCCTGGAGGCTTGCCCTGTGCATAACTTGATGGGCCTTTGGCCCCAAACTCAACTGAGCTCCTTGTCGACTTGGGGACCAACTTCCCCACCTAGCTCCCCCGCTCTGGTGCCCTGCCCTGCAAATTGCAGATTCCTCAGCAACGCTGGGCTCTGGTCTCTGCTTTTTTCCACCCAATAAAACCAGAGCTCTCTGTTTGGGCTCCCCATGCTGTGATTCAGCAGAAATTTCTCTTTGCTTCTAATCGGACAGGGTAAGCAGTCACTGATAAAAGGAGTCAGATCACCTTGACTACCTTGATGAAACGGGGCTCCCTTGAGGGGGCTGGGGCGGGCCTGCCTCCCTAAGCCCGCACGTGTCCGATAACTGCCCAGAACCAGGTTCTGTCGGCCTGGCAGTGCTGCCCTGTGGCCCCCGAGCTCCCTGTCCCCTGTTCGAGTCCCTGGGAAGTTGGCTGTGCTCGGGAGTTTGTCCCCTAGGGTTTGTATCTTTGTCGTCACCTTCCGTACTGGGTGGAATGGTGTCCCTCTCCTCCCAGAATCTACAGATGGGATCTTTGGAGAAAGGGTGTTTGCAGAGGTGATTGGGTTAAGATGAGTTATGCTGGAGGAGGGTGGTCCTAACCCAGTGACTGGTCCTTAGAACACGAGGGAGGCGCAGGAGGAAGGTCACGTAAAACCCAGAAAGGGGGCGGGTGAGACAGGCGGAGGTTGGAGGGGAACGTCTATAAGTTGAGGATGCCGGCAGCCACCGGAAGGAACGGATCCTCCCCTGGAGCCCTTGGAAGGAGCCGACCCTACCCACATCTTGATCTCAGACTTCTGGCCTCCAGCACTGTGGATGACATTTCTGCTCCTCAAAGCCACCCAACTTGTACCTAACAGTCCAGTAAGATGTCGTTTTCTTAAGCTGGTTCGGGTGGGCTTCTGCCCCTTTGAACCACAGGAATGGTCTTTGCCATAGCCTACCCCTTTCTCCTTCACACACCGACTGGAAATTATGTCTCCTTCGGGTGTGGGATTCTATACCCTCTCCCCGACCGGTGACCTCCTCTTGTCCTTCCTATGCCCTTCACCTTTGGTCCCACAAGCTCCTCTCTGGGCTGCAGACCCCGGAGGACATCGGCCGGGTCCCAGCGGCAGCCTCCAGGGAGGAGAGGCTGGAGGGCAGCCTGGTGCCTCCCGCCGTGCATGGTGCATGATGGATGGTGCCTGTGGGGGCTGGTTTGGGGAAGGAGGATTGAGGAATGAATCTGTCCGTGGATCCGGACTGAAGCCGGTCAACCAGGTGGAGTCTGAAGAGGCCAAGAGTCCCCGAGCCCCAGGGCCCTTCCCCCATACCCCAGCCTCTGCCTTCGGAGCTGAGTCCCTTCATCCGCCACATGCAAACCCGAAGTGAAGGACCCCCGGGACCCCGGATTACGGACACTTACAACTAATGCCAAATAAACAAGACGAAATTATATGTAATTACTCCTCAAGTCATTTACTTGTACCGGTAATTGACCTGTGTGTCCTTTAATCTTTAATGCTCTTTTAAAATTCAGCCTCAGGGAGCCGTCGTGGTTACTGACATTAGTCGTGGTAAGGACCCTGGAGGCAGGAGGCTGTGGTTAAGATGTCTTGGAAAGAAACAACCGATTTAAGAAGACGTGATTCTTAACACCTCAGGATGGAAATATGCAGGGCACGACCGCGGCCACCTGCGCTCTCCCCGGCCCGGAGGACCGCAGCGAAGGTGGCGAGGACGAAGACGGCCTAGCAGGTACCGCAAAGGATCTCGATAGATCCTCCAACACACCTTTAGGGAAGGTGGAATCATTAGCCTCATTTTACCAGAGGGCGGACAGGTCACACCCCTGTCCCATCACATCACACGTCCCATCAGCAGACACACGGCGCTCGGGGCTGTCCTACGCCAAGCTGGACCTCTCTCCCACACACGGCGCTCGGGGCTGTCCTACGCCAAGCTGGACCTCTCTCCCATGGGAGCCTCAGGCCCCACACTGCTGCCTCCGCAGGGGAGCCCCCCCCCGCCTCTGCCTCACAAACAGCATCCCCCCCCCCACCAAGGACACCACACCTGCATACACCCCTGGGCAGGTCACCTCTCTAACCTTTGGTTTTCTTGTCCACAAAATGGGGGCGAGGGTTCCTACTGCACTGTTTGTCGTGAGGATGAAATGGGGTCATAGAGACGAGCCGTGTGACAGACGGCCGCTCTCCTAGCTTACTCCCGCACAAACCGGGGTACGGGACTCAAGCAGAGTGCACTCTCCTTCTCATCTCCTGGAGACAAAGATGGGGAGAGACACCTTGCTAGCTTTTATCTTACCCCTTTGAGTGTTACCCAAGCCAGTGTTCCGAAGGTGCTAAAAGAAAAAGAAAGAAAGAAAGCCCCCAAAACCACAGGCCCACACGGGGACGGTTTTGGGGTGGCATTGCGGATCTTAATCCCCTTCAAACAGATCTGAGGTTTTGGCACGATCCGGTAAATTGACTTTGGTTTGGCCACTCAGCTCCCAGCAGCCAGGCGCCATCAGAAACACCTTTTAAATTAAATTTTATTATCCGATCTTATGAGGGTAAGAACATTTAACATGAGATCTGTCCTCTTCACAAATGTTTGAGTGAACAATAGGGCATTGTTATAAGAGACACAATGCTGAGCAGCAGATCCGTGGGACTTTTTACCCTGCATGAACTTCTCTTGAACTTCTCCCTGCCCCCAGCCTCCGACAATCACCTTCCTCCTCTCGGCTTCTCCCAGGGTGACTGCTTGAGACGCCTCATACGCCCGGAGTCACGTGCCGCTATGCCTTCCATCACTGGCTTATTTCCCTGAGCCTCAGGGCCTCCAGATTCGTCCATCTGGTCAACTAGGCAAGAGTTCCTCTTTATAAGGCTGACTAATACTCCATCATGGGCACAGGACACATTTTTTTTTTTTAAGATTTTATTTATTTATTCATGAGAGAAAGAGAGCAGCAGGCAGAGGGAGAGGGAGAAGCAGGCTTCCCACTGAGCAGAGAGCCCGACGAGGGACTCGATCCAAGGATCCTGGGATCGTGATCTGAGCTGAAGGGCTTAACCGACTGAGTCACCCAGGCGCCCGGCACATGACGCATTTCCTTTGTGTGTTGTCTACCCATTCCTTGGAGGAAACACGCAAATGGCCAACAGACGTAGGAAAAGCTGCTCCCCATCGCTGGTCACCAGGGAAATGCCAGTCAAAGCCGCAGCGAGACACCATCCACACTCGTTAGGACAGTCAGTCTCAAAAAAACAAAAACCAGGACACCTGGGGCTTGGCTGGTTGGGCGACAGCCTTCGGCTCAGGTCGTGATCCCGGGGTTCTGGGATCGAGTCCCGCATCGGGGGGTCCCTGCTCTGCGGGGAGTCTGCTTCTCCCTCTGACCTTCCCCCTCTCATGCGCTCTCTCACTGTCCCTCTCTCAAATAAAGAAATAAAAATCTTTAAAAACAAAAACAATACCAAACAAAAAAGATAACAGGTGTCGGCAGCGATGTGGAGAAGCCAGAGCCCTCCCACCCCGCAGGTGGGAGCGCAAAATGCTGCAGGGGCTGTGGAAGGCCGCGTGGCATTTCCTCGGGAACCGGAAGTGCTGTGGGGCCCAGGACCACCTTCAGAGCTACCCGGTGATCGTCCTCTCTCCCCTCCGGGTTCCGGTGCCGCAGCCAAAGGCAGTGGGAGGCCAAGCAGCGGCTTCTGAACGTCGCTGTGTTCGAGCCTGTGCTGGAGCAGGCCTGCGGTTCGAGCTCGGCTGATGAGGAAAATGAACGTCCTGGTGTCCGGAATCTGGGCTCCTCCTCCTCCCCCAGGATGTGCTTTGAAGGCGATCAGAGAGTGGAGGTTCCTCCTAAGATTTCGAGGCCCGGGTTGGGTGAATCCTGAGTCTGCAGACCCTCCCTCGGGCCCACACGTGCCCCTCCCACACCTCCGTGTCCAGCGCTGGCTGCCGTCCCTGTTCTCCCTGCAGAGCCCCCAAGCCCCCGCCGGGCTCCCGCCGCACCCCTCCCCAGCCAGCAGCTTCCTGCCCCTGAGCTCCCGCCCCTCGTGGAGACCTGCCTTTCCCCTGGGCTTCAGGTCTCACTCAGTATGAGCTGATTCCTCCTCGGAATTCCTGCTTCCTTAGCCCCTGGCCCTGAGACCAGAGTGGAGCTCTCCTGCACGGACCCTGCATGGGCTTCCTCCCTGATCTCTAACCTGCCCTGGGATCAGGAGCCCAGAGGTGTCCCTCACTTGGTCGGCCCCCACCCACCATGCTTCTTTCTCCCCCTCCCTGTCATCAGTGTGCCTCTGGCCAGAGCCAGGCGTCACTCACCGGGACCGTGCCACACCCAGCTGGACTCCTGCTCCTTCCCGTGGTTTCCTCGTGAACATCGGCTCCCCTGCTTCAGAGCTGGGCCACTGTTTGGCTTTCAGCTTACTTCCTGCCGAGGATCCACGGATCTGGCTTCAGGGATCGTGCCCCATGTCCCCACCTTCCCACAGCCACTGTCCGCACCCGCCCATCTTCCTCCCGGCATCGGTCCAGAGCTTGGGGTCAGCCCCAGGCTGGCCACTGCATCGTTTTCCTGACCCCTCCCTGGACGGCAGATTTCCAGAAGGCAGTATCCTCTTCCTGCCTTTATCTTGCGGACTTGCCTGGCAAGTCGGCACACTCGTTCCCCACCTGCCTGATAAATTGGCTGAATAAATTAATTTGGGGCTCATTTTCCAGCTTCCCGCCTGAGTGGGGGAGCTGCTTCCCTGACCCGTGGGGTCGCCTGGCCCATTAAGCCTGGCCCCAGATCCCATTAAACTGAGGCGGAGGGAGTGTGCACGGCAGGGACTCGCCCCAGAGACCCCGCGCACGGATCAGGCTGTTTAAGGAGGTCAGTGCAGCCGGGAAGGCTCTGGGGCTAATCGTTCCCGGCATTAATCTCTGCGCGCTGCCGGGGGCTGGCCTGTTAGAATGTGTTAATTTGGTAATTACTGAGGAGGGGGAGGCTGCTCTGTAACCCTATGTCATTATTCTTTAACTGGAATATGAGATAGAAATGGAAAATGAGAACTTCCAGCAGCTTAAATCTAGTCGGTCGGAAGGCCTGGGTCTGCCTTCGTCTCCCTGCAACCGCCTTGTTCCCTTGTTTGTGCCCAGCATTCACGTCCCCCGGGGGGAGTGGCCCCAACACCGAGGGGGGGGCCTGTCTGCATCAAGGCCTGTTTTCTGGAGAGACGGGACTGGAGCCACATTTTATGATGACCTCCACATCGACTGAAAGGGTCCAGATGCCCACCCACACCCTCTGCCGAGGCCCGGCCTGCATCTCGGGCGGGCTCCCTATTGGGCTGGTAGACCCCACTCCCCTGGGGGGGTCTTCTTTGCACCTCGTACCCCTAACTACAGTCCTTGATTCTGCCTCTTCTCCCTTGACCGCCCCCCTCCCCCAGTGATGGCTCAGACACCGAGTCCTGCTGGGAGCGAACCAAGACATCTGGATGCTTTGTGGGGCCTGTGCTAGGTCATTGTAGGGGGGTGGGGAGGGCTTCCAGGCGCAGCACTGCCGCCGGCGAGGCATACACAGCAGCCAGGCTGAGGAGCGCTGTCCTCTGCCTCGGGAGTCCAAGCAGGACCTGTCCTTCTGCCCCTCAGGCATCCCTGGAACCTGATTTCCTCTGGATTCCTATGGTGCAGAGTCTGGGTGGGGCCTGACTTTTCACCAGGACCATCTCAGCAGCCTGATGAGGCTTCTCCCTTCAGCCTGGCTCTGCTCGCTTCAAGCCTCTCCCTCCTCCGTCCAAGGACACAGATGTTGGGACCAGATAGACTCGGCTTAAAATCTTAGAGGAGAAGCCAGAGGCCTCCCAATGGCCCTCGAGGGTCATCAACGACCAGGCCCCCGTTCTGGCTCCGGGATCTCCCTCACTCTGCTCCAGCCAGCTGGCTGTCCGCTCTGCACAGGTCTGGGGGGCTCCAGACTCTGCCGTATGACTAAGTTCCCCAGGCGTCTAATGCGCAGCCGGGCTTGAGAACCAGGATCTCCAGGTGACGCTCCAGGTCACTGGGTACTCGTCTGACCCGGCCCCGGTCTGTCTGCCCAGGGTCCGAGCCCTCCTGCCCTGCACTTGAATCACATCCAACCACTGCTCTGTGACACCTCTGTGCCTCGCTCTTGTAATTCCCCTGCAGGAAAGAGCCTCGGTTTCCCTTCTGGGTATTTTCTCCAGCCCTGCAGCCGTCCTGCGTCTCCTTGGTGAGACCCCGTCGGTCCCATAGGGTTCCCTGTCCTACTTGGTCCCGAAGGTCAACATGGCAGACCCTGGCCTCCTCTCCTCCTTGACCTGCTGCATTTCATCTTCTGTTTATAGGCTCTGACGATGTAGCAACACGGGGGCTCTGGGCCAGAGGGCCCCGGGTTCAAATCCTCAACGGCTCTGCTTATTTTCCTGGGCCTCTCCTAATATCCCCGAGCCTCAGTTTCCCCCTCCGTGAGCCACAAGTACTCACTCAGCCCGTTTTTATGGAGAACCTGCCGTGTGCCATGGATTTCAGACCCTCTTCCTGTGTGCTCCCCATCACGACCCTATGAGACACACGGGACATTACGGACACCAGCAGCTGCGGGCCCCACTCCATCCTCACGAGATGGGGGGCCGCCACCAAATTACCCAAGACCCCGTCTCACCCAGGCCTCAGCTTTGTCCCAGGCTCTGTGGGCACCGTGCCCACCTCACGGAGGTTGCAGCCACCATTAAACAGCACCTGCCAAGTGCGGAGAACACGGGAGGCCTCCAGGCACCGCGGCTCGTGCATCATCTCCAGCCTCTAAACACACACCGGCCGCGGGAGAGACGGTCTTCTACTCCCAGTCTTGGAGCGTCGCTGAGGATATCACATGAGATAACGTACGTAAAGCTTGACATAAAATACGTCACTTGATAAATGTTTGTCCCCTTCCCTCCCCGCCTGTCCCCCAACCCCGGCCAGGTTCCGCAGGAGTCATGCTCCACGTGGACAGTGAGCACGTCTTCCGGATCCAGCGCCCAGCAGAACCCCCCACGGGTAAGAGGGACTCGATCACAGCAGGAAGATGAACTCACGTCTCTGATCTGTCCACCAGCTTCCCGCCACGCAAGCCCTCCCTCCACCTCCGTTCATCTGCCTCCCGTCCCTCTACTCACCCACCCCGCAGGGTCCACACCCACCACATGCCAACACTCTTCTGGGGAACGGACACCCCACGTCCAGAGAGACAAAAACCTGCCTCCATCGCATAACCCAGGTGATAGGTAAGGCGGTGAGTAAAAACAGTGAAGAGGAAGGGGGCAGAAATGATTTCCCGCCCCGAGGGCAAGGGCACGTTTCCCATACAGTATCTAGAAAATCCCTCCTGGGAAAGGTGACGGTTGATCATTTTTAAAGTAGTGTGGATCTTTGTTAGCATTTCAGAAAGCACAGAAGAAGATCCCGTTGCTCCCTAGCCATCGCTCAGAAATCACGCCTCCCCCGCACCTGACTTTGTCTTCAGGTTCGAATGGACAGATTTGTTATGTGCTTTTAAAATTTGATGTGATACTCGTCATTTTGTGGCTGTGTTTGTTTTTCCAGTTCCTGTGTGTCAACATATAATATATATCTATATTTTAAATTGGTACCGTAAATACATATGCGGCGTTTTCACCTTTGCCAAGGAAGCAGATATGATTGTACAGATTCCAGGCAATCAAGATAAGGAAGAAAATAAAAAGAATTTATAATCTGAAGGTTTAACACGTTGGTCCATATCCTTCCTATTTTTTCCTTCCTTATAAAAGTGGAACGTGCGTAGCGTATGTTCAGGTGGTATCTGGTCTCTTCCTGATAGTGTCTGAAACCCAGGAGGAGGCGGTGGGTTCAGGAGACAGGAAGTAGCTTTGTTTTCTGCCCTTGACGTTGCCCAGCCGTGTAACCTCTGACTTCAGGTTCCCTATGTACAAAAGGAAGTCCAAAACCCTTCCTGGACTTTAAGCCTGGAATAAACACCAGAGAGCAGAGGGTGACCACGAAAGGCCCAGGGAGGAAGGATGCCTGCCTGAACACGGAGACCGTGAAGACCCCTGAACCCGGGGACGGGTTAGCCTGACGGTCCCATAAGTACGAGTCTGTGGACTTTTCACCGTCCATCCCCTTCACATCCCCCAAAGTTGGCACAGCTCTGCCCAGAGAGGTCAGGAAACCTGGCTGAGTCCCATAGCTCCAGAGCGGCGGGGAGATTCGCACCTGGATCCACTGCGCCCAAGGCCACACCTTAACGGCCAGCGACCGGAGACAAACTCTCCCGACATCTCCAAGCGTGGAAGGCACGGTGCCCGGGCTGTCCTGGGCAACAGCAGTTCCATTTTCGGTAAAACGGCTCAAGTTCAATTGTAAGGGTGAATTTGTTGAGTGAACCCGACGTTGTGCTCTCACAGAGTGGACATCGGCCCCTGAAAACGGGGTTCGGTGCCAATAAGACGTCAGCCAGAGTGGTGCTCCGGGCTCTGCCCCTCGAACAGCAGGTCCACGAGGTTCTAGCACACAGCCTGGGCTGAGGAGTCCTGACCTAGACAGAGAGGCATCCGTTTCTGACCAGCCTGTGTGTATCTATTTGTTAAAAACTCCTTCAGAAATGCGTACTAACTTTTTTACTGAAGAAGTAACACTTTCGGAATATAAAAATTAAAATAGTGAAAAAAGTGTGGGTCCAAGTCCCTGTCCCTCCCGCCCCAGGCCCCCAGGCCTCCTCCTCAGATACGGAGAAGGATGGCCTGCCTTCCCTTCCCAACCCCGTGTGTGCCCGGGATCACCGTGTCTGTGTATCTCTGGACTGCGCCGGCCAAGCCGCCTCCTTCCTTTCCAAACGCCGCATGTCTGTGGTCTCTTAAGCCCGCTCGTTCGGAGCGACCCCAACCTTCTCATGGCTGCGTAGCATTCCGGGGCTCGGCTGAGCCCGGGTGTGTGAACCGGCCCCACACCGTAGGGCGTCCGGCCTCTGCAGCATTTTGTTCTTGCTGCCGCCGCTGTGGGGAACCATCCTGTGCCCCCGTCTTCACGTGCACGTCCGAAGACGCCCGTGTGGAGAGCAACTCCCGAGAGCAGAGCGGAATTTGTTCCCCCTCGGAAGATCCCAGCAGATAGAAGAGGGGAGAAGAAACGGAAATAAGCCGCACACAGATGAGGAAGGACAAACAGATCCGTCCTAATTTGTCGTCGGTAGAATCCTCTCCCTACAAAATCCGGTGGAGTCAGCCGACAGATGACGAGAACCAACGGACGACTGGGCAGCGTGACCAGACGGATTCCCAGCATAAAAAAGCAGTTGTCTTCGCAGGCCCAGCAGCAGCCAATTAAAAAATGTCATACTAAAAAAAAAAGAAAAAGAAAGAGTGGGACTTGAGGGCCAGAGCATCCTCTAGACCAACGCCTCTCCCGCTGTGGGTTCCGCCAGCATCACCGGGGGCCAGACCACAGGCTGCCGGGCCCCGCTCCCAGCTTCCCACCAGCAGACCTGGGAATCTGCATTTTGACGAGCTCCGGGGCTCCTGCTGCCACCAGCCTTTGAACCCCACTCGGAGTCACGAGGATCTGAAGGCTTCGTCCCCACCCCCACGGCACCAAGTAGGGCTGAGGACAAGCCTCGCTCCCCCACGTTTTTGCCGAGGCTGGCTGTTAGGAAAGTGTTAGCCGCGCTGCCGTTTGGACGAGTGGAAAGCCTCATTTTACGGTTTCATAGTGTATTTCTTTAATTATGAATGAGCCGGTGCGTCCTCCCACCCATCGGGCCTTGATTCTCATGCCGCCAGGTGCTAAGGGGACACACAGGGGGCGGTGGGAGCGGTCTCATCACCGGAGAGCAGCGTCATTCCCCCTTGAGTCCCCCAACTCCGGTTCTGCCTTCCCCTCGCAGGGGAGAAGGGACCCAGGCGACCCCACGGACCGTCCCCGGCCTCCAGCCTGGAGCACCAGGCAGCCAGGACCCACAGCCCCCACGAGAGCACCTTCCAAACCTGGGCCGTCTTTTCGGGGCAAAGAGCAAAGCTTTGCAATCAGGAGAACCTACCATCTCCGACCACAGCATCTTCGCTGGAAATGCAAAGCGATGTCAATGGGGCCAAGAAGTCGCATCGCAACCGCGCTCGCGTGTGAACCGGGGGCTTCGGTGCACACGCAGAGCAACGCTTGGACACTCAGGAGATAGTAAGATGGATGGGGGGAGGCCGGGAGCCACCCTGTGCGACGTGGGGCTGTTTCGTGCCGTTTCAACTGTGCGGTCCCAGCAAAGCGTCCTGGCATGTTTGTTAATAAAGACACAGAGCAGCGGCAACACACGGGGTTTCTGTTTCAGCCCCATGTCGACCCCCAGAGAAATGTGACTGGAGTCATTTTGCATTTCCGGGCCCGACGAAGCTGCGGTAACGTAAGCATTTTATGCAAATGTGCGGTGGTGGGAAGAGTAGCGCGCTGCGTCCATGACTAAGGAAACCAGAGCTCGGGTTACTCCTCGGTTTTAACACATCATGATAGCAGCCAATTATCTTGGACCAACAAGCTGCCTTTCATGGAGTTTTGTCTCTGTTTGAAGCCAGAGCCCGTCCGCCAGCACAGATTCATGGGGTGTGGGGAGAGGTGAGCCCGGGTGACCGTGAGCATGGCGGGGAAGGAGATGAAGGCGCACCCTCTCGCCGTGCATGCCGGTGTCCAGCCGTCCTCCTGGACCTGGGAGTCAAGGTCACGTCACGAAAACGACGGTGGGCTCTGGACCAACGCTCTAGGGCTGCAGCAACTGAGACAGAGTCTTTGCTCTGCCGAGTACTAGCCGGATGGCCTCGGGCAGGTGTCCTGACCTCTCTCAGCTTCATTTCCGTCCTCAGTGAAATAGAGATGACCGTGGGTTGGGGGGACTGAGCAGGACACTGTGCGCAAAATGCTCAGCCCTGTGGCATGCACAGAGCGCACATGGTAATTGACCATTACAGCATCAGTCCATTTCATAACAGAGCCGTTAGGGGCCTCGTCCTCAGGGAGCCCAGGTGGGAGAACCAGCTGAATGTGTGTGTGTGTGTGTGTGTGTGTGTGTGTGTGTGTGTGTGAACGTGTGCATTTGTGCGGGGGATCTGGGAGGGGCTCTGCTGGCTGTAGGGCTGTGTCCATCACCGTTGGCACGTCTGGGTCTCTCTCTGTACATCGTCTGCAAAGAGCCTCCCAAGAACTTCCCCCAGAACGGCCCCTCCCCCACACCCTCCTTTCCTCGGAGATCTATGGGTCTTTTCTGGAGTTGAAGGCGGGAAACCACCCACAGCCCATCTCCCTCCAGCACTGTCACATGCCTGCAATGTCCCCTCAGCTCTCTGGTCTCAGCTCCCTGCAGTCCCTGGACCCAGAGGGCTGGCCTCCTGGCACCTGGCAGCCCACCTGGGGGGATTTCTTGATGAGCTGTAGGGACGGGCACAGGGTTGATGGCGGGGATGGCACCGGCGAGACCAGCCCCTTCCAAAATGGGAGAGGTGCCCAGCGACCACGACCTCTCAGGGCCGTGCAGCATGAGGGGGGCGCTCCCTGTGGGGCAACTGGGAAGACGTCCTGGACAGAACGTGAGACCCTCTCGGAGTCCCTTGGAGCCTGTCCCAGCCCGACCTCACTCCGGGTCCTCCTCTTGCCCCACAACCCAATCCGAGCACCCTTCAGTGCATCATAGGACAGAAGGAAACGAGCCCACCCAAATAACCATTTTACGGTGCCCCCTCTGCTGTCCCGGCCTTTGCAACTTAGAAAGAAAACACAGGGAAGGGGAGGAGGGTAGGGAGAAGGGTTAACTGAAAACACGGTTTCTCACACTTCTTCAGCGGTGACTGAGAGCAAGAAGCTGATGTTGCAAAGCCGTCCAGGTCCATGAAAATGTCTGTGGGCCCGAAAGGGTCGTTTCATGCAGCCTGACCCTTCCCCTGTGGGAGATACAGGTTTTCTATTCCTGTCTGAGAGCTCTGCCTGCAGACCACTCGGGGGCTGCCCCCGCCCAGCGGTGGTTCTGGGGGGGAACTGGGAGCAGTCACGGGGACCGAACCCAGGTGGGGCAGAGCTGGTCGTTGGGGGAGCGGGTGCCCGACAGGGGGCTTCTCGAAGTCCCGCAGGGCCGGCCCAGCAGAGCCAGGGCCTGGGGGGCGGGGGGTTCTGTCCCCGTGGTCGGTGTGTCTGCCCCGCCTACAGGTTCTTGCCCCTGCTCTCAGCTTCAAGGCAGGAGGGGGGTCCTCCACTCCCAGCCCCCAAGTCTGGCGGCTCAGAGGACTGCGGTGGGTGGGAGGACCCCTCGCTGCTCCCTCATGGACCCCTGACCATTGGGAACCACTCCTTTAAACTGAGATGTAACGGGGGCTCGGGCAGGTAACCATCTGCCTATGGCTCAGGTCGGCATCTTGGCGTCCTGGGATTGAGCCCCGCGTCGGGCTCCCTGCTCAGCGGGAAGCCTGCTTGTCCCTCACCCGTTCCCCCTGCTTGTGTCGCTCTGTCGCTGTGTCTCTCTCGGTCAAAAAAATAGATAAAATCTTAAAAAAAAAAAAAAAAGATGGGGCACCTGAGTGGCTCAGTGGGTTGAGCCTCTGCCTTCGGCTCAGGTCATGCTCTCAGGGTCCTGGGATCGAGCCCCGCATCAGGCTCTCTGCTCAGCAGGGATCCTGCTTCCTCCTCTCTCTCTGCCTGCCTCTCTGCCTGCTTGTGATCTCTGTCTGTCAAATAAATAAATAAAATCTTAAAGAAAGAAAGAAAGAATTGTGTAATATTTGTCTTTTCGCAGCTGGCTTCTCTCACGGAGCATCAGGCCCTCGAGGTCCATCCTTTCTACCCTCCCACTGCTGTGAGTAGTGGTCATCGGTTTTGAAACGGGACGGGTTGTTTCCTCGTCTGATGTGTCTGCTGGACCAGCAGCTTCTCAAGGGCAGCCAAGGGTTCAGCGTTAGTGCTGTTGCCCCGCTCCAGCTCACAGGTGTACCAGAGAGCATATGTGAGCGGGGGGCGGGGGGGGGGAGGAAGGGGGACGGTGGAGGGGGGAAGGGAGGGGTTCCCAGCTGCGTGCAGAGGCCATCCAGCCCTGCCCGCGCCCACCCTGCTGGTGGGTTCCTCCTGCCTCCCGCAGCCCCCGGCCCAGGACAGAGCGGTCCTCCCCGCCTTCCCTCTGCTCCCTCCCAGGGCACCTGGCACCCTGCAAACGGAGACAGGAAAGGGCTGGTGCCCACCCACTTGCCCTCGTCACCCGCCACTCCACCCACGCAGAAATCATTGCGCTGGACTTGGAGGACAGTGGCCACGTGCAGGGGCAGAGAGCAGCTCCCCGAAACTGCGTGAAATGGACAAAAATGTACCCGGAGTTCTCAGGAGGGAGAGTCGTCGTGATGGTCCTCGTGGTTTGCTGTCTGGGGAGGTGCGAGTCCAGAACGACTGTGACTCAGACCCTGGCCCATGGGAGGAAGCCAGAGAGCTTTTCTTTAAAAGTCTTGCTGATATGGTTTTTTAAAAAGATTTGTGTGTTTATTTTAAAGAAAGAGAACATGGGGCAGGGGAGAGGGGCAGGGGGAGAGGGAGAGAGGGGATCTCCAGCAGACTCCCGCTGAGCTGGATCAGGACCATGACCGCGAGATCAGGACGTGAGCCAAAGCAGACCATGCCATCCAGGCGCCCGCTGATGTGGTATTTTAAAGAACCAGGGCCCCACTGCTGTGGGTGAACAGGTCTATTCTGAGAGAAGCGTGGGGGGTTATACACGCCCGTGTGTGGGCGCCGCTGGAGGGCCGGGCGCTGGGGGTGCCGTCTGTGCAGTAGGGACACTGCGAGGCGCCGGGGGCATACCTTGAGCCGGGAACCAAGAGAGACACACACCCCCCAGGGCCCTCCTGGGCCAGCGCCTCCCTGGCCACAGACAAGGAAACGGGCGGGGGGTGCAGGTCCAAGCCCTGACAGCTCCCGTGGGGCAGAGCAGCCTCGAGACAGCGCAGACGCGCGCGGCTGTATTTACCACCCGCGCTCTGCTTCCAAGACCCGAGACGGCTGCACCTGTCACCCGAGCTCCTTCAGCCACAGCCCGGGGCCGGGGGGGGGGGGGGGGGGTCTGACGGCCAGGAAGACCCCGAGGCACGGGACAGTCTCACGCCTGCTCCCGCTGTGTGGGGCACCGGGACGGGAAGCCTGACGTGACCGCCGCCCCCTCCCCCGGCTGGGGCGCCTTCCGTTGCACTAACGTTCAGGGCAACACGCCGCCCGCCTCCTGGTTGCCGGAGCGCGTGAAAATCACCCCAGCGGCGCGATGAGCTGTTTGCCCGGGTTAATCGTCAGTGTTAAACCTTGCTCGGCGCAGGTTTAAGCTGAATTTTCAATCTCGATGTTTAAGAAATCCATCCTCCCACCCGCCGCGGGAGGGAACAGAGTTCATGGGTTTAGCCCGTTTCTGGGCGTACAGACTCAGGGTGCTACTAGGCCTGGGCCAAGTGGAGGGCGTCCGCAGCTGCTTCTCTGCCCGCTGCCTTGTCCTGATGGGATGGGGGTGGGGTGCCCTTGGGCCACCCCCTTCCCCCCCATCTTACATGAATCTCATAACTGCTGTGGGGGCGTTTCCCTGAAAACGACGCAAAGCATCTCTCGTCCCAGCGCTCGGAGGTGGCACAGAAGTCATCCTCAAAGGTGGGAGGGCACAAGGGGCAGCGGGCATGAGAAAGCTCCGGAGCCCAGGACTGAAGGGTGGCCGTGGGAGGGACGGGGCGGGTGAGGGGCTTCCCTTCGCTGCGAGGGAGTCAGAGACCCCAAAGTGCACTGGTTCACAACAGCAGCTTTCTCGGGGTGAGGAGGGGGGCAGGCGGCCTCCGATCCCCTTTGCTCTTCTTTCTTCCTGTTCCTGAATCTGTAGCCTGAGCAGGCAGAAGGCGTCCTGGAGTGACACCAGGAACATGCCGATGAGTCAGACACAGAAGTAAAGAATTCAGACGGTGGGGGGGGGGGGGGGGCAAAGTCCCCGTCTGCCCCCTTCATTGTCTTGGAGGAAACAGAGATGCAGAGGGCCACAGCTGGGCGGTTCAGGGCTGAAACCCTGCCTCTGGGCTCCTGCTATGTGTTTGCCGCTCACTGTACCCGCAGCCGTCACACGTCCTTGTCACTGATGCCGTGTGTTTCATATGCGCACCTGCGCCTCGGTCGAGGCCTCTTGTCCCCCATCACGTCCGCCAGGTGTGCAGCGTGGGCCGGGGGGAGCAGACGCCTGGCTGGGGCAGGTGGGGGTCTCCGTCTGAGGGAGGAAGGCGCTGACCAGGGTAACAGCAGAGATCGAGCGAGAAGCCTGCGCCGGCGGGGCAGGTGCTCCAGCAGCCGTGTGACCCAGCAGCCGCGTGCGGGGCCTGGTGGGCGGCCGTGCACGGCCATGGCGAGGCTGAGGGATGAATCAATGGTGCCTTTAGGGTTTGGGTCGGGGGGTACCAGTGGCTGCCAGGGAGCCAGGGGAGGGGCTGCTGGTTTGCTGGGGAAGGCAAGGCTGACTTTGAGTCTGCTGGGCTGCAGGAAAGGCCGTGTGTAGATGTCTCTGCCGGGCTCCTAGGTTCTTGAAACGCAGGAGCCCCACAGCCCGTTTCCAGCTGGGTGTCCTAGCCCCTGTCACAGCGGCCAGCATGGGTCGGACACTTGGCGGGTGTTGGCTGAATGATCCAGGTGGAAGGGTCCAGCGGGAGCTGAGAAGGGGGGCTGGGGCTGCAGGGGGCCGACAGGGTGCGTGGGTCATTCTGGAACCACCCGGTCCACGCTGAGAACGGTGGGAGCGGGCTCAGTGCTGCGAGGCAAGGTGGCCGGGAAGCAGGAGAGGGGCCCTCGGAGGGAAGTCAGAGTGGAGGAGAGGGAAGGCCAGTGATGCCCCAGGGATGGAGGTCAGGGAGGCCCCTGGATCTGGGGTGCGGAGAGCTGTGGGTGCACTGGGACCCACATGCACTTAGGCTGAGCAGGGCCGGAAGCAGACTTGCTGGGATTAGAACAAGAGATGGCGGGGTGGCGGGGTGGGGGGGCCCGAGTGCAGCTCTCCGGGGAAGACGGGGAGCAAGGTGGACACGGCACGGGGTAAGGGTTTGGGAAAGAGACTTGGGAAGACATTGCGGGTGCAGGAAGGAAAAGGGATGCAGAGGCTCCACCCGAAGGAGCAGGGCCACCGACACCTGCTGCCTGGGGCCAGGGCTGGAGGGACAATTAGTGGGAGGAAGCCGATTCGCCTGGTGGGGGGGGGGGGGGAGGAGCAGGATCCAGCTGCCCCATTCCTGGGCGACAGCAGTGCTCCTTTGCTGGCCTTCCTCTGAAGACACGAGAGATGGTGGGGAGCCAGGAGGAGACCTTGAAAAGTTGAGTGAGGCGAGAGGAGGAAGGGCCTAGAAACAACAGCGGCAACACGGGAAACTGGAGCCACGGGCCTCGGGTGGTGCCAGCGCCCGGCCGCCCCCACAAGGAGGGCCCGGCGCCCCGCAGCCTCCCCTCCCTCCCTGGCTCCCCCCCACCCACGAGGCCACGCTGCCCCAGTGGCTCCCCGATGTCTGGGCACGGCGCACAGCGGGGGCACCCCAGCCCGCCAGCCTAAGACCAGTCAGTCCCTGCTCTGGGCCCCCCACGGCCAGCCAGGCCCCCTCTAACTGCATGGCAATCGGGGGCTCTCCTCCCGCAGCCCTCCTTCCTTCTGCCTCCCCCTTCCCGGGGTCCCTCCTGTCCCTTCTGTTTCCCCTCCGCAGGCAGTTCCCGAAGTGTGACCCGGGCACATCAAGTTCCATCCTGGCATCAGCCTGCCAGGGGATTTCAAGTGACACCGTCCCTGGGGGCTCAAAGCAACACTCGACCGCTCATCCCCCCACATTCTCCCTTCCACCCCTCAGTAACATGCTTGTCCTTACCAGGCCCTCGGCCTCCCTGGCCACTCTCCTGCGAAGGGGAGAGGGGGCTGAAGCTCTTGGCAAGCTCCGTCCTTTCTCTGCCTGGGAATCTGGGGGCAGGGGCAGCGGAGGCCCCCCCATTCCCGGACCTGAGCCCTTCATGCCCAAGGTCCCAGCATTCACACCCGGGTTGGTGCCCCTCCTGGCCTTGTCTGCAGAAGGGTCTCTTCCCCGAAGGGAAGGGAAGAGGTTAAGTTAGTGTCCTGGGGCCAACAAAACAGAGTGCCGCCAATGGGAGGTGTGAAACAACACACGTGTTCTCTGAGTTTTGGAAGGCAGAAGACTGACCCTGGGGGAGGACGTTCCCTGTCCCCCAGCTTCTGTTGTCCCCTGCGGTCCCCGGGGCTCTTTGGTTAGGGGCCCCATCACCTGACCTCTGCCCCCACCTTCTGTCTCCTATAAGGCATTCTCATGGGATTTAGGGCCTCTTTACCTTAATCCCATCTGCAAAGACCTTTCTCCTACAGAAGGTCACACTCTCCGGTTCTGGGTGGATGTGAGTTTTGGGGGGACACGATCCAACCCACCACCGCAGGAGAGGGGAATGAAAACTATCCCCGAGGCTAATGGGGGCACTGAGTGTGTCCTGAGCAGGAATGGGCCCAGCTGGGTCCAAGGGAGGAGGGGAGGAGAGCCCCCCCCCACCGTCTTGGGCTTCCCTTCTGGAGCTTTCCACCATCCCCATTTGCCCTCTCGGCCCTGCTCCGGGTGGGGGTGGGGGGAGGTCATGATGACACCTTCTGATTTAATCAGGTCATGAAGAATAAATGATTCAGGAGCGAGACAAGGCTCTCCGGGAAGGGGATGAGGACCAGCAGGCTGCGGAGAACAAAGGAGAAGGTATAGCCACCCACCGCGGACCCTCCAGGGTTGGCTGAGCAGGGGTGGGGAGGGGCGAGGGAGGGGAGGGCTGGGGCAGGCGGAGGCCCAGCCCTCCCTTCCCCTCCCTTCCCTTCCGTTCCCTCCCCTCCGCCCCCAGCGCGGGGATTTCATATGCAAAGGTGGAGAGGCTGCACCCGCGCCCGGCTCGCGCGTTTCAAACAAAGAATTTACAACAAAGGGCCGGCGGCCGCGGGGTTTGTCAGGATTCAGCGATGGGGAAGATTTATCTAAGCCGAGTGGAGGGGCCTGTGACCTTGAACAGGCGGTGGTTGAAGACGGAACAAAGAGCGGCTTGTGATTATCATTATTTAATATCATGGCCTTAAACTGTCGGGAGGGGGAATTAGGTGGCACAAGAGAATTGTTTTTCATTCCGGGAGCTGTAAGGGAGATGTAAGGAGGGGAGAGCCGGGGAGGGAGGGAGCGGCCGGGAGCGCTCCGAGGGGCGGGGAAGGAGGGAGAGCGCACCGGGAGGGGCGGGGATAACCGGGAGCCGCGCCCTCCCTCCGAGGCAGGACCTGCCTCGGCTCCAGTTGGTAAGCATGGCCCACAGGAGGGGTGCATGGGTAGCCTGGGGGGCTCCGAGGACCAGGGTCTGGAAGGCCCCCCAAGAAGAAGGCGGTGCCCCTCACACAGGCGTCTGATGCCGGGAAGTGTTCTCTTCTGGGCAGTGGCACACAGGGGGGTGACTGCGGGCGCAGGAGGAGGTGGCTGGCTGGGCTGCCTGGCTGCTGAGACTGGAGCCAAGAGCTGTGTGAGCCCGTGGTGGGCCCCAGGTTGGGCCAGACCCGTGCCAGCTGTCCGGCTTCCCAGGGTCCGAGCAGGACACCTGCCTTCTCTCTGGGCACATCGGCTTCTTCTAACAATGCCCCCTCTCCTGGGTTGTGCAAGTTCCAGATCCAACTAATGGGTGGGGATGGGCTCAACCAGGTGTCCTCACAACACACCCAAGGCAGAAGGACTGCGCTTCTCCCCGGAATGTGCCAGAAGCCTGTGCCAGCTGTCTGGGGACTCTGTAGAGGTTTAGAGCCAGGGTTGGGGGAGGGGAGCAGGAGCAGCTCCATCCCGGAGCCACAAGGGAGCCCCGTCGCCTGCCCCTGGCTGGCCGGCCAGCCACAGCACGTTTCCACTAGAAAGATTTTCCTCATTTCACACTAGCTGCTCGGGCCACAGGCCAACTCAGACCCCCGAGACCAGGGAAGCAGAGAGAAGACAAGTTTCTGAGTCAGGCTGGAGGGGAACGGGGCAGGAAAGAGGCTTCCGGTGTTTCGAGGGCACATCCCAGTGCTGGGGGCCAGGGGGTCCTCTGGGGAGGCACCGCACAGAAGAGGGACCATCCTTGTCCCCTCCAGGAACTCGGAGGCAGGGATTCCCAAACCTGGCTGTGCACCCGGGCAGCTCAGGGCCCCAGCCTGAACCTACTGAAAACCCCGGAATGGGAGCCGTGCGTCCGTGTCTTAGCAGGTGCTCAGGAAACTCACGCTCCCGCGCAGGGCTGGGCCAAGGGTCGATCCTGGAGAAGGCAGGGTACTTGGCTCCACCAGACGGTGTCCGGGCCCTGGACAACCCCGCGGGCCGCTGCCCTTGCCGTCTGGCTCATCTCTGGGAGGCAGGAGAGGCTGGGAAGCCTTGGATGGGAAGAGACAACAGTTTCCACTCGACCTCCTCTCAACTGCAGACACGCCCAGCCCAGGAAGTGGGTCTGTAAATGGGCTAAGACTGCAGCTGCAGTGGGGGGCATGGGAGGAAAGTGTCCACGTGAGGGCACAGCTCCAGAGACCAGGACACCGCAACCCTCCGCCCCACCACCACCCCTGTGGGCACGGGGGACGCCCAGTGCTTTCTGGTGGGTGGCCACGTGGCCTTGTGGGCCAGCCCAGGCTGGGGTTGGGGCACCTGGGCCAGCTTGGCGACCTCTTCAAGGTGTGGCCCTGGGCCTCAGCTTTCTCTTCTGTAAAGTGGGGCCTAAGGATAGGACATGTCCACAGGGAATTGTGAGGAGTGGGGCGATGTGGGGGGCTCTGGAGGCTCCGGGGGACTTGTCACCCACTACTGTCACTGCCCCATCGCCCTCCTCCTCGGCCCTCTGTCTGCCCAGAAGGAAAACCCCTGCCTGGGGTTGGGGCAGGGGCCCTCACTAGAGAGGCGCCCCTGTGCTTTTTCCTGCAGCCGGGAAGCCCTCGGTAGTCCGAGAGGCCACCACGGAATGTGGCAGGGCCCCTGGGGACCTGGTCAAAGGCTAAGATGTTTCTAGTTGACCAAAGGGAAGGTACAACCTCAAATAGACCCCTGCGTCTCCCTCTCTCTGTCCCCTTCTCTGTCTCTCTGTCTCTCCCCTCCTCTCCTCCCCCACCCCTAGTGCCCCAGAACATGCGTCAAAAGCTAGGGCTGAGGCTGTGACCTCGTATTATCTGGTCCCCTCACTGCATGGTGGTGACTCCCATCAGGGAGTCTCTCCGCAGTCTGGTCACGAAACACCCACCGGGCAGAGTAAACGCGCCCGAGTTCTCCCTCCCGTTGGGAAATCCTTCTTACCCAACCTACACGCCTCGTCCTGCGGCTTCAACGTATTCCAGGGTCTACTTTCCATTTTCAGTCACTTCTCTACCTACAGACTCTGATCGATGGAAAGTGTCCCTTAGCAAACACTTCGTTCTGTGTCTGGACCCCTCGCTCCTTCTCTGCCGCGGAGGAGCCGACGGGGCCTGGGGCTCGGGGATCCTGGGTGAAGCCCTCCGCTAGGCCGCCAGCCAGCTGCCGCAGGACCCGGGCTCGGCGTCCCCTTCCCCCTCACTTCATGTCATTACCGAGAGATGATGCAGATCTTGGAGCACAAGCCCTTTGGCTCTGGAAAAATTATGTGTGACACTTTACATGTGGATCAGGTAATTAGCGGATGCCCCGATTTCCTCCACCAGAACATAAAGCGGGTGAGCACGGCCCTCTCACTCCAGATCATTAAAGAGCGATCGAGTCGGCTGGTGCCGCTCGGGGAGTGTGGGCTGCTGTCATGAACACAGACTCCTCCTCTCCATTCCCCACACCCCACTGCAGACCGCGGGGCCCCGGCTCCCCCGGGGCTGACCAGCTAGAGCGCCCAGGCCGCCCGCCCGCCATGGAATTGGACTGGCCGCATCTGCTACACCAGAGCTTACCGAATGGGGTGCGGCACGCTGTCACCAAGGGGAGGCGCTGGCTGCCACAGTCCCCCCGGGGTCAGCCTACCTCTCTCTGCACCCTCCCCGGTGTGCGTGTGTGTTCGCGTCTGTGTTTGGGAAGGAACCCCAGAAGGGCCTCTCCAGGGTAGCCATGCCCAACCTTACAGATTTGGTTCCCCGCGGAAACTTGCAGAGCTCAGAGGCTGCTCCCGCCACCTGGGGAAAAGCAAGTCACACTGGCAAACGACGGCACAGCATCCCCACTGCCCCTCTCACCCTCCTCACCCCCAGGCTCAGGAGCCTTCCCAATACCTGAGAGGCCTTCTCCCCCCCAGGGGAAAGCTTCTGGGGTTTCGGAAGTGGCAACAAACGGTGGTCCATGATGTAAACAAACGACCCTGTTCCAAGGGTCATCGATCCTTCTGCAGTCCGGGGGTGCCGGGCTGCCGTTCCTCCTGGTAAAGGTGCGAGCGGCGGACGGGCACCCCGAGAAGGCGAGAAGACGGGAAGGTGCTTAGCGGCCTCTCTGCGGGAGTGGAGCTTCCCCTGACCGTGGCCGAGAGGACGGACAGCTCCTGGTTCAGCCCACACAGCTGTCACATTCCTGGGGACTATCAGCCCTTCCTCTGTCAGCCGGGGCCCTTGGGGTCCCCGAGATTCTCCCCGTCTCTGCTCACTCCCGGTGAGCGGCCTCCAGAAACGCGTGCATGCTTGTGTCCACAAATACGGACTGCATGTGTGCAGGCACGGGGCGAGTCTCGGGCCGGAGGTGGGACAGAAGGGTCTGCTGCATGGGACAAGCTGGGAGCAAAGAAGCGGGAGGACAGGCAGGGCGAGCGAGAGACGTGGGGAGGAGTATCGGGAAGGGCAGGGGAAGGGACGGAGCTCCGGGAGGGTGTGCACAGCGGGCCAGCTGGCGGGTGTAACGCGGGAGCTGTGCAGGTCACCCCACGTGTCCCCTGCCTTAGGTGGCCACGTCCTTCTCCAAGGGGGGCCTTTGGCCACAGGCCTTTGGGGAAAGGCCTTTAGAAGGTTCAGGGCACGGCTGTCTGGGTAACTGGCAATCTGCCTGCTTTTCCCTGCGGGTCTGGGACAGGGTCAAGTTTTTGCCAAAACCCCGTTTTCTCCAAGGTTGCATGAGGGATGCTTCTACTTAGTGAGATTTTTATTTCTCCCCCAAATTCTAGACTCATGTCCACCTGCACAGTCAACGTGTCCACACGGATGGGACCTCAAATTCAAGGCAAACTTAGCCTCTTCCTATTTTAATCTGCATCTGCCTCTGTCCTTCCATCCCCAGACCGGAGGCTCAAAGTCATCCTTACCCCTCCTTCTTGATGTATCCTTAACCCAGCGCCGCATGTCCCGACAAGGGAAAGGCAGAGGGGGTTTGAGGCTCGGAGACACAGGGAAGGACACCCCGGGACCACAGAGGCAGCGTCCAGAGGCAGCCCTGAGACAGCAACATCCCGAGGCAGCAGGAGCTGGACGAGGCAGGAAAGACCCTCCCCTCGAGCCTTCGGAGGGAGCATGGGTTTGCTGACACCCTGAGTGCAGACTCTGGCCTCCAGAACTGTGCAGGAATGAACCGCTGTCGTTTTAAGCCCCCCAGGTTGTGGTAGTGCGTATGGCAACACGAGGAAACGGGTGCGATCAGCTTAGGACCGACCCGAGGAATGGCGTGGTGATTGTAACATTTGCCACCATCTGCTGAGAACGAGTGTGCTTGAACTCAACAAGGAGGGAAGTGCTGCCGTCCCATTTCACAGGTGAGGAAACTGAGGCCCAGCCAGTTTGCACAACCTTGAAAGCCCTCCTCTGGGAAGAGGATGCCCGGCCCGAGCCCGGGGGCAGCTGCTTGCAATCTCCTGCTCACACCCGTGGGCTCCGGCGATCGCCAGGTGTTCCCTCCAGCTTGCCCTGCAAGCCAGACGGCCCTGTGGAGACCCACTGTGCGGGGCGCCGCTCTCTGACTTAGGGTCCAGGAGTCAAGCTCTGCAGCCCAGCCCTGGTGCCCGCGACCCTGGGCCAGCGGCTCGGGCAGCTGCAGAGAAGGATGGGGCCTTCTCCTTCCCATCTGTCCTCCCAGCCTTTCCCCGCCTGTCCTGACCCCAGCTGTTTGAGATGGACAGAGGGACCGCTGACTCCCAGCCTCCCCCGTTTGGGCATCTTCTTTGCGGCTCTCGCTTGCTACCTGCGCAGAAGCAAAGAGAAAACTGGTTTTATTTATTTTTATTTTTTTAAAGATTTTATTTATTTATTTGACAGAGAGAGATCACAAGTAGGCAGAGAGGCAGATGGCGGGGGCGGGGGGGTAGAGGCTCCCTGCTGAGCAGAAAGCCTGATGCGGGGCTCGATCCCAGGACCCTGGGATCATGACCTGAGCCGAAGGCAGAGGCTTAACCCACTGAGCCACCCAGGCACCCCAAGAAAATTAGTTTTAGACCCTGAAGCCATGGCCAGAGCTGGAGGGGCCGGGATGGACGCAGCAGGGGCTCCGTGGCGCTGCTTCCTGGATCAGCCCTGCATCCAGCCAGACCTGCTCTCTGAAACGCAAGCGCCCGTGAGGTCCTTCTCCGTATCTCACCACCTCCCTTGGAGAAAGATGACGCAGCAGTAGACCGAGGAAATCGTCTTCGTACACAGTAGGCGCTCAAGAAGTGTTGGCTGCACTGATCTGGAAACCACCCTGTGCGAACACAGCCGCGCGTGTCTTCCCTCCGTCAGCTGCACAGCTGGCATCTGGAGCCCCCGTCTTCCTGCTAGTCTCCTCCCAAAGCCCCCGAAGGCCCCCCCAGGCGCTGCTCTGGGGCAGGGCGGGCGCGTCTGTACAAAGGGCAAGTTGTCCAGAGAAAGCTTACACGGCGTCGGGTGGAAAACGCGGGCTCCGCGGTGGCACCTGCCGCGTGGTCTCAGCCGGGTGAAGGTTACGCGCAATAGAAAACGCCTATTTCTCTTCCGCAGACAGAGGGTTTGTAGACATAGATGCATAACTGCCGATAGATGCTTTTCTTTCTGGAAAAACACACAAAACCGAGAAACATGGTTGGTTTCGGGGGAAAGGGGTGGGGTGGGGCTGGCCAGAAGGCAACTTTCTTTTCTCTTTTTTTTTTTTTTTTAGATTTTATTTATTTATTTGAGAGAGAGCGAGAGAACGCGTAAGCAGGGGTGAGGGGCAGAAGGAGAGGGAGGACGTGGAGCTCGATCTCAGGACCCTGAGATCATGACCTGAGCCGAAGGCAGACCCTTAACCACCCGCGCCCCGCAGTCACGCCTGGCAACTTTCTTTATAGTTGATTTCCCTATAACCAAAGGCAATAGAAGTAAATTCAAAGGCAAAACAAGGTACCCTGGCAGCAGGCAAAACCATGAATTGGTGAGTTTTGTGGGGAGAAAGCTTCCAATCTTCCCATCCCCCATCCCCCGACACCTGTCCAAGCCACAGGTGCTCTGTCCTTGGTTGCAAGGTCCCTTTTGGACCTGAGCTCCTGGTTCCTAAACACCACTCATCCGTGAAGATCCAGGCTAATGGACTCTCCCGGGAATGGCTTCATGGTCCTGGAAAAGCCAAATTCAAGGTAAAAATCTCCACAGGCAGTTGTGGGGCAGATGCTAGACAGAGAATAGGACACATGGTGAAGACCACGGAGTCTGCGAGCACCTGATTAGAGCCCCAGTCCCATTGTCAACAAGCTGTGTGACTCTGGGCCAGTTACTTAACTTCTCTGAGCCTTGCGGCCTCACCGGTAAGTGGAGTAAAACCAGAGTTCCCCATGCACCGATTCGTTTGTCTTCAGCGAGGAGGTCTCCGTGAAGCCTCGGGACGACGGGGAGCACATCCTGACTGCCCCCTAAAGAAAGGGAGCTGTATTTGTGGTGAGTGGCCGGTGCATGGGGAGAAGGTCCCTCCTGGCGTCTGCCCCAGCACTACAACACCCACATTTTGTGGACTTCACGCACAGCCGCTGACACGAGGCCCACGAGAAACCCTAGGATGTCCCTGTGACTTCTGTTGCCTCAGAATGGGGTCCCTGGGGATCTGTGGGTGACAGGGAGGGCCACCCTTGAGCAGTGTCCTCCAGCCCAAGGGTGAGGGGTGGACGGGGACAGTCCACTGCCGTCCAGGAGGCGCTGGGGCTGCAGACAGCCATTGGTCCATCTGTGAGAGGCACGTCCGTCTGTCAGAGAGGGGCCTGGGGGTGGGGGGTTTGTTGTTTGCTTTTGCTTTGTCAGAATCAAAGCTGCCTTTCCACAGATCAGCCGGGGACAGAGGATTCGGGTGACGCAGAGCCTGGACCCGGTGGGGGGTGGTGCACCATGGACTTTCCTGAGGGCTGCAGGGGGCAGTCTGGGGACTTGTGAATTGACCTTCCCTGCAGGTCACAGGCACAGAGGGGGGCTGTGTCTCCCGGAGGCCCCTTGGTCCAGCCTGGGGTGGGGGGACCAGGACGGCTCTCGGCTCTCGGCCCTTGGAACCACTGCAGCCGAGCAGGGAAGCCCCCAGACCTCGTTCCTCATCCCAGGGGGTAGGCCCCTGCCCCAGGACTCCGGTCTCCCCACCAGCACCCCTGCCTGCTGAGCCGCCCCAGAGCCGGGGCCTGGGAGTCTGAAGTGTGGGTGAGAGCCCTGGGGGTTCTAATGATGAGTAAGTTTGGGAAAACAACCTTAGCCCTGGGCCTAGAGTTACCAAGGACCAGCTTAGTGTGCGGCCTTCCCCAGGCAGGGGTCATGTCAAGGCCTGCGTGCTGGGATGTCCCCCTGTGTCCCCTGGGCCGGCCCAGGACCAGGCAAGCAGCGGCTCACGGCCTGTGTTTGTTGAATGAAAAAACAAACAGACAGATGCTCTCTGCTGCAGAGCGACTGGGAAGGAAGGATTCCACGCCCAGGGCCTGCGTGTTGTCCAAACCACAGGCACCTCCGTTGGCAACACCGTGTAGCAGAATGACAAAGGGTTGACTGGCTTTTTGCTTTCTTATTTTTTTTTAAAGATTTTATTTATTTATTTGACAGAGATCACAAGTAGGCAGAGAGGCAGGCAGAGAGAGGGGGAAGCAGGCTCTCCGCTGAGCAGAGAGCCCGATGCAGGGCTCGATCCCAGGACCCTGAGATCATGACCTGAGCCGAAGGCAGGGGCCTAACCCACTGAGCCACCCAGGCACCTCTTTGCTTTCTTATTTTTATGGGGCGTGTGTGTGCAAGCACGCGCGTGTGTGTGGTTGTGCGTGTGCACCTGTATGTGGGTGTATATGTGCACGTGTATTTGTGTGTGCACGTGTGTGGCAAGACGCCAGGGGCAGTGGGTCGGCAGGAAGGGGGTGCACGGGCTTTTTGTCCCCCGTGTTGGACGACGCCCTTGTTCCTGCCCTCCGAGATGGACAAGTCCCGAGACCCAGACCTGGATCAGGTTACTGGTCCCCAGAGCGGGGGCAGAGGGGCAGGGCACAGTGGGGGATCAAGGGCCACTGCCCAGGGCAGGGGGCAGCAGGAAGAACGGAGCATGAATTATCATTGTCCCCACGGAGCCATGTCAGTGTCCCCCAAGTCCCCTAGGGTGGGGGTTCCTTGAGGTGGGGCTGGTGAGGTCGACGGGGAGATTTTGTCCGAAGAAGGCACAGGAGAGTCTCCCTAACTCCCCTGCCGTAGCTGCCCCGGTGGAACAGGGTAGCAGAGAAGTCTGAGAGCAAAAGTGAGTGCTTGGCAGAGAGAACAGAGCTTCCCACTTCCTCCACCCTGTCCCCGGCCCACCCTTGGCAGCAGCAGAGGGGAGGAACAAAGCTAAGTCCGAGGGGAGTCTCGAAGGCCCAGGCTGGTGAGAGTCCTGGCCGAGTCCTGGCCCAGCCTTGGCCCAGTCCTGACCTCCCTGGAGCTTCCTCAGGCCAGGGCTCGGGGCCCTCCTCCCATGCTGCAGGGCTCTCGGGAGAGCGGGGACGGAGGAAGAGGCCTCAGCTGGGTCCCCAGCCATTTGGCCCGCCTTCAGGCAGAGACCCACCTGGGACGGAAGTCTCCAGAGCTAGAGCAGTGACTTTACCTCCAGAATCTTCCATCGGCTCCTGAAAGGGGCCAGCAAGCTTCTCCTAGCCTCTTTCCTCACACCCCCAAAAGGACCCACAGCTCCCTCTCTGGAGCACAACATTCCCCTCTCTCCTTCCTTCCCTGTCCTCTCTGGACCTGGGTCTCCATCTCCTGCCTCCTCGGTCCCCAGTCCCTCTGGCTGTCTCCCCTTGTCCCTGCGTGCCGCGGGGAGAAGCAGGACGGAGCCGACGATCTGCGCTTCTGATAAGCCCACGGGCTGCTCCTGCCTCTGCCTTGTTAATGCAACCTTCCCCCAGACGCCGCCCCCCATCTTTTCCGGGGTCCCTGGATAAGTGCTATTAGTTTTTGTCTGTACTTGCTGGGGAGCTGGGTCCAGCGGGTGGGGTGCCAAGGACGTGAGTGAAGCCTCGTGGGGGGCATACAGAGCGGACCCCGTGGAAGCCTTAGCCAAGTGCCGCAGACTCAGCAGCTCCCATACAGACATCCGTCCTGGAGGCCACAACCCCAGAGTCCGCAGGGACTGCGGGTCCCTGAGAGACCAGAGACAAGAGAGGCTGGCGCCCTCTCCCCAGGTGCTCACAGGGTCATCACTCTGCGCGAGCCTGCATCCTGATCTCTTCTTCTAACGGGGACACCAGCCGGGTTGGGGCAGGGCCCACCCTGATGCAACCCCATCACCTGTCAGAGGCTCCACTCCAAACAGTCACACCCCGAGGTGCTGGGGGTTAGGGCTTCAACCTACGGATCTGGGTGGCACACGATTCAGCCCGTAACAGAACGTATATGACAACAACGCGTGTCCGAAACCGGAAATTACCTTCCATCAGTCTTCCCGGGTTAAATGAGCCGTCAGTTTCCGCGCTGCGGACATCCCCACCACCTTCTGACTGGCGTTCTGACGGCCGTCCGCACTTTCTGGAGCCTCTGCTGTGTTCCAGGTCCTGTCCTGGGAAGGACGACACGTGGCTGAGTCCCGGCCATGGTCCCGACCTCCCAGGACGTCAGAGAGAGTGAGGGATTCAGGTGCATCCCTGAATAACAACAGTGGGGCCCGGGGCACTTCCCAAAAATGAGGAATTTATTCGGGGACAGCGGGGGAGCTGGGGAAGGATGTCAGGCACGGGAGTGACACGGTCACGCCAGGGTCTGATAGAAAAATGCTCAACCAACAAATAATTGACCCAATTTGCTGTTTTCCTAAGCATAGAGTCTGAGTGAAAGGGGCCGTCTACCCACCAGGGTCCTTTATGGTGCAAAGACGGAGATGCAGCCCAGGCCAGGGTCCCCAGTGGACGGTGCGCCCGCATCACTGCGTGCTCTGAAGGAGTCTCTCCCCTTCTCCTTCACCAAGCGGTGAGCGGGCCTTGGTCCAGGCCCTCCATTCCAGCTCTGGGACTGGGAGTCTGGGGAGCAGCATCGAGGCAAGGAATGGAGGGGGCAGGTTGGGAACAGAGAAGGAGGGTGCTGCCGGGCTCACTCTGCCTTTCCACCTCTCCCTGCTGACCCCCACCATAATCCTGAGCTGGACGCAATTACCATCCCACCTCACCGATGGGACCACAGAGCATGAAGTGGGAACCTTCCCGAGCGGCAAGGCCAGCAAGGGCCTGGGCTGGGATTCGAACACAGGGCTTGGTGCCTACTAACCCACACTCTGTGGACACTGCATTAACAAGCTACATCTCCGGCTACTTGCTGGCCCCCGTGAGCTCTCCCCCATCTCTGGGTCCTGGTGTCACTCGGACACTGAGTCCCAGAGTGGCTCCCCGCTTGGAGAGCAGACAGGCTGGGAGGCTACGGCATCTCCGCGGAGCAGCGGTTACCACCCCCGGAAACCACACAGCTCCAACGGCAACAGACGAAAGCACTCAGGGCGTAACAAGTCAAGGAAGGGCCTGACGCAAACCGCCCCGTTCCGGATCCCTAGATCCCTTCCCTCAAGAATGTGCTTGAACGAGAGGCGGAGAAGGGTTTGCCTCTCTTGCGAGCTGCTTCCGAAAAGTACTAGAGAAAAGTGAGCTCCGTGTATTTCTGGAGAAAACATCCCGGTGTTGAAAAATGGAAGACAGAATTCCAGAAGGATCTGGGACTAATTTCTAATTAGCAGCAAAGTGTTTGGGAAACTCACTCATAGCAGTTAATCCTTCGTGGGAGGAGCCCCTGGCTTTCACCTGCTGTTTGGGGCCGGACGGGGAGGGGCCTCTCCTGGGTGGCCTCTTCCACGGCATCCTTCCCCCGGGGCCAGAAACAACACGCTGGCCAACCACCAACTGTGTCCTTTCCGGTGTCCATCCTGGGACTGCAGACTCGATCTCTAACTGGGTCCGTGAACCTCGGGACCTCACTTAAGTGGACCTGGCCAGGACGCCCCTGATGAATGATCCCCACGCCGTCCCTCTCGCAGGGGGCTGTGGTCACTTATTGTCATTGCTATCGGCATCATAATGATTATCATGGACGGTTTGTTGCATGGGCTCTCTTGTGCCGGGAGCTGTGCAGCCTCACACACATTATCCCTTCTCCTCCTGGAGACTGTGGAGTGGGGACCATTGTCGTCTGCACTTTGTAGATACGGGAATTGAAACTCACAGGAGTGGGGGCCCCCGGGCGGCTCAGTTGGTGAAGGGTCTGCCTTTGGCTCGGGTCATGATCTCAGGGTCCTGGGATCAAGCCCCAACTTAGGCTCCCTGCTCAGTGGGGAGCCTGCTTCTCACTCTCCCTTGTGCTCTCTCAAATAAATAAAATCTTCTAGAAAAGAAGGAAGGAAGGGAGGAAGGAAGGAAGGAAGGAAGGAAGGAAGGAAGGAAAGAAGGAACTCATAGGAGTAAAGCTCACATGCCCAAGGCCATCCAGAAATTCCACAGTGGGGGTGGGATCTGGACCCCGGGCTCTTAACTCTACTGACCATTTCAGTCCCAAGCATCATTTCAACCCACGGTGGCAGGGGACGAATGACACAGATGATCTGGGGAAAAGCAGCAGAGGGAGATGGGGTGTGGACCCATCTGGGGGAGCCCAGAAGAAGCCACTACAGACGCAGCAACCCCTCCACCCAGAATCGGGCCTTGGGCACCTGGCTCCAATCAGGGGCTCTGCCCTCGCCCACCCAGCCGGTCCTCTCTCCGGCTCCTCCTCTGCCCCCAGCCTGGGGAGTCAGCCCCGCAGCTCTGGCTCAGACCTTCCCCACCCCTCCCAGACAAGAACTTAGACTAGGCTCCCTCCAGCGACCGTGGCAGGCATCACCCACCAATCACCGCACTCTGGCTGGGGGAGACTCCCAGTCTTCCTCAGTAAGGGACCAGGGAAGCCTCTGGCAATGGTTCAGGACTGCGTGAGGAGTGAAATCTATGTCTATCCTGCTTTTAGCCTTCCTGTGTAGCTTCCCTGCTCTGGGCCGTTCTGGGGGAGTGCTCGGCATGTCTCAGCCTATAGTTTGGGGTGCACAGCAATGGGGGTATTCCCCCCACCGAGAGAGTCTTGAGCGAAGTGGGCACCTGCTGCAGGGTTCCCTGGCTGCTTTCAAAGACAGCCCCCCTTGACGCCACGTCCGCTTTCAGGCTGAGCAGATGTTCTAGTCTAGGGGTTACCAAAGTGGACTCCCTGAAACATAGAAGTCCAAATTATTTCCGGGATTAGAAAATGCCCACTGGAAATCATAGTCTTTGCGGGTCTGTCCTGAATCCTTATTTTATAGTAGAACTTGTCCCCTCCCTCTTCCAACACGCCTTACCTTGTGTGATACTGTCTCCGTGGCATTGATGTTTCCCACACACCACCCATAAGGTGCGTGTTTGTTGTGTTTTTGTTCGTTCCGTCTCCCCACTGCTGGAACCTACACCCTGGGAATCTGTTTTGTTCACCAACATATCTCAAACACCTTGAACGGTGCACTTAGTAGGTACACAAAATCCGAGGGGGTGAGTAAACGGAGGAAATGTCCTCCCACTCAGTCAAAGTCCTCGAGCCTCTTCTCTGGGGGCTGCGCACCCAGCGGGAGCTGTGATTGGCAGGTGCATATGTCTTTGATTAATAAAAACGGGCAAACACGTTCACACTGACTTAATGCATTCGGTTTTGTTGGCAACGTATTTCAAAATATGGAGTCCTCGCAGGGGGAGTGAAGGGCAATAGCGATGGGGAGCACTGGCCCAGGAGCGGCAGAAGCGCCAGCCCCAGGTGTGAGGCCCATCCTGCAGCCCCATTCACGAAACGTGGGCCCTCCTGCCCATTCTGTTCCCTCCTCACTTCCTCACTGGAGGCGGTGTAAGGATTCAAGGAGCTAATCCATGCAAAGAGGTAACGTTTCCATCCACTGGAAATTCCGTATGTGTTAGTCTCCCGTCGGGAAAGACTCTGGATCATAGTGCTTTTGAAGACAAACCCTCCCTTAATGATCGTGTAGCCCGGGGCAAGTGTCCACGCGCGCACTGGTGCAGGCACGAGGGGAAAACACAGCCCGCGTTCACAACAGCACACGGGGTCCTCCAAAGATTGTGCTCCGTAAGTGCGTGCTGGGTTCAATGCAGCCCCCAAGCCTCGGCGTCCCCAGTTACACAAAACAACACTCATACCTGTCACACATGCGTGGAGGTCCCTGTTCTCATAGATCAGAGCATACAAGGACAACTACAAAGGAGAAGGCGCGGGAGAGAGACGCAGGAACTTTGGCGTAACCAGATCTGAGTTCAAATGCTGTCCCCCGCTTACTAGCTCTGCGCCTTCAGACCAGTGACAGCTGCGGGTCTGTTTCCTTCCCTGGCATCGCAAGAACGTGATGCCTACCAGTGGCCGTTTTGAGGACCGGGCTCATGGTGGGTCTCCCGGAATCCCAGCCTCTCCTTCTGAGAGAAAGAATACGGCAAGTGCCGTGGGTCCTAGGAGGAGTGGCTGGTCGCCTGGGGTCCCACTGTTGCCGTCTGGCAGCATTTCCCCGGCCTCTGCTGTTCAAATGTTGCAAGTGTCAGAACTGGCCACCCTCTGTCTCCCCACAAGGGCACGTCGGCGGCACGCCCGGGGGACTTAATTTGGAAACAGCACTGCTCCGACTTGTCGAATGCTACTCCCTTTGCTGCTTTTGGCACGAGCGGGTACAGACTGCGGGTCCCCTGCCAACTAAGCAATACTGTGGGCAGAAGGCCTCTTTGTGCTCCTATCCCCTGAGAACTCCGGCGGCGAGCGAGGTGAGCCCTTCTTTGGGAAAGCACACAGCAAGCCCTGCGAGGACCCGTGCCCGGTCTTTATCAATGAGGAGCCTTCTACAGCTGCTGGCGCGTCGCTGGCTCAGCTCTCCGGCTCTCATGTCCGCCCTGGAGCGATTGGTCTTGGGGACCCTACTGGGATCTATGAGTCAGTGAGCCCCTGGGGCAGCTGAACAGCCTTTAGTGTTGGGAAGTCCCGGCCCCACCTGGAGGGGATGCCCAGACGCCCAAGAAGCTGGCAGCAGAGTGAATCCCTGCCCCTGCTTGGGGACAGTCAGGCTGGCGAATCTGAGGTCCGGGGGGTTTGATTCGCTTGTCCCCGGTCGCATGATCAGGACGGTGTGGTTGGGACTCTGGGTGTGGTTTGGGTCCCAGGGCAAGCTCTAACCCCTGCACCACAAAACATCCCCCTCCTCCCACCCCAGTGAGAATTCCCTTCCAGATGAGCCACATGTCTTGTGGCCATCCCCACCCCCCCACTGCCTCCTTTACTGGCCGTCACTGGCCAGCTTAGCCAGGAGGGACACCGCGCCCGAGGTCCCGAGGAAAGGGACCCATTGAGCTCTGGGCCTGGCTGAAGCAGCCCCGACGGACTCGCCTGCTGCAGGCTCGCACACACCCAAGTTGGGAGCACGGGGTGGCGGGTCACCTATGACGCTGAAGGGACAGTCCTACCCGTCCACTGGGCTCCCCGTCTGCCCAGTTACAGGCCTCTCCGCTTAGGCCTGGCTGAGCAGCCAGGGTTCCCAAGGCTTCCCGGAGCCTTCATCAAGGACAAGGTCACCTTCACCTCTCTCCTGGCAGGAGCTGCCTTGCCCACTCCTGACCCGACCTGTCCTGTGTATTTGCCGCCCCGAGTCCAGACGGTCAAGGCCCCGGTTCCAGAGTCCGTGATCGACCTTTGTTTAGCTGACGGATGCGGTCCAGGGGCCAGCACGATTGGTGGCTCTATTTCATGAGCCAAGGAAAGAAAAGAGAGAAGGGGTCATGGGCCAGGTACAACAAGGGTTTCTTCAGGACAGGATGCAGACGTGTGTATTTGTAGGGAAAAGATGGTGGAAAGAGAAGCAGGAAGGAGCATTTCCAAGATCAGTGGGACATGGCGGGCAGGGAGGGGGAACATATGGGAAGCTGAGCTTTGCAAGGGGATGAAGGGGCTCTTCCCATCAGCGGTGTTAAAGGCCTTTAGGAGCAGAGCTGCTCTCTAAGACCTTTTTTGGCTTGCAAGGGAGGAAATCCCTTCTCTCCACCTCCCTTGGCCTCATGCAGGCCATGGTCACAATGACTATCCCACCGCCTTCCTGCCATGAGCCCCACCCTTCCCAGCTGGACCCCCATCCTCCCTGGAAGCTTGCAGGTGTGTGTGTAGGTGGGACCTGCCTGCCCTAAGCTGAGTGGGGCAGGTCCTTGGTGGCCCCAGACCCCTGAGAAGCCAGGTTTCTCCTCACTCCCCTCCCCCGCCCCGGCCTTCTGGCACGCTCTCTGCTCCTCCGAAGGGAAGGCAATCCAGGTACCCAGGGCCACTGGGGGGACCAGCTGGTATCACAGGGAGCCTCCTGTCCCAGGACGCTACGGCTCTAAATGAGGAAATGGGAGGCAGGCGAGAGACCATCGTGCCCGCGAGGATTTGGGGGCAGATCCCACTGGTTACTGGTCCCTGGAAGCAGAAGAGATTTAGTGGGAGGCTGTGGTGGGGGAGCTCAGTTGGGGGTGTGGGCAGCAGGGCCTACACGGGGCAGTCACCCCCCTCCACGTTCCCCCCAGTTCCTGTCCACCTGGAGTCCCCAGATTGTCTGATTGACTGAGCAAGGACACACCCACACCTGGCTGTCCCGGGCAGTGAAGGAGAACAGGTCCCTTGTTCTCCGTGGAGGGAGGTGGGCACCTAGCCTCAACCTGCCCTGAGTACCCCACTTACTTGGAGGGGAGATAAGCCCCAGAGGGAAGCGGGGCCCCTGGGCAGCGTGACCTTGGAGGCCGGCACCTGAGGAACGCCCCCACGTCCTTTTAGTGAGCTCAGATAAAAGGCTTGAGCAAGCCAAGAGGCTTCTGAACACAGAATCTGGTGAGACGCAGGCTTCCGGGTGCGGAGGGGGTGTTGGCGGGGAAGGACTCCCGGGCGGAAGCAGGTGGGCAGGCCCTTTCCAGCCGCTGGTTCCCAGCACCTCCCGCAGACCTCCTGTTCTATTTAGAAAACTTGGCGACTCAGGTTCAAGTTCAGAGAGCAGCCCCCAAACTCAGTGCTCATCTCTGCATCACACACGGTCTCCAAGAACACGGGGCCGTTCCCCACCAGAAATGCGAAAGAGAGTCGGGGGGCTTCCCTCTTCTTTCCTCCGCCTCTGAGCAGCTCATCCCGGAGCTCGCTCTCACCCAGCCCGATTGTTGTGGCTATGATCAGCCTCGACGGGAAATGTCTAGGAATAAAGAGGGAAAGCCCCCAAATTATCCGTTCCAGGGAGTCAGTCCTTATTTCTATCTAGAAGCCTCAGTTTCATGTATTTCTGTTCTTGGGGGCTGTGGGTTTTCTCTTAAAATTTAAGCTTTTTCGTTGCCCCTTCGCAAATCCAGACACACGCAGAAGAGGCCGATGGTTTCCAGGGGGAGGGAGCGGAGGGGCCTGGCTGAGCCCCTGGGACCAGGGTCGGGATGGCTGATCTTCAGGGCTCATCCCAAAGTGCCAGCAAGCCTTCGCCCAGTGGGGGAGCCTGTGCCCCTCTCAGCCCCCATCAGTGCTGGGTGGGGCTAACCCGTCCCTGTTTGCATTTTCCTGGGCTGAGCTGCCACCCGTGGGAGGGGCTTCGTATCCTCAGGTCCCCCTCCTCTTGCTAGAGTTCGGACTGAACCTCCTTGACCCCAGCCCGGCCAGCGCGGCAGGTGGAAGCCTATCTGTGCCCTCCCCCATCCTCCCCACCCTCCGCCCTCCCTGCTTCCCCCTGCCCTTGCCAGTTGTGATTGCGTGTGTTGATTTGCATGCCATTTTGCTTGTGGTCTCCATAGCAACAGCTACCAAATGGCCTGCGGATAAGAGAGGGGCTGGGGCGCGGGTGGGGGGCCCCCACGCGGGGTTTAGACTTTAAAAATGAACTCAATTCCTTCGCATATTTGGCACGGTGGCAGCCCCTCCTGGCCTCCCTGTCCCTCAAGCCCCTGGTGCCCCTCACGGAGGGTCTGGTCCCTACCTTCCAAGGGGGAGGGGAGGCAGCATCCAGAAGGAAGCTCTGTGTGTGTGTGTGTGTGTGTGTGTGTGTGTGTGTGTGTCCAGAGCAGAAGGAAGCCGAGGAGGCCAGGGAGATGAGAGCCCCACCCACCCACCCACCAAGGGCAACCACATTTCCCCGGAAGCGTCTCCATCTTATGACGAAGATCTCGGCCCAAGTCTTGTCTTTTCTCCGCTGTCCACCTCGGCCTCAGCCTCGCCCCCTTCTCCCAGCCTTCCTGGCCTCCTCCACACGAGACACAAAGCACGACTTCACATCCCAGCTGAGCTTCTGGGCCAGAGTCTGGAGAGAGAGTCCTCTAATTCCTCACGTGTGTCCAGCCCTGAGCTGGTCACAAAACGCATCCAGAGCCGTAAACCTTGAGCCCTGGCGAGGCTGAAGGGCCGGGAGTGGGGCATCGTCCTCCTTTCAAAATGAGGGAATGGACGTGGCAGCGGGCCGAGGAGGCAGGACCTGGCGGCCCCCAGCCCGTGTCGCCCACAGTCAGAGGCAAGAAAGCCGCATTTCCGAGTTGGACTAGGCTCTCCCAATCGTACTTATATCAGACCATATTCCCAGATAACGTCTCACTTCCTATCCCCGGGGTGCTGCGAGTCGAGGGGTCGCCACCCCCCCCCACCACTCTCTCTGCCCCTGGCACCCAGGAGCCTGGTAAGAGTATGGTGTCGGGGAGAACGTGCCTTTAAAAAAAAACAACACGAAAACCCATTGCTTAGGGAGCAAGAATGAGCTCTCAGCAGGTGCACAGATGAGCCTCAGGGGAGTGAAGGAACTTTTTTGATCCTGTGTGCACACGCTCACAAACACACACACTTACACAAACACACATGCGCACACACGAACACTCATGCATGCTCACACATGTTCTCACACACGTGCACGCACACACACGCGCGTGTGCACACGTACAAACACACGCGTGTGCACGCACAAACACATATGCTCACACACACATGCTCGCACACACACACACGCACACGGCGAGTGTTTCTTTGGGGACCGGATGTCACAGAAGGACAAGCCTCGCCGGACGAACATCTTCCTCCTGTTTCTCCAGGGCGCTTGGCCCTCTTCCCTCTCTGTCTCTGCCCTCCTGTCCCTGAGCCTAGAGCATTCACTCTGTGTCACTTCAAGGAAAAGGCTCCCTGGCCCCGGTTCAGAAGACGGAGCACGCGCACCTTCTCAGCTTCATCCTCATTCCCCTACAGCCGGGTCAGCGGATCCCCACCCACCGTCTGTCAGTGATCACTTTGGGAGAACCGCGGACTCACGGAACATTTACGGAACCTCGGCTGGGAACTGAGAGCTAGAATCACCGATACATCGAAGACGCACATTGTCCTGCCCTCGGGGGGCTCGTAGGACCCCAAGGGACCGTGACCCAGGACCGCGCGGCCGGGTGCAGGGGAGAAGGGCCCCGGAAGATGCAGGACGGCCAAGGCTGAGGCACCAATTGTGGCGAAGGTTAGGGGACACCAAGGAAAGCTTCCTGGTGGGAGTGACAAGGAGCCAAATCTCCTGAGACCACTCGCCAGCGGCGGCAGACCGTCTGAAGAAGCGGGGCTTGGGAAGACGAAGGGTGCCTCCGGGCTGGCATGCGTGGAGTTTGAGGGGCTGGCGATGCGTCCAAATGGAGAAGAGCTCCGCACCCCTGGGTGCACAAGGGGGAGGGAACCGGGAGGGAGAGAGTCTGGGCTGGAGGGGTAGTTTTGGGGGTCATGACTCGGTGGTTGGTTTGGTAGAGAACGCTATCTTCTCAGGGATCAAAGCTTAGACCACCAGGTGGAAGCCAACAGACAAGGCATTTGCCTTTGCTGCTCCAAAGAGAGCTTTCCGTATTTCAATATGCACGTACCTGCTCTCTCTCTGTCCGGTAGACCGTAAATAGCTAAATTTTGGCCATGCTGGGGTAACCCCTTACTCTCCTGCCTTGCACCACTAAACATACATCAAACGTGGGAAACACCAATTTCCAAACACAAGACAACAGGAGTCCTCGAACAGGGATCTCGGAGGGAGAGAAGCAAACGAGGTGGGACCAGCAGGTGCCTCAGCTCACAGCCTGGAGAGGGTTTCCAGGCTAGAGTAGAGGAAGGGGGACCTCCTGGACCTCGGGAGACCATGTTCAGAGGCCTTGCGGGCTCAGTAATTGCCTCTCCTTCCACTACCATCCCTGGGGAGCCAGAGACGGAGACTTGTCCTTGGGTTCCCAAATGACCCACTGGGAGCCGTGGTCAGTGGGAAGACGGCCCATAGGTCTGCAGGCTTGCATGACAAGGCGCTACAGAGGCTCAGTGGGGCCAGGGACATTTCAAGTAGGAAGGTCAAAGGTCTTTGTGCAGCAGAGACCCCAACGCGGGCCAGCACAGCGCTCGTGACGGTCTTCTTAGTACCCGTATCAGAAAGGCCACTGAGCGGAGCAGTCTTGAAACACATCATCAAAACCCAGATGAGTGCAGATCTTTCCAGAAACCTGGCTCTGAAGCCCAAGTTTGGTTCCATGATTTCCTGAGCGCCCCTCCAGCCCAGCGTTTGCCACACGGAGCGACTGTGACTTTGCCCGCATGCACACCTGTGGTTCAGGCTCCTTGGCGGGGCGGGTGTCTGACTCACCTCAGCAGCCCGGGGACTTTGGACAGAGCCTGATAGAGACCTAGCAGGGCTCGGTATCTCCGCCTCCGAGGAAAGGTCCCAGGAGGGCGGCCCCCAGCCTGCCGCCGCCAAAAGCATTTGGAATGTGGCCGGAACAGACAAGGGACAGAATTTCCCATTTTATCTCATTTCCACTAATTTAAGTTTAAGCAGCTGCCTGTGGCCAGAGGTTTCCATCCTGGACAGAACAGCACTCGAGGCTGCTCTCAGCTCCCTGGGCTTCTGGCCAGTCGGGTCTGGGTCTCTTCCTCCCAGAAGTGCCTGGTAAGCTGTGGGGAGGACAGACGCCCCCGTCTGCTGAGCTGATGGGGGGCAGGCTGGGAGAGGTATGAGTTGCCCATCAAACAGCACAGCGGCCTTCGCTCTACGAGGCGACCCTTCCCCTTCCCCCCGTCTCCCACCCCCTTCCCAGGACCTGGCACGTGGGCGCGGCGTTGGGCATTTGGCCCTCGGGACCACCCAGCTTGCCAGCTCCCACTCACCTGCCTCCCTCCCTCCTTAATTAACTCAGCAGCAGCAACTTAGTTTCCCTTTGCCAAGATCAGGAGCTGGCATCCCGGCGCCAGGCCCCAGCGGAGTGGAGGGGAAGACGCAGCAGAAGCCGGGGCCTGCCCCTCAGTGGAGCGGCGCTCCCTGCACTCTCCCCAGAACCTGGGCCCCAGGGAGCTGCTGGCTGGCGCAGGGACAGTCCCTGGGCTCCGGGATCTGCATGTTAGTTTCCCGGTGAGTTGAGTCAGCTTGGGCAGGAGAGGAAGGCCTGGCGGGCAGGCAGCCCAGGGGGAGGGGAGGGGCGGGGCGGGAGAGGGAGGGGTGGAGGCTCCTCTCCAATTAACAGGGGCCCTCCAGGGGGTCCTGAGAGGCCTCCTCCCGCCTCCCTCCTCAGGCCTGCCCCTGCCGCCCCTGTCCCAGGCCTGCCAGCAAGGTGTCTGGTCTACAGCGCCTGTGGGGCTGGCCTGAGGCGGGGGTGGGGGGGGGGGGATGAGTTGATTTCCAGGCCGCAAGTCCAGCTAGTCCCACCCCGAGATCTGGATGGGGCCCGGGGAGCTGCATTTGCAACCGTCCCCCAAGTTGTGAGCCTGAGGCTTGTGTCCACGGGCCATGTTCAGAGAGCAGCGCCCTAGACCTCCTAACCAGGGAGCTGCTGGGCAGCAGGCATCCTGCCCCGGCTCGTCCAGGTCCGGTGGGAGAGCTGTAGACAGAAGCCCAGAGCCCCAAGAGGGGCCACCGCGGCCGCTGGTCACGCAGAGAAGGCAAGAAAGAGAGCAACGGGCTCCAGGCTCCCTCCTCACCCCACAGCCGGGACACAGTCCGGGGGCAGAAGGCACCCCGGGAGGGGCCATGTGGACCCTCCAATAGACCCAAGGTGTCCAGGAGGTGAGGAACCTGCCCGAGGACAGGGGGCCTGCCCAGGGCCTCCGCCCGTCCCCAGCTGCAGGTCTTTAAGTCCATCTGCTCCTGTTTCCTCCCAGACAGATGACCCTTCCTGGTCCAAGTGACCCTGACTGGGCCCCAAGGGCCCTGCTCTGACAGGCAGGTGCTACCCGGGAGACAGGGCCAGTGTGGACACAGGACTGTGAGAGGCTGTGCCTCCCTGAATGGCTTCCCTGCTGTCCCCTTACCTGGCCCCCAGCGGCAGTCTACAAACTGAGTGGCTAAACACTCAGGAAGCGCCTGGCCCCGGGGGAAGTCTCTCCAGTATTTGTGGAAAGGGAGGGAGGGCAGGAGGCAAAAGGGAAGAAGGGGGGGATGACGGGAGGGAGAGCAGAGGAGTAGGAGGGAGGAGGGAGGAACCAATTTTTAAAAAGCTGGTGGGGGGGTTGCCTGGGTGGCTCAGCGGGCTCAGGTCATGGTCTCAGGGTCCTGGGATCGAGCCCCGCACCGGGCTCTCTGCTCAGCGGGGAGCCTGCTTCCTCCTCTCTCTCTGCCTGCTTCTCTGCCTACTTGTGATCTCTGTCTGTCAAGTAAATAAATAAAATCTTTAAAAAAAAAAATAAAAAGCTGGTGGGGGAGCAAGAGACATGGTGCCGGGAATCGAGGATGGAGAAGGATGGGAATCGAGGATGGAGAAGGATGTGAATCGAGGATGGAGAAGGCTCTTGTTTGGTTTCTGCCCCTCCTTCCCTGGCAGCGTGGCCGGGGGGGCTTCTCTCCTCCCCACCCTTTCAGGGACCTCCTCTGTCCAGGCCCATTTGCTGGTCTGTAAGGCATGGAGGGGCCCAGATGCCCTGACGTTGACTGTGACATTCCAGGCTCCGCCTCTTGCTGCAGCTGGAGTGGGAGAGGGGGTGGGGGGGCGGGGTGGGGAAGGGTCTTCTCCGGAAATGGCTGCCCGCACCTGAGCTCCCTCCAGGCTCCCTAACCCGGCAGGGAGCGCAGGTGAGGCTCATCCATAAAGACAGGAAAGGATGTCGGGCTGCGTCTGAAGCCACCAGGGGCCCCCGCAGCCTGCTGCGCTCTGTCATAAAATATGTTGTCACCTGGGGAAGAATCATCACGGATGAAATATTTCAGGAGACAAAAACAAGAGGTGCATTGATTTTTCCACGACGTCAGACAACTTCTGGGAAACCCCTTGGAACTCAGCTGTCACGGCGCCTCTCCCTGGGCATCCATTTCGCCTGCGATGATGTCAGCGGCCTCTGACCCGAGGGGACCACCTGCCCCGAGCACAGGCTGTCCCTCCTGGAGGCCGGCAGCGTCCTCAGGCCTTCCCAGACGCCGGGGACCAGGGATGACCCAGACCCAGGGAACGATTCCTCTCCAGCTTTACCCAGATTGGCCCTGAGGAAGCTCTGCACAGGTGGCCCCGGGAGAGGTTGTGCTGATGAGCGACCCTTATTAGCTTCTGGCACACCCAGAGATGCCTGCGGGGTCCCCGGCCGCCGCCCCCATCCACACAGCCAAAGCCAGAGCGCGCTAACATACAGCATATTAACAGCAAAGTCGCACAGTGAGGCCATCAGATCAAGAGGAAATTGCCACTGAAAACAGTGTGTGACTCCCAGGGCACAAAAGAGGGCGTGCGCCATGCCTTTTGGGGCTACCTGGGGAAGCGCCAGAGGCAGCAAAGGGGAAGCAGGGAGCAAGAAGCTTTACTGTGGTCTCCGTGGCAAGGACCTGGTGCGCCCGGGGAAGCAGATTCAGGATTGATGAGTGTGGGTCATTTTGGGGGGATGCTGGGGCACAGGCGCTGTTCCTAGTTGTCTCCTACCTGGTCCCGGGGTGACTAGGGAAGGTGGTTGGGGGTCCGAAGCAAGCTAGGGGGCGGGGGGTGGGCTCGGGATTGGTTGGTTTGTATTTGGAAAGCACATTCAGGTGAGTTGTTTACAAGCTGGGTCCACCCTGGCTGGAGCGTGGGGGGGGCAGCTCTCTCCAGGGTCAGCAGAGCTCCGGGTGTCAAAGCATCAGAATACAGACAGTAACAGACCTGGGTGTTTAAAGGAGGTTGAAATGCATAGCCTTCATTTACATATGCAAATCAGCACCTGTCCACCATGGTGGACCCCTGAGCAGCGATCCTACCTGTTTTTGTTTAAAGATTTATTTATTTATTCAAGGCGGGAAGGGATAGAGGGAGAGGGAGCGGCAGAACCTCAAGCAGACTCTGCTGAGTGTGGAGCCCGACGTGGGGCTCGATCCCATGACCCTGAGATTGCGATCTGAGCTGAAGCCGAGTCAGACGACTGAGTCACCCAGGTGCCCCGTGACTGCAGCTTTTTAGGGATCCTAGCAGGTGCCTTTCGGGAGCACGATGTAGGCCTGAGCCCTCCACTATGACAGCCACCGGCCGCATGTGACTCTCAAGTACTTGGCATCCAGCTAGTCCAAAACGAGACGTTCTCTCGGTGCAAAATACCCACTGAGTTTGGCAGACTTGGTACCAATCAAAGATTGAAAATTCCTCATTAATAATCTTGTACTCACTGTGCTGAAGGGATAATAAGCTATTTGTTTCTCTTTACTGCGTCTACTAGAAACCTGGAATGACCTCAGTGGTTCCCAGTCTGTTTCTACCAGGCGGCGCTGCTCTCGACCTCCCGGAAAGAATGGGCCCGTCATGCCAGACCGTGCTCCTTCGCTCTCTCCTCCCAGAGCTAAACAGACCCTAGAGAAGGGGTCGAGCCAACCCCTCGGACCCGAGACCCCAGACACACACAGACCTGTCCGGTGAGAACCGGTAGCCTCGAAATCCAGATCTTCTCCAGAGCTTCATGTCATGACCCAGCCTGCTATAAAGCTTCAAAAAAAAGCTCAGGGCACCGGGCTGGCTCAGTCAGAGGAGCACGCGACTCGTGATCTCAGTCATGAGTTTGAGTCTCATGTTTGCTGTAGGGTTACTTTAAAAGGATCAGATATAATAAGGATAAAAATAAAACCCTTTGGCCTCGATTAATTGATTTGATGGAGATGTGGGCAGTCGGGCATTGTCTACTTTGGCTGAGAATCCATTCTTTTAACTCACATGAGGCTTCCTAGGGCCTTTGAACTTGCCCAAGCCGGGCTGGCGTGGACTGGCAGCACCGGGCTGGGGCTGGGAAGGGTTTGTCCAGCTGGCGGACCTCTGCGAGGGCTTCGAGGGAGAGGCTCCGCGTCCTGGCTCTGGAGCCCGGGCCCTGAGCCTGATTCCCCTGGAGCCAGACACTCTTCTCCTGGCTTGAGCACAGGCCTCCTCTCTGACTGCAGGTAATTTGCCTCTGGGCGTTTGGTGTGCACCGGCCCTCTGAGACAGTGGGCTCAGTGCCTTCCGGGAGGCCTTCACGTGGTGCCCCAGACCCGGTTACGGGGAAACCCAGAGAGGTCAGTTTGGACCGGTCTGAGCACAGGTTCCGAGACAGCCACTGACCAGTGGCTGGGCTTGGAGCAGGTTACCCTCCCGGCCTCCGCCAGCTTTCGGGAACAGGACTCTGATAACCCGCTGCAGGATGATCAAGAGGGTTCCCCGTGTGCCCTCAGTTCCCAGTTCCGGGACTGATCTTCAAAAGCACTTGGAGTTTTGAGGGTGACAGGAAATCCTCTCTGTCAGGCAGGGCCGGTGTTTGGGGGCCTCTGGAGGGCTGGCCCCCACCAAGACTAACCACAGGATTAAAGGTTGTAACTCTGGGGTCAGCCAGAGGCCCTGGAGGGACAGAGACGAGTCTGCTCTTTCTAGTAAAATTAGAATCGAAAGTGTAGCACCGTCCTGATTCCACGGGTCATTTCAGTGAGCTGTCAAACCTTAGAAGGTCAGAAGAACCCCTGGGTTTTGTCCAGCTGGTCAGAAGTGAGGGTGCCATGGGGACCCCTGGCTGGCTGGCGTCTGATGTGGGGGGCAGTCTTGTGAAGGACTCGGTCTTGATTTGTGGGGTCTGACGCTGACTCAGGGTGGTGGGTGTCGGCAGTGACCAGCAGTTCGCACAGTTGGGGTGGGGACAGAAGACCCGTCTAAGGTCATTGTAAAGAATAAATGAACTAGGGGCACCTGGGTGGCTCAGGAGATTAAGCATCTGCCTTCAGCTTGGGTCATGATCCCAGGGTCCTGGGATCAAGTCCTGCATCGGGCTCCCTGCTCAGCGGGAAGCCTGCTTTATTCTCCCTATGCTTGTGTTCCCTCTCTCTCTCTCTGACAAATAAATTTTAAAAATCTTAAAAAACAAATTTAAAAAAAAGATTAAATGAACTATTAAATGTGAGAGGTCAGCCGAGTGTCATGCCCAACACCAAAACTCAGCAGGTCATAGCTCTGATGTTTGACTGTTGGAACACAAACGTGTTCTTCGGCTTCTGCCAAAGCCTGAACACAAGGACAGGTCCTGGCTTCCAAATGAGTACGCGGGCTGGGGCAGGCCGAGCCACCTCCTGGTCCTCTGTGTCCCCGTCTGTGACACGAAGACCGGACAAGGTCCCTTCTACAGTGGGCTCCAGCTCTAAAAATCTATGATGAAGTGTGCCAAGTATGACTTAAAAGGGTGCTTTAAATCTCTGAAATGAAATAGTCTACGGTTCTCTGGGCTTCCTGCCTAATAAAGAATTCTGCGGCCAAAAAGATTGGTTTTCATGGAAAATCCTAAGGGACTAGCAGCGTGCGCGTCTGCTCGGGGACGGAGGCTGAGGTTCAGATGGCGGCGTGGCCAGGCTCCGGTGAGAGCTCACCCAGACTGCAGGCAAAGCGCCTGGAAAATCCGATGTTCCGCTGCTCACTCCCTTCTCGAGAGCGTCTGTTCTCACGGACGGGAGATACCCGGACCCGAGCAGCCACGGTGTGAGCAGGGACCTTCGGGGGCCCCCTTCCGCGTCCGGCCTGATCTCCGAGTGCCCTGCAAACCATCCTAGACCGAGCGGGCTCTGCTGAGTGCGTCAGGAGTATTTCGCTACGCGCCGATCCTTTTAAGTCCGTGACCGGGTGGTCCTCGGGTACCAGGAGAGCTGCGCCCCTTTGAGGTATGGTGTCCCTAGATGTGCCCAAGCTCCCGCTCCCCACGCGCTCTTTCCCTGTCGCCTCTTCTTTGCGCCAACCCCCACATCCCACCGCCTTCCTTCCCTCCTCTGGCTCTGGGGTCCCACACTTCAAGCCATTCTTGGCTTCCAGTCCGAGCACACGCTGCACAGAGGGTCCAGCCCGGCCTGGAGACATGGGCCCGGGATCTAGCTCGGGGCTCTGCTCACTCTGGAGCCTTTCTTCATCCCCGACGGTGCAATGGAGGGGGACAGCGGCTGTTTCCAACGGCCATGACTTGGCTCCCCCCAAAACGATGCAGATACTGACAGAATGATGCCATCTTTGTGCTCTGAGGATCTGGGGCATCTCCCGAAACCCCCCCTTTATTTACCACCAGGGAAAATGTGGTACGTACAATGGGTGTAGGGGTCAGCGCAACGCGGGCAGGGACAGCGCTCCCCCAAGGCAGAACAAAGAGGTAGACTGCTGCGTGCAGGGCGGGACAGCAGCGGAGAGACCCTGCCAGGAGGTGGTGGTGAGGGGGGGCTAGAGTTTCAGGGCCGAGTGAGGGTATATCAGGATGGGTGGAATTTTCCCTTTTTTGGTAATCTTAGGAACTGTGCCTGCTTGTCATTGGTCAGTTCGCTTAGGGGCTAGAGGTAGATCGTTACGCTGCAGCTGCCATGGGTGTGACGGAAAGGTCCCCGAAGGCCATGGTTCAGACCCCGGGTAATTCCTGAAACAAGAAAGGGGTCAGTGTGATGTATCCCGGGAGAAGGCACGAAGGCAAGCCACGCGTTTTCGGGCGATGGCTGTAGTTGGGGGGAAACTCTGGCCTGCAGTCCCCCACCTGTGCAGTTAAGAGCGTCGGAGAATGTGATCTGTGCTCAGACGTTTCTACCCTCCTCCACCTGCGCGCGTCACAGACTGGACGCAAGGCCCACCGTTCGGCTCCCAAACACTGAGTCCGCTGGTCCCTGCAAGTGCACTGCACCAGCCCAGGCGTAGCGGTGAGCGTCCTCTCTGGACTGCCCATGACCTTCAGACCTCAGGGAAGCTGGGGGGCGTGGGTGGGGGGTGGCTTGAAGAAAGCAGATTCCTAGAATCACAAAATGCAACGAGTCTGGAAATGCCCTCGACGTTCTGGGGGCACAGCCTGAGAGCAGGCAGAGGCTAACGGGTCTGGGCAGACACTCAAGGGTGAGTTTGCCTCCCACGGGGGCCGAGCAGAAAGTTCTCATTTCACTTTGCAGCCCTGGGGCTTTGATTCTCTGAAACAGACCCGGGCTCTCGGGGAGGAACCAGACCTAAGCCCAGAACAAGGACTGGCTGGAGAAACCGAGTCTGACGGGCCCCTTGCTTTGCCTGGGAGTGTGAGGCCGATTCCCATCTGAGTCTCATCCCTGATCTCACCTCCCGCTCCAGCCCCGCCGTCTCCCAGCGTCCCCTCTTCCAGCCCCCCTCCCTTCAGGCCGGGTTCCAAGGGCTCCTGCGTCGGCCCTGGCCTCCCGTCCCCCCACTCTGTCCACACTGCTGCCCGACACGAGGGCCGAGCTCGTCCCCACCCATGTGTCCCAAGCAGACCCCTCTCTGGCCTGTCACCGTCCCATGCTGTCCCAACATTGCGGGCACCACAGACCAGTGGGAGAATCTGGTAACAGCACTCACCAGGAAAGGGTCACACAACAGCCTCTCGTGTGGGACTTTGGGGAGTCTGGGACCTCCCCGGGGGCCTCTCTCGCGGGGCCCTTCATCTGGGACACACTGGACACACTTACGTGACCGCCTCCCCAAACACACGGCGTCTCCCAGGCAGATCGACGCCGGAACACTCAGCCCAGACTCAGCGCCCGGGGTGCCTGCCCTTTGCCCGCCCAGCTCGGGGCAATGAGTGGTTCGTACTTAGAGTTGTGGGGGCCTGGCACCCAGGCCTGGCACTGTCGGGCCTCGCCTGTATGCTTTGCACAGACACTCTGGTTATTTGTCGCTACGAGTGCTACAGAAATCGTTCCTTCTGCTCCTGTCTGGCCAGGGAAGCCGAGTAGTCTCACCTTTTAGCTGTCACTGTAATAATACATTTGGAGGGTAGCAGGCAGTTTGCAAAGTCACTGCAGACACGTGGCCTCATGCTCACCTCCCAGTGGCCCCGTGAAACGTGTGGGTAACGGCTCTCCTCTCCAGCAGCAACACGGGGCCCCGGCAGCACCCAGAGGTCAACCAGAGCAACCTGGTTGGACACAGCCATGGCCACGGCCCCTCCAAAAACCCGGTCCTTCTCCTCAGCTCCCCTCCAGCCCTCTGCCCACTTCTTCTGCCCTTGACATCCCAGCTCGGGGATGCTGCTGGCCATGCCAGCCCCCCAGCCCCCAAGAATAGACCATCCAAGAGCTGATTCTGTCCAGCTTCCCCCAATCCCGTGTTCGGCCATTTCCTGGTGAGAGTTTGAAACGGACCCTGGTGGGAGTTTTGCACCACTGAGCTTGGCCAAGGTCCGGGGTCCAACCCGGACGGCTGTCCAGCTCCCTCCACCCTTCCATATACCCCCCCGCCCCCCCACCCCCATCCCGCCCCCGCCCTCCACTGGGCCAGGAGCTCTGGCCTCTCTGAGGGGAAGCGCTGGGCCCTGGGGGCCAGGCTGGGAAAGGTGGGCAGAAAGAGCCTCTCCGGGAGGCAGGGAGCGTCTGCACAGGAGTCGGACTGTGATGAGCCCCAGAGCTCATTTTCTCCTGGTTGAGCCCCCTTCAGAGCCTCCTTATAAATGCCAGTCAAACCTTGTGATTTTCCTCTTTCATTATTCAGCGAGGGGAAGGCAGATTAAAAATGCATGATGGCATTTTCCAGGTCGGATCACTCTGCGCGGCAAGGGTGTTTATCAAGGGTCCTTGTTCCCGCTGTGATGTCTGGGGAACGCAGCCGGGCTCCCCTCCCTCTCGGCCCCCCGGAGCCTGCTCACCCTGAGCCAGCCCCCCTCCCCTCGCCTCCCTCACCTCCGCGGGCCTCATCGGGCCTCTGCCGTCTGGGAAACCGCAAAGCGCTGCTCGTGCCGAAAGAGGCAAGGCCTTTCTGCTTTATTGAAAGAGACGGGATTTATTTTCATTTTCCTTTGCCTCCTGTGCTTTGAGGTTCCCTAAAGCCAGGGGATTCTGGAATAAGCAAAGAAACCAGATCCCCCGTAAGAGTGGCTTCCTGGCTAATTGCCTAGGTAGGGATTAGCTTCAAATCCTCTCCTGCTTTGAAATCTGCCTTCTCATTAGGCCCTGCCGATCTGCAGGTAGGACAGGTCCCACCCCCCTTCCATTTTGGGGACACTTCTAGGAATCTCGCCCTTCCTTTGTCCAAGGTGGGGGGGTCCCGACCCAGGCTCACCCGCCCGCCCCCGCCTTAGTCCTCCTCCCTGCCCCAAGGTGCCGGGGTGTGCCTGAGGCAGGGGGCATCCTGAGAGGCGTGGGGTCTTCTAGAGCAGGGCTCGGAGCTGTGCTTCCCCTGCTCGACACGGCGGTACCCTGTCCCTGTTGCGAGACATCACGTCGGCAGCTTGAACTTGGTGGTGGTGGGAGCATTTCCACCAGGGAAGCAAACACCACCTTCCAGGCTTCTTTTTGCTGGAGAGCCGGCTGTTCCGGGTTTTATCCACACACCACCTTCCCCCTCCCCAGGACTAGTTACCCCTGCCAGGCAGTGCCACAGAGAAGCAGGGACCCAGGAGGGGAACTGGAATCAGGAAGAGCCAGAGGGGTGCGTCTGCTTTTCTAGGTAACGGGGCTGGAACAGCTCCCGGGCTGCCCCGGGAGCAGGCTTCTCTGATCACTCGAACTGATGGGACCCTATCTGCAGAGGCCCCCATGGGGGTGAGCTAGAGAGGGGTGAGGCCGCGGAGAGACACCTGTCTCTTCCCTCAACAGCAGGCTTTGGCCCAGTGTCCCTCCGCCAAGAAGACGGGGTATCTGAGCCTAGGGTGTGGGATGGTGTAGGGGGTGTGACAGGGCACCTCTGACAGCTGCTGGAGGTCCCACCGGGCGACCTGGCAGGTGATCGGGGACTTGACCTCCAGTTTGGTCTTCTCCACCCTGGACAGCCTGGGGGGTGCCCAGCAGAGGAGATTGGGACATGCCCAGAGACTGCACCGGGCCATCCAGCCAACTGGGAAAGCAGGACCCAAGAGGCAGAGGGCAGCTGGCTCTCTGCCCACTCTGGTCACACTGACCAGCGAACTGTCCTCGAGTAGGGAAGCACTACATTTCCTGGACACAGCAGGCAGCTGGGTGCCGGCTCCCGCGAGAGACCTTCCCGGTCCATTCCCATAAAATGGAGGTTCTGGCCCTGCTCGCACGCAGGCACAGCCCAGCAGAATGATGACGTCTCTAACCTCCTCTGTCTGTTCCCCCCTTCAAATTAAAGGGGTTCTAAAGTCTAATTACGGCAGGGAACACGCCGCTTCTTTTAACCAGAGAATCTGATCTGCTCGAGGGTTATTTGCAATCGCCTCCAGCCTCCCCGGAGCTGAAGAATGATCTGCTTTCTCTCTTTGCTAAATTACGACGTCCTCAGATTGGTGCAGACGGGGTCCCCGCCGGAAAACCAAAGTGTCAACCCTTTTTTGCAAACTCTGAGCCTGTAATTGGTTTGGAAATACCAAGTGAATAACTAAAAAGGCTTCAAGGGGATTAATGTCAAATAACACGTCCCCTTGATGGCGTGGGGAGCTGTCCTGTGGGCATAGGCGGTGGCAGGTGCTGTTAATTTCAGCCTGCGGTGCGGGAGCATCATTAGGATTCAGGTTTGGGAACGCCGCGTGCAGAGCCCCAAACCGGCCTGCAGAGCGGAAGGATGCTGCAGAGCTTTTCCCCGCTACCACCACCCCCTTTCCTCCAGGCAGGCTGGCCCAGCGCCAGGGCCAGCCGCACCTGCACCGGCCTCCGAGCAGCGCTGGGCTGCGATTCCCCGAACAGAGTGGCCTTACACCATCCGAGGGCAAGTTTGTTCTCTTCTCCCGCCTTGAATGGGGTCTGGGTATGCGGGGGAGGAACAGGTTTTCAGGTAGATGCAGGGCTGCGTCTAGCTCAGCAGCCACGAGGCTCAGGACAAATCATGTAACTACCCTGAGCCTCAGTGTACTCATCTGTGAAATGGGAAGAATGTTTCTGGCAAGTCATTATGAGGATGGCATGGTTCCTTGGACCTTCCCCCCAGTCACCCAACCAAAGACCTACGGTCTCCTAGATTCTTCCTACCTCCTGCCTGCCAAGACAACCCATGATCCTTTAGGGTGTGTGCTTTCTTTCCCTGCACCAAGGAATAAACCCAGTCTGCTCAACTACACGTGCGTTCCTGCTGGACTTTGCTGGAAGGCACTGGTCCTGGCTACATTCCAAGTGTTCAGCAGTCACACATGGCTAGTGGCTACCGTATCCGGCTGCCTAGACATAGAATAATTCCATCGTTGTAGGACGTTCTGTTGGGCAGCCCTGCTCTACAGGATCCGACTCCAAATTCTGGCTGTGCGGCTCATCAGCTGTGTGAACGCGAGGGCATCGCGGGACCCCCCTGAGCTTCGGCGTCCTTGTCTGCAGAATGGCAGTGATAATCGGGGTTGCCGGGTTAAATGAGATAACTCATGGTAAGTGCCCGACATCGCGCCTGGTGTCGTGGTTAAAAATATGTCCACGGAAGCTCTGGCACCCTCCCCCTCAAGAGAAGCAGCGTCCCAGGGTGCCTGGTGGTTCCGTGGGTTGAGCGTCTCCTCTGTTCCAGCTCAGGGAGGGATCCCATGAGTTGGCGGATCTCACAATGGAGCCTGAGTTGGGCTCTGCACACAGCACGGAGTCTGCTTAATTGTCTGTCTTCTTCCCCTCTGCCTGACCCTGCACGCTCTCTCTCTCTAAAATCAATCTTTAAAAAAAAAAGGAATCGGGGGGAGCAACGTCTCTCCTCTTGATGTGCCTGCTCTTAGGGACCCGGTTCTAACAGCTGGAACGTGGCGGGGCTGCGGGTGTGTCACGTGCAAATCCAGGTCCTAAAGGGCATCCGGGCTTCCTCCTTGGATCCCTTGCTCGGGAGGAAGTTGGCTGCCATGTGGTGAGGACGTCCAGTGGCCTTACGGAGCGGTCAACAGGGTGAGAAACAGAGGCCTCCCACCAGCAAACGTGTGAGTGAGCTTCTAGAAGCTTCTAGAAGCTTCTTCTGCCCCAGTTAGATCTTGAGATCATGCAACTTTGACAAACGGCTTGACCACAACCTCCGGAAAGGCCTGGGGCCACAACTGGCCCGGGCTTTCAGATTTCTGACCTTCAGAAACTCTGAGGTCACCAGTGCTTGTTATTTGAAGCTTGAGTTTCGAGGTCATTTGTTACACCGCAGTAGGTACAAATATGCATGGCTGATGAGAGCGCTTAATTCCTGTTAGCCTTTCTCCCATCCAAGTACTAACCAGGCCCGACCCTGCTTAGCTTCCGAGATCAGATGAGATCAGGTGCGTTCAGGGTGGTATGGCCGTAGACCCTGTTAGCCTTTCTGGCCAGCGCCCGCAGAGCTGGCCCATGGGGAAAGCTCCCAGATTTGCTGCAGGAGCGGTGCTGTCCGCCTGGTCGTCCTCCTTACTGCAAAGGAGGAAATCGGTCTCCTGGCCTTGATGGCAGCCCGAGTATGGGCCACGTGGCCACTCACAGTGTGGTCGTCCAACTCGAAACACCAGCCAGGAAATGAGCAGGGGCTGGCAAGCAGGGGTATGGGTGTCCAGGGCTCAGGACCAGCCCTCGGGTCCAGCCCACCCTGAAGCCCCCTTCCAGCCTCCAAGTGCCTTTCCAACAGGACCTCGGTGTCATCCTTTGTCCACACTTCAGCCCTGAATGCAGAGCGGGCTGTCCCAGGGCCTGAGGTTGGATTTGCCCTTTGCAAGAGTGGAGTTAGAAGGTTGGAATGGGAAAGGGAGGCCCAGGAATCCCCCTCTTTGGTGCCGGCTGTTCCTTAGCTCTGTCCTCCGAAATCTCCCCAGTCCCAGGCTGCGCCCCAGGCCTCATCACCGAGGTGGCCTCCCTGCTTCCTGGGACAGCCCTTGAGGGACAGATGAGCCCCTCCCCTCAATGGGAGACTTCTTGCCCACCCCACACGGCTCAGGGACCTCGATGGCTCAGAAACAGCCCAAGTCCCAGAACTCATGCACCACTCAGTGAGGACCCCAGGGAGAACAAAGGGGCACCTCCAGAAGGAAAAAGACAAGGTGGGACCACATGGCCCTCCGCTACGGGTTTCTTGAAGAGCCACAGTGTGTGAGTTCCAGACCTGAGTGTGCACAGCCCTGGTTCTCTCTCAGATGCCCGGGCCGGGGTCGGAGGGTGATCCTGCCTGCGAGCACTTAGCAGATGGGCCTGAAATGCCCCATCCCTGGCTCCCAGACCTCCCGGCGCCCAGAGAGAGTGAGGAGGGGAAAGCCCAGAACGGGGGCAAAGGAATTAATTGAAGGTTGAGCTCAGATTCAGAAGAGGCACGATCTCTCGGGTCAGCGCACAGTCTAGAGGCGGCCGCCCTCCTCTGCCGGGCCCTTCCCACCAGCGCCTGACGGCCCTGATGGCTGTGCTAAGCGGGGGGCTCCTCTCTCTCGGGTGTGGGAGAGGACGCCGTCTACACCGGGGTTAACATTCTGTATTTATGAGATGTCGCCAGCTGCTTCCGTGTTTCACATGTGTTTGTTAATGAGAGGTAACCTGAGGGTCAGGTTATTATGGAAATAACTCCAAGGAGGGGGAGGGAAGTGGGGCCCCCCATGAGTCTGCGGCTTTCAGGAGGCCGTAATGAATCCTGGGCCTTGCCCCTTGTCCCGACCTCGAGGCTTACTTTACAGAGCAGAGGATGGAGAAGACGCGTCTATCCTTGTTTGGGCTCCAATGAGCCACTTTTCCCTCCATTCCCACATGACCAGAGGAAATGCGAGTTCTCCTGCCTCGGCCCTCCCCAGCGCACCCGCTCCTGCATCCCCACGCAGACAGGGGGGCAGACAGGGATGCTGGCTACAGGACCTTCTGTCTGTTTGTGACTGTAGTGTCTGAATCACGAACCATCCCCACCCACCAGGCCCTGAACCAGCCCCTCCCCTCTGGCTCGGAAATCACCAGGGGAGGCCTCCCTAGAAAATAGGAGGAAAAACGGTTAGCCAAGGAGTGGTGGCCTTCCAGAGCCCCAAGTGGGAGGCTGACCGCAGACTGGTGGACAGCGGTGGGGAGAGGGGCTGCCAGGCATGCAGAGAGGGCTCCCCGCTCCTCCTGGGGCTGGTATTTTTCTGGCGTCCAGGCTGGCACCCCAGCAGCCCGCGTGCAGCAGGAGGCAGCTGGTCCAGGCTGCAGAGGGCCGCCCATCTCGGCCCTCCTATCGCCTGTGCAAAGCTCAGGTCGGACTCTGAGCCACCGGGGCATCTCTGGGAACGAGGGACTGCGGCTCTCCAGACTTCCCGGGGTAAACAGACGCGGAATACCAGTCACACGCCTACGTCACACTCCAGCTTTGCCTCCGACTAGAGGGAGCGTGTGGGATGGGTGATGGAAAATCAATCTTATCAGGCTGCTCCAGAGCCTCCAGATGGAACAGCGAGGCTCCCCCATCTCTGTGCCAGCCAAGGTACAGCAGCCCAGCCTCTGGGGACGTTTCCGACCAGTCACCGTCACGTGCGTGCCGTCCTTGAGTGTCGGGGACCTGTCTCTCCAGAGGAAGGGGGGATGGTTTACAGGGTAGACCAGGAGACGGGGCACAAAGGAGCCCAATGTGGCCTTCCTCTGCCCCTTCTCGGACGTGGTGACAAAGGCCAACACTGGAAGCTGTCGCTGCGACCCATCTTCCCCCATCCCGCCCACCCCACGGGAAGACGCCTCGACTGCTCCGTCCAGAGCCCCTCACCCTCGCCGACCGACCTCAGAGCAGGTGCGCGGCTTTGCTGCCGTGGCCGCACGCCCCGTGGGACGGAGGCGATGCTAATGGTGACGTTTGTCCGATTGTCACACCCTTGCCGGGCACCGCCCCGTTTAACCCCTGCAGTGGCCCCCGATGCAGGCTGTGCGGGTGCAGGCCCCGAGCACTGAGGAGGTGAGGTGTGCGGAGACCGAAGGCCGGCCTGGAACCGCACGGCCGACATGCGGGAAACAGATCTCGGGGTCTCGCCTGAGGCTCGCACGGCAAACAGAAACTCGGAGAAAGGAGGAATTCTCCCCCGGGCAGGGGGTCGCTGCGGCTTCAGGAGACACCCCAGAAATGCTTCGTCAGGATAGAGCTTGCGTTCAAGTTCGGGATGATGCATTTTCTCCTGGACTTCACCTCGCCTTGCGGCTGCTGGTCCTGGCTCCGTTTCCTCTCGTTCGTGGGAAGGTCTGTTCCTCCCGCACAAGAAGCTGCGTGAGCTCGGGCAGCTCACTTCACCTTGCTGGGTCGCGGCCTTTCCATAGTTAGACAAAGGGTTGTATGGTGCTCAGCGAGAGAAGCCGGACCCAAAAGGCCACATACCGTATGATCCGTTTATGTGAAGCGTCCAGAACAGGCAAATCCATAGGACAGAAAGCTGATAATTGACTGCAGGGTCTGGAGGAGGGAATGGAGAGCCACGGCTCGTGAGGATGGGGTCTCCCTTTGGGGTGATGGGAATATTCGGGAACAAGGTAGAGGTTGTGGTCGTGCCACGGCGTGAATGTGCTGAGTGCCGCTGAATGGTGCGCTTGAACGTGGTTCACTCTGTGTTCCGTGGATTTTATTTCCATTAAGAAACAAGAGGGGATTTGGGTGGGATGGCTCTTGTCCCCTCAAGGATCACGTTCTATCTTTCTGTGTGGCCCCGTCACTGCCCCCTCCCTCCGCCAGCCCCCCTATACACCATAACCATAGTGAAGAGCCTCAACGGATGAAGTCAGGCACCTCACGACTCAAGGAAACGGTGATACAGGAAGAGACACACTCCCGGACGTCCAAGGAGGGTGGACAGGGAAGAGACAGCGTCCTGTGAATGGCAGCCCGAGACTTGCTGGCTCAGCTGAGAGGTGGGTCACCAGGAGGCAGGGGGGCACGGCCAGCGTGGGAGGGGGTGTGCTCACTCTGCAGCGGGGAGCAGGGCAGGGGAGCCTTCAGCCTTCAGCTCCGAGGGACAGGAGCCCCAGGCAGGGGGCAGGGAAAAATGTAGAGGCTACAGCAGATATTCAGACTGGCCAGAGCCTGGGCAGGGAAGTCGGAAACTCACCCCAAATATTCCGGTTCTCCATATCACACCCTGGGGGGCTCTGTGGGAAAGCACGACATTTCCCTTGAAAGGTTAGGGCTCTACTCGCGGCTTCCCTAATGCCCCTCAATGACCCATTCGTGTATGTTGGATCTACGTTTATACAGTGTTATAGGTCCAGGGACACTTTTGGGGGCTCGTGGTAATTTTCTACTGGGGACCCAGACCTTCGGACGTGAGCAATGGGTCTTCCTCAAGCCCCAATTTCCCTCTAAAACTGTGCAGCACATGGGTGGCTGAGGGGTCCCTGCTTCCAGAGCCAGGAAAGGGGCTCGGAGACCCCCGGGGGAGGTCAGGGGACCCACCTGGACTAGAGGCGTGTCTGCGTGGACAGACCTGGAGATAAAGTGGCCCTTCACTCTGCCCGCCCCCCAGCGGCAACACCCCCCCACGCGGCTGCAGAGGGGCCCACTGAGGGCTCTGTCCCACGTAAAGCACCCGTTGTCCCTTTCTGCCGTGATGAGGCTGACACACGCAGTGAGAGAAAGTTCTGCGCTCACAGAAAAGCATGGAGAAAGTTGCGATCCCCTCCCAGCTTTCCCTGGAGCACTCGGGGGACCATCTTTATGCACAGATAACTCCCCATTTTGGAGCAAGACGCCTTTACGCTGGGTCTGCCAGTGAGGCACCCAGTCCTGGGTCCGAGCTGCCCACAGCAAACTCGAGGTCATGGGCTGTTCGTACCATGTCAATGAGTTATTGGTCCCTGGGGGCCGAACGTCCTGCCCTGATTTAGGACGAGGGAATCTAAGCCTCCCAGTGGGCGGGGTCCGGAGGCGGGACCTTTGGGAGGTGAGAGGTCATGAGGGCAGAGCCTTCATAAATGGGGTTTGTGCTCGGACAAATGAGACCCCGAAGGGATCCCTTGCGCCTTCCTCCTGCGAAGACACAGCCAGAAGACAGAAGATCCTGTCTGTGAACCGGGAAGGGAGCCGTCCCCAGGCACTAGACCCAAGAGCGCCTTCATGTTGGACTCCCAGCCTAGAACTGTGAGAAATAAATCTCTACAGTTTATATAGCCACCTGCCTGTGGTAACTCAGTACACCAGCCCAAACAGACTAAGACATCCATCTATTTATTTAAAACAGAACTTGTTGACTAATACACATGTGGTTTAAGAAAATCAAAATATATCAAAAACCCACCCGCCCGTTGGCACCTGCTGTCCCGGGACCGCATGGGTGTCTAGTAGGATGCAGGCAGACAGGCAAATGGATGAATGAATCATACGCTGTTGGGGGTTTTGTGAGGTCTTCAAGGCTCCAGGTTCTCAAATTGTGTTCCAGAAGCTTAGGGTGGGTGTCAGGTGGGGTGGGAGCCGGATATGCTGGAGGGGTCCTGGGGAGAGAGGGTGCAGTCTCCCCAGTACAATCGGAGAGAAGCTGAGAGTCTATCTATTGTATGAAGCGGGGTTCCAAGTGAGATATTTAAAAAAGATTATTTATTTAACCGAGAGAGACAGCGAGAGAGGAAACACAAGCAGGGTAAGTGGGAGAGGGAGAAGCAGCCTCCCCGCCAAGCAGGGAGCACAATGCAGGGCTCAATCCCAGGATCCGGGATCATGACCTGAGCCAAAGGCAGGTGTTTAACAACTAAACCCCCAGGCGCCCCTCCAAGCAAGATTTGATTTGATAAAAGGGTGGGACTGCAAGTAAACAGCCACAGACGCTTGCCCTCCATATGCTTTTGTAAATAAAGTTTCATCGGAACACACCACACTTGTTCATGCTCAAATTTCCTATGGCTGTTTCCACAACGCCACAGCAGAGGAGAGAAGTTGCCACAGAGATTTTCCGGCTGCCAAAGCCGGAAATATTTATTACCTGCCTCTTTACAGAAAACGTTTGTACAACCTCTGATCTAATCGGATCCTCCCATTATACAGAGAGCAAGTTGAGCCGCAGAGAAGGATTCAAAAACAAATTAAGATAATGGGAGATCTGGGGATAAAATTGCAGCCCCGGGAATTCCTGTGCATAGAGATCTCCAGAAGCCACCTTCTCCACCCCACTCCCACAGCTCACATCCAGGGGAGAGCCAACCAAAAGACCTGTTTTCTACCTTTTCAAAAAGTCTACAGGTTTTTCAACTCTGGCTCGTTGTTTCCTCTCTTGGGGAGCCTAGGTAAGACAGGGTACCATTTTCCATGGGTCTGAGGAGGGCACAGAAGGTTGGACAACTCGTCAACAATTGGCCTGCGTTCCCCCCCCATCCTTCCTCTGTTCACACAGAAATAGCTGCTGCCTCCTGGGCTTGGCCATTGGGTCTGCCAGTGGGAGTAGGTGGGGGGTGCGTGGGGGGCTCAGGAAACGCTGGTGATCGGGGGCTCAGGCAGCACAAATAATGAGCAGAGCTTGGATTTGTTGATGATGGAGAGATCTTCCGAGAAGTAAAACAACAACAACAAGGAGCCCACGTTTGCCCCACAATACAGATGATCAGAGTAAGTGGAGTGGACGGACGCATCATTAACACCAGCTTGGCCCAACAGCTCTGTGCAGAGGGACTCCGTCAGCAAAAATGGAAATCAGATAAAAGCTCCGTAGCGTGTGGTTAGAAGGAAGCTTGTGGGTTCCCGCTGGTGGTGGTGCACTGACGTCTAGGCCGACTGGGAGAAGGGATGGGGTGTGCCGCTGGTTCGGTCCCGGTGCGCGAGCAGACATCACCGCTTTCAGAAGAGAACTGTGAACAGAGACCTGGGTGGTTTTTAACCAGTTATTAAACCTTTCTCAGCATCAGTTTGCTCATCTGTAGTGTATATGTACCCCAAAGTGTCGTGAGCATGAGTAATCGCCTTGGGCGTTTGGCTGGAAGGAGTGGAAAACTTTGGTTCAAGTTCAAAGGGGTCCTTCTACCAGCAGTACCATGATGTGAAGATTTTTAGAGCCTACTCTGAGGGAGCTCATCCCAACGTCCAACCATCACTGACATCTACCCCTTTCTGTTACCAAGTCAGCTCACCGCCTACAGGGACAAATTCTGCACCAAAGGGGAGACACCCCTGATCCTCTCAGTGCTGTGCCCAGAGAACGGGAAGGATGCCTGTCTGCTTTTCCACTGAGTCTGCGCTGGGCTTGGGAGGGGCCGCTGCCTCTCTCGCGCGCTATTCCCTCCTCCAGAAATACCTTCCCTTCCTTCTGGCTGGCCCAAAACTGCATAAACCTCAAAATCCAGCAAAGAAGACCTTGCTTCTGCTGCATCAAAACTGTGGGGGCAAGAATGCAGTCTCTGTGGGGACGAGGACCACTGTCCACCATCATTATCAGCCCATAACCAAGCACAGCCCTGACACATGACCAATGCCCAGTAACTGTGGGATGGATGGCTGGCTGGATGGCGGGATGGAGTGATAAATGGATGGATGGAATGATGGACAGGGTGATGGATGGGATGGTGGTGGATGGATGGTTGGGTGGGAAGACAGATGAATGGAGTGATAGATAAATGGAATGACGAGTGGATGGATGGATGGATGGACGGATGGAGTGATGGTGGACAGGTGGGTGGATGGATGAGTTGGTGACAGCCCCCGGTAGAGAAAGTTCGTTCCTAGCTTCGGCAGCCCAGAGTCAGCAAAGCGGAGTAGGTCATCCCAACCCAAGGTAGCCCAGAGAACATTTGAGGGCCTCTCCCCCCAAGCCTCTCTGTCCTGTGCAGTGGCCTCCACTTCCCCGGGAGACCATGAAAAACGACTTGACAACAGCCCGGAGGAAGCGCGCCTCTTCAGGCTACAGCTTTCAAAGTCTTCTCCCGCCATCAGAGCCTGCAAATAAAATGGTAGCTATGCCTGGCGACCTCGGAGGATCAAAGGCAGCAAGAGAAAAGCAAAATCAAATTACCCTGGAAGGCAGCAGCCCCTGGAAGAAGCATGGCTTGTGAAATTGAAAGCAGAAACACTGGAGCCTGCCCCCTTCCAAAGCCACACTCCCCCCGCACCCCCCGCCAGCCGCTGCACGTTCAGAGCAGGGATTGCAAACTGCTCGGCTGAGGAAGGAGAAGCCAGCCCACAAAAGGCTTTGTCTGGCCCATACCATGCTCTCTGATAAGAAAATCTGGGTGCCAACATCTAAAATCGTAGGCTTCCACAAAAAAATCTAGCTGGCGGGTCTGGCTCCTCCAAAGAAACCAGATGCCCCCAGGTGACCCCAGCTACCTCCCGGTACCCGTCTGGCCACCGAAGGCAAGTGGACCTGAGTGTTTCTGTTCACAGAGGACTCTGCTTCCCCAGGGAGCACGGTTCTGTCCGGGCTTGGGAGGACTCTGATAGACACGTACAGGACAGAGGCAGCAAGACAGCTCTTCCTCCCGGCTTTCTCGTGCATCTCAGTTTTCCGGGAGATGCCAGACCGGGCTCAGGATGCTAATTCCCCAATCTCTGCGATTTGTCTGTCCAAAAATGGGAAACCCCTGGGGGCAAATGGGGCTCATCCATGACCTGTTCTCAGCTTTCCACCCTGTTGACATTGAGGCAAGGGCCGCGGGGGGCCAAGGTACGGCTCTCTCCCCTTTGAGGAGCAGAAGGGAAGCTGACTCGGGTCTCACTTAGCCCCTCCCTACTCCAGCAGGTGGACTGAAGTCCCCGTTGCTTCTCCAACACTCAGCCTGCCTCCCCTGCAGGCCAGCGGCCACCAACCCTGGACTCTGTTGGGGGAAGGAGGGCTGTCAGGCAGAGGGAGTGGAGAGAGGAGAGAGAGGGAGAGAGAGAGACTGGCATGGTTGTTTGCACATGGATAACTCAGTGGGGTTTCTGTGCTGGGAGGAGTGCCGGTGAGGGCTGTTTGCTCTGGGAATGGTTAATCCTTGTTCAAATTTATATCCTAAATCTTTAATGCAACTGTGTCAATGAGGAGTTGGCCACATCGCTCATACAGCTGGGCCCGATGTACGGAGTAATTGACACACTCCAGGGGTTCTGAAGGACACGGGAGAGTATTGTGATCCCCGACCCATAGACTCACATTTCCAGGAACCCCTGGAACCTCCAGCTTCCAGGAAGGTTGGCTCAGGGAGAGGAACAGATGAAAGCTGGCCACGGCCACATTTTGTAATGGGTGATGCTGAACAGGCTCTGTCTCCCATTCACTGGAAAAGAAATCATGCTTGTCTATGGCTCTGGGTGGGGACCTTGTCTCATTCAGTTTACAAGTATTTATTTTTTAAAGTAAGTTCTGGTGTTGGCTGTGAGCTGAGGGCCCAAAGCCGAGTGAAAGCAGACCAGACTGTGTGGACAGGGAAAGCCCGTTGTCAAGGGGACGGCAGCCTGGAGAAGAAGGGCCAGAGAACGAAGCAGGCTAGCGGGCCCTCTTAGAGCAGCCTGGAGAGGACCTCGAGGGGGCCTCTCCAGCATGTGCTGCTAAGTGTTTGCCCACCTTTCCAGCAGAAGAAAATTTCTGAGTTGTGGCACTTGCCAATTCCCCTGGTGTAAACGCTCAGTCAAGGCCAAGCAGCTTATCTGAAGTCACTGATGTGTAAAGACAGGGCCAGAACAGCAGCAGGCAGCTTGGGCACTACCCAGACTTTCATTCTCTTTTCTGCTGAGCAGACATAGAACACATGGAAGGAAAAGCAGGGTCTTTAACCAGAGAAACCAACAGTCAACGCCATCGTCCAATAGTAGAAGGGCAAGAGGGCCAGCCAGAGGCCAATGCAAAGACAGAGCTACCCAGGAGTCCCCAGATGTCCCGGCCCAAGGCAGCAAGGCTGGGGGGACCTGGTAGAGCTCAGATCAGGCTGCTCAGGTCTCCAGGGCACAGGTAGGGGTGGGCCCAAGGCAGAGGGATCCATTCCTGAAGGAGGAAGCCAACGCTGGAGCCAAGCCAGAGTGATGGTGGCCGCTCAGGTTCCTCGTCTGTAAAACGGGGTGATCATCACGCCCCCCTGCAGAGGGTTGTCATGGGAACTGCACGAGCTGATGCATTGAATGCTTGGCACGGTGCCCCCCACACAGGATGTGTTCTCTCAACTGTCACCCGACCATCAGGACGTGTGGGCTGTGTGCAGCCGGGGCCAGCGGCGGAGGAATTGGAAGGCGTGGCTCTGGTGGATGCGTAACCCCAGCACCCGGACAGGGCAAGGGGGACACAGATCTCAAGTCATGGGCATCAACTCGGTGCTTGGAGGGCCGGGAGGGAATCAAAGACCTTTATGGACACCGATGAGGGGAGCTGGGCAGGACATCTGAGACTCATAGGCACACACTGAGGACAGCAAGGGGCAAGGAAATCTAGAAGACCCGAATGAAAGAGCGAAAACCTGAGCAGGGAGAGGAGCACAGGTGATCCACGGCAAGCACGGGGATGGGGACGGCTTGAAGGTGCAACTCCGGGCCAGTCCTGACCACTCCCTAGAGCAGACTTTCCAAGATGGCAGACCTAGGAAAATGGCAGTCTTTAGTGGGTTGACAGGGGCCACCAAAGAGGGTCCCCTGGCAACGCCACCAGCCTCCTGGTACAGCTTCTCCACCTGCTGCCCCCCAGCTGAGTCCCACCTGAGTGACTACTCTCCCCGGACTCGCTCACTCTTGCTAGAGTGTTAAGGGATGCCCGTGACTTCCTGTATTGTCCTTCTCAGATATTATTCTTATGTTTTAAGCTGGGTCTCTCAGGGGTCTTGCCAGAATACTGAGGAGCTGGCAATGTCAGGGTCAGGCTGTCCATTCGGGAGGCTGGGGCTCCTCCTTCCCTTCCTCGCTTCCCGTTTCTGGGACTGAAGGGTCCCTAGGGAAGGAGCTCCATGACCGCGCCCTGCGTTTGCAGCGTGGGTAGAGGGACTGGAGTCGGAGGCCGAGGGGCGAGGGTGAGTCCCAGGCTCCTTAAGCCGGACAGCGCTGGGTTGGCCAGAATCATCAGGAACACAGATTGATGGAGCCCCGGCTCGCTGTGGGGGAGGGAGTCCTCTTCCTACCTGCAGGCGGGCAGTGGTTCTTAGGGTTCTCAGGTCTTCAATGGCCTCTCCTGGTTGGACCCTTGTCTCTCTGCACACCACGGGCCCCAAACAGAGGCCCAGGGAGAATTCCTTCTTACCCTCAACGGCAAGGACAACATGCCTGCCTCATCGTGTCCTCTGATGCTCCAAGGATGGAGGGTCTCCACCAGCCTGTCCACGGCACCCCGCGGCCTCCAGCCCTGCCACCGGCATGTCCGGCTCAGCCCCAGGGACCGGCCTTCAGCAAGTGTAGGATGAGCCCGTCCCGCCGTCTTGTTAACATGATTCAGTGTTAAAGGACTTGATTCGGGGCGCCTGGGTGGCTCAGCGGTTTAAGCCTCTGCCTTCGGCTCAGGTCATGATCTCAGGGTCCTGGGATCGAGCCCCGCATCGGGCTCTCTGCTCAGTGGGGAGCCTGTTTCTCCCTCTCTCTCTGCCTGCCTCTCTGCCTACTTGTGACCTCTCTCTCTGTCAAATAAATAAATAAAATATTTTAAAAAATAAAAATAAAAATAAAGGACCTGATTCAGCAGCGCTTCCGACGGCCCAGCAGGAGGCCATAGGCTCCAGTGAGAAATTTGCTTCACCTCAAACTGGGATGTTTAGCCCCAGGAAGGGCGAGGACATCCCTGCTTGCTCCCTTCCCCTGACTCCTCTGTAGCTGGGCTGAGCTGCAGGCCGTTTGCGGGGACGGATGGAGCCCGATTCTGTGTTGGGAAATGGCATCTCTCGCAGCCGCTTAAGAGAAAGCGAAGGTGAGCAGGGCAGGGGCTGAGGCCCTTCCCCTGCGCGGGGGCTTCCGGCGTGGGGCACACAGGGAGCAGCGGGGGCTGAGCCTGTCACAGCCGTGCACACGTGAACCTCCGCCACGCTCCCTGGGGAGGCCTGGATGCGCGTCAGGCCCGGTCCACGGGCCAGCCTACGCGTCAGCAGCCACCGCTGCCCCAGAGCCGTGCCCAGAACTCCACGTGTCTGAGGCGGCAGAGGGGCCTTGAGATCAAGGATTTTGAGCCACGCTGTGGGATCTGGACAGACCCAGATCAGGGCCCTGCTGTTTACTCGCTGTGTGGCTTTGGGCAAGTGACTTAACCTCTCTGAGCCCTAGGAACTGGTCTGTAAACTGAGGATAATAAGGCAGCCTTCCTCCCCATGTGATTCTGACAGTTGACTGAGACCCAGCTGAAGTGCCCAGCGCCAAGGCCGACATTCAGCCGGGCTCGGGGGATGGGAAAGATGCTGGTTACGAAGGAGGAGGAAGAGAACTCATTCTGGATATTCTCCTTCCCTGCGACCCCGCCGCCCCATGCCCGTGTGTCCACGGAGGGGACACCTTGCCCGTGTAGATACGGAGACATATACAAGAATATTTACGGCGACTTCTAGCAAAACACTGGGAGGAGGGGCCAAGCGTCCATCCGTAGAAGGACGGGTAAATAAATCGCCCTGCGCTCACATGTGGGGTATTACCTTGCTTGAGCAACGCGTGGACTCCTGCCACGTGCCGTGACCTGAGTGATTCCCTTGCAAGGGAGTCCTGAACGCCGAGTTAACCAAACCAAAACAAAAACCAAGATTTTGAGCCAAGCATGCGTCATTCAGTCTTTTTTTTTTTTTAAGATTTTATTTATTTATTTGACACACAGAGAGAGATCACAAGTAGGCAGAGAGGCAGGCAGAGAGAGAGAGGAGGAAGCAGGCTCCCCGCGGAGCAGAGAGCCCGATGCGGGGCTCGATCCCAGGACCCTGAGATCATGACCTGAGCCGAAGGCAGTGGCTTAACCCACTGAGCCACCCAGGCGCCCCTCGTTCAGTCTTTTTAAGAAAACCCAAAAAACCCCCCAAAAACAAAAAAACAAGTATCACCATGTTGACGAATGCATTTCTAAGGAGAAAATTCTTTGAAAAGTCCAGGAAGGGTGAGCACCGAATTCAGGTCGGCCCCTGGGTGCTGCCCCTGGGGGAAGAAAGGGCTGGAGCCGGGGAGGCCACAGGGGAGGCCGGTGGTGGTGGTGAGAACTCCGTAGCCTCAGAGGCCTTACAGCTTCCCTCATATTCTGTTTCCCACCTACATGGATGTGACGCAGATTCCTTTCCACGCATCGGGATGATTTTTGCTAAGGGAAGGAGAAAAAGAAGTTTGGGACACCCCTCATTCTGGCTTGCAAATGAGACCTCCCCACCCTGGGGGAGGGGAACTAAGAGACCCATCACTTTGGAAAGCAGTTTGGTAGTTTCTTATACAAAGTTTAATGTCCACTTACTTCATCCCTTGGTATTTACCCCAGAGAAGGCAAAACATATGTTCGTACAGAGACCTGTAGGCAAACGCGCCTGGCAGCTTTATTCGTAATAGCCAAGAACTGGAACCAGCCCGGCCGTCCATCAGCAGGGGGAGGGGAAACACACAGAGGTCTCTCCACTCTGTGGGGCACGACTCAGCAGTGGGCTACTACCACGCGCAGTGGTGCGACGGACGGACAGACAGATGGACGGCCAAACTGCTATGCTGGTTGAACGTGGCCAGACTCAAAGGGCTGCGTCCTGGAAGAGTCCATTTACAGGAGATTCTAGAGAAAGCGAGCTATAGACAGAGAGATAACAGGGTGTGTTTTCCAGGGGGGGAAAGGGAGTGCAGTCCCTTCTGTCTGGACCCTGAGCCCAGGCTGATCCCAGCGGACAGGTGAGCCCATCCCGGCTGTCCAAGCTGCCCTGGGCTTTGCTCCACCAGGAGACCCCCCCGGGCTTTCCTTCCAGCTGGAGCTTTCAGTCTACCTGTCCCCACCCCTGGCCCACCTAGCTGCAGCCCGGGCCCCTTGCCGTGTACTTGCAATGCTCGGGGTCGACAGCCTTGCGTCCAAGCCTGCTGAGCCCTCAGACCCCTTCCCTATCCCAGAACACCCATCTGTCTCCCCATGACTCAGCCCTGCTCCAGGCCCCAGGTCACAGAGTCCTGCCTAGCGCTTGCAAGACCTGTCAGGGACCACAGACCCGTACCTGCCCTCTGGCTGGGTCCTGCCACATGGGACCACACCTGGTTCCACAGGACTTGGTCTCTTTCCTACTAGAGACCCTCCAGAAGCCGCCTGTGCCCATCTTTACCTACCCTTCAACTTCTTACCAGGCCGTCCTGACTCTCTTCCCCCACCCCTGCCCCCGGGAACCTGGCCCAGCCTGGCCCTAATCAGCCCTCACTCCCTATCCCTCTGCGGCAGCAAGACCAGGTCCACCCTCCTCAAAGCCTTCCCAGCCTTGCCCTCCTGTGACCAGTGGGCCGAGCCCCCGTGCCCAAGCTGGTGATGGCGCTTCTCTGGTCTCCGGGCTTGTAAGGAAGGGTTTGGAGTCAGATGCATGGGCCTCAGGGCCTGCCCACGTCCCCTACGAGCTCTTGGAGCTGGGTTTCCAAGCGTGTACCACAGGACAGAGGGTGCTCACAGAGCCCCCACGAGGGGCGTGTCGGCGAGGTTATTACAACGCCTGACTGCAGCAGGTGCACCCCGGGACCCCCCACTGGAGCGTGTGAGTCCCTGGACCGCTGGGGCTGGGGTCACCTCCTTTTGTCCAGAGTCACCGTCTGGCTCACCCAGCGCCGGTCAGCTTAGCCTGCCTTCCCTCCAGCTGCCGGGGCGCCCTGGGTTATCCAGGCAGTGGGAGACAAAGCAGGCATTTGCGAGAGGTCTGGGGGCCCGACAGGGCTGGGTGGGGGCCGCATAAGCACGCTCAGCTTCCCGGTCAAGCACAGGCAGGATGTGGCCGGGCTAGTCCCCTTCGCTGCGGGGACGGAGATGGCCTCTGCCTGGGCTTTCCTCCCAGAGGAGCCAAGTTTCCGTAACCCCTGGGCTCTGACCGGGTCTTAGAATGCTAGAGGGCAGAGAGGGCACCTTTGGGCTCAGAACCCAACACTTGCTGGTTCTGGGGCTCTTCTGAGCAAGACCCGCCCCTCTGCCTTGTCTGTGCCCTGGGAACTGGGTTGAGGACCTCACGGGGTCCTGGGAAGACCAGATGAGACAAGACGAGTGAGGACTTTGCATCCTGGCAGGCAACAGACCCGTGATACATGGCTGTGACCTGATGTAATGGCATGTTCCAGAACATTCCTATTGAAACTCCGGGGTGCGAGGCCTCCTGCATGTTAGCGCTGATTGTCGGGGCTGCCGACATTGGGGAGGGCCAGGATTCAGAAACAAGCCCATCGGCCTCACGGGAACTCTGGGCAGAGGTCAGTGCTGTGGTTCTGGCCCTCTGTGGCCGAGAAGGTGCGATTTGGGTCAAGTCGTTAACCACGTGGGCCTCCGGCTTCCTCGCTGGAAATGTGGCAAATGTCGTCACTGGCGGGAGGATGGACGGTGATTGTCCCAGCACTGGGCACCACGAGCCTAAAACCTCTCATTGCCTCACCCAGAAAGGCCCCAGGACAAAGTCAGGACCCCAGCGACCTCCAGCCCCAGGCCTCTCCCTCCCTAAGTGACCTCCAGAGGTCATCCAGAGTGACAGGTGCATTTCCCACGAGCACACAGCCAAGTGTGGCCGTGGGCTGTAAAACCCAGGCCTCTTGTCTCCTGAGGCTTTTAGCAACATCCACACTTGGGCCACTGTCGTCACCGGCAACATGTCCCCAAAATGCTGTACGTACAGTTCGCCGGGCACTGTCCTAGACAGTCCTCATGCATCATCACGCTGGGTCCTCCCCGCAGCCCGACACGCTGCCATCACTGTTCTTCCTATTCGGCAGATGCAGAAGTAGGCCCAGAGAGGCTGAGAGAGCTCTCCAAGGTCACACAGCAATATGGACCCAGGTCTGTGTCCCTGCAAAGCATGTGCTCTAAGCCCTACTCCACGCTGCCTCCCATCTGGCTTCCCCTCATGGCTGCTGGGATGGGTCGGTGCATCCCGCCACTCTAGCTGGAGGGGGGACCCCTGACAGGTGTGGGTGACCGCTGATGTGGGCTCTCCAGAGTTCTTCAGGATCCGCCCTCCCTCCCCTGCCTCTGCTCACCCTTCAGCCCCTCTGGCACTCACCTCGCCACCCCTGCTCTGTTTTCCTGCCACCACACAGCCAGTTGGCCCTGGTGTCTGCTCCTCCTCTCCCTAGGTCCTGTTTCCATGGGGAGGGCGCAAAGGAGCCGACTCTGGCCGGGGAGAGGGATGGGGGGTGGCTGCTTCTGATCACGTGTCGGCTGCACAGCGCATCCTTGGTCCCTGGATGCGTCCTCGGTCCCTGGATGTGCAGTCGTGGAGAGGTAGCAGGGGCTGCCTCCAGGGACCTGGTGCTCCGAAGGGTGCTCTGGTCCCCACCGCCCAGGACAGACGCTGGCCATCCGCGGTGACCTGACACCGCCCTCCAGCAGATGGGATGCCGGGAGGGCCGGAGCTGGAGTGCCTGCCTGCTTTTCCAGCAAGGATGGGGCTAAGGGAAAGCGTGAGCCCTGGGTAGGAGGGGAGGAGGCCGAGGCGAGCCACAGCAGGCAGGATAAAGGATAAACGTCGCCTGGCGATGTGGCTGCTCAATCCGTGCGGGGCTGGCCGGAAGAGCCCTGAGCCCCAGGGGCCCCCCCAAAGCTGATGGTCATGGCCTCCATGGGGCAATGGAGTGGACCGGCCCCCTGTGCGTGGGCAACGCTCCCCACTCTGCCCGGAAGACGCCAAAGGACCAATGGCAGAGGCTGGGGTGGATTCTTGCCCAGCAACAGCCGCCAAACTCGGGGGCCGGAAGCCGCCCCTCCCACATCCTCTGGGTGGCCCGGCTTTGCAGACGCAGGAAACTGCCAGTTCGGCCTCCCGAGATCCGCGGGAAGAGCTGGCTTGCTGCGCGGGGTGTGCGAGCGAGCGGCGGTGCGTGGCTGTGCTCCTGGGGAGCGGCACCCTGAGTCCGGCCGGGGGCTGCCCACTCACCGGGGGGTGGGGTGGGGAGGAGCTGCCCCCGAGGGCCCACCACCTGCAGGTGCAGAGAATCAGGCTGCCTGGAGCGTCACCGTCACCGTGTCTGCCCAGCCCGGTGACTCTACCTGCCGGAGCCCATCCGCGGGGCTCTGCTCCAGCCTCTGCCCCGGAAGACCCCTCCCCTTCGGCCAGGGCACTGGGCCAAGGGCCCCCAGGAAGGGGCCTGCCCTTGACTGTCCAGGATCAGAGCTGTGTTTTCCTGAAGCTTCCCCTCCCCACCCCACCAAAGGAAGCCTTCGTCTTCTCCCCCCACCACCACCCACCTGAGGGCCCAAAGACACAGACAAAACTCTCCTCTGTCCCAGCTTTTTTGGTCCATGGAGACTAGAAAGCCCCAGAGTAAGGACCCAGCACTCCATGAAAGGGGAGTCCGGGAACAGAAGAGCCACAAAAAGCATTTTCCCCTTCGCAGGTAGATGTGGCGGACTTACTCTGGGCCGTGCAGTGGGGGCAGACCCCAAATGCCTGCCTTCCAGAACCCAATCTACCCCTGAAGCAGCCAGCTGGATTCCAACCAGTAAGGGGTTTAGAAACAGGAAAAGCCTGCTCCTTCCTTCACCCTGGACCCACAGCACACGCCCATTCTGGAGACGCCCCCCACCCAGAGGACCACAGGGGAGCCCGGGCTGGGGAACCTGGAGAGGCCTGCACCCCACCGTCAACGTCCCCTCAGCGAGAAGCTGGGGTACAGCATCAAGGATTTGCTCTGATGTGAAAGCATCGCGAAGGCCTCGCAACCAAGCTGGGTCCAGCCATGGGTTCGCGGAGACTCCCATTGAGATGAGCGCAGGGGCCGGAAATCAGCGTACCCTGGCTCCTGCTTCTTGGGTGCCCGAGATGCCCACAGGGGGCCCCAGGCATGCCCCGATGGGACAGGATGGTTCAGGTCCCCAGTAGCAGCCCCCACCATGGCTTCTCTTTCTGGACTCCATGGAGCCCCTCCCTGCATCTGCCTTTGCGGCCAGACCTGCCGAGTCCCCCATCCGTGGGTCAGGGCCCTCCCTGTCCTCCGGACATGACATGCAGGGGTCCCAGCCTCTCTGGGTGGTCCACGGTGGGTTGAACCTCTTGAAAATGGGAAGAGGCTTCCCTGTACATGGTTACAATGAGGGGTTTTTAGCCTGGTAGCAGGTGGGACAAAGACAGGGAATGAGAGAGAGGGCAGTCACTGCACCCCTGCCCCTCCAGCAGGCTCCCTCTCTCCCCTCCCCTTCCTCCCAGAGACACTTTGGTCAGTGGGGGTCCCAGGGAACACCCCTACCACTCACCCCTTCCCTCACTCACAGACCAACCTCCTCTGTGCCCAGACCTCTCAGATCCAGCCCGCTGGGTTTAACGGCCGACTGATCATTGAACCAGGGATGCTCAGAGTGGGCGGGTGTGGCCGCGTGTGGCCCAGACTGTAAGTAAATGGCCGGGGTCGGGGAGAGCTCACACACACGTGGCCAGGTTGGCTCTGACCCCGAGATGGAAAGCATTTTGAAATGAGACCCTCTGCCAGCATCTCCAAATGCAGGAGGAGAGGAGGAGGCAGCAGAGGGCCCCCCCGGGGACCTCACTCACCTGCCGTCAGCACCCCAGCCCCCTCGTCCCCCTGGCTGAACCCCTCTCCGCTCCAGGATCCGAGGGGCACGTCGTGTTGGAGCCCTCCCTCGCTCTCCCCGGAGCTCTCTGCCTCTCTGCCTCGCTGATTTAGAATGGTAATAGCACAAGCGGGGTCTTTCTCTCTCTTTTAGTCAAAATCGATGACAATGAAGAGTTATAAGGCGAGCCGTGGGGAGGAAGAAGAAAGCGCCTGGTGTCAAAATTGAGGCAGGAGGCAGTTAGAGGAACCTATTAGGATTTCAGTTGCCTCAGGGTGTGCTGCTCAGCACAGAGCGGCGTGATATCGGCGCAACCCACTGGCAGGCAGGCCGCCTTCTTCCCCGGCGCACCTGTCATTAATGTGGAAGGCGGAACATCGCAGCTATTAGTCTGGGGGGACCACATGGCGGAGATGTCTCAGTCACACGAGGGGGTGAGGAGAGCGCCACCGGGAGCCTGAAAATGCAGTCTTGGGGAGGGCAGAAAGGGGAGCCCCGAGTTGGCCGCTGGGGTGTTTCTGGGGATCTTGGGGCCTCCGAGAGGAAAGAGTCACTGCCACACTCAGGGGCTGATCCTTGCAGGTAGAGGGGTGCCTGGTAGGACGCAGCAAGGCTGGCCAGCTGCCGCCGGTGGGGATCCCTTTGTTTCTCTCCTGTCCTTCTCCCTGGCAGGAGACCAGCCCACCAAGCGAGACCACCCCCGGGACTCACTCAGCATGCTCCTCCCTCCCTCTGAGCAACACTGGCTCCCATGCTCCCCAACGGAGAGGAAGGCAACTGGGAATAAGGAGCTTATCGGGCCCCACTGTGTGCTGGGGAGAGACTGGGGTAGCTTGGGTCTCCTGGTCTTGACCGTGATGACCCGGAGGGACACAGAAGATGCCTGCCTAGCAGAGCTGGCTGCCATGGCGAGTGAAATCAGGGACGGAAGCCCCAGCCCCAGCCTGGGCATCAGGTGGGAGGTCCTGGAACAAGCACTCAAAGACAGTCCCTTCCTCCCCAGCAGCCACCACGCCCACCCCCATCAGGTGCCTTGTGGGAGCCCCTGCCAGACTCCTCCTCCATCAGGGTGCTGGGGGCGGGGCCCGTCCTTGCGGCCGACAGGACAGGCTGGGTTCGCGACAACCGTGTGCCCAGCACCGGCCAGGCTTGCCTGGGCTGCCTCGCTGAATCTTCGCATCCACCTCGCGAGGGGGGTTTCTTGTCTCCATTTCACCTGTTCTAAGGAAGCTGAGGGACAGACAAGGTCGAGAATCTGCCCAGGATTCCCAGAGCTCGAAGCAAGGGGCAAAGCTAGAATTTGAACCCGGTGTCCTCGGATTTCGCTCTCCTCCCCCAAGACCACCCAGTCTCAGAGCCAAAATCTGTAGCTCGGCGTGACTCACTCCATCACAGTCCAAACGGGGGCATCCCTGGCTACCCTGTGACGGGGCTGCCCCTCTCTGCCTCCGCAGATGTCTGTGGTCGCCCCAGTCCTTGCCCCTGGGGAAACGCAAGGAGAGCGGCAAAGGCGGGGATGGACTCGGTGTGGGATCGCGTGTGGCTAATATTCCCCGTTAAATAAATACATTTTGCTAATTGGATTACTCAGACAGTATAATATACTACTGGATTTCCAACATGATGCTAATAAATTGTGTGAAGAACTTAATCATGTTAGCATCCCGAAAGCTTGTAAGAGATGAAATTAGAAAATCAGGCAAAGTTGACATCCAGGGGCTTTGCCGAGGCGTTCAGACCCATGAAGCTTCTGCACGCTTCCCTACGCCGGGCAGCCGTGTGCCCCAGGACCCTAGGGGTGGCAAGGGGGTGGTGGAGAAGGGGAGAGGGGCCGAGGGGGGCATGGGCACTTGGCCAGGAAGTGAGAGTCATCAGCCGTGCCTGACACGCGTGCTTGCCGGTGAGGACCACAAACTTGCCTGTACCCCCTCCCCGGGGTGCCCCTCTACCCAAGCAGCCCGCTTCCCACTCTTACACATGCTTAGCACATGCCTGTTCACACACGCCTCCCCTGTGAGCTCACAGACCGAACCATCCATCATGCCACCAGGGTCAGGGGTGCCCACCGTGGACCAGGCTTCCTGCTTTGTGTCCTGCCCCACAAACGACTTGTACGGTTTCTTTAAGACACTCACAGTGCTGAGCTTCCGTGCACAGACGCTAGCTGGTGAAGACGCATGACGAGGTGGCCCCCGTCTTCAAGAACATCACGGCCGGGGCGCCTGGGTGGCTCAGTGGGTTAAGCCGCTGCCTTCGGCTCAGGTCATGGTCTCAGGGTCCTGGGATCGAGTTCCGCATCGGGCTCTCTGCTCCGCAGGGAGCCTGCTTCCCCCTCTCTCTCTGTCTGCTGCTCTACTTGTGATCTCTCTCTCTCTGTGTCAAATAAATAAAATGAAATATTAAAAAAAAAAAGAACATCACGGCCAATGTGCATGGGATACATCCCCAGGGGACAAAGCCCGTGTCTGGTTCAGAGGGTGCCTACCTCTTCCTTGTGGGCAGGTGAGCAGAGATGAGAAGAGCAGAAACAACACGATGTAGGCACCGGGAAATACAGGCTGGGCCAGAGACATGGGGGGTGGGGGAGGGCCCTCAGCTGGGCAGGAAGGACACAGCAGGAGGTGTGGCCGAGGAAGCAGGTGGCAGAAGGGTTATAGCCGGTCAGAGCTTTTGCAGGAGGCCAGGAGGCACCAGGAAGGACGCCGCTGTCCTCTCCAGGTGAAGGGGCAGGGCAGAGACCGTGGACTAGGTTCTAGACAGGGAATGAGGAACTGGAGGGGAAGGCGAAGGAGAAAAAGTCCGGAGTCACTGCCGGGGTGTGAGGAGGCGTGGGCTGGGGGAGACCAGAGTGAGGGTTTGAGGGTTTGAAGCCACCTGAGAGGAGGGGCTCTGGGGAGAAACATCCTCTCACCTCCCTTAACTCATTCATGTGGGGTGCGGCCTCCTGTCTATTTGGAGCGATGTGACCGTCTCTGCCTGCTCCCTGGGACACACTCACACACACACACACACACACACACACTGCTCACACGCATGCTGGGCTCACGCACCCTGCTTCTCAGGAACCAGAATAAGAAACCTGATGTCAGGGACGCCTGGGTGGCCTGGGTGGTTGAGCGACTGCCTTCAGCTCAGGTCATGGTCCCGGAGTCCTGGGATCGAGTCCTGCATCAGGCTCCCTGCTCCATAGGGAGTCTGCTCCCTCTGACCTTCTCCCCTCTCATGCTCTCTCTGTCTCTCAAATAAATAAATAAAATCTTTTTAAAAAAGAAAAAAAGGAAGAAAGGAAGAAACCTGGTGTCACGAGCCGACTGTCCACCCTGTCTCGGCCCAGGGAACAGATGCCCTGGCGGGAAGGCTGAATGAGGAGTCCTCGCTGCAACCCTAGCCTCCGTTCCGAGGCTGCGTTTTCAGACCTCCCTCCCTCCCGGCCCGAATCCGTTCGCATCTGCACCAGCCGGCCCTAGGTGCCCAGTGGAAGTGGGGACAACCGAGCATCTTCTTCCCCCATTCGAGCCCTGGAACGCCACGCCCGGGACCTCGTTGTGCTCTTCCGCCCCTCCGCTGGGCAGCTTGGGGCTGCTCCTGCCCGCGTGGTCCCTGCAGCAGGCGGTTGGGCTGTGCCTCCAGACTTTCGGGGTCTCGCTCCGGGCTCCAGGCTGGAAGACAGAGGTCGTGGGGAGCCACACATATAATTGACTTGCAACGAGAAGGTTGAACTTGAAGTGTTCCTGCATCCTTCATGTCCTTTGTGGTCTTCTACAATCTTCGTTCCCTGGAGAAAGGGCAAGAGCGGGGCTGGTGGTCCTTCAGGAGGGAAGCTTGTGGCTCCCGGTAGTGCCCTCCCCAGCACCTAAGGCAAGGCTCTCAGGTATACGTTGAATGAACACAGGAAACAAGCAGTCTCCTGCCTCCCCTCTGCTCCTGGCTAGGAGTGCCCAGCACTCTCTCATTTATAAGCATTTCCAGCTCCAGCCCCATGTTCGTGCTGTGCAAGCATTGAGGTGCTTTTCCAGTCTAGAACGAGGACAAGGAAAACCCTCGTTTCTTTAGACATCTTCATCCTGGCATCTCTCCTTTGAATTAGACATTCTTGACGGGACCTTCTGATCACATCTTTATGGAGTGGGAGACGCTGAGGGGACCATAAAGCCATTCGAATGCCACCCTTGTCCCACATGCCGTCCAGTCCCAGAGGTGTAGGTGGGCGTGGGTGGCGAGAGGGAGGAGCTGGCTGACTCGGCGGGGTCTCTGTGTCTCTCAGCGAGTCCAGAAGGAATCCAGAGGTAGACAAGAGAGGTCTCCGTGACAATTACACGTTCCGGGCAGTGATGTTACTTGCTGCAACCCGGAGGTAAGATAATAATGTGAGTAATTTAAGCCCCAGGCTCCAGGTTGGAATCCACAAGCAATAAGAAAGGAAGGGGAGGGGAGAGGAGGGAGGGGATGGGGAGGCAGGGGTGTCTGGGCAATGAGACAAGGAGAGAAGAGGGTTCGGCAGAGGTAGGGCTGTGTGTAAAGCTCAGAGAAACGCAGAGTGAGCAGAGTAAGGAACCTGGAGCCGGAAGGAAGTGAAAAGCCTACAGAGGCAGCTTGCAGGGGTGAAGGCAGCCACTCCCCGGAGCCAGCTTCGACCTGAGCACCAGATCTGATTTTTATATTGTCGGGTATTTGGGGGACTGGTTGCTAGATGGAGCCTTTTAAAAGAAATCCAATGATAGAAACTCACAATTAGAGAAATTTTGTCCAAAAGAATGATCCGAAAACCTCGAAACTCCCCACTTACTAATTATTTTGCTACATGTGATTATTAGCTGCACTCTTGAGATAATTTGTATTTCTTGCCTCTGGATGCTGGAAACATTATATAATGGTGACCACCACACCTTTCTTTCCAGCTCCCTGCTCCATGAGCTCATGCTGTTTGTCTGAAATTGGCTGCGCTGTGAGGATTTACACCATGGAAATTGGCAAACTCTGCAAATCACGGCTTGATTTATGGGGTGTTGCTGATTGTCTAGACCCAAGAAAGCAGTAGAGAGAATGTTAACCATACAGGTTCGGCTTTCAGTGGGCTTACTGCCACGACATTGTGAAGGTCACAGAACGATCGTCAAATTAGGGTTGAATCGCAACGCAGGTTGACTACAGATACAAGAGCTCGGTGAAGACCGGCAAAGGCGTTCTGAGTACCCGTTGGCTACACGGAACTTGCAATAGGACTAATGTATATTTTATTATTATTTGTTAATTGGCGCCCCACACCCTTTATGTTAGTAAAACCTATAATAAACACACACGTGCACACTTGTTTGTTTTTCCATGAGCCGCTGGTCCCACATTCATCCGCAGAGCACAGTCTGAGGGCGACATCAGGTGTAGTGGCTTCCTGGTGGATGAAGAGGCTGGTCGCCTTCACTGGGACTGGGAGCTCGGAGGGAGTAGTAATCACACTAGTTTTTTGGACACTGGTTCGAGGTGGAGGACAGACAGGGGGCCACCTGCGGGGGGGGGGGTGACAGGGAGGAGGCTCGGACAGATGCCCCATGCCGCGTGTGTGTGGCAGTGGTGGCCGGGAGTGGACAGTGCGCAAGAAGGCCGCGGCCCAGACTTCAGGATCGCAGCCCACTGATTGCTCTCACGGTCAAGGTGAAGGTCTGCAGCTACCACCCTGGGGTCCTTTACAGGAATCTCTCAGGAGCATGAGCCATCCTCAGGGGATCATGGCTGACCAGAGTCACCCCCAGGAGTTGCTGAAAGGGAGGCGTGGCCTTCTTTTGCGGTGTTTCCCACAGCTCCGGGCTCAGGGTCTTCCAAGGCCTGGGGTTCCGCCCCGTGTGGGGGACCAGGCATCCGGTCACCTGCTGTCCACAGCCTCAGCGGCTGTCACTCAATCCCCCTTACAGGCCCGGGAAGCCCCCTCTGGACTCCTGCAGAGGCCCCAGCACCAGACTGGGCAGCTTTGGCTGGAGATGCACGACCCCCTCCCCACGCAGCACCGCCCGCCCCTCAGGGCCACCCCGGGGACTCAAAGCCAGGATGTTCAGAAGAACCTTCTCCTCCTCTGGGCAGCCTGCTGCGGGGCGGCGCGTGCCCTGTCCTTGGCCCCCACGCGGAGCCGGCCGCGCTCCTTCATCCGCCCCCACGGGGCCCCCCGCGCCCCGGGCCCTCTGGCGCGAGAGACGGATCGGATCGCTGCTGCTGTACAAGGTTCCGCGTGTTTGCCTGAGAAATGCGGATAACGCTCTTACCGTGTACGACCTTTACTCTGCGCGGAACAGTGCCCGTGACAAAAATGCCATCTTCTAAATGGTTTTCACGCCGGGGTATCCAGCCATTAATCGTGGTTCCTGCAGGGCCCGTGGCGCTGCCTGGGAAATCCGCGCGCCCGCATGACACCCCGAAGGCAGCCCCCGCTTCATTATTCCGGGCACGGCCCGGGGGTCCTGGGCCTGCCCTCCACTCCCCGAGGGCCTAGCCCGGAGCCCACCTCCTCCTGCAGCCCTGGTATGGAGTCTCCTCGCCGCCCCCCCACCCGGAGTCGATGCCCCTGCGGGGGTCTCTATGTTTAGTCTCCACGGTGTCTGCTGCCGCCTGGTCCTCTCTCTCCTGCTGGAAGCCGGGACATCGTTCGGTGGGGGCCGGCTCCTGCTGCCTCCTACCCGCCTAACTGGAGGAGGGGCAAGCGACGGAATTCAGGACATCCACTGCCCCCCCACCAAAAGACATCCTCTGATGTCAGGGGGGAACATTTGCATCCTCCAGTTAAGTCACCACCAGCCCCACGTGGCCCATGAACACTCGGAACCAAACCCCTCCAAACCAGCCGGGCCGTGATGGGAGAGGCAGGCCCATTTCGAAAGCTCAGTGCCAAAAACAAAAGGGAAATCTCTTCTCAGCGAGTTTTATGCTGATGACATGTTGAAATGACAATGTGCAGGGTGTACTGGGTTAAATAAAATGCATTATTGAGTTTCATTTCGCCTCTTTCTTTTCACTTGTTGAATGTGGCTCCTGGAACGTTCAAAATTCCAGATGTGGCTTGCGTTATGCTTCCATGAGGCTAGACGCACACTCCAGGCAGAAACCTGGCCTGGGCGTGGGGAAGACAGATGGGGAGCAGAAGAGGAAGGCCGGGTCCCTGCGCAGGGACTGGGCGCTCCCAACCTCATGGTGGGGGGGGGGCGTCCTGCACACACAAGCATCTCTGCCAGCCAGCACCTTTGGGGGACTGTCAGTGTTTAGCAAGCCTGGTGCTCAGACGAGGATGCGGAGAGACACACTCCACTTTACGAATAGATATTCAGTGATGACCTTGGGATAGACAGGTACAGGTAGCCAGGGTCCCCCCGAGTCCCCCTTTGGAAGGGAACGAGGATGACCTCAGCAGGGAGCAGACGGTGGGGGTCCACCCCGAACAATCAGCACTGCCCCCCTCGGTGGTGCTCAGATCTCCCCTGCCCGACACATCCTGACCCACACGTCTGTCCCGAGCCACTTCTGAAAATAACCAGGTGATACGCATCAAGGAGAGGTAAGGCTGAGCCGAGGAACTTCCCGATGCCTCCTGGATGTTTTCCAGGCCCCTACAACTAGAACCCAATTTCCACCGGTGTCCAGAAAAGCACCTGGGTACCTGCCCTGTGACCGTGCGAACGTTTTTCCATCCGCGTCATCCTGGGTCTGACTCTTGCACAAATGAAGAATAAACACGTTCTAGGACCCAGGGGTGGGGGGCAGAGCGTGCGGGTGCCCGGAGGACCCGGGGAGCAGCCTGCGGGCTACCATCCCCTCCTGCCAAGGGATTTGCCTGGCAGGATTTTTGGAGCATCCCTGCTTGCTGGACTCTGCTGGGGGCTGAGGATACGAAGATAGTTATGCCACCGGTCCGTAGGCATGTTAACCCGTGCTTCCAAACACATGGGTGAGTGACAGGAGGCCCACGAGCTGCCTGGGGGCATTGAGCCCAACCTGAGGATTTGGAAATGTACACGGAGGAGAGGGAGGAGCCGATGCCTCAGCCGTTTGAAAGGACGAATTCCAGGTGCACAAGAAAGTAGAGGCGGGGAGGACATTCTGACATTCTGGCCCAGGGCATTATATAAACAAGTCTCTGAGGCTTGTGGCAAAGTTAAAAGTGGGAGGAAGGTGGCGGGGGATCAGGGGAGAGTTTGCTGAGCCGTTTGGTTTCAGTGCCCTTTAAAAGTCAAGGCAGGGAGTGGCAGGAGACAACGCTGGAATGGTTGAAGGGGGTGGGATGGATGGGCCTTGAATGCCACACCCAAACATCCCCCTTTTCCCTGGAGACCATGGGGCCCCGCTGAAGGGCTCTGAGCTGAGGCGGATGAGGTCAGATTCAGATTTTCCATCAAGTGTTCTGACAGCTAGGGCTTGGAGTTGAATTAGCACAAAAGAGGCAAAGTTTGGTGCCTGAACTTGAACACTGGTGTTAAGAATGGAAAAGAGGCAGAGATCCAAGAAATACCTAAAAGACGTCATGGGTCAGGCTCGATGTCAGATTCAACGTGGGAGTCGGGGGAGACCACCTCGGGGACACGGTGTATCTCCCAGACGTTGACCGTGATCTCCAGGTAAGAGAAAATCGTAGGCGAGTCTCCAGCAAATCCTGGAAGCAGAGACAAGATCCACCAACGACACGCCCTGGGCCCGAGCAGCCTTGCAGCCGCCCACCAGCCTCTTGCTGACCTCTCACCGCCGGGATGGCCCAGGATACAGGGGTGACCGGCGGCAGCAGGTCAAATGCAGCTGAGCACCGAGATCAAGACCCCGCTGTAAGGATGATGAAGTTGAAGCATCTCGTCAATTTCATGCGCGAGGCGGGGCCGCCAGACAGCGCGTCCCAAAACTCACAGCGTGCCCGGCAAGACAGCCCCCTGCGACGTCTGGCTGGGTCTAATTTAAGTACGTAAATTTAACGGTTCAGTAAGTAAGATCGCCTTTATTGTTTGGAATAGTTGTGCAATAATTTATGGGCTCGGCTGGTTCATTCGACGGGTCTCTATTAATTGCCGCGGAGTGGGTTTCATACAAAGAACTCAGGGAAAGTGTGCAGCAAAGTTCAGCCCCGCCATCCCGACCGTCATATTCCCAGCCTGCGAGAGCGGACCGGTCTGTGGCTAGCTGCAAACAGCCAGGGAGGCCACAGCCCCAGACACTCGGGAGGGTCAGTGGGCAGGAGCTGGATGCCAGGGTTTGAAGATACCTTCAGGGGTGCCTGGGTGGCTCGGCCAGTGAAGCATCTGCCTTCAGCTCAGGTCACGATCCCAGGGTCCTGGGCTGGAGCCCCGACGCAGGCTCCCTGCTCAGCGGGGAGAGTCTGCTTCTCCCTCTGCCTCTGCCCCTGCTCATGCTCTGTTTCACTTTCTCTCTCTCTCTCAAATAAATTTTAAAAAATAATAAAAGATGCATTCCGTACAACCAGTACACAGACGTTAGGGAGAACTGGGAGCTCTCTGAACGGGCAGGAGTCTAGGCATTTTAAAGTTCCCTCCACCACCTGCTCTCGGACCCAGCCCTGCATGCTGGTCTTCCTCCTCTCCCAACACGCACTGCTCGCCTCGCCTGCGGGGCAGGGGGTAATGGTGAGCCGTGGGGGCAGGCAGTGCGGAGACAGACCCGCAGATGAGTGGAGCAGGGGCCCCGCCCCGGGGCAGAGATCAGCCGGAACCCCAGGAGGAGGGTCCACGGGGTTCCAGTTTCTGGGCCTCACAGTGGAAGGTGCCGATGTGCAGCGATGAGAAGACAGGTCTAGGAGGCAGGGGTTCCAGGTTTTTCCTCATTCAAGGATTTAGGACGCGGGAAGCCCACACAGGTAGAAACTTGATCCTTCTGTTTGCCCACGTTAACTGTGGAGGACGCCTGAGCACGTGCCAGCCAATGGCAAAGAGAGGGGGACAAGAGGACGGCAGGCCAGCTTGGGCCACCCATCCATTTCTTAGTAGTCCCTGTCCTTGGCCCTCCTTCCACCTGCCCTGTCCTCTTGGAGAACCCCACCCCCCAAAAGAGCCAGTATCAAACCCTTGGTCTGAAGAGAGCTACTTCTCACTCTGAAGGAAGGGTAGAGAGTGAGTAAGGGGGGCTGAGAACACGCCCCCCCCCACACACACACTCAGCTCCAGCAGGCAGCCGTCCTCTCCAGAACTGACTGAGCCCTCCTCTTCCAGACGCTGGTGCCCTCCCTCAGCGGGTTCGGCGCACCCCCTCCCCCGTGAGGGCCCCCATCAGGGTGGGAATAAAGCAGCGTGGCCACTTCTCGATTTCCCACGGCTGGTGATCCACTTCGGGGATTATCTAGAGCCCATGGTTGCTTCTAGACCAGTATGACCGCATCCAATGACCCTCCCGCCCCCCCGAGGGGGGACACTCAAAGGGGAAGCCTACTCATCTGCGACTCAGCGCAGAAGAAATGCCTTTTGGAGAGGAACTCAGATGTCTGTGAAAACTGGGAGCTGCCGCCGCGCGATAAACTCCCGCAATTCTGTACCACGCACCTTGCCGGTCCGTTAATAGGATAAGAACTCTGCTAAAATAAAGCTGCCTCCATATTCATTTCCAGTTCTCTTCTCCCCGTGGGGAGATGCTCCCCCCAAAACAGACTGATAATTACAGACCGCTCCTACCCCCATTAACAGTGACGGGGACTGCTGATGCCTACCGAGGGCTCGCCACACGCCCAGCACTGAGTCAGCTCAGGAGATGGAAATCCATGGAGACAGAAAGACAGAACCCGCAGGCTGTGGCAGGGTCCCCAGGGAGGGGGCTCTGAGGCCAGGATCGGAGGGCAAGTCATTTAATCAAGAGGGGAGCACAGGAAGCACCCATGGGGAGTGGGGAGGGGATGTGCAGACTGGAGGCAGGTGAATCGGGGACCTCGTTCCTACAGTTATCACTGAGGACAAATGGAGCTCCAGCCCAGCAGCAAATTCTGGGAGCCGGAGTGACCCAAGCAGGAGGCTGCGAGGTTATCCATCAACTCCCTGGGACCCTTGGTAGGGGGCTGCTCCCCGGGGCATAACTGATCCGTACTTCTGGCCTGCGCCTCTTCCTAGAGGGACCCCAACTCGGGCAGGTGGCCCCAATGCAAGAGCAAACAGAAGTCAATGTCATGGGGCCCTGGGTGGGCACCAACAGGGTCTGCCACGACACTTTGAGAGGAAATTACTTGCCAAGGCCACACACCTAATAGCAGATAGAGGCTCTTCTCCAAGTCTCAACCATCCCCCGGCCCCACCAGGTTGACCCCATCCAAGGATCCCCTCTGGCGATGCCCCCGGTAGGTTTCCCACGACACCCAGCTCCCAGGTCAGGAGACACAGCGGCTCTCTGCCAACACTCCCCCGCTCCATTGCGGAGCACCACAGAATGATGCCACAGCACCAAGGTCAAAGGCCAAGGCCATGGCAAAAACTCGACCTTGAAAACACCATTTTTTTTTTTCCATTGACATGAAGAAGGCCGACTGAAAAAAATGTCAGCTGACGAGCGCGGGAGAGGATGGGGAGAACCGGAAGCTCTTGCCTGCTGCCGGGGAAGTGTGGGGGTGCGGCCACCAGCAAAACCATTCTGGCGGCTCTCAGCAAGCTAACCACAGAACCACCGAGTGACCCAGCAATTCCACTCCTAGAAATGGACCCTCAAAGAATCGAAAATGCACCCATTCTCAAAAAAACCTTGAATACGGGCGTTCACAGCAGTACAGCCCAAGATGGAAATGACCCAAAGGTCCGTCCTTGAAAGCATAGATAAGCAGAGTGTGGTGAATCCAAATGCCGGCGTGTCATTTCTTCAGCCCTGGGAGGAATGGAGTTCGGGTTCGTGCTGCTGCATGGATGGACCTTGGCTCCGTGACGGGAAGTAAGAAGCCAAACACCAAAGGCCACGTGTTGTCCGATCCCATGTGCATGACGGGCGCAGACCAGGAAGTCTGCAGAGACAGAAAGTACATGAGTGGTTGCCGGGACCAGAACAAGAAGGAATGGGGCTTATCTGCTTCTTGTGGGGTTTCCTCTCGAGGGGATGAAAACGTTTTCAAGCAGGAGATGGTGATGGCTGCGCCGCGTCGTGCGTGTTCTAAAACACCACTGAATTGTGTTTAGAATCGTTAAAATGGCAATTTTGTGGAATATATTTGACCACAATAAAAAAGAAATAGCCACCCACCCCAGAAGGAGGAAGAAGCGATAATGAAATTAGAAGCGTCCGTTGCACATAATTGATAAGGGTACTTTGCAAAACATGTGAGAAGTCACGACTCCTTTTCAGTGCAGAACGGAGCCCAGGGACAAACCCAAACCAATAATAATAAAATAATAAGACCTAACAGCTGTGGGAATAAAATCATCTCTTCAACTCACATGTGGATAATCGAGAGTTAACTCTTAATAAAATAATAAAACGCAGGAGCAGTGGGAATAAAAACGACGTCGTTAGCCATCTCCCGGAGACCACATTCCTAAAATAATGACTCCCCTTTTTATCTCCTTCATTTTATTGTACAAGACGTAATATAGCCGGGCCGTTCCCCAACTTCCAGGGGAAGGGAATTGTCAATCAAGATGAAAAATGTCATAATGTAAGTCTGTCCCAGCCTGACGAGAGGGTCCATATGGTCTTTAAGTGAGGCGCGTGCAGGGGGCACGTGGAGCTATGATTGACACGGTCACAGGCAGATCTGCTTCCTCCTCGACCTTCAGGGACACGTGGACGGTCACCTGGATGTGTCCCTGCAAGCCCTGGAAATAGAAGGAAGAAAGGAGCATGGTGGTGCCCGGCAGACCCCAGGAGGAGATCGGCGGTGTAAGAACACAGAAAATAACGGCTTTCCCTTTTTCCCCCCTGCTGCTGCCTGAAGCCGGACTCTTTAGAGCAAAACATGCAGCCTGCAAGTCTGGGGGGATGGGGGGAGGTGTCAGTCGCATCTGGTTGTGTTGTGTTGCTGTGTTGTTTTCTCTTCTGCTGGGAAGTTTTGTTGGCAAGGGTGCTTGCGAGAGACCGGGAACTAAAGGGTCACGTGCAGTCAAGCTTGCCCTCCCTTGCCTCTGTGCTCAGCCAGAGCTCGAGGACGCACTGCACCCCTTGGGCCACAAGGCGATGTCCTTTCAGTCAGAGACACCTCGGGTGAGAGACATCCTTGAAGCAGGACGTCCCCAGTGTTTCTGGTGTCCAGCCTCACAGACGACAGACGAAGCCTCCTTGGAGACTCCCCCAGATATCCCAGCACAAGATGGGGAGACTGTCCTCGACCCCTTCCTGGATCCCCTGTGTGGGGCTTCAGCTTCTCAGAATGAACAGAAACCAGTCCTGGTTCCTCCCTCTTCGGAGCCTGCCATCCCCCACCCCCCTGTTGTTTTTTTATTTTAAATGACCCCATCTGAACAGCAACGCAAGCACCCAGCCGGGGCGGCAGCCTGTCTCGTCCCCACTCTCTCTGGGTCCGCTGGCCCCGGGGAGGCGGCGGAGTTTCTCCTGGGAGATCGGAACACTGGGGAGGCTCCAGGAATTTCTGAGGACGGCAGCAGGAGCTTGCAGACCGCGCATGCCTGCCACCCACACACACTCACACGCGCGCACACGCACGCACTCTCCCTCCTCTCAGGAGCCCCCACACACCTCGTTGGCATCCAGTCCCATTAACTGATGGCTTCTCCCACCCTCATATTCTAGGCTGTTCGGCAAACCTCCTTCTTTTGTTTCCACTTCCCGCCGTCCTTCCGAGAGGGGCCTGTTTTGATTAATAAGAACGTTCCGCCTGAGCCGCTCTCCCAGCCGTTTTAAAGGGCAGTTCCTCTTGCCGGCGGAGGCATTGATCTGCTGATGGAAGGCGAGTCCGGGGATCAATACGGAGGGCAGGAGGAACGGATTCCAGGGTCTTCGGACGGCCAAGATTTGATATCTTTCTTCTCCCCTGACCCTCTCCGCTCTCCTGAGCTTCAAACAGGCGGCGGGAGGGGACTCTAGGATGCATTGCTCTATGCCCGAAGCCACCAAGTTACCTCTGAAACAATGTGATAATCAGCTGGGCAGGGCAGGGCAGGGAGGGCGGCCTCCAGCTCCATCCGTCCTGCTCATGCTGTTGGGCGGCCGCCCCCTCCTCTCCACCCCTCCAGGCCCCTGCTCTGGGCTGGGGGGCAGCCCCTCGCTTCAGAAGCCAGCCTCTCTGCCCATGAGCTGGCCTGGGCCAGGGCGCCCACCGGGGGTGGCGGCAGGGTGAGCCCCAAGGTCCCCTCCAGCCCTCCCTCCCCTCCTTCCTCCCCTCCTTCCCTCTCCCCTCCCTCCGTGCCACCCCTTCTTTCCTCTCCCCAGATCTGCTGTAACTGACATTTTCCATCTGACAGGTTCTGTTTTCCCTGCCTCTGGTTGCCAGGGAAACAAGCAGAGAGGACCGCAGCCAGGGAGCCGTTAGCTGCCTTTTTAAGGGGCCCTGGACATAAACAGCACTTTCCATAATGGGAGCTGGGCACAGAGGTTTGAAAAAAACAAAACAATGCAGAAGAGGAGGCTAAAGTGGGGGGGGGGGTCAGGGGAAGATCCCCCCAGCCCCGGCCCAGGGTTAATGGGAGAGTGAAGGACGAAAGACAGACCTCAGAGAGCCTTACACTCCTCTGGACAAAACCAGCCGCCTTTCTGAAAGGTCTGATCCTCTCCTGGATGTGCAGAGAAGCAGACACCTGGCCCCCAGCCCTGACGGCTTCTCTGAGACCAAGAACCGACTTGGGACTGTGGCTCCATTGAGCTGTGGGGGGGTGGGAGGGGAGCTATTAGGATCAGAACCCTCGAGGTTGAAATGATGCTCTTCCTTAAGTGATGGGGCTATGCAGAGCTATCTTTGGGGAAAGATAAGGGGCTTTTGTTTCTCAGAGCACACTTACCCCCTGGGTACAGCGGAGTGGGGAGAAGGGCAGGATTTGGGGGGAAAGTGGCTGAAGTACAGGGTGGCAGAGGAGGGTGCCCCCTCTTTCAGGAAGCCAGCTGGGATTGGGTAGGCAGAGACCTCTGCCATTCATCCATGAATCTTCTCCCAGCAGCCACTTCCCCTCTTGTTTGTACACACACACGTGCATGCGTGCCCATGCATGAGCCTAAGCACATAGGTTCGTCCAAGTGGTCTAAGTGGACCCAGCCCTTGGCAAGCTTGGGGAGCAGACCCTTCACTTGCTGGCCCTCAAAGGCAGCATCGTGTGTTTCCCTTCCGTTCCTCTTTCTCCTCCCCCCTCACTGGGACCCCAGCAGAGGAGAGGGGTAGACATCAGCCATCTCCAACAGCCTGTGCCCGTCTCGACCCAGAAGTCTCCATCTCAGACACTGTCCCAGGAAACCAAGTACTGGTGCACCCATAAACCACATTTCCCACGCCGACGAATAACTGTTACTATTTATTCTGTGCTCGTTGCTACTTGTTTCCACAGCGTTGAACAGATGTGTCATTAAACATTTTGATATCCTGTTTGTAATGATTTTAAATACCCCCACCTCTCTGGGTTTCGGGTCTGTACCTTTCCACCTGGAAGTCCCAAGTCCTTCAAACTCCACAGATTCAGAGCAGAACTCGCTGTCCCCGGGGCAGCTGGGTGGCTCAGTTGGTGAAGCGTCTGCCTTTGGCTTGGGTTGTGATCCCGGGGTCGTGGGATCGAGCCCCACATCGGGCTCCCTGCTCTGCGGGAAGCCTGCTTCTCCCTCTCCCTCTGCTCCTGCTTGTGTTCCCTCTCTGTCTCCCTCTCTCTGTCAAATAAATAAAATCTTTTTAAAAAGGAAGGATGGAAGGAAGGAAGGAAGGAAGGGAGGGAGGGAGGAAGACAACAGCATTGGCAACTTTCCCTGCAGTCAAAACACTGGGGTGACCCACACTCCTCTCTCACACTTGGCCAGTGCACCTGCCAACGTTGGATTCTGCCTCTTGAGCGTTTCTGCCCCCTCCCGTCTCCACCCTCCCGCTTCTGAGTTATTTCCCCGAGTTATGATGACTGTCCCAGTTGGCACCTGCCCCCCCACCATCCCTTCATTCTCCCCGTCCCCTGGGCTGCTGCCAGCACTGGGCTCTCTCCTTACACAACCCTGTCCCCCGCCCGGGCCCAGCGATTTCCACAAGAGAGCCCCTGATGCAAAATCCTTAGCCGGGCGCCCATCACCCTTCACCTCCTGACCTTGACTCAGCTTTCCGGATCCTTCTCCCACCTGCCCCCTGTCCGCTCACTCTTTCCCACCTCAGCCTGGACGTTTCCTTGTCCCTGTTCAGCTTAACGACACCCACCCGTGAGATGCCGCCTCCAGCTGGAGCCTCTCCTGCCCTCGCTGGTCAGATCACCCCTCCCCCACTCCAGGTCACCCTCACCTCTTCCGGTGGGCACCTCCCCGAGTTCTGGTCCAGCTCTGTCGCAGAGCTGAGGACAATTTGCAGGCTGAGAATTGGCCCACACCCAGCCCAGCCCACTGTGTACAGCAGGTGCTCACACACGTCGTTTCTCTGTCCCCATGGGGGCCCCCGGGGAGGGCAAAGACGCGTCTCCTGGAGAAGCCTGGTGGTCATATCCCCGGCGGCACCTGCCCCTGGGAGCCTGTCCAGGTGCAGGACGACGTCCTCATGGGATGGAAGAGCATCAGGTTGGGGGGCTAGCCTCCTCAGAACGGGTTGGCTGAATACTGGCCCAACAGAATGTCAGAAACAGGGGTCACTTTCTTTAATAACAAGTAGAAAGGGGAAAAGAGCCATGGTCCACCATCCCGCAGCCCAGACACCCCTTTCTGATATTGCTTTTAACGTAATAATTTCCTTTAAAAAACCCAGTTCGTGGCACCTGTCAAGGGATGGTCAGTCTCCTAAAGTGGGGGGAAGGAGCCGGGAGTGCTCAGGTCATCGGCCCAAAGGCAGGCGAGTGGCCGAAGCGTGCCACGAGAGGGGTCGCTGGACGGACGGAAGCAGCCAGGGTCCTGGACCGAAGGAGGAGTGTCCCCAGAACCCAGGCTGGCGGGAGGTGGAGGGAGACAGGCAGCCGGCGGGAAGATCGGGGTGCTCGAGGGTCTGCGTCCGGGAGCCAGGGAGAAGCTAACTCCACGGCCTCTCACTTGATTAGATAGAAGCCAGCTGAGAAGAGGCAAGCGGGTGAGCAGGAGAGGTTGGGCAGGGAATTGAGGGGGTCCAGGTGGAGACCCTTGAGTTGGGCAGAAGGCTCACGAGCACGTTGACTTTCTCAAGAACGTACTCAAGGTTGTTACGCCATAGATACACTTTTTTTTTAATGCGGGCAATAACAAGAGACCCATTGTGCGATCAGGTTCAGAAGGCCGAGAGGCCAGGCCCAGGCCTGAGACAGCTGTGCCGACGCGGAGACACACGCCAGACAGAGGCCAGTGGCTTTGTTGACCACGGGGATGAGGCGGCTGGCGGGATGCCAGGGAAGGTGGCCTGGGACAGCCTGGAGTCCTTCCTCCCCGCCCACCTTGACCATGGTGTGGATTGGGTTGGAGGCGGCCAGCCAGGATGACCAGCCCTCAGCTCTTGCCTCATCATCTCGTGGGTTTAGGTCCAAGGTCAGGCCCAGCCGAGTCGCGGGCAAGTGGGACGTCTCCTGCAACGCGCAATGCTGTTGGGTGACAGAGGGAATGGATTCTCACTTGGTGGCTTTGGGGTGACCGGGCGGGTCTCCGGGATCACTGCCAGCCTCTCCCGGTGGTCTGCTCCTTGGGGAGAGGCTGCGGGGTTCCGGCTCGGGTCTGGAGCACACTCCGGGCCCAGATGCTGCTGCTGCCTGTGACGGGCATCTCAGCTCAAAGCCGTGTGTGTGGTGGGGCCCCGGGGTCATCCCACGGGCTTCCCGAGAGTATGAGGCATCCAGACGGGGTGAATCACCCCAAACCGATGACCCAGAGCATACAAGGACCCAACCTCTCTGCATGGCTCTGGCCCCTGGAGCAAAGGGAGCTGATCTGCTGCAAGTGACAAGCCCATCCCAGGAAGCCGGTCCCATCCGGGGTCCAGGCGGCCAAGTCCCCAGAGGACAGAATAACCAGGCACTCACCTGCATCACCTTCCTTAATTTACGGGAGAGCCTTCCCGCCTTTTGGTTGACTGTCCTCTTGGCAAGCCTATACCACCTGGCTTCACCCTTCCTCGATGGGGTCATGCTCTGTCCATGACATTGTCAAATGACACTACAGGGAAACTGAGGCCCAGAAATGCTAGAACAACTGTCCAAGGGGCCACAGTCAGGGCAGATCCAAAAAGGGTACTTTGTAACTTCTACGTTGGGACTCTTTCTGGACAAGACTGCCTCCTGGAAGGGTCCTTAAGGATGATCTTGGTAAAAAAAAAAAAAAAAAACCCACGGACACTGAAGCCATGTCCCCCATTCATGCTTGATACATGGAATGTGTGATAAGGTTAGGAGGGGATCAGAAACCAACTGAAGACGATCTTGGAAGCCAGGGGCGAAAGTAGCAGCTTTTCCCAAGAGCGGTAGGGACTCAGCATCTCTCCAGCATGGGGTGGTCACGAGGGAGAAATTTGTCCTTGGACTGGGCGGGACTCCCAGGAGAGCACGCGGCTTGCCCGGGGGCGGAGGACTCAATGGGAAGGAACCTACACGCTTCGACCTCTCCAGGTGGTAGAGGTGAGCCCTGAGCCCAGCCTGTGTCCACAACGCCCAGGGCCCCAGGCTGTGATAGCGGCCCATCTGGGCAGGCAGCTCTGCCTTTGCTGTCCCAGGAAAGTCCTAGGAGAGCTCTAGCCCCAGGTGCCTTGACCCCACCGTGTCTCCATCTCTGGGGTGCCTCCATCTGCCGGGGTGTCTCCATCTGTCGGGACCTCTGTCCCTGGCGTGCCTCCGTCCCTGGGCAGCCCGCATCCCCGGAACACCCCAGACCTTCTTTCCCTTTTCTTCCCTGGATGGAGGAACGCTGGCTGGCTGGGTCCAGCCCTGCATGTAGGATCCAAATTAATTAATTGCCTTTGTTACGTTCATGGTGCAAGGGTCCCCTCCAATTCTTTTTCATACAGCAGATTCCCATGTGTTGCTAAAAATACAAACCCGTGACTCAGAGCTTCTGAAGGCAGAAAGGAGAGAGAAGACTGCACGGCCTTTGTGGCTTTCCGGAGTCGAGCCAGGGGACCAGCGCCAGCTGAGGGCCTGAGAGCGAGCCCAGAACTTGCGCCCGGCGGCACAAGGGCAGAGAGAGAGGGGTCCAGACGGGGCTGAGGGGTCCAGATGGGACCCCGGGCTCTGAGCTGGCAGTTGCGTCTTCGGGACATGACGCCCCCGTTGCTGCTGGCTGGACCCAGAGCCCTCGCCTCAGCCCAGAAGCCCGCCCAAGAGTGCCCTGGGGATGCCCCGTGCCACCCTCCACGCTGTGTGAGGCTGGCTGGCCGTCGCTGGCGTCCAGGACAGACCGCGGGCCAAGAAGCCGTCTCGTGAAGGAATGGGACTGGAACCGGAGACCAGTCAGGCCGCCTCGGCTTCCTCCTCAGCCAGACGGGGCTTTCGCAGAAGGCCCCGCGGCTGACGTGGGGTGAAGGAAGCACGAGCACGCGAGACCGGCGGCCCAGAGCCTGGCCAGAGAGAGGCTCAGAGCGCGTCGTCGCGGATTAACACGCACTGTTCGTCGCCGTGTCCGTGCCCCCGCTGTGCTCTCCCACACGCGGGACGGCGCTCACCCCATCCCCGCCCCACATCTGGGTCTTTGGCCTCTCTCCTTCCTGGGCCCCTCAGTCTCTGCGTCACAGACGACTGGCCGAGGAGCAGGCATAAGTCCTCACCCCTGGGAAGCAGCAACTGAAGCAAAGAAAGCCCTCGAGAGAATTTTCTTGGCAGCCCAAGGCCTCCGATGAATCAGGAGTCTTTCCAATTCCCAACTGGATTCCAGGCGATCTGGCCGGTCCGCTACTCGCTCCCCTCCGGGCGCAGACGCAGCCAGAGTGTGCCTGTGGAGGACATGGGAGAAAGGAGAGGGAAGCGTGCTCAGAAATAAGGAGGTCCCTGTCTGGCCCCCAAGGAGACCTGTCCTGCTGCGGCCAGAACCCAGAGACCGGGCATCTCTTCCCGCGCATGGGACACCTCCCCCCTCGCAGAGGCTGCCCCCTCCTTCTCCCTGATGCACCCCACCCCCAGCACTCAGCCTCCCTGAAAATCACCCACCCAGCTTTGGTCACTGTGGAGCAAGGGACAGGGAAAGGGATTTGGGGTGGGGGGGTCCTAAAACAACAGTGTGATCCAAGATGTCTGGCCGCTTGCCCACCTTGGGCCAGTGTCTCTCGGCCCAGCGCCCTGGGACCCTCCAGCCCTGAATGGCCAGAATGAGAGTGTCAGTCGCCCGTTCAGAGCCAGCTGCCGGGACTACGCCCACGCCTGCCCCCTCTTTGTTCTCCTCTGTGCTCAGTTATCCGCAGAGAGCGGGACAACCGGGATGCCCGGTCCCCAGGACTCTTAATCATGGTGGGGACCTAACGACCCACTGCTCCACCATGCCTCCAATGCGCTGGAAAATGCTGGAAGGTAGCTGTTAGCCGCAAACCACATGAAACAGTGAACCGGTCCTGCTAGACATCTGGTCACATGCGCTTGGTCCCCCCCAACCTATGCCACCACACGTGTACCTCCTTTAGGAGCGCTGGGCACAGCCGCCCTCATCTGTAGGCAGGTAATTACACGGCAGCCAAGCCCTGGGGTGGGGGTGGGAGAGGGAAGTGGCAGGAAAAGCCCGTAATTAAACCTTTGCGTGCGAAAGGTTCTCTCCAGGTTGGAGACTGATTGAACCAAAAACAGGTGGGTCCTACCAGAAGGTTAATTCCCACATTGGCCGCCCCTGGTTTAACTCAGAGTTAAGCGGGACTTTTTTTTTTTTTATTATGATAGTGGACCGTTAGAAATTTTTTTAAAGATTCTATTTATTTATTTGACACAGAGAGACAAACGGCAAGAGAGGAAACACAAGCAGGGGGAGTGGCAGAGGGAGAAGCAGGCTCCCCGCTGAGCAGGGAGCCCGATGCGGGGCTCGATCCCAGGACCCTGAGATCATGACCTGAGCCGAAGGCAGAGGCTTAACGACTGAGCCCCCCAGCGCCCCCAGACCGTTAGAATTTTACTTTTATGGCACCATCTACCAAAACAGTCTCCCTCCTTGTGCCCTTCTGAGTCAGATCGCTGTAATAACGGCCCGACTCACTCGAGCCTGCCTGTGTCTGCGCTCTCCAGTAGCCCCCTCCGTGGCCGATTCTGAGTGCAGCCGTGTGACCGGCTTGTCACGTGAGAAGAGCACAGGCTGGGGAAGAGGGTGCACTCTTGGGAACCCTGAGACCCGGGCAGAGGAGCCCCAGGCTTGCCTCCTGGAGGCCGGGAGCATGCGTGGGTCATCTCAGCCCGGACCCTAAGACCTGCCAGTCCGCCACCTGCCAGAATGGGAGTGAGACCACCCCCTGCTGTCCCCTGCCCCGGCCCAGCCACCGTACAGATCAGCCAGACCTGCCCAGAGACCTGCCCCGTGAATCACAGAAAACCAGGAAATGATAAATGCAGTTTTCAGTCACCGGACGTGGAGGTTATTTATTCACGATGCATGCCCCGACCTCCAGCCCACCACGCGCTGCCGAAGGGCAAAGACTCCGTGTCGTGTGACTGTGTATTTCCAGGCCTGCGACAGCACGCCGTACAGGAGACCCTGAATAGAACGGTTTGCGAGGAACGGACACATGCACACACCCGTACGCACGTGCACACGCTTCCCCCACATCACCTACCTTCTAAAGGAATTGACGACACGTGCGTGTCAACATCCCTTCTGGAGGTTTCCCGCGGAAAATGGTCGTTGTACCTACAGCACCCGGCAGCCCCGGTCAGTGGGTGTGGGCACCCCGCAGCCTCTGGCTTCGGACGGGGTCACTGTAAGTCCTGATCAGGACGCCCCCCACCCCAGCGGGCGCTTTAGCACCACAGGAGGGCAGTGAGGGTGAAGAACCATCACCACCGTCCGGGCCAGCTGGGCCATGACACCTGCCGGAGGGTCCCTGGAGTTGGCGATGGGGACTCACAGGGCAACAGAGACCAGGCCACCCTTCGATGTCCCTTCCAGGAGAAGAATTTATGGGGCCCCAGACCATCTGCAGGGACTGCCCCCAACTGTTTCACCCTACCACGGGGTGACTGGAGTTTCTCACTGCGGCCCGAGCCGCTCCTCTACAATCCGTGTTGGGGTCTAAGCCCGAGATTCAGCAGCCCTCCTCCCCTCCCCCTGTATCCACCGGGCTCCTCACTCACACGCCTCTGCACGAAACACATTCAAGAGCGTCGCAGAGCATGCCGGGCCCGATGTCGGGTTTTCTGTCTGAAGCAACACCCTGAGCTGTGTGGGACAGAGAGCGCTGCTGGGACAGGGGCCAGGCCCCGGGGGCAGGCTCTGCACGCAGTGAGGAACCTGCTTCAGATTCTCTCCTGCTGTCCTCCAGCCCACCTCCCTCTCGGAAGGAAGGAAGGAAGGGAGGGAGGGAGGGAGAGAAGGAGGGAAGGAGAGAAGGAAGAAAAAAGAAATGATTTACTTATAAAACAAAAGCTAAAATGTGATTTTTCCAAGACAAATAGAGTGAGGGGCGCCTGGGTGGCTCAGTCGGTTAAGCCGCTGCCTTCAGCCCTGGTCACAATTCCAGGTCCTAGATCAGGCTCCTGGCTCAGTGCGGAGCCTGCTTCTCTCTGTCTCTGCCTGCCGCTCCCCCTGCTTGTGTTTTCTCTCTCTCTCTGACAAATAAATAAATAAATAAAATCTTAAAAAAAAATACAAGAGTGAAAGCAAATTTTAGTGCCAAACACACAGTAGGTTGTGAATCATTTTTTAAAGCGTGAGGAACTCTCGGAAGCAGGTTATAGATTCCTGACTTTTCTGGCTTTTCTCTAAGCAACGACTTTTACATCTTCATGTAATATACCTAACTGTTTTTCTAATGACAAAATGAATACATAATTATGACAACAAAAATGGGCACAGGCCCTGTTGCCCTCTGGAGAGGCCCACGCCTGTCTTCGTGGACTCTCCCAGAGGCACACGCGTGCGCGCACACTCACACACACGCACACACACTTCGGAACAGACATGATGTTGTCTCCTGAGCCATATACTTGGGAGCTTTTCCCAGATCAAGGGCAAGCAGCAAAGCAAGGGCTTGATTCTTCTTTGTGCAGTGACCACTTTTATGGGGCCCGGGCTCTGCGGGTGACAGAGAGAGCCACGCACCGATAAAATCTCACCAGGAATCTCACTACGGGCAGCAGCCAGGAACCTCCCCTTCCGGGGAAAGGGGAGCGGGGAGCGGCCTCTCCTCTGCCCACCTCCGCAGCAGGGGAGCGTCCCTGGAATTCCCCGTATGGAGGAGGGAGGTTAAGGGAAGTTCACCCCTCTCTGCCTCTCTCTCTCCCCACCCCTCTCTCCCCTCGCCCGCCACCCCCACCCCTCCTGATGGGGGAAGGAGAGGGTTTGCGCTCAGGGGCGTTGGGGTCGCCCCTGCCTGGCGACAGCCACACCTCTGCCTCTCTGTGCTCCCTGCCACTTATCCCGGGTCAGCCTCCTTTCCCACATCTGTAAAATGGGATTTTTTACATCACAAACCCTCAAAGGTCACTTTCAGAGAATCCCATGGCAGCACTCAGGAAAGCAGTCTGTCCATTGTTGCCGTATGCATTATAAAGTATGGCGTTGTTGAAAATCACGGAGAGAGAAATGACAGATCCCAGTACCCGCGAACATCGCTCAGGGGTGCTCCAGCACGAAGGCATCTCTGTGGCCTGAGCAACAGGACGGGACAGCGGGAGGCAGGCCCCCGAGGCAGGGCAGCGGGCTCTCAGGGAGTGGGTGGCTGGCAGGCGCCCCCCTTCCTGCCCTCATACCCCCGCACAGGCGCTCTGCAGGGCCCAGCACAGCCAGGGCCGGGCCCTCTCCTCCGGCCTCCCCTCCAGACAGTTTCCAGGAAGGGCTCTGTTGCCATGGGAACACATGTCCAATTATTCTACTTGCAGAAAATCACTTATCAGCCAACTTGGTAGGAACACATCCCTTCTACAGAGTAAGAAACCGCCTCTCGGGTTTTTACCTCTCTCACACCCAGAGCTTCGGGTGAAGAAACAGAGAAGCGGGCCGGGAGACTCAGGCTGCAAGAGGGGGTCTTGGGGTCAGAGACAGCAGAGGTGGGGGAGAGAAGCAAGTCCCTCAACAAACCACGGGGGCCTCCTCACATCTGCGGATCAAAGGGCCAGTGGGAGCCCCTGAAGGGACTGAGGGAGAGCAGGGCAGGGAAGGAGAGGGGCTTCCGTTCCACTAAGCCCACACTGAGCCGGGTTCTGCTAGACATCAGGCGTGCAGATGTGCCTAACACCTCTCTGTACCTTCGACGCGGGGCTGCAGCCGGGGCGGAGGGAGGCCAGCGAGCTGATCAAATCAACAGTGAGTGATAAGGACAACACCAGGGTATGTTCAGGGTAGCAAGAAGTCACCCAAGGGAGGAGAGAGAATGAGAGACGGTAACTCAGAAGCTGGGTTTTGACGTACGCGTAGGAGCTTGCCGAACAGACAAGGGATGAAGGTGGGTGCTCTGGACAGAGGAGACCATGATTGAGGAGTGGGGTCATGGGTCTGAGAACAACAGGTTCTGTAGCACTGTTGGTGCAAAACCCCAGTGAGGAAAGAGGGAGATTATGAGCCTCGAAGTCACGAATGCCCGGCTGGGATCAGTTCTCCCTGCATCTCCCTCCTCCCAAGACAGGGACCTCACTGCCGACCTCTTGGGGCCTTTCGTCATTGGCATCTGTTGGGGATGAGCCCCTGACCTTCCCGCCCCAGGATTGCCAGAGTCTCAGACGTGCCTCGCCCACCCTGCCCCGACCTCCCAGACCATGCAATGGGCTCCGGGAGAGGCGTCCTGGCAGGGAGGAAAATCTTGAACTTGGGGGCTCTGTGGACCTGTATTTGAAAACCCAGCTCTTGCAGCTAAGTGACGTCGGACAAGTCTATCTCCCGGGACAGAGATTTCCTGTCTGTTCTCCAGAGAACATGACCTGCACTGCCCCCTGCCCTGGGACTGCCCGAAGACACCTGCAGAGGTAAGCAGGGAATCTGGAAGGGTTGGGTTTCCGTGTCCAAATAGTGGGGATGTAAATACTGGAGGCAGAGCAGGCATCCGCAGCAGGACTAAAGTGGGAATCCAGACTAATTGCCCCGGAAAGACACACGGACAGACACGCTTGACCCCAGGTGCACACCCTTCTGCTTCACTTGTTGCCTCCTGGGCCACGACCTTGCCCTGTTCTTGACACGGCGACATCTGCTGCCTGAAGGTCAGCGGCTCAGCATGGACCTGGGGCCGGCAGCAGTCCCCAAAGAGATCTAAGCGCCCCCCACCGCCGTGACCCCCAGAAGCAAAATGATGCTAATCCTACAGGCATGAGACACTCACCAGACCCCAGCGGCACAGGGGACAGGGCCTCGCTGCACACAGGTCCCAGGGTTCGCTTGCAAATCACCTTGTTTTAATAAAGGGAGGGAAAATCTTCCCAAGGGAAAACAATCATTCATGCTCGAGTTTGTTTTTCTGGGGGAAAGCGCTCAGCTCCGCAAAGCCATCCCGGCTTCCTCGTGATTTTATCAAAAAGGAGGACTGTTGTGGTCCTTCCTGAAGTACGCACCGGGCATCGTTTTACGCGGTATCTATTCCACTCCGAAGAGAATGAATCTCTTCCTCTCTAAAACAATACAAAGGTGGGTAATTAGAGTGGAATCATTAATGGATAATTTTAGAGGGGGTGAGCAGAGTTCATAACATCATTCTGAATGTACTTGCATTCAACTGAACTCCTTTTTTCTCTCTTCTGTGACTTTTTTGTTGTAACTGTAATTATTTTAATTGGGATTTTCCCTGATGAAAACAAAGAACAATGTCTGTGAGAGAATCAGCTTCTGGGGAGCCCACGGGTGCGGGCGGTGTCCCCTTTCCCGAGTCTGCGCCCGAGCCCCTGGGGACCCTCAGCCTCTGGGGGCTTCTGCCCTCCGTCCCGCAGTAGGAACGGGCACATGGCTGTGTGTGTGTGTGTGTGTGTGTGTGTGTGTGTGTGTGTGTGTGTTCATTTATTCCCCTGATCCAAAAGAACAGGGTAATGCACACAAAAAAGGGGGATCCATGAGCCAAGAGCTCTGGATTTTCCTTCTGATTCTCTACCCTTCACCGGGCGGTGACCTTAAGCACCCTCCCTCCCCTCTCTGTGCCTCTGTTTCCCCACTGTACGATGCCAGCGCCTCTCAAGGCCTCAGCTCAGCTGGACAATGAATGTCCTGCCGCGTCCTCGGTGACTCCGTCAGGGTTGTGATGTGGATCCGGTGTGTCACAAGGCGGAGCACATCCTGTGTCCCTAACCTCCAAAAGCCACTTTTCCAGCAGCTTCCACCATACATGGCGCACAAAGAGGAGGATACTGGCAGGTCCTGCCCTCCGGGTACTTAACATCAAGACTTGAGGGAGCAGCAGAGGGACAGCCGGGCAAAGGCTAGTGGGTGACAGAAGGAAGAGGGACCCCTCCCCTCCACGACCTGTGCAGCCCGGAGCTCTGTGTCCTCAGACCCTGCTCGGACAGGAGCCTGTGCCCTGGCGAGTCCCCTCTCCGGGAGGCTCTAGACACTTTGGCCACTTACCTCCAACTCAGCAGTTCTCACCTTCTGCATTTCCAGCCATGGTCTCCATGTTGCTAAATCCGTTTCCCTCGAAGCCTCAATCCCTGGCTTCTGCCTCCAGCCCCCAGCCACTCATGGGCCCCTGATTTTTGGAAGTATCTTTCATTTGATGGATTTTACTCTGAGCTTTCCCTGCTGCCAACCGGCACGCTCAGGTCTGGTCCTCCGGCAAACCTGCGAGTGTGGGGGCTCAAGGCGGGGTTCCCTCAGACCAGCCTGGGTGCCTCCCACCCCGCAAGGTGGTCCCGCCTCCCAGGACTTCCCAGGCCAGACGTTTAAAGGGTTCTTTCCAAGGGGGAGCTGAGAGGTATACAGTAGGTGCTCACACAACTCACAGAGTGGTCTGTGGGAGAGGGGGCGCCAAGCCAGGTCCCGGGGACGCAGCCAGAGAGCAGGGAGCTGTGGTATGTACATGTACATGTCTCCACCACCCAGGATTGGGTCTGGGGTCCTGGATGTGCCAGAAGCAGCAAACAGGGTGTGCGGTGCCTACTCAAGAGAGATGTTTCCTTCCCAACACAGCAGAAGGCTGTGTCCCTTCCCCCAGCTCCCTGCGGGGAGCATGGGTCCATCCTGCCTCTCCCCAAGGTCACCACAGGACCTTTGCTCACCATGGCCAGTCCCTGGGAGGGAACAGTGGCTTTACAGAATGAAAACTATGGTCTAGGCCACCCCGTGGCCATCCGCAGGGCCAGGTCGGCTGAGGACTCAGGCAGGAGTGGGGCCTAGTAGCCCCTGTCTCTGGAAGGACTGGTCCAGACAGTCCACCCTCCCCAGCCCCCCTGCCCGCCTGTCGGGCCCAGCTCCGGCAGGGCAGCTGTCCCAGGAGCCAGGCCCTCCCTCCCCATCCCTGACCACAAACCTTTCCTCCCAGGGGTGCCGAGGGCTCAGGGGAGGAGGCTCCACCCTGAGATTTCATTGTTTTTACAGAAAAGTTAGTTTCTGCCAAAAGGGAAAAATTAAAACGGGAACAGTCTCTTCTCCCCCCTGAGAATTGTTTTCTCTTCATTAAAGTCTTTGGTCTGGCCTGGCCGGCCACCAGTCCTGCAGAGCTCTTTCTCCTCCTTGGCAGAGCAAGCCCTCCCCCTCCCTTCTGGAAAGGCCTAGGGCCCCTCTGTTTGGATCAGAGACAAGGAAAGAGGAGGCAGAGTCAGGAGGATCCATGAGCAGGAGGGGAGAGAACGAAGGGAGGGCCAGGCAGGGACCACCCCAGACCTCAGAAACCAACCCCCTCCCGCTGAGACCAGCCCCCACCGGACACCCACGTTAGGGTTCCGGTTTTAAAAACCAGTCGGTGAGTTTCGATAGCCACCGGGCCTCAATCAGGCAGTGCGTCCCTCTTTCCTGAAGTCTGTTCCCGCCTCCCTCTCCTTGGAGACGTCCCCGGATCCCGCTCTCAGCCTGCCACTGTGCTCACCATGAAACCCCGCGGAGTGTGGGCGGTTTATATTCCCTTTCCGGTTTTCCTCTGACTCACACGCTGGGGTGGGGAGAAGGAGAAGCAGCTCTCAGAGGGGGGCCCTCCTCTGTCCCCTCCTTGGAAGATCTCGGGGTTACTGGGTCTGCGCTCCTGCTCCCGCGCTCGTGGCAGGATTGTGGCACACCTGGCCCATCCGTCCCGGGCAGGCGGCATCTCCAAGCTCTGCTCTCCTCCCCTTGGGAGGTCAGAAGACGGGGTCGGGCAGGGCGCTGGGCCAACATAAGTTGAAATGATGGTGCCTCCTCACACAAGGGGATCCACTACCTCCCGCCCCCTCCAGAGAACCCCGAGGAAGAGTGACAGAGGTTGGCATGGCTTTACGTGAGGGCGATGGAGAGGACACAGGACCGGGGATACCCACAGTGGCCCGCCCACCTCCCGGCAGCCTTTCCGTTTCTGGGCTCCCCGACGAGCTTCCCAGCACCAGAACCTCTTCTCTGTCGTGGCCACGAGAGCCACAGAGCAGAGGCACAGGGGAGCTGACCCCTTCCCCCCACCAAAGCAGCCCGCAGTCAAAACCCAACAAGACTTGGTGGGGACCCACTCCAGTCCCCTCGCTCCAGGAAGAGATGTCCCCGGAGCACGCTGTCTCCCAAGGACCCCTCATCCCCCACTGCCCTGCTGAGGCTCCTGCGGACCACTGCCCGGGTAAACCATTCAGACTGAAGAGCTTCAGTCAAGGTCTTCTTCAAAGGGTTCCAAAATAAGATGAGCAAAGACAATGCCATAAGCATCCCTTTCTCTGCCCCCGTTCACGCTGTACAGATAAAGGAACGGGTCTGTGGGCAGTGCACTCCAAGCCAACAGTGCGATGGGGCTGCCTAAGACCACTGATATGGTCTCCGGCTCCATTATTAAAGGCATTACTTCCTAAAGGAGAGAGGTGATCATAACCCACCGTCCTCCACACTGGCCTGACCTCCTGGACTATTACTTCGTTTGGGGGTGGGGGCAGGTGGTTGCGCAGAGACTAAACCAAGTTCATGGGAACGAACCAGGAAGGGAAGGGACCTTGAACCCAAGCACCTTGAAAAATGGTTAGGACTGTAGAAGACAAACTCGGGGTGAAGCAGCAATTCTGCAGCGCGGTGCTGCTCGGAAGAAAACAGACTCAGTCCATGTGGCCCTCCAGGACCAAAGTCAGATGAGCAGCAGCGAGCTCCAGAAGTACAGGTTTTCAGTCTCACCTACGAGAAAATACGGAAGCTGTCCTGGCCGCTTCACGACAACATCGGCTGTTGTTGAAAAGTCGTGAACTCCCCATCCCTAGAGGCATTCAAATACTGGAAAACCAGGGTTGGGGAACCCCACCAGCCAGTTTATAGGCACTGTGGATCACCTAACGGATTACTGCCTCTGTGAACTGATCTCTGATCATATTCACTGAACATTTACCCAGACTGGGAGGCCAAGCATGACACGCAGACAGGAGGGCCGAGGGAGCCGTCCCTCTTTTTTTTTTTTTTTAAGTTTATTTATTTGAGAGAGAGAGAGAATGAGCAGGAGCAGTGGCAGAGGCAGAGGGAGAAGCAGACTCCCCACTGAGCAGGGAGCCTGATGCGGGGCTCAATCCCAGGACCCCAGGATCATGACCTGAGCTAGAGGCAGACGCTTCACCGACTGAGCCCACCAGGCACCCAACAGCAGCCCCTGGTATGAGGAGATGACTGGCCCGTCCCCCACAGAAGGCAGCTTCCCCCCACGTCTATTACTCCTTAAGCTTGCTCTCTGGGGAATCTCGGCCCCCTTCTCCACGCCCTGACCCCCCAGCAGCTTCTCAGAAACCAGCTATTTGAACGGGAAAGCCTGCGAAGGAGCAGGTCTCCCTTCACAGCGCTCTGGAGCTGGGTCAGATGTCCCCACGATGGAGCGCCCCTGCCAAGCGGGCGGGTCCCTGCCGCCCACCAGACGGTGTCTCGCTGCTCCCCACTCCACCCGCCTGACCCAGGGAGCTGCTGGCTGCGGCCCTCGTCCCTCCAAGCTGCCCTCCTGTTCTCAGCCTTCTCCTGGGCCGCACTCTTTGAGCAAAGCCCCGGGCCCATTTGGCGGCTCATGCAAGTGGTCAACTGTCCTCAAGGACCCATGGCCCCTCCCCACCCTGAGACCCCCAGGACATTCCTGCCCAGACCCCTGGGACACCAGGAAAGGAAAGCCCAGCGCTCAGTGCTTCCTGCCCCGGGAAACCTGGGCGCTGCTGGGGTCCGGGGTCTGGGCCCTGATGGCTCTCTCCTGCGCCGAGGGAGGGGCCTTGCTGGGAAGACCCCGTGCTGCACCAGAGCCCACGGTGACCGGCTCACCTCCTCTGAGCTTGTCCTGACCACTCTCTCGGCTTCTTCAAAGAGAGGGAGGGCGGAACAGAGGCCAGCCCAAGGGGGAACGGAAGCGTGGCCCCGCGTCCTGCCCTCTCCTGCCGGCCCCTCCCGCCCTCCTGATGTCCAGAGCTACTCTGGCCCCGAGTTCCCACCTTGCTCCCCAAGGGGCCACACGCCTCCCAGGAGCCCTCTCTGTCCACCCCTATTTCTTCCAGCACGTCACATACCCAGAGGACCCGAGGAAGGCCAGCGGGTGGGTCACACGGGCCTTGTCCTATTAACGGCCCAGGGAAGTCTGTGGGACTTTGAAATGGGGCAAACGAGATCAAAGGCATCCTGTCCAGCTCACCTTCTGGCGGTAACTTCCCCTTTGACTGTCTCCGAGCTGCCGCGTTCTACCAGCTGCACCAAACTCATGAGAATGCGAATGACCTTGTCCACGAAAGGCAGGTGAGCCGTGTTCCGTGGCCGCCCTGGGGACAGCGGCCGGCTTTGTGTCTCTGTGAATGCGCCTCTGGGTTCCTCGCTGCCCGCAGGGGTCAGGCCCTTGGGACCCGCTGTCGCAGGGGTCAGGCCCTTGGGACCCGCTGTACCACCCCACTGGGTGTCGCTGTAGTCGTGCGTTAAAGAAAATCTCAGGCACGTGCGTATTTCGTATCCGTGTGAGAGCCGGGAGCCTACCTCCTCGCCAGACTGCACGTGAGCAAGCGTGGACGCCAGGGCTGGAAGGCCAGGTTCTGTGGACGAGATCTGAGAGCGGAGACCGCAAGAGGGTGTCTTTTCAGGGAGCGGCTGGCGGAGAAAGCAGGGAAAGGAATGTCTGTCCCTGTGTCCCCTGCCCCTCTCCCCGGCCAGCCCCTCCGGTCCTGCTCCAGACACCCCCCCTCCCTTCTGCGGTGGCTGAGTGACATTTGGGGCCCCGGTGGCATAGGGGGCCGAGTCCCGTTTGGGGCCAGGCCTGAGGCCTGCGTGCATCTGGGTGCGTGTCACAGAGAAATGGAGGGTCCCAGCAGGACCACGGAGGAGCCGGGAAAGCTACTATTCTTCGTTATGGGGGCGGTCACTGGCTTTCGAGTCAGGGCAGGGTTGGGGGACTCAGCCTTCTCTTGCCCCCTCTGCGACAGAAATGTCCCGACGGCGGCAGAAGCAGGGGCAGAGAGCGGGCGCTGGCGGGGGTGAGGCCCGGGACCCTCCCGCGCCTCAGTGAGACCATCGGACAACACAGGCCTCTTCCCACAGCCCCTCGCCGGACCGAACGCAGAGTCCGCGCATCACCTCACCACTCTGCCCCTCCAAGTACGTCCAAGAGAAGCGAAAACAGCGTGTTCGAGCAAAATCCCGTCGGCAAACGTCCACAGCAGCAGCTGGAGACGAAGCGAACGTCCGTCTACAAGGCACCGAGGAACACGAGCTGTCCCTGCAGGAGTCCTACGCGGCCACAGAGGAGAACGAAGGACAAACGACCACACAGACGGGCCTGGAGACCACGGCAGAGAAGGACGGAGGCTGGACACACGAGGTCACAGGCCGTGGGATTCCATCTACGTGAGATGTCGAGAACGGGCACAGCCACAGAGACTGAACACTGATGGCTGGCGGCCGGGGACTGGCGGGTGAGGGTAGGAACTGGAGTCAGGGGGATGAGGGTGAGGACAACCTACGGGTACAAGCCTTCTTTCTGGGGCGATGCCAGCCATGCTGATGATTGCAGAAATGTGCGACTACTCGGGGCCTAACCAGGCATTTATTCTTTCACACTCCAGGAGGCTGCAAGTCCAAGGTCCTGGCGAGGGCAGGGTGGCTTTCTCTGGAGGCCTCTGTCCCTGGTGTCCCTGTGCCACCGTCTCGCCACGTCCTCTGGAGTCTTTCCTATGAACACATGTGCCCCTGCTGTCTCCCAGGTTCCCCTCCTGTAAGGACACCAGTCAGACGGCAGGAGACCCGCACCACCCCAGCCCCCCCGATCCCAGCCCAAGGACTTCGTTAAGCGCGGTCACCTCCTCCAGACCCCGTCTCCAGTCACAGTCACAGCCTGAGGCCCTGGGGTCTGGGCCTTCCGCATACGAATCTTGGGGGGGGAGGTATAATTCAGCCCATCGTATGCAATACATGAATTGTTACCTCCATAGCCCTGTTTCTTGAAGCACGTGAAAAATCCCCACCGTCTGTACCAGAGAAGGGGATCTGACTTCCCCAGAGAGGCCACAATTTAACTTCCCCCCGTTTGTCTCGAGGCCAAATCAGACGGCGACTCTCCAGCTGCCCCCCACCTAAGAGGGCAGCCGGCCACGGGCCAAGCGTGACAGTTTGGAATCCAGCAGACCCGATTTCGACCCAGCTGGGCAGGTGCACCAGGGGCCGAAGTGTCTCCAGGATCCACGGGCCTCTGCAAGAAGACAGGTGTCCCTCCCAATGCCCGCAGACTCAAGCCCACGGACACACGCAGAACTCTGCAAACGGAAGCATGAGAGAAGCAGCCCAGGCAGGGGGTGGGGACGGGCACCCAGACCCGGGCACCCTGCCCTGCACAAGCTGGAGCTGGAAGCTGGGGTGTGCTGGGCAGGGTCCATGGTCTCTCCTCTCCCCCCACCCCCCCAGGGGCCCCACAGGGGCCACCGGAATGCAGGGTTCGCTCCCCATCCAGAGAAAGCCTGCCCACCGAGCTGCTCCTCACGGCCCCCTGGCACATGTATGAGTTGGGGCCCCCTCTTCTTTCATCATGCCTCACTCTCCCTTGCACCCTCAGAGCCCTCTGGGGGGACTGACCTATGAGTGGAAGCCTGGGAATGCGGGGACCCCGGGAGCAGTGGCTGCTGCTGTTAGGTCATCAGAGCCTCCCCCACCGAGAGCCCTCCTGGGATGCAGCTCCGGCTCCACTCCTGCAATCTGGTCTCAGGGCCAAGGCTGGGGCGTGGAGCGGGCAGGACACAGCAGCTCTTTCCGGCTCCCCCGGCGGGCCCCATGGTGACCGCTGCTCAGGAAGGAGCCTCGGCCAGGTCGACGGGAGACCAGAGATGTGGTCCCTTTGCTGTGGCCGCTGGGCATCAGGGGACCGAGGACGCCCAGAGTGCCCACAGTCAGCACCCACCTGACCCCTAGGCTTGGGGCTTCCAGAACGACAGCTGAGGGGCAGGGCGGGCAGGGGTCCAGGGGGCAGGTTCGAGGCTCTGCTGCGGCCTGGATCGCCCAGCACCCCTACAAAGTCACCTCATTCATTCACTCAGTCATTCATTCCCCAAATTCTGCAGGGAATCGGCACAACCTGTGTTCCAACAAAACTTGATATAAATACCGGGGGCGGTGAGCCAGGTCTGGCCCAGGGCTGATCTGAAAGGACAACTCCCATCATTCTCTAGTCTCTCCCCTCCGCTTGACCTGGCTTGGTGGCGCTCATCACCATACGGGGACACGTATATCTGTCTGCTTCCTCTGCCCTCCCTGACAAGCAGGTCCGAGCCCCGAGCACAAAGGCCTCTGGACCGTCTGCCCATCGCTGTGTCTCCAAGTTCTACGAGGCACTCGGCGTATTAAAAGTAGATAAAAAGGGGGCGCGCGGCTGGCTCAGTCAGGAGGGCACGCAACTCTCAACCTCAAGGCTGTGAGTTCGAGCCCCATGTTGGGTGCAGAGATCACTTAAATAAGTGAAACTTTAAAAAACTAGATTAAAGAGATCATAGACCTAGAAACTTCATGACTGCAACAGCAAATCATAGCTAACAGACTCACACAGTGGCGCACGGTTGAGCCGTGTGGCATGTGTGTTACACGTGTGCTGTGCGTGTGACGTGTCCACGCACGTTGGTGCTGCTTGTTTGCAAGACCGATAAGGAAACAGAGCCAACGAGGCACAAAGAGACTCGCGCAAGGTCACAGGGCCGGGAGGGGAACGGCTGGACGAACCCAGATCCGGAGCCTGTATCTCAACCCCTTTCCTGTGAAATGAGGGTTTGGCTTAGACCAGGGTCTGCACACGTAGCCCGTACACATCGCTTCCCCCTCTCCAGCAGCAGACACCCTACTGGGTGACGCCTCTGTCCCCTGCAGAGTCTGCACCTCCCGGACCTCCAGCCTGGCCCTCTCGGCAGCCATTGGCAACGGGTCCGGGGTACTGGACACCTCTCTCCCCGGCTGACCCAGAAAAGGCCAGCAGGGCCATCTGTCTCCCTCACTGCCCGCCCGGCCACCGGGGCAAGCCCCTGACGGCGCCCTGGGCCCTTCTGGCTCTGCCCGAAGCCTCTGAAAAGCCGTGAGGACTTCAACTCAGGGACAGAGAAGAGCACCGGCAGCTTTTAAGGCAGATTTGACCCAGAAAAATGAAACTGAAGTTTTGATTTTAACAGTGATTTGCTACAAAGGGTGGTGAAGAAACGTGAGAAGGTCTGGAGAGAAGATTGGTTTGTAGGGCGCCTGGGTGGCTCAGTCCGTGAAGCGTCTGCCTTGGGCTCAAGTCGTGATGTTAAGGTCCTGGGATCGAGTCCCGCATCCGGCTCCCTGATCAGCAGAGAGTCTGGTTCTCCTTTTCCCTCTGCCCCTCCCCCTGCTTGTGTGAGTGGGTGCTCTCTCTCTCTTTCTAATAAATTAATAAAATCTTTAAAATTAAAAAAAAAATTGGTTTGTGCCTCCTGACGACTGTCCTCTCCATCTTCCTGTCTGTCTCTTCACCCGGGAGCCAGCCTCTGGTCGCCGCCTGCGCTCATGACGGTGACCTCAAGGTGCCCCTCCACGCGCTCAGAGCTGAGGGGAGACCCTCACAGATGGCAGGAGGCCACCCGCCCGCTCCACAGAGACCCGTCTCTTCAGGCGCCTTCTCTAACGGGACAGGAGGGGGCACAGATAGGACGGGCGAGGTCTTCAGACCAGCTCCCGGAGGCTCCAGACTCCAACGAGAAGCTCTGGCCGAGCCTTATTTGGAAGGGAAAGTCTCCAAGTCCTGGAGCCTCGTGCGTCAGCCTGCAGGAATGCTTGTGACATCTCATAACAAATACTAGCTCCTTGCCTCCGTGAGCCTCTTCACAGGCTGTCACGTAACTTCATCTAACCTGCACCAACCTGCAAGCGGGCAGGTCTGATGTTTTTGTACATAAGTCTCCCCAAGCCCTGCCAGCCGGCCCAGGGCCCCCGGAAGGGAGCAGCTGTAGGGAGCACGGAATCCGGGCCCCCGGCTTCCACCCCAGGGCTGCTCGGGCCCTTTGTCCTCCTCGGCCAGGCCTCCTGCTTCTCCGATGCATAAACCAGGGCTAAGACAACACATCACTTAGCAAATGTGCACGGGGTCCCTGATCGATGCAAGAAACCGAACGGAGTGTAAGGCGGAGATGGAGATGAGCAGGGCACGGCTCTGGAAGCTCCGGATGAGGGCGGCCCTCCGGGAGAGCCTCTATGGTTTATCCCTGGCTGCACATAACTGTATCATCGCAACCTCGCAGCTTCACACAGCGTGCGTTTATTATGCTCCGTCTCTGTGGGTCACGAGTCCAGCATGGCTCGGCTGGGTCCACGACTTCCATCCCATCTGAAAGCCGCAACTGAGGTCAGGGCCGCAGGCTCATCTGAGGCTCAACTGGGGAAGGGTCTGCTTCAGGACTCCTGGGGTGGTTGGCAGAATCAAGGGGTTAGTGGCCTGTTGGACTGCAGTTCCACTGTTGGCCAGAGGTGACCTTTAGTCCCTAGCCAGTAGCTAACCGGGGCCTGCCTTCAGCTCCTTGCCACGTGGGCCGCCCCAACACAGCCTCTTGCCCGACACCAGCAAGAGAGAAAGTCTCCTGGTAAGATGTAAGACAAATGACACAATCTCATGTAACACAGCCATGGAAATGACATCCCGTCAACGTTGCTCTGTTCTACGCAGCAGAGGAAGCAAGCCTCAGGCCCTGCCTCCACACAAGGCTGTGAACACCAGCGGGCGGGATCGTGCGAATCAGTGCAGAGTCTGTCCACCATGTCTTCTGTGCCTTATGTCCCTTGGATGGACTTGGATGGTTAGGAAGGACTTGGATGGTTAGACAGTCCTTACTAGGGGGCGCCAGGGTGGCTCAGCCGGTTAAGTGTCCAACTTTTGATTTCAGTCATGATCTCAAGGGCGCGAGTTCAAGTCCCATCTTGGACTCCACCCTCAACATGGCTCCTACTTAAAAAAAAAGTTCTTCCTGATATCAAACCCAAACCCACCACCCTATAACTTGTGCTCATTGGCCAAGGCCCTGCAGTCTGGAATGACACAGAAAAAGTCCACTCTGGAAGCTGAGCTCCAGATGGGCAGGAACCATCTGTACCCTCGAGAGCAGGTTGCCGGAGAGTTCCAGGCCCGTCAGAGGGATTTATAAATACATGCTAAGAAAATCGAGAACACAGATGACTTCCATGGGGGTTTTCAGGGGTTGGCCGGCCGTGTCTGACGCAGAGATCGCTAGGTCTGCGTGGGAGCTTATGCACCCACGGGTCTTGAAGACAGACCATCAGCCTCTTCCTGGGGAGCCTTGGGAATGTGGAACTTAAAGAATCCAGTCCAATCCTGTCACTAAAAAAAATCATGACCTCTTCCAGGCCGCACAGCTGGTAAGCATGTGGTCCCTCGTCTCCTCACATCGCTCTGCCCCTGTCTTTGGACATGGAGGATGCCAAGCCGACCTGGACCCTGTGTCCTGGGAGATGGTACCCAAGGCTGCTTCTCCACTTTCTATGGGCTGTCCTGATGCCTGGCCAGGCAAACCAGAGGGGGCCCATCCCACCCCGTAGTCGGAAACGCTAGCAGCAGGCCTCAGCCGGCTGGAACAGGGACCCAAGAGGTGTTGTTGTTGGCTGTGGACCTGCTCTGCATTCCAGAACACAGCTTCTCACCCCAGGAAGGACCACATCCCACGGTGCTTCCAGGGGCACTGGGGCCTTCCCAGAACTGACAGCCAGACCCAACCTCCAGGCTCTGTTTGCTCCAGAGCTGCTCACGGGGGTCCCATGTCCCATGCCAGGTGACCCAGGCTCTGAGCCATCAGGGCACCCGGCAGTTGTCGAACGGATGGTTGAGTAGAAGGGACTCCAGAGCCTGCTGGGAACCTCAGATGCGAGGCCCAGCCCGACCTCTGAAAAGAGAGGCAGCAAGACTAGAGGGAGGGGTCCCAGGAGACACTCCCTGGGGCCTGGGCCTCTGAGCCCTTGGCTGGGACTCTATCTAAGGTTCTTCGGAAACAGAGATGCCACGAGGAGAGGCAGGACCCACAAGGCTGTCTCCCACCCTGGACACTTTTTCATCAACCACACCACCGTGATCCCAGCCCCCTTGGCTCTGCTGCCTCCAAAGGGGCCCCTCCCATCAGTGGTCCCTTTTTCCCAGGCCCTCAGCTTCTCCTTCTGCAGCTGGTACGTGACAATGACTCGATACATATCACTAATTAAATTATTAGGATTTTTACTGTTCCCTTCTCCTCCATATACTAACATCCCCAAGGTTCTAACATCTGAAAAAATGTTTAAACTTCTTAAAACTTCTCACGGGCTGGGCTAGAGGGGACCTTCTACATTTGCCTTTGGATTTTTACATTCGACTGCTCTGCCATAAGCATGTCCTAAAAATGATTAAAAGTCGTACAGCTGACATTTCCTGAGCAGACACACTGCCGCTTGCTTCCCACACCTCACCTCAGTCCATCCCCAGGCTGCCCACACCTGAAGGGCTTCCCTGGGGCTTTGGAAACCAGGACAGTCTCGGGAAACCAGGAGGGCTCCTCCTCCTCCCACGCAGGGTGCACGATCATGGTCCCCATTCTACAGATCAGAAAACTGAGGCTTCAAGAGGCACACGACTCAGCTTCAGAAGCTCCTCAGAAAATGAGTAAAGGACTTGAAAAGACATTTCTGCAGAGGAAATAGGCAGAGGACCAACAAGCCCACAGAGAGATGTTCAGCGTCGTTAGTCACAAGGGAATGCAAACCCAAACCCCAAGAAGATAGCACATCACGCCTCCTGGGATGGCTATCACCTTTGTTTTGTTAAAGGACATCATGGGTGGTGGACTGGGGAGAAATCGGAGCCCTCATACACTGCTGGGGGGAGTGCAAAATGTTTCAACCACTGTGGAAAAACAGTTTGGCGTTTCCTCAGTCAATCACGAAATTGCCATTAGACTCAGGATTCCACTCCCAGGTAGAGACCCACCCGGAAAACAGGGACTCAAACACGTGGGCGCACATGTTCACAGGGGGCACTGCTCCAATAGCCCAAAGATGGAAACAACCCCCATGTCTATCATCCAAGGGACAGATAAACCAAGTGTGGTCTAGTCCCACGGTGGAACATTACTGAGCCCTTAAAAAGGAGGGGAGCGTGGACACCGAGGACAGTGTGACTGACCCTTTGCGAGTCTGGTGCCTGATGAAGGAAGCCAGCCACAGAAGACCACACGCTGGATGACGTCATTCGTAGCAGATCTCCAGCTTAGGGCAATCTGTGGGGACAGAAAGCACATCAGTGGTTGCCAGGGGCTGGGGGAGGTGAGGGGAGGTGAGGGGAGGTGAGTGCAAGTGAGCACAGGGGATGTCTGGACCCGACCCGGTGAATCCGCTAAATGCCACTGAACTGTTCACTTTGAAATGGTTGATTGTCAGGGCGCACCTGGGTGGCTCAGTGGGTTAAGCTGCTGCGTTCAGCTCAGGTCATGATTCCAGGGTCCTGGGATCGAGTCCCGCATCGGGGTCCCTGCTCAGCAGAGAGCCTGCTTCTTTCTCTCTCCCTCTACCTGCCTCTCTGCTTACTTGTGCTATTTCTCTGTCAGATAAATAAATAAAATCTTAAAAAAAAAAAAAGATTGATTGTCTATTGTGCGGATCTCACTTAAGAAACAAACCTGAGCCTCAGGTCACACTGCCCAAGAGCATCCGAGCTGAGCTGGCAGGTGAACAGGGTCCAGCCAGCCCCATGACCCAGGCCCCGTGGCTCCTTCCCCAATGGTGGGAGCCCCTCGTGGCTGACCCGCTGCCCCCATCCCCGCCTTCCCCCCCAGCCACATTTCTGCCGAGCCCCCTCCACGTACGCACCTCCTTCACTCACCACCACAGCCAGGCTTCCAAGCCCGGGGCCCCACAGGGCTCTCCCACGGTCTGCCTTCAGGCCAGGCCCATGAACACGATTTGGGGATATTTGCCATCTTTCCCCAAACTACTGAGAACTGTCTTTCATTATTTGACAGAGAGAGATCGCCAGTAGACATAGGGGCAGGCGGGGGTGGAGTGGGAGAAGCAGGCCCGCCACTGAGCAGAGAGCCCGATGCGGGGCTCGATCCCAGGACCCCGAGATCATGACCTGAGCCGAAGGCAGGGGCTTAAACCACTGAGCCACCCAGGCGCCCCTCTGGTGACCTTTTCTCGGAGCCTCTGAGCGTCTCTGCAGGAGCACGTCCGGGCTCCAGGGGCTCCGCGGGCGGCCACCAGCCCTTGCCCCCGTGCTGCATGCACTAATGTGGGGTGGACAGGCCAAGATGCCTGCAGGCGGGCAAGTCAGCTGGACCCCGGACTCGGCCCAGGCTCCCTCGGCAAGGACGGACGGAAGCTGCAAAGAGGGAGGAGAACCATCGCTGTCCCCAGGCAGAGCCACCAGGCACTTGCTAACGGGCTCCCAGGATGAGCACTGGGCCGTGGTGTCAAGCTACCTTGGACAAGTGTCCCCCACCCCCGCTGGGCTCCGTTTCCTCCTCCAAAGAGTGAGGGTTTGGAAACATGGCCCCCTCGAGGTCCTCTGTGACTGACATTCCATGATCATGGCCTCCTTGAGGAAGTGAGGTGGCCCCTGTCCCCCTTTGGGGTGGACTTGACTTCCCAATGCATGAATACAAACCCACAGTCGGCCCCGCAGCTGGGCCCCGACCACGTTCTCCGAGGTTCCCACGGAAGGCTTCTGTTGGGCATATCAGCTTTTTTTTTTTTTTAAGATTTTATTTATTTATTTGACAGACAGAGATCACAAGTAGGCAGAGAGGCAGGCAGAGAGAGAGGGGGAAGCAGGCTCCCTACTGAGCAGAGAGCCCGACGTGGGGCTCGATCCCAGGACCCTGGGATCATGACCTGAGCCGAAGGCAGAGGCTTTAACCCACTGAACCTCCCAGGCACCCAGGCATATCAGCTTTTAAAAGGAAACATTTTATTAAAGTACAATATGCACAAAGAAAAGCAAGATACCATGTATCTAGCTCCGTGAATTGTCCCAAATGGAGCCCACCCACGTGATCAACACCCTGGTAGAGAAGGGAACATTGCCCACTCCGCAGCGGTCCCCTCCCGCCCCTTTCCGTCACCAGCCGCCCGGCTAGACAACCACGATCCTGACTTCCATACCAGAGCCCGCTCTCTGCCTGAATGGGAGTTAGCGAACGAGCTGGTACGACTGTCTGCCCCCCACCAACACGGTGTGTGCGGGATTCCCTGTGGGCTGCCGGCTCGGGGCGCTGCTGCCGTTCACCCTCATTACCCGTCTAGCCTCTCACTGCGGGAACGAGCCACACCGGTCCGGCCCCTGCTGCCGGGTGTTGGGCTGGTTTTCGGGTTTGGGCAATCGAGAGCAGAGCTGTCGTGAACGGTCTCGTAGTAAACACGTTCCTTGAGGCACACACCCGCCAGCAGAATTTGCCGGGTCACAGGGCAGGTGCGCATTCGGGTTCAGAGGACATCTGCCAGTTTTTGAAAGTGGTTGTACCCATTTGCCACCCGCACCAGTGGGAGACGTTTCCGTCAGCCCCCCTTCACCCGCATTCGGGGGATCCGCCTTTCCCACGGTAGCGAGCCACTCTGCTTTCTGCGTAACGATGTCTCGATGCGATTTTAATTTGTATTTCCGCGATGATTCGTGAAGGGGGGCACCTTTTCATATGCTTGTCATTCGCCTTTTTTTCACATTGATTCGTGGAAGTTCTTTATATATTCTGGCCACTAAATATGGCTATAGATATGCTCGTGGAAACAGACACAGAGATACCTGGACATCAAGACTGCGAATGTCCTCTCAGAGTCTGTCGCGGTGGTTTTTCCCCTTTATCCTGTTAACGCAATGAGCTATGCTGATGGAATTTCCACTGTTTCACCGACTCTCCGTTCAGGGGGTAAACCCAGCGTGACGGCGATGTGTCCGTCCCGCCAGTGGTGGGGCTGACCTGCCGGTGTTCGGTGGAAGGCTCCTGGACTCATGCTCTCAAGGAAGGTCAGCCTGTAACCTTCTTTTCTGGACACGTCCCTGTAAGGGCTGAGCATCAAGGCTGGACCTCATCAGCGAGTGTAAGTGTGTCTCTCTGGTCTCTGCCAGAGTTAATAGGAAGTTGGTTTGGGGGGCACGTTAGTGGCTGATTTGGGGAAAGGCCCACACAGCCAGGCCTGGGGGCTCTTGTCCGGGGTCCTGAGTCTGAGGCCTCGTCTGCCTTCTGAGCATGGGGAAGGGGCACTGGGGGGGTGGGGGGGAGTCTGACAATCGCCTGTGAAATGGGGCTGCAGCTAGGGTCCCTCTGGGGCCCTGTTCTGCCTTCTGTCTCTGTTCTTTCTCAGCTTTTCTCCCTCTCTGGTTCCGGTGCGTTCTGCTGTCCTCCCTGCCTGTCTCTCCAACTCCCTGTCCGCTTCCCTTTCTCTAATCCCCCTCCCCCTCCCTCCCCGGTATCTGCCAGGACTACCGGAGACCTCGCCCCAACATGGTGGGGGGGGGGTGTGGTGGTGTGCAGATGCGGGCGGGTAGACAGGTGTGTGTGTGGACGTAGGAGGGGCAGGGGGTGTGCAGGGAGTGGGGGAATGGTGTGGGGGGTGGAGGGATGGCGGAGTGAGGGGGCAGGGAGTGTGTGTATGGATGTGGGGGGTGTGCAGGGGTGTGCGCGTGGCTTGTGGCAGGGCCCACAGCTGGGAGGAGCTGGGGGCTGCTTCCCCAGCCTCGGTCACTCAGTGCTGTGGCTGCAGCAGGACTCAGGCCTGAGCCTCTCCTGCCCCCCCCCCCCCCCCCCCGCCCCACGGCCGCTGCCTCTGTCTCTGGCCTCCTTGTTCCGACCCTGCTGCAGCCTGCCGTGGCCCCATGGTGTTTGCTGGAACTCTTCTGGAGGGCCAAGTGAGGATGTGCGCTGCAGGGTAGAGGCCGGGCGGGCAGCAGCAAGGCCCGCGAGGCCTGGCCCTGAGCAGGGAGCCAGGAGGGGCAGCCCAGCCCCAACCCTGGTGGCGGGAGAGGGACGCCTCTGCACCAGGCCCTCACCGAGGGAGGAGAAGGAGGGGCGCCCTGTCCCTGTCCCAGGTAAGTGTTCCATTTGCTCAGACCCAAGATCTAAATCATGCATGGCCCTGGCCAGGTGTTGACTGACTGTCCTGAGGGGTTGCCCAAGCAGCCTACTGCCTGGAGGGGGCGGGGGAGGTGGCAGGGGGAGTCCCTTAAGCCACGGGAAGGTTAACAAGCCAATGTGTGCAGTCATCCAAACCCCTGAGTGTGTCAGAAGAAGAACGCTGTCTCTAGGATGTGCCAAGGGGAGAAGTGCCTGGGCGAGGGGATGACCTGGCCCCAGGTGGGCCCAACAAGTGGGTGGGTGGCTGCTCTGGGAGTCAGGAGTCTACAAAAGGGCACATGTTCCAGAACCGTCCATGCTGACTTCAGTGAGCATGCAACTGACGATCCTGACGGAACTGTCCTCCCCCCATCCCAACCCCCACCCCTGCTTCCGCACCCAGTCCAACATGTCAGGCAAGCTCTGGCCTCAGAGCCTCACCCGGCTCCCAGCGGGCCCTGCCAATGAGCCGAACCCACAGCCCACAGCCAGACTCCGGAGGCTGGGGAGGACAAGCGATCTGGCAAGAGGCTCCTGCTGGGCAAGGGCTCACCTTCCTCTCGTGCTGGTGGCCAGTCTGAGCCACCAGCCCTGAATGCACCAGAAGCAGGAGGGAACTCAGCCCGTGGGAAGCAGGAGGTGGCCCCAAGCTGGCCCAGGGCTGCAGGCAGCCAGAGGTCCGGCCTGGGCTCTGCAGCTAACTCACTTGTTCCTCTCAAGCACACCCCCTCCCTTCTAGAACCCATGGCCTTCTCTAGGAAGGCACAGAATCACTCCAGGTGACAAGGGCCATCCCTTCTTGTCCCAACAGTCCATGACTCCCTGGGCTCTGGGATCAGTGACACAGGCTTGTGGCACTGGGGACCCCTGAAGCCACAGGGTGGGCTGGGACATTACCCCTGGGCACCAGGGCCCCTGCAGTCCCAGCAAAGGGGCGCCACGGGCTTTCGGCAGCAGTTGTGTTCATGATTATTGTTAATTGCAATAACGAAAAGAATAGTAATCATCCTAATCATAGCCTAGCTGAGTGGGACCGCGGCTGCCTTAAGGAATCATTAACGCTGAGTAGAGGAATATTCTTAGAAACTAGAGGAGCTCCCCAGGCTCCAGACTGCAGAGGAAGGGATGGGGAGGAAATGAACTTTGCACCCTGGACGGTAATCGGTGGCCCTGGGTTGGCACCTATGCAGGGAGGCCCTAGTAAAGGCGCCATAAATAGGAGAGCTTCCCGCCTGGGCTCGGGAGCTGGGGACCCGCCCCAGCGCGTGCTCTCATTAACAGAAGTCACTAACAAGAGTCATTAACAGGAGCCCCAAGACGGGCTGCCCTCCTGCACCTGGGCACTGATTTCCAGAGAGATACTAACAAATCAGAGCTCGCCCCCCCCCATGGTGGCAAGGGAGAGGGAGGGAAGCCCGGGGAAGAAGAAAGGTTCGGGGCTCACGAAGCTTTGGTTGCTGGAAAGGGAGCCGTAGCTTCCCCAGGGGAGTGGACTGGTTCACGGTGCCTCGCAGGACCCGCAGGTGGAGATCACGGGGGCCTCGGCAGGCTACGGAGGGGTCCTAGCCAGCACCAGACGTCCGCATGGGGCTCTCTCTCCTCTGCCTGATGGCTGCATCCTGCTTCCGGCCACCCGGCCACCCGGCAGGAGGCACTTGTCTTCATCAGCTCTGCCCCAAAGCCCAGTGTAACCCAATGGCAATTTCATGACCTCGGTCTGAATGCCCAAGAGAGGAAAGCAGGTGAGCGCCGTCTGGGGCCAGGTCATCCCTCGCCCAGGCACCAGGGGCACATCACAGCGAATCAGCATTGGCAGGCGAGGGGGCCCGTGGTTCCATCACCCCCAATGGTGTCTGGTCCCGATGGCGTCCTACAGGGCGGGGAAGGAGAAGCGTGGCCCAGGAGCAGAGGGAGGACTCGCGGGGGCCCCGGACGGCGTTCGGAAAGCTGAGGATGGCCCAGCAAGAATAAGGAGACGCGTTCTGTGGCCCCGGGTCCCTTGGGAGAAGCAGGGGGAGGCCAGGGTGATCCTGGAGCCAAGGGCATTATCGTGATGTCAGGAGTCACCGGGTGAGCTGATGATCCCAGAAGGACTGCCTGGGCAAGCCGTGAGTTCTGCGGTGCTGCAAATAATCACGGGGACTCAGGGGACAGTGGGGGGGGGGGGGACATGGGCACAGTGTCTGTATTAGCTAGAGCTGTCCAGAGAAACAGAGTAGGAGAGATGGGACATGGAGATGGATGTGGCGATGAGAATGGAGGGGAGGAGGATGGAGAGGGAGGTGGGGAGGGAGACGGGGAGGGAGATGGGCATGGAGGGGAGGGGGAGGGAGATGGGGTGGGGGTGGGGAAGGGGGTGGGAATGGAGATGAGTTGCCGGTGGGGGTGGAGAGAGGGATGTTAAGAGATAAAAATGTTTATTACTAAGGAATGGGCTGGTAGGTACGGGGAGGAAGGGGTCTGCCCACGTGCAAGCCGGGGACCCAGGAAAGCCCGTGCCGTGAACCCCACTCCAAGAGCAGGAGACCTCGCAGCCCAGCGCTCGGAAGGAGCTTCTCCCTCCTCCGGAATTTGTTCCCTTCGGGCCCTGGTGGGTGGGACAACGCCCACCCACACCGCAGACGACTGTCTGCTTTATCAGTCCGTGGATTCCGACACTAGCCCCTTCTAGAAACACCCTTGCAGACACACCGAGGAATCCCATCTTGCCAGCCATGTGGGCACCCCGGGACCTGGCCAAGCGTCCACATACCGTCCACCAGCGCAGCCTCTAAGGGCCACCCCACGGCAACCCCAGGAGGCATCCCTGACCCCACAGACGCGCTGTGCCCGAGCCTCTGCTCATCTCCCCAGCCTCACCGCTGACGCCTCCCGATGTCGTCCCCAGATCCCTGGGACCCTCTGGAGCCACATCTTCCTCCTGCCCAGACTGGGCACCCACCGGTCCTTCAGCCTCCGTCTTACACACTCTTCACTTTTCATTGCAAGCATCACCTCTTCCAGGGAGCCCCGATGGAAAGCTGATCTGGTCAGAGACAGCCCTGCCCCTGTCAGACCGAACTCTCCCGGGGACCAATAACCACCAACCGTGAGATGTGCATGAAGGAAAAGCAGAGAGGGAAGCACACTGGGGGGAGGTCATTAGGCTGGGGGGGGGCACACCAGCTTCGTCACAGCATCTGGGGGCTAACACGGCATTGAGCAAAAAGCAACCTTGTATTTTCAATTTTCCTTTATCGAAATACTTACGCGATCCCAAAATCATTGATAAACAGTTTGCAAGACAAGCTCCAGCTCACCAGCAGCTTTCGGAGGGCAACCCTGGCCTCTCCCTCTCCGACGAGGGCCGGCTGCTGGCGGCCTCTCCAGACCTCCTCTGCCTGCCACTGCATCATGGGCGGAGCCCTCGGTGCCAGCAGGGAGGGGGAGCCTGGAGAAGGAGGAGGCGGCCACGGAGGGAGGGAGGGGAGGCGGGCTCGGCTTCTCATCCCCCGGGAGGCCAGAATGCTGACGTAAGCAGTCAACCCGCAGCTCCTCTCAGAAGGGAACAATGAAAAAAAGGAAAGGTCTGACCTGTTTCCCAGCCTTTTGCAGATTCTGTTTCGGGGTCTACAAGGCATTTGGGGAGTCCCATGGCCTAAGCCTCTGCAGGACAACCGCACGTTTCTGCTCCCGTGGGTACTGGGGCGGAGGCCACGAGGCCCGGGCCACACTGCGGAGTGCCTCCCGGGGGCGGTGGGACCCTCTCGCCCTTGGCCTTCTGTCTGGTCTGCAACCAACAACTTCCGTTAGGGTCTCTCTGCTCACCGTCCTACCTCATTTTACCTTTTCCGGCTGCTCTCCAGGAGGGGTAGGGAAGCAAGGGCTGATGGCTTTGCTGAATTTAGAATGATCTGGAAGGGCCTGCAGGTGGCCCGACCCCCCGGGGAGCAGAGTCTTAACCCAGACACCAACATCCACAACCCCCACCTGCCCACGTAGACTCAGTAAATAACTCCCACATCGGGGTTGTTTTCAGAAGCATAGACACGCGGTTGTGAATAATCAGATACAAATTGATTTTTAAACCGCTACCGAATTCAAAGCAGCTTTATGTCATTGTGAATTTTCTCGACCAACGAATCCTAAAAATAAAAGCACCAAGACGTGAAAAGATCCTTAAAGCGTTTGACATTAAAATGCAGTTCGCAGACTTGGAAAGACTGGGAGCCTCGATTCCCTGGCACAGCCTTCCTTTTTGCGGGAGAAAACACGGTCTTGGGAGGTGCGGAGGCTCGGCCACCGTTACGCGGCCCGCGCAGTGACAGCACCCGCCGGGATCTGACCCCGGACCAGCGCACGCACTCTCGGCCCTCGGAGTCTCCAGTCCTCTATAGAGTGGAATCGTGGAGGGGAGTCAGGAAAAGCCCGGGGCGCCGGGGTTGACATCGTGCCCAGCACCTAGTAGGTGCCCAGAAGGTGATGAAGGACTTCGCCCCTGGTAGCTCCCGCAGCTGTAGCCTGGGGCCCCGAGCGCGAGCCTTAGCATCCCCGCCGCACTGACCCTGGGAATCGCCTGGCCGTGCACGCTCCCCGCGAGCAGGGGGCCCGACAGCACAGTCCCCGTCACTGCTACTCCGTCCCTACCCGCAGGAGGGAGGCAAGAAGCAAAGGCATCGCAGAGCCCTTGCCGTGAGCCCCCACAGCAACCGTGTTCTCCTGCCATGGGCTGGATCCTTCTCAGTGACCTCTGCCTGGGTGCGGGTCTGTGTCCCCTGGCAAAGGGCAAGCAGTGGGGCAGAGGAACTGGGTGAGCGGGGGCGCCTGGGGGGCTCCGCCAGGGAAGCGCCTGACTCTTGATTTCGCCTCGGGTCATGATCTCAAGGTCCTGAGATGGAACCGCGCACTGGGCTCCCCGCTGGGCGTGGCGTCCGCTTACGATTCTCTCTGAGGGCGGGAGGGTGAGAGGAAGGAAGGAGAGAGAGAAAGGACCAGATGAAGAGCTGACTGGTTAATCGACCAGCGGGTCACTGGGATAGAGCCGGAAGGACAGAGGGACGGAGGGGTTGGATGGAAGGATGGACGGATAGGTGCCCATCGGCTCAGGACACTCTCTGAAAGGGCAGTAGGAAAGCACCGAGCGAGCCGGCGAAGAAGCTGGCGTGACACTTCACGCAGACCCCAGGGGACATTTCTGGAAAGTGTACCGCCACGCGCAGCGGCTGGGACCCAGCATCCCTGCCCCCCCCCCCCACCGGTCAGTGCTGCCTTGAGGAGGAGGATGGGGTCTGAACGGGGGATAGAAACCATGACCCCTCGGCGCCGAGGAACAAACCCCCTCTCTGCGCCGGGCCATCAAGACACACACGGAGGGACCAGGCCTGCAGGTGCCGTTGGGCAGGAGAAGCTTTCCTGCGGCCGAGTCAGCGCGGCGGGCACCGCTCGGAGGCAGCTCTGCCTGAGAAGGATGCCGGGTGCTGGCAGGCCCTGGCACGGGCCGAAGGTCAGGGGCCGGCCTCTCCCCGCACCAGCCCCGCACCAAGGGCGGCCATCGGGGGCTGCCAAGCTGAGCGGAGCCCACGCTGCTGCTCTGGCCTGGGAAGGGAGCAGGCAGCGGCCGGAGAGCTCCTCCAGCCCGCATCTATGCAGAGCCTGAGCCGCTTGGTTGGTCGGTTTGTTTGGCTTCTGCGTCCCAAGATCCCGTGTGCTTTGTTCTGCCGGAAGGAACACGGCTGCCTGGCCTTGGATGCGGCCACTGCCGAGGACCCCACCTCAGTGGTAACCACAGGAAGCCACCCCCACACACGTACACACTCCCAGGCACACACAGCCACACACTGAAGCATGCACGTGTGTGCACACACTCGCAGTTGCACACCACACACGGCCAGATATTGGAGCGTGCACACACTCACATGCACACACAGTCACACACGGAAGCATGCACACATGTGTGCACACAGCCGCACACTGGGGCATGCACACACATGTGCACATCCACACACGTATGCACACACTCATACACGCTGAAGCATGCACACGCTTAAGCAGACACTCACGCACACACTCCCATGCACACGTGCACACGTACACACAAGGTGACCACTCACGAGTCATGGCCCTGCTCTTCTCCCCTCCGCTTCAGGACCCCCGCTGACTCCAAGCCCCACCCCCCCGGCACGCCACCCTCCTCCACTAATCCGCACCCCCTGTTTATACAGAAACTTGTCTCTGAAATGCCTGCTCTGACATCGATTTTGAAAATCAAATCCCTTTCCTCCTGCAAAAGACACCCTGAGCAGATCCTAGAGTGAAGTTAAAGTCTTTTTGTAACCAAAGACCAGGCAGAAGAGACCAGGCAGGGGACAGGTGTCTCCTCTCATTCAGCTGGGTGCCGGCGCAGGGCGGGCTGGCAGCGTCCCCCCACCAGGCTAGGGTAGAAGCCTCAGGGCGGTGGGGAGTAGTTCTGATGGTCTGATGAGCCCCGAGAGGACAAGCAACTCGCCCCAAGGCACAGAGCAAGGCAGTGGCAGAAGATTCGGGGGCCTGCGTGGGGCCTGCACGGGGCCTGCGCGCCAGCTCTGGGTCTTCTCCAGCAGTCCGGTTAGACCAGAAGGTAAAAGGGGCCATCGCTCCATCTGGAAGTCCCCTCCCGCCCTCCCTCCCAAAGCCTCCTGAGAGCGGCTCACACGCTTCCGGTCGTCTTCAGGGTGTGGTTGCTGGCCCATCTCTCTTCTCCACCTCTCAACTCTGCCGGAGAAGACAGGAGCCAGAGTCAGGGAGGGGGCAGGCGTGGGACAGGGTGCCAGGACAGACACCGACCTCGCTGAGCCACTGTGGCCCTCGGGGCGGAAGTCAGGCGGCCCCAGCCCAGAACCAGGTCCTTGGGGCAAGCGGCTTCTCGCCACCAGCACCGGACAGCCCAGAGCTGCTCTCACTGCCGCAGAGGCCTCTGGGACGGAGCTCCCAAAGATCTGGGCAAATAGAAGTCACAGCGTGGCCCCCTCCGTGGCTCCAGGCCCGGCAGGGAGAGCTCAGACGAGGTAGGGTACGGGCCCTGAGGCCACAGGAGCACATGGTCTCCAGGACAGGGACGTGGCAAGCACCTGGGGTACGTGGCCTGGGCCCCTTGTTTCCTCTGTCCGGACCAGTGGGGAAACAGAAGGCAGATTCACCAGACACACATTCAGGGACTGGAACCGCCTGAGCCCACGGCGGCTGCGGGGGGGATCGAGGGCGGGTATTGTCCCCTGTCTGCTGAGGGCGCGTTCTGCCACGGCACGGAATAGGGGCTTGGAGGCCGGTGTCGGCCACCCTCTGCCCCCCCCCGCCCTCCTTCCTCCAGGACAAGGTCAGCCCACGGTGCCTGGGCAGGGACATCACAGGAGAACATTCGAGAGCATGACAGACACGGGTGGGTGGAGCCCCCTCTTCCCGGCCAAGGGGGTCAGGGAAAGGAAGGCCCATGTTTGCACCGAGTCGGGGCTGCCTAGAAGAGGAGGACCGCGAGTCCACTCTGGAAGGAGAAAAACCAGGACGAACCTCACTCGCGGCCTTAGAGTGTCTCCACCTGCTGGTTTGTGCCAAGGCTTGCCAGAGTGGCCAGCCGCCGGGGGCCTCCGGGAGAGGGTGTGGGCCCTGCGGCACCCAGGCTAAGCCAGGCTGGGCAAGGGCCTGCACTTGGGGTGATCTCCACACTGGATGTGAGTGTCACGGGTGACACACGGGTGACATGAGACAGGAGCTCTATTCCTCTGACTCACTGCCACTTTGCCATGGGGACCTTCTCGTGACCTTGAGCAGTTTGACTCCAGGTACTGGGGTCACCTCAGAAACTGCGAGTGGGAGGAACAGAAAATTGGGGGGATCCCAGGCCTAGGCGATCCCCTCCTTGTCAGCCCTTGCCAGCCATGGGGACCCCCCTGTAGATCTCTGGGTCCCAGATCCGTCATCCTGGAGGGAAAGGGCCGTCCACAGCACCCGCAGCCTCTTTGCACACACGCACCCACACATCCACCACACGCACGCACACACCCACACTCCCACACGCACACATTCCAGACTCGTCAGGCCACCAGCACAGGGCCCTGGCCGAGGAGGAAGGAGAGGGCAGACACGCTGTCTAGGAGTTGTCTCAGCCAGGAGCCTGCCGACGAGCAGTACCAGGAAGGCCGAACCCACGGAGCCCACCTGGCTCCCACCACAGTGCACAGCCCGCTGTCCCAGCCAGGGAGCTCCACAGGCCTGGCCAGGCTGCCCGGGGGCGGGGGGGGGGGGGCGTGTTCCGCGGGCAGGGCCTCGGGGATGCCCCGACCCTCCAGCCCAGCAGCACGTCCCTCGTGGGCCATTAACTTCTCGAAGCTGTTGGCTGGTCATCAGGTCAGCGTGAGGACCGCATTCACCAACTGGCCAACCTCGGAACCCCTCGCCCGTCCTCGATCTTCCCACCTGCAGGTCTACAGCCAGAGGACGTGACAGCTGTCCCCAAAAGACTTTCCTGAGAAAGAGCGGGGACAGCTGGCTGTCTACGTGAGCCCTGCGAGGAAGAGAACGCCCCCGACCACGCCTGTCCCGCAAGCCCAGAGTTGCTCCTGCCTCCGAGGGGAACACGGAGATCCCGGGTGCCCTGGACCCCAGCCGGGCTGTCCATCCGCATCTGTGAGGCCGGTGCTTACAACAGAACCATTGCCTTCCTTCAAGAAGATCGTAGTCCTGGATCAACATCCTTCTTAAACGGTGGTCCATCCAGACGACAGAATATTATTCAGTGCTATAAAGAAATGAGCTACCGGGGGGTGGGGGGAGGGGAGAAATAAAGAAAGAAAGAAAGAAAGAAAGAAAGGAGGCATCGAGCCATGAAAAGACATGAAGGAGACACATAGGGGAAGAAGTCGATCTGAAAAGGCTGCGTGACTCCAGCTGTATGGCGTTCCGGAAACGGCAGAGCCGCGGAGACTGAGGACATCAGTGGCTGCGAGGGGTGGGGGAGGGAGGGAGGGAGGACTCGGAGGAGCACAGAGGGTTTTCAGGGCAGTGAAACTGCTCCGTAGGACTCTATGGTGGCCGACGCCTGTCATTATGCATTTGTCGGAGCCCGTGACTGCAGAGCGAGAGCGCCCTGATGGGCACTGTGGACTCTGGCTCATCACCGCGGATCAGCACTGGTTCAGTTATAGCAAACCTCTAGAATGAGGTTGATAGTAGGGGAAGTCTGTGCATGCGTGTGTGCGCGTGTGTGCATTTGTGTGTGTGCGTGTGCGTGTGCTGGAAATGGAGGGTATGTGGGAATCCCGTACTTTCTGCTCGATCTTTCTAAAACTGCTCTAAAAAATAAGGTCTGTTCTTTTTTTTTTTAATTACAAATTACATGCGACGCATATTTTGTTTTGTGCCCGTATTAGCGCTGCCCTGGTCTGTATTCTCAGTACACGAGCCCCCAGGGCCTGTCCTAGGGCTGGCGAAGTCCTGAAGAGGGCAGACCCCTCTGCTCCCAGGGGAGCCCATCTTTCGTATACGAACCAGCCCAGAGCCCACACCCAACCAGCCTCTTTGCACTCGGGGCCGATATTCCCCTGTCCTAATCACCCCAAGGCCAGGGACCAGACAACAACCCGCTCCGGGGCACACCCGGGAGTCCACTAGCAGGACTCCCACGCGCCCATCCCAACCCCCTTCTTTCCCATGAAAACCAGAACACAGGCTGAGGATCCCGCCTTCCCCTCTGTCCCTCTGTCCCTCTGCCCCTTGACCCTGGTGCTTCCCCCGAACCCCTATCCTGCAGGGCAGGGCGTGCCCCCTCCTCTTGGCATCAGTGAGTCACAAACTGTCTTCCCAAGGGCAGATGACCCGGGATCTGTTGGCTCAGTATATGAACAACAATGAAATCTACATTTGAAAACAGTGGTGACCCAGAGGCCAACACAGCCGGTGACCCTGGACAATGGACCCACCCAGAACTCCAGTTGGGAAGGTGACCTTGGCTTCAATTTCCACCTTCCCCTCAGCTTGTGTGGGAAGCCACAGACGCAGAGCGTGGTTGCGTGTCCCCGTGCCCCACTGTCCCCCGGGTGCCAGCGCAACTGCCCGTTCCGTTCAAGCTCCTGGAGGTCCAGGGATCCCATTCTCCTTCCCGCTGCTCAGCCTCCTGTCCTCGCACCCGGCGGCAAGCAGCAGGCATCCTAGAACTGACAGGAGAACATTCTGTGCACACAGGGGGCCTCCTCTTCTCACCCCGCCGAAATTAGCAGGGGGGCCTTGGAAAGGGGCTACTGTTGGGGGGAGCTGGCGGTCACGTGCAGCCCAACAGTGGACACAGGGACACCTCCAAAGCCTAAAGGAGGCCGGAGAGGGCTGCCACATCAGGTAGTGTGGGGTGTCAGAGAGGGGCCTCTGGGGTCCCGATGGGGTGTGTGCGTGTTGAGAGGTGGGGGGTAGTTGGTTAAGCAGCTGAGGTAGTTGGTTAACGGGCCCACACAGGTTGCTCGGTACCTCCTGTTAAGGTCGCTGGTGCTGGGCTTGGGAGGGGACGGCTTTCCCCCTCCCTGTGGACACAAGCCCAGATCCCCAGCCGAGCCCTGATATCTGTGCCCCTTTAACTCAGACCACACTGTGGGCAGCTGGGGAGAGGCCGGCGTCCGCGGGACGGGGAGCAGGGCCCAGCCTGCTGGCACAGTGACACGCGGAGGAGAGCACGCTGTCTGGAATCCAGCGTCCTGGGCAGAAGGGAGGGAGGGGGCTTAGGGCCACGGCCGAGGAAGGGGGACCTCGGTCTTCGTGCCAGGCTCACACAGCGCTCTGCCCCTCACTCGACTCCCGCCTCCACCCTTCTCCCGCGTCGTTCTCCACGTGGGGTGGACGGTTCCGTCGTCTCCCGATCCGGACAAACGCATCTACTTCAGCATCCAGCAAGAGCTCTGAAAGGTGAGGCAGCGCAAGAGGCCAGGGTGGCCCCCAAAATGCAGATCCCCAGGCCAGGCCTGGGCCAGACTGCCGGGCCAGCAGGTTCGGGAACCACCAGAGAGGCAGGGGATGTTGGATTGGGGCGCGCGGGACCAAGACGACTCCCAGCCCGCTCATCCCCACTCTCGAGCCGGCCGGCTGCGAGAACTTCGGGGAGCCCCTTCGCTTGGCTCTGGCTCAGGTTTTCTCCCCTAGAAACACGGGCCGCCCTGCCCTTCCGCGACCCGCGTGCCTCCGGGCAGTCCATCCTCTCAGCAACCCATCATCCAGATGAAGAAACCAGGGCTCAGAAAGGCTCAGAAGTTGTCCGGCATCGGAGCAGCTGAGTTTGGGAGGCTGCTGGGTCCCAAGCTCGGCGCTGTCTGGTGGCGGCTGCGTCTGACCTCACCGACATTGCTTGGCACCTTCGTCCTTCCTGCCAGAGCTGTGCCCCCCGCACCTGTACTGTTAGGTGCAACAGTGAACGCGTGCGGGTCACGTCCACTCATCCAGCAGACGCGCTCCCGTGGAGAACCCAGTATGGGCCGGGCACTGTTTTAGCGGCTGGAGTCAGAACGGGGGTAAAACCTGTGTGGGGCTCACTTGCTGCTGCTTTCCAATCACTGTTTGAAGTAACTATTTTTTTTTAAAGATTTTCTTTATTTAGGGGCACCTGGGTGGCTCAGTGGGTTAAACCTTTGCCTTTGGCTCAGGTCATGATCCCGGGGTCCTGGGATCGAGCCCCGCATGGGGGGAGGGTCTCTGCTCAGCAAGGAGCCTGCTTCCCCCTCTCTCTCTGCCTGCCTCTCTGCCTGCTTGTGATCTCTGTCTGTCAAATAAATAAATAAATAAAATCTTTTAAAAAAGAAAGAAAGAAAGAAAGAACAGTTTATGTCGCCGCTACAGATGGAAATTCCGTGTTGGGTGTTCTGATCTTGCGAACATCAGTACCACTGAAAATCAAATTCTCGGGGTCTAGCCGGGCGCTCGTACCGGCTGAAGGTCTGCATCCTGAAGCCAGCTGTTGTTTGATTAAAAAGAGAGCGTTCCATTCTTCACAAAATTAATCATAGAATCACCATATAACCCAGGAATTCCACGCGTCGGTATATGCCCGAGAGAATTAAAAACCGGTTTCCAGATGATTACGGGACCCTACGTTCGCAGCAGCCAACAGTCCGTCGGCAGAAGAAAGAAGGAGCGAAACGCGGTGGGTCTGCACCATGGCGTGTTTCCAGCCGTGGAAAGGGATAGAGCTCTGTCTGACACACCGCGGCGTGGATGAACCTGGAAAAATTATTCTAGGTGAGAGTTCGAAGGTAACATTACTGCGTTTCTATGAAGTATCCCGAATGAGTGACTCCATAGAGACAGAAAGCAAACTAGGGGACGGTGGGGGGCAGTGGTGGGGGTGATGGGGGTCTGGGGGGACGTGGGGGAGTAGGGGAGCGGCGGTGGGAGTATGGTGGGGCAGGGATGGTGGGGGGCAGGGAGACGGGGTGACAGTAGGGAGCAGGAGGGATGGTGGGGAGTGGCGGGGGGCTCGCTGGGGGGACAGAACCAGGCCTGAATGGAGCAATGCTTCACGGGCACAGTGTATGACGGTGTCCCAGAGCCAGACTCGGACGCTGGTGGCCCACCCCAGCAGATCTGCTAAACGCCACATAGTATCCGCTTTCAAACAGTGAACGGCTGATTTTACGGCATGAGAATTTCACCTCCCTTTTGAAAAGGCAGGTTTCCAAGTATTAGCAGGCAGCAAAGACGTGTCTTTTCCTAAGGAGATTCTCTCCTTCATGGCATGCAAGGGGAAGAAAGAGAGACACTTGCCCATGGCCTTCGGATCTCCCTGGCACTTTTGCCGGCAGTCCCTGGTGGGGTCCTCCAGCCACCCCGGACTGCCCACAGGAAGGTGATGGGGTCCGTGTCGGTGGCTTAGGCTGTCATCAGGTGCGGGGGCTTCGGCAACAGATCCTTCTTTTCTCCCTGTTCTGGAGGCTGCAGGTCCAAGGTCAAGGGGCCTGTCTCCAAATATCCTGAGGCCCTGGGAATTAGGGCTTCCACATGTGGACGTGGGGGACCGTCTAGCCCATCACCACGTCCCAGTTGCCTGATGAGAAGAAGGACGCATGGAAAAGTCAACTCAAGTCACGGAACTGATGGGAGGCAGGGCAGACCAAGAACCCAGGTACCTTGACCCCTGGGCAGGTCCTTCCCTCCGTGCTCACCACCTCTAGTAGCGTCGGCGACCACAGGGGCCCTGGTTGCTGTCCTTGAAACTGCTGGTGGGAGCAAAGTCATCCGCACCCTCGGGACCGTGTCTCAGCAAGCGGGTCGACGTGGTCCCAGCTGCCGGCTGCCACAGAGCCCCCTGTATTTCCCTCTTCGTCCAGCAAAATGGCTGGACCGCACCAACGATCTAGCATCTGGGAGGGGACCGTGTCATCAGCTAATTAAATCTAATGAATGATACGTCTACAGACACGGCAGGGAAGACCCACACGGAGGATGCACACCCTGAACCCTGAGTTGGTACCTGGAGAGACGGATAACTGCGGGGGAGCGCTTGGAATTCAGAGCTGGGTCTTTGTTTCATGTCTTCTCAGGGCATCAGAGAGATTAATTTGTTAGAGTAAACAGACTTCAAACCGGGATTTAGTCTCTGAGCGTGGGCACCTGATTTGGCGGTCCTGCCTCAGACCGCCCCAAGCTGTCATCATTCTGCAAGTGGATGAAGGAGCCGGCGGAGAGCAGGGGGGGGGGGGGCGCGGGGGGGGGGTTGGGGAATGCTTGCAGAAGTGCCCGTGTCCTGGTTCCTTTCCTGCCACTGAAGCCAAGGGTGTCAGAGACAAAAACGGAGGGAATCGAGGAGTGCAATGGACACCTGTCCTGCTTCTCCCCGACATCCGCCACCTTGCAGGAGAAGCCTTATCTCCTCACCAGATGGCCGTGTCATTCCAGGCTGTTGTCGAGGACAGCCCTCGAAAAGAGGCTCACCTGGACAGCCACGTTGTCTCTGGCTCAGTCGGCTGGTCCCCTTTCCTCCAGAAAGGCCCCTGTGCTCTGCTCAAACCAGAAACGGTCTTCAAGGTCTCTGTACCCCTCACCCCTGCAGCCAGCCGCCAAGCCTGCAGAGCCCCTCCTCAGAAAACCCTCATTCATGTCACAACACGGGGCTTCCATTCACACCTGTCACCCTCCAACCACATGGCCCAGCCAATGCTTACACCAGCCCAGCGTCCCCCACCCCGCAGCCCCGAGGGCAGCTCTTAGGCCATTTTGGGTAAATGGCTGCCACCTTGTCCCGTGATCCGGAGGACCTGGAAAAGGGCTACAGGCCATGGAGACAGAAGAGACACGGTTCCCACCTGAGCTGCCACTCGTTCTGTCCCTTGATGTAAACTGTGGTTCAGAGGATCTCCCTTGTGCCCTATTTGATGGTAATTTCCCGAAGGATAAAGGGGCTCGAGCTCGTCTGTTCAAACATGTCCTCACACGTACGGCGAAGGAAACCAACAAGACAAAGAGGCAGCCTACTGGATGGGAGAAGAAATTTGCAAATGACATATCCGATAAGGGGTTAGTATCCAAAATATATAAAGAATGTCGACAACTCAACACCACTAGAAACAATCCAGTTTAAGAAGGCAGAGGTCTTGAATAGACAATTTTCCAAAGACAACGCACAGATGGCCCACAGACCCATGAAAAGACGCTCGGCGTCACTCACCGGCCGGGAAATGCAGATTAAAGCCACAGTGACGTATCACATAACACCTGTCAGATCGGCTAGAGTAAAAACCCCAGACACAAGTGTTGGCGAGGGTGCGGAGAAACGAGCCGTCGGGCACTGGCGGCGGGAATGCAGACTGGTGCAGCCACGGAGGAAAACGGTGTGGAAGCTCCCCAAAAAATTAAAACAGAAATATAAAGGGTCTAGCAATCCCACTGCTGGGCATTTACTCCAGGAAAACAAATACACTCATTTGAAGAGACAGACGTGCGGATGTGTTTACCGCAGTGTTATCTACAACAGCCAAGATCTAGAACCAGCTCAAGCGTCACCAACAAGACACCCCGGTGATCGGATACACAATGGAACATCGCTCAGTGAGTAAAAAAATAGAAAAAAAGGAAATCTTGCCCTTTGCCGCAAGGTGGAAGGACCTAGGGGGTATAACGCTAAGTAAGTCAGGCCGAGAAAGACAAATACCGTACGATTTCACTCTTCCGGGGAACTTAAAAAAAAAAAAGAACAAAGGAAAAGAGAAACAGATTGTTAACTCTCCTAAACAGAACACAAACTGGGTGGGGGGCAGGACAGGGAAATGGGGGAAATCGACAAAGTGGGGAAAAAATGTATCTTTAAATGATCAGCAGGAGGGCAAATGTTGCAGACATTTTAGGAAGCAATTTAGGGCAGATCTTTTTAAGAGAACGAAAGTGCAAGTTGCTCTCCCAAGCCAGGGCGGAGCCACCGCCCACCGGGCACTGTAGACAGGGGCAGGGGCGACCGCGGGGGGCCGGGGCCCTCATCTCTTCCCGAGCACAGGGGCTGAGACCTAAAAGGGCAAATAAACTCCTCTTTGGAAAGTGGTTGCTTAAAAATAAAAAAAAGGCTCTGCAGAGGCAGAATCTGGGCCCCCTCTATGATCACTAGGAATTAAACACCACCTCTGTATCCAGCGGCGGACATCCCTTGCCCAGCATACAAATCCAAGGTGGACAGGAAAGGTCAGCAAACGCTACAGAGGGTCAAGAGCATCCCCCCGGCCCACCGCACCCCTCAGGCAGGTCAGAGCCCGCCCAGCACATAGGCCACTGTACTTCCTTCCCCTTCTTGGACTTGCCACGCTGTTCCCCTGCCCCTGTGGAGCGCGAACTCCTGAAGGCGGGAGTACGTTTCCCTTGTCACTGCCTTGTCCCTCACGCTCAGCCGGGTGCCAGGCACTCGTACATGCTTGTGGAATAAATGAATGAATGGTTTATCGCTGTCGAGAAGAAGCATGGGGAAAACAAAGCCTGGGGTCACCACGAGGTACAGAATAAGGACCCCCGAGAGTAAGATACACCCCCCACTCCCCCACCGCCATCTGTGCTCACCTCTGCTCCCTCTGCAGCTCAGGATCCGAGCTGGGTGGCTCGCCCTAGGTCCAGGGCTCAGGAAGCCCGTGGGTGACCGGGAAATGAGGAGGCCCCCAGGTCTGCTTCTGAGACCCTTGCCTAAGGAGCGAGGCGGGCTTCTAAGCTTGGTCTCCCAACTTGGAGAGGGAGGATCCAGGATTTCTGGATCTTGTCTCGTATGTGTCTATGGGGACTCTTTCCGGAAAGAACATAAAAAATGCCTTACTCTTACACATTTTATAAAATGCTGTGATAACGGAACTCCTTGCTGGACACTTCCCAGGGCTCCGTGATGGCCCCGGGAAATCCGACCCGGCCATGCTCTCTGGGCGCCTCGAGCCTCCCTCACCTCGCACTCTGCTGGGAATCCCACACAGTGCCACCACGGGTAAGTCACTTCTCCGTGCCTCAGTTTCCCCACCCAGGAAATGGGTACAGCCTTGGTGCCCGCGTCACAGGTTTGTGGGGACGTGTAAAGGAGTTAACACAAGGAACAGGTTTAGTCCAGGTCCAGACACTTGGTGAGAATACTAGAAGGTGTCGCTGGAAGCTGCTGGGTTTTTGCAAGGTTCTGCATCCCTCCTGGGTCAAATGGAAAGTCACAGCTCTCTGTAACCTTTTTTTTTTTAAGACTTTATTTATGTATTTGACAGACAGAGAGAGACACAGCGAGAGAGGGAACACGAGCAGGGGGAGTGGGAGAGGGAGAAACAGGCTCCAGCAGAGCAGGGAGCCTGAGGGGGGGCTCGATCCCAGGATCCCAGGATCATGACCTGAGCCAAAGGCAGACGCTTAACGTCTGAGCCACGCAGGCGCCCCGGCTCTCTGTAACTTGACAGTGGGATAGCAGCACAGAAGCCCTGTCTGCTGTGATCATGGATTGTGGCTACAAATTTTCTTTTATTAATTTAAAGATTTATTTATTTTAAATATTTTATTTATTTATTTGACAGAGAGAGATCACAAGTAGACAGAGAGGCAGGCAGAGAGAGAGAGAGGGAAGCAGGCTCGCTGCCGAGCAGAGAGCCCGATATGGGACTCGATCCCAGGACCCCGAGATCATGACCTGAGCCGAAGGCAGCGGCTTAACCCACTGAGCCACCCAGGCGCCCAAAGATTTATTTATTTTAGAGAGGGAGAGTGCACAGGCAGGGGGAGGGGCAGGGGGAGAGGAGCGAAGCAGATGTCCCATCAGATGCTTAACCAACGGAACCACCCGGTCCCCCGATAAAGACCCCTTTAAAAATCATAACCACCAGGGCGTCTGGGTGGCTTGGCTGGTTCAGTGTCCAGCTCTTGGTTTGGGCTCAGGTCATGATCTCGGGGTCGTGAGCTGGAGTTCGGAACCGGGCTCCGTGCCGGGCGTGGAGCCTGCTTAAGATTCTCTCTGTCCCTCTGCCCCTCACCCCCAGCTTCCTCCCAAATAAATTAATAAATAAAGGGTCTCTATCTTATACAGACACACCAAAAAAGGCGTTTTTCCTTCATTACCCACATCATCTTTCTTGCAAACCTTGCTCTTGCTTCTGCATTTTTGCTTATACCTTGTAAGTCAGTTGTCTTCGTTTAAGGAACGCAGTTAACACGAGTCGGTAAAAAGTGTGAGTGTCTCAGCACACCCATCTCCCCGATACTCCAGGAAGCACCTGACTGCGGGCTGGTGACCCACCACCCTCCCTCCCATTTCTGTGAAATATCCAGAATGGGTGACTCTACCCCCCACCCCCGGCACCCGCGGAGTGCTGGCAGAGCGCCCAGAAAGACCCACCAGACTCAACACTCCCAGGCCCCCACGAGGCGCCCGCCTCCCAGCAGGGTCATCACCCGCGGGGCGGATGGGTCCACACCCTCCTTTCCTGCCCCATTCCAGGCCTCAGCAGCCACTCCCTGATCTGGACCAGCCCACTGCTGGGGAGCAGGTGGGGAAGAGGGGACGCACCATTCTGGGGGAGACACAGGGCAGCCACGCTGGCAGAGGACGTCCCCGTTCTCCCCGAAAGCCCAGCCTCATCCTGGACCCCAGCGCCTCGGCCCGCCCTCCCGGCCTGGCTTCGGGCCCTGCCTTACCCGGCCACCACCCCGTCACGGGGCTGGGCCAGACCCGCAGCGCCCAGGGCTGGGTGTGCAATCCGACCTGGGTGGACCCAACCCTTCCTCTGTGACATCTTGGGGACATTCCTCACCACCCTGGCCCATTTCTGCTTATGACAAATGGAAAAGATAACCGAATGTTGCTTAGGCCTAACTGGGACACTCCGCGAAACGCCCTCCCCGGGCGGGCACCCGCCAGTCACCGGCCCCTTTCTCTCTCTCAGCCTGCACATCCCTCTGGCCCCGGGCTCCTGGGGCAGCAGGGAGCTGCTGAGAGGTCCAGCCAAGCTGCAGTCCCCAGGGCTCCCCGCCGTGCGCGGCAGCTTCCGCGACCCCCAGCTCCGGGGCGCCACCCGCTCCCCCGAGCCGGGCCTCCGTTCATCAGTGCTGGAGAAGCCTAGACTGCGGAACCACTCCAGGCTGGCTCCAGGCTGGCCACGCTGACCACATACTCACCCTAATTCTGCCAGAAAGACCAGCCTGTGGTTGGGAAGAACAGCCATTATGGTTTCCAGAAAATTCCTCCGAGCTGGGAGAAGCTGTTTGCCATTCCTGAGGCCTCTCCAGTCGGTCTGAATGCGGTTTTCCAATTAAGCTGGGACTGCTCCCAGATCTCTGCTCTAAACAACCATCTCTCCGCTTTCCCTCTCAAGAAACAAAACCCTCGGGCACACCCCTCCCTTTTATTCGGTTTCGGAGGACCTCTGCGTGTTTTTTCCTGCTTACACAGGTGGTGCGCATTCTATCGCCCAGGCGCGCTGGTGGGAGGGTACCTGGGGGGTCGGAAGTCCAGGGCCAGGCATGGGTCTGCTCACCAGGTTGGGGACTGCACAAGGAGAACCGAGCCTGGGGAAGGAAGACAAGTCCTCCTCTGGGCCAGACGAGCGAGACTGCACTTGGAAATTCTTAACTCTGCCTCCAGTCAAGAACGCGGGGAGAAGGTTGAAGACCCCGGGCTGGCTCAGAGGTCCTCAGCCCAAGTGAGAAATCGGGGGTTGGACATGACCTTTAGGTCATGTGCTGAGAGAGGAAAAAGGCAAGGATAAAGCAAGGAAGAGGGGACGGATGCAGAGAAATGGTCAGAGACATGGAAGGGGATGGACAGGAGGAGAAGGAGGAGGAAGAGAGAGGCACGCCGTGGGCCAGCCACGTCCGTGGCCAGAGAGGCCGCTTAGATGAGGTCTCTGAGGTCTACCGGACCTGCCGCTCATGATGTCACCAACCACCAGGATGCATCGAGCCTGCTCTGAGTCTAGCCTTTAAGAAGACAGGCCGCTGCTACTTCCTCCCTCTCTGAGGACACTCCCCGGCAGAACCAAGGCCCTATGCCGAGAGGAGCCCAGCCTGGGACATGAGCAGCCTCCCCAGACAGCATGCAGTAGGGCTCCGTGAGCAAGGCGTCCTGGGGGCCCCGGCGCGCTCAGGCTTACCCACGACAGCAGCCGGGTCAGAAGACCTCCCCGGAGCCCCGTCTGCTCACAGAATCGACAGATTAGAGCCTTCTCTGGAGCCTTCTCCGGAACAAGGTCAATGATTCGGTGGGGATAGAGGCCTAACCAAAAGGGGTAAAGTGTGAACAGGTGTGTATGTGCGCATGCCCCTGTGTGTGCAGGGAAGAGACAGCGATCAGAAGCTCTTCCCTGAGGAAGCTGACCCACCGTGAGAGGAGGAGGCAAAGGGGACTTGCTCAGGGCGCATCACTACTTCCTTCCTCTCAGTCCTTCCTCTCAGTTCCTTCCTCTCAGTCCTGGGCCATGAGCCCACCCCCCAAGGCCAGCTCACAGCTTCCGCAGGGGGTCTGCCCGAGACACCCACGGTGAGGGGAGCAGCCCTTGCAGTCAGAGCCTTGGCCGGGGTCCCTGCCACTTAACTCCTGGACCTCAGTCTCCACCTCTCTAAAGTGGGGCCAAGGATACTCGACCTGCCAGTGTTTCGGACAGTGACAGCCACTGTCAGGGGAAAGGCCAGTGCAAGGGCTTATCATTAGGACTCACCAAAGGGAGGAGGGGGTGCAGGTCCAGGAGCTCAAAATCTCCCTCAGGGGACACAACGCATTTCCATACAAGCGGCTCAGGAAGGTCAAGGTTGTCTGCAGGACTTTGAATCTCAGCACCAACTTGAAGAAAGCCCCCAGGGTGGCTCAGACGGTCCACCGAGAGAGCGCCCGCCCTTGGCCCCCATGAGAACTCCTCAGATTTGCAGGTACATCGAGGGCCGCTTCTGGGACCGAAAACGACGACCATTCCCTGAGCATTTGCTGGAGATGCCGGCACCCTCCCTGTTTATCATAATCTCATTTTCCGCCTCCAACATCTGTAGCTGAAAATCACTGCTACCTCCTGGGGTGGGGGAGCGAGCACCAGAAAATGAGGCTGAAAACATCATAAAGTACAAAAACAGTCACGGGCACATTTCTCCCCCTGACCTGCAGGCAGTGTCCCGAACTGAGGTGTGCGCAGCCTGGGGGAGCTGGGGGAAGGGGGTGCGAGCCACGTAAAGGGGGAAAATAAATAAAATCGCACATCGTGCTCGGAGAGGGTCCACCGTAGCGACCAATCGCGGCGGAGCACGCTGTCCTGATGGAGGCGGCTTTCGGGCTTTCCAGTGGTTTCCATGGCACCCGCGCCTTCATAATCCTCACCCAAACAGCTCTCCTTCAGCTCACCTTGTGTCACGGAGCCAGAGGAGACATGGAGTAAGTGTGGCAAATATGCTGATAGCGAGAAAGCAGGTGCGTGTGTGTGTGAGAGAGAGAGAAGGGGGGGACGGGCAGAGCCAGGGTTTTCCTCCAGAATAAGTGACCTTGGTCATTGCCTGGGGCTCCGAGGGCATATCTGGGAGCCAGGCCAACCAGAGTCTGATTTGGAGAAATCCATGGACTCAGACACCTGCCGGGTTTGGAGGGGAAGGTGCCTGGGACCCCTTGCCGTGGACGGTCAGTTCCTTCACAGCAGGTGACTCATCAATGCGGATTCTGAGCCTTTCTCAGCCTCAGAACCCCTGGAGAAGGAGGTCTGCAAACCATCTCCCCCTCCAAGAGCCTAAGCACCCCCAGCTGGTGACGTTTTCTCTTGCATTCGTTCAGCAACTACTGAGCGCCTTCGCGGGCCAGGCACAGGACTGGGCTGCGGGCAGAGCTGCCAGCCGGACCGGCCATGCGCCGCCTGTCCCTCTCTGCACCGGGCTAGGCAGACAGGCAGGCTTGCCCCGAAATCTCACCCTTTGTGGCATCCTCCACTTGCCTGCCGCTCAGATCAGACCCCCGGCGGCCTCGAGCTGCTGAAAAGGACACCAGGTGCTGCGCTTTCCCTTTCATCTGGGTCTCTCTCCCGCTTCTGTCTCCTGCTTAAAAATGCTCTTTAATGGTGGGAAAGTTAGCATAAAAGAGACAGAAAATGAGACTCGGGAAGGATGTCCGAAGTGCGGGGATGTGTTAGCTATAGGCTCTTCCTCCCCAAGCCCGGCGGCTGGGAGCTGGGCCTCCCCTCTCCCCTCCCACCAGCAGAGGCGGGCTGTGGGTCAGGGTGGGCAGCTGGCAGCGGGTGAGCTCAGGACCACGGGAGACCATCGTCTGCTGCTGGGTCCCTGTGGGAATCTGGTGCGTCATCCTAGGGCCCCGGAGAGTCAAAGTCTCCATGAGCTGGGCTCCTTCTCTACCCAGAGAGTCAAGCCACCACTCCCGCTCCTTTTCCTGGGGCACCTGGCCACGTGCCCCACTGCCCTCAGGAAGGCCAGTTGAGTTCCTGCCACGGACTCCCCCCCAGACTGACTCCCGCCCCCAGCACCCTCACTTACCCACATGAAGATACCAGGACCCTGGTCTACAAAGGAGCCAGCTAGAGAGCGCTGCCCCAGGTCCCGCCTTCCCGGAGAGGGGGCTGACCGCCCCCCATGGCCCTGTGGTGGGAGGACGGGCTCTCGAGCCAACATGCCCGGGTTCACATCACATCGAGTCACCTTCCCACTTATTAACCGTGGGACCCAGCCTGTCCCCGTTTTCCAGTGCATCCCCGTGGGGGCAGGGGGAGTAGCACCGTCTCCCTGAAACGCTGCCGAGGTACCACAGGTAAAGCTCTAGAAATGGTGCCCGGCGCGCAGGAGGTGCAGAGCAGAGACCTGGGGACAGAGGCACGAAGCAGAACTCTGCGTTCAGCCAGACCCTGAAGGGCCCCTGCCCCCACTGGCAGACCACGAGGTTGGAAGATGGGTATCCCCCCCCCCGGATCAGATCCAGGGAGACAGAACCTCCCAGGGGTGTCCCTGTCCCAGGGGCCCCAGGCCTCCTCCATGGGACTGAAGACGCAGAGTGGGTTTGGGAATGGGGCTGAGCTGCTGCCTCAGGGTCACCCCACTCTGCACAACTCCAGGGGGTGCCACGTACGGCCATGGGACCCCATGGTCTCTTCCACGTGGAAGGCAAGTCCCATAGGAAACAAACCGAGGCCATTCATCCACTGCAGGCTGTGTAAAGGCCGGGAGGATGAGCCAAGAAGGGAAGAGAGGCAGACGGGGGACACAGAGTGCATAGGAGCCCACTTCGGCAGCAGGGCCCAGCTTGGGGGGACGTGGGTTTTCCCTTCTACAGCAGGGTGGCCTGGCTCTGTCCTTGAGACTGCAAAGGGACTGGGAGAAACAGCTTGCCGGACTCCTGGTCCACACCATCTCACGCCACACCTCTAAGACCGGTGACTCTCAGGGCCACCGGCTCCCTGCACCCCAACCCCCCACGACTCGGGGCAGGGGCTGCAGGCACCCTGAGCGACAATGCGGTCTCCTCCCTGTCTCTGTCCCATGCTGACTTCCGCTCAGTCGCCAGGGAGATGGCAGCCAGCCCTCACGAAGCCTCCCTGCCCTGAGAGAAGACGGACAGGAGGACAGATGGGGGGCAAGGCCATGCTCCTTCCCATGGCCGGGGGGGGGGGGGGAGTCACAGGGAGAGAGCTATGGAGACAGAGAGAGCTATGGGAGAGAGAGACTGGAGACACGGCTATAGGGTGTGTGCAAGGGCACGTGTGTGCCTATGTATGCAGACGTGAGTGTGCATACAGGTGTGTGTAAATGCAGCGTGCTCAAGCACGTGGGAGAGTGGATGCGTGCAAATGTGCACGTGTCTGTGTCTGGGCACATGCACGTGTGTGCGAAGGGGAGAGGGAGCAGGAGGAGAGCAGAGCTGACCAGAGGGTCCTTCTGCCCCACAGAGCCAGCCTACGGGCAGCCCCAGGAAGTGGGAGCTCCAGGGCCCGCCGCTGGCTGCTCTTCAGAAGCCGGCACGCGGCCGGGGCACGGTGACTTGCTGGTGCCCACCCAACAGACCGCACAGGTCATGGGTGCTTCCCGGTCCAGGATGCGCCCCCCCCCCACGCTCCGCAGCCCCCCTCCAGGCCGGCACACCCCACCCCCAGGTCCCCAGTGGAGGCTTCTCTCAACGTGGGCCACCTCCCCCTCGCCCAGGAACAAGGGGATTTCCTGCCTGTTCTTCAGGCCGGGTGATGTAAGCTGCTTTTCTAGCGTTCAGCCAAAGAACCTTCCAGGACACAGAGGCCTTTGGGGACGAACTTAGCTGGCTGACTTCCACCCAGCGTCTTGCAGCCGTCCTGGCCAGTGTTGCCTCTAGACCGCTGGATGTAAGGGCCCGGTGAGAGGAGTCAGGGACTAGAGACTTCCTCAGACCAGAGGCGCCCCAGATGTGGCCCGTGTTTCCCGCTGCACTGGCTGGGGCTGGAACTGAAACCAGTCACACCTGAGAGTACGGGGGACGGAGACCCCAGGTCGCCAGCCGCAGCATTGACCCCAGAGCGTCCAGCCCGGCCCCGCTCCGGGATCTGCACCCCGAGTGTAATGGCCCGGACACGTCCAGAGATGAGCGGACAGCTGATCTCACCACAGGAGGCCCCCACCAGACCCTTCTCCGGGCTCCCCAAGGGTCCAGGCAACCCACTCTGGGCATTGTGCCCCCTAAGGTCAGGAAATTCTCCTTGGGTGAGCTTCCCAAGTCAGAAGCCTGGCTGTGTCCTAGCAGACCCACCGGCCCTACCTAGGGCCCCCAGATGTGGTCTGGGAATCACGGCATGCCCAATTCAGCGTCTTGTGGAGACCGAATGCACCCCTCACCCAGGCCCTAGCCTGGAGCAGACCGCCTTCCTTCTCAATCTGGGCCCCAAGACGGGCCCGGTTCCCCTCTCCATGCCTCCTCCCTCACCCAGCTCCAGACTCGAGGCACTCGGGGCTGGGCAGGCCTCAGTCTCTCTCTCTCTCTGTCTCTCCCCTCCATCTCTTCCCTCTGCAGGGGTCTCTTGCCCTGTCCTTCAGGAAGCCGTGGAGACAGTGCCCTCTCCTAGATACCTCTCTTGTTCCCAAGTCTGGCTTGGGTGCCGCCCCTGGGGGCCTCTGTCATGCCCCAAACGTCGGTGATCACAGCACCGACCGCGTTGGGCTGGGATTACCCCATCACCTGCCTCACAGGGGGTATCACCTCTGGCAGGAAGAGAGCCCAGAGCAGAGGGTCGTATGCCCATCACGCAGCACACAGTTCATGTCCACGATGCACACGTGGCATGAGCGGGTCTCCCCGGGGCAGAGCCGGACTCGACCCTGGAGCCAGTGACCCCAACCGATGGGACCGAGGCGGGACTGGGAGCCTCTTCCAGAGCGCTGCTGGGAGAGCGGCCCGTCTCCCGGCCCTACCCCCGCCCCCCAGCTCCTGTCCCCCCACAGTCCCCGCCACCTCCTGATGCAGACTCATCAGCTGTTGCCATGGAGACCAGCCCACAATCAGCTCGGTGCCCTCCCACTGCACGGGGCGGGCAGAGCAAAGGGGGCAGTCAGCCGCTCGCGAGAAGACCTGCCCGGCGAGGGCGTGCCCGGCTCTGGACTCACAGAAGGCGGGGTTCAGGGCCAGCGCCCGCCCACCCGTGCTGTCCTTCCCACGGCAGGGTGACCCCGGGCAAGTCACTTCACCTCCCTGAGACACGCAGGATTTGAGGGATGAGATGAACCACGCCAGGCAAGGGTCACCAACGTGTCCTTTCAGGGTGCCAACCTCGAATTTGCTTTCTTTCTCCAGAGTTTCTGTCCCTTCGGCCTTTGTGGCCAATTCCCCCCCAGGTCAGGCGGGACGAGGAAGGAGAGGCTCCAGTCCCTGCTGGCAGGAAAAGGCTGTGACGTGTGAGAACTAAGAGGAAGCCTCCGCGGCCCCTCATGCGGTCTGGCCCCGGAGCCATGAATGTGGGAGCCACGCTGGCCACTTGCCGGATAATGAGCAAAGCCACTCAGGGCAGCGACCCTCCCTCAAAACACGTCAGTCGGTGTCAAACTCACCTGATGGCCTCCGCGTCTCCCTAGAGTGAGGTTGGGGCAGGAGGTGTCCCCTGGTCGCCTTACTGCTCTACATGGTGCCCGTTTCTGGAGACGGCTGGTGATCCCTGAGCCTGCAGGGACCTGGGGACAAGAACATGCAGAGATGCCGTAAGTGGCCGGCGGCACCGAGGAAGCCGGCTCTCCCCCACAGCCGACGCCGGCTCGGATCCCGCACGCAGCCGAGCACTGAATCTCAGGCAGGCCTGCGTGCACCCTGGGCCGAAATGCTCCCCCCCACCTGCCTTTCCAGAACGTCAGTCCAGCCCAGCTGCTGGGTTTTTGTCTGCCGGGAGCGGTCCCCAAAGTGGGAGACAGGAAGTGGTCCCTTTTGTAGAATGCTAGACGGGCAGATGGAAGGACGAATGGACGTCGGCAGGAAGTGGAGGAAAGGAGCAGCTAAGGAAGTCCTCACAGCGGAGGCCACAGAGATCCTGAGAGCGGGGGGGGGGGGGGCGCTGGGCAGGCCCTGGGAACCAGGATTCCGGGGCCGGGATCTCTGGATGCCTATCCGGGGGCTGGGGGTAGAGAAGAAGGGGACCCACAGTTCTGTTCCTCACTCTCTTTCCCCTGGACTCTCTGTACCCCAAAAGGCTGGACTACGTCCCTCACCCCGAGGCAGGAATCCCCACCCCAGACCGACCTGTCACGGTGCCCCCAGCCCCGGGCCCACCCGCCCTTCCCACGGACTCACACCTGCCACACAGACACAGCTTGGTGTCCTCACCTCGCTGCTCCGCCAGTCGAGGCGAAACAAAGGAAGGAAGGTTGCAGACGGATCGCCCCAGATGGGTCTGCCTGTGAACACACTTGATCACACCTTAACACAAAGATAGAGGGTCAGAGGGCCTTCTGTGTGCTTCTTTGATCCGGAAAACGCCGAACAGAGAGTTGAAGCAAATTTAGAGAAAACGTGACTAAACATAGGTTGGAGGGAGGATGATAAAAATAGATACTGCCCCAACCTCTTGGAAGACCCGATGGTTCTAGAAGACCCATACTTGGCTCCCGTGCGCTGTGATGGCGTCAGTTACACCATTTCACAGAGCAGAACCCCGAGGCTGGAGCAGTTGCGACTCGCCCATACATGGGGCGCGTGAGCCGCAGCGCTAGGGCATCCGTCGGAGAATCGGGAGCCTGATTCAGTTACCCGTACTGAGCCCAGGGTCTTCACTGCTTCCCAGGGCTGCCAGGGCTGTTGACCATGAGGACCGTCCTCGGGGGTGAGCGGCAGGACCGGCAGGTTATATTTGCTGTTTGCGTACAGCGCCCCGAAAGTAGACAAGCTTGGAAGTTCATGGTGTAATTCTCGTCAAGGCATTTGCAGACACTCACTGGGAAAGAGAAGTTGCCGAAATGACAGTAGCCACTCCTCGTGACACCAGCATGTGCGGCTCAGGAAGGACCCACAGCCCGGGAGAGGCGGAGCGGAAGCACGGAAGGGCTGGCACAGCCGCAAAGCAGATGTGCGGCTTCGTCTCCCAGGACGAGGAGGACCGGCCCTGGGCGGGTCCCCGACGTCTCTCTCTTCAGATGCGAAGAGCTGATGGGGTCTACATGCCACCTAGATCGGGGACTCGCAGAAAGGGAGGAAAGAGAAGGACTTTGCTGGTCACCCTTGGACCCCTCCGTGGGGCCTGAGGTTCAGGGGCCGCACAGTTGGGGAAATAGTCGCTCAGGACCCCGAGAGGTAACACAGAGGATAAGGGGGAGTGTGGCTCTGGGTGAGCCGTGGGCCATCCTGCTCACTCAAGTTCTCCTTCCCATCCTCTCCACCCCAAACTCTAAAGACCGCCTCCAGGATTTCTCTGGTCTCTCCCCTACTTGAAAGGCATAACTTTATTATACTATAGACCCTTCCAGGCTAGGGACTATCTAGGGGCACTGTCTTTCCATCTCCAGCACCTAGCTGCCTTCCTAACCCATGGCAGCCACTCAGTGTTTGTTGAGTGACTGAATGACCCATGAACAAGTCAGCTAATGCTACGATAACGCTGCGTAACAGATAATCCCCCAAATCTCAACAACTCACAACAGAAATCACTGACCTTTTTTCTAATCCATGGGGACAAGCCCACAGGACCTCTTCCAGGACCAAGCACCTCCTTTGGGGACCAGCAGCCACAGGGAGCCCGTTCTGCTCATGCTGAATAACAGAAACACAAGAGCCCCACCACACGTGCATATACGAAGCCACCACCCAGGCCACACCCACAAACACGCCATGTGTGGCCACAGCCACCATCGATGGGCTGGGGCAAACGGTGCACCCACTCCAGCGGGGGGCACCGCAAAGCCACCTGGCAAAAGACACTGATGTGAAATTCTGCATAGAGGGGGAAGCAAGGATTCTGGAACCAAGGGTCTGACATGCCACAAAGCAGAGCATGGAAACAATGGCAGAGGTCTGCGTCCTTTGCCGGCTCATTCAGACAGGACGTGTGGAAATCGCGCCGAGAGGTACGAGGCACCGGTTAAATGCTATGACACAGTAATGTCATGATGAAATGTCCCCTCCACGGGACAGCAGAGTTACCATAAAGAGACCTCACTCTTGGAGGGAGGAATGGGGTGCTGGCCAGAGGGACCCGCCTCACAGTGGGACCGGAGCTGTGAGGGGCCCGTTAATGCGGCTCTAACGAGCCTCTTGGGCCAGCGGTCCTCAGAGGACGGCCGTGGGAAGGCCCCGGGGTGCCAGGCTGGCCTTGCAAAAGCTGTTAAGATAGAGAACAGCTGGGGTATCATCAGCCTCCCAGCCCTGGGTCAGCGTATCCCCGGATTCGGGGAAAGGGGGACCAGCCTAGATTCAGAAGGTTCCTGCCTCCCCCTTCCAAGGGCACACACATGTGCACACACACGTGCACACACAGACCCTGCCCCCAAAGAGGCTCATTTCAAAGAGGCGGATACACTGAGTCACTGATCTCAGAGCTCCTTTGGCGCCGGGGCTGGAGACTGGAACAGGCTTGGGGAGACAGGCTCCCTTGGGTCTTGGTGCGACTCCCGGGGAGAGAAGGAAGCTCCTACCAGCCCTGCTCGTTTTCAGAAGTTTGTGCATTTTTAGTCTCCTTTTTTTTTTTTCCTCTCCAAAGCTCCGCTCACCCAAGAGAATAATGTAAACACTTAGGATGGCATTTTAATAGTCCCAGGGGCATTGATCATTATTATGAATTTGAAAATAGCTGAGTTACGAATGTTTGACAGGGCAATCACAGTGCTCTCTGCGTTGTGAAATCTGACCCGCCTGGCGGGGCTCTTATTCTCGGAGCACTTTCTCCTCTGTTGTCTCAAAGGGGAGGGGTTACTCTCCCAATTAGGGCAATCCAAAGACAGGGGTCACAAGGGGTCAGAAAGCTCACCAACCGGGCGATGCCACCGGGAGGGATCGGAGCCAGGTGGCCTCCTCTCCTCCCTGCTAGAATTTCCCAGGCTTCATTCTCAGCTCCTCCAACCGCCTCGCCTCTCCTGGCCACCTGAGCCTCCAGGTGGGCGCCTCACTCCCCAGATCCCACCCCCGCCCCACCTGCGCCGCCTCCTGGTCTCATGCGACCAATTACCTCCCCCCTCCTGCAGCCGTTCCGGTGCCTGGTACCCTCCTGCCTCTGTGCACAGATGTGATCTGGTCTCTCCCCAGCCAGCTCCCCATAGACCACCCTCCTGCAAACACACAGATGCCCCCCTGCCCTCCCCCAGCAGGCTCCCCCGAAAGCAGGGCAGGCGGGCTCTTTAGCAGGTGACCCCAGGCAGTGGGGACAGGAAGGGACCTGCAGGGTGCAGCCTGGTCCACACTCACGATGTGGGTGCCATAAGGACATGCTATTGGTCACCCCAGAGACCAAGTATGTCTGAGGCCCCCAGACTGGCCTGGGGTTCAGGGGCATGGACTGCCGTCCATGCTTCCTGGGTGGGTCCCCTGCCTGGTCCGGTGCTGGGGCGTGGGCCTCGTGCTAGGACCCCCAATGCCACTTGTTACTTCCCTACCTTCTGCAGTCGCTGGCTCTTCCTCTCCGTTTGCCCCGCAGTGGGAATCAGCCTCCAGCTCCAAGGGAAGCGTTTCAGGGCAGGCTAACCTCCCACTCCCAGTCCAGGAGGAGGGCGTGCTGGGAGAGAAGCACCGACAGTCATCAACCCCCATCCTATACCAGGTGCCAAGACAGGCGATCTGCACACACTCTGTCCTCTCACTGTCCCTGAACCTGAACCCTAGCGGGCAGGGCCCGTCATTCTCATTTTGCAGATGAGAAGACTGAGGCTCAGAGAGAACAAGGAGTTTGCTCAAAACGACTGTGTCTTAGTCAGCTCGGCTGCATTAACAAAATACCGCTGACAGGGGCTTTGAGGGGCAGACACGTATCGCTCACCACTCTAGACGCTGGAAGTCCAAGATCAGGATGCAGGCAGCTTCGGTTCCTGGTGAGCGCTTTCTCCCTGGCTTGCAGACCATGACCTTCTTGCTGTGTCTTCATGGGGCAGGAGAGAGTCTGGCGTCTCTTCTCTTCTTACAAGGGCACGTGTTCCATCATGAGGGATCCAGCCTCATGACCTCATCCAAACCCAATGACCCCCCAAAGGCCCTGTCTCCAAAAATCACATTGGAGGTTAGGACTTCAACGTAGGAATGTGGGGTAGCGCACAATTCAGTCCGTAGTGCTCAGCTGATAAGACATGGCACCAAGATCCAGACTGGGGTCTGCCAGAGGGGCGCCCGGCTGCCTCAGTCCGTAGAGCAAACGACTCTTGATCTTAAAGTCAGGAGTTCAAGCCCCACGTTGGGTGTGGAGATGACTTAAAGACAAATAAACATGGGGCGTCTGGGTGTCTCAGTGGGTTAAGCCTCTGTCATGATCTCAGGGTTCTGGGATCGAGTCCCACATCAGGCTCTCTGCTCAGTGGGCAGCCTGCTTCCTCCTCTCCTTCTGCCTGCCTCTCTGCCTACTTGTGATCTCTGTCTGTCAAATAAATAATCTTAAATTTTTAAAAAATGTTAAATAAATGAATAAATAAACAATCTTTAGGGGCACCTGGGGGGCTCAATCGGTTAAGCATCTGACTCGATTTCAGCTCAGGTCACGATCTCAGGGTTGTAGGATCGAGCCCCACGTTGGGGCTCTGCACTGGGTGTGGGGCCTGCTGGGGATTCTCTCTCTCCCTGCCCCTCCCCCCCCAATAAATAAACAAACTTGGAACTCAGGTCTTCCAGAGTCAACACAGGCTCTCGCCCCTCGTCCGTCTCTCTTCAGGAGACAAGCACCAGGGGCGTCTGGGTGGCTCAGGGGGTTAAAGCCTCTGCTTTCCGCTCAGGTCATTGATCCCAGGGTCCTGGGATCGAGCCCCGCATCGGGTTCTCTGCTCAGCGGGGAGCCTGCTTTCTCCTCTCTCTCTCTGCCTGCCTTTCTGACTACTTGTGATCTCTCTCTGTCAAATAAATAAATTTAAAAAAAAAAAAAAAAGGAGACAAGCACCAGCCCCGCCATGGGGCTATAGACAAACTGGTCACATGGGGCCCTTGAGTCGGGGGATTGGGAGGACAGGCCTGGGGACCATGGTTGAGGGTCCCCTTCCTGCTCCACCTGCACAGGCTGGCCAGGGCCTTCCCGTCCCGATGAGCTGTTTTCTCAAGCAACTCCTAATGACATGCTTGTCCTCAGGAATGTCCCCTGGGGGCATCTTCCAAGCCATTTGTCCCACCTCTCCTAGCAGCCCCCCAGGTCACCAGTCACTTCCCACAAGGGGTCTGAGCACTCAGTCCAGGACTCCTGTTCCCACGCAACCCTGACAGCCCAAGGGACAGTTCCACGATCTCCAGGATGGCAGAAAATTCCAGACCAGTCATCTGACCAAGGCTAACATGGGCTGGCCGTCCTCGCAGGTACTACATCCCTATCACCATGACCTGTGTCCCTGCCTTTTTCCTAGAGTGTGGGGCTTGGGGGTCAAAGCTGGGCAGGGGCAAGAGAGTGACAAGAACAGTGTGCTGTAGTGAGTCCACATGTGGTGGGTCGAATCCCCTAAAAGGTCGCGGTCAAGTTCTAACCCCAAGTGAATGCGAGGTTATCTGGGAATAAGGTCTTTGCAGATGGAATTAGTTAAGATGAGGTCATAGGGATCCGGCCCTAAATTCAACAGCCTGTGCGGCAAGAGGGAAATTCAGACACGGACACACCTGCGGAGAAGTTCAAGCAACAACAGAGCCAGAGATTGGGTGGATGTGTCTGCCAGCCGAGGACCAGCCAGGCCTGCCAGCCGCCACTAGAAACCGGGAGAGAGGTGTGGGACAGGCTCTCCCTAGACCCGCAGAGGGAACCACCTTTGCCGACACCTCGATTTCGGGACTTCCGGCCTCCACAACCGCGTGAGAGTCCAGTCCCCCGGTCTCCGGGGATTTGTGCGAGCAGCCCTAGCCCTCCTCAGAAAGACACGGGGTGGCGGGGGTTGTCAGTGAGTCCTCGCGGGAACATCGCGCAATATTGTGATTTATAATAGAAAATAGATTGGGGTTTCCTCCCTGTTTCTGCCACAGACCTCCTAAAGCCCTGGGAATTTCCTAAATGGTGAGAACAATAAAGATGTCTTTTGTTAAGCTCGAGTCTGTGACCGGGGCTGGGGGCTGGCTGCCTTGTGATAGAGGGCTGGAACACTCAGTCCCATCCGCTGACCTCCAGGAAGGGAGAGGGGCTGGAGGGTCAGGCCGTCACCGATGGCCCGTGCTGTATAACCCGTCATGCCTTGGTAAGGAAGCCTCCATAGAAACCCAGGGGACCAGGTTCGGCCAGCTTCCAGGTGGATGGACACGTGGAAATTTGGGAGGCGCGGCAAGCCGGGAGAGGCCTCCCCGCTTCCCCACACGTTGCCGTCTGCATCTCTTCCCTCTGGCTGTTCTGAGTTACCGCCTGTTGTAATACACCAGTGAGACAGTGAGGAAAAGGGTTTCCCAGGTTTTAGCCACCCGAGCAAATTAGTCAGACCCAAGGAGGAGGTCGTTGGAAACTCCAAACTATAGCCTGTCGTTCAGTTGACCTCTGGAGGGGGAGGGGCAGCCCAGTAGGACTGAGACCTTACCCTGGGGGGGCCTGACACTGGCTCCAAGCGGATGTGTCAAAACAGAGTCTCATTGTAAGACCCGAAGCTGGTGTCAGGGAATTCCTCAGTGGTGTGACGGGGAAAGCCACATGCCTGGGAACTGGGTCCCAAAACGTTTTTATACCAACAGTGGGCACCTACCACCCAGCAGACAAGGCAGGACTTGAGGTCTGAGGGAGCTCGGTCTGTGCTGGGGGCCGGCACTTCATGGCCTCAGTCCAGGGTTCTCAACACCCACCTCCCGGCACTACTCAGAATAACAGTAAGAGGGCCAACCCTTCCCAGGCACCTGCTAGGACCTCACAGACATTACTTCCCACCCTCCGAGACACGTGTGGTCATTGCAGATCAGATGAGCGGGTCACAGAGAAGCTTCCAGAACAGTCATGGCACACAGGCGTGCTCAGTGCGGTTCCCGTCTTTCCTCATGAGGAGGCAGGGAACCACAAGGCATTCTTTTGCGGATGCTTATAACTGAGAAAGCCAACAGAGTGGTCGGTGTCAAAGGCTGAAGCGGCAGGCCTCGCGGCTTTGTGGCCCTTGTCCTCCCAGCGCCTCTCCCCAGCAGGCCTGCCCCTGCCCGAAGTTGAGACAAGACCTCCTCACTCTGGCCAACAGTTCCGTCATTTCCCTGATACCTGGCTCCCCCTTAACTCTGTCCTGGGGGTCACCTGCCGACCTTCCCATCACCACTCACAAGCACCCCACTGTGCCCTTGTGCTGTGCCAGATGTCCACACTACACCACGGAGCCCCAACATCGCAGACACTCTCCCCGACCTCGGGAGGCAGGCCTGGCCCACCTCCAGAGACACACAGGCCTCGAGGGCTGGGAGAAGCCACAGGCCATCCTGACTCCCTGTGCCCACACCCCTGCCCTCCTCTGCCACCCCCCAGGGATCACCAGTAAGTCCGGGTCTCTCCAACTGGGGCCCCCACAGGCTGGGGGTGGTGGTTGGGGGCTACCAGAAGGCCCAGGACACATTCACTGGCACATCTTGCTGAGGTAATCATTGTACTCAAAAAGCTGGGCGGTGGGAGGTGGGGAAGGTCAGGAAATCGGTTGGCAAACCATCTGAAACCAGCGGGTCTACGACGGCCCACAGGGCTGTACTATGGGGCAGGCTCACCGCGTTCCTGAGACAAGCCTCTGCGATTCACACACCCCTGTTCTGGTCACCGGCAATCCGGAGCGTCGGGGGTCCACCCCCCCCACCCCTGCCTGCTGCCGGGAGGGAACCATCCTGGCCCCGCACGAGGCACTCCCATCTTGCCGCGAGGACATCCTCCACTCGCCTCTAGGCCCACCCCGATTGCTCACCCTCCTCTTGGTCCAAGAGAGCTTGGCCACAAAGCGGGCACTGCTCGAGGGCCCCGAAGTCCCTGAAGTCTCCCTCCAGCGAGGGCAGCAGCCCCAGCCCAAGGCGCGAGGACACCGGCATTAATCCCTGCATTCATCGTTCTTCTCCCGTTCTGCCAGGCGCCCCGCGTCCTGTAGGTGCCGAATACATACACGTAACCTTTAAAGGCCCGGGTGGCAGCCCCAGGGAGGAAGAGCTCAAAATCCTCGCCCGCTGCCCCCTCCTCCACCCCCCTCCCCCATCCCAGAACAGAAATGGGTTTAGAATAAGGAGGAAGAGCTTCTCGAAGACCCAGCCCATCCATCAAACTGACCGAGTTCGGGCCACCAAGAATCCAGGGAGGTTTTCCAAGCAGGACAAAGGCCAAGGGATGATTGTGGAGAGAGCGGCTGAGCCTCACCGTCGTCTACCTTCCCCAGGGACAGCTGTGTCCCTGATGACAGGCCTTTCCCACCAAGGGGGCAAGCGGCCCTGAGGGTCCAGGGGCTCCTGGCGGTCCAGGAGGCAGGGGCTGTGCCTGGGACCTGACACGGGGACTACTGTGCTCGTTTCCCCACTTGCTCAGTAAAGCCACTGAGCCTCCGGCACCTTCCAAGGCATGACCTCGGTGCTAGGGATGCAGGAAGAAATCAGAGAACTCTCGGCCCCCAGAGTCTGTGGGGGAGGGGAGGCGGGATTACAGGAAATCACTGTTAGAGGCATGAGGCTAAAGCCTAGGAGGGGGTAGGGAGGAGGCACCGTGGGGCCCCGAGAGGAGAAAGAAGCACAAGTGGCCAGAGAGAAGACAGAGACCGCATCCCTGCCAAGGGGATATTTGGTCTGGGTCTCACAGCATGAGTAGGAGTTCTCCAGGCAGACAAAGGGAACTTGGATGGAGTGGCAAGGACATGGATGGTGATGAGAAGGAGGCCAAGGCTGGAGTCTGGGCCACCAGGGAGGGTCAGTGAGGCCAGCCCGGAGCAGGGCCACAATGTCCTGGACAATGGGCTGGGCCACCCAGATGCCCCATCAGTGCTGGCCACACGCATGCACGGACGGCCTCAGCACAAGAGGCCCACCCAAGGCCTGGCCCTTCCTGGTGGGGGGCCACAGCCGAGGTCCCATGGATGGAGGGTATAAAGGCCCGGCAGTCTCGGCCAGCTCAGGACCGCTCTGGGGCCCAGACTCTCCCTCTGCCCCCTCCCCCTTCCTTCCCTGCCTTCTTTCTCTACTTAACATCCTGCAGGCTCAGTTGGCCTCCTGGGAAACCACACCTGCAACACAGCAGCCGTGGGGTGAAGGTAAAGGCTGTCATTTAGGTGTGAGTGGTCAATACACCAGATCAGAAGTAAAAGCGCTCACCAAGACAAAGCACAAACGCGTTTTAATTTCATAATCAAGACTCACTCTGCTCCTGAAACATCCTCCAAGGAGAGGGCAGGCACCTGCCTCTGCTCAGAGCGTCCGGGCTACTGGTCATCCACGCGCCCCGCTTCCTGGACCAGGACTCGGCCCACGAAGGACGTTAGTGGGTGGTGGAGAGAGCGCGGCTGAAGAAGCACTGTGGGGGCAGAAATGGGCAAAGGGACAGAGATGACGTGTCACCCTACCACGAGGCCAATGACACAGAGGATGTCCAGTAAGGGCACGGGAGCATAGCTCAACAGAGCTGCTGAAAACCTCCAACCTGCAGACCGATCCGGCTCCTACCCAGAGCCCACCCGGTCACCAGGCACTCCACGCTCCTAGAGAAGGCGACCTGGAGCTACCTGGGCAACAGAGGCCGGCACCTGTGCTCTCGGGATGGGAAATGGAGAGGTAACAAGCAGAACTCCCCTCCTTTTCTCCTCCCCAGATCCCTGGCTGAGAAACTCAAGGTTGGAGACAAATTAATTGGCCTTAAGGTGCTTGAGTTTATCCATTAATTACACGTGTCCTCCCCAGCAATTTTCCACCTGCTTCCCATAAACATCGTCACGCGTCTGGCGGAGCACCAGCCTCATACCCAGCGCTGAGGGGCTGGTGGATTACACTGTACGCTTAGTTGCGTCGGGTTCGTCAAAGAGACACCGAGGTGTGTCACTCGCTTCTTTGGACCGGCCTGGCTGTCCTCACTTGCAGCTCGGAGAGGGGGTCCGGCCTCTGCTTCTCTAGCGTGCCAAGCACAGGTGACGGCCGTCCCCGCGGGATGGTTTGTTCCCATGACGATGTGCCGGTGAGTGTGAGTCTCACCCTCTCACCGCCTCCCTGGTGGATCTCAGGGCACCTGGGGCTCAGGCTTGGGGTGGCTCAGGGTGGGGGGAGGGGAGGATTCCCCGGGTTGGAACCAGGTTGGAGATCCACTCCGTAAGGCATTGGGGGGGGGGGGGGCAGTGACCTGGGCAGCCGCCTTCCTGCCCGGGTTGGGCAGATGTGAGCCCCTCCAGTGGCAGCCCCGAGTCAGAGGGTTCTTACGAGCTGAGTAGAACCTGGGCAGCTTGGAAGGCTCCAAGGTGTGAGCCTAGAGAATAATTGGGCACGAGAACAGGGCCTCAGAGGAGCGGGAGGGAGAAAGCGCAGAACGGAGCAGGACAATGTGTGGCAGGTGGAGCGAGCCGCAGGGGTGGGGGCTGCTGTAGGAAGGACACAGGTGGGGCTGGCAGGTGGCTTAGCGTGAGGGCGGGGCCTGGCAGGCTGGGCCTGGGTGCTGGGTGCTGGGCAACCGGGCCCACCCCCCATCCCAGAGGGGCCAGGGCCGGCAGAGTCCCCAGAAGGCCAGCCCCGGAGAGTGGAGGCCGAGCAGAGGAGGAAGAGGCCACAGCAGGGTGGGACAGGAAGAGAGCTTACGGAGTAGCCCGGGATCTGTCGCCATGGCGACAACAGGGTCTAGAGGGAGGCAGCCTGGCAGCTCCTGGACATCACGGGCCACCAGAGACACCCATCATAAAGAGTCTGTTCCCACCGCCGCCTGCCCAGCCCGCCCGACGTCCAGACACGGGGCCTGTCCAGGTGGCCCCGGTGCTCTAACGGCTGAGAGCCAGCTGTGACCAGCAGGAGCGTCGGGGTCACGTCTAGGTCAAGTTCTCCGCCAAGCACTCCACACTAATACATCTACAAAGCTGACCTCTGCCTCAGTTTCCTTGTACGTCAATGAGGAATAATAGTGATGGATAGACACCTCACGAGAGGACGGCCCTGATTTTAACAACGTGCTTAGAAAGCGCTGGACGTGGGTGGGGCAAACAGCAAAGGCTCAGCCCGGGTTTCGATGACGACGTTGACGATTACCAGTGGCTTCCCTCCAGTCCCGGCCACCAGAACCTTGAATCTTTTAGACTCTCGGCATGCCTGTGGGAGAGGCCTTCACGCCATTTTTGGTCCCTGCAGCCACACTGGAGCACGGGTCGGACTTGCGGGAGACGGAGCCCGAGCCGGCAGCCCTCAGTTACTTCAGACATTCTCCCTCCGTGCGGAAGAAAACCAGGCCCTCGGGGCTCTCGCCCACACCTCTCTTCTCCCGCCCCCTCCCCAGGGAGCAGCAGAGGGTGGAGAGAATCAGTCACGTCCTCCCGGCTGCCCCATACCTGCTCACACCAGAGGGAAGCTGGGACCCTGTTCTGTCCGTGCCGCCGCTCACGCATCCTCACTCATCCCCAGCAGCACCTGCGTCTTCCCCTCCGACCCCGCAGCCCCAACCCCGGGCCTCCTCCCGCACAGATCCCACCCCCCTGGCCCTCCACCTTCAGCTTCTCAGGTCTGACAGTGCCCCGGCTCCCGTGCCGCAAGCCAGCAGGACTCACCTGACAGCACCTGACACCCCACCTGCCCCTCGAGAGGTCCCTCCCTTCCCGGCACCCCCAGCCGGCCCGTGCTGGGTACAAGGCCAGACCCTGTTGGCTTCCTTATAGACCGTAGCACAAAAACATAATAAAATAAAATGAATGTTTTCTCGGTGAAAATCCATTAGATGAGTTACTGGTGTAATTTAATAATAGGGACGGAAGCTGCAGCAAATTACCGAAGTATATAATTAAAATAAATCTATTTTAAAGTTCTTTATTGCTTGGTGTTTCCCAGGTCCTGGTCCCCCCCGCCCCCCCTCGGGTGTGGGGAGGGAGACGGGCACGGTGGGTGCTTTCTGAACCCTCAGTGCCTGGTAGCAGGTTGCCAGGTGTAGCTGAGGCCCCAGGCTGGCCTCCCCTTGGAAGGAACAGGGGGAGAATGAGTGACGGGCACCTGCTGAGGTCAGATCCCAGGACCCACTGCTGAAGCCTCTGGGCGAGGGCTGGCCTTTACTCTAAATGCTGAACCCGTGAAACCGAGGAGGGGTGGGGGAGGGGAAGGGGAGGTGTACACCCTGGGAATCCCGGTCATGGAGGGCAGATGCCACTGACCCCCCAGACCTCAGATTTGCTAATATGTATCAGTTTCAGGGTGGTGTCATGGTCAGGAGGCAGCAGGAAGCTAAGACTCAGAGGGGTTCAGTAGTCGCCTGGAGTCACACAGGGACAAGTGGCAGAGCTGGGATTTGATCTTGTCCTGCACAGGACCCAGGAGCCCCCCGCCAGGATTGTGATCCGCCGGGTAGAAAAGTCCCGTGTCATAATCCCAGTCAGTGACTGTCCATTTCCAGAGGAAAGAGACGTGATGTTCACAGTTCCACGGTTGTTTGCCACCTTCTGGAATTCGGTGTCAGGACGGGGGACCCGAGGGGTGGGCACCGTCAAACCAGACCCGTGATTCTGTTCCAATCCCTCCGCCTTCCAAACCATAAAGGGTAAAGGCTTCAGACCCTCTGGGGCAGGTCCCAGGAGCTCCTGGAAGCCCCCAGACCCTGAGTGTGGCCTGACATGCCCCGGGGGGTGGGGCAGGCCCACCAGCCTGGCCCAGGAAGGGGCCGGGGGAGCCTTCGGTCACCTGAGGTGATGACAATGAAAGAATTTCTATAGAAGAAAGAATTTCATTCAAACCCAGGACAATGCTTTCCCCCCTTTTCTAGAGCGCTAAGGACCCCTGTGCAAAGAACAGCAGCAGAAACCAAGTGACCCAAACAGACATTAAGTCACAAGGGCCACTTCCTTAACACAGAGTTCTTGGCTTAAGAGAGAAAATGAGGGGCGCCTGGCTGGCTCAGTGGGTTAAAGCCTCTGCTTTCGGCTCAAGTCATGATCCCAGGGTCCTGGGATCGAGTCCCACATCGGGTTCTCTGCTCCGCAGGGAGCCTGCTTCCCTTCCTCTCTCTCTCTCTCTGCCTGCCTCTCTGCCTACTTGTGATCTCTGTCAAATAAATAAATAAAATCTTTAAAAAAAAAGAGAGAGAGAGAGAGAAAATGACACCCCCCCCCCGGAAAGGAAGAACTTCCTGCCACTGGCAGGTCTTCCGGGGAATGCTGGACCTCAGGACCTGCCACTGCAGCCCCAGGCAAGGACCGTGTCCTCCTCCTGCTGGCCCCCCTCCTCCTCCCCGCATCCCCCACTGTTATCCCCACAGGAGGATGAGCAAAAGGTATGGGCTTGGCAGGCTGCGGTCCTATGCAAATGAGATGCAAAGTGGATGTAAATCCAAGCTCTCTCTGTCTGAATCTCCCATCGTCATCTGGTAGCTGAGCCCACAGCAGCCCTCCGGGCGGGCGCTCTGAAGGCCACCGTCTCCTCCGTGTCCATCAAGGACAGGGTGCTCTGGCAATGCAGCAGCAAGTAGGACTTCGTAGAAGGCAGGCCTGAGCAACCCTCGGGATGCCACATTTCCTGGGGCTCAGGTCACGACTCCTTCCTTTTCCATAGCCAACTCCAGCTCCAGGGTGGTGCCCAAAACGCACCCACCAGAGCACCAGGGACTGCTCCATCCTGAATGTGGGGTGAGGCCAGAGTGCAACTGCCCCCCCATCTCCCTCACCCCGCCCCACCACCGCCTTTAGCTGTGAGGGGTGAAAGTCGAGGGTGAGTGCCATTTCGAGAGTAAATTGTCGGAGTTTGGAGCAGACTCAGGACTGCTCCCTGCCCCAAGGAAGAGATGGAACGGGGGAGCACGCCTCTGCTCATCTGGGAATGTGCCTCAAAACCACACTTCAGTCCAGCTCAGGCTGTGCACTCAGCCCCCATCTGTCATCTGCTCCCAGGCCCAGGACACCGGGGACCCACTCAGGAAGCCCTCTCGTTGTCCCGCTCGTGGTGCTCAAGACCAAGGCTCAGGGCCGTGATGTCTGCAAGTTACGTGGGTCACTTCCGGTCACGGCAGGCCTGTGGCGGGGCTCTGCGGCAGGCGTCGTCTCTACCGATGGTGTCAGCACCTGGGATGGACAGCGGCCACCCTCGTGGAGAGCCTTCTGTGTACCCGCTGTCGTTCTGGATGTTGCAGAGCAAGGATGACAGTGATTACGAGTGAGTGCAGGGTCGGGAGTCAAAACCCCGGGTCTGAATCCCGCTGGACCCCTTCTTAGCCGCAGGAGACCCGACAAATGCTCCAACTTCAGCAAGAGCTTTCTTGTATGTAAAACAGAGGTGAAGACAGTCCGCCTTCCCTTTCCTTCTGCAATGAATAAATGAAGTCCTAGATAGGAGAGTATCTAACCAAATGCTGTGTCCATAGAAAGTGCATGAGAAAGCCCAGCTTTAGTTACATAAATAAAAATGTAATCTAGGGGCGCCTGGGTGGCTCAGTCGTTAAGCATCTGCCTTCGGCTCAGGTCATGATCCCAGGGTCCTGGGATCGAGCCCCACGTCGGGCTCACTGCTCCGCAGGGAGCCTGTTTCTCCCTCTCCCACTCCCTCTGCTGTGCTCCCTCTCTCACTGTGTCTCTCTCTGTCAAATAAATAAAATAAAATCTTTTTTAAAAATGTAACCTACATAATAAAGCTTTTTTCCCTATCTTACCAATGAGCATACAGAAGTCCAGAGAGGTTAAGGAACAAGTTCAAGGTCACACAGCTAAGCCAAGGACCATGTGCCAACCTCGGACGGGTATGTGCTCCCTTGAGCAGGTTCCCACAGCCCGCATGTTTATAAGGGCAGCAATCGTAGCCTTCTGAGCCAACATGTCGAGTTGGCCGGATTTCCAGCAGCTGCCCTAGGTGGGGCATGAACTCAGGGCAGTGGGGAGTGTGGTTCAGACTTCTTTTATTGGTTTTTTGTCTGCCTCATTCAGCTCAGAGCTGGCCAGGGCTGGAAAGCCCCGCGTGGCCGACCAAGGACACACATCTGGGGCTGTGCACCCAGTGGGCCAGCTGGCCTCTGCGGGTCGAGCTGGGGAGCTCCACCGGAAGGAGGCAGGCAAAGCGGCGCGCAGGACTCACTGCTGTGTCCCCGGCCCCTGACAGAGCACAGCACTAGGAGGGGAACCATAAGCACCAAATGAAGGGAACGGGTGGGTTGGTGGGAGCAGACGGCTGTGCAGACCAGCTTTCACTCAGTGGTCGTTTGCAGGGAGGAGAAAGAGGAATGCAGGTTCGCTTTGCTCTCCGTGCCTGTCATCACAAGGAGCTGTGGAAATGAACACAGGGTCCAGGGAGCCAGGGACACATCCCCTGCCCCTTGCCGGTCGGTCCCGTTTGGGAGGAGGCCGTGTCTCCAGAAAAAGCAGGTGTCCTCAGGTTGAGGAGAACACGCAGGGAGCTGAATTCCCCTGGAGCTTAGACTCGCCTTCCAAGCCCCAGCCCTTAGCTGCTAGGAAGAAAGAAAAGGCTTTTGTTACAAGAGCCCTCTTTAATGGGAAGGAAACGCAGTCTTGTCAAAAGCCCACGGTGGTAACACTTCCCTAACACAATAAGTACCAGTGACAAGGTCTCATAAAGACTTTTATGATAGGAATGTAATTGTAAAAAAAAAATGATTAAAAAATTGGTTTCAATGCTTTGTGATCCAAGAGTTCATTTGTTTCGTCATTCATGCACTAAATAAGCCCCTGATTAATCTTGAACCTTGAAGAAAGGAAACTAGATTGGCGTTTTCTCCATAAGGACGCACTTCTCATTTTGGAAAGTTTGAAGAGGTTCTTAGGCATTATCCCAGAGTAGTATTTTACCAGCATTTCAGAGAGGCCTCATTAGGCTGCCGAGGCTGCTAATTGCATTATCATATTTTTAAGCCTTATAGGTGAGGGTCAGGCTCCGGGGGTCTCCCTGGTCGCCCCTCCCATCTGCTGGTTCGAGGTGTCAGAGATCGGGCTTTCATTTTTCTCTCGGAGGAGGGGAAGATGAGCCAGGGGCTGTGGACTGACCAGGCTCCTCTTAGCCGCTGGCTTGTGACAACAGAGGAAACGGGCCGCCTCTCCCACCAGCAGGGACCGGGCTGATTTCTCTTTGCGGAAAATGTAGCTTCGGGCATCATTACGATGCCATCACTTCCAGGGAGGAGGAAGGAACCTCCAACTTTGCGGCCAAGAAAAGCAAAGCAAAGGGAATGTGTGTACGTGTGTGTGTGCATATCTTTCCACGTATATGTGTGTGGCTAGATGGGGAATGGGGGTGCAGGAGCAGGAGTGATGACTCTTGAGTTCGTCTGGTTACTTCCCCTCTGTTTAAAGAAAATTTTGACGGAGAATTCATTCCCAGACCTAACCAGCTGGGCGGATTAAAGCGTGCGCCTTCGCCGTGGTTTTCATGTGTATTTGTGTGTTTGATCCTCACTACGACCTCAAGAAGAATGGACTGGTATTTCCCTTGTTTTGTTTTGTTTTTTTTTTTTTTTTTGAGCAGAAGATGGATTCTGGGAGATTCCGAGTCACAGCTCTCGGAAGTGAAGGAAGGAAGGTTGGAAGCAAGGCCAGCAGACGCGGAGGCCGGTGTGCTCAGCCTTGAATATCCCGCACGGAGTCAGGAGCCCAGGAGGCCAACAGAACGGGGTCCAAACCCCCCAGCTGTGCATCCCAGAGCAAGCGTCTTAACCCCTCTGGTCATCTGGTTCCAAGTGTAAATGAAGCGCAGAGATAGGCGGAAATGAGGTCAGGTACACAGAGCAGTAGCCCCTGGCCTGGGGCTAGCCCTCACACCATGGCAGGCTGCATGGGCAGCCGACCCCACGAGAAGAGGCAGGACCACACAACCAACATGTGCGCCCAGGTCTCACCCACAGTGCCACTCAGATGTGGGATGGAGACAGCTCCTGGCCGCTGGCCGAGAAGACCTCCCTCTTCTCTCCTCGCCCAGAACCTCATCCTCAAAGTTGTCCTGGGTCAGTTCCCCACTGGGCAGGGAAAGGCTTTCCCTTCTGTGCTCTGTTGCTGCTTTCCCATAGACTTTTTTCTTTTTAACATGAGTGCCTGGGACCCAGCAGCCACCCAGAGTCCCTCCTAGGCCTTCCCCCGTCCCTCCTCCCAGTCCTAACCCCACAACCCTGGGTCTCCCCGCAGGCACCAAAAAGAGGTGGTTGAGAGGCTGGGGGCTCCTGTTCCCCGCTGCCAACTGGGGGGCACTGGCAGCAACTGGGAGAGGGCTTTTTGTTTTTGAAGGTGTATTCATTTATTTTAAAGAGAGAGAGCGCGCGCATGCCGGGACGAACCAGTTAGGGGGAGGGGCAGAAGGAGAGGAAGAGAAATCATCTCACGCAGACGCCCTGCTGAGCACCAAGGACTTGGGCCTTGATCTCACCACGCTGTGAGCCAAAACCAAGAGTCGGACACTCAGCCAGCTGTGCCCCCCAGGGGCCCCCCAAGGAGAGCACTTTCATCACCCTGAGCGGGCTGTGCCCCACCCACTGCTAGAGGCTGTGTGTTAATATAAGGACAACCTCTGAGACAGTCCCCTCCCAGCCGGGAGTTCAGGCCTCCAGACCCGGGCTGCCGAAGGGCCATCTGAGTCTTTGTTAAGCCCCGAAATAAGGAGATCCTTCAACTGGATGCCAGGCGGTCAGGCCACTGTGCCAAAGAGGAAGGGGAGTCTCCAGGGCAAGACCCTGCCGGTCCCCTCCTGCTGGTGGCCGGGACAGACTGTGGGAGTCACGTCCCTCCTCCAGCTGGGTGGGGGACCGGCTGAAGGGGTGCTGTCGGCAGCGGGTTCAACGCTCCAGCAATCTCTCGCTGGCCATCTTCTCTGCGGCAGTATTTGGGAATTGGACCCCTCTGTGTCCCCAGGTCTTAGAACAGGAGACACGCGCATGCATGGGGGTCGGGACGGAGTCAGGCAGACATGGGATCACGTGCCAGGCCCTCCACGTCCCACGTGGGTGGCCACGGGCGGGTGACTCCCCGCCAGACGTCTGTTGCCTCCCCTGCAAGGCGCAGCTAAAACTATCACCACTTCTAGGATCCAGAGAGAACTGACTAGGACCGACGGCTCAGGAAGCAGCCACCCGGCCCGGCCCGCAGGCGCACAGTCCCGCTGAGTGGGGGGGTGGGGGGACGATGAGCAGACTGACGAGCCCGGAGAATCCGTCCTCACAGGCGCCCGAAGCGGACAGAGGATGCCGTGAGCAAGGGTAAGGGGGACAGGCTTCCCAGGTTCGGGGGCGGGGAAGGGCAAGAGCTGAAGGGTGAGCGGGAGCCCACCGGGCCTAGGAGGGGTGGGCAGAAGTGGGGGCGCCCTCAGTGTCCTGTGGTACACCCCTGCAGCAGAAACGCTGGACAGCATCCGCCCCCCACCCAGAGGGCTTCCAGGAGAGCCGTGTCCCCTCCCCCAGCGTGTGGCCCAGCCGCTGCCACGTATGCATGCCCAAACCCCACGCCTCAGCCCACCTCAGGACCAGGGCACAAAATCTTCCTTTTTTTTATTTAAATGAGCTTCACACCCGGCGTGGAGCCCAGCTCAGGGCTTGAAACCATACCACCGAGATCAAGGCCTGAGCTGAGATCAAGGGTTGGATGCTTAAGTGATTCAGCCCCCCAGGCACCCCAGGGCACCAAATCTTAAACTCCATGACACGTCTCCAAAAATGGTTTTCTTTTCTACCAGGAAACCCTTTTTCATTCTGATTTTTCTTTTGGCAGCTCGCACTAGAAACCCAGGCCAGAAGAGAATGGATCATATGACCCAGCTAGGAAGTGTTCTCTATCCCAGGAGGGCCGTGCATTCCCCCTCGCTCTCCTCACCCCCCACCACACACACACAAATGCACACACACAAGGACCAGCCATGAGAAAAAAAACCAGGACGGCAGCCAGTTCTCAGGATGCAAGTAACACACCTGCTCCCACACCTGAGCGGCACGGCTTGCCTGTTCACCACGCCTGAAGCCAACACACACGCAGACAAAACCGCTCAAGTGCTCGCGATCTGGGTTTCCCTGTAAAATGCCCGCACAGCTGTACCGTCGTATGTCCGTCCCGGGCGATGACGCTAGCCAGGGCTCATCCCGTTTCACAGAAAGGAGCTCCAATTACCAACCCAGCAACACCGTGACTTGGCGGAGGGGGGAGCGGGGGGGGAGGGCATGGGACGTGGGCAGTCCCGCCCTCTGAAAGCACTTGGTGACTTTACTCTCAGCCCCCCCCCAACACCTGAGGGCAGGGACCATGTCATTTATCTTGGTCTCCCCAGAACCTTACCCACTATCTCTCATACAGCAGGGACTCACACCACGTTTGTCGAATGAATGCCGTCCCAACGCCCAGGTGGGTAGAGAGGGTTCCTGGGGTTCTCTGGCCTTCCCCCCTGATTCTGTCCCCCCGGCCTTGAAGCCCCTCTCTGCGGCATCCTCCACCCGGACACGTCATGTTGTTGGCTCCAGGTGGCGAAATGCCAGGACAGGAAAGTAGAGAAACAACGTTTAAAGCACATGCCGGACCCTGTCACAGTCATTTGGTAAAATAAGGGACTTCTTAACCCCAAAACACGGGAAGGATATGATCGCATAATAGTGGGGGGGCTCTTTAAAGGACCAGTCGCAGCATTTTGGGAAAAACTCTGCACTCCCTATTCTCTTCCTTTTCCCGCCTTCGAGAACCAGCATCAGACAGTGGACTGGGAGGGCTTTCAGGAGGAAGGGGCCCAGCCAGGAAAGGAGGAAGGAGTGGGGGGCGGGGGCTCGCGGTCAGAGCAGGACACCCCAGGCTCCCACGCAGAGGCCAGGATAAGGAGATGCGTGGGGTCCTGACGAGGAAGCCCACAGGGGAGAGCGCTGAACTCCAGAGCTGGGAGCCAGCCATGCTTGGAAAGGATTTCACCTGGAAAGCTGAATGGGAAACTCGAAATCTTGCAGATTCCCTGTGGACACTGAGATTCTTTGAGCTTCTCAGTTAAAGAACCGGAGACAAATTGTCTTCAAGGCTGGCTCTCCGTCAAAACTCTAATTTTATACCGACACGGTCTTCATTTTTCATGAGCGTTTCCTGTGAAACCAGGGCCCAAGCGAATAGAAGACCCCACTTCCTCAGCCCCAAGCCCGCCCCACTAACCCCACCGCGTGAAAGCGTCACCCAGAAGGAGCCTAAGGAGCCAGCCCCCTCCCCCGCCCCTACCCCTTCCCCGCTCACCTGCCACCCACCGCTCCCATCCCCACTTCCCACCCCCATGTCCACCCTATCCCTCCCCTTCCCCCCCGCCCCCGACCCCCCACCCCGTCACTGTCCACCCGTCCTCACCCACACAGCTGCTGAGCCCCTTCTCCATGCCCAGGCACATATGAGGTTCTCAACCACAAAAGGTCCCCAGCCTGTGGTCCTTCTCTCACCAAAGTGGAAGGAAAGAGAATTTGTCCCTGAGGTGTCCCCGCCCCCACTCCTCTTGCCTCTCTCTCCCTGAGCCTTCCACCTGCCTCTTCTGTTTTGGTGCTCAGAGAGCTGCCAGGCAATCCCGAGGGCCCCGGCGCCCAAGCCCAGGGAAGGGTTCGCCCCAGGGCCTCAGCTCCGGCCGGCTGCACAGGAGAGCGGCCTGGGGACAGCAAAACCACCGAGACCCAGGCCTCCCCTACAGACCCTGACCTCGCATGTCTGGGATGGCCCAGCTTCCCTTCCGTGGTTTTCAAGCATCCTGGGGAATTGTACCGCACTGTCTACCGATAACCTCTGGCCCCGAAGCCACTTAGGGCTACCGTGTTAACGAATTACCTCCCAAGCCTTGTCACCCAGACGGAAGCAGGAATGAACTGCGGGGCTTTCCATGACTTGGCGCAGAGCCAGGGGTTGCTGGAGGGAGGAGGCCACCCACCTGAGAATTCACCTCCACGCACTGAGGCAGGTGTGCAAGGGAGAAGTCATCTGTCCTTCCCTCCCCCTGCACATCCATTCTGGGCCCTTGCCTCCCTGCCTCAGGCGTTCAGAGCTGATTCTCCCAGCCTCGAGCTGTCTGAATGACGGCTGGGGACTGGTCAGCCTCCCGGGGTGCCTCCCCTTGGGCTGGTTGTAAGGGTTACTTGGTGTTCGGGGCAGAAGGCTTTTCTGTTCCTTTGCGCACATGCCTTTCCGTGCGTGGCACGTGTGGGCGCACAGGGCGCCGGCAAGAAGCAGCGGGAATTCTCTTTGAACTCATCGTTGTCCTTGCTGCTCTGCTCAGCTCAGCTCTGCTTTCTCTGTCCCCTGCTGTGGACACGTGTGCTCCCCACTGGCATGCCAGCTCTGAAAGCCGTGTCCCCAGAATGTCACTGCCATGTCCCGGTGTCTCACACAGAGGCAAGCAACGCAGAGGAGGTACCTGGGGAACATGTGAGGTGACGGCCTGCGAACCCCCACACAGGCAGGCATCTGCCTCTGCAAGGCGTCGCCATCCCCCAGGTCACTCTGGCTAGACCCCTGGGCACAGCCTCCTCCGTGTCCCTCACCGCGTCACAGCAGGCGCTGTCGCTCCCAGAATGGGTATAGCCTCCTCCTCCCCTGGGCCGTGCTCCAGGCTGGGCTTTGGAGCCAGAAGACACTCGTTCCTCTTAACCCACTGGAAGATGGGCGTGTGCAATCATTCACTAATGATTCCATTCCCCCGAATGATTTGCCTTTTAGAATATGAATCTGGGGGTGCCTGGGTGGCTCAGCGGATTAAAGCCTCTGCCTTTGGCTCAGGTTATGATCTCGGGGTCTTGGGATCCAGTCCCGCATCTGGCTTTCTGCTCGGCAGGGAGTCTGCTTCCTCCTCTCTCTCTCTCTCTGCCTGCCTCTCTGCCTACTTGTGGTCTCTCTCTGTCAAATAAATAAATAAAATCTTAAAAAAAAAAAAAGAAAAAGAAAAAGAATACAAATCTGAACTAAGTCAGGGTCCTTATCCCTCTATGAAAGGGATCCTCCCTCAGGGGCTTCCTGTCCAGCATGCATTCCTGGGGAGCTGAGAGAGGAAGTATGCAATGCCACACCTGAGCAGGGCAGGGCAGCTCATGAGACGCTCACCTGTCGTGTGGGACCCTCTGCGTACGCCTGTGTCCTCATCTGTAAAGCGGGAGGGGAAGAGGTTCTCCCTGAGAGGGTCCTGTAGGAAATGGGTGGCCACGTATAAAACTTGGAGCAGAGCCTGGTCTGTTGTAAGTGCTAGCTGTTATCATCCTCCTTTCAGTGCGTGCACACAGAGGGGAGCCGAGAACGGCCATTCTCCCCTGCAGTGGGTAATGGCTGTAAAGTTGCCATCTGGTCACTTCTCTCCCCTTGTAAAAACCTCTCTGTGGCTCCCCGGTGCCCTTGGGCAAAGCCCTCTGAGATTGCACCACGTAAGGTCCCATCCAGCCGCGCCCGCCCCTTCGCTGGAGGGGGCGGTGGTCAGGAAGCACCCCGCTAGCCCTGAGGACAGCTCGTCCCTAAATCTGCTCAAAACAGCGGGCTGAGCTTGCCCAGCATCGGATCAGAACCTGCCTCAGGCAGTGTCCTCTGCTTTAAGGGCAAAATGCAAATGATAAACTCTGAAATTAACAGCAACCAAGATTACTTATCAGGTCCAGGAAGCTCTTCTTGCTGCCTGGTGGTGTCCGCAGTATTTCCGACTGCCCTCCGTTTGTGTGTTACTGCAGGTGCCTTGTCTCTTTCAGCGTTATTATTCTGGGGAGGGTAAGATAGCAATGTCACTCTCTACCGGGAAGGACCAGCCTGGAAATGCACCTGCCTGCGCCTGGCATTCACGACGGACAAAGAAAAACCTTCTAAGGCTCATAAAACCCGTCGGGGCAGCGAATGCAAAAGAAAACCAGCTTAAGAGTTGAGGAGTAAAATATTATCCTAATTAAGTGTAAGGGAGGAGTTAAGGCACTAAGCTTAAAGACGCTGGATTTTTCTTTCCCTTTTTTTTTTTTTTTTAAGATTTTATTTATTTGACAGAGAGAGAGATCACAGGCAGGCAGATAGACAGGCAGAAGCAGGCTCCCCGCTGAGCAGAGAGCCCGATGCGGGGCTTGATCCCAGGACCCTGAGATCATGACCCGAGCCGAAGGCAGAGGCTTAATCCACTGAACCACCCAGGCGCCCCCTCTTTTTTCTTTTCGCAGATTGTGTTCGGGAGTATTCCTGGCTTTCAGAGCAAGGAGAGCCAGCAGGGTTTCATTTGTTATGTTGATGCCAAAAGAAATAAACCTGGGCCCTCACTGACAAGACTGCTCCCACTCCCAAAGCCCGTCTGGGGAATCCCGTGGTCACGTCCCCAGGGGGTGGGCAGAGCAGATTCGGGGTAAGATACACTTTGGCCTTATTGATCACAAAGCTTCTTCATTACTTCTGCGGGGCTGCCGATCAATAGACAGGCCCACAGACACATAATAGATTTTTTTTAGAAAATCAATTAAACAGAATATTTCTTAGAGTCGGGTTTGCATGGCCACCCCGTCGTCTGTGCTGTAGCACGTATCGTGGGCGAGGCGGTTTCTCGGGAAGGGCAGCCTTCCCACAACCAAGGGCCAAAGCTTTGCTTAAAAGGTCAAATTTGAAAGAAGAAAGCCTCTGCTTTCGGCTCGGGTCATGATCTCAGGGTCCTGGGATCGAGCCCCGCATCGGGCTCTCTGCTCCGCGGGGAGTCTGCTTCCTCTACCCCCTCTGCCTGCCTCTCTGCCTCCTTGTGATCTGTGTGTGTGTGTGTGTGTGTGTGTGTGTGTGTGTGTGTGTCAAATAAATAAGTAAAATGTTTTTTAAAAAAAAGAAGAAGAAGAAAGGACTCCCTGGGAAGTAGGATCCCCCAGGTGAGCCCGGAAGCCGTGGCCGAGAGCGGTGGTGCTGTCCGCGTCACCCATCCCCTGAATGTCGTCATCTGGGCCAGACCTGCCGGCGTGCCTCCTTTCCGGCTGCAAACGCAGAACTGAAACTTCTTGGAAAGCTCAGATTGATGTCTGAATTTCCCCTTTCTGAAAGCAGAAGGCAGCCCAGCAGGCTTAAAGGTGAAATATGGCCGGGACGTGGCTGCCCGGATTGGCCAGCCCACGCCGTGGCTCTCGCCTCCGAGGACACGGAGGAGCCGCCGGAGACTCGCGGGGACGCTGGGCTCAGGCTCTGCGGCAACATTCGCCACCTGGCCGCACACACTGGGGCTCTTGTTTTTGGGTTTTTTGGGCTTTGGGGTTTTTTGTTCACAGATACACAAGCAGATTCCCACCGTGCCGGGGGGGCCGCTTGTGGACGGGCCGTGGCTCCCCGGATCCTGATCTCAGCAGGGGGGGGCTGGCACCACGCACGATCCCCCGCATCTCAGCCTTCCTGCCTCTGTCTTACAGATCTGCCGTGATCCTACAGGACATCTAAAAAAAAAAAAAAATTGTCCTTTTGCAGCGGGCACCTCCGCAAACTGACGCGGTAGCCTGGTGCGGAGCCCCGCGGGCCGGCCGGGCTGCGAGTGCTCCCGCACCTCGGAACAGAAGGCATGATACGTTCCCGGGGGAACCTAATAAATAACGAAGCTGTAACCCCACCGAGGAGCCTGGCGATGACATTTTAAAAAATCTCCCTTAGCTTTGGTCTTGTGCTTCCCGTCATCAGAACACCAGGAGGGGATCTCAACCTGAATTTATGTCCATTTCAGGGGGGTGGGGGGCTTGCTACTTCCCATCATTTCCTCTCATCTGTTTCTTGTCTTGGGCTTGTCTTTCAGGAACCCCGGGGGGTTCTGTCTGGGCCTCTCTTCCTCCCACCCCCCCCACTACCACCACCAAGATTGCCCACCTCCCTAAAGGGACATGATGCTTTGGCTCTGCGATTCTGAACTGAATCAAGAAAGCCCGATCTCTTCCGGCAGGGTCAGAGGAGAACCAGGAAGACCTCCCAGGTCATCTCAAGCAGCAGGCTGACTCTGCCGGGGACCAAGGTCTGCCTGAAGATGGAGATGCTGAGCTCTGTGACCCTGAGGGTCTGTCTCTCTAGTCCCTCTGCCTCCCCGTCCCTACAGAGAGCAGGGCTGGGTGGGATCCAAGGAGGCCTGGAGCCGCATGCCCCATGGAGGGCTTAGGGAAGGAGGGGCATTGGAAGTCAGGGTAAACCCTGAGGGCCAAGTGGAGGGTTTCATATCCAGTGATTTGGGGAAAAGTCTTTCTCAGGGCAGGTTTCTGTCCCGTTAGATTCATGGTACTTAATACGTGCCTCGGCCAAATGGGGAACAACCATCGAAGGATCATCTTTACACCTTCCATATGTAGTTCAGAAATTCAGCTCAGATCCACAACAGACACTGAATTCCAAGACTTTAAGGGAACAGCAAAGGCAACACAATGGCATCGCCCCCATAAACAACGTGGAGGCGAGAAAATCCGTTTCCATGGTCTGCGGGGACCTTTGTCCCCAGAGAGCCACAACTCTGCATTCTTGCCTCTCAAAGAAGCAGCCCGCAGGACCCAGGACCCGAGCTGCTTTCATCCCAGGTCGCCAAGGCCTGCCACGGGCCGGGCCCTCCTCCCAGGTAGCGTCTAATTACCAGCAGAAGTGCCTGCCCTCCAGGAGGCTGCCGTCTGCAGGTGAGACAGAGACGATAGAAAGTCCAGAAGCCCAGGGAGCGTCTGTGTGCTCCTTGCGGAATCATGGGCCAGCGTGCTGTGTACATCACATATGCAATGGGGAGATTATCCTGGAATATGCAGGGGAGGCCTCAAAGTTATTGCATGGGTCCTTGTAAGAGGGAGGAAGAGGCAGAGTTGAGAGAGGAGAGTGTAAGAACAAAGTTGAGTGAAGGGCTTTGAAGATGTAGGAAGGGGCCTCGAGCATAACCTTAAAGGCAGCCCCTAGAAACTAGGAAGACGGTTTAGGCAAGGGCTCCCCCCTCTGGAGCCCCTGCAGGGAGCGTAGCCCTGCTCACACCTTGGTTCTGGCCCGGTGAGAACGCCCAGCTCAAACCACCCGCCTCCAGAGCTCAAAGATAACAGGTGTGTATCGTAGTAAGGCATGAAACGTGGGGCAATTTGTTGAAGCAGCGGCAGGAAACTCATACAGAAATCAGATGTGTACTGGCCATTCTTTTCCTGATTTGTGATTTAAAACAATCTTTTTTTTTAACAAAAAGAATAAATTGTCATCTTAAAAAGATCGTTCACATTCAGTACAGTATTTTCATGTGTGAACTGAAACGGGTACTCGCCAGATGTAACTAACTTCTCATCACAGTCCGCGCTGTGTTACTGTTTTGTTTTGTTTTTTAAGAATTTATTTATTTGACAGAGAGAGAAAGAGATAGTGAGCGAGGGAACACAAGCAGGGAGCAGGCGGCAGAGGGAGAGGGAGAAGCAGGCCCCCTCCTGAGGGGATCCCAGGACCCCCGGAACCTGACCTGAGCCGAAGGCAGACCCTTAACCAACTGAGCCACCCAGGCGCCCCGTGTCACTGTTTGAAATTTTGAACAAACAAAAACGATACAGAGTCACACAGAAGAATGGAGTCAAGTCAGTTCTGAGTCAAGTTCTGCGTCTTCGTCCCTGCAAACCCAGGGTCACCATGGTTCATTCCAAACCTGCTGTTCCAATGCAGGATGAAGCCATTCTGGGGGTGGGAGGGTTGGACAGGCAACCTGCCCGCAGAGCCATTGTGAATGATTCGGGACCCTTTGGAGCCACAGGTTCCTCCCCAAAGGACCTCAAGAGGTTGTCCCAGTGCTGGAAGCCAGCAGCACAACGCAGAGGGGCATGCGGGGGGCCCAAACTGACTCCCCTGAAGAATGAGAGGTTTATCAAAGGTTAAGTAATAGAAACGTGCTGATTTGCAGCTTACATACGTGTTCTTAAAACAACAGCAACAACAATTGTTTAGAACGGAGACCAACGAAAACATCCTTCAGGGACACGGTCGGGAGCTGCGGGTGCATGATGTTGGCAAAAAGCTGACGAAGAAGAAGAAGAAGAAGAAGGAGAAGGAGAAGGAGAAGGAGAAGGAGAAGAAGAAGAAGAAGAAGAAGAAGAAGGAGAAGGAGAAGGAGAAGGAGAAGGAAGAAGGAAGAAGAAAGAAGAAGAAGAAGAAGAAGAAGAAGAAGAAGAAGAAGAAGAAGAAGAAGAAGAAGAAGAAGAAGAAGAAGAAGAAGAAGAAGGAAGAAGAAGAAGAAGAAGAAGAAGAAGAAGAAGAAGAAGAAGAAGAAGAAGAAGAAGAAGAAGAAGAAGAAGAAGAAGAAGAAGGAAGAAGAAAGAAGAAGAAGAAGAAGAGCAGACCAGCCTTTGCTGGTTTTATTGTTTGTTTTTAAATTCCTAGAGATGCCCCATGTCCTCGTTGGCCGCACGTGGAACAGACTCAGTCCCACAGTATCACTCACCGTCCGGGGAAAATCCGGAGAAAGGGAAAGCCAAGCCTTCTGTGGACACTCCTGTCCCCCCCAACTCGCCCCATTCCGGGGGGCTGAGCCATACACCCAGGGCAGTGTGTGGTCTCAGAAGAAGAGCCTGAGGGCAGAGGTCCAGGGGAGAAGGGGGTCCAGAAAAGACCCTGAGACCCTGACCCTTATGGACGATGGAGTAGGAGGAGGCTTCCCACGGTGAGAACCTCGCAGACAAGAGCAGCCTTGACAGAACTGGCCGATGCACCGAGTGGGGCCCCTGTACGGCCTCCTCTCTGGTTTGCGAAACTTCTCTCCTGGAACACCCGGCCCCACCCCTCCTAGAGGGCCCTGCACCGCCCTCCCCCAGCCCCTGGAAGCTGCCCACACTGGTCTTACCCCGGAGGGACACCCTCAATCAGGAACCCCCCCTCCCGCCTGACCAGTGACTGTTACCACCCCCCAGCATGACTGCCCCTGCAAACTGGGAGGATCTGGAAGCCTCTGTGCGGTTGGTGTGCCCCGCTTGTGGAGGGGTGGGGTCATCCAGAAGGAGGAGAAAGAGGCCAGCTTCTCAGCCATCCTGGCCAGCTCCTCCAGCCGGCCCTTTACAGGTCATGGCCTCTGGAGCCGACATCGTCAGGAGTCCCTGGTCACCATGGCCCACCCCCATCTGTCCTGATGCCCCTGGGGTGCATGTAGCTGCTTGTGATCTGTGGGCTTTGGAGTCAGCAGACCTGGATTTAAATGCTGCCTCTCATGGGGTCTTTGCCCAGGCAAGGTCTGACCCGGAACTGGGACTGGAATGTTCGGAGCGACTGTAAGTACGGGACTGGAAAGGTTCAGAGGGGGCCCCTGGCCTCGGCTTCCCCTTTCCTCCTCCTGGCCGAATTTTTATCAGGACCCCCAAGCGGTAGGGCTCAGTGTCATTCATCAGGAGCCCCTCTTCCCTGCAGCTACAACTGGGAAATGTCTTGCTTGCCCCCAGAGGCAGCTTTGACTGTTTTAACAGGAGCCTTTTGGAGACACAGTGATGGGCTCCGCGATGGAGGGCTTTAGGGCACCACTCAAGGCAGCCGTGGGCAGGTGGCTCACCCTGGAGTGGGAGCAGGGGAGGAGAAGGGAGAGGTGAGCAGGGGACAGGCACGGAGAGAGGCGGTTCCCGCCCCGTCAGTATGCAAATCACTCGCCGGTGAGAGATAAACGATCCTACAGGAAGGCGGGCAGGGTTCGCAGTGGGAGCCATTTGTCATTTCTACTCCCTACAAGCAAGCGAGCCGGCTGGAGCTTCCCCAGCCCTCCCTCCCACCCAGGTAGCTCAGCCCGGGCCCAAGTGCCCAGAACCAATAGAGACATCTCCCTGACCTCCACCTCCCCACCTCTGAACAGGGAGGGTCAGGGACTCTCCTGGCACAGCCTTGGCCTTGGACTTGGGAAAAAGGTCCTCAGAGGCCAGAGGGGAGAACGCTTTGTCTCTTGGAAGGACAACGTGAAGCCGCAAACCTTTTTCTCTGGGCAGTCATCTCTCCAGCTAACTGACAAGTGCATGTCCTATGCATGAACCGCTAAGATTTTCCATGACGTCAGCAGAGCCCAACAATATCTGGGGTTCACCCGGCAGGCCTGGCACCAAGTGGAGAAAGTGTGGGGTCGGGTTGTGTTCCAGCAAGAATGTGAGTAATGCTTGGAACCACAGCCCCGTTCATAAAGGGCTGATGAAGGAAGGGATGGTTCAGTCTATCCCGGAGATTCAGAAATTGCCAGAAATCCGATCCAAGTCAACCCACCCTTTCCTTTGTGGGGCTCCTCATCTTGACAGCGAAGGCTTGAGAACATCACACCAGGCAAGACTCAAAATGCTATCTGGGAGCAAACACCAGGCCATAATGATTTTCAAAGCAAGAGGACAGCTGTCAGGACCACGGACACTGCTTCCCCACCTACCACCTTCCGGTGCTGGAAACCTCTCCCCTGCTGGTGATGGGTTGGGCTGGTGCGTCCCGCCCCTTCCCGGAGCTCAGAGCCTGGTTCACGGTTGGGGATGAGGGTCAGTAAGTATTTGCTGAATGAATGAATAAGCAACAGACAGAGCCTTCCAGAGCATAGACTTAATTCTGGAAAGAAATAAAGCTCTTTGGCACAATTAGGGACCAAACCCACAACTGTTGTGTTAAAACACATGGCCCTACTTTGGCCTTTTTTTCACTTGTTGACTCATTCACCCTTTCAGGGCAATTTATTAAGCACCCACGGTGTGCTCAGCACTGGACAAGGATGACCCGCTCTAGGGTGCGGTTGCGGCCAGCAGACTTGCTCACCCTCAGCGCTCAGCGGCCGGCTCTCTGCTGGCAGTGGCTGGCCATTGCTAGGGGTCCTCACAAGCAAAGGGCCCGAAGTCCTTGGTGAACCCAGGATATTGTTGGTCTCTGCTGACGTCATGGAAAACCTCAGCAGCTCACACATGGGACAGGCACTGGTCAGTTTGCTGGGAGTTCACACGCCAAGAGCGGTTTGCGGTTTCACGTTGCTGGTCCAGCCTTGGCCGATAACCAGCAGGAGTGCCTGGTCACCCCTTCAGTAAAGTCCCTCCTCCTGATGGGAAAAGGCTGGATGGACTTGTCACCTCTCACGTGAAGGCCCTATCGGAACACTCTGCGGTCACCTCTACCCACAGCCCCCCTTACCACCAAAATTCGGGAATATTCCAGAAATGCTCTTCAGTACCATTCAATGACTCCTAGAACTGAAGGTCCAAGGGTGAAAAAAACCTGGGCCCTTTGCTTCAGGAACTGGCCATCTGGAGAAGACAGAGGCGCCATGACTATAGCACAGGACCACAAGTCTGTGAGGAGGTGTCCGCAAAGGACACTGATCGCGGGATGCCTGGGTGGCTTCGGTGCTTTCGGCTCAGGTCATGATCCCAGGGTCTTGGGATCGAGCCCCGCATCGGGCTCTCTGCTCAGCCGGGAGCCTGCTTCCTCTCCTCTGCTTGCTTCTCTGCCTGCTTGTGATCTCTGTCTATGGAATAAATAAAATCTTTAAAAAAAAAAAAAAAGGACACTGATCGCAGGCCATGTCCCTGAGCGCAGGCTCAGCGCTGGAGCCCACGCTAACCACTTTGCCGGAGGCCTTCATCCTCTTCGGAGCCGCAGGAGGCAGCGCTTGCCTCCACTTCACAGATGAACAAGTTGAGACCCACGAAGCCAAGCCACTTGCCCCGGGTCACGCAGGCGGGGAGCCCCATTGACTTGAACCAAACTTAGCTGCCTGTGAAAGTGGACGGTTTCACTGACCCAGGCTGGGACCTGGCAGGGCAGGCGAGCCGCTTCTGACCGGGCAGGAAAAGGCATCTGTAGATAAAGACGGTGATTAAAGCCTCCCAACGGAGGTCCTTGGTCTCCGGGATAACTGGGGAGCCCCGGAAGTGGCCGATGGTCTAGCAGACAGTTGAGGAATTGGGGAGGAAGGAGGAAGAAGGAGGGGGACCATTCCTGGGGACAGTGAACAGAAGGTAAGCAGGGGTCAGGGACTTCGAGGAAGAGCTGGGACCTGGGGAGCCCACAGGGAAGACTGCCAGTCTGGAAGCGTCCATGGGAGGGCGCTGTCTGGGTGTGTCTTCCCAGCGGTGGGTGGGTGGGTGGGTGAGTGCGTGAGGAACAGAGGAGCAGGGGAAGTCCCGGGAGGTCTCCTGGAGGAGGCACGGCGCACGCTGCCATCAGGAAGATGCAGGTTTCCCTGAATTCAAGGGAGAGGACCCGTGGCCCCTCCCTGGAAACCGAAGGAGACGGCAGAAACTTGCCAGCTGAGAATGAAAGGAGCGGGGGAGGGACTGGCAGGAGGACCAGGTGGAGAGGGGGCTCGAAGGAAGCTCGGAATCAGGAGACTGCCGCAGCTGCTCCCAGACATCAGGCACTGCGTGTGCCGAGCAGAAGCCGCCCTTCAGCGCGGGCCCCAGGACTGGCAATGCCCCACAGACCCCCACACCCTGCCCAGCGCCCTACTAGTCACCCAGAGGTCCAACAGGGAACGGGACGGCCAGGAGGCGTTCTCTTGGAGCAGATCAACACGATGCTTCGGTAGCAGTGATGAAGCAAAACCTGTGGGATGTGGGAGGGTGGTGGGTGCGAAGCTGGGGGGCAGAGATCACATTCCACGAACTGCAGAAAGTCTCTCCCGGGGGTCACTCTCCTGGGAGGGCAGCTTTCCAGAGTCTCCTTCCTCCTCTCCAGAAGGCAGGAGCAGCCCCTCCCGGGGAGCACCCCTGTCCCAGGGATCTAGGCAGGGTAAAGGGGGTAAGCGGGTTCAGACAGATTTGAGTATGGGTCCAGCTGGCTGAGGCTGCCACTCAGGAAGGGGGAGGGGCTGTCTCCTCCTACCTCCTCCTCCTCCCCTGCCGCAGAGTCCGACCCCCAGGGTTTTATCTGAGCCTGGCCCCAACAGGTAGCAGCAGGGCCCAGCAGGGCGACCTGAATCCCACCGAGAACTCGGTCTCTGATCCTGCCTCCCTCGAAGTGACTTGGGGTGGGGTGGGGCAACCTCGGGAAGCAAAGCTCCCTCTCTTCCCAAGTTTAAAGAGGTACAGAGACAGGACGTCTCTCTCACGGATCCTGACCTAAGAGGAGGCTGGATGCCGAGGCGGGGGTTGGGGGGGCTCGGAGCAGGGGCAGCCAGGCAATGCTGAATACAAGGTCCTCTCCACAAGACGCTCTGACACCCTCTTCCCAGCTGGGCTTGTGCGGTGCTCGGAGAGGTTAAGCAACTGGTCCAAGGTCACACAGCTCCTGAGCACACACCCCGGGGCTGCTGGCTTTCAAGGTCGTCAGCTTTGCAGAGCATTCTGCTACCTTTATCAGGCAAGATCCTCCGCTGGGGCACCTTTCCTGAACACCCCCAACAGGCCTCTCCCATGGGCTTCCCAAGGGCTGAAGCTTTAGGGGTTGATGGTCATTCCCCCAGGGCCAGGAGTCTCTGTCTCTGGGATTAGGAAGTGGGAGGCTATGGATGCGTTGCAGGGAAGGAGTCCCGGAACTTTCTGGCTGGAAGTATTGAGACCAGTAGGGAAAATATTAGCCCTTGTGAAGTCTGAGCCCCTCCCTCCCTCCCCGCCCCCATTTGGCCCCTCTCCCCCAACTTCCTGAGATCTCTCACTGGGAACTTCTCCACCCCCTTACTGGCCTTCCTTCTCCAGGCCCCAAAGCCGATTTCTGCTCCTGCCTCCCCCAAAACGCTGGGTGGAGATAGGTGTTCCCTTTCCACCTCCCCTCAGATCAGGCTGTTGGTAGCTGCCCAGACCATCCTCATGGGGACAGGGCCCGGCCTTCTTCTGCATTGACTGTGGAGGCCTGCAGGGGCCAGCAGCTGGGGAGCCAGATTCCTGGCGGGGGGGCGGGGGGGCGGGGGGGGCTGGGTCCCTGGCATCTCCCTCCCCAGGAGCAGCCCCAGCTGAGCGCCTAAGCCTAGAAAAATCCACGCAAGGCCAAGGTATCTGGGGAACACTGAGCCTCCAGGAGTCCACGGAGGAGTTGCTGTGGCTGAGGACAGGCACTGTCCTGAGCCGGAGCCATGGATGAGTGACCAGAGCCACGGAAGAGAGCCGGAGACCAGACACTGTATTTTATAAAATGAAGGCTCTAGGTCCAGTTGGGGGCTTCTCCACTCCCTGCCCTTCTCTCTCCACCCCAACCCCCTTCCTGGAGCAAAGAGAGATCCTGGGTCGAGAGAAGTCCCTGCCCTGCCTCAGTCTCCCTTTTGGTCAAATAAACAGTCCTAAGGCCCAGAATTAATGAAAAACCTGGCATATTGCCATTGCCTAGTCCCTGGATTTGAGAACCCTCCCAGCCCAGGATCCCAGCCCAGGACCCTGTCCTAGAGAGAATGCCTGCTAGGCTCCCTCTTCCCCAACTCTGTCCTTCCCTCCCCCTCCTTCTATCTCCCCTCCCTCCTCTCTCACTCCCCCATCCCCAATCTTTCCTCCTCCCCCCCTCCTTTCCTCCACTTTCCATTCCACCCCCCCCCCCACGCTCCCTCTCCACTCCGTGCTCCCCTCCCCCTCCTTCCATCCTCCCTCCCTTCTCCCCTACTCTCTCCTCCCCTCCCCCTCTCCCCTTCCCTGCCCCCAAGTCTCGCTCTGCTCTCTGGGCCTCCTGAAGTCTGGTCTTCTGTCTGACAGCACGCATGGCTCCGGCCTGGGCTGGTGGAGAAGGTAATTACTGCGTTAGCCCAGTGGCCTGAAGAAAGATCGGGTTGGGGGGTGGACTGAGAACAGGAGGAAAAGAAGGTTCTTTATTAAATGCAGATGTTTTTAAATCACTGTAATTAACTGGAATGGATACGGAGACTCACAGACATAAAAGCTAAATGGGCTTTTGTTTTAACTGTTTGTCATATATTGAAAAGGGTCATTGGAGAATGTGGCACAGAGATGTCCTTGCACTCTTCTGTTTGCTTTCGCCCTGGTCCATGTGGGCTCACACATTCACACACGCACATAGACACACACATGCGCACACTCGCCATGGGGCCAAGCCTGAATGGGGCTTGGCTAGAGGGGGAATGAGCTTCCCAGAGGCAGGGGGACTTCGTGCACCAAAGGCCACGGGGCAGGTGGACAGGCACGGAGGCCGGCTCGCACTGAGCTGTCCTTCTCTCATCACCACAGTGATCCGGGCCGTATCCATGGAGACTTGCAGTCGCGACGGCTTCCTTGTCCCATGAAAAGTGTAAGGGGACAGAGGCATCCCTCTTCGGGGGTCAGACTCAACCTTTCTTCCCAGAGATGCTGGGCCTCTTTTCTCTTCAGGCACATTCTTTCCCAGTCTCAGGGCCGCAGGAAGAAGGCAGAGTCGGGCTGGGACCAGCCTGGCAGAGGCACTTTGAAAAGCCTCTAAACCTCCCCCCAGCCAAACACCTCTTCCTGCCCCCTCCCAGCATCTGCACCCTGGCCACAGGGCCCTCAGCTCGCCCAGGGCTCACGGGGGAGGGAGCGAAGGCAAGATTAACAGGATCTGGGGACCAACCCTGCCCTAACCAACCCCCAGCCTGGAATTGCCCTTACAGGGTTGAACCAATGTCAACCCTGTCCCTTTTCAGAACCCAACCATAGCGTCCACATAGCCAAGAGGAAGCACAAGGAGTTTTCACTTCTATACCATGTGCCTGTCCTTCCTCTTCAGCCTCATCACCAAGGGGAGCAAGGGAGGGGGATGGGGTAAGGCTCTGCAGATTGTGGGGGAGGATCAAGATGTTTCTAGAATGTTCTGTGGGAGCCAGAAACCCACTTCCTCCACTTCCCAAAGAATCCGCCTTACAGGCTAGGTGTCCAGTGTCCAGGGTCATTCAGCTACGCCTGAGTCCAGACAGGACCCAGCGTCATGGAGCACAAGGCCCAGAGGCTCCCCCAGGCCTGTTGCCCACAAGGAGCATCACCTCCTGGGACAGGATTTTCCTCTTAGTGTGGTCAGCGGAGACATCCAAACTTCCAGCTGCCAGGTCAACTCCCAATGCCCCCTCACCGGAGCCCCCTCCCCTAGCGCCCCTCTCTGCTCCCTCCCCCACTTGCAGAACTCCTCTGGACAATGCCTTCCTGTCTGGGCTCCCTGTGCCCACAGCTTTCCAGCCTTGAACACTGAGACCCGCACTAAGAGTAGATCCCACCTTCCACCCAAACTCCTCCCCCACACACCGTGTTGTTGTTTTTTTTTTAAGATTTTATTTATTTATTCGACAGAGAGAGACACGGCAGCCAGCGAGAGAGGGAACACAAGCAGAGGGAGAGGGAGAAGCAGGCTTCCCACCGAGCAGGGAGCCTGATGCTGGGCTCCATCCCAGGACCCTGGGATCATGACCTAAGCCTCCCCCCAGGTGCCCCACACATCGTGTTTGTGAAAAACTAAAATGCACGGCACTGAAGCCCTTACCCTCCTGCGGCCTTGCACGCTGGTGTCTTTTTTTCTATTTCCGGTTTCCGTGGCCCACAACCTGGGTTTCACCCACTAGTGGGTCTCCACTTACAGTTTGAAAACCATTGCTCCAGACCAAGACTTCTGGTCCTCAGGGAGCCAAGCTATGACGAGCTCCCTGACAGCCACCTAACCTCACGGCTGCAGGTAGAAACCTTCCTTTCTCACAATCCCGGACAAGCCAGGATCCGAGCGCCTGCAAGGGCTTGGAGACGTCACAGCATCCTTTCTTCAGGTCTCCTCTCCCGGGCACCCTCTCTTCTGGCATCCCTATGCCCCCCCACCCCTTCCTCTTCCTTATCGTGTCCTTCCAGTTTTCCAAACCCCCAAAAGCTTCTTCGTTATTTCGAGAACATGACTTGGGAGATGTTCCACAACCTTGAGAGAGGACGCTCGAGGGATCCAGCTCATTTCAATTCAAAGACCCCATTCGTCTATCTGACGACCACTCCGACATTAGATGGTCCAGTCCGGGCCAGCAAGGAGCTGCTCTCAATTTGCGTACAGGGTTTTACAGGTAGGAGACAGCTGGGGGTGTCCTGAGCACCCATGTTGTTGGGGGGGCCCCCTCCGTGGAGTTCTAAAGGTATCACGTGGGATGCGCTTGGGGGGCTCAGTTAAGCCGTTGCCTGTAGCTCAGGTCATGATCTCTGGGTCCTGGGACCGGGCCCCAGCCCCGCATCCGCATCAGGCCCTCTGCTCAGCAGGGAGCCTGCTTTCTCTTCTCTCTGCCTGCCTCTCTGCCTACTTGTGATCTCTGTCAAATAAATGAATGAAATCTTAAAAAAAAAAAAAAAGTATAAAGGTGTCATGTCATCCACGGCTCTCAAGAGCTTTAGGAAACAGGATCCATTACCACGGTCCCATCAAGAGACTCAGAGAAGCAAAGTGAGTGACCCAAAGCGGGCAGGGGCAGGGGTGAGAATGGAGGGGGGTTGTGAACTCAGGTGGGGGGGGGGGCGGCAGATGGGGAATGGCAAGAACTACCCGGTGGCATTAGGATAGCAAAGCCTTATTCTTCCTGCTGGAGTTGGGGGTTGCTTCTCCAGGGCTCAGCAGCCTGGCAGAACAGGTCTCCAGGCAAACTGGGGGTGGGGAGGGGTGCGGTCATTCCTAAGGGCTCCCACAGACCCTCCCAGCTCCTAGTGTATTGTACGACCGAGAAGAGAAAGCAGGGAAGGGATAAGGCATGGAGGGAGGAGAGGAAAGAAAGGGCGAGAAAGAGAAAAAGAGAAACAGGACAGAGGGAAATAATCATACCTTTTAACACCATATTCTCTCCCCTTGAACATAAACATTTGCTTCACTTTCTAATGTTCTCCAAATTGACACTCATCTTATAATCAGCATCAGAAGGAACCTGCCAGCTAACGGTACATCTTATGATCATGATGAATTGGAACAGAGCGGGGTGGGGGGGGGGGGTGTAAAAAATTGTGTTCAAGGTCGTCCCTGAGGCTCACAAGGTGAACATCACCTGGGGCGGAATCAAGTTCTCAGTGAGGCTCGCAGACTGGGTTGGACGTTTCTGGTTTGCTATCCGCAGGGCTAACATAATCTGGTCACCATACTTTTAACCACACAGATTTAGGAGGAAGGAAACTGGTGGGGGGTGGGGCACAATTATATTTTACTTGCACAGTCCATTGTGTCTGTTTTCAAATATGTGTCCCCAGCAGCAGTTTGAGGGTTTTTGTTGTTGTTGTTGTTGTTGTTTTGCATGTTGTTGTGTTTTGTTTTGCATCGGCAATTAACCTAATAAACCCCCCTTTCATCCCTCTGGTACATTAACCACTTCAGAGACTATCGGATAAACGTGGGGTTTTGATTCACGCACCTTCAGAAGCCAGGACGAACAATGGGGGTGGTTTTAACTGTGCAATCCTGGGAATTAGAGAGAAGCGGCCCCTCCGTAACTGCTGGGAAAGGTCCCTTAATTTGACCCTGTTTCACACAGTCCAGTTTTCAATAAAGTGAGGCATTTAGGAAATCACCGCAGGCTGTAATCCCCAGATCTTCCTGGGGGGCTATTCTGTGCAAAGACCTCCCTTCTGACCCGTTTGCATCTATCCAGCCCCTCTTTTCTGCTGGATATTTACCAGTGCTGTTTCCCCACTGGCCTCCCTGCCTAAGGCAATATCCGTCCAGCTCAGCGGCCCCTTCTTCCTTTAGCCGGAGCCTCCGCCTTGCCATCATCTTTGATGATCTGCTTGAACTTGCTTCTTTTCCCAACTGTCAGTAGAAACCCAAGCAGTATTTGATGGTTTATTCATTGTTTACTGACTTATTTATTGAATGGTATTTCCATTGCAAATACATTTTTACCAGAAGCAGAAGGAAAAACATACTCCCTCTTCTTAGCCCCAAGCTTCCCTCCCCTGCCCAGCTCTCATCCGAAGTGTATGTTCTTCCCAATCCCAAACCGCCTCAATTCCTTATGAAATTTCCTCCCTGGGCACTTTTGTGCTAGGTTTGCATCTTATCTCCCCCCTCCCCCCATCGCCCCTGTTTCCCTCCTTAAACTTGCTCCAGCAGTCTGGAACCCCAGAACGGTAAAGCACCGCCTTCCTTCAGGGAGAATTCCCTTCCCGACGGAGCATAAATGTTTCCACTCTAGTACCCAGGAAATGCGGGTGCTTTCTGGGAAGCCTCCAAGCAGACATCAGTGTTTGCAGGCCACTGGTACCTGAGCTTCTCACGGGGCCTCTGGAGCCACTGGGATTCAGCCCCGCCTCCCGCTCCACAGCTTCACGCCGTGAACTTGAAGCAGCCAAGACACCCATGCTTCACTCAGTCCACTCCTGCAAAACGCAGCTCAGGCCCGTGCCTCCGAGCCCCATGAATAAAAGCCTGGACCCCTACCCTTACGTCCCTGTGCCAAAGACCCCATGCTCAACTGCAGTCATCCCCCTGCATCCCCAGCAGGACGGAAGGCTCTTCAAGCTGGAAAGCACGCCTCCAGCTGCAAACGACAGAAGACTAACCCAATGCGGTTAAGCCCCGCCCCCAAAAAAGTACTGGCTCCGGAGGCTGAAGGCAGAGTTGGCTTCAGGTACGGCTTGATGCAGGAGCCCGGACGATGCTGTCATCAGAAGTTGTTGCTGTCCTCTTGGCTTCCCTCCACCGGCTCTGTTCCCAGCTCTGCTCTCCCTGAGATGCTCTCAGCTTCATATCCAATGGAGAGGAGTCTGGTTTCCTGGTAATTCCAATAAATATCATGGAATACTGACTTGTTGAGCTTGCTTGCCTTCCCCCGATGGGGTACCCATCTCGCAACCAGAGCCTGTGACTGGGAGGGTGAGGGGTGTTGATGGCACCCAGGAGTTCATCACCAAAACCGCCGTCATTGTCATCATTTCACCATTAGTCACCTGAAAGAAATGGGCAGGTCCTTAAATAGAAGTTGGGGTGGCTCTTATCACAAAAGGAGGAGTAGAGCTGAGCCACAAAACCACCGATTCCTGCTGCGGCTGGCAGGGGCTGGGCCGATCCACACTCTCCGGGCACAGAGCCTTCTGAGAATACAGGAAATGGTAAAACCCCAAAACACTTCACAAAAATCTCACCGCTCAAAGACAACAACTGCTAGCATTTTAGAGTGCTTTTCCTTCCAGTCTTTTTTCTATATGTAGACTCTTTTTTTTGTAGCTGTCATCATATTACCTATTTGTGGTTTTTTGCACTTAAAACTACAGCTTTCACAAACACTTAACAGCTGCAGAATAGGATGTTGGAATGATGTGTACTGATCTATTTAGTTGGTTTCTTGGGGTTTTTTTTTTGTAATGGGCTGCTTTTCAAATAGATGCTATTATAAAAATACAACCAGGGGGTGCCTGGGTGGCTTAGTGGGTTAAACCTCTGTCTTCGGCTCAGGTCGTGATCTCAGGGTCCTGGGATCAAGCTCCGCATGGGACTCTCTGCTCAGTGGGGAGCCTGCTTCCTCTCTCTCTCTCTACCTGCCTCTCTGCCTACTTGTGATCTCTGTCTATCATATAAATAAATAAAATCTTTAAAAACAATACAACCAGAAGCATTTTTACATTTCATGTTGGCTAGAGGAGTTAAGTCTTTAAAAAGTGGGTGATGGGACCTCAGGAACCACCCCGGTGACCCTCGAGGTCCTGGGACTGCGTCGGTTTGCCCTCTCCGGTCATCCTTGGAACCGTGATGAGCCAGAGTATTCAACCGGTTTTCCAGATGCTTCCGACGCCACCCAGGGAATCACACTGGGCTCTCTGGTGATAAATTCATCACAGGGACATGGCCACCCTCCTGAAATTCTCTTCAGGGAACAATTTTCTGAGATCTCACATGGTGCCTAATTGACAACTTTCTTTAATGGGCTGGGATGATAACTCTTTCTTTAAGCCACAAATGATGATTAATGGAGTTCCAACAGGACACGGGTTTCATTGTATTCTCACCTTCATTATTTTAATCTCTCTCTGAATGACCCTCTAATGGATCTGTATTGCTCTAACACTCCATGAGTGGTGGGTAGGTGTCCATAAATCCCTTCCGAACCACAAGAGGTCCCACGGCCGGATTACAGGCATCGGACAGGCTCCGTTAAAAGCCTGCCCAACCCTTGGCTGCAGGGGGGCGGAGACAACAGGCGGAGACCATAAAGTGGCCGGACGACATTGGCATCCCCAGAATGGCACTGAGAGTCCATATTCACTCCTTGTAGAAAGAGATGAGAGGCAAAGGCTGAAATGGCCATTTGCAGACTGTCAGGAATCAAAAGGTGGTGAGGAATGATGAAGTTGTGCGTGGATTCAGTCACTCACTTCGCATTTTACTGAGCTCGCTGGTCAGAGGCAGGCTCTGTGCCAGACGCTGCGGAATCAAGATGACTGGGATGGCCCAGCCCTCCAGAGCCTCACAGCCCCTGTGTTGGGGGAAAAAAACCTACAGTCTGACGACGACTGTATTGAACAAGGTGTTTTAGAAGTGATTTAGGCTAGCAGGGCCGGCTCTCCAGACACGGGACTTGTGCAGTCCCACAGGCCCCCCAACCAAAAGGACCTCACACTTGGATTAATGATCTGCTGGTGGGGGGGCGCGCCCGGGTGGCTCAGTGGGTTAAAGCCTCTGCCTTCCGCTCAGGTCATGATCTCAGGGTCCTGGGATCAAGCCCCGCATTGGGCTCTCTTCTCAGTGGGGAGCCTGCTTCCCTTCCTCTCTCTGCCTGCCTCTGCCTGCTTGTGATCTCTGTCTGTCAAATAAATAAATAAAATCTTAAAAAAAAAAAAAAAAGGATTCACTTACCTGAACGAATACCTGGCTGGCTCAGCCTGTAGAGCACGTGACTCTTGATCTCAGGGTCATGAGTTCAAGCCCCACATTAAGTGTGGATCCTGCATATTTATTTTTAAAAGATTTTATTTATTTATTTGAGAGACAATGAGAGAGAGAGAGAGAGAGCATGAGAGGGGGTGGGGGGGGAGAGTCAGAGGGAGAAGCAGACTCCCCACCAAGCAGGGACCCTAATGCAGGACTCGATCCTGGGACTCCAGGATCATGACCTGAACCGAAGGCAGTCACTTAACCAACTGACCCACTCAGGCTCCCATTCCTGCCTGTTTTTGTTTTTTTTTTTTAATTCATTCATTCTGGGGCATCTGGGTGGCTCAGTCGGCTAAGTGACTGCCTTTAGCTCAGGTCATGATCATGGGAGTTCCGGGATCGAGTCCCTCATCAGGTTCTTAGCTCCACCGGGAGTCTGCTTCTCCCTCTGACCTTCTCCCCTCTCATGCTCTCTCTTATTCGCTCTCTCTCAAATAAATAAATAAAATCTTTAAAAAAAAATTGTTCATTCTGCAAAGACTTATTGTATGCCTACTATGTGCCAGACACTCCTCTGGGCCGTGAGGACAAAAAAGAAGCAAATCGAGGACAGGCAACAGCAAATAATTACAAAAACCTACACGATGTCAGATAGGGATAGGTGCTGGAGAGGAGAGCAAGACCAGCGACAAGGTAAAGGCAATCCTAGGATACTGCTTTGTGCAGTCTACAGGGTGACCAACCATCAAGTGCCCCTATCTTGGGCACCTAGGCAGCTGTGATGGTTAATTTAATTTAATTTAATTTTTTTAAAGATTTTCTTTATTTATTTGGCACAGACAGAGAGATCACAAGTAGGCAGAGAGGCAGGCAGAGCCAGAGGGGGAAACAGGCTCCCTTCTGAGCAGAGAGACCGATGTGGGGCTCAATCCCAGGACCCTGAGATCATGACCTGAGCCGAAGGCAGAGGCTTTAACCCACTGAGCCACCCAGGCACCCCGATAGGTAATTTTAAATGTCAGTTTTCCTTGGCTACACCAAGACAGCCAATTGTTCGGTCAAACTCCAGTCTAGATGTTGCTGTGATGTTCCTTATCAGATTTTTTGGATGTAATTAACATTTAAATAAGGCTTAGAGTAGAGCAGCTCGGGCTCCCTAAGGTAGATAGGCCTCATCCAATCAGTTGAAGGCCTTAAGAGGGAAAAAAAAAACAAAACCTCAAGTGAGTTCTGCTTCTAGACTGCCTTCGGTCCTCAGACTCCTCCCTGGGTCTCCAACCTGCCTGCCTCCCTGCAAATTTGAAACTTGCTAGCGCCCCCCCCCCCCACCTGCAGTCACTCTCCCTTTCCTCCTCCCCACCCCTCTCTCCCCTCCTCCCACTCCCTCTTATTCTCACTCTTCCTATCTTTCTTCTTACCTGTGTCGCTCTTTCTCCCGTTGGTTCTGTTTCTCTGCAGAACCCTGACCAATACAGCAGGGCCCAAGGTATGGCTGCTGGCTCGGGGCTCTTCCCAGCCTCACTAGCTGCCAGAGTCAGGATGCAAAGGGAGGGAGGGAAGAAGGGAGGGTCAAGGTGAGGGGATGGGCAGCATCCAAGCCCAGGGATGCCAACTCGGGACTCCCCTCCTTGAAGTTTCTACCCCAAACAGCCTGGGAGCTGCCCGTACCTGTGCCAAAGGTCAGGTCACAGATGCCTTCCCATTTCCCTCTTTCAGGGGTAGGGGGCAGGAGAGCCTGCTCACTGCTCCTAGCCAAAGTCTTCTGGGGCCTTTTGTCTGGAAACGAGGATTGCTTTCTTCCTGATGGCTGCTGGCCCCTGTTTGGCAGTGCATGTCCCAGTCGTCTCCTGCCCACGCACAATCCCCACCGAGGGACGGTGGCCACTGTGGCCTGCCAAGTGGCAGGACGTCGTTGCTGAAGCCATCTGGACGATCTACAACAAGGTCTTTTAGCAAGAAGTACAGGATTCTCCAAAGAGATTTTCGCTGGAATGTCAGGCTCTGCTCCTAGGGTTTTTTTTTCCTTGGTTGTTGTTGGGTTTTTTTTTTTGTTGTTTTTTGTTTTTTTTGTTTTTTTGTTTTGTTTTGTTTTTACATTGAGAACACGTGTCATTGCTCCAGAACACTGTTGTCTTCTGGGAACAAACACAGAGGCCCATTGTTTACCCTGCCCATTAGGAGCCATGATTGACCCCAACACACAAAGGCCCGGTTGTGCCCGACCAGCTGAGGAAAGTGTCTTGGACCTTTTGACACAGGTCTTTGGACAAAGGAGCCTGAGCTTGTCATTTCTGGGGTTCTGGGGGCCCATTTCTCCCACTCCGCCAGTGGGCAGTGCAGCCGGGAGCCAGGGTGAGCAGGTCCCACTGTGGTCTCTCGGGCTGTTGCTCTATGGACAACTGCAGTGCCCACTTGGGCTTTCCAAGGTCGGTCTCACCCTGGGGTGAACGCGGTCCCTGAGTTCCAGCAGCATCTCCTCCCTGAAGAGCTGGAGAAGAAAGCTGGATTTCCAAGGAGCAGCTGGTAAACTGAGGCTTCCTGGCTCGGTAGGGGGACCTGTGCATGCTCCCAACCAATGGGCGTCTTTCGCCACCGCGGGGTCAGCCACACAGACAACCCAGGGCCATCACAAGCAAGACTCTCGGTGTCTGTGAACCCCAGAAGGAAGGGGCTCCCTGCTTGGCAGAGGTTCTCAAAGGCAACAGCAAACTGCTTGAGTTTGACTTCTTTTCTGAAAACCAACCCACGGGCCCCTGAGTGGCTCAGCTGGCTGAGCGTCTGACTCTTGATTTCGGCTCAGGGCATGGTCCCGGGGTCCTGGGATCAAGCCCTGCATCTGGCTCCCAGCTCAGCAGGGAGCCGGCTTCTCCCTCTTCCCTCTTTAGCTCCCCCTTGCTGTGCTCTCTCTCATTATCTCTCTCTCAAATAAATAAAATTTTTAAAAATAAATAAATAAAAATATGGGGCGCCTGGTTGGCTCAGTGGGTTAAAGCCTCTGCCTTTTGCTCGGATCATGATCTCAGGGCCCTGGGATCGAGCCCCGCATTGGGCTTTCTGCTCAGCGGGGCGCCTGCTTCTCCCTCTCTCTCTGGCTGCCTCTCTGCCTACTTGTGATCTCTGTCAAAAAATAAATAAAATCTTTAAAATAAATAAATAGGGGTGCCTGGGTGGCTCAGTGGGTTAAGGCCTCTGCCTTCGGCTCAGGTCATGATCCCAGGGTCCTGGAATCCAGCCCCAGATCGGGCTCTCTGCTCAGCGGGGAGCCTGCTTCTCTCTCTCTGCCTGCCTCTCTGCCTACTTGTGATCTCTGTCTGTCAAATAAATAAAATCTTTTAAAGAAATAAATAAATAATTAATTAAAATAAAATACAAATGAAGACTAATGGTGGCAGGCCTGGCTGGCTCAGTCGGTAGAGTGTGCTACTCTTTTTTAAATTTTTTAAAAAGTTTTATTTATTTGACAGACAGAAACGCATCTCCCTTCGCTTTCTTCCGCCTGTTTAATGACCGAAGCGCACCCCCAAAGAACAGACTTTCCTAACTGCTACATGTATTTGGGAAAGTCTTATCTCTGTTAGTCTTCTTCTTCTTCTTCTTTTTAAATATTTTATTTGTTTATTTGACAGAGATCACAAGTACGCAGAGAGGCAGGCAGAGAGAGAGGGGGAAACAGGCTCTCCGCCGAGCAGAGCGCCTGATGCGGGGCTCAATCCCAGGACCCTGAGATCATGACCTGAGCTGAAGGCAGAGGCTTTAACCCATTGAGCCACCCAGGCACCCCTTCTTCTTCTTCTTTTTAAGTAAGTTCTATATCCAGTGTGAGGCTCAAACTCACAACCCTGAGATCAGGAGTAGCACACTCGTGCGCCTGGGTGGCTTAGTGGGTTGAAGTCTCTGCCTTTAGCTCAGGTCATGTACCACCATGCATCCTTACCACCACAGCACAGAAGGGACACAGAGCTCCCAGGTCCCAGCGGAGGAGAGGACTTAGCTCTAAGACCCTTTCGCCTCTGGTAGGAGATTCATTACGTAAATTGTGGCAAATTCATTTGCTAAAACCGTGTGTCTGCGAGTCTGCTATTAGAATGGTTTTTATAGAGCTTATTGTAATAACATGAAAAATTACAATGTGAAAAAGTTTCTTACTCCTAGACTAAACATGTTTCTCTTTTCCCCAGAGAGTAATTCAAAAACAATTCATAGAGCGTGAACATGAACATGTCTATGGTTTTTTAAATTATGCTAAGATAGGAGTCTGGAAGGAAGCACTTTTTAAATGTTAACATAATCTTGGAGGAGTGGGACAATGTGGTATTTTTCTTCTTTCTTTCTTTCTCCATGTACTACCATTTTTCATAAAGAGTGTGTATTCCTTTCTAGAGGGAAAGAATAAAGTAAATAAAAATAAGCAAACAAGTGGTTGCTATGAGAAAATAGGCTGGGAACCCCACCATCCAGCTTCTTCTCCCTTGTTCCGGAATCGTGATTACCTGCGGTCTGACAACTGGCAGCTGGGCACCCTTCCCGGGCTCTGCGAGACGAACACCTAGGGCCTCTTGGCTGGTTCCTGATCACACCTTATGCCAACACAGAGGGTTGGCAACCTCTGAATTTTATCAGGTTTGGGTTTTTCTTTTTTTCTCACTGCGGCTGCACACACACACACACACACACTCACACACACACACACACCACACATGCGTGCGTGCACGTCCCAGAATCTCCACATTTTGGCTGCAGGAGCTCTCGTGGGTGGCCCCTCTGCCAGAAACAGGCTCACAGGGTATGTGACAGTCTCCTTATGGGAAGATGACCTCCTTTCATTGATGTTGGAAGCCCCCTTCCATTCTTCTCCAGGGGATACTGCCCCTTGATGCCTACCCCTGGGTGAGACAGATTTCAGTGATCATACCCAGAGCCATGCCTTCCAACCCAAAGGCTGCATTCCAGAGGTGACTTCGAGAGCGTCAACACAGGGAGCCTCCCTGAGCGTCGTCCTCTGGGTCTAAGAGCATGGCCCATCCTTGGGAGGAGGGAAGCACACTCATATCCCAGGAGACTGGCACACACACTGTGATGGGCTCCAGGTAAACCTGCTCTTGTTTCCACAGCATCAACTGATTGAAATCTGTGGTTTGGACAGCTGCACTAAGCTTGTGGATTTCTTTCTCGCTCACTCCCCTAATTATTTATCCTGTTGATTTCAGCAAGAATTGCCGCTGAGTATTTGAGGTCAGAATTATTCCCATTCTCCAGACTGCCAGGAGCAATCTGCTTCCATCCCCCAGGAAACTGGCTGCCTCACCTTTACATACAGGGAACCCTGAGCTGGAATGCTGGAATGCTTGTCCCTCCCTTGTCCCCTGACCCCTCCCTCCTACTCACCTACTTCTTAGTTCTGATGTCATCTCTGGATGACACCTTCCTTAATGCCCACCAGCAGAGCTAAACCAGTACTGGCTGGTACAGAAAACCATTCATTCATCCAACAAATATTTAGTGAGTACCCGTTAGGTGTCCCACACTGGGGATACAGTAGTGAACCAGTGAGACGTGATTCTTCTAGTGTGGAAACAGCTGGACACTTAATAAAACGGCCAAAAGGACACCAGTGGAAGTTCAACCCCTGTGGGAGCACGCTGGGCAACTGAGCTGAATGCCATAGCACTGGGCTAGCAACGGGAGGAAATATCTTCACGGAAACAAGGTTGGGACTCCCTTGGGTAGACTTTCATAGCAGACTGAAGGTGGCTGGTGATTTGGCTACTCAAACATTATCAAAGTTGAAATACCATCTGAATGTTAACCCACCCCCTGTAATGCCCCCGTCCCCTGCTCCTGGTACCGCCAGTCCATCACGGGTGGCTTGTCCTCAGAGTCACTCTGGCTGCCCTCCATTATCGGGCAGACTCATGTCTCTCTTGGAAATGCCTCCAATTCTGTCATCTTGGTCATCACCTGACTTAATCTCCACATTCTCAACATCTGTCCTTCCTTCCTTCCTCAGACATTTACTCAACACCTACAGGGTGCCGGACACTTGCCAAGGGCTGGGGTAGAGCGGCAAGCAAAGGAACAAGCAGTCTCTGCTCTCCTGGAGAGGCCAGGCCAGTAGGGGAGGCGAGCACTACCCACGACGCCTGTGTAAATGTAAATGAGGATGATGAGAGGATAAATGAATGGATGAATGAATGCGTAAATGGTCAATTACCCGGACTGCCCCAGGATCTTTGCTCCGACCCACCCTGCAGTGGAGCTGCCTGAATAAGCAACCCCTCGTACTTCCCCTCCCCCGCCCCATAAAATTTTCAATGGCTCCCTACTGCAGGCTAGGTCAAGTTCTAATTCCCCAGCCTGGTGGCTCTTCCTGCTCTGGTTCCAAGCTACATCTCCAGCTTCATTTCCTTCTAACCCGCTAGGATAACCTATGCACTAGTATACCTATTGCTATGTTTATTTTGCCTGTCTAGAAAACTCACGTCTGGTCCTGATGTTGAAATCTTAACTCATCTGAGGGAGGGGAAAGGTGTAGGACAGCAGGAGTTGGTGGAGAAGAGCCAAAGCCTCACCTTGTAACGTGGGAAGTCCTGATGTTATTATAGAAAAATCAAGAAAGAAGAAAATAAACATTTTTTTAGAAATATGAACATAAATGGCAGAAGAAACAGCTGAAGGACTTGATATTGGTTGCTTCCAGGGGTAGAAATTGAAAGTTAAGAGGGACAGGGCATAGGACTGGGAGGTTTTGTTTGTTCTAAGACTGATGTTACAGAATCACCTTCTAAAAGGCATGGATTCATTTGTTCAAAACATTTTTTTTTTTTTACCTTTTCTAAAGTAATCTCTAGGCCCAACATGAGGCTTGAACTCACGACTCCAAGATCAAGAGTCACGTGCTCTACTGCTTCAAAGTAGGCATCCCTAGATTGGTTCTTAGAAGTTGTTTTTGGTGGGGGTAGCTTGGTGGCTCAGTTGGTTAAGCGTCTGCTTTCAGCTCAGGTTGTGATCCGGAGGTCCTGTGGTCCAGCCCCACGTTGGGCTCCCTGCTTAGTGGGGAGCCTGCTTCTCCCTCTCCCACTGCGTGACACTCCCTTCTCCCACTTGTGTTCTCTCTCTCTCTCTCTCTCTCAAATAAATAAGTAAAATCTTTTTTTAAAAAGTTGTTTTTAGGGGCACCTGGGTGGCTCAGTGGGTTAAAGCCTCTGCCTTCGGCTCAGGTCAATATCCCAGGGTCCTGGGATCGAACCCCACATCGGGCTCTCTTCTCAGTGGGGAGCCTGCTTCCTCCTCTCTCTCTCTCTGCCTACTTGTGATCTCTGTCTGTCAAATAAATAAAATCTTTAAAAAAAAGTTGTTTTTAATGCTCAGTGAAGCAAGATAAAAATTAAAATAAGAACTAGGGGAGCCTGGGTGGCTCAGTTGGTTAAGCGTCCAACTCTTGATTTCAGCTCAGGTCATGATGGAGAGATCAAGCCCCTGGACAGGCTCAGTGCTGGGCATGGAGGCTGCTTAAGATTCTCTCTCTCTCCCTCTGCCCCTCCCTACCCTCTCTGTCTAAAAAAATATAAATAAATAAAAATACAATTTAAATAAGAACTGAACAGGTTAAATGAGATGGTGTCTATAAAGCATAATGTCCAGCATGTAATAAGCAAAGAAGAAACAGCCATCATTACTTGCGTCTTCTCCATGAATCCTGCCACAAAGCAGAGGCAGGAATGGGGACGTCGTGCCTCCTCACTGTCACCTCGCGTGGCAATCCCTCAACAGCTTCCAAACTGATCTCTCCGTCTTTGGTGTTTGTCCTCCCTTCTTGATACCCCATCCCACCGACCAATGGCGCACTCACCTCCCTAAGACTATGTTTCTCATGGAATCCCTATGCAAAGACTTGACAAGGGTTTTCTAGTGTGTGTTAGGGCAGTGGTAGCTGCTGGAAAAACCCCCAAATTGTCGGGGCGCCTGGGTGGCTCAGTGGGTTAAACCTCTGCCTTCGGCTCAGGTCATGATCCCAGGATCCTGGGATCGAGCCCCGCATGGGGCTCTCTGCTCAGCATGGAGCCTGCTTCCTCGTCTCTCTCTCAGTCTGCCTCTCTGCCTACTTGTGATCTCTGTCTGTCAAATAAATAAATAAAATCTTAAAAAAAAAAAAAAACCCAAACTGTCAAAAGTGCCACATGGTACAGGCACATTTTTCACTCTTTTGGCATTCCAAGGAGATTTTATAGGCCCTTTTGATTTTGAGGCTTATCCATGCCCTGGAGCCCTGAAGTCCTTGCCATGCAAGAAGGGGAAGGAGCTAAAGGAGAAGACGTCACTCCTCCCCGGTTGCCTTGGCTTGGGAGGGAGGCTCATTACTTCTGGTCACATCCCATTGGCTAGAAGTGGTCACATGGCCCTACCTAGATGCCAAGGGGATGCTGGGAAATGTAGTTCCTGGCTGCTCAGCCTCTGCTCAGTGGAGACTCACACTGCGGAGGGCACTAGGCATTTTGATGGAAGCATCTCTGCCACATTCACCACCTACAGAGTGACCTCCAGAATCTTGGCTTGGTCCAGTGGTTCACTTACTTATCCAAACTGTGTGGGTCCTGCCTCCCTATGGGAACTTTCTGTAGTCCCAGCTGCCGGTCTCGCTAACATCTCTCCCACTTACTTCTGTATGTTCATTCCACAGGGCACATTCCATCCTTCTAAATACAGTAGGGTGTTTTGAAATACAAACTCCTTCTCTTCTTTGAAGACTTATTCATTTCTATAACCGCGTACTGACTCACTGAAACTGAATTTCTGAGTCACAGAGTTTGAGAGTTAGTTGGCAACGTGGTCCACCCCTCTGCTAGAAGAGACTGGAAATGAGACCCAGGGGGGCTAAGGGAATCCCCCAAAGCGTGGCCTTCAAAGCAGACCTTTTGTCCTGCATGTGAACCATTCAGTGGGAACTTCAAAGTCAAGGATAAGTCATGATCTGAATTTTGCTGAGCCAGGAATTTGATTGTATGGAGGGAGCCTTGCTGACCTCTGATCATTGCATCTCCTTGTGGATTTGTTGTGACGGGAGCCAGCCTCCAAGACGGCCCCATAAGCTCTGCCTCCTGATATCCATGCCCTGGTAGTTAATTCCCACACTGAGCCAGAGTTGATCTGTGTGACCAATGGCACAGGGTGTTTGCTTGTAATATTTGATTACAGAGGAGTTCGGCTTCCATTATGGTACTCCCTTGTTCTTGGATCACTTACTTTGGGGGAAGCAGTGTCCTGAGCAGCCCTATGGAGAGGTCTATGTGAAAAGAAACAGACGCCTCCTGCCAAAAGCCAGGAGAGTGAGCTTGGGACAGACCATCAGGCCAGATCACGGACTCAGCCAGCACTCACCCACAACCTCATGAAAGACTCTTCACCACGAGCTGGGCTGCTCCTGGATTCCCGATTCTCAGAAACTGTGTGATACAACACGGCTGTGGTTTTAAGCTGCTAAATTTGGGGATAATTTGTCACTCAGCAACAGATAACTAGCACAGCCATTGTTTGCTGCTCAAAATCAAGGATGCATTTTGGTTTACATGGGAGGGGGAGAAAATTGAAAACTATAAAATATATCAAAGTTTTTTTTTTTTTAATTTGGGTTCTACAAAGGGCTCATAAAATGTCTACTGTAAAATATCAAACATTCTGGTATTTCTTCTGTGTATTGTCCTAAGTAATCAACTGAATTACTAAGAAAAAGAAAAAGAAGGAAAGAAGGAAGGGAGGAAGGGAGAAGGAAAGGAGGAAGGGAGGGAGAATGGAAGGGAGGGAGGGAGGAGGGAGGGAAGAGGAATTCTACCTATCTCTTCAAAGCTGTCTGAATGCCTCATCCTTAAGGGCCTTTCCCTGATTCACCCCTTACTTGTAATATCTAGATATCACTTCTCCTATTGCAGTTTGACATTAACTTTCTTATGACATTCATCGGTCTATCTTCATTCATTCATTAATTCAGTGAAGAAATATTCATGGAGCACTCAGAGCCATCTCTGCTCTGGGTGCTTAAGACTCACCCGTGATCAACACACAAGGATTTTGCCCTGGTGGATCTTATGTCCTAACTGGAGAGAAAGGAATGATAAGCACAATAAAAAGCAAACTATATATCACAGAAGGTGATAAACACTATAGAAAAAAAGTAAAATGCAGAACAGGGAGATCAAATTGCTTATATCTTTATCATGTCCCCTCTGTTAGAGGCTTGGGAGGGGTTGGCGATGAACTTGGAACGTCTGTAGTGCTTTGCATATGGCAGGTGCTTGCAAATATTTGCTTAATTCATGCAAGGATAAAGGAGCTAGCCCCGGAGGGGGGGAGGCGTTCCCGCAGACGGTAGATCCAACTGTTACAGGCTGCTGAGACAAAACCCCCACTCCTGGGTGATCCTCACATATATGAGCAGATTTGGGTCACAGAGAAGCCCAGCTGGGGACAGGCTATGAGGGAATTCTTCCTTCAACCCCCAGTGCAAAGAATCTCGTTTCATTCATTTCATCATGAACCACCTTATCTCTCTCTGGTACCCCAGATTGCCAATTTGGCAGAAGTGGATCAAAGAAAGACTTCTGCTCAGTGTCACAGGACCCAGACAAACAAAGCTGCTTTATACACCCAAACCCCTCGTACAAGGGGCATTCTTATCATGACTTGATCAGACATCTTATGTTCCGTACCTAGATGGCCTCACAGATTTTTCAACTCTGAGTCTGGAAGGAATAGACCCAAGTAGCGAGAGTGTCATGATGTGTCCAGTTGCTGGGCACGTGCAAGACCAAGGCTTGCCTCCCAGACATCCAAAATACCACATTGAAATTTAGACCCAAAGAAACAAAAGCAGACAGAATATGCCTCCCATGGTTTAGTATGAGGTCCCCTATAGTTTAGGATTTGGATTTTGTTTTAACAACGGGCAAAAAAGGGTGCCTGGGTGGCTCAGTCTGTTAAGCGGCTGACTTCAGCTCAGGTCATGATCTCAGGGTCCTGGGATAGAGCCCCACGCAGGGATCCCTGCTCAGTGGGGAGCCTGCTTCTCCTTCTCTCTGTATGTGTGTCAAATAAATAAATAAAATCTTAAAAAAAAAAAAAAAAACAACGGCAGGGCGCCTGGATGGGTCAGTTGGTTAAGTAGACTGCCTTCAGTTCAAGTCATGATCCTGGAGTCCCAGGATCAAGTCCTGCATCGGGCTCCCTGCTCATCGGGGAGTCTGCTTCTCCCTCCGACCCTCCACTTCTACTGCTCTCTCTCTCTCAAATAAATTAAAAAAAAAAACAAAAACAAAAAACCAGGCAAAGAAACAAAGAGTATGTTTCCCTATTAGGTTTAATACGCCACAGATAAAAAGCTACACTGCAACCCTATTGAAATAGAATAAAGCAGTAATTTGTACTTAAATAGCTCTGAGTTGCAAAAGATCTAGAAACAGAATTTTAGATTCAGAAGAAATTTAGGCTACTTCATTAAAAAAAAAAGCTACCTAGAATTTTTTTTTAAAGATTTTATTTATTTATTTGACAGATAAAGATCACAACTAGGCAGAGAGGCAGGCAGAGAGAGAGAGGAAGCAGGCTCCCTGCTGAGCAGAGAGCCCGATGCGATGCAATGCGGGGCTCCATCTCGATCCCAGGAACCTGAGCCGAAGGCAGAGGCTTTAACCCACTGAGCCACCCAGGCGCCCCAGCTAACTAGAATTTAAATTAAAAAAAAAAATTTAGGGGCACCTGTGTTGTTCTGTCAGTTAAGCATCTGCCTTCAGCTGAAGTCATGATCCCAGGGTCCTGGGATTGAGTCCCACATCGAGTCCCACATGGGCCTCCCTGCTCAACGGTGAGTCTGCTTCTCCCTCTCCCTCTGGCCCTCTCCTGGTTCATGCTCTCTTTCTTATTTGAGAGAGAGGGGGGCAGGGAGGGACAGAGGGAGAAGCAGGCTCCTCGCTGAGCAGGGAGCCCTGAGGCAGGGCTCAAACCCAGGAACCCGGGATCATGACCCAAGCGGAAGGCAGCCACCCAACTAACTGAGCCACCCAGGCGCCCCTAAATAAAAAAGTTTTAAAAGGTGCAATGTCCAGGGGCGCCTGGGTGGCTCAGTGGGTTAAAACCTCTGCCTTTGGCTCAGGTCATGATCCCAGGGTCCTGGGATTGAGCCCCACATTGGGCTCTCTGCTCAGCGGGGAGCCTGCTTCTCCCTCTTTCTCTCTGCCTGCCTCTCTGCCTACCTGTGATCTCTGTCTGTCAAAAATAAATAAAATCTTTAAAAAAAAAAAAAAGGTGCAATGTCCTCCCTTTTTTGCAAAACATGCCCCCCAGCGCGCACACACACACACACACACACACACACACACACAAGCACACACTCATGCACGCCCGTGTTTGCCTCTAGTCTCAGAAACAGAAAAGTCCCTACCGCACATCTGTGCAAGACCTGCCTTCCTCCCTGCTCCACCCTCAACCCTTCCAAACAAAAAGGCTGACATCTTCCTCTTTGTGTGTCTTCTTCACCAGCTCTTTCTTCTCAACAAACTAACACACTCAAGTCTCTCTCTTTAAACAGCAAAACAAAACAACGAAAAACCACTTTTGTGGTCTCACATTCCTCTCTGGCCGCACTCCCGCCTTGCATGGCTCTAGTGGTGTCCTGAGGCCGCAGGGACACGGAACCGTGCCCTTGGGTGGCTTCAGCAACAGAAATGTATTGTCTCCCAGCTCCGGAGGCCAGAAGCGCAGGACCCCAGGGTCGGCAGGATCCCCTCCGGGCCTCCCTTTGAGCTGCTAGGCCTTCGCTGGCCATCTTTGCTGTTCCCCCGCTCATAGATACATCGCCTGGATCTCTGCCTTCCTCTGCACCTGACCTTCCCCTTCCCCTTTTGTGCATGTCAGTGGGCGTCCACTTCTCCTCTTTCTGTAAAGACACCAGTCTTCTTGGGTTATGGTCCCTCGGAATGACCTCAACTTGACAGTATCTGGAAGACCCTATATCACCAAAGAAGGTCACATTCTGACTCAGGTGGGGCTGGGACTCCAGTAAATCTTTTGTGAGGGATCCAATTCCACCCATAAGAAGAGCCAAACTTCAAAAGAGGATCCTCCTTATCCTCCCCTCTGTCTGCCCTGCCCCGGCCGTCCCCATGCGTGGTGCCCTCTGGCATCTGTACTGAGGACAGAACGACCTCATGGTTGCTCGGTTTGGTGGAACTTTCCTGACTCTTAACAGGTGGAGCTTACAGTCACACTGTCACTGACCACCTTTTCCTTCCCCTTTTGGCCTCTCCGGTTCCCCTGGAATTCCGTGTGTCTGGCCGGAACCTTCTCAAACTCTTCTGGCGCTTCTCGTCCTCCTCTTCCTCCTCCTCCTCTCCCTCCTCCCCCTCCTCCTGCAGCTCCTGCCTCACTATCTCTCCACCTCTCACTGAGCAAGAAAACTGGGTATCATCCTTTACCGCCTTGCTTCGGCATCTTCTATACCAGTACGGAGTCCCACAGAGTCCCCAGGAATGAACGTTATCTTTCAAATGGATCCTTCCTGTTTGACCTCTGTTGCCACGCTGGTCACCTGCATAGCTCCTCATTTCCACAGTAGGACTCTGCTCCGGTCCCACCTTCTTCATCCTCTTCCCCCCCACCTCCTCCTCCTGCTCCTTCTCCCCACCCCCTCCGCCCTGCCCTTGCCACCTGCCACAATGTTTCCACAGTGATCTCTTGGACAGCCAAGTATACCGTTTCGAAGTATTCAAGTCTCTGCACTGCGCTCAGGATAAAGCCCAAACCCCTAAATGTGACAGGGGAGGGCTCCTTAAAATCTGGTCCCTGCGGGGCACCTGGGTGGCTCAGTGGGTTAAAGCCTCTGCCTTTTGCTCGGGTCATGATCCCAGGGTCCTGGGATCGAGCCCCACATCGGGCTCTCTGCTTGGCAGGGAGCCTGCTTCCTCCTCTCTCTCTCTCTCTCTCTCTCTCTCTCTCTGCCTGCCTCTCTCCCTACTTGTGATCTCTGTCAAAAAAAAAAAAAAAAAAAAATCTGGTCCCTGCTCATTTGCCCACTTCCTTTTCTGCCTTTGCATGAGGATCTTCCTTCCTCCTTCCTTTTTCTCTTTCTTTCTTCCTTTCTGTCTGCGTCTCTCTTTCTCTTTCTTTCATTCCTTTTTTTTTTAAGATTTTATTTATTTATTTGACACAGAGAGAGATCACAAGTAGGCAGAGCAGCAGGCAGAGAGAGAGGAGGGAGCGGCTCCCCGCAGAGAGCCCGATGTGGGGCTCAGATCCCAGGACCCTGAGATCATGACCTGAGCTAAAAGCAGAGATTTAACCCACTGAGCCACCCAGGCGCCCCTCTCTTTCTTTCATTCTTTCTCTTTAAATTTATTTGAGAGAACACAAGTAGGGAGGTGGGGCAGAGGAAGAGGGAGAAGCAGACCCGCTGCTGAGCAGGGATGCAGGTCAATCCTGGGACCCTGGGATCCTGCCCTGAGCCCAAGGCCTGAGCCCTGACCGCCCTATCGCCCTAGCGAGGGAGCCAGCCCACTGCCCTTGTGAGGACTGTTTCAACCCTGTTGACACTTTGCTGCCCCCCAAAGTGTACGCAGTTCTTTCACATTCCCTTTATACCGACTGTTCCCTCCGTCTTCACTGCCCTTCCTCGACCATTGACCATTTCTCCCTTGCATCTTTCAAGAATCAAACCAGAGATCCCCCCCGAAAGTCTTTCTGAGCCCTCCAGAATGGCCTAGGTCTTTCCCCTGCCTTCTTCAGCATTTTGTTATGGATCATAATCGTGGCTTTCCGCTCCAAAGCCCTAGTCCTCTGCCTGACATACAGTACGAGTTTTCTCTAACTCACTGAGGAATACAAAGAAATCTAAAGCCCTTGTTCATATTTAAGGTTCTTGGCTTTATTCTAGCATTTTCTTCAGTGTAGTGGGAAGACAACAGCATCAGAATCACGGTGGGGGGGAGTTGATTAGAGTGCGGCTTCATGGACTGTACCCTGAACCTGATGAATCTGGATTTTAAAGACGCTCCCTCTTAATTTACGTGAACAGCGTTCAGAAGAAAGATCTTTTAAGCTTTACCACATTTTTTAAAAAAGTGAGCTTATCCCCAGTGTGGGGGCTTGAACTCATGACCTGGAGATTAAGAGTCAGATACTCTACAGCAGCCAGCAGGGCACCCCAAGCTTATCACACTTGTTGTAAAGATTTTATTTACTTGGCAGAGAGAGAGAGAATAAAGTAGGGGGAGCAGCAGGCAGAGGGAGGAGACTCCCTGCTGAGCGGAGACCTCCACGTGGGACTCGATCCCAAAATCCTGAGATCTTGAGCTCAGCTGAAGACTGACGCTTCACCAGCTAAGCCAGGTGTCCCACTTATGACATATTTTAAGACTAAGTTAGTTACCATCTCCTGGTGACAAGCAGGGAGACCGAGAACGGAGCCCAGCTCCATTACCTTTTCTTTGGAAAACAATCATTTGTTTAAGCCTTGAAGCTTTTCCATTTGAGTTTACCATGAGGATGCAAATTCTACTTGCAGAATCAACAGATCTAGGGGGATGGATAGGATTTCAGGAGGAAGAAAAGCAGTCCTGTGTGCTCGGAAGTGGGCAGTGTAAAAGGAGGCCAGTATCACACACAGATAGAACTCTAAGGAAAGATGCCCTTTATTATTTATTTTGTTTTATTCTAAAATTTTAGTATCAGATTCACCTAGAGGGCTTGTTAAGCAGAGGATATCTGGAGTTCATCCCTAGAGTTTCTGATTCAGCAGATCTGGTGGGGGGGATCCAAGAAATTGCATTTCTAATAAGTTCCCAGGAGATGCTGATGCTGCTGGTCCAGGGAGCACACTTTGAGAACCACTGAGCTAGTTCAGCCTTTGTGCCCATGCAGTAATCTATTCTGCAATATCCATGGAGACAGGAACATGATCCCCCTGTCTTTCTGCATAAACCAGATGTGGATCTTGTTACATTTCAAGCTGGAGTTTGTATGGATAACCCTCATGATTCTTCTTTGAATGAAACCAAAATGTGCCTCCAAACCTTCCACCCACTGACCACAGGTCTGTCTCCTGGGATCTCACAGAATTTAGCTGTGCCTGCCTATTTGTATTTTTTAAAAATTTGAGGACAGCCGTCCTGTCTTATCTGTTTCCTCTTCCCTGTATCAGTCTCTCCTGCTCCTTCAGCCCTGCTGAATGACCAGAGGATTTCTATCAAGGGCCTGCTGTCTCCCTGACTCTCCCTGATGCAATCTTTAAGCTTGTCAGTTTCTTTCCTGTGTCTTTAGTACTCAGAACTGGCCACAATACTCCCAGTGGGGTCTGGCCAGCTTAGAATACAGCCTCTTGAAACGGACACTATTTTAATACAGATTGTATGTTTTCTGGGGCACATGGTTGGCTCAAGAGGGAGAGTATGGGACTCCTGATCTCTGAGTTCAAGATCCATGTTGGGTGTAGAGCTTACTTTTTAAAAAAAAGTGAGTGGGGGGCACCTGGGCAGCTCAGTCTGTTGAATGTCTCTTGATTTTGGCTCAGGTCATGATCTCAAGGTCCTAAGATGGAGCCCCAAGTCAGTTCTGCACTGGGCATGGAGCCTGCTTAAGATTCTCTCTCCCTCGGCCCCTTCTCCCCATTCTCACCCCACCCGCTCTAAAATAAAAAAAAACAGATCGCATGTCTTTTAACAAATGACTTTTGCATGTTTAACCATGTGAGCATGTGGCCACCTGAAACCACAAATTTTTTTACATGAGCTTGTGTCCAGCCAGATCTTCTCCATATGTCTTCAACAAGCTGACTTTAACTCAAGAGCTACATTCAACATTTAATTCTCTTAAATGTGATTCTGTCCGTTTTGACCATTATTACAGATTATTAATTCATATCTTAGCTATGAGATGGTAATGACAGGGCCCATCAGGGGATGAAGACCCCAGATATGCACTTCCCCATTTTACAACTTTGCTTGGGGTCTTTGCTCATCCTTTAATCAGTTCAAAGAGCCTTGAGTGACACTGTGTTCTGCAGTCCCCGTACTCATAGCCATCATGTGTCTCAATGTTTCTGGGTCAACCCTAATTTTAAATATTTTTTCTAGTGCTACAGGTCTTCATGCCAAACCGTGAGTCTAATTTTTCATTCAGAAAATATGGTCAGGGCATTTGGCTGGCTCAGTTGGTTAAGCGACTGCATTCAACTCAGGTCATGATCCTGGAGTCCCAGGATCCAGTCCTGCATCTGGCTCACCGCTAGGCAGGGAGTCTGCTTCTCCCTCTGACCCTCCCCCATCTCATGCTCTCTCATTCTCTCCCTCCCAAATAAATAAACAAAATCTTAAAAAAAAAAATATGGTCAATATAGTGTTACTTTTCTTCCTAGTGTTAATAGGCTAAGGTAAAAGGAGAAAACAATTATTTTGCCCAGTTTAAGCTGAGGGAGGGGAGTAGTAAAGAGAACAAGGTAGGTGAAGTTGAGAGGTTCCAGTCACAAATTTAACATCAGGGATATTAAATAATGTAACTTCGGTTCCATTTCCCCCAAATTTGTTTATTACAATGCTTGGTCTACCCACGTATCTGGATTCCTCTCCACTGATTTAGCAGTCTATTTACTGGATGCTGCCTATCTTGAAGATTTTACTACTTTGCACTCCCTCCTGGAGCATGCGATGACACGTCTATAGTTGAGAAAAATTTTTTTTTAAAAATGCAGGTTTCTCCGCAGTGAAGAACGAATGTAAATAAAATCTGACTTTAGCTCATTCTAAGTGAGACGGGTTTGGGGGGAGGGAAAATACGCAACGCAGACATTCGAAGACGACTTTCGAGAGAGGTTTGTGAATCTGGCTACTAGAAGGCTTAAAATATGGCAGTAAGAAGAAAGGAGAGCACGGGGCTCATGAGACCCTGATGGGAAACGAGAGCGGGGAATTTTTTTGTCTCTTTCATCCCCAGACTTTCAAAGCATGGCACTTGCGGTGACAAAATTGCATTGCTAAAGTAGTGTGTCATTATCTGCTCTTCAAGATGGGGACACGTCGACAGGGAATGGCCTCCTCCAACACCACCAACTTTCGAGTAGCACCGCTGAGCCTCCATCCACCGCACGAAAGGGAAAGCTGGCCTGCAACCGCGACCCTTCACGAAAATGGAGAAAATCCTCGGTTTTAAAATGTCTTCGTGACTCGTGCTGAAACTTAAAAAGGGACTTTTAAATCGCACATCCCTCCTGCCCCCTACCTACGGTTAATGACTACTGTATGCGGGAGAGACGCGGAGGAATGGAGGACCACCGCCGGGTTCCGAGCGCGGGAGCGTCCGGGTCCTCCTCCACCGCCCACCCCGCCCCCGCCCTTGGCACTGGGTCCACGCGGCGGGGGCGGACGGTTCGCTCTCGCGGGCGGGGGAAGCCTCCCGGCGAGGTGGGGAAGGCTGTTCCGCGGGGAGGCTTGTTTGGCTCGCAGCAGGGCGCTCCCCGGGGAGCCGCCGAGTGCCAGGGGAGGCTGGGAAGCGCGCGGCGAGCAGGATGCTCCCGGGCCCGGCTCGGCGCGTGTACGAGTCTGTGCACGGCGGGGAGGTGCAGGGCGTGTGCACGGCACGGGCGGGACGCGCGCCGCAGTCGGCGCCGGTCCCTGCTGCACAGATACTGCGCAAGACCCGCGCCCGGGCGCCGCAGGGTGCCGGCGGGGGCTAGGGGCAAGCAGACGGATGTGCTGGGCAGGGTCCGCGCGCCGCCGTCCAGCGCGTTAACACCGAGCCACGGCGCCCACAGATCGGGAAGGATGTCGCACGGTTCTCCATGCACCGCAGGCAAAGCGCGAGCCCCCGAGACTTGAACGCGCCCAGGCAGGGGGAGCGCGCGCTCCCGCTCGCTCCCCGGCGCGTTCCCCGCGCAGTCTGCGGAACGACAACTCGAGCGGGTATTAAGGGGGAAGGACGGGGCGTGGCCTGGCCAGGGAGAACCAATGGGCCGGGGAGGGGCGCGCGGGGGCGGAGCTCGGGCGCAGCGCGCCGATTGGCCAGTTCGCCCTCCGGTATGCAGATACAGTGGAGTCACGTGGCAGGGGCCAGGACGACTTCCTGTTGGAGGCCAACGCGGGGCGGGGAAGGGGGCGCGAGCGCCCCGTCTGGCTGGAGCGGGGGGAGGGGGGTTCTTGTCAGTTAGAGCAACAAGATGGCCGCGGTGGCAGCTCCGCACCTCAGCGCGACGGCCCCGGGAGCCGCAGCCGCCGCCGCCGGCCCCGCCGCCCCGCAGTCCTGAGCGCCACCCCGGCCGCCCCCGCCGCCCCTGACAGGGCCGTCCCCGCGCCCGCCGCGCTCCTGCCGCCGCCGCTGCGGGCCCGCCCGAGCCGGAGGCGGAGGGAGCGGAGCCGGCCGAGCGCCGAGCGTCGCCGCTGCCGCCACCTCGGATCCCGGGCCGCGCCGGAGTCGCCGTCCCGCTTGCGGGCGCGAGGAGGAGGGCGCGTCGCGGCGTCGCCGGGGCCGGACCTGGACCTGCCGGGACGCGCCGCCGCCCACCCGCCCGCGCCGCCGCCCCCGCCGCCGCCCGCGCCCGGACCTGAGCCCGCGGCGCCGGCGCTGAGCGGGCCCCTGCCGCCCGGGCGCCCCGCAGGCCCCGGGGCGGTCGCCCGGATCGTCGTCGTTGTTGTCGCTGCCGCCGCCAGGCCCGCGCCGCCGGAGCCCCGCCGAGGAGCCGCCGCCGCCGCCGCCGCCGCTGCCGCCGCCGCCGCCGCCGCCGGGGACGGAGCCCAGGTGAGCGCGGGCCGGGCCTCCGAGCCGCCGCCGCTGGCCGAGCTGCGGCGTCGCCTTTGTTCGGCCGGGCCCGGCGGGTCCGGGCGGGAAGGGATGCGCGGCGCGGGGCGGCGGGAGGAGCCGCGGGCGGCGCGGGGCCGGTGCGTGCGTGCGCGCGGGGCGAGAGGTCCGCGGAGCGCCGAGTGCGCGGGAGCCGGCGGGGTCGCGGCGGGCGGCGCGGTCACACGCCCGATGTGTGTGTTTTCGACTCGTGCGGCTCGCGGAGTCCGGCGCCCCCGGCGCGGCCGCCCCTGGATTTTGCATTTCCGATGGCGCGCACGAACCCGCAGCGTTGTCGGTGCAGGGCCTCCCGCGTCGTTGTTCGCGGGAAGAGCGAGCCCTGGGCGTGCTTTGGGGGAGGGTGCGGGCGCCCCCGGGTCTGCTGCGGGTCTGGAGGCAGGTGGGCTGCCCCGGGGCTGCAGACTGCGCAGCAATGCGCACGAGGAAAAGGAGCCGCGCCACAGCTGCCCCGCTAGCACCGCACGTACGAGCGGCCCAGTGCCACTCTGCTTGAGCGACGCCTCCTCTGCACCTTCACCTTGTGGCGACATTTAACCAATGGGTTCGGGGCTGTTAGAACGTGCAGGGGCGACTGTAGGGCTTCTGCGCGGGAACCCGGCGGGGAGACCGCTCGCCTGTCGGTTGCACGGAGCTTTGCGGATCTCACCGGAGATGCAGGGTCGGTGCCGCCCTGGGCGGGGGAGGCGGAGCTGCAGAGCCCGGCTGCGCCTTCGCGTTCTAAGGCGCTCCGCGGTGTCGAGTGATTCTGTACAACAGGAGTGGAATTGTCTCTGCCTCTGTCAGATTCAACCTCCATTTGAGTGGCCTGCTCGCCCGTGTCTAGGCATGAACCGCAGATCCTGAGCTCAAAATGGTGCTCTGTGGATGTCCGACTTGAGCGCCTCGAAGGAGTTGCAAGTTGTGGGCATCTGGCTGGTTTAATCCATTGTGTGCCGAGGGTCGGGTTGTCCTGCTGTCGGTCGCGGGGGTCAGATGATGATGATCGCTGTGTGCCGATTGCTAGGGGCCCAAGCCGGACCTGACCCGCACGAGGCTTATTTTACGCAACTTGTGTCCTGCGTTTAGAATTGAGTAACTGTGAGGATGAGTGGAGACGCTGGAGATGAGTCTTGAGGGATCTCAGCGGACAGTGGTGGCCAGTTTGAAGTGTGGCCGGGTGTTGACAGTTGGATGCTTGGGTTCCAGACTGAAGGAGAAGATAAAACTTAGCCTCTGGCCAGATGAACTAGGTTGGCTGAGGGCACCTTGAAGAAATTCACATTATTCCCGCATCACAGAGATGGTGAAGGTCTTTGAACACCTTTCATGTGGCTACTCCTAGGATGCTTTGTTGGGGGAAATGATGGTAAATGAGGTTTTAAGAAATGACTAGCCCAGTTTCATTATCCAAGTTAATTTTGTCAGTGTTCATAGGAGATAGTAATGGTCTGAGTAGCTGCCACTTTACTTCCCTATCCGGAAGGTTTGCTCTTTCTACAGAAAGTTTTTAATATTTATATTCTCATAAAAATAGAGGGTCTCAGACTCTGTTTTTCTTTCACACCTTGGGTCATGAGATATTGATAACCCCAGGAAGTAGTAAAAGTATTGGTTAAGTTAAATTTGACTTACGGTGACACAGAGTGGTTTTTTTGTTTGTTTTGATTTTAAAGATTTTATTTATTTATTTGACAGACAGACATCACAGGTAGGCAGAGAGGCAGGAAGAGGGGGGGGGAAGCAGGCTCCCCACTGGACAGAGAGCCCGATGCGGGGCGCTATCCCAGGACCCCGGGATCATGACCTGAGCCGAAGGCAGAGGCTTTAACCCACTGAGCCACCCAGGCGCCCCAGAGGATCTAGTTTTAAAAGACTGATTCTAAGCCTTCCATCTTTCTTGTCCAAAGCAAAGATCTTACTGACAGGTACCTCTGTTTTTCACTCTTAAGCTATTAAATTAGATAAGGTTGACACCAAGGCTGTCGTAAGACTTAATCCTCACTATTTCATTTTGGATTCTGGCATTTAAGTATTTTAGTAGTAACCTGGGGTACATGTTTTAGTAGTAACCTGGGGTACATGTAAGTGTTGACTCTGGTTTTCCTTCTTACAGTGTTTATTGTTGTTCTTTTTTAAGTAGCGCATGTTTTAACACTTTGACAAAGATTATTTTGTAGCAGGCTTATATTTATACTTAGTTGGCTCAGGAGTTTTGGAACACATAGTTGCATTAGAGGGCTGATTATGAGGGAAAGTGGGGTGCACTGTTTCATTGGACCTGCGGGGGTTAAAACAGAAGTAAGTAATGGGGAGGGGATATACTCCAAAATTACGGTATTTCTCACCACCACCACCACCTTTTTGTTAAACAGCCAGCTTTACTGAGATAAATTTGTGCTTCTCCAAATGTTGTCATCTGGCTCACTTCCAAAACCAAGCCGGGGAGGAGGAGGTCAGGACTGGAGTGGGGCAGACTCTTTCCTCGGTGAAGAGAGCTTTCAGTTGGAAAGAAACGGAAGATAGAATTCCTGCAGTATTGGCTGCAGATGGAATGTCTGCATGACTGCCCCGACTCTCAAGTGAGGGCGAGAAGTGCCTGAGTATAAACTTACTCTTGCTCCACTCAAAGTGATGCTAATCTTCAATTCAAAAAAGGGGGAGGGGGATACTAGTGGAGATTAGTTTATTTATCCTTTATTTGAGTATATAGAATATCTTTGGCATCATACAACTTTTCTAACAACTTGTCATTTTAAGGCTTAGGAGCCATTTTCAAGACTATTTATGGGTCTTTTGGGCCTTCCCTAGTAAGAATCAGACCCATGAGATTGCATGCGAATGTCGTAGAAGACTCTTGGCGCTCAGTCAGGGCTCCGTGTGCAAAGGCTGCTGTCTGAGATTTTATAAGGAAGAAAATAGATTGTCTGCTCCCCGTATCAGAACAACATATGAGATTATGAAGATTTGGGGATGCAGCAAACAAAGATGCGCTAGAGCGGGTGGGGAAGCATGAGAAACAGGTGAGGAGGGACAGATTGATAGAAGGTCTTGGAACCAGGAGCCTTTAGCAGAGAGCACCTAGAAGGTCTGAGTAAGCGGGGAAGAGCCAGGCAGCTGTGTGTGTGTGTGCGTTTTGTTTTTGGTCTCTTTGACATTGTTATGGCTTCTTACTGGTAATTTTTTGAGACAAATGGTTTTTTTCTTTTCACACCCAGCTTTATTTTAGAGGGTCTTCTGATGTTTTAGATGAGCTGTGAGGCAATCTTTTGAAGGAGTATTGGTGTGGCAGTCTTTTTGTATGCTGAGTAGATTTTATTTGCTTAATTAAGACAGCATCTTAATTTTGTTTGAAGATGTCACAGATTTAAATAGAACAATATCGAATGAGAACTGGCCTTTTTTTTTTCAGGTAGATTTTTACAGATTTTCTTGCTTTAAGCCAGTCTAATCACAAATATCTAAATTTTTACAAATTAGCTTTTAAATAATTGTGCCGTCATGAGGAGAGCATTCTTTACTTTGCCAAATAATAATACAGTAAGCTTTCTTTAAAAATAGATTTTAATACAGTAAAGATGTTCTCAATTATAAACATTCAGCTTGTATACAACTTTTCAAGAATATAATTACTTACGAATATAAAGATTACTTGTCAGAAATAGCTGTAATCTTGTGTAGAGATTGTATGTGTGATGCTGAAACCAAGAAATATGTAATCCTTGCCCAGTGAACTTGTTTGAATAGCTTAATAGCTTGCTTAAAATAATCCTGTAAGTTTCCTATTGTGCAGAGCATGCGTTTGAACTGTAAGTTATTTAATGAAAAGTAAACTACGTTTTCTTTAATTCTCCAACTGGGATGCGACGAAGTTTTGTGTATTAAAAACATGGTGAAAATTCATACCCTTTGTGCCGTTTTTAGAGTTTTACTAAAAATGAATTCTTTTCTGGGCCCCAGATGCTTTCAGAGAATGAAGAAGCTATTGCAGGGATGGAGAGCTGTTTGTTAGAACGCATTCTTCCCCCGGAGCCCTGCAAAGGCTACAGAGCTGCGCGCGGAGCTAGGCAATCCGGGCAGCCGGCCATAAAACACCAGTGCTGAGCACAGACAGTTGTTCGCGCCCTCCTGAGCCCTCCTGGCTGCAAGCACTGCAGAAGGAATGGCCTTGGGAAAGCAGTGTTCACTGCTGTTTGGAACTCTTGAATATTCTGTGTGGCTCTTTGGTTTTGGTTTGTTTGTTTTGTTTTTAAAGATTTTATTTATTTATTTGACACAGAGAGAGGTCACGAGTAGGCAGAGAGGCCGGCAGAGAGAGAGCGGGAAGCAGGCTCCCCGCCTAGCAGAGAGCCCGATGCGGGGCTCGATCCCAGGACCCTAAGCCGAAGGCAGAGGCCCAACCCACTGGACCACACAGGCGCCCCGTCGTGTGGCTCTTTGAGTTCCAGCTGTGCAATGGGACTTTGGTTTTCTAAGATACAGTAATGAGTAAGGACGGGCAAGAATACAGGTTCTAAGGCACGTCTCTTCTAGGTCAATGTATTTAAATATTTGCTCTAGGAAGTGGGAGTAGTGACTTGTCTGTCCTATGGTCTCGTTTTCTTTCTTTGCCTATTTGTCACAACACTCCTTTCTTAGTAGAGAGCAACCTGCCTGAACACCCATGGGATCACTGGACCACTGGGTCACAGCATCCAGGCCCCAACGAGTCATCTGGAATCTGTCTTCCAGAGAGCCGGCAGGAGGGATTGGTCCGTTTGTGGCTTGGTTTCCGCTTTACTTTCTCATCAAAAAAATTTTTTGTGCAAAAGTATGAGAGTGAAAGAGTGTGCAAATCGATCAGTTTGTCGTCATTATAAGGTTACAGCATTTTCTGTGACCAGCATCTGTTCGTATATAAATCCACAAGATCCCCCGTGATCCTCTAGAATGCAAACACCTGAACGGCTCTTTTTTCTTTTTCTTCTTCTCCCCCCCCCCCCCAAAAGATTATTTATTTATTTATTTATTTATTTGACAGGCAGAGATCACAAGCGGGGGGGGGGGGAGCAGACTCCCTGCTGAGCAGAGAGCCGGTTGTGGGGCTCAATCCCAGGACCCTGAGATCAGCCACCCAGGCGCCCCAGCTCTTTTTTTCTTTAAAGACCCTGTTTTCTTTCTTTGGAACATTTTAGAAATTAATACTGTATTGTGTCTTCATAATGCCCTTCCAGTACCACAGTGTCAAGTCAAATCATTCTCAGCAGGGGACCACCCCGGCTATGGTTGAGTCCCTTACTAAGGTGCGGGCTGGGTAGAGCCAAGGTGGTTTAGGGGAAGAGGGTTTGTCGGATTCGTTTATGTGTGCCGTGTAGCTCATTAAGACTAGCGTCTCTCACAGCTAAAATCAGCTGCATGAGTTGAGCCTGGCAAGGGTATTGTTTACTTTTTATTCCCAAAGATAATTTCTTTTTAATTACTCTTTTAATAAGTGGGGGAAATCTAAGTTAAAGTAGCAACAGGGAATTGAAGTTAAGATCTGCAGTTGGGAAATGGCAGTGTTGGGACACTGTGCCACCTTTCCATCCACGCGTGCGTGGAAATATGTCAACAGAGTTGTTCAGAAGTTACGGGGGGTGGGGGCGGAATTACTCCTTTGATGACATTCTGTTTTCTCACACTGTGTATCACGTGGGCAGTGCAGAAGGGGAGGGGAAAGTCTGTAGGAAAGGAATTTAATCTTTGTTCTTCAGGAGGCTGATGGTTTAGAGCAGCGTTTTGGGTGAAGTAGGGGAGGAAGGTGGCTCTGTGGAAGGAAGGACGTTTGAGTCTCTGGGACAGTTGAGAATTGGGCATGGGGATGGGCGGGGGCTGCTTGGAAAGCATATGCTCTCAGGTCACCAGAGCTCCACTTAAAAGTAATCTTCAACTAGGTACAGCTAATAACTGAGCAGTTACTGTGTGATAGTGTACCGAGGACATGAGTGTCCTCTTATTCCATCTTCACAGCACAACACACCTGAAAAATGGTTGCTTTTATTGTTCCCAGTGTACGGACCCGGAAAGGGAGGGCAGAGGACAAAGTAATTTCTACACGATCCTACAGCCAGTAGAAAGTAAAGCCGGAATTTAGACTCAGTCCACTTCAAAGCCCTCCCTCATGGATAAATAGCTTGGATTATTTGAATAGCTTTTTAATTAGTCTTTCTTCTGGTCTATATCCTACCAATCCATCTGCTAATATTAACCGAATGCTTTCTGGGAACTGTGTGTGTGTGTGCGTAATCCATTCCTCGGCAGCAACCTGTGAGGTAGCCCCGTTACTGTGTACATTCTCTAGAGGGGGGAGCTACGCCCCATGGAGGTTGAATAATTTACCCCAAATCAGAGACTTAATAATGCGTTTAGGTGCTGTGATGCCGACCTCGGCATCTTGCACTGCCATCCCCTTGCACTATCGTCCCCTTGCACTGCCTTCTGAACCCCAAGCCTGGCGCTTTGTTAATGCTCTGTGCCACCGAAACTTAATGCCTTCCTTGTGCGCTGACCACAGTGAGGACCAACGGCTCCCTGCCCTCCTAGAGTTGTCTGACTAGTGGGAGAAGCAGACACCAAACAAAAAACAAGACAAAAACTGAAATAGCAATTAAATGTTGTGAAACTTCCTTAAGTTAACAAAAACGTATGGTGTATAATTATATAGTCATATACCGTATCTGCCCTCCTGAAGATGCGTGTTAACATAATGGGTGCTCAGGGAAGTCCAGCAGGAAAAAAATGTTTACCTTTATTAGCCCAGTTTTCCCCCAGCTTATGTGACCACCACACATTGTTCACACATTATACTGCCTTTTGATTCAGTGGAATGAGCTTTGAGAATGCAGAAATAGAGTGCCTGATCATTCAGAGGAGGGAGATGGCCCACGGGTTGCAGTGGTCAGGCAAGACTTCACTGGAAACAGGACCTGGAAAGTTGATAGAATTTGGCTGGATGGGGGAAGGTTTTGGAAAGTGGCTAAAAATAGCAGCTAGAACTCTTTTTTTTTTTTTTTTTTTTTTTTCTTTTTTTAAAAAGTAGACTTCACACCCAGCAGGGAGGCCAGTATGGGGCTTGAACTCACGACCCTGAAACCAAGACCTGAGCTAAAATCAAGAGTCATTCAGACACTGGGGCGCCTGGGTGGCTCAGCGGGTTAAAGCCTCTGCCTTCGGCTCAGGTCATGATCTCAGTTTCCTGGGATCAAGCCCCGCATCAGGCTCTCTGCTCGGTGGGGAGTCTGCTCCCCTTCCCCTCTCTCTGCCTGCCTCTCTGCCTACTCGTGATCTCTCTCTGTCAAATAAATAAATAAAATCTTAAAAAAAAAAAAGAGTCAGACGCATAACGGACTGAACCACCGAGGCACCGCTGGGACTCAGTATTTTTATCGAATAGGTGAGCACTAGGTCTAGCTGTAAGTAGAAGCTTGTGTTGGCCGTGAGGCTAAGGAGCTGTGTGGGTACAGCCTCCATTCTTGGCTGCCAGTGGTTGTTGGTGGGCATGCCATGAACCAGGTGGCAGATTAGAAACCTCTTTTGAGCAGGTGGTTAGACCATGGTTTTTGTAGTTGTCTCTGTAAGGTAATGCAGGCTTGGACAAGCTTAGTGGTAGGACCCAACTGAAAAGGTGTTACAAAGAATCAGCAGGACAAAACGAAAGAGAAGGAAGGACTGGTGTGGGCTGTTGGAAGCAGTGAGTTCTAAAAGGTAAGACTCGCAGTGCTTGCCGCTCTTTCTGGAAGTTCTAGAGAGGCTTTAGGTAAATAAAGAACCTAATGTTGAAGTGGTTGGTGAAATACATGGCGTGCATCCTTTTAGAATGCTGACTGCGGAAAGATGATACATAAGATAGCAGTTTTAGGAGAGTTTGTTGTTTGAGTTATGGGATAGAGATTTGACTCACAGCATAAATCCCAGTATGTAATGAGCCATGTAATAATAGGGTTCTGCTGTTAATTATGGTGAATACTCTCGACGAAATCAAATGTTCTTAGTACCATACCCATAAAATATCTTAACTCGGACTTTATGTAACAGCACCAGGGGTGTTGTAAACTATATGGATGTGGGATATTGGCAGAAAAGAGAGAAAACAAGTCTTCAATATTTCTAGGACATGTACGATCAGATTATGACATAACAGGTAAGATTATAACATAAATAGCAGTGTTAGGCTGTGTTGAAGTTACTAGAACTTTTTAAAGGTTAGATAAATGTAATAGCATCCTTAAACCTAAGTGATCGTAGATTCTTTTTTTTTAACAAAGAAAACAAAACCATAAAATGGACCTTTTATTACTTCTATAGAGTGCAGTGGGGAAGCCTTTTTGGGGGGCTGGCTTTAAAACACACAAGAATATTATTTATTTACTGTCGTCGGGTGATGAGTAAGGATCTTAGCCACAGTTGCACTTTCGTATATATTACGGTTTTGTGTTTAATTGATGAGCCTGAGTCATTCACCCTGTTCATTTTAGACTCAGAACTCCAGCAGAGCTCTTTACAGATTCCTGTTTTGCAAAGAAACCTTCATCATCATCATCATCATCATCATCATTTCTCTCTTAGATTTTGAGTTACTTGGTAGCAGGGATAATAACACGTCCAAATCTTTATTTTATCTACAGTATTTTGTGGATACTAAGATCAACGTTTTCAGTTTTGTTTTGAGTCATCTGTTTCTTCAGAGATGTTGTTTCCACAAATGAGAGTAGGGGGAGAGAAGAGGCTGAGAAATGAGTACTTTCCTTATGTTTTTAGTCTTGTTGGGAATAGTGACCCACTGACCGTGTTTTCAGCTGGTCAGTCAGCGCAGCATGTGGTGTGTGTCCGCAGGTGTGCGGCCGTCTCCACAGTCCTCCGCGGCGCCCTTGCTCCATGTTTTCTGGGGGCACCCAGAGCAGTGGGCTGTTGCCTCTCCCTGAGGCTCTTGGGGTCTGCCAGGAAGTGCCACCAAGCAAATTATGAAGAAATCATGTGACATTTCTTATGGACATTTAAATTTTGGTATAGAAAACAAATTACAAAATAATTCCTGGTTTCCCATTTACAGATCTGGTAACTGTCTTCAGATACTAGCCCACTGGAAGAATGAGTATTTTAACTAATGGAACCATTCTGGCCAACCCAGAATGTTTGGTTAGTATATATTAAGCATATCCTTTTATTTTCTATTAGGGGAACTCTAGAAATCAGATTTTTAAAGAATGTTGTCGGGGCGCCTGGGTGGCTCAGTGGGTTAGAGCCTCTGCCTTCGGCTCAGGTCATGGTCTCAGGGTCCTGGGATCGAGCCCCGCATCGGGCTCTCTGCTCAGCAGGAAGCCTGCTTCCTCCTCTCTCTCTGCCTGCCTCTCTGCCTGCTTGTGATTTCTGTCTGTCAAATCAATAAAATATTAAAAAAAAAAAAAAAAAAAAGAATGTTGTCAAAATTCTTTTTCTTGAAATCAGTTTGTGTTGATTCCTAATTCCTTTGGCAAAATTATTAGATGTAGTTATTTAATTAGCTTACATACTTTCCTATTTGTCTTTTTTTTTTTTTTAAGATTTTATTTATTTATTTGAGAGAGAGAGAATGATGGGGAGGCAGAGAGAGAAGGAGAATCAGACTCCCCACTGAGCATGTGGGGCTGATCCCAGGACCCTGGGATCACGGCATGAACAAAAGGCTGATGCTTAATGACTGAGCTGCCCAGGTGCCCCTAAATAAATAAATAAATAAAATCTTTTTAAAAAATGGGTTTTTCTCTTTAAGTTGTGATTTTCTAACTAAGTCTTAAATTAGTGGACATCCATTTCAGGATTCAGCCTTTAACATCATTCAGAAGTTTTGTTTTGTTTTAAGATTTTATTTATTTATTTGATGGAGATCACCAGTAGGCAGAGGGGGGTGGGGGGGTGGGGGGGTGGGGGAAGCAAGCTCCCCGCTGAGCAGAGAGCCCAGTGCAGGGCTTGATCCCAGGGCTCTGGGATCATGACCTTAGCCGAAGGCAGAGGCTTTAGCCCACTGAGCCACCCAGGTGCCCTCAGAAGTTTTCCTTATCTTATTATTTGTTTTTTTCCCATAACGTTTCCCCCATTTTTTCATTTGCTTTTTAAATTCTTATTTTACATTTTTTCTCCTGAAATTGCCCTTCAGAAACGATAGTAAGGCGTGGTTTGGGGCAGTAGGGTGAACAGTCTGCTTTCCTGCATTTCAGGAACACTGTTGTGTTGTTAAGCCTGTTTGCTCTGAAGATACAAATTCACGGCTGGAGGAAGGATTCTAAATTTCATAATAGCTATAGTTTTTTTAATATGTATAATTTCATTTTTTACGAATTTATTTATTTTAGAGAAAGAGAGTGTGCACTTGCATGCGCACAGGTTGGGGAGAGGCAGAGGGAGAGAACCTTCAAGCAGTCTCCCCACTGAGTGGGGAGCCCGACATGGGGCTCGATCCCATGACCCGTGAGATCACGACCTGTGCCAAAAGCGAGAGTCAGACATTCAGCTGAGCCACCCAGCTGCCCCAATAGCTATAGTTTTTTGAGTGCTTATCATGTGCCAAATATAGAAAGTCTAATATAATTTCTTTTATTCTCATTAGTAGATAAGAAACCGAGGTATGAGAGAGGTTAGGTTTACCTGATTAACAGTGACCATGCTCCTGACTGTTCCATTATTCCATTTCATTCAGAAAGACAGAGTGATTCTCATTATTTTTAAAGATCTGAGGGTTCTTTGGGGCCCCAAATGTGAAGTGTGACATTTGACCTATTTTAATAAAACAATTTTATTAAGCGTCACATAAATAACCTGTGTCTGTTGGGTTCGTAGCCTCAAGTAGTATCATTTTGGGCACTAAAAGCATACTAAGAGAAAACTAACGTTGATATGTTTATGAGAATCATTTACATTTGAAAAACCTGATGGTGAATTTCTTTTTTCTGATTTCTTTGGCATCTAGAATGCAGTGAGGCAAGGAGTGTGTCTGTAAGACAAACAAAGATCTCATGGATTTTTTTTCTTTTTGCCACAGCAGCAGGTTTTTCTTGAAGCATTATTTGAAAATTAATGTTACTGGAAATTTTAAGCCTATTTAAAGGGATTCTAGTTTTGATCCAAATTATTAAAAGTGAGAAGACATTTCTGTACAACTCTGTGTCACCTTGAAACTGGAATGCTTTAGTTAATGGGGTAAGCTGGAGGTAAGCTGCCTTTGATGGAGAAGAGCCGCGTACAGATGGGCGATAACTGTCTTTCTTCAGTCTAATTCACCCATTTCCTATTCAATCTCAAATCTCAGTTGGAAAGCAGTTTCCCTCGCTTGACCCATTTTTCATCAGCATTGTATCTTTCTTCTGCTTCTTCAACAAAAAAAGTTTAAAGGAATGGAGTGTAACCCTTGCAGACTTACATGCTAGGAAGAGTTAAAGATACTTGCTTTGGAATATGCATATTATCTTTTTGTTTTGTCATGTGGCTGGCTGGTTGGAGGGATAACAATTTTGCTAATTTTTTTTTTTAAACTTCTGATTGGTTTACTTACCAGATAGTTGGAAAGGATTATTGGTTTGAGAAAAAGCCCTAAATCAATATAGCTTTTATTGCATCTTTAAAATCTCACAAATAAGTCTGAAAAGTCATCTGGCATCTTGCTGTTTCTGTAGCTGGACAATTTAGGTCTTATTCATCAGCCGGCTGAACTGTTCCTTTTTCAGAAAAACAAATAACATCCAAAATTTTTCTGATATCCTTTTTTTTAACTGTTAATGGCTTGCTGAATTAAAGCAGCAGAGTTTGATACAAGTTCAGTGTCATTTCCTTCAAGAATTATTTCATCTTTCGGGGCACCTGGGTGTCTCAGTTGGTTAAGTGTCCCAACTCTTGATTTCAGCTCAGGTCATGATCTCAGGGTCATGGGGTCGAGCCCCGTGCCAGACTCTGTGCTCAGCGGGGAGTCTGCTCGAGATTCTCCCTTTGTCCCTCCACACAACGCGCTCTCTCTCTATAAATAAGTAAATTTAAAAAAAAATTAACTCATCTTTCTGGGATTGAGATACTGAACACACAACACTTGAACTCTTCTGAACCCTACAGGTGTATTTTTCACCCAAGAAATTTTGGATTTTGAGACGCCTGGGTGGCTCAGTTGGTTAAGCGACTGCCTTCGACAGCTCAGGTCCTGAGTCCACATTGGTCCTCCTGCTGGGTGAGAAGCCTGCTTCTCCCTCTGCCTCTGCCTGCCACTCCCTGCTTGTGCTCTCTTTCTCTCTGACAAATAAATAAATAAAACTTTAAAAAAAAAAAAAAAGAAATTTTGGATTTCAAGAAGAGAACCAGTCTCCTGAATAACAATGTTGATGGGAAAGTGAGTGTACATGGACCTCATCTGGTAACAGAAACCCAGTTTAACACCTTGATCATGTTCTGTCCAGGACTACAGATAGTGTGGGCAGTAGCCAGTTCTTCTCTATTTCCTGCCATTTGTCCACTCAGAGCCTCTTTTTCTTTCCAAGGAGACTGAGTTCTACATTGGTGGGATTGAAGTCCCTCCACAGGGTTCCTCTGGGGCCCTTCACTGTACCAGTGCACGTATCCCTCTAGAGCGACGTTGACATTTTCTGGGCTGTCAGCACTCTGATTGCAGAGAGTGGTCTTCATTCTCATGGTAGATGTGGCAAAGAGCAACAGTTTTGCTTTTTTTGATTTCACAGTTTTCAGAAGAGATATATGTTAAATGACTAATATTGGTAGAAAGGCATATGGGTAGAAGAAAAAAATAGGTGTGTGGAGGTAAGGATCTTGTTTTAGTAATGTGGACAGTTTAAGGATATTACCATTTTAGTAGACATATATATAGTAACCCTGATACTGATATATATGTGTTGTAAATTGTCTACTTATGTGGAGATCTGGTCTCTTAATATCATTATCTTTATATCTCCACTAGTCACAGATATGACATATTATCCTGTGATAACATTCATTTCACATCCATGGCTTGTAGAGTGCTTAAATTGGCTCTCTTCTTGCTAGATCAAATTAAAAATGCCCCAACATACCTGACCTAACAAGAATCTCCTTCATGAAATTGTCTTTGACTTCACTCATGGAGACTTTCTCTTTATCGACATTCACACCTTTGGTAATTCAGTCCTTTGACTTTAAATTCCACACAAGTGGGGCCCCTGGGTGGCTTAGTTGTTAAGGGTCTGCCCTCGGCTCAGGTGGTGATGCCAGGGTCTTTGCATCCAGCCCGCATCAGGCTCCTCCCCCACTCCCTCGTGTTCCCTCTCTCACTGTGTCTCTCTGTCAACTAGATAAATAAAATCTTTTAAAATATTACCGTATAAGCCCTGAAGATTTCTGAATTTTGCATCACCAGTATGGACTGCCCCCAGACTCAGTATTTTCATACCCAGTTGCCTTACCACTGTCTATGTGACTGTCATGTGAGAATTTCCACCTCAGATGTCCACGACTGAACTTCTGCTGTCAGCCCTACCTCCACTGCACGTGCGCTCCCCCGTGTCTCCAACCGCACTTTCTTCCTTTAGTTGCTCCAGTCAGAAATTTTGGAATCCCCTGACTCCCCTCTTTGTCTCTATGTACACTTCATAAAAAATTAAATAAGATTTCTAAGTAACTAAGAAGGGATCACAAGAAAAGTCAGAACATATTTTGAACTGAATTTAAAATAGAACACTCTAAAATTCCTCTGGTGCAGCCAAACTGTACTAAGAGGGAAATTTATAGCTTTAAAAGGTCTATCTTAGAAAAGGAGAAGGATCTCAAATCAAAAATTAAGCTTTCACTGTTTGAATCCACAGAGTAAAATACAAACTAAAAAAAAAAAAAGAAAAAGAAAAAAGCAAACAAAAGGAAGGAAATAAAGATCAGATTGGAAGTCAGTGGAGTAAAACCAGAAAAATAGTAGAGAAGATCAATAAAACCAAAAGCTTGCAAGTGGAAAGATCAACAAAATTGACAAACCTGTGGCTAGACTGAGAAAAACAGAGAAGACAGCTTAGGTGAAATGACGCAGTCCTAGAAATGGACAGAGTCCACCAAACTGATTTAAAAAGAATGAAAAATCTGAATGGGCGTATAGTAAGTAAAGACGTTATTAATTACAAATCGTTTTTAAAATAAGCTCTACACCCAGCATGGGGCTGGAACTCATGACTCTGAAATCAAGAGTCGCATGTTCCACCAACTGAGCCAGCCAGGTGCCCTAGTAATTACAGTTCTTGCCACAAAGAAAAGCCCAGGTCATCCAGGTCATCTTGGCTTCACTGGTAAATGCTACCAAACCTTCACACACATTTCCTGAAAATAAAGAAGGAGGAAATGCTTTTTTTTTTTTTTAAGGATTTTATTTACTTGACAGAGAGAGACCAGGAGAGAGGAAACACAAGCAGGGGAAGCGGGAGAAGGAGGAGCAGACTCCGAGACGAACGGGAAGCCCAGTGCAGGGCTTGATCCCAGCACCCTGGGATCATGCATGACCTGAGCCGAAGCCAGACGCTTAATGACTGAGCCACCTAGGCACCCTGAGGAAATGTTTTCTAACTGATTCTTTGAGGCCAGTATTGCCAGGGTATCAAAGCCAAAGATATCACAAAAAGTTAAAACCACAGCCAGATCCTTTCCTGAATGTAAATGCAGAAATCTTCAGCCAAATATTAGGAAGCCAAGTCTGGCAACATGAAAAAATGATTATGGGGGCGCCTGGGTGGCTCAGTGGATTAAGCCGCTGCCTTCGGCTCAGGTCATGATCTCAGGGTCCTGGGATCGAGCCCCGCATCGGGCTCTCTGCTCCGCAGGGAGCCTGCTTCCTCCTCTCTCTCTGCCTGCCTCTCTGCCTACTTGTGATCTCTCTCTCTGTCAAATAAATAAATAAAATCTTTAAAAAAAAAAAAATGATTATGACCAGGGGCATCTGGGTGGCTCAGTCAGTTCTCCAGCTGACTCTTTTTTTTTTTTTTTTTTTTTAAATATGGAACGCTTCACGAATTTGTGTGTCATCCTCGTGCAGGAACCGTGCTAATCTCTGTATCGTTCCAATTTTAGTGTATGTGCTGCCAAAGTGAGCACTCCATCTGACTCGATCTCAGCTCAGGTCTTGAAGTCAGGGTCGTGAATTCAAACCCCACACTGGGCTTCATGCTGGATGTGGAACCTACTTAAAAAGAGAGAGAGATTATACTATAAAGCTAAAGCAGTTAGGACAGTTTGGTATTGGCACATGGATAGACGAATTGACAAATGGAACATAACTGAGTGTTCAGAAATAAACCCTTACAGTGAGCTGATTTTCGACACAGTGCAAGGCACTTCACTGGGGGAGAAGGTAGTCTTTTCTTTAAGATTTTAAAGTAACTCTGCACCCAGTGTGAGACCCGAACTCATCATCCTGAGACAAGAGTCCGTGCTCCACCACTTGAGCTGGCCGGCTGCTCTGAGATGGGCTTCTCCTGCATGTCTGCGCAGTACAGATAAACCATCCCTTCACACAAGAACCTGACCATGAATGTATACTCATTGGGCCATTTAAGTGGAAACAGTCCAAGACCATCAACTGGTAAATGGATATTGGAAATGCGGATAAAGTTGGTTTTTTTTTTTTTTTTTTTTTAAGATTTTGTTTATTTATTTGACACAGAGAGAGAGAGAGAGGTCCCGGGATCACAGTAGGAAGAGCGGCAGACAGAGGAAGAGGGAGAAGCAGGCTCTCCACTGAGCAGGGAGCCGGATAAGGGTCTCGATCCCAGGACCCTGGGATCATGACCTGAGCTGAAGGCAGAGGCTTAACCCACTGAGCCACCCAGGCGCCCGAGAATGAAGTTCTGAGACAGGCTATAGTGTGGATGGATCTCAGTAACATCATAGCAAGTGAAAATAGCCATATTTCGTTTACATGATATTTCCACAAAGGGCAAAACTACGGGGTCCAAAAGTATGTTAGTAGTTGTCCAGGGCTAAGGGCGAGAATGAGGAATGGCTTCAGTTTGGATCTTCGTGGGTAATGGAAAGATTCAAAACCTGGATCATTGTTCTCATAGCTGTACAACATCATAAATATACGGACTTCGTAGAGGAGAAAAGGCTGCCCTTTTCTCTGAAGGCTTTGGTGCGTACACACTGCAGACACTCTTGTATTTTTAATTAAAAATATGAGGATTGGTTCTTGTGGTTTTGTTTTCCTTAGTTTTATTTGGGGTTTATATTACCATTGCTGTTGAAGGTCCTCTGTAGTCAAGGTGGTAATGGGTTAGCAACAACATCTTACTAACCAGCATTATATTTTGTGTGCCTGCTGTGTTTTCAAGAATAAGTCTTAATTAATTTAAATTATTGAAAATTCACAGATCTTTAGGGTTTATAGAGGAGAAAACTGAGATCCAAAGAGGGGGTGTGACTTGCCTAAGATCAGACAGTCCTGGCCTCAAACTGGAGTCTTGGAGAAAACTAATTTTATGCCTTTTGGCATAGATAAAAGAGCAAAGGGAAAGATGATTATAAAACAGGTCAGTGAGCAAACGTATTTTTAAATTAATCTTGCCAGTAATCAAAGAAAAGCAAATTAAAGAAACCAGACTCAGGGGGAACATATTAAGTTGGCAGTATTTAAATATAATACTAAGGAGAAAGAGAAAAGAAACCCTCCCACTAGTGCTGCTAGTATAGTAAGAAAATGGCCGTGAAAATGGTTATGTACTCAAAAGGCTGAGTTACGTTGTTGCCCATGAATGTATCTGTTGAGGTTCAGTTTTGAAGTACTTTGGTGGAGGTGGGTGAGGAACAAAATGAGAAACTGAGTGACCACCAGAAAGGCAATGGTAGAGGGAATGGGGATGCTTCCCTTGTAATTTTGCTTATAAAGGAGGCTACACACAGCACTCTTCTGTTAAGATTTTATTTATTTGTCAGAGAGAGAGAGAGAGCACGCATGCACAGGAGGAGGAGGGGCAGGCGGAGGGAGAAGCAGGTTCCCCGCTGAGCAAGGAGCCTGGTGCAGGACTGGATCCCAGGACCCCCGGAACATGACCCCAGCCGAAGGCAGACACCTAACTGAATGAGCTACCCAGGCATCCCAGCACTTTTCTTTTTTTCCTTAAGGTTTTATTTGTTTCAGAGAGAGAGAGAGAACATAAGTAGGCTGAGGGGTAGAGGGAGAAGTAGACTCCATCCCAGGACTCTGGGGAGCCCAAGGCAGACTCCCAACCAACTGAGCCACCCAGGCACCCTTCACACAGCAGTTTTTTATTTTTATTTTATTTTATTTTAAAGATTTTATTTATTCATTTGACAGACAGAGATCTCAAGCAGGTGGAGAGGCAGGCAGAGAGAGAGAGGAGGAAGCAGGCTTCCCGCTGAGCAGAGAGCCCGATGCGGGGCTCGATCCCAGGACCCTGGGATCATGACCTGAGCCGAAGGCAGAGGCTTTAACCCGCTGAGCCACCCAGGCGCCCCTCCCACAGCAGTTTTTTTTTAAAAAATTTGTCATTCCCTTTTTTTTTTTTTAAGATTTTGTTTATTTATTTGACAGAGAGATCACAAGTAGGCAGAGAGTCAGGCAGAGGCGGAGGAGGAAGCAGGCTCTCCACTGAGCAGAGGGCCCGATTTGGGGCTTGATCCCAGGACCCTGAGATCATGACCCGAGCCAAAGGCAGAGGCTTAACCCACTGAGCCACCCAGGTGCCCCAATATTTGTCCTTCTTGTAGAAAGGTAATTATTCCCCAAGTATTATTTAGTCACATCTATCCTTTTGAGGGTAGAATCTCTTTTTTTTTTTTTTAAGGATTTTATTTATTTATTTATCAGAGAGACAGTGAGAGAGGGAACATGAGCAGGGGGAGCAGGAGAGAGAGAAGTAGGCTCCCTGCTGGGCAGAGAGTCCAGTGCGGGGCTTGATCCCAGGACCCTGAGATCATGACCTGAGCTGAAGGCAGATGCCCAATGACTGAGCCACTTGGGTAGAATCTTTTCTTTTGAAAATACGGAAAAGCATTGTGGTTAAGATTTAATACATAAGAGGGGCACCTGGGTGGCTCAGATGGTTGGGTGTCTGCCTTTGGCTTGGGTCACGGTCTCCAGGTCCTGGGATCGAGCTCCATGTCAGGCTCCCAGCTCAGTGGGGAGTCTGCTTTGCCCTCTGCCTCTCCCTCTCCCCTTGCTTGTGCTGTATTTCTGTGTCTCTCTCAGATGAATAAATAAAATCTTAAAAAAAAAAGAAGATTTAATACACAAGTAACGTTTCAACACAGAAGCGGGAGCAAGCACATGTTTGCCGTCTTTTATCTGCCACAGAAGACAAGCAAATAAAAACCACCACCATCCACTCTTACCATTATAAAAGACATCCCTGTGCGAAGAAGTACAAAAGACACCATCTTAGAGGAGAGTCCTATAGCTTGAGCGAATATAACTCTATGAACAGTTTACCTGACATCATCTCCTTTTTTTCTCATTCTGTGCAGTCTTGAGCGTGTGTGCGTGTGCGTGCGCATGTGACAGGGTATGCATGTATCAAAGTTGACCGAATGGTAGACTTTGTTTTTATTGATTTATATGTATTTAGTTACGTATGTGTTTTTTAAAGATTCCATTTATTTATTTGAGAGAGACAGTGTGAGAGAGCACGTGAGGGGAGAAGGTCAGAGGGAGAAGCAGACTCCCCGTGGGGCTGGGAGCCCGACGTGGGACCCGGTCCCGGGACTCCGGGATCATGACCTGAGCCGAAGGCAGTAGTGCAACCAACCGAGCCACCCAGGCGCCCCTGAATGGTGTACTTTAAAGATATGCGGTTTATTTTTCTCACTAACTGATAACGAGCATTTGGCACTGCTGTTGTAAGTGTGGTCTTGGGAATTGTCTAGCCAGTTCTGGGCTAGGTTTCTAGGAATGCCGCATATAAGCTGGGTAACTTTGGGTTTATTTTTTAAATTTCTCTGAGCTTTGTTTTCTCATCTGGAAGATGTGAATAATAATGCCTACTACAGGGTTATATGGATTAAATGAGATAGTGAGTAAATTTGACACCTTGTAGGTACACATTATCTTCTCTGTGTTCACCTTGCAAAGTCTTTTACTCACTGTCACACATTTGTACTGTCATTATCTATTTGTGTGTGTGTTACTGTAATTGCAGAGGAGTGACTCAAGCGTAGAGAGTGGTGTTATTTTAATCCTACCATAGACGTGACCGTAGCAGTCACTTTGGTGTGGTTTATAAGGTATGTGGGGTGGGAGAATGTTTTACTCTGGAACTGTGGACGTGCTGGTGTATAAAATTACTGTGTGAGTAAAGACCTGGGGTAGAGATTGAATTTGAATTCTGTATAGATTATTAGGATTTGTTCTTGTGATGATCATATTGTCAGTTTAATTTACTATATTTCACACAAAGAAGCTCCAGTCAGGGTTCCAGAAAGGCTTATAAATAGGTCTCCTGTGGCATTTAATTATCCTAACGTGTAAAGCTTTATTCAGTGAGATCAGATACTTAAGAAAAATACAGTCACTTAGTCACTTATATATAAAGCTTGGTTTTCCTCTTCATGTTAAAGGTATGTTAAAGAGGAAATGGAATGTTTAACATGTTGCTACTTGGCATACAGATTGTGTGACTTACATGACAGATGGTTCTGGTTGGGATCTATCTCAAGTGCTTAGACTTTCTAGTTTTTATATAACTGTATATGAAATGCAAGTTTTCTTCTGTAAGAGTGTAAACTCCTTGAAGGCAAGATTCATGTTTGACTTTTTTCATCTTTTATAAAACTTAGCTCATTGACTTCTATAGAGTGTGTGTGCACTGAGTAAATATTGCTTGGTTGATTGAATAAGTCTTCACATGTGTTAGGTTACTGACTTCTGATGGTGTGATCTCTCTCTCCAAAGTTTGATGAGATTCCTAGTGATAAGGAAAGTAAAGTGAGCAGTTAAGATCTCCTTTTCAGTTTCACTGATATCTTTCCTGGGTCCATAAAGTGAGCAGTTAAGATCTCCTTTTCAGTTTCACTGATATCTTTCCTGGGTCCATAATCTCCAGTAATTTTAAAGCTTTGTGTAATGAAAAGCAACTCCGTGATTCAAAATGGTAGATATTCGTGACCTGGCATGTAACAGAAAGAACTTTTAGGTCAGAAAGAAATAGCAGTTATTGAGCCTTAGCTTAGTAGTAGCATTGGATGTTAACATTTTTTTAAAAAGATTTTATATATTTATTTGACACAGGGAGAGAGAGAGTACACACACAAGCAGGGGAGCGGGAGCGGGAGCGGGAGCGGGAGAGGGAGAGGCAGGCTCCCTGCTGAGCTGGATGTGGGGTGCGATCCTGGCAGTCCAGGATCATGACCTGAGCCAAGGCAGTTGCTTAACAAACTGAGCCACCCAGGTGCACGGATCTTGACTTTTTAGATGGTCACAAACCTTTTGAGAATCCAGAAAACCTAACTAGAACAAGAAAAATTTTAATAATAAAAGAATTTTATCTCCAGAAAGTTTCTCCTTTTCAGATAATGTTAATAAAAATTCTTTCAGGGGCACCTGGGTGGCTCAGTCTGTTAAGCATCTGCCTTCTGATCAGGGTTCTGGGACTGAGCCCCGCATTGGGCTCTCTGCTCAGCAGGGAGCCTGCTTCCCCCACCCCACGACTTCTCTCTGCCTAATTGTGATCTCTCTATCTCTCTCTCTGTCAAATAAATAAAATCTTAAAAAATTAATTCTTTTGTATTTTAATATTTACTATGAATTATCTAATAATTTTAGGAAGGGAAAAGCTATCCTCTTATGAAGCTAGCATAACTGTAATACTAAAAACATGGAAATGATAGCAACAAAGCTAACTCTAAATTTCCATCACATAGGGCACCTGGGCGGCTCAGTTGGTTAAGTATCTGCCTTCTGCTTGGGTCATGATCCTGGGGTCCTGGGATCGGGCCCCATGTCGGACTTCCTGCTCAGCGGGGAGCCAGCTTCTCCCTCTCCCTCTTCCACTACCTCAGCTTGTGCTCTGTCTCTGTCAAATAAATAAATAAAATCTTTTAAAAAAATTTCTGTCACATAATTAAATCTTAAATCCTTTTTTTCTTTAAGTTTTTTTGTTTTGTTTTGTTTTGTTTTTGTCTTTAAATTTGAGAGGGAGAAAGAGAGTGCACGGGTGTGAGTACCCATGCTAGCAGGCAAGAGCAGGGGGAGCGGCACAGAGAGGAGAGAAGCTGAATCCCTGCTGAGCATGAAGTCAGATTTCATGACCCACTGAGCTGAAGGCAGATGCTCAAGCATCTGAGCCACCCAGGTGCCCCTAAATCTGAGAATTTTAAATGATTTACCAACAAGTATAATTTACCAGTATTAGTATTATTTCCTTATACTCTCTTTCTAAAGAAAATTTGAGACAAATGGAGCAGCCCATTCTATCAGCAGAGTGCTAAGACTGAGTAAGGGTTGCCTTGGCAATGCAAGAACTCTTAAAATCCTGCTAGCAGTAGATCAAGAAAGACCAAGTGAGGGTTACCTTAAGGATGTGAGAAATCTAACATTCCACTGCATTGGTAGATCAATTATAAGATTATCCTAATTGCTACCTAGAAAGTTACTGAGTAAAATGCAGTATCTTTTGAGACTTTTGCTTCTGACTACGGGAGACCAGTTGTGTCAGACCGTCACTGCTGCCAAGAACTAAAAACACTAGGTGGACCATAAAAAGCACCTCTTTGAAGGCATTAGACGTTACCAGGGCATTGAGGACTTGGAGGGGCCAAGATCCCCCAAAGAAGGGCAGTTGAAGGAGCAGGATAACTGTTTGGTGCCACATGTCTCATCAGAGGCATTGGCCAGCTCAAAAGCTGTGACAGCAAAGCTGAACAGAAAACAGGTTGAGAAGCTAGATAGAGTGTTCAGCGGACTTAGGAGGCTAGGAAGCATAAAAACTGGAATTCAGGAATGACAGAGGAGGAGGGTCCCTGGTGAACATCCAGGCTTTTGGTTGGGACCCTCTCCCCCAAAAGTTTTACCCTGGGAGGAAGGATGAACCTAAAAATCCTGAAATCCAGCTCCCACAAAAACTAAATCTTCGTTTTTAATTGCTTGAAATAGATTAAAATGATTCCCCTCTACTTTTAATTGCCTGTAAAAGCAAACTTAAGCCCTCTCTGAAGCAGGGTAACACTGTCCAGAACCTTAGGTTATCGCTACAAGATTTCACAGTCAGTAAGTTTCCAGTCAAAAACCAGGCATATAGGGGCACCTGGGTGGCTCAGTGGGTTGAGCCTCTGCCTTTGGCTCAGGTCATGATCTCAGGGTCCTGGGATCGAGCCCCACATCGGGTTCGCTGCTCCGCAGGGAGCCTGCTTCCTCCTCTCTCTCTGCCTGACTCTCTGCCTACTTGTGATCTCTCTCTCTGTCAATAAATAAATAAAATCTTAAAAAAAAAAACCCAGGCATATAAAAGACTGAAAATCAAGGGGAAAGAAAGACAACAAGGACACGTACAAAAGATCCAGATTTTAGCATTATCAGCCTTGGACTTTAAAATAACGTTGATCAATATTCTCAAAAAATTAAATGACAAAATACAGTAACAGAAGAGTTTCATAGCAGATTAATCACAGTTGAAAAGAGCATTAGTAAACTGGAAGACAGATCAGAAGAAAATATCCTTGCTGGAGCTCAGAGACAAAATGGCTGAAAAAGGAAATGAAAAAGGAAAATGCATTACAGACCAATCGGACACTATTAAAAGTCTAAAACTGCTTACAATCGGGGTGTCGGAAGGAGAGGACAAAGATTGGAGGTAATGGCTGGGAATCCTCCAAAACTGATGAAAGCTGTCAAGCTACACATTGAAGAGTCACTGTGTACCTGGGTACCTGGGTGGCTCAGTGTGTTAAGCCTTTGGCTCAGGTCATGATCTCAGGTCCACAGGGAGTCTCCTTCTCCCTCTGCCTCTCCACCTGCTTGTGCTCATGCTCGTGCTCTCTCTCTCTCTCTCAATTTAGTAAAATCTTTGGGATGCCTAGATAGCTCAGTCTGTTAAGCCCCTTCCTTCAGCCCAGGTCATGATCCCAAGGTCCTGGGATCGAGTCCCCGCATCAGACTCCTTGCTCGTCAGGGAGCTTGCTTCTCCCGTCCGTCTGCCTGCCACTCCCCCCTGCTTGTGCACTCTCTCTCTGACAAATAAATAAAGTCTTTATTAAAAAAAATCTTTAAGAAAAAAAGAAGAATCACTGTGGACCTAAGCAGAATAAAAAAGGATGCCTGGGTGGCTCAGTCAGTTAAGCATTTGACTCTTGATTTCAACTCAGGTCATGATCTCTCAGGGTCATGGGATTGAACCCCACACTGGGGCTCTGTATTCAGCGTTGAGTCTGCTTGTCCCTCTCGCTCTGCCCCTCCCCCAATTAACTCTCTCTCTCTCTCCCCCCACAAATAAATAAATAAAATCTTAAAAACAAAACAAAACAAACAAAAGAAGGGGGGGAGAGAGAGAGGAAAGAAAGAAAAAAGGAAAGAAAATGGGAAAATTGGTAAACCCAAGGAAAGTCTTGAGTTAACCAAAGGAAGAAACAGACATTACCTTCAAAGGAGCAACTTGACTTTGCTGAGGAAATAGAAATCTGAAGACAGTGGAACCTAATCTTCAAAGTGTTGCGAGAAAATAACTGCCAACCTAGAAATTTCTATCTAGCAAAAATGAAGGTAGAATATAGACATTTTCAGACAGGCAGAAACTTGTGGGAATTCATCACCAACAGATTCACACTAAAGAAACTATAAAGAGAGTTCTCAAGGTAGTTGGAAAATTATCCCAGATGGAAGTATGGACATGCAGGAGAGAATGAAGAGCAATGGAAAGAGAAAATGGTAATAAACCTGAAGTTATGTTAACTGTATAAAACAGTAAAAATAATAAATGACATTAGCACAAAAAGCAGGAAGAGGCTAATTATAGTTTAAATATCCTGAGGTCCTTATAAGTTTATATTAAGTAAAGACTAGTGAGGGGCATCTGGGTGGCACAGTCTGATTTGTGGTTCTCGCTCAGGTGGTGATCTCAGGGTCATGAGATCGAGCCCCACATTGGGCTCTGCTCAGCACAGAGTCTGCTTGAGATTCTCTCTCCCGCTCCCCCTCCTGCTCGTGCATGCTCTTTCCCTCTCTCAAGTAAATAATTCTTTAAAAAAAGAAAAAGGGACTAGTGAGTCCAGGATATAAGGATATAATGCCTAAGGCAGCCCTTCTGTACATGTTTAGTGAGAGAAGTTTTGTAAGGAAAAATAAGTCAATCTATAAGGAAATTTGTATGCATATAATAACATAGCTTCACAATGCAAAAAGCAAAAATCAGCAGAATCAAAAGGAGAAAAGATGTTTGTTATTGCTATTTCTTCCATTTGCCATAAATTAGGAAGAGTAGAATATTTGTTTAACATGGTATAAGTTCTCAGACGAGCTTTCCATATCATATTTAATGGTAAAACCCTAAAAGCAGTCTCTCACTATTGTTGTACCTAATAACCCACTTGCAGAATTTCTGCTTTCCATCCTAGAAACCTGGAGCCTGCTGGGGTTTGGAGTTCTTATTTTCCAAGTGGGGAACGCTTCCGCCAGAGGCTAGAGGGTGGTTCCATCGAATCTGTGTATGAGGCTGCCACCCACTTGGGACTCTGTGCCACTGAACGGGAAGACTCACTTTACTGCCTGGAGTGCTAGATCCTGATTACTAAGGGGCAGAGGGGGTCATGCTACACAGTGGGGGCAAGGAAGACTGTTAACTCGGGATTCTCTGGAGTGTCTCCTAGTAAGCATGCACTGTTTTAAGGAATAATGAAAAACTGCACCCCCAAAAGGCAGGTCTGATGAGTCAGATCCTTCAAGAATGAGGGTTACGGTTATTCTGTCATCTTGAGAACCCTGATGACCTGAGGTTCTGATTGAAGGCAAAGGAGATATGGGATGGGAAATGGAGAAAGAAAGTTATGGGTACCATCTCTGCCCTCATGACCAGGTACAGAAATGAGAATTGTGATTTAGCATAGTTTTTCTTTGTTACGTCTGTATGTTTAACTTTTATTTTTCTTCTTCCACTTTATATAGAAATTGTTGTGAGTTAATTTGACAGTTTAGTCTTTAGAAGAATATTTAGTGAAGCTGTACAGAATTTAAGAATTAGAGGCGCCTGAGTGGCTCAGTGGGTTAAGCCTCTGCCTTTGGCTCTCAGGTCATGGTCTCAGGGTCCTGGGATGGAGCCCCACATCGGGCTCTCTGCTCAGCAGGGACCCTGCTTCCCCCTCTCTCTCTGCCTGCCTCTCTACCTACTTGTGATCTCTCGCTCTGTCAAATAAATAAATAAAATCTTTTTAAAAAATGCATTAAAAGAAAAGAATTAGTTAATATAGGGGCACCAGGATGGCTCAGTCAGTTAAGCTTCTGACTCTTGATCTCAGCTCTGGTCTTGATCTCAGAGTTGTGAGTTTAAGCCCTGCATGGAGACTACTTAAAAAAAAAAAAAAAAAAAAAAAATGTAGGGCGCCTGGGTGGCTCAGTTGGTTGGGCAACTGCCTTCAGCTCAGGTCATGATCCTGGAGTCCCAGGATCGAGTCCCACATTGGGATCCCAGCTCCACGGGGAGTCTGCTTCTCCCTCTGACCTTCTCCTCACTCATGCTCTCACTCTCTCTCAAATAAATAAATATTTTTTTAAAAAGTATTTAATATAGGTGGTGATGGCTACAATGGCTGTTGGGACTGTGGCTCCTTATTTTGGGGAGAAGACGAGAGCATGGTCATTTATAAGAAGATAGCTGCGTGCTGTTAGGTGGAGACCAAGTTCTGTGGTGCTTTATACACAAGTCGAGATGTGTGTAGAGGACACGTATGGAAGCCGAGTAGCCAGAAAGATAGACTGTGCCAGTTATTAATTTGCCGCTCATCTTGCAGTCTGTGTAAATCCAAATCCATCTTTGCCCGGCCTTCTGCTAGCGGAGCTGGCCAGTTGGAAATATTTCCATTTGGCTAGTGGGCTTCCTGTCCATCTTTGTCGGCAGAGGGCGCAGGAGAGGGGATGTGAGGAGGAGAAAGTGCGGGGAGGAAGAGAGGTGCAAAACAGACGGGGAGTTCAGGTGTGCTGGCTGGCTGGCTTGTTGGGGGGCGGTGCAGCAGTCAGGGGACTAGATCTGGGAGTGCTGGGAGTTCTTACCGCAGTGGCGCTTACAGAGCAGTTTTGGTCGCCTCCTTTGGAAAGATGATCCGCCACTCAGCAGGGCCCTCCTGTGGACCATGTCTGACCTGAGCCCTCTGTCAGGTTTGCTCCCGATCACATGGGTGTCCTCTGGCGGCCACACCCTTCCTAGTCCACGTGGAGAGAGCTCCGCTTCTAAATTTTTAGCCCATTTTTCATACGCTCTCAGACTGAGATAGTAGATTTCTGCATTTGTTTTTTCTGGATCCCATAAAGACTTTTTTTTTTAACCCTCTTAAAAGTTAGCCAACTTGTACTAGTTAAGAGATCTTTCCTTTAGGCCCACGCTGTCCACATTACTGGTGTGGTTCTGACTCCATGTACCCCTGACTGCTCAGACTCACCAACATTATTATCTAGTGTGACAGGCGTGTCAGTTTCCTATTGCTCCGTAACAAATTACCACAAGACTAGTGGCTTCAAAGAACCACTGGTGTTACAGGTCTATCGGCCAGAAGTTCTGGCATGTCACGACTGGGGTCTCTACTCAGCGTCTCACAGGCTAAACGCAAGGTGTCAGCCAAGCCAAGTCCTCCCGTGGAGGCTCTGGGGAAAAAATACTGCTCCCAGGCTCATTCTTGTTGTGGCAGAATTCAGTCCCTTCTAGCTGTAGGACTGAGATCCGTGCCTCCTTGCTGGCTGGCGGGGGGGGGGGGGGGGGGGTCTCCGCTCTCAGAGGCTGCGGTACTCCTTGCCCTGCGCCCTGCTCAGACCTTCCCTTACTTTGAACTTCTGACTTCCTCTGTCTCTGACCTCTAAGCCTAAAGGGCTCCTGTGATTAACTCAGGCTCACCTGGATGTTAAGGTCAACTGATTTGGGACTTTAATTCCGTCTGCAAACCCCTTCACAACAGTGCTTACATTCGTGCTTGACCGAATAACTAGGAGAATGTACATGTGCAGCAGGAGGCAAGGTCTCAGCAGGGGTGGGTGGGTCTTCGAATTCTGCCAAGCGCTGTATGGAGTAGAGATGAGAAATAAAAAGGTGAAAAGGTGGTTGTTTCCAGATTGTATACCCAGGAAGCCCAAAGTGATCAGCCGAAAAGTTACTTGGTGCGATAGAGATCGTAACCCGACTGAACACCTGCGCAGTAGCTGCGCGGGCCGGCCATACGGAGCTTGAGCCTGCACGTCCTGTACCACAGTAAGCTATCGCGAAACCCCCAGAAGTGATCTTAACATATGTAAGAAGAAAGTAATAATTTCACTGAAAGAGGAAAGATTTTTTTCAAATAGGAAAATTAAATCCTACTGAGGTTCCAGATCAATTAATTTGTAGGTTTAAAACAATTTTTTTTAAGATTTTATTTTTAAGTCTCTACACCTAATGTGGGGCTCAGACTTAACAACCCTGAGATCAAGAGTCACATGCTTCACCCGCTGAGTGAGCCACGCTCCCATAAAGACATTCTGACTTTGAAAAAATTACATATTTTCCTTTGGGAACATGACGGTGATTGTAAATTTCATCTGGAAGGACAAAAGCATAGTTGACTAGTTTCTTTTAGTATTTTTTTTTAAAAAGATTTTATTTATTTATTTGACAGAGAGAGATCGCCAGTAGGCATAGGGGCACGCAGGGGTGGAGTGGGGGAAGCAGGCCCGCCACTGAGCAGAGAGCCCGATGCGGGGCTTGATCCCAGGACCCTGAGATCATGACCTGAGCCGAAGGCAGAGACTTAACCCACTGAGCCACCCAGGCGCAAATAAAAAAAAAATAAATAAAAAATATTTTTTAAGTGATCTCTGTACCCAACCTGGGGCTCAAACTCACAACCCAAAGATCAAGAGGCACATGCTCCACTTACTAAGCCAGCCAGGTGCCCTGAGTAATTTTTTGTTTTTTAGGGGGCGCCTGGGTGGCTCAGTGGGTTAAGCCGCTGCCTTCCGCTCAGGTCATGATCCCAGGGTCCTGGGATGGAGTCCCACATTGGGCTCTCTACTCAGCGGGGAGCCTGCTTCTACCCTGCTCCCTCTCTCTCTCTCTCTGCCTATCTCTCTCTGTCCAATAAATAAGTAAAAAATCTTAAAAAAAAAAAAAAAGAATTTAGAAGAGTAATGAGGAGAGGGGGCACCTGGGTGGCTCAGTTGATTAGGCATCTGCCTTCAGCTTGGGTCATGATCCCAGAGTCCTAGGATTGAGCCCCGCGTCGGGCTCTCTGCTTGGCAGGGAGCCTGCTTCTCCTTCTCCCTCTCCTTCTGCCTGCCTCTCTGCCTACTTGTGATCTCTTTCTCTTTCTGTCCAAAAAAAAAAAAAAAAAGGAGTAATGAGGGAAACTAGTAGTAGCAGATAAGCAAAATTTTATGAAACTGGAATAACTAAAATAGTGTGGTCCTGGCAGAAACACCCAGTTATTAATGGAGCAAAATGGTCTTCAGGCCCATCTGTTATATGTGACTTTGATATATGAAGAGCCAGTGTTATAAATGACTTGAGTAAGGAGGGGTCATTTAGTCCTGGGGCAGTAAATGATGCCCAGGCATTCTGGTAGCTACTTGATTCAGAAAGCAAGCAAGGTAAATCCCAATGTCTACCTTACACCTAAATATAATTTATTTTTCCACCTAAATAAAATTTAAATAAAGCATCATCTGTATTAAAAAATTAACTGAGAAATCTAGAAAAGAAAATACCAAATTTAGGGAATGTTTCTGGAGTAAAAGTAAAATCTCATGACAGCTTTTTGTGGGATTTTATGGAAATTTGAAACTTCTGAATGTCAAAAATAAAAGGCAAACAAAAAACTGGTAGAAATATTTAAGCAACATGATAAATGGTTAATCACTTAGCATATAGAGACTCTTATAAATTGATAAGGAAAAAGCCTACTAAGAACCTGAGGAATATACCAGAAGATATGAACAGTCAATGCACAGAGCACCTAGGCGGCTCAGTTGGTTAAGCATCTCTTTTTTTTTTTAAATAAGTTTACTTATTTTTATTTATTATTATTTTTAAAAGATTTTATTTATTTGACAGAGAGGCAGCGAAAGAGGGAATACAAGAAGAGGGCAGTGGGAAAGGGAGAAGCAGGCTGCCCGTTGAGCAGGGAGCCAGAGCCTGCGGGACTCAATCCTAGGACCCTGGGATCATGACCTAAGCTGAAGGCAGATGCTTTACCACTGAACCACCCAGGTGCCCCTAAGCATCTGACTCTTGATCTCAGCTCAGATCTTGATCTCAGGGTCCTGAATTGAAGCCCCAGATGGGGCTCCACTCTGGGTGTGGAGCCTACTTAATAAAACAACCCCCCCAAAAAAGTCAATTCACAGAAAATAAAGTTCATGCAAATTAGCAAATATAGGGGGAAATATTCAGTAGTAATCGAAATATAAATTAAAGCCAATGAGATACTTTTTCTGTTTGATTAGCAAGGATTAAAAATTATAATACTCTGTGCTTATGAGAATGTTTTGAAAGAAACACTCTTATAAGACCCAGCTAATAAAAGTATATGTTATTAAAATACTTTAGATAACAGTTTGCTTATAAGTACTGAAACCCCTAATTATACCCTTTTGTTTTAGTAAGTCTGTTTCTGGAAATCTAAGACAATAATCACAAATAGAGAATAAACTAGAATAATCACAAATACTGAACAAACTACACAAAAGGGGATTAGTGATGAAAATAGTATAAAACGGGAACTCCTAAGTAAACAATGGGGGAATTGTTAAGAAAACTATAGTCTGCCGACACAGTTGAAGGTATTATGTTGTAATTAAAAATTAATATTTGTGAAGTTTTTTTAGTGTGAGAATACCTTGTTAAAAATGAAAATAGCCAAATGCAAAATTTTATATAAAGGATCATTTCAACCGTACCTTTCTTTTAAGTTTGGAAAATTCCCTAAAGTGAACTCGGGATCACGGACAGTGTAAATTAGACAGTGGTCAGCTGTATACCGAGGCACTGTACTAATTAGCAATATTACTACCTGTGTCCTCCTCACCGCATCTTTGCAACATCAGAATTTCTTCTCTGCACTTGCCCGTCTGTGAATTTATTCTCACAGATTGCTCCTGAGTGTTAATTGTTCCTTGGTTAAAAACTCGCAGTTCCCTCCCTTTGCTTTTCTCTTGAGTGTATTTATTTAGAGTCCAAAGGGTCATTATAATTAGTGTCTTTTCCACTAGTAGGCGCTACTCTACTGTCTGTGTTCTTAGACTGTAGAAACTTCTTCAGTAGGATATGAAACTGCAGTTGCCTTTCCAGTGTGGGTGCCACCTGTTGGGAGCTGAATGTTCAAATCTATTTTGTGGTACATGTGCCCATAAATAAGTAACAGTTAATGGGGAAGATGACATTAATTTTGGGGGAAACTTTTTATACTTTTACCTGAGACCCACGAGGTATATAGATTTAAAATGTAAGAGCCACATTCTGGATCATCTTCATTTCAAGTCACTGTGTATTTACTACAGTTTATTCTACAGTGTCAGCTCTGTGAAGGCAGGACACACAACTTTGGCGGGCACATAGTACACTCCCATTAGCATATTCGGAATGAAAGAAACTGCCACGTGGTGGAAATGTCTCCAGCTGTAAAGTCTTAAGTATAGAGACCTTCTTAGACTGTGTCATTTAGCACAGTGTATACTTTGTTGCCTTAAAGCAGTTGTCCTCAGCAAGGGCGGTGCTAACCCTTGCGAGGGGCATTTGGGAATACGGAGATAATGTTAGGGCATCACGTGATTGGGGTCAGCCACAGTGGCATGCAGTGGGTGAGAGCCAGGGATGCTGGCTGTTCTGTAGTGCCTGGGCCAGTCCCATGCGGTGAAGACCGATGCTGCGTGCACCCTTATGGCTTGCATACCTGTCTGCATATACGAGTAGATGAAAAACCAGCTTCTCTTAGTGCAGAACCTATTTTACAGGTATATATAGTTTTTTGTGCATATTGTAATAATATGCATTGAATTTTCCAGGAAAGTAACTCCCATTTAAGTTGAGGAAAGACTATACTATGTCTGGAATTTTCTCAGTAGTTACTCATCATTTTGGAAATCTCATCTCCGATGTTAGGGCTGTTCATGGTATTTGAGTCGCAATGCCGGTTTTCTTTTCTTCCTGACACTTAACACAAACTGAAATTACCTTGTTTATTTACTTGTGATTTTTATTTGTTTACCTGCTAAACTGTAAGCTCCCTAATAAATAGGGGTCTTACATATTTTGTTCTCTGAATATCCTTATACCTAAAACAGAGTGGCACACTGTACTGTACTATTAATTAGTAATTGATGCATACATAATGAGCGGATGTTTGAATGAGTGTCTCATCCATCTTTAAACCTAAAACCATCTGACCTTTAAACGCTGGTGTTCCTTAAGCCTCTGTCGCAGGCCCTCTTTTCTGTTTATTCTAACCCCTTCGCTATTGACCTCAGCTATGGGGATGGCTTTGGTTTATAACTCTACATTGACATCTCTGTAGATTTTTCTCCTGCTGAATCTTTCCTCTGAATCCAGAATGACAAATCTAGCTGCCAGCTTCCTTCCCAGTTTAATGCTCAAGCTTCTCAAAGTCAACATGCCCATCTCCAGTGTTTATCTCGGTAAATGACACCATCATCTACTTAGTCATTTCACCATCATTTCACTTAGTGAAACCTAAGGGTTGATCTTGATGCTTCCCTCTCCCGAATGCCCAATTTGCGCTTAATCACCAAGTCCTGTTCATTCTGTCTCCTGAATACTTTTCAGACCCTGCTTTCTATCCCCAATCCTCTATTGCTCCTCAGATCTGAAGTACCAGGTCTAAACTTTCTTAGACTGACAGCAGGAGCTTACTTGTTGGTTTCCACTTGTCTACTCTTAGTCTTTTAAAATCCATTCTCCATAGTAGCCGGAATTGTAGCTAGCCATTTCTTCATTGCTCCCATACTTTAAGCCCATAATCATCTTGCTGTTTCTCAAATATGCCGTGTTCCTTCCCACTGCAGAGCTTCTTCCATGTTGTCTCCCTTGCCCTGGCTCGCTTATCCTCCAGAACGTAGCTCACTTCCACTGGAGACCTTCCATGCTCGGGACGCTCCCCCATCATGTGGTATCACAGCACCCCTTACTTAGCAAATTGTAATGAATGTGTTATAAGGTATCTGTCTGTCTTTCCCATAGAATTGTGTTGTTGTTGTTGTTTTTAATTTAATTCATGATCTATAGGTATGGCCTCAATATATCAATTTATATTCTCATCATAAAGAACAGCCTGATAGCAACTGTAATAATTTGTCTTCTAAAATTTAATTGGTTTTTAGCCAGTAATTTTATAGGGTAGATCAGTTGGATTTGTTTTTGTCAGGGGCATACGATATTTCATTTGTTCTAAGAAACATACTTTCCTCACTTTCAGCACCTCTGAGGTGGCATGCATCTTTCAGATAACGGCATACCGTGGTGTAATTGGCATCATTTTTCTTAGTGGTGCGTAAAATAACGGTGCATCTTATGTTCGAGGGCATCTTAGATCAGATAATATTTGGTATTTTATAACCAATTCATTGTGGAAGGTTTAATGAGAACCTTGTGATGTCCTGTCATTCCATAGAAGCATTGCTAAGATTTTTCTATAGCCATTAGCTGGTCACTAACTGGTCACATCTTGATCCTTTGAAGAAGTTTCTGCCTAAAGTCATTTTGGTCATATTCTGTATGAGTTGAATGTTGGGGGCTTGATTTATGTATCATTCGTCCAAGTAACACACAAGCCCAAATTTATGTATGTGTAGGTGTACGTGTTCTGTTTTGGAAAAAGTTTTTTCTCTCCATGTAGAGCATCCATTGTTCCAAAGGCTATGGATTATCCTCCTGGAATGTTTTCTCTCCTTCCTCCTTTTGGAAGAAGTTTTAGATGTGCACATAGAGACGTTTTCCCCAGCCTTCTTTGGATATAGATAAGGGCATGTGAATAAGTTCTGATTAATTGGATGTGAGCAGAAATGTGAACTTCTAGGTCACAAACCCAAAGGACTGGTTGCTCTCCAGCTCCTCTTTCCCTCTTCTAGTGAGTGAGAAGAACTTTGGGTCCCTAGATGACCTCATGCAACAGCGATGCCTGGCCAGCCTCTGGACTGGGGTTGGGGGGTGTGGGAGAAACATCTTGAGGATATTGTATTTTGGGTCTTTTATAGTAGTTTTGCCTGTACTGTAAGTAATGAGCATCTGAGAGACTGTTTTGGTTGGGCTCTTCTATTTTGAAGAAATGAGGTCAGCCTTATCATCAGTTTATCTTAAGTCTGAAGCAGATGGCTCTCACTCTTGGGCTACGGTAACGAATACGTGCTCTCTGGGGGTGCAGTGTGGTGTGATGGGTGCAGCGCATGCTTGAAATTCCGTCAGACCTCCGCTTGGGTGACAGCTCTGTCGCTGTCTGTGTCACATTGGGCCACTCACTGAGAGCCCCCCAGCTTTCAGTGCTTCTCCGTTAAGATGCAGGTGATAATCCATCTCAACGAGATTTTTTTTTAAGTACGCTCTGTGCTTAACATGGGGCTCAAACTCATGACCCCAAGATCAAGAGTCTCCTGCTCTACCAAGTCTCTTAAATCCATTTTCATCGAGGCACCCCTCAACAATGTACTTTTGAGGAATGAATGAGATTGTCTATTCAAAAGCCCTGTCCTAGCCCAGTATTTAGTAAATGACAGGTATTGCCATCATTAGTTTTTCTAAAGACTAGAACCTCAAACTATTTGCCACCCTAGTATTTATTCAGGTGGACTTGATATTTATGGAGGATTGCTTGATTTTCTAGGTTATTTGTTTGGATTAAGCAAAACCATCAGAAACCTTCATATATTTGTACCATGTTGCCTTGGTTCCCCAGAGAACTGCTGGGGTTTTGAGAGTTTCCTGAGTTTTCCCATCATGCTTTTGGCTATGAGAGGTTGCAAGAGATGGTTTACTAAAACCTGCCCAGTGCATGCTCCGGGGCATGAAGAGGCTGTCCACTGCTTGACTCTGTCACCCTATGTGAGGCATACCCTGAAAACCTTATTTTTAAATTCTTTGTTTTTTTTTTTAAGATTTATTTATTTGACAGAGAGAGATCACGAGTAAGCAGAGAGGCAGGCAGAGAGAGAGGAGGAAGCAGGCTCCCCGCTGAGCAGAGAGCCCAATGTGGGGCTCGATCCCAGGACCCTGAGACCATGACCTGAGCTGAAGGCAGAGGCTTAACCCACTGAGCCACCCAGGTGCCCTGCTTTTCAGAATTTAAAAACAAATTTTTTTGAGTAATCTCTACATGCAGCATGTGGCTCGAACTTACAACCCAAGACGGCATATGCTCTGCAGATTGAGCCAGCCAGGCATCTCGGAAACATTCACTTTCAGAAATTGGTGTTTGGACATAACATTGGGTACACAGTCCCTACCAGACTCCAGACTTGGAGTCTCAGAATTGTGGGTTTAAGGCAGTAATTCCAAAGCAGCGCTGTAAAGTGCAGGGACAACAGTCCGTGACCGGTAAATACTTGATAATGTGCATGCGACTGAGCAGGTCAGGGTCTCAGCCCGGCTCAGGAAGCATTCATTGCTCTCTTGTTTGTTGAATGGCTAAAGACTAAACTAAATATATCTAAGAATGGGTACAACAAATTATAGAGCACTTCTTTTCCTACCCAGGTGCTTCCCCTAGCATCTTTCTGGACTTGGCATGTGTTTAAAAGTAATACAGAAAATTAAAAATTTTTTTCTCTAACTGGTATTTGTCAGGTAGGTTTTCTTGCTCATCATTTCTGAAATACAAGTGTTTACATTTCACATTTTTAATGTGAAATATTAACAATCCTTTTAATACCTGTGGGGTTCTTTGCACAAATATAATTGGTCAATCATTTTCTCTATCTTACGTTTCATTATAGAAACTGTTGCGGCAGGCATTTGACTCCTTTATCAGCTTATGACTCCTGTGCAAACCCCCGAAACCTTCCTTCCTACTGTCCTCACATACAAACCCTGAACTCCGCAGACATCCCCAGATCAGAGCACTGGGTGGATGGTGGTATCATCTCTTTTTATATTTGACTTTCCCCTGGTGCAGATTGTCATGAATCTATTTCTGCTCAGGTCCTGCGCACTTGCCTGCTCTCCCAAATTAGAATCCAACTTTGAGCACAAGTTAGTTTAATGGCTCCCGAAACGGAATCTACAGTTAACAGTCTTTTTAGTTCACAGAATTGCAGAATTTCCCAATAGAAAGCTACCCTGGAGATCATGTGCAGCCCAGAGCTCTCATTGATAAATGCCCCAGGTGCCGGCTTCCTTGCTTTAGTGGCTGCCCTGCGCTCCTGTGGCTGGGACTTTGTCCTTTCCTTTTCATAATCATGAAGGAGAGCCTTTTCTAAATTTGCCCAGATGTACCACAAGTTTAGAGCGTAGAAGTATAATGGAATTTAAAAAAAAAATACCGGGCAAGTCGTATTAGCCAAATTCAGGCATATGGAACCCCCCCATCAGGTTTCCCATTTGAGGTCTGTGTGTTATTAATCAAGTTTAACTTACAGTTTTATGCTGCGATGTCATCTGTTCGTCATTGAGACACATGTGGGAATTGTATGTACTTGTTGGTGTGACGGTATTAAAGTCTCCAGTTTATTGACCGAATTGAAATAGGCTCTAACTTAAGGATTCTTTAGTCAGTCAGGAGAGAGAACTGTATGGCAGCGCGAACAGGACAGTTCAATGTAAAGAGCTCCTGACTGTGGCAGGGACGGAGGCAGAAGGGACCGGCCAGCAGAAGTAAAGAGCAAAGAATGCGCGACTAGCGGGTCCAAGGAGAGCCACTGTCCCCGGGGCTGAGATGGCGCGCTTGCGAGAACCTCCAGGCTGAGACCCACACCTCACTGAAGGGAGTACACCCATGGCTTGTGGGATGGTGGAGGACTCACCGAGCGGGGGGTGACGGGAGAGGGGGGTGACGGTGGAAGCGACTGGAAAGTTGCTGGGGGGCTGAGGGCATTGCAAGGAGCCTGCTGGGAGAAAATTTTCTCCTGCCGTATCTCTCCAGCGCCCTCTACTGAACAAGCTTAGCATCGTGCCCGCTGGCGGAGGAAAAATGTTCAAAGGTCCACGTTGGTTTTCACAGTGGCCCAAAAGCTGAGTGTGGAGCTCCGAGGCAGTAAATCTGTACTTTGCCACCTTCAGATTCCTTAGTTGCAAGTAGACACTTGGGGAAAGGATGCTTAGCACTGGTTACACAGTACATACTTTTTTTTTTTTTTAGGTATGAAATTTTTTTTTCCCCATTTTATTTATTTTTTCAGCGTAACAGTATTCATTCTTTTTGCACAACACCCAGTGCTCCATGCAAAACGTGCCCTCCCCATTACCCACCACCTGTTCCCCCAACCTCCCACCCCTGACCCTTCAAAACCCTCAGGTTGTTTTTCAGAGTCCATAGTCTCTTATGGTTCGCCTCCCCTTCCAAATTTTTTTTTTTTTTAATAAACATATAATGTATTTTTATCCCCAGGGGTACAGGTCTGTGAATCGCCAGGTTTACACACTTCACAGCACTCACGATAGCACTTACCCTCCCCAATGTCCATAGCCCCCTCCCCCTCTCCCAATCCCACCTTCCCCCAGCAACCCCCAGTTTGTTTTGTGAGATTAAGAGTCATTTATGGTTTGTCCACAGTACATACTTTTAAATTTTTTAGCAAACAGTGAAATCCTGGTCATTATTAATAACCCCTCTGTGGCTTACACACCAGCACACGGCAGCAAGACTGCTGTGTCTGAGAGACTGATTGGAGATTTGCTTCTATTATTTTAAGCATATTTAAAGTACACATATTCAAGTGTCATTATATAAATTGACTACGAAAGTGGAGCAACATTAAAAATTATTGTGTCATTTTCAATTTGAGGCTGCTTTAAACTCAGAAATGAAATAAAAAGGTTTTTACAAAATGACATTTAGGACTCCTGTATCTGTAATTGACAAGTTAATATAGTAATACTAAAGCAGTTTTTATAGTGGTTAAAATGTTTGCTGAACCTGATTAGTTTTGAGACAAAGCATAATTAAATAGTGCTGAATCCAGTCAGCACTTCCTCTTCCTGAATAAACCTAAATTAAATAGATTATCGAGAAACCATTTGTCAGTGTTCTTTCGTTACAAGCAACAAAAAGTGACTCTGTACAGTTTAAAGGGGGAGGGAAAGAGGGACTTTGGGGATGATAGGAGGCAGCTGATGACCTTGAAGGAAACACTGAAAAGCTAGGCTTCGCAGCCTGCGGAATGTGGGTAGCGAGCACCAACGGACAGGCCTTTTAGGGAGCAGGCGGGGAGAGGCATCTGCTCCAGCTGACTCCCACACGGTTCAGGATTCGCATTCCGAGGAGTGTCTAGGAGGGCCAGACAAGGGCAAGGCGCTGAGGTGCCAGGCCGCAGACACACCGTGTTTCTGGGCTCAAGCGACATAGATCCCTGTCCCGCAGACTCAGTTCTCACTCTCTTTCTTAGCTTCTCTTCCGTGACGTTGGCTTCATTTTCAGGCCTACCGTGGCTGAGATCGCTCCAGCAGCTTCCATTCCTCTGACACAATTCAGTTCATCTCTGACCGTTAGAGTCATCTCTGAATCTAGTGGATGGCCCAGGAACGCAGCACCCTTTGATGGAGTCATTGCCCCACATGTCCATGGAGTTCAAGTGAGGGAAATTGGGGTACAATTACCAGTGGAGTGGAGGGAGCTGACAGGCGAAAATGGCAGATGGAGTCATCACCTTGATTGTTCGGAGAAAAGCCAGCTCACAAGAGGAACGTCATTTGTTCCGTGATGAAAAGCCAATGGAAGAAGATCCGGAGAAGCAGACTCCCTGCCGAGTGGAGAACCCAGTGCGGGACTCGATCTCAGGACCCTGGGGTCATAACCTGAGCTGAAGACAGACTCTTAGCTGACTGAGCCCCACAGACGCCCAAAGAGGTACTGTTTCTTAAAGAGTCTGGTCAGTCGGGCTGCGGTCCCTGCTCCTGAGGCACAGCTGGGTTTTGTTTGGGTTTGGTGGTGCGGACACAACAGTGACTCTCTAGAACTAAACCGTGGGGCTGAAGTCTGTGTTCATTCTCCAATGATAATCACGTCGGAGTTCTTTAAAATACCTTTAGGCCAACTGATTTTTCCATGGTTCTCCATCCTTCCGAAGTAAAGGTCCCTGCGGTCATCTGTTCCTAAGTTTCTTGGTCATCTTCTCCAAATCTTCCCCCATGCCTTATGGCATACTGGTCCTGTGGGGAGTGAAGACCTTTATCCTTAGCCCTGTATCCCGCCCCTCACGTACCCTCACCCCATCCGTTTACTCAGACCAGGAATGGAGGGGGGAGGGGAAGACACGAGGGGGAGGATTCAGCATTCTCCAGAACCACCCCCCATGACCATTTATAAATCATGATTTTTTTTTTACTTTTGATTTTGTTCTTTTTATTCACATTTTACAAGTTTGCATACAGTACCGTTCACTCTGCTCTACAGCTATGTAAGTGGCAGCGAATGCATGCAGCGTGCTCGCGCGGTCTGTGCGCACATGACCACCATTGCAGTCGAGACTTCCGTCTCCCTCCAGACACATTCCCTGCTCTGCCCCTTTGTAGTCAGTATCTTACTCCATGGGCTGTCTTCTGCTCCTGTGATTTTTCTTCCTCCGGAGTGCCCTGGAACTGGAGCCGTATGGCACACACATCCTTTCGGAGCTGGCTGCTCGGACTTGGTGTATGCTGTCTGTGTCTGAGTGTGCTTTCCTTTTAGCTTATCCCAGTTAGAGTCCACAGAGCTTTTCCAGTCTGTGAATTTATATGTATCACCACGTTTGGGGAGCTTTCCACCATCATTTCTCCACAATGTCTCTTTCTCTTCTGCTGCTGCTTTTTTTTTTTTTTTTTTTTTTATTTATTGGACAGACAGAGATCACAAGTAGGCAGAGAGGCAGTCAGAGAGAGAGAGAGAGAGAGAGGAAGGGAAGCAGGCTCCCTGCCGAGCAGAGAGCCCGATGCGGGGCTCGATCCCAGGACACTGGGATTATGACCTGAGCCGAAGGCAGAGGCTTAACCCACTGAGCCACCCAGGTGCCCCTCTCTTCTGCTTCTGAAAGTCCTGTAACATGGATGTTGGACCTTTTGATATTATCCTTAGGGTCCATGAGGATTTTCATTATTTTTCTTTCAATCTTTTTTCCTCTCTGTTCTTCAGATTGGATCATTTCGGTCGCTCTATTAAGTTTACAGACTCTTGCCTCCATCATGTCCATTCTTCCATGGGGCCCATCCAGTGAGTTCATTCAGGTTTTTATTTGTCAGTTCTAAAATTTCCAGGTGGTTCGATTTTTATAGTTCCTGTTTATCCGCTGTGAACTCCTAAAGTGACATTTGTTTCAGGTGTATTTACCTTTACTGTCTCCTGGAGCAAAGTTGTAAAAGCTGCTTTGAAGAATCTTTGATAATTCCAGTACCGAGGTCATCTGAGAGGTAGCATCCTTATCTTCTGTCTGGGCAGCTGGTCTGTTTTCCCGGTTCTTCGTATAAGGAGTAATTTCGGATTTTATTCTGGACAGTTGGAATGTGTTGTACAGATTCTGAGTCCAGTTAAACTCCTCCGGAGCCTGGTGATTTTTGTTTCTGTTGTTTCTCAAAGCCTGTGCTCTGCTGTTCTGGGTCTGTCCTGGATGCCCCTGACCTGAATGAGGGTGAGCCCAGATATGGGAACATTTATACATAGTATTCCGAGGTCTGGGCTGCCCCCCACACCATCTAGCTCACAAGAGCTGCTTTTCCAAACCCCCTGCTCAGGAGGAGGGTCCTCGCAGTGCGGGCTGTCTGTGCCGCCGCCGCCGCACAGCTCAGTGACTGCGCGAGAGAAGCGTATGAGACACTCACCCCCGTGCAGGGCACCTCCCCAAGTTTTGAGTCTGCTCCCTACTCTACCAGCTTTTGCTTGCTTTGCATTACTGTGGTTTTGTATTCACACTGTACTTCATCTAGTTTTTTGTTGTATTCAGCAGCTGACAGAGACTATCATGCTCTTCCTCTGTCTGGGTCAGCCCCAGAAGTCTTAGATTGCTACCTGCATTGTTTTTGTATGCTGCATTACAGATTACCACAATCTTAGTGATTTAATGCAACATTCATTCATTATTTCACAATTTCTGTAGGTCAAGAAGCTGGGCATGGCTTAGCTGGGCCTGCTGCAGGCTGCAGTCCAGGCCGGGAATGGGTCTCCACTGGGGGGCTTGACTGGGGAAGGGTGGGCTTCCAGGCTCACTCAGGCCGTTGACAGAATTCATGTCCTTGCAATGGTAGGATTCATGGCAGCTGTTTCTTCAAAGCCAGCACCCAAGAGGGAGACCAAAATCAGTGTGCTGAGAAGATGGAGTCTCACGTAACGTAGTCAGGGGAGCAGCGTTCCTTCGCCTCCACCATATTCTGAGGGTGAGAAGCAAGTTGCAGGTCCCTCCCACACTCCCGGGAGGGCATTTTACAAAGCTGTGAACATCAGGAGACCTGCGAGTCTCTATCAACTCTATTATCCTTTGATCCTCAAATAAAAACTCTTCCTGCTACCCTCTGCTCTTAGTCATCGGAGCCGTGGTTCTCTTTTCCACCCCCAGTTGCGGTGAAACACTGAATGACTTTGTGGTTCCTACAGACAGTCCGTCCGGTACTCGGACCTGTGGGTTCTTGACCTCCTGTGTGTTAGTGACCTTTACTTTAGAACTCTGTCCTGTGATTCTAAATCCCAAGACTGTGCTCTTCGCCACACACCTCTGTTTATTTCCGTAGTGTATCAAGTATTGAAGGTAACTCAAGTCTTACCTTCACTTTCCTGTTAGACTCTCTGTCACTTGAGGTCCAAGACTCTTTTTATGTCTCTGCCCTCTTGTAATGCCCACAGGGCCTCCTGCGTACTTCCTGCACAGAGCAGGGATTCAAACGCATGGTGAAAAATTAAGAACCTTAAGTATTTCAGTGACAGCTGGACAGAATACTACTTTCTTCTCCTTTTTAAATTTTGTCTGTTAACACTTTACCAGCCCTTCCTAACTTAAACACTGTCAGGAAATTCTAATCCAATTGGCCAGACTTTCTAAATAATGCACGTAACACAGACACCCAGTGGATTAGTGACTGTTTTAATGACATAGCATTGGAGTCTAACTGGGATAATTCCGAGTACAGGCTGTGGTTTTGTCCTCTGGGTGAAAACTAGGTTAGGATGAAAACCAATTACAATTTCTGGTAACTAAACCCCCAAGGTAGAAACAGGCCCCACCCTCTTTTAACGAATCCTGCTCTTTTGCAAAAAGGGAGTAAACAACGAAGGAGACTGGAAATTTGGGAGATTTTCCAACCAGAATAGTTTCGCGTGGGGTAGCGGCATTCCCAGTCCACCTGCACAGGCGTGTCTTCCGATGGGCAGTGTGTGGTTTCACCAGGATCCTGTAGTGATTGACACGCGTTGAGGCTCCAGTTATGGCGACTCCCCTACTTCCCAACGTGTCCTCCTTCTGGCTGCTTCCAGAATGAGAGTTACTTCTTCCTCTGCCTAGAATCTCCTACGCCAGTGATGCCGAACTATTTGAGAACAAAAGAAACATTAAATTATTAAAACCCAGATTATTAAAACTATTTTCTTTCTGATAAAACTCAGTATAGTGAGAACCCATTATAATGTAGGGGATTTATGTCCAGTCTGGCCCTGTTCCGGGCCCTGTTCCCTGGTTCCGGAAGTTGAGCCCCATATCAGATTTTCTCCTTCCCTACTTTTCATGACTACCGAAACAGAAGCTGCAACGCCAGTCAAAGCAGTGTTCTTATCGTTAGCCGAAGCTTGACAGGAAAGCTTGAGTTATTTGTAGTGGTAATAAACTGGAGAGGAGGGGCATGTGCGGACGGAGCAGTGATCGAATGGGACAGGACGACAGTCACACCACGGTATCTTACGTAGCCGTTAGAAATAACAGATTGGATCAATCAGTTGGGGGCGGGGCAGAGGAGAGAGACACACACATGTATTGAAGGAGACAAGCAAGATGCAAAAAATGTGTATAACACGATCCCACTTTTACAAAACAGACCAAATAAAATGCTTTGTAAAAATGTATAGGTCTGTATGTTTCCATACAGACCTGAGCACAAAGAAAGACCTGGAAGGGTGTGAACGGGGTGGTTAACATGGGTTATCTGGAAGGGCGGTGAGGGAGCAGGAGCTCTGCTGTAGGTGTGGAGGGAGGAAGAACCCGTGAGGGGACTCCAAGGAAATGAGAGACAGAAATGCAGAGTATACTGGAAAAAAATGCAGGGTCACCTTTACATATGTATGTGCAGTCGTGTATTTAAATGTAGTTTCAGGGGCGCCTGGGTGCCTCAGTGGGTTAAGCCTCTGCCTTCGGCACAGGTCATGATCTCAGGGTCCTGGGATCGAGCCCTGCATCGGCTCTCTGCTCAGCGGGGAGCCTGCTTCCCCCTCTCTCTGCCTGCCTCTCTGCCTGCTTGTGATCATTCTGTCAAGTGAATAAATAAAATCTTAAAAAAAAAAAAAAAGAGTAGTTTTGTTTTTTAAAGATTTATTTATTTGACAGACAAAGATACATATTAGTTTTTTTTTTTCTCCTCCAATGGGTCAAGAAACTTCCCAAATCTAAGTGGGGTGTGTGTGTGTGTGTGTGTGTGTTAGTGATCTCCGTTTCTGGTGTGAGGCTCAAACCCACCGCCCCAAGATCACGAGTTGCATGCTCCTCCAGATCTGTTTCTAACCTTCTCACTGGCCTTGCAAGATAGATGGAATCTTATTAAGTATTACTAGATCATTTCAGGAATAAGGTGTCCCTTGGAAAGAAAGGATACTTTCTTTTTAAAGTAAAAATGCGATTCGATGTTAATTTTTAAGAAATTATTGGTGAGAAATGGCAGAAACTGTACTGGAGGTAGAAGGAGTTATGTCAATTGGGGGAAAGTAGATAAAATTGTATTAAAGAGTATACATCTGAATTGTGCTTTGTCCTGTAAACATGAGCTCAGGCAGGTAAGGCTTAAGAGAGCTAAGGCCCATATGGTCTCTTTATTTATGGCATTTTATTTTACTGTGTAGTAAACCCTTGACTTCGCTGCTGGGGGAGTAGCAGCTCTAATTGTCAGAGCACTAGAATTAAGCAGTCAGTTTTAGTTCATCTTCAGTTGAATACCTTTTATTGATTTATTCTGGGGGGTAAATTTTTTCTTTTTTTTAAAATTTAAATTCAATTAGCCAACACATAGTACATCCATCATTAGTTTTTGCAGCTTTTAAAGATGCGCCTGTACTTTTCTATGTTGTTGAGTTTACTCTCTGAAGGTACTTTACGGCTTTCATTGTACCATAGATTAAGAAAGTGTAGCAGTAGAGGAGGGCAGTCACTGCTTGGTTTTTATTTATGTGCTTTCTCCCAAGATGTGTGGTGGCAGCACGATGGTTTCAGCCCGCGGCATGTACCCGGCCTGGCTCCCCCAGGCTCGCCTGTGCCTTCAGACCCCGTTTAAATGCAGATTTCCTGGTGTCCCTGCACTGTTGAACATGAAAATGTTCCTGGAAAGTGTCATCTGAAAGAACAAATGACCACCATTTTCCAAACTTGATAAACGTACTGAACGGACTTCTTTAAAAGCAGTGTTCTTAGCCTTGGCGAAACATCAGAGCCATCCGGGAGCTCTCAAAACTGCTGGCCTCTGCCTTCCGCTCCCAGAGATCGCACGGAACGGAGTGGCAGCCCCGGCTTCGGGAGGTTCCCAACTTCGCAGGTATTTCTGATGAACAGCCAAGACTAAGGACCACTGTGTGAAAGGAACAGTGTTCCCTAAGTAGCCCGCACCCACACCATGTTGCTTCAAATTATGTTTATTATGGTAGTGTTTGAATATGTACAGACTGACAGCACGTTGAAATTCCTGTGTATGTAGTTGTTTGGTGTTTTTTTTTTTTTTTAAGATTTTATTTATTTATTTGACAGAGATCACAAGTCGGAGGGGCGGGGGAGGCAGGCTCCCTGCTGAGCAGAGAGTCCGATGCAGAGCTGGATCCCAGGACCCTGAGATCATGACCTGAGCCAAAGCCAGAGACTTAACCCACTGAGCCACCCAGGCGCCCCCTTATGTATATAGTTGTATATAAAACCCATTAATGAATGAAAAAACCTCAAAATCAGTAAATTCAAAACAACATTCATATATATATATATGGATGTAATTTTCCTGAGGCTTTTGTGCATGCTTTTCTTTCTGTCTAGTCTGGTAAATTCTCTTTGCCACCTGGATCAGTCTGGGCCCAGGCAGAAGATAAAAGCACACAGTAATGTAAGCAGGGAAAGTTTCTTACAAAGAAGAGTTAAGCTGTGACAACAAAGTCACCTCAGAAACCGGATGGGACCTAGAGCTGAGGGAGGGTCCCCAAGGAAGGCTGGGGTTCAGCCTTGCTGAAGAAGGGGGAGTTGCAGCCCACCAAGTGGCAGAGCAGCTCCGTGACTTGCCCAAGTCGGCGAGTCTGCAGTTGCCAGGCAGCCACAGGACTGGCTCCGGAAAGCCACAGCCATTAGCGGGTCACAGGGCCGGCCGCACAGGCAGCGGGGGTCTGGGGGGGCGGCCTTCCTGGGGGCAGACTGCAGCCGATGGTCGCCCCTGTGCTGAGCAGGTAGGAGTGTCATCAGCGCAGCAGGAGACGTGGAGCCCACGGGCTCCCAGATGGGAGGGCGCTGTCCTCAGCAGGGCCACCGGAGATGAGTGTAGGGGCGGGGCAAGCAGCCCGAGGCCTGGAGCACACAGTGTCTGTTGAAAGGGTCGCGGGTAGATGGTTCTAGTCGGTGAGCTGCAAGGTTGCTGAGGGACCACCCTTTCTGGCCCATGGCTGGGGTCATCACTGGTGTCCTCACAGCTACGTGCTCAGTTGTGCTCCCTGGAAAGGAAGAACTACTTAAAGGAACTGCCCGTTTACTGCAGAGCACGTGTTGAAGGCTGAATTTGGAGTTGCCCAACGGTAAATTGGTATCTGACCCACTGCCCCGTGCCAGCCAAATGCTTTTGCAGTGTTTAAGGCCCAGCTTACAGGCTGCCTGACCCTTCCAAGTGGTGTTACCCTGTGCTGTGCTCCCATGTGTCCTTACAGTAGCTCACCATGCTGTGTAGGGATCTTTGTTCAAAAACTAATTGCTCGGGCGCCTGGGTGGCTCAGTGGATTGAAGCCTCTGCCTTCAGCTCAGGTCATGATCCCAGGGTCCTGGGAAGGAGCCCCGGCGGGCTCTCTGCTCAGCAGGGAGCTGCTTCCCTTCCTCTCTCTGCCTGCCTCTGTGCCTAATTGTGATCTCTCTCTCTCTGTCAAATAAATAAATAAATCTTAAAAAAAACAAAAAACTAGTTACTCTTGGGGTGCCTGAATGGGTCCGTTGGTTAAGCGTCAGAGTCTTGATTTCAGCTCCGGTCACACCCTGAGTGTGAAATCTGCTTAAGATTTTCTCTTTCCCTCTCCCCCATCCCAAAGCTCTCTCTTTCTCTTAAAAAAATTAACAAAATTAATTGCTCTTTGGGACACCTGGGTGGCTCAGTCCTTTAAGTGTCCCACTCTTGATCTCAGCTCAAGTCTCGATCTCAGGGGTGAGTTCGAGCCCTGTGTTGGACTCCACACTGGCCATGGAGCCTACTTGACGAAAAATTGCTCTTTCAAAAAATACCCTGTAGGAATCTTATTTAAAAAATCATTGCTTTCTCGTGACAAGAATGCCCATTCGCACTTGTTGGTGGGAATGCAAACTGGTGCATCCACTCTGGAAGACAGTGGGGGGGGGTCCCCTAAAAGGAACTGCCGCCCAGCGATCGCACTACTAGGTAATGACTCAGATACCAATTTGCAGGGTTACACGAACCCTGATGTCGACAGCAGCATTATTAGCAGTAGCCGAACTATGGGAAGAGCCCAAATGCCCATCGATTGATGAATGAATAAAGAAGTGGTGGTGTGCACGTCCATGCGCGCACGCGCGCGCACACACACACACACGAAACACACAATGGAATATTACCCATCAAAAAGGATGAAATCTTGCCATTTGCAACGACGTGGATGGAGCTAGAGAGTATTATGCTGAGCGAAATAAGTCAGAGAAAGAAAAATCCCTTATGATTTCATTCATGTGGAATTTAAGAAACAGATGAACATGGGTGGGGAGGAAGAGAGACAAACCGAGAAAGAGGCTCTAGACTGTAGAGAACAAACTGAGAGTTGCTGGAGGCGAGGTGGGCTGGGGTGGGTTAAACGTGTGCTGGGTTTTGTATGTAAGTGCTGAGCCACTAAATCCTACACCTAAAATTAATATTATACTGTGTGTTAACTAACCGGAATTTAGATTAAAACTTGGGGGAAAATCTAAAAAAAAAAATTTGTTTTTTCAAGCAAACGTATAATTACAGTATGCTTGAGAATCACTTCCAAAGATTCTGATTTGCTTGGGCTACAGTGGAACCCAGGAATCTGCATTTTTGACAGGTAGTCTGGAGGAGGCTGAGGATGTGGCTTCCGTGACAACAATGAGAGACGTGGGTCTGGGGCTGGACTGTAGGAACAGTGTCTTACTCCGTTCTGTACCTTTATTGCCTGACGCGCTCCCGGTTAGGAGTGTGGTGTTCGGCACCTGGGCAGGGTGCACGACTCTGGAAGCCCTAACGCGGTCGGGCAGCCCTGAGAAGTGGGTGGCCCAGAGAGGGGCCTCATGTTTCCCGCGCCTTCTCACAGTGCCCTTCCACCTTCTGCCCATGGAACTCAGCCTGACCTAAAACTCCCTGTAGCTAATGTTTTGTCGTTGTTTGATCTAAAATGGACATTATACCAATGCTACCTTTCTTTGTTTCATAGGGAGAAAGAACAAGAAACACAAAAAGAGGAACGTTTGATGGAAGAAAAGAAAAAGAAAAAGCAGGAAGAAAAGAAAAAGAAGGAAGGTGCTCAGAAAAAGGTTTGGCTGGCATTCCTCCTTCACTGTCTGTGATCACTGTGTGTCTCATTTGCATTGTCACAGACATTATGTTAGAGTTCCATTTTATGACCTCAGAAAATCCATATGTTAAATCTATAATTAGCAAAAAATAGATGTACTGGTGAAATAAATACAGAGTGACAGCCACAGAATGTCTTTCTTAAGGAACCGAGAAATAGTAGAGCTGAGTTTTAAGGAGGTCTGATTTTCGTTGTTGGTGAAAAAGAATGTCCATACTACTCCCCTTACTGTGAACTGTCCAGAACAACCGTGTCTTGATAACTGATTTTATTAGGAAAACTGGAAATAATTTTTGCAGGTTTGGCAAATGTTCTCTTATAAATCCTATCAGAAAATATTAAAAATTAAAAGGCTTTCTGTAAATCTTATCATCTCACTTGAATCTTACTGCATTTACTATACCGAGTTAGGCTGTTTGTTGTTGGTCTTGCCTAGTTTAGATGTACCTTTTAATTTAAACTGTACCTTTTGGCCTGTGTTAAAATACAGAGTTCTGATGAGCTACCAGATTGGTTTTTTTGGCCTTAGGTCAGTATTGCATATACTAGCATTGCAGACTGTGTGTTTTCCCAGTCATAAATTTTAATAAATTGGGCTAAAACTTGTTTTTAAAATTTCCAGTATTAAATCCTGCTTATAAAATTTCATAGATGTGCGCATTCTACACACTATTATTCCTGAAGAGTTTCTGTTTTTTTTTTCAGGCTGCTGATCAAAAAACCAAAGGTAAGTTTATTTTATTTGGGGGTGGTACATTTTATGGCAGCACCACACTCTTTATGATGAAGATGACTTTTAATTGATAGTTAAAAACAAAGACTCTAACTCTGGCTTTGAATCTTTTGAATCTTCTTTTTATCCCTTGTATTTCTGCATTTATCACTGGTTTCACCTCTGTATTTCATTGGCATTTGTTCAATCTAAAATGCCTAAAGAATGTTGTGTTCGCTTTCTGAGCAATGCTTTTTACTTTTCCTTTGGTTGGCTTTCCACCAAACAAGGACTAAACTGATAACGGTGATCCGATTTGAATAAGAACAGCTAAAAGATACTGCATTTTTTTTGAAACTTCCAATTTCTCTTTGCTCGACTGTATAACAAAAAGAGGTATATATTCTTTCTGTATTCCCTCTTTGCTAATTGGTATGTAGATTTCTTTTTTCTTTTTATTTTTTATTTTCTAAGTTGAAACTTTACTTGTTAACGTCTTAGCGGGTATTGGATACACACATAGTTCCCCCAGTAACAGAGGCGTCCCCGGGGTTTGCTGGAGAAGGGGCACAGCGGAGGCTGCACTGGGAGCCTCTTCTCCCTGTGCTTGCCCTGATCCCGGGCTGTGCAGGGAGGAGGGGTGTGTGCCCAAGAGCCACTTCCGCCTGCTCGGTTGAATTTGGGGCCAGTTACTTCATTTGTCCAAGCCTCAAGGATCTCCTGCTGAAAGTGAGAAAGCTGGTGAGTGAGTGGCTCCCACCTCAGAGAGCTCCTGTGAAGATTAAATGAGATCATGTCTGAAAAGGGCTCGGTACCCAACATGTAGTTGGCGCTCAGGAAGAGTGAGCTAGAACTAATTGTTAGGGCGGTCAAGATTCTGCTGATCGCGTGTACACGATTGCACGCGCAGGCAAGAGTGCTGCAAAGACTGACCAGCTTGCTGTCTTGGGCGGTACCACTGGTGTCGTGATTCGTAGTAAAGGGAGCACCACTGTGATTCGTAGTGCACCACTGCTCATATTCTACTTTTGGGGGCATCTTAGAGTTTCCAAAGTGAAGTTTATGTACATGACTTCATGCAGACTTCATAACTGAGCAGGGCAGGTGGTAGGTGACTGTGGAGAAACCGAGGCTGACAAGTGAGTTAAGGGGCTTGAGCCGGGCCTCTGCCCTCCGTGCAGTGGGCCTCTGGGCACTGGCACCAGGGTCACAGTAAGATGGGATTTCGTGTAAAGTAAATACTAAAACGCAGTCCAGTTCCCAGAAAGGAATTTGTCTCTCACTCTCAGAAGCAGTATGAATGTATAGCACACTTTTCCAGGAGGCCCGGAGGGTTGTGGTACATAGTTGTATTAGCAGGTATGATCTTGAATAAGAAAGAATGGTTTCTTCCACTTGTCATTTAAAACTACAGGATTGTTGTTCTGAGTCATTTCTTTTCTTTTTTTTGGTTTTTGGTTTTTTTCAAACATTCTGAGAAGTTTTTATAACCTGATTCAATAGCAGCCATATTCTGTTGTCACTTTCAATGTTTTCTCTTCATGGAGTTACAAATTGCTTCTGGTCGTATAATGATCCTGCCACACTACACAGAATTATTGTTTCATGTTAGAGTTCTGGTGAGCATTTCCTTGCTTACTCCAAAGTCTGCCGGTGTTTCCTCTTCTCCTTTTATCGTCTCTAAATTACTGCTCCTTTGGGTCTAATTTGTCATCAACTGTACTAACTGTAACTAGCCTTGGTGCACATAATAATAATGATTATTAATGTCTCCTAAACAGAAAAAAAAAAAAGCTTTTTAAATTATAGATAATCTAACAGTGCTGCTAGGTAATTCATTAATGAATACTAGCAGTATCAAGGTTTAAATTTTTCTCAGATGCTCCGTTATTACTCGTTCAAATCAAAATTAATTCCCTGCAGGGAGCTGGTTCTGAATTTCTGACCGGACATGTACGTTGGACAGTACAGGCTGGGCCTGCTGCTCCCCCCATTAACACTTCCCCAGCCCCTGCCCCTCACAGAGCTGCACTGAGCAGTTTGAAAGCCTTGTATGAGCCTTTCCACAAACAAAATAGTTTCTTATAATTTCTGCTAAACGTTGTCTTTGCTGTATCAGTGACTCAAGAAGGAGGTAGCTGAGCACAATGACCTGTTAGGCCTTCAGTGATACTCCAGATGCCCTCACAGTTGGGGGAAAACAGTCGGATGTAATCTTACCTATATATTGAATTTCTGCTATGGAGGACCGGTATCTGAGTGTTGGGCTCTGTATAATGGGTTTTGCTTAGGTAATCCGTAATCTCTCCTTTATTTTGGGCACTGCCCTTAATTTGGGCACAGATAATAGTAGCTTTATATGTGATGTGATGACTTTGTGAGCCTAAATTTTCCATATTGTGTTCTGGGTTTTTTATGGATTTAATTTTTTCTAAGGATTAATTATAATACCCACAAATGTGAAGTAATTTAATTCATTGGTTTTGGCCAGATTTTCTAAAGTTCATAAAATAGAAAGATAAGTTTTCATACAAAAAGCTAGAAGTTAATTATATCATGTGTGAAAACGAATATCTTTATGACCCAACATGTCTCGAACTCCATATGATTAATGCTTTATGATTTCGAGTCATATACTTTTATAAATTTATACATTATGGTTAGTCTCCTAATCTTGCTTGAAAGGACTATAATTTAAGTTTTGCAGTTGGGTATTAACTTTGCCATGCATTCAACTTGTAATGCTAATTTTAAGAAAACCTTTATGTGCGTTTGTTAATGTGAATCAGTTCTTTCAGGCCTTAGGTTGAGCGATAAAGGTTCTAGGGTCAGGGATTGTTTGCTCTGCTCTGTGTTCTGTTAAGGCTCATTCTAAACATGGTTTTCTCAGTATGAATGAAGGTAAGCACTGAAGTTTAAAGGGTGCCTTCCTAGTTGCATAGTCAGATCTAGATACAAACAAATACGAGTGAGAGCCCTCACCTCTGCACCTGGGCGGGTGGGCGGTGCTGCCGCAGAGTAGAGTCCGCTCTGTTTGCTCGACAGGACACTCAGCAGTTAGGGCTGTAAGGCATCACCTCTGTGTTTTCCTGAATTACACTGTGTCATAGGATCTGCAGATTTCTTGAGTTTACGTGTATTCATATTCTCATCCACATAACCAGAAATAGGAGTTACCCTTAGAAGCAGTAGCTAAAAGTCTCATTAGTGTGCATTGCACCGTGTATTTTATGAAATATGGCATTTTGTTGGCCTATCTGCAAAATTAATAAAATCTTGAAGTTTGAAGGGTCCTTAGAGATTCTCCAGTTCCTTCACTGGTTTGGAAATGAGATTCAGAGAGGTTAGACAAATTGCACAGATTTCGACAGCTGTACTTCGTGGCGGAACTAGTACCCTCCTCCTCTTGCTGCCAGTTACTGCTTCGTCCTGCTGTCGTATGAAGGAGACATCAGTATTGTTGATCCGTTATCACTACAGTCATTCATTTTAGGAAGCAACTTAGGATCTTTTCAAATAAGGCTGAAAGAAATTCCAAGAGATTCGTTATGTGACGGATCTTTATGGGATATGGGATCTTAGAGGATTTTAAATATTAGATGGCTTTCTTTAGCCATGTGGTTCTGAGTTTAAAGAAACTACTTAATTTTGCTGTTACACCCCTGACAGAAAGAAGATATAATACATGCATTAATATTTTTTCCATGGGAACAAAAGAAAGTATATTAAGATGTATTTTCTCCCTAACAGATAGGCAACTTATAAGGACAAACTTTGGGGGGAAAAAATCAACAACTCAGCAGGTACATACAAGTTCTTCATCGAATTTTAGAAGGAGGAAGTATAAATCCGCTGGGGCAGGGAGGCGGCTTGGTGCTCCTGCCACAAGCCCTTTAACAGCACCTTCTTGAGGGCCCTTTGCTAAGTCTCAGATAAAGTCAAAGTCCACGTCTCTGTTTAGCTTAACTCTGACGCTAGAGTTTAGAGAAAGTTACAGCTCTGAAGGAAGCCGACAGTCTCTGAGAAGTCACTTAACAGGCTACTTTCTTTGCTTTGCCTTTTAAACCACTTTATTGAGTTAAACTGGCAGGCGGTAAACTACGTGTATTTGAGGAGAGCAGTTGAGGAAGGCTCCGTATGTACGCTCCTTCGAGACCATCCCACCGCCCGGCCGGTCAGCGATCACGCCTGGAAGTCTCCCTGCGCCCCCGCCAACCCAGCCCTCAGCCCCCCGGCTTCATCGGTCCGAAGGCGAACACTGGCCGGCTCCCCGCGCCTGCACGAGGTTTTCTTTTCTAGATTCCGGTTAGACCAGTGGAACCACGCGGGGCGCTCCGGGCTTCTCTCGCTTGGAGTGACGTGTGTCCGCAGCTCACTCCTCCTCGCTGCCGAATGGGGCTTCCACTCTTTGGGTATCGCAGTCTGTCCTTTCACCTGACCCTGGACATCGGAGTTGTTTCTTGTTTTTAGCTTTTGTGAATAAAGCTTACGTGAGCTGTGGAATCCGAGTCTCCGTATGGATGTGTGCTTTGCCTTCTCCGTGGTAGACTTGTGGGGATGGAATGGCTGCATCCGGGGGTAGATGTTTGACCTTCAGGAAGCTGCAGAACATTTTCAAAGTGGTTTCCCAGTGCTACATCCTTACCAGTACTTGGAAGATCAGTCTTGATCAGTGTAGTCATTCTGATGGGTGTGTGGCCATCTCTCGCTGTGCTTTTGATTTGCGTTTCCGTAATGTGATGGTGTGGAATGTTACTGGCATGTGCTTTTCTGCTGTGTATCTTTGTCGAATATTCAAATATTTTGCTACTTTATAAAAGTTTAGTTACTTGCTTGCTTATTCCAGATTGGAATACATGTTCACTCTAGAGTCAGGCAGAAAGGCACATCACTGCCGCGTATTCCTTCGTATCCCATCAGTTCCCGCTCTCTCCCTGTGCACAGCTGTTTGTAAGACGGTCCTTTCAGAAAATACGCACTTTTAACGGCAATCCCATTTTGTCTCACTTTCAACACACCTACTAAAGATCGCATTAATAAATGAGCTGTTGGTCACATTTTGCTATCTAGAGTTGTCAGGTTAGTTCGTTAATTAAACAGTTAACAAATATCTATCAGATGGCAGAGATAAGTAAGTTCCCTGTTCTCAAAGAGATGTGTTAGTAGGGAGGGTTGGCTGTATAAGCAAATGAATGCACTGAAATGTTCTGAGGGTTGTGATTTGTTTACCCCACATCTTCTACCTGAAAAGATTTAACTAATTCACTGGTCATGTTTCTATTCACTGTTTATGTCCCTGTAAGAAAAAAATGACCTGTTTTTAAAAATAGGTGAGAAAACTGGGGGAAAGGCAAAAACTGCTTTAGAATGAAATGAATGCACGCTAGGGCTGGCCACTTTACCAGTTGTCCCCAAGTTAGCCATGAAAATGAGACAAGGGGGAGTGCCTTATCCCAGCCGTTCTGAACCCACCCACGAGGCCAGTAGAATGGAGCACTCTTTAACAGTCTGTCCTACCAAAAAAAGGGAGTTGAAGCTGGAGGCGTGGAGGGCAGGGAGACCAGTTCATACAGTCCATCTTGGGACTTTAGATTTGACCTTTCAGACCAGAGGGAGCCACAGGAGGTTTTAACTGAGAGAGTGACTTCAAGAGATGACCACGAGATATATTTTAGAAAGATCATGGAACATGCCAGATTGAAGACGAATCAGACAGTTGGAGAGGGAACTCCAACTGGATGCAGCCGGTGCAGTCAGACCGCTGCACACTTCACATTCTAGATGACAGCTCCGTGGTGAGGGCAGACGGGAAGGGTCACGTGGTAGATCCGGCAGAACTTGGAGACCAACCGGTTACACATTTGATCCAGCACATACTTACCGAGCACCTGTTTGCCTGGCTCTGGTCTCTGTGGGGAGAAAGATTAAAACAACAGCAACAGATGCACTTCGCACCCTCTCGCACCCTCTTGCAGCGTCGCGTCTTACAGGGAATGGGCAGAAACCTCGATCAGGACGCTGCGCGTGTCGTCGCTGACTGGGATGGCCACTGTGAAGGAAAAAGAACATTGTCTAATGACAGCATAGAACAAAAGACCTGGAACCAGGCTGCAGTGAGCAAAGGCATCCCCAGTGATGCTGAATCACGCGAGGTCTGACGGGTGGAGAGAAGGCAGCTAGGTCAGGCAGAGTAGAGGACTCGCGGGCTTCCGCATTCAGAGGGGACAGCATTCACAAAGGCTGACTGGCCCATGTGGCACTCTCCAGGAGCTAAACAAAAAAAAGCTGGCACAGAAGGTGAGTTGTCAGGCAGGAGGGAGAGTCGTGTCGCTGAGGCTAAGGTAGATGGGGACCCAGCGTGTGCAGGGCATGTAGAGTTGGAATATTCCTTTTTTTTTTTTTTCCTTTTTTTAAGATTTTATTTATTTGACAGAGCAAGAGAGCACAGGCAGGGGAGCAGCGGGGGGAGAGGGAGAAACAGATGCCCGCTGAGCAGGGAGCCTGACGTAGGGCTTGATCCCAGGATCCTGGGATCATGACCGAGCCGAAGGCAGATGCTTAACCATCTGAGCCATCTAGGCGCGCCTGGAATATTCCTTTTCAAAATCAGATTGCAACATGGCTGATGTCCCTTCCCCTCCCCATCCCTCTTTGACTGAATGTTGGCATAGTCTGACTCGGGCTCCCTCTTGTGGCAGGCTCTAGGATCCCGCGCTTTGGAGGACAAACATCCCAGGATTATTGCTGGTCCACGATTTGTACATTTATTGAAGAAAACACACAGTCCTACCACACAGGGCGGTACGCATGCTCTGAGAGAACACATTTCAGATGTGATTCCACTTAAAACTTGTGTTTCATGAGATTTAGAATTTGCTGTTTTTCAAAAGCTTGTTCCTTTACAGATGGTCGAGCGTGGAAAGAGACAAGGTCAGCCAGGAGGTGAGCAGGGTGAGAAGCTGTGCACTCGGGGGGCTCTGTTCACCCTCTGTGTCTGTCCAGTGTGTTGCCTCACTCAGGAAGTATTTCTGGTTAACGTTCCATATGGAGAAGAGGATGCAAAAGCCAGTATGTATCCGTGCTGTGTTTGGTACTTGCCTTTAACATACGCTGTTATCAGAAGTTTCTATTTTGATCTTCTGAATCTGCCAGCTCTTGCTTCAAAGAACTTAGAAATATTTGCCTGTATGATAAATAGTACATTTTTTTAGACTAGAAGAATCCAGGGACCACAACAAAATAATCTTCTAATAAAGTGGTTCTTACTGTTAGTAGTCATTATTAAAGTAAGTTTATTTTAACATTCATATTATCCAGTCTGATGTACTAAGAGTAGCACTTAATTTAATTTCATGCTTCTTAGAGAGGTAGCTGTCGTACGCGAGAATGGAAGATATCTCTGAACAGCACTCTCTCGTTAGCAACAGGCAGTAAGATGATGTAGTTAGCAGTTAATGAGTTGGTGCTCATTTTGAGTTGAGCTCCCGAAGTTGCCATGGTGACAGATCATCCAGAAGCCATCAACAGAACACACAGAAGGCCACCGCTTGGTCCCCCACCGGGAACGCCAGTGAGCACAGCAGATGGCCCCTCGTGCGCATCTCTGTCTTCCCCTCGCCTCTTGCTGCTCTAAGGAGCTTCTGGCCGTAGCCTTGCCTGCTGTGTAGGTGGAAGAAGAGATTGTGATAATGAAAATCTTCTTGGAATCACAGATTGTTTTAGCCCTGGAAAATAGTGCTCTTTTATATATGTTTAAGTAAATGTAAATTTTAAATTTTAAGAAACTCCGAATCTTTGAGTATATATTCTGAAATAGCTAGGTTTAATGGTTTTTGAGTGTTTTTCTTCTGTCATTGTGTGGGATCTGTACAAAAGAGAAATTCTCTGTTTTATCATACAAAAACGTCTGTGTCTTTGGGCTCATGAGGAAACTGTATTAAATTCTTACACTAATTGTAAGATGCATGCAAATTTCAGAAAGAAGACACGTTAAAGTGTCCCTCTTGGTTGGCATTTATCTATACTTACTTTTAAAATACACCGTTGCGTGCCTACAGTTGGCAGTGTGCTTTGGGCTGATTGTGGGAGCCCATGAGATGCTGATGGAGGGCATATGAAAAGTAGCCCCATCACGGTAAATGTCATTACGAGGAAGCCGTTGCTGAGTATCTAGGTCATGACCACACACCGTGATGTTGTCTAGGCGAGTGAAAGAGCTGAGTATACTACTTGCTAAAAAAGGATCTGTGCTCTTAATCAGAGTTCAGCTGGAGTGTCTAGAAACCACTCTAGCTTTTTTTAAGTACAGGGAATTGAGTGCTTATAAAACCATTGCGAGGCCAGAGGGAGGGGGCACACCCGAGGCTGGGCCTCTAGAAATGATTCCTCACAGAGTCATCCCAAAGAGCTGCTCGCTGGGAAAGAATCAGGAGGCCTCACTGGCACTATTGACTTCAAGGGCACAGTGTCACCGCGGCAGCCCAGGGGTCAGGAAGCTGCCGTCAGCACTGTCCCTCACCGCCACCAAGGCAGTGATTGGGAACTGGGAAGGACCCTGCACAGAAACGCCCACCGTTTCCAGGACTGTGCTTACAGTCGGCACCGGGGTAGCGGAGAGCAGCCAGGTCACATGGCTACACGCGTCTGCTTGGGGTCTGCTCCACAACAGGGGCCCCCTTGCAGCTGGGAACCAGACCCCTGTCAGTCATGCCCCTGGTGTGCATGTTGGGGGTGGGGGGCAGGGAGAGACAACTCTGACTGCTGCTTTGGAACATTTTTAAAAACGATGGGATGGATGACTGCTCATTAACTTTTGTATATAGTGTTTGACACTTTCCAGATGGTGGGAATGTGAGACCCAAATTAAGTGGGGAGGTTGAGGACCAGACTAGAGATGTAATCCTCCAGTCCTGAGTACAGCTGTTAGTATCTTGCTAAGTCGCCACGGTCGCTTCTGGCAGCCTTTGCTGACCTGACCCCCTTCTTCAGTTAGGTCGGGAATTGCAGTTCGTGTCACACGACTTTGAGTTTTGTTCCTTAGTTTACAGTCCTTCCCCTTGTTTTCCAGAGGGGAAGAGGAGTGAAGCGGATTATTAAGACTGACCAGGACTATTGACCTAACTTCAGTCAAGCTCCTAGACCACCTCCTAGGCTTGTCCCTGCACTTCTTGTAAGATCCGGTTTTAGCAAGAACCGTGCTAAGTCAGTTTCACCAGACCCGCCCCCTTGTGCTTCCTGGATGTCTGACCCGGTTCCGCATCCTCCACTGGCCGGGATGATTCCTGACACACTGGCCTGCCTTCAGCCAGGATCCTGCTGGGTCCGTTTAGCTAGAAGCCGCGTCACGCATGACGTTGCCTCGTAGAGGTTTTCTACTTGCTGCTCCACTCCTGTGCTCTCTGGCTTTAAATCCCCTCCTGTCCATCCCCCCTGTACTCGGGAGTCGAGCCCAGTCTCTCTCCCCCACTGTAAATCCCAGCGCCTGGTCCCTATACCCATCAGCCCAGTGAGGGTCCCAGATGGAGCTGCCTCCCCATCCTTAACAAGTGTCTTTGCACGGGTTTTCTTTACCATAATCAACACAGTGCACTTAGGATGCGCTAGACATTGTTCCGAACGGTTCTTTACGTATTGAACATTCTCTCCTCAAAGAACCTTCTCAGTAAGGTACCCTAACCCCCGTTTTACCCCCCACTTACCCACGTTTTACAGATGGCACAACTGAGTGACCGAGAGGTGAGCAATGTACCCAGCGTCACCGGCCAGGAAGGGGCAGAGCTGAAATTTAAACCCAAATCCGCACCCGTCGCCACTGCAGTGCATCTCTAGAGAGGCGCCCAGGAATGATAAAGCTCACGTTGCTCATGGGGAGACTCTCTTCAGAGCATACAGTCAGGCCGAGGGGAAGATGGGGCTTTGGTGGCATCAGTGAAATTATTCTTCTTAAGCTGGAGATTGGGTGCATGAAGGTTTGTTGATTATTTGAACTTTATGCCTTTTTGTACATCTTAAATATTTCCAAATAATTTTTTTTCAAGATTTTTTTTATTCGACAGAGAGCACACATGCACAAAGAGGAGGACTGCCAGGCAGAGGGAGAGGGAGTTTAGGGAGCCCAGCGCAGGGGGGGATCCCAGGACCCTGGGATCATGACCTGAGCCAAAGGCAGACGCTTCACCGACTGAGCCCCCCAGGCGCCCCCACATACACGTTTAAAGGAAAGAATGTCTTGGTCGGACGGCTTGGGCAATAAGACGGAAATGTCTCGTGCACTGGGCGTCTGTGCTCCCTGCTCTGTTAAGTCTCTGGCGAGGAAGGGAAGGTGGACCTTGATGGGAACCTAACATCCCGAAGGTGGCCCCCTGGGGATTCGTGGAGTGGAGCAAGGAGGGGGGCTGGTGCTGTGGGCCGGGGTGCAAGTGGTTTCCCTTACCTGTGAAGGTGACAAGGGGCAAGCACACAGGACCCCTGTCTCTAGAGCCTGCACAGACAGGTTCTTGGTCAAGGTCACCTGCTTGTTGAGTTAAATAGCAGCGAAAGAGTGTGTCAACTCTCTATGAATTTGTAATCAGAGGAACCTTTCCTGGAGAACTTCTCCCTGAAACCGGAGGCTCCAGACTCCCCTGTGTGCTGCAGCCGGAGAAGGACCCCCCCACAGGGGGGCGGGGCGCTCCCAGCGGTTGGCCACCAGGTGGACTCCGAAACCCTTACAGAGCCTGTGCCTGCCTCTCCCGCCTGGGGCCCAGCCGCTCTCCCTTGAGGCCCCAGGCTCCAGCCACACTCGTGTTGTTTCAGCCCTTGCCAGCACGAAAGCTCCTTCTCAGGTCAGGACCGTCCCCACAGTGCACCGGTTGGTGGGTGTGAGCTCACGAGCCCACACATACACATGAGCTTGGGTGTGCTCGCACACGCACCTCACCTGGCCGGCGCTTCTCTAGCCTCGTTGTCACTTCCCCACCGGAACTAGCTGCCTGTCATGCTTACCACGACAGGTACTTGTGTATTTCTGAAATCATAGCCTCTTACTGGGTTATAAACTACAAGGACAGGAACTGTGTGTTTTCCACGGTATATACTCAGTGTCTGGCACAAAATTGGTGTCCCTTAAATATGACCTGAATAAAGACGGAGAGGGGATGTGAGGGTACAGACACACTGGGGAGGGACTGGGCATGCGAGGCAGAGGAAGCCAGCAGACAGGGATTTGACCCCTGACTCCCCGTGCCCTGCTTTCCCGGTTTCCCAGAGCACCTAACCGCTGCAGCTGCGTATCTCACTGTGCGGCCTTTTCTTTCCTCCTTGCCCTGCTGAGACGTGGGCTCCATGGCGGGAGTCTGCCTTTTCTGTTCTTAGGCATTGCCCAGCGCCCAGAACAGCAGCTGGCTCTAGGGATGTCCACGTCATACGTGGAGGGAGCTAGCTGGTATCAGGGTTTCTTCTTTCTTTCTTTCTCTCTTTCTTTTTTAAGAATTTATTTATTTATGACAGAGAGAGACTGGAACACAAGCACAGGGGAGCTGGAGAGGGAGAAGCAGGCTTTCTGCTGAGCAGGGAGCCCAATGTGGGGCTCGATCCCAGGACCCTGAGATCATGACCTGAGCCAAAGGCAGAGGCTTAATCCACTGAGCCACCCAGGCGCCCCAGTAGTAGGAATTTAGAAGCTGTGTGGGCCCTGTTGTGACCATGCCCTTTGAAAATTGTAACTGAAAGCAGAAAATTGTTTTGAAGAAGCCTTGGTTTCTCAGAGGGTGGTTTTGTATCTGCCTTTCCCCAGCAGGTGTCACTGTTATTTGAAAGGAAAGGGGAGCGTTTACTGGGGAGAGGAGAGGTCCGGTAGAGTGCTCACACATCAAAGTTATTACGTAGCTGCTGTCTTCGTGTTCTCTAAGGCAGTGACTTGTTGATGGTCCCTAAATAAAATCAAGCTGAAATGCCCACAGCCTGGCTGAGTTCTGCTCTGTCAAAACTGATGTGTAGGATAGACTCGTCTGTGAGCCTCTGTGAGGTGAGGGGTAGCCTTAGACTCAGGTGACTTTGAGAAGAGCCGTGTCACGATGCTTGGATGTCCCACTCTTTCTTGGGGTGGCGAGAGATCAAGAAACTTGTGTCCGAAGAAAGTGGATGGCTGGTCAGAAACTGCCCATTTGGTTTATCTATATTATGAGCAGATCAAATTTTGAGATACTCCACTTATCAGTGGAGATTATGTGAGTTAGCTGCTAGTTTTCAAAGATCTGAAAAACACTCGTTGACACCAGAGAAGCTTTACCGCTGTCTCGTAAAAGAAGCCAGAGGCATAGTTCAGTAGGGTCAGAATTCTTGGTTCCTTCCAGCTCATCGCTCTGATGAGTGAGGCTTCTCTTCCCTTTCCTTCAGACTTTTCCTACAAAGTCCCAGATAGCACCTGTTTTAGACTTTGCTGGCCTTGAATGGTCTCTGTCATATATTCCTCATTGTTCTTTCCCGACCTTTCAGAAATGTGGGAAACCTTTAGTTCACCTGTTTTGACTCCTGCCCTACGCAGCCCTCTCCCCTTCAGAGGGGACACTGGTTTGGGATTCTTCGACTCTTAAAATGAGGCTCTAAAAGTGACCACACATCGTGTAGTGCAGACAACACTAGGAAAATGGAATATTCCATGTTCAGATTTCTTAGGATTGGTGCTTTATGTTCAGAACTAGTTACCGGTTGATAACACTCCTTTATTATACTTTACAGAACAGCGACTGATAGCATTCATTTACTATAGGAGACTTCTTCATTTCTGGAGCACGAATTCCTTTTCCTCTAAATATTTTGAAGAAAAACAGCCCTGTGTTTGTCCTCCCTTCTTTCTGAAAAGACGACAGCGGTGTCGTGGCAGCGGGCTGGCTCTCGGAGACGAGGCTGCCGGTGCGTCTTGGTCAGCTCACCTGGGCCCCTGGGGATCTGTGCGGAGCAAGGCGGCACAGGGTGATTTCCTTGCTGGTTGTTTCCATCAGGTTTTGAGCTCAGGCAGGTTTTCTGCACTTCCGTTCTTTGAGAAGGCTGGGCGACAGACAGAAGTACTTGGCTCTGATGGTAGTTGGCCTCCGGCGTCAGTTGCTACAAGAGGAGGGATTTTCATCGGAAGCGGAGGTAGAACTCTGCAGCTTACGAACAGTTCTCTTTCCTTATTCTGTCCTCCCTGCTTCTCCTTCTCCTCCTCTTCCTCCTTTTTTTTTTCAGCTGCTGCTTGTGAATTTTGTAGTACGAGAACCAGATGCGTTCATATTCTGGGCTTTTAAGAAGCAATGACTAGGTCTCGAGTAAGACCTTTGGGCCAGATACGTTAAAATGTGTAATAAAGTGAAACGATATCATGCTGACCGCCTATTTTTATTTTTCAAGAAAAGATTATATTTATTTATTTTTTTTTAAAGATTTTATTTATTTATTTGACAGAGAGAGAGATCACAAGTAGGCAGAGAGGCAGGCAGAGAGAGAGGAGGAAGCAGGCTCCCCGTGGAGCAGAGAGCCTGATGCGGGGCTCGATCCCAGGACCCTGAGATCATGACCTGAGCCGAAGGCAGCGGCTTAATCCACTGAGCCACCCAGGCGCCCCAAGAAAAGATTATATTTATTTAGAGAGAGTGTGAACTGGGGAAGGGGCGGGGGAGAGAGAGAATGACAAGCAGACTCCGCGCTGAGCGCAGAGACCAACCTGGGGTTCAGTCCCATGACCTGAAGATCATGACCCAAGCCAAAATCAAGAGTCGGAACTTAGCTGACTGAGCCACCCTGGTGCCCCCATGCTAATCACAGATTTTATTTATTTATTTATATTTTTTTAATCACATTTTTAAATAAATTCAGTGGTGGTGTTTCCCAGACAGATGTACTTCTGCCCTGCTCTCGATTTCATTTGCAAAGTTGTAATGGAAAGTTGCTATTGTGAAAGAGACAGCAAGTTTGCTTTAATTAATAGATTTGGAGGTGTTTTTTTTTTATCGAAGTATAATTAGTGTTCTGTTAGTTTCAGGTGTGCAGGGTCTGATGCAGCAATTCCATACCTGACCCAGTGCTCGTCATGCCAAGTGTACGCTCGATCCCTTTACCTGTCTCACCCTCTGCCACCCCTCGCCCCTCCGGGAACCGCCAGTTGTGTTCTGTATTTAAGAGTCTGGTTTTTTATTTATCTTTTTTTTTGCTCATTTATTTTGTTTCTTAAATTCCATATAAGAGTGAAATCATGTGGTATTTTTTTCTGACGCTTCCACTTAGCATTATATCCTCTGGCCCATCCACGTTGTCACAGACGGCAAGATCTCGTGCTTTACTATGGCTGAGTGATGTTCCAGTGGGGTGTGTGGGGGGGTGTACCACATCTTCCTTATCTGTTCATTTATCAGTGAACACTTGGGGTGCTTTCTTATCTCGGCTATTGTAAATAATGCTGCAGTAAACGTGAGAGTTCATATTATCTTTTCAAGGCAGTGTTTTCATTTTCTTTGGGTGAATCCCAGTAGTGGAATTACTGGATCATGTGGTCATTCTGTTTTTACTTTATTTATTTATTATTTTAGAGAGAGGGAGAAGGGGCGTGGAGAGAGAATCTTAAGCAGGCTTTGACGTGGCGCTCAATCTCACCACCTCGAGATCATGACCTGAAATCAGAGTCCGGCGCTTAACTGGCTGAACTACCCAAGTGCCCCTAGTTTTAATTTTGGAGGAACATCCATACTCTTTTCCACAGTGGCTGCACCGGTTTGCGTTCCCACCAACCTCATAGCCGTTTTTAGAGCAGTGTTTGGTTTATGGAAAGACTGAGCAGGAAGAATAGAGTTCCCACAGTATTTCCTCTCCGCACCCCCAACACATCCTCAGTTTCTCCTGTTACGAACTTTGGCCTTGGCGTGGGGCTTTTGTTGAATCAATGAACCAGTATTGGTACATTATTATTAACCGAAGTCCACCATTTACATTCGCGTTAACTTTGTGTTATACAGTTCTAAGGAGTGTGACAGATGCTGGTATCATACGTCCACAATTAAAGCACCACACCGGTTTACTGCCCTGAACACCCCTGTGCTCTGCCTCTGCCTCCCTCCCTCCCCATGCCCTTGTCAGCTGCTGAGAGTTTTACTGTCCCATAGTTCTGCCTTTTCCACGGCGTTCTGTAATAGGAATCATAGACTATGAAGCCTTTTCATACCGGCTTCTACTTAGCAGTGTGCGTGTAAGATTCCTTCATTTCCGGTTAGGGCTTCATAGCGCATTTCTTTTAAACGTAATTCTCCATTGTCTGGACGTACCAGTTCCTTTATCCATCACCTAGAGGAGGACATCTCGGTGGCTTCCCATTTTGGACAACTAGAAATAAAACTGCTCTAAACATTCCTGTGAAGGTTTGTGTAGGTAGAAATCTTCAACTCATTGGGGTAAATACTTGAGAATTTCTGCTGTTTTAATTAGCTGTAGGCCAATGTCAGAAAAAAATAAATACTCGAAAGCCCCTGTGTTTAAAAATCAACCTGTAGGGGTGCCTGGGTGGCTTAGTGGGTTAAGCCTTTGCCTTCGGCTCAGGTCATGATCTCAGGGTTCTGACATCGAGCCCCGCTTTGGGCTCTCTGCCCAGCGGGGAGCCTGCTTCCCCCCATCTCTCTGCCTGCCTTTGCCTACTTGTGATCTCTCTCTCTGTGTCAAATAAATAAATAAAATCTTTTTTTAAAAAAATTTTTAATTAAAAGAAATCAACCTATAATAGGTTTTATAGCTTTTTTTTAAATTTTTTTTAATATTTTATTTATTCGACAGAGAGAAATCACAACTAGGCAGAGAGGCAGGCAGAGAGAGAGGAGGAAGCAGGCTCTCCACGGAGCAGAGAGCCCGACGTGGGGCTCGATCCCAGGACACTGGGATCATGACCTGAGCTGAAAGCAGAGGCTTTAACCCACTGAGCCACCCAGGTGCCCCTAGCTTTTTTTTTTTTAAAGAAAGCTAGAATGGATGTTCATTTCCTGTGCCTTCGAGTTAAATGTGAATAACCATCAAATCTAAGTAAATCATAAAAAAATGTGCCACGTCTGTAGCCAGGCCAGGGAAATAGGAGCAGAGAGAGGCAGAACATGTAGGAGACGCTCGGTGTGCTGGGAAGGGCTAGCCATCACAGAGCTAAAACCACGTGCCACATCCTTTGTTCTTCCCTTCGAAAATCCTAGGCATTCGGAATTGGAGGGAACCTGAGAGAGTCAGCGGTCTCAGCCTTTCATTTCCCGATGAGGAGACCGAGCTGCAGGGAAACCTCTGGACTGGTACCGTGCACGTGATCAGTGGGCGCTGGCCAGGAATCCAGGCCCTCGGTTTCCCAGTCTAGTACTTTTTCTGCTTTTCCGGTTACCTTCTTTATATTCTGCTATTTCTGCATTTTGCTTTAACTTCAGAATGTGTGTTCGAGAAACAGTCAAGCCCTTGGACGTTTGTTGAGCGCTTACTGTGGGCCAGGCACCACGGTGACGTCCACTGCGGCCTGGCGGGGAGACAGCCGCCCAGAAAGCGGTGCGCAGTGCTGAGTGCCGGTGCGTGGACAGGGCGGTGGGGAGGTGGGGGAGCCGGCGGGGGGGCCTGAGGGGAAGTGACATTTAATCTGATAATTTACAGAATGGCTAGGAATCACCATGTTTTACTGAATCTGATATATTATCAATTATGCATTATTTCGTGTACCACTTAGAACAAATACTGCCAGTTAACCTGACACATATGTCGTTAATTATAAGGTGCGTCTCAGTTTCAGGAGTATGAACATGTGCAGGGCTGCGTATGGGAATTGATGAGACATGTAGTTGGATAGAAGAGGGGAGAACAGCGGTCCCTGGAGAGAGAGGGTCGCATGGCGGGGTCAGCAGGTGGGTCTAGAAAAGTAGGGCTGGAGAACGGCAAAGGGACGTGAGGACGCAGTTACAACAGGCCCTTCCAGAAGTTCGACAGGAGGAGAGGCAGCAAATCAGGGGTAGCTGCCGGGGAATTCCGGGTCTCGGAGGGCAGTAGTTGTTGCTGTCTTTGAAGGAAGTGGACATTTGTGCGTGTCCGAATCCTGACAAGGAGGGGCTTGCGGAGAGCGGCCACACAACCCCCGGGCAAGTTAGAAGTTGCAAATGTGCTTACATCCACTCTCCACAGAAACCCACGTGGCTAGATTGTCTTGCATGCTTGCGTTTATAAACAAAGAAATAATCGAAGACGCACTCTCCAGCTTTGGGCCTTTGTGTTGGCTCTGGAGAGTGTCATGGGCTGAAGACCCAGGGCACGCAAGGTCCCTGAGATGGAGTCCCCTGGAGGGCGCCACCTTGTGCTTCCTCCCCGAAGCCCTTGACTGTGAGCTGTACCAATATTCGTACACCAAGAGAAAACACTGCCAATTGATTGGCGGGTCATCGACAGTAGGACGCATCCTGATGTAAACGCGATTAATTTATGAAGAAATGTAAGTCTTAGAACTGGTAAAATACAGTATTCACCACAGATCGGAGTTAACAGGCATGGTTCAGAGAACGGTTTGATGCTCATGTATTTGGAGTGGCAGAAACTTGAAGGTTTTGCCTAATGGCTTTTATTCCTTCTGGAAAGTAAAGTCATAGTTCCTCTTCTGAGGAGGAGGAAATAAAGGCATCAGCGGCTGCGGAGTGGAAGTCTTTGAGTGACTCGACAGCAGTGGAACCCAGCAGGCCCAGGAAATGGTAGAATGGCAGGACGCTCTGAGCATGCCCTGGCTTAGGGACACAAACTCACAGTGACTCACATAAACTCAAGTCTGTGATCTGAGCCAGGAGTAGAGAGAGCACACAGTGGCTTCATCTAGGGTTAAGGGTCTGCTGGGCAGGGCGACACAAGAACAGAGGGCTGAGGCCTTGTAGATGTGGTCTGTGAGATAGTACAGGGCCACAGGGGCACAGCAGAGCCCAGGCTGGCAGACGAGAAGCTCAGGCCACGTGAAACGGGTAATGTCAAGGCCAACAGTAACATTTCGTGTTCCCCTGGGAGGGGCTGGAAATACTTTCATAATGTTACTTACACTTTTTTTTTTAAAGATTCCATTTATTTATTTGACAAATTTATTTATTTATTTGACATTTTATATCATTTATTTGACACAGATTTTATTTATTTTCTTTATTTATTAATCACAAGTAGGCAGAGAGGCAGGCAGAGAGAGAGGAGGAAGCAGGCTCCCCGCTGAGCAGAGAGCCCCATGTGGGGCTCGATTCCAGGACCCTGAGACCATGACCTGAGCCGCTGAGCCACCAGGTGCCCCAATGTTACTTAACACTTTTTAGATACTGAACTAGGTATAAACTCATTTTGTGTAAAGACAGTTACAAATTAAGTAGAAAAAATATTTTTTTCTCCAAACAACAAGGCAGGGGCACTCGGGTGACACAGTCGATCGAGTATTCAACTCTTGGTTTTGGCTCAGGTCGTCATCTCAGGCTTGTGAGATCAAGCCCCACGTTGAGCTCCACACTCAGTGTGGAGTCTGTCTGAGATCTCTCTCCCGCTCCCCTGCTACCTCAAATAAATAAATCATTCTTTGGGGGGCACATGGGTGGCTCAGTTGGTTAAGCATCTGCCTTCGGCTCAGGTCATGATCCTGGGGTCCTGGGACTGAGCCCGGCATCGGGCTCCCTGCTCAGCGGAGGCTGCTTCTTTCTCTCCCTCTGACAACCCCCCCCCCCACTCATGTGCTTTCTCTCTCTCAAATAAATAAAATCCTTAAAAAAAAAAAAAAGGTAAATGCAATGTCCTGGGTATTCGTGTTTCAAATTCAAGATGAGAATGGCTTTTGAGGCTCAAATTCTTTGCTTTTCATGTGTCTGGGCTCCCTTATGAATGCAGGGTCACTCACCTTTGCATTTGGCGTTTATTAGTAGTGACACAGCGCTCTCAGGCCCGCCCCTCGGCTCCGCTGCTCCCTCTTCCTGTTGAATTACTGTGGAACTCTGGTTCATGCAGCGCTCAGACGGCAGTTGGGCTCTCTCGGTTGTGAGCGTCACACACAAGTTGGCCGGTCTGTACCCTCTGCTAGCGAGAGTGGGGAGGAGTGTGCTGCTCCTGCTGACCGCGGCAGCCCCGGTGCTCTGCTCGGGGAGCGCGCGCTCGCGTTCGTGTGTGTGTGTTGTCCTCAGAATTAAAACAGAGCAAAGTACACGTATAGATGGATGAGCATCCAAGATCCTGTGCTTTGAGAAACCACTGGCCAAGAGCAGTGGTTCTCCAAGTGTGCTCCAGGGACTGCCGGCCTCAGATTAGGCACCTTGGGAACTTGTTGGGTCAAGCTGACGCAAGCCGAAGCGTAAACCACTGTGAACTGCTCTAGACTCGCTGAGTCACCCATTCTACAGAGCAGGGGACCGCGGCCCAAAACCTGCTGCTCAGAATGGCGCTCGGTTTCTAAGAAAACTGGGTCTCAAACCTGAACTTCTGGACTTTAGTCCGTTTCTATTTTCAGAGCACTGCGTTGTCATTTCTTTCTCAGTTTTTTGTTTTTGTTTTGTTTTGTTTTCTTTGGTTTGGTTTGGGTTTTAAGGAGCGTTCCTAAAGTTTTGGGTTCTCGTCGTTTTGTTCCTTATAGTGCCAGAACCTACTAAGACCTGCTCCAGCCCGCCCCAGCCCGCCGGTACCGGCACCAGCGCTTGCACCAGCACGCTGTCCAGCAGCAGCAATGGCAAACGCGCGCCTGCCAGCAGCCAGCAGCCAGCTGCCTCCCGTTACCTGCCTCGCGAGGTGCCTCCACGCTTCCGCCAGCAAGAACAGAAGCAGCTGTTAAAGAGAGGGCAGCCGCTACCCACGGGGGCTCTGACCGGTGTGAGCCCGACCCAGGGGGCTGGGCCCGCAGGGTTAAGCCCTCCTCCCCTCCCCGGAGCCGGAGCACAGCAGCACCCCAGTAAGCTCCAACCAGGTAAAAACACATAGATGAGGGAGGGGTTCCTTTTGTCTAACAGGTGGCATGCTGTTCTCAACTTCGCTCTCCAGTGATACAAATAGACATACTGTGGTCCGTATTCATTGTATGCGTCTAATGGAGTGATCTAGCCAGCTACATGGTGGATAGATTCATTTCAGTTGAAATTTTTTTAAAGATTTTTTTATTTGAGAGAGAGAGAGCATAAGCAGGGGAGGGGCGGAGAGAGAGGGAAAAGCAGGCTCCCCACTGAGCAGGGAGCCCGATGGGGGGGGACTCGATCCCAGGACCCCAAGATCATGACCTGAGACAAAGGCAGATGCTTAACGGACTGAGCCACCCAGGTGTCCGCGGTTGAATTGTAAAGTTCAGTTCTGTTTCCTCCTCCTCGTGTCTATTGTTTCTCATCTATTTTCCGCTGGCATGAGCTCCTTCAGCAAAGTCTGTTTCTTACCCGAAACGAGAGGTCTGCACAGGAGCACACGTGCGGCTGTCGGGGCAGTTGCTGTAGAGCCCTGCAGCGGGAACTCTTAACCTTCCTGCCCGTTTCCGAGGTCGGCCCGTGACTGGGCCTGTGCTCTCGCGGGGAGGTCACGGCATTTGAGCGGTAGTGGGTGCTGGGTCACTGTGACTTGTTCAGATACCTGGAACCAAGCCTGCCGGATCTCATGCTCAGCCCCTGCGTGGCTGGGCTCCTGACCTGCCTGCTTTTCGCTGGCCTCCTGGCCCGCAGTTGGACTCTGGCTTTCTCTTGTCTCCTGAGAGAAATTACCACTTCTGCATTTGCTTTCCAGCTCCTAGACTGCTGACAGCTGTCCTCTCCTCCTTCCCCTCTTCTCATCTTCTTGACCTTACTGATGGACTCATACTTTAAACACTTTCTTTACCGAAGCGTTAGAGAAAGTTTTGGTAGAGAGCAAAATACATGTATTCAGCCGCTGTTACTCTGCTATTTTCTTAAAATGTTCCATTTTGAATGATTTCACGATCAGCACTAGTGCTAGCTTGGACACCGTATTTGCTGATGGTAGTGAGACTTGGGCCTGGAACTAGGGAAGCAAGGAGGCTTCTTACATTAGATTGGGATCTAAAAGAAACCTGCCACGAGTTATATTGATATTTTCTTTTATGTGCTGCTTTCTGACATGGAGAATAATGCCACATGGCTTCAGAGTATTAATAGCAAGAGTATTTCTCAAAACTCTGACTTTGTGATATATTTGAAACAAATATTTTTAGACACCTTGGCCATGTGTCTTCAAATAGTCTTGACTCTGATCTGCTAAATTCCTGGTATAGGGGATGTAGGTCATTGGTTGTCAGCAAAAAGCAAGGAAGAAAAAGAAATTATCGATTATAATCATTGACCAAGAATATAGTCTTGTCTGCTTCACCGTATCAAACACAGTTACTTTCTACACTGAAACATTGAAACATGGTCCTCAGGAAAATCTTAACACAGACAACAGTATGTAGTCATCCCTAAATAGCTTGGTGTTTAAACTTCAGATGCTTCTTTTGAAAAACTGGACAAGAACTGTAACAACCCTGCTTTTTTCAGACCTTAACCCATTGTTCCATGATGAGTTGGCAGGACCACATCAGGGTTCCCATCAAATGCTGCTGGTGCAAGACATTATCAGGACCTTCTTAGAGAAGTAGAAAATAAGGAATTGCTTCCAGTTGGGGGACTGAAAATAATATTCTTTATTACAATATTTGCCTCTGTAAATATCCTCTGGAAAGCTATTTCTAGTTTATTATAGTTTGAATTAAATATATATGTATATATATATATATATAGAGAGAGAGAGAGAGAGAGAGAGAGAGGAGACTAAATCAGCATTTTCTGCATAAACATCTTAGAAAATGGAATGAATGTATATTATCTTAATAAAATAAATGATTGGTTTTTGGCTCCCAAACAAAAGTCTTCATTTTATACCAGGTTCATCTCTTTCCCAACAGTTGCTGGTATTATAGCCAGATGAGCCTTTCTAACTGATTCAGGTTCTCTTGAAACCTGTCCTGCCTCCCTTGTTCCTGCTGCACAAAGTCTCATTTTCAGTGATTGACTCAGAAATTAAAGGGCAGAGACCTTAGTGATTAGAGGTCCTGAGAAGTTCAGACCTCTGATTCTGCATGAGAGTGAAGTCCTAGCGGGGGTTTGACCAGTGCTATAGCTGCCAGGACTGCCTCCAGCTGCCCCCAGTGCAGAGCTCCTTCCAGCCCACTGGTCGGGTCATACCCTCGGAAAGTGCGACACTTTCTTTATAGGGTACTTTCAACGTAATTAAGAGCTGAGATGCTTATAGTTGATCAGCGAACAACATAGGCCGCACAGTGCGCACCGAAGAGGACAATGGGATGGGTCTGCAGCCCGACCACCTTCCTGCAGGAGGAGCAGAGAGTGGAAGTGCGGGAGGGGCTTCGCGGGGTGGGGCCCCGGTGACTGGGACAGAACGGAAGGGGGAGCCCATCGGGGCGTGCGTGTACTGGGACAGATGACACTGAGCCTAGCATATTTGTGGCGCGACAGGGAAACAGTGCTGCTAGAATGCAAAGCAGGCCCAGTGGGATAGAAGGGAATGTTGACTAGGCAAGGCTGTCCTGACGGCCAGGCGGAGAAAGCGAGACTTTGTGCTGCAGGAACTAGGAAGGCAAGACAGATTTCAAGAGAACCTGAACGTCCCCCACCAACAGCATTTGATGGGAACCCTGATGTGGTCCTGCCAACTAATCATGTAGCAATGGGATAAGGCCTGAAAAAAGCAGGGTTGTTAGAGCTCTTTTTCTGTTTCAGGACGTCCGTCCCCCCGCCGCCCCGCAAAGGGCTAGTGTGATTGGCAAAGAGTAAAGAAGGTTAAATATGCCTGGAAGGAATCAGTGGACTTTGACTCACATTTGCCACAGCTTTGAGAGGTTACGTAGTACAGACCTGCTAAAATAAACGAGCACTCTGGCTCCCCTCGCCTGAGGGCCGGGCCGCCCTACTGCCTGCTCTCCCGGGAGGGGACTGTCACAGGGTTTGCAGGAGTAAGGCAAAGTGATCTTGTCCACCCCAGGATACGGAAAACACTCACCAGGGAACAGTGGAGGCGTAGAAACAGGAATGTGTGTCAAAGAATCGAAAACTGAAGTCGTACTCGTTTAGCGAGCGTAGATCCGTTTTCCCTACTGTCACATAAGGTGGTGGTAGGGTTCGGAGAGACGCCCAGCCTGTCACTTCTGTATTCGTTCTTTCCTTCATGTCCCACATGCTTTGGAAAAGGGTGTTAAGTCAGTAGATCAGTCTGGCTCTTGTTAAGTTTTGTTATGATTCACCTTGTAATTTACAGTAATCTGTCAAGCTTGTTCATATGGAAACATCGCAGTGTCGGTTTTTGCCATTTTTTGACAAGCCTATACACAAGCTTAATACTTTCGCACTCTCTTTCCTGTGGTTACTCCATCAGAATGCCTAGGCGGCAGCCGCACACCTCTGACGGAGGAGAGGCTAACCTGCCAGAACCATGTTGTCTCTTTTTTTTTTTAAGATTTTTTTTTTAAAGATTTTTATTTATTTATTTGGCAGACAGAGATCACAAGTAAGCAGAGAGGCAGGCAGAGAGAGAGGAGGAAGCAGACTCCCTGCTGAGCAGAGAGCCCAATGCGGAGCTCAATCCCAGGACCCTGAGATCATGACCTGAGCTGAAGGCAGAGGTTTTAACCCGCTGAACCTCCCAGGTGCCCCAAAGATCTTATTTATTTGAGAGAGAACACGAGAGTGGGGAGGGGCAGGGGGAGAAGCAGACTCCCCCCTGAGCAGGGAGCCCGATGCAGGACTCGTTCCCAGGCCTCCAGGATCATGACCTGAGCTGGAGGCAGTCACCCAGCCGATTGAGCCCACCAGGCGCCCCGTGTTGTCTCTTCAAGCATGTTTGCATTAAGTCACCGGGCAAAATGTTTATTGAACGCCTACCAAGTATAGGGATAATAGTCATGCCCAAGTGGGTTGGGGTGCCACTAAAAGATAACTGGGGGGGGCCACATGCCCATTAACCCAGACCGAGTACAGGGGATGGCCAAGGAAGGCTTTCCCGTGGGGCGACCTGAGCTGAGTTTTGGATTAGCTGTGAAAGGCAGGTGATAGAGCAGCCTGCGTGGGTGCTGAAGGTGGTTCAGTGTGGCCGGGGGCACGGGAGGAGGAGGTGGGGCTGGGAAGGTAGCTGTATTACTCAGGAAAGCAATAAAGTAGCACAAAAACTTACTGGGGCGAGAGTAAACCGATAAATTGATGAGATGACACACACACACACACACGCCCGCACAGGCTTAGGTTAGCATGGCCCGGCCTCCCAAACCGCTGGGCACGCGGCGGCTCCTGTCAACACTGTGCTGGAGAACCATACACGAGACGAACATGGGAACTGTCGGAGGTGACGCAGACCATCTCCAGATCCTAAAGCTACTACAGGTGAGTCCTAAACTGGTTGAGAGCTAGTATTATTTGTGACCAGGGGAAAACGAAAACAACAGCGATGCACTGGTTTTCACTTTCCAGACGGCCCTACCTGACAGTCTGTTGAAATAGCAGCGGGACCCTGGACTGAGTGTTTTCCGTGTGCTGGGGTCCAGGTGCTTCACAGCAAGACCCCAGAACGAACACTCCGCCAGACTGCTGAGGGCCTGGGAAGGGGCAGCTCCGATTTGTTGCAGGTGGGGAGGTAACCAGTGCAGCCGCTGGGGAGGGCAGTCGGTAGAATTTATAAAAAATTTTAGGTGGTCCTATCTCCCAGCCCAGCTATTCTTTTTATTTTGTTTATTTATTTTTAAGTAGGCTCCATACCTGGCATGGAGCCCCATGTAGGGCTTGAACTCACAACCCTAAGATCAAAACCTGAGCTGAGCTCAAGAGTCAGGGCGTTGACTGGCTGAGTCACCCAGGCGCCCCTCCTGACCCAGCTGTTCTAGCTGGGAATACTTCTCTCTCCCCACCCACACCCTGTTGCTCAGCCGTATGGCTTGCTCTGTAGCATGAACTGGCGGTAGGTGAGTTGAGAACGTCAGGTGGCCGCTGTCGTCTCTCTGGAACAGTTACAAGTGTAGGAACGTTATTAACCTCGCAGTGACTGACATCGTGCTTTGCCGTGCGGAGCTGGAGCAGGACCTGTGGTCGGGAACCGGTGGAACTCGTGCTGGGTCTCAGGTCATCACTGGCAGTGATGACATTCTCACGAGCTGTCAGGGGTGGCGGGGGCTCCTGCAGAATGAGGCGGAGAGGACAGGGTTCCGCCCAGCCCCAGTCCAGCTTCCCTATTTATTTGTCTTGAAGTAAAACACTGGCCTAAAAAAGAATACAGGGGAAAATGGATTTTTTAATTCATGTATGAATTTGGAAGGGAGCGCAGTTGGCCAACCGGCAGACACTTACAGCTGGTAAGATGAGTGGTGGTTATCTATGAGGTGTCACTCGACTCGGGTGCCAGAAGAATGTCACTTTGTCGTGTGGTTTTCTAGGCAGACCATGTTCTTACCATGTTCTTGCAAGTCTGCTGCATAGCCCCAGCTCCAAACACTTGAGTTTTTACCTTCAAAAAAAAAAAAAAAAACAGACCAAACCTCTTTTTCATTGTGCTGAAGGCAGAACAATGTATTGTTTTGGTGGTGGCCTCGAACATTTATGAACAGAGGCTTTGATTCACATGCAGTGACAGGTGTGTTTGCTACTTAGATCTTTTTTAGATAGAGGCAGGAAAGTAATTAAGTTGGACACTTGCCAGTTTACATACGGGGCTCGTTTAGAATATTACCGCCAGTGTTGGTATGCCAAATGTTGCAGGGTTGTTGAGGAAAAGCGAGCAGGAAGGAGGAACGCGCAACAAAGGCGGCAGGCAGCCGCTGTCTGCACGCGGCCCGGGCACTGCGTTCTTCTTCCCGCTGACTTTCAGGGCCACAGAAGAGGGGCCCTGGCGCTCCCTGTAGCTGGTCCTGAAGTGCGAACGTTGGTGACAGTCGAAAGAATTTAAAGGGGAAGGAAGATCGGTTTAGTGTCAGCTGCAATTAGATAATCAGAGCTTCCAGATCCCCTCTGTGGCCGCCTCCCCCTCGCTGAAGGGGATGAATCGGATACCTCCCGGAGCGGAAAGGAGCAGAAAGGGCACGGCTGACCCCTGCCCCGCGGGCACCCGCAGGTTGCCGGGGGCCGGCCGGCGCGGGAGTCAGCTGGCGGCGCCCCAGCGGGAGGCTCCTGCGGCGCGCGGCCGACACGGTGGAGCTGCGCGTCCCGGCCGAGCTGCGCGTCCCGGCCGGCTCGCCAGGTAGCGTCCTCCAGCCCTCGGGCGGCCCCTGCCCGCAGGTACCCCACCCCCGGCGGCTAGAGCAGGACAGGGAGCACGGCGGCGGCAGAGGAGGCGGGGGATCGGGCTCTGCGCCCCGGGCCCCTGGCCGTGGCTCCGCCTGGATAAAATGGCGCCTTGGAGAGGAGCTCCGGCCAGCGTGGTGCGGCCCCTCCGGCCAGCGTGGTGCGGCCCCTCCGTCGCCGCTGCTGCGACCGGGATGGTGACCGCCGCTCTGCCCGCCGCTCTCCCTCGCTTGGCGAGCTCCCGGCGCGCCCTCCCCAAGCGCCAAGCAGCGCCTTCTGCCCCCGGGTTTTGTGGCAGTGCCCATAGGCTCTTAACCTGCAGGAAGCGAGCTCGTCCCCTGCTGGTTTGCAGAGAGCACAGGCCCGAATTCGGAGTTCTGTGCACACTCTGAGTGTTGTTTCCAGCAGACTTTTACTCCAGTCTGTGTTCCATAATTCCTTGGGTTTGTGAAGTTGACTGATGAAATGTTGGCAGAAATGTTGACAGACCGTGAGTCTGTCCCGCCTTGCAGTTCTGAATTCAAAGCGCCTTCTCGGTGAGGTTCTCGCGCACATGAAACGCAGTGGAAGGGGAGGCGTCTTTGCTTCTCAGAAGCTGAAACCAGTTGTTAACATTTATCCTGCTTCTTGAAAGACAAGTGGCAGGGAACCTCTGTTATTGGTTAACGTTAGGAGACGCATCTCAACTAGGGGAAAGCACTTGGAACCACTTTGTATAATGTATGCTTTGCTGTTTCGTCATTTCAGTCCAGGGCTGGTGGGTGCGAAGAATGAGCTCTGGGCTCCGGTTGCTGTTGGTGCTAATTCAGCATCCTGCACAGGTCCGAGTAAGCCCTGTCCACACGTCCCTGTCTGACGAATTTGATACCTCATTAACATTTTGCCTATTCCAGCTTCGGGAAGCTCTTTGTTAAATACTTTTCCTTGAAAATTTTATCTTTATATGGTAACATTTTGAAACTTTTAAAAAAAAGCTTTTCTCTTTAAATCATGCTATTGTGTAATCCTTTTTAAATTAATCACTTAAGACAGTTACTTAGATTTTTATAGAGATACCTGTCTTTAGAATGTGTAGACCATTTAGGTAGCAGGAGAAAAGAGAATTTAACATAATACACAAACCTCATTACTTTCTTATTTTTAAGGCTGTTCGGGGGGTTATTGGGATAGTAGAGGTGGAGTGGAAGGAGCACCAGATGCAGCTTTCGGTCCGGTCCTTACTGCTTCTTCGTGATTAACACCTCTTCCGAGTTGGACGTCTCTGAGCTGTTTGCCCATCTCTAAAATGGACATAGTTTGTTAGGGTTCGGTTGGTGCAGTGTGTGGAGATACTTCAGGATGTCGGAGTGTCATGCCACACCTGGTGGATGGAGAGAAACTCTTCCTGACTTGTCGCGTGTTACAGGTACGGATTTTAGCAGTTGTGAGAGAACTCAGTCTTGGTTTATTTCAGAGTTTTCATTCATTCAGAGTGCTTGCTCCTACAAATAAGTCATTTCACAACAATTTTCCCCCATGGTTCTCTTTTAGACTAGGACTAAAACAGGGACTGGCGAATTGAGAATACAGTCAAGAGACTTTGGCGAATGCGAAGTGTGTTCTTCAAATAGTGTCAAAGTCATAGCGCGCTCTTAGGAAGAATGGTGTGCCTTAAACTAAAAACAGTAATGATCTTTTAAATTGTCATTTTTGGAATAAATTCTCCTGTCGTATGCTGTGACAGCGGTAGATGGTGCTGGTGGTGAGTGCGCGGTGGTGGCGGTGCCGATGGTGCTGGTGACAGTGGTGAGGAGGGGGAGGTGGAGAGCGACATTTAGGGCTTCCCTGGAACAGAGCTGCTCAAACTGTGCCCCTCAGAGACCCACAGAAGACTTGAAAGGAGTCTGAGCGGGGAGGAGCCAGTGGGGAGCAGATGCAGCCCCGACTCCCCACCGCGGCTGTGTGTTGGCTGCATCAGCTCTGCTGTCCGAGTTTCGTTGCTTGTGCCGCGGCGGCCACGGCACCAAGAGGACTGTGCTGAGCGGCACTTCCCAACCCACTTGAGCCCGTAGTTGAAAGCCGTAGCCATTGCATTAAAATCATACCTTTCTGCTTTAGCCTTTGAGACCTTTCAAAGTTTCAAATACATCTTTATGTTCAAACTATTATTTTTTAAAGATTTTACTGATGTATTTATTTGAGAGAGAGAGCACCCAAGCAGGGCCAGGTGGATAGGGAGGGAGAGGCAGGCTTCCTGCGGAGCAGGGAGCCAGACGTCGCGGGCTCAGTCCCAGGACCCTGATCAGGACCTGAGCCAAAGGCAGACGCTTTACCGACTGAGCCCCCAGGCGCCCTTGAAACTATTATATTTTTAAATGTTAGAGTGATAGGACACGACTGTTTCTCATCGTCAAACTTCTTGAGCTGGAAAAACGAACAACAAAACAAGATACAAGCAAAAGAAGGGGACTAAGGAAAAACTGAGGCATGGAGCGGAGCCTGCCTGGGTCACGCCTGTCTCGACCATGGCCTGGAGTTCTCTTTGCAAAGAGCGTTCCTGGGGCACTGAGAACTTACCGGTGGGCCCCAATCAGAGGTACAGCACCGCCCGCGAACTCCGTAGCTTTTTGGTTTCTGTGTGTCTGAGCGGTGCCTACAGAAGCACTTAAAGTCCTGGAGGTCTGAGAGTTTAATCACGGTGAAAACCATCACAGTAACTGTCTCTCCCACTTTTTCCTCACCTACTGTTTCGTTACAGCTGGAAACATTTAACTAGAAAACTAGTTTTAGTCGCTTACAGAGTAAGTAATGAACCATTGGTAAAAGAGCAGCAAGTTACCCGGTTAGCCTCACTGTCAGCCTTCTGAAGAGTTCCATGTATAAGGGTCGCCAGTCTTTGCGGTCTGGAGGACAAAAGCCCTTGTTTCAAAGCAGACACAGGCATTTCCGTGCAGCGGTGAGGACCAAGTTTCTGGGACCCCCTGGTAGCAGCGTCATCTCCCCTGTGTCGCTGCCTTGCCAGAGCACAGGGCCGCACACCGTGCAGCCGAGCACCTTGACTGAGACATTTCTTCATCTGCTTTCATCTCTCCCGTCCTTTTGCTCTTCTCCGCTAGCCTTCTTGCTCCCTTTTGCCTCTTCCCACTGTTCATCCCTAGTTCTATTTTATTTATTTATTTATTTATTTATTTTCATCCCTAGTTCTAAAATGTTCACCTCACCTCTGAGTTCCGAGCACTTGTCCCCTGGCCCTCACCACTTGCAGACATGTTCTTGATTTTGAGGAAAAGAGTACTGCTCAGGGACGGTGTCCAGATTTCTCAGCGCCTGTTAGAGACCGCTCCCGCTTGACTGGGGTGTTGAGGACGCTGACAGGCCTAGAGAGGAGACCCGGGTGGCAGGAAGGGCCTTTCAAGGATCTAGATAAAAAAGCAGCTGCGGTGCTGGGCTAGTCCACACAGAGATCAGAGGGGACAGGCACACCCTGTGCTCGTGAGCTGAGACCTTCACATCTGAGCTTCTGGCTCATTTCTCCCAGGACCTTGGAGCAGATCTGCGTGGGTGTCATACAACCACCCAGACTCTCATGGCCCTGTGTGCACCCATCATCTCCTCTCCCCAGCCCTCCCTTCCCAGAACTACTGTGACTCCAGTACTCCCCAGCTCAGTGGTTGGAACTACCATCCACTCAGGGCCCAGACCCCAGATCTGGGCATCACTCTTGAATCCTCCCGCCTGCTCCCCACATGTCCCATCTTTCACCAGGTCCTGTGAATTCTGCCACCTGAACATCACGCCATCTCCCCATCTCCCACAGCAGGGCCTTCGGATTACATTATCATTGCCATCTGAGCCTCAACTCCGGCCACCAAAGTGGGGACTAGAGAAAAATAAGCATTTATATTTATTTTTCAATATAAAAAGGAAGGAAGGAATTCTGATATTCTAATATTAATTCTACAGCCTGATGTGTGTATCTTCTGCCGGTCACCCAGTTCTGGGTCCCAGGTGTCATACACAGGCGTACTGTGGTCTCCTGCGGTGGAGGTGGGGGTGTGGTCTCATGGCAGGAAGGACCGGCTGAGGGCTGCACTCATTCCTTCTTGCCCTGTGAGTTCCGGCGCCAGGGACAGCTCGCGTGGGCTCCGTTGTGTTTTCAAAGGCGGGACGGCCTTAGCAGTGCTGGTATCTGGGGAGGTGGGGACTAAGTGGGCTATCTCCTGGCAAAATAATTGGCTTTCTGTCAAAGGTAACTCTGTTAACAGGACACCTGGGCGGCTCCGTCAGTGAAGCGCCTGCCTTCTGCTCAGGTCATGATCCCAGGGTGCTCGATCGGGTCCCATGTTAGGCTCCCCGGGAGCCTGCTTCTCCTTCTGCCTGCCGCTTCTCCTGCCCTGCTCTGCTCTCCTCGAGCTCTTGCGCTCGCCCTGAGAAACAAATAAATAAAATCTTAAAAAAAAAAAAAAACAAACTCCGGTATCTCTGGCAGGGGCTGGGTGTTCCAAACTTGCTAATGTATAGAAAATGAGAACTTTTATTTTTAACAAAAAATACAGGAGGGATGCTTTACTAATCTTTGCTGTATGTGATCTGGACTTCCTGTTGGTCATCTTGCATGGGTCTTCTCCCATAAGTGTGGTCGTTTGTTTGTTTTGTGGGGGCAGCATTGTGAAGGTAATTTGCAGATACCATAACCCTTAATGTACACCTGTATACAAGACGTACTGTTGTAGTATGGTTATATAAGAGACAAATTAGGAAATTTAACTTTGGTATAATCCTATTATCTAATATTAAATTAATACATTTAAATTTCACCAGTTGTCCCAAATAATGCTCTTGATAGCAGTTGAATTGTCTCTATATTTATTTATATTTATTTATTTTTTCTAAAGATTTTTTATTTACTTATTTGACAGGCAGAGATCACAAGTAGGCAGAAAGGCAGGCAGAGAGAGAGGAGGAAGCAGGCTCCCCGCCAAGCAGAGAGCCCAATGCAGGGCTCTATCCCATGACCCGAGCCGAAGGCAGAGGCTTAACCCACTGAGCCACCCAGGCACCCCTCTATATTTATTTTTAAGTTTTATTTGTTTAGTAATCTCTGTGCCCAGCATGGGGCTCAAGGTCACACCCCCAAGATGAGGAGTCATACGTTCTTCCAGCCAAGCTGGCCAGGCGCCCCCGTCTGTGCTTGCTGACACCCACCTCCACACTTGGAAAGGAAAATGAAGGGTGCGCCAACTCGGAATTGTTTCTGACAGTGACCAGCAGCTCAGCGTGCTGTATAGTCCTTGGCTTTGTCATTTTTTTTCATTCTTAATTTTCAGAGAAATAACTGAAACGTGCCGGGGAAAGAGGGCTTTTAAATGGTAGAATAAACACGAATACCTTCTGTTTGCTTTTTTTTTACGTTTTAAGTACTTCCTATTTCCGCACACTGCCCCTGAATTAATATTTGGGGACCTACTTTATTTTGATGTTGAATAACCACAGAAGTGAGAAACAGAAGAACAACTGACATAGGGAAAGGAGGAGGAAGGCGTAGCGGTGCCCAGTGATGGCAGGACAGACGTTAAATGTCAGCTGCGGATGACACCGTCATGTGGACAGGAGGTCGCCTGGAGCCCGCAGCTTCTCTGGGACCCCGGGAGAGACCGCGCAGGTGGAGCAGGCGGGCACACGACTGACTGTGTAGCAGTTCGCTTTGTTTTAAGTAAAATATCATTGCTCTGGATCGACCCCTCCGGTTCTAGAACTTACCTTCAAAGGAAACTGTAGATTTGTAGTGTCACTTACCACTTCGACTGAATGTAGACTGGATCTAAACTTGATTTCACCAGCGATGGCGCATCAACTGCTCCGCTAAAAACTGGAAGGAGAAAAACGGGCAGCCCTTACCTTGTCCGAGTTTACAGCCAAGAGGGAGAGACAGACTGTCACACGGATGGAGAGCGCACACCAAGATGTGTGCCCTGGGGGGAGAAGGAGCTTGTCTGTCCTGTTCAATACCTTGTCCCCAGCACGGAGCCCGCAGGCGGGAGGCACCCCGTGATAGCTGCCGTCTAAATCCCAGCTTGGCAAGCCATGGCCCGCGAGCCAGATCCAGCCTGCCGCCTGCTTTTGTGAATAAAGTCGGACTGGGACACAGCCATACTCGTTCATTTACAGTGTATTCTCTATGGCGGCGCTTGCCCCACGGTGATGGGATTGACTAGTAGTTTCTGAGACCATCTGGCCCGCAGAGCCTAAAATATTTACTATCTAGCCCTTTACAGAAAGGGTCTGCCAACCTCTGGTCTAAATGAAGTGAAAGGAGAGGCAGACTGTTAGGATGAACGTGTCCGGGGGCGCCAGCGTGGGGCGGAACGGGGAGCTGCTCAGATGAAGTGTCCGCCACGTTGCGACAACAGAGTGGCTGTCTCATCCAGGTCAGGGACGCCACTGCCGAGCCCTGTGGCCGGGGGAGCCCCGCGCAGACGGCGCCTTGAGGAGCTGGCCTGAGCGCCGAGAGAGGGGAAGAGCGATGGGAAGTGAGGTCCCGAGAGAGAATCAAGCCTAAGGGCTGCTTACAGGAGCGAAGAAGCCCATGAGGTGTTCAGGCACCGTGATCTGCCCCGTCGGGCTGTGCGCTCGGAAGGCGCACCTATAGCGTGCCCTGGAGGGGAGCAAGGGTGGGGATGACGACGCTGTGGAGAACTGCTGTAACAGTCCAGTCAGGAGATGGGGGAGCTCCAGTGGGGGGTATCCACGGGGAACTTTTGTTTCTCTCTCTCTCTCTCTAAGATTTATTCATTGCAAGTAATCTCTGCACCCACCATGGGGCTCAGACTCCCAACCCTGAGATCAAGAGTCGCATACTCTGCCGACCGAGCCAGCCAGGTGCCCCTTTGTTTCTCATTTTTAAATGGAAGATTCTGGAGCCATTCAGTATTAAACTCACAGGCATGTGATCCTGCCCTTTTGTTTCAGATAGTGAGCACGTCTGTAGAAGTGAATGTCCTTCGTGCCCCCACTGCCACGTTGGTGCTAGTCCTGCCCCGCTCTTTGGAGTTTTTCAAACCCTGGCGAGGAGTGGGCGCCAGCGGGAGTCTTCTCACCGCGGCGATCGCTTCTTGAGAGGACAGACGTGTTTGTTAGAGACGGTCCATGCTGCATTGGCCCCTCTCGTGCCCTAGCTACAACTTGGCGCTGTTATGGTTTTTATCCTAATGACTGGGTTTTTTGGGAAATTTGAGAATTTTTCATTTTTGTCAATGAAAACATTATCTATCTTACATGATTATCTCCTTAGTTCCCATGTCTCAAGGGAAAGAACGGTCTGTAAAAGTACAGAATTCTAGTGTCGATCAGCACTAGCTTCTTCCTGCCCTGCAGAGAAGTTCATAAATTGCTTTTTCTTACAGATTGTTATATAGTTCTGAATGTAAAGATCTAGAGGGATTTATTTTTCTCATAAGCAGCAACATTGCCCTATAATTTATCATCTCACAGTGTCTAAAATGAAGTGTTTTGGGGGAGCACCTGAGTGGCTCAGTCAGTTAAGTGTTCAACTCTTGGTTTGGGCTCCGGTTATGATCTCAGGGTCCTGGGACCGAGCCCTGAGCATCAGGCTTTGTGCTCCATGGGGAATCTGCTTGAGATTTTCTTTCTCTCCATCTGCCCATCCCTCCCAATAAATAAATAAATAAATCTTTAAAAAAAAGTTTTGAAAAAAATTAAATGTTTTGGCCATTTGTATTCCTATTTCTTATTTACAGTTTCAGATTTTGATTATAAATATTTATAGAAAAGTCCAAAACAAAATCATCTGAGTAGCAGGATGGCATATGTTAGAAATGTTTTATAATATTTATTGAAAACTCACTGCATTTTTTGGTGGTTTATTTCCAGACAGTGTAGTTCTTCATCTTTGACTCTGTTCATTTCAATAGAATAAATTAAACAGTTTGATTATTAAAGTATCCTTGCTTTACATGTGAAAAGAAGCTCAACATTACTAATTATTAAGCAGATGCAAATCCAAATCTCAGTGCGATGCCGCTTCACAGCCGTTCAGGTGGCTGCTGTTCCAGTAGAAGGTAACAGGTCTGGTCGAGGGTGTGGAGCAATGGCGGTGGGGAGCCTGCTTCCCCCTCTCCCTCTGCCTGCTGCTCTGCCTACTTGTGATCTATCTCTCTCTCTGTGTCAAATAAATAAATAAAACCTTCAGAAAAAAAAAAGGGGGGTGTGGAGCAAATGGAGCCCTTGTGTCCTGCTGGTAGGAATCCTTACCGAGCCGCAGCTATGGTGGGAAACAGTATGGCAGTTGCTCAAAAGATTAAACCTAGATTTACCATATGATCTGGCCGTGCCACTTGTGGGGATGCACCCAGAAGAACTGAAAGCAGAGACTGGAACGGATACTTGCATACGGCTGTTTACGGCGGCGCCGTTAACAACAGCCGCAAGGTGGAAGCAGCCCACGCCGTCCATGGAGGAGGGGCAGGCGAATGCGCCCCGGTGTGTTCGTGCAGCAGGACGTTGCTCGGCCTGAGAAAGGAGGAAGGGGGTTCTGACACCTGCCACGATGTGGATGGACCTTGAGAACGTGATGCTGAGAGAAATAAGCCAGACAGAGAAGAGCAAATACTGGACGTTTCTGTTTATAGGAAGTACGTGGACTAGTCAGGGTCACAGTGTCACCGGAGCCTGGGGGAGGGGCGAGGGGCGAGAGGACGTCTTGTGCGTTAGGTTACGCTTTCAGGTTGGAGTGATGGATATAGCGCTGGCGCTTGTACAGCGTGAATGGACTTAAGCGCACTGAAGATGGGAAATGTGTATTTTACCACAGTACAAAGAAATCCTTGCTCTGATACTGAGGGTGACACTGAACGTGCCGGCTCTGTGGCTCGGGACTTTCGTGTGTGAGTCTCCTGTCCCCATGGAGAGTACGGCCGCTCTAGACTTCATCCGGTCTGCAGCTGAAGCCTTAGGGCTTCTGTAGTCCATCCCCATCTCTGTGGAGCGGAGAAGGGACGAGGCCTTGTTCGGATAGTGAGCACTTTTAGCTGGCACTCAGCTTGGGTTCCATTCGCGTACGTTCTTTGTTTGGTCCAGGAAGCCCATGCTGGCTGCCGTGCAGCAGGCGTGATGGCCGCAGAGCTGTGCTCCAGGGCTCCCTTCAGAATCCCACTGCACCCGGTGACCAGACTGGGCTTTCATCCCACCGCGTCTCCTTCACCCATGAAGTTCACATGCATTTCTGACCGTGCGGGTTTGACCGCTTCTCTTCGATACATCCCTGTGGCGAGGAGGATTGGTGCTTTGCTTGGGTCCCTTTCGGGATTCCATTTATGTCGCTTCCTTTGATACCACAATGAAGCATTTACCTTTTTTCAATTTTGGATACATTTTTAAAATAGAAGAAAGTATACAAAAACTAATGTAACTGAATCCACAGTACACATATAACAGTCCTTTGTCGCGTTCGCTTCAATCTCTCTTTTAGAAATGATACAGATGTTGCTCAGTCACATTTTTGTCTCCCCCGAAAGGAATCCCAGGCATCATGTTTCAGTGTGAGAGACGTCTCGCGGTGTTCAAATGCGTTTCCCAATTACTGATGAGATCGGTTATTATTTCGTGTGTTAGTGGCCATCAAGGGCCTCTTCTCTGGATTGCCTCTTTCTGTTGTTTTTCAAACTTTGTTGGGTTTTGGTCTTGTTCTTACTGAATTGTAGAGATTCTTCATTCTTTATTCTGTTCTCTTTTCTTCCTGTCTGTGGCTTGTTTTTGTTTTTTGTTTGCTTTTTTAAGCTTCCTTTATGTGATACCTGCTGTCATACGGTTGTTTTTAGTATTAACAGAGTCAAATTGATCAACTCTTTAGGAAGCTAAGTGTCCCACGTCATAGAGCTGGCCTCCTGTATTTCCTTACTGAGCTTAAGGAAGTCTTGCTTTTGTAACTAGGTCTTTAATCCATCTAGAGCTGATTTTCTGTATGATTGGAGGCAGGGATCTTATTTTTTCCATATGGTTAGCCACGTGTCCCAACAGCATTTATTAGCTGGTCCTTCCTTTCTCCACTGGCTCGTGATGCTGTCCTTCGTATCCAAGCACGCAAATATATATTTCAAACCTGACGCATAACTGAGTATGAGTCCAGCAGATTGGGGGCTGAGCAGCAGACAAAAGGCATTACACAAACCCTCTAGACCATTAAGAGAGAGCTGATTCTTTTGCATTGTGACCTATTATGGAATAGAAAAAATAATAATACGTATTCGAAAGGTACACCAGGAATGCATTGGTGAGCCAGGTTAGTGACCTCCTGCTGTCTGGGTGTGGGTTGCAGTTAGTACTGTCCTAGGCCTGGTGTGGCCTGTCCCCGAGGGAAGCAAGACTGTTGGGAGAGTGAACTCTGGGAGATTTGCTGGTAATAATCCATAAATCTCTGGTTTTTTAACTTGGTCTTATTTTCTGCCTTAAATGGTGAGTGGCACATTTACCTCTTGGAATTTATTATTACAAAAGCTAGTTTTCATAGCATATGCCAAACTCGTGAGTGCATGACCTGAGCTGAAAACAACAGTTGATGCTTAACTGACTGAGCCATCCAGGCGCCCCTCCTCTGCACATTTTTAATCAGATGATTTGGGTTTCTTGGTGTTGAGTTGTACCGGTTCTGCATGCATTTTGAATATTAACCCCTTGTCAGCTATGTCATTTGCAAATACTTTCTGTCATTAGGTAGCCTGCCCTTTTGTCTTCTTGGTGGTTTCCTTTGCTGTACACCTAGAGCAAAATTCTGAATTCATTACATCCCTTTTAAATCAAACAACAAAGCCGTTTTTTTTTAAGGTTGAAGTTGTCGCTAGGATGTTCTTTGTAGCAATAGTGATCATTCTTTACACACTTCCGCTGTTTTTCTTTTAGCTCCAGTAAACTTTAAAAGAGGTTTTCTTTTGGAAACCCAGTTTTACTTCCCAGGAGTAAAATTTTTCTTATTAAAAATGTGAGGAAAACATAATGAAGAAAAGGTTCTGAAAGAGAAGAGATATTTTATTGCAGTTATCTGTACATCGTACTATTGGAAGAAACCATCAAGGATTTCTAAGCTGTGTGAATTTGTTGTATGCAAAGATTAAGTCAATTTTTTAATGTTTTATTTAGTTTGGAATGATCCATGTTTTAGATAGAGTCTGCTGGAAACTCATTGGACTAAGTTGGAATGCAGTGTTAGAAATAGTCAAATAACTGGAAATCCTAGGAAATAAAATGCAGGTGCAAATACTGGATTCTTTAAAAGGATCATGAGTGTGAAATGAAATGAATGCTAGAACGGAAGACAGCGCATCCCATCATTCTGGGGCCTCCAGTGCGAAGACTGGATCGACGAGATGGAGAGCAAGGGGAGAAGGTCCTCAGAGAGTTCTAATTTGTGTTTAATAATGGCAAACCGTGATTGCTGGTGATAACAGATAAGTAATAGAAATATAATGAACTGTTTAGCCCTCTGTACTCGTGATAACATAAGATAGCATTTCCTAATGCCTCTTCTCTCTCTCCCTCTGGCCCTCATCCCCAAAATACTGCTTCTGTTACATGGTTCTGCGCTGTGTTTACCGTTGTTTTCTACTAAGTGAGCCGTGTAGCCTCTGTACTGTGCCGTAGCTCCAGTTGGAGTTCTGGAAGAGAACTACGGACTGTATTTAAGAAGCCCCGTGCACGTGGTGTCCCCGCAGTCCAGGTGTGTTCAGGTGCGGCTCGGCCACATCAGTGTCCCTACCTGCTACAATCCTGCCATGCAGCTTCCTTTCCTGCAGATGGCTTTCAGGGACACTCATGTGCTCACGTGCACCATGAGTCTCCTCAGGAGGGATAATGGTATGGGGTAGTGGTAAGGATTAATACCGTTTTAGAAGCACAAGCTCTTCTGTAAACGGGAACTTCCTATGAAGACAGGTAACTTTTTTCCTAAGTCATTTTTTCGCATTTGTCATTCAGCGTTGAACCTGGAAATAAGGAGCTTCCCCCAAAGACTAGTTCACGGTGGATTCATTGACAAGTGGGAGAAAGATCTAATTCTGAATGTGTTTCATGTTTTTCAGATCTCAGTCACGGTGGATTGGCAGATCACTATGAAAGTTCCCACTGGGGACAGCAGCCCACGTACAGAGGTGAAGCCAGCAGCAGCTGGGATAAAGTGATAATAGACAGGACTGACAAGGAGGCGTGGCCTTCCATCACAGGAGCAGAGACGGAATCTGCCTCAGAATGTACTACAGACACTGACTCTGCCTCCAACTGCGGCTCAGAGAACAGTAGCATGGCTACGGGGAGTGCCCAGGGCACCTTCACTGGACATACCAAGAAGACAAATGGCAATAATGGCCCCAGCGGTGCGCTCGTCCAAAGCCCTTCTAATCAGAGTGCCCTTGGAGCAGGGGGCGCCAACGGGAATGGAAATGGAGCCAGAGTGTGGGGCGTAGCCACGGGCTCCAGCTCCGGCCCGGCTCACTGCTCTCTCAGCGGTGGGGATGGAAAAATGGACAACATGATCGGAGATGGGAGAAGTCAGAATTGCTGGGGTGCCTCCAACTCCAACGCAGGCATTAATCTTAACCTTAACCCTAATGCCAACCCAGCTGCCTGGCCTGTACTTGGACATGAAGGAACTGTGGCGACAGGCAACCCTTCCAGTATTTGCAGTCCGGTCAGTGCCATAGGTCCAAATACGGGCAACCAGAACGGGAACCCGACAGGCACTTTAGGTGCTTGGGGAAACTTGCTGCCGCAAGAGAGCACAGAACCACAAACGTCCACTTCTCAGAATGTGTCTTTCAGCGTACAACCTCAGAACCTTAACACTGATGGACCAAATAACACTAACCCCATGAACTCTTCACCAAACCCTGTCAATGCAATGCAGACAAACGGACTGCCAAACTGGGGCATGGCTGTTGGTGTGGGGGCCATCGTCCCGCCCCACCTGCACGGCCTTCCGGGTGCTAACGGACCATCAGTTTCTCAAGGCAGCGGGAGCAGTGGCGAAGGAATCAGCAGTTCGGTGTGGGGACTGTCCCCAGGTAACCCTGCCACAGGAAGTAGCAATTCTGGGTTCGGTCAGGGGAATGGAGACACTGTGAACTCGGCATTGAGTGCTAAACAGAATGGACCCAGCAGTGCTGTGCAGAAGGAAGGAAGCGGAGGAAGCGCCTGGGACTCCGGCCCTCCTGCCGGTCCTGGGCTCCTCGCCTGGGGACGGGGCGGTGGCAACAACAGCGGCGTTAGTCATATCCATTCGGGGGCTTGGGGCCACCCCAGCCGGAGCACCTCTAACGGTGTGAATGGGGAATGGGGCAAGCCCCCAAACCAGCATTCCAACAGCGACGTCACCGGGAAAGGGTCAGCAGGGTGGGACAGTCCGAGTGTTAGCAGCCAGAATCCTGCCGTGCAGCCTGGTGGTGAGCACATGAACTCTTGGGCCAAAGCTGCGTCTTCTGGAACGACAGCCAGTGAAGGAAGTAGCGACGGCTCTGGCAGTCACAATGAAGGAAGCTCTGGGAGGGAAGGAGCAGAAGGCCGAAGGCGCGATAAAGGGACAATAGACCAAGGGCACATCCAGTTGCCAAGGAACGATCTTGACCCAAGAGTTCTGTCTAATACTGGTTGGGGACAGACTCCAGTAAAGCAAAACACTGCCTGGGAATTTGAAGAGTCCCCCAGGTCTGAGAGAAAAAATGACAATGGGACAGAGGCCTGGGGCTGTGCCGCTACTCAGCCTTCAAACTCAGGGGGGAAGAGTGACGGGTCCATCGTGAACAGTACAAATACCTCTTCAGTGTCCGGGTGGGCCAGCGCGCCGCCGGCTGCTGGGCCAGCAAGCACAGGCTGGGGAGACGGCAGCAGCAAAGCGCCGAGTGGCCCGGGGGTTTGGGGGGACTCGATAAGCTCTACTGCTGTCAGTAATGCTGCTGCCGCCGCCAAGGGTGGCCACGCTTGGAGTGGGACCGTGAATCAGGAGGACAAGTCGCCCACCTGGGGGGAGCCTCAGAAACCCAAATCTCAGAACTGGGGAGACGGACAAAAATCTAATCCGGCCTGGAGTGCAGGAGGGGGAGACTGGGCCGATTCATCCTCTGTCCTCGGACACTTGGGGGATGGGAAGAAAAATGGCTCTGGCTGGGATGCTGACGGTAACCGGTCAGGGTCTGGCTGGAGCGACGCTCCCAGGTCAGGGCCCAGTGGCTGGGGTAGTGGTGCGAACGCAAAGGTGAACCCGGGGACGAACTGGGGAGAGTCTTTAAAGCCTGGTCCCCAGCAGAGCTGGGCGGGCAAACCCCAAGACAACAATGTGAGCAACTGGGGAGGAGCCGCTTCCGTTAAACAGACCGGAACTGGGTGGATCGGGGGGCCAGTCCCTGTCAAACAGAAGGACAGCAGTGAGGCCACGGGCTGGGAGGAACCTTCTCCACCATCCATTCGACGCAAAATGGAAATTGATGACGGTACCTCAGCTTGGGGTGACCCGAGCAACTACAACAACAAAACTGTAAACATGTGGGATAGAAACAACCCAGGCCTGCAGAGCAGTGCCACGGTCGCCGCCGCGAGCAGCAGCGCGGACGCGGCCGAGACGCCGCCGCCGCACCCAGCCGGCGCCCAGCTCAGTCGGTCGCCGCTGCTCGGCCCAGGTACGGGGGCACTTAGGGAACTTTCGGGGTTAAAAAGATTGTTTCCTCTCATTACATACATATGCATACTTCAATGGGGTTTGCATACAGTGAAAGACATTCATTTCTGTGCCCTTCACCTTGTGGTGCTGTGTTCAAATGTTACCCCAAGAGAGTAAAGACCGGAGGATCCTCTGATAGCTTTCTACCCAGAAAGGAAGGATTTTCGGTACTTCCAGTGTTGAGGAGGGTAGAGAAGAGACGGATCCTCTTCAGGAAAGATTGGTGACCATTGTGTTAGCTGGTGTTTACTTAACAAAAGTCTTCGTTTCCTTCTGGGCTGAGCCAGTGGTCCTCACGCGCGGCTTGGTGAGAAGTGCTTGGGAGCTTAGGGGCTGGGGAGCCGATCGCCAGGACTCCTGGTGTCACTGGCCTGTGGGGCGGCCCGTGTGCGGGTGGCTGCAGAGCTCCATGGGCCTTCCTGATGTATGGTTGGTGCTGAAGTGGAGCCGCTGGTGTAGTGAGAGAGGCATCACACAATACGAGTCGTGCTGTGAGTCCCGCTGCAAGAAAAATCCTAAAATTAGACTAAAACTTGGGTCTTGAGTTCCCGCTTTGTGCAAGGCACTCTGCTGGACACTGTGGCGGAAAAGAGTCTTCCCAGACCAGACCAGACCAGAATCTTCCCGCGGGGCTCATGAATGGTGACAAAATACACATGCAGTGCGCCCCAGCTGGGCTGGGACTGTGTGTCCCAGCAGCCCCACTTTCTACCTGGGAATCGGCTCCTGACACGGCGGTCTCGCTGTGCTCTGGGCGAGAAGTGGGCTCATCGAATCACAAGGCCCCGGGTGCAGAAGGACCAGAAGGAGAATCCAGTCCAAGTGAGGGCATCACACTCAGGCCCTCCTCCCCCGTCTCCTTTTCCCCACACAGCTAGAGGCTGCTGCATCAAGGCCCACCCCAGAGCCAGGGAGGCCGCCTCCTGCCCAGCGCCCTTCTTTCCGGGGCACTCCGGCTGGCGTGTCTTTTTAGACTGACCATCAGCCTCCTTCCGCTGTCTGTAGTTGCTCGTGTCGTGTTGTCCTCTGGGACCCTATGAAGCAAGGCTAAGCTGCTTGTCCCGTATTGCAGAATTTCGGACAGTGGCACATAGTCATCGTGTCCCACTCTCCAGAAAATACTCCTGGCTCCTCGCTGCTGTTCCTCATTGTCCCGGTTTTAAGTCCTTCTTGTTGTCCTCTGGAAGAGCCATGGCTTGTGAGGGCCTTTGTGCCCATAACTGGCATCACTGGTTTACGCGTATGGTTTTAACAAGTGCAGAAGTGGTCGAGGCTGTAAGTTCCCTCTCTCCTAAAACTCCTACTCCTGGTGATGAATTCTGAGTTTCCCTTAGCCCCTCTGAGCCACATCTCACTATTTGTCCTAAACTCAGTCTAGAGTCTGAAGTTTTTCTTTTCGTTAAGACAGCGATGAAGCCCTCCCTCGCTCGGGATTATTCGTGTGCACTTGGTCACTTGGTGTCCCAAGTGTAGAACTTGGGCCCTGGCCAAGTTTTGCACTCCAGTCCCCCCAGCCTGTTGAAATCTTTCTGTACCTGATCTGTAATCAGCATGTTAGCTACTCCTTCGGTGTTCCTCCCATCCCTAAATTTGTATGAACATGCCAGAAAGACAGGACTAAGGATGGAGTCATTTCTGCAAGGTCACTCCCTCAGCCACCTTACGTATGGAGCTGAATTTGCATCCAAAATCCGGCCTACAAGGGAGTCTGGCAAGTGACGTGTTTTAGCTATGGGCCTTGGTAATACGGGAAGGCTCTTAGAGGGCCATAGAACAGATGCTGAGTGCTCGTTGCCTCTGTCTTGGGCTGAGATGTGGGTTAAAATCATTATTCTGACCATCGGACGTCATTCATGCAGGTATAAATGAAGAAGGATTGGTGCGCCCCCACCGCCAGAGCTCTGCCGGAAGCCCAGTTGAGGCTGGTGACTTCCATTCCCCTGGCTCCTACCGCCCAGCCTCCTCAGTCCCAGGATTTCTGATCAACCTGCAGAGCCCTGTAGTCAGTAAGGTTTAGTAAGGAGCTGCAGGGCTCTTGTACCCATCTGTATTAATGCTTCTAGAACTGGTACCTTCGTCCTTTTATTAGGCATACACTCATTTGAAATAAATCATTGAACACTACTATGTGCCAGGCATAGGACACAGAGGCCCAGGATAGGATAATGTGGAGGACAGGAGCTCTGCCCTCTTTAAACCCCCATGTGGCCAGAAAGGCAAGTACCTGGACAAAAAGAAGTCTAGAGGGACATCAGTAGTGGGGGTAAGTGTTAGGGTGACAGGAAGGCCTTGCAGAGAGAAGCTGGAGATCGGACAAGGCCTTTTAGGCCTTTGAAAGAGCTGGATTGTATTCAGAGGAGAGAGGCTGGTGAGAAGCTTTCGTGATTTGGTTCATGAATTTGTTTTTTAAGATTGATTTGTTTGCACGAGCAGTGGGGAGAGGGGCAAGGGGGGAGGGAAAGACTGTCTAAGCAGACTCTGCATGGAGCCTGACACAGGGCTTGATCCCATGACCCTAAGATCATGACCTGAGCTGAAACCAAGAGTCGGACACCTAACCGCCTGAGCCACCCAGGCCCCCCCAGTGAGGGGTTTTAAACAAATCGGTTGCTCAGACTGACTTGTAGAATCATTCCAACCATAAAATTAAGAATGGGTCAGTGGTAAGCAAAGCTGGAGAGGCTTTGCTCAGCCATGCTCAGCCAGTGATGGTGATGGTGGCCCTGGACTGGGACAGTGGCAGGCCCTGGAGACAGAGACAGACAGAGGAGACAGAGCTGCTACAGAGGGAGCAGAAAGGCTTGCAAAGGGTGTGGAAGCAAAGAAGGAGGGTGAGCAGAGGGTTCAGAGCTGGGGAGAGCGGGCCCCTGAGCAGGTCACTCACTGACTCCCACGGGAGCACAGCAGGGGGCACCTGTCCCTTGGAGGTGGAACAGAGGTGGCGATAGAGGCCAGCAGCAGCCAGAGCCTGGGCTGGGGGTGCAGCTATGGGAGAGCAGCGGGGAGTAGAGGCAGGATCAGAGTAGAGACTTTTTACTTAAGACAGTAGAGTTGGGAGCCTGTTTAAAGACTGCTGGGGGGCACCTGGGGGGCTCAGGCCGTGATCTCAGGGTCATGAGATCGAGCCCCACATTGGGCTCCCCGCTCAGTGCAAGGGCTCCTTGGGATTCTTTCTGCCCTCCCCCCACTTCCATCTATGGGTGCTGCTTCTCTCTCTCTCTCAAAATAAATAAAATCTTTTTTTTTTTTTTAAGAAATTTTTTTTTTATTTGACAGCGAGAGAGAGAGATCATAAGTAGGCAGAGAGGCAGGCAGAGAGAGAGAGAGAGAGGGAAGCAGGCTCCCCGCAGAGAGCCTGATGTGGGACTCGATCCCAGGACCCTGAGATCATGACCTGAGCCGAAAGCAGTGGCTTAACCCACTGAGCCACCCAGGCGCCCAAATAAAATCTTTTTTTTTTTTTTAAGATTTTTATTTATTTGACAGAGAGAGACAAAGCAAGAGAGGGAACACAAGCAGGGGGAGCTGCAGAGAGAAAGGGAGAAGCAGGCTTCCCACTGAGCAGGGAGCCGGATATGGGGCTCGATCCCAGCACTCTGGGATCATGACCCGAGCTGAAGGCAAACGCTTAACGACTGAGCCACCCAGGCGCCCCCAAATAAAATCTTTTTTAAAAATGCTAGAAAGGGGGGCGCCTGGGTGGCTCAGTGGGTTAAAGCCTCTGCCTTCAGCTCAGGTCATGATCTCAGGGTCCTGGGATCGAGCCCCGCATCGGGCTCCCTGCTCGGCGGGGAGCCTACTTCCTCCTCTCTCTCTTTGCCTGCCTCTCTGCCTACTTGTCAACTCTGTCTGTCAAATAAATACATAAAATATTTAAAAAAAAAAATGCTAGAAAGGAGTCAGTAGAGAGGGAGAATTATGCAGAGGGAGGGGATCCCTACTTCCAGCTGAGAGGAGCCCTTCCCCCAATTTGTACAGGAGGCCAGGGTGTCTGTGGCCAGAGGGTGACAGGGTGTCTGTGGCCCAGGGTGCTGGGCTTCTTTTTCTCAGAGTGTCAAGGATACCAGTCTTGAGTACAGAGGGGGCGGGCAGGAGCAGCAGTGCGAGCAGAGGTGAAGTTTCCGTTAGCCACGAACGAAATGGAGCAAAGGGCTTACCAGAGGTCCCCTGAAAGGCTGCTGGAGACTGTCCAGGATCCAGACGTCCCAGTTGCACAGGAGATGAACATTCATTTATCCAGCATGTGGTCAGTAGGACCCACTATGTGCCAGGCAACTCTCTGGTTTGGAGGACAGCAGGGAACAGAGGAGGCAGAACCCCTGTTCTGGTGGGGCTGCGATCCAGCAAGGGGGGCTCGGGCTTCATGGGTTCTGAGGCATGTAGCGGTGTGGCGATGAGGGTGCTGCAGGGAGGGGAGCCGGGCTGGGGCCTCCAGTGCAGAGGTGCTCATGCTGTTCGGTCTTCCCTGAGCAGCCAGAGCAAAAGGAGGGCTGTCCCCACTCCTGAGTTCGGTTCGAACACCACGGCCCTCCAGAGCCTCCCCTGGCCTGCCCGCTGGACGTGACCGCTCCAGCCTCCTTAGATGCCCGCACTTAGTTGACTTTTACCTCTCCGAGCCACCATGTTGGGACTCCTTGATGGAGCACAAGACTGTCGTAGCCTGTCCGCACACCTCTCCGTCCCTAAACCAAAGGTCAGAAACCTGGTGGTCCGTGGACGGCACCACATCCCACAGATGGGCCTTATTGCCCGTTTTGTTCATGTGAATCAGCATTTTTAATGAAAATGTTTTCTAAAAATTCCAGATTCCTGGCTTCTTTTGGAAACCAGGAAGGCCTGACTCCTTGGATTCGGACGGCAGCGGTCAGCCGGAGTGGCTGACTTGAAACGAGGCCTGTGCTTTCTAGTTTGCCACGCTGCCCACTGCCGCCCAGGGCGGCCCCCCCAAGGCTCGAGCAGAGCCGCCGGTCATCAGGCTTGGGTTTCTGTTCCTTTCGCGTGGGCCTGGGTGCGCTACCGGGCTGGCTCCCCAGGGACTGGAATTTGCGACTCCTGTGTTTCTTACTAAGACACGACTTAACACTTCTAAGCGCTTGAGCGTTTTATAGAGTGCTTGAGGGAATGAGGGGAAGTGAGAAGGGAGAAAGGTAATTGATGCCAAAAACGAAGGGATATGGACACTGAGACGTAACGTAGAACTCAGTGGTGCGATTAGCTTTGCAGTAAAGGGATACACACAGCGCTGAGGAGAATCGATGGTCACCAGTAGCCTTCATGTCCCTCCTCCCCAAGACCGTCTTCTGGAAATCCTCACGCCCAGGGCAGTTCGTCCCAGGTCACAGTCTGAGCCCGGGGTGCTGCGCACAGTCTTCTGGAAAAGTTCCAGCCGAAACGTGCCCTTGTGCACTGCGGTCCCGGTGACGAATGTGGCCTGACAGTGCTTGGGGACCACACGCATGTATCTTCGTACATCCTCTCGTGTCATCCTTAACGCCCCTCGGCCTCCGCCTACAGAGGTCGAGTGGCTCACGGAGGGCGCACACATGGTGAGGTCCCAGATGTGTGACAAACTCCTGCCGTCGTGCAGCTGTAACCCCCGCAGAGACCGGAGCCGCGTCGCCGTAGTGATTTTTTCCCCTCTCTGATATGCTGCTCTTAGAATCCACTCTTCCTGGTTTTTAGTGGACGAAGAATGGGAGCTTTACCCTGGATAAAGGCATTCTTGTTCAGTTGGATGGGCCCAAGCCGTTCCCTTTTATATGAAAAAATTTATAGATGATTTTTTTTTAACAAACTGCACATGTCATCACCGAGCAGGAAAGAAGGGAAATGTGGTCCGTCCAACCACGGCACCTGTTTGTCTTCCTTGCCGCCGCTCCAGCCCTCGGGCCTTACGCATGCAGTAGTGTGTGAGCTGCTGGGACCTCAGTTTCACTACCTAACAGAGACAAAAAGTGAGACAGATGTTTTCCATGGAGCTGGCCCGTGTGCAGAGTCTGCCGAGTTGAGTGTATGGCGCCGTGACGGTGCGGTCGCCACCCCATGGCTCCACCGGGGCCCCGAGCAGCCGGGCTGAGGGCCTGCTTCCTGCCCCACATCACCTGCGGTGTTCCCGTCCCAGGTCCGGAGCAGGCACCCTGTGCAGTGGGAACGGAGCTCCTCGCCCTCGGGGGTCACGGGTGATAGAAGCCTGGCACTTTGCAGCCTGGCAGACGGAGCCGTTCTTTGAGCTGATGGAAGGAGCGGTCATGCCATCAGGCCGGCTCCCTCCCGGCAATGGCGGCCCGCTCATTCCTTTCGGTCCTGCCCATCAGTGCACGCGTCCGCTCGTGGGCGTCCTCGGGGGCGTGGGGACATCTGGGCAGCCGGGATCACTGATGGCAGCAGCAGTCACAGCACCCGCCGGCCTGTGGGTTAGCTCATTGTGGCTTGAAGACTTGGCTGACTGGTTTCCATCCGTCTGCTGGGTTGCTGCACTCCCAGCAGAGCCACGCACCCGACTCGTTGATGACGTTCCTGCTCTTTGTGAAGTTGTTCCGTCCCAGGAATTCTGTGATTGTGCTGTAGGCCTGGCTGGCGTCACCCAAATTTGCACCTTTGACAGAGTTCAGGTGTTCAGTTGTTGCTCATCACCACTGGCCTGCGGAGCACCTGGGGGCTTCAGCCAGTGAAGCGTCCAACTCCTGTTCGCAGCAAGGGTCTTGATCTCAGGGTCGTGAGTTTAGGCCCCGCTTTGGGCTCCATGCTGGGCGTGGAACCTACTTCAAACAGACAAAGAACAGAACTCTCAGTGTTGATCTCGGTCTTACAGAATGTGTTTCCTCACTCGTCGTTTGCGTGTGTGTCTGGTTTTAGAGAAGTGAATGCAATAGGACAGTCATGTTGTCCCATTCTCGTTACACTGGTATCAGTTCATTTTCTGATAAGCCTGAGGAAAACTGGTAGTAATTTAGGAAATCCAGTGTAGTTTCATAAGCTGGAGTATTTAGATCTTCTTCAGACCAGGAGAAACAGATGGAACACAGTAATCTGGAGAAATGTTCCCGTGCCTGGCTTTCGGTCAGAGATGGTGAGCTGCCTGAGAGGGACTCATGAGGCTGTTATTAACATGGCATGTCGGGTTGGGTACAACGGGACCACACAGTACCTGCTCCTTGACCTTGCCCCGGGGACCGTGGGAATGCGGGCCGGACGCGCAGGACCCGCTGACTTGTGCCCTGATGTGCAAGGAGCCGGCAAGCCTTGGAGAACCAGTGTGTGACTGTGACGGGTACTGGAGGTGTGGCCTGAAGTGAGCGTCGCATTTACTTGTTTCTAAGGGGATGAATGTGGATCCTACAAATACTAACTGGCCTGATGAGCACACTTAGAAATAAATATCCTGCCACTTAAAAATCAGTTTGCAGACACAGGAGAACACTCAACATGAAATAACACAACTTCTGATGATAAACAGATCCTCCCTGTAGGCTCTGAACCTAACAGCGAGATTGAGAGAGAAGCGCACGGTGACCTCCGTGGGGCTCCTCTGGGACCGTGAGATGGATACTTGGATCGCAGCCGAGGGGTCGGAGAGTGGAGGTCACTACCTGTACAGTTAGTTCGGAGTCATGCAGAAGCCCATTATAGACGAGATCTGAGCTCGACCGGCAGTGTAGCGCGGTCGTAAAAATAAAACCCTGCCTGGGGTCCCGTCTTCCAGCGACGACCGGGAGGGAGAGCGTCGCTGCAGTAGGCTGGTCAGGTAGCTGGGACTGCACTGCGGATGTTGACCTTACTCCGGAGTATTGTCTTACCCGTTTCGCTACGTCTTCTCCCCGGCTCCTCAGGCAGGGCCCGCCTCCACTGGGCATGGCAGCGGGACCGAGCTGCTCACCGTGGTTGCCCCGTGCAGGCTGGCGGAGAGGCCAGCCAGAGGCAGACTCACTCTGCATTCGGGTGCTGAGTCTACGGATGCTGTGTCTGCTTCATCACTTAGTTTTCTCGCACGGGTGTCACAACAGGTGTCCCAACCAAAGGCAGCGATTGTGTGAGTCCATGACAGCGGAGGCGTATCTCCCACCTGATACCTAAAAACTTGGAAAAATTGGGTTTAGGAATCCTCTACATAGGGGCAAAACACGTCTGTTGTCTCTCCAAGTCTCCTTGAGAGCAGATAGAGAACACCGTCCTTCCTGCAAGACATGGTGTCCCGGCAGCCTCCTGCTCCCGCATCATTCTTTGGTATAAAAACGATACGAGAACATGGAGCCGCCTGCAGACAGTGAATCAGCAAGATGCTGCCAGGAGCCCAGCTGTTGTCCCAGCACGGCTTCGGAAATAGATCTCTCAGGCCTCCCAGCCGGAGCAGCACACGGCAGTGCCCGAGAGGGGTCCTCTGAGCAGCCTGCTCTTTGTGGATAGGGGATTTGGGGCAGGAGGAGGGGTTTGGTTAGAGCATTTTTACTTTCCTGTGTGTTGGGGGACTTGGTAGCTGGAGCAGGAATGGAAAGAGAACCAGGGCGCCATCCGTGTCCTGCTGGAAAGCTGGGAGGAGACGGTTTTCTGTGCATGTCCTGTGGATATACACGGAAGATTTTGCTATAGGCAAAACCTTCAGTTAAAAATGAATAAATAAGACCATTAAAAATACAGTTTGGCTCCCCCGTATATCAATAAAAAAGAGTACATTTAAAATCTGTATTAGTGCACTCAAAAACTAAAAAAACATTCTCTTTCTAATACGGACCCTCTGATGAGCCCGTAAGACAGGCAGAAGCACCTCTTCTGAGCAGTCGCCGTGTGGCTCGAGGCCACAGGGCTCGCTTTTGAAAAAGGACCTCGTCTGTGACTCTCCTGTAGCATCCCCGGAGTTTGGGAGAGAAGCTTCTAATCAGTGCTCATGAAGTGAGGCATTCTGAGAAGTAGGATGCTTGGCCATCTGAGAAGAAGGCCTCTGGAGGAAGGGCCACCAGATACATGCCTCTCGGTTTCGAATATGAAAACGTAATTACTGCTGCAGCTCTGGTTCTGCTCTGTCCCTCCGGAAGCCAGTGCCCAGCCCAGCATGGTAATAGGTGCGCCTTAGGCATAAAGGCCACTGGTGTGGACAGAATCCCATCCCATTACTAGTGAAGTCGGTGTGTAAAGTGCGAGGCACACAGCAGGCACTCACATCTTGTCAGTGCCATGTCGGGCTTTTCTCTTTGCACACCCAGTTACGATTGGCTGCTGTCTGACCACACCTTCCTTCCCAGCGAGGACTGCCTGTCGCACTTCGGCTGACACACTGACTGGATACGGTGCAGGTAGCGTCCATGCGACACACTAGAGCTGCCTTCTTACTTCACGAAAGAAGGAACTCCATCCACGGACTTGGCCGTCTGGAGTGTCCAGGCTGGGGATCGTTGGTCAGGTGGAACCTCTTGCCGTCAGGTGTGTTTCCCGGCGCTAGAACCGCTTTGTGTCCCTTTTTGTGCTGATCTTCGGGGTGCCTATCGCATAGGTACTTTGTGTTCTCCATTCTGATAGAAAAAGTGTGTTTAAAATTGAACGAAAAGTACATATTCTAATGACATTTCATTGTTACTGTTGTTTTAGTCCTAACACTGTGTTTGTTCAGTTGGAGAAGGGAGGCAAGAATTCCTGGACCCTGGGCCACAGAAACATGTAGTCAAAAGCAATAGTGTTTGAAGGGCCATTTAAAAAATGTTAATATCACTGTTTTAAATGCAAGATAGAATTTTTCTGCCCCGTGAAGCCTGTCTTCAAAAGAACCTCTTTGAAATTAACAAAAAGCTTACGAAAATTCATACCAGCAATAAACATTAAATGATGGTGAATATTTTGATCGTATGCACTTACAATTATTTTCTGTCTACTGGAAGTATTCGCTTTTAATCAAAATTAGCTGTTATGCCTCAAGATTATAGCATCTCTTCTAGGGCCTTTCAAGTATCCTGCGGTGCACGCGTTCTGATGTGTGTGTATGTTCGGCTTTATCGGTAAATTATATTCTTGCCAGAGATCCACTTAAAATGGAAACGTTGTCAGGGAGATAGATAGTCTTTGAGACACCAGTCCACTGTCTTCCTGGTGTTGGCATCACTGAAATTCCTTTCTTGGTTCACCACTAAATAACAAAACAAAACCAAAAAACCAAGGAAATAATGTTCTCTTCATTTGGGGGAAGCAGTTATTCTTCCATTTGTAAAATTTTGAAACATGCAGCTTGCAGATCATTTGCCTTGTGTAGAGACATACTCTAGACATTTCCATTGCTTTAACAGGAATTGAAAACTCTTATATTATAAATTACATTTAGATGTTACATATAAATTATAATTACATATGAATTTAAAAAGTTGATTATAATTATCATGGTCTTAATATGTATTCTTAGTTTTGACTTACTTTAATCATTTGTCATATTGCCTTTCAAAAAGATGGAAAGATAAGGATGACAAATTTTAAATGAGTGTGTTATTTAATTACCCACAATAAATCAGTATTTTTACAGCTGATTGATCTTTAGCAACACCTAAATTATTTTATCTTCCTAAAACATCCATAATTTTTGTCAGCTCTGTTAATTTCCCTGATTTAATTTGTCCCTTAAATTTATAAAATGATTTTTCCCAATATACATTATTGTTTTCTGTGTAATTATAGGGAATATTATAGTTAGCAGTTGCTGACAATAATTGATTAGGGCTAACTTTCTTGTTATTGGCAATAATTTATATAATATATTGCTCAGCATGGAGCTTGTAATTTAGAATGATTCATGGATCGCCTGGTCTTTTGCCATTAATCAGTATTACTGCATTTTGTAGAAAGCATCAGGGGAGCTGATTCCGTACTGTTTTTAGTCAGAAAAGTAATAAATTTCATAATTAATGGTAATACACATATTGCAACCAGATTATTTAAAAGTTAACTTTATATTGTATACTCTCTATTCTTCAGTTAGTGTTTAAAATGTTTGCATTTCCATCTCTGAGAAACTGTTATCAGTATGAAAATTACAACAGATGTGAGCTGTCAATATAGTTATCAGTAGGTTCAAGTAAGCTTACAGGCAGAAGCAAAGTGAAGTATGGATTTGGGAAAATGAAGTTTATGCATGTAATGTAAAATATTTCTCTTGCTAAAGTGTAAAGATACTGGCCAGATGCTTCTTGTTGCCTGGCCCCCTGACCTCCCCCATGCATGTCGAGAGCAATGCCGTGACCTTCCGGGCTCCACTGAACACCCTCGTCAGGTGCCAGCCCTGGGGTCAGGATGCTCTGGCCACAGCACTGGGCAGATGAGGGAAGGAAGTGTTCCCAGGACCCTTGCAGTCCGCCTGCCCAGTCCTCTAGTCTCTCCCTGTCCTGTAAGACAGATGCCGCCCTCTGCTCCTTCTCAGCTCACCAGGTGCTGCCTGAGAACCGTCTGGATTTCCTGTCACTGCTTTTCTGTACATACTTCATCTGCTGTCTTCTCGTATCTTTGCCCAGATATGTGTCTTTGATGGTTGATCAAAGATAAGCTAGAATGATTTTCAGTATATATTTGCAACTTACAAGTTTTTCTTATAAGAGAATAATATAACATAAAATTTCTTCTATAGATTACATGTAATACTAGAAGTGTAAAAGCTACTTCTTAAATACGAGTTTTAAACTCTTCTTTTAAACCCTCTTACATTGCAGACACTGTGAATTCAGTTGTCTTCAATGTTTAAGGGGCTCTCGATTTTAAGTGGGTAGCGGTCAGGAGTGAAAACACTGGGAATTTATAAGCTAAACAAATCTAATCAGATGTGATACCGTCTCCTTTCTACTTTCCCCCGAAGCCATTCTAAAGACAGATCATCTCAAAATTATCTTGAACTTGAAACAACCATTTCCATTTCTTGTCTGTTTCACTCTTACTGTGTTCTCTCGGTCGGTGTCCATTTCAGTCTCAGCGGGCTGGGGAGAGATGCCTAACGTCCACTCAAAGGCTGAGAGCTCCTGGGGAGAGCCGTCCTCCCCCTCCGCCCTGGTTGACAACGGCACTGCAGCGTGGGGCAAGCCGCCCAGCAGCGGCAGCGGATGGGGGGACCCGCCTGCGGAGCCGCCAGTGACGTTTGGGAGAGCCAGCGCCCCCGCCGCCGCCCCAGCCCTGTGCAAACCAGGTAAGTCCGACTAGGGGCTTGACAAGTGGGTCAGGGTATTTTCCTGAGAGGTATACTTCCTGTCGAATTTTAAGAATTCAAAGTTTAGGACAATTTCCTCATTTTATTTGTACTTTAAGACTAACATATTTGCTATGTCTGGTATATGGACAGAGAGGAGCTCCTAACAGAAGCCCATGCTCTCCTTTAAAAAAAAAAATTGGTTACCAGAATCCCGACCACACCATGTGTGTGCCGGCTACCCAGAGTGGCACCCACGCCACAACGGCGTCCTCGTGCCTGTCCCCCGCTTGCTGCTTCCCTGAGCGGCTGGATGAAAGAAGGCCGGTGTCCCTTCCTGAGACCTCTGGTCCTGCCCAGCGGTTGGCCCTTGCTGCCTCGCGTGTGTCTTGTGAGCACAGTTCTGCTCTCGGTGCTCCATGCTGACGCTTTTTCTCCTCTTCTTGTCTCATCTCGTCTCGTCTCCTCTCGTCTCTTCTCTCTCTTTCTCTCTCTCTTGAAGAAAAGGAAGCAAACAGGTTGCATTGTCCTCCCATTCTCTGGAAACGTAAGAAGTACACCTGCGAAACGTCCTTTCTCACAGATGCCCTCATTGCATTCACCGAGTGGAACTCTGTGACATGTGAATTTGACAGTGCGATGCGTAGGACATTAGTGTGAACCTACGATTGCGATTTAATAATAAGATCGGTTGTTAACGTGGCTGTAAAAGCTTCCTGTTCTCTTTGGACAGCCTTAAATGTCTTAGATCTTAAAATGCAACTATTTGTTTTCTATTTTTGCTGTTGCATTTTGCATTAGTTTTGTGTCTGTTACTTTGCTTTACTATTGTGTGTTCTGTACACCTACCATTCTGCTGGATGGTTTATTCCATTCATACACATCTAAGTGATAAGGAGGTACTTACCGTTTGTTGTTGCCAATCTAAAGGATAAGGAGCCGCTCAGGCAGACACGCCATCTGGAGGGGGAGTATATTTGTTTTTATAATCTGAACTTGGAGGCACTAGGCTTGTCTGCCTTGAAAAAGCCTCATATCTTCATAGTCTTACGAAGTCCAGCGAACTGTATTATCACTTAATCGTGGCCTTCTTCACCTTCTCCCAGGAAGTGAAAATCTGGGGTAACTTTCGTACCCAAAATCACTTTGTGTCTTCAAAAAGTAGAAAAAACAATATCCTGAAATCAGAACTCAGTAATGAGGTTGTGGCTCCATCTGCCCGTGGCCTTGGCTGTCTCCATCCTACTACTCCCAGAGTATCTCCTGGGAGCTTGACAGAAACAGACTGTCGGGCCCAACCGCAGAGCGGTGCATTTCTCGTGATCCCCAGGTCACTTGCGGCTGTTTGCGTTGGAGGAGCACGAGTCCGCAGACTGCTGCAGGTGTGGGCCAAGTGGTAATCAAAAACCACGTGAGGGACAGTGATATTTTTCAGGACTCGGCATTTTACTGGCCGTTTCATACCATGCAGACATTGTGGCCTCCTCCTGTGGCCCCCAGGTTTTATTGTTAAAAAGTCCATGCTTCCGCATCACCTCCAGCCGGTTAAGGGATTTTGTAACAGCCCCGATGACAAATAGTTGGAGTTTGAAGAAAAAAATTGACACGTGTTTGCATATCTATTCTATAAGACGTTCGAGAAATTCAGTTCTTAGGTCCTGGGGAAACGAAGTAGTAAAAAGGTAGATTACATTACACCCCTTTTGTCCCACCTCCCCCTAAATGTTATCTTACAGCATTTACTTTAGGACAGGTGAGTTTGGTGAGTTCATGTTTGCTCTCTTTCTAGCTTCAAAATCTATGCAAGAAGGCTGGGGCAGTGGTGGGGACGACATGAACCTTGGCACCAGTCAGTGGGAAGATGAAGAAGGGGGCATGTGGAATAATGCTGCTTCCCAAGAAAGCACCTCCTCCTGCACTTCCTGGGGGAACGCCCCCAAAAAAGGACTCCCAAAGGTGTGTGCAACACTAAAGAAAAGAGACTCTAAAAGTCAGCGGTGTTTAAAAACACTTTCGGGGTAGTGGTGCTATTCTAGTTAACGGCGACGGGTAGACCAGGAGTTCTCGAAGTGCTGTGAGATTTCTGGAAGACCCCGAGATTTGTCAGGGGTCTCGCCTGAGCGAAGGCTGGCATTTTCCAGAGACTGTTGGCATTGCCATCATAGCATACCGAAGGCAGAGAGAGACGTGAGAATCCAGCTGCTTCTAAGAAGCCAGCCAGTAAAGAGATTTGTAAGCATGTACAACAGTGTCACTCTTCTCACAGAAAGTTCTTTTAGAAAACATAGTTTTCCATTTAAAAAAGTATGTGATTGGGCTTAACATAGAATGGGTTTATTATGGTACTTTTTAAACAAATTAATAAGTATTTTTAAATTTCTCAGTTTTAATTTCTAATAACAGTAAATATTGATAAAAATAACCCATATAACCAGAATTTCTTTAGAATCCTCAAATCTTTAAGAGAGGGTAATGGAGTTGGTCCTCAGACCGTTAAGTCTGAAACTCCTGAGGTAGACCATTAAGTTGTCTTGTAGCAAACGGGTGGCCGTCTGGAAAAAATTAAGTGAGATCCACAACTCTCATATGCACCAAGATAAAATCCAAGTAGCTCACAAATTTAAGTATGATAAATAAAAATATAAAAATGGGGAAGGATTTTAAAAACAGTCTTGGGAGTGGGGATGACCTTTCTAGCTGGGACTAAAATCTAAAAGCCATCAAATGGGAGACTTACAGACTTCAGTAGATACACGTGAAAACCGTGCACGACAGAAAATACCAAGAAGTCAAAAGAAATAACAAGCTGGAAAAAAATATTAGTACCTAACATGGAGAGGGCTGATCGCCCAAATATATGAAGAAAGGTCCTAGAAACTGATTTTTTTAAAAAATCCATTAGTAACCCACTAGAAAAAGGTGCAAAGAATAGAAGCAGACGGTCCCTGGGGAAGGAATGCAGACAGCTCGGACTCCGACGAAGGGTGTTCAGCCTGACTTCCGGGAAGAGAGTTCAGTTTAAAACAGCAGTGTGAGGGGCGCGGGGGGGGGGGGCTCGGTCGGTTCAGTGTCCGACTCTTGATTGCGGTTCGGGTCCCCATCCCAGGGTCATGGGATCCAGCCCCGCGTCAGGCTCTGTGCTCGGTGTGGAATCCGCTTGTCCCTCTCCCTCTGCTCTTCTCCCCGCCGCCCACACCGTCTCTCAAAGAAATAAATAAGATCTTCTTAAAAAATAAAGCAACACGGAAGATGCCGGCGTCCTCTCTCAGACCCGCGGAAATCCGCACGTCTCGTACACAGGCCGCGCTGACAAAGCTGTGAGAAAACCCGCACCGCCGGCCGCGGCCGGTCAGAACGTGAACCCGCGCAAGCCGCGCGGCGGGCAGCTTGGCGCCCTCTGTTCGCGGACCTGCCGGCGCGCGGCTGCGGCGCTTGCTCCGGTGTCGGGTGCGGCCGGCGGCCTTCGCACACAACTCTCCGTTGCGGCGCGGTCGCGGGCTTGAATGTGCGTCCGCGGGGTGACTGGGCAGATGGCAGCATGTCCACGCTGAGGAGAGCCAGACAGACTCTTGCACAGAAATTCTGTATATATTCTTACGGAAAGACCCCCGGAGCACGTCGTTAAATGAAAAGGCAGGGTCCGGGAAGACGCGTGCAGGACACACCTCTGTGGTGGGAGGGAAGAGGAGTGTGCGTGTGTGCGCCTGTGCGAAGGGGGATCTCCTCGGGGGAGAGCAGAGCTGAGCGGGTGGAGGCGGGCGTAGGAAGAAGATGCTTTGGTGTCTGCCCTTTTTCTGCTTCCAGATCCTGTGACGGTATTGTCTGTTCAGAAAACCTGATTTAACAAAGCGTTCAGTTAGCAGCAAGCAGAACCCAGAAACTAAGATCAGAGCTGTCTTCATTAGGAGTAGAAATGATTACAGACCTCAAAAAGGAGTCTTTAACAATCGGACTGGCAAATAATCCGGTTAATGATGGGACCAGAAGTACCAAATTGGTAAATTAAAATATGGTGTCATCTTGGCCGCTCTGGCCCTGGCAGCGCAGCCGTGACTCCCATAGCCTCCGGGTAAGCGGCTTCCTCGAGGAAAGTGTGCCTGGTCGCTTCATGTCACCCCACACCTCCCTCCTCTAGTTAACGGCAGGCTCAGCTCTGTGAAGACTGGTTTTAGAGGAGGATGTTTTTCCTACTATATTAACGCGTGGTTGGAATCTCTGTGGTTGTGAGACTGGGAGGGAAACTGCTGGAAAATACTTCACATCCACACTCGGGCCTCCTGCGCTGCCCTGCTCCCCCCTCCTCTGCCCTGCACGTGCTCTCTCCTGTTCTCTCCGTCTCGCCCCTCACCGGTGTTTGCCCGTTTACTTTCTTCCCTACCCTAAGGCTGCAGGCGGTGAGGTCAGGAAAATTCACAGGCTTGTTGTGCCTTTCATCTTGTTGCCTTTTCGTTCTGTTGGAACAAATGCCCTGCATTTTGTCATCTTTCACAGTAAAGCTAATAGAAGCGCAGGAGACGTAAAATTTTTCATAAACTTCACATAGTATTAGCACAGGGCCGTGTTCAGAGGAGCCCTTACAGTTATTTGATAATGAAAGTGGCACTTATTTGTGATCAACTAAATTCTCGGGGGAAGAAAAATAATTCTCTTGCTTTTTTTTTTTTTTTCCAAGATTATATTTCAGAGAGAGAGCAAGAGAATGTGCAGGCATGAGTAGGGGAGGGACAGAGGGAGAAGCAGACTCCCCACAGAGCAGGGAGTCTGTGTGGGACTCGATCCCAGGACCCTGGGATCATGACCTGAGCTGAAGGCAGATGCTTAACCAACTGAGCCTCCCAGGCATGCCAATTCTCTTGGTTTTTTAAGGTCTATAAATGAGGGATGCCTGGGTGGCTCAGTCTGTTAGCGTCTGCCTTCAGCGTGGGTCATGATCTCAGGGTCCTGAGACTGAGTCCCACGTCGGGCTCCCTGCTCAGTGGGAAGCCTGCTCCTCCTGCAGCCTACCAGTCCCCCTGCTTAGGTGTGCACACACTTGCTCTCTCTCCGAAAAATAAATAAAATCTTTAAGAAATAAAGTCCGTGAATTACACACACGTGCCAGCTTGCAAATGCACCTGAAGCATTCCATAGAACTAGCCATGGAACAGAGTCAGGGACTTTCTGGTGCACAGCATTAGTCAACATGAAGGTTTTCTAACTTGTAAATCACTGGGAATTTTAGGCATCTCCCATTTCTAGAAGAAATGCATTAAAATGTGACCCATACTTCTTTCTAGGGCATGAAAACGTCCGGCAAGCAGGATGAGGCCTGGATCATGAGCCGGCTGATGAAACAACTCACAGACATGGGCTTCCCGGTGACTGGTGTCTTATTTTACTGCTCCCCTCCATGCGTGGCCCTGATTATGTCCTGCCCGCGGTTGTCGTGCATAACGAGGAAGATTTTTGAGGGAGGAGAATGTTCATACAACTTAACTCGTAAATTCCTCTTTCCCGTGAGCCCTTATGGTTAGGGATCGTTGCTTTCAACCACAGCAAGGGTCCACACAGTTTCTGCCAAGTAAGGTGTGAGAGCCTCTTCTGGAAGAAAACGTGCTGGGTCATGGTTCTTTTCATTGGCTTAGCCAGTGACATTCTTTCTTTTAATTTATAAGTAAAAGTGAATTTTCATTAGTTCATGCAGCAGCTTGACAGATGACAAGAGGAACACCTGGTATAAAGCTCTGTGTCCAGAAAAGGACTCCTCACCCAGCCTGTTGAGTTCCTGAGTCTCAGGGCCCGGGTCAGGAGAGTTCACATCGCAGGGCGGCCCTCTGAAAACGTGTCGTGATGTGTTCAGTTCCTGAGACCAAAAAGCGGGGTCAGATAGTGTGAATGTCACCTGCGTTTGTTACGTCTTGCCTTCGGAAGTCTTCTCTCCAGATCACTGCTCAAACGAACATTTATCTTTTGATTACTGTGGATGTCCCTAAAGAAGGAGTCCAGAATGGCCCCGTCTAGAAACCATACACTTCATAGCAGGCCCGGGTCCTCTGACATGGGGCGGGGCACAGGCCCAGGAGTGGCCCAGCCTCTTGCTGTGTGAGACAATGGAGGCCTGCCCAGGAGTCCCCATTTCCACTGTGGTGCTTGCACACAGTGACACGCATCTGTCCCATCATAGGGGGCTTTATCCAAATGAATCTACTCGTTTTGTTTTGATTTTGATCAAAACAAAATGTCTTTACATTTCTTGGTGGAGAGTAGTTGACGGCAAAGCCCAGAGTCCGTGAAGGACTAGCTCCGACAGTGGCTTTTCCTACACTGTCCTGGCGGAGATGTCACCTTTGCTGAATGGTTGCTGCTTACATAGAGTCGATGAAAAGATTCCACGGGCACTGCACTTAAGGTGCTAAATACAAATTCTTTAAAAGTCAGTTCAGTACCTAGTCGTCTTCTAAGTGCCTTTTACTTCGAAGACCTTTGTCTCTAGCCTCAACAGTAAGAGAAGTATTTCCAGTTCCAAAACCTAGTAAGATAGGTTAATATTAGGTCAACAATAATCATTTCTCTAAGTTTGTAGGGATAGAACTCTTCGCTAGCGTTTCTGTTATCATAAAAGCATCGTCCTAACTAAAACCCTCTTTGCCTGCACAGAGAGAGCCGGCTGAAGAGGCCTTGAAGAGCAACAACATGAATCTCGACCAGGCCATGAGTAAGTAGCACGACACACGCTTGGAGCACGCTTGTTCTGAAAGGTTCCGCTGTGTGGAGTTTGGATCTCCAGAAGCATTTCATTGTAGTCTTGGGTTAACGGGGAAAACCGCGCTGGGTAGACAGGACCAGGCTTCAGCAAAGGAGCAACCGCGCGGGGGCGCCTGGGTGGCTCAGTGGTTTAAGCCTCTGCCTTCGGCTCAGGTCATGATCTCAGGGTCCTGGGATCGAGCCCCGCATCAGGCTCTCTGCCTACTTGTGACCTCTCTCTCTCTGTCAAATAAATAAATAAAATATTTAAAAAAAAAAAAAAGGAGCAACCGCGCGCCGTGCGCTGGCCGTGCAGCAGCCTCTGCGGACGGGCGGCCTCAGGACGGATGGCTGGACCCCACGTGGAAGCGTGTTTGCTGCTTTCATTTTTCTCTAGTACTTCAGCAAATAGAAGAGTTTTTTCCCTCCATTCTGAGGGGAGGTCCTAGTGACGTTCTTAGAGAAAAGCTCTAGGACCACAGGCCAGACTTCATCTGACAATGACTGAGCCCGTTCTTCACGCCCGGCCCCAGAACGGGCCTGCTCGGGGACCAGCGGAGAGATGCCCGCGCCCGCGGAGCGCAGCCTCTGCACGCAAGATGACATTGACCTCAACGACAAGCAGCCCTCGTTCTGGAGCTGCTTTAATAGTAGTAATAACTGAAGGCGATAAAAGTCGGGATTGGAAAACTATCACTGTGTTTTAGAACGGTATAATAAACTCTTAAGTGCAGCATAAAGGTTACAGGAAAAGAGGATTAAACATAACTGTGGCTGCTACAACTTGGGAACAAAGTCTCAGCATAAAAAGAGATCATTTGTGACGTCAAAAACGTAACAGGAAAAGCAAAGCCGAGGAGGAGAAATTGCTGTCAGCAGGAAAAGGACTGTTCTCTCTGTGAGCCGGTTAAGGTGGACCCCGTGGTGACCACGAAGCAAACACCCAGGACAGACACACAAAACGGGGACGCAGAGAGTGGAAAACCACCAGTACACAAAGGTGGACAGGAACGGAAGGAAAAAGAGTGAAAGACAGGAAAACCGGAAGGCAAAGGATAGAAGGACAGCAGTAAGTCCTCATATGTCCGTAATCTCTCTCCCTTTTTTTTCTTAAGACTTACTTGTTTATTTCAGAGAGAGAACGAGCGTGAGCGGGAGGGGCAGAGAGAGGTGGAGAGAGGAAGTCTCAAGCAGACTCCACACTGAGCACGGAGCCAGACGTGGGCCTCGGTCCCCGATCCTGAGACAACAACCTGAGCCAAACGCAAGAGTCGTCCGCGTCTCCGGCCGCACCACCCAGGCGCCCTGGCGGCGTTCTCTCTTAGTGGCAGTGCGCTAATTCACCAGTCAGAGGCCCAGAGCGACGGGCAACGGGGTGGACTAAAGCCACAAGTCCTGACTCTGTGCTGCCTGCTAGACCCCTACAGCTCTGAGACACACACAGGCTCACGTGGGAAGGAAAATGATATTCCAGGCAAACAAACAAAGAGACGAAGGCAAGCACAGTAGATGCAGAATAAATTTAACCAAGGGAGTGAGATCTGCACAGTGAAAACAGCAGGACTTTGCTGAAAGAAACTGGAGAAGACACAAGCAAATGGAAGGGTAGCTCCTGTTTGTGGATCAAAAAACTAGTAGTGTGAAGACAGTTATGTTACCCAAGGCCATCTGTAGGTTAATTGCAATCCCCATCAAAAAACCAAAGTAATTCACAGAAGTAGAAGAAACAATTCCTAGAATGTGTATGGAACCACAAAACAGTCCCGAGAAAGAACAGAGTCGGTGGTGTCACACTTCTGGGTTTCAGGCTGTACTACAGAGCCATAATCGAAACTGTGCTACTAGAACAAAAATAGACGCATCTGGGCCCCCAGCCGGCTCAGTCAGGTGAGCATGTGACTTGATCTCAGGGTCATGAGTTCGAGGCCCATGTTGGGTCTAGAGCGTACCTAAAAAAAAAAAAAAAAGAATTAGACTCATCAACCAGTGGATGAGAACAGAGCCCAGAATTGAACCCCAGCAGCTACAGTCAACATAACACTTGGCGGGGCACCTGGGTGGCTCAGTGGGTTAAAGCCTCTGCCTTCGGCTCAGGTCATGATCCCAGGGTCCTGGGATCGAGCCCCACATCGGGCTCTCTGCTCCACAGGGAGCCTGCTTCCTCCTCTCTCTCTGCCTGCCTCTCTGCCTAGTTGTGATTTCTCTCTGTCAAATAAATAAAAAAAAACAAAAACAAAAAAAAAACATAACACTTGGCAAAGGAGCCAAGAATCCTCAGTGGGGAAAGGATGGTGTATCTGACACGCGGTCTGGGGAAGAATGGAGAAACGTGCAGAACAATGAAACTGGACCCGTGTTTCCCAGCACAAAAATTAGCTCGAAATGGATCAAAGGTTTAAACAAAAGATCTGATACCATAAAACTCCTAGAAAAAGAACTGAAAGAAGAGGCCTGTCAATATCGGTCTTAACAATGGTTTGGGGGGCATGACGTCCAAAGCACAAACAACGAAAGAAAAATCGACAAATGCGGCTACATCAGACTCAAAGTTGCCTCACGGCAAAAGAAACAAGCCTAAGGAATGGGAGAAAATTTTTCAAGCCATGTATTGGATAAGGGGTTCATATCCAAAATATGTACAGAACTCAGTCAACCAAAAAAGTTTTTAAAATGGGTAGAAAAACTAAACAGACATTTCTGCAAAGAGGAGGTCAGATGGCCAACAGACAGGAAAAGGTGCTAAGCATCCATCGGGGAAGTGCAGATCAGAAGCACAGTAAGATCTCACCTCACCCGTGTCGGAATGGCTTTCATCAGGACGACAAGGACGGACGTTGGTGAGGATGTTGTGAAAAGGGAACCCTGTGTACTGTCAGAACTGTAGATTTGTCCGACTGGTGTGGAAAACCATATGAGGTTCCTCAAAAAATGAAAAGTAGACTCACTGTATGACCCAGCAATTCCAGTTCTGGGTATATACGCAAAGGAGGAAAACGGGATCTTTTTTTTTTTTTTTTTAAGATTTTATTTATTTATTTGACAGAGATCACAGGCAGGCAGAGAGAAGGGGCGGGGAGCAGGCTCCCTGCTGAGCAGAGACCCGATGCGGGGCTCGATCCCAGGACCCTGTGATCATGACCTGAATCGACGGCAGAGCCCTTAACCCACTGAGCCACCCAGGTGCCCTGGGATCTTTTTTTATTAAGTTTTCTTGTTTTGTTTTTTTTTTGACAGAGATTCAGAGAGGGAACACAAGCAGGGGTGGGCGGTGGGAGAGGGAGGAGCAGGCTTCCTACTAAGCAGGGAGCCCCGGGGGCTCGACCCCAGGATCCTGGGATCATGACCTGAGCCAAAGTCAAGAGGCTTAACGACTGAGCCACCCAGGTGCCCCTGAAAACAGGATCTGGACGGGATATCTGTACTTCCGTGTTCATCACAGCATTACTCACAATAGCCAAGGTGTGGAAACAGCCCAGATGCCCATCAGCAGATGAATGGGCGAGAAAGATGTGGTTCATGGACACAGTGGAATATATTCGGCTGTGAGAAAGGAGGGTTTCCTGCCATCTGCACCAACATGGGCAGACCTTAAGCACTTGATGCTGAGTGGGCGAAGTCAGACAAAAATACTTCATGATCTCACTTAACACATGGCATCTATCCAAGTTCAACCTGCAAAACACAGACAGCGAACGGTGGTTACCGAGTGGTGGGGCTGGGGAGGTGAGCCGTGTAACCAGCAGAGGAAGGCCATGGAGATCCAGCACACAGTGGGCCGAATGCCATGTTGTAGCGTAATTACGGAACCTGCTAAATACGGCTCCACGGCCATCAAATTACGATATGTCAATGTATCAAAGTTACATATGTACCTGAAACTTCCACAGTGGTGTGCATCAGATTTATTCAGCTAAAAGTAAATAAATATGATAATGATGTTAAATAGTCACATGTAAAATGTGGCTGGTTCCCCAGGAAATACGGGGTCGGGCTCCTGCAAGCCTCTGGCCACAGCATTTTTGTTGTAACCTCGCTTTATGTGTGTTTCCATCTAAAGATGCTTTACTTAATGTAAGTTTCTCACAGGTAACAGTATGCTATATTTCTTTCTTTATAGTAAAACACTAGCTAGGAAAGATTTAGCGTTTTCCTGACCCCGGGTCATGTGACCGTGAATCTGTGGCCATCTACTCTCACACTAACGCCGTCTGCCACACTTTCTTAAAATTACGCTATCTTGGGGCATGTGGGTGGCTCAGTCCGTTAAGCATCTAATTCTTCATCTCAGCTCAGGTCTTGATCTCAGGGTTGTGAGTCAAGCCCCATGCTGGGCTCCATGCTGGGCGTGGAGCCAACTTAAAAAATCAGCATCTTGTCATCCAAAAAGTTAGGCACTCTTCCCATCCTTTCCCTAGCTTCGTTGCACACGTAGATATTACTGAGCACCCTCATGTACAGATTGGTGACTCTTCTCTTCCTTGAGCCGGAGGCACCATATCGCGGACTTGTTCACACTGAACTTGAACAGCAGCATGCCACTTGCGCCTGAACGACACGTACCTAACCTGTGTTTTCTCCGTCAGGCACCACACTGCCTTCCTGCACTCAGGAACGCAAGAGAGCACATTAGCACTACACTTGGGGTCCATTTTAAACACTGAAGTCACCAAGAAGCACAGAAACGTGGCACTGAATAGACCACAGAGGGACGCTTGTCACTGTAGGAGAGCTCAGTAAGAAGCCAGCATCTCTTTTGGCCTGAGTTAGGAATGTGTGCATCGGGCAGCCAACATTTTTCACCACCCTGCGCCTGCCCACAAAAGCGGACGATTACAGTTTTGGGGCTACAGGTAAATTTAGCCAGCCTGTGCATTCACGAGCACAGAATCCATGAAGGATGAGAACCAACTTTGTAATCAGCGTGTGGGTGCGGCAATGTGTGGTACAAGCTGCTAGGACAGAAATGACAATCCATGTGAGCTGGAATAAATTATTGTAACTTGTTAGAAGTGTAAAATAGCGCAAAGTCAAAGATAGCCATGCCAAACCAGTCACTAGCCTGAGAGCCCCTGAGGACAAAAACCTTGCCTGTTTGCACAGTATTGTGTCCCCGGTATCTGGAAGAGCCCTTGCAGCCCATGGGGGTGCAGGAAACGGAAACCACTGGCCGTGAGGGCAGCAGCACCATTTTAAACAGGAAGATCAGGGCAGGAACACGACGGGGAAGGCTGTGTGAAGAAGCGGGTACATCCCTGTGGGGAGGGAGGACAGGCCCCTGCAGGGCAGAGTGGCAGGTGTGATTGGAGTGGGCGGGGCAGGAGCAGGGGCGAGAGCAGGGCCCAGCCATAGACTGTGGGGGTCCCAGGAGCAAAACCATGGCCTCCCTGTTTTCCACGGGGTTGAGGGGCTCAAACTGGTGCCCGTCTTGTGTTCGGTACTCCTGACTGACACCCCCGGGGCATTTAGGTGTAAGTGTTGCTTCTGTTTGCTGCAGGCGCCCTGCTGGAAAAGAAGGTGGACGTGGACAAGCGTGGACTGGGAGTGACCGACTACAACGGAGCGGCCCCCAAAGCCCTTGGCTGCCGCCCACCAGTCTCCAAAGACTCTTCCGGGGACCGCCCCACCTTTCTCGACAAGGTATGGATTTAGGGAGTGTTTTGTTTGTTCGTTTTTAACAAGAAGTATTTTTCATTTTAACGGTGTCCTTGATGCAAGCTGGATTAAATATTTGCCCGACTATAATATTTAAGTGACTAATACATACTTTTTGAAAGTATGTATGAATGTTTAGCTCCGAAGAAATAGTGTTGTACTTCACACAATGTGACTAGGGGTAAAGAACCCAGAAACTGAAAACATTTTCATTTTAGTGGGTGAACTTGGCTGGGTTATCTGCTTCCATTTGTCCAGTAACAAAGGTCATCAAATTTCTGTTTTACTGTCTTATTTTATAAGACACTGGAAATAACGTGTGACATGTTTAATCTGAGGAGAAGAAACGAGGTGGCTGGGCGCAGGCATCGGTGTCCAGCCCGCCCAGCTCGGCCGCTGCCGAGCCGTGCAGATGTCTGTCGGAAGCCCCTGGGGGGGCTCACATGTCCGGACACTAGTTTGGTCCTTTCAGGATTGTCACGTAGAGTGATGTCCCTGCTCCAGATGGATGTGCCTTCACAAGGAAGGGGAGAATAGGATCCCGTGAAATTCAGTCAAAATGCTGAACCTTGAAAATAAGACTGAAGCAAGAAATGGCAGGTTTAGAAACAAAACTGGAAGAAAGGCTCACAATAAAACAGAAAGGCTCACAGGAGAGAGCTCTAGCCCTTCGTCTCTGCTCACAGAGAAACGGGGTCCCTTGCTACACTTCGCAGCGGAAAGCTGTGGCTAGGGAAGGCCTGGAGGGAGGGTCAGGTCGTACCCTGCCCCCCGCTGTGCCTCCATTCACGTCCAAGCTGCTTAGTGAAATTCCACTTTAATTCGGTATCTTGTTTTTTTATTTGCGAAGTGTGGGACCCTGACTTATTTCCTTATCTTTAAAATGTAGAATAATACCCCCAAAAAAGAAAAATGTAGAATACCACACACTGGTTGTGAAGTCAGAGGAGACAAATTTGCAAGGTATGGATTTAGCAAAGGGTCTGCTAATTTGCATTAGCAAATTTGCATCATAAAGTCATAAATTTGCAAAGGGTCTGATATATCACGTGACCTTGATGATGTACAGCAGAGTTAGTAAGATCCGTCTGCTCTATGACTTACCCTGTTACGGGATTAAACCATGTGAAATTGCTGTTGGTAGGTCAGAAACAGCCGGATGTCAGCAGAATGTAACCCAGTGCACCCCTAGAGCCTTGCTACTGAGAGAAAGGAGCCTGTTTATTTGAAAATGGTTGTGAAGTGTTGCCCAAATAAGGCTTTTTGCTAATGTTTCCGGGCTTGTCCTGGGTCCTGTCCCTGGGCGGGGTCGGCGGGGTCGGAGCACGTTGTAAGCTAATGTATGTGTTTATAAAGTGATTGTTAGAATGAGAGCAGCATCTTAATCCTGTTTCTCTTTTTCTTTTCCCCTCTTCCTTTGGCCCATGTTCTCCATTCTCTTGTTATCCACTCTTTTTTGATCTTTTAATTCTTCCATCCATACCCCTTTATATGTTCTTGGGAAACTGCTTTGTGCTTTGTCTGCGGATGGACGCCGCACACAGCTCACCCTTTCTTTCTCCAATCAGGACGGCGGCCTAGTGGAAGAGCCCACGACTTCACCGTTTTTGCCTTCACCAAGCCTGAAGCTCCCCCTTTCAAACAGTGCACTCCCTAATCAGGCCCTGGGTGGGATTGCCTCAGGGCTGGGCATGCAAAACTTGAATTCTTCTAGACAGGTAAGGCTTGGGCAGAGATCCAGCGCGATCTCGGTTTCACCTGCCTCTAACAGAGGTGTTTGGGACATGCACTTTGATTTTTAACTAATGCCCGTACTTCAAAATACAGCCGGCTGTGTTGAGGTAGCTGAGATACTAGAAGTGTGCTGCACAGGTACGCAGAGTGAACTCCGGTTCTTGAAACTGAACCGTGTTAGAGGAAGTGGATCCGGGTGATGCCGTCCTTCTCCTGGCCACCCAAACCTTGCATACACTGGTCTTTGAGAAAACACCACGTCCTCGCCCTGCTCCCTAAAATAAAGGTGGCATCTCAATGGTTTCCAGAGTGCCACGCGGACATTTTCCCTTCTCTGACACTCGGGAGGGGAGAGTCCCCGTCAGGCGTCACAGAAGGGAGGATTGTAAGTGTGTATTGACTGCTGCTCCGTGGCCCTTGCGTCTCCCAGTCCCCCACAGGACGGGACCTGCAGGCCGACGGTGCCTTTCCCGTCCAGGGGACGTCCTTTCTGTGGATTTCCTTGCACATGAGGCTGACACACACCCATCTCTGAAACATCTCTCCAAGGCGCCACCGTGATGGTCGAGGTGGCTCGACAGTAGGGTGCGCGCCTGTCGTCCCAGGGTAGCAGCGGCACCCCAACCCGTGGCCTCCCGGTGCTAGCGCCGGTGGTAGTTCAGTGCTGCGCCTGCCTAACGGGGCTCCTGCCGTTGGACGGCGAACAGGCCAGCGGGGTGCGGGGAGCGAGCCCACCTGGCGGCTCTTCTGCTCGGCGTCCCGCAGGGCTCTTAGGCCCGCAGAGCACGACGGGCCCCGAAAATGCGTTGGTTACATTTAACACGAAGGTAGCGACCTGGATTTGCCCATTTGTCAGCTTCTGCTTCGGTGGAAGTTGTATTGCTGTTTCCTGTTTGAATGTTGCCATCTCCAGGTTAGTAGTCCCTGCCCCTTACCGCTCAGCACCCCTCCACGGTGTCCTGTGGGAAGAGCTGTGAAGCCAGTAGCGACGCGTTGCTCTTGTTTGGCGCGCCCTGGGGTGATGCTTTCTTCGGATATGACGGCCTTGTCCGGGGCCCCCTCGGACTGACTCTGTCGCGTGGCTTCTGTGATTTACACACACAGTCTGCCTTCGTGCGCCGCCGCTCTGCACGGCAGCACGCACCCTGAGTGCGCTTCGGTGGGAGTCGACAGTGGAAGGAAGTAGGGACGGTCTTGCCGTCCCGTGCTGGCCAGCAAAGCCCCCTGCGGGGCTCCCGTCGCGCCTGGCCCTCGACCGACCCGGCCCCTCCCGTGTCCCCGCAGATCCCGAGTGGCAATCTGGGCATGTTCGGCAGTAGCGGAGCAGCACAAGCCAGGACCATGCAACAGCCGCCGCAGCCCCCCGTGCAGCCTCTGAGCTCCTCCCAGCCCAGCCTCCGTGCTCAAGTGCCTCCGTTTCTATCCCCTCAGGTGGGCCCCGTAGCTGCGCGTGCTGATGCCGGTGCCACCGATGGCCGGTGGCGTCGTGCCACGGCGACATCACTTGAATCGCGAGGGCGAGTTCACCCACCCCCAAGCAAGGTCATCTCAGCCCGTCCGCAGGGGGCATCTGCAGGACGGCCCCTTGGAGCGGCTGGGTCCCTGGGGGAAAGGATATGCCTCCCACGCTGCCGTGGTGCGGTTTTGTCCAGGTCTTAGAATTATTCAGGTGAACCCGGTGAATTGTCCTAGCTGGGAGAGGAACGTGACACGCCGAAATACTGCTTAGCCCAGAAGGGAGCACGTAGGAGCCCTCGGGGCCTGAAGAATGCTTCAGGGGCCACCTGCATGTGATCATAGGTCATATGATAAATTAATATAACTTACTATATTAATTTGGCTGCTTAGTTAAGTTCATTACTTAGTATTAGACTACGTTTGCCCATAGAGGTTCTTTTAAAAAAAAGAAAAAGGTGGATATCAAACCGAAAAGGAGGATACCTTGTTTGGCATAGCTCTTAAAGCATATGGATTTTTTTCATGTTAATATTGTTTACTTTTAGAACATTCCCTAATTTTACACTTTGACTGAGTTTTTCCTTATAGTATTTCAGTCCTCATCCCTTATGAAAATTCAGTAATAGAGACTAATGCTGTTATAGAATTAGCTGGAAGTAGTTAACCCTCCACAGCTGGTTGGCCCCAGATCTCTGCGCTGAGCTGAGGCAGCTGGGATGTAGGTGAAGTAGTTGTCCCGTTCATGCGTCAGGATGCAGGGTGAGCGGCTGTACCGCAGGCCCCGGAGTACGGAGGCTTCCCCAAGACAGGCGTTTGCTTCCCTGGGTGGCCGTGCGGGGGCAGCCGCTCAGGGCTGTGGGGCGCCCCTGCCGCAGCCCTCCCCGATCACTGGGCGCTGCATAGAACACTTCCTCTTGTGTCCCACTGGCCGAGCCTGGGGACACAGCCAGCCCAGCCTGAGGGCAGCAGGAGCGCCGGGCCTGGGTGATGGGCAGCGGGCTTCCCACACTCAGAGAGCGCGTGTCGCCCCCGTGCCCCCGTGTTACCTGCGCTGTGACACAGCGTGCTTTCTTTAAATGACGTGCCTGCTTAAGTAAATCTATTCTTAAAACCTTACATATATCTCAGAAGTAGAAAAATCACATTTTTCTGGTAACACGTTAGACAACTAATATAAAGTAAAAGATGCCCATCCATGTTCTACCTAAAGTCATCTTGCGTCTGGGTTGTGATAAACATACATGGCATGTGGTGGAAAGCCCTGGAATCTCCAGACCGTCCCTGGACCGTTCCAGTGCAGTGAATTCCAGTTGAAGGGCCCCCCTGAATGTGCAGGTGGCTTGATGGGCCAGGGCAGGGTTGGCAGAGGGGCCTAGACCCTTCCCCGAGGCCCCACATTCACTCTTTCCCATCCTGAAATCAAGCCAGTTATTTCACGGTGACAGAATGTGAGCTTAGTCTGCGATAGGGTCACGCAGAGTCCTTGTTTCTTACCTCGTGACCGAAATATTTGGAAGGGGGAGGCTCTTTCTCTCCGTCCGTCCTTATTTTCCACAGAAGCACCTTAACTACTAGTGGTGAAAAGCCTGTGAGTGTTTTAAGGGGCTTCGAAGTTCATTCGTGAGACAAGCTGAACTGTCAGTAATTCATCAGTTCCGCATCTTGAAAACTGCCTGGACGGGTGGCCGTTTGGACGGGGACGTGGTGCCTGACACTTTGTGTTGTGTCCGACAGGTTCAAGCACAGCTTTTGCAGTTTGCAGCAAAAAACATTGGTCTCAACCCTGCACTATTGACCTCGCCAATCAACCCTCAGCATATGACGATGTTGAACCAGCTCTATCAGCTGCAGCTGGTAAGCGGCTGCGGCGGTGTCTAGACCCGCGGCGGCGTGCACGCTGTGGTTCACGGGGCTCGCAGCAGCCTAGCCGCCGACTGACAAAAGTACTTCACGCCTCGCGTTCTTCCTGGCAGGAAATGGCCCTGAGACTTCCATAAATTTTTGTAGACCATTAAGAAAACTCGGCAGTTTTGTACTCAAGGGTGTTTTCCCTCAGCTTTGTGAGTTCTCTGGCCTCCTCACAGTGTGTCCCAGACCTCACCGGGAGGCGTGCCCTTCACTCAGGGTCGCGGCCAGCCTTTCCGACCCAGAGCTTCCCATCAGGACCCCAGAACTCAGAAACTCATTTAAGGGACAGTTTTCTAAATTCTTCAAGGGTGGGACACACAGAGACTGTTCTGGAAGCATGAAAGAGAAATTACTTCATTACATACATTAGATGCCTAAGAGGTTAGGGCTTAATTCCCTCTCACAGTCCCTGTGGGGAAGGCTGATGTAGCCTAACAGTTCTTGAAAGTTTTACAATTACTTACCTTAAATTTTTAATTTTCAAGAATCCTACTGCTCTTAACATAAAATGCCATATCCCTGTACCATCCATCTCTCGATGTGTCCTGGATTCATACACACTGAAGGACCTTTCTGTAATATGCTGACATCTGCTTTCTTTCAAAGTCTTGTTCAACAACTTCGTCTCCTTGAAAAGGACCAGGAATTGGGGGCACCTGGGGGGCTCAGTTGGTTAAGCATCTGCCTTTGGCCCAGGTCATGATCCCAGACTTCCCGGGATCGAGTCCCGCATCAGGCTCCCAGCTCCATGGGGAGTCTGCTTCTCCCTCTGACCTTCTCCTCTCTCATGCTCTCTCTCGCTCTCTCTCTCTCAAATAAATAAGTAAAAATCTTTGAAAAATAAGGGAAAAAAAGAAAAGGACCAGGAATCATTAAGGAAGGAAAAAAGGCCTCTAAAAGGACTAAAGCATTGATGCCAAAGCTTTCCTGACAGGAGCCCCCGAGCCCTGTCAGCCCTATACCCCGTACTGCCCATGAGGCTCCGTCTCAGCAGTCTGAAGGGCCGGTTTTCCAGTGAGTGGAGCCCGAGCCCTGCTCACTACTAGAACCCTGACAGTGACCCGGAGCCTGGCCTGTGCCTCTCGTTTCGGCCTTGTGGGTGCTCTTGAGAGCAGCCGCCGGGACACTCAGGTGCGCCGTGATGGTGGCATGGAAAGATGGCAGAAAAGGCAAGAAAATCTTGAATTATGTTAAATATGCTCTGTTTTACAAACAGTGCTTACTGTTTTTAATTTTTATTTTCTAAATAATTGGTAAAATGAAATTTTGGTGCATCCTGAGGTTGAGTTTTAGGGCCTTTAAGGATTCACTTAAGTAGAGTATTTTATTCCTCTATAACTTACAGTATAACAAGGCATTTCTAATAGTACAGTCTCTACCTTTATATGGATCCTGTTTTAATAAATCCGCTTGCTAAACATGTCCTAAAAAATCCATGTCATGGGGTGCCTGAGTGGCTCAGTGGTTTAAGCTGCCTTCAGCTCAGGTCATGGTGTCAGGGTCCTGGGATCGAACCCCACATCAGGTTCTCTGCTCAGCGGGGAGCCTGCTCTGCCTGTCTCTCCGCCTGCTTGTGATCTCTGTCTGTCAAATAAATAAATCTTTAAAAAAAAAAAAATCCATGTCCTAAGAAAACAGGGTATGGTAGGCAGCCAGCATTTTGAAGCGATCGGATGATGGAACTTGTACGTGGCTGTGTGGGAGGTGCTCATGCCCCCTTGAGCCAGCTTGGCAGGCAGGGCCGGGGCCTGTGATGGGGGTGCGCAGGCCAGGTTTCAGGCCGCCTGTGGGGGAGCATCACGTGGCCCCCAGCACTTGAGCCTTGAGCATGTTCTGACTGTCCGGGGTGGTGGGTCACTGCCCTTCTACCAGCCTCGGAGCCATTCTGGACAGCTTTCGTCCAGGTCACTGGAAGCATGAATAGTTTTCATTGTCCCATCACTTCTTTTACTTTTAGCTTATAAGATTTGAGCAGAAGAATTTTGATCTCTTCGTTAACTGAAAAATATTTGCTGGGGCGCCTGGGTGGCTCAGTCATTAAGTGCCTGCCTTCAGCTTATGTCATGATCCCAGGGTGCTGGGATCGAGCCCCACATCAGGCTCCCTGCTCGGCGGGAGGCCCGCTTCTCCCTCTGCCACTACGCCTGCTTGTGTTCCCTCTCTTGCTGTGTCTCTCAAAATAAATAAAATCATTTTTTTTAAAAAAGAAGAAAGAAAAATATTTCCTGAGAAATCTCCTTACCTACACTAAGCAGGGGTACTGACTGAACTACTTTTTGAAAATCTGTGTGCTAGAAGGGTTTGGGAAAGACATTTCTCCTTTTAAAAAGTCTTCTCCCTCACGGAATACTTAAACCACAGTATAGTAAGGGGACCAAAAGTCTTGGCTGTTTTCTCTCTGTCTCTCTTTTTAATACACAAAGTTGAACCATCCCCAGTACCTGAACCGTTTCTGCCAACAGGCGTACCAACGGTTACAAATCCAGCAGCAGATGCTACAGGCTCAGCGCAACGTTTCCGGACCCATGAGACAACAGGAGCAGCAAGTAGGTATCGCGGGGCGTGTGGCTGCCCTCGCCAGCGCCCCCCGTCCCTGAGTTCATGATGCTAAATGGCAGGCTGTTCCGTTGTTGACTTTCCTCTCGCTGAGCCTCCCTTTTAGCCATCTCGGGGGCATAGTTTGGGAGCAGGCGGGTCCAGCCAGCAGAGACCGGGGGCCGCTTCCGCGCCTTTTCTGACTGTGTGTCCGCCGCCAGGTCGCGCGCACAATCACGAACCTGCAGCAGCAGATCCAGCAGCACCAGCGCCAGCTGGCCCAGGCCCTGCTCGTGAAGCCGCCGCCGCCGCCGCACCTGCCTCTGCACCCCTCTGCAGGCAAATCGGCCATGGACAGCTTCCCCCCGCACTCCCAGGCCCCCGGCCTGCCTGACCTGCAGACCAAAGAGCCGCAGGCTTCACCCAGCACCTTTGCTCCTTACCCTCTCGGTGAGTCCCGGCGGGGCGGGCCCACACGCTGTCCCTGGCTCCTGCTGGGGGAGCAGCAGCGACCAGCTACTGCAGAGCGAAGTTCTGCGTCGGCCGTACGTACCTCTGGCCTAACGTCTTTTACTTTATTTATTTATTTTTTAAAGATTTTATTTATTTATTTGACAGAGAGAGCCCACAAGTAGAGAAGCAGGCAGAGAGAGAGGAGGGAAGCAGGCTCCCCGCCGAGCAGAGAGACCGATGTGGGGCTCGATCCCAGGACCCCGGGATCATGACCCGAGCCGAAAGCAGAGGCTTTAACCCACTGAGCCACCCAGGCGCCCCTGGCCTAAAGTCTTTTAAAGTAGCACCAGCGAAAGCCCCGGAATTCTCTCAGTTTGTACCGTTCCCAGTTTCCTCCTCTTCAGCGGCCACCGTCCCCCAACCTAACTGCAGGGACGAGCTTGTAATGGTTTTACTGGTAAAGGTGTTTAGATTTTTACGAATCAGATACTTCTTGGAAACCAGTGGTGGCCCATCCAAGCCCTGCGGTGTAGAAGACGGTTTGTGTAATCCGCCAAGTCCGCATGTGTGCATTGACCCCTGACCCATAGGACGCATGCTCAGCACATGAAACCTGCAGGTCTGCAGAAGGCACGGGGCTTCCCTCCAGGTCCTGCAAGCCAGCCAGGAGGGGCACAGGTTCTGTAACCACAGGTGGGATCAAGGAAATGTCCCAGGTAGGGACATGTCAGTAAACGGATTATAAACGAGACAGTTTGACGTAGGGGTCCAGAACCTGGCGGCAGCTCTCAGGCTTGTTTGCCAGCTGACTGTTAGTTGTGCAGCTGCATGACGAAGGGAGGACATGCCCGGAGGAACAAAGGTCAGATGCATGACGGTGAGTGTGCTGCTGACTGATGGGGTCCCCCTCCGTGACGCTGCCCTGGACAGAGCCGTTAATCCTAATCGTACGGGCATGTTCTCCTTGACATGCAGTCACTGTGGTATGTCCTTAATATGAACCTGGTGGGTGCTAACTGTGGTCATCCCTCCCTTTCTCGTTGCCCCATGCTCCCAGCCCTTATGTGCACATGGGAGGACAGTCTGGTGGCCGAGGCCTGGCTGGGGAGATGGCCTGCCACGCCGAGTCCCAGCTCTCCCAGGGCTGGCTCAGCACTTCCTTGCGTGACCTGCCTGACTGGCTCTGCCTCAATTCCCCATTGAAACTGGGGATATTTACCTCCTGGGGTCCTTTAAAGATTAAGATAACAGAAGAAGTTCGCAGGACACTGCCGCATGCCGCCAGCGCTTCGTGAGACACGACCCAGACTGAAGCACGTCTTGTTTCGGGCCCTTTCAGAGACAGATTCCGTTGTCTGGCGCCCACCGTGCTTCCGCTGCAGCTTCCTAGAGGCATGTGGGCTCTCGACCTGGTTTTGGAGAGTAGAGTACAATAATCTTGATTCTTCAAGGTTTTTCCTTAGTACAAATGAAAGAATTAGTGCAGTGGCTCTTCAAAATTAGATGAAAAATAATTTTGATACTGTTTTATGATATTCACATTAAACTTACAAACTTCCTGAACATATCTAGTAGGACGCCTGGCCGGCTCAGTCGGTAGAGCATATGACTCCTGATCTCGGGGTTGAGTTTAAGCCCCACACTGAGTGTAGAGATTACTAAAAAAAAATACAAGAAAAAAAAAAAGAAAGAAAAGAAATAGCTAATCAGGCGTGCCTGGTGGCTCAGTCAGTTAAGTGTCTGCCTTCAACTCTGGTCCTGATCCCAGCATCCTAGGATCAAGCCTCACGTCGGGCTCCCTGCTCAGCGGGGGTCTGCTTCTCCCTCTGCTGCGCCCCCTGCTTGTGTGCTCTTGCTCTCTCTCTCTCTGACAAATAAAAATTGTAGGAGAAAAAGAAGTAGCTAATCCAGTATAAGAAATGTAGCCTATAAGATGGCCTCTCTGCTTGGTGGTTGGCATTTTTCGTCAGTGGTTATAGCCCCGCCCACCTTCCTTCCCATGAGGTGTCTCCTTGCTTTGCTGTCTCTTGACTGCTGGAACTTGTCATCCACACGGGAAGATCAGGTGTAGAATAATGAAAGATAGCCTTCGTAGGCAGTGCTACAGGGAGGGGAGAGCTCGTGCTCACCTTGAGTGGCGAAGGAAAGACCCACAGTAGGGGCTGAACTCGGATCTCAGATGAGCAGGGCCTCGGTGACCAGAGCCTGGCCGGACAGGGCGTGCCCCGGTGGTCGTGCCGACTTGTGGCGGGGGTCCACAAGTGAGCGGGCATGCTGGGGAGATGGGTGCACGCCCAAAACTTTGAAGGCCAGGCTGGAACCCGGCCTCGTGGTCCCCTCACCCAACTAGGTCAGTGCAAAATGGAAGCGAAGATTGCTTTCCGTGCCAACCGCACACAGGCAGCCTCTGGCCGTCTCACCTGCACAGGTGTTGTGTTTCGTCTGCAAAGTGCGTGTGTGTGTGTGTGTGTGTGTGTGTGTGCTAGTTGCCAACATTTAAAAATCTTCAAATGACAGTAACTTCTGGCTTCTTTTAAAATGGCTCCGTGGGGCACCTGGGTGGCTCAGTGGGTTAAGCCTTTGCCTTTGGCTCGGGGTCCTGGATCAAGCCCCGGGTCGGGCTCCCTGCTCAGTGGAGGGCCTACTTCCCCCATCTCTCTGCCTGCCTCTCTGCCTACTTGTGATCTGTCAAGTAAATAAATAAAATCTTTAAAAATATATATTTAATTAAAAAAATAAGTAAATAAAATAAAATGGCTCCATGGGGTTTGCCTTCCATATGGCTGTCACAGGCTGACACCAGCCGCTGGCACTCTAGGTGGGACAAGCAATGTCCCCACCGGGCCCACTTCTCAGCCACTTGGCCCATGTAGGCATTGGAGTTTGCAGACGCAGATTCAAAGTCAAGAACAAAGCTGTTCAGTGCCTTGCTTAGGAGTAGAGATGCGCTTTGACCAACCTACCAAGATGATGGTCTGTGAATCCCGGGGTGCGCACCTGCCTGTTACTCTCTGCCAGCCGAGCGTTAGGTCCCGCTCGTAACTGGTATCCCCACTGGGCACTCTTTCTCGTCCTCCTCACCCTTCTTCAGTAACCCGGCACAGTGTGGCCAGGTACAGCAGCACGTGGTTTTAGCTGTAAGAAGGACAAGCCAGGGTTGGCGGCCATTCCAGCGAGGGGCACATGGCAGCCCTGCCACGCCATAGGTCATGTCTGTAAAAGGAGTTTGATATTCGATTTATAAACTCTGGAAGACTTTGGTAAAGTAAGATCACTAGAGGGGGAATGGAATGATCCCCACCAGCCTGTACTGGTACCTCAGAACACTGTCCAGAACTCCGAAGGAGTTGTGTTCATCTGCTGAGTTTCCCTAAGGTATCCTAAGATCAGAAAAGATTTTTCTTTTTTTTTTTTTTTTTAAGATTTTATTTATTTATTTGACAGACAGAAATCACAAGTAGGCAGAGAGGCAGGCAGAGATAGAGGAGGAAGCAGGCTCCCTGCTGAGCAGAGAGCCTGATGCGGGGCTCGATCCCAGGACACTGGGATCATGACCTGAGCCGAAGGCAGAGGCTTTAACCCACTGAGCCACCCAGGCACCCCGAAAAGATTTTTCTAATTGTCGGGACTTGCCCTGTCTTCCTGTGCGCGCTGGGGAGCAGCAGGACCCTGTTTTGCTCTGAGACAACCGAAGTGAAGAGAGTCATTGGTCTTAGTATATGTGCTGCCGAAGCGAGCACGAGAGTCATTGGTCTTAACCAGAGAATATTCGTTGCCATTTCACCTTAATTCGGGAATAATATCCTGGAAATGTGTGTTGTTAAAAAGACAAAAAGCTTTTCTTTCTATGAGCATGAAAAGTTAGAGTTCGTACGTGGCCATGAGTTAAGACTTGGATTGATTCTCCAGGAGAGCTTTGGAATGTAATAAAATTTTGAGGAAGAGCAGGCATATCCTAATAGCATTTTTATCTTTAGCTGGACTGAACCCAAACATGAATGTCAACAGCATGGACATGACTGGTGGTTTGTCGGTAAAGGACCCGTCTCAGTCCCAGTCACGCCTCCCTCAGTGGACACACCCCAACCCGATGGACAACCTACCCGGTGCTGCTTCTCCCCTCGATCAGAACCCCAGCAAGCATGGTATGTCCGAGCCGGGGTGCCTGGGGTCCGGTCACTCCTGCCGCACGGGCCGACGGTCTGGTTGTAGAGCATGCCCGTGTCACTGCGCACACCAGCTCTTGTCTAAGAATTCCGTTAGCATGGACCCTTCCATTCCCCCCCAAGCGCGTGAGATCCCAGCTAGTCCACGGTCAAAGCCCCCGAAACCGCAGCCTCCGGATTTTTGCTACAAACCCGGAAGGAGTTGAACATGCCCCAGAGCAGCAAAGAATGTTGGTGGTGGCCTGCAGATTTTTTAGTTTATATGTGTATTCTTCAACAAGAAATTTGCTGAGAAGACATTTTTTCAGTAAAATGATAAAACACAGTAGAAAAGCAAATGCGTAGGAAAAGGAGGAAGCAGAAGTGCTGATACCCAAAGCCGGCAGCCCCACTAGCAAGCCCGACCTTAGCTCCCTGTTTCTTGACAGCGCAGATAGCGGCGGAAATATAATAGCTTTAGGATTCTCTCTTGACTCTAAAAGGAAAAACCAAATTTTTCCTAACTGTTAATTCTACAAGAGAATCATCACGGGCTACCCGGGCGCTTTCCGTGTCAGGAGAGCGAGGTCACCCTTGGCGGTCCACTCCAGAAGATAAGGGCCCAGCAGTCACCTGCCCAGTTTGTCCTTGCAGAGGGAGGGAGAGCAGGACGCACACAACCACAGAGTCGCTAAGCACAGAGACTCAGAAGCTGGGCCCCAGAAAGGCGCAGGCCCACTTTCAGTGGTATGGGTTTGTGTTTTGCCAAGATTTCCCACCTGACAAACTAAAATGGTTCTGAAGGAGTTTTGGTCTTGGGGCGCCTGGCTGGCTCAGTCGGTGGAGCGTGTGCCTCGGGGTCTCACAGTTGTGAGTTTGAGCCCCACGTTGGGGTAGAGAGCACCTAAAAATAAAATCTTCAAAGAATAAAAAGAATTTCAGCCTTTGCAGACGAAGTTGGGGCTAACCAAAGTAGTCCCTTAGCCTTAGCGAGTGCAGGACAAACTAAGTGTGATAGTTCGTGTACGTCTGGAAGGGGCAGGGCCCGGTGCTTAGGAGTGAGGGCGCAGGGGCTCTCCTGTCCACTCAGCTCTCTGTCTCCCGCTGGCCCCACAGGTGCTATCCCTGGAGGTCTAAGCATCGGGCCTCCAGCCAAGTCCTCCGTGGACGACTCCTATGGCCGGTACGACTTAATCCCGAACAGTGAGTCACCAGCCAGTCCGCCTGTAGCTGTTCCCCATAGCTGGTCACGTGCCAAATCTGACAGCGATAAAATCTCCAACGGCTCCAGCATCAACTGGCCCCCAGGTGAGAGCGTACAACACGTCTGTCCAGCCGCAGGTCAGAACTGCCCCAAGCCCGAGGAGAGCACTCCCGCTCGGGAGAAGCCGGGACCTGAGCTAGGAGCCCTGGAAGCAGGAACCCCACAGCTGTGGCTTTTCCACTGGAAATCCTTTTGTCACGCAGATTTGGGAAGTGGTTAGCTCCCGGCACCTTCCTGTAGTCCCTTGGTTCCGTGGGAGGAACAGAAGGAGAGTGGATGCTCTGTTGCATCCGGCCAGACTGTTCTAGACTGCACAGCGTCTGAACACTCTCGATGTGGCAGCTGTGATCCCTGCTTCTGCTCGTGCCAGAGGAGCGATGATTTCCTGAAAGTCTAGGATGGGTGTCCTATTGTAACTAGCAGATCATAAGAATTTTCCTAAATTACCATGAAGGAATGGGAAGGTATGATAGTACTCGTGTTTTGATTTCCATTTTGTTCGGCATTTTCTAGAATTCCATCCTGGAGTTCCGTGGAAAGGACTTCAGAATATAGACCCCGAGAACGACCCCGACGTCACTCCTGGAAGTGTCCCCACCGGGCCCACTATCAATACCACCATCCAGGACGTCAACCGCTACCTCCTCAAGAGTGGAGGTGAGGAGAGCGGCCGCCAGCGGCCCGGCACGGAGGGCCTCCCGTGCGTATCCGGGGGCACCGGGGTGGCGTGCGGGCTGTGTGGCAGGGACACTGTGACACACACCTGTGGGCACTCGTCCCCGGCTGGAGGCAGTGCCGATGGTGAGATGGAGATTGATTTCCATCGTCTCTGACCGCTGTGCTGTACGATCCCGGTACCACCCATGCAGCTGCTCGGAGAAAGCTCCCACCTGAAATCTGGTTAAACTACGGGCGAATTGACCCCTTCCTCCTCCTCCTCCTCAGTCTGTTTCCTTCCACAAAGTCTGATAAGAGACTGAACTCCGCCCCCAGCGCTGTGTTCCGGGTGCAACTCAGGGTGCGTGTTGTGGGTGCTCGCTGTGTCAGACTCGAGCTTCCAGGGGGCGGCAGGGAGCAGCTGGCCGGACCGTTGGAAGCGTCTGTGCAGCTCTCAGGCGCGATGCCGAGAGGGCGACGCTGATACGGTGGCAACCCCGTGTCTGGAGAGTGGGAGGGAGCAGCAGGGCAGCCGTGGACGCTCGGGCCCAGTAAGGCCACTCGGGTGGTCAGACTGGCAGCAGCCAGAAGTCCAACTCGGCCCTCAGTGCTTGTTGCCCTGAGTGTGGCAGGAGGGTGGTGTCCTGGGACGACTGTCCGTCAGTGGATTTTGAGGATTGTGGACAGGTGTGAAGGGGCAGCCCTGACCCGGGTATTGAGAGATCTTGGAAAGTGTCCAGGTTGCTCGGCGTCGCACAGAGCTTTGTGCCAGTGCCCCGTGGGCCCTCTAGTGGTCCCTTGGCCCCCAAGTGGCCTCTGGAGCATTGCGGACGACCTCCGCGTTTGCACAAGGGTGCTGTGACAGGACGAAGGTGGCGTGGAGAAGGAAGTGAATTGTGCGGGCAGGACCTAACGGCTGTCCTCCCATCCAGAGTGGCTGAGGCAGAGCAGGCAGAAGGGCATCTAGAAGGGACAGAGGTCCTGGCGTCGGGATCAGATGAGAAAGTGGGGTCTCCGGCTCCAGGGTAAAGAGGAGGCAGGCAGCCATCCAACCTGGGCACCCCGAAGCACCATGTGATGTCATGTGACCGCAAGGGCTGTGAGGGGCCGGTCTTGGACAGCTCCTCCCGGATCCCTCCTGCAGGCCCCTTGCTCCTGTGCCCTCGTGGTTTGTATTTGGGAGAAGGAGAACATACAGAACTTCTCTTTATGTAGCCCCGGGCACGTGATCATGCCACTGCCCCAGCGCCAGCGCAGCCAAGCTGCAGAGTCCGGACCTTGCCCCCACCTCTCTCCGGAGCGCAGTGTGCTGCTCCCCACACACCACCCGCTTCCAGGCAGCCCCTTTGGCTGACCTTTTGCTCAGGGACCGAGCCACAAATGCATCATACTTTTTTATAGTTTGTTTTCGGGTTTTTTTGTGTTTGTTCTTGTTTTTTTGAAATAGGCCCCACACCCAACGTGGGGCTTGAACTCATGACCCGGAGATCAAGAGTCACGTGCTTCCCGGACTGAGCCAGCCAAGCGCCCCAGTTTTTTTGTTGATTTGTTTGTTTTTTTAATTTTTAAGTCCTCTCTGCAGCCAGCGTGGGGCTTGACCCACAACCCCAAGACCAAGGGTCACATGTTTCGCCAACTCAATCCGCTGGGCACCTCCTCCCTGGCTGCTGTAGTTTTGATTAAACAGCTTGACCTAAAGTCCAGAGAGAAGAAAAACAAGAAAACGTGCCCTAGACGGAAAACAAGGAGAATAGCTATTAACCTCTTTTTTTTTTTTTTTAAGATTTTATTTATTTATTTGACAGAGATCACAAGTAGGCAGAGAGGCAGGCAGAGAGAGAGAGGGAAGCAGGCTCCCTGCTGAGCAGAGAGCCCGATGTGGAGCTCAATCCCAGGACCCTGAGATCATGACCTGAGCTGAAGGCAGAGGCTTTAACCCACTGAACCTCCCAGGTGCCCCAGCTATTAACCTCTTGATACTGACTTATTTTACATGTTTTCATATATGATTCTCTATTTTTTCTGTTGAGTATCAACTATACTAGGTGTTGCTTTCTCATTTGTATTTTTGTTTTTCATTTACTGCCATTGACAGTAAGTTCTGATTTGATATTAACCTGCAGATTACAAGTCAGTTTTTGTTTTTGTTTTTGTTTTTTTTAATATTTTCTTTATTTGACAGAGAGAAACCACAAGTAGGCAGAGAGGCAGGCAGAAAGAGAGGAGGAAGCAGGCTCCCTGTGGAGCAGAGAGCCCGACGTGGGGCTCGATCCCAGGACCCTGGGATCATGACCTGAGCCGAAGGCAGAGGCTTTAACCCACTGAGCCACCCAGGCGCCCTACAAGTCAGTTTTAATGTTCGTGAGTTCTCGTGCCCTCATTCTAAAGAGGTCGATCACAGGGCAGCTGTAGACAGCTGTGCAGGTTGCACACTGCACAAGTCTGAGAGGTGCCCCGTGCCTGGTCATCTCTGTAAAGCGTATACCCCCGGGGTTGGTCAGTGCACCAGCCCAGGTGGGCCCCTGCATCTGGCTTCCATGTCTTGTGAGATTCTATTTGTGGAAGTAAATGTGACAAGCAGACTGTCACGTGCTCTTGTCCCCACCCCACCAGCTTCCACACACTGGTGGAATAACTTTCTGAATCAGAGGAGCTCAGATTCTGTTTTGCTCTAACCCACACTGTCAGCACTGCTTCACCCTTCTGGTTCCCCACCTTCCTGCCCTCGGAGAAGCCTGGAGGAGGGTGACATGGAGCCGCCAGACAGCAGGGAGCTGCACAGGGGCGGCCACCCCCCCTCCCCACAGCCTCCCTCCCGGGGCACTAGCAAGTGTTTTCACAGGAGGGGACTGTGGTTGGGGGAACAGTCCTCCGGTTCCCCACACGGGGCGCTACCTCATGCCTGTGTCACCAGGGAGAGGCGCAGACAGGACCTAGTGGACACCTGAGACGTTCTGAGTCAGAATGAAGTGCTGGTCTTTCTACAGTAAAATATATAACGAAAAGCTTAGAGTTTTTTGGCTTTTGAATTTGTGGATATTGTTTGAGGTGTGCAAAGATGGGGAGTGCCCTGTACTGTGAGTTTTATCCTACGTGGGAGGGAGTCAGCGCAGTCGGTTCACGTTCTGGGCAGCGTTCTCGGCATTCTGCCACCAACCCTCTTCTCCTGTGCCTGGAGACCCTGCCTGCAAGAGACTGCCACTGTCTCCTGGGCCCTGGGATCCAAGGGTCTGTCTGCCCTGGCCGTGGACCTGACCACGTCACACCTATATGGTCAACTCCGTGGCCAAAACCAGCCCCTTTGGAGCAGCCTCCCTCTCGGTGGGTGGCACGGCCACACCCCGGGCTCAGGGCTGCCCCAGTGCCCGCCTCCCACCTCTCTGAGCGTGTGTGTGCTTCCGCAGGGTCCTCCCCACCATCATCTCAGAGTGCCGCGCTGCCTTCCTCGAGTGCCTGGCCGCTCAGTGCCTCCGGCTACGGTCGCTCTTTCAGCAGCATCGCGCCCGCGCCCAGCATTGCAGGTATGCACTGGCTTCTCCTGACGTCCGTCCACTCGCCCCGGAGCTGGGGGCCGTGCGGGGTGATGGAGAGGGGGCCTCGGCACCCCTGCCCCCTGCCGTGTGCAGCAGGAAAAGGAACATCACCCCTGCGGGGTGGTCGTGAAGGGCACGTGGCTGTAGGACAGGGCCTACCTGCTTCCACGGACCTGCTCCCCTCTCCTCCCCTCCCCCGTGGCTGCAGCATGAGGGGAGCACAGGGGTGCGGAGCGTGCAGGTGGCCCCCGTTGGGAAGTCGATGAGGGAGATGTGTAGGTCCCAGAAAGTGTGGCCGCTTCCCACCTGTTGCCTTCTCTGTTACCCTAGGCTTTTAGAAGTTTTTGAAGTAAGACATCTTGTTTAGGCTTAGAGGAGCATTGAGAAGTGTTTGTCGTAAAAACTTTAGGGGAATCTGAACCAAAACATCTTAAGACAAGGACGTAAGGAGATGCAGCCCAGACGCTAACAAGGTGTGTGTCAGGTTTGTGAGTAGACAGAAGTCTCGCAGAAGGCATGTCGTCTACAGACTTCTTCAGATATGTTGCTGTATTCCTTCAAACCTTGTCACTCAGACCTGTTTGAACCAGTGTGAAGACGCCGTAGGAACCCCCTACCACCAGCACCTCGGGAAGAAAGCCGTTCTGATACGGTGAAGCACCCTTTTCCTTCCCCCTCCGTAGTCAGTTTCTCATTTTACTTTGACCCCAGTGTGTTGGCACACGGTCTCAGGTACGATCGTAGTGATCCAACATGCAGCTTAGCGTCTTACTGAAAACAGAGAGTTTCCGGATTATGTCATTCCTTCTGTTTATTCTTCCTGACGTTGACAGAGGAGACGCATGTCGACCTCTAGTACTTCTGTGATCATGTCGCTGAAGGGAAGGGGCAGAGTCTAATCATTTCCCGGTATCTCCAGCCGTTTTTACAGCATTTTTGCTTTTCCATCCAGTGACACCTTTGCTAAGATTAGTGTGTGCTTGGTTGTTTGAAGTCCTGGTGGCTAGGGGTGGAGGGGGCTCCACCCAGGCTCTGTGTTGGCCTGGTCGCTGCAGTGCTATGCCAGGAGCACCGTGACAGCGACCACTCCGTCGCCAGCACTTCCTGTCCCGTCATGCTGGGCGTGGGAGGCGGGCCTGGCAGACATCCAGGTGCACGCACCTCCCAGCTGAGGCCTGCGTGCAAGAGAAGCTGGTGTTTGGAGGCGTTACCCATTGGGTTTTTCCCTCCCAAAGAGCCTTCAGACACTCTGCCCCCCCGTGGAGGTACTAAGATGCCGAGCGCTCAGTCCCCAGCTGCTGGGCCCCACGTGTCCGTTTCCACTGTACGGCCCAGCGGGCTCATCTCAAAGCTGTGGGGTGTCAGGGGGCATTGCCTTGAAAAGGGACTGGTCGCTAAAGGAATGGTATAAAGGATCTACACATTAGGCTTTTGTCCTCGATTAACGTGTTCCGTTATAAGCTTATCCCAATAGAAGATGTCAGTAGTTCGTTTTAGCCTCGACCTGCAAAAATGCTGTTTCCTCGGTGGCAGACTTGGTTCTGGCACAGTCAGCGAATTCAGCATCAGCCTCCCGGCGAGGCCTCCCCGGGGCACTGGGCACAGGCCGGTGGTCGATCTTTAGGCAGGAAATCGAGAGCGCACACACCCCCGTGGTTCTCGCGTGGGAGCGCTTTCCTCGGTGTTTCCTGTCCATCCCGATGGTCTGCTGGTGCCGGAGAGCGCCTTGCACGCTTCTTCACACGCTGCAGTGACGTCTTCCGCTCTCCAGAACCCCTGCGCTCTGTCTCCCTGCCTTTCTAGGTAAACTGTCAGACATCAAATCGACGTGGTCCTCCGGCCCTGCCTCCCACACACAAGCCTCTCTGTCTCACGAGCTGTGGAAGGTGCCCAGAAGCACTGCTGCCCCCACAAGGCCGCCTCCAGGCTTAGCCAATCCCAAGCCTTCCTCCACCTGGGGAGCCAGTCCCCTCGGCTGGACCAGCTCTTACTCCTCGGGTACGAGTCCGGGTGCTCGATGTGCGGGCGGGCCGGGCCGGGGCACGCAGGGCCTCTGGGCCTGCTCTGCTGGCCCTTCAGGGTGTGAGTGTGCCCATCATCTTGTCCTCTGGTTCCTTGGGAAGGACTGCGCCCCACCCTTAGAACCTGGAGAGCCTAGGAGGGGCCCCAGATTCTCAGGGCAGCGTGTGGGCCGAGCACCTCAGCCGCTGTGGTTTCCAGTCTCTGCCCGGGGCCCCAGGGTCCGGCAGGTCTGCCCAGAGGCAGGCGGGCCCGGCCACCACAGCACCCTTCCAGGGGCCATGCTGGGCCCTTAGAGAAGGTGCTTCAGCCTTTGATACGTGCTTCTCCACAACATTTCCCTGGAGCAAAGGGCTTTTCAGGCCAGAACCCAAACCAAGCCCCTCGTATGAATCGGGCCCGCAGCCCGCATCCTGGCACCGCAGTTCTGCAGCCGCCAGCGGGGCCCTCTGCCGAGCCGCGGCCATGGATCCAAAAAAGCCGAGATGGAACCAGCTGCACGTTGCTCGAAATCCGCTCCGCGCCCATCCTGGCGGCCCTGGGGATCTGCTCTGTTAGCCAGAGCGTCTTAGACTGTTGATTCTCGGGAGAGGGGACGGGTGCTTCTGCCATGGTCCGTCATCCGGCCCCCAGGGCGCCTGCAGGAGTTGCGGGGCTGGGTTCATCAAACCAAAAAGAACGTGGGTTTTCAAAGGTTGAGAAGGGCTTAGAGCGTGCGGTGGTGGCGTGTCCGCCGCACCTGGGGCAGGAAGCGTCTGGAGGCCGTGCTGACGGGGCCGTCCCTGGCTTGTGCAGGTTCCGCCTGGAGCACCGACACCTCAGGACGGACAAGCAGCTGGCTCGTTCTCCGCAACCTCACGCCCCAGGTACGGGTACAGGTCACCGCGCAGCCAGACATGGTCCCCAGAGTGTTCCCGCCACCCCCAATGCATGCCAGCCTTTGCGCTGGGGACCCTCGCTCGGGCCCAAAGACAGCAGGGGCAGTGCAGGCAGACAACCTCCATGTTCCGGGGGAACTGTTTGCTTTTAAACAGAGTCGCTTGCCTTTAATTTTACCCACCGAAGAGTCATTTGTCCTGTGCTCCCCTTTCCTGGGATCAGGCGCCGCAGGGCTGCCACGAACTGCGGGCTCTGTGTGATGGGCCCCGGCTGGGTGGGTGGGAGGCCACAACCAAAATGGGGTCTTTCTTTCTCCTGATTGACGCATTCACAGAGTATAACTGAAACACCCAGGATTAAAAAGTTCATGGTAAATGACAACGTGTAAAAGGTTAAAATCATGAAGTCATAGATGCTGGGCCCTTTTCAAGACAGACCTTTGCCCAGTGCTTCATACACCCGGGCCACACACATTTTCCTTGAAGAATGCCGTGGAAGAAGTCGGGAAGCTCGTTACCACCCCCTTTGCTTCCTCAATCAGATCGACGGCTCCACCCTGCGGACGCTGTGTTTGCAGCACGGGCCTCTCATCACCTTCCACCTGAACCTGACTCAAGGCAACGCCGTGGTCCGCTACAGCTCCAAGGAGGAAGCCGCCAAGGCCCAGAAGTCCCTGCACATGTACGTGTCCTGGCCACTGTCGGCTGGTCCCGGGCTGCGGCCCCGGTGGCGCTGGGTTCGGGCTCCATGGGAGCGTCCTGAGGCTGCCGTGACACAGACACTCATCACCTCTCAGTTCTGGAGGCACCGAAGTGTCGGTGGGGTCGGTTCCTTGCAGGGCTCTTGTCCGTGGCCTGCAGGCAGCTGCCCTCTGCCTGGGTCGTCACATGGTCGCCTCTCAGTCTGAGTGTGCGTGTGTCCCAACTTCCCTTCTCAGAAGGACACAGGTCATCATGGATTAGTGTTCACCGATGGTCTCATTTTACTTCCATGACCTCTTTGAAGACCCGTCTCCAAGTTCAGGCACAGCCCAGGTGCCGGGGGCTAGAGCGTCCATGTGGGTAATGGGGGGCCCAGGATTCAAGCCGTAGCAGGTGTCTTGTGAAACGTGTTTCTTCTGCTGCGGAGTTGCCGTGGCCTGCGCCCCAGTAGGGACAGGTGCCCTAGGAGTGTGCACGTGAAGTACAGGGCCACAAGGAAGCCACTGTCTCCACCAGGCATGTGACCCACCTTCCAGCACCCCACCCCCACCCCGCCGCTGTTCACAGGACGCCCTTGCTAAGCTGCGTCAGGGGGTGACTCCACGACAGCCTTGGAGCTGTGGGGTAGCTGGGCCACACGTGGTCCCGCTTACGGTCTTCTGAGGAACCTCCGGAGCAGCTGCACTACTTTCCATTCCCCTCAGCAGTGAGCGAGGGTTCTCTTCTCCACATCCTCCCCAACTCTGGTTACGTTTTGTCTTCGCGAGTCTAGCCGTTCTAACGGGGCTGCAAGGTCTCATTGGGTTGCAGTTTGCATTTCCTTGATGCTCAGTGACGTCACTGACGCTGAGCGCCTTTTCATACACCTCTTGGCCGTCTGTATGTCTTCGGAAAAATGTCTGTTTAGTTCCTCTGCTCATCCTTCAGTCAGATTTTGGGGCTTTTGTTGTTGTCGTCCCTGAGTTACATGATTGTCTCTATATTTTGAAAATTAACCCCTTATCAAGTGAACACTTCATGAATATTTTCCTCCATTCCATAGGTTGTCTTTTCATGATATTGACAGTTTGCTTTACTGTGCAGGAGATTTCCAGTTTGATGTAGACCTACTCATTTTTCCTTCCATTGCTTGTGCTTTTCTTTTTCCTTAAGTTTTATTTACTTAAGTTATCCCTGTGCACAACACAGGATTCCAGCTCGCAACCCCGAGATCGAGAGTGGCACGCTCCTCCAGCCGAGCCAGACAGGCGGCCGTGTGCCTTCAGTGTCGTATCAAAAACCGTTGCCGAGACCAGTGTCAAGGAGCTTTTTCCCTGTTTTCTTCCAGGAGTTTTATGGTTCCAGATGTTATGTTTATGTCTTTAATTCATTTCTCGTTAACTTTTGTGGGTGATGGGAGACAGGCGTCCGCCGGTCACCATTCCCCACGTGCTTCTCCGGCTTTTCCAGCAGATTTGTTGGAGAGACTGTCCTTTCCCCATTGAGTGCTCTGGTGCCCCTGTCAAGTACAGATCAGTTGTCTACATGGGGCTCTGTTTCTGGGCTCTCTGTTCTGTTCCGCTGGTCTGTGCACCTGGGGTTTTTTGCCAGAACCATACTGTTTTGACTCCTAAGGCTTTGGAGTATAGTTTGAAATGAGCGAGTGTGATGCGTCCAGCTTTGTTCTTTCTCCGAATCGCTATGGCTGTTTGGAGTCTTTCATGGCTCCGTACGAATGTCTGTGAAGAATGCCGCTGGGAATTTTATAGACGTTACATGGAACCCAGATACGGCTTTGAGTTGCCTGGATGGCCTCGCATTTTATCTTCTTCAGTCTCTTTCACTTAGGTCTTTTAGTTTTTTGTTCGTTTGTTTTTTAAGATTTTATTTATTTATTTGACAGAGAGAGGGATCACAAGTAGGCAGAGAGGCAGGCAGAGAGAGAGGGAAGCAGGCTCCCTGCTGAGCAGAGAGCCCGACGCAGGACTCGATCCCAGGACCCTGAGATCATGACCTGAGCCGAAGGCAGAAGCTCAACCCACTGAGCCACCCGGGTGCCCTTAGTGTTTTAGTTTTCATTGTATGAAGTTTTCACTTCCCTGGTCAGATTTATCCCTAAGGGGTTTTTTGTTGTTGTTGTTTTTTAATGCTGTCATGAATGAGTTTTTTTTTTTAATTTTTTCTTCAGATGTTTCATTGTTAGTGTATAAAATGCAGCTGTTTTTCATGTTTGTCGCATATCCTGCAGACTTTATTGAACTCACTGATCACTTCCAGCCGTGTTTTTGGTTAAGTCTTTAGGGTTTTCTCTATATAAGATCACGTCCTCTGCAAATAGTGACCGTTTCACTTCTTCCTTTCCGATTTGGGCGCCTTTTATTTCTTTGTCTTGCCTGATCGCTCTGGCTAAGGACTTCCGGTGGGGTGTGGAGTAGCGATGGCAAGAGCAGGCGCGCCTGCCTTGTTCCTGACCTTAGAGAAGGCGCTTGCAACCTCTCCCCGTCGAGTATGATGTCAGCTGTGTGCCTGTCACGTACAGATGGCCTTTCTGACACAGAGCCACGTTCCTTCTGTCCCGTTTGTGGAGGCTCTTTAGCATGAAAAGTCGAGAGTTTCGTCAGATGCTGTCGCAGCTTCTGCTGAGGCAGGAGGACTTGGGTCTTTCGTCCGTGCGATGTGTCGGTTTGTGATTTGCGTGTGTTGACCCTTCCTTGCGTCTCGGGAGTAAATCCGGCTTAACTGCGGACGTGTAGTCCTTTTTATGTGCTGTTGAGTTCGGATGCTTGATATTTCGTTGAGAATGTTTACACTGTGTTCATCAGGGGTTTCAGGCTCTAGTTGTCTTGTGTCCAGATCTAGCTTTGGTAGCAGGATATCATGGGCCTCAGAAAAGAGTTCAGGAGTGTTTCCTCCTCTCCCGTGTTTTGAAGAGTTTGAGAAGAATTGGTGTTAATTCTCGTGGAAATGTTTGGTAGAATTCACCAGTGAGATCACGTGGTCCTGGGCTTTTCCTTGCTGGGAGGGTTTGTGGTCACTGATGCAGTCTCCTTACTCGTTACTGGTCTGTTTAGACTTTCTCTGTCTCCGTGATTCAATCTCGGTAGGGCATCTGTTTCTAGGCATTTGTCCATTTCCTCTAGGTTGTCCAGTGTGTCGGCACAGAACCCTTCCTAGAGCTCTCGGGACGCTCTGCACTTCTGTGTTGGCAGGCAGTCCTGTCTCCTCCTTCAGTTGTGACGGTATTCATTTGAGTCTTCTGGGTTTTTCTTAGTCTAGCTGAAGCGCTGCCAAATTTCTTATCTCCCAAAAAACCAGCTCTTCATTTTGTTGCCGTCCTGCTCTTTCAGGTGTGTTCTGGGAAACACTACCATCTTGGCTGAGTTCGCCGGCGAAGAAGAGGTGAACCGTTTCTTAGCCCAAGGCCAAGCACTGCCACCCACCTCCAGCTGGCAGTCCAGCACGGGCACCGGCCAGACGCGGCTGGGCGCCTCGGGCAGCTCCCACGGCCTGGTGCGCGGTGACGCTGGCCACTGGAGTGCCCCGTGTCTGGCCGGCAAAGGGAGCAGTGACCTGCTATGGGGCGGAGTCCCCCAGTACTCGAGCAGCCTGTGGGGCCCGCCCAGCAGTGACGACGGCCGGGTCATCGGAAGCCCCACCCCGCTGAACACTCTGCTTCCCGGCGACCTTCTCAGTGGGGAATCCATCTAGGACCGAGAGGACCCCAGGGGCGCCACAATCATCAGCACTCGGAAGAAAAAGCTGACCCTTTCCAGTCCGGGCGGCGCTGAGGACCCCGCGCGACCTGAGCAGCCCGGCAGCCCTTTGAGTACCTCTGTCCAGGGCTGAAGACGAGCCCTGGCCGCGGTCCTTGCGAACTGCCCGCGAGACAGTGCGGGCTGCGCTCGGCCAGTGTCACGTGCTAGCGACGGGATGTCCCTCACAGCTTTCCATGTTGTGTCGTCTTACGTCGGCGTGGTGTGTCGTCGATTTTTCAAGTATAAAAGCTGCTTAGAATAGTTCTATCATGAAGGGCACTTTTCAGATTGTGGGCTGGAAAGGGTTATTTTATCAAGGGGGGCGGGAGGGAGGGAGACGAGAAAGCCTATTTAAAACGAGCCTGTGACGATTATGCACATTACCAGAGGCGGACCCCGTAATCAGGGGGAGCTGGTGTCCATCACTGGGCGCACAGCACGGGCTCCACGCGGCGGGCCTGGTGGCCCAGACCGGCGAGCTGCGCGGAGGCGGCAGCCTGCGGCCTGCTCTCTGCTCCCACGGGTCCGCCTATGCACATTACCCTTGTTTCATTACTTTTTCATGCCATTTTTTTTATCCCAAAAAATATTTTTTAAAAGTTAAAAAAAAAGACATATCAAACATGCAAATACTTGAATCCAGCAGGCCAATAAGGAAATGTGAACACTTGCCGCGTCGAATTCTACACTTCCAGGCTGACGTCAGTGCGCAGAAACAGGCTCTAGGAAACATTTCTGAGTTCACAGCCTATGTGCGTGTGCGTGTGTGTGGAAATAGAAGCGTGTGTGCGTGTGTGTGCGTGCGCGCGTGGGCACACTTTGTTTGTGTGTTCCGTGTGTGAGGGATTTAACTGTGGGTTTTCCCTTTGATTCAGTATATGCTTTTTTTTTGGCGCATTGGTCAAACGTTTGTTACTATTATTAGCTTCTAACTTTGCACTGAGTGTCCCTGCCCTTCCTTTTGCTAATCCTATACACGAAAGAGAATTCACAGGACAGGGCCGGTGACAATTCACGTGTAAATGTTTACTCAAGGACTCTGTTATTGCGTTTAAAAATTACAGTGTATATCTCTGGAGAAATAATCTGTATACCTACCTTTAGCAGCTTTTTATTGTGGACTAATGCAAGAGAATTACCAGAGTATTGCACCGTGTTTCCATGTGGACTAGAAAGTGAGAGAGAAGACAGCTGTTGCAGAACTGTGGCCATAGATCCTCGCGGAGACCGGACGGCTCCGCAGGAGGAACGGAGACAAGCACTTGGACGTGGGTGGTGACCGCTTTCGGAGGGGCCCGTGCTCAGGGCTCCCACCTGTTTACAGACCTTTTTTTCTCCTTCAGACTTTAAAATAAAAAAATTTTAAAAAGGAATTTAAAAAAAAAAAAAGAAAAAAAAAAGAAAAAAAAGAGACTTCCGTGGTAAAGAAACCTATTTTCAGAATGCAGATACGCTACTTCAGAGCTCTGGGATTGAACAGTGTCGTCCCTTCCCTCCGGCCATCGTTGTGGACTGTCAATTGTCCCCCTTCGTCGAGGTGACGAGACGTTGTGGTCACTGTCTTGCACATGCGGACGCGCTCTCAGGAAAGCCAGGGTTCCCGAGGGGCAGCTCCACACCATTTCATGTATTTTGTAACCCAACTCCTAGCACTGAAGATGTTATTAAAAAACAAACAAAAAAATAAAGAAAAAAAAAGAAAAAAGGAAAAAAAAAACACAAAGAAGAAAAATACCTAATCTCTAATGTGTAGCAGTTACATATTTACCAAATAACGGACTCAAAAGAAATAGATGTTTGAAGAGTGCTTTATATATTAAAAATTGCTTTATGTTTTAAAAATGATCAATGTTTTGATTGTTTTGCAAGAAAGACAGACAATGGAGTAACATACCCTCAAGTATGTTTAAAAATATATGAACATTGTGCTCCCTGCCTGCTTGATCAGGAAACTTGTGCATTACATTTTTTTTAATTAGCTTTTTAATGGTTTTATCCAAACAAAACAAAACGAAAAAAAGAACAAAAAACAAAAAAAAACCACAAAAACAAAAAACCCACAAAAAACAAAAAAAGAAGGTCCTGCAGAATTGCAGGTCAACAAAAGCTGGTTTTATAGAGGATCATGAACTATGCACAAACGGGGTTCAAGACTTGTTTTCTCAAGCTGAGTGTGTGTGAGCTGAACAAACCTTCCTCAGAGGAGTAGCATCTCATTGCCATTACACGCGCTGTATATTTGATGTACATGTCCTCACGTATGTCTATCAAATGTGCGTGCGTGCGTGCGTGCGTGCGTGCGCCAGACGGCTCTCCTGCTGCCGCTTCGCATCGACTTGTAGAAAAACAGGTTTTAAAATTGGGGATGGAAGTAAAGACTCTGTCTGTTTGTTTCTGGGTTTTGTTGATTTTTTTTTTTTTTGACCGTTTTCTTTTGAATTAAAAGATGTCTGTAACTCTGAGATTAAAAAACAAGTTTGTGGCTTTTAATGTTTTTTCCTCATAGAATGTGATCGTTGAAGAACATGCACCGAGAGTTGCTTTCCGAAGTACAACGCTTTGTTGAATCTTAATAAATTGCAATTTTTTTCTTGGCTGTTCAGATAAATGTGTTTTTTATTTTTCACAGACAGATAGCATCGATTTGCGCTTTGTACGTGCTGGGGAGAGCGCTGCTGTGCCGTCCGTAACAAATTCCCTGCCTCTGTTCATGATATCCTTAGAGAGTTTCCCTTAGGTAATTAGATGAGCTCTGAATTTCTGTTGTTTGGCTTATAATTTTACCATGTGTTTTGCGGCTTTGCAGTTCGCACTGAAATCTTACTGCGGATCACGCAGAGGCCGCGGCAGGGAGGGTGAGCTCGCCGCTGCCGCCGTAGTCTGAGCCCGCCACATCGGAGATGTAGCCGGGGCCTGTGGGCCGAGCGTCCTGGCTGAGGACTGTGGCTTTGTCACCCGTGACCCGGTTTGGGCCTCGAAAATATTTGGACCAAATAGAGTAATGAAGGTCTTTTGTGTTTCCTGGACGCTTTATTCATATATCCTTGTAAAGTAGCCTTAACCTGTGAAAGGTGACGTTCACAAAGCATTTTGCACAGGCAGAGCGGACGGACCTCAGGGCACCGCAGGAGGCCGTGGCTTTGGCCATGTGGCATCTCCGGGGGCAGCTGGGGAGCCGGCCCACTCCAGACACCAGGACCTTAAGTCACTTGGGCAAGCATCGTTGCATTTGATCACCGGGGTTGTAAAGACGGTCTCTGGGAGGCAAGCCAAAGTGTCCTCTGACCCCTGCTCAGAGACCGGCAGAATGAGTGCCTAGGACAAGGGGTGAGCTCTCGGCTCTGCCCGACCTCTTAGGACAGTCACAAAGGACAGCACTGAAGGGGCGCCGGTCGGGAGAAGTGAAAAGGAGGAACGGGAGCCAGAGCGGGCACCGCACTGCGAGCATTCTGCCGAGCAGGGCCCGGGGCGCCCAGAGTTACTGGGAGAGCGCCTGCTCCCCGGGAGGATGAGGTCAGGGCCTTGGGAATACCAATGGCTACGCTGGGCTTCCTGCAGGAGGTGGCGTGGCCCCGGGCCCAGGAGGCGAGATTGGATTTCGACAGCCTGGGGGAAGCAGGGGGTGGGCGGCTGACACAAGGTAAACTGAGATCTGGAGTGACTGCTCGTGAGACCGGGCTGGGGAGCAAGGGTCCCGGTACCCCTGGTAGGAAAGGAGGCTCCGTGTCTAGAATCAAGAAAACAGGCGCGGAGCTGCACTTCTTTCGCAATTGTTCTGAGGACACCGTGGGGGAGTGGCAGAGACCAAAAGGGTGCAGTGGGTCGTAGCAGGAATTCAGAGAGAGCGGGGTCTGAACAGCGAGGAGGCCAAACGCTGGTTCTAGTGACAAAGACGAGAGCTGAGTGCTGAGCACGTGCTCGCTGACAGGAACAGAAACAGACGGGCATTTCAGGAAGATGCTTCCCAGGAAAACACATCCAGGATGGAGCAGGGAAAACCTACACCCAAGTCCCGGTGGAGTCGTCCTTAATCTGCCAGCCCCATGCACCGCACCTCAGTGTGAGACTGTGCCTCGGCTGTGAAAGACAGAAGCACATTTCCAGAAGCCCTAAGTGGGCTTAGTCCCCGATCAGATGCTGTGTCACAGGCGACACGTGCGACTGCCCGAGTGAGGGACGGATGCACAGAGCGCCGGTCCTGTAGGGACCTGGGCAACCCTCCCACTGTCACAGGCGACACGGACGGCAGTGCCAGCTCAACCCAGCAGTGGCCAGGTTGCGCCCCCTCCACCGGACACTGTATCTGTGACCAGAAGGAGACGCCAGGAAGGGTGGCGTAGCCCAGAGAGCCCTCGGCCAGCCCCACGCCGTCTGAGACCTCCACGCAGCTGCACCCCGCCCTGCCCATGCCCGAGACACAGCGGAGACTGGCTGCCAGGACTAGGATGAGATCTTTGCAGAGACCTCAAGGCTCCGGGTCGGGGCCCGGCCGTGACCAGCCCAGGAAGCCTGAGCTGTCGGGGGCACCAAGGGCGCCATCACCCACCTACGGAAGTCTAGGTGATGCCCGGTGAGCCTCTAGGCCACATCAGCAGATGGCAGATGGCACCTGTCCCTGCCCGTCTGCCAAACGGGAACACCCCCACGAGACCATCTCAGAAAGAGGCAGTTTGGGGGAGCACGGGCCCAGCTGGGGACATTGCCCGTGCTGGGGGCATCTCGACTGTGGGTCTGACCCGGCCCTCCCCGCCGCCTCACCCAGGCCTGACCTTTCCTCTTCTGGATCCCCCCGTGGGGTGAGGGGCAATGGGGCCCATCACTGTGCTCTCGTCCTGCTTCCCCCCTGGGGCTACTGCCCCAGCTTCTGCAGACGTGGGACAATGGGGATGTGACGGCCGAGCCCTCCTTCCCGCACTCAGCTTCACGGCATCCCACAGGACCGACCCTCAAACAGCCTGGCAGGATCTGGGGTCTCCACACCACCAGTTAGAGGCAGCCAGACCCCCTCCTGCCCCAGCCTGGGTGCTGGCCGCCCCTCTGCCTGGTAGGCCCCTCTTCCCATGGCTCACTGGAACCTGAGAGCTCATCCCCGCCAGCCTCTCCTTAAATGTGCCCTGCACGTCCCTGGCCTGATGACCACCAAGCGTCCGCACTGATGGCTTCATCGCCCTGGACACCGCCCTCCTGGCTCGCTGGCAGAGGTGCGAGCCCCCAGGGCACAGGCTGGTCAGGGGCAACCTCCAAGCCGGGCCGTGGTCCCCCCTGCCATCTGGGGCTTAGCCAGCAGAGGGCACCCTGCGCTCTGCGCCAGGCGGCCCCCAACCCACACCCCAGAGGGCCCTGGAGGGCGAGTGCCGGGAAGCATTCCGTCTGAAAGAGGAAGGGGGGGGTGGTTCCCACGCCCTCCACCCCAAGGCTGTGCACCGGGTGGGGGCGCACGGCACAGCAGGCCCGCCCATGAGCACAGAATCCCAGGGGCAGCTCATCTTGCAAAACACGTTTTATCAGAATAAATAGTCCTCGCAGGACACCGTCCACGGTGCCCCCCACCCTGCTTGCCCACCCTCCGGTGCCAGCCTCGATGCGCTGCGGAGCCCAGCTCGGCGTCCGCACCTCCGGGGCCGTGGGAACGGAGGGCGGCCCAGGCGCAGGCCGCCTTTGTGAGCAGACGCAGAGCCGCCGGACCTGTTGCCGTCCTACCAGGCGTCCGGATCGTCCACCAGCCTCTCGGCCTCCTGCCGACCCTCTCTGCCAACCCTGCCAAAAGGGGGAGTCAGCGAGGAGCCCCAGGGACCTTGGGGTATGTGGGAGGCTGAGGAGTCCCTCCAGGGGGCCTGAAGCCAGACACCCAGCAGCCCCCCTCGGGAGCCGCCTTCAGGCGTCCTGAGCATAAAGACGCGTCTGGACAGCCTCAAAGGGCCGGTGGGGCGGGGGGGAGCAGGTCAGACAGCTCAGTCTGTGGGTCCCTGGTGCCCAGGGATGAGCCCCAGCACCTCGGACGGCCCCCCCTGGAACGGCGCGTGCACCCCCCCCGGGGACCAAGCGAGCCAGCTCCCGGGCACTCCGACGTAGGAAGCAAAGGGGCCCGGCGCCCAGCTCCCTCTGCCCCGTGCACACTTCTTTCTTCTCTAGTTTCCTTTTCTCGCCAGACTTCACCCGGCCCGAGCAGGAGAGCCGGGAAGGAGGGCAGCCAGGGAGCCCCGCGCCCCTTCCCTCCTCACCCCCAGCTCAGCACGATGCCGGTGCCGGGCCTGGGCCCCTCCCCCGAACACTCACGCACCAAGTGCCCGACCCCTCCAAGGCCCCTCACCTGCTCCTCTCCTTCCTCTCGTAGACGGAGTGAAGCCTGTTGATCAAGAAGACTTTGTCTTCCCCCTCCTAGAAAGGCCAGAACACAAAGGGTGAGTGGGCAGTCGTCCATCTGTCTGGCCAGAACAGACTATTCCATACGACAAGCACAAAACGTTTGAAGGGGGAAAGGGCACCGGACGACAGAAAAACCAAGAGCCAGGCAACGGGCGTACGTATAGCTAGATCTAAGCTTCCTAGTGGCCAAGGCGAAAAAGGACATGCGATAAGGGTCACAGCGAAGGCCGCAGAGCCAGCCGGACTTGGCAAATTACCTCCCGTCTGACCTCAGAGTCACCATCTGCGAGCGGAGATAAGGGTGACTGCAGCGTCACCCGTGTGAGCTCCGACTGTCCTAATGACCACCAAACTGGTGGCTTACGACAACACAAACCCGTCTTTCAGTTCTGGGGGTCCGCAGTTCCAAACGGCCTCACGAGGCCGAAGATCAAGGTATCCGCCAAACTGGGTCCTTCTGGAGACTCTCGGGAAGCAACCTTCCTTCCTTTTCCAGCTTCTGGAATCTGCCCATAGCCCTTGGCTCTCCGCCCCTTCCAATGAGTCAGTGGGTACAGAGGGCCGTGCCTGCCTGCCCAGGCCGGGGAAGAGCCACTCTGGGGGCCTAGCCGAGCCCAACCCTGCAGCCCCCACGCCCTGCCCTGGTCTGCAGCAGGGGCCTGCCCAGAGAATGGTCTTCCCGCTCCCAGGTGGCGAGCAGGGAGAGCTGGGACCCTCCTCCCAGTGCAGCTGCACACCCACTGGCCCCACCGCCACCCCGGACTCCGCAGGTGCCCGGACGCGCCACGTGGTAGGGCAGCAGCCCGCTGGCAAAAACCCAGACCTCAGCCAGAATGCCTGGCCTCAAGCCCTGCTCCCTGGGGGTATAAGGGAAGCAGACGGGGGCTCCTAGTGTGTTCCCCGAGCCCCCCGAGAAGTGGGAGCTGTCCTTAAGGGACCTTCCTCTTTCGGACCCAGCCCTGCCCTGATGAGCCAGCAGCCGGGGCCCCTGCCTACCGCCCCCAAGCCTTGTCCTGCCCTGGCTGAGCCCCCAGCACACACCGGAGGAGGTGCAGCCCCGGCCCCCGGTGAACGCCGGGCCACAGGCACTGCCGGCCCCACAGTGGCCCAAGCATCCAGCGGGCAGTGAAAATCTCCCAAAGGAGGGGCACCTGGGTGGCTCAGTGGGTTAAAGCCTCTGCCTTCGGCTCAGGTCATGATCTCAGGGTCCTGGGATCGAGCCCCACGTCGGGCTCTCTGCTCAGCAGGGACCCTGCTTCCTCCTCTCTCTACCTGCCTCTCTGCCTACTTGTCATCTCTGTCAAATAAAATCTAAAAAAAAAAAAGTCTCCCAAAGGGGAACAGCCGTTGAGTAGACTGATGGCAAGGCCCGGGGTGAGGTCAGAGCACCCCCCGCATCTCCACGGAGACCCAGGGTCGCTGGCAGGTCCGGCTGAGCAGACCCCAGCAGGACACAGTCCCCAGGCAGGAAAGGGCTCCCCTTGGGCTGGGCTTGAGCAGCTCAGGGCTGGCAGATCCCAGGGGCGGACCGTGCGGTGGGGATCCCAGCACCCTGGGCTCCGAGCCCTACCCTGCCTCTCACGCTTTGGCGATAAACTGCAACGGGCTTAATAAAACTGATTTAGGGGCGCCTGGGTGGCTCAGCCGGTAAAGCGTCTGCCTCCAGCGCAGGTCATGATCCCAGGGTCCCAGGATCGAGTCCCTGCTCAGCGGGGGGCCTGCTTCTCCCTCTGCCTCCCGGCTTGTGCTCTCTCTCTCTCTCTCTCCATCTCCAATAAATTTTTAAAAAATAAAGATCTAAATCCGGGCCCACTTTCACCCTTACTCCACTTGTTTGGAAAATGTGGGTCCCCCAGGAAGTCCAAAAGCAATTTCCAATACCTCAAAGACCCCCACAGAGACCCCCGCGGGGCCACATGCCCTCACATGCCGTCTTTCCCCACCCGCGCCGCAATCCCACCCGGCTGGAGCCCTGCCCCTGGGGGTGTCGGGGCGGCCGCTGCCACGCTGCCCATCTCTGCTTCGTACCGGCCACACGCGGGAATGTGTCATTTGGCCGACCGAGCCTCTGGGTAGCCGGGGGTGGCGGGGGGAGTGGTGGCCCCAGAGCGTGGCGGGGGGGCGGGGACACTCACGTTGCTGATCTGCTCCTTGAGGAGGCAGATGACCCTCCGCTGCCCCTTCACCACCTGGATGTTGAGGTAGATCACGGCCCTGCGGGGTCAGAGCCAAGAGGTCCGGGGTGAGGGGGCAGGGGAGGGACCGGACAGGGAAGGGACAGGCCGGGGCAGGGGGCGGGGTTGGGGTGGTGGGGGCGGAGGGAAGGGACAGGCCGCCCCCGTGCACTCACAGCAGCAGGGCTGACACCAGGTAGACGGGGAAGGTGTTCTCCACCAGGTACCGGTGCACCCAGGGCAGCCAGGAGACCCGGGGACCCGCCGCCTCCAGGTGGCGCACCCACACCTTGCCTGCCTCGTACATGGTGTCCAGGGTCCGGAAGGGGCCGCAGGTGCTGGAAGGTTTCACCCTGCGGGGAGAGGGCGAAGGCGAGCGCCCCGTCACCCCACGCCGCAGCCCCAGATCCCGGGAGACGCCACCCCCCGCCCCGACCGAGGCCGAGCGCCCACTCACTGCCACACGGCGTAGCAGAGGAAGACGGCGGCCCCCAGGAACGAGGGGAAGCAAAGCAGCGAGGTGAAGACGGTGCTCATGTGGGAGGCCAGCCAGGGTCTGCGGGGCGCCTGGCAGTTGGCCATCAGGCTGGTCTGGGGACAAAGGCTGAGACTCGCCACTGCCGGCTGGGGCCTGGGGGTGGGGGGGCCAACCGGGGGTGGGGGAAGGGGGCGGTGCTTCTGGGAGGGGCCCTCCCTGCCCCCAGGGAGCAGAGAGTCTCAGGATGCCGGCCTGCAGGCTGCCAAGCTGGTTTACCGAGGGGAGACTGAGGCACACAAGGGCTGGTCTGTCCACCGTCCCTCATATACGGACGACCTGACAGGGACGGCCCCCTCTGGCGGCCGGCGGTCTCCGCTGGGCCAGGCCCATGCCCAGTGCCTTATGAATGCCATCCCCAGCCCGCGCGGACTCGGTCCCGCTGCATAGACCAGGACACGGGGCCGGAGGGAGAAGCTGGCTCTCCACGGAGGACGCCCCAGCCCGAGGACAGAGGAGCGGGGTCCCTCCCCTCGGCCCAGCTGCCCAGCCCTGCCCCGGCTGGTCCACTCGAGCAGCCGGCAATGACCACGAACCCCAGCAGGATGCTGCCCAGCCCGGGAAAGGCAGCGATGCCAGGGAGGGCAGTCAGCCATTCCCTGGGGCCGGGGGAGGAGAGGAGGGGTCCAGAGCCCCAGGGCTCCGTGTCCACCAGCCCCGTGGCCCAGCCTGGTGACTGCACAGTCTCCCAAGGCCCCACCGGCCTCCCGGGTCCCAGGGGACACCCTTACCTTCTTGACATAGAAGATGAGCAGCAGTTTGATGATCTGGATGGCAGGGAGGAGAGGACAGAAGAGGACCCCCAGCCTGGGGAGGCAGGGAGGGGTGCGGGCTGCAGTCCAGAGGCCGGAGTCGGGACCCCCATGCTGCACCCCAGAGTGACAACGGCCGGGCTCAGGGTCACCACGAGACTGCCCCAAGACCAGGCTGGGTACAGCCCTGCACCCTGAGATGCAAGGGGTCAGGGCCCAGGTCACCGCAGAACCCCCAAGCCAGGGCCTTGCTGCAGGCCTCGCGGGGAAGGGGCTGAGCCGTCCCGGGGGCCAGGCAATGCGGGCAAGCCGGAGACACTCACCAGGTCAGCGTCTGCCCGTAAATCAGCTCCAGGACATTCCCGGCAATGTCGAACTCTGGCTTCTCCCTCCTCTTCAGCTTCTTCTCAGAGATGAGCCTGGGGCAGAGGAGTCTCCGAGGGTCACGTGGGAGGGCCAATCCCAGAGGCCGATCCCCAGTGGACAGGCACCCGGGCAGGTGACCCTCCCCTCAGGCGCCTGGCGGATGTCAGGGGACACGGCCGGCTGAGGGCCTCCTCCTGAGGGGCTCCGGGCTATGGCTGATTTCCTCTCCGTCTTTTCTCTTTTATTAAACCAATCTCTACACCCGACGTGGGGCTCAAACTCAGGACCCTGAGATCAGCGTTGCATGCACCACCCACGGAGCCGGGCGCCCCCGTCTTGGTCTTTTTTCTACACTCAGGTATGAACACGCACAATAGGCCTCAAACGTTTTACTGACGGTTCAACATCCCATTTTAAAATTATCAAACTCCTATATTCCCAGAAAAAAAAAACAGAAGAAAATAAACGTAGCAGCTGCCCCCGTGCCCGGCAGCGTTCTGAAAACGCCCTCCACGTCCTTCCCTCCGTCCCTTCTCGGTGCGTGAGACGGAGACCAGACACGGCGCCGAAACCCTCCTCCCTCCCCCCGAAAACACACGTTCCGTCCGTCCATCCGCTGCTTTGCTCCGCTTGACGACCGCGCACAGGGCAGGCTTCGCTGGAGCGGACAGACGCGCCGAGGGGGACCTCCGGGAGCTCCCTGCCTGCCTCGTAGCCCTCCCCGGGGGCACGGGGAGCCCAGGGGCCCCGGGGGCACGTGCAGGGGCCTCACCTCCACAGCAGCTCCCCGAACAGCGTGTCCAGCAGCACGAAGATGAAGTCCAGCACCGTGAGCCGGTAGAGCTCCTGGCCCACGAAGTTCTCCCAGCACTGGAACGGACCGGCCTCAGCCCCTGGGGACGCCGCAGCCCCCGCCCCAGCCCACCCCAGCAGCCCGCCCAGGGGACCTCCCCTGCACCCAGACCGGGCCAGACACAGCACCCAGCCGGCCGGGGAGGGCCCTCCACCCCCACCCCGAGTAGCAGAGCAGCCCCCACGTCGGGACCCCCTGGCCTCCCGCCTCCCCAGGGCTGCCCAGGGCCACCGTCACCTGGTCCTTCAGGGTGCCCACCCTGCGGCCCAGCCAGTGGTAGCAAAGAATGCCCAGGATGGTCATCTTAAAGATGAGGTTCCTACAGAGGACAAGGAGGCGGGGAGCGCTGAGAGAGGGTGGACCCGGGGGGACAGAGGCCCCGCCCCAGGCCACCTCCCCCCGCCCCACCCGGCCACACACCTGCAGATGGCCAGGTACACCTCCAGGACCGGGGAGTCCTGCCGCTCCAGGGCCGCCAGGCAGCGGAACAGGTAGGGGGCCCCCAGGTTCAGGAGGCAGACCAGCACGGGCAGGGCCAGCAGAACCCCCTCCTGCGCCGCGGACACCGGGCTCTGCAGCAGGAGGGGCGGCAGTGGTCACGGCAGGTGCCGCGGTTGGCAGGTGCCGCGGCCAGGAGGGCCCCCCTACCGGGGTGGAAGGAAGAGGTCAAACTGCCTCACAGCAAACCGCCCCCCCCCCAGGCTTCGGGGTCAAACCACACAGGAAGGGGGTGGGGACACAGGTGTCAGAAAGAGAACCCGAAACACAGGGGGAGGGAGCTGGGCGCAGGCGGGGAGAGACCCACCCCAGGGAAAAGCTGCTGGAGGCGGCCGGCGTGGGGGGGGGGGCAGTCACCAGGGACCGTCCGAATTCAGCAGGGGTGTCTGACCCTGCGCTCAGGGCCCCCGGGCGGTCCGTCCTCTCTCTGCTCGCACCTTGATCATGAGCTCCGAGAAGGCGTAGACGGCCACGGTGCAGCCCACTGTGGTCCCCAGGCAGAGCAGCCACACCAGCCCCAGCACGGCCGCCTGCCGCAGCCGCCCACACACGCTCCGGGGGCCCTGCCGCCCCTGCCGCTCCGCCAGCAGCTCCTGTGGGCGGCCGAGCCCGTCGCGGACCCCGCGCACACGCGCCGACGCACACGGGGCCCTGCGGGGAAGACACCCGGGGGATCGCGCCCCCCCCAGCCCCCAGTGCCGCCACCTGTCCCTCCGGGCTGCACGGGGCCCCGTCTCCGGCATGAAGAGAACACAGGGCAGGGGCTCGAGGCCACATCCTGGCCCCCAGCCCCGCCAGGTCCCAGCTGCCCTCACCCTGGGCTCCCGCCCTGTCACAAACACCCGCCCTGGGCCCGCACGCACACCGACCCACACTGCGAGCGCAGTCCTGCTCACGGCCTCCCGCACACTCGAGGGCCCCGGACTCTGACCCCAGCCAGCGGGGTGAGAGGCAGCCCCGGATGAGACAGTCGTAGGGGAGGAAACTCCAGGACGATTCCCAGGGCTGCCTGGTGTCCCTGGAACCAGGGTGACAGGCCAAGACCCCACCCTCATGCCCCGCCCACAGCTCTGGCCACGCGGGCCTAAGAGGATGTGGGCCAGGCCTGCGGGAGCCGAGCAGGTGGGGACAGCAGCCTCAGGCCCCCCAAGCGGCTCACCTTCAGATGGGTTCGGATGTTGTCGCATTGGAGGCGGGAGGCCCGTCTCTGGGTCACCTTGTGGTCCCAGGAGCAGAAAACGGTGACAGCATGAACCCCTGAGGCGCTGCCCACCCGGTAGCTCTCCCCGAAAGAGCGGGACATGCTGGGAGGGACAGAGCCAGGAGAGAGGTGACGAGGGGCACAGAGGCCACGGAGAGGGCAGTCAGGATGCTCCCCGCAGCCAGAACCCACCACGAACTCTGAGGAGCCCTCCGGGTGCGAGACGGTCCCTCCACCGACCCCCCACCCCTCCTCCAGCCCCGCGCTCTGGGCCTCCTGCTGCGGGCTGCCGGTCACCCTCCATCAACTGGTCTAACTCGCTGCCCACCAGCCGCACGTGGCTGCACTGGGACCCGCCGACGGGGCTGGCCGCCTCCTACACAGACATCCCCGCGGCAGCATATGCCCGCTTACCCCAGGCCTTTTGCACGGCCTATCCCAACAGTCAAAACACCTTCCTCCACTTCTCCCCCGCCCAACCGTGTTCAACCCCTGTCTGACACGAGCACCTCCTCCCAAGCCAGCCCGGCTCCTCCAACGCCCCAGAACAGCCCCGCAAACACCTCTAGGGCACTGCGCCTTCCCAGCCTCCTCACTGATCTGTCTTTTCCCCTAGACACCAAGTTCCTCGAGGACAGGCCCCACACTCATTCACCCTCCTGCCCTGAGCTGAGCACAGCCAAGGTCTGGAAGAGGGAAGGGGATGAGCGGGTGGAAAGAAGGAAGGAAGGATGGACAGATAGACGGACAGACGGATGGATGGACAGAATTAATGGAGGGATGGATGGATGGAAGGCAGGCAGGATGGATGGACAGATGGACGGATGGATGGACGGATGGAAGGAAGGAAGGGTAGATGGATGGATGGAGGGACGGAGGGATGAAAGGGCAGACGGACAGATGGAAGGGTGAGGGGATGGACAGAAGGAGGGATCCATAATGAACGGTGAGGAGAGGAGCAGTCGTGCTCAGAGCCCAGGTCATACGGGGGCGGCTGTTACCTGTACACCAGCGTGATGCAGGTGATGAAGAAAGCGATCCCCACCGTGAAGAGGTAGGCCAAGGGCATGTTGTAGGGCAGGCTGTCGGCCTCGTGGCCACACTGGCCATCCGGCGGGAGCGCGCACGGCCGGTTCAGCGTGCTGTTACTGTAGTAGCCGTAGTACAGGACCGTGTGGTTGAAGCTGCCCTGCAGGGAGGAGGACCCGTGGAGTCATGGACCCTCCCCCTGCCCACCCCTGACCCAGCCTCAGGCTTCACGAGGCAGAGGAAGGGCGCCCACAGGGGCAGGACGAGGAGAGGGCAAGGCAGGGGCAGGGAGGAGAGCACAAAGGTCGAGAAAGGGCCACAGCCGTCCTGGGGCTCCCCGGCCCCGGGGAAGCCAGGGCAGGACGGAGGTCAAGGAGTGGCCGGCCACGGCCCCCCGCCCCGCTGGGAGTCCCGGCACTGGCGGGGGGGGGGGGGGGCTCCCTGGAGGAAGCTGTGCCAAGAGGGGCCGAAAGGGGGGCCCCCGACCGCAGATGCCCCCCACCCGAGCGAGCCCTCACCCCGCCGGTGAGCAGCTCCAGGCCCGTGAAGCTGCGGGCAGAGCCCGGGGAGGCGGGCGGCGGGAAGGCGGCCTGCACGCCCACCAGGAAGGCGAGCAGCGGCAGCAGCAGGAGCGCGTTGAAGGCCAGCAGGGTCTTGAGGAAGAGGAAGTAGGAGAGCACGCTGGAGCCGAACCGGCCTCCGATCTGCTTCAGGGCGTAGCGCCAGGGCATCAGGGCCAGCAGGCCGGAGAGCAGCCCGAGCCCCAGGCTGTGCAGGGCCTGCGGGCACAGAGACAGGAAGGGAAGAGGGGCCGCCCTGAGTCCCCGGGGGGAGAGGAGGCCAGGCTCGGAGGTGCAGGGGCCGCGGAGGGGAGGGCTGGGACACCCCACACACAGGACGGCCACAGAAGGGGGCCCCCCACACCTGCCCGGCCGCCCGGGGCCCGCCGCGGACAGCGGACTCCTACCAGGATGCAGGCGTCTCGGAGCCGGCCACAGCAGGGGAGGAGCCCGCGCCGGCCCAGCCGGCCCCTCCGCATCCCCCTCGGGGTCCGGCTCTCCTCTCTGGGGGCACAGGCGGCATCAGGGCGGGGCCAGGGATGGACCTGACGCCCCCCAGGGGGTACCCGCTGCATGCCCAGCCCCCCTCCCACCATGGCAGTGGGTCTGGAGACGGCCCGAGGCCGACGGGCACTGACCGCAGGCAGCGTTTCTCGGCCAGGCCCAAGGGCATCCCCCGGAGCATGTGGTCCCGCTGGGCCACAGGCAGGCCCTGCAGCTCCTTCACCAGCAGGAGCCGCTTCTCTGCAGGAGGATGGGGCAGTGGGTGCCCACCGCATCCCTCCTTCCCTCCCTCCCATGCCCGGGCCCCTGGGTAAGGCTGTCTGCCCCGGCCGGCCTGCCCCCCCCACCCCCGCCCCAGACCACTACTCCCGGCCCGCAGCACTCAAGCCAGACCCTGCTGTGCCCGCCTGTCTTCCCCGCTAGCTGTCTTCCCTACCCGCTCCCAGCCTATGAGCCCGGTGCCCCTCCTCCTGGATCCCAACTCTTCTCCTAGGTCCCCACAAGCCTCCCGCTCTGACCCCCCGGACCTGAGCCTCACCCCCACCCTCCTGCTCAGCAGTGATGAAGTCCCAAGCCCAACCCCTGACACTCCCCCCCTCACCAGCTCCCGTGAGGTGCTGGGGGGACGAGGTCTGCAGACCCACCGCCCCCCTCTCTCTCCCACCGTCGCGACCACCCTGGGAGGGGACACCGCCTCACCCCAAAGTGACAGACAAGCGGACACCTGGCCAGGCCTGCGAAGCGCAAGTTGCCCAGAGCCCGCTCCTCCCCGCCCAGTCCATCACCCACCACAGGGCCTTGAGTAAACTGGGGAGGACACAGACAGGACCCCAGCTCAGTGCCTGAGCTCCGGGCCCCCGAACGCCGCAGGCTACCTGGCTGAGGCCTGACCTGTGACGCTGGCCTGTGGACCATGGTCCCTTGCCCTCTAGCACCGCCACACCCGCCTCCCACCTCAGGGCCTTTGCACGTGCCCTCTGCTCTAGTGTCTCTTCCTCCAGGAAGCCTCCCTGGATCCCTGCCCTGCCACGTGCCTTTCCTCAGTCCCCCTCATCTGAGCTTGGGTCTGCTGTTCCCTTTTGCGGGCTCCTGTCTGTTCTACTGGGACCTGGTCTGCTCACCACCGTCCCAGGCCGAAGCCGAAAGCGGCGAGTGCAGATAAGTGCTCAGCACGGGCATGTGGGGTCTGGACACTTAAGGGCGCTGCGTGACATGGGCCAAACCCTTCACAGTCCAGGCGGCCCCCACTGCTCGGCTTCTCCGCCCGGGGCCCCTGCCCCCCACCCCCCTGCCTAGCCCACTCTCTCACCCTCCTCCTCGAGGGCCGCAGGGTCGAGCTCCAGGTCGTAGAGGCGGAGGCTGGGCCGGGCCGAGCGCCCCACACTCCTGAGCTCAGGCGGGCTGACCCGGCGTCGCAGCCGCACCGTGCGGTTGTAGTACTGGGAGATGATAGCTCCGCGGCTGCGGCCTATGGGCAGGTGGGGGCGGGGGGTCAGGGGAGGCAGCGCCAGCCTCGCCCCCCTGCCCCTCACCCCTGCTGGAGCCCATGACGTCCGTTTACTAGAGACCTCGGGCATCACTGTGTTCCCAAGAGCCTATTTTTATCCCTGGGACTCTGGCGTCGTTTCTGGAACCCCGCAAGGCCGCACAGGGCTGTGCTGGGGCTGTGCTGGGCCCCCAGGCAGCGGACGGCCGGGGGCAGGGTGCGGGGCAAAGGGCCCAGCTCCACGCAACACAGATCCCGCTGAAAGCCGGGCCGCCCGGGCCAGGGGAGAGGGGCCCACTCACCAATAGTGCGACTGGGCATGCTGGCCAAGATGCGCAGCGTGGCTGTGCTGTACTCCCCCACATCCTCCGGCCCCAGCGGGACCCGGCGGCCACTGCCTGCAAACCACAAAGACCGGTCCGGAGGTCCTGGAGACGCGGCGGCCGGCGGTCTCCCCAGCCAGGCCCGCAGCCGGGAGAGGCTGGGAAGGCTCAGAGCCCCGCCCGCAGCGTGCAGCGTCCCAGCGCCTGCGCACCGGCCCCGGCAGGGTGGGCTCACCTGCGGTCTGGGGGGCTTCAGCCTCCCGCTCCCTCTCCTGCAGCTCCAGCCCCTCCTCGGCCACCCACCGGCTCTGCTCCTGGATGAGCTGGTGGAAGGAGTCGTGCACGTCGCTCTCGTCGTAGGGGCTGGGCTCCTGGCTGCCCAGAGGAGAGGCGGGCAGGGCGTCAGGACTCGGCTGACCCAGCCCTGCCCCAGCAGCCACCCCCTCCACAGGCTCTGGTCCTGGTGGCCTCTCCCAGGGTTGGGGGAGGGGGACATCTCGGCCCTCCAGCCCGCCACCCCCCACCCCCAGCCCCAGCGCACTTACCCGTGGTCCTCTGGGGTCTCGGGAACACTGAGGACAAAGTTCAGTGGCTGAGCCATGCCTAGGACCCACGCCCGGCCTGTCTGCCACCCTAGGGCAGCTCAGAGCCTGGGCACAGCGTCCGAGGCCTCCCGCTGCCCATCTGAGGAGACAAGGGGTGGTGCCCCGAGGTTGGCTTCCAGTGCCTGGCGCCCAGCCAAAGCACCCACTCCCTGGGGACCGTGGGGGGTGCCCACAGCCTAGGCCGCCGGAGCCGCTGCCTGACCCCCCCCACAGCCAAACACGTGGTCAGGTTAGTGACCCCCAATAAACCACATGCCAGATGGACCGAGGGGGAGTCCCTTCCACCGCCTGAGGGACAGCGGAAGGAAGGGGGGGTTCTGGGCAGTCCTCATCGGTTTCCTCTACGGCGCCAGTCCCTGGGAAAGGGGAAGGGGGTGGCGGCCTATGGACACAGCCCTCCTCTCCTCGGCTCCGCCCCAGGTGTCCGCAGCCCTCTTGGGGGAAAAAGGTCAGGGCAGCTCCCAGGCCTTCCCAGGCCCGCCCTGAAAGCCCAGAGCACTTCCTCTCACAGGAAGCCCCTCCCACAGCCAGCCCTCCCCACCTCCCACTAGCTCCAGGGGCCTCCTGCCCGGGACTCCCACCCATCGCTACCCACCCTCACCCCCCAAAACAGGGACCACTGCCCTCCACACTGGGCTGGGCTGGGCTGCTGCCAGGTCACCAGTTCTCAGGAGACCGACTCCCCTACATTCCATCACCCCGGGGCCAGCGGGCAGCGGGCTGGGGGGGAAGGGAGGCTGGGCATTCAACAGGCCGCCTTTGTCCTGGCAGAGGGCTCTGTCATCGCCCGGGACAACTGGAACCAGGGTGGCCTTGTCTGGGCGCTTCGCCCTGTGGGAGCAAGCAGCCCGGGGCCCAGCCCTGCGTCTGCCCTGCGCTAGGTCCTCCTCCCCCGCCTCCCCTTCCTCCGCGGGGAACTCAGCACTCAGAGAAGTTGGGCTTGGCTCAAGGGGGCTCACCTGGGCTCACCCAGGCACTGCCTAGGACTTCTGCCCCGCTGACACCCAGCAGCCGGGCACCGTGCCCCAGGCCCCCCGGCCGGGCAGGTCGGGCTGCGTTTCCGGGGCGCAGCATTCCTGAGCCCTGAGCCAGGTGGGGAGGGGCAGGGTGGGGCGCGTCTCGGGGAGCCCCGGCCCGGCCGGCAGCGAGTCCTCAGGGAGCAGCAGCAGCCGGGGAGAGCCGCAGCCCAGCCGCGGGACGCAGGGGCCGCCCCAAGTCCCGGCGCCCTTCGACCCCTCTCCCCGCCAGCCTCCCGCTCCTCCGCCCCGGGCCGCGCGACCCGGCCCGGCCCCGGGGCATCGCCGCTGCCCTCCCCGCTGGGGCGGCCGGCTGGGGCGGGCTGGGGGGCTGCCTGCGCGGCGCGACCGTCCCGACAGCGGGAGGCGTCAGGCCACCCGCGCGGGAACTCACCGCCCGGGGGCCCCAAGGAGTGGGGAGCGGCTGTGGCGGCCGCCGCAGGGGAAGTGGCTGGGCCGGGAGGACCCGGGCGCCGCCCCCAAGCCCGGGGCCCCGAGGCCTCACCGGTACCCGCACCCCGATCCCCGCCGCTCACCCGGGGCGCACGGGGGGAGGCCGGGCCCTGAGCGCTCGCGAGCCGCTCACCTGTCCCCGGAACCGCGGTCCCGGCTGCGCCACCTGGGGGCGGGGCCGCGGGGTCAGGGCGGAGGGAGTGACCGGGAAGCGGGGCCCGGGGGCGACCTGGGACCCTTGAGGGACCGACGGGGCCGAGGGAGCAGCGCCGCCCAGTCCCGGCCCATGTGGTGGCGGGCCTTCGGCGTCACGTGACCCGGCGCGCCCCCGCGCCCTCGCGCGCCCTTGCCCTCCCCCCCCACCCCCGGCCGACTGCAGACCCCGGCTCCGCCTCACCCCGAGGTCTGAGCACGGTGCGGGCGGCCGAGCGTCCCGGTCTGAGTCCACAGTGTCAGCGGGACTCAGTTTCCCCAGGTTTCAAGTGGGGACAACACTTCTCCGGCCGCCCTTTTCCAAGGGCAGTGATCAAAGCAGCCCGCGGCTGCGGAGCCCCCCGCCATCGGCGCCCCCGCAATCGGCGCCTTGCCACACCGGATTGGGTAACGCTTTCCTCCACACCACCCCCTGCTGACCAACGACTGTCCCCAGCCGGCTGCAGCACCAGCCTTTCACCCTGCTCTGGTCCGGGCGTGGTTTCTGCCGCTACTGGGGCGCACTTCCTGGGTGCTAGGTGGGGAGGAGGGGGCAAGCCCCAGGGAAGCCTGACACTGGGACTGTCCCTTCTGCTGTTTTCTTCGTGATTCCCATAAGCCAGGAGGCTGGACACCCACTCCCTGCCTCACAGATGAGCCAACAGGCACCGACCACTTTCATCAGCCCCCAGGGGTGTCCTCTGCCAGGGAGCTCCACCTGCACCGAGAACCCTGACCCTGACTTTGAGAAAGCCCGGCAGGTCAGAGGGGAGGCTCTCCCAGGGACTAGAGTGATAATGGGTGGGATTTAGACAGTGGATGGGGGGGGGGAACCTTCCAGGTGAGGAGAAGCCTTGAGAGGCGGGCGGGGTGGCAGGTAAAAGGAAGGAGAGGGCCCTCCTGGAGGGGAGAGCAGGTGGGCAAAGCACAATTCCCAAAGGACAAGATACAATGCAAGTGGTAAAGGCATCCCCAGACCTGAAGTTGGACAAAGTTGGAGGGGCCGGCGCTGGGGCTCAGATGGACTACTTTGGGCTGGATCTTGGCACAGGGCTCTACCGTATGAAGACCAGGCGGGCTGAACCCTTGCCTCTCCTCCCACACTGCCCCTCTCCGTGCACACCCATGCTCCAGCCACATGGTACTTGCGTGACCCCGGCCCAACTTGCAGGTCGCCTCCCGTGGGAAGCCTTCCTGGATTGAACCCTCCCTGCTGGAGCACTTGCCACTTCCTGTTGACATGTTCTTTTTGCTTGTCTGTTCACCCTGCCCCCACTCTCTGAACCACTGTGCACTGGGCACCAGCACCCAGCTTGGAGCCTGTCATAGAGGAGGGCCCTGGAAAACGAGGGGATCCAGGCAGGGATGCGGAGAAGCCATCAGAGCTCAGCTGGATGCACGGGGCCCTGAAGGAGGTGGAGAGGGAGCAAGGAGGAAAGGCAAGACCGCAGGGTCCCAGGGGACCTCCAGGAGAGAGAAATGGCCAAGATGGCTTGCCTAGCTGGAACGAGTGGCACCGATTCCTGAGCCCTTACGAGAGGCCAGGCTCTAAGTGATAAGTGCCAGTGACCCAGGCGGGATGTTGAGGATTAACGCCAAGGGCTTCTGGAGCAGCCCCAAGGGATGGGGTCCACCCATTCTGTCACTATCTGCTCACTCTCCCGAGGACAACCTGCCACCCGTAGATAAGCGCCCCTCCCCCCACCTCTGGCTTCAGCTCCCCAGGCACAAAGGGACCGGTAGGTGGGGGGAGCACACTGGAGTGGCAGGGAAGGACAGTGTCACACCACCCCACCCCCTTGCCAACCCTGACCCCACAGGCCTGGAGGCTGCCCCTCCTTGCCCCGCCCTTCCCCCCTCCCGCCTGCCCCCGCAGGACGCAGGAAGTGTCGCCCCAGAGAAAGCAGAGGAAACTGTGGAGTGGGGGGAAGGGGTGTGAGAAGTGGAGGGGGGAGGAGATGGCGGGAGAGCTGGGGTTCCTGTCACGTGACCCCTCCCCCGGCTCCCTCACAGTCCCGGCCTAGCGTGGAGGGAGCCTGTCCAACGAGGGGGCTCCTCGGGGGACTTGGTCCCTTGTCCCCAGGTGAGCTGGTGCAGAGTGGCGGGAGGAGACAGAGCCCGAGGGGCTGAAGTCCGGACAGAATCAGGTGCTGGGACTGCTGAGGGGTGGGGTCCCCTTCCCTAGTCGGGGCTGTAGCCACGACTCCTCCGCACCTGGGGTCCCTGGGGGGCGGGCAGACCCAATCCTGGCGTCTGGACCCCGGGTAGCAGACGTAAGGGGGAGGGTCCCCGTACCTCCAAACCCTGCAGGATACTGGATCCTAGGAACTGTCAGGGTTTGGGACAGGGGCCTGTTCCCGCTGGGAGAATTACTATGGGGAGAAGAGCCAGAATTGTCTTGCCAAAGGGTGACCCCAAAGGCCTGTGGCCACAGGCGGCAGGTGTGACCTGGCTGCAGGAGGCCCCGGACCCCATCGCATTCCTCTGTGGCCACACCTGGCTTTGTCTTTGTCTGGGACAATCCCATCGTCCCACTACCTTTGGATCTTTCTCCCCACTGACAAACAGGAAAACTGAGGCCTCTGGCAGGGGGTTGCTCTGAGATGTGCCTGGGGACCCAGCCCAGAGCCGCTCCATCTGAATTCTTTTCTTCATCTCTGGCTGAGCCAGGGCCAAGAGCTTGAAGCTCACCCGGCAGGTGGCCCACGTCCCTTCTAGGAGGGGCAGATTGCAGCCCGGCGCCTCCAATCTCAACCCCACCGCGGAGATGCTGAGGCAGTGGTCAGTGCAGTCCGGCCAGGCCCTCGTGGAGCCCGAACCTGAGCCAGGGGTGGAGGAGCTGTGGGAACAGGAGATGGAGCGGCTGTGGTCCTCCCAGGCTCAGGTGCGGGAGCTGCCCTACGCCATGCTGGACAAGCGCTTCATTCGGTGGGTGCCTACCCCCGCCCACCCGCCACCCGCCTTGGGCAGGACCCTTTGGAGGCCAGATGGTGGGGGTGGGCGGGGCACCACCCAGAGGACGCACCGGTGGGATGGGGGTGGAAGCCAGCAGCCGTGGGAAGCCGTGGGATGACGCCTCTGGCCCCTGGCATTGCTCTGCCTGGCCCGGTGGGTACAGCGGGTGACTCAAGGACGCCCCATCACCACCCCACCCCAGGCAGCTGCGCGAGCCCAAGGGGGTGAAGACCTCTTGCTGGCAGCGACGGCAGCGCAGGTGGCGGACTGTCCGGCGGCGCCTAGGGGAGGCAGCGCAGCGGCTGGCCCGCGGCTTTGGGCTCTGGGAAGGGGCTCTCTACGAGATCGGGGGTAGGACCCGACCCCCACCCCCCCACCTCCCTTCTCTGGAGGCTCAGGATCCGGTTTAGAAACCCGAGGCCACCGTCCCGCTTGTCCCTTCCGCCCCCACCAAACGACCCCCCCCCCACCGCCGAACAGGGCCCCCCATGCTTTCACACCCCTCCCGCCCCCGCCGGGGTGCAGAACTAGGCGAGTGACAGCACCCCCAGGTGGCTGTCGGAGGTACTGCTGGCCACCGATCCTCGGTCCCGGCAGGGCCGGTCACCCTCGCCCTGGTCACCCGCACCCTGCCGGCTTGGTCCGCCCTCAGGTTCTCAGCGGACGCCTGGCCTGTGCGGCTCTGGAGGCCCTGCTGCTCTCTTCACAGGCCTCTTTGGCACCGGAATCCAGTCCTACTTCACCTTCCTGCGCTTCCTGCTGCTGCTCAACCTTCTGACCCTGCTGCTGACCGCCGGCTTCGTCCTGCTGCCCCTGGTCTGGCTCCGTCCCCCTGACACGGGCCCCTCCCTTAACTTCAGTGAGTGCCCAGCCTGCCCCCCACAATGAGGGCCTGGAGGCCCTCCTGCACCCTGGGGACCCTGAGGGGCTGGTCCAGGGCTCAGAGTGCTGGGACAGCATCGTCCCTCTAGAGGCCAGCCCTGGGACTCTCCCTGACCGTGCCTTGTGCGGCACCCTCCTCGGGTCCTGCTCAGGCCTCCCCAGGATGGGGGGTGCTACGGAGGAGATGGGGCAGAGCCTCACCTATGCCTTAGGGACCCTTCCCTACTGCTCCCCTCTCCCTCCCGACAGCCCTGGAGTGCCCTGGTGGCCTCCAGCCCCAGACTGGTGTTCCCAGATTCCACAATCGACTTTGGAATGTTTTAACCGGCAGGGTAAGCGAGCTCCGTCTCGGCGATGCATCAGGAGGGCTGGGGGACCCAGAGAACTGGCCCCAGGGGACCGCCGTCTAAGAGGACCCGCATCCCTTCAAAGACATTGGCTTCTAGGGGGACGGTTTTACATACACAGGCCGGCAGGGACAGTGATGGGGTCAGAGAGAGGCTGAGGCCAGTATGCACAGCCTAGGGCCATGGTCCCCAGTACCCAGCTGGGGGTGGTGCGGTGTAAAGGACAGAAGGGAAGAGCGTCCGGGCCTGTGGGATAAGCACCAGCCCACCCTCGTCCCTGGGTGCCACGGAGAGGTCACCGAGCAGACTCCTGTATCCCAGTCCTCTCTCTTCGTCAAAGCTGTGCGGCCTCGCTCTGGGACTGTGACATGGTGGGGATGCTCTCCCTCCCTCCCTGCCGAGGATTCTGTGACAGTGAGAGAGCCAAGACACGGGAAGCACCTAGCGCAGCCTGCCTGACCCCGCTGTCACCGTCCACACCCCCAGGCCTTTGGCGACAGCTATCTCTTCTACGGCGCCTACCGGGCGGGGCCCGAGGGCAGCTCGGCCTACAGCATCCGCCTCGCCTACCTCCTGAGCCCGCTGGCCTGCCTGCTGCTCTGCCTCTGTGGGATTCTGCAGCGGTGAGAGCCGAGCCCCTGCCTGCTTCTGGCTCTTTCCCTGATCGCCCCTCCCTTGGCATGGCAGGAGGGCCCCGGCTTCGTTCGGGCAGGCTCATGGGTGGTTTCGCGGCCCTGATTGTGTCCCCAGTGGCAAAGCTCAGGGACACCGGCCCCATATCCCCACCCCTGACCCCAGCCTGCACCCGGGGCTGTCCGGGGCTTCCCGCCCCAGACCTGGGTCCCTCCCCCATGGGCCCTCGCCGCCTGCTCCCTCCAGGATGGTGAAGGGGCTGCCCCAGAGGCTGTTCCTCGGCCAAGACTACAAGTCGCCTGTCAGTGTCAAAGTGTTCTCCTCCTGGGACTTCTGTACCCGGGGACAGGAAGCGGCCACCATCAAGAAGCATGAGATCAGCAACGAGTTCAAGGTGTGTGCAAGCGACTGGTGTGGGGACGTGGGTGTGTGCACGAGCGCATGAGCGTGTGTGACGGCGCGTGAGTGGGTGTGACTTGGGAGTGTGCGCACACGTGCGTGTTCCAGCCGGAGGCGGCTGTGCCAGTGTTTGGGCATGAGCCCGCCCACCCCGTGCAAGGGGCAGTGGTCTAGGTAACACCGGCCTCCGCCCCTCACCTGCACCTGCCCCAGGGTCACACCAGCCTCGCCTGGATCCTGGCAGCCCGTCTCCCCGCGAACACTGACCTGGACCTGACCGCCTCCCCACTCGACGCAGCACCCTGCTGGCGGCCGAGAGACCCGACCATCTGTGTCCCCACCCCCATGACAGGTGGAGCTGGAGGAAAGGCGTCGGTTCCTGCTGGTGCAACAGGAGACCCGGGCCCAGAGGGCCTGCCACCTGCTCTCCCACCTGCGGGTCAATGTCCTCGTCGGGCTCCTGGTGGTTGGGGCCATCACTGCCATCTTCTGGGCCACCAAGTACTCGCAGGACAACAAAGAGGTGCCAGGCCACGGACGTGCATTCGTTTAACCCTGGCCAGAACTTTGGGGGGAGACAGGGTGGTCCCACTCGGCAGACGGGCAGGCTGAGACTCAGAGAGGTAGACACAGTGTGCCTAAGGTCCCGACGGGCCAGACCGCCTGCACCTGAGGTACCCCAGCCGCCGTGCTGTCGCTGGGAACAGTCCGTGGGCTTCCTGATGCCAGGCCTGCACCGGGGCGGACACTTGAGGGGGCTGTAGGGTGTGGGGGTGCTGCTGGGGACCCTCCGGTCCCTGGGCACCCCCTTACCTGCTCTGCCCTGCAGGAGTCCCTGTTTGTGGTGCTCCAATACCTGCCTCCTGGGGTCATCGCCCTGGTCAACTTTCTGGGGCCCCTGCTCTTTGTCTCCCTCATCCAGCTGGAGAACTACCCTCCCAACACGGAGGTCAACCTCGCCCTCATCTGGTGAGTGCCACCCTTGGGGGTGATGGGTGGGACAGCCGTGCGGAGGGTCAGGTGCGGAGTGCGCTGTGTCCTGCTGTCCATCTGGGTTACTGCCTGAAGCTGGGGCACCCGAGCAAGCGAGGGCTTACAGGAACTTCCAGAAAACACCATCTCCGGAGCCTCCATCCAAGGTTTTCCGGTCCCTTCCATCCAGAGCCAGCCAGCAGCCTGCACCACACACCAGCCATTCAGAGAGGCCAGTGACAGAATAGCCAGAGGGGGTCGGGAGCCGGGGTCGGGAGCCAGCTCCGCACACAGGGAAATCGGGAACGTGGGATGGCACCCCGTGACAGCCTTCACAGGACTTGTGACATGGAGACCATCCTCCGCCCCATTTGACAGATGAGGAAACTGAGGCTCCCGGGGGTCCAGTGCCTCAGCCGCGGGCAAGCCTGCGATGCCTGCTGGGTGCGTGTTTGGTACAGGCCCTCCTCCAGCCCTGTGCTCTGCTCTGTCCCCCCGCTCAGGGCCAGGATCCTGCCTTGGACTGGAAGCCCCTCTCGGAGCCTCCCCTCCCTCCGTGAACCCCAGTTCTGCTTTTCTGTCTGCCACTGCCCCCCCAACTTAGCTCTGTCTGCTTTGCCTTCTGCTTCCCGGGAGCAGAGGCTGTCCGAGCCCATTCAGATTTCCTGCAAGGTGGGCTGTGGTTTGAAGCCTTGCCTTCGGAGCAGATGGTAGCACGTGGTAAGAAGTTCAAAATGCTCCAAGGGATGAAAGAGGAAAAAATCAGCCCCACCTTCCCTGCTTCCCAGGCTCCCTCAACAAAAGACCCACTGTTCCCAGGCAGATTGCTGGCGCCTGTCGACTCTGAGAGTCCACCCCTAGATATAAGGGGCATGTGATGGTTGGGGGGCTAGCCATCCCACCCGTGTGGTCCGGTGTGGCCATGTCCGGGGCCGTGAGGCTCGAGTGGGATGGTGAGACGGTGTGAGCGGGCCAGCGCGTTAACAGGCACGGAAGAAAGCTCGGCTCTGCTCGAAGGATACGAAAGGCTCGTACACGCCAGCAAAACTCGACTGAGTGTGGGTGGGGGAGGGTAGCTGCACTCCACCATGTTTCCCAAAGTGATTTCAAAACAGAACCCGTCTCTCGTGAATCATCTGGAGACCAGGACTCTGGGGAACACCCTCTGGGAAAGATGGCCACGGACAGAGCAGGTGGAAAGGGGGCTGGGCTCTGGATTTAGAGGGAGCCGGACCGGAAGAGACATGATCCCAAATAGAGACAGGCCACACGCGGACCCTGGGTGGAATGTGTCCGCGTGCCTGAGCCCCTCCCCCGCCCTGTCGCGCCCCCCAGGTGCGTGGTGCTGAAGCTGGCCAGCCTGGGGATGTTCTCCTTCTCTCTGGGCCAGACCGTGCTGTGCCTCGGCAGAAACAAGACCAGCTGTGCGTCCTACGGCTACAACGCCTGTGATTACCAGGTGGCTGGTGGCTCCATCCAAGCCTGTCCCTCCCGCCCCTCTCCAGGGTCCCCTTTGCGCGCGGGCAGCGCACGTCCAGGGGCACCGTGCACAGCACCCCGCGCGCTCGCTGTGGGGAGTCCCTGCTCGGATCTCACCCCGGAGGCCCGGGTTCTAACTCAGTAACCACGTCAGACTCCGGCCCGGCTCCGCCACCACAGGGGCCTCCAGGGTGGTGGAGGGGCGGCGGGGCCGGGGTGACCGGTCCCCTCTGTTTCAGTGCTGGGAGAACGCGGTCGGGGAAGAGTTGTACAAGCTGAGTATCTTCAACTTCCTCCTCATGGTGGCCTTTGCCTTCTTCGTCAGCCTGCCAAGGAGGTGAGGTCTGGGGACCCCCTCGGTGGGGGGGACGGGGCTTGTCTGGGGGTGGCCGCTGGCCGCGGCCAAGGGTGAGCAGTTCTTCCCATGGGTCTCCGTGTGGGCCAGTGAGGGGTGGTCGGTCCCTGGTCGTGACGGATGTGGGTGCCGGGACGCTCCCCGCCCCCAGGCTGCTGGTGGAGCGGTTCTCGGGCCGGTTCTGGACCTGGCTGGACCGGGAAGAATTCCTGGTGCCCAAGAATGTACTGGACATCGTGGCGGGGCAGACGGTCACCTGGATGGGCCTCTTCTACTGCCCCCTGCTGCCCCTGCTCAACAGCGTCTTCATCTTCCTCACCTTCTACATCAAGAAGGTGAGCGACACCGGCGGGGGAGGGGGGCCGGGGTGCAGCTGGGGGGCACGTGGAGCCGCTGTCAGCAGGCCGGGTCTCGGGTCCCGCTTCCGCCCGCCCCCTCGGCGGCCCTTCCCCAGGCCTCGGGCTCCTTGGCATCTGCGAACTGGCTAACGCCCATTTGCCGTTGCTCGCCCCCCAGTACACCCTCCTGAGGAACTCCAGGGCCTCTCCAAGGCGGTTCCGTGCCTCCAGCTCCACCTTCTTCTTCCAGCTGGTGCTCCTCCTGGGCCTGCTCCTGGCCGTCATGCCCCTGGGCTATGTGGTCAGCAGGTGAGAGCCGCAGAGGCGCCTGCAGCTGGTGGGCAGGGAGCTCCTGCCGGGGGGCCCTGCTGCCAGCCCTGCCCTGGCTCTCTCTCCCCAGCATCCACTCCTCCTGGGACTGTGGCCTCTTCGCCAACTACTCAGCCCCCTGGCAGGTGGTCCCGCAGCTGGTGGCCCTCCGGCTGCCGCCCTCTGCCCAGCGTGCCCTCCACTACCTGGGGTCCCACGCCTTCAGCTTCCCCTGCCTCATCCTACTCAGGTGCCTCTCAGGGCAGCAGGGGCCGAGGGAGGGCACACCTGGGAGGAGGCCCTTCCTTCAATGGGCACCCCCCAAGCAGTCTCACGGGACCTCACGGGAGCCAGACAAGGACAGGCAGGGAGGCAGGGTCCCAGGGGGTGGAGCGTGGGCCCAGAGGCAGGTAGGCCTGGACAGCGCCTTGGGATGTCACCTGTAAAGCAAGTACCCATGTGATGGGGGAAACACAGTGCCTCCTGCAGACGCGCTGAAAGCCTGCCCGGAGCGGAGAGGGGCTGCCCGTGGGAGTAAGGAGGGGATAGATACAGGGGTCTGCAGGGAGAAGAACTGGGGAGGTGTTTTTGAGAAACTGAGGTGGGGAGAGAGAAAGGTCGGGGCGGCGTCACTGACCTTGGATCTCCGTCTGTCCAAAGCCTTGTCCTGACCGTCTGCGTCTCCCAGTCCCAGGCCAATGCCAGGGCCATCCAGGGGCTCCGCAAGCAGCTGGTGTGGGTGAGTGTCCGCTGGGCTGGGGAGGGGCCAGACTTCGCCCGGGAGTGCGGACTGGGACTCCCAGTCCCCGTTTCCCCGGAACTCGGACTGGGAGCCACCTGACAGGAACACGGTTGAGAGTCCAGAGCACGCTACAGCAGTAGCATCACCTGGCGTCACTAACTGCACAGCCGACATTTAACTCGGGCTCTAGGTGGCGGGCGGGGACAGGACCCTGGTGGGGGCGTGGTCTCGGACCGGACGGGGGCGGGACCCTGGCGGGGCGGGGCCTCCTGGGGGTGGAGGGGCGTGGTCTCCGGCTTGGCTGGGGCGGGACCTGAGGGCAGACTGGAGGCGGAACCGTGGCGGGGCGTGGTCTCGGTGTGGAGGCGGTGCCTGTGGGGAGGATTTGTGCTGGGCGGGGCTAGGGGCGGGGCCTCGGACGGGGGCCTGGCAGGGGACCCAGGACCGCAGCCGCCGCGGCCGGGCAGGCTGCTTCTTCCCGGCTGGCTGCTCGGAGGAGGCGCCGCTCGTAACCGCCCGCTCGCTCCCCAACCCCTCCGCACAGCAAGTCCAGGAGAAGTGGCACCTGGTGGAGGACCTGTCGCGACTGCTGCCTGAGAAGGGCTCCGGCGGCTCTATGGGGCCGGAATCCCCTCCCTCCGGAGCTTCCCGCCCACGGTCTTTCTGTCCCGGATTCCCGTGCCCCGGCTCCCCGGGCCCCAGGGCCCCTAGGCCAGGACCTTGCTTCGAGGATCCAGCCAGGCCAGGCGGTGGCCCTGTCGCCACCCCTAGATTCCGCTTCCCCAGCGGCTCGGAGCTGTAGCACCCACCTCTTCCTCCAACCCAAGCCTCCCCAGGGCCTGACCTACCTCCCTGCAGCCAGACTGTCCCTGGCCCCAGGCTCCTGCCCCCTGGTGACTGATGCTCTCAGCGGGCCCTCCAGCAGGACTCGGGAGTGCTCGGGGCAGAAGAAAGAATATGGGAAATTGTATTTATATTTTTACCTCAGTCCTGTAAAATTTCAATTTTTGTTGAACGTTTTATAATGTACATAATGTATTACATAGTCATATAGCAGAGTAACCCCTGAATGCAACTTACAGATACACGTTTATGGGGGTGCTCAGAAGTGCCCCCACTGTGGGGAGCACCACCGCAACGTGTCCGGGAAGGGTAAGGCCTGGCCACGGTCGAGCAGACCTGTGCCGTGGATCTGCTGTGTTCTGAGGGCGCATGGGCCCCCACAGCCTCCTGGGGCTCCTTCTCCACCTGTGAGACCCCCGAGCCCACAAGCAGTGCTTGCATCAACAGCAGCAGAGCGGACCCCGGAACTCGGCTCCAGCATGCCCAGGGTGCGCCAGGAACACCCCTGACCCTGACCCTGACCCCAGGGGCTTCCCTGAGTCTTCGGAACAGAGGATCCAGGGCCAGCCTCTCCCTGGCAGGATTCCTCACCATCTGTTCTAACCCAGGACCCCACGTCAACAAAGTGGGCCTCCTCAGCACCCGGGAGCCCCTGCCTCTGCTGCGGTTCTCAGTCCAGGGTTCGCAGCCTTAGAGGACTGGCCCTGTGCAGAGGCTGCCGACGTGCTCAGCCCAGGTGAGCCAGGCATCGGGACTCCCGAAAGCTGCCAGGTGACTCTCCCCGGCGGCCAGGGCTGAGAACGCTGGCCTGGAGAACTGGTGGGAGGGAGGCTCAGGAGAAGCAGCCCCATGACATGCTCTCCAAGCCTCTGTTTCCACCAGGGGCCTGGCGCCTGGCGGGATTCCCAGCCTGGGTGCTCTGGCCTCATGCCCTCAGGCCCCGGCCTTCACGTGGGCCCCGAAGGCTTGGCGGCCGGGCCTCTCCCACGGCTGTTCTCTCTCCCTCACCCAGCGTCACATGACCCTGTCAGCCTGTCAGCAACTGCCGGGCCTCGTTCCAGGGAAACACACAGTTTGCGGTGGGCTCAGCGGGCCGAGGGCCACTGGCCTGTCCCGGGTGAAGGTGACCCATACTTTCAGCAAGTGGCTTAGGGCCAGTGTGTGGCCCCCGCCTGCCGCAGTAGCAGGCGCTGGGAGCTTGGCAGAAATGCAGATTCTCGGGGCACCGTTCCCCCCTCCCCCGCCCCGACCTCCTGACACAGAAACCGAAGGGGAAAGCCCAGCGCAGCAGACGTTCACAGAGAGCCAGCCAAGTGCAACACCAGGAGAGGACAAGCTTGGGGAAACCAAACTCTGGGCCTGTTTGCTCGGCTGGAGCATGGGGCTGACACGGCCCTCTTCTGAGTGGCTGCGAGGATTAAATGAGCGATTACATGTCAAGTGTCCTGACATGTGCCTTGAGTCACGAGGCTTTATTATGGCCTGACTCCATGCAATCCAGGTGACCTGGACCCTCGTGAGTCCTCTCCTACGTGCCGCCTGTGGAGGGAAGGAGCAGAAGAGCCCCGAGAACCAGCCCCCTCTGCAAACACTCCAGGCTGACGCACAGGTGGTCGCTGGGGTAGGGCGACACCCGGTCCCATCAAAGCCTATGGGAAATGTCTCGAGTCCGCCCACCGAGCTCTCCTCGGCCCTGCTCCCCAAATACACTGATGGAAGGAGGAGGCTCCTTGGCAGCCGCCTGAGCTCAAACCCCATCCCCTGGGCACAACATGGAGGAAAAACCACAAGTTTTTGGAGATGAACCGGCAGCAGCCTAGCCGATCCCTCTGTCTTACAACCTCAGTTCTTCCGGTTCCTCCCCAACCACTGCAGCAGCGCGAGGACAGACTTCCCGGACCGGAAAGAACAGAGAGAATTTGGAGAGAATGCTCTCGCTCCCCACCTGCATGCAGGTGGCCCTAGGGCGCACCCCCAGGCTGTGAACCCGGACTCTGGGTGGCAAGTGACAGATGCCGATTCTTGCCTCCTGGGCAGACAGGGGACCAGCACGGCGACTGACAAATCTAGTCCCCAGCCGAGCTCCGGGATGTCAGTTCCCAGGCTCCGGCTACCCCCCCACCCCTCTCCCCATCATCCCTGCCGCTGTCCCCCTGTGAGCAGGTCATCTGCTCGACCTGCTTCCCACCACACCCAGACCTCTGGGGCCTCCACGCCTTTCCCCGAGGAGGGCCAAGGGCACCCAAGGGCAAGGCTGTTCGTGCCTTCCTTGGGTCACTGCTGGGCTGTGCAGGGGGTGGGCATGTCGTCCACCCAGGGAGCTCTGCAGGAGAGAACAGCCCCAACTGGAAGCAAACGGATTCCCTCCCGGGGCGGGACATCTTACCCAAGGAAGGCAGCCCAGATGGGCGTCTCTCATGCAAACTGAATGAACCAGTTTAGCAGCCCCCGGCTTGGCTTGGGAGGAGCCCAGCTTGCCTGGAGCAGGCAGGAGCCAGGGGTCAGGGGCGGGGCTGGCTGGGTCCTGGCCCACACCTCACCTGCTCCCTCCATTCTCTCTGAGCTCCAAGCTGCCCTGAGCCCCCAGCCCCGAGGGGGCACGCCCTGGTCCAGCCTTAGGCCTTAGTGTTCCCAGAGGTTTCCTGGCTCACCCCACCCTTCCTTCTCCCTGGATCCAATGAGCTCTGTTGCAGACTGCCGAAAGGGCCGCGCCACCACAGGTGATGTGGTTTGGCCTCCTTCCGGTCTTGCTAGCATTGGGTCCAGACCCTGGGGAATGACCGCCGTCCATGCGCAGGAGGTAAAACCCCTCCCTGCTCTGAGCTGGCCCGCTGCAACACACTCCTCCGGGGACCAGGGGCCTCGTCTGGTCTGAGCTTTAATCTGGGGGCTGAGCCCAGTGTCAGCCGCCCCCCCACCCCGTGCCCACCAGGTGGTCATTGAGGAACCAGCGTGAGACGGGCTGAGGCGGCCTCTCCTGCCTGTGTCTCGAACGGGCCCAGCCCCCCAGGTCTCCTGGGTGTATGTCAGACTCTCCTGCGGGAGTTTGGGAAGGACCTTGGGGATAACCGGCACGTCCTGATAATTCAGAATAAGGACCTCATCTCAAAATCAGAAGATTAGCAACCTTACTACGCCCTCTCCATGTAACGGACATATCCCAAGGCTTAGGGGTACACATCTTCTCCCCAAACAAGCCAGGCTCCTACAGTTCAGCCGGGATGGCTGAGAGGAAGCCCCTGGTTTGGCTTCGAGCCCCAGGGGCCTCCTAATCCCCCCCCCCCGAGAGTGTGGGGGCCTAGCTGTTCTGGGCCCGGCCCTGGCTGCTGAGGCGCTGGGGTGCTGTGGCCTCTGGGTTATCTGCCTGCTGCAGGCACCCACCCCAGGAGCGTCCGGGGGCCCCAGAGTGGAGGCGGCCCTGCTGACGGAGCTCTTGCTAGCCTGCGCAGGGCCCTTACCCCGGCATGCGGCTCCTTCTGCTGCTGTGCGCGGCCGTGCTGGGTGAGCTCACGGGGACGCCGTCGGGGGCAGGAGGGACCACTGCCAGGGCCTTGGGGAGGCAGGCCGAGGGTGCAGGGATGCCAGGGAGCACAGGGGAGGGACCCGGAGGCACGGATGCTTCCAGGAGCATGAGGACAGCGAGGGAAAGCTGTGGGCTTGAGTCTCAGACCAGCCCCTTACTGCGCAGTGTGGCCCGGCGGCTGGGTCCCTGCGCTGGACGCACTGTTTACTCAGCCACCAAACGGCTGATGATTCTGAGTGTTGTGCCTTCGAAAGAGCTTCTGGGAGCGAAGACGCTTGTGGAGTCCTGGGCCTCCCTTCCGGCCTTGGCAGGAGGCTCTCTGGGTGGTGTCCTGTCTCCCCTCCACGCTGGGTTTCCTGCTTACTACCTTCGCACCCTCCCCTTTTCCAGCCACCAGCAGCTTCTCCGTGGAGCCCGAAGTAGGTGAGTAGCCCAGCACGCTTGAAGGAGACGGTGGGTGCCGCGGTGGGTGTTGTGGCTAGCGGAGATTGCTGATGGTGAATGGGTGTCTGGTGGTGGACAGATGGAGAGTTCTGGAACTTGGCCTCAAGCCCTGCAGGGCCCTGGAGAGCATGGAGAGGAGCAGGGTGAACAGGCCAGAGGGGGACCTCGAGGGCACTTGCGGCAAGGAAAGAGCTGGCTTCTGGTTGGGCTACGGAGCTGGGAGGGAAGGGGAGCAGAGGGCGTGTCCCTGGGCAGGTGCACCCCAGTCCCTCTACTACAGGTCCGCTCTGGAGCAGATCTGCTAGGTGGGTGTGACCCCGATGAGGGCCGGGGCGTCCAGGGCGGGGCACTCAGGCTGAAGAAGTCCAGGCACCCCCCCCAACCCCCCCAGGTCTGGCAAAGGAAATCTGACTTAGTCTCCCAGGCAGCTGGAGGGCAAGGGGCCCCTTCTCCACCAGGGGGTGGTACAGAGCGGGGGGGGGGGGGGGGGGGGGGGGCGGGACTCGCCTGGTCCCGCCTCGGCGCCGGCCTCCCCCACCTTCCTTTTCCGGCTCTTCCCCCACCCACCCCATTTCTAGTCCTGTGACCCTTAAGGTCAGAGTGGTGGGTCACCTCCTCCTCTCACCAGGCTGGGGGGTGGTGTTCCTCCCCAACTTGTCTCCACCATCACCCCGCTCGGGTCACCCGGTCACAGAGCTGGCATCTGTCTCTATTCCCCTGAAGGGTGGGTCTCACTTGAATGCGGCACAAGCAGAATTATCATTTCCTCATTTGCTTTAAAAACAAACACGTCAGTTCTGGTGTTTCTGCTAAAAAGAGAGCGGTTGAGGCGGCAGACGTTTGCGTCCCCGTTTTGGGAAGTACCTGGCCAAGGGCTGGTGGGCCCCCCTCGGCCCCTGACTTCTGCTCAGACTCTTGCCCAACAAGCCTGGCTAACTCAGCTCCGGAGAGGCCCGCTGGAAAAACATTCATTCATTCATTCAGCAGAGACTGTAGGAGCCCCTCCTTGGTGCCAGGCACTGTTCTAGACCCCAAGGTGGGTCCCCAAGGTGCAGAAAAAAAAACAAAGAAAACCCCCAACCCCTTCCTGTAGCTTACATTCCAGTGGGGGCAGGGCGGGGTGCAGAGGACAGAGGGTAGTGACTAGAAGCACCTTCTTCTACTGTGTGCTGCGACCCGGCAAGTCCTGGAGAGAAGCAAGCAGGGGAGATGGGGAGGGAGCACGGGGCTGGGGACCAGGGGTGGAATCCCGGGGCACCATCAGGCGGTTCCCGGGATCCAGAGGAGAGATTCGGTGATGGCCAGAGCCCCCGGGAGAAGTGCTCAGGATGTATTCTGAAGGTCAGGTCAGCAGCGCGTGGGGAGCGGATGGGATGTGAAAGACAGAACCGGAGAAGGTGATCCCAAAGGTTTTTGCCTGAGCAGCTCGAAGGATTGACCAAATAAAGTGCAGCCAGACCGTAAAATAATACTCAGCTAAACACCTCCGCGGGAGCGAGCAGTGGGGCAAAGAGATGGGAAGTTAAGGAACGGAAGAGCCAGGATGGTCTCTGGAAGGTGATCTCTGTCGGTTGTGAAATCCCCCGGGACTGCGGCTGGTGTGCTGTTGGGAGTGGTGGGAACCTGGGGCAGGAAAGTTCGAGGAATGATGGGTGTTTCTAGGCAACTAACCCAGGGGAGCAGGGTAGAATATGTCCGAAGACATGGAGTTCCAGGCTGGTGTTTAGGAAGGAAGGCAGGAGAATAGTCCAGACATGCCAAGAGGATGCCCACTCCTGTCCTCCCAGGTCAGTGCTGGGAGGCCATGGGGACCCCACGACCCAAGACAGCCACGGGGTAGGCCCGGCCCTGGCAGGGGAGGCTGGTTCCCGTAGGCCTCGGTGAGGTGTCGGAGTCCCAGCAGAGCCTGCCTTCCAGAGGGTTCCGCGGGAGGAGGACAGGATTGGGAAAGTAGGGGAGGCTGTGGGGTGAAGGGGGATGGGCAGAGCCTCCTAAGGGGGGGGAACAGGAAGAAGGGTGGCCTGGGGGCCTGGGGCTGCTGTGAACGCAGGACAGTGTCCTCAGTCAGAGGGGCGATCTCTGGATAAAGCAGGGATTCAAGCTCGATCGGACTCCCGAGAGCGAGCAGAGGGACCTTGACGGATGGGCCTCTGGTCCTCCCTGTATCCTAAAACCTGTGCGGAGTTTCTCAGCGACGTTCTAGAACCCCTCGGAGGGGGTGCTGTTGTAACTTCCTGGGCTGCATAAAGAATTACCACACACCGGGTGGTTTAAAACGACAGCCAGTCACTCTCCCCCAGTTCTGGAGGCTAGAGGACCAAGACGATGGTGCGGCAGGGAGGGGCTGACTCAGGCCTCCTCTCTCCTGTCTTCTGGTGACTCCTGGCAGTCCTTGGTCTTCGTGGCTGGTGACAGCCTCCCTCCAACCTCTGCCGGCCTCTTCCCATGGCCTCTCCCTGTGTGTGTGGGTCTCTGTCTCTCCTCTTACCAGGGTCACTTTCATCCGCTGTGGATCCCTGGACAGCGTCTGTAAAGACCTTGTTTCCGAATAAGGCCCATTCATGGACCTGGGGGACAGGGCTTGACCACATCTTTCTTGGAAGACACAAGTCAACCCTCAACACGTGGGCTGCTTGTTCAAAATCAAATCCCTAGACACCCACACCTGCCCACCTTAGGTCTAATACACTGGATCTCTAGGGTTGGGACTCCAGTCGCCAACCTCTGGTTATCACAGACACAAGGCTGGAGAGAGAGGCAGGGGCGATCCTGAAGGGCCTCTGGGCCGTGGAGGCGGCAGTCCTGAGGTCCCCCCATTCACCCAAGGGGCTTCCTTCTCCCCTTAGCAGCAGAAGGTGGCTCAGCGCGACCACCCACCCACCCAGCCCGGCTCGGCTCGGCTTCAGGTGTGAGTGTGGGCCTGTCTCTTCATCCCACTCAGTGTCCCGTCCCACTCTGCAGTGCCCTGACGCACTTGATGAATTTTTAATTGGATGCCGGACCTCTCCCTGTTGCTGGGTTAAATGCGTAAACGAAACGGTCAACGGACAAAGACCACACCGGGCTTGTTAGAACAGAAAGTGAATGCCCCATCGCCTAGCGCAGCCAAAAGTGACTCTGGTCTGTGAGTTTATGTAAATCAAGTGTCTATTACCGGCCCTCGAAATGGAAACCAAGGTGGCCCAGCCTTTTCTTTCAACTTGTATTTGTCGTTTCCCTCCACGAAGAGAGCAAGGAAAAGTCATCGCACTGAACCCCCTGAGCCCCCATTTCCCCTGTGGAGGGAGATTCAGGCCCAAGAGCATCTGGGCAGCCAGGAGCTGGCCCTTTGGCCCCGGGTTGCGCCCACAGCTGTTGGCATCTTTGCAGCCCTGGGCAGGGCTAGAACTCTGTTCTGGAAGGTTCCTGAGGGTTGTCAAGACTGCGGTTTCTCAACCTCGACTCTCCTGACATTGGAACTGGACAGTTCCTTTCCGGGGGCTGTCATGGGCATTGCTGGAGGTTTTAGTGACCTTCCTGGCCTCCCCCTACTAGATGCCAGGAGCGCCCCCCCCCCCCCACCATTCATGGCAACCAAAAATGTCTCCAGGCACAAAGTTTCCCTGGAAGACGAACCAAAACCGGCCCGAGCCGAGAACCACTGGCCTAGAAAGAAATACGCTTCGTGGTCAGAAACGTTAGGGTTCCAGGAAAGGTCTCTGAAGGAAGCACATTCTAGCAGGTTCTGGTTCTCCGCCCTGTGAGTAGTTTTCTGATGGCAGCCTGGTCCCCAGGGCCGAGGTGCCCGCCCAGCAGGGCAAGGGTGACGCACGAGGCTCGTGATATTTTGATTTTGTCAACCTTTTCCTCTACACACACACACACACACACACCCGCCCCCGAGGCCGCCCTACACACTCTCCTCCAGCAGGCGCAGAAAGCTGCGGCAACACCGCCTCCCTCCTGCGCCCCCACTGGGAGGCAGCTTTGTTCCCTCCCGACCTGACCTCCGTCTGGAAGAATTCAGTATGGGCAGCAAGAGGGCCAGTGGGAAGCTCTTAGAAATGTTTTCTGCATCAGATCAACTCCAGCATCTGCCTGCAAAACAGAGCAGTTACTCCCAAGCAGAGAGGCGGTCTTGATGGGGGAACGCAGGTTGCCCCTGGAGGGCAGGTCTGGCCCCCGTGTCCCCAAGAGCTCCGGCATCTGGTCCTGCGCCGCGGCCCCCCCACCCGCCACCCAATGGTGCAGGCATCCAGTCTCCTTCAGGGGCCTCCCTGCTCTCTGGAAATCCTGCTTTCCCAAGTGGCCTTTCTCTCTGGCTCAGCTCGCCCCTGTGGATCTGAGTCTACCCTCTACCCTCTCCTTCTGACTATCCCTTTAAACCACATTTTGACACCTCTGGGCACAGGGGCCTGGCCAGCTCCCCTGTATCCCAGGTTCCCTGCTGGGTCTGGCAGGAGCAGGAGGCCTCTGATGCCGGAGGGCAGACAGGCATTCAGCACAACCCAACCCGAGAGTAACTGCCTTGTCCTGGGAGGTGGCCGTTCAGTCCACAAGCAAGAGATTCCTGGTCTCCTGCCTGGGCAGGAAGGACGCCGGTGCCCGTCCCCTGCCACGTACAGTCGACCAACCTGAGCTTCTAGAAGCTGAATTCAGTGTCGGCTATCCAGACCTGTGTCCCAAACTTCTCCATGCTTCCTACTCGCGTCCTAATTTCATTTTATTTTTGTAGGAAAATATTCCGGGCAAAAAGTCTAAACCCCAGAGGTAGACTTTTATCCAGGAGGGCTTTCTTTCCTTCCCTCCTTCATTCCTTCTTTCCTTCCTTTTTAAAATTGGGGTGAAATTCACATAACACAAAATTAACCATTTTAAAGTGACAATTCATTAACATTTAGTGCACTCACCATGTTGTGCAACCGTCATCCTATCTAGTTCCCAAACATTTCCATCACCCTGAAAGGAAAGCCCCGACCCACGAGCAGTCACTCCCCATCAGCCCCTGCCAATAGGGCAGTCTGCTCCTGTCTCGGGATTTTCCTATTCTGGACATTTCCCATGAACGGAATCGAAGATAGGTTGCCTCCTGGGTCTGACTTCTCTCACTCGGCATGATGTTTCTAAGGCTCGTCCGCGCCGCAGCGTGGGTGAGAACTTCACTGCTTTTCACGGGTGAGGACTAGGCCATGGTGTGGCCAGACCCCGTCCCCCTTACCCATTCATCCGTGGACGGACGCTGGCTTCTTCCGCCTTCTGGCCGTCGTGAATGGTGCTGCTGTGAGCCCGTGTGTACACGTAGCCATTCGAGTCCCCGTTTTCAGTCCTTTGGATAGATATCTAGAAGTGGGATTTGCTAGGTCACATGATAATTTTTTAACTTTTTGAGGAACCACAAAACCAGCATTTTCTTTCTTTTTTTTTTTTTTTAAATATTTTATTTATTTGACAGAGAGAAATCACAACTAGGCAGAGAGGCAGGCAGAGAGAGAGGAGGAAGCAGGCTCCCTGCGGAGCAGAGAGCCGGACGTGGGGCTCGATCCCAGGACCCTGGGATCATGACCCGAGCCGAAGGCAGAGGCTTTAACCCACTGAGCCACTCAGGCACCCCAACTAGCATTTTCTTAAGGTGTTTGATCCATGTTGGTTTCCTTCTTCCCCCTGGGACACTTTCACCTGCCAGAAGTCACCCATGAGACCTTCATTGCCTACAAAGTCCTGGAGGTTTTCCCCAGAGGCCGCAGGGTGGTCATAACGTGCCACTCACCCCAGGCACCCCCGCCCGTCACCTACTCCCTGTGGGGGGGCCAGGGAACTGAGGTCGCCAAGAAGGTGGTGAAGACCGCAGACCCGGCCTCCTTCAGCATCAACATCACGCTCAAGTCCAGGCCAGACCTGCTCACGTACTCCTGCCAGGCGGCCTCCCCTGAGGGCATGCCCTCGGCCAGCGCCAAGCTGCAGATGTACTGGGAGCTGTGGACCAGTGAGTGCGCGCCGGGGGCTGGCGGTGGGGCAGGGTCTGGGCTAGAAGGCAGGAGGTGGGGACAGGACAGGTTGCTCACCTCCAAGGCCACTCTGGGTCCCTTAGACCTGCGCCCAGAATAGTGTAGCTTCCTGGCTGGGCCCCAAGGCACCGTCTACCAGCAGGGGCCCTCGGGGCGGGCCAAAGTGACCAGGGCCGGGGCCCCATCGGTTGAGCTCTGGCCTCATGCTGATAAAGGGGGCACGTTCCTGCTTTATCTACTTCAATCCTTGCAGCAACTGGAGAGTGGGGTTCGTGGTTCCTTGGCCTATGTAAAGCCCAGGCCAGGGGCAAAGGCTGGTTTCAAACCCCTCTCTGTTCAGCTCTAAAATCTGTATTCGTCCCACTTCTTCCCCTGATCTTAATTCAGGTGTCCCTCCTGGTGGGAGGCACAGGGTGTAGCTGGTGGGGAGGAGGGGACTGGAGGGTGTTGCCCAGGCCAGTGGTGGCCCCCGGGGGCGCCCTGACCCCGCTCCTGAGAGGAGCCAGCCTGGTGTAGGAGGGCCCAGGGCCTGGAGGCTTATGGTCAAGGTTCAGGTCTCCACACTTAGCAGATGGTGGGTCTTGGACAAGTCAGTCAACTTCTCTCAGGCTTGGTTGCTTCATCTGCAAAACAAAAACAGTAACAGTTCCTAGCCCAGGAGGGTAGAAAGGATTCAGCAGAAGCTTCTAGTAGGTGGTCAGTATGCCACAAGGGGTGGTGGTTGTTACTCATCTGTAAGTCTGTTTATAGCATTAGGCTGAAGGCCCCGGGGGTTTCTAGAATCTAGACTCTTAGAAGTGACAGTTCTTGCTCGGAGGAAACTATTCTAGTAAAACAGCCAAGATTGAAAGAATATAAATAGGGCTGCCAGATAAATTTTGCACAGCACAGAGTTAGTCATACTAAAAACTTTTTCATTATTCACCTGAAATTCAAATTTAACCAGGCATCCTGTATGTAATTTTTAGTCGGTGAGCCCGACAACCCAGAAGATACCAGATGCGAAATTGTGTCGTAGACACTGCAAGTAGGGTAGAAGCTCAGACATGAGACAGAGGGAGTAATCCGGAAGGCTGCCTGGAGGAGGGAGCAATAACAGTTAGGCCTCCAAGCTCAGTAGGCATTTCGTAGCAAGGGAATTTTCTGGGGAGAGGGTGTGAAAGTCACCCAGCCACGCCTGTGCTGACGTCTTCCGCCTTCCAGAGCCCGTGTCCCAGCTGCAGGCTAACTTCACCTTGCTGGACAGAGGGTCGGGCCCCAGGGTAGAGATTTCCTGCCAGGTGTCCTCGGGCAGCCCACCCATCACCTACAGCCTGGTCGGGAAGGATGGGACCGTGCACATGCAGCAGAGGCCGAACTACGGTCAGCCGGCCAAGTTCACCTTTGCCCTTACCGACAAGTCCACCAGGCTCCGCTGCGAGGCTGAAAACGACATCAGTGTCCAGTTCAGCCCCTTCAAGCTGGTGCCCCCAGGTGAGAGAGCCCCTTGGTTCCCAGACGGGCCACTGGCACTTCTGGGTAGGGCCATGGGGGTGGAAGAGCTCCGCCTTGCCACGGCCAAGAGCAGGGACGGGCGCTGGGAAGGGACGCTAACTCGGCCATCTCCCTCCCTCACAGGACAGCTGCCCCAGGGAGCCATCGTGGTGCTGGCGAGCAGCCTCCTCTCCATTGCAGGTGTTACCTGTTGGCTGCTGGGCCAGGCCTGGTGGACCAGGTAGGAACTGGATGCAGGATGTCAGGGACTGTGAGGACAGCTGGTGGCCTGTATGGGCCACCACCAGAGTCCTGCTGGAGGCAGTGGCTGAGTGGGTTTGTAGAGCAGGGCCGCCGCCCCAGCAAACAAAGGGCCATATGGCTCCTGCGCATCTTGGAAAAGTTCATGGTGCCAAGTGCTGGCTGAGGGCTTGCACGTCCCTGGTTTTATGTGACCCTGACCAACACCCTCAGCAGCCCTGGGATGGAGCCACCTGGCCTCTGGGTGGGGCGTTCGTCTGTCTTCCTGATGGGTCCGAGGAGGGACGGCAGGAGTGTCGATGATGCCCTCTGGGGACCAGGGCGGATCACGGGCTGTGGCTCTCCACCACAACTACGTAGGCGGGTGACATAGGTTCCCGGCTGGTAACAAGAGGCAGGTCCAGACCTCCTGGGGTCCCCTCTCCAAGGCTCTCACTTCACTGACTTGTAAAGTGACCAGGGTCTTTGTGTCATCTGTCCCCCTCCAGCTGTCGCCTGTGCCCCGTGAACTTCTCACCTCCTGGGCCTCTAAGACACTGCCATCTCCTGGTTGCCTTCCTCCCTCCCTGGCCAGGCTTCTCCGTGGCCATTGTCTGTCCTTGGTACTCCCCTTGCTCACCTCTGGGTCCCTCCTTCCCGACTCTGTCCCTTCCAGAGGCCAGATTTGTGGGAGAGCCGTGCCACCTCTCTGAGCCTCTGGTGTTCCCTTCTATAAAATGGGATATAGAGACCCGGCTCTCACTGGCCATGTGACCAGGGGCCAGTGCTTGTCTCTTGGTGATTCACCCCTTCATTTAGTGGGGTGACTAACCCTTACACCTCTTCTGTTGCCCAGGGCACTGATGCACTTGACACCATAAAACTCCCAGAGGCCTTGCGAGGGGGTGGCTGAGGTGTGTTTGCCTAACCTGGAATCTTAACTCCTCTGTCTCTGTCGTCAAGGTTGTGACCAGAAGAGGCAAGCTTGACAGAGTCCCCTCGGGAGGGCCCTGGTCTTCGTCCACGATGGAAGGACCCACCACTTGAATGAAGAAAACGGCGGCCCGCCCTGGTTCTGATGACACGCACTCGGTGTTAGGCTGAGGATTTTAGGACGGAGTGGGCTGTGGTGGAAGGGGGGGTCCACAGGAAGCGGGGGAGCTCTATGTAGTCCCCGTCCTCACCTCTAAGCTGCTCGTCACCATCCCCGCGGGTGTGGAGAGAAAGTGGGGTGCATTGGGAAAAGTCCCGGCTGCACCAGCCCACCTCCCCCCCAGTTGTTCCCCGGTCCCTGGAGTGGCAGCCCATCTCCTGGTGGCCTAGTCTTGTGGCCCCGCCTCCTCACCTGGGAGTACTCTGAGCCCCCCCCCGCCCCCCGCACCCCTGCATTAATCCTGGCCTGCAACTAGCAAAAAGTGTGCGGAGTTCTTCCCTGCCATTCGGCTTGTGACCCTCGGGAACGCAGCCCCACCCCCCACCCCCACTCAGGCTTCCCGGTTCCGATGCTCTAAACCACGGGGGCGGGGGGGGGGGGGCGGAGAACTGGATTAAACCCTGTGCTCTGCCTGCCACCCTGGAAACTTCGTTTCTGTCCGCACACTTGGGCATGGAAGTCTGAAGCCATACATACTTGGGACCTGGTCCAGCCGGGGAAGATTTGGGGGGTGGCAGGGGGGCGGCTCAACGCCAGCCCAGGCTTAGCTCCACAGAGAAGCAAAGAGTGACAGGCCGGTCGGGGAGTGCGTCCAGGCTGCGGCCTGGGGTTTGGGGTGCAATGGGGAGAGAAGACCGGGTGCTTATGAGCCTGGGTCCTGGGCAGGTGAGGCCCGGACAGGCATCCGGTGAGCTTCCGGAGAAGAAGGCGGGACGGCAGGGGCAGAGTGTAGGTGGGGCAGAGGGGCGGGCCCTCCGTGCCTCCCTCTCTTCCCGAGCCCGCCGGGGCCCCTTTCTGCGAGCTGGGGGACGGGGCCGGGCCACGAGGTGGGCTAGACCGCGGTCCGCCTCCGGAACGCGGGCCCCGCCCGCTCTACTCGCCCCTGGCGGCGAGCCGCACTTTGCCCTCGGTCCCTGGGGCCGCGCTGGCCACGCCCCGGGGGCGGGGCCGGGGCGGGGAGGTGGCTGGGTCCTTGGCGGTCCGCGGCGGCGGCGGCGGCGGTGGGGCGACGGCGACATGGAGAGCGGGGCCTACGGCGCGGCCAAGGCCGGCGGCTCCTTCGACCTGCGGCGCTTCCTGACGCAGCCGCAGGTGGTGACGCGCGTCGTGTGCCTGGTGAGCCGGGCGCGGGGCCGGGGGACCGGACGGAGCCGCGGAGCCCGGGCCGGGGAGGGGGTGGCCTCGAGTCTGCGAGCGCGACAGGTGGCGGCGGCCGAGGCCGGGAGGGTGCGGGTGGCGCGCGTGGGGCCGGAGAGAGGGCCCGGGCCCCGTCGGCTCCCACCCACGGGCCCGGCTTCCCCCGCCTTCCCCCGGTCCCCGCTGCCCCCCACCGGCCGGTCCGGCCCGGGGTGGCGCGGAGGCACGGCGGGGAGCAGGCCTGTCGCCCTGCTGGCGGTGGGAGGAGCTTGGGGCCGCTCCAGGACAGGTGGCCGGCGTGCTGGGACTCCGTGCTGGGGGAATTCTCCGGGAAGGAGCTTTCCCAAGCCACGTCGGGTACGGGGCAATGTGGCTCCCTGAACCAGCATTCCGCCTTGCACTCTGGAGCAGGCCGCGGGGCGGCTCCCCCACCCAAGATCAGGTGACCCCAGGATGTTCCCTTCCCTGTGAGGTAGGGGAGCCCTCCAGGACGGGGGCGGGGTGGGGTAGGGTGGGGCAGAGGGGTGGGGGAGGTCACAGGCTCTTGGACAAGCAGCGCCCAAAATTGGACAAGGTGTTAGAGTGGGCACAGAAGGCTGGGACCCAAGTGCCCTCGTCATGCCTTCCTGGGACGGGAGCCTAACGAAGGGTCTTAGTGGCACCCATGTCCCCTCCCTGCCCGATCGTGGGGTCTGCTCCAAGGGGCAGATGCCCCGTGTGTCGGGATGGCTGTGCCAGGAGTGGGGCCTGGCACGCTGCCCCCAGCATCCCAGAGTTCCGGCTTCATCTCCAGCTGGGGGTGGGGTTTGTGACTGGCGGCCCCAGAGCCTACTGACAGGGCCTTGTTCCGGCAGGGCCGGGCAGGCCTGGGCCCCTCCCACTGAGAGCCAGGTGTCCACGCAGTCCTGCATCCTTGCATCTGCTGACATGGGGTGGTGGCCTTGAAGTTGAGGGAGGAGATGAGGGGACATGAGGCTATTCCCAAGTGCCGAGAGCTGCTCCCTTGTCCCCCCCCAACTAGGACCTGCAGGGTTCCAAGTGTAGAACCGTGCCCACAGGGCTTGCCAGTCAGACGAGCCTGGGGTGCCCCAGGCAGCTCGGACTCACTTACGGACAGGAAGCAGGTTGGGGGTCCCTCAAAGGGGAGAGACACGATACCACAGAGGCCAGCCGTCCTTGCAGGAAGACGGTTGGCTCAGCTGGGGAGGCCAGGCTGGAGCAGGAAAGAGTTGGGGGGGCACCAAGAAGTGGGAGTTTGGGGGCACGGGCTTCTGCTCAGAGCACACTGGTGGGCCTTTCCTGAGACGATGGGGCTGGCGGGGCGGGAGTTCTCCACCACCCAGGTGTTCAGGCAGAAGACGATCTAGACAGGGCGCTAGACAGGTGACTCGGGCAGAAGATGATCTGGGGGCGGGGCTCCAAGCCTGGGTTTCTGTGACTTTGTGGCCTGTCTCCTGCTGAACCACGGTGACCCCTCCTGGCAGGCAGCCCGGGGCCGGGCAGTCCCCTCTCAGGAGATCCCCGTCTCTTCCCCACCAGGACCCGGTCCAGGAATCCCCAGCCCTGCCCCTGCTGATGGTGGCTGTGCTGGCATCTGCTGGTGGCCTGGGAGAAGGGATTAGGGAGAAGTGGGGATTGTGCACCGGGAGGCGGCCTGCTTATCGGCTCCCGACCCAAGTTCGGAAGGAGCCGCAGAGCCTGACCCACGCCCAGAGGGGAAGAGCCGCGGTGGGAGAGTCCGGGGTCCCCATCATGTGTGTCCCGCTGTGGGTTGTCCGGTGCCCGCTCAGCTCATGCCCCCCTGTCCGCCCAGGTCTTTGCCTTGATTGTGTTCTCGTGCATTTTCGGCGAGGGATACAGCAACACCCACCAGTCCAAACAGCAGTACTGCATTTTCAACCACAACCAGGACGCGTGCGGCTACGGCAGCGCCATCGGGGTGCTGGCCTTCCTGGCCTCGGCCTTCTTCTTGGTGGTTGATGCCTATTTCCCCCAGATCAGCAACGCCACTGACCGCAAATACCTGGTCATCGGCGACCTGCTCTTCTCAGGTACCTTCCAGCGGCACCCCGCTCTATTTGGGGAGGTAAATAGGAGCAGCCAGTGTTCCCCAAAGCCCTGGAGCTCTGGGACTGCAGGGCCTCGGCAATCAACCTGGCGTGGGGGGCCGGAGCAGCCCGGGGGTCCCCGCCCCACTCGAGGACGCGGGCCTTTGCACAGGGATTTCTGTCAGTCTGCCAAAGCCCACCAGTGTTGAGCGATGGTCACAGGGCTCTGGAGCCAGGCTCCCCGGTCCCCACCCTGGCTCCTGCATCAGCGGCCTTCACACGCCTGGAAGCTTCTGGGAGATCCTTGCCCAGGGCCTCCCCCGCACCCATCCCCCCACCACAGGGGGCCCCTCCTGGGTCGCTGAACAGCCCCACGCCCCCTCCGCGTTGCTGACCCTGCTCTCCGGGCCTTCTTCCCAGCTCTCTGGACCTTCCTGTGGTTCGTTGGCTTCTGCTTCCTTACCAACCAGTGGGCAGCCACCAAGAAGGAAGATGTGCTGGTAGGGGCCGACTCGGCCCGGGCGGCTATCACCTTCAGCTTCTTCTCCATCTTCTCCTGGGTAGGTGGGCCGGGGCGGACGAGGGCGGCAGTGCCTTAGGAGAAGGGTGGTGGAAGGCTGAGGAACCCGAAACTCGGGGCTCCCTGCAGGGTGCGCTGGCTTCCCTGGCCTACCAGCGCTACAAGGCTGGAGTGGACGACTTCATCCAGAACTACGTAGACCCCACTCCGGACCCCAGCACGGCCTATGCCTCCTACCCTGGAGCGTCTGTAGACAACTACCAACAGCCGCCCTTCACCCAGAACGCGGAGACCACTGAGGGCTACCAGCCGCCCCCCGTGTACTGAGCTGCAGCCGGGGTTGGTAAGGGAGGCAGGAAAGGTGCTCGGGGGAGAGGGGCCTCCCCGCTGGCCTGGACTCCTCCCATGAGCCTTGCCTCCTGGAGCTGTGCGCCCCCACCCCCACCGGTGTGCCCATGGGAGCCGCCGCACAGCCTGGAGGGCCCCTGCTTCCCCCCTCCCTGGCTGCTGGTGCAGAGCCCCAGCCCCAAGGGCCTCTGCCCCAGGGCCTTCACCCACCACTCCTCGAGGGCATTTTCTAGAAAAGGGTTTTTAGCCAGATGTGTTTTGTTACTGCTTTTCATGACCCCCAGCCAGCTGAAAGAGCTGGACGGGCCCGACACACCATTTTGACAAGTGCCTTAGCTTCTGCCCAGCCCAGGCAGGCTCAGGTCCAGGCCGTGGTGGCCATAGTGCCTTGGGGTTCTGTGCCAAAGAGGAGGCTGCGAGCCCCCCCACCCCCACCCCCCGCTCTGCTGCTGGTGCGGGGTCGAGGCCCCTTTTCCCGCTCACTCAGGTTTGTTTCCCACCTCCTGGCGCTGTCGTGCCCGCAGCCTCCCGCCTGCTCTGGGAGCTGGCAGCCCCGGGCCCACTGCTGTCGTGTCTGCTTGCTCCTGGATCTGGGGTTCCCTTCCCTGTGCCTGGACCTCTGGGTGGATGCTGGTCTGCTCACTGCAGGGGCACGGGGTAGCCCTTCCTTCTTGTTCCCACCCCCTAGCAACAGGGAGGGGCTTTGCCTGATCGGAAACACCCAGCTTTATGTAAATATCCTGCTACTGTTAGGTGTGGGGTGCACCCACAGCCCCCCGCCGCACCCCGGGCTGTTCTGAATGTACTAAGAAGCCTGGGGGTAAGACGACAGATCCTTGGTTCTAGTAGATGGATCCCAAGACAGAATAAACGTTTTTCTCGTTCATAATCTCCATTGTCATTCGTTGGGCCTCAGCCTAGGGGTCCAAGAGAAATTCCGCTCTGGGGTGCACCCTGGGAAGGGGGTGCTTTATGAACTTGCATTTTAATAGTCACAGCTTCTGCCCCACTGGTATGCCTAGCGTACGCCTGCGCACACTCTCCCTTGTCTGGGGTCTCGTGCCTCACACTGCCCTCCGCGGCATCTTAAAATAGCAACTGTGCTCAGCCAGTAAACAAGACTCTTTCTCTGGACTGCCTTGCCAAGGCCCTGCTGTGCCCTTGCTGGAGTTGGGGTGGGGGGGCACCTGGGAGCTGCCCCACTGAATGTCCCTTCCTTGGTAACTCTCTCCTTCCCAGCCCCTCCTAGCAGAGTGAGGAGCCCCAGGCCTCCACTTCCTGCAGCCAGGGGTTAGCACCTACGGAGCTCATCGTGGGCCCGGCCTGCCCCGAGGGAGAGAGCCCATCTCTGGCAGGAGAGGTCAGGGTCCCTGAAGCATCTCTTTCCCCTTTGGGAGCAATGATAGCAGGGACTGTCAAAAGTGGACCTGTTAGTTTGAAAATCCTGAGTAGCAACTAATGTGCTTCTGTGAACGCCCGTGATTCAGAGCCTGTCACTAGCAAGCTGGAGTAGAACAAAGGGGAGAGGCAAGCCAGGGCGAGGAGGCTACCCCAGAACCCTGATCCCATCTGCACCGGAGTTGGGAGAGGGGCTCGGCCACCCCAGTGGACTCTTGCTTCCATGTAAGCCGCTGACAGCCCATTTTACAAGGTGCAGCTGAGCTAGTCTTCTGGGCTCCTGAGCTATCAAATGTCTGTTTCACAAATAAAACCTGACCCCACAGCCCCAGCTGGCAGCCCTGACCGTAGCCTTGTCTTTCCATCCTGGGCCCCAGGTCCCTCCGGCCACCCATTTTGTCCTGAAACTCAGAAGAGCAAGCAAATGTTCCCAGAACATGCTTCGTGGTCGCTTCTCAGTTAAAATGGCGCTGCGAAAAGACTAGTAGCGCTAGAAAAGGATCTGGAAGGAAATCCCCCCCCCACACACACCGTGTCACGTCAGAGCTGTCTACAGTGAGACCCAGCATCCCAGGCTGTAAGACAAAAGTGCTTCTGGGGCCCCTGGGTGGCTCTGCTAGTTAAGTGTCTGACTTCTGCTCAGGTCATGATGTCCGTGTCCTGGGACTGGGCTCCTGCTCAGTGGGGAATCTGCTTGTCCCTCTCCCTTCCGCCCTCCTCCCACTTGTGCTCTCTCTCAAAAATAAAATCTTAAAAAAAAACACCCACAAAAAAGAGACACGTGCTTTCACCAACCAGTCAATTTTAATATTAGTTATTAATTCACAGGCTACAGCAGGATCATAGATCCTAACCCTAGCCACCTCTGCCCCTAATACCTCCCCCTCCAGCTTTAAAAGAGAAGCCCCTGGGACCTGAGCCCCATCAGGCTAAGGGTCTCCCGTGTGAGAGAAGCTGTAATTCCGGAGAAAATGATCACGGGGGTGGAGGCAGCAGGAGGACCCAAGTCCAGCCACCCTGGGGGCCGGGAGTCAGTCCCAAGCAGAGACAGAAACCCCTGCGTGGGCCGAGGCTCGGTCTGCACGGGAGGTCCCGGCGCACGGACTTCCCAGCGAGAACAGAAACTCAACAGCGAAAGCCACAAGGGGGAAGAGGCCACGGGCGCCGACGTCGCCACAGTGTGTGATTCCGCCCGCCCCCCCACCCCGACCCGGGAGGGTGGGGGTGGGGCTGACTGCGGCGGCCGGACCTTAGCTCGTGGGGGGACCGGCGGCCGGGAAGGGAACCAGGGAAGGGGGAACCGGGACGCGCAGACCACCGGCCCAAGGCCCGCAAGGCGGGAGGCAGAAAGTCCCGACTTCGCCCCGCCCCGCCCCCACTTCCTCCCCCGGGCGGGCCGCGCGGCTGCCAGCGGGGGGGCGGGGCGGGCGGCCGGCAGGGGGCGGGGCGGGCGGGCGGCGCGGGCGCGGGTGCGGGCGCGGCCGGCAGGGGGCGGCCGCGGGCCGGCGAGCCTCAGTTGGCGGGGCTGCACTGCAGGACCTGATGCGGAGCGAAAAGCTTGCGGGCTCCCGCCGCCTCCGCGGGCTTCGCGGGCACCAGCACCGGGCAGTTCTCCTTGTTCTCCTTGCCGTCCGGCGCGGCGGGCAGACCCGAGGCCTTCTTGAAGTAGCAGAGGCGGCACACGGAGTGGTACTTGTCTGCTCCTCCAATCACCTCCACCTGGCCGCGGGACGCAGAGGGCGCGGACTGACGCGGGGCACAGCGCCTGCGGGCCTCTCCCCACCCCGCGCCCCCGGGCAGGCAGGTGGGGGCTACCTCCTTCTCCGAGCCGAGCCGCTTGGTGTACGCCGCCTCCCGGAAGCACTCCATGCACACCGCTGTCAGCTTCACCACGCTCTCCGCTAGGGGCACCAGGTTCAGGATGGTCCCGAACGCCTACGCTCCCAAGCACAGGACCGCAGGTGAGCACATCCCCCTGGCCGGGAGGGCTGTCCCTTGAAACCCTTGGATGGACCCGGGGCAAGCCAGGAGCTCGGTCTTGCTCACCTGCGTCCCCCCGGCTAGGGCGCGGCCAGGCTCAAAGTGCCGCCAAGTGGCAAGCCCGGGTCATCGAGGCCGGCGGGTCTGCCCCTGTTCCCGCCCAGGCCCCTCCAAAGCCGGATCAGATGCCTCACCTTCCTCTGGAAGGTCCCGTCCAGTGCGGCCACGATCACGGTCTTCCCGGCGTTGGCCATAGTCTCGCTGAACTCCACGATGTCTGGGAACTGGAAGGGGGCAGGGGGTGGGGGGGACGTCAGGCACTCAGGCAGTGATGTGCCCTCTGATGCCTCTGGGGGATCAGGGCTCTGCCAGCGCCTTACAGAGCAGGAGGACACAGCAGGCCCTGTGTTCACTTTGTCAATCAGCTGTCATGCTAAGCGGCCCAGGACTGTTTCTGCAGGTCCTTTGTGAGTTTCCCTGCTCAATCATTCTGCCTCCAGTGGGCGGTGTTTGTCTATCTGGATTGGTCTCCAGGTTGTGTGAACAGGCACGTTCTTGTCTTGGGGCAGCGGGTCTCTCCCTAGGCCGTTCTGGCCGGGCTTGGCCCATTTATCAAGGCGTGTGAGGTTACCGGGACCTGGACGGTTAGCAAGAAAAGGTCCGCGAAGGTGACTGTAGGAAAACAGAGCAATTCGAGTAGGACTCAGCTGAAGCCAAATCCCGTTACCCTCTGTAGGGCTGGCCAGGCCCAAGCTACAGAGGCACGCCCTCCACCCGCGCTGACTCTGGCATGCTCCCCCACGCTTTGCGGGTCACAGAAATGCAGCTCCCAGTCTACAAGGGGCTCTGGGCCCGTCAACACCCCCTTCTCTAAGTTGTCACAGAGAAAACAGTTTCTAGACGTTACCAAATAATCCCTGGGTGGGGCCGGGTGCAAAACCACCCAGAGATGAGGCTCCCTGTGCCTCGCCCACCACACGGAGGCATAATGTCAGGACCCGTCCTTCCACACCCAGGTCTGGGGTCCTGGGAGGGCCTCAGCCCCCCTCCTGCCCACTGCGCCGACGCCAACATTCAAAGAGCTCACATCATCCCCTGCTCACATGCCACCTCCCTGGGAAGGGGTCCCCAGCAGGGGTTCCCGAGGCCTCCAAGGTAAGGACAGCGCTGGGCACACGGCCAGTACACGGTAGAACACCCGCCGGGAAGCTCGTTACTGACATTGATTTCTATTGCTATTCGTTTTTACGTTATGTTATGGGTTGACCTGTGTCCCCTCCCACCCCCCCAAATTCCCGTTGAAACCCTAACTCCCAGTACCTCAGAACATGACCTCATTTGGAGGTAGGGTCTTTGCAAATGCCACCCCATTACAATGAGGTCAGCAGGGTGAGCCCCGATTTCATATGACTGCTGTCCTTACAGGAATAGGCCATTTGCATGGAGACACGGAGGGAGGCCAGCCACCCGCAAGCCAAGGGGAGGAGCCTGCCCGCACCCTGATTTCAGGCTTCCAGCCTCGAGAACTGGGAGAGAATCAGCTCCTGCTGTGTGAGCTGCCCTAAGCAACTAACACAGCTTAAACTTAGAACTTTAGGGGGCGCCTGGGGGCATGGTGGGTTAAGCCTCTGGCTCTTGGTTTCGGCTTAGGTCATGATCTCTCAGTCAGGAAATCAAGAGCCCACCCTCACTCTCTCTCCCAAATAAATAAAAAATCTTTAAAATAAAATAAAATAAATAGGGGCACCTAGGTGGCTCAGTGGGTTAAAGCCTCTGCCTTCAGCTCAGGTCATGATCTCAGGGTCCTGGGATCGAGCCCTGCGTCGGGCTCTCTGCTCAGCGGGGAGACTGCTTCCCCACCCCCCCATCTCTGCCTCTGCGGCTCCCCCTGCTTATGTTCTCTTTCTCTCTCTCTCAAATAAATAAATAAAATCTTAAAATGATATAGAACTTCAGGGCACCCAGCTGGCTCAGTCAGAAGAGCGTGCAACTCTTGATCTCAGAGTCGTGAGTTTGAGCCCCACACTGGGGTGCTCGCTTCGGCAGCACATATACTAAAATTGAGCCCCACACTGGGTATAAAGATTATTTAAATAAATAAAAACTTTTAAAAAATAAACAAAAATAAAATAGAACTTCCAAGCAGTTAGCAAATTTCGAGTTGTCTTGGCGGACACAAAAAGTTAAAGCAGGGGCATCCAGGAGGGAAAGTACCAGCAGAGGGTTCTTCCTGGTGGTGAGCTGGCCCACTGGTGTCCAGCTGCCTGTTCCATACCTCCGGGCGACCAGTGGCGAGCCGCTTCCTAAAGGAGCTTTGATGCAGGGGAAAGAACCCAGAGCCAAGCTTAGGAAGCCTTGGAGGGGATTTGCACCTGCATCATCAAGGAGAAAGAAAGGATAGCCGATAAACATGGAAACAAGACTGTGAGGGTCTTGGAGACAAAGAGAAACGCAGTGGAGTAGGGTATACGGCCGTGTGTGCACTGGTGTGTACGTGCGTGCACATGTGGGCACGCTCTAGCACCCGCCCTTCATGCCTCTCTCCTGGGGATTTCTGCAAAGGCCCGGTGGTCACACTGCCCTCCGCACCTGCCATCCACCCACCTCCCTCCTACCCAAGACACACGCCACCGACCAGCTGCTCACTCCCTGGCTCTTTCACAGGCCCCTTTCTGACCACCCCACCTTAGCTCTGTCCCCCTGACGTGCCTTTCCCTCCAGTTGTCGCCACCTGACCTATGACGTCATTCTCTCCCTGGGCTGGAGTGTAAGCGCAGGGGTGGAGATGCTGACTGGATCCCCAACACTGAGAACACGGCTGGCGTGGGGCACAGGCCCGGAAAGTACTGATGGGTGGATGGAAGGGACTGGCCCTTTGACCAGCAATTCCACTTCACAGGGAAACCCCAGTACGCCTGACAGAAGATGCCCATCACAGCCTTGAAATGGCACGTGCCAGGGCGCTCGCACAAGAAAGATATGGTGCATTTGTAAACATTCGGAAGGACGAGTACCTCCTTCTAGCAGGGACGTTTGCTGACATGGGGAAACAGCCACACAGCGTGATAGGAGCCCCCCCTTTAAAAACGTACACCTACAGGGACACCTGGGTGGCTCAGTCAGTTAAGCCGCTGCCTTCGGCTCAGGCCACGATCCCAGGATCCTGGGATCGAGTCCCGCATTGGGCTCCTTGCTCCGTGGGGAGCCTGCTTCTCTCTCCGCCTCTGCCTGCCGCTCTGCCCACTTGTGTGTGCGCTCTCTCTCTCTCTCTCTCTCTGACAAATAAATAAGTAAATAAAATCTTTAAAAAAAAATAAAAGTACGCGTACAGAACGGATAAAGAAGATGTGGTAGATACACACAATGGAATACTATGCAGCCATGAAAAAACCCAAAATCTTGCCATTTGCAACCGTGTGGATGGCACTAGAGGATCTTATGCTAAGCAAAAGAGTCAATCAGAGAGAGAGAATTATCAGATGATCTCACGGATACGAGGAGTTTGAGAAGCAAGGCAGAGGACCATCGGGGAAGGGAGGGAAAAATGAAACAAGATGAAACCAGAGATGGAGACAAACCATAAGAGACTCTTCATCTCAGGAAACAAACTGAGGGTTGCTGGAGGGGAGGGGGCTGGGAGGGACGGGGTGGCTGGTGACGGACACTGAGGAGGGTGTGTGCTATGGCGAGTGCTGTGAAGTGTGTAAGGCTGACGAGTCACAGACCTGTCCCCCTGAAGCAAATAATACATTCTATGTTAATAAAAAAAAATGTACACCTATAAAGACTAGACATATAGAACCAACATGTAATGGGTTTTTGGGTTGTTTTTCTGGGTTGTGAAAAGAGAAGGGCAGCCCCAGCAGCCGGAACTGGCCTGGCACCCACAGCCGGGCCCCAGTGTTACCCCGCGGCACGGAATTAATTTCAGAGCCCGAGCATCAGGCCAGGCCACTCCACGACCGCAGTGGGTCAAGGGGACAAGACCCTCGTAGTCGTGTCTGAGCAGATGGACATGAACACTGTCGAGGCTGCAAGGGAGCCCACGTTCCTGTCCTGGCTGACAGGAATGACCAGGACGGCTTCACCAACTTGGCTTCAGCCTCCTCGCGCCCCTTCCTGGAGAGAAGGTTTAGGATGCCGGGCAGGATCGCCCTGCTTCCTGAGGGCACCGCATCAAGGGCTAAGCCAACCTCCTAAAATCCTCCCCAGAAGGAGCCCCATAAGCAAAGCCCTCCCCAGGCCCTCAGTGAGACGCTCCTGGGTCCCGCAATGGGGGTTCTCCCTGCAGCAGTGACGAACCCCGCCCCCCCTTCAGGGCATAGAGGTGGAGTAAAACACAGTAAAAGGGACCATGTGCCCAAGCCAGTACGCGCGCTTTAAGAAAGCGCTTTAAGAAAGACTGAGCCGGAAAAGCCTTTCACACAGGATTTTCCGAAAGGCAAGGGAAGGAACGGCAGCAGTTAAAGCAAACGGTACATCCGTAAACAGAAACAGGGATATGTGACTGAGAGCGGGAGTGACGCAAAAAGAACTACCTGGAAATCCCAAATGGAAATCAGTCTTTGAAACCACACACGCTTTGGGAGATGTTCCCAGAACACCTGCCGGGAGGTGAGGAGATGTGGAGGGGTAGGAGGGGTAGTGGCTGCATTCTCCCCGCCAGGCACGAGGGCACCGGCGCTCAAATGTAAAAGACGCACCAGTCACCAAACTGAACACAACACCGCCCAGGACACCCGTCACCCAGTCACCTGCTCAGGAAGGCAGCCACACACCGGCAGCGGCCCTCTCGGTAGCGGCAGGAAGGGGCGCCACTTCTCCAAAGCCATAGGGAAAAACCATCGTTAAGCTACCCTTTGCCACCCTGCTTATCCTACAGAACAAAATAAAGACATTTTCCTACCAAGACTCAGAAAGCTTCCCGCTCAGATGTCCTGGGCTGGAAGAGCTCCTGTAGGGTGCACTTCCAAAGAGAAACAAACCCGTAACAAACAAGCTAGAAGCCGCAGGGAGGCAAACGGAGCACCGCTTACAGACCAGCGCTGAGAAATGAGCTTGAACTGATAACCCCAAGGTCAAGAATCATAGGCTCTACAGACTGAGCCGGCCCAGGCACCCCAAGAAAACGGATTTTGTCGTTGATGTTCACTGTAAGTATATGTATATATATTTTTTCTTAGGGGGGTGGTGAGTGAGAAGGGAATCTTAGGCAGGCTCCATGCCCAGCGCAGCCCGACAGAGGGCACGATCTCATGACTCTGGGGTCATGACCTGAGCCAAAATCAAGAGTCAGAAGTTCAACCGATTAAGCCACCCAGGTGCCCCTGCCGGCTTTGGGTTTTTTTTGTTGTTGTTTTAAGATTTTATTTATTTATTTGACAGAGAGAGAGACAGCGAGAGAGGGAACACAAGCAGGGGGAGTGGGAGTAGGAGAAGCAGGCTTCCTGCCGAGCAGGGCGCCCGATGCGGGACTCAATCCCAGGACCCTGGGACCATGACCGGAGCTGAGGTCAGATGCTTAATGGCTAAGCCACCCAGGTGCCCACCCTTTTTAATATATATATATAGATAGATAGATATAGAGTTTTTTTTTTTAAGAAGGTAAAATAAATCCCTTAAAACATGAAAAGCAGTATGGAGAATCCAAGGGCATTCAGACACGAGCTGAAGCAGGTTACCATTGCTTGCTAAAAGATCAGAGAGAGAACCAACAAAGTAGGAAGGGGGACAGACTGGGAGTTCGTCGGCAGAACGCCAGGACAAGCCAACTTACAAACTGCCCTTCGTCGATGCCTATGACAGCCACCCCCAGGGCCTCCTGAGCCACGTCCCGGAGCAGGCAGGCTGGCACTGCCTCCATGGTGTTCCTGGGGAGAGAAAGCCGGCAGGTGAGCAAGGCCAGCGAGTGGAAACCTGACTGCTGGGGCTGGGGGCCAGCTCCCAGGACCACCCTACCCGCAAAGCAGCTGCACTGTTGGGCTGGGGCTTGAAGTTAGTGCCTGTGGGAAGCCTCTGGGGAGGATAAAGACCCGTGATCAGAAAACCAGTCATTCAACCCGAGCTCTTTCCTTTGCTGCACCAGACTGGACGTTACCATGCACATTACAGTGCTTACCGGAGACTCAAGGCTCCTCTTCTGTTCAGTGTGGGCCAGGCAAGTGAAATGCTTTAACTTCTTTTAAAAGTGGAAAAAAGAAGACCTCAGTACAACTCAGGCTGCATTCTAGCTGTCTTTCTGTCAATGTGGTCCTAAAATTTAATCTTTTGCTTCTTTCTTTCTATGGACTAAGGAGCCCACTCAAGGCTAACGTGCTCTGGAAGGTGCAGCGTGGTCCTGGGCGGAGGCTGGCCACCAGACTCAGCCCTGTGTGTCCCCGCGGAGATAAGCCCGGAACCCCAGCCAGCACTGCCGGAGAATTCAATCCATTTGGCTCTTCTGACCGGTCGGAGGATTTTTCCACTGTCACAGAGCTATTAACTGGCAGAGCCAAGATTCAAATCCAAGGTCACACTGTTGCCCAATGGGGAGAATCGTATCCAGAAGTGTTTGAAAGCCGAAGGCCATGTGTGGGAAGGTTCCAACCCAACCTGTCCCCACACCAAGGGCCATTTCTTTCTTTCTTTTTAAAGATTTTATTTCTTTATTTGACAGACAGAGATCACAAGTAGGCAGAGAGGCAGACAGGGAGAGAGAGGAAGGGAAGCAGGCTCCATACTGAGCAGAAAGCCCAATGCAGGATTCGATGCCAGGACCCTGGGATCATGACCTGGGCCAAGGGCAGACGCTTAACCAACTGAGCCACGCACGTGACCTCTCTTTCAAGATTTTGTTTATTTATTCAAGAGAGGGAGCACATGAGCGGTGGGGGGGTGGAGGCCCAGGGAGAAGCAGACTCCCTGCTCCCCGGGACCCCGGGACCCGACCTGAGCTGAAGGCCGCTGGTACTCTCTGAAGGCCCTGCAGCCTGTAGCTGTATTTAGAAAAATAAACAAAAATACTTTATAGCAAGATAAGTTATTATCTTGCTATAATTCTACTGCAAGATCTGGGACTAGCGTGAGATAGGATTTCAAATCCCCCCTTCCCTCCCCAAATAGAAAAAAACAGAGGGCGGGCAAGGGCAGCCTCTCTGGAGCCCTGTCCCTCTGGGTCCCAGCCGTGGCCCATCCCAGCCGTGGCCCACCCCAGCCCCTGCAGCCCGAGTCAGAGAGCATCTGTACCACTCCAGGCAGAGCTCCCAGGGGCCCCTCATCTGCCTGACTTCTCCCGGGACACTGCTGCCGCCTCTGCTCCCACCGTCCTCCCTGGATGGGCCCTCGCGCGGTGCAGCAGCAGAACGGCATGTTTTAGGCTGGAAGCAAACTGGACGGCAGAAATGACCAGCGTCGGACCGCGTGGCCGGAGCACATGGCCCCCAAAGCCTCCCGCTTAGCTCTGAGTCCCAGGCACTGTCCACCCCACCCCAGCTGGCTTCACAAACCCCACACTGCCACCCCGAGGCTACACACACGGGGCCGTTCTGAGGTTCCCAGGCTGCAGGCTCTGTACGTGGCACAGCATGGCTTTGCCACGGGGGTGGGGGGTGGGGGGGGTGTTGTTTCAGTGGGACAAGCCCTGAGTACAGGATCACTTCCCAGGCTCAGAAATCTCAGGCCGTAGCCAAGGAACAGGCAAGAGCCAGTGTAAATTTCCCCTTCCCTCCCCTCCTCACGTAGCAGACAGAAACGTCCTCAGGGCGCAGGCAGATAAACGTGATGGGAAAGCAGGTGCGTGAAGGCCACAGGACAACCAAGAGTGAGCCAGGCTATAACGAGGACAAAGTCAAATGAAAAACAACACACAGGCTCAAAGAAACCAGTTTGCCAGGGCACAGCCGTTGCACAGCATGTTAACAACCGCGGCAGGACAGATCCTGGCCGTGGGGCTGTCCTGTGTGTTCTGGGATGGTGGGTGTGTTAAGCATCCCATGCCGCTCCCCCGCTGCAGGCGTGAAGACTGGAACGGTCTCCAGACGTTGCCAAATGGACTCCCGGGGACGGGGGCGCAAAAGCTCCCCTGGTTAAGAACACTGGGCTAGAACTCCGCGAAAGGCCAAGTCCATGGTCCCTGGCCGAGCGACTTTGAAAGTTTGCAGAGCTGCATTGTTTCGATGCCCGGCGTCGGCATTACTAACCATTCCTGCTAAAAGAGAGCTCTGACTGTACGTTCTGGGCCCTTGGGAATTTTCACCAGGTTTCCGGGGGACGGGGGGAGGGGGTGGGGGGCGGTCGTGTGACAGGACAGACGCGGGCAGGGACTCACCGGTCGTGCGTGGAGAAGCTGCTGCTGTACCGAGTGTCCTTGGCGTACTTGATCACCAAGCACTTGTACTGGGCAACCTGGAAGCGGCGGACCCTTCGCATCAGCTCCGTACTGCAAGAGCGGGGCCCTCCGTGAGCCCCACGGTGTTGAGAGTGGACAAGGAAGACCCCCTCGGCACATGAGGGGGCGGGGCGCCCCACCACCTTATAGGGGTCTGCAGCCTGAGACCCACCAATGGACAGAGAGAGGACAGAGGGCCGGTGCTCTGGGCGTTCACAGTCCAAGCCTGAGAGGGATGCGCGAGAGCTGCGAGTCAGGGAGCCCGGGAATAATGGAATAGTGGCGTGCTGAGGTGGTAAGTGTTCTCCTTGGGGAGGGTGGCAAGGAATGACCCCCAGATGGTCCGGGGAGGGGATGGAGGGGTGAGGGTCTCAGGGATCTGGTGGAGCAGGCAGAGGCAAAAGCCCCACGTGGAGGAGACGGGCCAGACTGCCTTCCAAAGCAGTCTCGTCCCGGAGGCCTTCACCTGGTCTGAACTGATTTCGTAAAATTTTTTTGCGCAAGAAGAAAATCACTTTGCCTCTCCCAGAGTCTAGAGCTTGCACTGGAGGGACCCCACCCCCACCCCCACCCGGGGCAAAGGGCGTTTCTCAGGGGGCGGGCTGGTCCTGCCTAGGTCAGGTGACGGTGCCCTCCCATCAGGGGAGCAAAGGTGCCCTGGTCTGACTCCTTAGTGTGTAAACTAAGGAAGCAGTCACATCGGAAGGTGGGGGGTGGGGGGGTTGCCCATACTGCAGGGCGCATAGGACCTAGCCCATGGTAGGCGCGATTTTAAAAGAATTAAAAAATTTAATCACAAAAAGCATTGAAAGACTTGGCTGACCCTTTCCGAGAGGGCTTGGGTGCGAGGCTAAACCGTCCGCAGCTGCAGCCAGAGGCAGGAGGGAGCGGTGGTGGAACGACTCTTACGGAAGGGAGGCCTTGCCCAGGACCGCATCCGGGGAACAGCAGCATCCCCGGCGGGCACGCGCCGTCCGGCCGCGGGGGCTGTCCTGGGGGTGCGGTCTGAGAGCGGCGGCCGGCCCTGGAGGGGCGCCGGGGGAGGAGGACGGCCCCGGGAGGGGAGGGATGGGGGAGGAGGCTGTCCCCACGAGGCCGCGACTTACTTACCTTTTTCCTGAGAACATGGGTCCTAGAATCACCTAGGAGGGAAGGCGAGGTTCACTTCGGGGCCCGCCATGCACGGACGCCCGGCCACCGCCACGGCCACAACCCCCACCCGGACCCCGCTCCCGCTCCCGCTCCCGCTCCTGCGCGCAGGGTCCCGTCCCCGCGCGGCACCTGAATCTGCCCCCGGGTCTTGCTGGGGGAGCCGGGAAGCACGGTGGGCAGGTTGATGCAGCTCATGGCGCCCAGAAAGCCTGCAGCTCGGGGACCCTCGGGTGCCACCGCCCAGCCGCCAGGCGCGGCTTCCCGCGCGCTCCGCTTTTACCCCCGGCGCACTGGCCAATCGGGAGCCGGCGCCGGCGCCCTGGAGCCAATCAGCGCGCGGCCGCGGCCCGCCGGGAGATTCGACCGCAGCCCGGCCCCCGTGGGCGGCCCCGGGGCTCCTGCGGGCTCGCGTCACCGGGAGGGTGGGCCCGGGCCCCGCCGCCGCGTATAAATAGCTGGGGTGGCCTTCTGGCCGGCCGCGGTAGGACGATGGAGGTCCCCGGCCGCGGCCCCCGAGCCGAGGCTCCCTGGAAGCAGCTCTCTGCAGAGGTAGGCGGGCCGCGCGGTGCGGAGGTTAGATGCGGTTCCAGCAGCTGAGCTCCGGCGGGCGTAGACCCTGCGCTCTCCGGGGCAAGGGGGGCACCTGCGTGCCTGCTCCGAAGGCTTTAGCGTCCCGACCGGGTGTGCTTCTGGCCACGGGCAGGCTTCGGTGAGCCTGGTTTCAAGGGCAGAGAAAACCGAAGCTGTGCTCGCATCCATAGAGGGGGCCACGGTTCCCCACCTGATCCGAGGTTCCCCCATGCGGATGGTCCCCCATGCGGATGGAGGACGGGGAGGATGCAGAAAGGCTGCTGTTTCCTGACCGTGATCCTTGGGCTAGAAACCACCCAGGCAGAGCACGCGCTCTGATTGTTACTCGACTGTAGTTTCCTAACTAGTTTCCCTGAATTTCAGGCACTGTTCTGGGGGTTTTCGGCGTTTTTGTTGTTGTTGTTGTTCGTTCGTTCGCTCGTTCATTTGTTTGTTTGTTTGTTTGTTTTCCTGGTCCCTGATACACCTGAGAATCTGATAAATTATGCTTACTACCCCCAAGAAATGCTCTGTCTCTCTGTCACACACACACACACACACACACACACACACACCCTTGCTCTGCCAGGGAACTCTCAAAACCCCACTGCATTATTGTTACCATACATAACAGGTGTGAAGACGGTGATTGCACTCAGTATGTGTCAGGGATGACTAGGTGCCCTACAGACACAGATTGTACAGATGTAAAGAATGCTGGCCAAGACTCTCGCTCGGCGGGAGGAGGCAGTAACCCACACTCGAAGGGTTAGTTTTACTTCATTTACATGCCTTATGTCCTTCAGCCTTGGGCTGAGACCCAGAGAGGATAAGTGAGTTGTCCAGAGGAAAATAGCCTCTTGGTGTTGTTGGAGCTTGGATGACATTCAACCCATCAGACTCCAGAGCTCAAGACCCTTCCATGAAGCCACCCCGTCTGCAAATTCCCCATCTTAGTCTCCACTCTTTCTCCTTGCCTTCGAGCTCTTTATCCAAAATCTGGTTCCTCGTTGCTCTCTGCATTACATCTGAACATCTTAGCCTAACATCGGAGACCCTCTCCCCCAGCCCCAGCTTCCCTGCCTCACCTCTGTGTCTCAGCAGTCTCGCCCAACAGCATTTCCAAACTGACCTTTGGTTTCTTTGCTGTGACTCCTGCAATCAGAATCCTGCCCCCTCAGGGGTTCCTGGGTGGCTCAGTCAGTTGAGCGTCCGACTTCTTGGTTTCAGCTCAGGTCATGATCTCAAGATTGTGGGTTCAAGCCCCGTGTCCAGCTCCACACTGACTGGGGGATCTACTCGGGATTTTCTCCCCCTCCCTCTGCCCCTCCCCCTGCTTGTGTGCTCTCTTGCTCTCTCTCTCTAAAAATAAATGAATAAACTCTTTTTAAAAAAGGATCAGGGGCGCCTGGGTGGCTCAATGGGTTAAATCCTCTGCCTTCAGCTCAGGTCGTGATCTCAGGGTCCTGGGATCGAGCCCCGCACCGGGCTCTCTGCTCAGTGGGAAGCCTGCTTCCTCCTCTCTCTGCCTACTTGTGATCTGCCTCTGTCAAAGAAATAAATAAAATCTTAAAAAAAAAAAAAAAAAGATCATGCCTGCTCAGAGAAGATAAACTTTCTCTGGAGTGGCCCTGCCCCCAGCTCCCTGGCCTCCAGCAAGCAGGAGTGGTGCCCACAGTGGCATTAACCAGGACACATTTATGGGACCTCATCTCCCCGTTAAGGCTGTCCACTAGTTAAAGCACGACTGTGGCTCTAGGCCACGAGTCTGAGAGCACCCACCCAGACATTGTGTCTGAAGTACCTAATTAACTGATGTTGGGGGGAGAGTGAGGAGCAGGTAACCAGGCTGGAGATGGGAGGGGACTGAAGGAAACTGAGAGCCTCAGCCTGAGATCTCGGGGAGGGGGCTTCTCAAGGCGGAGAGAAGCATCCAGACGTTAGGAGGGATGGGGGCACAGTGTGGAGAACAAAGGTCTTATGCAGCCTTGTCTCTGCGTTCCACAGGAGTTGGAGAAGCAGTACCGCCCCAGCAGATGGGTCATCCGACGGGGAGCCGAAGAAGCCCTGAAGATGTACTCACACCGAGGAGACCAGGGTACTGGGACCGTCCCCATGGCTGCCGTGGGTGGACTTTGGCAGGTGGCAATGGTTCAGATTGCGGGGAGCAGGAGGAGGCTCTCAGGGCAATTCCCAAAGTCCAGGCACTGGGCAAACCTTGTCAGCTCAGGGCCACTCAGAGCCCTCACTGCAGGATGGCTGGAACCGGGAAGCGGCCCTCCACGCCATGATCCACCTCTACTCCGTGCTCAGCCGGACATGCTGTGACAGGCCACAGGGGCACGGAGAGGCGGAGTGAAAAGCCGAAAGGTCTCCCCCTTGGCCCAAACATTCAGTGTTGATGCTATTTGTAAGCAAAGAAGACTTTGGTTTCTTTCAAGAAGTCAGGGCTTGGGACCCTGTAAGCGAGTGGAGGAATCCCGAGGTGAATCTTGGTTTCCCCAGACCGAACAGAGCATTCGGATTTGGTGGTTCTGTAAACTGAGATAATCCTTCTGGAAGGACAGGCTCGTGGAGGTTTATTCCAGGACAGACCAGTATCCTCCCTGTCCCAACAGACGCGGAGTGGAGTTGTGTCCTGGGCTCTTCAGAGTCCTCTGCAGGGCCCAGCTCTGTGCCAAACACGTTACTATTTGATCAATAAACTAGACTGTGTGGTGAAACCTACACGAGCTTGTAGAAAAGCAATTTTTTTTAAAAAAAGATTTTATTCATTTACGTTACCTGGAGTTCTAGGATCAAGTCCCACATCGGGCTCCCTGATCAGCAGGGAATCTGCTTCTCCCTCTGCCCTTCCCCTTGCTTGTGCTCTCTCTCTCCCTCTCAAATAAATGAATAAAATCTTTTTAAAAAGAGATTTTATTCACTTATTTGAGAGGGAGAGAGAGCAAGAGAGAGCACGAGCAGCAGGGAGGGGCAGAGGGAGAAGCAGACTCTCCACTGAGCAGGGAGCCTGACCCAGGCCTCGATCCCAGGACCCTGGGATCATGACCCAAGCCGAAAACAGATGCCCAGCTGACTGAACCACCCCGAAAGCCTCTTTGTCTATCTTAATTGTCTTGAAGGAAAGGAGAGCTGCCCGCCTTGAGAAAGCGAGTTCCCCATGAGGGGTAAGAGCTGAGGAAAGCGTGCTGTCCGCTGCCCTCAGAGACTCCCATCCGTGATTGCTGTCCACACTGTGGACAGCTTGAAGCTCACATTCCACTCACCTTCCTGTTTTCAGTGCTGTAGCTGGCCTGGAGGAGCTGCAGGGGCCGCTGACCCATTCCATGGACGCAGAACATGAGCCCAAGAGCAGGGGGGCATGAGGGCCAGGGGAATGAACAAGGGCCATGCCCGTGCAGGGCTGGAGCCTGTCGCTATTTAAAATGTTGACACTTTGTTGGCCACGGACATTAGCGTTACTTGAGATTTAAAATATGTACATACATTTACTGCAATGAAATAGTATTTCTCTTTGGGGTGCCTGGATGGCTCAGTCGGTTGAGTGTCCAATTATTTTTTTTTTAAATATTATTTTTTTAAAGATTTTTATTTATTTATTTGATAGAGATCACAGGTAGGCAGAGAGACAGGCAGATAGAGAGGAAGGGAAGCAGGCTCCCTGCTGAGCAGAGAGCCCGATGCAGGGCTTGATCCCAGGACCCTGGGATCATGACCCGAGCCGAAGGCAGAGGCTTTAACGCACTGAGACACCCACGCGCCCCGAGTGTCCAATTCTTTTTTTTTTTTTAAAGATTTTATTTATTTATTTGACAGAGAGAGAGATCACAAGTAGGCAGAGAGGCAGGCAGAGAGAGAGGCAGAGAGAGGAGGAAGCAGGCTCCCCGCGGAGCAGAGAGCCCAATGCGGGGCTCGATCCCAGGACCCCGAGATCATGACCCGGGCCGAAGGCAGCGGCTTAATCCACTGAGCCACCCAGGCGCCCCCCGAGTGTCCAATTCTTGATCTCAGCTCAGGTCTTGATCTCAGAGTCCTGGGTTTAGGCCCCACACTGGGCTCCATGCTGGGCATAGAGCCTACTTTTTAAAAAAGCTCTTCTTTAAAGTAAGTATTATTTATCTTTATATCGGTCAGCTTGGTCTGCACTAACAAAAGGCCATTGAATGGGTGGCTTAAATAGTAGGAATCTATTTCTCACGTTCTGGAGGCTGGGAAGGCCATGATCAAGGTGCTGGCTAGTTTGGTTTCCTGGTGAGAATCCTCTTCCTGACTTGCTGACAGCTGTCTTGTCCATATGTCCTCACTTGGCAGAGAGAGAGAGAGAGCAGGAGAGAGAGAGGAAGAGCCCTGGTCTTTCTTCCTCTTCGTTTAAGGGAGCACTGCCTGGCCTCTGCTGGAGGAGCCCCCCAGACCCCGTCAGTGCTGCCTGCGGACTCGGGGATCGCCCCGCAGTCACACTCACAGGACACGGCAAAGGGACACCAAGCACTAATGGTGGAAAATTGATGCCAAGCCAGAAAGCCTCTCCACAAAGGACAGAGAGAGAAAAGAAGACATGTTATTATTGAACAAGGGTTAGCCAAACTGTGATGTGCCCCATAGGAGAGCTGCTAGAGACCCCAGAAAGAAACGTCACCCTTTTATACAGGCCAGCAATATGCCCCATCGCAGACCAGATACACCTGCTCTCAAGATAGAGGGTACCCGTGCTCAAGCCAGAGAGCCCGTCAGAGCCCCCTGATTCTTCCACAATCCACCCAGTACCTAGGGTGGCCCAGGCTTGCAAATTGCCATTCTCCAGAGGAAAAAGAAAATTCCCCATCTCTTCAAGGCAAGAGGTAGTCTTGTAAGTTGGGAGCCAGACACCTGCTCCTGCCCTGCCACGGAATCTGGGAGTAGGGGTGCTGGCTTCCGGTCCTGGACAGAAACATTCCTAGCTTGTAAACTGGCAAGAGAGTTCTTTAGCTTTTAAAAATATTTACATACACCTCAAAGGGGTAGAGAAAGGATTTACAATGAGTTTCCCAAAATAAATACTGGAACAAAAGGGAGGGAGGAAGCTCTCTTTTCCTTTTCTGCACCAGGGAGACTTCAAAAAAAAATTTTTCCCCCTTACTTTTGGTTTATATTCACCCTTACAGCCACTGACCTAGTAATTTGCAGTAGGGGAGTGTTCTGCTCTAATGCATAGCTGACCTTTCTCCGCCTTAGAGACCTGGCCTCGCTAAGGCTGGACACGCAGGACTGCTGAGTGAGCATGGCCAGAGAGCAGAAAGGGGCGGGGAGGGGCCGGTTTTCAGAACTATTCCCTCTGTCAGTAAGTTTAAACTTGTTAGACCGCAACTCTTAGGACTGATACATTGTACACTAAAGGAAGGATGGATGCATGCATGGAAGGGGGGATGCATGGATGGATGAGATGCCTCTCAGATCATCCTGCAGCCTCCAGTCCCCCAAACCACGCCCTTCTCCAAGAGAACCAATCGCCAGTCAGGTGGGTGGAGCCTCATGATTGACAGCCTCTGGTGGGATCCGGATCTCCGTGGGCCCTTCCTGCCTTCGCAGGCTGGGGTCTTGGGCTTTTTCCTCTCCACCAGAAAAGCCAGAGGTAGAATCAAAGGCACAAAAGATACAAGCGCCAGTTTTGTTTGACTGTGCTGTACAGTACACGTGACATAAAATGTACCACTTAAACCATTTTTTTTTTTTAAAGATTATTTATTTATTTATTTGACAGAGAGAGATCACAAGCAGATAGAGAGGCAGGCAGAGAGAGAGATGGAAGCAGGCCCCTGCTGAGCAGAGAGCCCGATGCGGGACTCGATCCCAGGACCCTGAGATCATGACCCGAGCCGAAGGCAGCGGCTTAACCCACTGAGCCACCCAGGCGCCCCTTAAACCATTTTTTTTAAAGATTTATTTATTTGACAGAGATCACAAGTAGGCAGAGCGGCAGGCAGAGAGAACAGGGGAAGCAGGCTCCCCACTGAGCAGAGAGCCCGATGCGGGGCTCGATCCCAGAACCCTGAGATCATGACCTGAGCCGAAGGCAGAGGCTTAACCCACCAAGCCACCCAGTCACCCCTGGTCATTAGACCTTTGCAGGAGTCACACCTCAGGCCCTCTGAGCGGTTGGTCACTTGAAGCATTAGGAGTTGGGAAGTCTTCACCCACTCATCCACAGGAGAGGGAGCGGGGACCCACAGCGCATAGCACAGCACATCTCTCTCCTAAGAAAACTTCCCTTCTCTTGTCACCTCCCTCCAAGGATGATGGGGGCGGGGGGGGGGGGGAGGCGTGGTGTGTGGTAAGTAGACACTGTCAGTGATGGCAAACTGGTTTTGCCTGTCCTGCAAAGGCAGCCTGGTCTCTGGGTTTGGCATGGGGAAACTGGGCGTCTACCCTGCTCAAGGCCAAGACCAGTTGTTGGTCTTGGCCTTGAGCCGTCCAGCCAAAATGTCAGCCGCCCATTTTAACAGTTTATGTGCACTTGCCCAAACACGCTTTATACAAACTATCTCTACACAGTGAATTTGCCCCTTCTGGAGGTCCAGGGTCATCCACCCCAGAGGAGCATTATTTTCCTTGTGGGCCCAGCACCGTGGCCAACAAGGCTGGGGACCTGGGCACCTCTGGGGATGTGGATCCCAAGTTCACATCTCTCCCCACCAATTTCAGTATCAGGAAGATCACCGTAATCTCTTTGCTATTTACACAACCTGTTCTGCTCTTTGCATCATGAAATACTCATCCATTTCCTTTTTGATTAATGTGTTTGGGGTCCTACTTATGTAGTCTTTGATTCCCAAGATCATGAAGATCTCTTATTCTCTTTTCCAAGAGCTCTGTTGGCCTCTCTTTCATGTTTAGATAGTCCATCAGGAACTGATCTGGCGTGGTGTGAGGTAGGGATCAAGAAACTTTTTTTTTTCCATTTGGATATTTGGTTAACCCAGCACTGCTTGTTGAAATATTTATCACACGATTTTCTCTTTTAAGATTTTTTTTCCCTTTATTCATTTGAATCAGAGAGAGACAGAGAGAGCAAAGGCAGGGGAGAGGGAGAAGCAGACTCCCCACTGAGCCCCGAGCCCAACGTGGCACTTGATCCTAGGACCCTAGGATCGTGATCCGAGCCAAAGGCAGACGGTCAACCATCTGAGTCACCCAGGCGCTGCTATCACACAATTTTCTTTTAATTTTTTTACTACCTATCAAGTCCTGGGTATACAGGGGTGGGCAAAGCAAAGCCCTTCTCTTCACGGTGAAGGCAACAGACAGGAAAAACAGTGAAAAGCATATCAAGAGGGGTGAATGCCAGACTCCATGACAAAGCCGAGAAGGGGGATAGGCCATAATGTCTCCGAGCAGCTTTCTACTATCATAGGTCACTGAGGCTATGTCCGGTATTTTGCTATTATAAATACCATTACTGTGGGCATCTTTAAAACCAGTCTTTGGGAATATATCTGATCATTTCCTTATAAAAACTATGTGGATAGGGACTTAGGAATCAAGGAATACAATCTTCTTGGGCTTTGATACCTATTTCCAAGCCGTCTTTCAGAAGATCTTACCAATTTACACTCTCCAGTACCCAGTGTGGGAGGGAGCTAAGCTGCCTGCATTTCACTGATTTTTGGAGGAGAGCACTTGGGGGAGGGCATGAATGTACAGACTCCTCTCTCACCCCACCCCTTCACCTCTGGTATTTATTTCCCTAACAATGCCCCTTCTCCTTTCTTCCACCCAAGTCCTAGCCAATTTCCACATCATTCTCACCTCTCCCCTTCTGGCATCCAATTACATATCCATATTGTTTTATTATCTATTTATTTGAAGTGAGATTAAATATTTTATTTCTTTGAGAGAAAAAGAGCACTTGAGTGGGGAGGAGCAAAAGGGCAGGGAGAGGGAGAGGATCTGAACCAGACTCCACACTGAGCGCAGACCTGACGCGGGGCTCGATCCCGCCACTGTGAGATCATGACCTGAGGCGAGATCGAGAGTTGGACGCTTCACCAGCTGAGTCCCCCAGGCACCCCTACTTGAAGTGAGTTTATATCTTGCTTCCCTAGAAGATTGTTTTTCCGAAGACTCGGATAAGTCGACACTTCCTGGAGCATGAAGCAAAGTGTAATGCCTGCAAAAACCCCGTAATGAAACAGTGGACAGAGTGCGCCCTTCAGAACCATGGTGCCCTTCCAGACAGACCTTGGCAGACCATATCAGTCCCACTTGGATGGGCCAGTCTGCTGTCGTTGCAACTGACCGCACACACCCATGTGATCCTTGGGAGCCCAGCTCAGATGACCTTGAGGACTTGGGGAAGCATCGTTCAGGCAAACAGTGACAGCTGGAACTGAGCAGTGCACCCCAAGGGGCTTTCAGCAGAAAAGATTCTACCTTCAGTGATAGAGAAATCACACAGGTTGTGCTGACGGCGACTTGTCCGTTTCTTGAGACAGCCACCAAGAAGGCCCGGGCCACCAGGAAGAGCCTGCTGCATGTCCCCTACGGGGATGGCGAAGGGGAGAAACTGGACATCTACTTTCCTGGAGAAGTGGCTGCTGAAGGTAGGCCATCGGGAGGGCCGTCCCTGGGCAGATCTCGGCTGGCCTGGCCACCTGGGCTCAGCCCCCACGCCTTTGTCTGTCTTTACAGCCTTGCCTTTCTGTTTGTTCCTTCACGGAGGGTACTGGCAGAGTGGAAGGTGAGTCCGGGTCTGGATGAGCAGGATCTGAGATTCTTCTTGCCATGGTGTAGGAGTTCCTTTGGCGGCTGCAACAGATGACTGCAAACTTGACCGCTTATCACTGAAACACATTCTCTCCCAGTTCCGGAGGCCAGAAGTCCGAGATCGCGGTGTGTGCAGCGCCCTGCTCCGTTCTGAGGCTCCAGGGAGAACCTCTTCCCGCCTCTTCCAGTTTCTGGGGGTTCTTGGGTTTTTTTTTGGCTGTGGTCACCTCATTTCCGTCTCTGCCTCCATTCTCACTGGGCCTCCTCGGTGTCTGTGTGTCTGTGTCTCAGACCTCCCCCCACTTTCCTCTCTTATAACGTCACCCACTGTAGGATCGAGGTCCATCCTAAATCATGAATGACCTCACCTCGGGGTCCCTAATGACAGCTCTGTAGACTGTGTGGCCGTATTCCCAGGTGCTGGGGTTAGGACGTGGACCTGTCTTTTGAGGGAAAATGACTTAACCCGCTGTACCCGGGGAGAAGTACGTTCAAGCTACTTGCAGTCAAAGGGAAACTGCAGTGACTGACCGTCCTGGCCTGCGTGGGACTGAGGGGTTTCCCAGGACATGAGGCTTTCGGCGGGAGAGCCCCCGGGGAACCCAGGTCAGCTCATCACCGTAAGATAAGCAGAGGCATATTTGAGATCTTCAAGGACACTATCGTTCCCTAGGATCTCACTAAGGAGTTTCCTGCTATAGGATCTCTGACCCTTCAAGCATAGGCATCTTCGCGGCTGAATTTATGGCTTTACCCTTTGTCCCACAAAGCTCTCTACGCATCTGATCTTCATTTCTCAAAGACAGCACCTACGAGAAAGTAGATGTCCCCATTTTACAGATGAGGAAAGCAGATTTAGAGGTTAAGTAAAGCCCCCAGGGTTTCAGAGCTATAGCACGCGATAAGGTAAGGACAGCGCCTACCTTCTTCCTTATACTGCACAGGACCAGAGAGGGCTGGAGCCCTGAGTGGACGTGACCAGGAAGGAGCCTGGTTGGTGGCCGAGGTTCCTCCATGATCACATCTTTGTCTCTTTCCTCAGTAAGGACAAGTCAGCCTTCCTGGTCGACCCACTGACGGCACGGGGAGTTGCTGTGGTAGTCGTGGCTTATGACATTGCCCCCAAAGGTAATGAGGATGTCAGTGAGGATGGTCGTACGGGTTTGAAGGCTGCTGGGCTTTGGCGGGGAGAGAGCCACCCCCCATGGACCCTGACCCCGTTCCTGCTCTGTGTGCAGGAACCCTGGACCAGATGATAGACCAGGTGACTCGCAGCGTCGCGTTTATGCAGAAGAAATATCCGTGCAATGAGTGGGTGTCCCTGCAGATCTTCCTTTTGTCAGACAATGCGGGAGGATGGTGGGGTCAGTGCCTTGGGTGCAGCCCAGCTGCCTCCTCCAGGCTGTGGAGCAGAAGGCAAATCGGGAGCCTCTGGTACTGGTCTGATGCACTTGGGAAACTGAAGGCAGTTTTGGCTCTTCTCTGACCCGACCCAGGGGACTTTACATTTGTGGACACTCAGCAGGGGCCCACCTGGCTGCCATGATTCTCCTGGCCAACTGGACCAAGCACGGAGTCACACCCAACCTCAAAGGTTCTCACAGGACTGCAGGTCTGGCTGGGCAGCCTTCGCCCTCCTCAGGTGGTCGACACCAGCTGCTCCAAATCCCAGCAGCCACAGAGGGCTTGACCTGGGGGCTCTGAGCCCTGTGAGACAGGCCTGCTTTGCTTCTCTCCCCCTACCGTGGTCTTGCCCCTTTGGCCCTGGAGGCTGGACTGGCCCCGGAGGCTGGGCTGGCCCCATATTGCTCCCCCCACCCTCCGGGTCTGCTTGAGGCCTGGTTTGGTGGAGGCTCGGCCCCACCTGCAGCCTGACCCTCTGACTCTTCTTCCCCTTCACAGGTTTATTCCTGGTAAGTGGGATCTATGACCTGGAGCCCGTCGTGCACACCACTCAGAACGTCCCTCTCCTCCTGACCCCGTGAGTCATTTGCCCCCTCCCCCCTGAGCTGAGGGGGACCCTCCCAGGAGGGCCAGGGGTGAACTGCAGCCTCCTCTCTGTCCTGACCCACGCCTACCCCCTGCATCAGGGAGGACGCTCGGAGGAAGAGCCCCCAGCTGCTCCTGGAGGCGGCCTTGACTCGGCCCTCGGGTCAAGCCTGCCACGTGCTGGTGACTGTGGGCCAGTACGACTCCCCTGAATTCCACCGACAGTCTAGGGAGTTTTTTCAGGTACCCCCAGAGGTTGAGGGTCCTGTCCTCCTATTACCTTCCTCTTTGTTTCGCCCCAAGGGACCCCAAGACCAAGAGCCATCCATCCAACAGACACTTAGCAAGCACCTGGCACATGCCAGACGCGGGGGGACGCTCCCCCACCCTCCCCAGCCTGCCGCCTCTTACTTGACTCCTTTCTTCACCAAGGTGCTGCGCCGGGGAGGGTGGGATGCCTCGTTTGAAGAAATCCATGACGTGGATCACTTTGAAATCATCTGGAGCCTAACCCAGCAGGACTCCGCACTCACCCAGGTGGGGCACAGCCTTTCACCTGGAGAGTGCGGATCCCACAGGAGAGGTGGGGGGGGGGGCGCACAGGGGATTTTTGGCCTCCAGGGGGCTAGGGTCCTGATGGTAGGAACTGAGAACTCACTGGCTTCCTCTACTTTGCCTCCTCCTGAAAGAGCCCCCCCGGGATCTGCAGAGTCTGCTCCTGGGCACACAGGTGGGAGCTGCCTGGGGCTTGGTGTGGATAGGGCGGGGCATCGATCTGGTACAAGGAAAGTATTCATCTGTGTGTAAGCAAACAGCAAAGCCAGCTCTAGGTAGGAGAGGATGGATGGGTCTGGTTCATAAACGTTCATTACAATTTTAACATGGAGAATCCTGTTTATTTATTTTTATTTGTTTTAAAGATTTGTATTTATTTACTTATTTATTTGACAGAGGGAAAGAGACAGCAAGAGAGGGAACACAAGCAGGGGGAGGGGGAGTGGGAAAGGGAGAAGCAGGCTTCCCGCTGAGCAGGGAGCCCGATGGGGGGGCTCGATCCCAGGACCCTGGGATCATGACCTGAGCCGAAGGCAGACGTGTAATAACTGTCCAGGGGCGCCTGGCTGGCTCAGCTGATGGAGCGCATGACTCTTGATCTCAGGGTCGTCGAGTTGGAGCCCCACGTTGGGGGTAAAGATGGCTTAAAAATAAAATCTTTGGGAAAAAAATTAAATATTACAATTTTAATGTGGAGAATTCTTTTAAAAGCCAAAGAGAAAACTGGGGGAAATACTTGCCACAGATTTGGCAGATAAAGAATTACCAATTCTGTTCCCCCGACCCCCAACCCGGGAAAGTGGGCGTGGCATTAACTTCACTTTTTAATCAGCTGCCGCCTCAATAAGGCTTTTTTCTTTATTAAGATTTTATTTACTTATTTGACAGAGAGAGACACAGCGAGAGAGAGAACACAAGCAGGGGGAGTGGGAGAGGGAGAAGCAGGCTTCCTGCCAGGCAGGGAGCCCGATGTGGGGCTCGATTCCAGGATCGAGCCGAAGGCAGATGCTTAACCGACTGAGCCCTCCAGGTGCCTTTCAATAAGGGTTTTTATAGCATTCCGTTTTAACTCACATAGTTAATATTCTTACTATATAAAGAGCACTTTCAAATCAAAAAGAACAGTTTTTATTTCTATTTAGGAATAGATTATAAATAGAAAACAATGGATAAGAATAAGAGATGATTTTTCAAAAGATTTTATTTATTTGTCAGAGACAGAGAGAGGGAGAGAGCGCAAGCAGGGGGAGCAGCAGGCAGAGGGAGAAGCAGGGAGCTGAGCAGGGAGCCCGATGCAGGACTCAATCCCAGGATTCTGGGATCATGACCAGAGCCGAAGGCAGACACTTAACCAACTGAGCCACCCAGGCACCCCAAGAACAAGGGATAATTTAAGAAAAAATGTACATGGCTGATAAACATGGGGGGAGATTAAATTGTACTAGTGATCATAGAAATGTCACTTAAAAGCCCAGTCCTTTCCCACCTGTCATGGAAGATGTTCTAATGATAATTATGTCCAGCCCTGCTGGAGAGGTTGGGAAGGGGCTCCTCTCCATTTCTGCCCTTGGGAGCACAGTCTGGTGACGGGAATCCAAACCCACAGGCCCGGGAATTCTGTTGCTTGGAATTTCTCTTCAGGATAATCAAGAAATACAAAAAGGTAGTCTTCCCAGCTTTATGAATATTCAAAACTTAGAAACAGCCCACACGTCCCAGTGAGTTTAAATTCTGACATAATTCGGTAACAGAAGGAAGTTTGCGAAAATAAGTTAGGATACATCAAATTGTTTCAGATGTGAGAGCCACAGCACAAGAAAGGAGTGAGCCAACATATTCCCAGTTTCATAATACATAGGCAGCTAGACCCTGGGCATGCTTGTGAAAAAACCAAGTACCAGTGGTGAGAGGTGCATTTAAAAAATTCATTTCTGCATTTGCGAACAGGAACAGGCATTACTTTTTTTTTTTTTAATGGGGGAAAAACAAACGCTCATAAGTGACATCTCTTGAAGAACTTAAGAAATACATATTTCAGGCTTTGGGGGTCACCCAGTCTCTGACACAACGACCTAACGCTGCCGCTGTACTACGCGCTGAAGCTGCCACGGCAGTTCACAAATGCTGAACATGGTGGCTGTGTGCCAATAAAACTTTATTCATCCGGACATTTGACTCTTACATAATTTTTACGTGTCAGGAAATAATATTATGTTTCGATCTTTTTTCAACCATTTAAAAATGTAAAGCCGGGGGCACCCAGCTGGCTCAGTCCGTGGAACGGGCGGGCGGCTCTTGATCTCAGGGTCGTGAGTTCCAGCCCCACGTTGACTGTAGAGATTACTTAGAATTTGGCCCTGGAGACTTTTAATTAATTGATTTTAATTAATTAACTAAAAACCTGAATAGTTAATTTCATAAAAACGTAAAGCCATTCCTAGCTCGTGGGTCCAGAAAGCGCATCTCGAGCAAGGTAAGTCTACGAATGGCTGGAGGGTCATTTAGGACACTTCAAAGGACAGCTGGGACTGAGTTGTCATTGTAAGTTACTATTCTATGCTCAGGAATGTAGTCTGTTTCGTTCATCGGATTCTGGAGAGAGAGCCTCCCAAGAGCCTCTCTGAACCTGAAGGTCTTGGGTCTTTTCTTCCTGCTGCAGATGATTTTGAGCACAATCCTTCGGGAGCTCTAACACCGCTGGAGTGTGGCCCCTGCTACCGATGATGAAGGTCCTCCACAGACCCCACGCGCTTCCTCTTCCTGCCAGCACCCCCTCCCCCGTGCCCAGGAGCACCTCCGTTTGCTCCCAACACCACTACAAATCTCCCTCCCGCTGGCCTGGATGGAGGGGCTCCAGGGAAGGTCCAGCCCAGTCAACACTATGATCCCCAAGCCACCTGGGCCCCTGCCTGCCAAGACGGCATGACAAAAATGACAATGCCCGGCAATCAGTAGACCTAGCTCCCGCTGAAAGTCTGCAGTCCGGCGGAACACAATGTAGCCATAAGAAAGAGACATGTTTACCAGGTGGGAAATACCCCGAAAATATTGTTACATGACAAAACCAAGACGCTTGCTTAATTACCACTTAGTGGCTGTCTCAACGGCTTTAAACAATACACCCCCACAAAAAGACGTTTTTCTCTGTGTGCTCACGTGTGTGATGCAGAGGACAGACCCTGGGGAACCCACACCGAAACCCTCTGCTCCCCTCCAGGAAGGGAGGTGTTTCCGCTATATTTGTATTCTCTAACGCTGGGGCTGAGAAGGTAATGAGTATTTAAACGTAGTATGTAATCGGAAGTGCTCAAATACTCAAAAAGCTTTCAGGACACAGGCAAGTGAGAATGACAGTAACTTGAATCTATCCCAGACCTGCAAAGGACACGACTCACAGACTGTAGGACTTCCGTCTGATATCTGCAACCAGTTCTGAGACTGAGACCCCTCGCAGCTGCTGGAGGGGGCCCCCCATGGCACACCTAGGTTGGGAATTGCCCCCTTAGGTTACACCCTGATGAGATAAAATGTCTTAAACGAAGCAAAAGAGAACAGAAAGGAGTTCACCCCCTTGTGATCCTATTTTCATTAAAAAAAAAAAAAGTTTATATAGATGGGGCGCCTGGGTGGCTCAGTGGGTTAAGCTTCTGCCTTCGGCTCAGGTCATGATCCCAGGGTCCTGGCATCGAACCCCACCCTGGGCTCTCTCTCAGCGGGGAACCTGCTTCTTCCTCTCCCTCTGCCTGCCTCTCCCCCTGCTTGTGATCACTGTCTGTCAAATAAATAAATAAATACAACCTTTAAAAATAAATAAACATACATTGTAATTTAATATACGACTTGCGTTAACTATGCTGCGGACTGGACAACTATTTTTACGGCTTTCTAAAAATGGCTTCATGATTTCTTTTTTTTTCTGTAACTATACTAAACATACGGCACTCTGTTTCAGGCGGACGCTGTAATGGCTCAGGGTTGGTCTGGGTAAATGTGCTCTTAATCCCCTTTATCTATTTCGCCCATTCCCCCCCCCCCCCCCACCTACCTTCTAGCAACCACCGGTTTGTGCTTTGTACTTAAGAGTGTGGCTTTTTCATGTGTCTCTTCCCGCCTCATTTGCTTTGTCTCTTCAGCTCCCCGTGTGACTGCAATCTTATGCTTTTGTCCTTCTCCGCTGGACTTACTTTACTTCGCCTGATGCCCTCTCGGTCCGTCCACGTTGTCACAATAGCAAGCTCTCCTCCCTTCTGTGACTGAGTGATATGTCGCTGTAGGCGTGTACCACACCTTCTCGATCCATTCCTCAGTCCGTGGGCACTTGGGCTGCTTCCGTATCTTGCTGTCACAAACCATGCCCAGTAAACCTCAGGGTGTGCGCATCTTTTCGAACGAGAGTAAATTTTCTCTGGGTAAATATGCAGCGGCGGAATTGCCAGATCATACGTGTTTCTATTTTAATTTTTTGAGGACGCAACATACAGTTTCCCGCAGTGGCCGCGCCAGTCTGCCTTCCCACCGGCAGCGCCCGATGACGGCTCCTGTTTCTCCGCACCCTCCCCGACACTGCTTACATTTTGTGCTTTTTTATTGTAGCCATTCTGACAGGTGTGAGGCGAGATCTCCTTGTGGCTTTGATGTGCATTTCCCCAGCGAGGGGATGTTGAGCACTTTTTCATGTGTCCGTTGGCCATCTGCGAGTCTTCTTTGGAAAAATGTCTATTTGGGTCCACTGCCCAATTTTTCATTGAACTCTTGGGGGTTTTTTGGTGTTGAGTTGTATAAGCTCATTATAAAGATAACTGTATTAATGTTAAATTCCCTGATTTTGACGATTCTGCTGTGGTTATATGAAAGATGAAGTAGGTAGGGGTAAAGAGGCAAAATGCCTTCACCTTACTCTTAAATTGCTCAGATTAAAAAAATACATATATACACATACTATATATATATATTCTATTTTCTCTCTATATATGTACATGCATCACGTAAACAGAAAATCTGGATAGAGTACACATCAGTATTCCTTGTACCGTTCTTATAAGCTTTCTATAATTTAAAATGATACAGTGCAGGGGTACCTGGCTGGCTTAGTCAGCAGAACATGCAACTACTGATCTCAGGGCTGTAAATTCAAGCCCCTCCTTGGGTGTAACAATTACCTAAAAATAAAATCTTTAGGGGGGCGCCTGGGTGGCTCAGTGGGTTAAAGCCTCTGCCTTCGACTCAGGTCATGATTCCGGAGTCCTGGGATCGAGCCCCACATCGGGCTCTCTGCTCACTGGGGAGTCTGCTTCCTCATCTCTCTCTGCTTGCCTCTCTGCCTACTTGTGATCTCTGTCTGTCAAATAAATAAAATCTTAAAAAAAAATAAAATAAAATCTTTAGTAGTAATCATCATCATAATAAAATGATACAATAAAAAGTTTCCAGGGGCACCTGGCTGGCTCAGTTAGTAGAGTGTGGTAGAGCATGGGATTCTTTTTTTTTTTTTTTAATTTTAAGATTATTTATTTATTTATTTGACAGAGATTGACACAGCAAGAGAGGGAACACAAGCAAGGGGAGTGGGAGAGGGGGAAGCAGGCTTCCCAGAGAGCAGGGATCCCGATGTGGGGCTCGATCCCAGGACCCTGGGATCATGACCTGAGCCGAAGGCAGACACCCAACAAGTGAGCCACCCAGGCACCCCTAAGCATGGAATTCTTAATCTCAAGGTTGTGAGTTCAAGCCTCATGATGGCCGTGGATCCTACTGAACTAAAAAAGCTGTTTCCAAAACGTTGCGACATTGAAAGAATGGAAGCCGGCAGCCTGCGTGGGGCTGGAGCGTTGAGAAGTCCCCTTATTTCTGGCCCGCGGATGTGAGAGGTGCCACTCAGCCACCCCTGCAGCTCGGGAAGTGACTTCAGAACACCCTATTCCTGACCCAGATGGAGGACACACAGTTTTCCCTGTAGGCTGCGGGATTTGCGGTTGCTGGGACACCACTTTGAGGAGGGAAGGGGGGCGTTTGCCCTGAGGTCAGCCTCACCCATCCTCTCTGTCCTGCCCTTTCTCTCCCACAATTGTCATTGCCGCCTCCCCCCACGCCCCTCCCCCCAGGTCTGTGCGGTCAGTGATGCCCTCGGGGACTTAGAGTTCTGTCTTTCTCCGTCTCTAGTCCTTCAAGCTCTCCTGAAGCTTTTGTGTGGCATTGAAGCCCTCTCGAATTTTCCTTTCTGACTCTGTGGAGCAGGTGGGGGACGATGTCTGCTGTCTTTGGTTGCCTAGCACCCGGGAGCTGCTCCAGGCTCTCTTCCTGGCGTTGGTTTCACCCCCTGCCCTTTCCGACTTCCACCAGCGACTCTAGGTCTCCATTTATTCATCTGTTAAAAAAATCCAGCCGGAGCGGGAACAGGCAGACAGACCCATGGGCAGAACTGAGACTGAGATGGACCCCAGAGATGGGTCCCAGCACACAGGGGGGTTTACTAAGTGATAAAAGTGGTGTTTCAGGGGCATCTGGGTGGCTCAGTTGGTTAAGCCTCTGTCTTCGGCTCAGGTCATGATCCCAGGGTCCTGGGATCCAACCCTGCATTGAGCTCCCTGCTCAGCGGGGAGTCTGCTTCTCTCTCTGCCTCCGCCTACTGCTCCCCCTGCTTGTGCTCTCTGTGTGTGTCAAATAAATAAATAAAATCTTAAAAAAAAAAGTGGTGTCTCAAACCTGCCCTCATTCAAAGCTGCTTACCAAACAGTGTAGAGTCAACTGGCCAGATCGTGGCAAACAGGGGCGCTTGGGTGGCTCAGTGAATTAAGCCTCTGCCTTCAGCTCAGGTCATGGTATTGATGAAGTTCTAGAACCTAGGTGAGGTTTGGTGGGGTGAGGTCTGGAGCCGATGACCAAGAAAGAATTCTTGAGACATCTTTGGTGCAAAGTGGTGGTTTATTAAAGCACGGGGACAGGACCTGTGGGCAGACAGAGCTGCTGCCTCGGGGATGTGAGGAGTGGCTGGTTATATACACAGGAGTTGGGTAGGTGAGGACGCAGGGGTGTTTAGCAGGGCTATCAGGGTAAAGAAGACTGTCAGGATATTGAAGGCCTGGTTACTGTCAAGCCAAGGCCAGTCTTTGCCTCTAATGAGGCACTAGCAAGAAGACAATTGGGAGTTTCCTGGTGGAATGTCGCATTCCTGCTCTCAGGTGTCCTTGTTAGTGAGATTTGGGTTTAGAAGAAACTCAACTTTATTTACATTTCCTTCTGCCTCAGCCTCCTTCAGTTTTTATGGGGGGAGGGTGATGTTAGGGCTTGAGGAACTGAGTTATGTGCCTCTGGAAATTGGGCTATTGATAAGATAACTTCTTTGTTGTAAATCTCTAGGACATCTGTAAACCAAGGGAGAAAGGACTGTGATCTCTGTTAACTTTTTGTTTTTCTTTTAGGGCAGCCAGGGGTGCCTGAGGAATGTCACACACGTGACCGAGGGGAGCGGGTGGCGAGGGGGTGCAGGTGCCAACTTTTTCTTTGTCCTCAGCCAGCCTCCTGCTCCCTCGTCATTCCCCCCTGAACAGTTTTGACCCTTTAAATCTTTAAGGTAGTTGAAGGGGGAAGGTCTCGTCTTCTGTAACTTCTTCCTGCTGAATAGGGGCGTAGAGCTGTCCCTACCTACTCGGGTCAACATTGATCAGTGGAGGAGCGTACAGGGGAGCTACGGAAGGCGGAGGCAGCTGAATCCAGCGCCGACAGTGAAGAAGTGTCTCTGCGCGTGGTCAGGATCATCTGTCGTCGTGAAGTCATTGCAGCGAGGGAGTCTCGGCACCAAGTAGAGAAACACTGAACACAGCAGCACGTTAAGATTAATAAGGCCGTAAGAATGAGAAGATTTCGAGTCTTCTCCGAAAAGGAGATTTTTAATGGTTGTCCATAGTCCTCCCTCAAACCAGGAACTTAACCAGTTACTGAGAGAGAGAGAAGGATCCTCAGTATAGCGATAAGGAGGGTTTTGTAACTTAGGCCCATATTTGATTGGGGAGGTATGGCTTGACAGCAATCCCCTTTCCTTCCAAATAGCTCCGTGGGCATGGTACCAGGAGGGCATATTTGGAGTCAGTGTTAATGTTTACTTTTAAGGCTTTGGCGATTGCAAAGTGCTAGTGAGCATTATGGCATACCCAGCTTTTCTTATTCTTTCTATGAAAACTATTGTCATCACTAAACCAACTGTCATTTGTATTTTTCATAGGAGCATCTTAAATCTGGCCAAATAGAGTAAGCAAGTTCAATAACCTCTGAACAGTTTTGCTCTATAGAGAAAGAAGTACAAGGGTCAGGTTCAGGCATACAGGTAACTAGGTTTAAAGTTTGACAAGTTTTAGCCTAGTATTTAATAAGTCAGCCTTCATCATCCATTGGTGTCCTTTGGCTTCTAAGACAAATCTGGACCTGATGTGAAGTCATTACAGTCAGGGATGTTCCATAGTGAGCTTTGAGGCTCTTTTTATGAGGAGGGCTGTTCTATGCTCGGCTAAAGCATCTGTTTGCAATTGCACCTCAACAGAGGTGGCTTCTAGGATAAATATGACTGAGGGATGAAACCATTAAGAAGCCCTTTGAGTGGTCCGGCCTTAACAATATCCTGATTACAGAGGATCACTGGCAAGTGGGAGAAAACTTGTCAAGAGATAAGGCGAGTCCCCCATGCATCATCCAATCCACTCATAAGGAAAGTGGGGTCATCCCTTATCTCCACAAGTCCACAGTTAATGCTATGGAGTGCGGTATGCCGGCTTTTAGGCAATTTCATTATTCCAGCCACACACAAGGTAAGAGTTACGTTATACAATTGTTGGGGAATCGATCCCACTTTACAGCTGTTTAATCATGTGCCATGGGGTCTTGTTATTATCCCCACAGAATAAAAAAACCATGAAGATCGTCTAAACGAGCTATTGTGCAACTTCTCTGGAGTTGACCTCAAGTTGTCTAGCTTAGGTAAACAAACATTTAAAGACAATCAAATCTAGAATTTAACATTCATACAGGTGTGTTATTAAAACATAATTTTTCTCTCTAAAATAACCCTCATTTCTAGAGATAGCCAAATCAGGACTAATTTACTTGAGAAACAAGTCCAGTTTTAACAAACGTGGCCTAATTATTTACATAAGCTCAGCAAGAACAGTGAGTCTGACCGTATAGATCTTTTAGAATCTGGTTTGCTGGAACTTCTTATAAGGAATCTCTACATTGAACTTTAGCAGCTTCTCCGGGCCAGAGGCCAAGCCACGGACTTGCCATCAGACATGCCTGCAATACCTGTCGATTTGGGTGAATTCCCCTTCCTGAGGTTCCTGTGCTGCCAGGAAGTGACATTCTTTACTCACCCGGTGAGGCTGCTGGGAACTCTGTAAGTAAGGTGTCAGGCCAACAGTTCCAAAGGGCTTTACGGCCCCAGGTTTTATAAGTCAACCTTAGTTCCTTTAAGCTGCCTGGTCATATCTGAGTCTTTTCAAATATGACATCCCAGTCAAAGCCTTGGTAAAATAACCAGTTTCCAAAGGCGTCCTGTTACAAGGAAGACAGATTCTTATTGAACTTATGCAAATGACTGATTGCCATCCAAGAAAGAATACTTACTAAGACCTATGGTTTCAGAGGGTTCAGACAGAGAGAAAAGTTGATTGCCTTGATTTGTTTGCAAATAAATAATTTTACATTTCTGTAAGTCACAGACATCTTAAGGAAAAAGTATCCCTAGTCTGGAACAGCAAACCATAGAGAACCAGCGATGTTTAAAATAAGACAAAACATTAAGAGACACAACACTGTAATTTTTTTAGTTCATCTAGTCCCATGTTACTAATTCTGGTTTAGTCCGAATGCAGCTCTTACTTCTGGAAATGCTTACCCATTTCAGTTTCAGGATTTTAACATATCAAAGACCTGTATTTGTCCTGAAAGTCTCCCATATGAATTTCCTCTAAGACGGAATTTATCTTACAAGACAATTAAAACAATTACAAATGACAAAAACTCAGAATGGATATGGTTAGAGCTGATGAGACGAGAGTTTACAATTTAGCTGGCAAGGAGATCAGGTTACTTCTGTGACACGTAACATTTCCATAATTCAAGTGATGATCTCTCAAAACATTAAAACTTCAGGAAGTGCATAGAATCTCTAGAATAGGTATAGCATTTACCCAAATGTAACCCAAGGTTTATTATTGGTTTAGCAGTACTTACTGAGTAACTTAGTATACCAAGGAAAAGCCTTATGAGTCAAAGAGATCTCATTTATAATTTAAATCTTGTCAACAATTGCTAAAACCTTAGAAAGTTTTAAAACACATGCCTAAATAGAATTAGGGCTGTTAAACACCTGATAAAACAAAACATAGAAACTGGGTTTTCTGGGCAGGCAAAGAGAAAACCATAACAGATCAATTAACCTAAGAAAATGTTGCCCCTTTAAACAGAGAAAACCAGCTTTTTTATACCAGTGTTTTTCCTTTTTATTCTTAAGCATGTAATCTTAAGACAGCGGGTTTACTAGGTTTCCTTCCCATCGTGAATGATGTCGCAGACAAAGGGAAGGGGATCTTTTAGATGCTGTCCTGCTCGCATCCCTAGCGGGAACTTAGGAGCATCTTAGCTAAGGTCTGTCCGTATAAGTCCCGGACCAGGCTACTCCGTGGAGTAGATGACCATTATGCCATATGATGCCCCGCGAGACTCAGGGTGCAGCCCACTCAGACTCCGTAGCCAGAGCGGTGGAGCCATACAGACACATTCACACAGTCAGGCACTCTTCAGATTCAAACAGGTTGGACACCCGCCTCTGGGTATCCCTGGCTAATGGGAGGTGATCAGTCTCCCCTTTCATTCTTTATGAGTAAGAGTGAGTTTCTATGGTTACAGGCAATGGGGGATGGTAACAGGGTGTTTTCCCAGTCCCTCAAGGTTGGGCCGCTTTCTGAATCTCTCAAGGCCAAATGGCCCTTTCACTTGGAAGTATAATCTATGTGGAGGTATGTTAGGAGAGTGCTAAATCACCTTGAGGGCTGGTTATTTGTTTTGTTTTGTTTTTTTTTTCAGCCCATCCTGACCACATCTAAAATCCCTTTTCTGAAGATTTCCCTTCACAAACCTTCTACAACTTTCCTTTGCACTCAGGTCTCTTTCCAAGCCATTTTCTTCCAAACAACCATCTCATTTAGGACAAAATTACCTTTTATCTTTAATAAAATACATCTCCATTCCTTAAATATTTCTTACACATCTCTTACTTTCCTCTATACAGAATTGTTTTCTTTATTTCCATCAGTCTCAGTTACACTTAGCAGAATTTTGTCCTCTTAGAAACACCTTAATCAGCTATTAACCAGTTGTGACCGGTCATCACAGAAATCCTCAGATGCCGATCTGTGAATCCGTTCAGCACAAACCCGGCTTACCAACAGATTTAAATATTCTTATTTTCTTTGCAGTAAGAAGTCAAAAGCACAAACCTATGTTAAGTAATCAATGCCTTAGCATTTTATCTTCTTTGGAAAAGACCTAGATGTCCAACAAATTTAATTCCATTTGTCATCCAAGCAAAACTTTCAAGTTTCAGGTTACCAAAGACTTTGAAAGCTATCTCAGCAATTACCTATTAAAACTTTGAGAGAGACAGTTAACCATCAGTTTAGTCATCTCTTTGCTAACAGATTTTAACAAATAACACGAGCTTATTTGACCTTCAGTAGACTTTGATCGAAGTTTCACATTTACATCTGATAACTTAAAAGACATGTATATCTTGATTAAACCAACAAACTTAACTCAGTTCAAATACTGATTTACGTTCCACCTGGGCCCACTCCGCTTTGCATGTTTACCTGAGACATGGGTGGGAAGATCTGGAGTGGGGGGTGTTGAGTCCAGGGGGTGCTCTTCTTGCTCCTTGACAGTAAGAGAGAAGGAGCCGTGGTGCAGGAAGCACCGAGGGTGGTCTAGAGGCCAGTCATGCAGGCCGTACGCACGTTGGTGCAGAAACAGAAGGGGGAGACAGAAGAACCAAGTGCTGCCAGAAGGCAGAGAAAGGCTTCCCGGTTTTAGAGCTCATCAGCTCCAACAGAGGAGCAGACACCATGCTTTCTCATCAGCAAGGGGGAAGGGGTTAAGCAGTCCAAGTCGGGCCAGAGAAGACAGGGAAACTTCCCCGAAACAAAGGGAGTTTCGGCAGCTGCTTAGGAATATTCCTTATGGTATCTGTCTCGAGTTAGACTAACCCCAGTTGGCTCCAGTTATAGCCATTAGCCCGGGGAATGAGTGAGGGAGAAGCCCCCACATCTATTAGGAGGAACAGAGAGAGATAAAGTCAGAGTCCCCTTTGCTAGGGATGGCCCAGCAACCTGGGTTTACTAGAAGAAGGTTATTAACGTAATTATCGTCCAATATGTCAGGAAGAAGTTTACTAGCTGACTCATTCAGGCAAACACATTCTGCAAAAGGCCCTTAGGTCGGGGTCCTGGTGTAGAGCAATGAAGGCCTAGGTATGAGCAAAGAAGGTATCCTAGGTGCATTTGCCCTGTTTCCTGCAGAGGAGATCTAACTGATAGTTCCCACTGAGGCCATGCAGTGTTATACGAGCTCAGTCCTTTTCTAAGTTTTGCAATCCAAATGATTTCCAGTGGGTTAAAAGGCATCCCAAGGGAGAGTCCTTGGGCACAGAAGAGGAGGATCCCATGGAAATACTAGAAAAGTTTGGCAAGGGGAAATTACCCAATTTTTGTAGCTTTAAATAGTCTGTAGAAGACACTGACAAGAAACAGTAAAGACTGAAATCCATCATGGTCCATGCGACATTCCAACACATGTGCTCCTTGCAGCCAACTTCCCCAGGAAACGGTCCCCGGTTGCGTTTTATTTTTTTTTTTAAGATTTTATTTATTTATTTGGGGTGCCTGGGTGGCTCAGTGGTTTAAGCCGCTGCCTTCGGCTCGGGTCGTGATCTCAGGGTCCTGGGATCGAGTCCCACGTCCGGCTCTCTGCTCTGAGGGGAGCCTGCTTCCCTCTCACTCTCTCTGCCTGCCTCTCTGCCTACTTGTGATCTCTCTCTGTCAAATAAAAAAATAAAATCTTTAAAAAAAAGATTTTATTTATTTATTTATTTGACAGAGAGAGATCATAAGTAGGCAGAGAGGCAGGCAGAGAGAGTGAGAGGGAAGCAGGGTCCCTGCTGAGCAGAGAGCCCGATGTGGGACTCGATCCCAGGACCCTGAGATCACGACCCGAGCCGAAGGCAGAGACTCAACCCACTGAGCCACCCAGGTGCCCCCTGGTTGCGTTTTAATTCAATTGGGTACTGGTTTCTGCCGGCTCCCAGTGGAGGTCCCGCAGCCAGAAGTGGCTAGACCAGGGATGTGGAGGGGATCACATTAGATCAATCAGGCGGAAACCTCACACGGGAGTCTTAAGATTGGCAGCCGTCCTGGTGACTTAGGTGGCTGTCCCGTGCCCAAGAGAGACAACTTCATATAAGAACAGGAATAAAGAGAGGGTATCAAGTTTTTGGGTCTTATTGCCATTCCGGCCAGGGTACTAACTTACAGCCAAAAGGCAGACGCTCTCCTCCCCATAGAGTAGCCACAGGCTAGAGGATTACAGCCTGAGCAACTGACATGCAAGTGTTCCAATAAGACCGCACTCCTTGAAAAGCCCCTGAAATGAGAGTAAAGGAAGAAGTGAGAAAGTACTCACCAATTTTGCACCGAAGCTCAGAGTCCAAATGTAAAGACTCACAGCCCCACGTTGGGCGCCATACGATGAAGTTCTAGAACCTAGGTGAGGTTCGGTGGGCTGAGGTCTGGAGCCGATGACCAAGAAAGAATTCTTGAGACATCTTTGGTGCAAAGTGGTGGTTTATTAAAGCACGGGGACAGGACCTATGGGCAGAAAGAGCTGCTGCCTCGGGGATGTGAGGAGTGGCTGGTTATATACACAGGAGTTGGGTAGGTGAGGACGCAGGGGTGTTTAGCAGGGCTATCGGGGAAAGAAGACTGTCAGGATATTGAAGGCCTGGTTACTGTCAAGCCAAGGCCAGTCTTTGCCTCTAATGAGGCACTAGCAAGAAGACAATTGGGAGTTTCCTGGTGGAATGTTGCATTCCTCCTATCAAGCGTCCTTGTTAGTGAGATTTGGGTTTAGAAGAAACTCAACTTTATTTACATTTCCTTCTGCCTCAGCCTCCTTCAGTTTTTATGGGGGGAGGGTGATGTTAGGGCTTGAGGAACTGAGTTATGTGCCTCTGGAAATTGGGCTATTGATAAGGTAACTTCTTTGTTGTAAATCTCTAGGACATCTGTAAACCAAGGGAGAAAGGACTGTGATCTCTGTTAACTTTTGGTTTTTCTTTTAGGGCAGCCAGGGGTGCCTGAGGAATGTCACACACGTGACCGAGGGGAGCGGGTGGAGAGGGGGTGCAGGTGCCAACTTTTTCTTTGTCCTCAGCCAGCCTCCTGCTCCCTCATCAGTATCAGGGTCCTGGGATCGAGCCCCGCATCGGGCTCTCTGCTCCGCGGGAAGCCTGCTTCCCCCCCTCTCTCTGCCTGCCTCTCTGACTACTTGTGATCTCTCTCTCTGTCAAATAAATAAATAAAATCTTAAAAAAAAAAAAAAATGGGACCCCAGACAGTAGGAACTTGGCACAAATAATGCAGAAGGATCAAAATGGCAGAAGCTGTTATCGGTAAAATTTGGCACAGCTGAAAGCTGATCTATGAATTAAACATGTTACAAAATCTTACGGAAAAGGGGAGTGTTTAATGAGCACAGGCTTAACATAGGTGTGCTCGACAGCGGCCACTCCTTGAACCCACCCGGGGGACGTCAGAGAAGCCTCAACGCCCCTTCCCACCAGTCTTCGTAAGCCCTCGGCCAAACGCTAAGTGTGGGAAGGGGCCTGCGCCGGGCGGGGCGGCGGGGGCGGGGTGCTCCGTGCGCCACGAGTAATGGAGCCGTGAGGCGGAAGGACTACAACTCCCAGCACACCCCGCGCCGCCCAGCCTTGCCTTCCCAGAAAGCCGCGGGCGGAGCGCGGTGGGGCAGCGCGTTCCCGACCTGCCCCGCGCCGGCCGCCAACCGCCGGATTTGAATCCAGTCGGCGCTCGGCGGCTGCGGCGGCGGGATGGGCGCTTCGTCGTTGCCCCCCGCCTGGCAGCTCTACCTCAAGGACCACCGCGTCTCTACGTTCAAGAACTGGCCGTTCCTGGAGGGCTGCGCCTGCACCCCGGAGCGGGTGAGACCGCGTGGCTTCCCTGGGCCCCAGGCCCGCCCCTCCCCAGAGCCCTGACGCGGCCCCGGGGTGACCGGGTCCAGCTGTGGGCTCCCGGCCCCGTGAAGCCCCTCCCCCTGTGGGCTCCCGGATCCTGAGCGACCCCTCTGTGGGCTCCCGGGCGCCCCTCTCCCTGTGGGCTTCCAGACCCCGGGGCGACCCCTCCAGCTGTGGGGTCCCGGCCGGGGCGACCCCTCTGCCGCGGGCTCCTGGACCCCCAGGCGACCCCTCCCTCCCTCCCTGGGCTCCCGGCCGGGGCGACCCATCTGCCGCGGGCTCCTGGACCCCCAGGCGACCCCTCCCTCCCTCCCTGGGCTCCCGGCCGGGGCGACCCCTCCGCTGCGGGCTCCTGGACCCTAGAGCTCCCGCGGGGCCTGAGCCTGCGCTCCCCCCTGCAGATGGCCGAGGCCGGCTTCATCCACTGTCCCACTGAGAACGAGCCCGACTTGGCCCAGTGCTTCTTCTGCTTCAAGGAGCTGGAAGGCTGGGAGCCGGATGATGACCCCATGTAAGTGCCCCAGGCCGGCCTCGCTGGGCTTCCGGGGCGCCCCGCTGCGAGCTGGGCCTGAGAAAACCATGCGAGTGTCCGAGACACTCGGTGAGGGATCCTGGGCTTTTGCAGCTCGTGTTGTGCCCCTGTGACGGCCAAGGGACGAGTTTCCGTGCCGATGCCCCGGGGCGCTTAGGCCTTCTCAGACCCGACTTGGCCCGACGTCCTCCAGAGCGGAGGCTGAAGGAAGGCGCGTTCCCGGAGGACTGGCCTTGACGCCTGTCGGGGCCGCCGGGCAGGAGCGGGGCCTGTGGTGTAGGTGCTTTCCTCGCTGGCGGCTTCAGACCCGAAGTGTCACGGGGCTGTCACTCACGCCAGAGGAGACACTCCTAAGGGGTACCCTGGCGGCCTTTGGGGTTTGGTTCTTTTTTTTTTTTTTTAAGATTTTATGTATTTATTTGACAGAGAGATCACAAGCAGGCAGAGAGGCAGGCAGAGAGAGAGGAGGAAGCAGGTTCCCTGCCGAGCAGAGAGCCCGACGTGGGGCTGAATCCCAGGACCCTGAGATCATGACCTGAGCTGAAGGCAGCGGCTTAACCCACTGAGCCACCCAGGCGCCCGGGAGCTGTTTCTTTTAATTCCGTGTGTGCGTTGGCGCGGACCCTGGCGGCTGTCCTATACGTGGCGCCGCCTTCTCTCATTTTCGCCCCGTTCACACCCCGGTGCGGCCACAGCGTTAGTATTTCCTATAGAGAGTCACCGGGCTGTCTCTTCTCGGCCAGAAGAGAGTTGCTGCTTTCCCTAACCTGCTTGCTCTTATGCCCATTCTTTTTTTTTTTTTAATATTTGATGTGCTCCCTTAACGGAGAGAGCAGAAGCAGGGGCAGTGCAGGCAGAGGGCGAGGGGGAGGCAGGCTCCCCACGGCGCAGGGACCCGATGCGGGGCCTAATCCCAGGACGCTCAACCGACTAAGCCACCAGGTGCCCTGGTGACCCCTTCTCGACTGGGCTGGCACGGTGCGCGTACCGGGACGGCCGAGGAAGTACCCGTTGTGCTCCTGGGAGTGAATTTCTCAGTGCCGGAGTACATTCCGACGCTTCTTCCTGTCGGCTGGCCTCTGGGGCTGGCGCGGCTGTGTGTTCATCCCCGTGCTGTTCCGCTCACACTGCTGTCCTCTGTGCAGGGGTAATGCAAGGACAGGTGAGGCCGGGGAGTTCCCGGAGAAGCCTGGCCAGCGAGCAGATCCCGTGACAATCCCGGGGAAACGGGGGGGTCACTTCACACAGTTCCTTCCTTGAGGGCTTTAGAGGGGTTGGAGGCGTGCTGCCCCTGCCTTTTCGTACCACTTCCCCTGCTAATCGCTGCGGGGCTCCAGAAAAATCCCCTCAGCCCTAAGCGTAGTGGGAGAGGTCCCGAGAGAGGGCAGGCCGGGGCTGGGCTGTGGGAGCGCGCCCTGGGACCCAGCCCTGGTCCTGCGAGCTTGAGCGAGCAGAGGGAGGCACGTCTGGGAGCCGGGAGCCGGGTGTTGCTGACACACTCGCCCGTCTCCCTCTCCCTGACTTTCCTCTGTTGATGTGCTCCCGTATTGATTTTTCTAGAGAGGAGCATAAAAAGCATTCATCTGGTTGTGCCTTCCTCTCCGTCAAGAAGCAGTTTGAAGAATTAACCCTCAGTGAATTTTTGAAACTGGACAAAGAGAGAGCCAAGAACAAAATCGTACGTATCATCCGGAGTGAGACCCAAGGGCCAGCCCCGCTGAGCACTGAGTTCTGCGCCCTCGCCCCGAAGGGGCTTTGTCTTCCTCGGAAAGCAGTGTTAAGCCCCTCGGAGCATCTGTCCTAGAATGTGGCCTTGGGGTTGTTTCCTCTTGGAAGATGTGTTTAGTGCGAGGTCCTCTGGTGGGGGGCGGTGGTGGTCAGGCTGGCGTCCGGCCTTCAGCGACAGTCTGTGTGGGAGGCCATTTACGCGCTGTGCGTTCGGGTGGAGGCATGCCGGGGCAGAGGGTCTGGGGGCACATACGAGCATGTCGGGGAAGGGGCCCCATGGGTCTTGGGAAGAAGAGGCTCCAGTCCAACTGGACCTTGGGATCAGGCATCCTGGGATATCGGGGGAGAGGGGGGTGAGGCTGAGGGCCCACAGCGGGATGGGTACCAGGCAGCCCGGGTGGTAGAGAAAGTCGGCTCCCAGTTAAACCTGAATTTCAGGTATAGTTCGTGTTTTGTATGGATGTATTCTAAGAAAGTTACTTGTTTTTGTGAAGTTTATGAAGTTTCAATTTACTGGGCATCCCCTATTTTTATTTGCTAAGTCTGACAATATTACAGAGAATAACTGTTTGGGTGTTTGCTATCCTGTAGCAGAGCACTGGGCCGGGAGTGGACATCCTGGTTCCGTCCCCGCCGCTCACGGACTCCATGAGTTCAGGCCAGTCTTGGTTGCATGTGGAGGGCAGAGCCCCATGATTTCTGAAACCCTTTTCTGGTTGAAAATTTACGTTCCTTTTTAGAGATGATTATGAAATAGTTCTGGCTAATATAAGATAAATGCTGAATACCAAATTTTTTGTTAGGAAAGTGGGAGAACTTGGCAGTCAGTGTAGCGTGTTGGGGAGGAGTGTTTGCACAGTGGGGGCCTTGACAACTGCAGGGCTGGAAGCGGGAAGTGGGCCAGGAAGAGCCTTCTAGGTCAGGGGTCAGCACACCCTCCGTGAGGTGCCACAGATAGTCAATATTTCAGCCTTCATGGGCCGCAGGTTTCTGTTAGATAATCTTTTTCTTTCTTTCTTTCTTTTTTTAAGATTTATATAGAGCGAGAGAGCATGAGCAGAGGGAAGGGGCAGAGGGAGAAGCAGGCTCCCCACTGAGCAGGGAACCCCATGTGGGACTCGATTCCAGGACCCTGGGATCGTGACCTGAGCCGAAGGCAGACGCTCAAACAACTGAGCCACCCAGGCGCCCTCTAGTAGATATTATTCTGTTGTTTTTGTTTTCACAACTGTTTAAAAATGTGACAACCTTTTGTAGCCCAATGACTGTATGAGAAATAGGCTGTGTCCCATGGGCCACAGTTTGCCAAGCCCATTCTAGGTGAGAGACCAGCCTGTTTACTTAGGGGCAGGGGTGAGAAAGCTGTGTCCCAGCAAGCCGGAAGGGGATCAGTGTGTAGCCCAGGGAGAGGCTGAAGCCAGACTGTGGGGCACTGAAAAAGACAAAGGTTGTTGGGTGTTGCAACAAAGAGAAGGTCGTTGTGACAGTACAGCCCCGAGACAGTGAGTGACCCACGGTCTGGTGGGCGGAGCCAGGTGGCCTGTGGGGAGAGGTGACTCACTGGAGCAGGAAGCCCACCAGGTCGCCTCCATCTGCGGGAACAGCAGTGGGGCCACACCAGACCAGGGTCAACAGGCAGGTGAGAAAAGTGGGGGATGGGAAGAAAATGTTTTGCTTTCATTGTTCAACTGTCTCTGTTCTCCCCAAGTCAGAATGCAGGAAGCTTATTTTTTTTTTTTTTTAAGATTCTTATTTATTTGAGAGAGCGTGCAGTTGAGCACTAGCAGGGGGAGGGGCAGAGGGAGAAGCCGACTCCCCCCTGAGCAGGACCCTGGGATCACGACCTGAGCCCAAGGCAGACACTTAAACTACTGAGCGACCGAGGCGCCCCAGAAAACACAAGATACTTCCAAAGGATGCCTTTGTTGCTGTTGCTTTGTTTAATCACAAAACAATGTAAGCTTTCAGGAGGGAGACTCAAAAGCTCCATGTTATGCTAAGGGCGACCACCACTAACTGTTTGCTGTGTTTCCTTCAGATAAGTTTAAAATTTCTGTATTTCAAAAAGACTAAAAAGCGTACGCTGCTCATACTTTCCATAATCAGTTTACACAACTCACACGACAGGGAGCCTGTGAGCCTGTGGCCCTCACTGCACTGTTGTGATGCTGCGGAGCTGTGCCCGCCAGCCCTGTGACTGTCACTGGCAGTGGCTTCGAGGCCGAGACTCTGTAGAGGGCAGGTTTCCGTGCTCCGGTGCCACAGTGTCCTACCTGCCCCGTGGCGGGACGCGGCCAGTTGCTGCCGTGCTGCATGGCGCAGACGACAGACTAGTTTTGTCGCTGCGAAGGGTCCTGTGGGACATGCTGTTCTAGAGCACCAGCTGACTGTAAGATCTGCTGCGAATAATTATCACTCGTGTAAAACTCAGGTCCCCTCGTGTCCCCATGCACTCGCCCATGTGAACGGATGGTCATGTCTGGGGTCAGAGCCAAGTGCAGGGAACCGGCATAGCCAGAGGTCTGTCTGCTTTGCCCTGGAGCCCCCCGGTGGGCAGTGGCGGGCATGGCACTCCTGAGCGCGGGCTGGCATGCAGACCTCGTCTCTGTGAGGGGGAGTACGGCTGGGGGCTGGCGCGTTCAACTGCGAAGCCAGCTCTGTGGCCGCGGCATGTGGCTAAGGCTGTCGTGTGTTGGACAGTTGCGGAGACGGTCGGCTGCGGATCCTGGAGACCCGGCACAGGCGTCTGCGGTGATGCCGCGGGTGTCTGAGGCCCCAGACTGCCACGGGAGATGCCGTTGCTCGTCCGCTGACAGGATCGCTGAGGGAGTGGCCCACCTGGGGCCTGACGCGGGAAGGCGTGCTGCCCCACCGGACAGCCAGCCTTTTAGGGGTCTAGGCTGGGAGCATGCTCCCTGCTCATGACCTTCCTGCTGCTGCGTCGCCACCTCGACCTTTTGAGGAAAATGAAGTAACTTGGAACCAGTTAGAAAATAAACCAGTTCAGGGGCGCCTGGGGGGCTCGTCGTTAAGCCTCTGCCTTTGGCTCAGGTCATGGTCCCAGAGTGCTGGGATCGAGCCCCACATCAGGCTCCTGCTCAGTGGGAAGCCTGCTTCTCCCTCTCGCTCTCCCCCTGCTTCTGCTCTCTCTCTCTCGCTGTGTTTCTCTCTGTCAAAAAAATAAATATTTTTTAAAAAGAAAAGAAAAGAGGGGCGCCTGGGTGGCTCAGTGGGTTAAGCCCCTGCCTTAGGCTCAGGTCATGATCTCAGGGTCCTGGGATCGAGTCCCGCATCGGGCTCTCTGCTCAGCAGCGAGCCTGCTTCCCTCTCTCTCTCTCTCTGCCTGCCTCTCTGTCTACTTGTGATCTCTCTCTCTGTCAAATATATATAAAAAAAGAAAAGAAAAGAAAAGAAACTAGTCCAGGGAATGACCTTAATGGGAGCAAGCAGACCTGCGTTTGTGGACACGAGTGATGAGGGAGAAAGAAGCCCAAGAGGAAGGAGGAGACGCCAAAGCTCCAGAGGGTAAACTTCTGCTCAGTGAACTTATGTTTTTAATAGTGAGTTTCCGATTTTTTTTGGAAGATTTATTTATTTATTTTAAGGAGAGAGTGGGAGAGACAGAGGAAGAGGGAGAATCCCGAGCAGACTCCTCTCGGAGTGTGGAGCCCGATGTGGGGCTCAGTCTTGCGACCCTGAGATCATGTCCTGAGTGGAAATGAAGAGTCAGACGCTTGACCAGCTGAGCCACCCAGGCGGTGCCCCATGAGTTTCTGATTTTTCCTTCAATCCACCTTTATTAAGAAAATAGAGGGGCACCTGGGTGGCTCAGTTGGTTGAGTGTCTGGCTCTTGATTTTGACTCGGGTCATGATCTCAGTGTTGTGGGATCAAGCCCGAGTTGGGCTCTGTGGTCAGCAGGGAGTCTGCTGGGGATTCTCCTCCCTCTCCCTCTGTCCCTCCCCCTGGTCACACACACACATGTGCACTTTATCTCGCTTTCTAAAATAAACACATCTTTAAAAAAGTGTTTAAAATGGAGGTATTGACCTCCGTGTTGTGGTGGTTAAGTTACAGCCTGTGTGTATCGGGGCTTAATTAATTTAAGCTTTATTGAAAGAGAAGAAAAAAATAAAAATATATATATTTTAAAAGGCCATGGTCAGGGCCCCGGCCTGGCTCAGTTGATGGGCCATGCAACTCTTGATCTCATGGTTGTGAGTTTAAGTGCCATGGTGGGCTCCCAGATTACTTAAAAACCAAAAAGACCATGGTCGTCTCCATATCCATAGAGACGAGGTGCTCAGGCTGCAGGGTTGTCCATTACAGGGCACACCATTAATTGTCAGATACTGTTCTCTTTTTCGTGTCAATTTCTTACTTTCTTAACCAATTTTTCTTTTAATTAATAATTTTAAGTAAGCCTTACATATGGCAGCAAAATTAAGATACACAAAAATACTTAACGAGAAGTAATTTTTTAAAGTTAGCCTCTAATTAGAAAACAAACGTAACTCAGTAAAGGTCTGTTAGCTTTTTAACGTGTCAGAGAAATCCAGGAGAACACACATGAGGGTCGGGAGAGAGGTTCCTGGATCTGCTGATGGGATCCGGCATTTGTCCTGGACGGAGCACTGGGCGGCATGAACAGGACAGAAGGCAGTGTCAGAAGACTGTTCTGTTCCAGGAGAGAAAGCCGACGCCGGGCAGTGTGTGCGTGGACAAGAGGGGGGCTCTGGGCCTGAGCTGGGGGAGTTTCTGAAGCAGCGCGGGCGGTGGTGAAGCGCAGGAATGTGCCAGGGCCTCGCTGGGCCACCTGCACACGCCTGGTGCGGTGTGGTCTTCCTCCTCGGAGAGCGCGGACCGTGGTGGCACCCGCCTCACGGGGACGCCGAGCGAGAAAGCTGTTCGCGCGTGTGAAGCAGGTGAAATGATGCTCGGGACACAAAGGTTGTGGAGTGTTTTCTTTTATGATTATTAGGATGTCGCTGAGGTGGGGGGCTCTTGAGTCGGGATATTCAGCCCCAGATAGCAGAAGGGGGGTCTCCACCCTAACCCAGCGCCTGATTTGTTAGGGGCTCAGTCAATGTTGCCTTGTTCTTTCCGCGTTGGTCTTACCTCCAGGGTGTGATGGGGAAGCTCTTGGTTCAGTTTCATGCGCCTCTTCTTTATTTCCAGGCAAAGGAAACCAACAGTAAGCAGAAAGAATTCGAAGAGACGGCAAAGAGAGTGCGCTGCGCCATCGAGCAGCTGGCCGCAGCCGAGTGACCCCGCCACCGCCGCCGTGTGGGACGCGCTCCCCGCGGGGACCCTGCCCAGCGCCTTAGGGACCGGGAACATCCACGATCTGAAATGAGAACATTTAAGCTAGACTTTTGCTTTTTTCTTGAAAGCAGTGCCGGGGGCTGCTTCTCCTCGGGCAGCTGGTGCTGCTGAGTCCAGGAACCGATTCTCTCACTTTTCTTTGGTAGTTTTTGTGCCGTTGGTTCCTGGGCTCCCGGGGGTGAGAAGGTGAGCAGCGTGTTCTCCCGCGGCGCAGCGTCGGCTTCAGGCTTACAGCGGCTGCGCAGCCTGAGATTAGATGCCTGGCCGTAATCATAGGTCTCTTGTGGCTGGACAAATAGAGAATTAAGGATGCCATTTTAGATTTTATTTGTCTGATAATCTGAATTTATGGTGCGCATTTCTTGTGTTCCCGCTACTCTCCTTTATCTCACTCAGGTATCTCCAGGGCCTGCAGCCGTCCTCGACCCCGCCAGCTCTGGTACGGTGGCCTCTGCCTTCCGGAGCAGATCAGACAAAATGCCATCCCTGCCGGGGCTCTGAGGTGCCGCGTGTGGGCTTCCTTGCCTGTCTCGTCATTTTGGAATTTGCACAGGGGAGCTATAGGCATCCAAACCTAGGCTGCCTTGGGCCCCCAACCCTAGGCTGCCTTGGGCCCCCAGGTGTGCCAGAGCCCTTCCGGCCCGAAGGCCACGTGGCGGGGTTGGGTGGCGGAGGCCTGATGTCCTGACAGCAAAGCCGGCCTCTGGCTGGGAGGTCGGCCGACGACCCACCCCTCCGGCGTGTACCACAGGCACATGGCAAGGTTGTCCCCTCTCTCTAACACAAGGAAACTGTCCAGGCCTTTGGAAAAGCTCCTTGCTCTGAATGAGCTGTGACACGTGGGTGGGGCAGGCAGGGCTGGGACCAGAGACCCGCCGAAGAAATTCCTGGTCTTACGACGCTGCCGGCACTCCGCAGGTCGCTACTTCCCTCTCACCACGGGGGTTAGGTGGGCCGTGAGGCACCTGTGTTTCTCCTGTGAACCCCCCTCCAGGAGGACGGAGGGATCGATTAACCTAAAAAGTGCACTGGAAATGTCTTTTGGAGATATTTTTTTGTTTTTTTTTAATTTGACAGAGATCTCATCAAGTAGGCAGAGAGGCGGGCAGAGAGAGAGGAGGAAGCAGGCTCCCCGCTGAGCAGAGAGCCCGACGCGGGGCTCGATCCCAGGACCCTGGGATCATGACCTGAGCCGAAGGCAGAGGCTTTAACCCACTGAGCCACCCAGGCGCCCCTGGAGGAAATTTTTTATAGATAACTTAGTTATATTGTTCGCAGGCTTACAAGATCATGGATTTCCGTGACGTCACTTGGAGCAGCAGCACTAACCTCGGCCGCTTGGTGCCCCTGAGCTGCGGTGTGCTTGTCTGTAACGCGGGGTCACAAAGCCTACACCACCGCAGCTGGCCTTCTGTGTGGGTGCGGGATGCGTGTGCGAGGGCCGCGTGACACAGCATCCCAGCTTCTTGGGCTCCGCAAAGTCGCTCTTGTTTTGTTTGAATTACTCCTTCGCAGAACAGCACGGAGTACAGTGAGAGTGAGCACAGAGCCATTCTCAGTCCTCGGGGAAATCCGTGGGAGCCTCAGGTGGCTCTGGAGACAAGGCAGCAGGAAGCAGGCGGCAGAAACCGTCACGCGCGAAACTGCTGCCTCATCAGACGCCCTCGTCGGCCGGCCCCGCGGTTCCTGCCCCGACAGCAAGGCAGAGGCCCGAATCCTTTTGAAATCACTTGGCTCCGAGCTGTGGGGACTTGGTGGGCTGCTGCGGGTCATCTGTCAGCCCCAGGTGGCTGTGTCTCCGCGGCTGCTACCCCCCCACCCCAGCGCATCTGCCTTCTCCCCATCCTCACCCCCTCCCCAAGGCCGGCTCACACGCGGCTGAAGCCTGGTGTTACGTGACAGATTGTATCCATCCCTCTAGCAAGTGGAGCTGCAGGGTGGGCTGTGAACGGTCCTACTGGAGGTCATCTTGTTGTTTCGGAAAAATAAACCATTTCCTTTCAAACACAGCTGCAGACCCTACTAGGTTTTTAAAATCCTGTCAGGTCTGTGTGGCGGTTCCTGGCCGCCACCTGCTGCTTCCCGCCCACAGGCTTGCGGGGCCTTGGGGCGGGGATGAGCCCCGGCAGACACGAAGCCGGCCCTGACCTGCACGGCCCGCCCCTGTGTGTAACCTGCGCCCGGGCCGGCTGCAAACACGCAAAATGTGTTTCAGACTCCGCTCTTTGTGCCGCATCAGTCAGGGAGGGAGGTGTGTTTTTCCCTCCAAGCTCGGAGGGATATTTACTGCAGTGGTTTCTGTTGGAGGGGAAAAAAGCTCTCTAGCCTTCGTACTCATCTGAGCTGCTCAATTTTGATGTCCGTGCCCATCCGTCATGGGTACTTCGCTGTAATAGCGGCCCTTTACCGGTGGCTCTGTAGAGAAGCTGGCCCTTTGCGCAGCGGGCGGTGATGTGGTTTTCGGCTTCCGCAGGCCCTGCTGTGGGGCAAAACCCAGCGGGAGCTGCCCCTCGGTCCATCTTACACGTCCCCTCCTACAGAGTGTTGTCTAGAGGCCGTGTTTCTCCCTGGGCCTTTGTGACCGTCCTCTCGGAGCACGAAGTAGACCTCCATTAATCAAGCCACAAGCCTTTGCCAAGGCCCAAAGCCTCAGGGTTTTTTTCATATATGTGTCCCCTTTTGGGTTCTTCAGGTCTGTGGGAGTCTGGAAGGGTTGTGACGGGTGCTTATGGGCTGGCACGTGCAGAGCGCGGTGTAGAGGTTAGAGCCCTGCAGGCCAGCCTCAGGATCCGAATCCTCCAGCTGTCCCCAGCACTGACGAGTACCAGCCCGACCCAAAGCGACCTGCCAAGTATGGGTGTTCAGACAGCGCCGGCAGGTTGCACCCCCTTGGGGGGCTGACCACTCTTTGCAGGTTGCACTTAAAAAGAAAGTCACAGTTTGCCAGTAAAGTCTTAGGTGGTCTTACCTGCATTTTTTCATGCAGAAATAGAGCCTCGCAAAGAGGTGGAGAAACTTGTCCAAGATCGTACAACGAAGGTCAAGGGTGGAACCCAGGCCTGCTGGCCCCAGAGACGGGCCCTCCCTGATGAATGACGCGCCCCGGCCTTGCGGGTGTGGCCGGGGTCGGCTGCCTGACTCCGGAGCCGGGCCGGGCTCGAAACCATGCCCATGCCAGTTTTCAGACTGCTTTGTCAGGACTTCATTCAGGGGACAGAAACCATCCCCGCCAAGGGTTCCATTGATCTTCCGAACACAACAGTTTTAAAAATTTCGAACTGAGGTTCATGGGAACTTGGAAAGACAGTCCGAAGGGGCCCCACGTACCCTTCTCCCAGCTCGCTCTGCTGCGATGACGGTGAAACGTCTGTGCTCGCTTTTGACACGGAAGGTCTGAGCTGAGAAGAGGGTCCGTCGTGCAGGCGTCTTGCTCTGAACCAGCGCTGCCGTCACAAAAGGTTCCTTGTCTGGACGGGGTTCGGGGGCGAGGAGTTGGGGGTGATCTCGTTCTTAAAGCAACTGCGCCACCGGTTCCCCCGCGGGGCTCAGCCTACAGCATTCGGGCCAGTTGTCAGCTGACCAGACACACTGGGGCCTTAGCTTCTCTGGTTATGTTCCCCTTGACCCCCAAGGCGGGTCTGTCCGCTGGTTCACTCCGATGCTTGAGCACTGACTGGAGCCACGTGCTGCGCCCGGAAACCCGGTGACGGCCAGGGAGGACCGAGTCTCGCCGCCGGCTCCAGGCCGCAGCCAGCAAATAGTCGTGTGGCGGGCGGACTGGGAAGACAGCGCTGCCTTAAGCAGAGCACGGAAGGCCTGAGCTATCTGTCCAGGGACCGGAGGAGGTGGCCGACGACCGAAGCAGGGAAAGCTGTGTCCGGCGCAGGGAACAGAAGTGTGTGCTCCGGGGACTCCAGTGCGTGTCGTGATGTGGGGCCCTCCGTGGCACCCTCCTGTTTGGTAGCAAAGCTCCGTCGGAGGCCCGTGGGCAGACGCTGGCGAGTCCGACGTGGCCCTGAGGCGCCCTTCCTAGATCCTATTGCTTCCTGGGATGAGACTGACCCCGTGTGTGGCCGCCTCCCCGCCTGTGCCGTGGCCCAAGGAGCCTGGCCACCGACTGAGCCTGCGTGAAGACCTCCGTGTCCGATCTACGGTCTCCGCCACTCTGAGCCCTGTTGTGTGGTTGGTTTGGGCCAGAACAGCGTCTCCATGAGTGTCCCGGGGAGGACTGGCTCCTCAGGGCACCCCTGTGCACGGCGCTGGCCTGTGGGTAAATGAGCGAGGTCCGGCTTCTGTTGGAGGAGTTTGCTGAGTGCAGCGAGCTGAGTTGTGGCTGAGCCGCGACGCTGAGCGGTTCCGTGATTTCTCCGGCGGTTTTGGCTGCTTCCTCAGCCCGGGGCTGGAGGCAATGCCCTGCCGCATCAGCCAGGAATGGGAGGCTCATCGGCCCGCGGCTGTTGCTGGGGTCAGGCATCCTGTCCTTGCCACCCCTGAAGAGCTAGTTGAATGCAAGTTTTTAAAAAAGAGGCTTGGGTGCGGCCCGGTTCCTCTGTCACTTAAAATCGGAATTTCTTCCATCCAAAGGTCCCTCCTGTCCCTGATTTTGGTGGTGGTCTGACGCGATCTCCGAAGGCCCTAGCATCCTGGAGACGGGCTTGGTACTTACCAAGTGGCCAACTAACAGTTCCAGCTATGAGTTATGAGCCGGTCGTAGGAGGAAGACCAGTGAAAAGGGGGACATTCCAAAGGGGCACTTTTTCAGAACCAGGCTAGGGTATAATCTGGGTCCATCTTGGGGACATAGACTGGTGGAATTCATCCAAGTAGCCCCGTGAGGACCAGTGCCTGCTGCCTAGGGGACAAGGTGCAGTCCCCAACTGCACGCTGGTTTCCAGCACAGAACTTTAAAGCGGGGAGATAGGGTGCAGACCGCTAACACGGCCGTCTACACTGCATCGTGAGGGCGAGACGTGTTTATTCCTGTGTGCAGCTGTGTGGCTCGGTGCTAACAGTGGCCTCGGCCCTGCCGGCGGAATCCTCTTTTTGGGGGTGCCGAGGAGACGCTTCCTGACAAGCTCGGGCTGACAGGCGGGGGTTGCTGGGAAACAGCATATGAAGCTGCCGCCCAGGAGGGGCTCCTCCCGTGCTCCCAGTCCCCCCATCATACCCTCAACACAGAAACCAAGGCTGCGACCCACTGAACACAGAATGGATCCTTATCACATTGTGGCTGAATGCTGGGGTCACTATTCACCTTCCCCCTGTTTTCCAGCAGGGACCCTGCCCTGCCTCCTCACTCCCCTCCCTCCCTCCCCCCTCTCCCCTCCTGCTTTTGTAGAAGGCTGCCTGGAAGCAAGGCTTCTCCTTCCACAGCCCCCTTGCCAGCCTGCCTAGGCCCTTTGCCCATCCACCCAGCCTCACTGGCTCCCTTTGGGTAGTCCTGGAGACCGATTAAGACCAGGAGCAGCCAGGGCTCAAGTGCCCCAGCCAGGGGTGGCTGCCTCCCACCATTCAGGCTGCCAGCTTCCTGGCCAGCGAGGTCAGCTGCCTGCTGAGCCCCCTCCTGAGACCACACAGGCCCCACCCTTCCTCCTCCTCAGCCCGGCCATTTGGCAGCTGAAAAACTGGAGGTTTGGAGAGAGTAAGACATTTGACGAGGGACCCACACCAGCGGCCAGCTCCTCGGGGACGCTGGGATCTGAACCCAGGTCTGGGGCAGGTCTATCTGCAGCTCTGAGACTTCCTTCCATCCCTGCAGCCGGGATCTGCAATCGCCTCACGGAGAGGTGGGACCGATCCTCCTGCAAACCTGGGGGGGGGGTGTATCGGGAGGCCGGCGCAAGGGCAGAAAAGGGGGCGCCGCGTCCAGAAAAGCCTCGGAGTTTCAGCGCCAGCTTGCCTGCCCCAGCTCCCCGCATCCCCCCAACCGTGCCCCCTACTCCCTGGCCCAGCTCACCAAATCCCGGCCCTCCCTTCTCCCCGCTCCCTGACTCTCTCACTCCCGAGGTCCTCTCTGCTCCCCAAATCCCCGGCCCCACTCCCGGCGTGCATGGCCCGGCTGGGCGCGCTGCTCCTGGCCGCCGCCCTGGGCGTGCTGCTCAGCTTCGCGCTGCTGGCGGCCGCCGTGGCCAGCGACTACTGGTACGTCCTGGAGGTGGCGGACGCCGGCAACAGCACCGGGCACGCCGCGCGGCTGTCGTCGCACTCGGGGCTCTGGCGCGTCTGCGAAGGTAGGGCGGGCGGTGGGCTGGGGCGCAGAGGGCGCGGGCAGGGCAGCGCCCCTCCTGCCCCCGCTCCCTATCCCGGACTCTGTTCTCTCCCAGAACTGGGCGGTGACAGTAGGGCTACCCCTCCCGGCTCAGAAATGAAAGGGTCGGGCGCCGGGCGGGTTCGGGGAAGAAGGACATTTTGGGGCCCCCAGAGCCTGGGGAGCAGGAGCCCTGGGCATTCCTTTGCCCTCCCTGGCGGGGGCGGGGTGCACTGTGTTAGGAGCTGCCGGCACGTCGCTCAGTAGATGAGAAGCAGCCCCCCCCCCAGGGGGCTCTGCCATTGGCTGCCGCCTGACCTGGCACCTCGTCCTTCCTCCGCCTGCAAGGCTTTGTCCCATGGGGAGAAAATGCTACTTCTCAGGCTGTAAACCGGTGGGGGCTGGTTGGGTGAGGGAGGGAGGAAAGCAGGGGCAGGACCCCCCACCCAGGGCGTCGGGCTGCTTTTCTTCCTCAAGCAGGGGTGCGGGCGCTGAGGTGGGAGGTGCGGGGCGCTGGGGACCTCCGGGAAGGGCACGGTTCCACATCCAAGTGACCAGGAGTTGTTTCTCAATTGCTGTCCCCAGAGGTTCAGCCTAGCACAGCCAGGGCTCCCCGGGGTAAGACCCCTGTGCCTCTCTATCCCCCCACCCCCCTCCCCACCACCTGACGGCTTGACGAGCGCTTGGGCACCAAACAGGAGTGCCTTGTACCTTTCACACCTGCGGAGAGAGGAGGGCTTTCCCTCCGCAAGGCCTGCGTGACGGGGTGACCAGCAGGCTGGGGGGCCTCCCCTGCACAGGACCAGCCCTGAGGGGGCAGCAGTGTCTGTGAGAGCATGTGAATGTGTGTGTGCGCATACACATGAGCATAGGCCTGTGTGACGCGTGTGAACGTGTCTGAGAGTATGCGTGTGTGCACGTGAGTGTACGAGTAGGTGACTATGTGTGTGTGTGTGCTCACACGTGGGCATGTACATGCATGACGATGCCTTCCTTGGTGGCAGCTGGGGAGGAAAGACGAGCTGTTTGTTCATCCGCAGAACAGACTGTGCCGATTGCTCCAAACCCCCCCTGATGTGTACACGTGTGCGTGTGCAAATGTGGGTGGGTGTGCAAGCGTGTGTGCAAGAGTCAGAGTCCACGCACCTTTTCCTGTCCAGGCAAAGCCACACGTGAGCCTGCTCAGGGCCGCAAGCCTAAGAGAGAGCTGAGGGCAGCGTCTCCGGGATGTCTGAATTTCAGACCAGCGTCTCTGTAGGCGTTATTTGTACATTACAGAAACAAAACAGGCCTTAAATCCTCCAAACCCACTTGGAGCCACAAACTCTGGGGTCCAGAAGAGAATCTGATGGGGCTCCGTGGCCACTGGCCAGCCCGCTGGGGTCGGGCAGGGCTGAGAGCGTGCTGTCCAGCGTGCCCGCAAGACCACCCATCTCAGAGGGACCCAGGGTGGGTGGTGACCCCACAGGGGTCCGGCCCCCCAGGCTCGTGTCCTTTCTGCTTTTTAGGGCAAAACAGCTGCATCCCCCTGATCGATCCCTTTACCAGCGACAGCCTGGATGTCCCCACCTCAGTGCAGCACCTCATCTGTGAGTCCCGGGCCCGAGTCACCAGCCCCCACCCCCGGTCTGTCCTTCATCTCCAGGCAAAACTGGCCTGCAAAGGTGGACGTCCAGGCAGACAGGGCTCTGCAGTGCTCCCTTGGATCTGCCGGCGGGGGCGTGGGGGCAGTGGGGGCCGGTCCAGGTCCCAGCCGGGACGCTGAGCCCCCTCTCCTGGCAGCCCTGCACCGAGCTGTCATGGTGATCGTGCCCCTGAGCCTCGTCCTCGTCGTGTGTGGCTGGATCTGTAGCCTCTTCAGCTCCCTGGCGCGGAGCGTGGTCCTCCTGTTCTTCACTGGCTGCTACTTCTTGTTAGGAGGTGAGTGTGGGCGCCCTGGGGGCCACTCCTGCTCCCATCTGGCCTGTGCTCAGCCTGGGCCCAGCCTTGGGATCAAGCCGCAGCAGGCAAAAGCATGTTGGGTGTTAGGGGGCCTTTCTAGGGACACAGGCAGGGGTTCTGGCTGGGCCTCGAGCCAGAGAGGGAGGAAGCCCAGGGCTGACCTCCCCAAGGTGATCTCTGGACCTGGTCTCCTAGACCTGCATGGGGTGGGGGGGCATTGTTCTCTCCTTCCCGGACTGGCCTGGTGGGAGCAGCTGGAGTGGGCAGGCCCTGGCAGTGACACAGGTGAAGAGGGGCCTCACGGTCCTTGGCAGTGACCCCGGTCTAGGCCCAGAATGTGACTGGTAACAGTTCCCCAGCCGACATTCCCCTAGACTCTGCTGGGCGCTGGCCAGGCGCACCCTCAGGGCCGCAGCCGAGGCCTCCCTGTGGTCCCAGTTTCCAGCTGAGAGGTCCAAGGTTTCACCAAGGTCACCAGTGCTTTTTGGTGCCATCTGCCCCTGCCAGCCAGCCAGTGCCCCCCTGCGGCCCAAGCCTGGCTGTCGCTGGTGCTGCCCTGGGGCTCCTTGGGGTCAGCCGTCAGAGGCCGGTGCTATCGGGGCGAGGCCTGAGCTGGGTATGGCATTCGGGCCAGCTCTAAGGGCAAGTCCATAGCATTTGAAGCCCAGACCATGGGGCCTAGGGCTTCCTCTGGGGCAGGCCTGCTTCCTCCCCAGGGGGTGCTGGGCCCTGTGAAAGATCTTGGTCAAGTGGCAGCAGGCGGGCTTGCCTGGTGCCAAGAGCCTGGGGGACCAACAGCCCGGGTGTGCGCTTTAGAGAATGACAGCAGCAGTCAGCTGCGGCCGGCCCCCAGAGACCGGCTGTGTGGGTCCAAATCCAAGGAAGAGGACCTTGGGAAGCCACGGAGAGGAGTGATGGGGTGGGATGGTATCCAGGAAGCCTTGGCATGACGCTCTCTGAACCATGGCCCAGCCGAGGGGGTGGACGGAGGGCCTGGGGGCAGCTGCTGTGGGGCGCTCCTCTTCCGAAGGACCCGGTTCGAAGAACACCCCACCTGCTCCGCTCGCTCAGGGTCCGGGCTGGCTGCTGTCCTCGTGGGGGATGCTCCTTGGAAACGGGTCCGCTGACATCACTGTCAGCGCTCCGAGCAGCCCCAGAGGGTCCAATGGAGGAGAGTGTCAGCATTGGGGGGAGACGGGGCTAATGGGAGCAGGCGGGGGCGATCGCAGACGGGGGAGGGGGCAGGCAGGGGCCGGGGGAGTCACCCAATGAAGTGGAGGGAACGGTAAGGAGAGGGGAGCTGGTCAGAGCTCCAGACCCCCCGACTGCCAGTAGAGGTCACTGGCTCCGTGTGTGTGCACGTGTGTGCATGTGTGTGTGTGTGTGTGTGTGTCAGGGACACTGGGGGACACGGGAGGGTGCTGTGTATGCAGAGGCAGTAGAGTGGGGACATTGCCAAGGGTATACGTGGTGTCTTTCATGGGGGGTTGTGGGGTGAGGCCCGGGGCTTTGGGGACTGCATCAGAGCCTCTGTTCCCCCCAAAGGCCAGCAGGGAGGGGCTCCTGGTCTCCAGGACCGCCCCGGCCAGGTCCTGGTAAGGCAGTTGCCCTCAGTGGGTAGACACAGCAAGTGGTCCCCCTGCGCTCCCCCCCCAGGTGCCCTGACCCTGATAGGGGTCAGCATCTACATCAGCTACTCCCACCTGGCCTTCGCCGAGACCGCCCGCCAGTACGGCCCCCGGCACGTGCAGGACGTCCGCGTCAGCTTTGGCTGGTCTCTAGCCCTGGCCTGGGGCTCCTGCGCCTTCGAGGCGCTCAGTGGCTTCCTCCTGCTTGCGGCAGCCCGAGCCCTCAGCCTCAGCCGACAGCCGGGGGACCCCCACTCTGTGGTCATCTGAGTCCCAGAGGAGCGAGTGGCAGGGGCGAGGGGCTCAGTTTCCCTTTGCATCCACAGGCCTGGCTGGAGTTCTGATCAGGAGGGGCACCTGCGGGGTGGGGGGCTGGGGCAGAGCCAAGGAGCCAGGCTCCTGTTGCCTGGCAAAGCTGGATGTTTTGGGGGCTCCTCTGCCTGGTTTATGTCCTTTAGGGACCAACTGGTGTGACTCCCTCTTGGGAATGAGAAAAGGGAGTCCCAGAAAGAGTCAGCAAGTGACTCACAGGAACGTTAACGGGGTCGGGGTAGGATGCTGCAGGTTCCCGGTGCCCAGCAGGTGCTCTTGCCTCTCGAGGGCATGGCCTGCCCTCGCCCTCCCCCATCAGCCCTGGTGTGCCATGCGGTCCTCTTTCCTGGGCCCTGGGTCAGGTGCAAGAGCTGCCCGCTGTGCTGGGCAGGAGGGAGTTTGAGTCTCAAACACCCACTGAGTTAAATGCCGAGCCCAGTGTCGCCTGCTCATCTGATTGTCCCGTCCTCCAGTCGCCCTTCGCATTAGCTACCGTTCACCCATTTTACAGAAGGGGGCTCTGAGACCCAGACCATCCCAGAGCACACGGCAGGGCCAGATGCCCCTGCAGGCTGGCGGGCCTCCCAGGCCTCTGTTCAGTCCCCTGGCTCGAGGGCAGGTGTTGGCGGGGGGGGGGGGGGGGGGGGGCCCGGGAGTCCCCTGGGATTTGCAAGGGCAGCTGAGTGGGCTGGACGCACCCTGTTCCCTCCCTGTTCTCAGGCCTCTGTCCTTGTCCTGGGGTGGCTGCTGCTTTTGCTGGACCCCATCCTCCCATCTGCAGCCCCCTGGGGAATGTCTGTGACTGTGGGGGGTCTGGGGGAGGGGGACCCAGAATAAGTAGGGGCGAAAATCCTAGTAGGGGTGGGGGTGGGGCTTCTTAGCCAGGAGGGGCGGGGGCTGCCCCAAGAGGCAGAGGCCGGGGCTACAAAACAGAGGTGGGTGGCGGTCAGCTCCCAGACCCGGGTGCAGGCCCACTGTGAGTGGACTCCTGGGTCATCGCGGGGCTCGCTCCCTCTCCTGTAGGCAGAGAAGCCGAGGTGGCAGAGGTGAAGGGTCCCCAGGGGGGCTGTGGAGCACCCGAAGCCCCACACAGCGCCTTCTGGGGTTCAGGAGTCTGGGGTGCGTGTGGGGTCTGGAGGGCAGCCCCTCTGGCCTCGGTCCCCCTCCCCCAGCCTCCCTTTATTGCTCCAAAGGTTACAGGAAGCTCCTTGGGGTCCTGGGGGCTGGTACCACTTGGGGGTCCCCCTGAGGGCTTCCCTTCGTACCTACATTTTAGCGTTTACCACTGCGTGTCGCGACGTTGTGCCATTTTGTCCTTAAATAAATCAGTTTATGCTCCGTGCAGATAAGCCTGGTTTTTCTGTCTTTTTTTTTTTTTTTTAAAGATTTTATTTATTTATTTGACAGAGAGAGATACAAGTAGGCAGAGAGGCAGGAAGAGAGAGTGAGAGGGAAGCAGGCTCCCTGCCGAGCAGAGAGCCCGACGCGGGACTCGATCCCAGGACCCTGAGATCATGACCTGAGCCGAAGGCAGCGGCTTAAACCACTGAGCCACCCAGGCGCCCCTGGTTTTTCTGTCTTAACGTTTTTTCAGAATTGATAAAACAGAATTATAAACAGTGTGAGAGCAGTAACACTCTTACCAGCTCTGTGTGTGTGTGTGTGTGTGTGTGTGTGTGTGTGTGTCCGTCCAGCCAGAGACGTCTTCTGCAGACACAACAGCCCCTTCTCCGAGGGTCGGCACAGGTGGGAGAGGACCCCGCGCCCCGACCCCACACCTCCGCGTTGGATGGGACGGCTTGGCGGGCAGGTCGTCTCCGCTTGTGAGGCTCTAACTGTTCTTCTGCGGTTCGCCGGGGAGCAGGGAGCACAAGGGTTTGGTGGGGGGCCTCCTTGTCTGCCTCTGGACCTATGCGACCCCACGAACTGCTAAAAACGAGATCCAATCCCAAATCATCTACAATAAAGACATACTCTTTTGTAAGCAAAAAAAAAAAATTTTTTTAAAAAGGAACAAGTATATAGATGACCACAGGATAAACCCCAGCCCCCGACACGGGGCAGCTAGGGCTCGGGCATCCAGCCCCGCTGTCCCTTTCTAATCTCCGGTCACCCTTCCCCGTGTGTCCCCGAGCAGGAGCACGGGACATGCTCACCAGCTGCGTGCCCCCAAGCAAATGGCTCGGGACAGTTTCCTCTTCTGTGCGCTGTGAGCGGAGCCCCTGCCCTGGCTGCTTCCTGGGCTCCGGCAAGGGGCTCGGCTGGGCCCCACCTGTCCGCCCCCGTGGCGCCCTGTCCCAGATGCGGGAGGCACCGCGGGCTTGCCGGGGGAGCGCAGGTGGAAGGCTTCCCCCTGAGTGTGGGGAGTCAAGGGGTCCGAGCAGGTCGCAGGGTCAGGGGGTGTCGGGGTGTCGTCTCACTGCCTCTCCTGCCACCTGCTCCCTCAGGACACCTGCGCCCCCACCTGGGGCACAGGGTCCAGTCACCCCGTCCTCAGGGTCCCAGCTGCCTTAGCACAAACCCCCACTTCTTCAGCGCCAGCTCGGTGTCCTGTGCGGAGACGTCGCGGTGCCACACGGCGCGCACCGACCGCTCGGTCCAGGGGAACAGCAGCACGCGCACCGCGCGGCCGGTCTGAGCCACCTCGTCTGCGCTCACGGCCTGCAGACGCCGGCAGAGTTCCTCGGGCGGCAGCCCGTCCACCTTCACCATCACCATGTTCGTCTCCACGGCGGCGAGGTCCACGGAGCAGATGGGGGACGCCAGCTCCTGGAGCCCTGCGCCCGGGGCCTCTGGTGAGTGGAGCCTGACCCCAGGACCTCAGCCCCGAGGTCCGGCCCTGTCATCCCAGCAAGGGCAGAGGGCAGCCCAGCCGCCGTGGGGAAAAGAGGGACCCTTGGAGCTGCACGGACTTGGCTCTGCTACTTTCCAGCTGTGTGACCTGGGGCAAATCAGTCAACCTCTGGGTCTCAGTCTCCTCATCTGTAAAGTGGGGACATCATGGAATTGTTTCGAGGACTCAAGTGATAAAGATTAAGACCTGGGTTGGAGGCTTCCCTCGCCAGATCCTGCAGGAAACAGGAATTCCTGACCTCCGTTGAGTGCTTCTTGGTCCAGACCCTCCACCAATGAGGTCTGGAAAAGCATTCTAATTTCCCCGGCCCACGCCTCACGACTCAGTGGCTGCCCTACACGTTCTAGAGTGAGAAGGAAGTACCCCCGCTGGGGATTTGGGCCCTGCTGCAGGGGACCCCCAGACACTCTCCTGGGGGCAGAAGGAAGCGAGGGTCGGGGTAGGGGCCGTGGTCCACGTACCTTTGGCGAATCTCTGGGCATTCTGGTGGTCCCTCTGCAGCACCTCCTCGAAGTCCGTCAGTCCTACTAGGGCGGCAGCAGCCAGCACCCCGGCCTGGCGCATCCCCCCGCCCAGCGCTTTCCGGAGGCGCCAGGCTTCTTCAATGAAGTCCTTGGGCCCCCCAACCAAGGCCCCGACCGGTGCACCCAGGCCCTGGGAGGAAGAAAGGAGAGAGTCCTGCCTGCCAGCCCCCCAGGTGTGCATCTCTGTCCTTGTGGCCGGGGGAGGGGCGTGGGAAGGGGACGGGGCCCCACCGGGGAGGGGCTGAGGGGTTAAGTGTGCCCAGGGCCAGCCGCTGCCAGCGTCGGAGCTCGGAACCCCGCTGACTCCTACTGCGGACACCCCCGCTGTCCTGTGTTTGGGAGGCAGCCTGAGGCTTCCCGACCTTGGAGAAACAGAGAGACACAGAGTCACAGTGCTCCACGATGCGGGCGGGGGGCACATGCAGAGCCACGGCGGCGTTCATCAGCCGGGCCCCATCCAGGTGGACGTGGACCCCGTGGCTCCGGGCCAGGAGCTGCACCTGGGGGCAAAGAGCAGGCAACGGTCAGAGGGGCTGGGCTTGGGGCCCAAGCGGAGGGAGGATGGGTCTTCAGGCGCCTGGAGGGGTCCAGAGAGATCAGGGCTGGGCTGGTGTCCAGCATGGCCCCCTCGGACCGGAGCAGGCGCTCAGTTGCCTGAGCCTGGGCGTCGTGCTCTGTGAAAGGGGGTTGACAATAAGCGGTGGGCTCACTGTGGCCAAATGCGGACGTGGCACGAGCCATACATGTCGCGCCCTGTTTAAGCCATGCCGTGCCTCCGGGGAGGAGATGTCCACTGCCGTGGACAGGGAGAGGGTCTGGAGGGTCATTAGCGGCAAGTTCTCACACCGTGGAGCCTCGAGGTTCAGCCCTCATACCATGTTAGCAGGTGCTCGTGGGACTCACTCCCTGGGGAGAAGGGGGGTGCTTCTGTCCTCGGGGCTAACCTGGGGCCATAGTGCCCCCCGTAGCTGCGGGCGACGGGCACATGCGTCCCTCCCACAGCAGTCCTGGCTGCCCTGGGCACACATGGCCTGTATGAGGAGACACCCTCCCAGGAGGGGGCTTTTGGCACAGGTGGGGAGGCTGGCTGGGGGCGGGTGGGGGGTGGGCAGAGTGGTGGCGTCGGGCCCACCTGGCGCAGGTAGTCAATGGGGAGGACGCGGCCCCCGGAGCTGCTGTGGGTGTTCTCCAGGCAAATGAGCTCACAGACCGGGTGGTAGGGGCTCCCGAGGCCCCTTGTGACCATCCTCTCCAGCTCAGCCAGATCCAGGGTGCCGTGGGGCAGGTCTGGGAGGGGGTGGGAGTGCACCCCCGCGATCTGCAGGTATTGGGGAGAGAGGGAGGGAAGATCAGGTCCAGGGGCGCAGCGTCGCCTCCTACATCTGTCCTGGCGGCTCCTCCCCAGCTCGGGGCCATCGAGCCTGCCCCTCTGCTGCGGACGTGGGCTGCGGACGTGGGCTCGGACACCCCAGCAAGAAGGGGAGGAACCAAGAGCTGTTCTCCCGAGACCGAGCGCCGCGTGCTCCGGGTGCCCACTAGGGGGCAGCAGAGCGCCAAGAACAGCCCGTGTCCGATCGGGCGGGGGCGGGGGGTGCTGGGCCGCGGCTGCCCCCACGTGGTCCGTCTGGGAATGGCTCCCTTTCCCCCGACCCTGGCCGTCTCTTCCCTCCGCAGGTCCCAACATGGTGCCTAGGAAACTGGTTCCCGCCAGAAATGCTGAGCTGGCCCCAGGGGAGGGGCGCCGTGTCCTTACCTGAGCCACCCCGCCCTGCTCGAAGACGTGGAGATGGCATTCCTGCCCGAGGAGGAGCTGGGAACCCCTGCGCCGGCAGCGACACATCACTGATCGGTGGGGGAGGGCCGTGTTGGCTGGGAGTCCCGTGCGGCCCACCTGCTCCCGCCCCGCTCCTGGCTGAGCCCGGAGGCTAGCTCCCAAGTGCCTATGCCAATTAGGAACAGGCACCCCTTCAAGACATCTTACTGCCCTGGGCCAGAGACCCGTCCCAGGAACCGCGGAAGTCCAGGATAACCATCCAGTGAGGTGTTGTGCCCTGTGCCCTGCAGCCCACCCACAGAGCACGTCCTGCCCAGGAAGCTGGTCACCATGCTGCTCCTGGGGGTCAGGCAGCTCGGGGCACGGGCATCAGTCGGGCCCAGCAGCAAACAGAGGCCCATGCCCATTAGGAAGCCAGAGAGTTTAATAAAGGGGCGATTTACAAAGGTGTCGCAGCGTGGAGGGAAGCCACAAGGGACAGAGCAAGACCCCCAGGCCATAAGGGTCGAGAGGGAGGTGTAGTCACCAGAACTGGAGACAGGGAAGCTTGGAGAGGGCTCCCAGGAGACCACCTGGGGAGGGAGCAGGGGGAGGAGCATGGACACGCTGACCTCACTCTTTTCTCCTCTCCCTCAACTCCTGCTAGGGACTCTCTCCGCTGAGCCCAGCAGAAATCCAGACGACTCAGCACCCCACTGATGTAATTCCAGCTTTGCCCCACGCACCAAAGAGAGAAATGCAGAGGGAGGACCTGGAGGGCAAACGGGAGTCACCCCACACCACGCTCACCAGAGATGAGGTTGGCCATGGTGTTGGTGGGCACAAACAAGGTCTGGTCCACCCCCAGCAGCCTGGCGGCCTTTTCCTGCAGCTCTGAGGAGGGAAGGGACAGGAGGCGCAGGGAGACTCCGTCAGCAATGGCACTCTTTTTGCATTACTCATAACAGTGAGTTCGCGTCCTGCTGAGGTGAGTGGCCAAGCCAGACAGAAGCCCTGGTCTGTGGGCTACAGACTGTGGTCTTGGTGACCACATGTCTGGGTACAGAGGCTTCTCAGTCAACACCCTGCACCCAGCCTCCCCCTGGGCCCTGGTCTCCCCCACATTGAAACTTTGTGGTTTGAACCCCCCTGTCCCATCCAGACCTCACACCTGTCTCACTTCCTTTCCCATCAGCCCCTTGCAGGTGGGGCACTGCGGTTTCTCTGCTGACTTCCTCTCCCAGAAGAGAAGGACAGGAGCTCTCAGAAGGGGAGACTGGGGGGGGGGGACTTCAGGCTCCTGCTTTAAAGGCTGCTCTGGCTCCCCTCTGCCTGTGGTATTAATTCTGAAGTCTTTAGCATGACATTCAGGCCCAGTGGGATTTGTCCTCTGGCTTTACCTCCAGTTACCGTGGCTCCCAGTACCCCACACTCCAGCCACAGTCCATATCTGTATCCTCAATACCCAATGAGCCCTCTCCCTTCCCGGCCTGGGGCGCCACTCGCCATTCTTTAAGAGGCTACTCTGCGAAATCCCCCTTCCCTGTGAGTTCCACGCCTCCCCTCCCCCCCAGTTCCCAAGGCACTCTCTGAGGACAGATGCCAACCCCAACACTTCCCCCACCCCACGGTGTCTGTGTGTCTGGCTGCCTTCTAAGCAGTGGGCTCAGCATTTTCGAAGTTCCAGGCAGTAAGTGTCTGCAGAATGCATGATCACCGATCACCACCTGACCCTACACACAGCCCCTTGGGGCTCAAACAGCAACGTGTGGCTTGCCCCTGGCAGGGCAGAGGGTAAACACCCTCGCATAGCAGTGGTCCACTACGGTGGCCACCCTCAACACTGCGTGTGAAAATGCTCCCTAGGTTATCGGAGTCCAAATCCTCTTTTCTAGACCGGTTTCCTGTGTGTCTTCATGTGGAAAGGCGGTGGGTGCAGGACAATAGCTACAGGTTTGAGAGAGAAGACCTGGGTTCGAAGACTGCCTTGCCATTCGCTGGGTAGGAGACCTCGGGTGCCACACTCGCTCGGCATCCCCGAGCCGTCCTCGCAAGAGACCACACCCATCCCATCCGCAGCCCGACACCTGAATGCGCACAGCGGTCCCGGGAGTCCCGAGAGCACGCAGACTCTGGCTCGGCGGGTGAAAGTGTGGGGCCCGAGAATCTGCATTTCCAGCAGGCTGTCGGGTGATGGGCCGGACTGAGCAGCAAGGCCGCAGGGCATGACGCCCCGCCTGCGCCGCCCCTGCGCGCCCCGGGCCCCTTCTCCCGCCAGCACCACGGACAGCGCCCTAGGGTCGCCGCGACGCCCCCAGGCCGCGGCCCCCACACCGGGCTCACCGCGGACGGTGGGGTCCTCGCCGTAGTCGTCGTCCCCCACGACCGCCTCGGCCATGGCGCGCCTCATGGCCGGCCCGGGTCTGGTCACCGTGTCGCTGCGCAGGTCCACCACGTGCGCCGGGACCCCCGTCCCGCTCCCAGACCCCCGCGTCCAGAGGGCCCCGGGTCGCCCGGCAGCGGCCCGGGCCAGCCCGCGGAGCATGGCGGGGACAGCTCCCGACCTCCACCCGGACCCTTCCCAGCGAGGGCGACCGGCAGCGAAGGGGTTGGCGCGGCGGGGCTTCGCGGTCTTCGACCGCAGCGACTGACCCGGGCCCGCGGGTGTGCCCAGGGCATGCTGGGAGTTGTAGTTCGGACTTCGTCCAGGCGGCGCCGTACGAGCTCGGGCAGGCAGCCCCCGAGGCATGCTGGGAGTTGCAGTTCGGGCTTCCTGGCGGAGGGCGCCGCGCGAGGGGAGCATGTGGGAGAGGGAGGGTATCGCTTACCCAAGAAGAAACCGAGGCCGACGAGCGTTCCAGAGCGCACGCTCGTGTGACTCCTGCCGTGTGCCAGGCACTGTCTCGGACACCCTGCAAATGTCGGTGCAGTTACGCCTCCCGGCAGCTCTAGGAGGCAAGTCCCAGTAGCATCCCCGTTTCACAGATGGGAAAACTGAGCCGCGCACCAGCTGCTGCCTGCGGTCACTTGGCACGGAAGCGGCCGGCCGGCCGGCTCCGTTCTTACATGACTCCGTGTGTCACATCGCCCCTGAAAAGAGCGTCCCATCATTGACTTTGTTTCGGTACAGATTTGTTGAGTACCTACTAGGTGCCAGGCAGAGGGATGTCGAGCTGGTGCGACCGGTGTGGGCGTCGGGCTTTATGGCGCATGAGGGAGGCAGCGTTGGAGGGGTGCACGGAGAGCCCCCTGCTGCATACCCTCGCCCTGGAGAGGGGGCTGCCTCCCGCTGAGGTGCACAGCTGGGTTGAGGGGTGAAGGGCACGGACGGACTCAAGTCCTCACTCACCAGGTCAGCGGCTTTGGACGAGCCTTTTCTCCTCTCAGTGCCTCAGTCTCCTTGTTTTGAGGATCATGACTCACTGTCCTCAGTGCTGACCCCGGTCCCTGGCTGTGCGTGAGCACTCTGTATGAGAGTTCTTACTGCTGCTGCTAGGACCATCCTTACTGGTCCGAGCCCAGCGCCCTGGGGCTTGGTGTTGCTGCCACGGGGAGGACCGTGACTCAGCCCAGACTGGCCCTTCTGCCGGGTGACCTTCCCTCACACAGGGAGGACAAGTCTCCCTCTGAGTGCCCAGCCTCACTCGGCTGCTCCCCTCCCTGGAGTAAGGCCACAGAAGTCGCTGCTCCCCCCATGGGAGGAAGTTGGTCCCAGAGGGGCCCAAGGTCCCCAGAAGAGGTGCCCACAGCTCTGGCCAGGGCAGCCCTCATCAAAAAGGGCATTCTCGTCTTCATCAGAGGCCTGCCATGTGCCTGCTCCCAGTTGGGTCTGGGGATAAAGGCGGACAGAGCGGACTGTTGTCGGAGCCCAGGTCCCCTGGGTGGGGACAGGACGCTGCCCAAGAGAGGAGCACTGGGAAGGGGGTGGATGTCAGCCCCGGGACACTGCCCCGGGCCTCGGTGAGGCATCAGTGTAGGCTTCCTGGAGGAGCAGGAATCGGGCTGAGCTGTGAAGACACAGCAGGTCGCTCCTTGGACGAAGGAGGAACAGAAGGCAAAAGCTGCAGGTCGGAGGGAGGTGGGCCACTAGAGATCTGGAAGGAGGCCTGGGGAGGCCAGCCAGGCGGAGAGGAGAGCAGGGCTGGGGATGGAGCTCTCTCGGGGTTGGGGCATCTTCGCCCGAGCTCTCCACCTCTCCCCGCATGCCTAGTGTTGGCCTCTTGAAAGGGCCCAAATCTCAAGATCCCTGTAGGATCTGCGGCCCCAAGGCCCCCATCTAAAGGAAAGGCTCATTGTGCCTTCCCCCACCCCAGTGCCCCTCTGACCCTGACCCGCAGTCTGTACTGAATTCCGGGCCCTTGGAAAACAAGCCCCTTATCTCTGAGTCTGGCTCCAGCCCTTCTGCTGGGAAGAGGGGGTGGGGAGCAGAGGCCTCTGTGGACAGGAAGGGAGGGGTTGGGGCAGCCACGATGGCCCTCGGAAGAGCAAGGAGTAAGGGCGCGAGGGCAGATAGGATCCCGAGGCACGTCCCAGTCCTGGCCTTCTGTTTGCAGGTGCTACCCAGTTTGCTAAGCCTACCCACTCACAGCCTCCCTGTCCATCGGCATAGCACCCTTGGAGGAGGGGGACTGGGCAGGGGGCTTAGGGCCAGCCCACCATCCAGAGGCCACCAAAGTGACAAAGCTGGTCACCAACCCAGCCTTTCTCCTCCCGTAACAGCTGTCTCCCCGGAGGGCTGGCCTCTTCCTGAGGGAAGCTGGGCCTCCCAGGTTCCTTCTGCCTCTCAGCGGCTGCCGCCTCCTCCCCAGTCCTAGGGCCCGTGGGCCAGCCCTGCCTCACCCTCGTGAGGGAGGGAGGGGGTGGAGGGAGCAGGTAGGGTAGGGGCCCTCCCCTGAGCAAGAAGACGCGTTTCTGTTTTCTTTTGTTCTAAGATTTTTATTTATTTATTTGAGAGCAAGAGAGTGAGAGAGTGAGCAGTGAGCGAAAGAGAACACACCTGCAGGGGTGGGGAGGGCAGAGGGAGAGGGGGAAGCAGACTGCCCGCCGAGCAGGGAGCCTGATGCGGGGCTCGATCCCAGGACTCCGGATCACGACCCGGGCTGAAGGCAGATGCTTCACCGGCTGAGCCTCCAGTTTCTGAGGCCTTGTTGGGGAGTGAGGGGGAGACCCTCTGCCCCCAGCTTGGCCTCGGGGGAGCTGTCGGCTCTCGCGTGTCTGTATCAGTGTGCACACGTGTCTGTGAGCACACAAGTGTGAGCACTGTTAGCAGGTGCAGAGCAACCCCGTGTGCGTGTACACGTGTGCGCATAAGTGTGTGGGGAGTCTGTACATGTGTGTAAGTGTGCGGTGGGTGTGGGGTACCCACGTACGCGTGTGTATACGCCTGTGTGCTTGCGCGCGAGTGTGTCCCTGGCTGCGTCTGATCTCTGGGTCGTCTTGTTGATGAGCTGGGAACAGCTCACAGCTCCAAGGCCGGGGCTGAGGAGCCGGAAGGCCCCCGAGCAGCCCCCTCCCCGCGACCCCAGGTTACTGAGCGGACCCCAGCAAGCGTCTCAGAGGAGAGTCCAGCCCCTAAGCAGTGGCCGTAGCTGCAGGTCGAAGGTGGCGGGATTGTCTCCTGCCCCCACGCAGACCAGCCCTACCCCGCCACATGGGCTGCCTCCTCCCCCAAGGCCACAGCCCTGGGCTAGGCCACCTCTGGGTCAGCCCCGCCCCCTCCCTCCCCAGCCAGGCTCTTTGTCACAGTCCCCTCCCTCTCGCTGCATGGCCACACTTGGGTTCCCCGAATGCCCTGGCCTCTGTCTCACCCCTGGGTCTTTGCACCTGCCTTCCTTCTGCCCCGGAAACCCCCCCAACCATCCGCACACGTCCTTGCTTGTCACCTTCTTGGTCTTTGGGTCTCTGCTGAGCTGTTCTTTCTCCCAGGAAGCCCCCCTAAGCCCTGCCCCAGCGGGGGAGGGAGGTGGCCCGCCTTCTGGGGTGTCCATGTCATCTCCTCTCCTTGCCCCCCAGGGTTCCGGGCCAGGACGCTCTTAGCCTTTGGAGTGTCCTGTCTGCTCAGGCTGGAGCTGGCCCACTCCGGGTCAGCTGGTCACTCCGGCTGAGCAACGACAAAGGGAGACTCATGGGTCAACTTCCTCCAACCGCGGTCCCCGGGCTGCGTGGACACTGTCAGCGCAGATACTGTCGTGGGAGGCCAGGAGCCGTGTCAGCAGCTCTGACCATGGAGGGCGCTGGGGTCCTGTGCAAGAGGGGGCCAGGAAGGGGTGAGGAACAGACCCTGCTCCTGCCTTGGTCTCTCCACGAAGGACACTCCCTGGGGGTCCCTAAGAGAGCCCCTTCCCTGGCCTTCTTGAGATACCTACTTGCCACTCTCTGGCACCGTGAGAGGACACAGGGCAGGCTTGCGGGGTGTAGCAAGATGTGAGTTCTGGGGTGGCTGCTTTCACGGCACCCCCAGGCTCGCTGGCGCCCCTCCAGGTGCAGGCTCTGGGGTGTGGGCACACACTCACACACGCACGAGCAGAGTTCAGCGTGCGTATTCCTGTAACCCTGGGCTGCTGGCAGGAAGTGAGTGGCGGGGAGGCTGCTGCTGGGAACCAGGGGCTGGCCCCACTGAGATAAAGGGAGGCAGCAGATTGGAACTGGAGATAGCGGCCTTGGGTCCTGGTAAACAGGTTGGGGGAAATGTCCTTCCCATCCCAGCCTCTTGGCCCTGAGCCCGCAGGATCCATAGGGCGCTGGCCTGCGTCCAGGCCCAGCTGCCTGGGAGTCAAGGGAGAACTGTGTGCACCATAATCTCCGCAGACTGGGGGGAGGGGGCGGCAAAGAAGAGAGTGCTGGGCCCCACGTCAAGGCCACATGTGCTGTTAGAGAGGGCAGGGGACAGGAGGAGGACTGCTCCAAGCCCCCGCAGAGGGAGAGGTCCGTAGCACGACAGAGGGGCCACCTTCAAAGCCATCTCGGGAAATCGAAATGGCAGGAGACCCAGGCAGAATGGGGGCAGTGAGGGGGAAGGGGCCGCACCCCACTGCCCAGCAGGCAGGCCCTGCAGCAGCCCGCAGTGGCCTTGACATCCTGGCTGCTGGGAGACCCTGCGCCGGCCAAGCCAAGGGAAACCCGCACAACCTTCACCGGCACCCCACCACGGCTGGGCCTGGGACTCTGCCTGGCCAGCGCCCAGCACCCAGCGCCCTGCACAGTGGGCCCTCAGATACGCTTGTACTTTCAAAAGCACGAGGGGGCGCCTGGGTGGCTCAGTGGGTTAAGCTGCTGCCTTCGGCTCGGGTCGTGATCTCAGGGTCCTGGGATCGAGTCCCGCATCGGGCTCTCTGCTCAGCGGGGAGCCTGCTTCCCTCTCTTTCTCTGTGCCTGCCTCTCTATCTACTTGTGATCTCTCTCTGTCAAATAAATAAATAAATAAAAATCTTTAAAAAAAGCACGAGGAGCTGCCACGCAACAGAATGCAGAAAAGTGCGTGAAGCATATTTGCCCCGTTTTACAAATAAATACGTGCAGAGAATGAACTTCTATGGCGTTGCTCCTCAGATTGAGAAATCGAGAGTGGCCAGGGGTTCCGGAAGCTTCCAAGTCATTCACAAGCGCTCCCTCTGCCAGCAGCGACTGCTGGGACCATGTGACCACTGCCTTTTGGGACCATTACCTGCTCTCTCTGTGGACAGGTCACTCAGTAACATCCTAGGGGGGCATGTGGCGCCTGTCGGGAGCTGGGCTTCGGGCTTCGGCGGGGCTGGCGCTCTGCACGGGGCGCCCGGACCTCGGTTTGTTTCTCCTTCCCGCCTGCTCCGGGGTCCAGGTGCTTTTCAGATTTGCTTTACCAGCAGCGCCGCTGTGAGCATCAGCATTCGCGGGTCCCGGGGTGCGCGTGCTCCCGTGTCTGCAGGCGAGCCCCCGCCCGTCCGCGGCTCCCCCAAGCCCCTCTCCCCAGGTGGCTGCAGTGGTTTCCATTCCCACGTGCCTGTCGCCGGCCGTTCCTGCTGTCCCTGGGCAGGATCGCACTTCATGACTTCAGCCCTGCAGTGCCCGCGCGTTGGTACGTTTTTATTTTTATCTGCTCGTTCTGATGAGCAGTGGAGCTGAACGCCTTTTCTGACGTTCTAGCCCAACGCTGTCCTCCTCCGTGCGGAGCCGAAGCCTTTTCTTGGCGACCCGCCCATTATCTCGATGTGCTCTGTACCGACAACCCGTGTGCGGCTCGGTTGCCGAAAAACGTTTCTCTCCTCTACGGCCCTGTCTTCGCGCTTGTATGAAGTACTTGATGGATTACAAATTCCCTCTCTTATGTACTTAAATTTTTCGCCCTCCCTTTATAATGAGTGTCTTGCTTAAAAGAACTCCCCAAGGGCACGGTGATATTCTCCCAATTGTTCTAGAATTTGGAACTTCTGCCTTTCCCCTTGTGTTTACATTCATTGATCAATTGAATTGATCAATTGTTTCCCGCCACTGCTCGGAGGGCGGGAACCACAGCTCCAAGACAAGTCACCCCCTGACACGGAGGTCGCCTCCCCTGCACTGCGCGGTCCTCCCTTTGCTGTGCGGGGTGGTTGGCCGTGTACCCGGTGCCCATCGTGCCCTGGGCCAGGCTGGAGGGGTTGGTTGGCTGCCCTGGCTGTTGGTCGTTGTGGGAATCAGAGGAGGGAGTGGGGGGGGGCGGGGCTGGGAAGGTCTTGGTCAGACGTGCCAGGGAGGCTGGGAGGCAAGCCGCCACCATGCTTTCCAGAATGAAAAGTGGGGGGGTATAGCTCAGTGGTAGAGCATTTGACTGCAGAATGAAAAGTGGCCTTGGCTGGGCCTGTTGGCCCCGTGAACCTCAGAGAGGTGAACACCATCCCCTGGCACTTCTCTCTGGCAAGCTGGAGGCCCTTCCTCCACCGGGCACAGCCCTCCATCCCTAAGGCCCAGAGTGGGGATGGGAGGCCTCTGATGCCCGCCGCACCCCCCACCCGCCCCAGACTGTGCAAGACTCGAGACTGGAGGTGCTGAGTCAGGATCCGACCCCTTCCACAGAGGCCCCCACAGCTTGGTCTCCGGTGGGGCAGGCCCATGGGGCGCTCCAGGTCCCAAGGGAACAGAAGAGCCCAGTGTGAAGGCCTGGCAGCTGGAATCCTAGGAAATCCTCTGGGACAGTAGCCCCGGGGCTCCCTCTGCTCTGCTGGGAAGCCGCCAGCCTTCCAGGAATCAGCTCAGGCGCGGGGGCAGGGAGGCCTGCAGCGGGGAGCCAAGCAAGCCCAGGGCTGGGTCCCCCATTACAAGAGCCTCCTGGGAATGCACAGCCACAGAGCAGGAGGCCCTGGGGACCCAAGCGACCCTCTGAAGAGCTTTGGAGAGTCCTAACATCTCAGGACCTGGCGTGGGACGCTCTGGACACCCCCCAGCCCCGCTTTCTAGACGCCGCCTGCAGCTCTGGTTGCAAGCCGAGCACACCTGGCACCTGCTGCCCCCCCCACCCCTCCCCGGGGCCCTGGGGCCCCAGAGCTGCACTGCCCAGCTGGGCTCCGACAGCTAGAGGCCAGTGTTCAGGGTCTGGTTATTTACTGCCCAGCTTCCTCCTTCTTCCAGTAATCTGTCCTCCGACTCCAGGCCGCTTCTGATCAGGCAGCAGACCTCTGATCTCTGAATCTGCCTCGCTTACCGGCATCGGCCTCTGGCTTCCTGTTACGCGGCCTGGGCTGAGGCTCGAGGTCAGCTTTGTGCAGGCTGGGCCCTCGCCTGTGCCCAGGGCCCTCTGCCCTGGCCCCTGGGCCCAGCGGGCAGGGAGGACAGAGGGCTCAGACGCTGGGCTGGGCACGGTGGTCCATCTAAGGGTCCGTCCAGTTCTGCAGACGCTGATCCTGGGCTAGATGCAAAGGACTCAAGGGTGAGGGGCCCACTGTCACCTGAGTGAGGCTGAGCACCTGGGGCTCGGGGTCTCGCCTGGGGGGGAGGCCCAGAGCTCCCACCATTGCCCCCCACCCCAGCTTGGCAGGGTGCCCTTCCCCAGACCCTCCCCCACCTCCCATCTCCTCTTCCTGTGGCCAGGGGGATAGAACCTGTGCGGCAAGGAAGAGCAGGGAAGGTTCTAGAGAGTGGACATGGACAGAGCTCATACGGACAAAAGGAGTCAGACTTTGGGCTCTGCTGTCCTAGAGACGCCGTTGGCCCTTGGCCTCAGGAGGCAAGTATGGGAAAGGGCATCTGTTGTAGGTTTCCAGGCTTGCCTACCTTGTCCAGCTGTGCGGATGTCCCTAGAGGAGTCACGGGTCATAAGGGACAAGGGTGACCATGGCTGCCTTGCCTCTGGCGGGGTCTGAATTCAGGGACAGACAGACGTCCAGTGCCCTGGGGCAGAGCCTACCTGGGTTATGAACAACATCCCTGTGTCGCGCACCTGCTGTGTAATCTAGATACAGACCCTTGGGTTTGAACCCAGGTTATCAGTCACTGAAGGGCACCCTCCTGTGCCCTAACCGCAGGACGTCTGTCTGCTTAGGATCCCCGGTCTCTCCGTTATCTTGTTCCCGGTGGGCCCGTGTCTGTCCCCTGCGCCCCCTTCCCTGCTGGCGGCCCTACAGAGGGCTGACTAGATCACCCTTGCTGGGGACACCCTGAGGACGCCAAGCTTGGTTCGCCAGCTGCCGACAGAATGGCCGGGGTCAGGAGAAGCATGATCCTCATAGTGGCAGAGGGTTTTTTGTGGGGGAGGGGTCTTTGGGAAGCAGGAAGGTTGGACCTGAAGCTGGGGAATGGATCAAGGTAGGGGAGGCACTCGGGACCCCGACACAGCATGGGGATTCCCAAGAGCCTCCCCTGGCTCTGGTCTCCAGAGTGGACTACACACGCCTCGCCCCGGGGTGGGGAGGAGAATTTTATGCTTAGATTTAAAATTGATCCTTTTAAAATATCAGCTTTCTGTGAATAACGTATACCGCAAATAATCCATTCATGCAGTCATGGAAACTTGAAATCTGTGACTAACAACACGATATACTGTTATGGCTCAAGTGTTTCGCAGTAGAGGGCACGTGATCCAAACAGCAGGAAGGCTTGAAAGTCATCGTCCCTTAGGTCCTAGAAGTCCTAATCCTGGACAACTGTGCACCGTGTCCGAAGTCCAAGATGGAGAAGGAGGCCTCTGCTCGGGGTCCTGGAGGGGCTGTGGCTGCGGGGCGTGGGAGCCACGGGGCACGGTTCAGGAGAGCCCGACGGGTCCGGGCACCTGGCTGGCGTGGCTGGTAGAGCACGTGACTCTCGATCCAGGGGTCATGAGTTCAAGCCCCACGTTGGGCAAAGAGATTACTTAGAAGATAAAAAACATGCTGAGGCCTGGAGGTGCCGGGGCCACAGATGCTGGGCGCAGACCCAAGCCTGGGCTCACCCTGCCCCTGCGTGTCAGAGAGGGGCAGCCACGGCTGGGCCCTTTGACCAGGAACCCCAGAATCCCTTAGGACATTAGGACAACACACAGAGCCGCACCACCTGCTGCGCGCCCCCCCCCCCCCCCCCCCCCCCGCCCCCGTCTCTTCTGCATCCCTGGGTGGAGCTTCCTCCCTGGAGAGCTTCGTTTCACAAACAAATATTGGTCATGCGCCTGCGGGGCCCGGGTCAAGGGCAGGACGTGGCTTGTGGCCTCACGTGTTCCTGGTCAGGTGGGCGGTTGATTGCAACAGGAGAGCCATCCCCAGCTAAGGTGCGTTCCGGACTCCTGGGTGAGCGGAGGCTAGTGCTCCCTTCTGGGGCGTGCTGCCGCTGAGGAAGGAAGATCCAGGGAAGCTCCGAGGTCCTCAATCCACCCACCTCTTAGGTGTGCTGACCTGTGCTGGGTGCTGGGGTGGGGGGTGCTTCGCCTCCTGATAACGGAGGACCAAGGATAAAGGGTCAGGAGCTCTGCACAGCGGGGGCCGTGACCTCCATTTTGCAGGTGAGGAAACCGAGGCCCAGGAGGTAGAGTAACTTGCCTGTAAGCAGGCAGTTAGGAATGGAGCCCGGGGCTGTGAGTACCACCGGCGTGGGTACAGCCGGCAGGGGGCAGTGCTGGGAGAACCTGGAGGCACTGTCAACCCGTCTTGCCTTCTGCAGTTGGAGGAATCCCGTGTCTTCCAGACGCCACGCACCTTGTCTCCTCCTCCAGGAAGTCTTCCAGGATGGCCCCTCGACCCTCCACCACGATACACACCCTTTGCTCACTCTTTCCTCTGCACCTGGCTTACCTTAGAGCAGCCCTTGTTGTGGGTCACTTGCCAGTGTCCCTGAGCTGTGGGCCAGTGGAGGGCAAGACCTGTGTCTTTCATTCTCAGGATCCCCAGCGGGGATCCAGGTGGGGGCCTGGAACATCCTAGGCATGAAGGAAATATGTGAAATGACGTGGATGACAAAACAGGAACAAGGGGAGAGGGGCTTCCTTTGGAGGGAAGCCCACGACTTCCATGAGTAGGGGGGAGTGGGGCAGGCGACCAGGGGACAGCTCCAGCAAGGGCCTGCAGAGAGCTGTGCGCGTGGAGTCCTGCCTGAGCAGGTGGGTGGCCTAGAGGGACAGGGTGGGAGGGACGGGATCAGACAGTGCCTTCAGGATGGAGCGCTGGCAGGTCCTGGAGCAGAGGCACCGCGGGACACGCCTTCCTTTAGCCTGGGGCAATCCTGGGCTGACCCTCGGGCCTGGACAGAAGGCGACAAGCAGAGGAGGGCAGCCGCACCCTGCCAGGCCTGCAGCCTGACTCCCTCTGGAAGTTCTTCCAGTCTCTCACCTGAGGCCCTCAAGCTGCACCTGGGAAAGGTGTCCACCAGCAGCTGGTGAGGGATGAGTGCCCTGTGCCCTCAGCCAGAGCTCCCCACGGACACGCGCTGGAACCTGACTCATTCATTCATTTCTTCAGTAAATGTTTACGGGGCACCAACTGGGTGCCTAGACCCCGCCTGGCGTACGAGTTGGGGGAACCCTACCTAGAGGCCTGGTCTCTGGGGATGCATGGGCGCCCCCCCACCCAGGGGTGCTAGTGGCCCCCCACCCCCAAGTCCTGGGCTCAGAGCTCCGTCGCCACCATCTCCCCTCCCACTCTGGGCCCTGCAGAGACGGAGCTCCCCCGGGGCTGGGGGCGGGGCTCGCTGGAGGAGGAGCCCCCGGCTGGCCCGCCCCAGAGGAGCGCGCGGGCTGGGGACGGCCTCAGTGGGGCGGAGGTGGGCCTCCGCAGCCCCGCCTGGGCCCCACACAGGCAGCTGTTCCCGGAATGGGGGTTTTAAACTTTTTTTTTGTTGGCGAATATGCATGTGGTCTTAATTATTTATACGCAGCACTTATCTCCCCCAAATGTTTTATCGGGATTCGGCAGATCCGAGAGCGCGAGATGGAAGCCCCGGCGGCGCGGGGGCGGGGAGGGGCTGTAGGGGAGCAGCGGAGGCAGGCGGGGGTGGGAGTGGGGGCGGGGGGCGGGGGCGCCGACCTGGGTGTCCCCTAAGTCGGCCCGGGCCGGCGGCCGAGGCTGGGGTGAGGGCGAAAGGGACCTCGCCCACGGTCGGTTTAACTCTTTCGGGCTCCGACGGGCGGGGGCGACCGCAGCGAGCGGCCCGCCTGCGGGAGGCGGCGCCCGGGGTGGGCCTGGGCTGCGGCCTGCGCGGACCCGCCAGCAGGGGGCGCTCGCGGAGGCCAGTTCGCCCCGTCGCGGCCCGGCGGTCAGCCACGCGGGGAGCCGCGGCTCGCGGCAAATCCCAGGAGACCTTAGAAGGGTCCCAGCCGTTTCTCGTGGGGCTGGGAAGAGGGGAGAGCGGGCGCGACCCCGGCCCTTAGTGCTCACGGCCCCCGGAGACGGGCGCGGTCTTGCCCTGCCCGTTGGACAGCTGCGGAAGCGGGCCGCGGGGCCGCACGTCCAAGGGCCTCCCGCCGAGCTGGGGCTGGTGCCCACGTGGACTCGGGCGGGTGGTCCTTCCTTCGGCCGCGGGAGGGGGGACGGGGCCCCCTCCCTCGCTCCCCAGGGCCCCCCAGCTGCAGATGCCCTCCGTATGCCCTCTTCCTGGCCGTCTGGGCAGCGCCACTGGAGATTCCTGGAAGCGCCTCCCGGGCACACCCCCTCCCTGTCGCACCCGCCCGCCCAGGGCCTGCAGGATTTGCAGGGGGGCTCAGAGGCCGAACTCCGCCACCCCCCTCCGGGCCCCTAGGAGCCTGAGCCTGGAGCGCCTGGGAGCTCCAGACCCTCCCCCCGGCCGCGCCCAGCGCTCCCGGCCTGAGATCCTGCCGGCACCCGGGAGGCCCGGGGCTCCCCGGGCTGCAGAGAAAGGCAGGGCGAAGCGTCGGGAAACCCACGGAGGCGGGAGTGGGCGGGGGGGGGGGTCGGGATTCCGGATTCGCGGGTGCACCCTGGAGCCTTCTGTGCCTGGGGGCTGCCCCAACCCCCCAAAGCCGCCTTGGGCTTGCGGAAGCCCCTCACCCCGAGTGCTGCGCGGATTTGTGCTGGGAATGGAGAGGATTTCCTTGAACTTCCCAGTTAGGGCCAGCGGGGACTGAGCTCTTCTTGGACCCCCCTGCAATCCTAGCCGCCCGCGGTGGGGCAGGTGGGGCAGAGTCGGGGAGGGGGAGCCTCATTCGTGGCATTCCCTGAATTTCAGCTCCGGCCACGGAGTCAGCCTCTCCCAAGGCTAAGCTTTTTCAAGAGGGAGGTTCCCGCGAGCTCCCGAGCTCCCGGGCGGCCGCATGGTAATGGGTCTATCGATTAATAGCTCGGTGGGGGTGGGGGGGGCTTAAATGGCGGGGCGGGGCGGCTGAGTTAGGGGCCCGGCCCTGGGGAGAGGTTGCGGGAGGGAGGCGGGGAAGTCGGTAATTCCAGGCTGGGGAGGGTCTCCGTGCCTCCTCAGGAGGGCGAGGATCCCCGCAGAGGCAGCCCTGGGGCCCCGGGGGGCCAAGCGCCAGCTGGGCCCCCTGGGCCCCTGGCAGAATTGGTTCCCACCAGCCGACCTGTTCCCATAGCCAGAAGTTGCCATGGTGACCCCCTCCCACCTTCAGCTACAGCTTTTCCAGTAAAACCACTGCAGAAATCCATACTTCCCGACAGGCACGCCCCCGGCCCCCCACCCCCCACTCTACGCGGTCTGGGAGCTCCCGGGAGTTAACCCTCAGCTTGCCGGGCGATGCTGTTTGGGGGCGTCCAGGGAGAGAGAGCCCGTAACGGGGGGGGGTCTGGGGGGTGAGGAGAGGGTGGACGGGGGATCGGCTGGTCACCCTATCCCTCAGGGCCCTTGCAAGGGACTTGAACAACTCCAGGAAGCTGGAGGGGAGAAGGGAAGCTCACTGGGGACTTAGGGCCCCGCCTTGGAGGAGCCTCCCCCGGGCACCAGGGCGGCTCCGCCTGGGACCCAAGGGCCCTCCCTGGGCTCCAGCTTTCCAACAGCCACTTCTGTGGGCAGCGTTGGTGTGGGGGTATCGCTTCCACCGGCCTGGCCTGCCCGGGCTGGCGGGATTCACTCTCATCTCCTCCCAACGCAGCGCTTTCCTAGAGGCCCAGGGGGCTTCTGCTCCGGTATGGTGCGGGACCCTGCAGCCCCTCAGGGGAGGCTGGAAGCCCGCAGCCTGGCTTTTCGTCTGCAAGGCTGTGGGACAGAAGTCACCGCAGCTCAGGGTCTCTGCTTTCCCCAGAAGTGAGGCTGAGGATCTTGAGGGGGGAAGGGGGATCCACCCTGCTGCTCCCCAGGGACAAGGCCTGTGGCCTCTGCTGGGGGCGGGGTCCCTGGGGACCGCTGGGCTGTGCAGCCCTGGGGTCCGGCTCTGTGGCTCAGCCTCGCCTCCACTCCCAGAGCCATGAGCCGAGATGCTCTAATTGTTTTCTCTGTAGTCGGGGATGAATAATTGAGAGGTCTTTGAAGAGAATTAATTAGCCCGTTTATTGACTGTAAATGCTTTGCTGCAGATGATAAAGGGAAGGCTTACCGCCTGTGCGGGCTGCCTGCTGGCGAGGGCCCCCCCGGCTGGCCACTGCGTGTGCACCCAGGGTCCCCTCCGTGTGACCAAGGCTCAGCCTCTGCCTGGGAGCTGCCCCCTTTTCCCTGAGAAAGGAGGCGGGTGGCCGAGCCCCAACTTCCTGGCCTTCCCGGTCTCCTGCTGCAAGGTCCTGTTCCCTTTCTCTTCTAGGAGGCAAGATAGGGATGCGCTCCCTGCCAGGAGCACGGATGGGGTCTGTCCACTGTGGGGAGCGCTTCCCCCAGCACTCTGGACTCCTCTCCTGGGGTCAGGCTCCTCTCAGGGTCCCGGGACCTTCAAGGGGAGAGGCACCCCTGGCAGGGGATCTGTCCTGGGGCTGGCTCTGGGGTCCACGCGTCTCTCTCCATGCTGCACCATGATCCTTACTGTACCCCAAATGTCCATGCGCTGGTGGGACCAGGGAAGGTGGGGCTCAGGCGGCATGGACAGCGTCAGCTTGCTAGGTGGGTGCTCGTCGTTCATAGTAACAGGAAACACTTGTGCACCTTTCAGCGCACGCCAGGCCCCGGCGCATTATTGGACTCAGTCAGTCCTCCCACACAGCCCATTAGACCTGAGAAGGCAGAGCGTGGCCTTGGTCCGCGATGCGCCCATGGGGCTCAGTGCAGAGCCCAGCACAGACAAGGGCTTAGGGAGGGAGGAAGGAAGGAAGGGGGGGGGGGAGGAGACTGAGGGGCAAAGCCGGACTCATAGGAACCTTTTGTCCACTAGAGAACCCACGCTCTGATGTGTCTCCCAGCCCCGGGAAATGGCATCTTGGGGCCCCAGGCCATGCCCAGGGGTCAGCCCCTACCCGTGCAGCCACTGGGCACCAGTGAAGGCAAGGAAGCCAAGAGCGAGCTGGCTTAGGAGCCCCAGCCCTGCAACTGTGGGCTTGGGCTGGGGAGGGGAGACCTCGCTGGGGAGCCGGCTGGACCCACGCACACGGCACTTGTCCTGGTGAGCTGGGGCTGACCATGGAGATGGTCACAGGCGATGGAGAGCCTGTGACAGCTCCCGTGGGGGAGAGGAGGGAGGGGCGACGGGATGGAGTGACTCGGTCACTTGTGGACCTGGGGAGAGGGCCAGAGGAGTGGAGATGACCCCGGGGTCACCTCAAAGGAGTACCTGTGTCAGCAAGAGAGGTGGCCGGGGAAGCCCAGTGACCTGGCTCTGGCCCAGAGCCGTGCCCCCCGCCGCGGGGGAATGAGGACCCCCCCCCCGCCAGAGCTCCCCCGTCCTTCCCTGCCTCCCCTCTGCGCACTGTGCGCCCCTGGGACGCTGTCCTGTGGGGGGCGTCACTGTCCTGTGGGGGCCACGTCAATGGACTCCCTCTTCCCCGAGCCTTCAGTTGGGACTCACAGGCAGGGGCAGAAGCCTGGGGGTCGGAGGACAGTGTGGCTGGCTGGCTGTGCCGCCCTCCCCGTCCACTCAGCTCTCTTCGGAGGGCCGCCCTCAGCATCGCCGCCCGTTGGTTTTTCTCGAGCATCTTCTAGGCGCCGTGGCCTCTGGGACATCCTGACAGTCCGACGAGGCAGGCCAGAGGCAAGCTGTCACCACCCCATCAGCAAATCAGCAAGCGCTGGCAGCGGGGCTTGAACCCACATCTACCACACTCTGCTTCTCCCGCGCCTCCCCTTCCTCACCTCTGGGAACTGCCTGCTCTCCTCTCCGCATGGGCGGGGGAGGCCCAGGGCCGCCTCATAAAGGCTTCTGCAGCCGAGAAGGGAGGGTGGGTGACGCGGAGCGCACAGGGCCTGGGAACAGGTAGCACAGGATGCGGGAGCTGCCTTTTTTTTTTTTTTTTTTTTTGACAGAGAGAGAGAGAGAGCACAGGTCGGGGGCAGAGGGGGACAGAGAAGCAGGCTCCCCAAGACGTGTCGTCCAAGTGCCGTTCAGCCTCTGCTCACTGCATATCGCCGGTCAAAGCGAGGCCTGCGGTGCTGTGGTCAGATGGTTTGTGTCTCCCTAAAACCCGATCCCGACGGCACATTGATCCCGGACTTTCAGCCTCCCAAACTGGGGAGCACACGCCTGTTGCTGGTAAGCCCCCAGCCTCTGGTCTGTGACCGGTGGCTGGACAGCCGGAGGGAGACACATGGCTGTGCCCGGAGCCAAGGACGTGGCTGGATAATTCTGTTAGAAGGGAGGGAAGGGGTGAGACCGGGAACGCAAGCCCGTTTTTCATTATGAAAATAGCTTTGAGGAACTCGGAAAGCAAAAGGAGGCAGGAGGGTACCATGAGTGCCCGCAGAACACCGCCCACATTCCATGCTTACTAGTGTCCGGCCGTATTTGTCTGATCAGTCAGCTTGTCCTGGTAAGGTGTTTTAAGCCCTTTTACAGATCGAGCTAAAATATACATCACGTAAAATTTGCCACTTCAGTCCTTTGTAAGTTACAGGTCAGTGGCATGAAGGACACTCACCGTGCCCGGCAGCCGTCACCGCCGTCCATCCCCGGGACATCTCCATCTTCCCAGGTGGACCCTGTCCCCATAAACACTGACTCCCTGTGCCCTCCCCCAGCCAGCCCCTGGCCCCCCACCTTCTGTGAATTTGACCAAGCCAGATAGTTCAAGGAAGAGAAATCAGGCAGGGGCGCCTGAGTGGCTCCATCCATGAAGCGCCTGCCTTGGGCTTGGATAATGATCTCAGGGTCCTGGGATCGAGCCCCATCTCTTTCTTGCTCTCCTGCCTTCCCTCCCTCTGTGCTCTCCCTCTCTCTCAAATAAATAGATGAAAGTCTTTAAAAAAAAAAAAAAATAGAAAGAGAGAACTCAGATAGCATTTGCCCTTTCGTGTCTGGCTTATTTCACTCAACATCTTGTCCCCCCGGGGGCCACCGTGCTGCAGCAGGTGTCTGAGCTGCCTCCCTTCTTAAGGCTGAATACTGTTCCGTCGTGTGCACTGACCACGTCGAGTCTTTCCCGTCATCTGTCGGTGAACAGTTGGGTTACTTCTCCCTCTTGGCTGCTGTGAATCACGCTGCTGTGAACATGGGTGTGCAAACATCGGTTCGAGGCCCGGCCTTCGGTTCTTCTGGGAGCATCCTCAGGAGCGGGACTGCTGGATCTTGCGGTCAGTCTAGGTTTTGCTTTTTGAGGACCTTCCAAGCTGTTGTCTACAGTGACCTCGGGAGCTCCCATTCCTGCTCACCCGCCCAGGATTCCGATTTCTCCACGTCCTCGCCGATACCTGCTACTTTCTGGGTCGTTGTTGTTTAATTTAATTTTTTAAAGAATAGCCATCAAGGGCACCTGGCTGGCTCAGTGGGTTAAAGCCTCTGCCTTCTGCTCAGGTCATGATCCCAGGGTCCTGGGATCCAGCCCCGCATGGGACTCTCCGCTCAGCAGGGAGCTTGCTCTCCCCGCCCCCTGCTTCTCTGCCTACTTGTGATCTCTGTCTGTCAAATAAATACATAAAATCTTTAAAAAAAATAAAGAATAGCCATCAAAATGAGTGTGAGCTGTGCCTCACGGTGTTTTGGATTTCCCTTTCGATCTCCTTTGACTTCAGCTGGTTTCAGACGGGTTTCTGGTTCTTGTGGCTGGTACTGGTTGGGGGAGAGGGGGGAGTGGCAGTGACCAGGGAGCCAATCACTGTGCTGTGGCTTGTGGAAAAGTTCACTTCTCTTTCACGGACCAGCAAGGGTGCGTGCTCCCGGTCAGGGGAAGTGCTCCTCCTTCCTGGGACCCAGGGCGGTGGCGGCTCTGCCTGCTCAAGGAGGAACACCTGGGGCGCTCAGCCCTGGGGCAGGAGGAAGGAGCCCAGCTCGATGGCTTCTCCCCGCAGAGCGCCCGTGCTGCAGGAGGGGCTGGTCGCGTGCCTGGGCACAGAGGAGGAGAGAATGAGCTGCGGACATTTCCAACTGGAAGACGCCGCGCCCCGCCCCCATGTCCTGCTGTACAGACAGGACCCCATGCTGAGCTCAGGGCTGCGGGGAGGACCCAGGCCGTGGCCAGCAGGATGCTGGTGGGGGGCAGCCTCCATGAGGATTGGAGTCAGGACCCCATTGCATTAGGCCCAGGCCCACCGTGCCTGTGCACGGCCTCCCTCTTTCTTTCGGGGCCCGGGAGCACCCAGGGCTCGGCTCTCAGAGGGGCCCCAACCCTCCTCTCCACGTTGCTTCTCCGGCTGGGAAGAATGCAGCTTCCCAGGAGTCCCATCCCCAGCCGGGCCTTCTTGACTGCAGACCCCTCCGCTCTGGACACCAGCTCCCGCGGAAAGCCTGCTGCGAGCCAGGTCCCTGCTCCCCACGCACTGTCCCCATTCAACCTCCCAACAACCCAGACAGGTGCGCACGGCTCACGACACTCCCTGTGGGGTGAGGACACGAGGTGGGGTGGGCAGACGGTGTGCCCAAAGGCATATGGCTCGGGTTCAAGGGCACGTTGACTCCTGCAGCGGGACCTCTGGAGCCCAGGAGTCCCTGCCAGCGGGTGGGCGGCAGCGGGGGCAGCAGGATGCAGGAGACGCTGGGAGGGGACAGTGTGGAGACCCACTTCTCTCCCAGGGTGTATTTGGAGGCTGATGGCATCTTGGAAAGGAGAGTTCCTTGCCCAGGAAGGCTGCTGTGGGGTCCAAAATACAGGCTTCCTTCCTTCTGGGAAGGAGGAGGGTTGAGGAAGAAACCTCCCAGCCCTGTTCTCTGCTAAGCTGATTTCTGTTAAAACTCTGCCTCCCAGCCTGACCCAAAAGGCCTTGGGCGCAGCTCTGAGCCTTTCTCCAGCCAGAGAGGCCCGGGTCTCCGAGACTCCAGATCTGTGTGCAGCCGGAGGCAGACCAGGCGGGATCTCCGGCCTGCTCAGTGCCCATGGCCCCAGGCCCCCTTCAACAGGGGACTTTGTTTCTTTCCCTGTGGCCCATAGGATGCGGGAAGAGGTCTGTGGAAGGGGGACAGAGCCGGAGGGGTGCGGATGTCCACCCCTGCCCACCCCCAGGGCCCCTCTGTGCCACAGGACGCCCCCTGCTGCAGGAACCGGGTGGGCAGGGCCCCGCTGGGCCTGCGGGAGGTGGAGAGGCCCCTGGGGAAGGGAGTTACCAGCAGCCTGCTCTGCCGAGACCCCAGGAGGCCCTCCTCCATTCCCGTAATGACGAGGTAATGACAGAACCAGGGTGGGATGCCAGCTTCTGCCCCCAGGGCCCAGGCCCTCCCCTCGGCTGTCTCCCACCTGCTCCCCACACACTCCCCTCCTGCCCCCCCCACCGGAAGTTGCAGAGATAGGTCTGGCACACCCAGACAGGTGTGCAGGGCCACGCTCAGTGATGAGTTGGGCCGGCAGGTGGTGGGGGGAGGTTCCTGCCCAGGTTGGTGGTCCCTGCTGAGGGGTTGGGGATGATGCCAAGGACAAAGGCAAAAGAAAATTAAATCTCCTTACAACTGACAGCCCATTGACAAGACCTTGGGACCGGCCGAGTGACCTTCATCTGGGAAGTCAGCGGCCTCCATGTTATGCTTCATGAAGAGCCAAGGGCAAACTTAGCTTAGTCCTAGCCCGACCTCCAGGACCCCGTAAGTCTACTTGAACATATCAAAATTCCTTTGGAAACTTCCTTTCTCTCTACTGCCTGAGATATGCGCTGATGACTGCCCCCAGGCATATGACCCAGCGATACGCATCCGAAGTCTCATGACTCGGGTTTGCTCGGCGGTAGGAAATGACCTCTTCCCAACACCAGCTGGCCCCTCACGGTCCCACAAACCTTGCTTCCAAAATTCCCTAGAGACTCACGCTCTCCCTCGCCACCCCCCAACTAGAGAGCACATCATGGGTCACTCCTCATGACCCCAGTGCAGCCCTTCCTGCCCACGGGTCCCGTCCCCGGGCGTGAAGAAAACCACCTTTTTTTTTTTTTTTTAAGATTTTATTTATTTGCCAGAGAGAGATCACAAGTAGGCAGAGAGGCAGGCAGAGAGAGAGAGAGGAGGAAGCAGGCTCCCCGCGGAGCAGAGAGCCCGATGCGGGGCTCGATCCCAGGACCCTGAGATCATGACCTGAGCCGAAGGCAGCAGCTTAATCCACTGAGCCACCCAGGCGCCCCGAAAACCACCTTTTTGAAGGTGAGGGTGAAGATATCTCAAGAATTCGTTCTTGGCCGTTGGCTTCGAACCCTCACATCTCTCCTACATCGCTAGCACATAAGCACTAATGGTCCCGGTTGCTGGGGCCAGGGGTCTCCCAGGTAGATGGCCAGGGATCTCCTGGGACCCTGCTCTCCTCCACTCTGCAGCTGGCGGAAGGGGACGGGGCTGGGCTTGCCCCCTAAACTGACGCTTCCTCCCCAGCCTCCGTCCCCCCCCCCCCCCATCTCCCTTCCCCGGATCAGTCCTCGCCCCTGCCCAGCAGCTCAGGTGCGGGGAGCCTGGCGTGGAGGCCCTTGGGCCGGCTCCCAGGGCCTGTGGGGCGGCCCCCTCTTTTCCCAGAAAGAGGAAGGAAGGCCCAGCATCTGGGGAGCCAAGCCTCCATCCCCACCCTTTCTATGGCCAGAAGCTCCACCCTGTGACCTGGCTGGCCTCCTGGACACCAGCCATCTGGGGGGAGGGGCAGTGGAGATGGTCCCCAAGGAGCACCCCTCCTCGGGGGGAGGACATCTGCCCTCTGTGCTTCAGAGTGAGCCTTTAGGGGTCCGCGGGCCAATGTCTGCCGTGCCCACTCTCCCTGGCTGCCTGTGGCCAAGGGGAGGGGCCAGGCTCTCCCGCTTCCCTGGAGGCCCCGTTGTGGTCCTTTGCTCTCTGGCCCGCACAGCAACCCTTGCCCAGCCCCAGGAGCAGGCTGCTCCAAGGACCCTCATCTTGGCTCTAGGACCCCCCCCACCCCCCGCTGCCTGGGCTACAGAAAAGGCCTTCTGGGAGCAGGGCTGGGCCGGAAGCTGGAGGCCTGTGCAGGCCATGATGCAAACCCGTGTAGAGGAGCCCCCCTGCCCCGCCCCTGCCAGTCACCCCCACTCCAGCTGAGATGCTGTTGTGCAGGCCCGTGGCCAGGGCGCAGGCTGCCTACGCAGGTCGCTCTCCCGCGGGCAGGGCCTGCTGCGGGGAGGGGCGCCGGTGGCTTTCAGCGCATTTCACCCTGACAGGAGGACAAGGAGCAGGCAAAGGCATGAAGGGGCCAGCGATGGTGGTCCCGCACCCCAGAACAGTGAGGTCACGCGCCATGTCCAGAGGTCACTGTCATAAGGCAGACCGGTTCCTTCATTGATCCGGCAACTGTGTGCTTGGGGTCCGTTGAGAACTGGCGCTGTTCTGGGGGTTCATGGTCCAGAGGGGAGACGCACCCCTGCCAGGGAAGCGAGGCTGACAGGGAATTCGAAGGACTAAGGAGAGCCGGGTTAGGGGGACTGAGGCGAGGGACAGGCGGATGACGGAATTCCAGACCTGGTTAGGGCAGGCTCCTCGTGCAGGTGATTGGGCCACGCAGTGAGGGGTGAGCCACGGAAAACAAACGTGGGGGGTCCACGGCCCTGGGGGGATGCTGCTCTGGGCACTGCCAGGGGGCCCGAGAGACTCGGGGCAGCAAGGTGGGAGGCAGGCGGGGAGGACCTCGTGGGAACCTTGTGGTCACCTGAGCCATGGGCGGGGGAGCCCATGGGGAGGAGCTGGAGGCCCCCGGGTGGGCGCTGCAGGGGCCCCGGGAAGAGTCCCGAGGTGCTGGGAAGTGGCCGCCTCTGGGTGCCTTTTGAAAATACTATTATATTTCCACCTTATTTGCATTAAGAAAAAACAAAAGGCAGAAACAATGGTCCGTGTGTCCTGTGCTGGTAGGGGCCCGGGGGCCTGTGGGCGCACCTGAGACGGGAAGTGGGAAGGGTGAGAGGCCCCAGGGGACACAAGGCGTCTCCGAGGTGTTCCGCAGAGCCCAGCGGTCTCCTTCAGCGCCGCCGTCCGGGTGCCACGGGTGCCCACCCACAGCCAACACCCAGAACTAAGGCAAGCCCCAGTGAGGGGCAGTAAGAGGGAAGGGGGCTATTTATGTAAACTGATACTCCCTCATCCGGGGCGGCCCCGGTAGGGGGGATGATGACTACTCCAGAGGTCCCCAGGCTCACCTCTCCTAAAGTCCCCCTGTTGGAAGGGGAAGGAGCAAAACAGCCCCCTTGGAAGGTAGACTTTTTGCTAATGAAGCTGGGCAAGCGAGGCTGATCCAACCCAAATGGTGCAACTTTCGTGTCTGTTTTTGTTTTGGGGATTTTATGTTTAAGTAATCTCTACCCCCAACAGGGGGCTCAAATTTACAACCCCTGAGTCCCGTGCTCTGCTGACCAGCCAGCCAGGCGCCCCTGGATGGTGCAACTTTTGATCCCAAGCAAGCCCTTGCTCTAAGTCTTGGCGCTGACTTTCCCAGGGGGCTCAGAGGCCAGCTCTCAGCCAGGCCTTCTGCAAAGCTTCTAAGGACTAGAGGTGCCCCTCCTGAGTTAACAGCTCTGCAGAGCTAAGAGAGGCACCAGCTGCGAACTCCCCAGGAGCTCCCCCTGCAGCAGAGGGGGAAGCACCGCGCTCTGCCCAGCACCCAGAACCCTGTTTAGTTTAGTGACGGACATCTGCGACTCAGCTCCCCTTTTGTGAAACGGGCGATCAGTGTGCCCCCCACATCCCTCCACAGTCCTGAGGCCTCACTGAAATGTACATATAAATCCTTATCACCCCCATAAAACCAAAAACCGAAAAAAACAAAACAAAACAAAAGTCGCACTTTTCTCTTATTCTTTACCTTTGTACCTGAACAGCCAATGCCAAGGCTATGTGAACGCTCTGAGGGCCCCTCACCTGTCCTCAGTCCAAGCCTGGGGACTTGGTGGAACCCTACTGAGACCAAGAGCCATTTCTTGCCCCCCCTCCCCCACAAATGTTCCCCCAGAGTCCGGCAGTTGACTTGAAGAAGTCACTTATGGTGGGGTTGAGGGGTTCATCCTCGCTCTTGAGTCCCTCCCTGGGGATGCTGCCAAATTCAGTAAAAGAAACAACGAAAAGAAGGATCTCATTAAATTCCCATTTTTTTCAACGGCAAGTGTTGCTTTAGTAGAAGTATATCCGTGCGACGGGTGGGGGGATACGTAAACTAACGATTGGTTATTCCTTACGGATCGGAAATTCCCGTTTGCCTGCGCCCCTCGTATTGTCTCTGATGACCCTAACCCCCTCTGCCCCAGAGCGTCTCTTGGCCTCGAAGCTATATTTTTTATCATCCTGTCCTTCCCGGAGCTGAAACGGCTGCTTCTTTTGGCATTTTTGTAGCTTTATAGTGGCAGTGGGGAAAGAAACTCGGGTCAGCCGGACGATTGAAAACTCAGCTACAAAGGGAATCATTTGCCTTATTTGTGCGCGGTCAGAGGGCTAGGACGGATTCTCGGGGAACACCGCCCCGGCTTGCGAATGTCACCTGAGTGTCCGTCCGTCCTCAGAGTTGTCCCGCGGACGTGGGACGCCCACAAGTACCACACCCCTTTGCAGCCAGAGTGGAAGTGTCAACCGTGTTTGGGATCCCGCAGTGACGTTGATTCCCAATAATCGTGTTGTGGCATGTTCTCGGTACTTGACGGCTACGATTGCAGTAAAATTTATATTCTCCAGAATGATGACGGTATTCAGCTACTAATGGGTTTATTATTTTTGTTTGTTTGTGTTTTAGAACCATGGAAATAGAATTTACTCCCAACAATAAGGCTGCAAGTTGATGTCCCTAAAACAGACCGTAAATAATAAATGTAATAACAGAATGTCTGTAAAACACATAAAAAAAACACATAAAACAGCCTTCTCGGAAAAAGTGGGCTCTCTGTGTCTCCCCTGCTGGGGCTGGGAGGTGGGGGTCGGGGGTCAGGAGCCCAGACCAGCCTTCAAGGTCAAGGTCGCTGGGTTGGCTTCAGGACTCTGCCAGCTGGGGAGAAGTTGGTTCACATGTCAGAACCTCCTAACCTGGGAAGTGGAGACGGAAAGACGGGCTCGGAAGGGATGACCGTGAGTGCACGTGGTGACCTCCCTCTGGATGGTCCCCGTAGTGGTTTCCTGGGGCCTCGGGGACGAACTACCAGAAACTGGGGAGGAGGAGGGCTTAAAACAACGGAAGTCAATGCTGTCGTGGTTTTGGAGACCAGAAGTCCAAAACCGTGGTGTGGGGAGGGCCATACTCCCTCCAAAGGCTCTAGCAGAGAGCCCTTCCTTCCTCTTCCAGTCTGGCGGCCCAGGTGTTTCTGGCTCATGGCCTCGAGGATCCTCCAGCCCATGCCTCTGTGGTCTCCGGTCTCTCTCTGTCTCTGTGGCTCTCGCTACTTGGTCCCTCGTAAGGGCACCTGTCGTTGGGTCAGGGCCCATCCCGATCCAGGATAACCTCAGTCAAGATCCTTAACTTAATGGCATCGCCGAAGACCTTTTTCTCCAACAAGGTCCCATTGTTGGGTTCTGGGTGGACGGATGTGGGGGAGGGTCCGTTGCACCCACTACACTGACATCATCACCATTTTCACCGTTCATTCTGCTTCCGGTTGAGAGGTACGTTGGGAAAGTTGAGAGGAACCAGCCCTGAGGATGGAGGTGACCCCAGGGGACCGTGTGTTCCCTCCACACAAGGGAATATCACCCAGGCTTAAAAAGAATGGGACTCGTGGCACCTGCTGCAGTGGGAGGAACCTGGAGGACAAGAGGCCGGTCACGAAAGGATTCCCTGACGTGCGGTGTCTGGAGTTCAAGTTCAGAGAGACAGGGCACCTGGGGCTGGGACAGGGCTGAAGCTTTCCTACCTCATGGGGCACCCACTCAGAGCAGCGATGACTCAACCTTCCAATCTGCTCTCTTCCTACCCCGAGCCCACGCGCCTACGGGTCGGCAGAGCCGCACGGCCCGGGGCCCCAGTCCTGCACGCAGCCTCCTGCCTCCTGGGCTGTCTTTCTCTCCTTCTGCCTGGATGTTGCTGGCTACGGGACCCCCCTCCCTCGCCGTGCTCGTCCTTCCCTCTGCCCACTCTGGGAGTGGTCTGCACCCTGGTGTGGCTCTCAGCACCTGATGGTGGCTTGTTCCACTCCCCCCAGCCTGGGTCCCCCTCAGGGTCCTGGACCTTTTCATTCTGCTCTGAGATTCGAGCCTCTGGCTTGAGCTGCTGCCGGCAAGAGCTCGGTTCCTGATGCTCAGAGGAATGAAGGGACAGAAGGCAGGGTCCAGGCCTGGCCGGGAGCTGGCCAGGAGCTGGGGCCTCTTAGGATTCTGCTATTGTGAGGTCGCCCTGAGTTAGAAGTCAGGCTCTCATTTACCCCAGAGATGCAAATGTAGGGATCCAAAGGGGCATGTGCACCCCAATATTTAAAGCAGCAATGTCCACGATAGCCAAACTTACAGAAAGAGCCCAGATGTCCTCCGACAGATGAATGGATAAAGAAGACGTGGTTCGTATGTACAATGGAACACTAGGCAGCCGTCCAAAAAACCAAACCTTGCTATTTGCAACGACGTGGATGGAACTAGAGGTATTACGCTGAGCAAAAGAAGTTCAGAGACCGAAAATACCGTAAGATTCCACTCATCTGAGGAATTTAACAAAACAGAGGGGCTTAGGGGAAGGGAGGGAAAAGTAAAACAAGACGAAATCAGAAAGACGAACCATAAGAGACTCTTTTTTTTAAGATTTTATTTATTTATTTGACAGAGAGAGCACAAGCCGGCAGAGCAGCAGAGAGAGAGGGAGAAGCAGAGGGAGAGGGAGCAGCAGAGGGAGAGGGAGAAGCAGAGGGAGAGGGAGGAGCAGGCTCCCCTCTGAGCAGAGAGCCCGATGTGGGACTCGATCCCAGGACCCCGGGATCATGACCTGAGCCGAAGGCAGACGCTTCACCAACTGAGCCACCTGGATGCCTCATTAGAGAAACAAACTGACAGTTGCTGGAGGGGAGGTGGGTGGGGGGTGGGGGGACTGGGTGCTGGGCACTAAGGAGGCCCGTGATGGATGAGCGCTGGGTGTTACGTACACCTGATGAGTCACTGACCTCCACCTCTGAAACTCATAACGCACCCTATGTTCATCAATTGAATTTAAATAAAAAACAAGGGGCGCCTGGGTGGCTCAGTGGATTAAGCCGCTGCCTTCGGCTCAGGTCATGATCTCAGGGTCCTGGCATCGAGCCCCGCATCGGGCTCTCTGCTCCGCGGGGAGCCTGCTTCCTCCTCTCTCTCTGCCTGCCTCTCTGCCTATTTGAGATCTCTCTCTCTGTCAAATAAATAAATAAAATCTTTAAAAATAAATAAATAAATAAAAAACAAAAGACAATACTATTTAAAAAAAAAAAAAAAGGGAATTCAGGCCCTGGCAGCAGCCACTGTTTCTGGGGCCGCTAGAGGGAGACCTTCACAGCCTAAGCCTGGCCTCCCACTAGGCCAAGGCCTGGAGGGCGGTTGACAGTGAGCCGCGGTGGCCCTGCTGGGCCTTGGTGAGAATGAGCAGGGAGAGAGAGAGAGAGAGAGAGAGAGAGAGTGTGTGTGTGTGTGTGTGTGTGTGTGTGTGTGTGTGTGCGCGGGCGCGCGCCCGTGCAGCCTGGGCCGGAGGGGCCGTGGACAGTGAGGCCCCTCGTGCGCTGCCAGGTGGCCTGGCTTCCTGCGGGTCTGCTCTCTGGAAGGTGGGCAAGGCTAAGAAGCTGGGGGCAGGGTGGGCGGTGCCGCTGGGACAGGGAGGGCAGCAAATGAGAATCAGCAGTCTGGCATTGTGGGAGGACGCGTATTTGGGGCTTTTCTGTGCCCAGTGCTGTTCTCAGCATTCTGGGCGTATTTCTTTTTTAAAGGTTTATTTATTTATCCGAGGGAGAGAGAGAGAAAGAGAGAGAGATCACAAGCAGGGGGGAGGGGTAGAGGGAGAAGCAGGCTCCCCGCTGAGCAGAGAGCCCGATGCGGGACTCGATTCCAGGACCCTGAGATCATGACCTGAGCCAAAGGCAGAGGCTTAATCGACTGAGCCACCCAGGCGCCCGCCCAGAGCTTTAAGTAAGGCCAGAGCTGGGATTTGAACCCCTGGAGGGGGAGCCAGGATTTGGGCCCCACAGCACTAAGACGGGGAGCCCTCTCAGGGCACAGCCAGGGAGGTCCAAGATCGCCCTTGGGGACCCCCTGTGCCTGGCCAGCTCTGCTGCCCTCCAACCGAGTGTCCTTGGGCAAGACCCATACTTCTCTGAGCCCCTCCTCCTCTGTAAGCTGGACTCGGGACACTTCTCTCATGGGGCTATTGAGAGGTTTAACTAAGACACGGGATGTAAGGGGGGCAGACTCCGGGGCTCTTGTCAGAGTCCTTGGTGTGTGGCCACAGGGCTTTTGCACGTGTTGGGTGTGGATCTAAGATGCCCATTATAATGCTCTTGCTCCCCTGGCCCTGGACTTGTCTTTGCTTTCTCCTCCCGCTGCCGCAGGGCTGGCTTCAGAGAGTCAGACCCAGGAGAGGACCCACACTCCTAAGGATCTTGTGCTGGGCTTAATGCTTGGCTGTCATTATTAGGAAATTCTCCATACCACGGGGCGCCTGAGTGGCTCAGTGGGTTAAAGCCTCTGCCTTCGGCTCAGGTCATGATCCCAGGGTCCTGGAATCAAGCCCCGCATTGGGCTCTCTGCTCAGCAGGGAGCCTGCTTCCTCCTCTCTCTCTGCCTGCCTCTCTGCCTACTTGTGATCTCTGTCAAATAAATAAATAAAATCTTAAAAAAAAAAAAAAAAGAAAGAAAGAAAATTCTCCATACTTTCTGAAGCCCAGGCCGGGCATTTTCACTCTGCATGGGCCCTGCTCTCGTTGTGGTCGGGTTAGCGCTCCTCATTCTTTCTTCTGTTCCTGCTTCCACCCTGGATTCTTTTCAGGGACCCCTGAGGCCTCCCAGCACCTCCAGTTCCCATGGGTGGGTGGGATCTCAACCAGGCAGAGCTCAGCCTAAGCTTTGCCCCGTCTGGGCACAGAAATCCTTCTGCTTCAAACGAAGCCTCCGTCCCAGCCCCAACCATTCACCCACCTCCAGACCCGCATCTCAGAGCACCCACAGCGTCTGTGCCCCCAGCGAACTCGAGGGGAGGCACAGGTAGGGGCTTTCAGCCAGCAGCGCTCATCCTCGGCCCCTGGCTCCCGGGCTGGGGACCTGCCCTCTGGCCCAGCCCGATCGTCCAGGGTGAATGACCTTCAGGGCAGGCCGTGTTCTGGGAACAGGTAGTGCTCTGGCCATCAGGGAAGCCAGAGCTGGGGCTGAGCTGGAGGTCTCTCCAAGGTCCACCTGGGCCCGCAGGATTGTCCCAGGTGCTGTGCACACTCTCCAGTTACTGACCGTCCAAGGGTCAGCTGAGGTCACTGGGTAGGAAGGAGTGGGGACTGGTCTTTCCCACCTGGCCTCCCCCACCACTGAAGCCTGGTCCGGCTGTGACTCTCACCCTGGTTTGCGCTCTCTGATGTGAGAGGTCGCCCCACCCAGGCTCTGCCATAGTTCTCAAGGCGGACATCAAAGAGATGTGGGGACTACAGTCATCCCTCCCTCCTCCCTCCCTCCCTCTTCCCTCCCCTCTTCCTTCCTTCCTCTTTCCTTCCACCCTCCCTCCCTTGTTCTTCCTTCCTTCCTTCCTTCCTTCCATTCATCCGCCCAACAATCAGTTACCAGACACCTATGACGTGAATGTCCTACAGCCACAGGATGTCGGGGCTCGCCCCTTCCGCCCCCTCAGCGTGGACACCTGCTGCTTCCCTCCACCCCCTTCCCCTTCCCCGTTGACCCAACTCCAGCCGCAGGGCTAGGCTGCATCGTCACCCCCGTGGTCACAGTGATTTGGGGCTCACATGGCACCGCTCAGGCCGGCGGGGGCCCACAGGTGCCCGTCCTGGGCTTCTGCTTGGCCGGAAGGAGACTCACTTCTCCTGTTGGCCTTGGACCCCGAGACACACGACTCCCCAGGCACTTGCAAGCCTGCAGAGAGCCTGCCGAGGACCCAGTCAGACCCCAGCAGCAGCACGCCCCTCCTTGGCTGCTGCTCTGGAGGGGTGAGACGTGCGGGGGCCCGAGCTGAGAGACGCTCCGGGATGTTTAAGCGGCGTTGAGCTTGGTTCTAGTTTACTTTAGTCCGTTCCACTGCCCCGGGGGACAGTTCTCCACACTCCTGAGAAGAGCGCCCAGCCATGGGGCCCACTGCTGCATGAGGCAGCCTGCTTGATTTCTGGAACATTCTGCCTCGGGAGAGGACTAATAGTGGCCCCACATCTGCCATTTTACTTCTCTGACCTTTCTGCCCTGGGTCTCAGGTCCCGGCATGGGCCGAGTCCCGACTCCCGGAATGCTCTGCTGTTTCCGCTCAGGGACACCAGCTCAGAGCCCTGGCTGGGGGTCACCCCCTTTTGCATCTCTCCAGAGAACCCCCTTCCAGGGGGCCTTCAGAGACAGGCCAGCTTGTCCTGCTTGACCTTCCCCCGGCCCTCAGGGCCACCTCACAGGGGTGAGGTGGACACAGGTAATGATGTTTCCAGGAGGCGTCGGCCGTCCCCAGGGAGCCCCCGCGGATGGAGGCCTTCCGGGGGTCAGTGAGTGACCACCAGCGGTGGCCCAGGAGGCAGGCAGGGGCATGAGGAGCAAACGGGAGAGCAGGGTCCCCCTGGGGGCTCTGGGAGAGGAGCCATCTGAAGGGAGACTGGACGAGCCCTGGGGAGAATAACTCAGGAAAAAGGCCACCCGTGTGTCCTGGCCAGGCTCCCAGGCCGATGCCGCCAACACATAATCTTAGGTGTTGGCTGTCCCGGACCGTGATCCTCACCCCGGGGCTGAGCAAACAGCTTGTGGCAAGGCCCAGAGAGCCCCGCGGCATGGACGCTTGCCCGGGCACCGTACTTCGCGACCGTTTACAAAGAGCGGCCGCTTCGTGCGTCTACGCTCGGCGTCACGGAGTCTGAAAGAGAGAGGGGAGCCCAGGTGAAGAGCAGGAGAAGACGCAGGCTGGGCTCTGCCCCGGTTCCTGGCACCAGCTCTGAACACCCTCGCAATTCCCTAAGAGCACGGGGCGCGTCTTTCGTTCTTGGATTTCGTCTTTGACCCCCGGGTTCCTGGCTCGGGGTACTAAATCCCTTGGAATTTCCTGGGTGATAGCAGGGACTTTTGTCCTAAGGAGGTGACTCTGGCTGGGCTCTGGGGTGGGGACTGGCCACCAGAAAGACCGAGCCGTGGAGGCTTGGATGTCACCGGGCAGGAGGAGGAGGAGAGGGGCTGGAAATGGGTTAATGGTCGATGGTGACTATGGGGGAAGTTTCCATAAAATCCCAAAAGCACAGTGTTTGGAGAGCCTCCAGGTGGGTGAACACCTCAGGCGTCAGGAGGGCGAAGCACCCCAGCTGCGCGGGGACAGACGCTCCTAGACCTCACCCTCCCCATCATCCAAGCCTCTGGCATATCCTTCACTTTACAATAAACCAGACACGTAGATGTTTCCCTGGGTTCTAGGAGCTGCTCTCGCAAACGCTCGAAGCCAAGGAGGGGTCTTGGGAACCCCCAGCAGGGAGCCCCGTCAGACAGAAGCTGGGGGTTACCCGGGGACGCCCTACTTGCAGCTGCCGTGCGGGGCAGTCTCGGGGAACGGAGCCCTTGACCGGTGGGATCTGTGTCCAGGGAGAGGGGGTCAGGACAGAGCTAAATTGTGGGACAGCCAGCTGCTGTCACGGAGAATTGCCCTGTGCGGGGGCAGCCCTGGGGGGAATGTGGCTGGCTCTGCGGGGAGTGGGGAGCGGCTGGGCCAGAGTCCGTGAGAGGGAGGTGCAGACGGGGGTGTACCTGGGGCGGTGGCCCTTGGCCTGGGTGAGCTGAGGGCACGCTGAGGGGGTGTCCGAGGAGGGATACGGTGGGGCCTGTCTGCGGGGGAGGTGGGAGAGATGGGATGAGGCAGGGCTGGGCTGTGGAGGGGCCTGGGGTGCTCCTTGCCCCAGGGGCGGGGGGGGGGGGGGCTCAGCGGGAGGTGGATTGGGGTTTGGGTTTTGTTCCATGTGTAGAGAGCAGGGAGGTGTGAGGAGAGCGGAAAAGTCGCTGCTGGTGTGAAGCGGTCACAGGGGCATGAGCTCAGGAAGGGAGAGGATTGGGGGGCCGAGGGGGGGAGAGGTTCCTCTGCAGACCCCCAGATCTATGGCAGGAAAGCCCAGCCAGCAAGCTCGGGACTTCATGCAGCCCCACTGAGGCGCTCAGGTGCCCAGGGATCCAGGAGTAGCCGGGTCCATCCGGGAAGCCCAGCAGAGCTGGCTGTCCCCTCCGTCCGGAGCAGGTGGCGCCCTATGGCCCCGTCCCCGCACCTTGCTCTGGCTGGCAGGGCTGGTGGGTCAGCCTGTGCCGCTGGTTTTCAGTCCAGGAGTGGGGACCCTAGGCCATCCTGGGGGCCACCCCACATCTCTTCACAAGAGCCGAGCATCCTGGCGATAGGCCGCCGGTCACCATGGGGCCGACAGCACCATGCCTAGCCCAGGCCCCAGCTCCTGGAGGCTGTCAGTCAGTGGCATGGCCGTGCATGGCCCCCACTGCCTCCTAGTTTCCAGAAGTCAGGCCTCTTCCAGGCTCTGGCTGCCGACAGCAAGCACTGGCTCTGGGAACACCCCAGCCAGTCCCTGTCCCCTTGCGGCACTCCGTGACAAACAGCCTCAAAACAGTGGTCAGAGCTTTCACGGGTGTGTGTGTGTGTGTGTGTGTGTGTGCCCAGATCCGAGCCCAGGCATCCCCGGTTTCTGTTTTGGAGGTACTCCAGACTGACACACGCCTGCTTGGCTGCCGACAGACAGTGCCAGAATTTCTGTAAAGTTCCTGCAAACTGACCGATGCAGCAGCCAGGAAGAGCGGGGGCTCTGGGACCCGTCTCTGGGCTGCTTATCCGACATATTCTCTGGGCCACTTGGATGGAATATTCTTTGGGGAGGCCTGGTGCCCATCGGGGAGTGGCGCTAAGGCCCCCTGAGCCTGGCCGAGCTACTGAGGGCAAGAAGCCCACGGCTAGGCCTGTATTTGACGAAGGACCGGGGTCCGGGATACGCACAGTCCCCCAACACCAGCAGGACAAAGACAGGGCGTCAAAGGACGATGGGCCAAGGACGTGAGGGGTCCCAAAACAGAAAAAAGGCTCACAGAGTAAATGCTCAATGTAACACCACCTCAACCCACAGAACGGCTACAGTGCCAGGGGCAGCGGATCCCCAGCGGGAGAACAATGGGTTCGTCCGAGCTGGGCGAGCTCCACCACGCAAGCGCGACGGGCGCAGGCGGTCCCAGCCGCCACTGCATGAAGCCAGGCTGAGAAGAGTTCACGCCCTATGATTCCCTTCATATAAAAAGTGCAAAAACAGGAAAAATGAGGACCGTGTTAGAAGTCAAGGGCACGGTTATGAATAACTTTGAAGAGCTGCTTGAGGACTCATGGAGGCTGGAAATGTTCTGTGTCCATGACCCAGCCACACACCAGGGTTTCTGCATTTTTCTCTCTATGTATTTCAATTTAAAAGTTTTTTTGTTGCTGTTGTTGTTTTTTTTTTAGGGGCGCCTGGATGGGTTTTTTAAGCGGCTGCCTTCGGCTCAGGTCGTGATTCCGGGATCCTGGGATCGAGCCCCACCTCGGACTCCCTGCTCAGTTGGGAGCCTGCTTCTCCCTCTGCCTCTGCTGCTGCTCCGCCTGCTCGTGCTCTCTCTCTCTGTCTCTCACTCGCTCTCTCTCTGTCAGAGGGAGAGGGAGAGAGAGAATCCCAAGCAGAGTTCCCACTGAGCACAGAGCCTAAAGGGGGCTCAATCCCATGACCCCAGGATTATGACCCAAGTGGAAACCAAGAGACAGACACTTAACCGACGGAGCCACCCCTCAGTTTAAAATATTTTTTACCCCCCCACAACCTGCTTCACTCTACTGGGTGTGCGCCCGGGTGGCTGGCCCAGATGTGATGGAGAGACTAGTCGCACGTAGTCCTTGTGTCCGTCCATCTGTCTGCATCCAGCCAGGCTAATGCCTGGATCTATCCCCACCCCCTCCCCCTGCCCCCATAAACAAGGCCACCAGTTGCCCCGGCCCCAGGCCGCGCCTCTGCCCTGTCCTCTCTTCCTCTTGCACCCCAGTCGGTACTAGCAAAGCCGGTTCCACTTTCTGAGCAGATCCAGAAACCTGCCCCTCCTCACCCCCCTGCCTCTCCCCTGCAGGACCAAGATGTTCCATCTAGGGCTCCTTCCTGCACTCCCCCGGGTCTTGGCCCAACAGCGGCAGGAGCGGGCTTCCTGAAACACAAACTTGGCCACGCACTTAGTGACTCTCCTGCTCCACGGCTCCAACATCTGCAAGTTCCATGGGGGAGATAACCCAAGCTCCTCCCCAGGGCCTCCCAGGCCCTGGAGGGACTGGGCCTCCGCCCTTCTTCCCACCCCTCTCCCAGGGCTCCAGACTCACTGGCCTCCTGGGCACTGCACCCCCCAGCTCAGGGTGCCCCCGTTTCTTCAGCTAGCAACCTCTTCCTCTTCCAGACCCCGCATGACCCCACCTTCCTACCATCCAGACCTCCCTGAAGCCCTGTGCTTTCAGCTCTAGTCCAGAGAAATCCTGTGCTTTCCCGTGCCCCACTTTTCCTGGGGAGCCCAGGGCCCCAGGGATGAACCAGTCATACCAACCCCCTACTCTTTGGCCAGTGACTGGTCTAGGGTGACCATGTAACGCAGGCCTCCCCACGAAATGAGGGGAGGGTCTCTGAGGGCTTCTGAGAAGCTCAAAGAGAAATCTGTTTTGCTTGTGTCCCATTTCCTCTTGCTCAGCGCCCTGTCCCATGCGGATGTGATGCTTGGAGCTGCAGCAGCTCTTTTGTGCCCATGAGGAGTACCATCTCCAGTACCAGGGTGACCACAAGCCTGGGCTGGATTTCCTGTGATGCAGGATGTTCAGCACTAAAACTGGAGATGTCCTGGGCAACAGGATAATTAGTCACCCTAAACTGGCGGCCTGGAAGCACAGAGAGGACTTGGGCTCTTGCCGATATCGAGCTGCCAACTGGCTCTGGAACCCCGAACCTCTGGATTTTGTTGTATAAACTATGGCTATCTTTGTGGTGTAAGTCTTGTTTTGTCACTTGCCGCTGAAACCACAGGCCCGGGATGTTCACACCTCTGTCATTTCCCACCTCTCGCCTTCCTGCCGTTTCAAGCACGGTGCCCCCGACCCCCGACCCCCAACCCGAGGGCCCTGTGTCTGCGCTTGACCCTGCATTCACCCTGTCAGTCTGGATCCCGACCGCGTCCTTGCCCAGGGTGGGAAGGTTTCCTGGGCTTTTCCTCAACCAGCTACAGACGCGCTCACCTCCGCACACTCGGGCCTTCCTTCCCTCCTCCTTTCTGCCATTCCTGCACTCTGGCTGCGGTGTAGCTGGCTGGGCTCCCACGGTTCCCCTCCTCGCCTACTCCACCCTCTCCCCCCCCCCCCCGCCCAAGCTACGAGCCCCTGGGGGCCAGACAGCAGACTTCGCCAGCCTCCCCACCACCACCATCCTAGTCTTGGGAGCACAGTCCACACTGTCTTCTTGGCCAGGAAATGAGGTCCGGCCTGACCTGACTGCTGTCATTCCTGGGTCAGGGGCTCAGTGCACCCTCACCCAGTTCCCGAGGCCTCAGGGCCACCTGTGGTGTGAGATCCGGACAGCCTCTCCTGCCCTGTTGCTGACTCAGCTCCTTATCACAGGTTCTGCCCCGAGACCCCTTCCTGGGAGAGGCCAGCAGGTGGGCGCTTCCCTGCTGAGGGAGGACTCTGGCCGTCCCCTCCCCTCCCCTCAGTTCTCTGGATCCTGCTGTCCCAGAGCCCCGCACCCACTTTGCCCATCCCTGTGCCCAGGAGGTCCTGCGATTAAGGACTCCCCACCCAGGTCATTTCAGGATTCACAGCCTGGTGCCAGGAAAACACTCCAGAGGGTCTGAAACAGCCCCAGGTCCTGTCCTATTTGCCACTCGTTCCGGGACCCCCGGGCCACTTCCATCTTCCCCCGGACCTCAGTCTCCTCCTCTGGCAAGAGATGTGTCTTGACACTATTTCAGTCCTCTAATTCGACGAGGGGTGGCGTGTCTTTGGGCCAATACCCGGATGCGAGCAGGGTTCAAGCGGGGAACAAGGAGGGCTGCGTGGGCAGCGTCACGTTCAAGCTGGACATGGGGTCCTGACCCCTGCGGGGCATCGAATGGCCAAGCAAGCCTCTCTGGAGTGGCCGCTCCTTTTCAAGGGGAATCCGTGCTAGAGGGGGAGGTGGCCTGGCTTGGAGGCGACGCCGCTGGGCCATGGTGGGACTGGAGCCAGTGGGCTTCCAGGAAGGGAAGCTAAAGATACCCCCTTCCCGGCACGGCTGGAACCCTGAGAGGACAAGGATCTAGTTCCAGTCCTGTTGTCGCCGGGGGCAAGGGGTGGTGACCAGGAGGGCCCTACAGCAGCTGTGTTGGGCTGGGAGCTGCCGGGGGCCGGGGCCCAGGAGCAGGCATCTATTGGCTGAGTGTCTGAGCCGGTGGGCGAGGTCAGGCCAGGGCCAGCGTGTTACTGGAAGCCCGGTGGCTCTGTCTGTCTCCCTGCCAAGCTGCCCACTGCATTCTTTGGCCTCCTATTTGCAGGCAAGCTCTGCAAGGTCCCAGCCCCGGCCTGCCTTGAGCTTGGGTGTTATCGTGCCTGTGTTTTGGATCACTTGAGCTGTTGTCCGGGACGGCCGCGGAGATGGTGGGCAGGACGCTAGGAGGGTAGCCGTGCTCTTTGGGAGCAAGGGTCACCTTTCCCTGTGCAGTTGTGGGAGCTCAGGCGACTCGGGCGAGGGGACCCGTGTGCACGTGTGTGTGCGTTGTGAGTGCTTCGCTGAGACCAGGGGTCACAGACCTGAATTTGCCCCGGGATGGATTCCAGGATATGTAGGAGGGTGTGCCGGGCATGGGGGTGCAGAGAGAGCTGTTCCGACCTCCCAGACTGGCAGCCCACCTATTGGATTTTGGATCTGCAGTCGCTGGGTCCGGGGAGTGACGTGGACAAGCGGTAGGGATAAGCCCCGTCCTGGGGCTGTGGCGGGGACAGGTAGGTGGGACCCAGTGGGGCAGTGAACTTGGAGGAGGGGCAGAAGCAGCCCTTCCTGGGCTTCGCAGGGAGCACTAGGGTTTTCTCACATCTGCATCTCCTCCCCAGGGGCCGTTCCCCCGAATCCTCTCGTGGGGGTGGGGCGCCGTCTACCTGATCTCCCTGACCCAGACGTGATCTTTTTTTCCTGCCTGGAATTCCAGGTCCACGAGCTTTCTTGCCCACCGGAATGTGGCCTCAGCATTCCCACCAGACCCTCCCCTTGAAGTGCTAGGACCTTTTCTGGGACCCAGAGCCCGGGGCATTTGGCAGAGGAGACCTGAGCATCCAGGGGGTTCTGGGGTGTCCGCCACCCATCTCCTCTCCACATGGGAGCTTCCCCACTGTAGCCAGGTTGGGCTGGCCCCAGAGGAGACAGCAGGATGGTTCCGGGAAGCCTGTGCCGCCTGGGATGGGAGTCTGAACTCCTCAGGTCAATGTGGGGAAGGCTGGTGGCCAGCAAGCCAGCCGGTGGCGAGAGAGCCGGGGTCTCAGATGGCTCGGGCAGGATGTTCAGCCCTTTTCCAGGCTCAGCCCCTCAACCACCAGCCCCGCACCCCCTGCCTGGCACTGACCTCCCCAGAACTCCCCCTCCTTCCCTGCTCAGCTTGGGGAGGGAGGCCCTGGGTGCGGGAGCCTTGAGAGGACCCCCGAAGTATCAAGGAGGCTTCTTCCCCCCTTTCTATCCCACTTGCTATGCGACCTCCGAGCCTCAGTTTCCTTATCTGGATAATGCAGCTGGACGGCACCCCACGTGAGCGTCATGCAAGGTTTCTGTGGGGGAACGCCGCACGGGGCCTGGCCAGTCCTGTGTTAATACCGTCTTGCTCCCGTCCCAGGCCCCCATCTCTCAATGGAGGGAGCAGGTGGAACTCACCGGCACCAAGACAGGAGCTCAGGGAAGCTGGGGCCCCGCAGCAGGGACAAGTGGCCCAGATAGGGGACACTTCCTTTCCCTGGCCCCTTTCTTCAGGGCCCCACCTCCGGGGTCCAGGGCCCGATTTGGAGAAGCAAGACTGGGACCCATGATTTTCTTCTCCCAGCTCATTCCCTGAGGAGGGAGCTGGGGGAGGTGTGAGGCTTCACACTTGAGAGCCTTGGGGTATGCTCAGAGAATTCCCTAGCTCTCCAAGTGTCCCGCTCTTCCTTCCATAGCCATCTCCAAGCCCCCAGCAGCCTCTGCCATCCTTGTATGGTGGCCCGTCTCCCAGATGGCCCCAGGGAGCCTGTGTGCTGGTGTCCGGCCTCTCCCACACCGAACCAAGCTGGTGCGCAGCCCCTTCCAGCTTGGACTTCCGGCCCTGGGGGCAGCCAGTCCCCATTCCAGGAGGACACTCCTGCTGCCCCATGGGAAGGCTCATGGGGAGAAAACGGAGGCCTCCAGCCAGCAGCCATGTGGACAGACCACCGGGGAAGAGGGTCCTCCAGCCCCGTCCGGCCTTCAGAGCACGGCTGCCCCGTGACAGGCCTCAGGCGAGACGGCCCAGCCGAGCCACTCCCAAGTTGCGACGCTCAATGAGCGACACCGAGGGAGGGCTGCTCTGAACCAAGGGAAGGGCGCTTTGTAATCCCCCAGAGTAACCAGCGGGCCCTGGGGAATCGTACCCCAAGCCAGTGAGAAGGGAGTCGTGGCCTTTTGTCCCCTCTGGTGCCTCCTCTCTCTGACCCCCGCAGACCTCAGCGGGAGGCCACGCTTGTTCTCTACTCTGTGAACACGCTACCGTGCACTTGGCGGCCACACGACACACGGACCTAACAGCGGACGGTTCATTAGGTCAGAGGTCCGTGGGCTGTTTGGCGGGGTCCTCGGCTTAAGATCTCCCAGGGCTACCGTCAAGGTGGTGGCTGGACTGGGTCCTCGCCTGAAGCCTCCCCAAGAGGAAGATCCACTTCCAAGCTCCTTCCAGTTACGGGCAGAACTCCTTTCCTTGCGGCCGCGTGACTGAAGGCCTGGGGGCTTTGCTGGCCAGAGGCCAGAGGCCACCTTCAAGTTCTAGAAGCCACAGCTCCTGACTCCACAGGCTGCCTCAACACAGCTGGCCCCTCCCTTCAGCAAGGGGAACGTTCTTGTGTCTGTCTGCTAAGAGGGAGTCTTAGCTATGACCATGGAGGGACATCCTGTCCCCTCTGCCAGCTTCTGTTCTTGGACCCCCGTCCCAGCTTCCGCCCGCACTCCCAAAGAGGGAATTACAGAGGGTGTGACACGCTGGGACCATCTCAGGACGCTGTGTCCACAGGGAGAGGGTCTCTCCCGCCGTGACATGGGTGTTCTGCTCTCACTCCAGCTAAGGCTGGAGTCTTAGGGTTTTTTCCTGTAAACTGGAGCGGTCTTGTTTGAGTCCTGCATATCCCTGAGATTACCAGGGCTCTAACCCACCTGCTACGGAGTGGTTACTTTGTAGCTGACCATGGATCTAACTGGATCCTTTGATTCTTCTTAGTATCATGCAACCACATGGGCAGGCAGGCCTGTCTTCTCGGGCACAGAGCACGTGCGGCAAATGGCCAGCACGCTCCGCTAGTAACTGCTGGTCAGGACTGGCCAAGGCCAATGCCGACTGGCCAAGGCCTTTGGAAGGGGACTGGCTCACACGAAAAGCACACAGGAGGAGGACAAGGCCTGGGGCCCATTTGGAACCAGATTCACCAGCACCGTCACCTGGAATTGGTCTCTGTCCCTCCCTGCCTTCTGCTTCCCCCCTGCTGGCTTCCTCCGCTGGGCAGGCTGTCCCTCATGGCAGCACAGCAGGTCGGCCTCAGCCTACGAGGTCCTTGTCCCCGTGCCGTGCGGGGACCTTGTCCTGACTGGACCATCCTGGATTGTGCCCGGCCTCCAGGGCCCTGGGGGACATCTGTCCCATCAGTGAGCCACAAAGACCGAGCACGGCCAAGGAACGGAAACTGGGTGCTCTTACTGAAGGAAGAGAAAGGGGTTCCGGTAGACAAGACGATGCGCGGCCAGTCTGGGGCAAGAACTGTGTTCCAAGACACTACCTCCAGACTCCAGGCTCGTGCCGTCAGTCCTGGGGCCTCCTGAACCACCCCATGATAGGAGCAGAGGTGAGATTCCAGGTGTGGCTGGGATGCTGTCGGAGGGTGCTGACTCCCAGGCCCCCTGCCCCGCAGCTGTTACAGGGAGCAGATGCCCCAAGGGCACCAAGGGCGTGGAGCCTTTGAGGACAAGTGGGACCTCCGTCTCTGTGCTGAGGACAGCAGAAAGGACATCTTAGGGACACAAAGCCAATGGGTGGCTTTGTCACGATTTTTCTACCACAGGTTACCGCTTTGGGTGCATTTTGGGTATGTTCAGTGCTTTAATCTCCCAGCAGCGCCAGGAGGAAAGGAAATACCACCATCCCCTGGAACCGGGGGAAGGCTGAGGCTCCGAGGGCTTCAACGGGCTGCTCCCAGGCCCGCAGGCCCGGATCTGTCCACTGCTGCCCCGTTCCCTCAGAGGAGAGGCATAGGCCCAGGGAGGGGTCAGCGCCAGCTTACACACACACACACACACACACACACACACACTCTCTCTCTCTCTGGATCCCTCTCACCTCCCCTGAGTTTGACTGGCATCGTGTTTCTCAATAGGTAATAGACGTAGGTTTCAAAATTGAGACATGACAAGTGTTGACTGAGAAATGTTACCCTCTGTGGTTGGCTCGGGGCCCCCAAAGACGTCCACACCCCATCTCCCAGACCTGCGATGATGTCACCTTCTTTGGACAGAAGGGACTTTGCCAATGTGATGAAGTTAAGGACCTCGAGATGAGGACAGTATCCTGAGTCATCCAGGTGGGCCCTGAATGTGATCACAACGGTGCTTGTAAGAAGGATGCCCGAGGCCGGAAGAGACGCGAAAAGATGCTGCTCGCTGGCCCCGCAGATGGAGGAAGGGGGTCTCGGTGAGCTCGGCTGCCATCATGAATACCGCGGACGTGGGCCTTCAACGACATTTATCTCTCACCGTTCTGGACGCAGGAAGTCCAAGGTCATGTCCAATCAAGGAGGCTTCAAGTGAGAGCCTTCTGCCTGCCTAGCAGACAGCCACCTTCTCACTGTGTCTCCCCCCGAGGGACAGGGAGCAACCTCTCAGGTCATTCTTCTTCTAAGGGCACTAATCCCCTCCTAGGGCCCCACCACCATGACCTCATCTAACCCTAACCACTTCCCAAAGGCCCCACCTCCAGACACCCTGGCGCTGGGGGTTAGGGCTTCAACTTAGGCCTGGAGTGGGGAGATACAGTCAGTCCATAAGGAAGGGGCCACAAGCCAAGGACCACAGGCAGCCTCTAGAAGCAGGAGAAAAGGCGAGGAAATAGATTTTCCCCTAGAACCCTTAGAAGGACCACAGTTCCATGGACCACTTGAGACTTCTGGTCTCCAGAGCGATACAATAATAAGTTTCTATCGTTCAAGGCCACTCACTGGTTACAGCAGACGTGGGAAAGGAACGCACCCCATCCCCAGCTACCTACTGCCCCATCACAGAAGCAAGCAAGGCTGAAATTTGTTTTCAAATGTATCCTTCCACACGTGTTCCGTGGATACCCAAGCATGTGCCCACACACCACGCACACACTTTCCTTCTTCCTTCCCCCCACAAACCAGAGCACACCATACATGCTGTGGGGGGGAGGGTCTGTCCTCCCGGTCACAGATTTGCATACGGCTCCCTCCTCTGGCGAACAGACTCCACCAGACCAGGAAGTGTGCCCAGCCTGGGATGCGAGATGCCGAGACCCAACCCCTGCTCTCGAGGGGAGGTTGAGGCAGTGACCCAACAGGCCAGCAGGGCCGGGAGGGGATGTGGGAGCAAACACCTTCGACCTGCTGCTCAAAACTGGCTTCTGCTGGGGCCTGGAGGCTACAGGGTGCTGGCAGGGGTGTGATGGGTTACCAAGGGCAGTGCTGGGGAGCAACACAGACGATAGGGTTCTATGAACCAAACAGACACGAGTGAGACTCCGGAGGAGGTGGGCAGATTATGTGAAAGCCAAGACGCAGGCTGTGCTACCGCCCTACGGTTCGGAAACATGTGACCACGCGGGGAAGCCGGGCACAGTGTACATGAGATCCTTCCGCTATTTCTTATAACTACATATGACTCTAAAATCAATACAAATTTCAACTAAAAGAATTGATTTCTGGTGCCAGAGTCCAGCTTGGGGGCTTCTCCCCTGGGCTCATGGCTGCCCAGGCTGGTCACAGGGGCTCCCCTCCACCAGCCCTGAGCCCCTTCCCCATATCTCCGGGTTGAGGGGGAGACCCGCCCTGCTGGGGCACGCAGCAAAGCTGGGCAAGAGCCTGAAGGCATGTAGGAGTGGACGCACTCCAGGTGGGGCCGAAGGGCCATGGAGACTCGGGCTGGAAGGTCATCCTCCTTGGACCTTGAAGCAGGACAGTCTCCCAGAAAGCTAGGACCCCGTGCCTTGCCTGAGATCTGGGTCCTCTTCCAACGACCACTGCCCAGGCACCACCGACACCACCAAGCCCCTAGCTGCCCGTTCCAGACCCCTGCTGTGGATTCGAGGTCCACAAGCAACACTCACCATCCCACCACAAACGCCCACAGACCCCCCAGCCCCCGCCTCTGATCCTGCCTGGGTGGCCCCTGGAGTCCCCCCTCCATGCTGCCATCCCAGGGGAAGCAGGGCCCTGGGCCAGTGAGTCTGAAGAGGCAGATGGGGGGAGGGAGAGGGTTGGGGGGGGGGGGCTTAGACCCAGGTTTCTTTCCAGAGCTGGGCTTCTTTTCCACATCCCGGGTGAACCGAGGGCCCCTGACCCCTGGCAGGCAGGGGTGTGGGGTGGGAAGGAAACACTGTTCAGGGCTTGCAACGCTTTTATGGTTCCTGTTCTGACTCTGGTGCTAGGCCCCCCATTAGAACCCCTCTTCGGGGCTTCCCTGGCAAAGACAGAAACTGGGCACTGACACAGGCCACCTAGTGAGACCAGGTCTAGAGACGCCCTGGTCTCTTCTTGCTTTAGGCCTCCAGGAAGGGACTGGGGCCCCAGCCCTATCTGTTGCCCCATCAGACCTCCCCCACATTGGGGGAGCTATGCCTGCACCTTCCCAAAGGCTCAGTCTGTCTCCTACCCGGTCTTTGTCCTCTCCTTCCGTCCCTCTCTCCCCAGCAGTGTCCCCAAACCAGGAGGGGCTGGCACCTGAGCTGAGAGGCCCAGAAGCCTTCGCTCCCCTATCGACCCGCTCCGGCCGCTGCACAGGGATGCACACGGTGGGGGGATGGGGGAGAGGGGGACAACCCTGGGCTTGGGGAAGTCCCTGCGGCTTCTTTTAGGAGTTCTTTGGAACCCCCTTTTGAAGAAGCAGAGGCCGGGCAGGCAGAGAAGGTACTAGTTTAGTGGGGAGCTCCTGGCGGATCCAACCTCGGGTCAGTGGGCCCGCGGCAAGCCCGAGCGTCCTCCGAGCGGCAGTTAAAACGCTGGGCGCGTGCAGGATGGGTCCTGGTCCTTGCTCCCCGCAGCCCTGGGGGTGGGGATGGGGGTGGGGTAACCGTCGCTGTCATTTGGCAAGCGGGTCAAGGGACCCGTCCCCCCAGGGAGAAAGGGAGCCGCCGACAGGAGCCCAGGACCCGTGCGCGGCGGGGCGGGCGCGGTGCCCCCGCTGGTGCCGGCGCTGGCTCGGCGGAGGGGAGTCCGAGGGGAGCCGGGGCGCATTGATTGCTGGTGTGGACGCAGCCGCGGCGGCGGCCCGGCAGCTGCTCTCCGCGCCCGGCCGGGCTGTCGGGAACTCGGGCGGCTCGGCTCCGGCTTCCTGGAAACGCGCTCCTGGCGGCACAGCTGGGGACGCAGCGGGCCGCCTGGCCAGGGGCCGCGCGGGGTCGCCCACCCGCCCCTGGGCGCGGCGAGGGGCTCTCAGGGCCTCCGGGAGGGGGACACGCTGGGAAGCCGGGGACACGCTGGGAAGCCGTGGCCACGCAGCTCTGGCCACGCGGAGCGGCCCCCCTTCCCGGGGCCCTCGCGGCCGCCCAGGGGAAGGTGGCGCCGCGGGGGGGTGTGGTGAGGGGGGACGGGTGGTGGCCTGGGACAGGAGGCGGGCCACAGCCAAGTCCCTCCGGTTCTGCCCAGGGGTGGGGGTGCAGGGGACCGGTAGGGGCAAGGGGGTCTGCGTCCTGACCCGGGAGAAAGCCACTCCCCGGGCACCGCCCCCGCCCAGGGACACCAGGCTTGGCGCGGCTTTGCCTTCAGACACGACACGGAAGGGTTTACTGGGCACCTGCTCTGCGAGAGTCCCTGCGTGCAGCCAGCTGGGCTGGGGGAGTGTTCTTCCATGTTCCAGAGCGCGTCGGTCCATTTATCTACAAACCGCAGGCACTTTATTACTCTGCGTGTGTGTTATGTACCCACAAAAGTTGAAATTTTAAAAGGGCGAGATGAACAATGGAAATATGTTTCTTCCATATGCCCATGGCCTGTCTTGCCCAAGTCCCACCCCGGAGACCTGGGATTAGTGGGGGCATCCGGACTAGGGCTGGAGCCAGAGAAAACACCCCTGCCTTCCCCCAGCCCTCCCATTCTGGTCCCTATCTTCCTGCACCATCAGGCCCATGGCTGAGCGGCCCTCTGGCCCGTTCCCCATTCATAGACCCCGTGGGGGGTAGCAGATGGCCGCGAGGGTACTGGACATGCTCAAAGGTCTGGGTTCAAATGTGGCATCTGCTGCTTAGTGACACTGGGCCTCTCTGAGCTTCGGGCTCCTTGTCTGTAAAATGGGGGGCCAGCGTCTCCCCGCTGCCTGGTAGAGTGCCTGGTTGGCAGGCTGTTTCCCGACCAGGCTGTGCTACCAGGTGGACAGGTCTGAGCGACCCTGATGGCAAAGCGATTAATAGCCCCCCGACAGCCCCTCAACACCCCCCCGGGGGGGGCAGACAGAGGGACAGTCATGCACACTCAGAGAGATTGCATTTATCACTGTGTCTGGCTTAGGATGTGGTCCTGGGGAAGGGAACTGCTAGTAAGTGTGCGTCACCCAACTGAAGGGCCGTGGGAGGGAAGGGTTCCAGGAGGGTGGGTGGGAGAGGAGAGGGAGGGAACCCAAGTCGTCAGTGGGTCAGTCAAATGTGACCTGAGCCCTAGCTGCAGACCCGGCTGTTGTAGGCGGCATACGGTCAAGGAGCTCGCAGCTCGCTCAGCCGCGGGGGATCCCTCACAGGCCAGGCGCCCCTCCCCTCCCCAGCACTGCTTCCCCAAGGAGCAGCGAGCTGAGCCGCCCTCAGACCAGGGTGGGAGGGTCTCCCAGGAGCTGGAGGGCTGCCCAGGCCCACAGCTGAGGTGTGGTCCCCTTGGGCGGAGAGTGACTCAGGCCCCGCCTGGCCTCCCCACCGGCCTGGGTTTGGTTTGTTTAAGAACAAATTAGTCACGGAGCAGGCAGCTTTCCCGAAAATAAAATGAGAATCCCCAGGAAACAGGGAAAATTGGAGGCAGGAGGGTGAGTCAGCACGTGCTGCCCCAGGGCTCCACTTTCCAAAAGGCTGGGTCCTCCTTCCCCCCCCACCCCCCCGCCCCCTCCTGGGCCTCCCTCCTCCAGCAGCTCCTCCTCCCTCTCCTCCTGGGCCTCCCTCCTCCACCCCTTCCTTCTCCTCCCCCCTTCCCGGGCCTCCCTCCGGAGCACCAAGCGGGAGCACAGACTTCCCACCCCCATCTCAGCGGGTTTTCCACCACTAGGCCCCGTCGTTGTACTTCTCTTGCTTTTCCTCTTTGTCCCTCCCGGACCGCGCACTTGGCAGGGCTCAGTCCCCACGCACGCTCATGGACCTCCCACGCCTTTCCTCCATGTCCACCCCTCCCTCCGTCCATCTGTCCATCACCTGCGTTCATTCACAGCCACAGAGCACCCGCCGGGTCCCGGTGCTGCGGGCGGGAGGAAGTCGGGCAGAGAGCCTCACCTCTCCCCCAGAAGGCTTCCTTGTGGGGAAAGGAGACTCCTACGTGGGAGATGTTGCCCAACCACAACTGGGCCCTGGGCCCGTCCCCACCTCCCCTTGCTCCTCTGGTCACTCCTTCCTCGGGGACAGGCAGAGATGGAAGGAAGAAAGGACAATGCTTGAGACTTCTGAGCTCTCTGTCCCGGCCTTCCTCTGGGTCAGAGCACAGGGCTTGGGGGCTGACCAGGCAGGACAGGACGGCTGGGGTGAGCGTCCCTCACCCCACAGCCCTCCCTGTCCCAGCGTAGAGGTGAAGGGACATGGAGCCGCCTGTGTTTTGCATTTGAGGGAGGAGCTCTGATGTCCATCTGTCCCGTGCCTCCCCCTCCTGAGCATCTGGGGGAGTGTACCTGAACTTTGGACAGGACTCTGGCCACCTCCTTCCCACCCCAGGCACCTGAGGTCAGCAGGGACAGCTGTAGGTTGCAGAAAGGAGTCAGCGTGTGGAGCCAGGCACCTTAAAACCTGGTGTCTCAGGACAGGGCCAGCCTGCCGTGGTCTGGGGTCCACCTGGCCAGAGCTGGGGAGACCCCTGCATCAGGACAAGTCCTCAAGGGACCAGGGACACCTCTCACTGCGGCCCCCTATGTGGCCAAAACCCTTTGATTCAGTGTCCTCCCCACCCCCATCTCCCAGCTGGAACGATGCTCTTTCTACTCTGCGGGACCCCCAGTGTGACTCTGTCCCCAGACCACTGTAACTCAGCCTGACCCCTCAGGAGCAAGGGGAGACGGTCTCAGACCTGGGTCACGGACTAGGCTCGGGGCCTCCTGTCTCTCAGGTCACTGTCCAATCTCTGCCTGCTGTTCTTGATGAATAATTTAGCTGTTCGAATTACAGTAAAGAGCTCTTCTGCTTCCCTTCCCAAATCGTTAAGAGCTGATACAAGACGCCTTGGTTCATTCTAAGGAAAGTCCCTTTCCCAGCGAGGCTGAGCCTCATGGGTGGGGATCCCCCCTCCCCATCAATCATTCACCAATTTCAGATAGGAACAGGGGGTTGGTTTGGTTTGGTTTTAATCTTGACCGTAAATAATACCCAAGCATCAGATGCCAAGTCTTGGGAGCAGGCAGGTACCACGGTCCGACAGGTGTGGAGGGGGTTGGGTGGCTACTCTGGAAAGAGCCTTGGGGAACTAGCGAGTCCCAAGTTTGGAGGATGGGTCCCTGTGGGTGCTGGAGAGGCAGGCGGAGGCTGGGAGGAAGGTGCATGGGGCACAAAGCCAACTGAATGGTGTGAGAGCGCACACGTGGGTGTGTACACACGCACGCCCGGCTCTGCACAGGTGTGCCCACACTTGTGCGTGTGTGCGTGTTTCCACGTGCCAGAGTGGTGGCTGGAGTGTGTGGCAGGGACCGGACGGGGGCTTGCAGCCCTGAGGCTGCTGTTGCAGCTGCCCAGGAGCCCCAGGTCCTCAAACGTTTTTTCGGAGCTGGGAGAGCTGCGCTCGGGCGCCCAGTCGGCTGACTTGCAGGCAGTCAGCGGAGGCGCTTTAGGAAGTGGGGGGGGGGGGGGAGGGCAAGGGTGGGGACCTTGGCTGGAAGATCCAATGACGAGTGAGGTAACATCCAGAGGCCTGACCGTCCTGGTTCCAGAGCCAAGGATGGCGGGAGGTGGGGCTCTGGGGTGATGGAGCCTGAGGCTGTGGCCCAGGGGAGCCAGGCTGCTGGGGGCCTGCTGATGCCTGGCGGGGACTGCGGTGCCAAGTGTGGGGGAGGGAGGGTCCTGAGGTCGCGGTTGCACACACCACCACCCCCGCCCCGCCGGCCCTGCAGCTGTGTGAAGGACGAAGGGGGAGGACGGGAGCCCGGGAAGTCAGGCCTGGACCCCCTCCTCCAGCCCACCCTCCTGTTGCAGGGACAGATGGCGTGTCCCCCTGAGGCACCCCTGTCCACGCTCACCTCCCTGCAGCCTACACCTGATTCACTTGGGACCTGGACAAGCTGCGGCCAGGGGTCTCTGTGCCTGCCCGTCTGTCCTGCGACACCCAGCGCAGGAGCGCCCTGCTCACAAGAGACGTTGAGGGGCAGGTGGAGACCCTTCCTCTCTTCCTCTTCCCCCCACAACACTGTCACCAAACCTTCCAACTTTGGGGGGTCCAGAGAGGCCCAGGTCACTCTAACTGGTCCCACGCATGCCAGACTGTGACCGTCGGGGGCTGGTCCGAGGAAGGGAGCAGCACAGAGACAAATGTGCAAAGGTGGTTTCTTGGGGGAGGGGGGGGTAGGACCACCCTATCCAGGGCCTGTGCATTGGCAAGGGTCCCTCAGGGATCCATCTCTCCTCAGGGCACCAGCCAGGGCCCTGGCCCCAGCGCCATCCCGTGGAGAACCGTCCTAGCCTGCTGTGGGGTGGGCCCCCGTGGCTTTCCTGCTGGGGGTCAGCCCGCAAGCACACCGGGACCACAGTGGGCACCGCCTTCTGCCAACAAGATGGAACGGTTTGCCCCATGAATTGTCCAGGGTCCCCCCGAAGGGTGGTCCCAGCCCCGAGGCAGCCTTGAGGAGGCTCTCCTGCCCTCCTCTGACTCCTCCTCCTCCCCTCCTTTCTCCCTCCCAAAAGGCCTTGGGGCCCAGCTGTGACCTCAGCACCCCTGGCCAGATGTGTGCCGGCCCCAGGGCCCCTGGGGTGGCCTCAGTCTGCTACATTAGCATCCCTCAGGCTTTGGCTGAGCAGGAGCTGGAGAGAGGAGGGAGCACCCCTCAGCCTTCCTGGACTCCTCTGGAATCAGGACAGCAGCCCCTGGTAACCTCCCCAGCTTGGTTTCTTGGGGAAAACGAGGCATCGTTGAGCCCCACAGAAGGGAGGTTTCCTTGGAAAAGATCGGAAATCTTCTGATTTCCAAGCCCTCTTGGGGCCCCAGGAGGCTCATGCAAGGTGGCATCTGGCTGGTGGCAGCTGAGGAGGACCCGCTCACCCTCGACTTCTGTCCTCTCCTGGGTGGGACCCACAGGGTTGTGGCGAATGCGTCACCTCTGTGGCTTCCCTCCCCCCCCCCTGCCCCCCCCCCCGTTAGTTCTCATTTCTCCAGTCCAGCCACAGTGGGCTTCTCCCCCTACCTAGAACGTTCCATTCTCTCTCTTAACCTCTTGGTATTTGAACATGCTTCTCCTAGGCCAGGAGTCAGCAGCATTTTTTGTTTTTTTTTTCCCCCTGTCCTTTTCGGGCTCTGCAGCGAAAGCAGCCCCAGACGACTCACAATTTGCAAACAAATGCCTTTGGCTGTGTGCTAATAAAACTTTATGGGTATTAGAACTTGAACTTCATGTCATTCGTATGTGCCAGGAACTAGTGTTCTCTCAATTTTTGTTCTGCGACCATCTGAAAATGTAAAAACCGTTCTTTGTTCATAGGCTGAACCAGAATAGGCACCGGCTGGATTTGGCCTCGGGGCTGTGGTTTCTGTTCCGGGGCCGGGCTGCAGGCCGACCCGCTCTACAATGCCCCCTTGGGTCACTTCTACTACCAGGGCCACTGACTCACCCCTCCCCGACCAGGTGAGAGCTTCCCGTTGGACACACCCACGATTCCCCATTCTACCTCTCTCCTAATACCCAGCCTGGCACGGAGCCCGACACACACTAAGAGTTCAGTAAGTGTCAATTAAACGTGGTTCCCCCATATTGTCTCCTTGCATGCTTACGATCTCTGAGTGAAGCATAGCTATTATGCCCATTTTATAGATGAGATTTCAAGGCCCAGGAAAGTTAAGTGACGCCCAGGGTCACCCAGCTGGCTGGGGCAGAGGCGGGAGTCGAGCCTGTACACCGTTCCCTGGGCAGGTGGGGGACAAGGGCCCAGTTGCAAGCTTCTGGGGATGTGGCTAGGCTGCTCCGGGGGTCAGGAAGCACCCCTACCCCCGACCTTCATCCCTGGTATCGTGGGTGCTGATAAAGCTCTCATCATCCTCTGTTCTCCCAAAGTTTTCTGCTTTCCCCTGGGATGTGTGTGTGTGTGTGTGTGTGTGTGTGTGTGTGTGTGACATTCTTTGTGCCTCAATTCTGCCTTCTCAGGACTAGACCCAGTGATGCTGGACCTCCCGATTCTGCGGTCACGGCCTGCCCCTTCCCGGCAGCCCATCTGAGCTGCCACTTCCCTCAACATGGGCCGGTGACAGCTGTGCTCCCAGACCCCTGCCGTGGACACCCCGTCCCCCGCCACCCCCGGCTGCTGTGGACACCCCGTCCCCCGCCACCCCCGGCTGCTGTGGACACCCCGTCCCCCGCCACCCCCAGCCTAGGTCTGCCCTTGGCCTCCAACCCAGTCCTTCCGGCCAAGTGTCGATCTCCCCGCATGTGAGAGGAGGACGGTTACCCTGACACTCTGGCCCCCCAGTGTCAGGCTGGGGATTGGGGTGCACTGCGGGGCGGGCCGGCCTGGATAAATGCATGGTCTGGCTGTGGTCTGCCTTCCCCTCATGGGGCATCCCAGGGCCTTTCCGAGGTCGGGGGTGGGAAGGTGCCAGCCCCCAGCTCTGTCCTGCAGTCGTGACCCCAGAGCCAGCATGCCCGCTGCAGCTTGCCTCTCCCTTCTAGCTCTTTCCCACAGAACATCCTGGCTTCAGGAATTCTCATCGTCCAGGCCAGAGTTCATCGGAAGTTCCCCCATCCACCCCCCCTCCCATCCCCAGGAGGGAAGCAAGGAGAGAGAGGGTCATGCAGCTGAGCTGGACGAGAAGAAATCTAGGCTCCACTGGCCGGCGATATCTTGGGGCAGGTCCGAGCAGGTGGCCGCTGTGTCCATCCTGTGCTGGACATCGTGGCGGCCAGGGCTCAGTGCTAACACAACCCCCCACCAGAGCCCAGAGGTTCAGGGAAGCCATGCCCAGGCCCAGGACACCAGCTGTCCCTGCCCGGGACCATGTGCAGACAAAGGGGCTGGCCAACCGGCAGAGAAATTCCAAGGAAGCAGATGTGGTCCGTTAGAAGAGGCCCCAAATCTCTCCCCTCTCCCCCCTCCTTCCGGAGAACCACTGCCTAAAAGGACCCAGGGTCTCCAGCCAGAGACTGTGAGGCTCTGGCTAGGCTGGGCCCCAGGGGGCTCACCCCATGCAAAATCAGCCCTCTGGTCTCAGTCATGCCAAGGCCACCTGCCACCAAGAAGGTGGGGACATGGTTCCTCGGCTGGGGGGAGGGCAGGATTGAACACCTGGGAAACAGGGAGGGGAAGATGGGGTTGGGGGAGGAAGAAAATAAAGAGATGGGGAGGGAAGGAAAGGGGAGAGGAGGGGAGGGGAGAGAAGGGAGGAGGCGGGGCCATGAATCACCTCCCCACTTTGCAGGGATCCTTGGGAGGGCCTTGGGCTGAGAGGCCCCTAGGTGTGTCTGTGCTTACTGATTTGCTCTGCGTGGCCCTCCCCCAGGAGCCTCCTATGGGCTCTGGCCCCTGGTCCAGCGGGATGGGCAGCCTCCGTGCCCGCAGGCCTGGTTGCCTGGGTGACGTCCTTTGTGAGGCACCAGCATCTGAAAATGTCAGACCGTTTTCAGTGGGTCAGATCTGGCTCCCTCCCTTCTTTCCCCTTCTCCTTTTTCAATTCCAGTTGCCTCTGCCCAAGCTGCAAACTTCCTCTGTCTCCATGGGGATGGAGGAGGGCTGTCTCTCTTTTTCCGTCCCAAACATCTGTCTCTATAAACAGTTGCGCACACAGCACCTCTTCCTTCTGGGCCTGGGCTGCGAGGAGGAAGTGCTTTGTTTATCTGGAGGGGGTCGGCTTCCTCGCTCCTCTCGGGTTGGCTGCAGACTGGACTCTGGGAGCCCCGGGCTGGTGGGCAGACAGCCAGTGCTCGCTGCTCCCTGGGGCCAGTGCCTGGTGGCTGCTCTGCACGGTCTTCTGGTAGACCTGGGCTTGGCTTTGCTGGCTGGGTTGCTGTAGACAGGTGACTTACCCTCTCTGAGCCCGTTTCTTCTTGAAGATGAGGTCATCTTTACAAGGTGTGGGGCGCATTCAGGGGAGTTCCCTCTAGAAGGCTCTCATATTTCCTGCTCCAAGAGACCCTTCCGCTGATTGACTACCATCACCAGCCCCATTCAGGAGAAGCTGAGATGCAGAGAGGTGAATTGGCCCGACCTCTAAGGGAACTCAGCGGCAGGGATACCCCAGGACGCAAATCTAGACACCCTCCACCCCAACAGGACCTCTGCCCAAACCCCACAGCCTCTGCTTGCAGAGTGAAGGGCTTGGTTCGAGTGACCTCCTCCCCAGCTTGAAACTGATTTATTTCAGGGAAGAGGGTGGGGTGAGCTAAGAAGTTAGTGGGGTTTTGCCAAGAGCCAGGGACTGGAATGCATGATGTATGGGCGAGGAGTCAGGGACAGGGACTCCGGTGACTCAGCCCCGCTTTCCCTGGCTGGTGGAAATGAAAACTGGACCACAGGCCAGAAGGCAGGACTGGCCCCGGCCCAGGCCCAGCCCCTGGCTTGGCCACCTTGGAGAGCGCGTCCTGGGCCCACGTGGCCCAAGCGCCAGCGTCACTCCCTCAGGGTCGCCAACCTAAATCCCAGCTCCAGGTCTGAGTTTTCCTGTGTCCACAACTCTGGTCTGGGGCCCAGAATGAGATCAATGACCCCGTTTCTCGGGAATCAAAGGAGAGACCCCAGAAGCAACCACGTCAGCAGCCAAGAGTGACAGGTTGGGCTTCAGAGCAGGAAGAATTGGGTTTGAGCCCAGCTTACGTACTTACTGGTTGACCTCAGGTGAGTGAAGCTCCCTGAGACTCGGTTATCTCGTCTGTAGAATGGGGAGCAGAACGATACCCACTGGAGGGATGCTGCTCAGGGTTTAGGCCAGGGAGTGGCTCTGAAGGACCTCACTTAGAAGACCCAAACTGAAAGACGAAATAATCAAGAGTTTCAAGGTGACCGCAGGGCACTAGACCCCAAGCAGAGGACTCCTGTGTGACCACCTGTCCCTGAGGACGTGGGGTGTCTCCTGTCTCCCAGGGTATCTTTCAGGAAACTGGCTACAACCCACTTGAGCCCCGGTGCCGGGAGGAAGGAAGAAGTCGCACACGGGTTCCCGTCCCTGCTTTGGTCAAAGTTTCATTCCCCAGAGAATGGCCGTCCCTGATTGCAAGGACGCCGAGTGGTCCTTCAGCACCCCAGGCCCGGCGGGAAGAACTTGGGGGTGCTGGCCCCTGGCCAGGTTTGGGGGGCGAACCACCCCTCCCCGCGCAGGCCGGCTCTCTGCGAAGGCTGGTCCTCCATACAGGCCAGACGCATCTGAGATGCGATATCATCGGACATGAAGGCCTTTCCTTTTTTTTTTTTTTTAAAGATTTTATTTATTCATTTGACAGACAGAGATCACAAGCAGGCAGAGAGGCAGGTAGAGAGAGAGATCACAAGTAGGCAGAGAAGCAGGCAGAGAGAGAGGAAGGGAAGCAGGCTCCCCGCTGAGCAGAGAGCCCGATGCTGAGCTCAATCCCAGGATCCTGGGATCATGACCTGAGCCGAAGGCAGAGGCTTTAACCCACTGAGCCACTCAGGGTCCCCTCCTTTTTTTTTTTTTTTAAGATTTTATTTATGTATTTGACAGAGAGAGACGCAGCGAGAGAGGGAACACAAGCAGGGGAACTAGGACCAGGAAAGCAGGCTTCCCACCAGAGAGCCTGATGCGGGGCTCCATCCCAGGACACTGGGATTATGACCTGAGCTGAAGGCAGAGGCTTAACAACTGAGCCCCCCAGGCGCCCCCATGAAGGTCTTTCCTTAAGGTTGCTGAGTGAGCTGTGATTCTCTAAGAAAACCCTTTTTTTCGGGGAGGGATGTACAACCCGGAAGCGTTTCAGGATGAAAGAGACCTCATGTCTGTAACTTACCCTCAAATGGCCCAGAAGGAAAGGGCAGAAAGAGAAACAGTAACAAGAACGCACTGGCAACAAGTTGCCTTTGGGGGTGTCCCCGGAGTACCGGGAAACCTTTGTAGCACTTTTGCAACTCTTCCGTCAGCCTGAAATTATTTCAAAATAAAAAGTGGGGGTTTCTTGTTTTGCTTTGTTTTGAAGGGGATGGGGGGGGGATACCAGCAAAGAGCCAGTCCTGCTGGCGGCGGGTTGGTGCCGCTGGGAGGACTCCCGCTCCTGCGGACGCACCTTGGCCATGGGAGAGAAGAGCCCCGTGGCCCCGCAGCGCCAGCACCCCCCGCTCCTGCCACCGTGGGTCTCCAGCTTTCCGGCCTTGTGGCCAGTCTTTCCCTTTGGGGGGCCGGTGACTCAGCCGAGGGCTCTATGTGGCAGGAAGTGGGCACAGTGACTCACGGGGTGGCTTTGCACCCTCCCTCCTGGAGGCCGGGATAGCAGCTGAGGTCCCCAGCCAGAGATGCCCCCCAAAGAAGGGGATCTGCACCCCGCAGTCATAATTCCAGGGAGGGCTGCACTAGAGCACGTGGGCTTGGAGCACCGGGCTGGGGTGGGCCCTTCCTTGCCCTCTGGAGGCTGGCTCGATGTGCCCTCTGCCAGCTCTGCCCACGGCCTGTGTCATGTTCCCACCGCTTGCGGGCACATGAACGATGCTGGACACTCCTTAAGAATTCCCCACCGTCTGCAAAGGCAGCAGCCGCTGCCAAGGCCCCTGACCCGGCTGGCGGTCCCCAGCTGCTCGCATGTGCAGGGCCTTGTTAGCACTCAGCGGCCGGGCAGACGCCTGGGAGCCCCGTTCCCTGGGGCCCGGGCCACTTCCAGCCTGTTTAGCTCAAGCTACACAGCATCCCCCTCTTGCCCTGACTATCAGTCCTGGGAACCTATCTGCTCCCTCACTGGAAGGTTCAAACCCAGCACCTAGTTACTGAATGAACCTTGAGCCGTCCCTCCAGGACTCCCCGACCTCTCCAGCTTTTCTTCTCGCTTAGGGCTGAGGTTCCTCACTTCAAACGTAAAGCCTGCTCTGGGGGAAGGGACCCTGTGCTTATGTATCCATGATCTCATTTACCCTCATAGCAGAGAAGGAAACGGAGGCTCAGAGAGGTTAAGAAACTTGCCTGAGGTTGCAGAGCAACACATCTGGATTTGAACACAGGTCTTCCTGATTCCAAAGTCATGGATCCACGCTTGGTCTCCCCAGCTCGAGGGTGAATCTGGGAGGGCTGGTCGGGGTCATAGCTCCGCGTTTTCTGAAGGCTCCTCACACCTGTACTTCCCGACAGCTCCAGGCACTCAGGTATGACTCACAGGTGGACCAAGTGTTGGATGGACCTGCAGGACTCTCTGCTGCAAACCCTGCCCCCGCCCGCCCACCCCCAGGGGGTCTCCGCCCACCCCGCCCCTCCCTTCCCAGGCAGCCTGCTGCGGGCTCCCACCAGGGCTCCCTGTCGAGCCTCTCACTTCCCATCCGCCACCCTGCTTTCCCTCTCGGTGCTTCTCTTTGTTCCTCTCTCTCTCTTGAGTTTGCTTTCTGTTCCCTCTTCCCCTCCTTCCCTTGACCCCCCTCCTCCTGTGTGTTACCACCGCGCTGCCGTCATCCCTCCAATGGCCATTCTGCCAGGGCTGGCTTCCCCCCAGAGCCACCCCCACCCAAGGGCCAGGTCTGTCTTGGTCCCTTTCCACTTCCTGGGTGCACACACAGCCCTGGGGCGGGCACTACCAGCGATCTGGAAGAGGGCCCTGGGGTCATCTGGTCTGGCTTCTCGGGCGCTCAGCCCCCCTGTGCTGGAGTCCCTCTGCCAGGGCAGACTCACCGCCGCCCTCCCTGTCCCCGGACAGCATCGTGGGCTCTTGGGAGACCCGCACAAGTCGATGCTCTGAGGATCTGGCGTTTCCCCCTTTCATTGGGCTGAGTTGAAACCGGCCTCCCAGAAACCTCCTCTGTTCTTTGATCTGGGGAAGGCATGTCCCTGTGATCATCCACTAGCCGGGGAGACCTGTCCTGCTTTCTTCTCTCAGGGCGGGGGGACGGGGGGACATATCCTGACTTCTATCAGGCAGATTTCCTGCCCCTCCGGGATGTGAGCGCTCAGAGCTTTCTGTCCCCCAACACCCTCGTGACGTTGCTCTTTAAATATGTTTGCCCAGCACGGTGCCCACGGCAGTCCACAAAGGACCGGAGACCACTCCATCCCGATGACGACCCGGGGTGTGGGGGCTTTCTGGTGTCCCGTGGCACCCGAGCGTGAACTCACATGCCATCAGCCTCTGCCTCTGTGTCTTTCCTCCTAGGATCTCCAGTCCAGGGGCCCCCGGGGCAGCTCATTCAGGACTCTATGCCCTAATCCTGTGTCTTTCCACCTCCTGCTCTAGCCTCTCCTAGGTTTGCATCCAGACGAGCTGGGTTACCCCCCGTTTTATCTGAAAATCTGATCATAGGCCTTCAAGCTTCTTACTCATGTCATTGATGAAAATATTGAATGGGCCTTGGTCTGGGCCAGAGACTTACACGTCTCTAGAGACTCCTCTCCCGGTGGCGTTGCTCATTGATCAGTTGCCTTCGGGTCTGTTTTGAGGAACTGCTACCTGCTACCACTGTGTTATTTTCTAGGCTACGTTCCCGTGTCTTCCATAACGTCATCGTAGACAGTCAGATGTTCTGATGGGATCTAGACATTCTCTCTTGGGGCGCCTGGGTGGCTCAGTGGGTTAAGCCTCTGCCTTCAACTCAGGTCATGATCTCAAGGTCCTGGGATCGAGTCTTATTTCAGGCTCTCTTTTCAGCGGGAAGCCTGCCTCCCCCCCACCCCCGGCCTGCCTCTCTGCCTGCTTGTGATCTCTCTCTCTCTCTGTGTCAAATGAATAAATGAAATCATTTAAAAAAAAAAAAAAAAGACGTTCTCTCTCCATAACAACTCTACCCTCTGAGCATCCTACCAAAGAAGAAAGGACTCACGTTGGCCTGAGTTGCTGAGAGCAAATTGTTAACTTTTTTCCTTGTCCTTGAAAAAGAATAGTATTCATTTTGTTAAAATTCCAAAATAGAGATAAATGAGAAAGAATCTGATGGCCTTGTAAACCCCCATCTGCAGAGATCAGTAAGTACTTTAAACACTGCAGTATGTACTTTGCCAAGTTTCTAAAAACATCTAGAAATGCATATGTCAAAAAAAAAACATAAAAAGGCTATCAGACCCCAATAGTCTTTTGTGATCTGTTCTCACTAAAATTTTGTGAACATCTTCACCTATGAATAGACGTATAGCTACATACCAGTTTTTTATTGGCTGCGTAGTATTCTTTCATAAGGGCATTGCCTGTTCAACAGACCCATGCGAGTGAATTCCGATTTTTTTTTTAACCTCTATAAACACTGGTATATATACGCCTATTGTGACCACTTCTGGTTCCTTCCCTGAAATCAATCCAGATACTCCAGTATCTTCCAAGTGCCTTTGGAGTCCCAACAGTGTTTTATCTGTACGTCCCTGGTAAAAGTGTTCCCCATTGCAATAATCACACACCATCATCTCCTTCTTGTAGCTGCTAAGGCCTTTAGCAAACAGTCTACCCCAATTTAAGAGTTCACCCCCTGTGCCTAACACGGTAGCTCGCCCTTAGGGACATTCCATAAACACCTGTTGACAAAGGGCACAAACAAATGAATTTGTTTAGTGGTTCAGAGGCCATTACTGTCCCATTCCCTGCTTTCCAGTTTCTCTAGTCTGGGGATGCTCCCCAGGGGCCTGGTTTGCCCATCTTCCCACCCCTCTCCCAATCTCGGGGGTGACAGAAGATAGCCGCACCCCAGCCCGGGGGGCAAGCTGTGTCCTCTCCTGGGATGACAGCTGTGGGCGGGCCCTTGAGCCGATTCAGAGCGTCCAACCCTTTCTTACTGATTTCTGCCCCACGGGATTTCAGTTCCCCCTCAACCTTGCCCTGTCCTGCTTTCTTTCTTAGTGTGACGGAGAAGCAAGGAAATCCGAGAGCGGTCTTCGTGGCCAGGGGAGGTTTCTGGAGAAGGGGCAAGGATGTGGTAACCTGGAGTTGCCCTCCTGTAGGAAGGGCTTGGACAGAACTGACAGACGTTGAGGGTGGCCCCGTATACAGTAGATGTTTAATAAAAGCAGTCTGTTCTCTTTCCTCTTTGACACAATCCAGTCTTCTCACCTAGGTGCTGGGTCTGTCCTTTTGCACTCACTTCTGGTTAAGGGCCCTCCCCCCTTCCCTCCTTCTTCTCTGCTCCTTTTGAAATATGACCTCTGCTCCTCCCTACAAGGCAGTCTTCCCTGTGTCCACCCACTAACCTTTCTCCGGGAGACCTTCTGTGCCTGCTTTGTCCAAACTCTGATTTTTTCCCCCTGGTTTCTCATTTCCCTTGGCCCATTTTCACTCTTAGGACTGATAGCTTTTGTGGGCCAGAAGTCCCTGAATTTCTGAAAAAATACCCCCTACATAGGGTACCCACCTGACAATTCCCCATAAGCCCACGGTGACATTCCTTTCCTAGAGTTCAAACACCAGCCTCCTCACTGCGCTGAAGACCACCACACACCCCCTCAAAGGTGGTCCCTGATCCCAGCCCAAGACCAATTCATGGTGCTGCGTCTGCCTCTTTAAAGGGTCGAGAGAGGCCGCGGAATCCCAACTCACAAAAATCGATGCAGCTTTGACCCTGCGACATAAACCCAGGGACCAGCGAGAAAAAGGGGAGTGAGACTCAGTCTCCCTGTTCGACTCTCAGGAGGAAGCCTTTAAGGTTTAGAATGGGAGCATTTATGGGGCGCCTGGGTGGCTCAGTGGGTTAAGCCTCTGCCTTCGGCCTGGGTCGTGATCCCAGGGTCCTGGGATCGAGCCCCACATCGAGCCCCACATCGGGCTCTCTGCTCCGTGGGGAGCCTGCTTCCTCCTCTCTCTCTGCCTGCCTCTCTGCCTACTTGTGATCTCTCTCTCTGTCAAATAAATAAATAAATAAAATAAAATCTTTAAAAAAAAAAAAAGAATGGGAGCGTTTGTGACAGAAAGTCAAGTCAAGTAAAGAGGAAGGGGGTAAGGCTCGGGATGGATTTTTTTTTTTTAAGGATTTTAAAACTCTGTTGCCTTCCTGTTTCTTCATCAGGGGTAAGTAATTTCCAGTCATCCCATCCATAAAACAAATATGTGTTAAGAGAGAAAAACACGCCAAGAGCCTGCTGTGTGCAGAGCTGGCCGTACAATGGGTCCTTCTTGGGAGACCGAGCTCTGTGCCTTGAGAAAGCATGAAACAGAGGGGACACCAAGGTCAGAGGACAAACGTCCAGCCCCTGCAGTGGGCGTCAGCTTGGGTTCCACTTGAGGGGCTCAGGGTTGGGTCATTGAGTGGAAATCTCTGGAAAAACCCTAATAACACTGTTGCAACATTCTAGGAAAATGGCCCATGTATTGAAGAAGGGTGAATCAGCCAGGGGAAGGTTTGGGGCAGTCTCTGCCCTCCCACAGCGACGTGTCCCCACCCTTCGGTTCCCCCGTGATGCTCCAGCTACCCTCTGGGGGCCGGGGTGTGGGGAGAGGGTGGCCCTCCTATCCGGAATTTCAACGAGACGCATGCAAATGGCCAGTGGGCCACTTCAGGGGAAGTTATGAGGTGAGAGGGATCCCGCAAAGCAGAAGTGAGAATGGTGAGATTTCCCAGTCCTCTCCTGCGTGCCCCTCCCCCCCGCCCCGTGGGCCCTGGTCCTTCCCTCTGAGAAAGGAGGCCGGTGGTTTTTCCCCAATTACCCAAGTCTGAGAAAATGTCCATGTTTAAAGGAAATTAACTTGTCCGTCTCATTTCAGCCCCAGAATTGAGGAATAGACTTGGGGCACCTGGTAGGGCTGGTGAACAGGAGACAGGAGGAAAGGGACAGCCACAGCCACCCCCCCCCCCACGCCCCCTAGAGCAGCACAAATCAGGCGGAAAACCCCGCCACGAGCCCTCCGCAGGTTGTCACCCTCTCTTAACAGCTCCGCAGTGAGGGGTGGGGCCAGGACTTGACCCAGTGGGCCAGGTTCCCAGGTCTTCTGGCCCCAGCACCCTGGCCCCCCTGGACTTCAAGCACACCCCAAGACCGGGCAGAAACTATTCAGGAAACCAAAACCCCACTTCTTCGAGCTCTGGCCTCCACACAGCCGCACCCCTGAGAAAGGCTGCCTTCCCTGCTGGGTTGGGATGGGGCAATTCCGCATTCCCAGCGACTCCCACCTTTAATTAACCGCCAACCGATTACCCTTCCATTTGCACTTGAGTATGAAGGGTCTGGAAGTAAACCAACTGTTGACAAGTGCATCCGAGCTCTGGGCAGCTGAGTTATTCCTGAGAAAGGGTGTTGGCGGGCCTGGGCTCCCCCTCCGCTGTTCCAGCCTGCCCTGAAAGATGGATGCGAAGGGCTCGGGGAGCCCCCGTTTGAAGCACACTTTCTTCTCTCTCTCTCTCTCTCTCTCTCCATCTCTCTCTTTCACCAGATTGCTGTCCCTGGTTTGGTGGCTTTTTACCTGACCTTTTACCCCTATCCTCCAGGGTCAACCGTGGCTAACCCAAAGTGTAAACAAAACGAGATGGCATCAGTTAAAGAACCAGTAGTAAGTTCTAGATGGTGTTTGGCCTTGCGTATGGGGACAAGTTTCATTCTTTACTCATGTATAACTTACTTTGGGTGGGAGATCGAGAAACCTGCTCCGGAGAGAGGTGTTTGGGTTAGATAATGCAGTGGCTTGCATTCTGATGACGTTGCCTGTCCTCTGTCTCCTTATGACCATGACGTGGGACAGACCACAGAGATTCTTATCCTGGCCCACAGATGGAAGAATGTGGCCCCGAGGAGTCCGGCAATTGGTCCTAAGGTCAGAGTAAGCCCAAAGGGACCCAGGCCACATAGGCGGATGCCTGAGGTTTCCTCCAAGGTCCCCCATGGAAGTGGTCACTCCCTCTGGTGGGGGAAGGGGCCCAGAGGGCAGCAAGAACCCATTATGATCATCAAAAAGGTTTGCGGAACAGAAGGTTTTACATTCTTTTTAAAACCCCAGGGGACTGGAGTTTGGTGTCCTAAATGCGACAGTTCAACAACTTTCATTTAGTGACCATTTTGGGGGATCCATCCTGTACCGGATGCTGGGGATTTATCTGGCATTGAACCATATGGGCACCTGGGTTAAGGGTTACCGTCAAGAAAGGCGGGCAAATGGGACACGGGGACAAAGGCCAGGCTCCGGCAAGCACAGGGTGCTAGGAAGACCATCCCCACAGAGAGGTGGAGAGGCTCAGGGCGCAGCGCGGCTCGGAGCACTGGAAGAGAGTGTGCTGTGGTCACTCTGCCGGTGACCTGGCACCAGAGAATGTTCCCGGCCTAGGGAAGGACCTGGGTCTGGCCAAAAAGGGGAGGGAGCTGGGCACGGCCCCGGAGGAAGGTGGGAAGGGAGGGGAGCCCTGCCCTAGCGTGCCCTCTGTCCCCGGCGCGCACCCTGCCGGGAAGCCCAGGGGCCACAGCTGCTCCGCTGGCCCGGCCCAGAATAGCCTCCCTTCCTGGCAGGGCTGCCCGGGCCCGCAGCGCCAGCGCCCGAAATAGGGCTCGGCCCCAAGGCCACCGCGCAGCGGCTGGAGGGCTCGAGGGGCTGCCCAGCTCCGGGACAGCGGGGACCCGAGGAGGGGCGCAGGCCGGGATCCCCGGGGCGGGGACCGGGGAGGGGGCGCGGGGGCCAGGATCCCAGCTGCGGGGCCCGGGGAGGTGGGGCAGGGAAGGGGGGTCGCGACGCACGGGGTCGGACGCGGGGACCGGGTCCGGAGAGGAGGCCGCCCCTGAGGCGGCGGGGTGGGGCGCTGACCTCACAGCCTGCGGGGAAGCCCGTCCGGGGGCCTCCGCGCTGATGGAAAGGCTGAGGAATGCGCGGCGGGCGGCTGTGCGGTCAGAGGAGGGCGGTGCGGTCCTTCCCCCTGTACACGTCGCCCCGAGGAGTGGTTGCCATGGACACGGACCTGGCGGCGGGGGCGGGGGCACACGCGGCGGGGGGGGGGGGGGCGGGGAGGGGCGCAGGGCGGGCCTCCAGGGACCCTGTCCCACCCCCCCTCCCGGGTCTGGATCCCGCTCCTGCGGGGGCCCCTGAAGTGTGGGCGTCGCGGTCAGGGGCAGTCTCGGGCCAAGGGGTCCTGGGGAGGCTCTAGGTGCCTGACCTCCCTCTCACCCAGCCTCCACTCAGGGACTCCCAGGCTCAGTCTCCTCCGCCAGTAACCAGTGATAAGTCATGTCTACCATACAGGGTAGCGCTGATTAAAATAGAATAATTAGGTCATGTGTGCCCTGTGCTCTATAAATGGGGTCCTCGCTTCCTCCCTGCCCCCTTCCTCCTCAGTCAGGCCTGGGGATCCTTTGGGCCTTCCCATGTCACTGTCCTATGTATCTGTCCCCACCCCCAGCCTGGACCTGCCGGAGAACATCAACACCCGGGGCCAGCCAGAGCCCTTCCCTCTCCTCCCTTCCCGTCTGGGTTACCTTGGAACCCACCTCATACAAGAAGATGGTCCAGAGGCGCCTGGGTGGCTCAACTGGTTAAGCGTCTGCCTTCTGCTCGGGTCATGATCCCAGGGTCCTGGGATGGAGCCCCGCATGGGCTCTCTGCTCAGTGGGAAGCCTGCTTCTCCCTCTCCCACTCCCCCTGCTTGTGTTCCCTCCCTCACTGTGTCCGTGTCGAATAAATAAAATCTTAAAAAAAGAAAAAAAAGAAGATGGTCCAACATGTTGTCGTCGGAACCTGCAGGAATCCCAGGCTGAGGTCCAGAACGGCTCACGGAGGGCGCAGCCTGGCCGGAGTGAGTCAGCTTCTCCTTCGGAACATCAGCGGCTGCTTCAGCTGCCCTTTGCAGCTTGGGCCTGGTGGTGGCTGCCAGGACAAGACGGCCCCTGAAAATCACAGGGAAGACCAGCAGGATCAGGGGAGGGGTTAAGAGCCAGCCCAGTGCACCTGGCAAGGAAGGGCCTCTCTATCCCCCTTCCCCTCCTCTATGGGAAGCCAGGCTCTGGACGGAGGCTCAGTGGTGCCCCATGTAAGGAAGGGCGGGCCTGACTTACTGTTACTGCCTGGCCAGAAGCCTGCTTGTCCTGTGGTTGGGCTGGCCCGCCCGAGAGGGGCCCTGGTGTAGGGAGAGCTCCCAGTGTGAGAAGTGGGGGCAGGGTGTCACTGTTTCCCCCCCACACCCCGGAGATTAGTCGACCAGGAGGGGCTGCCTAGAAGTTCACCCCTTCTCCCCTCGGCGGGTCAGGCCACTTATTTGTAAGAAATCAAGTCCGGGAGCGCCGGGATGGCTCAGTGGGTTAAGCCTCTGTCTTCCGCTCAGCTCATGATCTCAGGGTCCTGGGATCGAGCCCCATGTCAGGACCTCTGCTCAGCAGGGAGCCTGCTCCCCCCCGCCCCCCCCGCCCCCGCCTGCCTCTCTGCCTGCTTGTGATCTCTGTCTGTCAAATAAATAAATAAAATCAAGTCTGTCAAGGGGCTCAGCCCTTTCCAGGACCATCCAGAAGCCAGTGTTGACAGAGCACTTGCTTGTGTACTAGGCCACTGGGGTGCTTGCTTTCTGAACCAGCCACCACAACCCTGGGCAGACGGGAAGCAGGTTTAGAGACCTACCCAGGTGTAACGGCTGTGAGGAGGCAAACTGAACCAGGATGAAAATTTAGGCTCCTGATCCCCACTCCATGAGTGTGGGAAGAGCAGATGGCCTGGCTGACTGCCCAGGTGCCCGAGCCCCTCCCCCGCCCAGGTGCCCGAGCCCCTCCCCCGCCCAGGTGCCCGAGCCCCTCCCCCCACACCGAATCGCCTGCTCGGTACTCAGCTGACTTCCTGTCCCTAGAAGAGCACCTGCGGGGCTGCTGGGGCAGGGCGGTCCCCTTCCTGTGGTTCAGGTAGATCACAGCCTTGTGCCTTCCTGGCATCCTCCCTGTGCCCTTTCCCTGGTTCTAGAAGTCAGACCGGGGTACTCCAGAGAGCCTCTCTGAGCTTGGGGTCTGCCCAGAGTCCCCAGCTGCAGGTGAACGGGCAGAGGGAAGGGGCTTCGGGCCCCATCTGAGGAGGGCTTCACCTGAACACTTGGCCTCCGCCTTCGGAGCACCTGCCCCCGCTTCTCCCACTGGGAGCTCTCCCTACACCAGGGCCCCTCTCGGGCGGGCCAGCCGGACCACAGGACAAGCAGGCTTCTGGTGGGTTTCTCCATCCCGCCTCCTCTCTGATGATGGTGAAAAGGCAGAGGAAGACCTCTTAGCGCCACATCTCCAGCTCTCCCCAGCCTGGTGGTTTGGATTCAGTGGGAACATCCGCCGTGTGCCTATGTCCACCTCACTGCCAGACACCCAGGGCTTTGCAAAGAGCTGGCTGTTGGACTTCCCCCGGACTTTTCCCTGAGTAACATTGCCAAGGAACTGTGGCACTGGTCAGGTTTCCCACGCCTGGCCCCATGGCTCTACGTCCCTCTCTCTCTTGCCCATAGCAGCTCAGCATAAGCTTTCTGAGGGACACTCCTTCTGCTGTGCGGGGCCGTCTGAGGTTGCTAAGGCTGAGCTCTTCCCCAGAGAAATGCAGGAAACATCCCTGCAGCCAAATGAGGCAATGTCTGGGAAGGACTAGACCATGCCAGGCAGGCTACAACCCTCTGTATGCTCCCTCCTCAAGAGACATTGGATTGACCTTGGCCATGCAACCCTTGGCTAGGCCAACGGCTGCCTTCCATCCCTGGGTGCTTTTCAGCCTGTCCTTTGCTCAAGGTGTCCTTAACAGGGCGTAAAGGGACATTCCATTTGTCTCTCTGCCCAAGAGCAAAGAAGGACACATTTCTCAGGCTCTTCCTGAAAGATGCAAGGAAAGAAAGAAAATGTTCTTAATCTGAGAGCCTGCAGAACCAGCCGATGGTACTGGGTTGAAGAGTGTCCCCCAAATTCATGTACGGCATGTGTGCCTGTGGCCTAATTTGGAAATAGGGTCTTTGCAGATAGAATTAGTTGAGATGAGATCATACTGGATTGGTTTGGGCCCTAATCCAATAACTGGTGTCCTTACAAGAAGAGGAGATTTGGACACAGACACACACAGAAGAAGGCCGTGTGAAGACAGAAGCAGGGATGGGATTGATGCATCTACCCGCCAGAATTGCCAAGGACAGCTGGCAGCCACCGGAGCTGAGATGAGCAAGGAAAGGTTTCCCCCAGTCCCCGAGGCTTCGGAGGGGGTGCAGCCACGCTGACACCTTGATTTTGGACTTCTGGCTTCCAGAATTTTGAGAAGGTCCATTTCTATTGTTTTAAACCCCCCAGTTTGTGTGGTCCTCTGTCATGGCAGCCCCAGGACACTTGTACAACCACCAAATGTCACGCTGAGGGCAGCTGAGGAAAACAAGAAGGAAACGTAGCATGCACACCAAGCAAAAACTGGAAGGGACCAAGGAGGAGACGGGAAGAAGTGCTCCTTCAGCGTCTTACTCACCGTCGGGGACAGGAAACCAGGGAACCAGTGGCCGAGCCTTGCAGCTCTCCTCCAAGCAGGAGCGTTTGGGGCTGAATGGTGAGTGAGTGGGAAGTGTTCAGGTCTTGCTGGTCCCAGGGAGCTCCCGCTAATAAGAATAATAATTCTGTGACACGGTCTTGTATCCCCATTATAACACATGAAGCAGGCTTCGAGATCCCCCTTGCAGAGATTAGAAAGTAAGACAAGGCTGTTACATGCCCGCCCAAGATCATTTGCCAGGAAGCAGTGATGTGGGGTCACTGGGATCACAGCCGGCACTCTGCCCTCTATGACTGCAAAGCTAGCATCCAGTGCCTCAGTGGGGTTAGCAGGGACTGGCCGCAGGCAGGGCCACTGCAGCCCAGCTGCCTGGGTTTGGACCCCAGCTCTGTTCCTGGTTCACTGTGAGATTTGGGGCAAGTCACAATACATCCTGTTCAGGAGCTCTCTCCACTGAAAAACTGGGGATGATAATAGGACCTAATTCATAGGGTTGCTGGAGAATTAAATTAGTTCATATGTTTTATTTATTTTTATTTATTTATTTGAGAGAGGGAGAGGGAGAAGCAGACCCCTTGCTGAGCAGAAAGCCTGATGCTAGGCTCAATCCCAGGACCCCGAGATCATGATCTGAGCCGAAGGCAGACAATTAACGCACAAAGCCACCCAACGCACCGCTATCCGTATGTTTCCAACGCTTAGACTAGAGCTTGGCACGCTAGAAACACAGCCCTGAAAGTGTGAAATGAATAAAACGCACGGGGTGGGGGGGGGCACTCTTCCTCTGGGCTTGGGGCCAAGGAGAGGACTGTGGGATGGTGAACCTGTCTTGTTCTTCCTCTACAGGCCGGGGGGGAGACCAAGGCCAACACCATTCTCGTGCAGTCCTTGTCTGTTTCCCACGGAGCCCTCCGGAGACCAGCAAGAAGGGTCCCTGAGACCAGGCAGCAGAGGTCTGCCTACACCCGGGGCAGGCTGATTCAGTTGTTTGAGTCCTGACTCCAAGGCTGAGAACACCTGGTTAGCAGTGTTGGTCACAGTGGGGGACCTAGACTGGGGTGACTCACCGTCACGCATCAAGCCCTGGAAAGATAACGCACACCGCCCAACGTACCGCGTGTTGCATTTACAGACGGAGCTCAGGATGGGCTGAGCCGCGCATGCGCACAGCAGTGTGTCCTTCCTGTCCACGACCAGGAGGCCCTCCCGTCCTCTGCGACCACTTCCCTAACCTGTCTCCTGGGGGTCTGCAGCCTCTACTGGGCATCTAACCCTCTCCAGATGTCTGTCTTCCCAGCCACAGAGCCCAGCCCGGGAACACCCCCCTCCCCGCCCCCCACCGGGGCCTGTCGACTCTGCCTGCATCCAGGCTTCTCCCCTCCTGCCCTCGAGAATGAGCGGCTCAGTCCTTAGCCTGGCGTGGGGCACAAGGTCTCTTGCTGCAGCTGGGCCCCTTGGCTGACCTTCTCAGTTCCTTCTCTTAGACTGGAGAGGTCTGGCAGTGTGCCTGCTGGCGGGCTGGGCTGCTCTCCTGGGCTCCTCCCCTCCACTCCAGGGCTCTGGCCATAGTCTGGTCAGGGTCCTTGCCGACTTCTCAGCCAAACCCTGGAGTGATGGCCTGAGGAGGCCAGCGGGGAAGTCCCAATGTAGGGCAGGAGTCCACAGCCATTGACTGCCCTTCCCTCCATGGGGCAATGCCAGTTGGTCTCTGAATATCTCTGGGTGGCTTTCTGGCCAGACCCCCTCGCCTGCTTTCACCAAGAGCCAAGGAACACTGAAAAGGGCAGTGAGGACCCCTCCTGGAAATCAACCCGCCTCCCTCCCAGCTCTGGCTCCTCCCCCTCCGGCCTCCTTTTCATAGGGATTCTGTAGCAGAAAAGTTACGCGGAGGTCATCTCATCTGCCCCCAGCTTCCAGAAAGTACAGTTTAGGTCAACATTGGGGTTCTCGGAGACTTCAAGCAAAATCCTGCGCATCGGGGTTGGCCAGAGGTCTTGCTAGAGTTTCCTCGGCAAGTCTGTGCTCTTTGGGAGCACCAGCCCTGAACATCCAAGGCTCCCTCCTGCTGAGGTGGGATGATCCTGGTGTCCCCCTCCCGCAACCGCCCAAGCTCTCCACAGATGACAGGTGGAACGAGAGCCCTAGGACCGTCTCACGGGCTGAGCTGGTCTCTAATGAGTGGCCCCAGCGGCCTGGAGAGCCTTCCCAGCCGCTGCTATATGGTGGGTGCTCTCACGTGAAGATGTTAGCAGTAGTGGAGAGGGGGCTAGGCTTGAAGCCAGGTGATGAGGGTTCCGAGTCTGCTTCTACCACTGATTACCTGCGTGCTTTGCGGCAGGTCTAAACCCCCTCTACACCTTGATTTGCTCTCCGGAAAAATGCAATCCATTTCATTTCCCTTGCGTCGGAGGCGCATAGGGAGCATGGAATGATATCACGTATAAGGATGCATTTTGAGAAACACGGAAATGCCATCGATGCGAACATAAGGTACTAAAAATAAAAGAAGCCTGTTTGCGTCCCAAAGTAAAAAGCTGTAGATGACTTAATACTCTAACGACTTCCGAAACCCCATCATTTAAAGACAATCTTGTTTTGTACAGCTTCAGGTCAAGTGCCTCGTGGGCTTCCACTCGCGCCTCCTAATCTGGTGGGTTTTGTGAAGAACACGAAAGAATGGATACAGAGTCTGGCACAGAGTAGGTGTTCAGTAAAGAATCATTGAGGGAGGGCGCCTGGGTGGCTCAGTGGGTTAAGCCGCTGCCTTCGGCTCAGGTCATGATCTCAGGTCCTGGAATCGAGTCCCGCATCGGGCTCTCTGCTCGGCAGGGAGCCTGCTTCCCTCTCTCTCTCTCTGCCTGCCTCTCTATCTACCTGTGATCTCTCTCTGTCAAATAAATAAATAAAATCTTTAAAAAAAAGAATCATTGAGGGAATGAGCAAGAGTGAGTTTCGTTCTTTTTTTTTTTTCTTTTAAGATTTCATTTATTTGACAGAGAGAGAGAGAGAGAGAGGCAGGCAGAAGGAGAGGGAGAAGCAGGCTGCCCGTTGAGCAGGGAGCCCGACACAGAATTCGGTCCCAGGACCCCAGGATCACGACCTGAGGTGAAACCAGATGCCCAACTGACTGAGCCCCCCCCAGACATCCCCAGAGTGAGTTTCTTCCTTCTAAGTGTTCACAGTCCAGGTGGGAAGAAGTCAAGAAACCCTAACACCATGTGACCAGGTGATAAACAAGTAGCAATGGTCCCATGGATGCCTTACAAGGGAAGAAAGGTCTCTTTCTGTATGAGTCCAGGAGAGCTTCAGGGAGGAGGCGGGAAAGGATGCAGCCCGAAAAGAGGGACAGAACTCCAAGAGAGGGACGGGGGTGGGGGGTGGGCAGGCTGAGCCTTTGGGTGGGATAACCCCAACAGGCCAGGACATGGGCTCACAAGGGAGCACGGGGGCAGGGAACGCCTGTGGTGGGCAGATGAGGAGAGCACCCTGGTGGAAAGGAGGGTATCTGCCAGCGTGGGGTGCATGGGGTAGGGAGCTGGCGAGGCCGGGTTTCCACTCAGGTGAGAGCCTGACGAGCACTGGAACCCGGTTGAGAAGAAAATGCCCAAGGAACCAGCGTGGACCCTAGGGGGGGCGGGTCTTGCATGTGATGTCACAAAAGCAGTATTTTTAGAAGATGAGTCTGGCGTGGATGTACCCGATGGGGACATACCAAACTTCTTCAAGTTCCCTAAGGTTTTTTCCCTTTTCCGGGCCACTTCCCTGTGTCGGATCATTAGGATGCCCCGTGTCCCAAACCGCCTGCCTGTGGGAGGGAACAACTGCTGTTCTGCCTCGGCTCACCAGTGGCCCCTCTTCTGGGAAACCACTGTAGGTCATTTCCTCCTGGGGGGGGGGGCGCTGTAGGCTGTATAACATTTTATTTTTACACCCATTCCTTTTTAGGATACTTCTTGGTTTTCACATCTGGTTCCCCTTTCAGACTGTAAGCGTCCCGAAGGCTAAGTGCTTCTTGGTTGGCATGGATCTCCAGCCCTGGCCACAGCGCCCAGAACACAGTTCTTACCAGCCTTGGGTTTGCCCTGGAGCGTCGTTAAGGCAAGGGTCTGGCGCTGCGAATGTACCCTAAAATTCCCAAACCCAGCAGCCCCCCACCCTGTGACTTCCTGGGACCCCAACCACAAAGAGTATATTGTGAACAGCGCCCCCTGCAGTTGGGCAGTATGGTATGGTATAGATACTGCGTACGGTTTTTTCTATTCCAAAGGAAGAGTGGAGATTTGGGGAGCAGGGAGTGAAAGGAAGAACGTTTTCTTGGGCGCCTGGGTGGCTCAGTGGGTTAAGCGTCTGCCTTCGGCACTGGTCCTGATCCTGGGGTCCTGGGATCGAGCCCTGTGTTGGGCTCCCCTTCTCCCTCTCCCTCTGCTCCCATACACTCGCTCATGCTCCCGCTCTCTCAAATGAAGAAATAAAATCATTTGTTTTAAAAAGGAAACACATTTTCTTGTATAATGTACATAACAAACTAGCGTTTTGGTTATCTTCTCCTCCTTCTTCTTTTTGCAAGTCTAGCCTTGATCCAGCCTTCTCTAAGGCTGGGCCTGGTCATCACTGTGAGTGGCGGCAGCGACGGGTAAGGAGGAGCGCTTGGAAGTCTTAGCATTCAGAGCCCTAGTTTCTTTTCAGAAGAGAGCCTGGGGCCTCTGGTTCCCTGCAGCACAGCCTTCCAGACCACTGCTGTTGCTTAAGGCCGTGCTGCAATGCAGAGCACTCAGGAGTGGGAAGTCCAGAGTTCTCCCTGCTTCTGGGAACAGCCCCCCATCCCCCTCCCTGCACCAGCTTCCACAGGCAGTCCTCATGACAGTGGGTCAGGCTCACCCAAGGATTTCACAAATGCCTGGCCTGTTCCCAGCACAGCGCAGCTGTGAGGGCTCAACACCGGGGGTTGGGGGGAGAACATACTCCTCCCACATGGGGCCCCCTGGTCTCAGGCCCAGGGCCCAGGGGCTGGAGCCCAGGAGAGGGAAGGGCTGCACTTGCCTGCGCTTGCCGCTTGCCTGGCGCGGTGCGGGCAGTGAACCCAGGCTTTCCCTCCCAGCTGACTTCCCAGATGGGCTTAGTCAAGGTTCAAGAAGGAAATTCCCCATCCCAGGAAGAGGGGAGGATCCAGGCTTGTCTTCCCCGAAGGCAGCATGGAGTGGTCAGAGAGTCACCTGGAGTGATGTTGAGTATGCAGGTTCCCGGACTATCCCCAGGGCTTCTGATTCAGAAGGAGCCCAGCGTTTCCGTAGTGCAGTGGTTATCACGTTCGCCTCACAGAAGGAGCCCAGCTTGCAATCTAGGAGTCAGCAATTTCATCCGGTCCCTGGGGGCTGGCTGCAGGTGTTTCGTGCTTCGGGGGGCCTGAGGAGGGTCTGGGTGAAGGGTATTTGGCTGAAGGAGCCCTGGTTTCTCAGCCAGAGGGCGTCCAGCTCCCGTTCTCTGTCTAACTGGCCGCATGACCTTGGAAGAACTGCCCTAGTATTCTGGGCCTCAGTTTCCCCAGCTCTGAAACGGGTGCATTCTGCCCTGAGGGAAGGGTGATCAACTAGCCTGGTTTGCTGGACTTTCAGGGTGAACTGGGACAGGGCTGGGCAAACCAGGACAAGCTGGTCCTACCTGAGGGTGGGACAGGATCGTGGACGTGGGGCGTACTGGACGTGTGACTTGAAGACGCATCTTTGGGGTCCTGATAGCAATCTGTAATTATTGTACTTATGGATTTACTATTTCATCGTCACTCCCGGTAAACCTCAGGAGAGCAGGACAATCAGGGCCTTGTCTTGTCCTACATTCAGTCAATCCCCTGACGCATTGGACGTGTTCAATAGCTATTTGTTGAGTGAGCGAATGAGGGACTGAGGGGCTGGGGGGCTCCCAGGACGGGATCCCGAGCGGAGAGAGAGTGCACTGCGGGGGGCGGGGTAGGAGTGGGCCACCGGGGCCAGCCTGGAGGGAGATTTGGCTCCCCTAGTGGGAGAAAACTCGATTCGCTTCTGGCCGGGACAGAGTCAGTGCTCTCTGAGCAGCTCCCCTCGGAGGGGTCAGTGACCCCCGGTGACGGAGGGCCGCCTCCCTCCCCCAGGAGCCCCGGGCGCGCTGGTCCACCCTCTCTCCTCCCTCTCCCGCCCCCCCACCCCAGGGAGGTGCGCCTGGCAGCCACCCCGTCGAATTTCCTGGCACTCGGCTGAGAATAAACAGCGCTCCGCGCCTGCAATCCCGTTGTCACGGCGACCGCGCTCCGCGGGGCGGGGGCGTGGCGGGGGCGTGGCGGGGGCGTGGCCTGTCCTGGGCGCGCACGCTCCGCTGGGCGGCGGCGGCGGCGGCGGCGGGGGCCCGGGAGGTGCCACCCGCCGGGCTCAGCGCGGACATTCTTCGCATAGCTCCGCCAGGGCTCCCGCCGCGTCCGGGAAGTGGCTCTTCCTGGCAGAGGCCGGCTTGGGAGCGACGCGCCCGCCCGCTCGGCGGCAGCCCGCACGGGAGGGGGCGGGACGCGGCGCGGGAAGGTGCGTCCCGGGCTGGCTCTTCCCACCTTCGACTTGGGTCTCCCCGATCCGCCCCGTGCACGTGGTCCCCCACCCCCGCGGACTTCTGTCGGTGCTCGGACTCCCTCGGTGACTCTCCCTCCCCGTCTCTGCGCCTGGTACGCTGGCGGTGCCCCCTCCCGAACCTCCTTCCTCGTTGCTTAAGACTAGGACCCGACGTGCAGGCTAATTTTCCATCTCCAGCTCCCCTGGCTGTGGCCTCCTTCTCTCCCTCCCCCCGCAGAGCAGGCCTTAGGTTTCCCGTTCCTGGCTCTAGCTCATCCGGAGGCCTGCCCCAAAACAGCACCACCGGAGAAAGGATAGGGCCTCTTGGGGGCGGATTCTTACAGCCAGAAGCAGCATGAGAGGGTTGCAGGGCCTGGAAGCAGCAAACTCCCCTTTCTGGTGGTCGGCCAGGGACCCGCAGCTATGCCCTTCTTAACCCCACTGACGCGTGGGTCCTGCTCAGACCTCTTAGCAAATCTGGGAACCAGGCACACTCCTCTGGCAGCCAGGTGAGAGCCCCCTGCCCTTAGGTCCCTGGGAGAGGGTGGGCTCTGTCCCCAAGAGGACTGAGAAGTACAGAAAGATTTTTACAACAGGAGGGCAGGATGAGGAGGGAACACGGGAAGGAACACTGGGGAGCAGAGGGATGTAAGGGAGAGATGCTTGCCTTGGTGTTGCCACTATCTTGCTGTGTGAATGTAAGCAAATTGCTTTCCTTCTCTGGGACTCCGCTTCCTTGTCTGAAAAGTAGAAGGCTGGTCTAGTTTGTGGTCTGAAAACGGAGAGACAAATAAAAGTGTGGGAAGAAGGATGGGAAGGGGGGCATCAAGGGAAAGGAGTCAGGGGTCTTCCTCCTCTGAGTCTAACCCCGGGGGTGGCCAGGACAGGGGCTCTCTCCTGGGGCAGAGAAGATCAAGCCCTTTCCATCAGCACCCTGTGAACGCTGGGCATCCTTACTCAACAGCCTTCTGGGCCAAGGACTGGGACTTAGTGTGCTCTGGGTTCCAAGGTTCCAGGGAGTCTGTCCTTCCAGCAGCTGTGCAGCTCTCTGCTGAAGGCCGGTGGTGGCTGGCTGGCTGGCAGACCCCTGCTCAGGGAAGAGGCTGCCTGGAGCTTCCCAGGCCCCACTGGGTCCTCTCACCTGACTTTGTGCTCTGGGAAGGTGAGCTTACCTGGGTCTGCATTCCCATTTCCAGAAGCAGTGCTCTCTCTGGAGTGGTTCCTACGTGCTCTGTCCACTCAGTAGTCTCATGCCTAGCCTGGCCCTTTCTTGTCACTTTCCATTATTTCCCCCAAAAGTCTAGGAAATGGGAAAGAAACATGACTTTATTTGCCTTTTTGGACACAGATTCCTGGAGCAGCTTCTCAGGGGTGGGGCGGGGGGGGAGGGGTTGTTTCAGGCATCTGAGGTTTGGGGGAAGTCCTGGGAGCCCCTGACTTAGGGCTAACACTCATCTCTTCAGCTGTCAGGTTTGGGGTTTGGGGGGAGGAAGCATGGAAGAAAAATGTCACAGAGAAAGTATTTTTTTGTTTTTGAGCACAACTGTAATGCTGGAACCCCAGAGTGGGGGTCCTCACCTGTTGACTTTGCGGGGGGATGTGTGGAGGGGCAGCCCTGGGCACATACTGAGTGCTTGGGGACGCAGAGAGAGAGTTCATGGGCTTTGGAAACCAGATGCTCCCAGGTTCTAGTTCTGTGTCTTTTCCCACATTCCCAAGTGGTGTGTCCGCGGGCAGGTTGCTTAACCTCCCTGAACCTGAGTGGCTGCCCCCACCCCCGGGGACAAATACTTACTGAGCACTGTTCTAGGCATCAGAAGTGACCAGCATAAGCCCCCAGCTCCCATGCTCAGTCATGTCTAAGAATACGGCGGTGCTCACACCTGCCTTGTGGGTCTGGGAAGGTTAGCGGGATAGCCTCTAAGTGCCCAGAGGGTGGGAGCCACTAAAAATAGGCAAATAGATGGGTGCTCTCACCAGGAGGCCTGTGACTGGCCACCGCTCAAGAGGGGTGTCCCAGGAATGGAGGGAAGCTGGAGGCACCGGGAGGCAGTGCCCGTGGGGATCACCCCTCCCCCAACCTCCCATGAACCGGGCTGTGCTGAGGTCATGGGTCACCGCCAGGACCCCGGGAGTCTGGGCTTTCTCGGAACACCTCCTTGCCAAGCAGCAGAGCGCCTCTAATAGCCTGGAGTCTCTAAAAGCTTTGACCACAGCTCAGCTTACTCCCTGCAAACCCTTTGAAGGGCTTCCTTCGAACTTGCTTTGCATATTCTGGTCAGATCTGAATCAGACTAGCAGGAATTACCCCTCTCGGTAAAGCCGGGGTGGCTGCCTCGGCTTGTCTTGTCCTGGTGACGTGGTGAAGCCGAGCCCGTCTCCACGGTGAGGGGCGCCCCGGAGAGCGAGGGGGAAGAGCCCGCACCTCTGCGGCTTCCCTCCCCACCCCTCACCTCGGACTTGGGGGTGGGGGGAAGAGAAAGAAAGGCAGGAAAGGGGCCCGGAGGAAAAGGCTTCAGTCGGTTTTCATTAAAAAATAGTGCTCTTTATTATAAATTACTGAAATGTTTCTTTTTTGAGTATAAATATAAATATGTGCAAAGTTTTACTTCAACTGGTATCTAGTTGGGTTCTTCAAGCATCTCCTAACAGCCTCGAAGGCCTGGGTGGGGGAGGGGAGAGGGCTGGAGGTGGGATCTTTATAAAAGACAGAGTGATTGAGGCAGATTGTAAACATTATTAAAACAAACAAAAACAAAAAAACAAAAACAAAAAACCAGGAAAAAGAAAAAAAACGAAAACCTAAACCAAACACCCCAACACACAGCTGCCCCAGCCAGCCCAATACCTGACACAGAAAACTTTGTGTTTGTTTCATTTTTCCCCAAAAAGAACAGTTCCAGGTTAATTCCATCGCCGCTACATTCCTGTTAAATTTTCACTGATCAGTGCTATTACAGAGCTGGAGCGGCTGGGGTGGCGGGGCCCCAGTCTCTCCGCGACTTCCTGCCTGTGCCCTTCCCCCGGGGGAGGAGGGCCGTGGGACCTGGCGGCTCTGTCCTGCCAGAGCCCGGGCACCGGGAGGCACCTGTGACTGGCCACTACCGAATGGGCTCGCATTCTTCCAGTGCGGGGCTGGAAGGCATGGATCCCCACCCCCCACTTCCACCTCCGCCCACCCCTCCCCCCACGCTGAGCGGATGGCCCTCGGAGGATCCCTTGGCCTCTGTTGGGATTGGCTGAGTGTGTGGCTTCTTGTGTGCCAGTCCCTATCCATGGGACAGGGAGCATTTAAGGCAAATCTCCTAGCCAGCCAGTCAGGAGGCACAAACGAGAATCCCTCATCTTCTCTGTCCGGAATCTGGGGTCAAAGATGGCTCATCTCTTCCATCTTCGTCCTGCCCCAGGTGCCAGAAGGTAGAGCAGGGTGGGGAAAAGAGTAAGTGACCTGCCCACCCCTTCCCCTCCCAGTGCCACTTCCCCCTTAAAACGGGGGAAGGGCCCTGGGGTCCCGGGCACTAGATGGACTCTGCGACCTGTGTTTCTGGTGGCTGTCCTAGAGACGGGGACAGAACTGACCCCTTTAGGTCACCGCTTGCCCTTATGCCCCAGAGCCACGGGAGGAGCACGCAGTCGCCCTCCTCACCTGGGGGTGGGCAGTGGGAGCGGCCAACGCCGCGGCCAGCCTGCAGCCCTGGGGCCCTGGGCGCCCTCTCCCGCACCCTTTTCCAGGCCAGAGACCTGCTCGGGTTTAAAGCTACCTTTTAAACCAAATCAAAGAGAAAACAAGTTCCGTTGGAAAGTTTGAAGACTCCCCGGCAGTTCTCACGAAGTTCAACACTCCCGCAGTGTCCCCTGTTTGGAAACGCTGGGGGAGTCGAGGAAGCGAAGAGCTGAGCAGAGAATCCACGGCTGTCGTCGCTGTCCCCATCAGGCCAGCGGGCTCCTCCGGAGAAGCTGGAGTGGGGGCGGGGCGCTCAGGTGGCACTCCCCCTTCCCTCAAACACATTCCAGGTCCCGCCTGCCCCATTCTGCAGGGGGGAGGGCCGAAGGGAGGGGCCAGTGCGCCCCTCGGCCGGCTGGCGCAGAGCTGCAGCTGCAGGGCTCTCCTGGCCGGATTCTTGTGCTCGTGCCATGTGCCACGGAGGAGAGGGGACCCAGGCTCCTCGCCCCGACCCCTGTCCTTTGCTCTTTAAAGCGGGGCATCGTACTGGTCCAGGAATTCCCGAATGGGCCCAGGCAGCTGGGTGACTTTCTCATAGGAGTCCAGGTGGCCATTGACGGTCTTCCGACAGAGATGCTGGAGAGTGGCCACGTTGGAGGAGAGGGGCCGGCTCAACACCAGGGGAATCTTCTCGCCCCCCGAGTAGATGTAATAGGCTCTCCTGGGGGGATTCCCGGGGAGCGGCTGGGAAGGCGGCTGCTCCGGCACCTCGGAGGAGGGCTCGGTCGGTGGCGAAGGGAAGGACGGGGCGCCGGGGGGCGGCATGTAGTGATGCACCAGCTTCAGCACGCAGTCGAAGCGGGGCACCGGCTGCGTGCTCCGGGGGTCGCTCTGCAGCGAGAAGCTGCCCCCCTCGCACTGGATGCGCAGGTTCTTGGTCCCCGACTGGGTCTTGACGCTGAGCGTGAAGAAGTGGCGCTGGTCCGAACTGTCGCGGATGAGGAAGGTGCCGGCGGGCTCGGCGCTGAGCAGCAGGTTCGCCTCGCCGCCCGTCACGGCGCTCCAGTAGAAGCCGCTCTCCTGCAGCTTGCGGACTGCGTTCACCACCAGCTGGTACTCGCTCTTGGAGCTGAAGGTCTTGAGGCGCAGGCTGGTGTCCAGGGGGCGGCTCATCCCGGCGGCGGGAAACTTGCTGTGGGTGACCATGGCGCACGGAGCCAGCGTGGATCTGCGCGGCGGCGGCTGCAGCTGCTCGGCGGCCTCCGCACAGCGGCCGCTACCGCATCCCGGGGGGCTGTGGGGAGGAAGGGGCGCGCCGCGTGAGTGCCCGGAACCCTCCAGCGCGCCCTGCCCGCCCCGGCTCCCCAGCCTCCGCCGAGCGGCCGGGGCACCCCCTGCCCGAAGGGCCTCCCGCCTGAGCCCTTCCTCCCACCCGGGCACCCCGCGGAGCCCGCCCAGCCCCAATTCCCCGCCCCCGCCGGCGGGGCGGCCCCAGGCAGCCCCCTCCCCGGCGCGCACTGGGAGAACGCCGAGTGGGAAACTCGGGCGCGGAAGTTGGGTCTCCGGGAGCGTGGCCGTGGAGGGGAGCGGGAGAAGGGCCCCCGGGACGCTCTGGGCGCCGCTCAGTCCGGTAGCCCCGGGCGGCGGGGACGGAGAGAGAAATCTGAGGCATTGGGGGGGTAGGGTGGGGAGGGGACAGGAGAAGCCCGAAGGCCCAGCCTGGGTCTTCCGGGAACCTGGGATCTCCGGCTTCCATCCGCTCTGGCCCCTACCTCGTCCCCTCCCTGCCGGGAATGACCAGGGAAGGGGAGGGGAAACCGGGAAAAGCTCCCGAGACTAGCTGGTCCCCCCCCCAACCCCCGTTCCCGCCCCGCTCCACGCCGCGCCCCTCCTTCCTACCTCGTCCCAAAACGAAGTCTCCGGCCTCGGGGCTGCGCCTCCTACGGTCCCCAAGGCGAGGCGGCGGCGGCGCGGCGGCCAGCGGTGGCCCGCGCTGCGCCCAGATGTTGGCGGCCGTGAAGTCCACAAAGGGCCTCGCGCGCGCGTCCTTCGGGCTTCGCTGGGGCGCCCGCCCTGCCCCCTGCGCGTCCCCGGGCCGGCCGGCGGGGACGAGGCGAGGGGCCGCGGCGGGAGCTGGGCCGGAGCGGCGGCGCTGTCGGCGGCGGCGCGGGAGTGCGAGTCGGAGCCGCCGCCGAGGCCGCGCTCGCCGGTATATACGCGGCCGCCGCGCCCCGCCCCCCCGATTCCTGGAACTGCGCGGCCGGCCTTCTTGTAATGTTTAGTCACTACTCGCAGCAATGAAAGGCTGCGCGGAGGGCGAAGGAGGGGCCGCGGGCGGCCGAGGGCGGGCCGCGAGCGGGACCAGGACCGGCCGAGACGCGCGCGCAGACAAAGCGCGGCGCGAGGCGGCCCTGGCGGCCGGCGGGCGCGGCGCCAGCCCCGGCGGCGCGTTCCTGGCAGCGGCCCCTCCCCCCCGCGCGCTCCGCCCCCAACTTCTCATTCACACTTTCCCCCTCCCTTCTAAGAAGGCCGGTTTCTGGCAGAGGCGGGGGCCCCCGCTCCGGGAGCGCGCGGGCAGTTCCAGGAGGCCGAGCGGGAGAGGCTCCCGGCTCCCCTTCCCTTTTTCTCAGACCTGGCGGGGACACCCCCTCGCCCCCACCCGGGCCCGCCCGAGGTCCGGATCGCGGCCCCAGGAGGCCCGGGCCTGCCGCGAGGGAAGCGGGGACACCCCGAAGCCGGTGGGCGACACCGGGGCCGGACCCGGGAGCTGGAGCGGGGATGGGGGTGGCCACCTGGGGTCAAATCCACGAAGCGCAGCCGGGAGTCCCGGGGATGGAGGGGACGCAGCCTGCGTGGCGGCCGTCCGGCCTCAGCCCCTCGGCCCACTGCCAGGCTCTTTGGCGACGCGGACAGGAGTGCCGCCTCCCGCTGCCGGAAAACCAGAGACCGACAGACAAGAGCCGCTCTCACACGTCTGGGTCTCCAAACTTTCGGGGTGCGGTGCGGGTCTGGCCGGGTGCTCTCGCCGGGCGGGACCGGCCCCGGGGCAAGCACCGGCCCCACCCCGCGCCCGCGTCCGCTAGAGGGCGCCCCGGGGTCTCCTGGGGAGCGGAGTTCGGAGCTGCTCCCCCCAGGCCGGGGAATGGAAACTGGAGGGGGCGGTGGGGAGGCTGGCTCCGGAGCTGGGGCGGGGGGACCTCCCGGGGACCTAGGAGAGCTCTCCTCGCAGCTGGAATTAGACCTGGGACCTCCAGCAGCGGAGGATTTCCAGCAAACGGCTTTTCAGTTCAGCCGACTTCCAGATGGCCCAGCGCCGCCAAGAATGTGCCCCGCCCTCCCTACCTCGGTTGTGGGGGTCTGGGCCGGGGGATGAGGCGGTGCGCGCGGTGAATGATGGATTTGCTCTTGGTCCGGCCGGCATGGATGTGGGTGGTTTGGGCTAACCACGGCCAGCTTGTTGAAAGTTGGGAAATTTTGCAATCCGTCCCCAGGCAGGCAGTGGGGACAGACCCCTGAGGGCCAGATTAAGTTCCACTGAAATCGTAACCTCTCGGTACACAGGATGCCGTGGGCTTTGGGCTGTGCCCTCTTGCCAGATGCCACCCTGATGAAGTAAATGAGATGGAAAGGAAGGGAGAGAGGGTGACAACAGGCATCTTGGGAGTCTAGCCCACAGAGGCCTGGCTCCTTCGGTTCTCTGGGAGGGGGCCTGTCCATCACCTCTTTCCCTCAGCCCGTCGGGACTCCGTGAGATTTGGGCAGGACACTTAGCCTCTCTGGGACTCCGTTTGCCATGTTAAAATAATCACAGTAACCTCTTCCCATCAGAGAGCTGAGATCACAGAGCTAGAAGAGATTCTGAACGCCGAAGTGTGCTAGAAACGGGAGGGATACGGTCTCGTTCTTCCTCCGCTTCTGTTAGGAGAGGGGAGTAAGGAGGAACTCTTGTTATTTTTAGTTACTTCCACAGAGGGGGAAATGGATTTATTCAAGGCATTTCTCAAATACTGGGCTCTGTGTGCCAGGCATTATGCTATGCATTGAAATACAATGATGAATAAGACCAGGTCTTTGCCCTCAAGATGCTTGTGGGCTAATGAAATAGATCCCCCTCTCCCGAATCAGGAGTCTGTTCTTTCTCTTGTCCAGGAGAAGGACAAGAGGAGGCTGCACCATGACCATACACTTCTGTCCTGAGCCTGTGGAGGACACGAAGACTCACAAGGAAGAGCCCTTGAGTTAATGGATGAGAAAGTGCTTTGTAAATTCTAATGCTCTGACACAAGTCAGGTTCATTCATCCAGTCCACAAACCTTCATTGAGTGCCTGCTGTTGCCAGGCACGGAGCAAAGTGCTGGGCAGAGAGAAGCACTGGGTGAATCCTGCAAGCAGACAGGCGAGGCGAGAGACATGCCCACCCCCCGCCCCGCCCTGCCCCTGCAGTGAGGACACCGGGAGAAAGGGGTGATTGTGACGATGACCCTAGGATACTGTAAGAGTTCATTTGTAGGGAGGGGATGTCGAAGGGGGAAAGATAAGGAGGAGGAAACAGCCCTGGAACTCTGGGAATTCCAGTCTAGTTGGAGGCACTCATGCCTCTGAAACAAGATCATGGTCCCCAAATGAACCTGGGCTCTGCGGAGGACCCACAGCAAAGGCTGCGTGTCTGCCCACGAGCTGGGAGTGGGGGAGGGGGCTGAAAGGGGCTGTGAGGGGGGCTGGCAGTGGGGGAGGGCAAGCGGCGGTTGTGGGGGCTCTGCCCTCCTTACATACTGACTCTGGAGACTGAACTGCTGTCTAGACTCCACTAGCCAGGAGCTGTATGACTTCTGGTAATTTACTTCCCCAGGTATGCCTCAGTTTCCTGATTTGTAAAATGAGCTGATGATTGTAGCTATCTCACCTGGTTGTTGTAAGGGTTAAATGAGCTAATGTGTGCAAATGCTTAGGATGATACCTTGGACGTATTAAATGCTCAGTGCACATAGGCTACCTTTTTTTAAAGCACTGGGGCGTCTGGACAGAGGAGGCACAGCGGCAGCCCGGGCTGCTGGGGGGATGGGTGTGGCCAGGAATGTCTTTCTGTTTTGGAGAGCTGTGTTATCTCCTGTGTCAGACACATTCCATGAAGCCACTTGTCTTCAAACGGATTAGCCAACTACCAAGTTTCCCTTCGGCTTTCTAGTATCTCCAAGTTTCCAATGCCTTGGGATGATCCAGACTCAGCCACTGTGTGTCTAAGGCCACCATCAGTGGCCACCACCCCACTGACCTCTCACGGAGCCCCAGTCTGTCTCCAGAATGTTCCCCAGGCCTGGATCTTTGCATGCTCATTTCCTTCCGGGTGGAACTGCCTTCTACACTTTGGCTGGTTTCTACTTTTCCTTTAAGACTTGGCAGAGACTCAGTCCAAACTTCCAGGGGAGTTCTTTCCACGTTGACCAACATGCCCTGTGAGTGAGAGCCTTGAAGAACCAGACTGTGGTTGGTTTTTCTCAAACCTGGTACATTGAAAGTGCTCGATGAATCTTTTTTTTTTTTTTTTTTAAGATTTATTTATTTATTATTTTAGAGGACGGAGGAGCAAAGGGAGAGAGAGAATCTCAATCAGACTCCCCACTGAGCACAGGGCCCCATGCAGGGCTCCATAATACGACCTGAGCCAAAACCAAGAGTTGGACTCTTAACAGACCGAGCCACCGAGGCGTCCCTCCATGATCTTTTCCTTTTTTTTTTAAAGATTTTATTTATTTGGGGCGCCTGGGTGGCTCAGTGGGTTTCTCTGCCCACTTGTGATCTCTGTCTGTCAAATAAAAAAAAAAAAATCTTTCAAAAAAAAAAAGAAATAAGCTTCTAAAAAAAAAGATTTTATTTATTTATTTGACACAGAGAGAGAGAGAGAGAGAGAGAGATCACAATTAGGCAGAGAGGCAGGCGGGGGGGGGCAGGCTCCCCACCAAGCAGAGAGCCCGATGAGGGGCTCCATCTCAGGACCCTGAAACCATGACCCGAGCCAAAGGCAGAGGCTTAACCCACTGAGCCACCCAAGTGCCCCACCCCTTGCACAAATCTTTAAGAGATTGTTTTAATTCCCGTTTTCCATCATTTTCAGATGCCACTGACTGCTTATTTCTCCCAAGTCCTGCAGGACTTGAGAGTATCTGGAAGCTTCTGGAAGCATCTGGAAGTCCCACGTGCCTTTGGTGGGGATTAATAAGCCCATTAATTTGAAGATAGACAAGAGTGAGGACTCCAACTTTGCTGGAAAAGTGGGAAAGGAGGCACTGGGACAGTACAAGGGCACACCCCGGGAGACCCTCTTCCAGGCAAGAGAGATACCCGAAGCAGAGCCATCCCAGGGCCTTGTCGTCCCCCCTCCCCCCGCCCCCCGCCTGCTAGGCCCCTGCTAGGCCCCTGCTAGGGGCTCCTTGGAGAAGAGCTCATCCACGTCTGGCCCCTCTGCCCCACCCGCTGTCTTCCTGGCTTTGGGATTTAGGAGACTCCTGCCTTCTAATCTCTTCCTTTGCAGAATTTCTATGAAGTCAGGATCCCATTTCCAGGCAAAGGTGCTTGGTCATAAAGATAATACAGATTCACTCAAGAGGGAGGGGAAGTACACAGTGGTTTCAGCTGCCTGTAGGGCCCCACTTACTCATGGTGAGTGACAGATGATGAGCTCTTCCCCAAACCTCGTAGATGGGAACTCTGGCGCCTGTGGGGTGGTCGTGGGAAGTGATGTCCTGGCCTGGTGAACACAAGGTCCCATACTGGCCCAGACACTCTTCTTGTCTTCTGGCCAGCCTGGGGGCAGGCTGTAAGGCTGCCATTGTTCAGAGGCATGGGTTAGGAGACTGGCCTCAGACCACAGGGTTGCTCAACACCAGGCCCTCAGCCTCTCTCTGTCTCTAAGACTGGTGGGTTTCCTATGGCACAAGAGGGCAGCCTGGGTTGGCCAGCCCCATAGCTTTATCTTGCTTATTCCCCATTGACGGTGCGTGGGTTAGTGGACTAGGTCTGGGGATGGGAAAGAATCTGGTTCCCTCTGCAGCTTCTAGTCTAGCGCTGGTACTTAAGAGGGGCACAAGGCAGTAAGGCTTCTCCTCTCCTTGTCCCCCGCCCCCCACTGCCACAATTTCAGCTAATTTGAAGAGGATGTGGGGGTTCTGTCTCATCAGACCTCTTGGAAGCCATGTCCCCTGCTGTGGCCTGATGCATCGTGTTCCCTCGCCAGGGCAGCCCCTGTGGTCCTTGCTGGAGGAGGGCTAGGGCAGACATGACCTTCCGGTGTGGGGGGAAAGGTCGAGGGAATCTCACCACAGGTGGACCCTGCTCTCTCTCTCTGCGGCTGGTGACAATCCCCAGAGGCAGGCCAAGGAAGCCAAGACAATGACCTGAGGCATTTGTTCCTGCTGGGAGGGGCAACAGAGCTAATGAAAAGGTTTGCGGCTCCCAGGGCTGGAGCCCTGGAGGAGTTCTTTCAAGCCTGACATTCCAGGCCCAGCTGGCCTCTGGCATTTCCCAGAAAAAGTGCCGAGGGAGGGGAAAGAAAACACTTCACCAACCCACCCACCCTGACTTTTCAGATTCCTTGTTCCCTCTGGGGCTTGGGCTGGGTCAGAGCTCCAACCCCTGCCCTGGGGAGCCCATTCTTCCCCCCACAGCGGGGCTGTGGGAGGGTGGTGGGTCAGTGGGGGAGACCTTAGGAGGGCGCAGAGGGTCTGAAGGGTGTGGGGTGCCTCTTGCGGGGAGGGAAGTTTCTTCCCACAGCTCTGTGAGGGATCCACAGCTGTTCCAGGTTCTGAGTTGGGGGCAGAGAGCCGGACAGTTAGCTTCCAGCCGACTGTCTCTCTTGACCCCAAACCAGCAAACCCTGCTCCCTCCGGGGCTGGGAGAGGACTCGCCTCCACTGGCCCTGCAGCAGCCGTTGTGCCGGCACTCAGGAGCAGACACCCAGGCAGCGGACAGTTCTGGGAAGAGGCCGTGGTGAACCATCTGGGCTGCGATGCAAGTGAGGCCTGGCCCAGCGCCCAGAGCTAAAGTGGCAGTGCCCAGGAGAAGGAGAGCCTGGCGAGGGGGGTGAAGAGTGAGGCTGGCTCCCGGGAGCTGTTGCCCCGGGCCCCAGACGCCCAAGGGCTGGTGGAGGACCCCTGGGCGCAAGGCCTACTGTAAACCAGATGGCTGCCCCCCCTCCCCGCACCCACCCCCCCACCTGGAGCAAGGCGGCTGGGAGCCCCTGACCCATGGGGTTCTGGGGTCAGGCGTTGCTCACCAACTCACTTGCCGATGCGTAGAGCATCTGAATTGAGAGCCCACGGCCTGTCCTAGGCTCCCCGCAGTAGCGAGATCTCCACGGGGACCTCCAGAATGCCCCGTCCAGGGGTGCGACAGCACCAGGAAGGTCCCTGGCTCCCCCACATTGCGAAGCACGCACTGGCAGGCACTTCGTCAGGCACTGAGTCTTGGGCCAGTTCAAAGGGGGAAATGATACACCTTCCCTCTGGCTCCCAAGGTCTGGAGCCAGCTCCAGGGCCAGAGAAGTGTGTCAGAAGGAGTGGGACGTGGGGTACAGATCAGGGACCAGGTGAGGTTGAAGCAGGACGTCATTCCTTCCCACTTGTCGCTTTGCTCCTGCTGCGCTCAGGTGGTTTCATACTGTGTAGTTCAGAGTTCTCAACCTAGGTACACCTGCTGCCCGCTCCCGGATTTCATACGCCCCCGATATTTGTGAACAAAATGCTAGTGGCAGTCGAGATTTCTGGGTAGATGAGCCTACCCAGAATCATTTCTTGCTCTGGAAAGACTTACTTTTACGAAACCACTCACTCGTTCATTCATTCGTTCCTTTAAGGGATAATTTATTGAGCACCGACTACGTGTCAGAGGTTGAGCAGGGTGCCCGGAATTTATCAGTCTGGGTCCTCATGAAGCTTGGATCCTTTCCAGAAGGACAAGATTTGGCCACAACTGATGTCATGATTAATTAATTTTGAATGCACTAGTGCTATAAAGGAAGTCCCGGGGCGGGGGGGGGGGTTCTGTGTGAGCATATGAAGGGGAGACCGAATCTATCCTATCGGGGGGAGAGGCAAGGGGATTCCCTGAGGACGTGACACGTGCAGGCTGATGGGAAGCTGAGGCCTGGAGGGGTCACCTGACCTGCCCAAGCTTCCCAGCTTGTGGGTGCCAGGTGCAAGCGGAACCCAGGACCCTGCACACCCCCAGTGCTGGCTTCTGCCGCCGAGCATCTTCTCTGCCGCTGCCTTCTGCCTCTCTCTCCTCCCCACCTACTACAGGCTTTGGCTCCTTACTTCCGAGCCACCTGAGGCAGCTACAAGCAGACAGCATGAACGATTCACACTCCCTTGAACCCCTGAGAAGTGGGTCATGGACATTCTCTGAATTTTGGAACCTCGAAACTTAAAAAGCATTTTGCGAAGAGGTAATACAATCGAAATGTACAGACAGATGAACTGTGACCTCCTACTATTACCTTGTCCTCCCATGGTGCCTGGGATGTTTTTTTATAGACCAAAGACATGCGTGAGGTGGTGAATTATAGGCTGAACACGGCCCCTGGATGTACTGATTGGATTGCACGGAATTAAAAACAATTTTTTAAAAGATTATTTATTTACTAATTTGAGAGAGAGAGAGAACACGCGCACAAGCAGGGGCAAACTCAGAGGGAGAAGTAGATTCCCCGCTGAGCAGGGATCCCGAGATTGGTCTCGATCCCAGGACCCTGAGATCGTGACCTGAGCAGAAGGCAGGCGCTTAACCCACTGAGCCACCCAGGTGCCCCTAAAAATTTTTTGAGACAACATTTAAAAATCTGGAAATTTCACATTCACATCTGAATTTGGGGCTTTCTTTGGAAAAATTGGGTGATCTGGCATCACTGGGTCTACATTCTGGCAGGTCTCCCCTGGTCTTTTAGATGGGACATGGACTCTCCAGCTCAGCTCAGGGCCACCCACAGGACTGGCCTCCCCTCCCTGCCAGGAGCTCCAGGCACTAAGGCAGCAACCCCACTGGGCCTCAGTCTTCCCACCTCCCCTCTCTAGGTTAAAGGGCAAGGAGAGCAATGGCCATTGGAGGAGTCACTTTGAGAATCTTTCCTAAATTCCACGTCACTGGAAATAAATCACGCCTGGTCCTGAGAGTCTCACCTGCTTGGGCCTGGTCTGATTTGGCCTCATCTCATCAAGCCAGGCCTGTCCCGAGCCGGCTTCCCATGCCAGGCCCAGGGCACACTTAGCCTCTTGTTTCAATTTGTCCCCGGGGGCCAGGCAGGGAGTAGCGGGGCAGGGTGGGGTTCTGCTGGGGAGCCCCCTGCAGCTCGCCTTGGCTACCCAGGCCAGATCCAGACAGCCCGGGATTCCCTAGGGCAGAACTGGCCACGGGCCTCTGTGGTTCCCGCCGTGTGGGACTGCTGCACGGGGAGGAGATGGGCAGCTCCGTGCTGGGGTGGCGTTGGCTGCTTGCCACGCCACAAGAGGCTGAGATTCCCCTGAAACTGAGGGCTACGTTTATCTCTCGCTAGCGACAGAGAAACAAACCAGCACGCTCTGCCCAGGAGGCATTTCCAGAAATTGGGCCCTGGCTTCTTGTTCGTGAAATGCCAGATGATGATCCCAGGCCTCTCTCTGGGGCAAGAGGCCAGGAGCGTGTTGAGCAAGAGGTGCTTTGTTTTGCAGATGACAAGATTTTCGACACTGAGAAGTTGAAATGATAAATACAAGAACCTTGACCAGCTTCCCACCCGACCCTAGAAGTGGCTGGTTTGAGCTTCTGTTCTTGGCACATTTGTTTTCCACAACTTTCAGCTTCTCTGGGCCTCCCTCCCCAGCCCCCTGTCCCGCCCCCAGCCCCCGCCACCTGAGGTCCCCAGTGCAGGAAGACCTCATCTCACCCAAGTTTGGGGCCTTGTGAGCCTGGCAGGCCTCCCACCTGCTCCCCAGCTCTGGCCACGGGAAAAGATGTCTTCTGAAGCACAAATTGGCAAACCATGACACACGGGCCAGCAGACTGGTTTTGTTGATAAAGATTTATTGGAAATAGAGCCACGCTCACCACCTTGTCACGTGCGTTCATTCAGCCCGGGCGGGCCGAGCCTGCTTCTGTCGGCAGGGCCTCCTGTCCGGGATGTCCGGAGCGCACAAGGTGCTGGGAGCTACGGCACAAGACGCTCGGGAGGTAGTTGGGGGACGGGCCAAACGGGTGAAGGGGAGCGGGACAGCCAGGCCCCTCGTTATGGAATGGGTAAGTCACGGGGCTGAAAGGCGCAGCACAGGGAGTACAGGGGATGGTGTTATGATAGTGCGGGAGGGTGCCAGGTGGTATCTGGACTCGTGCGGAGCAGGGCATAAGGTATAATGGAGAGGTCGAATCATTGTGTTGTACACCTGCAACTAATGTGAACTTGTGTGTCAACTGTTCTTTGATAAACACACAAAACAGTAAACCAATCAATAAGATTAGATCACAGTAGGTAATAGGCAGAATAAATGGGGCCGTGAGGTGTTTGTAGGGGGAGCACCAAGCTCAAACGAATGAGAGGGGCCAGGGGGATATAGCTGTGAGCAGACAGAACAATTAAGCCGAGATCACCAGGAGGCAATGTGTGTGTGTGTGTATGTGTGTGTGTGTGTTGGCGGGGGTGGGCGGAGGAGCTTGAAGGATTGAGAAAAGGCAGGCTGGTGAGGCTGGGCAGTGACTCAGTGGAGGAATGGAGGCAGAGCCCCCAAGGCGGGCTTCATCCTGTCCTCATCCCTAAGCTACATTCCCTATTAAGCCAGACTGAGCCCCTCCGAAGCAGCGAATCAGGCCCCCCAACAAACTGACCGAGTTTCTCATCACCGGCGGAAGAAGATGGGTTGACCCATCTCCCCTTCCTTGAATTTGCGAGCAGCCTTGGGGCTGAGAGAGACCCCTGGGCACAAAGTAGGCTCAGGGAGGAGGGGCCTTCCGCTCTCATTGACATGATTTTCGGTTCGGGTGTGAATCACAGACAGTGAGGCCCGGGCCCTTGGATCAGGATTTCCTGGTGTTTCCTGCCCGGGACAGTAGTCTTGCTATCAGGGGCAGCAGTCCATCACTCCCTGACGTCAACTCTCCTTCCAATGAATGCATTTCCTTTTCCGTTTGGGAAGACCAGATATCTGTCATTAGTCCCACCAACTCTGCCATTCTAACCGGGGCACCTCCTGTTCGGGAAGGGGCCAGTGAGATTAACCAGAAGGCAGTGGGTGAGGGCAGAAGGGTGAGGGGAGCCTCAGCGGCTGGGCTTTCAAGGCACCATGGGGTCTCAGAGGGCACGTGCCGTCTGGTCCAGGTCATCAAGGTGTGAGCGGAGAACCCAGCAGCCATGGCGGTGTCTGCCCTAGACCGCCGGCCCCCCAAGCAGTTTGGGGCCCTCCCACGCCTCCTCCCTGGGCCACCTGTGTCACCTGAGTGTCTTATCCCCTCTGCTTGTTCCCACAAACCTGTCCAGATGAGATCTCCTGGTGGAAAGTTTATATTGTCATCGTGTAAAAAAGAAAGAAAGAAAGAAAGAAAGAAAGAAAGAAAGAAAGAAAGAAAGAAAAAAAGATTGCTCAATTTCTGAAAACCATCATCTAAAATTTTTGCAACTTCCCAATGTGCACGTCCTGGGGCAAAGTCGTGGTTGCCTCATTCCGGTTGTAGCTCTGACAATTTCAAACTAGCCATAAGGGCCAAAGGCTCTAGCTGTGTGGCTTCAGAAGCGACGGGGTCATAGCAGGCTGTTTATACATAATGTAAATACTAGTTTAACTTACCATGCTGTATTATCACTGTGTGTTAGTACAGTTTATTTTATTTTTTAAAATATTTTATTTATTTGTTAGAGAGTGAGTAAGAGAGACATGAGCAGGGGGAGGAGCAGAGAGAGAGGGAGAAGCAGACCCCTTGCTGAGCAGGAAGCCTGACTGACACACCAACAGAAGACTGGGGGCTCCATCCAGGGACTCCTCAGAAGGACAGACAACTCAGGGCTCGATCCAGGGACTCCAGGATTATGACCCGAGCAGAAGGAAGATGCCTTCTGAGCCACCCAGGCGCCCCAGTACAATTTATTGTAGATCAGAAATTCCCAATGGGACAGTTCTGTGGTTGTTGGTCTCACTTAATACCTCTCCTGGCAAGCACCACATACAAAAAGAAACTGCTCGCTCTTTTCGGGGATGGGTAGGATGCTCTCATGGTCACCACCAAGCATCATGGTTCTGGCATTCAGCTAGTTGACTCTGCAACCACCCCGTGTTCTGGGAGCTGGGCAAAAATGGAATCACGCAATGGTTGGTCTCATTCTAGTTACTGGAAATTAGGAAATTTGATGATTCACCACTTCTAACTCGGAAGAGTTGAATCAAATACCACCTTGTGTTCATAACGCTCTCTAAACATAAAGGAAAAATTAAAACAATCTGAAATGCTCGTTACTTGTAAACAGCTTGGAAACTCTTGAATAGCACCAAACAGCCAATGTTAGTATTTTGGTGTATTTACTTTCAGTCTGTCTGTACACAACACTCCCTCCAATTTTTAATATCCCCGATGAGATAAGCTCTATACTACTCCTTGGAAATTTGGATTTTACACTTCATGTCATTAACATTCCTCTGAGATGTAATTTTAGTTTTAAGACTTTTACTAATTTGTGAGCTAGAGAGAGAGCAGAGATGGGGAGCGGAGGGCAGAGTTCTGGAGAAGTAGGCTCCCCCTGAGCAGGGAGCCTGATGATGACCCTGGGATCCTGACCCGAGAGGAACTGAGCCACCCGGACGCCCCGGCTTGCGCACTGCTGATACCACGACCAGGGCCAAGCACATCCTTGCAGGGAGCACGTAACCGACTTCCTTGGGATACCTGGATGGACCGGGGACGTGGAATGTTCTGCCTCCGGTGTATCCAAACCCTTGAGCCCTCACAACACTCTCCTGGGCCAAGACAAGTAGGATGTGACGATCTCCCACCGCTCTCCCAGTTCCCAAGTCTCAGTCCCAGTGGGTCGTCCGGGAACCCCATGTGTCGGAGCCCATCTCTCCCCCACCGCCTCTCCCCCTTCAGGATCCTGCAACGTCTTCCTTTTGAAGATCAGCTATAGGAGGTGCTCTCGGCTCCACGGACGCGCGGCCCTCGGGTCGCAGAACCGTACGCTCGGGGGCCGGCCCAGCGCACCTGTCCCCGAATCTGGGTGCTGGGCGTGACCTGGCGGGCGCGAGGCCAGCACGCCCAGGAGCGCCTGGTGGGGCGGGGCGGGAGGGAGAGGAGCGGCTCAGCCCGCTGCGCCTGCGCCCTGCGCGCCGCCCGCTCACCTGCGCGCGCCCCGCCCCCTCCCCGTGTTCGCGAGCGCCGCTGTCAATAAAGTTCTTGCGCGCCGGAAGCGGAAGCGCCGAGTCTCCATGGCGGCGGCGACGGCGGCGGCGGGGCCGGTGCTCTGGAGGCGGCTGCTGGGCCTGCTGCCTGGCCGCCCCGGGCTGGCCGCGCTCCTGGGGCGCCTGTCCGACCGCCTGGGCAGGAACCGGGACCGCCGGCGCAGGAGGTGAGAGGCGGCCGGGCCTGCCGCGGCGGGGGGGGGGGGGGCGGCCGCAGCCCTGCCTCCCTTCGGCGCCAGGCGTGCGCTCACGCGGGGGGCGGGGGGGGGGGCGGAACCGAGCGCGAGCTCCCCGGTGCCCCGGGCGGCGGGCGTTGGAGGGTCTGGTCGCGGGAGACGCCGCTCGCGATCTGAGGGGGTCTGTGCCTCGCGCGGTGGTGGCTGCGGCTTGGCTCGGCCCGGGTGCACGAGCCCCGCCGCGGTCTGTGCGTGCGGCGCTTCGCGCATCCTGCGGGAGAGGGCTGTGAAGCAATCCCGAGTCAGGGGCTCTCGGGCCGGGGAGGAGGAACCACTCGGAACCCCCTTCACACTTTCCAAAGGGCCCGTGTTCTGGAAAAGTACTGAAGTGAGTTATGTAAGTGGGGGAGGAGGCTCTGAGCCGTTTATTCAGGCAGTGGTCTTTCAGAGTCAACATTGGCCAAGCGCATCTGACCTAAGAGGCCTGTTGGCATTGCTAACGTTACGGGGAAAAAAAGGTCTCTTGTGTGCAAGTGGTTCTCTTATCAGAGAGACTCAAGTCTTACACTTGACCCTTTATTTATTTTTTTAAAGATTTTATTTATTTGGCAGGCAGAGATCCCAAGTAGGCAGAGAGGCAGGCAGGTGGGGGGGGGGAGCAGGCTCCCCGCTGAGCAGAGAGCCCGATTAGGGGCTGGATCCCAGGACCCTGGGATCATGACCTGAGCTGGAGGCAGAGGCTTTAACCCACTGAGCCACCCAGGTACCTCTACACTTGACCCTTTAACGGGGAAAAAAAAATTAGAGGTGCGTCCTTTAGAAGAGTTTTCATTATCTCAGATTTTATCTGTGCTGCTTGGGTGCGGTGGGATGTCCTGGCTTCCCTGCGCAGATCTGTGGTCCAGGCGTGCGGGCGGTTTCTGCTTATGGGAAGGAGCTTGAGTTACGCCGAGTAACAGTGGATGATTTTCAGCCCAACTTCAACTTTGGTTCAGGGTAACTTTTCAGTGATAGCATCAGTATGGAGCCCTTGCTGATGAGAATGGCTTTAAGTTTCCTATCGCCCAACCCCGGTGGGGCTGGGGCCGGGGACGTGGTGGCCTCTGCGTTTTCCGTAGTTGGTGCTTAGCCAAGACCTGGCCATCGCAGTGGGTGGTGAGATCAGATGACTTCTACGTCTTGGCATCAGACCACCGGGAAATTTGGTTTAAGGTTTCAAGAAGTGTTCTCTCCTCAAAGATGAGGTGTTCAGGCAATTTTGTCATTTCCCTGTATGTGTTTAAACGATGCGGAAAAACAATTCATTGTTCATTGTTTAACGTTGAAATCGACTGCTAAGGGATGTTGGGGGCAGTCTGCACAAATTCTTTTGAAAAAGTCGTTTCTCTTGAGTGTCTTTTTCCGGTGGTAGTGGGGAGAGGAGCAGTGTGGCAGTGGGAGTAGTCCAAAGTGACCCCCCAAAGTCCTTTTTGTAAATGGATGCTGTAGGTGTGGCACCATATTTCTTTTGAAATAGAGAGAGTGTTGTATAACAATTACACCAGAAACTCACTTAAAGAAACATAAGTTTTGTGGGTTTTTTTAGTTATTTTTAATTTAAATTCTGTTAGCCGACATATAGTACATCATTAGTTTTTGATGTATTGTTCATTGATAGTTGCTTGTAACACCCAGTGCTCATCACATCACGTGCCCTCCTTAATGCCCATCATCCAGTGCCCTCACCCCCCCACCAAGTTTTTTTATTTTTAATAAAATTTTTTAAAAGATTTTATTTGTTTATCTGACAGAGATCACAAGCAGGCAGAGAGGCAGACAGGGGGAGAGGGAGAAGCAGGCTCCCTGCTGAGCAGAGATCCCGATGTGGGGCTCGATCCCAGGACCTGGGATCATGACCTGAGCCGAAGGCAGAGGCTTTAACCCGCTGAGCCATCCAAGCGCCCCAAGTTTTATGTTTTAAAGAAATTTGTGGGGGCGCCTGGGTGGCTCAGTTAGTTAAATGTCTGCCTTCAGCTCAGGTCATGATCCCAGGGTCCTGGGATCGAGTCCCACATCGGGCTCTCTGCTCAGCGGGGCGTCTGCTTCTCCCTTTACCCCTCCCTCCCCTGCTTGTGCACGCTCTGTCTCTCTCTCTCTCAAAAACAAATAAAATCTTTTATAAAAATAAATAAATTTGTGTTTTATAATCCGTAAAATGCTTTGCTAGGACTGAAGATAAGTGCTTTGACCGGTGTTGTTACAACGCTGTAGCTTTCTGACCTTTTTTTTTTTTCCTCTTGCCTTATTCAGTTCGCAGATTTTCCCGACTCTGTGGCCTTGGTGTTTGGGGTTTCTCTGGTCTGTATGGCCACTCATCCTATATTGGCTGCTGACTTTCGTTTCTCCCCCAAAATATCTCACAACCCCTCATTCCCCGAATGGTGTGGTTTCTTGTAACTCTGATTGTTGATTCATTGATAATAGTTCTGTGTAGTCATGAGCTTAGACTTTGTCAGATTTTAGCCTGCCGATCTGACTCACCTGTTGGAGTGCCTCTTAAACCCTCGTGGCTAACGAGGGCTGGAGGGAGGGTGGTTTCTTTGTTAGTTACAGAGACAGCCACGGTGACAGAGAATGCTACTTAAAATTACTTCCAATTAGTGGTCGAGAAATACTGTTGGGTCTGATGTCATAGTGGCAGGTCGGTGTACCCCAGTTCAGCTTGTTAGTAGTTTCCACTCTGAGGGACCACCAGATTTCCAGAAGCTGCTTCTTTGAACTTCGCGACACTTCGTTAGAGTTTAGTAGAACTGTCTCCTGGCTTATTTGTAGCAGTAGAGTGGGTGGGAGGGGGATATTTAAAATCAAAGCATAAATTTCCCCAGATAATTCAGATTCTCATCTTACAGGGGATAGGAATAAGAGTTACAATGGATGTTTAAATTGTAGCTTTATTTTTCTTTTTTTAAGATTTTATTTATTTATTTGACAGCGGGAGAGTGTGGGTGCATACGCAGGGAGAGTGGCAGGCAGAGGGAGAAGGAGAAGCCGACTCCCTGTCGAGCAAGGAGCCTGATGTGGGACTGGATCCCAGGGTCCTGGTCATGACCTGAGCCGAAGGCAGATGCTTAGCCGACTGAGGCACCCAGGCGTCCCGAATTGTAGCTTTGTTGAGTTCATATTAACGCATTGCAGCTGGTGATGAATTAGGCTGGCTCAGTCCGTTGCGTGCTCCTAGAGGGAGAGCAGCAAGCCTGGGGTTAAAGTGTTCTGGTAGATAATCCACTTGTAAACATGTCATCTGATTCATGTAAACGAGTTCTTCTCAAGGCTGCTGGGAAGTCTGGCTGGTCAAAGCCTTTGGGTTAGTAGAATATGTGACTGATTCTCGTCAGGCACTTTGCTTTGCCCGCTCCTTGGGCCACCCCGAGGTGTATTGTGGGTTATGTTCTCTTTTTTGACCCCTGGATGTGATCGACTTCCTTTTGGGCAAGTCAAGAGGACAGTCATCTGGTCAGCATATAGTCAGATACTGGCAGCCTGGCCTCCCATGCTGGGCTTGTGGGAGAGCAGCGGCCGCTGGTCTTCTGTAACCTACGGGAATTCACACTCACTTCCCTTTCTTGGACTTGGGGGTTGCGTTAGTCGGGAAGGGCCGCCTGCCGCCGGGGACGCAGGAAGTACACGGCTCCTTCGCGTAGTTTGTGTGCTTCTCAGGAAGTGTGTGACTGTTGCTCTTTTCTCCTTAGCTCACTTTCTGACGTTTAAGTGTGCATGAGTGAGGGGGGGAGGGTAGGTTTTTCTTAAAAAGTAGTTTCTGAAAATACTGCAATCCACAGAACTTAGTTTCTTTTAAGAACTCTTTTTTCATCATTTTGTACAGATTTGGATGAGACCCAAGCCACAGAGCTTGTACCACGAATCTTATCTTACAGTTCCAGAAGAGCTCGTGGACTCAGAGCATATGGGAGCCCGTAGTGGGGGCCACTTAGTTAATGTCCGGAGTATGGCACAGGACAGAGGGTAGAACTTCTGGACTGTCTGTCTGTTCTGTTGCGCTCTGTTCTCTCACGTCACCGCGTTCTTGTTCAGAGCCCCCGGTGCCTCCTTTAGGAAAGACCCTGAGAGGTTGGTTGGTCAGCTTACTTGATTTACTTTTACTTTTTTTCCCCCACTGGGTGGTGGGGGACAGTCTGCAGCCCCTGGGGTCAGATCTGAGGCAGAGGCCTTGGAGGGGACATGTAAAGGTCAAGTGTAGACCTGGGTGTAATTCTCAGTATTTGCTTTTCTAGTTCTTCTTCTTCATTTTTTTTTGTTTGTTTTTTTTTGTTTTTGTTAAGAGAGGGAGTAGTAAGTGGGCAGAGAGAGAGAGAGAGAGAATCTGAACCAGGCTCCCCACGCAGCACAGAGCCTGACATGGGGCTTGAGCTCACCAGCCTGAGATCACGACCTGAGCTGAAGTCAAGGGTCAGATGTTTCACTGATGGAGCCCCCCTGGCACCCCGCCGTGCTCTGCTGGCATCTCGCCACTGGTCACGGAACTCCGGAACTCCGCTGGACCTCCAGGCACATTGTTGCACATCCAGACAGAGGAAAAATACAAGGTGTGCCAGTCTTTTTCCATGGAGCACACGCAACTTTAAATGTTTGGTGAAATGGAAAACTATCTCCCCACAAAAAGGAGAAACGCCTCTCTCTCCCCTGAGGCCCCGTGTCAGTAGCTGCATTTGGTTGTGTCTCAGTGGATCTTCTGCTCAGTTTCTGAGTGACGGATTATTCTGAACTCAAGTCCCACTGCCATCCCTTGCCCGGCAGGAGGGACGGGCTGCCCTGTCACACCCAGGAATGCCCTGCAGGCCAGCTAGGCTTCCTCAGTCTTCATGTAGTGGCTGGCCACTCCCCCTCTGCCCCCGCAGTCCATGGGCTCAGGGACAAGAGCCCCTTAGTCTGGCGGTTCAGATGTGGATCTCTCTTAGAGATGGTGGGAAGAAACTTCCCTCCTCTCTGCCCCTCCCTCGCTTCACGCTCCCTGTGCCCTTTTAGAGTCGCCCCGAAGCCTTCCCCTCACCCCTCCTGCACAGGTCTCTCTGGGTAGGGAGGGCCCAGGTCAGGGGTCAGACCCAGCCTGCTGCCCAGGGCAGGCACTTTACAGATTCCACGGGAAGCCTTAAATCTCGAGGCTGAACTTGTACCCAAAGTCAGTTGTCCCGTGGGTGGCCAGAGCCTGCCCTTCCCAGAGCCCGCTGGTTCCTTTCACCGTTGGAACTGTCGGCTGGGGACTGGTTTGCGTTGTCTGCTGTTGCTGCCTGTGCCGCCGGCCTGCCCGAGTGTCCCTGGGTGCTTGCCCTGGCCCTGTTCTCCAGACTTCCATGATATTCCTGAGTCAGCAGAAGCTGGCCGGGGTGGGGGGGGGGGCTTCCTCTTCTATCTGGTCCCGCCCCCCGCCTCTTCTTTGTAACTAGAAACCGGAGCTGGATGGTCCTGGAAAGATGATTCAGGGGAGTTCAGGTCTGGGTGTGGAAATTGTGCGTGTGCCGGCTTAGTTCTCTGAATGGCGCGTGTGACCCGGCTCTGCTCTTTTGGTGAAGGAACCGCAGCTCCTCAGATCTCTCGGGGCTTGGGCTCCTGACCTGGGACGTGTGGTTTCTTAGTAAGCCTTCCTGGGGTGAGGGGACTTGCCTGTGCAGGTGGTCGCCCGTGGAGAGCGGGGTGACTGCGCCGTGCGGGTGCTGCTAGCCCCGGGAGCAACCTTTTCTGGGGAGATTCCCAGGAGTTGGCTTGTGGAAAGTGGGAACGAACCCCCCCGCCCCGGGCTTCTGGCTGAGGTGAAAGAGAAAAGCCCCTGAGCAGACTTGGGCTTGGCTGCTTCTGCCCCTGCAGAGGCACTCCAGTTAGATTCGAGCATCCCGCGTCCAGGTGTGGTCTCCCCCATGCCCGAGCCGTCACCGGGGGGACTTTCTCAGAGCGCCTTCCTCTTGGGGTGTCTGGAACTGCCGCTTGAGGGCTGGGTCTCCCCCTCCCGGACTCCCTGCACCTAATTGGCTTTCAGCCCCTTCTCCTCTCTAGCAAAAATAAACCTGCCAGCACGCGGATTAAACAGGAAGCCAGCATGAAAAAGCCCTCAACACGTCTTGGACGGAGGCCCTGGTGGAGCCTTCCCGGGGAGAGCTGCCTGGCAGGTTCGAGGCTTGCCCGCGGTGGCCCGGGGCCCTGAGCCCTGAGCCCGGCCCACCCGAGCCTGCCCGCTGCCTCTCCAGCCGGGACCGGGCTAACGGTGGGCCCCGGGCGCCTGCGTCCTCTGGACTGGCTGCGGACAGCCTCCGGGCTTTCCCGCGGGTGGTGATGCTTGGCGGCGCCTGCGGCTCACGTTGGCCCAGCCCCCTCCTTGCCTGGAGCAACCCCTCCGAGCGCCCTGCCTGACCCTCCGCGGAGAGGGTGTCCTCAGGCCTCCCCCGGGGGCTCAGCACCACCAGCTCCCCTTTGCCGTGACTCCGGACACACGTGCTGCACAGTTCACGGTGGCCCTTTCCGGCTGGTGTCGCTCTCAGATGGTCTCAGATGTGCAGTGAGCCTGCGAGGCCACCAGGTTTGTTGGGCGGCGGCGCGGCTGCTCGTCCCTTGTGCATCCCCACGTAGGCCGGAACAGCGCTCACACGGTGCCTGGGGTCGCAGCCCGAGCCGGCATTTGCCCTCTCTGGGTCGCCATGTGGCGGGAGTGTGTCTCCACGGCTTCCTTTCAGGGAGTCGATGGGAGTCTCCTGGCCCAGGGGAAGGACGCAGGGACGGACGGCGGGGCGGGGCGGGGGTGCTAGCGGTCACTCTGGGCTGAGAGAGGCTACGTGCTGCGAGGCTGGGAGACCTGTCGGTGTGGCGCTGCCGTGGGCTTTTCCACCTCAAACAGACCATGTCTAATTAATGAAAATTAGGCTTTAGGCCCCCTCTGGGGCTTCAGGTGGATGAGTGTCATGCAGACTTTCCCACTGTCTCGTGGTTTTCTACTGGACTGAAGGATCTTTCCCTCTCCTCCTGGAAGTTAGCTTTGCGCGCGGCGGGAGTAAGGCCTACGGTTGGGGAAATCGAGGCAGCAATCCCTAGATTTCTCATCTAAGCCTTTCCCCGGCCCGCTGCTGCTCGTCAGCTGGAAGCCGGAGGACCTTAGCAAGCTGGTACCCCCCGAGTGCCGTCACCCCCCTCTCTGAGACAGCGGGAAAGCTCCGCTCTCCCCACTCTGCACCAAGGGCCCCAGGCCAGCCCCCGACTTCCCGGGATCTACAGAGCTGCTACCTCCCCCCCCCCCCCCCCCCCCCCCCCCCCCCCCGTTGACTAAAGTTTTCTTGGCAGTGAGTCGGCTGGGACAGACCAGTGGGCTTTCTGGGAAGCACAGCTGTGGGCCATCTGGCGTCTGTGCAGGGCCGTTGGCGCGCCCTGGGAAGATTCAGCGCTTTATCATGAAGCAAGTGAATGAAGTCATGTTCCTGGAATCTGACCCTTCAGGCCTTGGGGTGTTCATGTGCCTTTCCCCAGAGCCCCCCTTGGAGCGGCAGTAGAAGGGCACGCGGTGCAGAGGATTTTCCTGCTGCTGTTTGCTGGACTTGAGAATAGGGCCCGGCTTGTGTGCGGCTCTGGGCGTGGGGCCCCTCCCTGGGCCTCGTGGAGGGGGCAGGCGGCAGACCTGTGCTTCCGTGGGCAGGACCTCGGTTGCTGCTGTCTCTGCTGCAGTGGAGGGGGGCCGGCCGGTGGGGGCCGGGGGCGCGGCTGCATGTGCTGTGAGCCCCGAGGAAGACGTCCGCTGCCGAGATGGCCCCCCAGGCTCCTCCTGCTCCGCCCCTCACTCCACAGCGGAGGATTCAAGAGAAAATTTAGTTTTTCTGGGTCCTTCCCTAAATAAAAGCCTCGTTCCTCTCCGTAGCCCTGCATTGCAGGGGGTACCCTCACCCACACTCGCCCAGGCTCCAGGCCGTCGCCAGCAGCCTTCTGCAGGCCAGGTTGGCAGGGCCCGCTGGTGTCAGCCCGCGGTGGTTTCTGGGTGGTTTCTCGCGGCCACTCTAGACTGGGAGCTGTGTGGAACCAACTGCCAGTTGGGCTTTCTCTGGGCATTGGCACTTCTCAGGTTGCTCAGCTAGTAGGGGCTGAAGGAAGAGCACCTTTGCAGAGTTTGACTTGGGCTCACTTAAAATGGTCTAGAGAATCCGGAATTGGTTAAAAAAAATTCCCATCCGCCTCATGTGCGTGGCCCCCCCTAGCTGAGAGAGACTTGCGAGGAAGTGTTTGAGAAGTGTGACCCTTTCCGTGTCTCTTTAACCAGGTCGCCATGGCTGCTCTTGGCTCCTTTGCTGTCTCCAGCTGTCCCCCAGGTCACCTCCCCACCTTGCTGCCTGTGTCCAGAGGGTGTGCACAGGTTCCAGTGGATCCGAAACCTGGTCCCAGAGTTTGGGGTCTCCAGTTCCCACGTCAGGGTGCTTTCATCCCCGGCCGAGTTTTTCGAGCTCATGAAGGTAAGTTGTGTTCACAGGAGAGAGGGACGGACGCTTGAGATACAGGCTTGCAGGCGTGAGGATGAATGAGTCCTGAGCAGAAGTACCTTCCGTTCTGGAAGTTTCTGACGGCTGCTCGGCTTCTTGCCATGGGTTCTTCTCCCTGTTAGGTTTTCAGGCTCATAAATGCTTGGGTTGTGCCATCATCAGAGGCTCCCGTGCGTGGCTAACGTCTCAGGTAGCTCAGGGTGGGTGCGCAGTGATTTTGATTCTTATGGACAGATTGATTCCATCGGTTCCTTCGGAAGGGAGGTTAGTGAGGGCATGTGGGCGCCCTCGCTAACGATGTCACAGCACGACAGACCCTTCCCCGGAAATATCCCCAGGACACAGTGGTGTCTTCTTGGTAGGCAGGGTGTACCAGGGGAAAACTCAGCTGTGACTCGTGGGTGAGACTTGATGTGTAGGAAGTGGCTGGACTTCCCGGTCACTGGAGAATGTGGACACCTGATTTTAGGCCTTGCGATCCCTGTTCTTTCCTGGGACTGTGTCTGAAGTCTGGGCCTCTCTGTCCAGGCAGAGATGCCTTTGCTTTTGGGGGCTTGAGCTTGCAGTGCTCAGCTGTTCGTGGCCCATCTCGTTACTCCAGGTGAGACTGCGGATTGGAATAAATCATTTGAAGCTGATTAGTTTTTATTTCTTAAAATTTTTATTTATTTATTTTTAAAGATTTTATTTATTTATTTGACAGAGAGAGAGATCACAAGTAGTCAGAGAGGCAGGCAGAGAGAGAGGAGGAAGCAGGCTTCCCGCTGAGCAGAGAGCCTGATGCAGGGCTCGATCCCAGGACCCTGAGATCATGACCTAAGCCAAAGGCAGAGGCTTTAACCCACCGAGATACCCAAGTGCCCCTGATTAATTTTTATTAACACGAATCCTCTGGGTTCAAATTAGCAGTGATGTTAGAATTAAGGTAGGATGAGGTCAGACAGGCGGAACGGTGGTAGATAGTGGGAAATACATGTAGAAATTAATTTTCCTACAGAATAAACTCTACTCCATTTGGATACTTGTACTTTTTCCTTTTGGCCTCTTGTTCTGTAGATCCACACACAGCTTGATTTCTGACTGGCTCCTTCCACAGTGCATTCTGTGTGTGTGTGTGTGTGTGTGTGTGTGTGTGTGTGTGTACGTGCTCACGCCGCTTCCCTGCGCTGCTCATCGGTCCTGGCACCTTTGTGGAGAAGGAGTGTTAAGGTGCTTTGCTCTTTGTTCCTACTTGGTTCGGTTCGGCTGGAAGAAACAGGTTTTGCAGAGGCTGTTCTTTGTGTTCTAGTCAACTTGGGGTTGAAGGACTGGCTGAGTCTCGGCGTGGCCATCCCCTGGCTGAGCACCTGCCTGGGCGGGGCCGTGGGGGACAGGAAGGGCCCCAGGGCTTGGCCCAGCAAGCTGGGAGGAAGCCCTGATCTTGCCCTTTGAACCAGTCCCGGGCAGACTCTGGTCAGGATTGCGTGGTATGTGTGTCTTCCCTGGCCCCACAGAGCGGCCTTGCTCCCTGAGAGGAGGGTGCAGCCTGCCGTCTGCCTGGCCTGCGAGCCCTCGTGCCAGCGCCTGAGCCGAGGTGCCTCCGCTTGAGTCACTGTTCGCTCTGCGTAACCGTGTTCCCTGCCAGCCTCCGCCTCCCAAACAACTAAGCAGAGGAGATGGTGAACGTGGGGCATTATCTTGTGCTTTCCTGGCCTGCAGGCCTCCTGCCAGTGTGCTTGTGTGTTTCTGTGGTCGGGTGCCCCTCCCATGCTGGCCATGCGGGCTGTAGGTGCCCCATCCCTCCTGGGTCGAAAGCAGGCGTGTGCCTGCTTCCTGCCTCCCTCCTCCCGCAAGGCCTGGCCCTCCCGCCTCTCCTTCCGGAGCCTGACCTTCGGCACACCACCCACCGTTCTGCGAACCCCCCACCCCCGCCCCGCCAGTGGGGCGGGGTGCTTTGAGCTCTGGAGGGCACTGTGGTTCCCCACGCTGGAGCAGGTCTGGAGAGAGCACTCGGCCTGTTTGGACTGAGGTGACAGTCATCTCTGAGTGCTGGTCTGTTCTGTACTTGTGCTGGGGACCCATCTGCGCGTCAGAGGGAATACGTGCCCGCTCATCGTGAAGCCCAGCCGTGTAGGTGCGGACGGGGGCAGAGCAGCACGTGCCTTGGCTCCCACGCTCCCCTCCGCTGCCCCTTAGGGACGTGCTCTTGTGCCCTGCACGTGCCCCACGTGCACTGGCCCCCCTCCACACCCCCCCGGGGTCGTGAATGGGCTGTGGTCTGCGCCCAGGGCAGCTATGGCTTCCGTCCCCGCAGTACGTTGGACATTGTGTCAGGTCGCTGTCACACGCCGCCTTCATTCTTTTGACGGCTGTGTCATGGTTCCTATAGTTAGGTCATGTCTCTCAGGGGGAGTATTTTTTTTTTTTTTTTATTTGACAGAGAGAGATCACAAGTTGAGAGGCAGGCAGAGAGAGAGAGAGAGGGAAGCAGGCTCCCTGCTGAGCAGAGAGCCCGATGCGGGACTCGATCCCAGGACCCCGAGATCATGACCTGAGCCGAAGGCAGCGGCTTAACCCACTGAGCCACCCAGGCGCCCCGGGAGTATTTTTTTTTTAAGATTTTAAAAAATTTATTTACTTGACAGAGAGCATAAGCAGGGGGAGCAACAGAGGGAGACAGAGAAGCGGGCTCCCCCCTGAGCAGGGAGCCCGATGCAGGGCTCGATCCCAGGACCCATGAGATCATGACCTGAGCCGAAGGCAGACGCTGAATGACTGAGTCTCCCAGGGGCCCCTCAGGGGGAGTATTTTAAATTAGGATCGTGGGTCCTTATTTGGGCGGTTACTATTAGCGTGGGGCTCGCTTCAGATGGCAGAGCCGGGCCTGGAGCGTTATTTGTTTGGTGTCCTCCGTGAGCTGTGGAAGTGACTGTGACTTGTTTCTCGTTCAGGGCCAGATCAACGTGGCCAAGAGACGCGTGGTGATGGCGTCACTCTACCTGGGGACAGGTCCTCTGGAACAGGAACTGGTAAGATTGGAGGTGGGGTGGTCCCCACGGCAGCAGTGCCTTGCCTGCTCCCCCTGGCTGCGTGGTGCCCTGGGATCGGGGTCGAGCCGTCCTGTCCTGCTGGGGGTCAGCCCAGTCAGGAGGGCCGGTGAGGAGTGTGGGGCGGGTACTCATCCTTGCCCACAGGTCCTCTGCACCCTGCACCACGGTTCCGAGGCTGCTCTGTGTGCTGGTCTGGGACTTGGTGAAATGGCCTGCTGCCCGTTTCTGTATGGCCTGTGGGTAACAGTGGTCTTTGCATTTTCAGATGACTGGAAAAAAGTCGAAAGAAGGAGATTATTTGTGACACGGAGAAGCCTGTGCAATTCAGATTTCTGTGTCCATAGGTGAAGCTTTACTGGGACACAGCTGTGCTTGCTCAAAAACGTGTTGTCTGTAGCCGCTCTCTGGCTGCAGCGGCGGAACTCAGTAGCTGTGACAGAGACTGTCTGGTTCCCCAGGCCCAGGGTGTTTACTGCCTGGCCCTTTGCGGAGCAGATTTTCTGGCCCTGTTCTAGACAAATGGACCAAAGCGCAGGTCGGGCTGGGGTCAGGTGCCAGGTCTGTGGCCTGCCTTGGTCCACCTGGACTTGGCGTTACACCACACTTGTCACCTGCGGGGAGATGGGCAGGATGGGAAGGAGCAGAAACCACGGGTTAGCACAGGGCGTGCTTCCTGCGGTGGGAGTCCAGCACGTGGTTGGTGCGCAGGTGCCGTCTGTGGGCTGACTTCACGCGAGCAGGAGTGAGATCGTTCTGTTGTCATCTTCGGATGGCTTTCCACTCGGACTGTGAAATGGGCCTGGCGCCCACAGTGTTTTCTCTGGGTTCCTCCTTGTCTGGAAACCCACAGGTAGGAGCTGGGAGGGCAGGAATGGGACGGTGGGTCAGCAGAAGCACTTCTGTCCTTTCCTGCCTCTCCGCCCCGCCCTGGGAGGTCTCCTTCTGTCTTCAGGACATACTTTTACTGCAAGCTTGGGAAGCCTGTTTGTTCTTCTGCGAGAATATCATGTCAAGCCCATGGAGAGTGGCCAGGGGGCAGGTTTTGTCTTGGATTCACTGGTTCAGCAAATATTTACCAAGTGCTGTCCGTGTGTAGGCACTGTTTGCTGTCTGTGTCTGTGGGGATTGTCTGTTGTAACGTGTGAGAGCTCGTGGCTTAGCCTTTCCCAGAGTGGCAAGGTCTGGACTGCTTGGGCAGTGTGTCCAACCCACAGACATGCTCTCCCTGAGAGGCCTGGCTGGATGAGGGAGCTGGGTGGCACCTTCTGGTTACTGTTACTGGTCTCAGAAGAAGTCTCATGGTGCAGATGTGTGTTCCAAAAGGACGTGTGTGTGTGGGGGGGGGCGGGGTTGGTTACCTGGCAAGTTGATCCTTTTTTTTTTTTGAAGTAAGCTCCATACCTACCGTGGAGCCCAATGTGGGGCTTGAACTTGAACTTCACAATCCTGAGATCGAGACCTGAGCTGACAACCAACAGTCAGATGCTTCACTGACTGGGCCACCCAGGTGCCCCTCCCTCTGTTCTCTTAATACATAATCATCTTTTTGGATCTTATACTTCTGTTCTTTTGGGGTTCTTTCCTTGGCAGGTAGATTGCCTGGAACACACTCTGGAAAAGTCACTCCAAGCCAAATTTTCTTCAGACCTCAAGGTGTCCATCCTCTTGGACTTCACACGGGGCTCAAGAGGTAGGTCTGGCGCACTCCCTGCCTGCTCTGACCTTTCCTCTTTCAGACTCTTGTTCGGTGTTACGCCCTTGTCCTGTCCCATCCCCATCCGTCCGTGTCCCTCCCCACCCCCACCCCCCGGCCCCCACAAAAGCCAGGATGTTCGAAGACCACCTGGACTGCCTGGCTGCCCGTCAGCATTCCTTCTGTAGCAAGTGACTGGAAGCCCAAAGAAAAACACCTTGGGCAAAAAGAGGCTATCTTCGACTCCTGGGATTGACGTGCTTTGGGTGGGTCATGATCTGGGGGTTTGGCTGGTTACCAAGACCCATCTGCTGGCCCTCCTTCTTTTGGGCTGGCTTTATTCTCAGGCTCCATGTGGTGACCTCTGAGAGCCCCAGGCCCATCTGGCCATGACATTTTATCCATTGAAAGACGGTCTGCTACCCGAGTGGCCTGCCACGGGCCATGCACCGGGGCTCTGCATGTGCCAGCTGGTCCAGTCCAGTCCTGGATGTCTTCCTCTGGAGTTGGGGCAAGGGTTCAGGGTGGGTAGAGCCATTATTACCCAGAGTAGGAACACCAAGAGTAGAATCATGTGGTACCCCTAGGAGGACAGGGGGTATGGTTCCCAGAGGAGGGCGAATGGTGCTGGTGTTAAAATGGCAGCTGTCTGCGGCCCCGAACGCCCCAGTCTTGTTCTGAGACATGTCCGTGTCCAGAGCAGAGTTTGGTCTGAGGCCCTCCGGCTGGCAACAGTGCCTGGGGTTCTGGCCAATTGGGATGGGTAGCGCAGGGAGATGGGGGCCTCTGGTAGGCGGCTCCTCCCTTCCAGGCTCCTCCCCTCCAGGCTCTCTGTCTTTTCTGGTGTGAATTGCCTGTTTTTCAAATTGCGCTCACCCCTGTGTTCAGGCAGAAAGAACTCCCGCACCATGCTGCTCCCGCTGCTGCAGAGGTTTCCAGAACAGGTCCGTGTCTCTCTGTTCCACACGCCTAACCTGCGCGGGCTTCTCCGGCTCCTGATCCCTGAGCGCTTCAACGAGACGATCGGCCTGCAGCACATTAAAGTGTACCTCTTTGACAACAATGTCATCTTGAGCGGGTGAGTAGGCTGCCTTGCCTCAAGGGCCTCCCCCTGGATACTGTCCAGGGTGGAAGTTCGTGGAACACAGAGAAGGAACGTCCGTCTCCTCAGGCCTTCAAGAATGTGGTCCTGTGTCTCTAGTCGTCATGCTGCCTCCGTGTCTTCACGACACCACATCTGCTGTGGCTACTGGAAGCCCACAGGGTGCTCAGAAGGGAGCCCTGGCTTCTTGAGCACTTCCCGGGAGCTAGCCCCTCTTCGGAGCCTGGGTGTGCTGTCGCGTGTCATCCTCGCAGAGACCCGTGTAGTGTTTTCCTCACTTCGTGCGTGAGAGACTAGAGGGGGCGAACGACTTCCTCAGGCAGAGCCAGGAACACCGGAGAAACAAACCACTGGAGCCACCGTGGCCTCCTGGGTCCTTCTGATTCTGAACCCCGGGCCCTGGGGATGAGCCCTAGGGGGTAGTTAGCTTCGAGATTGTCATTCCTCTCCCAGCTCGTTGTCGCCTCAGGGATGGGGCTCCATGGCTCCCTCTTTTGTGGCGCCTCATGCCACTCAAGCCCCGTCTTGTGCGAGTGGCCGGGCTCGGGGTCGGCTGCCACCGTGGGATCCTGAGCCATTCGCCGCCCTGCCCCTCGCGAGTTCCCCGGCCCCGCTGCCGCGCCCTCTCCCGCCCCAGCCCTCACCCGCCTCTTTCCTCCCCGCAGCGCGAACCTGAGCGACTCATACTTCACCAACCGCCAGGACCGCTACGTGCTCTTGCAGGACTGCCCGGAGGTGGCGGACTTCTTCACGGAGCTGGTGGGCGCGGTGGGGGACGTGTCCCTGCAGCTGCAGGCGGACAACACGGTGCAGGTGTTGGAGGGGATGGTGCATCCTTACAAAGGTAGGGCGCGGGCTCTGCCGGCCTCCCAAGCTTGCGGGGGGCGGCTGGGGGCCCCGGGGGTGCACCTCTCGGAGCCTTGCCGCGTGCTGGCGGGACTTGGGTGACAGAGGCTCATTTTGCTTTCGTCTCTGGGGCCAGACCCAGGGGACTCACTGGCCACCGGTTGTGCTCTGTGGGTTCAGGGAAGGTGGGAGTGTGGGATTCGGCCTGGGCCTGGGGGAGGGAGCCAGAGGCCTGCCCCGCACTTACAGGAAGCAGCCTGCTAACTGCCTGCCCTCCCCAGGGCCATTTCCCCCCAGCCCTGAGTGGGGAGTTTGGGGGAGCTCGGAGGCTCTGTGGCTCTCAGCTCTGCTGAGGTCTGTGGCCTCCTGCCTGGAAAGTGAAATGGGAGAGCCCTTGGAAACAGGCAAACCCTGGCAGCTAGTGTTCCTGGGGGCATTTGCATTCCTGTGATTCCTGTGGCTTCTTGGTGGCCTTTGGGAAGGCCTGCTACTGAATTTGCAACAGTGGCAGCAATGTGGGGAGGGGTAGACCCTGACCGTATAAGGAGAAGAGCCCCTATCCTGGGTGCCGGAGGAAGCCTAGCCCTGGAGCCAGTCTGTGATCTGGGTGCCTGCCCTGCCTGCTGCCAGCCTGGACGCTCAGTTATTACTGTGATATTTTAAATTTTTATCAATAAAAAATTTGTGGAAATTTGCTTTTTCTCGTTATATGGGTGCCTTCATATTAGCCTCCGTTTTGCACTTTGGCTTGCAAAGCCCGATATACTCAATACCTGGTCCGTGCAGGAAGCACTGGCCAATCCCGGGTCTGACTCTTCAGGCCAGGCACGGATGTGCAGAGAAGTAGGCCCCACGGTCTGGGAAGGATGAGTCAGCGTGCTCGGGGGCAGGTAGGAGTGTCTGGGCCTGTGCACTTGTGCCCAGGGGACCTGAGCAGCTCGGAAGGAGTGAACGGATACAGGAGAGACTCGTGACACTCAGAAGGACAGCTTGAGACACAGTGGGGCTGGTGGCTGCCTCCTCCCCCATGGGCGCTGCTGTCAGGGAGCGTTTGCATAGGCCGTCCCTTCTCCTTGTCCCAGAGCCCACCCCCAGAGGCCCTCCCATGTGGTCCTGTCCTGTTCCTCTTTGATTCTAGCTCAGCCTTCCCCAAGGCTTGCTGTTTCCCCAGCGTCCCGGAGGGCCAGGTCTGGGCAGCACGGATGCTCTCCGCTCTCGTGTCCTCAGCGTTCCGTGAACTTCTGCTCTTCACCCGGCCCTGCTCCCGCTGTGCTTCTGGTTTGATCCTCGTTTCTCGGGCTGGATGCTGGCTCGTTAGTGCTCAGTCTGGTCGTCGGCTGTTAGCATTTATGGTCACTTCTCGTCCGTCCAGTGTGTCTGGGCAGCCGCGCGTCTGCAGTGTCTTGTGTAGACGCGCAGGAGGCCAGCCTGCCTGTCCACGTGCTGCGCCACTGTCCCGCCGTGTGGAGCCCGCTCGGCCCGCTGTTGTGCCCGCGCATTGTGGCTCACGCTCACAGGTGCCTTTATTGTTAAATCTTCTCACTGAGGAGCACGCCGAGCACCAGCCACGGGCGTGCAGTTCACATGCGTGTGCGTCGTGGGCCGGCTCCCGGGAGCCCCTCCGGTGCCTGTCGGGCGCTGCATCCCCAGGCTCCACTCCCTGGATTGGTCTCCCTCAAGTAGTGTGGGGTGTTTCTGAACTTGATAGGGCGACCGTCTGGCTCAGTTCCTAGAGCATGCGACTCTTGATCTCCGGGTTGTGACCCACGTTGGGTGTGGAGATGACTTATAAATCAAATCTTTAAAAAAAAAAACATTTTGTAAGTGTGACTGGTAGAGGCCATTTCACGTTTCCTCGCACAGGCTCCTCATGCCCTTGCCTTGGATATCGGTATCCACAGAGGAGCCTCGCCTGGGCCTGGGCTCCATCTGAGCGTGTCCGTAGGTGGTCGGTCGGGGCATCTGCGCTTGGCTGTCTGGTGCCATGTCCCCATGCAGGCAAGGGTTCAGAGCCTGCACTTCCCGCCCTCACCCTCCCCTCCCGTGTGTCCCTGCAGGTGACCGGGCCGCGTACTGCAGGGTGGCCAACAAGAGGGTGATGGATGTGATCAACTCCGCCAGGGTCCGCCAGCAAGTGCTGCACGCCCAGACCTTCCACGGCGACTCCCTCTTGACTCAGGAGGACGCAGCCGCCGCCGGGGACCGGAGGCCAGCCCCCGACACCTGGATTTACCCACTGATCCAGATGAAGCCCTTTGAGATCCAGATCGACGAGATCGTCACCGAGACCTTGCTGACAGAGGCTGAGCGAGGCGCCAGGGTCTACCTCACCACCGGCTACTTCAACCTGACCCAGGCCTACATGGACCTGGTCTTGGGCACGCGGGCTGAGTACCAGATCCTGCTGGCCTCCCCGGAGGTGAACGGCTTCTTCGGGGCCAAGGGGCTGGCGGGGGCCATCCCGGCCGCGTACGTGCACATCGAGCGGCAGTTCTTCCGTGAGCTGCGCAGCCTGGGCCAGCAGGAGCGCGTCCGGCTGCAGGAGTACTGGCGGAGGGGCTGGACGTTCCACGCCAAAGGTACGCGGGGCCGGCCCGGCTCCCTCGGCTCCTGTCCTCCCGGTGGCGGTGCGCGCCCGCCGCTCCTGTCTGAGAGTGTCCCCGCTGGGCAGGGTTCTCCCCCTTGTGCTCTCAGAACTTGACGCGGGTGGCTGGGCTGGCTGTTGCAGAAGGCGCGCGGGACTTCCGGGGGTGGAGAGGCGCAGGCCGTCGTCTCTGAGAGCGATTGTGGTCACTGTACCGGTCACTGTACCGGCTGTGGGTTCTTCCCGCCTCGGCCGTGCCCTTCTCAGGGACAGAGGGTGCGTTAGGGATGATTTATTTGCTATTAAACAGCCCGGTTTTTTAGTTTTTCTCTCCCCACTGTGGTTCTTTTTTCTCTCTGAATCCTCCACTTTTTTTAGCTGAGGAAGTCAAAGCCGTGTCTTTTTGTTCTGAGCCACATGGCGCTGCCCGTACGTGGGGCCTGGTCTGAACCGCCTGCGGATCTGACCCCCGCAGGCACTGGTGTGCGTTCCTGGGGCGGCCCATCTGTGCGTAATCGCAGGCCCGTGTGCTGAGACGGGGATGAGCGGCTTTAAAACCTTGTGCTGAGCAGAGGGCTTCTGCCCGCTGCCCCTCGCTGTTTCGGGGCACCTGCCTTGGGTGTGGTCGCTCCTTCCAGTGCTCCAGGGGCCGCACCACCAAGCTGCCTAGTCCTGTGTCTGAAGAAGGGTACCGACGCGGAGAGCCCCTGGCCACGAGTGGCAGACGTGGTTTTTCTGGCTTCTCGGTGGTGGTTGAGGCCTGTGCTGGAGCTGGAGTCTTGCGGAGGGGCTGATGGGGGAGGGGGTGGTGGTGTCTTGGTCTCTGGTCTGTGGCCCTGGGAGCCCCGGTTGTAGACAGCTCCCGCTCCTTATCTGTGTTGTTTAGATTTGAGGTCATTTGGGGATCATTGCGTGGGTGGAACTCTTTGTCTTACACGGCTGGTTTTCACCTGGGGATATGTTAAAGGAAGTTTTAAAGCCCAGACTGCGCTCCATGTCTTCAGTCCAGCTCTCTGAGGACAATTCCAGCGCGGTGTGTGTGTGTTTTAAAAACTCCCTAGGAGTTTCTGAGGTCTTAGAACTGTCACAGCTTCTGGCCTTTTGGGTGGCTCCCGCTTCCTGCCGGGAGACCCACTGCCTGGGCAGGTGCACTGTTGGGTGTGGAAAGGGAGCTGCCTCATCGGGCCGTGCACTGAGCCAGGCGGGGGTCAGATGCCTCTGGGCGGGTTGGGCTAGCCAGTGAGGAGGCGGCGAGACTATGTTAGGATTGGTTTTGTTCCTTACGAGAATAGTGAGGGTGCCTAGGCGTGGGGTGTTGAAGACCAAGCTGGAAGCCGGGAGAGGCTTTGTGCTTTGGAGGGGATGTGTGTGCCCGGGAGCTGTGCCGGGGACATCCAGAAAGTGCTCCCTCCTCTCCAGCCTGTGGCACTTCCCCCGCCCCTGCACCCCGGCCTGCTCAGCCTGGCCTGATGCTTCTGACTGGGCTATGGGTTACTTCCCTGAAGCAGACAGTGCTGATAAGTGAGCACTGACCCCCCCCCCCCCCAAGTTACCGTTGAAACAGAAACACCCAACCGGCTCTTCCAGTGTGGCTCGCCCATTCCCGGATGGGCGTCCTTCTGCCCCACCCCGGGTGGGGCCATGCACTCCGGGAGCACTGGATTAGTGCGGACGGCGGGGATCCCAGGGCACGTGGGCCCGTGTGTGTGTCAGAGTGTGTGAGAGAGAGGGAGTGGGGGTTGGGGTCCATGAGCAGAGGGGCCAGGAGTCACAGGTCAGAGGTCAGTCAGTGGTGAAGTCAGAGGCCAGGGTCCTTTCCTGTGATTATGATCAATAGTTGGGGGGGGGTCTTTAAGTCGGACCCCTTTCCTGCTTTATTCCTGGATGCTCATTCTCCTCGGGCAGTCTGGGAGAGGAGCTGGCAGCCCAGTGGTGGCTGGGGTGGGTGGGATTCATTGTCTACTCCCTGCAAAGCCCGTGCAGGCTCCTGGGGGCGTGTCTGTTCCCGCTGGTGGCTCCTAAGCCGTGGTGGCCTTACCCACGCTCCCACAGGACAGGTCTGGCTCATCTCGGTCCCCAGTGCTCCCGGAAGCCCCCGGTGAGGAGCGTGAGGTCCCGTGTTCGAGGTGTCCATATCCCTGTGGCTCCCGCAGCACTGGACTGGTGGCTCCAGTCCCCCCAGTCGGAGGGACTCAGTGTTGAACCTGCTCGTGGCCCATGGAGGGAAGTGATGCAGGAACACGCTACGTGGGTCCTGCGGGAAGCTGCCAGGCTGGGTGGGGGGCATCGCACGGACATGACCGCACCGGTCAGCAAGCGCCAGTGGCTGGCTGCTTGTCCAAGGGCGGGGGTCTGGGGGCCAGTCCTGTCCGGCTTGTGAAGGGTGGGGGTGCCCGGCGGCAGTCCAGATGCCTCGCAGAACGACTGTGGGAGGTGACCTGTGGGGAGGCCGTGGGCACCTCCGTTCGGTGGGCTGCGGAGTCGAGGCACATCTTGCCAGCGTAGGTCGTGGATGCCTCCACGGACTGGAGTCTTTGTCATTTGGATGCTGCTTCCCAGCGCCAGAGGAGCCTCCCACTGTTTACAGGCGCTCGCGCAAGAGACTTCTGCAATGTGGTCTTTTCGGTTTTCTTTGGGTTTTTGAAGAGGCCACCGGAGGAGGCCTGGTGTGTGAGCAATGTACTGGAGAGGCCCCCAGACTTGGACTTTTTTTTTTTATTAAGATTTTATTTATTTGACAGAGAAATCACAAGTAGGCAGAGAGAGAGGAGGAAGCAGGCTCCCTGCTGAGCAGAGAGCCCCATGCAGGGCTCGATCCCAGGACCCTGAGATCATGACCTGGGCTGAAGGCAGAGGCTTACCCCAGTGAGCCACCCAGGCGCCCCTCAGACTTGAATTCTTGAAGCCTAGTTTTCAGCCCAAATCCCCCTTTGGCAAACATGGGGGGATCCAGTCTGACCTTTGTGTGATGTGGAGTGATGGCTCTGATCCGCCCTCGGGAGAGCACGGTGACCTGACGGCTTTCCGGTGGGGTTTCTGTGAAGTGGCCGAGAGGTGAGGAGAAGCGTCCCAGGGGCCGTGGGGTGGGCGCTGGAACACAGCTCGTTTCGTCACATTTAGCCTTTTAAGTGAAAATGTGTGGTTATTTATTTTATGTATTTATGTATTTATTTTTTTAAAGATTTTATTTATTTTTGGTAGAGACACAGCAAGAGAGGGAACACAGCAGGGGAAGTGGGAGAGGGAGAGGCAGGTTTCCCGCCGACCAGCGAGCCTGACGTGGGGCTCCATCCCAGGACTCTGGAATCATGACCTGAGCCGAAGGCGGATGCTTAATGACTGAGCCACCCAGGCGCCCCTTATGTATTTATTTTCAAGAGACTTAATTTCTTTAGAGCAGTTTGGGTTCAGACCATAATCGAGGGGCAGCTAGTGTGATATTCCCTACCCCCCGCCCTGGTCATGCCCTGCCCCTCTGTCAGCAGCCGGCAGGGGAGAGCGCACCGGTAACTGGTGAACCGATGTTGACACACTGTCACCCGAGGCCACACTTTATATCTGGGACATCCTGGTGGTGTGCGTTCATGGGTTCAGGCGGGAGAGGACATATATTTGTCATCGCGGTGTCACAGAGCGAGCCTTTCACTGCCCTGAGCATCCTCCGTGCTTCATGTCCGTCCCTCCCGCCTCCCCCCGACTCTGACAGGCCCTTTACTGTCTCCAGATTTTCACCTTTCCCAGAATGTCATACGGTTGGACTCACACCGTCTGTAGCCTTTTCCAGACTGGCTTCTTACACTAGTAATGGGCGTTTAAGGTTCTTTGTTTTTTTGTTTTTTTTCTCTTTTAAAGGTTGTATTTATTTGTGAGAGAGAGCGGAGGAGCAGAGGGGGAGAGAGAGGGACACGCAGATTCTGTGCTGAGCCTGAAACCGGACACAGGGCTCAATCCCATGATCCCAAAGCACGACCTGAGCCGAAAGCAGAGGTCCACCGCTTAACCTGCTGCCACCCATTAGTGCTTTTCGTGGCGCAAAGCACTTTGCGCTCTCAGTGCGGAAGAGCACTGCCTCGTCTGGACGGCCCGCGGTTTAGTCATCTGACCGTCTGCCGGAGGGCTTCTCGGTCGCTGCAGGGATCCCCCAGTTAAGCCTGGTCGTGGGGGACAGCGGGGTCTGGGGGCCAGGGCACAGTGGCTGTCAGCCGTGGTGAGCCCTGCATCTGTCCTGTGCCAACGAACTACCCTCTCTAGGTCTTGGGAAGGCAGCAGCCCCAGGGGAGCCCGAGTGGGGATGAGGGATGTGTCTGTTGGGCCTGGTTCTCACGTCTCCTGCTCTCGCAGAAGAAGAGTGGGCCTGAGTCGTGCCGGGTGCCACTGCGGGTCTTCTGGCTGGGAGCAACAGGCCCGCGGTCCCTTCGAGCAGGGGCCACCTCCACGCTGGGGGATCTCTCAATAAAGGATCAGAAAATGAGCTTGGACTCCATCCAGGTGCTGTCCCTTAGGCGAACAGCATGCTGTGTGGCCAGGGTGGGGCAGGCCATTGGAGTAAGAGATTTCTGGCTCCCGCTGACAGGAATCTGTTAATGATTGTGAGAATTGTCACTATTTTTTCTGCTTTCCCGACAGGCAGCTTGGCACGGCGCCCAAAGGTGAGCTCGCAGTGCGAGCTGGGCAGCTTCACCCTGGGTGTCCGGCCCACGCGCCTCCCCTGGGCACCGGGCAGGTGTGCGCTGGGGCAGGGCTGCACCAGGGCTCTGCGGGGTGGGGGTGAGGGCGGGGAGGGGAGAAGAGACACGACAGGGCAGCCTGGAGTGTCAGGCAAGTGCTTTGCTCTCTGAGTTCGGGACTGTGGCGTCCCCTGTCCCCTTGTATTTCTAGCGGTCTGAGAATCCTCTGAAATCGGTTGCAGAATATCGTGGCGGAGGTGAAGGAAGTTGACATTTTTCTTGAGGAGAGCCTCAGGGAAGTCCTCTCTCCAGAAAGAGTTGTGAGCTCCTGCTTTAGAAGGCGGAGCTTTGTGTGCTTATTTTCCGCCATGTGTTAGAAGACACACCATTAGTTTCATTTATTTTGTTCAGACAAGTGTGTCACATCTGTCACGGGCCAGGCGGCATTCAGGGTGTTGGGAACCAGTTGCTGGGGACCAGAGCCCTTGCCCTCCCGAGGTGTCGGCTTCCTTGAGCAGGACGCAGGTACAGACAGATGAATCTGTTCACGTGGAGCGTCAGGTAGGGGAACGGCGTGTAGAAAACCAGAGCCGGAGGAGGAGGAGTCTGGGGTGATGGGGGTCTGTCAGACTGGGGGGTTGGGAAGGCCTCTCTCTGACGGGGACACTCACTGAGCACAGATCCTGGCTGGAGGGCCCAGGAGGGGGGCCCAAGATCGGGAGGTCCCAACACCATGCTAGGCATGAAGAGGAGTGAGGGGGGCAGGTCGGGAGGGAGTGAGGCTGGAAGGGGGCCAGGCGGTGGGAAGGGCTCAGAGGACTGGTGAGTGAGCTCTGTGGGAGCCCTTGAGCCGCCTGGTTTCCCCTGCAGCTGGGACGGCGGTGGGGAGGGACCGTGCCTACGGGAGTGGAGCACAAGAGGCTGTCCAGGGCAGGCAGGGAGGGCCTCGTTGCAGAGCTGGGGGCCTGCAGAAGTCTTGGGACTCGGTCCAGTCATGTCTGTATCCTCCGCGCGCTCCCTCTGGGCCTGCAGACTGCCTGCGGCCGATCCCCTTCTGTGCCATTGCTCTTGCTGCCTGGTCTCTCCCAGTCTGGCAGCTCCTAGACTGGTAAAGGCGTTAGGCACAAAGGTCGGGCCCTGGGCTTGATACCAGGCTTACAGCCCTGCTGGCAAGTGCAAGAGCCCCCGCCCTGCCCCTCACACTCCCCGTGTGCACCCTCTCGAGGCCCTCCCTGAATGGAAGTTTCCTGGTGGTCCTCCGGGTCTAGCCCAGCAGCACACGCGTCCCATGTTAGGAGCTTGCACTCGGAAAGGCTGGCTGTCCCCGAGGTGGCGTCTTGAGCTCCTGGGGCACGGGCACCACGTGGCCTCAGTATCTGTGGGCTTTGTGTCCTTTTGGATGGAGAAAGATCACGGTCCACGTGGGTCTGCAGGGGTAGTGGCGGGCGGTTGCCGGCCTCACGAAGGCGTCCAGTATGTTCCACATGCGAGCTGCCCATCACGCCTGTGCGCCCTCCCGAGGCCAGCCTGGGCCAGAGACGAAAGCCAGAGGAAGACGGTGTCTGTTGTGCCTTCCCAGTGGGGTGGTTGTGGCGGGTGGGTGCGGAGAAGCCCTCGTCTCGCTGCATGGAGAGCCCAGGTGCGCACATGTTCAGCACACGGACGTGGGCGCCCTTCATCGGGGCTGGCGGTCAGGACCCACAGCAGGTCCAAAGCAGCTCTCCAGTGGTCGCTCGTGAAAGCAGGCTGGGAGCTGCTGGCGTGGCCGGGGAGCTGCTGGCGTGGGCCGCCTGCCTCTCGTGGCTGGCCCCTAGGTTGCCTTGTGAGGAAGAGATGTACATTCAGGCAGATTTCAGAAATCAGAAATGCCCACAAGACCAGGTCCTTTCAGTCTTGCCCAGTAGGCCCTGTGGTCCAGGAGCCTTGGATGGACGCCCCGAGGGTCGCCTGATTCACCTCAGCTTTAGCCCGTGTCAGCCACGTGCGTGTCAGGCCTCCTTGCTGTATACTCTGTCCCCGTCTGAGTGGACTCTGGAGAGCTGGCTGCGCCACGAGCCCCAGGCGTCCCCACTGCTTCTGAGTCTTCCCGATGGTGACATCACGAGAGTTCGATTGGTGGAAAGCTCTGAGGCTGGGGGAGGTCAGCCCCTGGCCCTGGCCCCGGCCCCCAGCCTCAGGCTCCGTGCAGAGGTGGGGTGGGAGGGTCTGAGGCCAGCACGGGAGGCGAGCCGGCACTGCCGTGGTCCAGGCTCAGCCGTTCTGCCCCAGCCTCCCTGGGCATCTGGAGCAGTGCCAGGGGCTAGCCTGCACACCCCCGCGGTGACCTGAGATAAGGTGAGCCCCATGGTCGCCTACACGGCAGTGGCCCCGTGGGGCCGTACAGTTACCTGAGCGACGCACACAGGCAGGCAGGCGGCTTTGATGTGGCCCCCGGGTGGGGGCGGTCGAGCGCATTACAGGAACAGGCTCGGAGCGGCGTCATCTCTTACCCAAGGTTTTCTTGGAAACGCTCTTGCTCTGAGAGAGAATTAGGAAATGGCCTTCTATTTTAGGCTCCTTGGTGTGTATTATACGTTGTTGATTGGCTCATGATGGTCACGCGCACCCGTGGGCCCTTTGAGAGGGTCATGTTGGCAGAGGAGAGACCAGCGGTGGTGGGAGGGCACGAGGAAGCCGTGAGCAGGGGAGCCGGGCCGACTCCCGCGCTGGGTGTTCTGGGCTGAGCATTCTTGGTGCTAGCAAGGGTGCCGGAAATACAGCGGCCAGACCCAAGTCTGTGCTCCCCCGAGAGAAGGGGTCCAGGGCGGCCGATGTCCTGCAGAGGTCGGGTTTTCGGGGTGGTCTGTTCAGGAGAAGTAACTGTGACGGGCACTGGACCGGGCAAGCAGGCCTTGGGACTCGGGGGAGGGGACGGAGTGTAGGGGCCCGTGAGCACAGCAGACCTACCTGCTTGTTGTCTGAGGGGACAGATGAGGATTCCGAGACAGCCCACAACCTTCATGACGACCTGTCAGCATGCTGGGGAACAGGGCAGGACCCCGTGCACCCCCGGCTGCTTTCTGTCCGGCTGTGCCGTCAGGCGGCTCATTTCCTAGCAGAAAAGGGGAAATGGTGCTCTTTGGGGCGGGACAGAAACTTACAGGGCCTCTTTGGTGCTCTCCGCCACTGGCCTCTAGTGAATTTCACATGTCTGGCTTGGATGTCCCTGAGCCCTGGCAGGGACTCATGTCTGGTACCCTTGGGTGTTGTAGGTCAGCAGCCCGAGGTGGAGAATCGTGTGTCCCTGGGTGGGAAGGGAAGCAGAGTGGAGTGACCTGGGCTTACCGAGAGCCGTGTACCCCCTGCCCCCCGCCCCCATGGAGCAGCCCCACGCCTGTGGACTTGGTAGGAGGTTTGCTCTTCCCTAGGCCACCTACTTAGCACGGTGGGGGTGTCTTTCCCGAGAAGCAGCTATGAACTTTGTCCCTTGGTGCTCGTGACAGGACCATGGAGCCTCTGGCCAGGGTGGGCTCTGTTCCGGTGGCCAGGATGTGGCCGAGGCGGTTCAGAGAGCGGGATCAGAGGCCCTGAGGTCTCGGTGTGGGGGTGGGGGCTGTGGTTAGCACAGGGGGGTGAGAACAGGCCGTGAGCACGGGCCTCCCGGGGCTCCCTGAAGGACCTACCTCTCGCGTGCTTGGGCCGGAGACGAGGCAGCGTCCTCTTGGGGCCGCGGGTGGCCCCAGGTCCCTGTCCGCATGGCACCCGGGTGGACGGTGCGGCCTCCCTGACTGCTCGTTCCCAGCAGGGCTGCTTTTCTCTTAGGTTGAATGCCGCGTGGAGAGGCGCTCGGCAGATGCTGTGCTCACTTCCTGTCTGCACGTTTCCTTTTCCCTGCAGGCCTCTGGCTCTACCTGGCAGGGAGCAGCCTGCCCTGTCTCACGTTGATTGGCTCTCCTAATTTTGGGTACAGGTCGGTTCACCGGGACCTGGAGGCCCAGATCGCCATCGTGACGGAGAGCCGGGCCCTGCAGCGGCAGCTTCACCAGGTTGGTCGGGACAACGCGGTTTCCCGGGCTGAGTGGGGTGTGGCTGGGGGCTCGGGCCTGCCCGCGTCGCTGCGTCCCCTGAGAGTGGCCCCCGCCACCATCTCCAGCGTGAAAAAGAACCCTAGTCCTCAGAAGCCCGGTCCTGAGAGAAGCCCGCTGCGGGGCTGCCCCGAGAAGCAGCGTGCCCTCTAACCCCCCCTCTCCCCGCTGCAGCTGTTCCGGCCCCATGGCCTGGAGTGCTCCCTCCCCGAGTGCTCCCTCCGTGCGGGCGAGAGCACTCTTCTCTCACCCGGACACCCCAGCCTCTTGTCACAGTGCAGGTCAGCCGGAGAGGGAGTGTGGGGGAGAAGCCAGGCTCACTCAGGCCCCAGAGCCCCCAGCCCTGAAGGCAGAATGGGGACTCAGGGTGCCAGTGTCCCTGCGTGTAGAGACAGAGGAGGTGGACCTCGGGAAGCAACCCGAGCCCCATGCAGAGGGCCTTCGTGGAGAACGGAGCCATTTCAAGGGCGCGGGCACGGCGCGGGCAGCTCCATGCCTCCGTCTCTGAGCCGTAGGATCCGTGTCCCCTGGATTCCGTCGCACTCCACACGTCTCCCTGGGGTAGCTCTCTGGCATGTGGGGGATGGTGCGGAGGGCCTGTGGGGGTGCCCCCCAGCAGCAGGGTTCTCTCCGGGCGTGTTTGCGGAGACTGGAGGTGGGTGATGTGTGGATGGGCCAGAATCTGTGGTTAGCTCGGCCCTTTATCTCTGGCCAGGCGACAGTGCCAACAAGGCGGGTCCCTTTTTCCTTGGGGAGTTCCAGTGTCTTGGAGTTTCTTATCCTCACGCTCACAGTTGTCATAAGGCTTCTGTCCCTCTGTCCGTAAGGGGAAGAAGCGAGCATTCTCCTGAGAGTGGGAGCTGGCTCAGCCCGTGCAGTGCACTGGCCTGGGGCACAGGCGGCCGATCCAGGACCCACCTACTGCCCTTGGAAGACACAGGTTGGGTCCGTGTTCTCAGCCACGTGGAAACTGGGGAGAGCAGCCTTTTCGCGAGCTGGGGTTGGAGACCCTGAACCCTGGGCTGCTGACTGGCTCATGGTCTGGAGAAGCGGGGGGAGAGCCCCATTTCCTCACCGGGGCAGGGATGCAGGGTGGTTCCCAAAGGGTCAGCAGCTATCTGAGCCCTCCTTCTGTGGGGTGCATATTTTATTCTCTATCCAGAGAAAAATAGAAAGTTGCTGAGAATTTGTTAGTGCTTTTGTGGGACTGTGTGTTTGGTGGCCTGGACTTGGGAGCCCCGTGCCGTGCGTGTGCGAGCCTGGCGGTGCTGTGCGCTCCTCGGTCTGTGACCTTTCCAGCGAACCCTTTCCATGGAGGGGGCCAGCTTCCCTCGTGAGTCACCGGAACACAGATAACGCTGCTGTGGGTCAGACCTCAGAAGCCTCGGCTGTTGACTTTGTGAAGCTTTTATTCTCCAGTGTTTGGGAATGACTGTTGCGAAACTGTGGGAGCCTTTGTTGCTGGATGAGGACACGGTAACTGCCTTGTCTCTGGGACCTGCCTTTTGCCGTGTGGGAATCCTGTCAGCGGCCTAGTGGGCCGGGGTGCCGGGAAGGCCTTCACGACTGGGGGCCAGAGGAAGTGGTAGCAGCTGTGTTCTGGGTGGCCAGCGCAGAATCCAGCCGCTCAGCAGGTTTCTTGCTACCATGAGGTTTCCAGAAAATGAGGAAACCTCACAGCTGAGGCTCCAGTCGGAGTTGCTGGTGTGAGAGGGGCAGGGCCGCAACCCGGTGGGGTCTGTTGGACTTCTGGACGGGGGGCAGAGAGGGCCTCGGCCTGGGAGCTTCTGCCCTGGGTCAGTACACTTGTGGGTGTGAACTGGGCCTCGGGCCAGGAGCAGTTTCCCCATGGATCTGGGTTGATTTGTGGGGGCAAGTCCCCCAGGCCTGGTCCTGGTCCTGGCCCCTCTCCCCGATCTCCTGAGTAAGGGGAGTGAACCCACATCCTGGATCTGGAGGGAAGCTGGACGGGTTGTGGTCAAGAGCTGTTTTCCCAAATGGCATATTTGGGATATTTTCCTTTTCTTCCCAAACCTGAATCCCAGGGGCTTCAGGCTGTGGGAGGGTGGCAGTTCACGCTGCCGCGGCCCTTCTTCTCCAGAGGCATGTTGATTTCCGTGCTTGAGAAATGCAGAAACACATTTCTAGATCATTCCACCTGTATACTTGGATGCTGGGCCTGCAGCCCCCCTGCTCCCACCAGGTGGCCCTACAGTGCCTGATCCTGGGACTGCCCGGCCACACAACCTCCCCACGGCCCAGAAAGTCCCTAGAATCCCGGCTGCCCGTGTCCTTGCTCTCCTCTTCTCCTTGGGGAGATACAGGGAAGGGCCCTACTGGTATCGCACCGGGCGCTGGGAATGGAGAGGTATTTTTATCAGAGTCCGAAGCCCCTCCCTTCACTGAGTACGCACAATCGAAACGGAAAGCTTCCTGGTTTTGTTCAGAGAACACGGTTTACCACTTGTGACCCAAGAAAGACTCCCCTCGCCAGCATTGTAACTCTGACCAGCTGACTTCCTTCTCCGGCCCTGTTGTGGGGTCTCTGAGGAGCCGTAAGTGTCTCTGGTGATTAATTGAAATCTTGGCTGAGTATTCGTTTGAAAGCATGAAGCTGGAGCCGGGTTTGTGGACACTTCTGCAGGCCTGCCCCTAGGCCGCAGGCAGCTCCTCTGTCAGGCACGTCCGGCCAGGGGCCGGGCCCTTGCTGCTGGCACCCAGGAGCCCGCTCAGCTTGGAAGTGTGTGGACCCTGGCTTCGAGAGAGAGGCGAGGGTGTGAGCTTGAAAACCATGCAGGAGAAATGATGTCGGGCTCCTGGGTCTGTCCAGCTCTGGACAGGAAAGCTGTGGACACTTCCTGTCGAATCCTCTGTCCCTCCGTTCTTGCTGGGTCGTCCCTGACCCCAGGGAAGAGCGCGTTCACTTCCCTGGGCGGTCCGAGCAGCAGCATCCCAGCGCTCCAACTGGTGCCCCTGGGCCCATAGTGAGCCCTGTTTTCAGGGCCATTCTCTCAGGTCCTCATGGTGGTGTGGCGTTGTCGGGATTTTCTGGACAAAGGGATCCAAGATCCAGAGAGTGATGGCTCTCTCCCTGCCTAGTGGTGGGAACCAGTGGGATAACTTCCTGACCGTTTCATCAGACACCTTATTGATGGAAACACGGGACTTACGGAGTGTGTCGTTTAGGAGTGTTTCCTCTCAAAGATTGTAAGCACGGTTTAAGAGAAGGTTTATATGAGTGTTTTTAAACTTGTTTTTAAATATAAAATAAACGTTTATTGTAAAAATTCAGAAAAATTGGAAGGTGTCTGCCTCTCCTTTCAGAAACGTCACAGGAGTCACTCCGAGGATTCCCTCTCGTTCTCTGTGTGTGGAAAGGCATGACTTGTCTTTTTAACAGAGTTAGGATTATATTCTTGGTTGTCTTCTAGAACGTGGTTATCTTGTGGTGCGTGCTGGTTTGGCATATGGGTTTATTATCTTTAATTAGTTGTGGTGGACGTTTAGGTGCTTTCCAGTTTCTCCCGGTCATGAACGGCGCTGGGTAGATGACAAGATCGCAGAGATCTTGGGTGCGCAGCTCTCCCTTGGGATAAATCCCTGCAACTGGAGCTTCTTAAGGCTTTGATGCCTGTTGCCGAGTTGCTCTCTGGGAAGATGCGGGGACCCCGTCTGCGGCGGCAGAGCACACGGCCTCTGTCGGCTCCGGGCACCATGTTCACAGAACAACTCTGTGCCAGTTTGAGAGAGGAGAAACCCTCGCATTTCAGGAACGTGTCTTTTTAAGTTGCGCAGCCAGAGTGAGGGTGAATTTAGGCTTTTTTCTGGCGACTCTCAGGCGGCCTCCCCTGCCTGGCGCTGCAGCCCCCCTGCCCCCCAGCGCCTGAGCCGGCTCCACGCGGGACGCCAGGGCCGTGGGGCCGCGGCACCCAGAGCTGCAGGAGACCCTGACGCCTGTTTGTTCCTCCCCCTCAGGAGCAGGAGCAGCTCTACCTGCGCTCAGGTGTGGTGTCCTCCGCTACCTTTGAGCAGCCGAGTCGCCAGGTGAAGCTGTGGGTGAAGATGGTGACTCCGCTGATTAAGAACTTCTTCTGAGGACAGACAGGTGCTGCCTTGCAGGGCTGCGTGCGGGTCGGGGGCTGCTGTCTCAGGGGGGTTGCCGGGATGTCTCGCTAGGGCCCCGAGGGCGCTGTCCCGCGGGTCTCCGTGGGTGTCATCGAAGTTTTCCAGGCCCGAAGCTAGATCGGGGGGGCCTTTCCCCTCACGCCAGCACCACGGCCCCGGGCCGGCATCCTGAAGTGGGGCCCAGGGCAGTGGGAGCAGGAGGGACGCTCGGTGACAGGTCACACACTGCCCCTAGGGATGGAGGCTGCTGATTGGCGCCCGGAGCCACAGGCTGTGGCCCACAGGGGGACGCGAGCAAGGCTGACCCGGGTTGCTGCCTGGCTGTGCCCACGCCGGGAGGTCGGGCAGGGTGCGGCTGCCAGTAGAGATGGGGCCTCTCCCGAGTGATGCTATCCTCCTCCCAGACGGCCCCACAGGGGAGCCCATCTCCTGGCTCTGGGTGGGGTGTTGGGCCACCAGCCCAGGTGTGGGGAGGGGTACACACAGATGCATGGCGGCGGCTCCCTTGGGTGCTGGTGCCGGACTTCTCTTGTTGAAACAAAATTGTGTTTAATTACATCATTTAGTTTTTCCTCCATATTTTCATTACTTTAATTTTATTCAAATGTGCAAATTTACTTTTTATTTTTTATTTTTTTAAAGGTTTTATTTATTTGACAGAACACAAGTAGGCAGAGAGGCAGGCAGAGAGAGAGGAGGAAGCAGGTACCCCGCTGAGCAGAGAGCCTGACGCGGGGCTCGATCCCAGGACCCTGAGACTGTGACCCGAGCCGAAGGCAGAGGCTTTAACCCAGTGAGCCACCCAGGCACCCCATCAACTGTGCAGATTTAGAGAGGAATGTTCCACTAGCCGTCTCGACACGGTGCGGCGGTTTCCCGCCTCGCTCGCCTCTCGAGCAGCCGTTTTGACTCTCACCTGTTTCTGCTGACGTTTACGTGCCGCTCTGTATTTCTGGATAGTGTGCGTGTCTGGCCGCCCCCCAGATCTGAAGTCTCACAGACGGCCCCAGCCCAAATGCTGTACCAGTGTTCCGGCTGAAGCGTGAGCCAGCATCCCTTAGAGTCAGCAGAAACCCTGGCCACCTTCACCGTGTCAGTCGCCTGGTTTTTTTATTACAATTTTTCCATGTGTTGGACTTGAGGTTCCGGGTAAGGTCCAGACCTTGTGTGATATGGTGATGCGTCACCTAAGTCTCTTTTCGTCTGTGGGTTCCCCTCATTTTTCTTTTATCTTTGCAATTTTTTTGTGGAAGAGTGAACCTCATTTTTACTGCATCTGCCTAAAACACGGTTTGGGTCGTCATCTCACAGCACGGCATCTTCAGAACACGGAGCGTGTAGATTCGTCCCAGGCCTGGCTGTGCGCCTGCCTCAACTGCCCTGTGTCTCCAGGAGCAGATTTCAGAACTTGCTGCCCAACCTCTGCATCTCCGGGTGCTCGAACCTTGTACAGAGAAAGACCTTCCTGAGGGAAGGCCTGGGGGGGGGGGGCAGGGTGTGGCCGCTCTTCTTGGGCGGGGGCGGTAGCTTTCCGCTGCTGGTGGTCCCCTTGGGGGGCTCTGGAAGGCGGGGTTGGCCTGTGCGCCCAGCCTGGCTGTGCCTGGGGTGCTCTAGAGCTAGGAGCACCTTGTCGGGCGTCTGCAGCCCCTCCCCGCCGGGCCAGCGCATCTGCCGGCTCTCGCTGCTGGGAACCGGGAGCCGGGGTCGCGGAGGCTGTGGCTGTGCTGTTCTGGGGCAGCGGTACGTCACTTAACACTGTTTGCTTTCGAACTAGTTATTGAATTGTCTTGTGGGACAGTTAGACTAGAGAAGCCAAGAGAATGAGCCAGGGGCACTGGGTTTCTGTTTGGAGAGAGGCTTTCGGTGAACAGCGTTCACATCCTGCAGATTCTGTGGGACCGGAGTCAACGTGCCACAGCCCGGCTTGAGCAGTTGGGGCCTCTGCCCTCCGTGCTCAGCTGCTCCCTCTGTCTCCGCGGACCGTCTCTGGACCCTGCCAGGGGCAGGGGTTCCAGGACCCATAGCACCTGTAGAGGCACAGCCCCTGGGTCCCTGTCACTGGATTGCAACCCAAAGGTGAATCATCTCTTGGAAAGCCGGGAGGTCGTTTTGTCTGCTAACCGCAGTATGTACGGAAGAAATGCCTGTTTATTTCAGGCTCTACAGGCAAAATTGCAAAACCTTCCCATTTTGTGGTTATTCCCGGGGATTAAAAATGAGTTGCTTGATGGCCACTGGTAGTTTTTTCTCTAGTCCCAGGAGTGGAGCTCTGCCACGAAGGGCAGCAGTGACCCCTCCTGGCCAGCAGAGGGGCCACCCAGCAGCCACTGCAGGGGCTCCGCCTTCCTGCCCTGCCGCCCCGGAGGGGTTGGACCCTCAGCCTCCTGCTCCCTGACCGAGGATTTGAAGGGCGTTTTTCTTTCTCTTTTTAGAGCCCCACCAGGCCCCAGGGCTGTTGTGATTGTTACCCTCAGAGTTAGGTCTCGGGGAGTCTCCTCTCTTGTTCCAGTGACACTGCTTGGAAAATAGTCACAGAACTTCAGGATCAGATTGAACTTAGCCCAAGGCCAGGTGTTCCTGGAGGGCTCCCTTTGCCCTGCATGAGAGCCCGAGAACATCAGGGATGTCAGGCTTCCCTTAGAGCTGGCACGCCCTGCCAGCTGCCTTTCCTGCGCCCCTGGCACGCTGGCTCATCACTCCCCTGCTCTCATCGGTATGCTGCCGGCCCGGCCAGCCCCGAATGGCAGCCCGCTCGCTTGGCTGGAATGGCCACGGAAAGTCAGGGCCCGAGGCGTCAGCCAGGTACATCCCAAGGCAGCCCCGGGACCAGCACGCACCGGCCCCCTGGGTGCAATAGGTCAAGTGCTTGGGGCGCTTCTCCTCGGGCCGGTGGTTTTCCATAGTCCTATCTCCCTGGACAGGTTCTGGGGCCTGGAACACATTGGCTGGGGGATGGAGCAGAGGGTGGGGTTGTCGGCTTTCCTGCACCCGCTGCAGCACGTGTGCCCCGGGGAGCTCAGGACCCCCGGCTGCCGAGCAGTGGCTCTCTGCTGCTGGCGCTGTGCCTCAGCAATCCCGGCCACAGTCGGGGTGTGGTGGGGGACTCTCCGGGATGTGGGGAGTGTGGGGGTGGGAGGAAAGGAAGGCACTGTGCCTCCTGGAAAGGGACTCACGGCCTCTGGGAGTTTGTTCGGACATGAGGAGCCTGTAACCTAGAGGACGCACTTTAAGGTGGTCCCGGCAACCGAGTTCATGGTGTGCTGTGCGCATGCTCAGGAAGTGGGTGGTGGATGGGGCCAAGTCACCTCTGGACTGGCCTGTCTCAGCGCCCGGGACCCGGGAGGGAGGAGGCTTTGTCTGAGTCAAGAAAGCTTCTCTGTCCTCGGGAGAAGGGAACGGCACCTCTGGGGACTGTGTGGAGGTGGCGGTTCCTGTTGGTGTGGAACGCTCTGGCCCCGTGCTGGCGGGGCGCTTGCATGGCCCATCAGGCCGGAGTCCGTGGCTGCTGTGCCCACACCTCTGAGCAGCTAGTGGGCACAGGGACGCGTGCCTGACCTCTGGGCTGCAGGATTCCTGGGGGGCTTGCCTCAGCGGTGGGAACGGGGGGCTCCCAGCACCAGTGAATCAGACAAGCACAATTTAGTGATGTCACTGTTTTAATCTGGCCTGGCCCCCCTCTTCTGTGCCCCCCCTTCTGGCCCGCCCATCTTGACATGCTTCTAAGGTGCTGGGGTCACTTAGAACAAATAGCAACTATTAATTCCTGTAAAAATAAGTAACAGTTACGAGGCTGAGTTTCTGATTGTCAACTCGAAGTCGGGGCTCGGACCTGGCCTGGGGACCCAGGGCACCGGCTACACTAGACCTGTAGGAGCAGGGCCACAGCCGCCAGGACCCACTTGGCGGCCTTCTCTTTGGTCTTGAGGTTAAAGGTCCAGACGTAGGTGGGGCCGCGGATGCGTGTTTTGTACACGGGACACTCATAGATGTTCTTGGTATCCATGCGATCCACAGGAATGGCCTTGATGAAGATGACGGGCATGGCTGGCGTCAGCTCCTTCAGCCTGGCTTCGGCGATGACTCCGGCCTGGGTGTCCCAGCGAGCTCCTGCACGACAGCACCGTGAGCTCAGGGTGGCCCGTGAGGCCATGCCTGGGTGCTGCATGGCATGCCGGCAGCGAGCTGGGGTGCTGGGGCGCTAGGGGCTGGACTGGCGCGGGCACGGCCGGAGGTGTGGCTGTGAGCACAGAACCCGGCAGAGTGTTGGGCCCTTGGGGACTGCGGGGACCCCTCCACGTGCCTCTGAGGGACGGCACCGCCTCAAGCTCTCGGGGCCACCCGTTTACGTATGTGGTGTTTTCGGAACCTGTCGGTCAGCCTTGTCGGCCTCGGTGGCAGGAAGTGGCGGCTGCCGCTGGAAGTCCCGGGAGGCCACATGCACGTCGCCCCGTCTGCGTGCGTGCGCGGGCACCGGTTCTAGTGCACGCGCAACTTTGACTTGCCTTTAACCAGACTGCTGTCGTTCTACTCAGCCTGTTACTGGTGTTTGTGTTTCCTGTCTGTCATTCCAAAATAAACATGGAGAGCGGCCTCGGTCGTGCTTGTTTCTGATGTGGGGCCCGGGGAGCCCTGAGCCCTTGCTGGCTAAGCCCTGACACCCCACAGGTAAGGGGGTGGCATCAGTCGCTGAGTGGGACGGTGTGTGGTGGAAAAGCTGGCGCTCGGCCCGACAGGTCCAAGGGACCAGGCTGCCTGGCAGCCCCGCGGCCTCCGCCGGCTCAGGAAGGGCTGGTGGGGGCAGCCGGTGCCCTCCGTGCTGCTGCTTGGCCGGGCCCCGCGGAGGTGGGACCGTGGTGGGAACGCTGGCCCCCCCAGAAGTCCATCTGCCCCGGGCTCCCTGCCCCTGGGCCCTCCTTGGAGGGCCGTGCTCCTCACCACCCTGAAACAGGTGCTCACTCCTGAGGACGCGCCTGCCGTTTCTGGCCCAACAGAGCCAGGCCGGCTGCCCTCTGCGGCAGGTTTGGTCCCCCGGTGCTGTCTGAGCACGCTCAGAGTCGTGCCGTCTCCACCAGCGTCAGGCCTCGAGCTGACGCACCCCTTTTGCCTGCCTCCGCCACCTGCCCCTCCCGGCTGGTCTCTGTCCTCCAGCCCAGCGGGACTGGGTCTGGAAGCTTCCTCAGACCGGCCCTCTCGTTACCTTCCATGAAGAGCCCGTACACGTAGGAGCCCTCTCGGGGCGGTGCCGTCATGTCCTCCCGGTTCTTCTTGGTCACTTCCACAGACAGACACATCTTGTCCAGCGGCCACTCGTTCTTCCTGGCCATGGACTGCATGATGGCCGTGAGGAAGGACTGGGGGTTGAAGAAGCCGGCCAGCCACACGGTGGTGGGCAGGGCGAAGTCCGTCGTCCAGGCCTCGAGCTCCTGGCGGAAATGTGTTTCAGCCGAGGGTGCCCGCCGGCTCCCTTGCACACGAGGGAACGGGAAGAGGAGGGTCTGGAGAGGGGCTTCACATTCGAGGACAATGCGGGGTCCCAAAGGGGGCTTTGACGAGGCGGCTCCCCTGACGGGTGCCGCAGGGGCTGTGGGCTCTGGCGGAGAGGGCTGTCAGGCCGCTGTTCCCTCCCTTCTGTGGGAGGCGCCTGCATTGTGGGTGTCTCCGTGGCGTGGGCTGGGCCCTTCTGGCCCTGCTCCAACCAAGGCCAGGCCGGTGGGGGCCTCTAGGCCTTTGGCGGGGACACGCTCCCCCTTCATAGCCCATGTTCTGCTGGCCTGGGGGTGGGGGTCTGCTGGGACGCGCAGAGAGAAGGTCCTCACCCTGATGCGCAGCAGTAGGTCGGCATACCAGGCCGCCAGGCCCATCATGGAGGGGTAGGCCCGGGCCACCCACGGATCGGGCACAGTGTCATAGAACAGCGCTGTGGACAGGTCTTCCATGTCGGTCGTGATGGTCAGTTCCCCCTGAGAGACACGTGGTGGGGCGCTGGGGGCGCGCGGTCCTGGCAGGTCCCACGCCTTGTTTCTGCCACCCTGTCGGTGCCACGAGTCTGGAAAGGTGTACGCCCCCAGCCTGGCGGGCCCGCAGCTCCCGGGAGGGAGCCGAGAGGGAGCAGTGCCGCGCCAACACTCAGGGCCCGGGGCCCCGTGTCCCACAGTGGCCAGCGGTGGCCCACCCGCCTCCTGCATCCGGTCCCTGGGTCCTGGCTGTCCCGTGTCACCTTCAGCCCAAGGCTCAGCTCCTTCAGTGAGCGGCGCATCTCGTTGGTGAGGATGTTCATTCTCTCACATTCCTGGAAGGCCACCACCACGTAGGGAGTCCTCTCGGTCGCCTTCGCCATGATCTCGGCCATGTTGAACATGTCCGGGATCCTCTCCAGGATCTCCTCCAGGATGGCCTTCACCTGGAAGTCAGTCCCCGACAAGCCCGTCACTGCCCGTGCCCGCCAGCTCCTGCCCGGCATCCACGTCAGAGAGCCTGCCCCGGAGGTTCGCAGCGAGGGCTCCGGGAGCCAAGGGCGGCGGATTTGCCTAAGGGTCAGGGTCACGGAGGTGCAGCTGCTCCTCTGACCAGAGGAGGGAATCTCCACCAATAGGCTTTGAATATTCTGGTCCTGTCGTCAAGGCCACCAGACCGTACCCCTGGGAGCTGTGGGACGCCCTAGCCTGGCTCCTGCAGACGCTCCCCAGGGCACAGGCTGCCCCCACAACCCAACCCCGGGTCAGATCAGCTGCCACCCATAGGATTATGACCTGCAGGTCTCCCAAGGGGCTTCTGTGGGAGCCTGCTGGGCACAGCCTTTCCAGGAGGGGCGCACGCGGGGCTGTGTACAGCTCGGCCGCCAGAAGTTGAGAGGCCAAGGAAGGGCCATGAGGCCTCACAGCACTGAGGGTCTCCCGGCCCAGAACGGGCTGTTCCTGGTAAGCCCGATACTCTGCTGGCTGCTGACGGAGCTTGTCTAGAAGTTACTGAGCAGCATAAAGGTGCTAACTGCTCACGGGGCAGCAGAGGCAACCCAGACAAGAGCAGGTTAGAACCTCTTACGCTGCCTGAAGTTCTGTTTCTTCGAGTGTGAATGGGATGACCCCTGGGGTCTTCCGGGCTCATGGGGAGGGGCTGTTCTGTCTGGGTAGGAGCCCCTGCTTGCTGCTTGCACACCACCTGGGCCAAGTTAGAGGCTGCAGGGAGGCAGGCCCGGGGTTGGGGCGATGGCCCCTGGGCAGCACCCCTGGGCCTGTTAGCCAGCTCGCAGCTCCACCCCGGTTTCTGGGGGGTGCGCGTCTCGACCCCAGGTTCCGGGCCTGCCCGTTAAGCCTCCTGCCTTCTCCTCGCGAGAGACTGCAGTGCCTGCCCCAGAGTCGGTCTCTTTGGGCTGCATTTCCAGGACGGTGCGGAACAGCTTCTCCGACGTGACTGTCAAGAAGCCGATCTCTGCGTTGGGGTGCAGGCCATACAGGTAGGGGCTCTCTGGGGGCAGGTTCTCGTCGACGTACTCGTGGTAGCCCTGAGAAGGGGTGGGGTGGGCAGGCTGCCGAGGCTGTGCTGGCCAGAACCCGCGTCCGCCGCCCGTCAAGCATTTCTGACCCAGGGTTCTGCCCATGCCTTGCCCTCTGCACAAACCCGCCTGGTTCTCTAACCCCCTTTCTGGCTGCCCCCCAGCCCCCCCAGTCACATGAACCATCTCCACGTGCCCCCCCCCCCCCCAGGCTGTTTCGAACTGGCTCTCATTTTCATCGTCTGGCTTCTTGAAGCTCAACCACGGGTACCCCGTTGGCGACGCCAGGCTGGCCCCGGAGCCGGCCAGGACGGCATGCCCACTCCCTCACCTTGTAATCCAGGTTGGGGGGGATCTGGAAGCCCGGCGCCAGCAGGACCTCGCCCTCCAGCATCTCCGCCCGCACGTACTCTGCCAGGTACGTCCTGCACAGCCGCCGGTCCCAGTCGTCCGTGATGTGGCCGCCGTACATGATTTCTCCAAACAGGTAGCGGAGGTCATCCCAGGGCACCTGAGGAAGGACGGAAGCGGTTAGAAGCGCCCCACCCCTTCGGGGTCTGTAAGAGTTGGCAGTTAGCTGTTAGGGCACGGCCTGGCTTCTCCTGTCACCCCGGCTGCCGCCTGGCCCGCTGCTCTGCAGGGTCACCAGGTCCAAGGCTCGCCTTCCATCCCCCCGTTGTCCGGTGTCAGACTCGGCCGCCAGCACCCCCCTTGGCCGTCTCCTGCCTTTGGCTCCTTTGGTGAAGGCTGCCCTGCTGCTACCCTCCGCCTGTGGCCTGGCCTCTGCCCTGACCATGACCGCCGGCCGTGTGCCAGGACCTCCAGCTCCACAGGCCAACCCTGCAGCCCCCATTCACTCCCCGGCATGGGCCTCTGGTGTCTCCCCCGCTTGGAAGCATGTGGGCACTTATAACTGTGTGTGTTGGCCACCTGTCCAGAGTGGTTCCACTCCGCGGTGACGGGGGGGTCGACGTTCAGGCACCATTTCTTTTGGCCACAGGGCCCATCGGTCACTCCTTCACGATGTCTCCAATCGGTGGGCCTCCCTCCCGGTCCCGCGGAGCTCACGTGGCTCCGAGTTCCCAGCGGCTCCGTACAGCTGCGGGCCCCGCGGTGCGCTCTAGACAGGTGGCCGCCTGACTTTATGCTCAGCCTGGACGGCTGCTCCCTGCCGCCGCCTCCACGAAGCCCTGGGGGGGGGCTCTGGCTGCCCGGTGCCGGCACGGCACACCCGGCTGGAGCGTCTCAGGAGCTGCAGACGGCAGGCACGTACGTACTTCCAGGTTTGCGAACGGCCATGGAAGCGAGATGGTTCTGGCAGATGGTCAGCATGAGAACGATGAACGATACGTCGTCCTGTGCGCCCGTCTGCTCCGCGCTTTTGCCGGCGGCTGCGGGCGTCGCGCGTTTTGGCGCAGGCGGACGGCCTCCTGACCCGGCTGATGGAGTAAAGAACTTGTGGACTCAGCTGCCTGATTGGGTGTCGTGAATTCCGCTCGGAGTGTTAGTATTCTCTGAATTGTCATTTTGCGACAAGATTGTCTTCCACCTGGCCACTTGGGGCGCGCGGAGCTGCGTTTCTGCTTTTCTGCGTTTTACTTGTTGCTCCAAGTGAACTTCCTCAGGCCCCTCCGGCCCCGGGGCTGCCTCCCAGGGACTCTCTTCCCTGCAGAGCGGGGCTGTGGCACCAACGAGCAGGGGCGGACACCACCCATGTTCCCACTCTTGCCGGGGAGCCCCGGAGCGCTCGTCAGAGACAGGGCACCCGGCGTCCCCCCGAGAGCCCGCGTGGGTCGGTCTGTGCTCTTGACCAATGCTCGGGACTGTGTCCTTTTGTCACTTAATGTCATTGCGGCTGTGGCGCGGACAGAGGAGGGGTCGCGCCACCACGGGCCTGGTGCGCCCAGGTCACTGCTTGGCAGGACGCGCGTTCCTGTCATTTCCTCTTGTCTGGAGGTCCCTGAAGCTTACAGTGGGCCACCTCCTCCCCGCCTCGGCTGTGTGTGTGTGTGGGTGTGGGTGTGGGTGTGGGTGTGTGTGGGCAAGTGTCTGAATAAACGTCCTGAGAAAACCCGAGCACTGTTCCTCCCACGTCAATCTTCCCAGGAAACGTCTAACCAAATCGCTCCCTCACGGCTGCCCCCCGGCATCTGCTTCTTGCCAAGAGCTGGGAGGCAGCTGCCAGTGTTCAGCTCAGCCCTACGCGAAGTGGACGCAGCCCTCCATCCCCCCAGCTGCTTGTGGAGGCCGGCCCCCTTCCCCGGGAGAGCTGTCTGCTGTCCCCTTCTGCCCTCCTGTCTTCCCTTGGCGTCGGTTTCGCCAGGAACCAAGCTGGTGCACCACGTGCTGGGCTCAGACTTCGGTGATGGCAGTGCGGGGAGGCCCACCTCCACCGTCGGGGTCAGGGGAGCGGTGGTGGTCGTCGTCGGAGGTCGTCAGACCTTCTCGGGCCGCCCGCGGGGAGGGACGGGCAAGGCTGTGCTCGCTGTCCTGCCCTGGCCCTGGCCTCCCTTGCTTCCGCTCACATCTTGAGTTTTTCACAGCAGGGTGGGAAACAGGCAGGTGTCCCGAGGCCAGCACCCCCGCACCTGGCGGGGCACTTTCCTCACCCAGCCCCCAGAGCTTGAGCCCCGGTGCCTGGGAGGTCTCAGCGAGTGAGAAACAGAGCTGGGCTTCAAGCCTGGGACCCTGGGCCTCAGCACTGTTTGCCACCGTGCTGGTGGGCCGTCGGGACGGGCGCTGTCTGGTCCTGCTGCTGGTCCTCCTGCCCCCGCCTGCCCCGCCAGCTGTCATCGCTGCTGACTGGGGGCCGAGTGAGGAGGAGCTGAGGCTCCTGGGCTGCGCAGGCACCTGCCTCCCCTGGGGGCCCCATGGCCGTGCTGTAGAGTCAGACTCCGAGGGGGACCGGGCAAGGCCCCTCTTTGTCCGTGGCTTCTCCATCCTCCGAGGCAGAGCACTTCGCACGTGTCTCCGTTGTCAGGAAAGTCAGAGCGGCGCCTGTGCGCTCCAGGAAGACTATTTTGGTTTTCTGTCTGGACCTGGGTTCTGTCGCGGACGCTGACCGCGCACCAGGGAGGCCCGTCCTCGTCCCTGCCCCCCCAGAGATGCCTGTCCCCGTGGAGAGTGCTAGCAAGGCAGCGAATTGCCAGACGGCTGACAAGTGTCGCAGGGCTGGAGGCCAGGGACAGGGCGACAGTCGTCAAGGCTCCTTTCTGGGTGGAGTCTCGGGACTTCTTGTTTTCAGGTTTTGTTCGGCTTATGACGCCGCGGGATGCGTCCTACACCTGAGCCCTGGACAGTGGACGGGGGCGGACGGGGCGCGGAGAACCCCGTGGGGCACCAGGCACACCCTCACCTTGGTGTTGGCCTCCAGGTAGTTGTAGAGCACGTTGATGGAGATGGTGAGGTCCCCGTTGTTGAAGGGGTACGACCTGTTCCAGCCCTGGGCCCCAAACTTGCGCCTCTCGGCCACCACGGCGTGGAAGTAGCACAGGGCGAAGAGGATGCACTTGAACTCGACCTCCTTGGTGCACATCTCCAGGGTGTCCTGCGGAAGAGGACCCGAGTCCCGCCTCTGCTGGCTGCCTCGCTGGGGGCCGGAGGGGCAGTGGGGGCGGGGGGACCCGCCGCGCGAGGCCCCGGTCCACGGGGCCGGAGGAGAGAGCATGCTTTCTCGTCTTTACTTCCTTCGGAAATTCGGTTCCGCCATTTAAGTTCCGACTGCACGTCCAGTCAGACTGCGTCCTAAGAAGACACTCACAGGAGCAGGACGTGTCAGGACTTCTGTAGCGGGAAGTACCGCCCGTCGGCAGCGGTCGGCCCTCCTCGCGCGCGCACGAACCGCGCACCATGTGCTCCGCGAGTGTGTATGTGTAGGTGCTCCCAGGCAGGGGCGGCGGCCTTGGAAAGGTTTTAGACTCCGCTTGGGAGCGAAGTGTGGGCGTCCAGAAGGTTTTGGTGCAGAACGGAAGGTCAGGTGCCAAGAGGTGAAGGAAAATGCTAGGGGCTTGCAGAAGGGGGCAGGGCTGCGGGGGGTGGGGAGGGCGGAGGGAGGTGTGGACGCGGAGGGAGGGGCCACGGGAGCTGTCCCACGGAAGCAGCCGGGGGGGCCCACTGGGGATTGCCTCCTGGGAAGCACCTGAGCCCGGCACACTGCCTTCCGGGCTGGGCCCCTTCTGAGGGGCTCCGGCAAACCCAGCACCCGCTCTGCGTTGAGCTGTGCTGACTCGCAGGCAATGAAATGGGTTACAATACGTGTTTCTGTTTTTTTTTTTAAAGCTGTAACTCGACTGCATTTTGCGCTGTGTGCATTTGACTCAGTCTCCCAGGAATATATTGATGTCGCGGTGGGATGTGTGCGCGTGCGCGGGCTGGGGGTGGCCCGGCACGGCGAGAACCAGCGTAGGGCGTCCTCGGGGTTCAGAGCGTGCGTCCCGGCCGCCCAGGCCGCCGCCGCCTGTCTTTGGGGCGCGCGCTCCGGAGGGGAAGCCGCCTCACCTGGGTGAAGAGGTCCAAAGCCTTGTGCAGGTTGGCGTACATGCCCGTGGGTGGCTCGTTGGTGATCTTGATGGCATTTTCCAGGATGCCCTGGGGGATGATGTGGGACTCGGGGCTGGGGGCAGGCTCAGCGCTGATGAACACGCGGTAGTCCTCGTGGCTGCCGGCGCTGTAGCGCTCCAGCTTCTTGTCCAGCGTGCTCAGCCACCGCGCCACGAGGTGGATGTTCTATGACCAGGACCGGGCCTTAGCACCCTCGCGGCCCTCCCACCCGTCGTCCCTCGAGCGGTGGCCGCGGCCCACCCTGCCCCGGGCCCCGGGCACGCCGGCCAGCTTCAGCTGGGCAGCTAGGGCTGGGCCGTCTGTGCTCCTGCTTGGTGAATTCAAGACCTCCCACCTCTTGGCGAGTCCTCCCCCGCCTCCCCAGCGTCCCCAGCATCCCTGGCTTCAGGCTGACGTGACGTGGCCCCCACCCCTGCTCTGGGGTTTGGGTAGAAGGAATGGCATGAAGCTGGGGGTCTTCACGCAGGACCAGGCTAGACCATGCGGACCGAGGTCGGCTCACCTGTGCAGGCCGGGGAGGCCTGCAGGTGCTCGTTGGGGTCCAGGAAAGGGCCGAGCTGGGGGTTGGGCGAGGGGTTACCCAAAATATGGACAGAACACGTCCTGGACCCCTAGCACTTCCCCCACATGAGGAGGAGGATGGGGGAGCTTTCGTTCCCTCTGGAGTTTGGGCTTTATAAGGGACGCCTCTGTACGGAAGCTCTGGCCTAAAGCCCGCGTCCTCGCACCACCACGGCCCCGCCACACCACGGACCGGGCACAGGGGACATGGTGCGGGAGACGCCGGGGGCCCCGTACCTGCAGGATGACCCAGTGTCCCATCTCTGCAGCCATGTCCAGAGCGTCCTCGGCTACCACCTCCTGTCCCTGCCCCAGGGACACGTTGTGCAGTTTCCCGTTGTCTATGGTAAATCCCAGCTTCTTCCCTGAAGGAGGGCGAACAGGGAGCGCATGGGGCTGCGGACGGAGGTGGCCAGGAATCCCAGCCCTCCCCGCTCTGTGTGGCGTTGTGGTAAAACACACAGAACATCAGACTGGCCCGTTTCAGACCACGGTCAAGCGCAGAGTTCAGTGGCATTTAATGCCTTTGCCGTGTTGTGCGGCCCTGCGGCAGGTTCCGGCACCCTCCGCCCCACCCCCGGCAGCTGCTCCGCTGCTCTGTGTCTCCGCGGATCTCCGCTGCTCTGTGTCTCTGGATGCTTCTGACATGCGGAAGCCTGGAGCAGGGGCCTGGGCATCCGGCTGGGGTTCCTCTTGGCACAGTGTTTCCAAGGTGCGTCTGCAAGTTTGACGGCTCGGGTCTGTCCCACCGTGTGCCTTTGCCAAGCTGGGATTGGCCACTCGGCAGCGGACAGATGGCGGCTTTTGCCTGCCTTTTCGCCCTTGGGGGTGAACAGCCCTACGGCGAGCGCTTCAATCCCAGTTTTCATTCCTGGGGTGCACACCTGCCGTGGGGTCGCGGGGGCCCGTGGTGCCCGTGTGTGTCCCCTGCCAAGGACCACACAGCCTGCTCTCTGCACGGCTACGTCTCCCTCCCAGGCTGGTCCGTTTCTGTGATTCCTCACAGGGGTGCAGGGGCGCCTCGCGGTGGCCATGCATTCCTGGGTGACGGCTGAGGGGGCCGCCCCGCTCTGAGGGCCCCCTGGCCGGCTACACTTACCCAGGGCTTCCACGTCTTTGAGGGGGTCGACGCCCGGGGAAAGGATGAAGAAGATTGGCGTAGAGGGGCTGCTCTCCTCGTAGGACTTGGAGAACTCGACGCTCCGGCCCTCCACGAACTTGCTGCCCATCTTCTCCTCCACGAAGTTCCTGAGGAAGACGCGCCGGGTCAGAGCCGCAGGCGAGGGGCGGGGTGGGGGGGGGGGAGAGTGCTGGGACCCCTGGCGGAGGGGCCCTTTTCTCGGTGGGCTTTCTTTTCTTTTATTTCTTTAAGGGGTTTATTTTATTTTTTACTATTTTTTTTAAGATTTTATTTATTTATTTGACAGAGAGAGAGATCACAAGTAGGCAGGAAGGCAGGCAGAGGGAGAGAGGAGGAAGCAGGCTCCCTACTGAGCAGAGAGCCCGATGCGGGACTCAGTCCCAGGACCCTGGGATCATGACCTGAGCTGAAGGTGGAGACTTAACTCACTGAGCCACCCAGGCGCCCTATTTTTTACTATTTTTAAAAAGATTTCTTTAGAGAGAGAGAGAGCGCGCGAGTGGGGGAGACGCAGTGGGGGAGGGAGAGAGAACCTCAAGCAGACTCAGGGCCGAGTGTGGAGCCTGACACGGGGCTCGATCTCGTGACCCTGAAACCATGACCTGAGCTGAAGTCAGGAGCTGGACGATTAACCAGCTGCGCCCCAGCTGCACATCAGGGGTGCTCCTTCTGAGTCCCTCCCCAGCCGTGCTCGGTTCCGGCCTTGGGGATCGACCCGGAACGTGGAGGCTAGAATCCAGGAAGGACTGCTGCAGTGGAGTGCTGTCAATTCCCCGTTGCTGCTGATGTTGCCAGGCCACAGGGTCCTTCTCTGCGGGGGGACTGATGCCGCCCAGCGTGCTCCTGGTTCCCACGGGCTCTGCCACTCCGGGCACCGAGTCCTTGGCAGAGGAGAGCTGGGGCCAGCTCCCAGCCGCTCCCCAGGAGCCCCAGGCCGTCTGCACCACAGAAGCTGCACTTCTGGGGGGAAAGGCAGTTTGCCGGCCCCCCGCCTCCCTGACCCAGGCCAATCGCTGCCGTTTCTGGGCCCGTGAGCCTCCCTACGCCGGGGGCGTGGGCCAGCTGAGACTTCGGCGCCGGGCGCACACTCCGCTTCTGGTGGCCGGGGCCGCTACGTTATTCACCGTGGACTTGAGTCTCCTTGCTCTGAAGCTCCACGGCCCACACGGAATCAGGTAACTCTGCTTTTCCAGACAGTACGGGCATGTCACCGAGCGGGGCTTGGGGTCGCCCCGGCCCCAGCGAAGCGTGTGAAGGCCTGAGGCACTTCATCCTGGCATCCTCAGGCCGTCACATGTGTGAACCTAGGTGATGTGCCACCAGGTGCCGGGGACCGTGGGCCTGGACACCTGACCGCGCTCCGCTCCTTGGCCCATGATGTCCCTGCTGTGACGGCCAGGTGTCCTTCCCCTCGACTTTTGCCGAACTTCGTCCAAACTCCTCCCGGCACGGCTGGCCTCCGCAGCGGGGCTTCTCATTTCCCTCCACTTTCCGCCGTCCTGCCCGTGCCCTCCCCCCTCCCCCAGTGGAACCAAACAGATGGGCTTTGTGAACAGCTGGGCGTGGGTTGAGCCTCTGCTTTGTCAGAAGGGACGCAGGCGTCTCTCGGGGCATCTGCTTTGGGGCGGCAAGGACCAAGAAAAGGCAAAGACACTGTATTGTGTCTAGAATAGACTTTAAATGTAGCCCCTGAGGGCATGCGGGTCCCCGGATGACGGCGACTCGACCTGTCTGCTCCCCTCTGCGTCCTGAGGGACCCCGTGTGGCCTCAGAGTCAGTGACACCCAACTTGTTAGACTGTGTTGGCTCAGGGTTGGGGCGTTGCCCTGTTTCCCCTCGCTCGTCCCTCAGGCTGGCGGGAGGGGGAGGGGCGGCGATCGCCTGTGTGTGTGTGTCCCTGCAGCCCCCCCCCCCCCCCCGCCCCCGGCCCCCGGGCGCCGCGCTCACTTGACGGCGTAGGTCATGCGGTCGGGCCGCATGCATCTGACCATGCACAGCTTCTGCAGGGCCGTTTTGTTCTTCCACTCCTTGGGGAAGACCTCCTTCTCGGGGGCTTCCGACTCCACCAGCTTCTTCCACCGCTTGGCCGACCCTTCGATGTCGCTGTCCAGGTTCTTGAACTCGTCCATCTCCGACAGGGCCTGGGGGCGGGTGGCCTCTCAGCTCCCCCCGTGCCCCCCTGCCCCGCCGCCGGGAGAGGGTGGGCCGCCTGGCTGGGCCCGAAAGTGAGCAGCTGGCGCCCCCGAGGGCCAGGAACGTGGACGGAGGGTCTAGCGTAGGCACCCGACCTCTGCCGCCCCTCCGGGGGCTGAGGGACAGGGGCCGCACCCATCACGGGGGCCGCCGCCTTCAGGCCTGACCCGAGGCGTAGGGGGCCCCTGAGGGCTTGGGCCTAGGTCAGAGGAACTGTCTGGACGCTGGGACCGCCGGGATTGGGGGGGGGCAGCGGTATCGGGGCAGCCCTGGGCCCACCTGGGACCTGTCGTGGCTCAGCTCGCAGCCGGCAGGAGCCCTCTGCACCACGGCCCCACCTCTGGAGCCTCCCCGGGTCCCTGGCTGTCCAGCTGGCGGGAGCGCCTCGTAAACATCCCAGTGTGAGCAGCAGGACCCGCCGCAGCAGGAGCGTCCCAACACCAACCTTGATTCCGCCCCACCCCTGGTGCTGCAGGAAGTCCACTGGCGACACCACCCCGGCCTTGAAAGGGAACCGCAGGAGGAAATCCAGTTCGACTGGGTTTAGCTCCTTCTTCATGGACAAGACCTGAGGGGACATGGGGGCCGCTCAGCATCGGCCCGCAGCTGGGCTGGGGGTGGCCAGCAGCCAGGAGTGCAGCAGACCTCCTCGGTCACGGTCATGGTCATGGGTGTGGGCAAAGGACAGGCCAGGGCGTTCTCACTCCTGGAGGAAGCACTGCCTGCCCCGGGGTCCGGACAAAACTTGGTATTCGCCTCGGTTTGTTGTCGTGATTTTAAATTATGGCAAAATGCACATGACGTTTACTATTTTAACCCAATTGAAGTAAGACATTTTAGTAAATTCAGGTGTACAGTCACCACGGCTACTTAGAACCAGAGATTTTCATCTTCCCGAAGGGAACCCCTGAGCAGTGCCCCTGACCCGCCACCAGCCGCTGGCGCCCCGGCTCCGGGTCCCGTCTGCCTGGGTCTGCCTGTTCTGTCTGCACAGTCCGTGTCTCAGGGATCCTGCCAACGCCTTCCCCTCTGGCTTCTGCCGAGGTTTGTGCATGCCGAGGTGGGGGTCAGTCAAGCTCGGGGGTGCGGAGGAAGCGCGTCTGGCTTCTCCACTCATCCTTTGATGGAGACCTGGGCTCCGTCCACCTTGTGGCGTGTGTGAGCAGAGCTGCTGTGAGTGTACCGACCCAAGTCAGTTTTGGGGGCACACACACTCTCTGGGGGATTTTCTGGGTCATGTTCTAGGTCTCCTCGTCGCCCCTGCCCACCAGCTCTCGGGGCATCCAGTTGGCTGGGTCTCGGGTCCCAGATGGACAGCAGGGGAACAAGGGCCGCTGCACACACAGGGCCCCACGCGGCTTCTCTCGGACGCCGCAGAACAAAGACTTTCGCCTGCATCGGACTCCTGTGTGTGCGCGCTCGTTCTCTTTCTCTCTCGCTCTTTTTTTTTTTTTTTTGGTGGAAAGAAAAATTTCTTTGGAAATTTAGGGAGAGCACCAAGGAAGGAGCCTCATGCCCTCCTCTCAGCAGGGAGAAACCTCACGGAGGGGTTGCCATTCAGGGTTCACAGATAAAAGAAAACCTCCTCGATCTGGACCCCGACGGACAGTTTGAGTTTGGACAGAAAGCTGCCTTCTAGAAGCTCTCAGGAAACTGGTGTTTCTCACTGTACTTACAAAAGGCCGTAAACAAAATGACAGACGGGCTGTTTCATCGATTCCGTGGAACGAGAATCTGAAACATACCAGCAGGTCCGTATGAACAGGAGGAATGTTTATTCCTTTGTGTCTCTGTTTCCTTAAGAAACGGCACTCGGCATCCATGGAGGGTAACCTCTGACGCGGACTGCTCCGCGGGCAGCGTGTGAATGTGGTAGAACGATGTTTCTTCTCCTTAACAGACCTCCCCCTGAGGGGGTCCCCTTAAAACAGTGCCTCATATCGACAAGACAGAGTCCCCAGCACATCCCGCAGCAGGGACGGGAAGGGCAGCCATCATTGCTCTGGGGACCGGCCCTTGGGTGCCGCCGCCGCCACGGGCTGCAGACCCCCCTTGGAGCCGGGAGGCCAGACGCACCTGGAAGGTCACCTGGGCCAGGAAGATGAGCTTGTCCCGTTCAAAGAGCCCGCGGGCCGTGTACATGTAGACGGAGTAGGTGATCTCGTCCGTCAGATTGACCACTCGCTGCCTGACCTCCTCGGCGGGGGCGGTCCTCTGGATGGCCTTCTCGAACACCACATTGAAAGCCTGGGTGGGGGAGCATGGAGGCTTGCGCGGCTGGACCCCAAGGCTGCCCCACGCTGCCCGCCGATGCTCTGTGGACGCCAGGGCCCTGGCCCCGGAGCCCGGCCGTGGCCGCACCTTGAGCGAGAACTGATAGATGGGATTGATCTTGTTGAGGTCGTTCAGGATGAAGTACAGCAGGGACGCCCTCGCCGCGGCCGGCCGGTAGCTCTCTCTGGCCTCGTTGATTTTAACCTCTGTGTTTTTTGCCTCTTTCACCTTTAAACAAATGGGGCTTGAGTGGGACGAGTCGGACAGCGCCCGTGTGCAGTGGCCTCCCCCTGCGAGGGACTCATGCTGGGCGGGGCCTGAGTCCCTGCTCCCGGCCCTGGCTCCCGGGGTCGGGGGACAGGGGTGGTCGCGTGGCTTATCCTCCCAGTGGCCCGACCGGCAGTGCGGTGGCGGCCCCTCCGTGTGCTCTGGCGGGGAGCACGGGGCCGGCCCGGGAGGCGGTCTCTCACCTTCTCCTCGATCTCATTGGCCGTGTGCTTGGTGGTCTCCAGGTTCTCCACCAAGGCCGTGTCCCCCAGGAAGTTCCCCGACGCCGCCGACAGCCGGGCCAGCAGGGAGTCCTCCAGCTCCTTCAGGACAATCTTGAATTCGTTCTGGGACTTGGTGAGGTTCGCCTACGGGAGGGACAGCGCGCCGGGAGCGCAGCTCAGCCGAGGCAGCAGCGGGACGGGAGGAGCGCCGCGAGGCTGACACGTGGGAGTGGGCCACCGGCAGCCACGTGGCCAGGGCGCGGGGACAGTCTGAGTCCGTGTGTGCTGGCGGCCACATGCGGGGGCCCGCAGCCGAGACCGCAGAGACGCCTTTTCTGTCTGAGAAGCGGCTGCTGGGTTCGGAGTTAGGTCTGGGAGGTCGCGGGGGAAGAGCGGTTCCTCCTGTCCCGCGGTGGGATGGGCTCGGGTACGTTCAGGGAGCCGCGTGGGGCGGCTGCTGCCTCGTCAGGGGAACCTCGCGGTGACCCCGGTGGCCCGCCCTGTGCTGAGTGACGTCAGGCCCCGCCTGTACCTTCAGCAGCTCTAGGTCCGGGCGCTCTTTGGCCACCACCGCGGCCAAGAGCTGGTCCTCGAGCCCGTCCCTGGTGACCAGGAAGTTGATCAGGGTGCACTGGGCTTGCATCTCGGGCTTGTAGTGGGGGTTGAAGTACTTGGTGTGCAGGATGAGACGGAAGTTGGGGTGGTACTCCACCTCCTTGTCGCCGACCTTGATGAACCTGGCCGTTGGGGGAGGCAAGGGTCAGGGGCGCCGGCAGCAGCAGCATACAGCCTCCTGGTGCCCCCGGCCTCGCGCCGCCACGAACCCTCCTCTGGTCACCGGGCAAGGACCGTGTCTCTTCTCGTTCTCGTCTCCCTCTAGCCCACGGCCAGGACCCTCTAATGGGTGCACCTGCTCTCTCTCAGGCGGGTTCGTCCGGATCTTCCTGGGGATGCGCTCAGCACCTGCTGCCCATCGTACTCCCCTGGGGTCTGGTGCGGAAACACGTCGCCCGGACCCCACCCCAGAGTCACAAACGTCAGAAAGATGCTGCTGCATTCTGGAAGCTCCCTGGGGAATCGGAGAGCAGCCAGGGCCAGAAGGGGGGGGGGGGACTCCTTCTCTCTGCTCCCATTCTTTCTGGTCAAGCTCACTTCCGGGGCCTCGGTAACGTCACCCCTTGGGTCTCCCCACTCACGTCAAGCTCTTCTCAGAGGCTGGGATATCGGCCACCTCTGTTCTGGGCTTCAGCACACAGCCCTGTTTTTACCGGTGGCTCAGACCTGCTCTGATGTTTCCCTTTTTTTAAAAGTTGATTTAATTTTTCTTTATATTAGAAAAGTAATGCAGGCTGAATGCATCTAGCAGCGAACGGAGACGCAGAACGAGGCACGCCCATCCGGCGGACTCGGCTGTCAGAGCAGCGCGGTCCTACCACGCGCCGCACAGGTGAGCCCGGAGCCCGCGGCACCCGGGGAAGGCGGCCAGACAGGAGAGGGCACACACCCGTGACTCCCTTCTAGGACGTGTCCAGAGCAGGGAGGTCTGTGGAGGTGGGTGCCGGGGTCCGGCGGCAGCTCGTGGAGGGAGCGGGGAGCAGGTGCGTGGGGAGCACAGGGCTCCCACGTGGGGTGAGACCCGCACAGCCCTGCGAGGGCCGCGAGGGCCACTGTGCTGGTCACTGTGAAACAGCTAATTTTTATGGAAGGTAGATTTCACCTGAATAAAAACCATAGTACTGCAGACACAGGGCTTGTAAAATGCGTGAAAAAGAGAAAAGCTTGACCAGTGGAGCGCCTGGGTGGCGCCTTCGGCTCAGGTCATGATCCTGGGGTCTTGTGATCGAGTCCCGCTTTGGGCTCCCTGCTCAGCGGGGAGCCTGCTTCTCCCTCTCCTCCCTGCTGGTACGCGCTGTCTCTCTCTCTCTCTCTCTCTGTCTCTCTCTGTGTCAGTATCTCTTTCTCTCTCTCAAACAAATAAATAATATCTCAGGGAGGAAAAGCATTGCCATCAAGGAGGGCCGTCCACAGGCTATCACGATGAGACGCTGGCGTCGTCATTCCTGACCAGGATGCGGTCCCACAGCTTCCTGTGTCTCTGGGGACCAGTGCTTTGTCATGGACCCTGCTGCCTACCAGGACGGCGGGGCAGTTCCCCGAACCTCCTCCCTGCGCAGAGGCCAAGCTGCCACGGAGCGTGGTCACGTGGTTCACGCAGGCTGAACTGTGAAGGTGGAACCAGAAACTCACTTTCCCTTTTTAATGGTGTTCCTGCCGAGCAGCGGGTCCAGCACGGGGTCCACGGTTTCCCCAATGTTCTCGATGAGCAAGATGTCCCCTTCAGAAATGGCCTGCTCGATGATGTCCAGGTAGCTGTGGGCAGACGTGAGGCTGGGTGAGGACGTGGGCACAGAGACACGGCCCCGCCGGGCGCCCCAGGAGGCAGCCTTGGGAGCGAGAAGACACTGGAAGGCAAGTGGCCGAGGGGCTAGCCACTCTGCTCTGGGGGCCCTCGGGAGCGAAGCCCCAGCTCTTTTCACACCTGTGTCTGGTCCCGTCCCCCATCCGCCAGAAAGGCACATGGCATGACCTTAGTGACCCTGTGATGAGGAAATGTGTCCCACTGGAGACGAGAAATGAGAACACAGCCTGCCCGAAGCCTTGTGGCCGGCAGGTGGCCAGGTGGGCCTCGCGCCTGGGTGAGTGTCCCCCTTCCCGGAGCGGCAGCAGGTGGTGGGGGTCGGGCAGAGAGGAGTCCCGAGGCTCATTCTTTCCTGCTGGCTCTGTTCCCCAAGACCAGACAGTGGAAAACCTGCCCGTGGGCCGGGATCCGTGCGTACCGATCCCCCCGCCATCCAACCTCTGTGGTGTGTCGCCAGCCCGCGCCCCCAGCCCGCCCGTGCCGGCCGCCGGCCGCACCTCTTCTGGCCCAGGCGGATGGCCTTCAGCTCGCTGCTGTACTTGTTCTTGATCCACTTCACGCCCTGCAGCTGCGCGTCCACGACGAGGGGCCAGCGCTCTGTGTTGCACAGAATCGTGGCGTTCTCAGTGGACATGCGGTCGCTGGGGAGGCCCTGGTTGTTCCACGTGGCCACGTCTGCGTCATCCGTCAGCAGGCTCAGGGGGTCCAGACCTTCCGTGATGGGGATGGGGACCTGCCCGGAGGAAGCGCTTGGGCTCAGGCCGGGTGGCTGATGTAGCCTCGCTTATGGCTCCACGGGAAACGGCTCTCCGGGCGACACCACGAGACTGTGGTGAGTTAGACCACGGACAAGCCGCGCGGCCTGGAACACCGGCTCTCCCACCGTCCTGTCGGAGCACTTGGGACCCGCCGGGAAGGGCGTCTGCCTCAGCCAAGCTGGGCCACAGTTTAAACACGCAGTGACCAGAGCGTCCGTGTGGGGGACCCCCTCCCACCCCAGGGACCCCCCCAGAATTCCTGACCGGTGAATGTAACCCAACCGCATACCTTCAGCTGATGTATATAAGGGACCCAGAACTTCTCCATCAGCTCATTTCGGTATTTCTTGGTGAAGTAGCCCACGTAGGAGACGAAGGCGGAAATCAGCAGCACGTCCCCGCACAGGGTGACCCCCTGGCTTTTGAAGTTCTTCACCGATTCAGCCCAGCGCACGTTCTCCGACGCTAACCCGCCTACCAGCCTAAATGTGAACACGCCGTCGGGGGGGTCACGGGAACGGGGGGGCACAGCCAAAGACCTCCGCCCCTCAGTGCGGGGCTCTGCCGCTGCACACCCTGCCTTCGCTCCGTGCCTCAACAGTGGAAATGCTCTGGGGGAGATTTTGGGAATCACTGCTTTAGGGAGGCAGAGCAGGTGCTTTCTGGGGGCACCTGGGACCTGAGCTCCCCGCCCCGGCCCCCTGCACTGGCGTCACGTCTGTGCTGACCCTATCTGGACATCCTGCCCCTGCACTGGCGTCACGTCTGTGCTGACCCTATCTGGACATCCTGCCCGCGTGCTGAAGCTGCTGCCGGGACGGCACCGAGCTCAGGCTTCGGCTAGTGGGGGGTCTCGGTGGAGGTCGAGTCCGGCCACAGTGGGCACGGGACAACGTGGCATCCAGAGGGGCCCTGGCCCCACGTGGAGCGGCATGGGCATCCTGTGGCTTGGGCCACCAGCCTGAGAACTGGCCCGTGGCCCCAGACGTGACGTCACATCTTTGATGTTCGTAGAAAACACAGGTTGCCTGATTAGGTCCACGGAGGTCTGTCCTTGGCGTCACCCAAGGAGCCCTTGCTGCCCAAAGACCAAAAGACTGCTTTGCTTTTCTCGGCTATGGTCAAGTCCCTCAAACCCAGGATGACATCCACACCCTGCTGGAGGCCGTTCTCCCGCGGCCTGGGGACCTCCCAGGGTCCCCGTGTGCACTCACGACAACCCTCGGCAATTGCCAGCCCACCAGGTGGGAGAAGGTTCGACCAGCAGACCTGCCGCCCCGTGACCGCCCCCCCCAGCGGCTCTGGGCCACTTTCAAACACGAAAAGAAGCTATGAAGCCGTGCTGTCCACACATGGCTGGTTACACCCGAGGCCTGGAAGGTGCGACCCGACGCGCACACGGGGATTTGCAGGACTCAGAGTCGACGCGCGCACACGCCCTCCCAGCGATCGTTCTAGGGATCACACGGGGAAAGGGTCACATCTGGGGTTCAGCAGGATTCGTCATCAGGGCCGGTTTCATCTTTGTGCGGTGCCACAGGGCAACGGGAAGATGCAGACAGATGGGTGCCGCTCGAGCTGCATTCCCGCTGGGACAGCGCTGCTCCGGAGTCCGCGGGCGTCGGCGGACATGGAGGGCTGCGAGAGCAGAGGCCCCGAGAGGCCGCACCAACACCACGGCGTGGTGAGCATGGGCCCGAGGGGAATCTGCCCCTGTGGACGCCGCCTCCCAGGCAGGTCCGGGCAGGTCTGGGTTGGGGGGTTCTGTGCAGCCGGGGGTCTGGGATGCACAGGGGCCCACCACGGAGGGCTTCTGGCTCCCGGAGGTGGAGACACTGGCCGATAGTGGGTCTGCCCTCATGACTTTGTGCAGGCGGGGGCGCTGCTGTCCCCTGCCCCCGGGCCCGTCCTCCTCCAGAGCCTGTTCTGTGGGCCTGACCCTTCCGAGGGACCCAGGAGAAGTCCCAGGAAGTCCCAGAAGACCCAGGAGAAGGAGGGTGCCTGCGGGGTGGAGCGAGCTACCTGTTGGCCAGCGAGATCACCCTGTTGGTGGCGTCGGCCTCCTGCTGGCACTTGATCTTCTCTGCGGTGGCCTTCTCAAAGGCCGATGTGAGGTTGCTCAGGTTGGCATTGAGTTCCTGGGAAAACACGGAGAGGCCCAGGCGTGGGGCGGCGTGGGCGTCCCAGCTCCCGTGGGAGCCAGCACAGCGGGGTCCACGGATGCCCGGTAGCCCGCGGCGGCTGCACGGGCCCCTGCTCTGTGGGCCCCGGGCCGAGGCACCAGCCGTCCCCGTGCGGGCGGGTGGACACTCACCGCGATCTTGTTCTTGATGCGCGAGAGCTTCTCCTGCGCCTCGGCCAGCTCGGCGTTGGCCTCCTCCAGGGCCTGCCGCTTGGGGGCCACGTCGCAGTACACCTCGTAGAAGCGGACGATGTTGATGCACCAGGAGCACAGCCCCGCGGCCGCCGTGGACTTGGAGCGGATGAACTCGGGGTCGAAGGTCGGGTTGCCTTGGTAGGGCCTGCGGAGGGAACAGCAGGCGCTGGTCCGCTGGTCACCAGGAGTTACCAGGGGAGCATCGTGAATTGGGTTTTTATGGGGGGGGGGCTATCTTCAAGATGAAGAAAAGAATGAAGCACAGAATTCTGGTCCCAGAAGCAGAATTTGACGTATGGGGGGATGAGGCCCAAGGAGGGAACTTGAAACGGGACTCACTTGAAAGCTTTCAGGCAGGCCTCGGGGATGTGCTCCTTGTCGAACTTCTTCAGGGAGTCCAGGAAGGTGTCCACTTTGCCCATCATGATTTTCGCCGCTTTCCAGCTCTTGTCCTTGGGGATCTTGCCCCCGGGCGCTGTCAGGATCATGACGGCGGCCGTGACGTTGACCACGGCGTCCGGTGGGGACCCGAAGGACTTCAGCTCTGTCAGGTTGTTCTGGAAACAACAGGCGGCCGCTGAGAGGGGATGTAGCCCTGCATGTCGGGCCCCAGGCCCCCTGGCGACCGCGGGAAGCTGCGGCCACATGCCAGGACTCCCACATGCCGGGACTCCACGGCGTTCTCCCCTGCCCTGCCGTGGGCCGGTCCCGTTTCTTTCTTTTCTGGTCCTCACCTTATTCAGAGTGTCGAGAGCTTCCTGCGCGGCCAGCAGGGCTGGCTCCGCCTTGGCCAGGTCTGTTTCACAAGCCTTTTGTTTCTCTGTGACATTCTGGAAGGAAGCCACGCGGGAAAGATCAGTGTGTGTGGGGGGGGGCTTGCTGCATGCAAGTGTTTGCGTGCGTGTGCGTGTGTGCATGCGTGCGTGCGTGTGTATGTGTACCGGAGCCCTCGGCGGCGGCGAGGGAGCACGGGTGGGAGTGAAGCCCGGGCAGGGAGGCGTGACCCCTGTGATGGAGCAGGGCTGTGCTCTGTGCTCCCCTTCCTGCCTGTGCTGTGCCTCCCCCCGCCTTCCTCCTCCCTGCCCCCAGCACTCAGGCTGGAAGAAGCTGCTCCGGAGCCGCGGCCTTGGGGTTCTGGAACGGGAACGGGTGCCGATGGGCCCCAGCTTCTGGCATTGGAGGGAAGACCCGAGGCCACGTGGACCCCGCGCCACCGGCTCTGAGGCCTTCGTTGTGCCATCTGTCCGGAAATGGACCATTTTGGAGGTAGGGCTCCCTCTCCCCGGTAGGAAGTGAGGGTATCTTGGTGCATGCGTGCGCTCCCTCCTTGGGTCCTGAAGGATCCCTCCGAGCCTCTGAGCCCCCAAGCACAGAGACGTTGGTTCTATCAGTAAGAAGAGCTTCAGTGGTGGGGGCTTTGCTGGGCTCGGAGGAGGGAGGATAGAAGGGACAGGGTCTCTGCAAAGCACCGTGGAAGGGTCCATCCAGCCCCCGACTCTAAGGACAGTTTGGGGCACGACTGCAGGAATGGGCCCAGAAGGTGTGGGACTCGCCAGCTTCTTCCGTGGAGCCCCCAGCCCCCGAGGGGAGGCACTTCTAGAAGCAGGGTTGGAGAGAGACGGCGCCTGGATGTGAACGGCTGCGTGCGGCCTCGGAGGCCACAGAGGTCACAGTGTGGGAGTGGACGTGGGTCCCACTCGGATCCCGGCTCTGCCTGCCCCTGGAGGCGGCGCTGGGCGCCCAGTGGGGGAGGCCGGGCCGGCAGAGCCGCGCCGCTGCGCTGGGAGCCTCGGGAGCCGGGCTCGTCCACGCACCTTGTTGATGACCTCGACCTTGGCCTCTTCCTCGTCCGCCACGGCTTTCTCTTTGCTCACTTTCTCGGTTTCCACGCCCACCACGTGGATCAGCTTGTCCGCATTCTCGTTTTTCTGCTTGAGTTCGGCCTCCTGAATCGCCAGCGTGGCTTTTAAATCATCCACCTGGGGGAGGGACAGCAAGTGATGGCGGGCGTGGGCCCCGGCAGCCGCGCACGGGCCGGCGGGGCGGCACCGAAAGCTTGGGCCGGGGCCGTGCCACCCGGGGCCGTGTCGCCCTTGGCTGTGCCCGGTGGGAGGGAGTGCAGGTGAGGAGTGACAGCGTGGGCTATGCCGTCCCATTCTTGATGGTTTCTCCCACAAGGACGCCCCTCAGTCACCATAACAGGACTGTGTCTGGAGGGTTCATCTGGGGGGAAGCAGCGGCCTGCTTGACTGGGCTTCTCCCTGTTCCTTTCCGTGAGAGCTGTCTGGGCAGGAGTGGTCCTGTTCGGCCCCGCCAAGCTCTGTCTTCCTGGGACACCCCCTACCGTCCTCCCCACTGCACGCCCCACAGGGGTGGCCTTGACCCTTGCCACGCTGCCTGCCGTAGGGTCACACTGGCCTGACTGTGGTTCATGGGCCCAGTCTCCCTGGGGGCAGAGGAGGGGCAGGCCCAGCTGTGCGGGGTCACACCGGGGCAGGGGCACGGGGTCGGGGGGCTATATTGCAGGCTCCCTCGGGGACACCAACAGTGGGCAGTGAAGGTGATGGGGCCGGGCGCTGCACGAGGGAGGGCACCTAAAGCCAGGAAGAAAACTGGGTGGTCAAAGTTTTTCCATCAGGGCACCACAGCGTGCAAGGCGTCTGGGAATGAGCGCGTGGTCACGGACACAGATCCCCCTGGACTTGGGCCCCCACGTAAAAGCGTCCAGCACGATGACGTCAGCATTGCCAAAGCGCGGTGAGCCCGTTTTCTATAGTGAAGCCACGTGTTCTCCGTGGTTTGGGAACGGCACTTTCTCCAAGGCGGGAGTCCAGTTTCTCTCACCTGGGGGGAGGCTCTGGGACCCGCCAGCCGCGCCCCTGCTGGCCCTACCTGGGACGCCGTGCTCTGCAGCTTCATCAGGCCGTTCTCCAGCCTCTCGATCCTGGCCACCAGCTCCGTTCTCTTCTTGGCCAGCAAGCTCTGGTACAGTTTGATCTGCTCCAGGAAGGTTTTGGGTGTGGTGTAGTTGTAGCGTCTCTCCGTGGCCAGGTATGCCTTGGACATGTCGTTGACCGTCGTGTGCACGTAGGCCATGAAGAGGCTGATGGAGGCCTTGACTTCTGGCTGCAAAGGAGAGACGGGCCGTTCGTTCCCTGTTCCCTGGTGGGAGCGACCCCACTCCTGCTGGTGGGGGGGTGGGGTGGGGAGGAGGCTGCTGGCCACCGCGAGTCAGCAAGGCGGGGTTTCCCTCCCTCGCCGGGACCTCGCTAAACCAAGACAGCAGTGCCCGCAGAGGCAGCCCGGGGCGCTGGTGACCGTGCTCCAGCCCGGGCCTGGCTAAGCGCCAGGGACAGGACACGGCATTATTCCTGTGATCGTCTCTCCCTGACTCTCCCTGACTCACCCTCTTGCGACCCTGGGGAAGTGTAGGGCCGGACAGCATGTTCGAGCCACCCAGCCATCCAGCAAGCATTTACGCACGTTTCCTGAGCTGCGTCCTGGGGTTCAGCAGCTCTCTTCCCATCCCGGGTCATCTGGGCTGCCCCACCTGCCTGCGGGCTGTGTCCCAGGAACCGTCCAAGTGACGCCAACCGTAACTGGAGTTGAGTTGGGGATGTGTTCACCCAGCGCCTGCCCCTTCTTGGGCATCGACCCTGTGGCCCTGCCTGGTGCCAGCGGTGAGGCCATGCCCCGATCTTAGAAGGCCGATGTCTTGGGGGCTGGACACCCACGTCCGTGCCCACCCCCTGCCCCTGGTGAAACGCGGGAATGGCAGTGTTCCTAGGAACGGCCCGTCCCGAATGTGGGCACTCCAGCCATGACAAGCGGGGTTTTACCCGCCTCTACAACTAGGGGGAAACATTCATTTCAGGTTTATTTTATCCTACTTCATAACCAATACGTGTTCACAGTAAGTAAAACGCGATAACCAAGTCTGAGGTGTCGCGGGGCTGCTCGTCCATCCCATGGGCTGGCTCAGAGTTTAACGACCATCTCAAGGCCAGCAATGAGCTCCAGCAGCGAACGGGGGCACCACATTCCGACGAAAGAAACCCCGGCACCCATCAGACTTGTCCCGGCCTATAGCGGGGGCAGGACGCAGGGGACGGGGGTGCCCGAGCAGAGCCGGGTCAGAGCCCGCGGCAGGAGGACCTTGGTGCTCCCAGCAACCCTGATCAGCTGCTGTGTTTGAAGCCTGCCGTGCTCCGTCTGTTGGGACACGGTGTTGGCCCTCCTGACCCAGCCGGGATGGGGCAGGGCACCCCCAGCTGGTTGAGATGGGTGTCCCCGGCCGTGAAACCAACACCGAGCAGCTTGTCTTTGTTTACAGTTTTGTTCACTGTGTATTATTCAGCGTTAATTGTGATTTTTCAGTATTGCATTCAGACATCACTGGTCTTGGTTCCCGAGGTCACACCTGCCCCTCACCCCTCTTAAATTTTGCACCAGGCCCTGGAGGCAGAGGGTCCCGCAGACCCTCCCGTCCCCTCCCCTCTCCTCTCCTGGGGAACCCCAGCACTGAGCACGGAGGCCGGGCAGAGTGACTTACCTGAATGCCCTCGGTTTCCTTGAGGAAGCGCGCGCTCACAGACACCAGGGCGTCTTCTGGCCACTCGTGGAACCAGTCGATGGCCGTGCAGTTGACGACGGCAGGGAATTTCCTTGCCCGCACACGCAGGATGGAGCCCACGGGGGAGAAACACAGGATCACCTGGAGGCGGGACACAGAGGAGCTGCTCGCGGGGACGGTGGTGCTGAGGACCAGGCTCCCTCGGGCAGAGAGCTCCCGGCTATCTGTTCCCACATGTCTGTCTGTGGGGCGCCCCGGCTCTGGGTTTCTGTCGCAACTGGTGAATGTTCTGCTGACTCCACGGCCCTCGCGAGGCATGGAGGAGTGCAGAGGACACCAAGCCTTCTGACATGGGCCCCGCAGCGGGCGACGAGAAAGGCGGGGGGGAAGGACAGAGTGGGCAGACGAGGCCCGAGGACAGGGAGGGGTACCGTCCCTTCAGCAGGGCCGGTTCCCAGGGACACAGAGCCTCCTCTAGGCCCCCAAGATGGGGACTCATCCCCAGACAGCCTGGGACTCCCTGGGACCCCAACTGCAGACGGTGCTCAGCGCACATAGGCCCGGGGGGCCCTTTGTGCCGGCCACATACTAGCCTTGGCCACGCGGGCCCCTCCTTGTTCCGCAGCCCCTTCTTCTTCTTCTTTTTCTTTTAAAAGATTTTATTTATTTATTTGACAGAGACCACAAGTAGGCGGAGAGGCAGGCAGAGAGAGAGGAAGGGAAGCAGGCTCCCCGCTGAGCAGAGAGCCCGATGCGACACGGGGCTCGATCCCAGGACCCTGGGATCATGACCTAAGCTGAAGGCAGAGGCTTTAACCCACTGAGCCACCCCGGCGCCCTCTGCAGCCCTCCGCAGCCCCTTCTTCCTGGGTGGCGAAGCCGGCTCGCTGGAGGCAGCTGTTTCACGGACGAAGGGCCGGGCCCCGGAGGAGGAGAAGGGCACAGGCGCACCCGTCAGGGTCTCCTTCAGCCCCCGAACCGTAGCCACCGGTGGGACTGCGTAACCCTGACGGGGGAGCTGGAGAGGAAACCCGCTTTGTTTGCGTCGAGCCGGGGCAACGGTAGCCCGCAGGTCCTAGAACAGCTATGGGGGGGTGGACCCTCCCAGGGGCGGCACCGTTGCTCGGACCCTGAGAGAAGGGAGGAGAGGACCCGCAGTGCCCTCAGTCTGATGGGGGTACCGGTGGGGGTGCCTGAGGGGGAGTTGAGGCCAGTTTCCCTGAGAGGGCGTGCTTGCTCGTCTACTCAACCTCGTGTGTGTGGGGTGTGCGCCCAGACGGACGGACGCGAGCCTCGCGCTGGGCCCGGGGACGGTCCCCGGACGCCGTGAGGACGGCGGCTCCTACCTTAAGCTGCTTGCGCACTTTCTCAATGAAGAATTTCCAGCACGCCTCCCGCGTGTCGGTCACGCCCAGGGCCTTCACCTGCGGCCGCATGGAGGCGATGATGTTCTCCACCTCGTCCTCCGCGAACAGCCCCGGGATCTCCCCCGAGGCCAGCAGGTCGTTGATCAGCACCAGGAACTGCTCCTCGGCCACCTGCGAGTCTGTCATCAGGAACACCGAGGGGACGTTCTTCACCGCGGACTTCACGTACTGCGCGCTCAGGTCGACCTGGACCCAAGCAGGACACGGTCACAGCGGTACATGGTGCGTCAGGTCCGTTTCGCCACCAAGAAAGGAGGAGGAGAAAAACACAGAACCTCGGAGACCCTAGAAGAGGTCTCTGCTCCGCGCAGTCCCTACGCGAGGCCTGTCCCGTCCCTAGTGGGGTTTAAAGCAGCAGCTCACGGAGGGCTGCGTGGTGGTGCCGGGAGGATACGGGACACATGAAGGAGAGCAGTAAAAAGGGAAAAAGGGAAGCGCGGTGCACAGCGGCTCCGAGAGCGGCCGTTCTCCAGGACGCGCCCGCGCACACGCGCCGCACACAGGTTTGCACGCAGAACGTCTGGCGCGGCCGTCCCACGAGTGACGCGCCCATGAGGGGCTTGACGACTTGCTCTCCGGGATGTCTGGGTTTTCCGTAAGCCCCATGGGCCATGTTTGTTTTCCCCTTGGCCACCCCCGTATCCCCACCTTCCTAGGCTGCGGGCCATCCAGTGTCTCCACCTCCCACCTCCCAGCACCTCCCAACCCCTCAACGTGTCCTCCCTTTCCCCCCGATTCCTTAGACACCCCCGATGCGGAGCAGCGTTCGTGACCGCATTCCTCCTGGCACTTGTGACTCGGCCGCCCTCGGCCCCCAGCGCGGTTCCGTCCCGTCCCCGTTTCCTGCCTGGCGGACCCTGCTGGTCACTGTCAGCTCGGCTGCAGCGGCGGGTCCCTTCCCCACTCCCCACACCACCTGCTTGAGAAGGAAGAGGTCAGGGATCACCGGCATCTGGGTGAGTCTGGGGTCGGCAGTGATGGGGGCAGGGCCAGGAGGTCCCCAGAGCTGCTCTCCCACCGCCCCTCACTATACTCTCCCGTCCCAGCCTTCATGGGGTCACTGGGTTTTTCCACCTCTCCCTACTGGCCCTCAAACCGCCCTCTACTTGGTTCTGGGATGCTCCCAGTCCTGGTTCTCTCTGCTCAACCACGTGACGGCCCCTCGTTTCCTGGGGACCAAGTCCCGGATTTTCCCCGCGGCTCGCAGGGTGCCTCGAGGGCGGTTCCTGACCCCTTCCTGCCGCATCCCTAACCTCCAGCAGGCACCCACAGCTTATGCAGTGGACTGTATAACAAGGTCACGCCCCTGACAGCACGGTGCAAGGCCTACCGGCCTACCCTGCCTCCTTCCTTCCTTCTCAGCCACACCTGCTGCTCCACCAAGGACAGAGAGAGCATGAAACGGCTCCGTGTGGGGACTGAGGACAGGCCTCGGCGTGGCTATTCTATGAGCAGCATAACACCACTCAGACTCAACAACGCTCACCACTGGCCCTAGAGTGACAAGCCGGGAACGGCATCTGCGCAGGGACAGAGCATAGGGCAGGACGCAGGCGTAACAGTAACCCAGCACGATCTGGTTAATAGACGAGAAACTTTCCAGCCCAGAAAACCCCGTGAGACGATACAGCTCTGGTGTGAGGATCCTAGCTGGCCTTGAGCGCCCTCAGGATATCAGTGAGAACGATGCTGGTCGGCTAAGCTGGCTGATCCCGGCCAGGAGGCAGCGTCTGGGAGAACCCCCACATAGCGAGATCTTTCCCTTAAGGCAGGGACTTAAAAAACGCATTGGCTAGCCCTGTGTTAGGAAGAGCAGCATCCTCTGGGCACGATGACACCCAGAAGGCAGATGCTGATCTGGAGGCTGTGGTCCCCGGCTCAGCCCACCTGGGTTGCTGGCAGGCCGTCATCCCCACTGTCCTTCCCGGGACCTCTGCCAGCAGGCCACCTCCTCTGCAGAGGACCCAGGACGCTGTGCTCTGGCACGGCTCCAGATCACCCCGCCGAACCTGCCCGCCCACGATGGGGAGGATCCCGCCAACTCTGGCACTGTCCTGGCCCGCGGCAGCGGTCCGGGCCCTGATGCAGAGAGACGGGCCCGTGGAATGTGGTCGAATCAATCCCCGCTCCAATCTGAAACGCTACGGTGATTTGTTCTGGGCTAATCATGTTTGACGAGCACACAGTTCCCTGACAGAGCAAATTTTCGGGAAAAAAAAAATCAATAAAAAGCCTTGGCGGCATACCTTGGGGACGGGAGACCTGTTTACGCTAATGTTTAATTAATTCAAAAAGCAGCCTTCCCGAATCCACGTTGGTCGTTAGAGACCCAGTAACAGCCCTGAATTATTTAATCGGGCCAACGGGGCATGGCACAGAACCGCCCCGGGACCGGGGACAGGAACCGGGGCCTTCGCTTTTGTCCGGGCTGCCTCTGCGGACTTGTGCCCAGCGGGAACGGACACCACGCGTCCTCTCGCCTTTGCCACCTGGGCGTGGGCACTGGCCAACGTGTGTCCTGGCCCTTCCTTTGTATGAGGACCCGCGGTGATGTGCACTTTGTGTGTGCGTGACGCGCGAGTGGTGAGATTTCTGCGCCCCTCCCCGCCTCCCAGCCAAGGGCAGCTTGACGAAAGCCGCGGCTCACCTTGAGGTCTGGGATCCCGTAGCCCTTCTTGAGGGTGATCTGGAACACCTCCAGCGCGCTGATGTAGGCGGCCAGGCGCGAGAGGCTCTGCTTGCCGCTGCCGCCCACGCCCACCAGCAGGGCGTTCCCGCGGGGCAGCTCCAGGATGCGGCTGATCCGGCAGATGTGAGCCACCGCGTCTTCGAACAGCACCTGCGGAGGCCAGAGAGAAGCCTCGGCTGCCCTCCCGCGGCGCAGACCCTCCTCCCAGCCCGGGCCCTGCTGGCGGCGAGTCACGCGGCCCCAGAGCGCCAGGAAGATGTTCCTAATGAGACAGGACGGGAGAGCTGGGTCCCGGCCGGCCCGTCGCCCGGGCCGTCAGCTCAGCCCTGCTCACCAAGTTCATGGCTGCGTTGACTTCGTTGTAACTGTCCAGGACGTCCACCAGGAGCTTGTTCAGATGAGCCACGTTGGTTACGGGGAGGTATTTGGGCTCACCGATCCCGTGAGAAAAGTGGCAGAAGAGATTTGGTTTGGCGAAAAGGAGCTCGTCGCCAAGATCCTGGAGGTGAGCGGGAGGCGCACGTGTTGCTGGCCGCCGCGGACACGCGGGTCGTTGGAGGCAGCGCTGGCGCAATTTGGGCCCAGGATGTGGGGCCACGTCTTCATGGCCCGAGCCACGGGAGGCCGGGCTCTGCTACCCGCAGTCCCAGTGGGACGGTCCCGTGCCCACGCATCAGGAGGAAAACAGGCATCTGCCAAGAGAGCCCGGGACACACCAACGGAGCACACGGATCCACCCAGCCCTTTCTCTGCCCCAAATGGACGGATGGAAGCCCTCACCTCCCGACCTACTGAGGAGTCAGTCCCTTGTCCCTCAGACCCACACTCACGTGACAGTCATTTCTTGGGACTCAGTGTGGACCTTCCCGTCCTCACGTGGGGGCCCTTCCAAGAGGACTGGCCTTATTGTTGACCCCAGGTACTCTGTCCCCTGGGAGCCTCTCCAGGCTCATCAGAGGGACTTGGTGGCTTGACTCACATCAAAGAACTTCTTGGTGGAAGCGATGGTGACCCTGTGCAGCGTTTCCTGGTCTTTCTCGTCAACCATTTTGTCTCCGTACACTCTCTCAGCTTCATGCAGCCAGAGGCGGACCAGGTCGAGCGGTGTTCTCAGGATCTCCAGTGTGGAGAACAAGATTCCCTGCCCCAGACGCAGGTGGTCAGCGACTTTAGCTGCGCTACGAAGGCCAGCCAAGGGCTGTTCAAGAGGGTGGCCACTTGCCCAGACAGTGATTTGTCAAGCCAAGGAAGCCACCGCTGGCCAAGCCCATGCACATCCTGGAGGCTGGAGGGTGTGTCGTGGGGAGGGGTGTGGGGGAGGGGGTTCTCCTGAGACAGAACCAAGGGCTTCCTTCTCTGAGGGGGACGATAGTGGAGAAGGGACAAGGGAGTGTGACCAAGGCGGGGAGCCAGACTCAGTGGGTTCTAGGCTGGGGATCTGCGGCAAGCCTGCCCCTGTCCAGTCCTGGCTCAGCCGTTAACAGGGCGCTAAGCGCAGTACCTGGAAAATACTGGAGAGATCCCTGAGGTTGAAGACGTAGTGAAACTTAATGGCCGTGGGGAGGAATGTTGCCGTGACTTTCTGGTGCAGGGCTGTTACAGGAAAGAGATACGTCGATTCTTAGGGGCTCTTAACGGCCTCGGGAAGTACAGAGCTTCGGGCACGGCCTCTAGAGCAAATGTACGAGGAAATCGTGACAACTGAGGGAAGAAATCTGCGCAGCTGCCTCGGGGGGAGGTTTGCTGCTCTGCTGACGCGTCGATCCCGTTTGTGCGCTGAGTTTCCTACCCCTGCCTTCCCCTCAAGCAGTCGGATTTCACAGTATCTCCTGCTGAAACACAGCCTCCTTTAAAAGTACTGATTTGGAAGTATGAATAAAACACCGGCCGGGGGGTGGATGAAGAAGCCATCGGGCCCACAGAGCCGCCGGCTGGGTGCGCAGGCGGGGGCTGCGGCTGGCCAGCTTACCCAGGGCCGCGGCCACCAGCTGGCTGCTCATCCTCTGGACCGCCATGGGGACCGAGCGGAAGGCCAGGTGCTGGGCCAGGATCGTGCTGTAGATGGTGGTGAGGGCCTCCTGGCCCGGGAAGCTCACGGCAAACACGCAGAAGTGGCGCTGCCCGGAACAAGACGAACCCCATCAGGCCGCCCGCGGGGCCCAGCCTGTGGCCGGGGCTGCCTTCTGGTGGGGGGTGAGGGGGCAGACCCCGCCCACGGCCCCGAGGGGCATGTGGGCGTGGTCAGAACGGACAGGTGTCCTCCTTGTGCTAAAACCCCATCAAGTATTGATCGTGTCCCAAACCGCCAGATCCACACAGCACGCTCTCTGGCCACGTTCTGGCGGAGGCGAGAGAGTGTCTCGGCCCAGGCCTGGTCTATTCTCGGTCCCCGTCTGCTTGATACTTCAGCGGGGAGGTCCTGCTGGGGTGGGGTCGCAGGGGCGATCCAGGATATCCTGTGAAGTCTGAGTTTCAGACACACAACAAGTCATTGTTTTCGGTACCGGCGTGTCCCGGACACCGCACCGGACATGCTTGTTCCAGCCGAGGGTTTGTTGTTGATCTGAAATTCACATTTGACAGGACGCCCAGACTTGCACTGGCTAACTCGGGCAGCCCTGTGGGGTCCCGGGGGTGGCTGGCTCCTGTCTCGCTGCCCCGGGGAGCCCCCCGACGCACGCAAGCCGCAAGGGGAAGGGGTTCTCCGGAGAGCGTTGGCCCGCAGCCCTGACAGCGCCCCGAATCAATGCTTTTATTTTCTTGTGCCAAAGTGTGTCTCTAGCCCAGAGCGGCCGGCAAACCAGCGTGATGCCCGCCTACCTGGAGCCTGGGGTCGATGGTGAAGGAGCCAGAGGTGGGGTTCATGCAGGCCACGTACTGGCAGTTATGGATGTCCTTCAGCGTCAGCTTCTGCCTGTCGTACCTGCGCGGGGGAGGCGGGAGCCGCGTGGTGCCGCCAGCCTGGGGGAGCCCTCCCCGGGCACCCCCGCCCGCCCCCGGTCATTCCTGGCGTATCGCTTAGAGGTACAACGGCCAATTTTGCTTCATGGTCTCAAGAAAAGTTTGAAATGGGAGGCATCGTAGTGGCTCAGGGTGCGGGTGTGAGTCGGATCCCAGCTCTGCCACCGTGCGGGGGGGGACCCCGGGCGGGGGGACCCCGGGCAAGGCGACCACGCCCCAGGCCCCTGGGTCACGATGAGGAGCGACCGAGCTAATGCACCAAGACACACTTAGGACCCCTGAATAGGGCCAGTGCTCAGCAGATGTCTGCCCCGTTGTCCTCACGTCCTGGGTGACCGGGGTCATCACGTAGGCGGGGTCGTTCCTTGATGGCTCTTGCAGGAACTCAGAGCCCCTTCAAGATCATAAAGCGTTTTCCCTGCACGTCTGACCCGTGGGGGTTCCCCCCATTGTGTTTTTTTCCGTCGGGAGCTGTTGCCTGTTCTTGTCGGCTCCTAGGAATTCCTTGCACGCGCTGGACGCCGGCCTGCCGTCAGTCTCAGACACGGCAAGTCCTCGTCCCCCTTCCTCTGACCCCCGTTACGTTTGTGTGTGCGGGGGCTTGTGAGCGTGTGTGAGTGAGGGGCCTCAGGTGGCTGGGCTGTCCCGAGCCTTGGGGGACATGGTCCTGGAAGGGGGCCATCCCACATCACGTTCAGTGCCTGCTTGGGGCCAGACCCCTCCGTCTGGTTCCGTCACATCCCCTAGGGAGTGGTCCTTGACACCCTGTCCCCACACCCCTGCCCCTGCCTCACTGCTGACCTTCCCAGCTTCCTACTGCCCCTGAGCTCAGCAGGTGGCCTTGACCCTGTGAACCCCTCTCTGCCTCCGTGGTCTGATTTCCAATGGGAGTTCTTGGGTTCCTTCAGTCCCCAAACCCCCAGGTTTGGCCCGGGCCACTGGCCAGGTCATTAGAGGACCGTTGTGTCAAGACACATGTAGGTTAACCGAACAGAAGTTTGTTCTGGTCTTTCCGAACCACAGCTGTAAACAGGCCACATGTGGCTCTCTGCTGCTTCTGGGGCCGGCACGTGTCTGGAGGTCTGGCTGCAGCTGTCCCGAGCGTTCTCTCTGTCTGGCTCCACACTCCAGCCACGCCGGGTCCTCCTCGGGCCATGCTTCCCCCCCCGGGCCTCTGTGTGTGGCATCTGCTCTGCTCGGGATGCTGTCCCTCCAGAGTCCATCCCGCGGCCAGTCCTGATGTTGCCTTGAGCTCTCAGGAGCAGGGCGGCCTCCCCAGGCCTGTCTCTGTCCCCGCCGGGGGACTGCTCTGGGCCCGTGCTGGGGGGCTCCCTCAGAGCTCCCCCGACTGTCCGACTGTACCTCTTTGTCTCCTCTGCCAGATGGACCCTTGATGGGGAGGGACCTGTCTGTCCTCCCTCCGTGGGTGCCCTTGGCCATGGCTGCCAGCCCGGGGCCTAACTGATGGGTGAAGGGGAGACCTGATACACCCTCCAGCTCTGGGGTGCCCCCCTCGTTTTCTGTGTCACGGTCCTGCTCCCTGCCCGGGCCCCCTCCCTGCCCACTCACCAGTGCCCGTGGTCCATGTGCTGCCGAATGAGTGTGTGGGGGGCCACTGTCCCGTACTTGTCCACCTCGGGCATGTTCATGTCGTCGATGAAGTAGATGAGCTTCTTGGTGCCTGGGGGGCCGTAGTTCCTCCCGGATTTCTTCTCCAGTGGCTTCTCAAGAACCCCTACAGAAAGGATCCGATTGGCCATCACCGTCCCTGCAACATCCTGCTGGGAGGTCCTGCTGGGCCCAGGGTCCCCAGCACCGGAGGCCGTGGCTGAGGGAGTGGCCCGGGAGGGGACCCTCGACTTCCATCGCCCCCAGGAGCAAAGGAGCCGTGGGCATGGAGGGGCCAAGGTCAAGGCGGCCGGAACCTTCCAGCTGGACAACCTTGGGGCCACCCCAGACCGACTGCGGCAGAGGCTCCTGTGGATCTGCCCGGGAGCTCCTACTCCCCCCTGCTCTGTGGCTCGCGGCCGGCGGAGGGGCTGTGGCAAGGGAACAGGACCCCGGCCAGTCCCTGGGTCTTCGGTGAGAAGGGGTCATGGGGAATGTGGGGGCCCGGGGTCAGCCACGTGGGATGAGCGTGGCCGGGGGTGTCCAGGCTGGGCTGTAGGGACCCACCGTGGGCCTTGCCCCCCACCCTGCCCCCCTGCACGGCCGCGGCCCCCACCCTGCAGCATGGCGGAGGTGGTGTAGAAGTTGAAGGGCACGGCCTGCACCAGGTAGTCGTCGGTGCTGAGGCTGTCCAGCTTGTCCCCCATCAGCACGGACTTGCCCGTGCCCGCGTTCCCCACCAGCATCAACGGCCACGACTTCTCCATGAGCAGGTCCATGAAGTACCGGATTCGGATGGTCTCTGTGGTGTGCACCAGAGAGGCCTGGGGGGGCGGGAGGACCGCAGGGGAAGGGGGAGCCGTGATCCTCAGGCACACGGCGCCTCCGATGTCCCCCTTCCAACTCATTCAGGGACCCGACCGGTTTGTCGCGTCTCCGGTTGACGCGGGAGGCCCTGCTGTGGAAGCGTTTGTGTTCGGTCGCCCGTCGCGGAGCAGGAGTCCTGCCCCGAAGTCGTCCGTCAACAGTCACTTGTCCGGGGCAAGTTACCTGCAGGGGGACGTCCGGGTCCAGCTCAAAGGCAGGCACCTTGTCTGTCCACGGCAGGAACTTCTTCGTGTCCGGATCGATGTAGTAGTCAAAGATCGTCCCTTGCGAGGGGAACTTGATCGTTTTAAACTCGTTGACCCACCATTTGCTGAACTCGACCCGGTAATCCACAAGCTGTCGAAGAATGAGAACCAAGCAGGGCCCAGCTTGGGGCGGCGGGGACCTCTGGCGGGCGGCGGGCTCCCGTGCGCCCGGCTGCTCACCTGGTCCTGGAACATGGCCCCCCCGAATGCCCAGAAGCAGGCAAACACGAAGTAGAGCTCGTACAGCTCCTTGGGGGAGTCGGGCGGCGCGCTCTTCTCCGTGAGGAAGCACTCGAGCAAGTGCAGGATCATCTGGGTGACGGTGATCTCAGGAACGGGCGTGATCTTCTTGAACCCGAGCCGCAGCTTGTCCAGGCACGTGGGCAGGTACTTGTCAAAGAGGATCGTCAGGTTGGCCTTCTCCGACTGCACCTTGCGCCTCTCGATCCAGCTGCTCACCACCCTGAGGGCAGACGGGGAGGCGCTGGGTGCTGGGACCACCCTCTTGGGTCTGCCCGGCCTCCCTCCCCTGGCCGAACACCCCTGGTGTCTCTACGTGGTTCCCGCCTGGTGATGGGGCCAGACGTAGAGCTTATGAGAGCCCGACAAGTGTGTGGGGCTGGGGAGGGGGTGGGCTCTTTCTCTAGCATTCTAGCTATGGGGGTGCTGTAAGCTTAGAACACCTGGGAACCCCCTTTGCTGCCCCAAATGAAGTCAATGCTGAGAGCAGAGCTGGACATAGGGGAAGAGGAAGATCTCATGACATCATCTGGGTGGGAAGGGGAAGGAAGGGAGAGAAGAGGAGAGGAATAGGGACCTCATTACATCATCTAACTCCTGGATCCAGCCATGCCTGAAGCTGCCTTGGTGAACTGAGACAATCTTTCTTTTTCTTTAGCTAGTTCGAGTTGAATTTGCCACATTCTGTGGAAGAGCCCAAGCTAATGCAACAGGCCATCCGTGAGCAGCCACGTTGCACTCTCTGGCGCCCACCTGCCTCTGGAGTGGGCTGCCCAGAAGGGGCCCACCACAAGTGTGAGGACGCAGACTCTGGAGCCTGCTGCCTGGGCCTGAGTCACTCCACGGTGGCCAACAGTGGCTTGGTGAATTACTCAACACGTCATCTGTAAGTGCGAGGGACAACAGTGACTCCCATTTCGAAGGACCACCTGGGCTGATAGTTTAAAAGCCCGAAGGAGGGAGCCTGGCCCACCACGAGTGCTGCACAAGGGCCTGCTAAAACCATAACTAGGGTCTGGCTGCCTCGTGGGTCAGTGAGTGTGTCGTTTCCAGGACGGCCCGAGCAGAAGCAGGAAGCTGGGGTCGGCACCCGCAGCCCCGAGGACAAGCCTCTCCGTGAGCGAGCTCCCGCCTTGGGCGGCCCATCCTTACTGTGCTCGATCAGAACCGAGAACCGGAGCTAAAACCTCTGCTGCATTGCACCCAGCGCGGTCCCCCGTCACAGAGCCATCCTTTCCCCAGTTCGCGTCCACGGGCGAAGCGCGGTAACCCCATGCCCGGACAGTTAGGACCGGACTCCGGAGACGGCGGGTCTCCAGAATGGAACCTGGCTGCGAGTCTGTGTGTACCCCGCCGCCTCTGCCTCCCGCCTGAAGGTGTTCATGTCGAGTGAGAAACGGTGCCTTGGTTAGAGTCATCCGTGCGAGCAGATGGGCACACCGGCTCTGATGGGAAGTGCAGGCCCAGGGAGACACACGCACGTGGGAGGCCCAGCCGGCCTGGCTCCTGCCCGGCCCCCAGAGGCAGGCTTGCTTCACTTCCCGCTCCGGGATGTGCTCTGCAGTTTCTAGGCCTCCAGTCACTGCCGCCCCTGGGGGAGCTGCCTTTCTCCCGGGGGCCCCGGGCCCATCCCCTACCCTCTCCACTTCTCTCCTCCTCGTCCCCAAAGGCCTGCTCGCTTCTTCCCCTGGGGCCCCAAGAGCTGCTCCTGGTGCAAGGCTTCCCTCCACGCTCTCTCCTTCCGGCCCCACGGGGCCCCCCCACGCGCCCCACGATCCCTCCTCCCTCCCTGTGTCCGCAGCTCCTGCCTCGCCTGCGCACCCCGAGAACCCTCACGTGTGGGGTCGTGGGCAGAACAGCGGCTCCCAAAGGACAGGCCCACCGAGACCGGGAGACGTAACCTCGTTTGGAAAAGGGTCTTTGCAGACAGACGTAGTCAGGGTCAGGATCTCAACATGAGACTGTCCTGCATTAGGGTGGGTCCCAGTCTGACAACTGTCCCTTCAAGAAGACGGGGCTGAGGGAAAACCTCGAGAGACAGGAAAGTGGCCGTGCCGAGACAGATGCAGGGATGGGGGGGGGGAGCCACCGGAAGCCAGGGGTGGCCTGGGACACGCCCTCCCTCGGGGCCTCTGGGAGGAACCAGCCCTGCCCACGGACTGTAGATTCGGGTCTCCAGAATCAATGCCAATCAGTTTCTTAAGATTTCAAACACTTCTCACACCTTCCTGTCCCCTCTGTCCCCAGGGGCCACCCATGGTCCGGCACAGGCCACTGTCCTCTTCACACCAGAAAGGGTCTCTGTGCAGCCCCGCAGGCCGGTCTGCGCCGGCCCCTTCCCACCAACAGCATCTTCAGGCTTCGCGCTCCGTCCACGGACACCTGACGGCTGCCCGGACCCCAACCTCCCGCTCTCGCCCCTGCCCCCGCCGCCCCGTGCCCCCCACCCCGTTCAGGCTGGTTCTCGCCTGGCAGACTCCCCGCCGCCTTCGTCCTCCTGGAAAACCCCCTTTCCAGCCAGGTGTCCGCCCAAATTCCGCCTCCTCTTGGACCCGGACCCTCCCCGCCCACCCCGGGCTCCAGTGTGCGGTGCCACGGGGTCGCCACCGTGCCTCACGCCGCGCAGTCCCGTGGCTGTCTCCCCCCCACCCCACCCCACCCGGCTGCCGGGACCCGATGCGCGGGGATAGCCGCGCGGTATTCCCCAGGCGACCGCGCAAGCCCGCACAGGTGACTCCGAAATGGCCCCAGCCCCGTCCTCCTCCGGCAGTTTGGAACGGGAAGACGAAAACCGCACTCACGGGTTCCAGCCCAGATCCGCGGGGTTGATGTAGAGAATGCCGGCTCTGGAGACGGTGGCGGGGGTGGCCGTCCGCAGGTGGCTGATCTCGAACACCAGCCTCATCGTGCGGTTCAGGGGGATCCGCTCGTTGCTGGCCAGCGTGAGGACCTGGGAAGGGAGGCAGCCTGTGGGTTCCCAGGGCCAGACGTGCGTCGTCCGGATGGGTCGTCGCATGGACGTCTCGGAACGATGAGGAGGAAGGCCGGGACACGTGCCCCTGTGCCCGCCACCAGCCAGCTGGCCCCGGCCTGGCCTTCCCCAGACATCCCTGACCCCAGTCCCTCGGCCGCCCCCGTCCACCCGAGGACACCACTCCCGGGGGTGGGCGCCGTGTCGGACGTCACTGGGATCTTGTTTGCTTCCTGAAACCACCATCCCGCCTCTCCCCGGGATTCCTGAGCTTCCTCTTCCAGCCAATTGAGAGTCACTTCCTCAAGCTGCTTCTAGATCCTTCTGAAGACTGTTTCCACCTTCCAAGGTATGAGATGTCCTGCCACATGCCAATCGAGCAAGAATGTTCTCCGTATCTGCGCCCCTCCCCCACGCCGTTCCCCAACACATCTCAGACGGGATGCACGGGGAGCTGTGTCCCACGGGGAACATGTCTGGTGACTGGGAACTTTCCCTTGACTATGACCTTCTAGGTGGGGTTCCAGGCAGCCCCTCACCCTTCCGGTTCCAGTCCCGGGCATGTCTGTCTGTTGTGTGTAGTGGGTGGGGTGTGCGACCCTTCCCATGAGCCCCCTGCCCTATCCTGGGCCCCCGGACCACTGCTGCGGCTTTGGGGCTCAGCTCTGGAGTCCAGGAGCCCCTCGAACCTTGTTGTCGTCCATGACGGTGTTGAGAGACTCAATCCACATCGGGTCTATGTCCCCGTCCAGGACAATCCACTTGGGGCCATCGTGGCTGATGTTGGCCAGGTCCCGCATTATGGTGGAGAAAAGGCCTGTGGGTGAGCAGAGCTGGTGTGAGCGAGCAGGGGTGGTGTGAGCAGGGCTGGTGTGAGCCTGGGACACCTGCTGGGGACCCGCCCTTACTCAGCCCACCCTGCCATGGCCCCCGTCACCGTCTTTCCACTCCCTGGTGGCCGGGTTGATGATGCCGAACAGCTCATCACAGGTGACAGCCTTGGGGTCCAGGTCCACGGCCACCGGCTTCCTCTTCATGTTCTGATAGGTCTTGTTAAGAGACTTGAGGACCTGGGCATGGGGGTGCATTGGTCACCGGGGGCTCGGAGGCCACAGCTCCCGCGCCCACACCTGGGGAGGCCGCATCCCTGGCTCCCGGGGACTGGACGCGGCCTGAGCAGAATTCCTGCTCTGGGCCTCTGCATCGCCGACACACAGGTGAGTTCGGAGCCCCCGACTGACTGCGGCAGGCGCCCAGGGGAGGGGAGTGCACGGCAACCGGCCGTCTGTGGACCGAGGAGCCCTGCGTGCCCTGAGACCAGGCTGCGATCAGGAAAAATTCACCGTAGTTTCCTGATGATAAAGGCAATCCGTGCCCACTGAGAGAACCTGAAGGGAAGGAAACGACCCACGATTCCTCGACTCGGAGGAAAGGGTTTCTAAGGACACTGGAGAATGTTTCATGTGTACACGTGTGCGTACAGACCTGAGAATACAGACACACGGACATACTCCTTTTAGAAGATTGGGTTCATACAGTTTCTGCTTTTAAAAAATTACGTGCTGTAAGCACCCCTGTGTTATTAGTCTTCGGAAATGATCTTGAATGAGAACACGGTGGTCCGTCCCGTGGGCCCCCAGCTCAGCCCTGGTGGTGCAGAGTCTCCCGATGTCGCAGCTCACGGTAGAAGTGGCCCCCACCCTGCTTCTCCTCACGCCCAGGTAATGGCAGGGGACTGGGGACAGGAGGGGGGGCTGGCATTGGGGGGCAGGTGGGGACAGGAGAGCAGGGGGATGGGGAGCTGGTGCAGGGGGCAAGTGGGGACAGGAGAGTGGGGGTCTGGTGCAGGAGTCTGGTGGGGACAGGAGGGCAGGGGCGTGGGGAGCTGGTGCAGGTGGGGACAGAGAGTGGGGGCCTGGCACAGGGGGTCAGGTGGGGACAGGAGGATGGGGGCTAGAGAGAAGGTGCAGGGGGCAGTTGGGGATAGGAGGCTGGGGGCTGACACGGGGGGACAGGAGGGCGAGTTGGGGGGCTGGCCGTAGAGGGCCAGGTGGCTACTGTCCAGGGGGAAGGAGCAGGAAGAGGGGAGAGCCCAGGAGAAGGGTCGCATCCCTGGGACCGGGGCCTTCTCCCCACCACCCTCTGCTCCCGGGGTGTGGGCAGGTGACAGAGGCCGAGCCTCCAGCATCTACGGGGCCTTCGGGGAGGGCGGCGGTGTGGACGGGAGTGGGGCTTGCCTGAGATTTGCCGCTGCCCGCGTTCCCGATGACAAACACCGAGTGGCGCACTTGAAGCAGCTCCTCGAGCTGCACCACCTTCAGCACGAAGCTGTCCTCTGCCTGCAGCCTGAGCTCCACGATGCTCTGCTTGATGATCTGGGAGGGGCACACGGGAGGGGCGCTGGGCACGGGCGCAAGCACCCGTGGTCCCGACAGGTGTGTGGGAGACGCCGTGGGGAACGGAGGCCCGCTGGCATGGCTGTGTCGCGTCTGCGCCTGAAGCCCCTCCGCCCCCCATCCCCCGGTTCCTCCTGAGACCTGCCCCCACCCAGCATCCAAAGAGGTGCCGGCCAGGGCTGGAAGGAGGTCCGTGGCTTCCGGGTGTTTCTCCCGGCAGGGGAGCCGCGCCGTGTGACTACCACCAGCTCCCCGACGCGGCCACCTGCCCGGGGCTGCCCCAGCCACCGAGGCGCCCATCCGACCCAAGGGCCCAGACGCATCTACCTTTTCAAAATTCAGGTCCCGCTTCCGAGGCACGTCCAGGGCAGGGAAAAGGTCCCCGATGAGTCCCATGAACACGGGCAGGTCGTCGGTCACGATCTTGGGGATGTTGAAGTCCCTCAGCGCCCTCATGAGCACCTGGTCCTCTGCCCGGCTGGGGTCGCCCCTCTTCAGGGAGCCGGCCACCACCAGCACGGACTTGATGGCTCGCAAGCCCCAGTCGTAATGATCCTGGGGAGGGGGCCGGGTTAGGGGCAGCTGGGGCCAGAGCCGTCCTGCCGCGGGGGGCGCACCCAAGTCACCCTCCCCCACCGCCCCGCAGCCCCGACACACACCTGCTTCGACAGCAGCTCTTTGCACAAGGTATAGAGCGTGATGAACTTCCTGGCCAGCAGGCGGGCGTCCAGGAAGCCCTCGGCCACCAGCATGATCTCACAGATCAGTTCAAAGTCGGGGACGACCATGGCGCAGGGCCTGGGGGAGATCAGCAGGGTCCGCCTCAGGCTCCCGCCCCCATCTTCCCACAGCCCCGACTCATCAGCTGGGCGCACTCCTCTCGTGCCAGGAAGCCCACAGCACCAGGATTCCGGGGGCCTGGGGCCGGGCTTCCAGGACCCCTGCCCCCTCTCCCCTTCCCCTGCTCCGCCGATGCCCTCTACCCGCTGCCTGGGCTGATGCCAGGCCCTACACCTGCTCTACCCACTCGTCTCTGAACCCGGCCTTCCGCGGGCACCGGCCCTCGTCCCCAGGAAGGCAGAGTGCCAAGCTCGCTGTACACGCGTTAAGGAGGCCCCGTCTGCTAGACCCCCTAAACTCGGGAACCTCGTCCCCCCGGCCTCCCCCCCTCGCCCCCGGCTCGCTCTAGCTTAGGGCCCCCTCTGCCCTCCTCTGCGCACACACCTGAATAAGGCCTTCAGGTTCTCCGGCAGCTCGGTGCGTCCCGCGTACCCTGGGTTCATGGTGATGAAAATGCCCACGGTCGGGGTGAGGCTGATCGTCTCTCCCAGGAAATTGAACGTTTTCTTCTTGGCCCGAATTGCATCTTGAACACATTTTACCTAAACAGTTGGCACAGGGTGTCAGTGTGGGGGTGACCAGCTTCCACGGGCCCCGTCTTCACGGACGTTGAAGCCTCTGGCCACCTGTTTGCCGAGGACACTGCTGGTCTCGCTTCCTTTTTAGGTAAATTTTGAGACAATGTAGACTGCCACACCGTTTTAAGAACTAAGGCAGGGGGTGGGTAATAGGGAGGGCACGGACTGCATGGAGCACTGGGTGTGGTGCAAAAACAATGAACACTGTTATGCTGGAAATAAACAAACAAACAAAAAATAAAACTAGTAGGACAAAAAAAAAAAAGAACTAAGGCAGGGGACACGTTCCTGGGCCCCCGCGTGCCCCTCCCCAGCGTTCCCCCCGCCAGGAGCACCGTGCACGACCACGGGGCAGGGTCACAGCTGGGACCTGGGTGCTGCCGTCCCCGCGAGGGGACATCCCCTTCTGTAGTCATACCCACCTCCCCCTGCTCCCACCCTCCCCGTGCCCCCCGGCAACCACTGGTTGCTCCAAATTCCTGACTCTGCTGGTTGGTGAGGGCTGTCCTGCGGGGTGTGCAGCCACGGGGACTGGGCTTCCGTGTCCCCCCAGCAGAACGCAGCCCCTCCCCCAGCCCCGCGGCAGGGCGGCTTCCCCGGGGAGTGGTGTCCCCGGCGGGCTCCTTGGGAGCACTCCTCAGCAGCCAGCCCCGGGGCACATGTCTGAGACCCCGGCACTGGCGGAATCCTAAATCTCCGGGCTCACTAGCGGTGGGGGGGATGGGGGGGACCTTCCGCTCCTGCTGAGCGCCTGCAAGCCCGCGCGCCACCACTGGAGGGCGCCCGACGATCGAGGTTGCAGCCCTCCAACCGCGGGCCTTGAATTCAGCGTCTGCACCTGTTCAGCCAAGCTCCTGCCCTGGGGCCTGGACTCTCTCCCAGGCTGGTCTGAGGGGCGCCAGGCTCCCCTGGGGCAGGGCTGGTGGCCGGGGTGGAGGGGGCACCCCTTAGCTTCCTCGCTGCCTCCCCTCCATGCAAAGCCTCTCCTAGCATCCTGGCCCGGTTCTTGATGGTCACAGGGTGGGGTCTATGTACCGACTTTGGGGGTGGGGCACTCTGGGGCTGTACCCGTGGGGGTCGGGGGACCCCGAGGCCACGGCCTTGGTTCTCTCTTTGCCTCCCCGGCCTCCAGCCCGGGGCTCGGGGACAGCTCCGTGGCGGGAGGCTAACGGTGTGGCAGACGCCGGCCTCCCACATCACGTCCGGTCCTGCCCGTGAGCCTGTGTCCGCGAAACCACCGCACAGGGTTGGGAGGGGCCGAAATCACGGCCAGGCTCAGAGCTGTGAGTCCAGTGAGTAACCAGGTTGTGGGTCCTGCGTGGCGGGGGCCGGTTTCAGCTCGGCCGCTCCTGCCCTGGTCTGCAGGCTCCCGTGTGGGTCGGGGGCGCCGGCTGCGGGGAGCTGGCCTCTGCTTCTCCGTCTGCTGCGCCAGGGGATGAAGGGTCCCAGCCCCTGCACCGGCCGCACCCCCGGGCCCTTTTGGAATATCCACATGGATTTTGGACCTTGCGCCTGGCTTCGGCTCCCCCGAGCGAGCCCTGTGGCTCTCAACCCCAGTGCACATAGGATCCGAGGGTTCGTGCACAACCTGGGAACGTCCCTCCAGGCGCGTGGGCCATGCCGGCACGGAGCTGTCCCCCGTCTGAGAATCCGGCGCCCACCGCCTCCCAGCCTCCCCACGCTTCGTGCCCAGAGCTCATGGGCGTATTTCCTCCCTCCCTCCTTTCTCTCACTCCTCCTCCCTGTCCTTCTCCCGGCACCGCTGTCTAAGGCATCCTTCGCGGACACCTATAACCTCTGTCCTTATCCTCCGAGCACAATGAATTATACCTTCATGTGTGGCCGGTTACATCTAGGCTGCCCTGTCCGATTCTTCTGTGTGCCCACCGGGACTTCAGGGCCCTGAAGGACAGGGCCGGGGTCTCCCGCCTCCAGGCCACACCCCCCTGCATGGCACGGCACACTGGGGACGGGCAAGGAGGGTCATAGGCCCGAGCGGAGTGTCTGGTGTGAGGGTTGGCAGGTGAGCTGGCAAGCCCAGCTCCACCACGACCCGCAGACCACGGGCAGGACCCTACCTGCACAGCGATCACAGACAAGACCTCCACTGAGATCCGGTTAAACTCATCGAAGCAGCCCCATGCTCCAGTCTGAGCCAGGCCCTTGTAGATGTTTCCACAGGACTAGAAAGGGGGAGATGGGGGAGAGGTAGAGACTCAGAGGGCCGCCCGATCCTGCCGGGAGCCCCACACCTGCCCCTTCCTCTGGGTCACAGTCCTGACCGAGGGTCAGGCTGGGGAGCTCTGAGGCCTGGGGGAGGCCAGCAGACCAGCACTCACTCCTCAGGGGGGGTCCAGGTGTGGAGGGCTGGCTGCCAGCAAGAGCCCAGCCTTGCCCTGGGACCTCCCTGGGGCGGGCGCTTCCCTAGCCCCCCACCTGGACGGCTCAGATAAGTACGATTGTGTAAAATGTAGCCCTTGCAGTTTTTTTCTTGCACCCAAGGGAGGGGGCTTCTCTCTCAGATGGGAGGTGGGCGCGCATGTCAGATTTCCTTCTAGATGTTTGTGTCTCTCCAGGCCTCATTGGGTGATGAGGATTCTTCAGGGTCTCCATATGGGATTCTAGGTGAGTGTTCAATGCTCCTGGGATGCTTTTCTGAAATCCAGAGGCTGGTGTGGTCTGTGGCTGGGAGAGGGCAGCTTCAAGCTCAGGAGGGTTGGCCTTGGGGCTCAAATATGGGTGGGGAGGGGAGGAGAAGGGAAGGCCCACACCATCCCTCTCACAGAGGCAGCGCTGCTGGGCTTCCAGAAGGCTCTGCTCTCCCGTGGGGTGGGACCCATGGAGATCCGACAGCGTGCTGCACGGTCTCCAGGAACCACTGTCCCCTGGCTGTTCCCTGGCTCCCCTCCTCAGCCTGCCTGGACTCGCTTTTACCCAAAGCCCCACGCTGAACCACAGCAGATGCACTCACTCTGTCGGGAGCCCCCAGCTGCCCTGCAAGAGCTTGGAAGGGAGGCTGGAAGGAGGCGACCTCCCAGAGTGGGACTTTGGGCCTGGGTTTGTTGACCCTAGGAGCCTCCTCTGGGCATGTTTGCACCCCCACAGGGCCCCACTGGCAGGGACGTGGCCGCTCAGCTGGACCACAGGGCAGGGACCGTCAGCCGACCAAGAACCTGGTGCCGCCTCCCCCCGGTTCCTGCCGCAGTGCCCAGGCACCTAGAACGCACGTGGGGCCCAGGAGATACGGTGTGTGTGGTCCCCAAGGGGCCTCTGACCCCTCCAGCCTTGGAACCCACCTTGTAGTCCATTTGCTCCGAGCAGTTGAAGACGTACACCATGGTGCCCAGGGCCCTGCCCAGATCCTTGGTTGTCTCTGTCTTGCCAGTCCCGGCAGGGCCAGCAGGGGCCCCGCCCATGATCAGGTGCAGGGACTGGGTCAAGGTTATGTAGCATCTGCAACGACCACGTGCGCTGACCCCGGCCGCCCCCTTCCCTCTCACGGTCGTATCAGCGCGCAGCGTCCAGGTGACACCCGCTCGGCTCCAGGGGGCACCCCCACTTTGCAGGCCCTCGGAGAGGCCGAGCAACTCCCCCGGAACCACACAGCCCGCACTGACGGCCCGAGGCTGGCCGGCGGCAGGGGTGAGTCCGGACACGCCCCGCCCGCACCGCCACCGCCCCCCCTCCCCCGCCCCTGCTAAGGCAGCTGGCGCGCACCTGTCTGTGAGCGGGGTGATGACCAGCCGCGGCGTGTTGCCCAGGTACTCGTAGGAGTATTGGATCTGGGCGTCGCAGATGTTGGCAAAGCAGTGCTTCTTCTCCTCGTCCCAGCGGTGCCGCAGCTGCGACTGCCACGTGAAGGCCTGGGAGCTCTCCACCTGCAGGAGGAGCGGGAGCGTGGGGGCCGGCCGCCCGGGGAGGTCCCTGCTCCTCCCCCGGAGGCCCGTCCACCCCAGGGCCGCCCCCAGCCGAGTCCTGCCAAGGAGCGGCCCCTCCTACCGACGGCTCCTCCGACGGCGTCCCGGGGGCAGTGGGGAGGGCTGGCTGGTGCCAGGAGGGGAGCCGCCTCCCCGGGGAAGAGGCGCTAGCGGGGGCTGGAGCCCCCGAACACCAGATCCCGAACCCAGTCCCGGCCCTTCCCCGGCTCCCGTGCCTTGGCCGTGATCATTTTGGCGACCACGTCCCGCGCGTGCACGTCGATAGTACAGATGGTCATGACCTTCATCCTGTCGCCTGCGCTGAGGTTTCCGATGAGCAGGGTGATGAGCGTGTTCAGCTGGCTGATCTGTGGGGACAAAGGCCCCTGGGCTGGGACACTGCATGTGGCCTGCCCGTCGCGCTCTGCCCCCACCCCCGTGGGTTCCCTGGGGGCTCACGGCTGGGGAGGGAAGACCACCGCCCTCTCAGTGACAAAAACGAAGCACAGAAAAAGCTCTCGATGTCCCCCAGCTGGGGGTGGGGTGAGCTGCGTTGGGATGCCACGGAGCCCCTGGGAAGGACGTCGCAGGGGCAAGTCCAGCACCGCGGGGAGATGGTGGGTACTAGGTACAAACGAGGCTTCTAGAGCCGCGCAGACAGTCTCTACGGTATTGCCATGTAAGCCTATGATACGCGCACAAATTGAGGACTTGCTGATTTCCAGACCAAAAAGAAAAGAAAACTGTGAATTTCCAAAGGTGTGTTTCCATTTTCTACCCTTGGGCGGAACCACTGGGGCGGGGGGTGCAGAGGGCTAAGGTTTGGCCGCTTTTGACCGACGGGCAGCAGGGGCAGGGCTTCGAACGACCGCACCTGCTTCTTGTTGTAGTCCTTGATGGCGCTCTCGTAGCCTTCCTCCAGCCGCGCGAAGGCCAGGCCCACCTCGGTGGTCCACCAGATCTGCGTGCACGTGAGCGCGATCTGCAAGCAGACGGTGAGCGACACCCCCGGTACAGTGGTCCCTGCCGGCGCGGAGGCCGGCCGCGCCCCCACCCGAGCACCCCCCCAGGACCTGGGCGGGGTAATCGAAGATCCACTGCTCCCTCGGCTTTTCCTCGTAGGTCACCACGGCCTCTGGGATCTCGTGCCGCAGAGTGGCACACATGCGGTCCAGAACGCGGTTCAGCCACACTTCCACCTGGGGACGGGGACACACTGCGGGCTGTGGGTTCCAAACACTTGCTTGGTTGTTCAGAAAAGAACTGGGCCGTTTGCCACAACTGTCATCCCCGGGGGTGGAAAAGGCGAGGGTTTTGCAGAGCCGTGAGGACGACCCACTTAACAGATGCGGTTGGGAGGCCCGGGGGCGTCTGTCCTCTGTAGGACTTGCTGCACTGGCCGTTCACGTGCACACGCTATTGCTAGGCGGACCAGGGAGGGGATCCGGAGAAAATTCTAGAAGGCGGGCCATGTCTGAGCTCCTGCGGCGCTGCTGACATTGGGAGACGCAACGTCTGTCCTCCCAAGTCCCCAGTGGGTTCTAGCTGCTCCTCGGGGGCCTGGTCTCAGGGTCCAAGATGGTCCCGCAGGACAAAACTACTTTATTTTACTTGCTGACAAGCCTTTGTGTTTTAAAATACAAACCCTCCACTAGCCGCCCCAGTCGGGGGGGAAGACCCAAACGGGGCCGTCGGCTTCGTGGGCCTCCTAAACTGTAAACACGGTGCCGCGGTTGGTCTGCAAGGAGCTGAGCGCGGGGAGCGGGTCCAAGCACGCCGCGGTGACGGGGTCTCGCCGGGCCCCCCACAAGCCCGTCTGTGCAGAGGAAACCCGCCGGAGCTCTGGGCCCACGTTTCCGAAGCTCCAGTTTTCTTGTTTCTTGCATGAGATTTTCTTCTTTTTCCCCCAAGCTGATTTCTCTCCAGATTACATTTCACTCAGGAAAATGTCGCGTCGATGTGGTGGCCGAGTTGGCGGTGAGATACGGGGACGTGTGGCGTCGGCCGGAGGGGGCTGCCCCGCGGGTGGCTGGGACGGGAACGGGGCCCCCGCGGTGGGGAGACCTCCTCTGACGCGCCAAAGCCCCGAAGCCGACCGTTCTGCTCCGGGGTCAGAACGCAGTGGCTCAGGCGTGTGGGGCCTCCCAGAGGACAACTCACCGGCGTCCATGAACCTCTCCCCTCCCCTCCTGACCCCAGACTGCGCAGGTCAGGCTGTGCTGGAGATTGTCCACGGACGCTGCTGGAGCGCTTGCCCGAGCGAGGGGACAGTCCCCGGGTGGGTGGCCCCGCGGCCGCTCCGTCCTGCCATGCTCCCGGCACTCACCTGCCCCGAGAGGTCGCACTCCCGGTCAAAGTCCACGTACTCGTCCTCTTTGCTGAACATGCCCAGGCCGAATTTGAGAGGCTTCCCGCCGGAGTCGAGGCGAAACTTCAGCTGACACAGGCTGTCAAAGAGCTTGGCCAGGTGGCGGCTCACCTGCGGGCGGGGCGGACCGGGGTCACGGAGCCCGGGGCCTCAGAGGGGGCGCGGGCGCGGCCGGGTTCTCCTCGGGCCGTTTTAAGGTCTTTTCTGTTTTGGAATACGCCCCCGTGTCTCCTCGGTGGTAACGAAACGCGCTTAGCCGACCAAGGGCCCCGCCCGACAGCGCTGAGGGGCGGCTGGGAGACCAGTCACGTGACCTCTCTGTCACGGCCAGGCCCCCGGCGGTTTCTGGCATGGGTGACTCCGTGGAGGTGGTCCAGGGACCTCCACGCGCACAGGGTCACCCAGACGTGGGGGCGAGCACGGGGCCACCTTCGGAATGCCGGGGCCCGCCTACCTCCACGGGGTCGTTTCCGTTGGAGAGGATGTCCAGGAGGTCAGCCGAGGAGACGAAGTAGAACCTCGGGAAAGCCAGTCTTTTCGTCTCTAAGTATTCTGCCAAGGCCTTTTCGCACACAGCCAAGCTGGGAGGGGGGAGGCCGCGGGGCTGTGGAGGCCTTCTGAGGCCCAGCCTGTCCGCCCCGCACGACCGCCCTGGAGACGCCCGGTCTGTTCGCAGCCCCGGTCAGACTCAGACCCTGGAACCCGACCCGCCGTGTGGGTGTCCCTCTGAGACTGAGGACACGCCGTGTGGCCATGCGGCCGTGGCAGCAGGGGCTGCTGGCTCGGGTCCCTGCCGCGGGGACGCCCCTCCCCTGCCCAGGCGCGGGACCTACTTCTTCTTCAGATTCTCCAGTTTGTCGTAGAGCCCGGGCTTGTTGGTGGCTTCGATCACGTTGGGCGTTTTCACGGCCTCCTCCATCAGGGCCTGGAGGAGATGGGCCCCGGGGCGTGAGTGGCGCGTGCTCTCCGGGGTCGCCATTTCTGACCGGGCGCCGGGAGGCGGAGGCCGTGCTCACCTTGAACTCCACGTCGATGTCATCGAAGCGCCTGGAGTCCTCGGGCAGCTGCGCGCGGATGTCCTCGGAGCCGATGAAGATGCTCTCCAGGTGGCTCCAGGTCCGCTGCACCTCGAACCAGATGGAGATGACCGCGTCGGCCGTGGACAGCTTCTGCTGCCAGCTCGTCACCTCCTTCAGGAAGTGGGACAGGTACTTGGAGGTCATCAAGTTCTGCAGCTGCACCTGGTTGTCCTCCAAGGTCTCCACCAGCACCTCGTCCGACTGGAGCATCACGGTGCCCGTGCGCGGGTGCGGCTCATGCTTGAACTCCATGCCGGACCACGTGGCGTCCAGGGCTTTCAGCACCTTTCGGGGGACACGGCGGACACGTCACTCGGCGGCGGGCCAGAGGGGCCAAGGACCCAGAGGGAAGCCCTGCTTCCGGAAATCCAGAACGTTCCTACAGACATCATTAACCGTTGCCAAAAGGGAGCAACAACGCAAACGTCCGTCCGCAGACGAACAGGGGTGGTGGGACAGAGCGTCAGATCGCCGCCGGCCCTACAGAGGAATGAGGGTCTGCCCCGGGCTCCCGCATGGTCGGACCCTGACGCCATCACGCCAAGTCGACGAGGCCGGCCAGGCGAGGCCCAGTCCTGCACGATGCCATCCTCGTGAAATGTCCAGAACAGGCGAGTCCATGGGGACAGGAAGCGGGTCAGTGGGGGTGGGACGGGGATGTGCGGGAGGATGGGGGTTCCTGGAGGGAGTGGCTTTCTTTCCGAGTTGGTGAAAATGTTCTAATACTCAATAATTCTACCTCGTGACGGTTGCCCGCTTCCGTGAATACGCTAAAAGCCACTGAATTGTACACGTTAAGTGGGTGAACAGTACGGCATGTGAATGGCAGCTCGGTAAAGCTGTTTTCTTAAAAAAAAAAAAAGGGGAGACGGATGCCTGCGCGGCTCGCTGGGTCAAGCTTCTGCCTTCGGCTCAGGTCGTGATCCCGGGGTCCTGGCGTTGAGTCCCACATCGGGCTCCCTGCTCGGCGGGAAGCCGGCTTCTCCCTCTCCCTCTGCCCCTTCCTCCCGCTCGTGCTCTCTCTCACTATCTCTCTTTCTCTGACAAACAAATAAATAAAATCTTAAAAAAAAGAAACAAAAACACGGGAAGAAAGGCCAAGTGTGAAGGCTCACCCAGAGCAGGTGAGGAGCGAGATGTGTATTGCAGAAGGAGCCCCCCGTCGAGTTTCCCTGTGTCTGGGGACTGTCCCAGCTGGTGGCTCGTCACCCACCCCGATGGCCAGGCCTCCCGCCTTCCCTCCTCCAGCCTCTCCTCCAAAGTCGCGAGCAAGCCTGCCGCACAAGAGGGGAGCAGCCCGGCCGCTGTTCAGTGCACGTGCTAGTGTGCGCAGGGCGCAGAGCTAGGCCGAAGGGATCCCTTCCCCAGTGATACGTCCTGGAAATGTTTTACAAGATTTCTGTCGTGGGTTGGTTGAGGGAGAGCCCACCAGCTTTGTTTTGGAGTCAAGCGACCCACGGACCCCACGGGAAGCGAGAGGTCCGTCGGCGCCGGGCCGTCCCCGCGTCGTCCCGCGCAGTACACGTTCTGCTGCCGGTAAAAGAAAAATACCTTCTCCATCCCCGACTCCTTCACAGCCTTGTCCACGATGTTCCGAACCTCGTCCTCGTACTTGTGGAGGTCCAGCTGCAGCAAATCCGCCAGCGTGGTCTCATCGGACATCTCAAATTTCACCTGCGGGAGAAATAGGCATGGACAGGGCAAAGCTGTGGTCTGTGTTCCAGCCCTCCGGACAGCCCAGCCTTCCCGCCTGTCCCGCGTCTCTCCCCGGAGCCCCCAGCCACACTCCACAGGCTCCCACAGCCTTTTCTGTTCTTCCCTCCCCTCGGAGGCGTCGTCTCCTCTAGTCCCAGGACAGTCCCCATGCTGTCCTTGTCTGCGCTTCCCTGAGAGCAGAGGCTCCCTTCCCGCCCCGGCATCGGCCTCTGCGGGGCCGCTCTGCCGAGCAGATCTTCAGGACAGTTTGGCTCCGTTTGCTGACGGTGGGGCGTGTTGCTGTCTGCCTCCCGGGGATGTTGATGCCGGTAACTGCCCCCCCAACTAGGGGGTGCCACGGGAACATTTGGGCACTAGGGCTCTGTGCTCCTGGGATGCACGGGGGAAGTCAAAATTCCTGACGCCTGTGGACAGTCCACCTACACCGAAAGCGGCTGCATAATTAGCGAGGCCCAGTGCAAAATGAAAATGACAGGGCCCTTCATTAAAAATTGTTAAGAATCGGGGCGCCAGGAGGGCTCCGTCAGTGAAGCGTCTGCCTTCGGCTCAGGTCATGATCTCGGGGTCCTGGGATCGAGCCCTGCATCGGGCTCTCTGCTCAGTGGGGAGCCTGTTTCTCCCTCTCTCTGCCTGCTGCTCTCCTGCTCTCTCTCTGTTACTCTCCCTCACTCAAATAAATATACAAAATCTTAAAGAAAATTATTAAGGCTGTCCAGATGGCCGCAGCAGAGCCCTCTGGCCAGCGAGGGTGCCTCGGAGCGCCGTGCCCCTTGGGACCGGCCCCGGCCCCAGCCCTGGCCCCAGCCCTGCGCAAGCCCAGCTCCGCCGGCCCGGGCCCGCCCTTCCCGCAGTGAGGCCGGCCGGCCGCCAGGGGGCAGTACCTGGGTGGCCTGCATGAGCTGCTGCCAGTGGCGGTCGCGGATGGCGGGGTTCTGCAGCTCGCTCACGGCGCGCAGGGACGTGATCATGTTCTTGACGGTGTCGTCCAGCCCCACGAAGGCGTCCCAGCTCCTCATCTCCTTGTCCAGAGACCGCACGTCTTTGGCGAACTTCTTACAGTCTATGTCCATCTGCTCAACGTTGATGTCTTTCCACTTGGTGGTCTTCCAGCTGTCGATGCTGGTGTTCACCTGCGGGGGGCGGTCACTGAGGGCTGGGGACGCGGGACCTGGGGGCTGCTGGCCGAGGGTGGGGCGGCGGACGGACGCCAGCGGGGAGAGCCCGCATGCAAAGTCGGCAGCTGGACTCTCCTTTGGCAGAACCCTGGGGGCCGCCGCCGCCGCTCACCGGCCCCCGGTCCCTCTGCTCCTTGGTGGGGCCCCAGGACCTGCCCCGACCAGGGAAATGTGACAGCGACGCCTGGCCCTCTGGGGCAGAGCGCACTGAATTCCCGGGGCTCAATGCGGAGCTCTGGGGGCCTTGGCCACCACGGACACGCACGCAGCTGCACAGCCTGGAACGAGGGCCCCCAAGGGCTGAATGGAGCCCGTGTGTGGCCTTCGCAGGGAAGAGAGACGTACTTCCAAACGACAGAGAGGTCCTCTCGGGGCTGTGAGCGCAGCGACCTAGCTTAACACCAATGCTTGACCGCGTACTAGAGGCTCAGGGACAGAGTTTCCCCGGGGAAGGACCCCACCGGCCGTGGAGACAGAAGACTGTGAGGCCTACGGTCTTCAGTTCGGTGTGGGCTGGAGACGCTGTGGAGCGGGACTGGAAGGAATGAGGGGGCCCGGGCTGGACCGGCCTGCTTGTGGCACAGAGACGAAGGGGCCCAGCGGTTTACAGGACGCCTGCCTGAAGATGCTAAGACCCGAAACCTTAATCCCCCTCGGGCACTGAGTCACTGGACCACTCTTTTAGGTTTTAGCTTCTTCCGTATCCTGTTATCGTAAGAGTGTCCTGGGCAGCCTGTCTTGGAGGGTTTTCCTTCACCTATTCTGGCTGTAAATGCTTCCTGCTAGCCCCTGGGAGACGCGGGCTTTCTTCTCCAGTCTGTGTGGACTGCTGCTCTCCCAGGGGACGACGGGCAGCCCCCATCCCCGGCCTCCCTGGCTTTACCGACCCTGTTCCAGAATGTCCCTCCTGCACACGAGACTCGGGTTCAGCTCATTGTGAGAAAGTGACCATGTAGAGGCTCCGGTCTGTCCTCTCCCTGGAGGGGTGGCTGTAACCAAGCCTGTGACTCGGAGAGGGTCCCCCCCTGGAAGGGCTGTGGAGGCTCCGCGGGCTCCGAACAGAGACCGGGTCAGCACGTGACTGCGACGTGCTGAGAACTAAGAAAGCGGAGGGACGCGGCGCGCTCCTGTGCGAGGGGAGCCCCGGACGAGGCCGGGAGGGCGGTGCTCCCCGGAGCCGGTCATGCCGAAGCCCCGGTTCTGCAGAAAGTCAGAAGGGCTTCTCTCGGGGAAGAGGAGGATTTGACGGAGATTTGCAGTTCGGTGGAGAGAAGGGGAAGAACTAACATCTTTCTGGAAACGGGGGAGCGGGAGGGAGAGGCGGGCGAAGCCAACAGTTGCTCCTGCGCTACTCGGGCGCCGTCAGCGCCGCCCCACATCCTCCTGCCCCCCCTCGATGCCCACCCCCGCCCTGGGTCCCCGCAGCGCTGCCCTCCCCCATGCAGGCACCTGACAGCGCCCTCACCACGACGATCATGTCCCAGAGCTCCTTCAGCAGGCAGACCTCCCTGTGACAAGCTTTGAGCTGCTTGTAGTCTGGGACAGGGACCTCGAACAGGCTCCCCGACTTGCACAGGGCCTCCATGGTGCTCTCCATGGACGCGATGCTCTTTTGTTGCTGGGGGCGGGCGAGGGAGGGGTAAGCGGTGCTGCTCACGCTCGGCGCCGGCCTCCCTCTTGCCCTCCGCCGCATCCGGGGGACCTTTTCTGCGTCCTTGCCGGTCGCCGGCCGGGTGCTGTGTTCCGACCCCACACACCAACCGGGGCGGGGGGAGCGGTGCACCTGGCCGGGGAGAGCAGCTCCCACCCCCTCCCGCGCTCCAACACCCCCTGCTTCTGGCCGCCTGGCCGGGGCTCCAGCACTGGGAGCTCAGGCGGGAGACGTGACTAAGGCACGAACGCCCGCTTCCCCCCCGAGAGGCTCAGGATGGCTCCGTTCTTGCGCCGTTTTTTCCCTAGTAAACCTGAGGAAGGTAATGCCGGAGGGCTTGGAAAACGAGAACAGGCTAGATAAGATGAGGGAAGCAAGGGTCGTGCCCGACCAGGTGAGGGAGGGTCGGGGGTCGAGTGTGTTGCTCGCGTGCACGGATGTGAAGGAGGCTCCCGTGTGTGCGGGTGGCTGCAAGAGGCCTTTCGCACACGGACCCGGTTCCTAAACAAGGTCACACTGGATCTCTGCGGGCCCCAGCCCGGGCCCCGGGGGCTCCAGGAGGGACCGTGTGCCTCCCCGCCGGGCTCGTGGATTGGGACGTGAGCACATGGCCCCGACGAGTGGGGAGATCTCGGGGAATGGCGGCCTCGAAGCTGTGTGAGAAGAGCAGAGGCTGGGGGAGGGCACGTGCAGGGGACCCTCCAGGTCATCCTGGGGTTTGTGCTCACACTCCCCCCACCCAGCCCAGAGGGCTGTCAGGCCCAGCCCTGTGCCCTTGCACATTGGACGCTGGTTGTGGACTTAACATCCGGAGCAGAAGGGGACGTGGTGCGGCTTGGCCGTGGGTGGCACATGGTGGCCCGGGAGGGAGGGCGGGGGGAAGACAGCAGCCACAGGAGGTGGGTTCCAGGCCAGGTGACAGGGAGCCGCTGGGTGAGGAGGAGCCAGGGACGAAGGAGGTACAGCGGGGCTGAGCGGCTCGGGGATGATCCCGCGGCTCCGAGCAGCACCCCAGCGGGGAGGCCACACGGGCCGGACGCCGGCCGTGCACGGACACCTGTGCGCACGTGGCCCCCAGGCCAGGCCCCCCGAGGCGGGGGATGAGTGCTTGAGGAGAGAGGCTGGGAGGGCGCCGGGGCCCTTGACCCACGTACCTTATTCAGGGACTTGTAGGGGTCGGGGTCGGTGAAGCTGAACGGGGCCTCTCGCCGGAACTTCTCTCGGAACTCCTGCTGCTTGCGCTGCGGGGGAAGCACCCGTGTGACCGCGCCCGTGTGACCGTCCCCGGGTGACCGTCCCCCACCCGTCCCCGGGTGACCGTCCCCGGAGGCAGCCCGGCCTCGCAGAGGGCGTCCCGGCCTCGGCGTCTCTACCTCGAACTGCTGGCACTTTCGCCTCAGGATGTTGACCTCGTTGGCCTGCAGGGGCGCCACATTCTGCTTCACCTGGAAGGCCAGCTTCTTGGTGTGTGTCCACTGCTCCGGCAGCTCCTGCGCACACGAGGGCCGGGGCCCCTTGCTTTCCTGCTCTCCTGCACGCCTCCGCCACCGCGAGACCGCCTGCGCTCACGGGGACTTGCCGAGGTAGCTCAGAGTCCCGTGTGCCTCCCTCCGCGGGCGCCCCCGAGGCCGCACCTTCGGCAGGTGCGACGGCCAGCCCGTGCCCCGCTTCGAGAACTTTGCCAGAACAGCTTTAACCATCTGAGGGGTTTTGGCACTTTCAAAGTCCCCCACACTCGCACAAACATTGGACTTCGGATCGCAAAATATTTTGAAGAGAATCCCAGCCCACAAATTCTTCGCCCACAGGGAAAAGGGACGGGTTTCCCTTGCGTCCGTGAGGAGCTACGTTCCGTGGGCGGCGGTACGGCTCAAAGCCCATTTCACACCAGTCGCCCCCAGGCCTGGCTGCACGCGCTGCACATCCGGCCCTGCTGGACTGTGGACAGGGCGGCAGGGGCGGCCCCGGCCCCGTAGCGGGAACCCGGGCAGTGCCCACCTGGCTCCCGCATCCCTGCCCTGCGCTCCTGCCGTCCCCTCTGCCGCGGGGTTTCGGCACGGATCCAGAGCAGGACAGGGAGTGGAGAAAGGGATGGGGGGACCCTTCAGGGGGTGGCTGGGCTGTGGCTTCAGGACCCTTCCCCTCGTCCTTCCCGCCCCCAGCCCAGCTAGCTGCTCCAACTATTTCCAAATCAGCTGCCAAGTGTGGTCCGGGGCAGCCTGGAGCCCTCCTCCTCCCACCGTGCCGTGGCCAGCCCCGTGCCACGCGGGCCTTCCGGGTCAGGGAGCTCCCGCCACAGCCGGCCCTCTCTCGGCCTCACGGCTGTGTCCCTAATCTCCGCAGAGCCTCCGCGGACCCTGCTGTCTGTCCCCTGTCCCCTTCATCCAGGGTTGGCCCCTCCTTGGGGGCAGGGGTGGGACAGGAAGGCATTTTTAATTCAACAATCAACGGAGGAACCCCCGGTCCCACCCTGCAGGCCACCTCACGTCCCTTCCTCTGTGGGGAGGCCTCTCCCGCCTCCACGTTCCAAATTCCTGAGCCCAGAGGAGGGGTTCATTCTGCCGGGCCCACGTGAGGGGCCTCGTCCCCAGTCACGACAGCCCGCGCTCCAGTTGCAAGGCCCCCAGCACGGGGCTGTGCCCCCACCTTCCCTGCACGGCCCCCACCCCCCACCCTGCCCCTCCCTGCTGCCCCCCGGCCCCCTGGCCCGTCCACCTGCAGCTTCACGTGCGTCTCCTCTGGGATCTCCTCCCCGTAGGACTTGAGCAGCTCAATGGTCTGCTTCAGGGGCTCGAACATGTTGTCGGTGGCCGCCTGCCTCTCCTTGACCTTCATCAGGTGACCCATCACCTCCACGAGACCGTCGTAGTCGCCCTCCTTGAGGCTCTTGGTCAAACCCGCCCTGACGACTTTCATGAAGGTTTCCAGGTCCGCCAGGCTGTCGAGCGAGAGGCCCCCGTGAGGGGCGCCACCCTCCTTGGGGCGGCTGGCGAGGCCTGTCTGGGGGGGCGGTCGGCAGTGGGGGTCTCCCGGACATGCAGTGGGGCCCCGCTGAGGGGGTCTCCTGTCCACCTCGGGACACCCGCTCTTGACCCCATCCACGTGCCCCTGCTCCGCTCCAACGGGCCTCTCGGACAGAGCTCAGCCGCCCGCACGGCCTCCTGGCCCCCCGCGGCCCCGACCGCCACCTGCGACGGCGCAGTCACGGGTCCCCCGGCCACACGACGCGGAGGCGCTCAGTGAGTCGGGCCCCATGAAGCCCAGGGCGTCCACTCACCGCCGGGCGGCGTGTCCCCCAGGCCCACCCTGGATGGCGGGGCTCGGCTGCCGGCCTCGACGCGGACCTTCCCCCCACGCCTGCCCGGCAGGAGCGCCCACCTGCTGAGGACGTGGCTGGTCAGGTGCCGCTTCAACATGAAGCCCCAGCGCCTGATGGCGTTCAGCAGGGCCTGCTTGAAGGGGCGGCAGTCACACTGCAGCCACCCGCTGAACACCCTGGTGTTCTCGCACCTGGACACCTCCTCGTACAGCTTCTCGTAGGAGTCGATCTGGGAAACACGGCCGCGGCTCACCGTCGGGCCGCCCAGGAAGGCGGGCGGCCCTTCCCGTGGGTCACTTCTTCTCCTTCTTCTCCCAGCCCCACCCCCCGGGGACCCCCGCAGCCCCCCAGCCTGTCGGAAGGGGATGGCCTCGGGCAAGGCCAGCTGGGTTTCTGGAGAACAGGCCGGGAGCTCGGGGGTGAATGTGGTCACGGGAACCACAGCTCTCGCCGCGCCGCTCTGCCCTCTCAGGGCTCTCGGGCCCCCCAGCCGACCCCCACCCGCCCATCTCCCCTGCGGGTGTGTCCCTGCTGCTCACGGGCGCCTCTCTGTCCCCGTGCTTGGGGGAAAGGGGAGGTGTGCGTGGTCACTGTGGTATTGTGTTCTGTCTTTCCTGGGAGGGAAAGACCCCGAAGGCACTGCCCCCCCCCCCCAGGGCTGACGGACCCCGAGAGCAGACCACTCCCTAGGGAGCCCATCTTTCCTATACGAACAGCCCAGAGCCCACACCCCACCCGCCGTCTTTGCACTCGGGGCCGATATTCCCCTGTCCTAATCACCCCAGGGCCAGGGATCAGATGACAACGCGCTCCGGGGCACACCCGGGAGTCCACTGGCAGGACTCCCACGCGCCCATCCCAAGCCCCTTCTTGCCCGTGAAAACCAGAACACAGGCTGCGGATCCGCCTTCCCCTCTGTCCCTCTGCCTCAGACGGACCCTGGTGCTTCCTCTGTGTTCCTGCGGGGCGCTGTGCCCCTCCTTCTGGAACCTGTGAGTCACAGGCTCTTTTGCATGTCAGTCACCTGCCCCGTTGGGAGACACCAAACCAGAATAATAATAAAACCCACATTTAAAAACCATTCACCTGGGGCGCCTGGGGGGCTCCGTCAGTGAAGCGTCTGCCTTCGGCTCAGGTCATGATCCCAGGGCCCTGGGATCGAGACCCGTCGGGCTCCCTGCCCCGTGCGGAGTCTGCTTCTCCCTCTCCCTTATGCTCATGCCCTCTCTTTCCCTCTCTCTCTCTCTCAAAGAAATAGATAAAATCTTAAAAATAAGTCTTAAAAAAATAAAAACCTTTCCCCCAAGGTCTAACCCAAGCCCAGCCAGCAGCCCTGCCCCTGGGGCGGGGCAGGGCGGGATTTGCAGGGGGGAGGCAGCGGGCACGCACCTGCCGCTGGAACGGGGCGAGGCTGGGCGGCGCCTTGGGGAGGGTCTCTTCGGCCCGGGTGTCCAAGTCCTCTGGGGTGACCGCGCGCCCGTAGGTCAGGAAGTTCTTCATGAACTCCTGCGGGTCGTCCGTCCAGAGGTAGGCGTACCTCTCGAAGGAGTCCTGGTACTCCTCAGCCTCCTTCATGGCGCCGATGACCAGGTTGGACGCCTCCTCCCTCATCTCTATGAGGTCCGTCATGTCTTCCAGGTCTGCCTGCGAAGGGGCAGGAGGGGAGAATTCCGCGTGCGTTTGGCCGGAGGTCACGGCTCCAATGGGATCTCTCCGCCCGGCAGGGTGTCTTTCTGCCGGTGAAGTGTTGCTCACCTCCCGAGATGGAAAACAGAACCATTTGCCAATGGGCCATGTCCTCCCGAGAGACTAGTGCAAGGGACTTCTGTCTGGCAGACCCCAGGACGGCCCGCACGCCCCGATTCGTTCATGCAAGAGTAACCACACGAGGGGGGTGCGCTGGGCACCTGGGGGTGTGGTCCTGGCGTGGGGTCAGACACCCCTCCGAGAATTATAGACTCTGAGCCTTGCTTTAATGTGCGGCAGGAGGACGGCAAGGACTGTTCCCCGAGGACGTGACCGTTGTTTCGAGAACCAGTGGATGGCTAGGCCAAGAGCGAGAGGAGCAGCCAAGCACATGCAAAGGCCCTGTGCTGGGAGGAAGCAGATGTCTGAGGAGCTAAAGGAAGTCACGCATGGACGGCTAGAGCGGGGACCTGGGGGGCCTGATAGGGACAGAATCTTTTGAGTTTCGAGCAACAGAAAACTTAACCCAAGTTGGTTTAAGCAACAAGACAACTCATTGACTCGTGGAACGGCAGACCCTCAAGGCGGGGCGGTGTGTATTAATTGTGGTTTTTATTTTCTGTATCTTAAGATGCCTTGACATCTCAAAAACTCCTCCTGGCTGGGAGACGCCGCCCTTCTGGGGACTAGCCAATTCTGAGAGAGGCGAGGACTCAGAAGGGAACATACCCTTCATACGCAAACCAACCAGCCCTGAGTCCACAGCCACACCCCGCACCGGCTTTACCCAACACTCCTCCTACCCTGCGTGGCCCAGGGTCAGGTACCCGCTCACTGCAGGTGAGCCCCGGAGCCCAGAGCCGCGAACTCACGCAAACTGGCTCAGCAGTTTCCCCCAGCTGCCTTGCCTTTTCCCGCAGAAACCTCTGGAAAGGCTCTGGCCCGGGCTTGCCCCTCACTCCCACCTCTGCACGGGCTGTGACCCCGCAGCCCTGCACCGCTGGCCAGGCCTCTCGTTTCTACGGGAACCATGAACAGCATGAACTTTTCTCTCCATGGCGCTGACCTCTCCCCACGGCCACTCTGCCACCCTGCAAAGTAAGATCCCAGCGGCACGAGTGGGGCCCGCACGCGGGGAACGCAGCCTGGGCGGCAACACCATCGGCAAGACCCCTGTCTTGTTCTGTCCTCGTGAGTCTTCATCAGCAGGTGGGTCCCCCCAGAGCCCCACAGGGGGAGCGGGAGCTCCGCACGTGCATCCCGTCAGACTCCGGAGCACACCGGTCCCACGTCCACACCTGAGCTGACTTCTGGTGACAGACTCTATTCTGGACCCTGGAGCGCTGGGCCCGGGCACCTCCCCTTTGCCTGACGCTGTCGGCCTGGAGACCCCTCCCGCCCTTTCAGACTCGGGGTGCCCTCCGCTGCTCTGGGCCGCTGTTCTTGCTCTGAGAGCTGTTTCCTCTGGACCCCCGCCTCACCGCACACACACGCCTGCAAGCGCACACGTACCTTCTTCTCGACACTACGGAGCGTCTTGGAAATGTTTACTGCAAGTGATTCACGCCTGTTGTTATCAAAAGCCTCAAGCAACGCGGACGTATTCGAAATGAAAACCTCTTTGCATCCCCGGGTCCGCCCCCCTCCCGCTCCGTACCCTCACCCTGTTTCCAGAACTGAGCACCCTAAGAGTTTGGAGTGTATCCAGAGACAGATTGTTGTCTCTCTCAACGAGAGAAATCAGATCCTAAACGCTGCCCCACAACTCGCTGAGCAGTGACCTGCCGCCCGCGCCTTCCCGGACCCATGGGTGTCGTCAGTGACTCGCTCAGGGGTCTTTGTCCAGACGGGCCGGAGTCTGTTGAAGCAGCTCCCTGTTCGGCGGCACGTAGGCTTTTCCAGTTTTCGTCTGACTCTTGCACAAACACGGCCCCGATGCACACCCCCCCACCCCAGACCTCCCCTCGGGGAAGCAAAATTTCCCGTGCCTTCGGCGTGCAGACAGTCTGACCTGCTTTGCTTAAAGGGGTTTAATGCGTTGCCGGAACTTGGACGCACACAGTCGTGGAAACGCCTGCGTGCAGAGGGGCCCGCAGCGCCGGACTCAGAAGCAAGGGAGACACCGGGACACAGCGGGGAGCACATCCCGCGAGCAGCGGGAGTGCAAACTGGCCGACCGAGGAGAAGCCCCTCCGGGAAGGAGGACGGGATTTCCAGAGTTGGGAGGGAAGAAGTTTGTCCCCCTGGGGACCTGACAGACACCTCTGGGCTGCTTTTCACACTCAGAGCCATGGGCATTCAAACTGTAAGTGACGGGGCACCACAGGGTGAGGAAGGCAGCGGGATGGGGGAGGCCACTGCCCGGGCCTCGTGGGCCCAGACTGACCTTGTAGCTCATTTGGCCCTTGGCCAGCCTGGGGATGAGCTTGGCCGTGTTGTAGATGTCGTTGACCAGGCTCTCGATCAGCGTCAGGAGGCTGTTGTCTGCGCCCATCTCCAGGGATGGATGGAAGACCAGCCCGACCTCATCCAGCTCCATGCGGACCTCGAACAGGGGCGCCACGTCCTCCTGCAATAGGCCGGCCCAGGGTCAAGGCCTTGAGCTCGGTGGAGTCACTCCCAAGGCCCAGTTGAGAGAACTTGAGAGAACTCTCAAAGGACCCCAGGGCCGACTGAGGCAGGCTGGGGCCACCTAGGGGAGAGCACGCTTCCCTGGGGCCCCTCGAGTGAACCCGAGGAAACCACACCCATGGCCACGGGCCCGGCGCAGGCTGGAGGGGGTCAGCCCACCCGCAGAAGTGCCGGGGAGAGCCCATGGCCTCGGTGCCAAGCTTGTGTCCACTACTTCCCAGCCCCGTGGCCTTGGACAACACGCTTGTTGTCCAGATTCCCCAGATACATAGAATGAGGGTGATTGTTTTATAGACCAGAGACACCAACTGTCCCCATCTCCCCGGGTTATTGTGAGGACACAGTAAGTCAGGAACGTAGGAGGCGAGGGAGAGGTGGCCGGCTCTCTTCCAGGCGCCGGTGGGGTCACAGCTGTGCAGGACGGGCATCGCCGTGCTCCAGAAAGCACAAGGCTCACGTCCCTGGTTCTGGGGAGTTCCGCCTGAGTGTCCTCGCGGCATCACTGACCGACGGTGTAAGAATTCTGCCGCGAAAGATAAAATAACCGGTTGACGACTTGGTTTCGGGTCTCCATGGACGCGGTTCTGGGAGGCACCGGCGTTTCCGTCATGTGACAGGAACCCCAGCGAGCCCGCGGAGCGGACGACAGCAGATCACAACCACGCATATCTCGGGCCGAGCGAAAACTCCACGGGGAGCCCTGGGAGCGTGAAACAAGACGGGGTACGGCCAGGTCGCATGCTAGGCTCCCCTAGAAACTGAGAACGCGTCAGTCACGATGCCGCAAAGTTCAGTGACCAAAGCAGGACGGCGTCGTCTCCCGCTATTTCCCACGGGAAGCTGGGCACCCGTCGACGTCCGTGAGACGATATGCCAGGGAGGAGCACAGGTCCCCGGCTCGGCTCCCGTCTGTGCCCCAGTGTTTGGAGAACGGACGCCTCTCGTCGCCATCAAGGAGGGCATTAATTATTATTAGTCACTTTCTTCACGTTTCACTGTGATCTTTTTAGTGTCTCTCTTTTATTTTTTATTTCCGTGGCAAAATTGTGTCGCCACCAATTGGTTGAGCTCCTAAAAAAGACTCTGGATCTGGACGGGGGCAGGCCGGCTCGCTCAGTGTTCCGGAAAGGACAAGCCCCGGGAGGATGTCATCCGTAAAGCCGGGGGGGCGCGATAGCCCGGTGTGTTCCTGGAGCCCCCTCGCGAGGCTGTGAGTCTGAGGGGCCGGCCTCACTGGTCAGGCGACCTCAGGGAGGGAGCTGATGTAGATGACCAGGGAGGTTAGCCCAACACACCAGGGATTCTAAGAGCACAGGTCAAGGTCCATAGGAGGCCATGAGACCCACTCCACGGCTGCTAATTTTCCGAACACAGTCCCATGGCGGCCCTGTGAGCGGTTCACTTGAGAACCCACTGGTCTTCTCTATGACCAAGGGATGGTGTGAGCTGGTGTCCAAGTGAATGGCTAACTGGTACAAAAAGTCAGTTGTCACAAACTCGGATGACCAGGCTTTTCTGAAGCCTTCCCCTGGGGTCTGCTCCTGCTGCCCGCCCACTTGCAAATAGGGGGACTCCCTGGGATTTGGGGAGAAGGACATTCTGTCCTTATGGTTTTGACTGTGATTTGTGGACACTTTGCACCATTGTGGGTTGCTGGGTGAGCCTTACGGCTGGTAGTGACGGTGACTTCCACCAGCAGAATTTCGGGTCTGTGTCCGGTGACACCTGGCCTGTGAGACACACGTGCTGGGCTCCAAGTGACTGGCCCAGCCTCCGTGGTTAGCACAAGGGCGTCGAGCGGTCCTCCTACCATCCTTCCTGCGCCTACGCTGGGTACGGGGACCTTGACCTTCTCTCGCTGGTGGTATTCAAAATCATTCGGGAATTATTGTAATGAAAAATACTTGGGAGGGAGAGGGCTCAAGCCCATGGAAAATGCTGGAGGACGCCAGGATGAAATTAGCCAGCACATCCTTTTACCTGACCTGCTTTGCACTTCTTCGGACCCCGCGGGCCCCGCGGAGGGTTGGGCAGGTTAGTAGCTGATGTAGATGACTGGGGGGTACCTCCTGCCCAACCCACTTGAGTTGGGGCCAGTGGCGGCTGCTTCCCCTCACCTGGCAGCAAGGCAGGACCGTTTGGGTATTCTGTAGCCGATCGATGCTGCGGCGGAGGGAAGGTGACCAGATGGTCCGAGCACTGGGGATTAGAGAGGGCCCTGGGGTACGGGACATTCAGTTTTAAAGCCAGAGCACGTAGTCTACCCTCTGCAGGCTCTAATGTCTGTTTGTAACGTGCTAGCCTGGCCATTCGTCAGGAAACCGCCAACCATAGATCCCAAGATGGACCTTATATGTGTAACAGCTTATTTATAGCAACAAATACACGCATATCTTGTGTTCACGACTCACATCCATGACCATGTTGTCTATGAAGTAATTCAGAGAATTGCGGATGAAATGGTCAAACTCGTCCAGGACCATGGTGTCCACGTAATTGACGTAGTCCTTCCAGGACTGGCCCGTCGTATCTGCTCTGAGCAGTTCAGCATTTTCCTGCAAATGGGACCACACAGTTGGCTGCCGTTTCACGGGTTCGTCTGCTCTCTCTCGAACCAACCCGCTCGGCGACTCTCTGGGCTGCCCTTGTCCCTGCACACCTGCTTCAGACACACGGCTGCTTTTTGCTTCTCGAATGTGCCAGGCGCTTTCCTATGTCAGAGTCTTTGCACAGGCTGCTCCCTCCCATTCTTGCCAGGTCTGGCTTCTTCTAGGTTTCAGCCCAAGCGCCACCTCCTCCCAAAGGAAAGCCTCCTTCAGCAGCCCCGTCATCTCAGGTTTGGCTTCTGTCCTGCTCTCACCTGTATTCCCTCTAGCAACCCATTATTTGGGCCTACCATGGCACAGATGACGACTCTGAATGGTTTTGTTTATTTGTGTCTAGTCTGTACCTCCCTTTGATGTCAAGCTATATGAGGACAGGTGTTGACTGTCCCTTCCACCACTGTGCCTTCAGCATGCAGCAGGAGGCCTGGGGCAAAGCAGGAGCTGGTGAATGGATGGATGGATGGTTGGAAGGATGATGGTTGATTGGATGGATGGTTGGATGGATGATGGATAGTTGGATGGATGGATGGTTGGATGAATGATGGATGGATGGATGGATGGATGGATGATGGATGGATGGATGGATGGATGATGGATGGATGGATGGATGATGGATGATGGATAGATGGATGGAAGGATGGATGGGTGGGTGGGTGGGTGGATGGATGAAAAGATAGTTGAATGGATGGATGAAGGATGAATTTGTGAATAGGAGGATAGATAGATGGATGGATTGGTGGGTGGATGGGTGGATGGATGATGGATGGACTGATGGGTGGATGAGTGAATGGACGTGTGGGTGAGGGGATGGATGAGTGTGTAAGAACACAAAGATGAATATGACCCAGTCTGTCCCCTCAGGCAATTGTCTTTTAATAGAAGAAAGAAGACACAGGCTTAACTGACTTCAGTGGACAGTGGAAAGAAATGGTTCAAATGACTATCACGTGCAGAGGGAACTCCAGCAAGTAGGACAACGAAGCCTTGTCTTGGCGGCTTGTTGCCTCTGCTTCTCTAGGTTCCTGTTCCCTGCCGCCCTGCCTCCTCTCCTGTCCTCTCGCTGGACTGCTGTGCTATGAACCTCTCCCTTACCCCAGCCAGACTTATCTCTCCTGGGCCCTATTTCTGGCACACCCGAGAGTGTTAACAGATTAATCGGTTAATTCTTCCAAGTCATATGTTTGCAGTTTAACATTTGACGGGACCTGCTGGCACCATGGCAAAGGGGGAAGGAAGAGGATCTGAAAACGAGAGGAAATACTTTTTGGTCCAGTCACGTCACTCCGCTGGGCAGTCACCTTCCTGGCAAAGGGTGGACCCTGTGAACAGCGACAGACCCTCCCCCAGCAGGACCTGCAGGCTTTTTGGGGTGAGAGACATCATCAAAATCCTTATGCACGATTTGTACCCAGGCACGGAGAAACCCCCAGAAAACTGCCCTGGAAATATCTGGAGCTCACGGGAGAACTTTCTCCTTCTCAGGCCGACCAGAGCTCCATCCTGCACATCAGCCTCGGAGATGAGCTAACACGCGAGCCGGATAACAACGGCTGCCAAGTGAGGAAGACGCGCGACCCCCCGCTGGCAGACACCCAGGCACATGGCTTCCGGGGCGCCCGGCGAGCGTCTGGCCTCCTCCCTCGGCTCATGCCAGCAGGGACAGAGGCCCACAGCTGTTGAGGCTGTTGGCGAAAAGGGACGACCTACGCTCTCGGCAGCACGGGACACGGGGGCCATCGCACCGTCCCGGTCTACAGTGCACATGCACGTTTCATGTTCCTCACACATTTACCTGCGTTGTCCCGCCTCGCGCTCCAGAGGGGGAGCTGTGAAGGACAGTGGGGATGCACTCAGCACCCGCCCTCACCCGTGTAGCTCAGGGAAACGAGATGTGTTGACCTTGCGCAAAGATGTCCCTTGTCTATACCGATTTTGTGTGGGGTGGGGGGGTGCTGACCCCTTAGCGCAGAGGAGGGCAGACTCATCGCAAGAGGAAGCTGGCTAACGGGTGTCCATTTAGGGCAGTTGCTGCTTGAAAGTGAGACTCCCGGATTAGAGACAGTGGATGTCGGTGACCCTAAAGTCATTTTTAGGGCATTTCTGACTCTCCCTCTTCTAGAAGTGGGCGGCCCCTTGAGGCCCCTTCTGGGCGCGTCCTTACCGCGACCATGGCTTGGATCTTCAGGCCGGCCTCCTTGACCATCGTGTAGCGCTTGTTGAGGCTGACCGCCCTTCCGTCCAAGTCCAGCAGGGCCTCCTTCTTGTCGTCCTTTCTCTCAAACAGAGGGTTGGCCGACCAGTCCTGCAGAGAAAAGGTGGACGTGAGGAAAGCATCTGGGACAACGCCTGTGGTCTCTGGTTTCCCCACACGCTCCTCGGTGCCGATGTTCTTGTCCCTCGGAGGCGCCTGGGGACCCCGGAGGGACCATTGAGCAGAGAACCTTGTTGGCCTCAAAACCAGTCAGGGGCTTGGGGCGGCCAGGAGACCCCTGGGAGGCTTCACCCAAGCAGGCCCAGAGAAGCCAACCTGGGGCCGGCGTCCGGGGCGAGGGGTGGATGGTTAGAGCTGGGCAGCGTGTCCGTAGCTCCCCAGAGCAGGCCCAGGGGGCACTCGCCCCTTTTGTGGGGACACCTGACCTGCAGTGGGGGCAGGGAAGGGTGGGGGGTGGGGGCCTCCGGCCTCCAGTTGGGAGCTCTGCTACAAGGGCTCTTGTCATCTGTAATGAGGGTTTCCCTTTTACTCTATTACCCGATGATTAGATCTTTTGTTCGTTTTAAATTTTCATCAATATCACAGATGGCAGCAAAACGCGGGGAGATCCGAACCCAGCAACTGCGCGAGTCCGAGACTGGCGGGCTGGAGAGGGAGGTGGGGAAGTCCGCGTGACCTGAAGTCCCCTGGGGGGCCCGTCGTGGGCGGTAGCTGGTGGGGCGCAGGTATTATTTAACTGTGATACCTCGATGGAGAAATACAGCTTAAACACGACTGTTGTAAAGGGGAAAGGCAGTTACACAGTAGACGCTGTGCATTGACGCGGGGCAGTCCAGGCTTCCCTCGGGCTGTGCCCTGTAGATGCCCCTGCGGATCCGGGCCTCGAGGAGAGACCGTGGGGAGGCTAGTGAAGCGCTCCCCCAGCGCCCGTTTTCTGGATTGGGCTACAGTGAAAGTCACCTCGATGCTTCACTGAGTGGGGCTGAGTCTCCCAGCGCCTTCCTACCCCTTGTCCCCGGAGCTGGCCTGGCATGGAGGGGACCCTGCAGACACCCTTGTGGAGCTCAGCGGAACAGATCAGAGCTGAATTCTGCAGGCCCGGGACTTCCCAGCCTTGGGGCCACCTTGACATCATCGTGTGGCCCAGAGCCTCCAACAGCAAGTTCCTGCTGCCTTTGGCACTTTGTGTGAGCATCTCTGCGTGGCCCCTTTTCCCCAGAACCCTCTCCTGGGCCTCCAGCGCAGCCCGGCTCCGTGCCTTGCTGCTTACTCACCTTCATGGCCTGAGAAATCGCTTCTATGTTCTGCTTCGCTTTCTGTATCCTGTTCTGCAAGTTCTGGAGAATTTCTCGCATCTCTTGGATATACTCTAACACGCCTAAAAGATAAACGTAAAGGTATCTTACAAAACGAATGGTTCAGTAAAAGGACAGCTTCTCTGGGGCTGGCCGGCAGCTCATCGTCCTGGGACAGCTCGTGGAAATACGTCCACCACGCCTCCAGAGTTCCCGGAATGCCACGGCTGCTCTCCGGGAGCAGAACTGTCCCATCCCCAAATAGGTGGGTCGTTAGTTCCGCCAGGGGGACCCTGCGTCCCACGCGCCCCCGCCCCTCTGGCCACCAGCAGAGCGCTGGAGACACGTGACTCATCTCCGAGTCTTGGACCGCGATGGCTGGAAAGAGGTGTGTCCCCCGGCAGCAGTGACAAGAAAAAGCACAGGCTTCTTTTCACAGAAAGTCCAGGCAGACCCTGGTTTCAGGCAGGTGGACCGTCCCACTGTCTCACTGACACGGTGGAGGCAGGATACGGCCAGAGAGGGCTGGGAAGATGGCACCAGGCTAGTGGCAGGGGCTGGGAGAGCCGGGTGGTGGGGGGAGGTGCCCACCACAGGCGGTGGGGGAGGTCAGGGAGACACACTTCTTTTTGCCTCCCTGAGGCCTACCCTTGGCCCAGCAGCTGCCCCTGCACGGGAACCCACCATGAAGCCCCAGGCCCCACAAGCCCACTGTGGGAACTTCGTGACCCTTGGAGGTCCCCAGGAGGTCTTTGCCTGATTCCCTTGTAAGTGACAGCAAATGGTCTCTTTGGGACAGGACAAGCAGGGGGACCCATCTTTTGGCCTTAAACATAAGCCCGTTGCAGGCAAAGAGGACCGCCCAGCCCCTGGCCTGTATCCTAGGACAGATGCCGGACAGGTTGGACCCCCCCTCGCCCACGCTGAACCCGGGGTGAGACGAACGTGGCCTTTGTACCTTCGCTATTCCAGAAGAGCGTGGTTTCGGCACGCGACAGCTTGACGTCAATGGCTTCCAGCTCTGACTTTATGAGCGGGAACTCCACGTCCATCACCGTGGTCTTTATCTGAAACACAAAGACGGGGTTTCGGGGCCTCCGTTCCCAAATGGTCTCACAGGAAGGGTCTTATCACACGGGAGCAACCAAACCAATTACAGTCAGTGTCATTTCATTGGGAATTACGTATACATCAAATTCCGGGAGAGCTCAACGTGCCAAACTATTTTTATCACCGCGGATTTAGACGCACACTTGACTCTTAGTTCCCCACGGTGTGGGGTGCAAACGGAAAGGGATCATGGGACGGCGGGCGGGGGGTGTAATCCAAACTGTATTTACTTGGCTCAGAATCATAAAAAGAAACTCAGAGAAACAGACACGGGAAGCTGGAGCCGCCTGGGCTCAGAACCTCTCCTTGGTCAGAAATCCCAAATGTGAGGGCCGCCTGGGTGGCTCAGTGGGTTAAGTCTCTGCCTTCGGCTCAGGTCATGGTCTCAGGGTCCTGGGATCAAGCCCTGCATCGGGCTCTCTGCTCCGCAGGGAGCCTGCTTCCCCTCTTCTCTCTCTGCCTGCCTCTCTGCCTACTTGTGATCTCTCTCTCTCTCTGTCAAATAAATAAATAAAAATCTTAAAAAAAAAAAAAAAAGAGAGAGAGAGAGATCCCAAACGTGAAATCAGGTTACATGAAGGAGACCCAGGATCCGCCAGGAAGCCGCGCCAGCTGTGGATCGGAGCGGATGGGAACGACAAGACACGGGCTTGCTATGCTCTACGTGCTCCAAGAAATTAATTTAATGCCTGAAAAAAACATCAATTCACAAACCAGAAAAAAGAAAAAAAGGAGAAGGAGGGTGTATCCAGGTTTTATAAATTATTCCTTTTTTTTTAAAGACTTTATTTATTTATTTGACAGAGAGATCACAAGTAGGCACAGAGGCCAGCAGAGAGAGTGACGGAAGCACACGTGGGCCGTCGGAAGCCACGCGGCCGGTGGTCGATGGTGGCAGCGGCCCCAGGAAACCCATGCAGAACCACATCCATCCTAAACTCCAGTGGCTTGGGCGGGAGTGACGGTCCCAGAGCCCCGACGGCAGAGGAGGGATCTATGGGCTCGGGGGGTTGGTGCCTACCACGGCTGCGGTGGCCCGAGTCCACGCCTCTCCGGGCCCCCTTCTAATTACCGACCCGGCCCCCAGGGGATGTCTTGCCCAGAGGAGGTTCTCTGAACAAGCAGCCCTGGTTCACGAAGGGCGTGTAACCCAAGGCCATTCCGTTACTTTATTCAGAACCAGCCTTTTCACGACTCCTTGTACCAGGTCCCCAGCTCTGATCGAAGGCGGTGGAGCCCAGCAGGGGCTTGAACTCACGACCCTGAGAGCAAGACCTGAGCCGAAATCAAGAGTCGGATGCCCAACCGACTGAGCCCCCCAGGCGCCCCCCGAAAGGAATTCTCGATCCACGGAGCCGACGTGCGCCTGCCCCCTCCACGGGCCCCGATCCAGTGTGCCTCAGTGGGCACCTCCCCCACGCTACCTCCCCGCCGCTTTCCGCTGGCAAACCTGTCACCCTGGCCGATCCCGGGAGATGCCCACCCGCCACACGTTACTGGACGTAATGGGATGACTCTGATGTGACCCGGAGCAAATACAGCGTGGACAGTAAAGCCCCTGGGAGCAGTCGCAGAGCCAGAACAGGAGCTGAAGCCCAGCGGAAGCGTCCGTCACTATCACCGCTGCCCCCCGAGGGGCTCGAACCTCATCCGGACACAGAAGAGGTGCTCACTTTCTCTGTTGCCCTTGGGGGAATCCTACGGCCGCGTTTGTTCTAAACAAAACCCCAAACCGGGCAAATAAAACGCAATGAAACTGCCTCAGCTCACCTCATTGTACCAGCCAACGATGAGCTCCAAGTTGCCCACAAACTTCCGGAAGGTCTCACGCTGCGAGAACAGACTCTCGGCGCTGCTTGGGATCTCCTTCTGCTGCTGGAAGCCCAAGTACTTGACCTCTCTCAGAACGGCAACCAGCTGTCAGGCCAGCGAAGGTCACGGAAGAGGTCAGGGCGTCGCCCCAGGGGTATGGCACTCAGCAACACAAGGGAAGGTCACTCCCCGGTCGCTCCCCGTCCTGGGCGCATGCTCTCCTGCTGGCATTCAGGACACCAGACTCTCCCGGTCACCCCCGTCGGGCTTGCCAGACGCTCTGGAGATGTGCAGGCCCGCGGGTCCCAGGGTGTCCTCTCTCTGCGTCTGTTCGAACCTCAGTGACCTCCCCCAGCCCAGACCTCTCTCCTGCCCACAGGCTCCGGTCTCCACCTGCCCACTCAGTGTCTCCCTTCGGATGTCCCGCTGACGGCTCAGCCCGCCGTGGCCCCGTCTCCGGGGCGAGCCCGCTCTGCTTGTCTCCTCTGACTGATGACAGTTCTGTCCCCACAGCATTTCTGGGCTGGTCCTGTCCTCCTCAAAGACTCTATTTCCAGCCCAACCAGAGTCTCACAACCTCACGGGCTCTATGAGCAACATCCAGTCGCCCCTCACACCCTGGTTGCGGCCACGCTGGTCCGGGCCACCACCTTCTCGTGGTCTGTCTCGTGGATTATGGCCAAAGGCTCCTAACTGGTCTTCCCACGCCTCCACCTGCCCAACCCCTGCTCCCAGCACCTGGAGGGGACCTGGACAGACACAGACCACATCGGGGCTCACCCCTGCTCCAAATCTTGCCGTGGCAGCCATGTCACTAAGAACGGAAATGCGAGTCCCCTCGGTGGCCCTGGGCGCTCTCGGTGCCCCGCCCTCCGCCCTCCTCTACCCACCCCTCCTTCACCTCTTCTCCCGCCAACTTCTGAAACTCCGGCCTGCGCCCCGTCCTCCGGCTCTGCTGAAGCCCCTTACACCTGGCCCGCTCGCCACCACCCACCTCCCCGGCACTGCCTCCTGCTGCTTACACACGAATGTATACGCCCTCCCGCCCCTCCCCTGCTCCCTCGCCCTCTCTCCCTCCCTTCCCCTCTCTCTCTCCCTCTTTCTCCCCACCCTCCTCCCCCAGTAAGAGGTAAGCTCCAGGAGGACAGACCTTTGTCTGTCTGGTTCACTAATTTATCCTAAGCGCAGAGCCAATGTAGGTGCTCAGTAAGTATTTGTTGATCTTTAAAAACAATGAATTTCGGGCACCTGGGTGGCTCAGTGGGTTAAAGCCTCTGCCTTCGGCTCAGGTCATGATCCCAGGGTTCTGGGATCGAGCTCCGCATCGGGCTCTCTGCTCAGCAGGGAGCCTGCTTCCCCTCTCTCTCTGCCTCTCTGCCTACTTGTGATCTCTGTTTGTCAAATAAATAAAATAAAAATCTTTAAAAAAAAAAGTAAATTAAAAAAAAATAAAAAGAACGAATTTCTGTGGAAGAGGAGGTTTCAAAGGAACCTCACATCGGCCTCCCTGACGTCACCGCTGGGGATCGGAGCAGGGCAGGGGCCTCCTTGCAGGAATCCGGGCCACCCCACCGCCGTCTCTGGGGCTCGGGTCACTAGCCCGGTTTCAGCCCTGGGACACAGGTCCCACGGCTCACACGCGAGTTCTCTCCACCTGGTCTGGCGTAACTGGAAGGGCCATTGTTCAGATCCTGCCAGGACCTCCCTCCGTGTGTTTCTGTCTGTCCTCAAACTGACGTGTCCCCTTGGGAGCCCATGAAAGGCCGACAAGCTTTGAGGGAGTGTCACCACTGAAGCCACTCTCCGCGACACCATTATCCTGTCTCGTACCTTAAATACGTCCCGGACACGCTCTGATCCTTAAGGAATAAAACTTCCCTAAGGATGTCACCGGCATCAGCCGCCACACGTCTGTGCTTCGGGAGAAGGGGCCCGGGCTCGGCGGCCCCCGAGGGCTGGGGCTCCTCCCACCGCCCACCTGCCGAGGGGCCCTGGTCCCCTCGGGGCCTCTGACACGGACGCCTTCTGCACCCCGTGGCGGGATGGCACCCACCTCTTTGCTGAAGTTGACCTGGAGGAGGCTGGTGACGGGGTCCCGCCGTATCAGGGGCTGGCCCAGGTTGAAGTGGCAGTCCTGGTCCACGCCGGCCACCCACTGCTGGTAGGTCTTCTCGCGGTAGGCCCGCAGCAGCCCCATCATCTCGTCGTACTTCTCGTAGATCAGCTTGGCCTCTGAGCTGGACATGACCCTGCCGTCGGCCAGAGGGGGCGGTGAGGGGGTCCCTTCAGCGTCCTGCCGGCCCTCGGGGCACCGGGAGAGCCCTGCCCCTGCCCCGATGCCCACCGGGGGGCCGCAGCCGGTGCCCCGACTCACGGGTGCTCCACGTGCTTCAGGTCCCGCCTGGGCGCCTCCAGCCTGTCCTGCAGCTCCAGGCTCCACTTGAGCTGCCCGGCCACAGGGGGCATGTTCTTGTGGATCGGGGGGACGTGCCCGTCCGCAGAGGCCGCGAGCTGCGCGTCGTACAAGGTCTTGGTGTTGTCCAGCTCGGCGTCAAACAGCTCCAGCATGACCGAGTACCGGGGCACGACCTCCACCAGGATCAGGGGCCGCTCCAGGAGGCCGCCGCACATGTGCAGGAGCTGGGGGGCGAGAGGCGCGCGTCGCCGAGGTCCCCGCCCCCGGCCCCGGCCCCGCCCCCACCTCGCGGTGGCTGGCACGAGGTGCGAGGCCAGACTTCAGGGGCGAGAACACCTGCCCCATCGGGACAGAGGATGTCTGGGCCGCCGTATTTTCACGTTGGCGTCTGCTGAGGCCCTAGGTACATGGCTGCCCACCAACACCACGAAGTAGGCCTGAGGTCTGGAAACACTGCAGGCCCAGGAGAGGCCAGGCTGACCCCGTGGAGGGGGGCGTGGGGCTGGGGACCCAGGAAATGAGCTCGGAGACCGAGGGTGGGAAGCTGGAGACGCGGCCCCTGAGGACCGGAGGCAGTCCCAGACAGAGCCTGGGGATGTGTAGAGGCCATGACCCTGGGGATTTGAGCCCAGGTTCCCTGAGTCCCCGAGGAACAGGGACAGCCCCTGTGCCCGGTCACGTGTCCTTTCCGGGAGAGGAAAGGCTGGGCCTGCGGACCTGCCAGCTGGTTGCCGCTGACCTGGATTAGTCCAGGAGGCGTCCCGGCACAGTTCTGAAAGCAGTAGCCGTGCCGAGTACGGCTCCAGGGAGCGGGTTCATCTCCGTCACCGTCTAGGTCTGGTAGACGGGAGCAGTTGTTTGCAAAATGAGAAGCTGAGTAGAAGGACGCTACTTTGTCTGGGTGTTTTGGTTCGGTGCCGGCTGGAATCAGATTGGGAATTTCCTAAACGATCACCACCCTAGGTCAGGATGTGGAGGAGCCAAGGGGCAGTGCAGGCCCTGGACTGGACCCGATGGGGTGAGGACAGGGTCTTCCTAGAACCTGGGGAAAGAGAGTTCTCAAAGCTCCACGGCCAGCCTGAGGTCAGCCAGACCCAGGCCAGGAGAGCTGCCCTCGAGGCAAACGGGAGTCAATGGCGCTCAGACCACACAGTCCCCCAGCGCTGACTGCCTAAGGGCACCGGACCCTGTCTCGGATTTGCCCCAGTTTTTGGTGTGAAAACTACGAGGATGTCCCCAAAATGGCCTTTTTGGGCAAGCGGGAGACATGGCTGCGGAAAAAAGAGGAGAGTTCTGCGGGTCCCCAAAAGCCACACAGGGAAGCTAGATGCTGGGAGAAATCAAACCCAGATGCTCTCAGCTCCCCGCAGGGATCTGGCGGATGCACGGGGTCGCTGGTGCCACTTCCTGCAAAAGTGACCTGTGCTCTTGCGAGAAAAAGGCGCATCTTGCGGGTTCGTGGCCTCCTGGCGTCTCGTCGCCTGCTCCCCTCCCATGCTCCTCTCTCTTTCACGTCTACATAGTTTTTGGCTTCTGGCTCCTGGCATGAAAGCTAATTTTATTTTCCGCCAGGAGACCATGCGGAAAATTGCTCTAGAACTTTCCTGGCTGCATGTGAATTCCTGACACTGGGAAGAGCGTGGGGGCAGCTGGGGAACTTGCAGGGAACGGAGGCGGCGCTGGGAGGGAGGGAGCCCCAGGGCCCGTCCTCATTAGGGCACAGGGTGGTGTCAAGTGGGAGAGGAAACGCGCCCGGGTCCGGCAGGGAGAGTCGTACACTTGGAAGCCGGATTGAGGCCAGTAGTCGAGGGGGGATGAGCTCCCTGGGAAGGCCAAGGTGCAGGCTTAGCTCCCGGTGGATGGGGCGTGGGGCATGATCCTGCGGGTGCCTGGGGGTCGGGGGGGGGGCTTCCTCCCAGCCACCCCGCCCGTCAGAGTGCTGACCCGACCCCTGGTCACGAAGGCAGCGGGCTTGTTGATTTGGCCCCCACAGCCCAGATCCTTGCCCCGACTGGACAACAGCACCACGTCAGAGCCCACGGTTGGGGAGTGGGGGGGCTGCCTCCTCCGCTCCCCCCTTCGCCCCCTTACAGGAGGTGAGGCAGGCTCTCCGCCCAGCTCACCCGCCCTCGGCCAGCTCCCGCGCGATCGTTGAGTTTTGAGACCCCATCCCAGCAGGGAAGTGGGGGCTCTTTCCAGGTTGCAGGCCTGGCTAGAAACCCGTGTTCGGGGACCTTCCACACGGGCAGCCTTGGAGCCCTGTGACCCCAGCACAACTCCCCTCCCGCGGCTGGAGCCAGTTCCCTCCACGGGGAAAGCTCGGAAGCACCTACTGTGTGTCCAAATCAAGTGCCTGTCCCCGGGGATTTGACATCCTAGTTGGGAAGACAACGGACACGGAGGGATCACTACACACCTGGGGAGGGGAGGGCCGGCAGGTAGGCGCAGATGCGGGAGGCCTCGCCTGCCTGTGAGGTGGCCGGGGCAGCTGCTTGGGGGGAGGGGCGTTCCAGAGGAGGGAAGGGTCTTGAGACGCTGTGTGGGTTTTGACTCACTGACACTCCGCTGCGAGCACCAACGCTATCTCAAACCCAATTGCTCCTCACAAGGCAGACTGTCAAGATCCCCTGCATTTGCATTTTAACAAACGGTGTCTAAAAAGCAAAGGAATGTCCTGGCATCTGTGTTGGGGAGATCCAGAAAGACGGCCAGTACCCTGAGCTGCCCAGGCCATGCCCACTCCCTTCCCATCTGGCCCATTCGGGGATGGTCTTGGGTCCTGGCTCCCCTACTAACCGGCTGCCTGTGTGGCCCTGGGCAGGCGTCTTGACTTGTCCAAGCTGGCAAAAATGGATGGATAATGCAGGTGACGAGTTTAGCACACGGTGTGGGACCTAAGGTCCCATGATAATTACGGGGTGTCTCCTGTGGGCACCAAACTGCTGGCAGCAACCGAGGCTTTGCCAAGCGAAGGGACGAGGCAGCTCAGACCTACTGAGTGACCTGGTCGGAAAACACGCGTAACACTAGGCAGATAGAAAAAAGCCACTCACATATATACATACTTTCACTCATTTAAGTGCTCGGTCCCTGTTCTCCAGATGAACTGTAGATCCGTCTCCAGGATCCCCCCTTGGTAGTTTGTCCGGGGCAAGACAGGCCAGAGAAATGCAGGAAGAAGGGCAGGGCTGGGACAGTATGGAGCGGTGGGGACTGCGGCACACCCGCCTGCCCAGCTCCTCCCGATCTAACCAGCGCGGCTGGTGGCAGGTGCCGCCTTGCTGCTGCTTTCCCAGCGGCTTTCCCAGGGGCTCACAAGGTCAAACTCCCAGTACTCGTGTATCGACATTTGTGTTTCTCTCTTGAGCTGACGGTCCAGGAGTTCTAGTGCGTTCTGTCCGTCTCTTTTTAACAATCTCTTCCATAACATCATTTCCTTTTTCTCAGTAAAAGGGTTGCATGCTCTACGCTCGCAACTTGGGATGGTGTAGAAAAGCACCCACAAAGGGCGACGAGTCCCGGCCAGCCCGCCGCCACCCAGAGGCGGCTCCCCAGTAAGGGTGTCGGGCGGCTCGCGGGGTCTCCCGTGTCGAAGAGGGGGCGGATGCAACACGGCGGGTCAAAGAGGGTCTGGGCTGTGTTTTCATGGCAATGTTGCCCCTGAGCTTTGGTCCCTTCCAGCAGCGGGAGCGATGAGTGAGAATGAGCGGGCGCCCGTACTAGTGAGAAGCAGTGAAGCCACTGTCCCCTCACCCTCATTCCCGTTCCTGACTCTACGAGGCGGCCACCAAGCCCAGCGGGAGCTCCCCACGACGGCCGCACCACCCGGTCTGCCCTGGGTGGCCCCCGGATGATGGCTCGCAGCCCGCAGGCCCCGGCCCACACCTACCTTCGCACAGGACTCGATAGAGCTACAGTCGTCAAACGCTTGACCGAAGATCATGGCCAGCCGCCTGTCCAGGTCTTGAATTTTGGTCTCAAAATCCGCGTAATCTTCATCAAAACTCTGAAAGTGAATTAAAACTGGGAATCGGTTTTTTGTTTGTTTGTTTTGCCTGGTGATCAGCATGCAAAGCTGGGGGTGGGGTGTTCTCTCAGACCCTGTCCTCCCATCCCGCGGCCCCCATGGGCAGGTTTCGGGCTCCGTCTGAGGGTGTTCATGGTCATGGGGATCCCTCCCACGGGCGGTTGGTCTCGGGGACATCTTCAGAATGTGACCCACGCTCCCTCCACGTGCCTCCCCACTCCTGGGGCGTCTGACATGGGTCCAACCAAGCCTCCCCTGCCCCCCGACTTACGGAATCTCCAGGGTCCAAGGGGTCGTATTTGCACTCGGCAAACACCTTCACCAGCTCGAAGACCTCGTCGTAAATCTGCGCGACCCTGCTACCGAGGATGTTCCCCCTCGCACCCCCGAGCTCGATCTTCTCCAGCTTCAGAAACTCAATAGCCGTTTTATAAAGATCCTGGTGAAGGAGAAAGGAACCCAGGAATCTTCGTAACTCAACCCAGCAGGTCAGTCACTGCCCCCAGTGGGGAGGAGCCAGGGAGCGAGAATGGGACTCCAACCCAGGCCACCCGCCAGCAAGCGGTTGGGGGGGGTGGGGACACTCTGTTTATTTCTGTCCTCTGAAGTCCTTTCTGGAACAGCGAGGGGACGGAAGCGGGGGCCCCCGCGAGTCCTCGCCACACTGTGAACACGGAGAAGGGGGAGACGAGGTGGGGCTCTCGTCCGGACCCCACTCTGGCTGAAAGTCCCCTCTACACAGACCCGCTCTCCTGGGGCCCCCAGGTCCTCAGCTGTGACGCGAAGCCGCCAGAACCGCAGGAGGTTCCTCGTGTCTGACTCAGCGCCAAATCCTCCGCTTCCTGGAAGGCCCGCGGCACCCAGACCCAGACCCGACGGTGATCGGAAAGGGTCCCCCCTCCCACAGGGGACGCCCGACAGAGGCACCTCCAAGCCCTACTTCCTCCAACCTGGGGCTTCCGCCTCGTCTCCTCCTGGAAGCTTCTCCTGCTATTTGGGCCCCCGGAGGTGCTTTCCTTTCCGGAACTCTCCGCACTCCTCCGGCGTTTCTTCACACCCGGTGCCCTCATGCATTACCCCCCACGTCTGTGTGAGGCTCTCGTTTCCCGATCCGGATCCCCAAGGCTCCTTGGGGACCCCACGTGAGATGCTCGCGTGGTGCTCACGCCACGCCCCTCAGCCAGCGCCGGCGGGGGCCGTCGTCCCCAAGCGCCATCGTCCCCAAGTGCCGTCACCGGAGCAGACCCAACGAGAAGCAGCAGCAGGGCCGTACGCCCTGAGCTCGGGGCTCATGCTGCCGGAGGAGAGAGGGGACAGCCGGGCGACCTCCTTTCCCAGCCAGCTCGTCCCGACTCAGGACCTGGAAGCTCTGGGCACGAGGGTCGCTGTGATGCAAATTTGCCGTCCTAAGTGGGCCTGGTCCAGACCAGCCAGGCCTGCCCAAAGCCACTGCAGAGGGCGGAGACCACGGGAAGAACCAGTGCTCCAGGATTCCGGGGTGATTTCCCCTTCCAACGGTGTGCGTAGTTCGTGTGCAAAGGTTAAACAACCATACGGAAGATCACAAACAAAAAGCAAAATTCTCTCGTCCTGCCCACGCGTTCATGCCTCGGCGCCTCCCTGGCTCCTCAGCCGTCCTCTTGAACCAGTTAAAGATGTTCATTTGCTCTCTGTCCGTCTGTGTCTCTGACAGTCCTTCCACAGGGTCCTGCCCCCTCCCCCATTCGCTGTCCTAACCGAGCCCGCGAACCCTCGCCCATGGTCACCCAGCTTCCTGACGACGCCCGTGTAATTCGTCATCAACAAGGCATGGGTTGGGAGGGGAAGCCTCCCACTTTTGTTCTTTGCCGACGACTCCGGGCGTGGAGGAGGCCGGCCCCGGACTCGGTTTCCCCACAACACGGACGCTTGGGTGTGGCTTTCATCCTCCCCACCAGGAGAAGAGGACGTGGGACACGGACGGGAGACGCAGCTCTGCTGAGGTCCACCTGAACCACACTTTGCCTTTACCTCAATGGTCTGGATGCGACGGAAGAAGTCATTCATCCTGGAAAACGCCAGAGAAGAAGGGAATTCCCAGGGCACCGGCTTCTTGTCCTACAAGAAAGACAGAGAGGAGGCCGAGTGGGCCTCAAACGTTCCCGCAGTCGCCCGCGGGACCCACACCCACACGTCCTTGAACTTGCTCTGAAACCAGGCCCGACCTTAAAGAAAAGCTTCATGTTTGCACAGCAGAAATCGTAGGTGCGGTAGAGTTCCTTCAGAATGCTCACGGACAGAGAGATGCTGCCCAGAACCTCCTCCGTCTCTCCCTGCAAGCCTTTCAGCACCTCTTCTGGGCTCAGGAAAGTGCGCGTCTGGGCAGAGGAGAAGACATCGCGTGGTCTTCACGAGCCCTCTGGGGTGACGTCCAGGTCGGCTGCCGGCAGGCCGCGCGGCAGGCTGCGAACAGCTCGACCCGGGGCCCACGGTCCTCTCCTTTGGACACGTCAGCTGTCCCTGAGGTCCACGATCCGATGGGTCCGCCCGCTGCCGGGCTGTTCCCAGGAGGCTGGGCTGCCTCCCTGCGTGGCCCCACAACCGCCCGCTACGGCTGCAGCAGAGACAGATTCTGGTCCCAGATGACTGGGACCCCCCTAGCCGGGGAAATCCTGTCTTGCCCCGGGCACCAGGAGCCTGCCCACCATGCCTTCCTGGGCAGCAGGCACGATTTCAACACACCCAGGCAGCCCAAACTCAAACACTCATGGCTGGCGAAGGCGGGTGCTTGTGAAAAGGGAGGGAGACAGGGAGCCTGTGCTGAGGGAGACAGGAGGCAGCTCGGTGTCCCAGCAGATAAACCCCACGACCCTGGCCGAGTCCTTTCCTCCTCCCTCCCAGGGCGGGGCCTCTTGGGCTGACACTGCCCTGTCTGTAGCCCCGGGAGGCCAAGTCTTTGCCTGTTTTTAAACTGCCCAGGAGGGGCGCCCATGTGCTGTTGTTGGGTGAGAGTCCTGGGTTCGAGTCCCTTGTCGGGGTCTGTGCTCAGTGGGTCTGCTTGGGCTTTCTGTCCCTCCGCTTCTCCCCCTGCTCATGAGCACATGTTCTCGCACTCTCTCTCCCTCTCTCTTCCTCTCTCTCTCTCTCCCTCCAAATAAACAAAATAAATCTTAAACAAATAAACAAAAAACTGCCCAGGAGCGCGGGCAGCAGGGAAGCCGAGCAGAAAGGGAGAGGCGCCCGTCGGGAGGAGGGGGCGGCGTGGCGGACAGGGTTACCATCTCGATGATTTGGTTGCAGAACTCCTGCAGGATGACGATGACCCTGGAGGGCGTGTTGTAGTGCTCGGACGTGGCCCAGATGAAGCAGATGGTGTAGAGCACCTTCACGATGAAGGTCGGCAGCTGCGGAGAGACGGGCCGGCGTGCCCTCTCCACCCTCTGCGGCTCCAGGTTGTGGGGGGGACCCCAGAGGGGAAGGAGGAGGCAGTCCCCAGGACCAAGCAGCCCCTCCCGGCCAGGAAGCCCGCAGCCCCCGCGCCCCTAAGGCGCCAGACCAGCCCCTACGAGCCGTCCTCGGACCCGCGCACCATCGTGAAGTCGGCCTGCTCCGTCTCCTCCAGCAGGACCCGCAGAGGCTTCAGGTGCAGAACAATGTCGCTGGCCTCCTTCAGGCCTGCACGGAACGAGGACCAGGGCTCGCGCACGTCCAGCGGTCAGAGATGGGGCCGGGCGGCCCCGTGTGCATGAACACCAGCTCCCTCAAGACGCAGGACCTTCCCCGGAGGACGCCGCGTGTGGGCAGGGGCCCCGGCCCCCCGCTGAAGGCTCCGGCCGCTTCCCCGGCTCACCGTCCATGACGTCCATGTACACGTTTTGCAGGGCTGGCCAGTAGCAGCTCTTGGCTTTTTCCAGAATCTCGACTATTTTGTTCACTTTGGGCCTGTTCAGCTGACGCAGAGAACAGGAACATGAGCCTCTCCAGAGGGACTCGGAGACCCCACACAAAAGGCAACTGACCCCGCGGCCGCTGGAGCCCAGGACTTTCATGCGGGTTCTCTGGGTCCCCTCGGGGGGTCCTGGGGGCCCGCACAGAGGGGTGCACGGCTTAGGAATTGGCCTGGCCAGCACGTGGGCCCTCGGCTGTCGAGCCACGGAGGCCGGGTCACCGCCGCAGGGTGGGGGGACGGTCACCTGCTCGTGGATGTATTTGAGATTCATCAGCCGAGCGTCCCAGAACTCAAACTCCACTCGGGGCAGGGGGTGGAGGCCGTCCAGCAGGGGCTGGGCCGAGTCCTTGCTCAGCACGTCCCGGATCTGGTGCGACCAGTCGATGATGATGGTCTCGATGGCGTGCAGCAGCGAGTTGTCCAGAGCAGAGGGGACCCTGCGTAGCAGGTGGGGGGCAGGACGCTGTCCCAGCCGCAGGGATGGGTCCAGCCAGCGCTGCCTCCCCGGCGGCCCTCGGGACAGCAGGCCCCATCTCGCCCCTGTCCCTCGCTGCTCACAGCCACCCCAGGGAGGCTGGAGAAGTGCCCAGATCCAGCTCAGAGAGGACAAGTGTGGCATGAAGCCCACGTCCACGGGGGCCCTCCTGGCTGTCCTCACTGGGGTCACACAGGCACACGCGGGGGGGGGGGGTCCGCGGACCACTCCCAGTGGAAGACCTGCCTGCCTCGTGAGCCCCCCAGGGGCCGTCACCCCCCAATGTGTGATCACGGAACACACTGCCACCGGGCAGCCGCTCCAAGAGCCCCGCTCTCCAGCCAGCTGCCAACGGAGGTCGGGCAGGTACGAGGGGGTGCGGAGTCCTTGTGCTTCCCGGGGCCTCCGGGATGGGACCACCACCACTTAGATTCACGGTCTCCACCTGCTGAAAACCCCTTCTGCACCCCTCAGTGCCCCTGGGCTCCAGTAGCCCCTCCTGTCCTGCCCGCGTGCCTTTGACCTCAGACTCAGCACCATCTCATGGTCTCGTCTGCCCTCTCTTGTTTCCTCCCTGGGGGTCACGGGTCGGCGACTCTTCCGACCGGCCAGGAGCCGGGGCTGGGCCGCCTACCTCTCCATGGACTCCAGCGTGCCGTCCAGACTGCCCAGGTGCTCCGGGATGGGCAGCAGGGTCTTCCCTTTGATCTTGCCCCCCATCACAAACATCTCATTCTTCAGCTTGTGGACTCGCTTCACGATGTCTTCCGAGACCACCCGGGGCCAAGCACTCAAGTTTTCGCTTTGGTTTAACAGAGAGTAGAGCACCTGGAAGGGAACGGCTCCTTACGCGCGCCCGGGCCTCCTCCGACCCGGTGGCTCCCAGGAAGAACGCGGAGCCCTCAGTGCCTGGAGCCCTCCTGGAGAAACTGAGTCCATGCCAGAAGGAGGCGTGGCCAGGAGGGGCGTGCAGACGCAGGGCGATGGCCCAGCAGCAAAGCCACCTCTGAGAAGGGAGCCCCAGGTCTCCGAGCAGTGGTTCACAGGGGCCTGCTGAAAGCAAAGGGCCCGTGCTGCCTTGGAGGGCTGACAGGGGCCGAGCCGGGACCCCCAGGTTTGCACGTTGAAGCCCCAACCCCGGTCCCCCTGGCTGTGGCTGTCTTTGGAGATAAGCCTTTCAAGAGGGGACTAAGTTAAAATAAAGTCCCATGGGTGGGCCCAAACCCCATGTGACCGGTGTCCTTGTGAGGAGAGGTGTGGACACAGACAGACAGAGGGACAGCCAGGTGAGGACGTGGGGAGGAGACAGCGTCCACAAGCCCAGGAGAAAGCCTGCAGAAGGCACGGGCCCTGCCCTCGCCTGGCTCTGGGACCTCCACCCCCAGGACTGCGGTCCCTTGTCATGGCAGCCTCAGCAGACTCACAGATGACCGAGCCCTCCCGCTCCGGGCCGGCCAGGCTCCTCTTCCCAGTGCGAGGGCAGGCTGGCCTGAGTCCTCACTCGCAGTCTCAGAGCTGGGGAACCCATCTACCGGGACCAAGCCACTCCCACCCTCTAACTCTGTGGGCAGGGGCCGTGCCCGGGGCACCCTGAGCTCCTAAGGAGACCGAGTGAGGACGAGGCGCTGGCCGGGGCCTCTCAGCCCTCGGGGTCACAGCACCGCTTGCAGGTCCGGTCGAATGCAGTGTGTCTGCACACCAGTGCCTCTGACCCGCTCCCAGGGAGCCCAGCGCTGCTGGCCCGTGGGCTGCAGGGCTCTAGGCCACTCACCGACAGGGCGAGGAACAGAGATGGTTCCCCAGCGCACCTCCCCCACCCCCCCCCGGCACCCACCTCCTCCACAACGGCGATCAGCTGTTCCACGGGCGTGGGGCTTATGTCCCCGTAGATGAGCCGGTCCTTGTAGTTGTTCTTGCTGATGTTCTCCCGCCCCTTCTTGATGAAGTAGACCCCCTTGGACTTGAGGGAGGCGGGGAAGCCCAGGCAGGGGACGATCATGCCGGCGGGACTGAGCGTCAGCACCAGAACCAGGACGTCCGGCTTCTCGAAGAACTCGGTGAATAAGGCCATGTTCTCCTCGGCTCCGATCAGCTTGCCCCACTTGTCCGGCTTGAACTTCAGAATGAGGGACGCGATGCTCTCTAAGTACTCCAGCCTGACATCCGGCGTGATGGTCATCGTGGCTTACAGCGCGGTCAGCTGCCCGGAGCACAGAGAAGCTGACACAGCACCGCACACGGGGGGCTCACGCCCCGCCCGTCTCCGGAGCCGCTCGAAGCCTCTGACCTGACCAAGCCAGGCGACGGGGTCCCCCGCGAATGGTTGCTCTTCCGCTGGGAGTGGGCTGGGGGCAGGGAAGGACATGGGGGTCCTGGCTGTCTGCCCTGGCTGGACCATCATCGCCCTGGGGCGAGGGCCGCACAGCGGTGGCGTGTGCTCGCATGAGCTGTGACCGGGAAGTTAAGAGCGGGGAAAGGCAGAGGGGGCGCTGGGGAGGAGGGAGGCCAGGAGACGATCGCAGCCAGGGGGTCCGCGGGTGGGGCGTGGGGGGAGGCCAGAAAAGAGCAGCGTCACGTTGAAGGGTCCCAGGGAAGGCGGCGCACACCCCCGGGGTACGGGCAGAGCCCAGAAGGAGTTCCCGTCCCACAGGGGAAGGCTCACCCGCGGGTAGACACTGTTCCAGTCGTCGGCAGGGCCAATGGACAGGCAGCTCCTTCCCAGACCAGGAGGGATAATGGCTCCCTTTCCTGGAGGGGCTCCAACTGTCGTGGAACTTCCGCGGGTCCCCTCAGCACCTGGGACTTCTAGAACCTTCTCTCAGGACCTGAGGGACCCGTGGGGTGCGGCAAATAAGCAAGGCCCCACGGCCCGCCGCAGTGGGGAGGCTCTCGGACTGTAATATTTTTAAATTTAATTTTATTATTATTACTTTTAAAGATTTTATTTATTTGAGAGAGAGCCAGAGCCCATGAGCAGGAACAGGGGGACAGGCAGAGGGAGAAGCAGATTCTCTGCTGAGCTGGGAGCCCGATGCGGGGCTGGATCCCAGGACCCTGGGACCACGACCTGAGCTGAAGGCAGACGCTTCGCCAATGGAGCCACCCAGGTGCCCCCGAATGTAATATTTTTTAAATCAGTTGAACCATCTTTTTGCCTTTGAACTGGAGCGTTCAGTCCACTTCCAGTCCCGTGACCCACACACGCTGGGATTTCCGTCTGTTGTCTTACCAAGTTCTCCTTTCTTGCCTGCTTCTGGATTATACAATTTTTATTATTTCGTCCCCTCTCATTACCTTGGTTATCATACATCTTTTATGTTTCCCTTTACAGGCACGGAGACGTCGTAACATGCATCCTGACTTACCCCACACGAATGCAACCCGGTAACCAAATTCAGAAAATAATTTCCACTTACAATAACATCAGAACAACTCGGCTCACGATTTCATTTATACAAGCATCAGAAAGAATAAAATACTTAGGATTAAATTTTTTTTTTGGCCTTTTGATTTTTTTTATTACTCAAATCAGCTTCATTTTTTTATTTAGCTTTCTGACGCTGTGCTTGTGCCTTCAACACGTTCACAACGATTTCCTGCTCCTCGATCAGGAAAGCACGCTTGGTCCTGTCACGAACACACTTGGCACACATGAAAACACCGTAGGCCCTGCTGACGTGTTTTTTCGTTTTCGACAACCTCATAAGCACTTTAGGTCTCACAGCACGAACTCCTCGAAGCTGGCCCCGGGCACACGCCACATGCAGATTTTGGTGCTTTCCCAACCTTCTTGGTATAAAGGTAAACGATTCTATTACCCGGGGCTCGGAACAGCCTCGTTTTATTAAAGGCTGTATTGTAGGACAGCCTACGACGGTAGGTCAAACGTTGGACCATTCTGAATGCCTACGGACGCCGTCCCCGGAAGAGGAAAACGGCCTTAGGATTAAATTTTAGAAGTTTACTGTTTTGTTTTTATTTTTTATTTTTTTTAAAAGATTTTATTTATTTATTTGAGAGAGAAGGAGAGAGCACGAGACGAGAGAGGTCAGAGGGAGAAGCAGACTCCCTGCCGAGCAGGGAGCCCGATGCGGGACTCGGTCCCGGGACTCCAGGATCATGACCTGAGCCAAAGGCAATCGCTTAAACAACTGAGCCACCCAGGCGCCCTACTTAGGATTAAATTTTAGAAGGAAGCACGAGACTTACAAGCTGAAGACCATGAAACATCGCTGAAAGAAATTAAATACGTGGGAGCATGAAAGGGCATCCCACGTTCACAGCTCCAACCACTTCCTCCGGTTAAGATGATGACGCTGAGACTTATCTGTGACCGATCCAGATTCAGCGCACTCCCAGCCAAAATCCCAGCCACCTTTCTTGCAGAAACGGGACTGCCGGTCCTCCCTATCACAAGGAAACGTGAGGGACCAAGGAGAGCCAAAACGATCTTGAAGAAGAACGAGGTTGGAGGGCTCACGCTTCCCAAACACAACACCTCCTATAAAACCGCAGTAGTCCGGACGGAGAGCTGCCGGCGTGGGGCCGGACGTCCAGAACCCTGGACCGGAACGGAGGGCCCAGGAGTCGCCACAGTTATGGGCAGCTGGTGTGAGACGGGGGTCCCAAGACGGTCCAGCGGGGGCGGAGCAGGCTTTCCAAGAGATGGCGCTGGGACATGAGGATACCCACACTCACCCCTACCTCACACCACCTACAAAAATTAACTAAAACTGGACCAAAGACCTGTGAGAGCCACAACCGGAAAACCCTTTGAGTAAGACCTACGAGTAGATTTCCAGAACCTTGGAGGAAGCAGCGGGTTCGTTCTTTCTTTCTTTCTTCCTTCCTTTCTTTTTTTAAAGATTTTATTTATTTATTTGACAGACAGAGATCACAAGGAGGCAGAGAGGTAGGCAGAGAGAGAGGCGGGAGCAAGCTCCCTGCTAAGCAGAGAGTCCAATGTGGGGCTCGATCCCAGGACCCTGGGATCATGACCTGAACCGAAAGCAGATGAGCCCCGAAGCAGGGGTTTCTTAAGAGAGGACACTGAAACCACAAGATGAAAGAAAATGATGGGTAAGTGGGGCATCATGGAAATTAAAAATGGGGGGCTTCAAGGGGCACTACAAAGAAAGTGAGCAGAGCACCCACAGAATGGGGGAACGTATTTGCACGTCGTCTATCTGACAGGGGACTGGTACTCAGAATGCGTATGTAACCTGTGACATGGTGTAGAAACACTGGGACGCTGGGGGGCTCGGTGGGTTAAGTGTCTGCCTTTGGCTCAGCTCAGGACTCATGGTCTCAGGGTCCTGGGATCGAGTCCGCATCGGGCTCCCTGCTCAGCAGAGAATCTGCTTCTCCTTCTGCCTCTGCCCTTCCCCCACCCCCGCTCATGCCCTCTCTCTCTGAATAAATAAAATTTTTTAAAGTAATAATAATAATAAAAATACAAACAATATAATGCAAAATGGGCAAAGGGCATAGATCAACTTTCCCCAAGACACACAAACGGCCAATAAGCACGCGAACAGGTATTTCCATCATTAGCTGTCAGGGAAGGAGCTCCTGTATGGCGCCCAGAGCCACCGAAGCCGTCGAGACAGGAGTTCCCATCACCCAGCCCTCTGGATGAGCCCTGCCCTTGCAGCACGTGGCACTGTGCCTGGGCCCCCGCACGCCTTCTGTAAGTATCACTGAGGGAACAAAGGCTCTGAGAGGTCCCGCTGCAAGGAGGTCTGTTGAACCTCATCCAACCCAGTATTCGCGGCGCCCTTCTTCCCTTGGGGACCCATCGCTTGTGGAAGCGTTAGATCGGGTCTAGGAGGTCCGGCTTCCATACGATTGTGCTTCCCTGGGGTCTGTGTCCCCCAGGCACGAAGATCGAACGTCTCCTGCTGAAATCGTGGATGTGCAGGGGGTGCAGGGGGTTCGAACCCCCGCCCTAGGGCTGCAGGGTGGGTGCTGTGCCTGCTGTGAAGGAGGGACGCGTGGGTGACCTGGAGCTCCTGGCGGGTCACACCTGAGGTCCTGCCTGCGCAGAGGAGACACTGGAGGACCCGTTTTCTAGGGGGCTCCACCAGCTCGAGACATGGACACGCTGTCCCTGTTGCAGCGGGAACAGCGGGCCCTTTGGGAATGGCCAGGGCACTGTGTGAAGCCTCAGGGCTGGCAAGTGCTCTTGGAGCAGAGCAGTGGGAGGCCAACGGCAATCCTCTCCCCTCCTGCAGGGCCACCAGCGAGGCCCGCCATTCCCTCACCTTCTTCTCCCTGACAGTCAGGCCGTGTAAAGCCCAGCCTCTACTTACAGTCCCCTGGGAGCACGTCCCCCTGCCCCGCTGACTCGGAAGACCTGTGCAGCAGACACGGCCCATCACCCATCGCTATGCACAGCAGTAGGACCATCTCCCCCTGCTGGGGACGCTCGCCAACAGCAGGAGACCGGGCCAGCCCTCCCCGCCCCACGGCCTTCCTCTGTCTGCTCTGGCCCTGACACGCCCTCATGCCCGGTTCCTGGCAGAGGGGACGGGAGGACAGTCAGCCTTTGTCCTGCTGCCCAGACACGACCTTGCCCCGGGGCTGGGCGGAAAGGGAGGGCAGAGCCCTGTTCGCCGGGCTGGCCCCGCAGGATACTCTGCTTCCTTGGTGGGGAGGACAGTGTGGCCAGAGGGATGTCTCGGGCCTGCGAGGTTTCCAAAGGTCGCAGCAAGCTCCGCGCTGGAGGCCTGTGGGCCTTCTCCAGCCCGTGCGCTCTCTGCCCGGCAAGCCCTGGGCTGAGGCCCCAGCGGAGCACGGAAGTGTGTGGGCTGCAAGCGGTCCTGGCTGGGAGCAGGGCCGGTCAGCGTGAGCGCTGCACAGCCTCGTCTCCCTCTCCCCACCCAGGGCACGTGGGCGGTGTGGGGTGCTCCCCGAGGAAGCAGGCGGGGGCGGACGTGCCTCACGGGGGCGGGCCCAAGAGAAGCAGAGCTGACGCTGGTCCCGGACCAGAGACACCGACTCATCGGCGCTGCGATGCCGAGAAACCGGACCAACCCCAAACACGGGCAAGACAGCCGCGCGTCGAGCCCCGAGCAGCCTCAGGCGACGCCAGGGGACGGGGGTTCTAGCTAGCCGCAGCCAAGGACTGGGACAACACGGGTGGGGGGCGAGGACCGTCCTCAGATACCGAGGGGGGGGGCGAGGGGGGCGGCTGAGCAGGATGTTTCCTCGGACGGACTTGGGCAGACTTAGAACCTGACCCAACACTCAGCCTGTCCAGGGGAAGGCTCAGCGGGACCTGACCTCAGTTTGGACAAGAAGAGAGTCACGGCTCGTGAGGGGTTCTGAGCTTGGGGGAACAGAAGAGGCGATCCGCGGGGCTTCAGATAGAAGGCGCCGCCCCCCCCAGCCCTGTGGCTCTGGCTGGACCCCATCAGGGCACTTTGAGGGACAAGGTTCATCACTCGCTAGTCCTGGAGGGAGCGTGGAGTGCCCGGGCCACGCAGCAGGGTCACAGGGGATGGAGGACGCGGGAACCTGGGCTCTCCCTTTAGTAGGGCCCACAGGTGGGGTGTCTGGGGTTTTGCGGGGTTGTTCTCCACTGGCTGACTTGAAGCATATGAGTGGAGTTCGGGTTCAGGAGAGCGGAGGCGGGTCCCTCAAGCAGCCCGATGGTGAGGTCGCACCGCAATGGGCTTATTCAAGACGGAAGTTGTGCACCTGGAGTCTCCGCATCAGGTCTCGGTGTCCCGCACACCTTTGAGTCCTCACGGGGACCTCCGCGCGGTCCTCCCGCCAGCATCTCTGTGTTCATCGGGGCTGGCCGGGGACAACACCGTCCGGCCCTTCCAGGTGCCGGCCCTGGGCTCAGCCCCGTTGAGCGCCTGAGAGCTCCTTCTTGGCTTGGAGCAGAGGTTCTCGGAGTCTGGCCCCTGGGGTGGTCGCGGCACGGGAGCGAGTTAGGGAAGCAGGTTCTCAGCACCCCCCCGTCCCCCTGAGCGGTGGGAGCCTGGGATCTGGGGCCGGACCCTGCAGTCCTTACCGCAGCGAGCCCCCAGGAGACGCTCCCGCACAGCAGAGCGTGAGAGCCCCTGATTTAGAGTATAATTTCGGCGTCTGTTTAGAGTCACGTCATTCGAAGGAGCCCCCCTGTGCGACCTTTCTGGTCACTCGCACCTGAGGAGGACCCCTGACCCCCCGCCCCCCGCAGAGCCCGCCTTCCCTTCCACGAGCCCCACTGGTGGGTGGCTTGAGGAGCAGCGGTCACCTCACGTCGTCGTTCTCCAGTGACCGCACTGTGGAATCACCTGGGAAGCTTCCGGAACTAATGGCACCTGGACCCGCCGCCCCAGGGTCAAGGCCAAATATCCAGGTCTTAAAAGCTGCGGCATGGGTCTGAGTGAGGAGTCCCTGCCCCAGGAGGTCTCAGTGCCCCTGGGAGGTGAGTCTCGAGGCCCCTACCCTGTCTGCAGCCACATTGGTCCCAGAGCCCTCGCAGCTGGCTCATCGCTGACCGTTTGTCTCCCTAACAGGACAGACCTCGGAGGTCCCCGGCACTTCTTCCAGGAGGGGCCAGTGCCAGGCTCAAGGCCTCTGCCCAGCGTCTGACCGTTCCTTCCATGCTGGCGGCGCATCCGTCAGGTCCCGTCGGCCCACTCTGGGCTCGGGGGGTGGACGAACTCAAGGACAGGCTGAGCTTCTGGAGCCCCCGGGTCACCGCAGCTCGGCATCCCCCAGAGACTGGGAAATATCAAAGACTGCTGTCTTAAGAGGACAAAGACCCCTTTTCTCTGGACTTTTTTTTTTTTTTTTTTAAGTTGAACTCCTCTTGGATGACTTGGTTTACGGCATCTCAACTGGAAAACGGAGTTCTCCGAGGTGCGTATCAAGTGCTTGGGGTCGCCCCTGAGGGTCCGAGCGACGGCGGAGGCTGTAAGGCTCTGGGCTTTTCCCCTGAAAATCACCTGTTCTGCTGTGCGGGAGAGTTCGAGTTCAACTCTGAATTTCAGGGGAGCGAGACACACGCAGCCCTGGGCGCGTGCTTTGAATGTAATGAGTCAGGAAAGGTCTGGAAATGAAATTTCCTGCCTGTGGTTTGACTCAGCCTGTCTGTCTCGAAATCCACCCCAAGGACGTCTGTTCCAGGGTGACAGGGCTGGTCTGGGCCTGCCCTAGACTCCTACAGGGAGAGGGAAGAGGGGCCGACTGACGGGGAGGAGCCTGCGTTCCCCCAGGACACCTTTCCAACTCCGCTGGTCGACCCCAAGGCCGGTTCCCTCAGCCTGGCCTCCGTCCCTGAAGAAATAGGGACTTAGAAATCTCAGTACTTCCTTGGCTTTTCTGTCTTCTTTGCTAGCGTCATGGGAAACAAAGGCGGAAGAAAATGCAGATAAAATTAAACGTCCGTATAACCTGCAGCCCGTCAACAAACCCTTGTGCCAGGCAGGGTATGATGTCCCTCCAGGAAGCTCCCAGATGTCTTCATGCCTTCACTGTCTTTCACTAGAGAGGAAAATCACCTTAGCTGGGCGGTAGACAGGCCTCCAGGACCCTGGGAGTCGTCTTCAGCGCATCAAAGTCCTTTCGGAAACTCCCCTTATCTTCACTTCTTCCAACCTGGGGCTGTGTAATCCTTGGTCCTCACAGTCCCAGACGGCAGCGCTCTCTGCCCACGGGTCCTGTTCCCTTGCTCTAATAAAACCAGCTTTTTGCACCGAAGATATCTCACGAATTCCTTCATGGGCTTGGATCCCCAACAACGCTATTCCCGAAAAACTACATCACTAGTGATGTGGGGAACAAAGGCAGAAGGAAAGTTATTACGTGTCCTTACGACCTACGGCCCACTGATAAGTCCTTGAAATAGGCAGAGTGACCTTCCTCTAGGGACGCAGCTGCCTGGATGTTGGTACTTTGCTAAGGGCCAAAGGCAGTCCTAGCTCCACCCCCAGGATCCTGAAGTCTACTTTAATATAAAAAATTCCTTTGGAAACTCCCTTTATCCCTACCCCGCCCCCCAGATACACAATGGCGACCACACCAGGCATATGACCCTCTGGTACACATCTGAAGGGTCTCATGACTCAGGTTTTATCAGGTGGTAATAAAGGACCTTTTCCCAACACCAGCTGGCCCCTCATGGTCCCGCAAACCTTGCTTCCAAAATTCCCTAGAGACTCACGTTCTCCCTCACCGCCCCCCCAACTAGAGAGCACATCATGGGTCACTCTTCATGACCTCAGCACAGCCCTTCCTGCCCACGGGTCCTGTCCCCGGGCTTTAATAAAACCACCTTTTGGGGTGCCTGGGTGGCTCAGTGGGTTAAGCCTCTGCCTTCGGCTCAGGTCATGATCTCAGAGTCCTGGGATCGAGCCCCGCGTCGGGCTCTCTGCTCAGCAGGGAGCCTGCTTCCTCCTCTCTCTCTGACTGCCTCACTGCCTACTTGTGATCTCTCTCTGTCAAATAAATAAATAAAATCTTTTAAAAACAAACAAACAAACACCTTTTATCCAGAAGACACATTCTTCCTTGGCCATTGGCTTCGAACCCTCATGTCTTTCCTATATCACAAGCACACGAGCCTAATCGTCCCGGTACTGGGGCCGGGGGTCTCCCAGGACCTGGGACTTCTGGAACTAGACCTAGGAGAGTCAGGGACACTGAGGCTAGTTAGTGACCCTCATACTGTTGCCAGTGCCCCACCGACTGCAGAAGAGACGGGGCTGGCATCTCTCAGGAACCTTCCAGGAATCGAGAAGAATTCACTGTGGTTCTCGGAGAGGAGCAGGACTTTCTCGGGACCACCCACTGGAGTGGAGCCGGGTTTAGAATCTGATTTTCTAATTTGCCAAATGCTGCTGTTTACCCTCAAGGGACCATTTTAATTGCAAAGCTTTATTTTATAGTCTTGGGTGGTCCCAGACCACCTGGCGCTCCAGTGGAAAGGAAGCCTCTCCAGCCCCGAGGGGCTCTGCCAGAACCTGCTGTTCTCTCCCCAGGTAATCCGCTTGCACGGTCAGGCCCGGGGCGGCCCTGCTCTAGAGGCAGATCGGGAGGCAGAAATGGGCACCGGGGTGTTCGCTGTTCTCACTCAAAGCCACAGAGAAACGGCACATGGACTGGGAGCAGCCCACCCAGCGAGGCGGGTTTTCCACAAGCTCTGACATTCTGGACAGGGCTTCATCAAGTTGGAAGGGCAGTTACACGTGTCTTTGAACAACACTGGGCCAACAAATCAATTTCTGATACATGGCAGAAAGAGACCCTTTTGTTTCTTAAATAGACTATATTTTAAAAGATTTATTTATTTATTTGAGAGAGAGACAGCGTCAAACGCAGTGGGCAGGGGCAGACGGAGAGAGAAACCCTAAGACTGTGCGGAGCAGAGAGCCCGATGCGGGGCTCGATCTCGGGACCCCGAGATCGTGACCTGAATTGACACCAAGGGTTGGATAATTAATTGACTGAGCCACCCAGGGGTCCCTAAAGAGCCTTTTTAAATTATTTTATTTTTTTAAAGATTGTACTTATCGGGGCGCCTGGGTGGCTCAGTGGGTTAAAGCCTCTGCCCTAGGCTCAGGTCGTGATCTCAGGGTCTTGGGATCGAGCCCCGCATCGGGCTCTCTGTTCAGCGGGGAGCCTGCTTCCCCCTCTCTCTCTCTCTCTCTGCCTGACTCTCTACCTACTTGAGATCTCTCTCTCTGTCAAATAAATAAATAAAATCTTTAAAAAAAAAAGATTGTACTTATCTATTTGAGAGAGAGACAGCCCACCAGCAGGGGAGGGGCAGAAGGGGGGGCAGAAGCATCACCCCGCAGAGCGTGGAGCCCGACGCCGGCCTGCACCCCAGGACCCCGTGGTCAGGACCGCAGCTGAAATCAGGAGTGGGACGCTTAACCACCGGGGTCACCCAGGTGCCCCTACACGGACAGTTCTTTTAAAGCAGTTTTAGGTTCACAGAAAAACTGAGTGTAAAGTCTCGAGTCTCCCCATGCCTCTCACCCCCTCCCTCCCCACTGCCCTGCACCCCCCCTTGACACCCTGCCTTCCTGGGGCGTGGGTGTTAACAGGACACATTGTTTATTTGACAGCTGGAGGCCACTGTTACCTCTTGGTGCCATGCACACTTCGTGGGTTTGGATGAATGTGTGCCGATGTCCTATGCCCGGAGCCCCCACCGTGGCCTCATGCCGAGGCTTTCCCGGCCCTGACGTCCTCTGTGCTCCCGCTCGTCGCCCTCCTCCCCGACCCCAGCTGTCTCCGCAGCAGCGCTGTCTTCCGGCAGACGCTGTACAGCCTTTCCGATGGGCCCAGGGACATACATGTCGGACTGCCCCGTGTCTTTTGGTGACGGGCTAGCGCTCTTCTCCTGACCGCTGGACAGTATTCCGTGGTCTGGATGGACCCGTTCCCTCATCCGTCACCCACTGAAGAGCAACCTGGCTGCATCCAAGTTCTCATGCTCATGACCAAAGCGACTATGAACACCCACGTGCGGATTTCCGTGTGGAAGTCGCCCTTCGCTCCTTTGGGTGGGAGCTGCGTGGAGGGAGCCCGCACACTGGGGAGGGGTACTGATGGGTCAGACGGCGGGGGGAGCGCGCTGGGTTTCGTGAGAAACCACCCAGCTGCCTGCCAAGGTGGCCGGGCCAGTCTGCGTCCTCCCCACCCTGGCGGAGGGTGAGTGTCTCCAGGTCCCCGCCAGCCCTGTTTGTGGTCCGTGTCGGGAACCTGAGCTCCTCTGACAGCCGCGCCGTGTCTGTCCGCGCTGCGGGAACGTGCGGTTCTCTCACTAGGGACTGAAGAGACCCGGAGCCCCTTGCCACGGGCTCACTCATCATCTGTGTTTCTCCCCAGACGAGGTGTCTGTTTCGGTCCTTTGTCCAGTGTTTAACTGGGAAGAGAAGTCTTTTAAAATGACATAATTTTTAAAAAGCCACAGCCACATTCTGTAGGAATCCACTTACATAAAACGTCCAGAATGGGTAAAACCATGGAGACGGAGGGCTGACGGGCGGTTGCCAGGGGCGGGGGCAGGAGCAGGAGGGAGGGGAGGGGACCGCTAACAGGGGCTCCTGGTGACCTGGCGACAAGTTCCGGAGCTCCACGGGGTGGTGGTTGCTTAGTACTGTGAGTGCCCTAAATGCTTCCAAATGGTTCACTCTACAACGTCTAAGAGGGTAAGTTTTGTTCCATGTATATCCAGTTTAAAAAAAGAAGAGAAAAAAAGCCAGCTCTGTGGTGAGGGTGTGAAGAACACGGCACGGAACAGGGACCTTCCCCCAGCGGGGTCAACGGTGACCCAGACAAGGCGTCTCCCCCGAGGACCCCCACTCTCGGCACAGAGCACGGAGACCTCCCTCCACCTGCCCCTGCCCCGCCCCCCCCTCTGTCTGCTCAGGAAGGTCTCAGGCTGCCCCCTCCCCCGCTCAAGGGACAGTCGCTGGGGTAGATCACTCTGTACAGTCTGTACAGCTGTGATTCTGACCCCACGAAGTCACTGTCCTCACGGGGCAAAGCCGTTACTCCTCTCTGATCCTGGCCTCCCCCCGGCACAGCCACGCTCCCTGCTTTCCCCCGCTCATCGGCTCCCTCCCACCTCCCTCAATCCCCTTCATGCCACCGACCCCCAGGCCCTAGATGACTCCTCACTTCGGGATGCTGAAGGCCAGCCCCCCCGCAGCCCCTGCTCGGCTCCATTCAGGCTCCTTAGTCACTTGGGGATGAGAAAGGGAGTCACAGCCCCCGTTTACCCTGTGCGGTGACCACAGCTCCGCTCAGAGAGCTCACTGCAAAACCGAAGGTCGGCCTTGGCCAGGGCAGCTCCGTCCAGCCAAACTCGAGACAAGCCCTGGCCTGCATGCGGCCAGTCATCAGAGCGCGGTTTTCGGGCAGGGTCCGCGGTGGCTCCTGGGGCTCGGAGCCGCTGGGAGTGTGCGGGTTCCCTGTCTCCTCCCTGAGGGGACGGTCCAGCTCACTGAGGGAAGGCCGGGCCTCGGAGGACAGGACACGGCTCCCCCCGCACGGTTGGCTCCGGCCTCGCTGGGAGAGAGCACCTGCAGGGAATGGCCCGGACCCCACGGCGGGGCAGGCTGCCTGGAGACGCTCTGCTGGGCCCCACTGCTTCCCAGCACCCTGTGACGGTGGTGCCTGCGGGCCCGGGTACAGACGGCCACTGGAGGTGTGGCCCCTTGTCACCACTGAGCAGAGCAGGCCTCAGTACGTCCCTGCCCTCGGCTGAGGTTGGGGTCCCGGGGTAATGAATCTGGGATTCTGGGCTTTGTCCAGCTCCCTGAGCCGCTCAGTGCCCACGAAGCTTCCCTCTGCACCCCCTGAACTGGAGCACGGCCCCGCGGCCCTCCTGCGGCCCCACCAGCCTCTGCCAGGGGCCAGTCCCTCTGCGGGTCTCCGTCCCTGTCTTTCCGAAGGGGATGACTTTCCCCGTTTCAAGGGTGCGACCCGTGACTCACGGGCCTCCTGGTGAAATGGTTTCCGAAGAGGGAAAACACGATCACTGCACAGTGCGGGGGGCTCCCCGCGGTCCGGTCCAGAGTCCACGAAGACTAGTTCCCCGAGCCGTGACCCATGAGCACCGGCCTCTCCCCTCTCATCAGGGCTTCAGGGGGCTTCGGGGTCGGCAGCCTTGTCTGCAGGACCAGACCATCCACAGTCTGAGGGCCGGGCGGGGCCGGTGACTGCTCGCCCCCGCCCACCCGGAGTTCTGAAGCAGCCGCAGACCCCGTGGGCACGGGTGTGGCTGTGAACCCCTTGCACGTCACTTAGACAACAGGCCTGACACTTAGCTATGCCTCGTGATTGCAGAGGCCGGACGCCCACAGTGGAGCCTTCTCACTCCGCGCCCACTCACACGGCAGAGAGAGGGAGACCGAGAGGGAAAGCTCTGGGGTCTCCTCTTCCGGGGACGCAGACCCCACCCCGCCGACCAGCTCTACCCCTGCCTGCCGCCCCCAGGACCACCTCCAAGCACGGCCACCACCGTGGGGCTACAGGCTATGGGGAAACCGTCTGCGGCGGCCGTGACGCAGTCGTGGAGATAAAAGGGTGGTAAGAGGTACTTCCTCCCAAAGCAAGCAGGAAAAGGGACGGGACGAGGGGACGAGGGGAAAGACGAGACATGGGGAAAACGGACGGCGAGCCGGCTGGTCTGCATCTAGGGGTGGCGGGGACCGCGCCAGGGCTGAGAGCAGGGGTGCGGAGAGACGGGCGTGGGGGGGATGGGCTGGGGAGGGCTTCAGTGGGAGGCAAATCCAAGTTATAGTTTAGGCCTTTGGGCCTTTTAATCCCCTCAAATGAGGCACTTCTAACCCTGAAGCAGAGCCACAGCCCCGGCACCTGCGCGGTCGGCCTCGTGGAGAAGGCACCGGGTGCGGCTCAGGCGGGGATTTCGATCCCATTAGGAGCTGGTGCGGAAAGACACCCCCATTTCTGACTCCCCAGGAGGGAAAGAACGGGCGTCTGGGGGCTCTGGCCCACCCTGGTGGTCTCCCTCCAAGGCAGATGGGAATTATCCCCAGTAAAGAGCAGCACGAAACGAAGGTGGGTTATGTCTCCGCCCCTGCAAAGCGGACGACACCATGGGGTGCAGAAGGCGGGGTTTTCGTCGCTGCGCCCGTTCGGGGCTCTCTGGCCAACTCGTGCGTGGTGGCTCCCCTCTCGCGAGGTCCCGTGCTGGGGGCTGTTGGAACGTGTCTTCCCTGCTTGCGTGTTTACAGAAGAGCCAGACCATGCCTGCTCCTGTCTGTGTCCGTCTGTTCTGTCTGCATCCCCTTGAGGCAGGCCTCCTGCAGGCTGCTTCCATGGCTTCTGGGGCTTCTGGGGCTTCCGGGGCTTCTGTGATGGAGACGCCCCTGGATGGAGGACCGGCCCCACCCTGGCCAAGCCTACACCTGTCCCAGGTCGCGGCTTGGCTCGCTCCCCATGACCCGTGTGCAACTCCTGCCCAGGGACCCTCTTCCAGAGCCCTCCTCCTCCACCCCTCCACCCGGACAGAGGAAAGTGAGCCAGCCTGGGATCCGGATGGAGGGGGCCTGGCGAAGAAACGGATTCTGCCACGAGCACTGTGAGCTCACGAGGACGGAGCCCACGTATGTTCTGCTTGCTCTCGAATTCCCAGCACCTGGCACAATCTTGGATCAGAGTTGACGCGAGAAACACTTGGGAAACGAATGAATGATGAATTGTCAAAAAGAGAAGAGGAAGCCATGACGGCAACGTAAAGCGCGTCGGGCTTTCCCAGCAAGCCTGGAGCACCAGGCTGGAATGCAGGCCGGGGAGGCGCGCACCTCGGGTGCAAAATTTAAGGAAGGCCCCGAAACCCAGTCATCAAGATAAATATCATTTTAATGCAATTTTTTGAAAATGCACCTGCGTCATGAACAATTGATGACAATCCTTAAGTGAAGACAGGATTAGTAAGAGTGCAGTACCAAGTCCTGTGGAACCAGGGCCAAAAGGAAGAATCCAAATACAGACCTTGCCCCGCCCCCTACATTTCACACACAAGCAGAATCCTCCGCCGGCCCCACCCGCGTCCCACCCTTGCCGGGAAGAGAACCTGGGAGACAGAGAAGAAAAGAAAATCCCGTACCTCCCTGAACGCAGCAGACCGTAGACGTAAAGGGACCTATTAACTCCAAAAGGAGTTTCAGCTGGCTGAAAATAGGGTCCACGAAGCGTTTCAATAACGTCAGGAATAGGTGTAGGACAGCAATTAGGTAATTGCATTCGTCCAGAGAAACAGAACCGATGGGATATGCACAGAGATCTCCAGAGAGATGTGGAACGAGGGGCTGGCTCCCTCAGCGACGGAGGCTGAGGAGTCCCATGGCCTGCCCTCTGCCACCTGCACACGCAGGACAGCTGGAGATGGGGTTTGGTCCAAATCAAAGACCTGAGAACCAGGAGCGCCTGTGCCCATGGGCAGGAGAAGATGGTGGTCCCGGCTCAAGCAGAGAGAGAGAGACTTAGCCTTCCCTCCGCCATTTTGTTCTCTGCAGGCCCTCAGTGGATGGGCTGCTGTCCCCCAGCTGGTGGCCGGAGATCTGCATTCCCGGATTCAAATGCTAATCTCTTTAGGAAACACCCTCGCACTCCAGCCCAGAAATAGCTTCCCAGCTGCCTGGGCATCCCTCCGCCCAGTGAAGCAGACGCATAAGATCGCCTACCACAGGACACTTGGACGTACTTGTAACCTTGTGAAACTAGGTCGTGGACGGTATGGAGGTTTCTCTGTCATATGAGATCCACTGGCAGCACAGGGCACGCAAGCCGCCCCCCCCCAACGGACATTCCTTCCTTCTGCTTGCCGCGCAGCACAGGGGAGACGGACCTGATTGCCAGAACGAAGCAAACAACGTGGGTTTCCTTCCCCTGAACCACCAACCCCAAGCTCCCACCCTTCCCTGAGTGAAATGGACAGAAAAGTGGGGGGGGGGGTAGCTTGGTCTCCCCAGGGAGGACTGGGACAGGCTTCATCCGCGGCCACTTGGGAAATGACCACGACATGGCCCTCTGTCCCACACCAGGGTGTAAAGCCGCCCAGGGGCCGGGCCCACGAGTCCCTCTCCAGAAGCACAGCAGACCCTCGGGCCCTGGGCGCACTGCCCGCCAGGGCGCTTCAGAATCCGCTGGAACCGGCTTTCCCACTGAGCACGAGAGGCAGAGCATACGACAGGGCCAACAGCCAGGCCACCCATGACAGCGGAACCCTGACACAGCCCTTGCGGCGACCAGACCAAATGACCAGGATGTGGTCCTTGACCGCCAGCTTCCCTCATCTCGCCCTTGCTTTCAACCCGGGACCAACCAGGGAGACACAAATATGCCGCCTGACCATCCACAAAGGATGTCCTGCTTCTAATTAGCTCGCGGCCGGCTTCCCCACGCCCACGGCCCTCTCCTCCGCCATCGGCTCTCCCGTACCTGTGCCAAATGCGTGGCCGGCGCCCCCCTGGCGGCAGGCTCTGAGAAGCCCACGCTTCTCTCCTTGGCAGGAGTGGGCAGGAGCCCAGACACGGAGCCCATCACCACGGTTTGCAGCAACCTTGGTAAGCGAGCCGCCCGACGCCTCACTTTGGATTGGGGATAACAGCAGCAGCACCCCCCTCACAGGGAGGTCGCGCGGGTGGAGGGTGAGTATCTGTGAGGCTTTGGAACAGTCCTGGGTGGGGAACGGGTCTCCCCCGTCATCACCTGGCCCCGCTTCATGTATCCTACGTACCACATACGTATCACACGTTCTCCGGGCTTGTTTTTCACCCTGAAAGCTGCAAAGTGCGATGAAATCTCTAACTTCGAGGCAGCTTTGATGCCATTTCGAGCTTCTTGTGCACATTCCTTAATTTTGTTCTTTCCTTTCACGGTGGAACGCTCAGTCCAGGGGAGGTATTGCTAATGAGCCCATTACCGTTGCTGAAGCACCACCAACGGCAAGAAGACCGGTGACGTCCAGGGTCACTGGGAAGTCACTGGGACTCACCTGCCTCCTTCTGCACCCGCCCCCGCTGGGCGGACTGGTCTCCTTCCTCCTACTGAGCGTGGCGGGTGGTGGGGACTGGCGGCTTAGCGTCTGCCTCACGGTCGGTGTTTGCTCTCCCCCCACCCCATGCCTCTGCGGCTCTCTTCCTCCGGGCCTGCCCACACTCTTCTCTGCACGCGCAGAGACTTCCCGGCCTCCGCTGTCACCTGCTCCAGACACGTCCCCGCCTGTGTCGGTACAGGCCTCGACTCTCATGCTGTGCACCGTTCCTTGAATGTCCCTGTTCGGGGCGTCTGGGAGGCTCTGTCGGTGAAGGGTCTGACTCATGATCTGGGCTCAGGTTATGGTCTCAGGGTCATGAGATCGAGCCCCGCTTCGGGCTCTGTGCTGGGCGTGGCGTCTGCTTGGGATTCTCTCTCTCTCTCTCTCCCCCCCACCGGCCCTCCTCTCTCCCTCTGAAAGAAACAAACAAAGAAAACTAAAACCCACAAATATATGAGCTGAGAAGGTCCGTCGTGCACATTCTTCTATGGACGGTTTACTTTCTTCGTTTCCATCTGGACTCCCCCGTTTAAGACTGTGACCCTCCTACCCACCCCTGCCGCCCGCGGAAAACTCAACCCACTCAGCCCCCCTCCCTCGCTCTGCTTCGGCGTTCCCACAGGGCACACCGCCTTCTAACACGCTGCTGTGTTTCCGTATTTATTATGTTTCTTTATTGCTCATCTTCCTACATGAAAAGTAAAGGTTGCAGCTGAAACAGAGCCTCGTATGTGCTCCGAGCACTCATGGGACCCGTGGGTTCATCGTCTGGCAGGCACGGTCCGCGCTTAGCGACGGCCCGACACCTCGCTGTTCTGGGCCCGCAGTGAGCCCAGCGCCGGGAGCTAGCATTCCCAAACTTGGAGACCACCTTGACCTTCCCAAGGCATCAAAGGGCGTGGTCAATTTCCGACAGTTAATTTTTCTTGTACTTTTTAAAAGCATTTGCCCTACGATGGACTGGAAATTAAAAGCAAAACAAAACAAAACAAAACAGGTCCTTTGCCACAGGTAGTTTGAGAAGCGCCAGGCCCATGAAGGAAAGAGGTCTAACAGCCTGGGTCACAGGGAAAGTCCATTTCTAATGTACGAGCTGGAATCGAGGAGCATCCGGGGCCCGGGAAGCTGTGTGCGGGTGAGCCTGCAGCCGCACAGGAGGCCGGAGGCAGGGCCAGGATTCCCGAGAGCCGACGCCAGCCACCCTCTGGCCCGTCCACCCACCCCACACCCACTCGCCTGGGGGACTGTGGGACGGTCACCACACTGTCCAGCGAGAAGGGAGCAGGGCGACCACCCCGTCTGCCGGCCATACCACCCCTGCCCTATCTGGACGGGCAGTCTCTCCACCACCCACCCCCACGGCTTCAAGGTCATGGTTGGCCAACCCTGAGTCTCGAACTCAAGGGTTCAGAAAGGGCTGAGCAGCCCTCTGCCGGGGGGGCTGAAATGGTAACGTGGGGGGTCCAGCAGCTGTGGGCGTGGCCTGCCAGAGGAGGACCGCGGAGGAGCAGGTGCACGGAGCAGGAGTGAGGATGGAGACTGTCGCAATAGCATTCCGGAACGTCCCAGGGGTCCTGAGACCCGCCTGCCCTGTGCGCGTCAAGTCCCGCAAAGAAAACACCCCAGTCCTTTAGGCTTGAAGAAGCCTGGGAGGGTTTCCTGTAGCTTATGGCCTGGAAAGACAGGGCCGCCCCAGAGGAACCCCCCCCCCACGCCGCACCCCCCAGAGAATCAAGGCCACGCCCCTCCGTGGGTTTGAAGGCTCGGGTCCCTCTCCGCGTCCTGGCTCACAGCTGGCCACGCCCTCATACATGGGGCCTGCTGGGTTTGCACACAGAGCTCCTACCATGCAGGGGTTCAATGCGGGGTCTGGGGACGGGGTCCGAATTCCTCCCTGTCAACACGTTGGTGGTTTCTGTGGCTCGACTCTGAGGGGATTTAACAAACAAGAGATTCAAGGGCCACCCAATATAAAGGAGCTCATTCCGCAGGGACAGAGTGCGCCGAGGTCAGACTTCAGGGTATGCAGGGGGCAGCCACTGGCCCCAGGGACCCCCTCAGATGTCGACCCAGGGGCCGCTGGCTCTGAGTGGGGACATGGTGCTGGGACGTCCGGGTGGGCCTCGCCTAATCAGCTGAGAGTCTGCAGAGCGGAGCTGGGGTTTTCCTGCGAAGGAAGAATGCCATCTGTGGCCAGCGGCTTTGGCTGTTGCCCAAAAGGTCCAGTCTGCCCTTCGCAGCAGCCATTCCGACCACGTCAGACGTGCCTCGCCAGCCCCCACGGCCACGCAAGCCCACTGCCGGCAAAAAATCTCGACACACACACGTGCTCCTGGGTCTGTCTCTGCTCGAACTCAGTGGACACAGAGCGTGTCAGGAACTGGGGCAGGTGTTGGTGTGGTCAGAAGGCCAGAACATCCCCCAAACTTCAAGCTTCCACTCGTCACCTGTACCTGCCAAGCGAATGCTTCGGGAACGAGAAGCTGAATTCCCAGTTTCTCACTGCTTGGCCGCCCAGCGCGGTCACGGGCTTGCACCTAGAGCGCGTCCTCCGTCGGTCCGTAGCAACTGGCCGCGGAGTCTCTCCCGGGCCCAGCAAGCCGATGCCGGCGGCTCTACTCCAGCTCCGCGTGGGCCGTGGGTCCTGCTACAGGACACCAGAGGGCTTCTCAACAACCTCCTGAGAAGAGATTCCAAGACCCAAGAAAGTCAGAAAGGGAATCCGCGACTTCCTTTTCCTTCTCGACACCCCCCGATGTGGGGGAGGAGATCCAGCACCAGCCTGGAGCCAGGGGACCAGCCCGCAGAGGTCAGCTCAGCGCCCTTGGGAGAGGCGTCCCGCTACTTGGTACCTGTTTCCCCATTTAGAAAATAAGCTGGATGACCTCTAAGATCCCAAGACCTCTACCTCTGGCATCTGTGGTTCAATCCGTGAGACACCAAGCTGGGCGTCAAACCACCCCTGTCCAGCTGGGGCATCTCACTCGCATTTTCAGAGCCCCATTCCCGCTCTGGAATCACTGAACGTTTAAGAAGCTTGATTTCTAAAACCACGTGACCCGAGAGCACAGCTCTCTTCAGCCTGGGCACGATGCCCCACAGTCTCCCTGCATTCACGGGGCTGGTAGTGACCCAGCTTTGCTAGGGCTGGAACCTGGGGTCCTTGCTCAGTGTCTGTTTTGGCTCATCTAACACACTGACCCTGGGTCTCTCTGTCTCACGCACAAATGCACGATCGTTGGACTCTGACCCAAGATCTGTCTTCGTCAGGGACACACTGGGAACATCTGCCCCATTGGAAGGTTTTTCAAGCCACTGATTGCCAGAAGGGCGCTTTCACAGGGAAACTGGATGCCGGCCCAGCACGGGAGACGGCTCTGGAAAAGCCCACACGGTGTGCTCCCAGGAACCAAGTCATCACCCCCTTGTACCTGGCCCGCCTGTTGTGGTGGAGGGCGCCTGCCATTCCTTGTCTTCACCCCAACATTTTCCAAGGAGCTTGAGGAACTGCTTCAGCCCCTCTCGAGCCGTTTCCGGAAACAGCCACAGTCCTCAAGAGCCCGATAATTCAAGTTACCTCGAGGAATACCACAATGGACCAAGCTGTTCATTTGCTTTGAATATGCTCAGATATTTGACCTAAACCACGAAATGCAGAGGAAAGCTCCAACTTTCCAAACCTAAGGAACGAGACTCGGGGAAGAGATACCTCTTCTCTGTGGGAAACTGCCAGGGCCTTTCCACGCTGTCGGAGATGACAGCGATTGCTGGGGCCTCCTGGAAACGAAAGCAAGGTAAACGGGGACGGTAGAGCGGGACTTCGGTCCACAGACGGAGCAGGGCCTCGTCGCGGGAGCTGGGGACTACTCCAGGTCTGAGTTCCTGTGTGCGAGTCTTTCACGGACGGGACAACACCCGTGCTGGAGAAACTACGGGGGAGAGACGAGCTGGGTCTTCAGGGTGAAAGTGGGTTATTTTCCACCTGGAGTGTGGTCACGCTCGAAGGAACCAGGGGAGCCTTGAGTCCACGGACTCGTGGTTTCTGCTGTCGGGTTTTCCCGGGCTGGTCTTTTGTAAGGACTCTGTGCCTTGAGAGCGGATCCTGCCAGTCTCCCCAACCCTCCCCCTGCTTCACTGTGGAGCCAAGTGACTGGGGGTCAGGGAAGCAGAAACACCTGTTCTGTCACAGCCAGGGAGGAAGGGGACCGTGTGGCATCAACGGCTTTCACAACGGGTCCAACCCCAGCGTGAAGGCGTCGCGGGAACCGCACCGTCCAAACCAGTGAGACACCACCTTGCCCCGGGAGGGCCAGAATCAAGACGGCTAACAGCAGGTGTTAACGGGACACGGGGCCCTCGTGCACCGGCTGTGGGGACAGAAAATGGTTGCGGTCCCCGCGGAAAACAGTTTGGCGGCTCTTTAAGAAGCGAAACATAATATTAGCACGAGACCCAGAAATCCCCCGCCGAGATACGTGCCCCAGTGCGCTGAACACAGATGCTGAAACGAGCAGGCATGCCGGCATGTGCACGAGGCCTGTCTCCCCACGGCCGCAGGGGAGACCCGTCCAGTGCCCGCGCGAGTGCCTGGGGAGCCCAGCTGCGCCTCTGCAGACTGCCGGGGCGGCGCTTGGCCCCGGGAAGGAAAGAAGCAGGGACGCCTGCTAGGACACGGACGGACCCCGCCAATGTTATGCAGAGGGAGAGAAGCCAGGAACAAAAGACCGCACGTTACAGGAATCCATTTTTGGCATAAAACACCCAGGAGAGGCAAATCCGCAGAGGCAGAAAGCAGGTGGTTGGCCAGAGGCGGGGGGAGGACAGGAAGCTGGTGCCAGTGGGGTCCAGGCTTTCCATGAAGGTAATGAGAACGTTCCGGAACCATGAAGAGGTTGTCAGAGAACGCTCTAATTGCCCGGGAGCAGTTTAAAATTGTTAGTTTCGGGGCACCTGGGTGGCTCAGTGGGTTGAGCCTCTGCCTTCGGCTCAGGTCATGAACCCAGGGTCCTGGGATCAAGCCCCGCATCGGGCTCTCTGCTCAGTAGGGAACCTGCTTCCCCTTCTCTCTCTGCCTACTTGTGATCTCTGTCTGTCAAATGAATAAATAAAATCTTTAAAAAAATTTTTTTAAATAATAAAATGAAAGGGTTAATTTCACGCTATGTGAGTTTTGCCTCAACACGAACATTTAAAAGAAAAGGATTAAAGGTGTTAAATTCAGCATTTGCAGGTGTTACCAGGGCAGCACTGTGTTAAAAACTGAGACACTCTACATGTCCATCCGACACCGCTGAGGTCCAAAGGGACAAGCGCAGAGTCACCGCAGTCCTTCTGGTCACCGGCCAGAGCCCCCAGAGTCACGAGAGCCCTACAGGTCCCGCACCAGAGCACGATGGGCCCTTCTGGGGAAAGAATGCGAACATTTCCCGGAAAAGGATCTGGAAAGTGGGGGAGGGAGACCCTGACTGGTTTCCCACTGCAGACTGTGACCAGAAAGCACCAAATGGGGAGAAAGTTCTGGAAGCCTCTCCTGAGGGAGGATTAGCAGGATTGGCGAGGTCCGTAAGACCACGTTCTGGCCTGAGAAACAGTCGTGGCTGTGGTGCACCTTCTGCCTCAGGCCAGAGGACAGGTTAAGGAGCGTGAGCCCCAGACGTGACACCTGCCCCTGGGCCTGCCTGCCGGTCAGCAGAGGAGCCTTGGATCCCGAGACAGGGACAGCGTCAGCACGTATCCCGATTCCCTGCCCCCCAATCCTGGGCTGCAGATGGGGTCCCTCCTGGGCTCCCAAACCCGGGAGGGAGACCTTATTTGGAAGTAGGGTCTCTGCCGATATGATCAGTGCAGATGAGATCCTCCTGGATGAGGGTGGGCCCTGACCCAGACAGCGTGCCTGGAAGAAAACGGACACAGAGAAGACCACGGGACACGGGGACAGGGGCAGCTGCAACCCCGGGACGCCGAGGACGGCGGGCACCGCCAGGGGCTGGGGGAAACCAGAAGGATCCTTCCCCAGGGTCTGCAGAGGGAGCGGGGCCCCGCCAAACCCTGATTTCCGACTTCTGGCCTCCAGACAGTGCAAGAATTTCTTTTCTTCATTCTAAGCCGTCCGGTGGTTCTTTATTGATCAGAATGGGATTTCTGCGTTGAGCCAGGAGTCTCGATGCCCAGGGTTCTGGGGAGAACAGAAGTCTCGCCTTCATCCCCCTCGTCCCGGAGATCTGCTACTTCCTGTCGGGGCCGCCGGATCATGGCACAGAACAGGAACGAGGGGAGAGAAAGGCTTCGAGGCGAGAGGCTGTCACACGACACGACTGCCCGTCCCTTAGGTTTTAGAACATGTGCCCTGGACGGTGCAGGCGCCTGTGCTCCGGGGGGAACAGGAATGGTGGGAAAGAAACACACTCACACTCCACAAGAAGCATGGTCCCGGCAGGGACTCGAAACATGGTGCCGCTCGCTTTCCCTCCCCTGCCAGCGCCCCCCAGAGGGGGTCAAGGGTGACGGGGGCAGCCAGGGAAACTCTGTCTGTGGGGGGGGGTTCAGAAGTGCCCCCCATTTGCTGTGACATCACCCTCCCCGAAGTCTGGAGAGCCCTGGGCACCGGCAGAGGCATCTCCCCCCGGAGACTGGTTGAGAAGCCGAACCCGCAGGTATGTCCACACGGGGGTGAAGAAGGGCTTGACCGAGACAGCTCCCACCAGCCCCGTGCTCTGAGGTGGCACTGGGATTCCTCAGGTTCCTGTGGCCCCAGAGAGGCCACAGAAGGGACGGGAGGACGGGCTATACCACTCTGTCGCGACGGGTTGCCCCGGAGAACGGTGGCTGGGCAGCGCGTCCGTTTCACACGTCCACATGTGTGGTGGATCCCTGAACTGGGAGGCGGGGGGGGAATGGTACCCAAGACCAGCAGAGGTGGCCAGATGTCACCACGCAACCCCAGAATCGGACGAGAGGCCTTCTCCGCCCCCCAGCTGCAGCCAGCCACCGACACAGACGTCCCTGGGCGGTACCGCACCGGCCGGCTTCGCAGGCAGGCTGCAGGGGTGCGTGCCGGGACAGAGCAGCCACTGTCCACCCCTGCCGCGGGCTGCCGCGGTGTGGAAAGGAGCGTGGGCCAGAAGGCAGGCTGCGGCCCTCACACCTGAAGGGGCCAGGTGTTTCCCGGAGATATACGAAGCTTTAAACCCGGCGATGACAGAGAAAAACGCCCCACGGAACTGTTTACCGGGTTAAGCTGCGTTAAATTTAGTTTTCTCGTTGCCAAGCAGGAATGGGCCTGTCAGAGGCTTGTCGGAGCGGGGCTGAAAATAGAAGAGCACGTTTGCACACAGCGGGCTGGGAACCGTCAACGCACACCTACCGCGAGACGGCAGGACGCACAGAGCACGCACCGAGCCCTGAGCCCAGACCACAGGGACAGAGAGAGGACACGGAGCGAGAGAAGCCGCGAGCGTGAGTGTGTCCGCTCTTCCCGCCCCAGGGAAAACCCGCCGCCCCCGACCACCAGGCCCAGAGCCAGCGGTCGGAAAGGATCAGCGAGACAAGCCAACGCCCGGCACGATGGATCCACGCTGGGCACGAGAACGTAGCTGGAACCACGACTAGGAAGACCGAATGCCATGGCCCTGCCAGTTCCACCCCAGACTGAGCGTCGGAAGCTCTGAAGTTCTCCAAACACGGCCTCCGGACCATGCCACGCTCGTGTGGCAAAGGAACGCCCACGGCAGGCAGGAGGCCCACAGTGGTCCACAGACATGTGTCCCCCACCTGGAGCTTCCATGGGGTGGGTGGCAGGGGCAGCGTGCTCCCTCGTTCCCGGCGACTTACCACCCTGGTCCCTCTCTGTAGTTCCTCACTCGGCCGTCCGCCCGACGCCTCATTCGCTGTCCTCACATCATGACTCCTGGTGCTGGAGGGGCTCTGGGCATCCCAACCGTGCAGGGTGGCCCCAGCCTGGCCTCCGTGTCACCTGCACGGGCACGTCCCCGCCCTCTGCCTCCCCACCCACCTGCTTGCTCTGGTCACGAGAATGCGGAGTCTGGAGGCTCCCGGTCTTTCCCTCGAGTGTGAACGCGTCTCGTTGCCTCCGACTTGCCCCTTAGCTCACTCCCCTGATGGCCCTTTTCCTCTCCTACGTCCTAGTACAAGAGATCTCCTTTCTGGTCCAGGCTGGCTCACCCATGATGGTTTTGTAACGCGTAACTCAGAAAAGACGGTTCTCTGCTAAATTCTGAAAATTAGAAAAAAGTCCATTAAAAATGAGCTGAGCTTTGCGGTGTGGGCGCACACGTGTGTTGTGCAGGGGCGGGGGGAGCTCCTAGAATAAAAAGGACAAAGAAGGTGTTGCCCACATTGTATCTGGTCCACTGTGTGCGGCTAGAGTCCTTGCTTCCTACGTGTACCTGGATCTTCCCTGCTTCTGACCCGAATGTTCTGTGCAATAGACATTTTGAGGGGTGTCTGTGGGACTCGTTGTTAAGCGTCTGCTTTCAAATAAATAAATAAATAAAATCTTTTTAAAAAAATAGACATTCTGAACCACTGCGGTGATACGGTGAACACCGTGGTTTACCGGGGAGGGAGCGTCCTCATTCGGGACACCCAGCAAGAGCGCTCAGGCAGGAGAGGCCAAGGGCGCTGGCCGTAGCGCAGGACCCGGAGCGCGCCCGCTGGGGGCACAGAGAAAGCTCTGCAGGCCCGTCACCGAGGCGGCCTCCCAGAAGAACTGCCACACGCGAGACCAAACCCAGGTGTGGGGACGCAAGGCTGAGTTGGGGGCCCACTTGCCACTCGCTCTAGGTCCCTGGGAGCCACTCTCAAGGGACACTGGGTACACGTCTGAGCTGGGAGAGCCTCTGCCTGCCCCCCCCCTCTGGAGGCCACACTCAGGTAGTCAGAGGTCAAGGCACTGCCCCCCAGGGTGGGCTGGCCGAGTTCTGGGTAGCGGCAGGAAGGGCCGAAGCCGGCAATGTCATCGTCCAGGGATGTGAGGGCCAAGGTCAGCCCTGCCGAAAGGCAGGAGGTCAGGAGAAGCCCCAGGGGAGAGCACGGCCCCGAGGCTGGCAGAACCCGAGGAGGCTGGTGAGACCCACTCAGGGAAAGCCTCTGGCAGGCACAGGTTACTCTGTTCGGGGAGTTTAGGAAAAGGCGAGCGTCCTGGGCTCTGTGGGCAGCCGCCCCAGCCTCCAAGGGCCACTGCCTCACAGGTCCCGGGCGGCCCCTTTGTCCTAGCAGGGGCGGCCTGGAGGGGAGGGTCCAGCGCCCGACTCCCCGGCCCAGCAGGTCCCGAGTCGGCTCTGCGGAACGAAGGCATGAAGGAAGAGGTTTCGGCCGGAGGGCTCGGGACCACCAGGCCTCCCCCTCCAGTTCTGGGGCTTTCCTGAGAGAAAGCTCGCGGGGGCCCTGCAGGCACCACAAACCGGGCGCCGGAGGAGAGGAGGTCGGGAGAACGTGGGTCCTCCACGAAGACCATCACCCAAACGGGCATTTACGGAGCAAGGATTCACTTCGCTGATGGAAGGTTTCTGCTCGGTGGGAAACAGAGCCCCGGGCATTCAACCCCAGAACACAGAACCTTTTTGTCTTTGACTCTTCACTATCCCCAGAAGACCTGGTCTGCACACGGTGCACCGGGGCTGCATGGAGGGAATGGCGTGTACCACAGCCCTCGGCGGGCTACCTTATCCAGGAGAACAGGCCACCTGTGCGCGCACGGCACAGAGAGCACCAGCGAGGGGAATGGGGCCGGAGAGCAAGCGCCGGCTGCCTCAGACCGAGAAAGAACCAAGAAGTTTCTCGTATGGGAATAGAACACGAGTGTGCAGCTCAGTGTGTTTTCAGGATTCGAGGCACAGGAAACTGGCCTTGGCAGCGCAGGGCCTGGCCTGTCCCACGGACATGATGGGGAACATGTTCCTTCGGGAACTCTCCTTCAACAACAAACAGGTGTTGCTGAGATGAGAAAATGTGTGTGGGACCCAGGAAGGGGTCTGAAAGCCATTCAGATCTGGGGCGCCTGGATGGCTCAGTGGGTTAAAGCCTCTCTGCCTTCAGCACAGATTGCGATCCCAGGGTCCTGGGATCAAGCCCCGCATCGGGCTGTCTGCTCGTTGGGGAGCCTGCCTCTCTGCCTACTTGTGATCTCTGTCTGCCAAATAAATAAGTAAATAAATAATCTTAAAACAAAACAAAAAAAAAAAAGAAAGAAAGAAAACCATTCAGATCAAAACAGAAAGGGGGGCTTTGGACAGGTACAGCTGAGCCAGGCTGGGTTCCCCAATGGCATCCCAAGGGACGTCTGCCTGTCATGAGCCCTGGATACGTGTGGCCTTAAAAAAGGGCTCTTTGTCCGAATACCTTTCAGATGTGCCACAAAGCAGAGCCCTGACTCGGAGACCCAAGGCCCAAGCAGAGAGCTAGCTTTGCTCCGTGCAGCCCTGCCTTGTCGCCCGGGACCGCAGGACCCCGGCCCGTCACACCCGCCACCATGCTGCCCGCTCACCTGCTGCCCAGACGGCAGCTAGGAAAGCAGGCAAAGACCAGAGGGGAAACACAAGTTCCGAACGTCTGGGGGACAAGCGACCGTCTCCAAACGGCCTGCCTCCTCAAAGCGGAGGATGGACCAGCAGCGTGAACCGGGACGTGCGTCCTTCTGGATTACTGGGAGACGCAGGGAGAACCAAACTCCCGTAGAGACTGGCACACTCCAACGGCACTCTGGCTGCCGGCCCCGGGATGGCTGGGGCGTCGCAGATTCGGGGGGCAGACAAAGCACAGACAGAATCGTCCCCGGACAAGTCCAGTGTGACGTCCAAAGACACCCGAGGCTGGTTCAACCCCTGGTCGTTCAGAGCCCACGGCGACGAGCCACTGGGGAGTTACCAGACCTGGAGATAGCGGATCTCAGTGGGAAGTCCCTGGCTCACAGCTCCCGGAGCCCTTGGGCTTTCCTGAGTGAGAAGAGCAAGGGGGGCATCCCCGGTCATGACCGGCTTCTTGTCCTCAGTTACTGAAACGCGTCATCAGTCACGGCTGCGTCTCCTTATTCGCAACCATCCCCGCGACTTACTGCAACTGGGTTTATGTTAATGAGGTTCCTCAGGAAGAACACCCAAGGATGGGGGCTGGTTCCCGGGGGAACCCACTGGGAACACAGGGTGGAACGCCAGGAGGGGTGAGGGGCTAGAGGTTTAATCAAGCATGCCTGTGTAACGAAGCCTCCGTAAAACCCCAAAAGGACAGTGTTCAGAGAGCTTCCAGACTGGTGGCGGGTGCAGGGACAGGGAGAGCGGCGTCCCTGGAGAGAGTGTGGACGGTCTGCACCCCTTCCTGACATCTCACCTTAAGTTTCTCTCCATCTGGCCCTTGACCTGCATTCCTTATCAGAGCCTTTAATAAACCAGTCAACAGGATTAAGTGTTTCCCTGAGTTCTGTGAGTCGCTCTGGGGAATTCACCCAACCTAAGGAGGGGCGTCATTGGAACCTCCGCCCTGTAGCCAATCTGTGGGCTCTCGGCTGTGCTCGCGACTGGGGGACAGTCTCGTAGGACCGGGCCCTTAACCTGTGGAATCTGATGCTATCTTTGGGTAGACGGGGTCAGAACTGGTTTGAATTAAAACGAATTGCTTAGTGTTGTGTGTGTGGGAACTGCCCCTCACTGGAAATGGATCTGGGAACATTAAAAAGTCAGGGAACTCCTGAATCAGGAAGCCTGTCCACCGAAAGATCTGGGACTAGAAACACTCAAGAGAAACTCTATACGAAGTTTCTCAGGGGAAAACAGAAAATCTGACACAAAGCACTTCTGTTGATGGGAATTCTCTCCCCCAGATCAGCCATGAGGCAGAAGGAGGCTGTAAGTTAGCCCTCCAGACTAAACAGATGTCCTCAGACACTTGGAGACACAATGAAGAAGAAACAGCTAGGGACGCCTGGGTGGGTCAGTTGGTTAAGCGGCTGCCTTCGGCTCAGGTCATGATCCCAGCGTCCTGGGATCGAGTCCCACATCGGGCTCCGTGCTCGGCAGGGAGCCTGCTTCTCTCTCTGTCTCTGCCTGCCTCTCTGTCTGCCTGTGCTCACTCTTGCTTTCTCTCTCTGACAGACAAATAAATAAAAATCTTTAAAAAAAAAAAAAAGAAGAAGAAACAGCTATAATCAGAAGTCTAAAACCTAGGAACAGAAAAAACAAAGGAAATGTAGAAAAATATTTAAAAACCGGGAGATGGGGGAAAGCTCTTGCTTTCTCTCTCTGACAAACAAATAAATAAAAATCTTTAAAAAAAAAAAAAGAAGAAACAGCTATAATCAGAAGTCTAAAACCTAGGAACAGAAAAAACAAAGGAAATGTAGAAAAATATTTAAAAACCGGGAGATGGGGGAAAGGTGTATGGGAATTCTCTGTACCATTCTTGCAACTTTTCTGCAAGTCTGAAAATATCTGGAAATAAAAACTTTCAAGAGGGCTGGGGATACTTTCACGGCTGTCTCGGTGGGCTGAGCAGTGACGGAACTGCAGAGAGAGGGCAGGCGCGGGGGGCCACGGGACACAAGTCGTCAGAGGGCCTCGTGCAGGGTGACTGACCGGGGGGGACTGGAGCCCAGAACATGGCGTTCGCTCTGGGGAGTTAGAGAAGCCGCGGCTAGAACCACAGTCGACAGCCTCAGGGTCTGGCCACTCCAGGGCAGGCTGGCATGAACCAGAGGAATGGAGGCCGAGCCCGTGTGCACCGTGAGCTGGTGGAGCCCCGGCCTCTCAGCTCACTCCAGAGTCCTGACTACGCAAATGTGTGTTGCCAAGGAGCACCGTGGGCTTACTTAACCTCAAGAAATAAGGTATTTGCTGTAATAGCGGGAAGTCGTAGATGATAATCATGGTTCCGTACAAGAAAGGACAAACGAAAGCCCCACACGTAGCAGAGTGACGCCCACGTCCCAGTAGAGGGCTCGGATTGCGGCATGACGTCATTCGCACGGAAGCTGACGTCCACAGTCCTCCGGCCGCCACAGAGGAAGCTGCCCGGTTCGGTTTGTGGGCACGGACGACGCAGCCCCGGGTATTGGAGGGAGAATCTGAGCTGCCTAGAGTCAAGCGTCGGGAAGGGGGCTCAGCGGGCAGGTCGCCTGCTGTCAGGGGAACGGGCCAAGGACAAGAAGGGGGGGCACCCCGGAAGCCAGCTTTTTCTCCTTCCTGTGCTGCTCCTTCCTCCCACGGCTTCGCAGCTCCTCTCCCCGGACAAGCGCGAACCCCCTGAAGACTGAGCACAGCCATCCCGCTGCGCTCATGCGGCCCAATCCCACTCTCCTGGCTCACAGAATCAGGGGCTCCTAAACTGCTCACACGGTCCCGGCTGGCATAAAGCAACCTGCGGTTTGTTGTCCTGCATTCACTCATTCATCGGACGTGTCCCGAGGGCCCTTCCTGTGCCAGGCATTGTCTAGGAGCTGAACCCAGAGGTGACCTCAAGAGACAGGATCCCTGCTGTCCCAGAGCCGATAAGCTAGTGTGACGGCTCCGAGGACCATATCACCACACCCCTCAGGAACGCAGGTGCAAACAATCCTTGACAAAATATTAACAGATTGAGGGGGCATCTGGGGGGCTCAGTCATTAAGCATCTGCCTTCGGCTCAGGTCATGACCCCGGGGTCCTGGGATCGAGCCCTGTGTCAGGCTCCCCGCTCAGCGGGAAGCCTGCTTGTCCCTCTGCCTCTGCCCATCCCCGCCCCCCACTCATGCTCTCTCTCTCGAACAAAAAAATAAATAAAATCTTAAAGTATCAACATACCGAATCCAGCAATGTATTATAAGAAACCCATGACCCAGTGGGCTTTACCCCGGGGACGCAAAGTTGATCGGCCGCTAGAAATGTTACTCAGCGGAACCAGCACATTGATAGATGAAGAGAGAAAACCACACGAGCTACAGCGTCTGTGCCGAAAAGCCACTGACAAAACACAACACTCGTCATGATTAAAACTCTCGGGAGACTAGGAAAATACACAAACACCTTTAACCTGGGGAAGAGCCTCTCTGGACACTCCGCGGCTCTCAATCATCCCAGCTAAGGATGAGAAACAGAATGCTTTGGTCCAAGATCAGGAACAGGATAGAGGTGCTCCCTTTAGCCCTTACCTCATCCCACATATAAAAATTAACTCGCAAGGGCTCAGACCTACCTGTAAGAGTGAAACCTTCTCTGGGACAGGGGCTGGTCACCAGGGACCGCGGGCCACGACCAGACGCTCGGGACTTGAGGGAGAAGAGAGGGGCTGGAAATGGACCAGCGATGGATCAGGGCTACGTGAGGAAGCCTCCATAAAATCCCACGAGCGCAGGGTTCGGGGAGCTTCCAGGCTAGTGAACACACACCCACGTGTACAGGGGGGGTCACACACCCCACCTCCACGGGGACCGAAGTTCCCGCCCCTGAGAACCCCCCGGAGCTTGTCCTATGTATCTCCTCCTCCGGCTGCTCATCCGCGGCCTCTGTCATACCGTCCTAACCAGCAAGCGAGCTTCCCTGAGTTCCGTGAGCCCCTCTAGCAGTTAACCAACCTGAGGGCGATCATGGGAACCGCCAGCGGGGAGCCACGTCACACAGAAGCTGGGGGTTACCCGGGGACGCCCTACTTGCATCGGCCGTGCGGGACAGTCTCATGGGATGGAGCCCTTGACAGGTGGGCTCTGTCTCCAGGGAGAGGGGGTCAGGACAGAGCTAAACTGTAGGACATGGAGAACTGCTTGGTGCGTGTGTGTCCGGGGCAGGGGCAGGGGGGGATCTGGAAGTGTCAGAAGTGAAATGTTCTGTGTGGAGGTAGGAGGTGGTAAATTTTTTGGACACACTCTCGATAGAACATTCTCCCGTCCGTGGACATTTCCAGTCCCGAGCCTGGAGTCACAAGCTTAAGGTCAAGTCAGAAGCACCGGGAAGTTGAACAAGGTTAACACATGTACCTACAAATACCGACATCTGCCCATGGTACATCCTGTTTGCCCAGAATCTGTGCTCACCTGTGACTGTACAAAGGCTGTTTGGGCTCTGCTCCCTGGGAACCGTTTGCCTACGAGAAATGGGGCTCACTTACGCTAACTGCTCAGACACTTGGCGTCCGAGTCCTAGGGGCGCCGCACGACCCTATGGTGTTAGCAGCTGTTGACTGGCAAACGCCTGCTGGGTGTGGGTGGGCTTGGGTGACACGAGGCAGTGGCATCATACCATGGCCTGGGGACGGGGACTGCCATCTCGGGCGCTCTGAAGAGCCCTCCAGGTTAATCCCGCAGACGGAAGCAGCCACGGGCCCAGCGAGTCTGACACATTTGTCGAGACTCACTTTGGCGATGCCTCCTCTCAAGGTCACGTCCGACGTCTCTCTGCCAACCGTGCTGGGGGTTCTCCCGGGAAACGGGCAGAAGGCTCCGGAGAGCTTGCTTCCTCCAGCCCCTCTCCCTCCCCCGTCCTGCGAGGACACGGTGAGAAGCCGGAGGGCCTCCCCGGACGCTGGACTTCCCGGCCCTCGGGACTGGGGGGAATAGGTTTCTGCGGTTTCAGCCCCCCTGTCTGTGATTTTGCCATACTGGTCGGAGCAGAGGAATATCGCGCAGCGACCACACCCAGACGGAGCAGGCAAACTTTACTTGGCCTGAAATGCAGAGCTCCCTGGTTCCCGTCCCAGAAGGGCCCCTGGGAGTCACCCGCTGGCAGAGACCGGGGCTGCTCACCCCAGAGCCTGCACAGTGGCTCAGGACCGGGCACTCGGGGCTTTGTGTGTAATTTTCCAGAGATCATCTGTGGCTCAGGTTAGCTTCGCGGGGGGCCTGTGGCTCACAAACGGTTAGACCTGCTTTCCTGGAGGTTCTCGGGTGGTGCAGACACACAGACTTTTGCCAGACCCCCCAGTGAAGAGAGGACAGTTACGACAGCGGGAGGGCTGACGCAGTGAGATCCGCGCTCTCAGCAGGGACAGGCAGCTCCACCCCACTCAGGGAGCGAAAGGTTTCATTCAGCCTGATGCTCAGAGGGCGAGGAGATGAGCAAATCTGCAGGCCGCTGAGGTCATGCCTCCAGGGCTGGTGAGCTCAGGCAGCAAAGAGGGATGATGGAAGGTCGGGCGGTCCTGCACGAGCTGGGGCCCTGTCCTCGCCGGCGACACCACACCCCAAACGTGTCCCGTGATGCCGTGAGGTCTGTGTGTCTGCTGACGGCAAGGCTGCCCTCCTGCGGCCCCGTCGACATGGGGCGGCCTCGTTAGAGACACACCTGCTTCGTTTCCAACAGTCCCTCCTGCAGACATCCGGCAAGCCGGGCGGAGGCACGCAGGTCCCGGGTACAGCGCCGAGCACACCTGCAGCCAGCCCGTCCAGCAAGGTGGGGGCTGAAGCCGCACGGGGCTGCCCCACGTCCGAGGCTGGGGTCGGCCCTGCCCAGCTCCAGGGGCGGAGGTCTGGCCCTGTGACAGCAGGTGCGACCAAAGGACACTTTGGCTCCCCTGGAGAGCCGGAGTCGCCAGCCCTACGACACTGCCTGGTCTGCGGATGTGAAAACACATCGTCATTTTCACAACAGTTCGGAAACCTGTCATCCTAGCTCCCCATCATCCACGCAAGAGAAGCCGTTCTCTGGCAGGTGCCGAGTGGTTTTTGGAGGGTGCTGGCCCCAACCACAGGGTTTCCTTCAAAATCTAGGAAGGCAGACGGGACAGGATTTGACATTGAGACGACTGCTCCCAGGGTAATTTGGAAAAGGATTATTCTGCCCTGTCAGATCATCTCAGGAAGATGAACCCACAGCGGGAAGAGCTGGACGGTTGGGTCTAAGTTCCCAGGCTGCCCCTCTTGTCCCATGAGAGGCCAGCCCGTTCCTGCAGACCACCAAATGCCCCATCTTTCCCCGGGACATCGCCCGGGACCCGACCAGTACCATCTACTCCACGGTAGGCTGTTCTTCTCCCCTTTAAGAATCACACGGAGGGGGGCGCCTGGGTGGCTCAGTGGGTTAAAGCCGCTGCCGTCGGCTCAGGTCATGATCTCAGGGTCCTGGGATCGAGCCCCACATCGGGCTCTCTGCTCGGCAGGGAGCCTGCTTCCCCCTCTCTCTCTGCCTGCCTCTCTGCCTACTTGTGAACTCTGTCTGTCAAATAAATAAATAAAATCTTTAAAAAAAAAGGAGTAAGAGTCACCAAGACCCCAGCACTCCTAGAAACACAGAAGCTAGTGTAGTAGGCTCAGTACTGGACCCAAAATCTTGGCGGTTTTTCGAAGTTTTTGTTATTTTATTCATAAGTTTCCTCTTCAAAAAAAGGAAAACAAGTTAATAAATTCAGATTTATATCATGGTAATAGTAGAATACGGGAGGGGGGCGCCCGGGTGGCTCGGTCGGTTAAGCATCTCACTCCTGATCTCGACTCAGGTCACCTTCTCAGGGTTGTAAGATCGAGTCCCATGTTGGGCTCCGCGCTGGGCGTGGAGCCTGCTTCAGACCCTCTCTCCCCCTCCCTCTGCCTTCCCCCCACTCCCCGTGCTCGTGTCCTCTCTCACTCACTCTCAAAACAATTTTTTTAAAAAGATAAAGGGTCAAAGTGTGATTAAAAGGGAAGGTACAGGCTACAGACTGTAGGATTCCGGCTGCGAGATGAGCTGGGGGAGGCGGAGCCAGGGGACAGCAGGAAGCAGGGAGGAGGCAGGAAGCAGGGAGGGAGGGAGGGACAGGTGCGGCACAGGATGTTTGGGGCAGTGAGACTTTCTGCAGGACACTGTAGTGACGCATACAGGTGATGGTGTCTGTCTAGACCCCTCGAGCGTACACGCCAAGTGAACCGGGCATACCCTGCGGGCTCCGGGTGCTGCTGTGTCCGTGTGGACGCATCAGTCATGTCACATGGACCCTCCGGCCAGGACGCCGACCAGAGGGGAGGCCGTGCAGATCGCGGCAGGAGGCAAACGGGAAATCTCTGTACCTTCCCTTCGATAGCACTATCATCCCCAATCTGCTCTAAACAATGAAATCTACTAATAAAAACATCAGCACGGGGGCACCTGGGTGGCTCAGTGGGTTAAGCCTCTGCCTTCGGCTCAGGTCATGATCTCAGGGTCCTGGGATCGAGCCCCGCATCGGGCTCTCTGCTCAGCAGGGAGCCTGCTTCCCCCTCTCTCTCTGCCTGCCTCTCTGCCTACTTGTGATCTCTCTCTCTCTCTGTCAAATAAATAAAATCTTTAAAAAAAAAAACAAAACATCAGCACGAAGCAAGGCAAGTACAGAGCAGGACTGAGTCACAGGCCGTTGTGCCTCTGACTCTGGGCTTCCTGGCAGCCAAGATGAGGAGTGAAACACAACAGCTCCCAGAGTGGCAGTCAGACTCTCTCCCGAATCCCACAGGCAGAAGCAAGCCCAGCGAAGGGTCCTGGCGGCTTTTCAGAGAGGCCAGCAGGACACTCTGGCCCTGGTAGCCTCAGCCTGGGATCCTGGGGGACTGGACTGGACGTTGGAATTGGGATCTTTTCACTGCACTGGAAGGGTGTTGGGTTCCGTCTCGTGCTGTCCTGGAGGCTGTGGCCCTTGGAGACACGGGCCTAGGGGATGGACAGCCCCAGGTAAGACCAGCCAGTGACAGAGAAGCCTGTCCAGCAGGGTCCTGGGGCAGGGCTCTAAGTTCACCCAGCTCTCTAAACCTTCGATCTGTGTGTGTAGGACCAAGCACCCCTCCTTTCCTGCACTGGGGCACGAGCCCGGAGAAGGGCTCCTGTGGACTGGGCCTGGGCTGAGACAGACCCCTGTGCAATTAAAATTCAGTGTGATTTTGGGAAATGCAGCAAGCTGTACAACAGAGCGTTCCTTTCCAAACAGAAGAGAAAATCAGTGTAGGGTGCCCGGGGTACCGGTAGGGAGCACGGGGTGAGGATCTAGCAGCCCCCTGGCGGTGGGATGCCTGGGCCGATATCGCAGGGAGCAGGCAGAGGGGACGGCTCCCGGGTCAAGAGGGGGCCTGAGGGACAGCCCGGTGGAGACAGCCTGCCCCATGCGCTCGGCGGGAACACAGTGAGGACGGGGAGGACGGGCTGGGCTGCGGGCCGGCGGTCCAGAATGGACGGGAAAGGGCAGTGCTGGCCCACAGCACGCGAAGGACGCTGGTTTCTCCGAGATGCCGTTCGCAGGGGCAGATTTCGGAGAGCTACGGGCTCCGGACACCTGCCGAATCAAGGAGGCCTGCAGGAGGCCACGCCGACAGCCAGGAAACCCATGCCGGCAAGCCGCAAGGATGGGCGCTCGCTGCTGCTCCAGGGCCAGGCTCAGCCTCGTCCATCGCCCCGTGTTCGGGCCGCGCCCCCTGCCTTCGAGGGCGAGCGCACTCCTTGCCGGCGCCCGCGGGCTCCTCTGGAGACGGACGTGCCGGAATCCCGCTGGGGGACACCGCTCTGGATCTCCGCGCGCAGCCGCGGCTCGCCGCTCCTCTCCCCACCGCCGAGGCAGGGGCTGTTCGCTGCGCCTCCTCAGAGGAAGACAGAGCCACTGTCCGCTCCCAGCGGAGTCCCCGCGCCCGCAGGAGAGGCCGGGCCGCCAGCCGCCCGGCGGGACCGCCCTGCTCCCAGGCCGCCGCGGAGGAAAGAGGCCACAGAGCGCGGGGGCGCGGGGGCAGATCCCGACTTTACTTGCTGCGGCTCCCTGGCGCCGGTTTCCAGCGCAAAAAAACCAGCGGAACGCAAACAAGTGGGATAATAATTATAATTTTTTTAAACCCTGTCAACAGCTTTCAGTCATTTCTTTACATTTTATATTTTGACAAAACTTTTTTTAAACAAATACAAAATAATCTAAAAGGAGAGAAACTATACACGGGTATTTACAGTCTGGTAAATAGACTAACACTGATCTGGTGCCCCTCGGGCTGTGCGGGAACCGGGGCAGGGGCGCGGCCGGCGGCGGGGCCAGGCAGGCCCCAACACCCACAGTGCCCTTACGAGCTCCGGCATGAGCACGCCTGCAGCCGCTGAGGGAGGGCCGTAGGAGGGGCCCCGAGAGTGCCCCCGGCAGCACCCCCGATCACGCCCTTTCACAAAGGCCGTGTCCAGAGAGGCCCGCCTGCCCTACCAGAGCCGGCAGAGCCGGGGTCCCGCTGCCCGAGGAGACCGGCAGCTCTTCGCCTTCCTGTAAGGCGGTGTGTGCGCTGCCCGGCCCCGGGGGACGCGGCGGCACTGGGATGGCCTGAGCTGGACCCTGCCCAGCCTGCACCGGCGTGGGCCTGGATGAGCAGCTGGGGCGGCCCCGAGAGTCCCTGAGAGGACGGCAGGAGGACGCTGCGTTTCGTGGCTCCCTCCACGCCGTAAGTTAGGCCGTCGGGGGAGGAAGGACATGAGCCAGGCCTTGTCCCCCTCGCGCTCCGCCTGCCCCCGCCGGGCAGATGAAGGCCCCCCTCCCCTCTAGTGCCCCCCACCCCCACATGGGTGAGAGTAGTCCAGGTTGGGGCCAGAGTTGAGGCAGAAAAAGCTGAAGACCTAAGGTGATCAGGTAAGACCTGCTCCTTCCTCTAAAACGAGGACCGTGGCTCTGGGGGAGGAGGAGGAGGAGACAGGCCGCGGAGACCGCCGCGGGGACCCCCTTCCTCACAGTTTTGGTTACTGGGTACTTAGCTCAAGGGAAAATGCTGACTTGGCATCTTAAAGCCCGACGAGAAGGAGCTCGGAAAGAGGAGAAACGGGAAAGTCCAGCGATTCTCTCCCCTCAGCGTCCCCAGCACCCGGGACGGAGAAGCACCGGCCCCACCGCTGGCCCCCAGGGCCCAGCCTCACCCGTGCCCACCGCCCTTGACCTCCAGCTGCCGAGAAGCCGGCTCCCGCCAGCAGCCACCGGGGGGCTCCCACCCCGGCCCAGGCAGAACGCCTACGGACCGCTCGACTTTAGCTTTTTCTCTCTTTAGAAAACAAAAATATATCTTTATAGTACGTGGCTTCTCTTCCATCCCACTTTTCTCCGAACGTAGAACACCACACCGACAATGCGTGTTCACGGCGCAGGGCGGAAGGCCGCTTCACAGGGAAGCAACCGAGAGGTAAACAGTTGGCTTCGAGCTCTGCCGGTACACCTGCCGGGCGGGAGACTTGCAAGGAGGCTGACGTGCTGACGGGGGCGTCTTTGGAGAGAGAAAAGCTCCCCACCCCACGCCTGATGGGCGTCAGATCCCTCTCCCCCTGCGAACTCCTCCCCTTCTCCCACTTAAAAACAAATGGCAAAGCTGAAGTCAGTCTCTAGGAACTCAGGGTGATGCCCAGCAGGGGACCGCCCTGTCCAGCAGCCCATCCCCCACGTCCGCGGGGGCAATGGGAGGAAGAACCCGGGGCCTCTCACGCCTCGCACGCGGGCGCCGCTCGCCGGGCAGACTCAGTGTCTCTTCGTGGAGGAGACCTTCTTCTTCCGCGCCGCCAGCATCTCGTAGAAAGGGTCCCTGCTGATGGCTGCTCTGGACACACAGAGAGAAAACAGAACAGACTGAGGAACAGACCCAGGAGACCACCCCGGGCAGGCGCTTGCCAGCGGCCCTTGTGTCCCCTGCCACCTGAATGCCAAGGCCACGTCAGCGGCCTCCACTTTCACCGTGTCCACACGTGACTCCGGGACAAGCCTCAAGACTCACGGTAGGGGCAGCAAGATCATTCTGGACTGTTCACTGCCCGTTTCTACCGAACGGTGGGCTCCGGCTTACGGGATTACACACTCTTACCAGATGCCAGCCCAGAAAGACAACGTGCCACTTCATTCCACAACGACAGCGAGCACCCCACAATCGTGGCCCACGGCAGCCTGACACATGCCACTCTGACGGCTGCCACGGTCTGGGGCCAGGCAACTTCCGAGTCCCACATGTACCAGCCCGATAACTAAGACCACACGGGGCCGTTCACACGGTCACAGGGCCTTGGGGTGCAGCCGGCCAGGCCTGCTCTGCATCCACAGCCTGGCAGGGAGGGAGCCTGCGTGTGCCCTGGCACTGCCCCAGAGACCCCAGCACACGACAGCGACAGCAGGGCCACCCCCATGCACCTGTCCTTCCCAAACGTCCAGCACGTGGTGCCGTGAGCCCCGCTGACCACTGGCTCCGCGCCTGACCAGCTAAATGACAGGCCTGGCAAACAGACTGCGGCCTGTCACCAGGGGGTGATGTGTCCCCAACAAGTGTCTCCACAGCTCCCCGGGGCAGCTAGAACCGACAGTCCCTGGCACGTGTCCCAGGGGACCTTGCCACAAAGGCCTCAGTTTCAGTGTCGAGAGCCAAGGGCGCGGAGGCATCGTCCACCACACGGCGGTCAAGGGTACGTCTCGCTGGGTCACAGGGCTCAGGCCTGAAGACCAGCACCACCTCCATCGCTCCGGAGAGTTCATCTGCCTTGCTGTGCCTCAGCGTCCTCATCTGTGAAACGGGGACGACCATGCTTCCCAGGCCACGCTGAAGGGCGAGGCGCTGGTACCCCGAGCGCATGAACACAGTGTGCAAATCCCGCCCCGGGGACCCGGCAGGACCTGAGCCAGCCCCAGGGGACAGTGCGCACCTGCACTAAAGACAGGACAATTCCAAACGCGACTGTCCAGAATGCTCAGTGGCTCTGGCTGCAGGAGTAAGACCCCGTGGCGGACAGACACACAGCCGCAGACAAACCACGGAACAGCGCATGGGGGAGGATGTCACTGCCCCGTGCCGCTGCGCTGAGACCCGGCGGGGCCCAGACAGTAACCGGCGCACATGGGCGCCTCACACCACTTGGCCAGCTATCACGACACCAGCTGGTCACCCGACACGAGAAGTTACATCCCTTCCTTCGAACCACACGTTAAAAATACACCTCACAAGGACACAAGAGTTAAGTGTTTTTTCAAAAAATGCACCATAAAAATGGAGTGCAGGACCCATGATGGAGGGTCACTTGCCGGCTGGGATGCCCAGGGCACAGCCACTCCTCTGCCCAGACCTCGGCTCATGGCTCTAAAGTTTTCATTTAAGTTCATTAGTTACCACACAATGTGGTACCGGTTTCCACGCACAACAGAGCGAGTCAGCGCGTCCACACATCGCCCACGGCCCGTCACGCATGGCGGGCTCTGCAGACTCATCGCTGGTACCGACTCCGGGACACTGGGCTGCCTCGTCTATGGGTGAGGGTCAGAGAGGTCACATCAAGGAGGGAAGCTGCCGGGGTCACCCCACGACCCTGCCTCACCCCAAAGTGTCCCGGCAGTTATCCCCATCCCACCGAAGGGGCAGGAGGGGTGCCCGTCTCCAGGGAGGCCCAGGGTCTGGCAGGAGGCCAGGAAGATGCCCGCATCGGAGGGAACTCAGCACTGGGCAGCCTGACCCCGGCCCGTCTCTTCAGGCCAGGACTTCCAAGACGACCGCCAGGAGCCCTGCACGCGTCCTTCTTCAGTCCCCCATCGGCTATTTAACCCTGGCCAGACCCTGCAGCGGCTTCAGCAGTGACACCAAAACACACCCCAAACTCGAGCGCTCCCCCTCAGGAGCAGGCTGTGGCCACAGCAGGAGCATGACTGTCCCGGGGAGTGGGGGGTCCACAGGGCCTCAGATCACCTAGTCGGGGTGGCCTCTCTGGCCTCCCGGGAAGTCACACACTCTCAGAACAAATTACCACCAAGACAAGCAGCCACACCATGCCTACGGGGTGCAACGGCCGCGTGGACAGGCTTCGTGGAAGTCCCAGGGAGGGAGAGGACAGCTGTAGCCCGTCATCACCCTCACACTGTGCAGCTCAGCCGAGCCTGCGTGTCGCGGCTCTGTCTACACCTAAGGAAGCCTAAGAACCCTCCTCCCCCCACTCTCAGACCCTCAGCCTCCCCACAGACAACGGTCAAGGGTGGGGGGTCTATTCCGTGACCCCACGGGACTCTGGGTAGCTTCCTCACCTGTCAGTGGGACAAGTCTCCCCGGAAATGATAAAACGTTAGGACCGCTGTCTCCACGGAGCTGCCGTCCTGGCCTCGAGGCCTGCCTCCTAAGACGCAGGCCGACCAGGTGCACAGACGGCCCCGGTGCTTAGGAGGGACCCACGAAGGCCACTGCGGGAAGCCCAGCCCCGAGGCGCGCTCGCAAACGTGCTGACGGCCACACGTGCAGGGTCTGCAGGAAAGTCTGGAAGTCCAGACTCTGCCCCGAGGCTCTCCCGCGCGGCCTGGAATGGGGCGGGGGCGCACGCAGCGGCGGAGCGGACGGGTGCGAGCCGGCAGCGCCCGTCGGGGAAGCCCACGCCGCGCAGGTCACCTACTTGATGCATTTGATCCACTCCTCCTTCTCCTCTGGCGTTGGGGCCGAGATCCGGTACACGGTGTGGTTCCCCTCCACCACCCGCCCGTCAGCCTCCGTCTTGCAGGCCTTGATGACTTGGTCTTTATTGTCGGGGATGTAAAGCTCGAAGCAGTTCTGAGCATCACAGGAGAGAGGACGGGGTGTCAGAGATCCGAGGCAGCTGCCGACCAAGAACAAAACGCGCGCTTCTCCCCGCCGAAGACTCCCACTCTGCCCTCCACAGGGCACGGGCAGCCCGTGGTTAACGTGAGAGCCTCGCGGCGGAGTGCAGAGCACGAGGCGGTATGTCCCCAGCCTCCTCAGCAAACACACCAGCCTCGTGTCCATCCGCTCCACTCCCAACACACCGAGAACACACACGCCTTCTAGAGCCCGCCCTGCGGCCCCCGGCGCCCCCCAAACAAACGGGAGGCGCCCGGAGGTCCTACCACGAGCGGCCCAGCCCGAGTGCCTGCTGCGGCCCTGTAAGGAGGGACAATTCCGTCCCCCGCGGCCCGTCCACCCGTGATACTGCAGCCCGCGGACGGAACGAAGACGTCACTTACAGCCTCATCTCTGGCCCGAGCACTGACGGTAATTTAGAAGTCAGACCAAATGGGAGGCATGACCCTACTTTCCGTTTCAAGTGAATCTTGGCAACTTCCGTCTTTTTCAAAGCACTGCCACCGCACTGCCTCTGTCCCCTCCCGCGTCCCAGACACTTACTGGTTTTTTGGAGTCCTCTACCTCCCGGATACTCAGATTCTCTAAAGGGATGATCCCGCGGGGCTCCTTGTCCTGGAGAACAGTTGCGGACAGAACGACGTCACTGCGGGGTCAGGAGCAGCCCATCGCGTGCCTCACCCGCACGTCACCCGGCCCTTCCGCTCTTCTCCCTGGGCCCACACCCTCTGTTCGAGAATCAGAAGAGAGCCAGGGAGCGTCTGGGCACACGAATCCCTGTGACCACGGAGAACTCGCAAGGCAGACTCAGCAAGTGTCCCGAAAGCGGGCATGTGTCCCGGAAGGGCCCGCGGGAGGCCCTCCAGCAAGGAGCACGCCCGCCTCTCTCACCCAGAAAACCCTCTCGCCTGCTCTGCCTGGATCCCGTGTGCATCTCTTCAGCCTCTGGTCTGGGACCGGCAACCCCAGAAAGCCCCGGGCTCGGGCTGGATGCCCTGCTCCGTGCCGGCAGCGCCCGGGAGGGTGGTGTGTGTGACCTCACAACCTCCCGCCCCGCTGTCCCCCCCGCCAGACAGGAGGCTCTTCAACGAGAAACTGCCTTCCTGACAGCTCCACGTAGGTCTAACGGCAGGTCCACTCCTGTCCACAGCAGCAGAACAGCCCTGCCGGGCCCTCTCCCCCACGGCCCTCCCCCAGTGTCCCATGTCAGCGAAGGCCGTCGCAGGCACACACATTACACCTCCCCCTCCCGGACATCCCGCCACCCGACAGCCCAAGGTCACTCCAAGGTCACGGCGTAGCTGGGCTAAGCCTTGGCACTGAACTCCCTACGACAAACGTCCACACGGCCCTGTGCTCTCTCCATCCACAGACGCAGGTCCCTCTTCCTTCTCGGGGAACAGCCCCGTCATCAATGGCATCTCTGAACACACAGGTGCCGGGACGCAGTACTGGGACCGTCTTTCTCTGTCCTGCACAACTGCTTACCTCTCCCCTAACTGTTCGCAGACCTGTCTTTTCCAGATACGATCTCTGCGACTGTCTCAAACCTTTCCTCTGTGACGGTGATTTTAGTCCTGGGTCACCTGTTCACTCCTTATAGTTTTTACTTATTACGTAACCGTCCGTCAGTTACAGTCTACACATCACGCTGTGTCTGGCCCCTTCCAGGGTCTCAGGAGAGAGCAGGGAGCAGAGGCCAGGGTCATCTCACTCGCCGCGCCCTGGCTCTCTGCTGGGACCGCAGACGACCGCCTGGGGGTGGGCGGGCTGCTCGCGGGTGCGCTCCCTGTGGACGGCTCTCCCACCGAGTGCACGGTCCGGAGCCCCACGGCCACTGCGGGGAGTGAGGCCCGCTTCATCACGCACCCGTTTCACCGGCTGCTACCCAGCAGCAGGCTTTACCGCTTGCCGACCAGAAGAGGGAGAAAATCCTACTCTGTTTGCATCTCCTGGACTCAGGGCAACAGGGAGGCGGCGGGGCTCTGTGGGGAAGGGCCCCTCCGCTCAGGCCTCTACGACGCAGCCTCTGTCCCTGCTTTCATTCGCTGCGCCGCACTAGGCGGAGGTCACTCTGCCTTCCCCGGCTGCCACCCCTCCTGACCCTAGATTTCCCGCACTGTGTCAGGTGGTTCTGAGTGGAAGCTCGGCTTCTACCGCCTCAACTCAGAGGCCCCCTGCGTCTGCAGAGACACATCCTCTCATGTCCGTGGCCTGATACAACGCTGGCCGCTGCTGAAGGGGGCGTGGGACTCGGGCGATGCTCCCGCAGTCCGCACCATGAAGAACCACGGCATTCGGGACTCTCACGCATCACCCGGGCCCACTCCAGAACTCAGGGCACACTGCGTAGACGCCCGTGTTATGTTCCGTTTTACTCCAAAGAGTAGTGAAAAAAAATCCCAAAGAGGCTAGAATGTCACTATCCAGATGTCTTTGGGAAAAGAGGCAAACTACGGGCCAGGCGGGAGTGGGGCGCACAGAAAGGAGTGTGCTCTGGGGTGAAAAAGTGAGAAGATCACTGACTGGCATGACAGGTAGCCCTTGAGGGCGAGCAACGCCCTCACAGGCCAATCCCCACTCCCTGTATGAGAAGCTCCATCCGCACGGTGTCGGGACGACAGACACCGTGGAGGACGGCCACCTCAGCCAGGCACGTGCCAGGATCCGGGTTCTTTCCCAGACTCACGTCCAGGGCTTCCACTTAGCACACAAGTCCCACCGTGCTCTACACGGGTCAGACACGACCTTTCCAAATCTCCACGATCCCGCGGGATCCATGACCTTTACTCAGTGAAGACCTATGTCGGGACACAAGTCCCATGCGGCCGAGCAGGACGGACACGCGGGAGGGGATCAAGTGACAGCTGGGTGGTCAGTGTGAGCCCGGCCGGCCAGGCATGCTGGGCGCTGCTCCAGAGGGAGCCCCGGTAAACGTCTTATTTTCTCAGTTTTATTCTCACCATGTCTTACTAAGAAAGAGACTTACACGTAACACGCATCTACCCGCATCGCGATTCCGTCTCCTCTGAAAACCCACAGGACTTCCACGGACGAAGAAAACCTCAGACTGCAGGTAACTCCCGACTTCCCCCACTTCATTTCACGTCCTCGTCCTCTATTACATCTTTCCCTCCTGGGCTGCTTCTCCCGAATCCGGAAAACCTGAATTCTCCACGCGGTGATTTCCATCCCCCTTTCAAGGGGCCAGATTCCTTCTTGGCACCTGACCACGTTCCCGGTTTCTAACCCGGCTCTCGGCCCCATCCTGATGCCGTGTGGCGAGGCCGGGCCGCTGCCTTCTCCTGCCCCGGTCCCGAGCGAGAGGTTGGTCCCCACCATCCTCAGGGCCCCGACTCTGGGGGCTGTCCCAGCCCTTCTTCTCCCTCAAGTCTCCTGCCAGCCCTCCCCAGGGCCTCCCCTAACCACACCCGACCGAGTCATGCAACACGGAGGCCTGACCCGCCCCCAGTCCCCGGTGGACCAGCACACGCTCACCGTCGTGTATTCAAAGTAGTAAAGGCAGTTGTCGGTCAGAATGAACCAGCGTCGTTTCCAAGTCTTGACCCTGCCACCTGCGGAGCAAACAGAGGTGCACGTCGGACGGGAGCCGACCGGCCCGCACAGGCTCCGTAACACGGAGCCCTCAGAGAGCACGAGGGAACAGGAAGCGAGGGGCAGGGCACCCAGAGGACACGGAGACCATGGCAAAATTTACATCAGTAACAAGACACAGAGCCAAAACAGAAGCACCTTTCACAGAGTGAAAGTCTGTGGGAACAGGCAGAGCAAGCAAGTCAGGTGGCGCCTGGAGATGAGCTCAGGAGCGTGGGATGAGAGCATGGCGGAGGGGAGGGCCCCGGGCGAGGAGGACACGCGATGCACGTCTGACCAGGCTGGAGCGGCGCCAGCAGGAGCGTCGGGCGGTGGAAATGGGCCCACGGAGGACAAAGAGGGGAGCGGGTCAGCCCCGGTCCCAGCCACACTGTGAGGGCCCAGCCCAGGGCACAGACGCACGCAGGGTTCGCCGGATGTGTTAACCCCTTCACAATCAAATCTAGAGTTTTCCTGGAATGTGGAACCCAAACTCCTGGGGTTTCACCCTCTACCCCACCTGGCTGATTCCAGGGCACTTCTACATGGCTTTCAGGCCCTGGGCCAGTGTCCTACAAATGACATCTCCCCAGAGTCCTGGAGGAGACAAGGCGGAGTTCCTTGTCTCTGGTGGGAGGAACCCACCACTGCGTGGGGGAAGCGCTCAGAAACCTTTCCAAGCCCGAACTTCTCACCTGAAGCGCCGACCACTGAGCTAGAGGAGGGGCCTGCAGGCCAGGGGAGCACGGACAGTGGGGCCGTGAGTGCCAAAGGGCCTCTCCGTCCTCCCTAACGTCTCCGTGAAACAGCACTGCTGGGGCCGAGAAGCTATGCTCACACTGGGGAGGGAGGCTCGGTGACGGGCTGTTTCAGGGAAGCTGCCTCCCGCTCCTCTCGCGACCACGAGCCGAACCTCGTCTCGGTCTGCTTATGTCGGGGCAAGGGGCAGCCCCTCATTTCTGAATGAGAGCCACACAGAAGTCACGCAAAGGCCTTCCTGTGTTACGATACACCACTTTGTGCGCACCTCTTACTGCCTCAACAGACTATGCTCTTCTCGCTAAGACTTAACCTCCGGAGAACATCACCTCTCCGATCGTCACAAAGACGGGCCCGTGGGCTGCGGAGCTGGTATAACCTTGGTCATGCTTTCTCTCCTGTCCCTCAGCACAGGCAGCTGAGCCGAGAGCAGGGGCATGCTGCCCCGTGCTCACACCGGGTCTCCTACCGGGACGTGGCGGCTGGAGCGCTGCACAGAACATTACGGAGAGGCGCACCCAGCCCCGGTCCCGGCATCGAGCGGAAAGCCTGCTGGACTTCTCAGTCCCTTTCTCGGCTCTGTGTGGGGCCTCAAGTGTCAGGGAGGTTACGTGATCGATCGTGAACTGCACAGACCCAGGGTACGGAGGCCTTTGCCGCTGGCACGCACACGCTGCCCACCTGCCGGGGCCCTGTGCAAGGGCTGGCCCTCCCACCAGCAGCGATCTGCCAGTTGATGTGAGCATGTGCCTCTGGTCCCTAAGGCCCTAGGGCATGAATTGGAAAAAACCACAGATGGAAATAGGACATGCATGTGGAAAATGGGAAGGCTGGGCAGGATCAAAACAAATGAGGATGAAAAAGAACACAAGGAATCTATTTAGAACGGGAACCGATATGTTATAAAAAGGAACACCCCGCCCCCACTTCAGAGCCTGACAATCAGCTCTTCTACTTCTCAGACCTTCATCCCCACACAGGGCTCCGTACACTGGACGCCTCAACCCATGCTGACTCCCATGCACTCCCCCCGCAGGACCACCCGGGGGCCCTCGGGGCTTAGGAGGTCATGGAGGAGGGGTCAGACGTGACAAAGAAGAAGGTGGAAGGAAATCTAGGAGGAAAAGCAAAGCTGGAAAGATCCCCTCCCTGATTCCAAAAGCTGGATGATGTCCCCTGGCAATCGGCTGCGTTACTGAGACCTCTGCTGTGAGAGGCATCGCAGTGGCCCGGGGGGGAAGCATTTCCATGTTGAAGGAAACAGACATGAAACAAGCAGACAGACCAATGCGCGCACCTAGGACAGTCCCTGTGGAACTCACAGGACCTCTCCCACCCCCGAGGCGAAGGCCAGGCGTCGGCTTCCCTAGCGCTGACCAGTCCCCACACATGCTAAGGACCGTTCTCTCTGCATGCGGCTCTCCGGGCCGGTAGTGCTGGAGCACACGCCTGGGGGCCCGTCCTCCAGGAGCACAAGCCCGAACCGGCAAATGGAGAGGAGAGACCAACAACGTAACTAAGAGGCCAATTTGGGGTTTTTAACAATAGTCACTGGAAGAGAGGAGGGAGAAAAACACAACGGAACATGAAATACGGAGCTCAGGTTTTAACGCCCTCCCCTAATACCTAGGACTTCTGGGGTGGGCTTTTGGTGTTTATCTTTTTTTTTCCCCCCAAACTTGGCATCCTTTGAGTTTAGGAGATGCCACTTCCCTGTCCCATGCAAAGGCAAATGTCCCCAGCTGTCTCATTTACTTCTCGTCCTGGCGTGCTTTCCGATCAGGGCTTATCAGAAGCACGTGGCACCGGAAAGCCACAACTTCCCTCTCGTCCTCCTCTTCAGAAATCCCTGTAATTCACAGGTGTGGTCAATTTGAACGCGACACATACAGAATATGCCTGCCCAACGTTTCCAAGAGAAAATTCAGTGACTCCTTTCTCTGCTTTTAGAAACCCACTTAGTATGTTTTCTTGCACTACCGCATTAAGTAAGTTTCAATTGCTCCGCGGCCTGGTGCCCAGCTGTCTGATGCACTCTGCACTAGTCCTAAAAGGGAAAACATGAACCCCTGATCCTGGCCAGTTCCCTAGGGACTGTACAGTAAGTTAGAAGCAGCAGTAACACTACCACCAGCAATTAAAAAACAAAATAACCAAAAATAACAAAATAAGGAAACGCTGTAGCAAGTACAGTGGCCTTGGCAGAGCGAGCGAGCAGGCTGGGGGGGTACATACCTCCTGGAGTTTGGGGCAAGGAAAAGGAGAGCCAAAATCATGGAAACATACAAATGAGGGAGAAAAGAAAATTAAAACAAAGAAATTAAACCAAACTCCTTCATCTTAAAGTGCAATGCATTAGTCATTCCCATCTGCCCCGGGGGAGCTGAACGTGAAATCACGAAGCGGGCGAACGCCACTGCTGGCACGTGCATGGGGAAGCCTGTTTCACCTGCCACATGCCGCCCGGGGAGGGCGGGCTCTGCGGCACGCCCAGAAGCCTGGCCCCGAAGATGCCACAGAGCCGCGCTCACAAAGCTAAGGTTTATTAATCTGTCTGGGATCCGGAGCTGAGAGAGGAAAACGGGGCGGGGGCGGGGGGGGTTAATGTCTTCCTGCAGACGGCTGTCACTGTTTAAGGTGTGTGTAGGCACGCACACACATAGTCCCATGAATGCATACGTACGTATGTGTGCACACAAGAACACACACTCTTACACGGACACACACACACCGCTGCAGACGGCCGAAAGCCTGCCTTCTGCAGCACGCGGGTACACAGGGGTGATCCTAAGTGGCTACGATGAAAACACGGTAGAACGAGTTAGGGGTTTAGGGAACTTTAGAAAAGGCAATGCAATGACCTAAAAAGTAAGTCCCACATTTTAATTTTTTTTTCCTTTTAAAAATATGGGAGGCCTCATGAATTTACATGTCATCCTGGCACAAGGGCCAAGATCGTCTCTGCACTGGCCTAATTTTAGCATCCGGGCTGTCAAAGCTAACACTCAGCATTAGCATTTAAACAAATTTCACTGGAGGGGAAGTAAAGCCAAGCTTGGATGTACTTTTTAAATTTCTAGTCGTTTTCCTTTTAGCTTCATCCACTTGGCAAGAAAGGTGCAGGGCAAGATGGCGGTCTCTGAGGTTAGCAACTGTTTTCAAGGATTCTATTGGCTTAAAGACCAGAGAAATGTTGACCAACTCAAGAGGGGAGTCAAAACTCCAATTGGGATGTGGTGCTTTAAGGAGAATTTATGAATGAGTCATTATATGGAAACACGAGGACTTGGGATATGCTTTTTAACGGACATAAATCCTACTGCTACCCGAACTTGTTTAATAAGACTCCATATCAGCACTTCCCAGAGGTGTCAGTCATGGCCAAGAGAGGAGTGACTTCTGACCGCACCAGGGCTGGCAGCTGAAATGGTAGCGGGCGGTCATCCCGACGAGCACCCCGGGTGATGAGGGAGCCCGTGCATCAAAAGGCCAGGGCCGAAGAAAACAGAGGACACATCCTCTCAGGGCCAAAAAAAGTGCCGCTGATGTCCAGGGGCTCTCCCCGTGCTCTGGAACAATTAATGAAATAACCACATGGGCACAAATGTCACGAAAACCTACGTTTCCTTTCGGTCACTCTCTCACCTCCAGGCATGACCACAAGTCTAAGCGAATAAGCTCACTTTTGGCCAAGGGAAGAGGAACGCCTTCTAAAAATTTTTCTAAATGAGCAGAATCGTGGAAGTGGCTGACCCGGGTTGGCAGGGAGGTTGGGAGGGGTGGGGGACCACTGCCCGGGGACGAGTGAGAGCGCTGCGGGTCGCGTTGCAGCCAGGGGCTGGGGTTTGCCATGCATGCTGCCCGTGGGGAGCGGATGCAGAGGTGGTGATGAGGCGCTGGGGTGGGGAGGCGGGAGCGCCAGCTACGAGCCTGTGTGACGGGAAGTAGAGAGATGGACATGGCTGGCCACCCTCCTGGGGACCAGGAGGGCAGAGAAAGGAAAAGGACCAGGTTCTCCGGGGACTGCCTTGACACGAAACCCGGCCAATCAATTCCAGGGTAAACACGTGGCGTGCAAACCCACAGGAGCACATCTGTGCAGGGTGAGTCCGCGCCCAGCGGTAGCCCTACGTCCCGCGGGGGCACTGACCGCATACTCCTTTCCGGAGGCGCGTCTCGTTAGAATACCAGGAGTCACACCACCGTCTCGCCACAGCACCTGCTGTAACCTCCCCCCACCTTCTCGCTGCACGTCCATGTGCACGAGCGCGCACACACCCTTCCTCTCAGTTTCTGTGCCGGGAGCCCCGACCCAGAGCGCGGTACTCACCGAGTTTCAATAGCCAGCCTTCCCGGTCTGGGTTGAAGAATGTGTGAGTGAGATCATTCCCATCATCCTCTGGGATTTTAAAGGGCTCATTTTTTATGCTCTCGTACAGATTCTGGGAAAAAGAGGACACTGCATGCCTCTGGTTCTAGAAAGATCTCTGTGCCCTCCCCCTTTCTCTTGTTCATTCATTAAGCGTGGGTTATGTGCCATGCTTTTGTCAGGCACCGAGAGCAGGAGAACAGGACGCGTTCTGCCTCCAGGCCGCTCGCAGAGACAGAATAAATAAGGTGCCTGATGGGTAACAAAGAAAGAAAAGAGAGCAGCCTAACGCGCACTGGTGCTTTCAGTTTCAAACTTGTAAACCACTTCCCCCTCCCGATTCCCTCGCTGGGCCTCACGACCCATTTCGTACTGGGATTCACCAGTTAAATGAATTTTAACAGGTGTCTCCCGTCGCAAGTTCACCATCTCCGGGCTTAGAGTGTGCTCACCCGGAGCAGCTCCTCGGGCAGGTCTCCCCCATCGTTGATGCCGCGGTTCATGGCGACGAACCTCTCCACGGTGGGCTTGTCTTTGACGTTGGGGTTGTGCAGGCTGGTGTTCAACATGATGATGGCAAACGAGAGGACGTAACAAGTATCTAAAGAGAAAAGCAGCAAGAGGATCAGAAACACCCACCGGAAGGACCACAAACGTCCAATGCAATCAAGACTAACGGCCACGCTGTCAGGAGGAGACGACCGCATACGCCTGGACGCCGTCTAACTGAAATTATACACCGCGAACCGAAAACAGCCAGGCACCGAGAAGTGCATCAAGTATCCAAGCCTGAAAATGGATTATTTTTCAGATTGCAAAAGGAGACCACAGATGCTGCACCGCAATCTGAAAACAACACAACGTATAAAAAAGAAAATACAAAATACCTATGACGCCACTGCCCGGCAACAACTTATTTGGCTTTTATTATACAAGTGGGCCCGGCGCAGCGTATCACGAATGGAGCTCACAGATGCACCCTCTTAACAAAACTGGAATCAAAACAGAGACAGAGCTTTGAATCCTGCTTTCCTGCCGCTCTTATTAGCATTTTCCCCATGTCAAGAAAGCCTCTTTTCAAACGCGTACTTTTTGTTTTTAACTCTGCATGAAACTGGAGGATGGCAGACACGCGCAGCGCCACGCTTCAGGTGCAAGCACGTTCGCTCGAGAACACTACACGCCGCCCCGCGCCCAGCCCCACAGACGCGCTCCCGACCGGTCGTGGCCGTTACAGTGTCCCCGCACTTCGACGCTGCCCTTATCAAACTTGCAGTTACGAAGCAGTGGGCCACAGAGATACAGAACACGCTTTGTAATAGGTGCCCACTGCCCGCCTCTCAGCTACTGCAACGTCCGTTCCCACCCCTCGCTCCTACTCCCGGGCCTTCTGGATCACTCCTGACTCTTCGTTACGCCAGCTACCGTTTAAATCAATGTTCTCGGCATGAACCCGCGTCCTGTGGTTTTGGAAACTACCGAGTGCCGGGAAAGACGCCCGCAGGAAGCGCTGGCCCTCGGCGGGGCCCGCGGCCGCCCTACCTGTGCACTGGAACACGCCGTGGTTGCACCGGCAGTAGCGCTGCGCGAACGCCTCCATCATCCGGTCGATCTTCTGCGCCTCTCCGGGCAGTCGGAAGCTCCACAGGAACTGCCTGAGCAGGGAGGACAGGCGCGTCGCTGGGCGGGAGCTTGGGGACACCACTCCCTTCTCCGGGAACGGGGGTGGCATTTCCCATGGGTTTTCGTAGGAAGGGGTGAAAGGGGACCCACTGGGCCGGGGCTTCTGCCCCCGCAGCTCCGAGCAGGTGCGGGCTTACAGTTCTACCCCACGGCTCTCTTAGTCAAAGGTACAGTATTGAAGAAAATGTGAAAAAACAAGATTTTCCTCTATAAGAGAATGGCTCTCCTCCTCAGACCAACACACAAGACTGAGATAGAAATAACAGTCAGGCTAACGAGTGCCCCTCTCTGGAAAACAAGATGAGGCAGTGGAAAGAGAGATTTTCTATCAACGCGTTCATAGCTGATCCCCTTAAGTCCAAGAGAGACCCGTGGCCAACAGGTCTCACCGTGCATCACTCTCATCTATCCAGAGAGCTACACAGAAGTTGATGCTGTTGACATGCCAGCAGCGAGGTCCCCGAAGGGCGGTGTCTCAGAAGGTTTTGTAAAAAAATGGGGGCACCCGGAGGGTTCAGTCAGCCACGCATCCTGGTTTTGGCTCATAAGCTGGAGCCCACCTAGGGCTGCACACCCAGCGTGGCGTCTGCTGGGATTCTCATCCCCTCTCCCTCAACACTCCCCAGCCTCTGCACGTGGGTGTGTGTGTGTGCACGCGCGCGCATGTGTGCACTCTCCCAAATAAATCTTTAAAGAAAAGACAATAAAAAATGAAAATTTACTCTCCTTCTAAGATGAAGTGAACAGCTACTGACTTCCTATTCTAGGGCAGGGGATTCAAGCACTTTCTACACTGAAAACTGGAAAAAATTTCAAAATATAAACATTCACCAATTTCCCAATGAAATTTCCCAAATGAAAGACATGAGGGGAGTCGTGTAGAATTTGCCTTCGGGACGTGCTGTCATTCTGTTCTCTTTAACCAACCAATCCTCTTGGCCACGGGTTCTTCAGGATGTCCAAGAGAGCCCTCTAAACATCCTTCCATCAAAACGCCACACAGGACAGACACGGCATCGGAGACCTGCCTCTCCCACCTTCCAGGGCGCCCTCCCCAAATGCACTCACCGTAGCGCCTGGACGAGGTTAAGGTCCGTGAACTCATGCAACTCCACAAATGCGTGAAGAACCTGGATATTAAACTCATCTCTAGCAGGAAAAACAAAAGACGGGGGCAGGGAGCGGAAGTCAGACCCCGGGCCTGAGAATCCCCACCATCCAGCCCCAGCCAGGCACTTTCGGTGCTGAGTCCCGTGGTCCCGCAGGCTCCACACACAGCAAGGAAGAGGCCCACATCCCTCTGTCCCCGCACCTCCAGAACACCAGCCACTGTGCCCCAGAACTCAGCTGCCTCAGGACAGAACTCCCCTGGGGACTCGAGCATGCCGGAGCTCCTGACCAGCCCCCTCCACCAGCGGCGTCTGGCGAGGCCTCACCTCTCCCCCAGGTAGTCGCCGATGGCGGTCTTGTTGAGCCCCTCCCCTTTGTACAAGAACTGGGCGATGTCCTCACAAGTGTTCTTCAGCAGGTCATTCTCTATTAAGAACTGGATCCCCTAGAAGAGACAAGGATGCCGATGACAGTCGCCGGGGAAACCTCCGGAACAGAGGGAAAGGTCAGGGGAAGAGCGGGTGTCGGTGCTCTGCACACACAGGAGGGATCAACGGACACCAGCTGAGGAGCCGGGGCTGAGGACGTGAGGAGGGTCGCGCGCTCTGCGGAAGGGCAGGAAGCCGTGATGGACGGCGCCGGCTCTGAGCGCCGCAGCAACCCCATCGTAGAGCCCGAGGACACCGGCGGGACCCTCTCACTCACCTTTTTAGGGTCCATGTTAAATTTCTTCCTGCCCATGGCTACCTGTTTGTTCCTCTGCATGTTCTTCCTGTAAAACAACCCCGGAGCCAACGTCAGTCCTCCGGCCGTCGGGAGGCCGACTGTCACTGCACCCACGGACTTGCCGGGGTCCGGAAAGCGCTATCAGGGAGAGCACGGGCGTACGTAGGTCTACGTGCGGAATGACCTTCCTTCAGCTGAAATGCTGACCCCGGCCCCATGTCCATTTGTTCCTTCTATGCCAGGGCTCTTCTTTTAACGTGATTTTTCAAAAAAATCTTTATCGAAGCATCACATACGTATCGCACAATATGCGCGTCTTATGTGTACATCTGAACGATTTCTAGTAAGCCGACGAAGCTGTGCGGCCCTCACATTCTGCCGCTCCGTGAAGCTGTGCTGCTTGAGCGAACGGTCCGCCTGCCCTGTGCCCGCCGCCGGCTCGCCCGCGGCTGCAGCTGGGGCCCGGCGGAGCAACCGTGTCATAAGCGCCGCTGCACGAGCCTGCCCCAGGTCCACTTTCACCTCGCACCAGCGACCACCCGGGCGCTCCGACAGGGCGAGAAGGGGCCATGCCGCTCGCCGACCCCAGGCCCACTCTTCACTCTGGGCGTCGCCTGGTCACGGACTTGCACTGTTCTCTGCACAGATATTCTGGGCACCAGTCCTCTTTCAGACACGCCACGGCAAACGTTTCTCCTTGTCTATAGCTCACCTGTTTCTTTGCACGGTATCTTTAGGAGCGGAGGTTTTAAGTTTTGATAAGCTCCAATGTATCCACTGCTTTAAAGTTACAATTTTTTAAAATGTGAGGTTAAGAAAGCTATCATCCAGGGCGCCTGGGTGGCTCAGTGGGTTAAGCCTCTGCCTTCGGCTCAGGTCGTGATCTCAGGGTCCTGGGATCGAGTCCCACATCGGGCTCTCTGCTCAGCGGGGAGCCTGCTTCCTCCTCTCTCTCTGCCTGTCTCTCTGCCTACTTCTGATCTCTCTCTCTATCAAATAAATAAATAAAATCTTTAAAAAAAAAAAAAAAAGGCAAGCAAGCTATCCTCCCAAACTGACAGCACAGAGCCCGGAAGGGAAGACTGGGGGTTCTCGGGAGACCCGCGCTCGCTCATCTCTAACGGCACCGCCTGCACACACTTGAAATAACAAACTCCAACAGTCTTAGGAAGCCAGACAGGGGACTTAGGCTTAGAAAAATACAGACATGTAGTGAGTTAGAGACAGCCCAGTTAGTGCATTAAGTACTTAGAAAACGGTCTGGGAAGCCCATTCAAAACTCAACTCTGGAGGCTGCTGACGCTTCGTGCCGTCACCCTGCAAATAGCCCTCGTCGGGTTGCACTATGATGCCCACATCCGTGCTCTGCTCCCAAGAGTAGGGGAGGCACGAGCGAGCCCCTGGGGCACCCACACAGCCGGGCGCTCCAGCCTTCGGAAACGGTGTGTGTGGCATTAAGCTTTTCCTGGACTCAAAAGCGCAAACTCTAAAATGCAAACACAGTGGACAGCAGAGGGAAGGAACGCCAGTTCACAGCGTCCCTTAAGGGCTGTTTCGGGTTTGGGGGCCTTTGGAGTTCTCTGGCTCAGTGTCTGCCATGATGTGAAAGGCTGTCACCGGTCGGAGCCCCTGCACTGAACAGGGGGAACAGAAAACACGGGGACACGTGTGCTTGCCAGGGACCGAGGACAGAAAGTGCCCCCCTCCTTTACATAGGCCGCAAGCACAGGCTGGGTGCTCGGTGAGGCAGCGGCCATGACACCCAGTGGCCGGCTGGACAGACTCACCTTTCTTCTGTGGACCCGAGGTTTTCAATTTCATTAGCGACCTCTGCTATCTCATCCTTGAGCCTCTACAAAACAGAAAGGTCAGAATTAGCAGGAGGGGCCGATGCCCGTGAGAGGAGCCCCTCTAACAACTCATACAACTCTCTACAACCACAAACAAGACAAAATAAGCCAAAATGAAATAAAATAAGACACACCAAGGGAAAAAAATCTTTAACATTCGGAAAATTAATCTATTTGGGACGCCTGGGTGGCTCAGTTGGTTAAGCGGCTGCCTTGGGCTCAGGTCATGATCCCAGCGTCCTGGGATCGAGTCCCACATCAGGCTCTTTGCTTGGCGGGGAGCCTGCTTCTCCGTCTGCCTCTGCCTGCCACTCTGTCTGCCTGTTCTCGCTTGCTCTCCCTCTCTGACAAATAAATAAATAAAATCTTAAAAAAAAAAAAGAAAATTAATCTATTCAACAAACATGTATTGAGCTCCTACCAGACAGTACACACTCCAGGGAATACAGAGGTGGAAGAGACCACTCCTGACCTCCAGGAGTTCGCTGTCTGGGGAAGACTATCATCACAGACGCTGCGTAAAATACGTACTTCTCGCCTGAAGGTGGCTGCCTCGATACAGTCTATCAGATCTGCGGCTGTGTCCGCAGACTCAGGACGAAGGAGCCCCACGCCCAGCCTGTCGGGCCAGCGGCGCTGGGGCCAGGCTAACACTGCCACCCAGCGGCGGGCCCCGGGAATGTCCACCCCAGCTCCCGCCTCTCCGCCCCCGCCCCCTTTGATGGGTAACACAACACAGACCCTCGGAATGGACAGTCCCAGCGAAGGGGGCTTCGAGTGAAGAACTGCTAAGACTTCCGAGGAGAAGGGAGTTGGGGAAACTGGAGAGGAGACGAACCGTGAGAGACTGTGGACTCTGGAAAACAATCTGAGGGTTGTGAAGGGGCGGGGTGGGGGTGGGAAGTTGGGCCAGCCTGGTGGTGGGTATTACGGAGGGCACGGATTGCACGGAGCAATGGGTGTGGTGCATAAACAATGAATTCTAGTACACTGAAGAGTCATTTAAAAAATAAAAAATTTAAAAAAAGACTTCCGAGCGTTTACCAGTGAAACAGGAATCAAAGAATTCATGCAAACGATCGAATTCTGCCGAGGCCAACTCCGGAGCAAGTCTTTCCTTTGCTCGCTCTGCGGCTCTGGGGTTCCAGGGCATGTCCCCTCCCTCCCCCCACCCTCGAACGCCCAAAGGCTTTACGAAGAATTCTACAAGAATAACATCTGCTGCCCCGAGGGCTAAAATAATCCAACCAACGGCTTCTATGACTTACGTCCTACAAAAGCTTCGCGCTTACGCAGAGGATCTTAGAAACACGGATGAAACCACGCTCGCGGCTGAAGCATCTCGCGGGGCACGGGGCCTCGTTTAACCCTGACAGCAGCCTCCCAGTAGGTGCTTTCGTGCCCATCTCACAGCGGAAGAAACTGAAGCTCAAAGAATCCTTTCATCTGAGATCGCTCGTCCAGGAAGAGGCAGCGCCAGGACGGGACATGGGTCTAGCTTAGCCCGAAGTCCATGTTCCAAGCACCCGAGCCCTCACCGATGCCCCCCTCGGCAGTGAGAAGCCGCGTGGGAGTCAGGGGGCCTCGGCTCCCCTGGTTCTGGCAACCGAGCAGGCGGGTGAGGCTTCACCAACCGCCTAAGCTAGGCCTCCCTCTTCTCACCGGGGAAACCAAGGTGGTTGTCGGTCACTATGCTCTGCTCAGAGCTGGGGTGGGGGGGGGGGGCTGGTGTCAACTCGAAGATGTCATGAGGAGACCTTTGTAAAGGACACCTGTCACACCACACGCGTCACCGCCGTGACCTCCTACCTGAATGTCGGCCAGCAGCTCCTGCTTTCTCCGCCGGATGTTCTCCAGTTCCTGGCGCTCCTCCGCGGTCAGGTCACTGGGAACTACAAGAAAGGAGGGAAATGTTACTAGGAAAGCTTTATCTCACCAAAAATAAACAGACTCCAGAGACCACAAAAGGACAAGGACGCCACGGAAGAAACCAGAAGCCCGTTTTGGAAATGGGGACAGCTCTGGCTCCCATTCTCCCTCAGCTTCCCCGAAGGAAGACAGCACCCTGCTCATAGAGAGAAAGCTCGCTGGAGAGCGCTTGCCATGGAAACGAGAGAGAAAGGCTGCCTGAGGTCAGATGAGGTCGGCCGGGGATAAAAGGGGACTGTCCGCTGATCCCCGGCCATCTTCAGCCCTGTCAGCGGGGACGCTTCAGGCCCCCGTGAACCCGTCTCTTGAGGCCTCGGCCCCCTCGTGGACCTCCCCACCGGCCCGGAACCACTTCTGTGACTCCCTGAAGTGGGGAGGGGGTGGTCCCTGCAAAACAACATGAACACTTCTGAGCCATTCAGGGAGGGGGAGGGGACAGACCAACCCACGCAGAGGGAAAAAGCCCAGAAGGATCTACCTCAGCCGAGCGCTTGCTTGGCTCCGAGACTTTGCTCTCTGCCTGACGTGCTCTCCTGAGCCCATCCTGAGAAGAGTCACTGAATTCCCGCCACAGGACACGTGCCCCTCCGAGGCCAGAGCTCCTCACCTCCAGGAATAGGGGCTTGGGACAGCAGCCCCTCGGAGGACCGTCTGAACGTGCCGGGGAAAGCCCCGCGGTCAGAGGGGAACACAAGCACTCGGGTCAGGAAACCCTGGACTCAAATCCCGCCTCTGACCCCCTGCGCACGCTTCCCGCAGGCGCCCGCCCGGCCCGCGTCCTCAGTGGCAGAGCAGGCGCTGCGGCCCCGCGCTCGGCGGGCTGCACCAGGACAGAGGCCACCCCAGGACGCGCCCAGAGCCCGCCTGGCGCTCCACGGAAGCTGGAGAGCGCTGGCGACCGCAAACGGCACCTGGCTGGACGGAGGGGGCAGCAGGCGGATGCTTCCAGACGGGACAGGCAACGGCACAAGTCAGAACCGTGGCGACTGAGCCCGTGACACGGGACCAGGCCCGCGTGAGGACTGCGTCTGACCTACGCCAGAGCTCGTGCACAAGGTACAAATGCCTCCGTAGTGCATTTTACACCGACCGCACGCGGAACTCATTACTTGATGAGTAAAAGACACGATTTCAACCGCTCTCCCGTGGTACATACAGAAAGTAGCATTTTGTGGCTGAGACTACACTTCCACCGACAGCACGGAGCAGGGACAGCGGCTCTGCCGAAAGCACAGGACCCACAGCTCTGCCTCTGCCACACTGAGACACTACTGCGGTCACAGGCCACTTACTGTCCCCAAATGGCTGACACAAATCACAGAAGAAAACAAGAGAGGGCAGAAGCGACAGACAAAGATGTCGTCTAGGGCACAGGTCGACGACCTCCGTAAGAGAAGCTTTTTTGTAAGCAGACTGCACACCGAGCACGCAGTCCAACGTGGGGCTTGAACCCACAACCCTGAGATCAAGACCTGAGCTGAGATCAAGGTTGGACGCTCAACCTACCAAGCCCCCCAGGTGCCCCTAACTTTTCCTTGACGCAGAGTTCCCCTGACCCTTCTCTAGAAAGTGTCTTTTAAACTTCCCCAAGACGCACCAAAACATGCATTTGCTATCACGTCCTCATCTCCATACACAACAGTGCCACAAATGTGCCTTCTTCGCGGGACAGCCGCTGGCATTTTCTATCCTTTTACCCTCCGTGTTCTTCAGGTGGCTGGCATGGCACAGCCTCGCGCACCGAGTCCTACAGTAGGAGGCACCAATGTCGGAGGCTGGAGGGTTCCGGCAGATGACGGAAACCCAGCCCAGGTCACCTTCCGAGAGCGGCCTCGCTGCGTCCCGGGAACTCCGGGGAACGCTCCCCAGCACCGCCTGAGCAGCGGGACCCGGGACGCGCCAGCTCGGGGCAGGGCGCACGCCGCTCTGGAGCGGCAGACTCTACGGACAGGGGCTCCGTTCTCGGGAACAGCACACTTGGCGGAGGGCACTCCAGTTCCTCTCCATCTCACAGAGCAGGCTTTCTAGCCCATGAAGACTGGAGGATCCCTTTAAGAAATAATGTCCTGAGTTCTCGAAGACAAAGATTCTTCTGACGTAACACGGTTTTGGAAGTGTGAGGCAGCAGGTCAACCGTAACAGCCGTCCCACGGGGAGAGTAGCCAGGCCGCGGCTCTGAAGCCACACGACGGTGTCATCAGGTCACCACGTCCCTACCCAAGCAGAGGCGAGACTATGGCCCTCGGGCGAGGCTGGTGAAAAACAGACGCCGCATGTAGAGACTGTGCATCTCAAGACAGAATTTCTGTGCGCCCGGAGAAGCCAGTGTTTCTCCTTCCAGAGCGGAAAATCTCTGCGGTTGCTTTCTTTCCAGAACCTCACACTCACCTGGTCCAGGTTAGCCTTCACGCATGACCACCCTGCGGGAAGGTCACCATCCAGCTCTGGGGCACCAATTCAGAAGCTGCTGCGCATCCCGCCCCCTGCCAGCACACGCGCTTGGAAACAGTACAGGAATTTTTTAAAAGCTATAAACCTCCAACACCAAAACGTCAGGGAGAGGGGCCTACGGCCGAAGAGGTTTCAACAAACTTCCGGGACAGAGAGCGGAGGGCCAACTCCTCCTTCCGGGGGCCTCGGGGGCCCGTCCCGGCCGGGTCTGCAGAGCCCAGCACAGTGCCTGACAGAGCACGGGCTGCGGATGTCCGCACCCTCGGCCAAACAAAGCCCCCGAGCAAGCAGCTGAGCCGGGAGACCGGGCACTGCCCTTCCGGCGAAGCCGGGTCCCGCCAACCAGACGCAAGCAGGGCCTGGCTGCACACGAGGCCCACCCCACACACGGAGCGCCCACTCAGCCTTCTGCCACTGCGTCTTACACCCACAGAGACGGCGGAACCTACAGCCCAGACCAGCAAGGCAGGGAACAGAAAACCCACCCTGGAGCCGAACAAAAGAAAACTTCAAAAGAACAGAAAACTCTGAAAAAGGGACAGTTAAACAAGACACTCCTGGAAATTAAACCTGTTTTTGTTCCCCAGCTTCCTCCCATCAGAAAGGGGTTAAAAGATAGAGGGACGCACGTGCAGAACTAAGAGCAAAGAGGCCTGAAGAGAGAAGCAGAGACGGACTCACTCGGGGAGACGCTCGCTGTAAAAATTCCCAAGTCAGAGGATTCGAGATGGTCCTAAAACCTCCAGGAGCAGGAAGGGGAGGCGGCCGGTTTGACAGTGCACACTGGGAGGCAGAGGAGGGTCGACGGTCTAAATAATAACGACTTTGACCCTCGAATCAATTCGCAGTCGATGCGGAGGACAAAACAGGATCATTTCAGACACAGGAGAGCCCCTTCGGGAGGAGGAAGACGTGCACACCAGGACGAGGAGAGCCCGAGGAGAACGTGCGCGGGCGCGCACACACACGCACACACACACACGCTCTCGTGCGTGGACGGGAAGGTGACCGGCGGCCGGCAAGCAGCCCATCCCAGAGAAGGGACGGGAAGACCACCGAGAAGCGTTTGTAAGATGGGAGGCACCACGGGGCCTTCTCTCAACGGACAAAGAGGATCCCGGGACACAGAGCAATAGTGAAGGGGACGGTGAGGCGGTCACAGCAGGCAGCGCTCAGGGCAGGCGAGGAAGCAGAGTCCTCTGGGCCTCCTCGCCGGGGGCAGCTCCGAGAGAGCTCCAGGCCGAGCAGCAAGTACGTCCGTGTAGCACCGCCTCTCAACCTCGGGAGTCGAACCGCAGACGCGGCACAAAGGCTGCCCGCAGTCACGTGTAATCAGTTGCATAGGCCAGAGCGAGGGGGCCGGCCGGGGGGAGGCAAGGAGGGTCCCCACGGCACCTGCTTACAAAACCAGGGACAGAGCTAACACATCAACGAACAAGAAAACGAAGCTGTAAATAAATGAAGTTGTAAATATGTGTATCCAAGTTCCAAAAGGGGAAACAAAGGAAGCAAACACTGAGAAACCATCCAGAATGGACAGCGAGAGAGCAGAGAGAACGATGTGAAGTGGCAGAGGTCGAGGGACCATCTCTGACTTTGGTAAACCCATCAGTGGAGTGAGAACATTAACATGACCTTGGCAGTACCTACCAGAAGAGAAAAGCCAGGAAAAGTGAATGGCCAGTGGCTGCTTCTGGGGAGTGGGTCTGCGAATAGAGGTGGGTCCTAGGAGCTCCTGAATACTGGCTCAAAAAACACATGCAGGGGGGCACCTGGGTGGCTCAGCGGGTTAAAGCCTCTGCCTTCAGCTCAGGTCATGATCCCAGGGTCCTGGGATCGAGCCCCGCATCGGGCTCTCTGCTTGGCTGGGAGCCTGCTTCCTCCTCTCTCTCTCTCTGCCTGCCTCTCTGCCTACTTGTAATCTCTATCTGTCAAATAAATAAATCTTTAAAAAAAAAAAAAAAAAAACCACATGCAGGCACTATTGCATTCTAAAAAAGATTTTATTTACTTTTTTGAGGGAGAGTGCGCACCAGCAAGCTGAGGTGGGGGCGGGCAGAGGGAGAGGGAGAAGCAGGCTCCCCACGGAGCAGGGACCGCCCCCACCCCGGGACCCCAGGATCATGACCTGAGCCACCCAGGTAACCCAATACCACTGCACTTTTAAAATGAAAACTTTTTAAAGACATTCGTCTGTGGTTCCTAGAGAAGACGGGCCTTCTGCATCCCAAGGTCAGAAGGGAGCAGCTCCGGCTCACCTGCAGCGGGAATGAACAAAACGCGTTCACGCGCGTGCCGACCTCCCGACATTAACCGCAGGATCTCACTGCCCACCGCGTCCCAGCCTGAGCCGCCTGCAGTCATGGCGCTGCCTGCCTTCGGGTTCAGCAAATCGCCTGAGCACTTCTCCTACAGAAGGGCTGGTTGGCATCTCATCTGTCTCATGCAGTTCTCCCTGCAGCCAGGAAAACACCCAGCACCTAACCCACGTTCCTCCCGCACCGAAACTCATCAAGGGCAGGTCAGCTCCTCACTTCAAGCCTTCCTGCACACACTGCCCCGGAGGAAAGTAAAGGCCATGGAGAAAATGCTTCCCTTCACTTAACAGCAGAGAGGATCCAAACCATGGCTGGAGAGGGAGGGGGTGTGCGACCCCAGGATGGGGCAGGCCATGCCAGGGCAGGAAGGCAAGGCACAGTTGTGCACAGCCCACACCCCACGTGCCTGGAAAAGCAGCCTGGGCTCCAGCAAGGGCACGTACAGTGCCATGGCTTTCCCTCGAAGCCATGAGGGTTAAACAGAAAAGATCGGCTGATGGGCCAGATGGCAGAGAAACAAACAACTCCTCCCTCCCCCGACTGCCACGTGCTGCAGCCACGCTTCTGTGCCAGGAAGGCGGCTAAGCCCCCTTCTCTCGAAAAGAATGGCAACCAGTGAGGCAGCAGCCCGAGCACAAAAGATGGGGGGCAGAGCGCCTGGGGGTCTAGAGGCCTCGGGAACGCACTCCTGCAAAGGTTAATTTACAAGGCGCCCCCCTTCCAGCAAGGGGGCCAGTGCAGGATGGCCCTCCCCAGTCCCTTGCGGGGTTCCAATTCAATGCAGGGGATTAAAGTGCGGACAACAAGGGACCCTTGTGTTCAGCTGTGAATAGAAAACCCACACAAGGGAAGCTTCCATTTATTTCTTTATTTATATGTTGCTCTGCAGATTTTGCCAGTCGGCAGAGCCCCAGAGCTGAAACGTGCTCCATCCAGCACATACAAAGGAGAACTGTCTTAAAGGGACAGCGCCCATAAACGAGCACATGGCCGCAACCCCACTCGGCTCAGCTGCTCCCCCTCCCCGGCTCCCCCTCCGCAGGCAGGAGCAGGTGCCCAGCGATCCGCCATGAAGTCCAACCGAGAAAGCAGTTCATCTGAGAGCAGTTTCTGCTCAGCAGGAGCACAGGCGGCCGCCGGCCAACACGGACCACTCTGTCCAACATCCTGGCAGTGTTAAAGGTGTGCTTCGGGACGGAGACACCACTCTCGGAGGTCCTCCGGCGACACCAGATCCCTCTGCCTGGCTCAAAAACACGCCACTCGCCTTGTTTTTCCAACCGTGACCATCAACCGTCGCCTTCTTATATATAGCCCCTGCCTTTCAGTGGATAAGAGGGATCCAAATTTAAACCAGCACAGCAGGGAAATGTTTTCAGGGAGGCCAAGAATCTAGAAGGGTCCTTCTTTCCCCCCATGCCTGGAGAAGGTAAACAGGCAGGAGAGAACACCCTCGACCAAGTTCTCATCCAGGCCAGGGAGGGCATCAGTGTGTCTGGACACCCTCCGGGACCAGAGGTACCCCCCGGTGTAAGCAGGGCCAAACCTTCGCAGATCCGTATGATTTACGAGACTGAAAACACACAGCCTCAGACACCCGACCGGGAGCCCCGCTAGAACAGAGCAGCACTGTCGAAGTACATGCTTTCTTACACCCTCTCTAGAAAGTGCTGCCAGCTCTAGAGAACCCAGCCACTTACGAACAGCTTCTGGGTTCAAGAGGACAAATCTGGGACGCTGTCCATGGGAGTGAAGGCGGTTTCCTCCCCTCCAGAGACTTAAAGGCAAAAGGGCCTGCGTCTACCAACCTCGGACCTGTGCAGATCCTACCGGTTCGATGCCTCACACTGCCCCACCCGATGGGCTGAGTCACCTGGTCTCCCAGGAAATCCCAGTGACTTACAACATGAACGACTCAAGAGATCAGAAGGAACTCGGGCACTGGAGACAAACATTCAACAAACTTTGACAAATCTCTCCATCCCAAGCTGATACCGGAACACCTGGGGTCAGATCTTTGCGGCAGGGATAAGGCGGCGACCAACACGCCTCAGCTCTCAGGTAAAGGGCAACACCGGGCCACGGAACACAGAGCGAGCGCTGCGATGACTAAGGAACTGCAGTGAAAGCCTCGGTTCCGAGACAGACAGGCCTCAGACGGCTGGCACGCCCAGAGGGCAAGGGAGGGAGGACGGACACAGCACACCGACAGGACCAGAGCCGGAACCTGGCTGCGCTGGTGAGCCAACAGTGCCGATGATCACATCAGTCCTTTCCAGAAAGTCTGCTGACTTCAGAAAACCAATGACTCCTCCTTCCTACTAAGTCAACACCAGGCATTCTTTCTAAACCTGCAAACAGTGTCATTCCACGTCAAGAAGGAAGGACAGCCTGGCGCCAGCTACCACACAGGTGAACCCCGAGGACAGCAGGCTCAGGGAAGTCAGCCAGCCATAAAAGGCCACTTGCTGTAGGAGTCCACCTCCCTGAGGCCCCCGAGCAGCCAAATCCACAGTCAGAGAGTAGGATGGAGGCTACCAGGGGCGGGGGGGGGGGGGGGGGGGGGGGGGGAAGGGAGCTGAGGGGCGGTGCTGACTGGGGACGAGTTTCCATTTTACAAGGTGGAAACTTCTGGAGCCTGGCTGCACAACACAGACTATCCAGAGTGCTACCGAACCGTCTGCTTACGACTATCCATTTTATCTCGCGTGAAAAGTAAACCAAACGCACGAAAAGTTAACGGCAGTATCTTGACTTCCTGATTTCTGCTTGCTGTGCTCCTGCCCCCGACCGACTTACGGCATGTCTCACCACCAAGCTATGGCCGAGGAGATTTTATTTTTTTGAAGATTTATTTATTTATTTCCACGGTGGGGGGAGGGAGGGAGGAGCGGCAGAGGGAAAGACCATCTCAAGCAGATTCCCTGCTGAGTGCGGGGCCTGATCTCGGGACCGGAGATCACCACCTGAGCTGAAACCCAAAGTCTAACGCTCAACCGACAGAGCCACCCAGGCGGCCCCGCCTAGATTTTGAAGGAACCTGCGCACAAAACGAGGACCAGGAGTGAAGTTAGCATGTGGCCCACAGCTGATATTCAATGCAGAGAGGCCAGCGGCTCCCTCTAGCAAACGGCCAACGCTAACATCTACTCTTCCAGTTCAACTTCTCTCCACACAAAAGCCACCAAGTCTCCTACTTAAGAGGAAGGACAGATACGTTAATGATTTCACTGCCATTTTCTGCATCTTTAAGAAAAACTCTGTTCGGGGGGGGTGCCTGGGTGGCTCAGTGGGTTAAGCCTCTGCCTTCGGCTCAGGTCATGATCTCAGGGTCCTGGGATCGAGCCCCACATCGGGCTCTCTGCTCAGCAGGGAGCCTGCTTCCCCCTCTCTCTCTGCCTGCCTCTCTGCCTACTTGTGATCTCCGTCTGTCAAATAAGGAAATTAAAAAAAGAAAGAAAGAAAGAAAAAGAAAAACTCTGTTCCCGCCTCAGTCTCGGACCCGGCTCATGAGTCCAGAGAAGCTGCCCGGGTTTGAGGGTGGCCGGAGGACCACTGAGGGGGCTTTCCTCGCCAGCTCATTCCCGGCTCTCCGGCCAACCACCTCACCCTGCCCCAATGGGAGTGGGCGGTCATCGTCACGGCCCTTCTCAAACGATAGAACAGGGGTATCAAACAGCCCCACAGATGCCCAGCTGGCTCAGGTATTGGGGCGTGCAACTCAAGACGGCAGGGTTGTGAGTTCGAGCCCCATGTTGGGTGTAGAGATCACTTAAAAACAAAAGCTTTATTAAAAAAAGTTAACAAACCCACACAGCCCCATAAACTTAGGGGGGAAAAGGGTATTCTGTCCCCTTACCTTACACACAGAAGGCAACTGACACATTTTATCCAGTAAGTCCTAAAACTCCAGCACTAACCAGCCAACCAAAGAGAGATGAGGTCAAATTTCAAGGTAGTAAAAGAGACGAATCATAAAATTGTATCCTTAAAGTTTGGTTTAGAAAAACAAAGTTAGGGGCGCCTGGGTGGCTCAGTGGGTTAAGCCTCTGCTTTCAGCTCAGGTCACAATCCCAGGGTCCCAGGATCAAGCCCCGCATCAGGCTCTCTGGGGAGCCTGCTTCCCCCGCCCCCTGCCTCTCCCTGCCTCTCTGCCTACTTGTGATCTCTGTCAAATAAATAAATAAAATCTTTAAAGAAAAAGAAAAAGAAAGTTAACATCTGCTTTCAGTGGAAGGTAAAAACTAGAAAACAATCTAGAAACCTCTCCACCTTTTCTCAAGCCTGTCGGCGGTAAGATCTGCTCCAGCCGGAGTTCCGCAGCAGCTTCTTTCAGGCTTCAGACTTCCACTCTCTGTCTGCAAGGCTGTTTTTAAGAGGATCACAGGAACGGAAAGCAGAGCTGGAACCAGCTCAACAGGAGACGACCATTTTCTTGCCTGGCCCCCTTAAGGCAGGGGTAGAGTGCTCAGCTCTTGGGGAAACCCTGGGGATTCCCTACCCAACAGACAGACCAAGTCATCTGCGCTCGCCGCCCTTTCTCTTGAGGGAAGGGCTCCAGGAACACCGCTGTGCCTGATGCGGTACCCCTCCCGCTGCACAGCTGTGTGGCCACACCCCTTTCAGGCCAGAACAGAGGCTGGGGGTGGGGGGGGAGCTAAGAGGTCAGTTTTCTCTCACTTCACCTGCTCCTAAAACCCATTTGTACGCCAGCTCTTGGTAAAACCCTCATTTTTTGGCCCACTCAACTATTCTCTGTCCGTCTGATCGCTGGAACAGACCCTAGGATCCAATGAAACGTGCAACTCCAGCTCCTTTTCTGGGCATTCTGCTGGAAGGAGGGCTACCCACTCCCAGGAGTGGTTCCAAAGTCCTCAGAGTCCCGCAGACGCTCACGGGGTGGGTCCAGAGGGGAGAGGATGGCCTCGCATCCGTCCCTCTCTTCCTGCTGTCCTGTTTCTCACCTTGCCAAACGGGGCCACCAAAATTGGCCATCAGCTGGCTCCTGAACCTCAGGCCTAGGAAAAAACCACACTGAATACTGGAACATCTACCCCAGGAAGCCAGTGGGAAAACCCTAGGAGGAGAGAGCACGCAGGACCCCGAGGCGGTCATGCAGAGACGGCCGCGTGCGAGCACGTCCTGGGCTCTGCTGCCGGGTGGGAGAGGCCCGCAGCAGAGCATAACGGAGCGGGACCCGCACACTCTGCATGACGCCCCGTGCGCTGAGCTCACGCGCCACCGCCCGGCCTCTTACCCAAGGCGAGTCCCCTCTCCGGCAGCCCCCGCAGCCCCCGTCAAAGCCTGGGCCGCTCGCCGCTCTCCGCTTCAGAGGCCATGGTGGGCCGGCACCGCGGCCCCACGGCGCCAGACTCCCAGGAGCTCCGGCAGCCCCCGGCGGACGGAGGGACGGAGCCAGCACGGCATGTGTGCCCGCACAGCCAGGGTAGGGGAGGCAGCCCGGGAACGCAAGCCGAGCGGAAACGGAGGACGGAGAGGGAGCCGATCCTGGCGGGGAAGGCTGGCGGGGACAGAGATGGCCGCGGAGCCGCCGCCCGGCTGACACTTGGCGTGCGTGCGGCTCAGCTCAGCTCCTCGCAGGCGTATTTCCATGAATGCGATTACAGCGGCCCCTCCTCCTACCCCCCCTTCCCCCCCCCCCCCCGCGGCCTCCTGGGGGAGGGGTGCAGATCGCTGGCAGGCTGCACTTGCTTTTCTCTCCCCCAGAAGCAGAAGGCTGATGGCTGCTTCACTGCGAGGATGTTAACCCTCCCCGGAGATGCCCTCTCATTACTGAGTGGATAGACGAGGGGGCAGACCCACGGCGCGGGGCGGGGGAGGCTGCTCCGTCGCACTCGGCACCTGGCCGCCCTCCTCCTGCTCTGCACCCCGGGAGCAGGCAGTCGTGCTGACTAAAGGCCCCCGTGCTCCGGGCCCCAGGTCTCCACACAGGTGTGCTCCAACCTCTCCAGCAGAGGCCTGGCCTCCCACGCCCACGCCGGAGGTGGCAGCACCACATTCCAGCACATTCCGGTTAGGAGCAGCTCGGCGGGCTGATCTCAGGGACAGTGCCATAAGGTGGCCGGTGACATGAAACATCACTGCAGCCCGAGAGCCGCGGCTCTCAAACTCAGAGGACCCGGGGACAACCCACGGGCACCCTTAAACACACAGACTTGGACCCCCAGAACCCAGGACGTGGGTTCCACGTCAGACCGGAGCACGAGATGACTCGAGGCAGCTGTCTTTGGCTGGTGAGGGAAGCGACACGAGCTTCTAAAACCAAGTGCCAAAGGAGCACTTTGGAGGAAAAAGAGAAGAGAAACCAGGACACTAGCTCGCGGCTCTGTGACCTCCTGCCGGGTCGCTCTCCGCCACAAGGGCGTCCAGGCAAAGCAGGGGGTTGAGCTGAGCACCCCACCACCTCACCTCCAGATGGGACAACCCAAAGTGTCTCTAGGCGTTGCCCCATGTCCCCCGGAAGGCAGAACGGCCCTGCTTAAAAACCACTGCTCCCCATGACCAACAACAGAGAAGACAGAACCATCCCCACGCCCCCCCACTTCCAGTCTTCGGTCCGTAGGAAGCTGCTGAGAGGAGGCACCCCGCGGCAAGGCCTGGCCCCACCCCACCCCTCGTCCTACTAACAGGGACTGCATGCCCCGGGGATTCCTTGTCACCAGCACAGGGTCGCCAGACCTGACCCAAATATCCCAACTCTGTAGCCCAGCCTCCGTCTTTGAAGAAATAGCCATAATAGGAACTATTTTACTTCTGTGCCAAAATGGTAGTTCTTATCTGTAAAATCTTACCAAGTGCACGAAAAATAAACCTCAGAATTACATGTGAACCCTCTGCTTTAGGCTGCAAAAGGAACGCGCTTTCAACAGAGGCGCACCTGGAGTCCCCACCCGACACAGTCCCAACCACCTGGAAAGCAGCCGCTCCGGCCCGCCCCCCCGGGGAGGGTCCTCCTGCCCCCCCTTCTCACTCCCAGTCTCCCTTCACTTCCTTGTGTCTAGGGGCTCGTGCTCACGGTCCCTCAAAAGCTACCACTCGCTAGGGAAGACTCTGGGGCCCCAGTGGACAGACTCCCTTGCATCCCACACATGCTGTGACTGTCACCTGAGCGTCTCAACCCACACCGCCCCTCCGCGTCCACTCACGCAGCCTACCGTCGGGCGATGCACTGTCCTTCCAGGGGTCTCCTCTGTCCAGCAGTAGCCCCTGCTGTCCGCGTATAACCGGGGCTCTGCTTGCTGTTCTGAGGCAACACCACTGCTTTGTACACACACACACACACACACACACACACAGAGCAGGGACCGACAGGTCCCAGCAGGTGGCTGCCGACCTCTCACCTCCTGCCGAGACAGAGACGCAGTCACGGTGCCCCAGGTGACCACACCCACGGCTGCCCAGCCATTGGACGACCTGCTGCTGGGCTTCACCTGCGGCCTGGGAGCCTGGGCGAAGGTTCAGCCTGAATCCAGGCCACAGGCGGCTGCAAGCAGAACCCAGGACAGTCAATTCTCAGCACGGACCACAGGACCCGGGACGTGAGCAGACCAGAAGTCAGGGGAATAAGCTACCGACAGAATGGCTGCAGCGTGGTCCTCCTCGTGTACGGAGGGGACAGACGCTAAAACAGACAGCCCCGGATCAAGTTCAGGAAATCACAGTGATCAAACACGAAGACCGTTCGCAGCCCAACTGGTCATCTCAGGAAACCCACCGAGAGAATAAGAGTTTTTAAAAATGGTTTTCTCAGACTGTTAATTCAACAATCTTTAAAAAAAAAAAAAAAAAAAAAAAAAAAAAAAAAGCGTACCACCATAAGCAAGGCGCCCTGTGAGCTACCGCAGAAGATACAGAGATGGCGAGACACGGGTCAGCCCCCAAAGAGCTTACGTGTCACTATCCCCTTGGAAGGAGAAAGAACCAGGCGGGTACGTGAGGACGCTGGCAAGAGGTGAACAGGGCGGCCACGTGCCAGCAGCTGCCCACGGCGGCTGAGGCTGCAGCCCGGAGCCAGGAGGGAGAGGCTGGGGAGAGGGACAGGCGCGTGCGGGAAAGGGGCGAACACTCGGAAAGGCAGGCAGAAGTCGGAGCCACACCGTGTCCTCTGACTCTGACACGAAGACCTCTGGATTCTGCCCCTGCCAGGGGCCCCCAGCTCCCCCCAGCAGGCTGGCACGAGACACCCCTGCGCAGAGTTCACGTCCTGCCCTCCTCCCGCCGGTGCGGCCTCGGGCACACGGAGCCGGCCCCGGGGACCCCAGCCCGCGTGCGGGGCAGCCACACCACTTACTCTGCCATCGGCGGTGAACTCCCCTCGCTCAACTCATCAAGGGCCCAAGCGTGCGAATCCTCAGCGGGAGGCACTGCAAAGCCCAAGCTGACCTTGGCAAAGCCCCACGCCCCAGCGCGCACAATGGACAGAGAGCCCGGGTCTCAATCCCCCCCGGCACACGGCAACGGGGGCGCAGAGCTTCAACAGCCGTACTCCACTCCTGACACCGAGACGGGCTTCAGTCTTCTTCAGTAAAAGCTAAAGCATAACCACTTCTTGCGAGCGGCAAAGACTGTCATGTGTCCCATGGAGAAGGGCCTGAAGACCTCTTGAGAGAGCGGCAGTGTCTCCTCCGAGCCCCAAGTGGGAGGACCTGGTTCCCAGAACCAGACCCGACCCTGATCGGAGCTGCCCGGGGTCCAGAGAAGGCTTCCCGAAGTCTGAGAGAAGCTGAGGAAGGGAGGCGGCCCCGGGCTGGGCACCCACCTTCTGCGTCCTGGCCAGTCGCGGAGGCTGCAGCTGGGGCAGGCACAGAGACCTGGCTGCGGGGACGGGGCCCCCTCCCAGCGCCAGCGCAGGCCCAGCGCCGTAGGCCTTCCATCCTGAGAGGCTGCTCTTGGGGTTCTGCACCTCCACCTTGGCAGAGAGCACCGCCGAGCCGGGAGCAGCACCGCAGGGAGGACGGCCATGAGGCGGCAGCAGGAGACGACGAAGCTCGGTGCCACGGTCTCTGCCCTCGAGACCCCAGGTGGCACTTCTCCCTCTCCAGAACGGGCTCGGGAGGAGATGTGACCCGGGGGGGGGGGGGGGGCTTTGGCTGTGAAGCCCCGACATGGGAAGGTTTCCGGTGGCACTTGTCCCTCTAGTAAACAGATCCCTGCGTCCTGGTCGCCCTGCAGATTCTGCTGTGACCGGCTTCTCTGGACCCTTTCTCCTCTACCCCCAGGCCCCAAACCCCAGAGCCACCATGTGGCAGGGCCAGCCTCTCACAGGGGCAGGACAGAGTCCCCAGGAAAACAAAGGGAGACCTGAGCGGAGGAGGGAAGACCCCAGCAGGGGGAGGTCTCTCCCCGGTGCGTATGACACGGGTCCTAGAAGCACCACGTACACGTGCACGAGAGCTTCACAGCGACGACACCAATGAGGTAAAATAAAGTTCTACCGGAGAAGTTTATACACGGATAGTCCAGAAAAGCACGACGGAGAAAACAGGTGACATGAGAGGGTCGCTCCTGGAGGCGGACCCGTGAGGCTCAGTGACAGGGGACAGCACAAGGGACATTCGAGAGACGCTGACCCACCTGGCAGTGCCTCGGGTCACACAGTCTCCGGAAGAAAAGACGAATATAAACAAATGTAAAGAGAAGCGCGCTGTCCAGCCCTGGCGGTGCGACAACGGGCCAGCCGGGCTCTGGGGGAAGACGAGGCGGGTCCCACCTCATCCACCTCAGCATGAATTCTAGCCGAACCAGGGACCTGAACGTACAGAAAGAAACCATCGAAGTTCTAGCAGAAAGCACGGATGACTCTGGTCATGGTCTCGGACAGCCTGTCTCCCGCATGAAGACGAAAGGCTTCTGGGTGGAGACGGAGCCCGACCAGCTACAGGTAAACAGCCGGGACAGCAGACACAGAAGCACAAGCCGAGGGTCATCCTTCAGTCCCCACGGAGCAGCGGGAAGCCCAGTCCGACGAAGACCGACACACCGGCAACGGACACGGACGCAGATGCAAGAGAATACAGACAGACCAACGCGGAAAGATGCCTGAACTCTCTAGAAACAGAGAATTTAAAACATGCCAATTAACACCATACCATACTGCTCTCCAACAGTCGGGCAGAAATTAAATGTCCGATGACATGGGGGACCCTGACCAGGGTGTGGGGGCACACGGGCAGCCAGGGGCGTGTAACCTGGCACCATCCTTCTGCCATAGCAAAGCTCAAAAGCCACGTACCCGTCCATTCAGCACTTCCATTTAAGAACTGACCCAACCGACATCCTCCGGAAATTGTGAAAGTTACAAAGTACTTCAACACCATGTGGTCACGAGAAGGAAGGAGCTGATCTGTGAGTGACTGTCTAGAAAATTCTCTAAGACATACTCAGTGTGATGAGCAACCACGGAGCAGCGGGGGCACACAGACTCTGGAGGGACGCACCTGAAGCTGGGCGCGGACCCTCCTCGGAGACCAGGGCCGTGGTCGCCTCAGGGTCTACCTCCCTGCGTGTCGGGCTCCACAACCAAGGCCACACTTTTTTCTCGCTGGCTTTTTGTTTCTTTGTTTTTAAGATTTTGCTTATTTATTTGAGAAAGAGCAGGGGCAGAGGGAGAGGGAGAAGCAGGCTCCCCGCTGAGCAGGGGGCCTGATGGGGGGCTCGACCGCAGAACCCCGGGATCATGACCTGAGCCGAAGGCAGACGCTTAATGACTGAGCCACCCAGGCGCCCCTAAAACATCATTTTATGTTGACATTTCTGTTCAGAGAAAGTATGGAAATGCCACTGGCCATTTACCCCAAAATATTTACTCAGATTGATGCCTAAATATGTCCTTTGTGGAAAAAACACACTTGGATTCTGCTCTAAGTTTTTTTTTTTTAAAGGCTCTTTTTTTTTTTTTAAGATTTTATTTATTTATTTGGCAGCGAGAAATCACAAGCAGGCAGAGAGTGGAGGAGGAAGCAGGCTCCCTGCTGAGCAGAGAGCCCGATGCGGGGCTCGATCCCAGGACCCTGAGACCATGACCTGGGCGGAAGGCAGAGGCTCTAACCCGCTGAGCCACCCAGGCGCCCCTGCTCTAAAGCTTTTAGCGCCCTCTGTACCTACGCCACGCGGCTGCGGCTTTGTATGTGGGACTCTGTCCGAAGTCTCTGCATCAGTGTCCTGAACTCTTACCAGAAAATACAGAAGAACAGAGACTTTAGACACCAGAAAGAAAGATGCAGAGAAGCATCCCCGGACGGGGAAGGCCGCACCGCTAGCTCCAGTCTGCCGATGAGGCAGGACTCCCTGAGCAGGACGCTCTACTGACACACAGAGCCCCGTTCGCACGCCCCGGCCGAGTCCCTGGCTCCTCAGTGCCCCGCACCGCAGTAACCGAATCCACTGCAGCTCAGCGTCACGGAGCATCTGCCTGTGCCCACCCGGAGCTCGGGGCTCGGATTCAAACGGCTCCGGCCCCTGCCCTGCACAGAACACCAAGGCCGGGGAGGGGGGAGGCGTGCAGGCCCAGAGCTGCAGCCCCCGCGGCCGCCGGGGCCATGCCCACACGGCACTCACAGCACACCCGGGGATACCAAGTTGCTCAGACAGGCCAAGCCTCCGAGCCAGGGCTTGGAAGGACAAATGGATTCCCCAAACGGAGAAGCAGAGACCAACGCGGACAAACACATCCAGGAGGGCGAGGCAGCCGGGTGCCTGGGGACTGGGGCACAGCTGCGGTCAGGACCCAGCACACATCAGGGCTGGGCCGGCACCAGAAGAGCCCAGCATCGGCCTGCGAGGGCCTCATGTTCCACACGCCAGGGAGCCTGGGTTCCAGCCCAGAGGAAAGGGTCAAGGACTAAGCGCGGAAGAGAAGGGACGAGACCACCGGAAGCCAGCCTGTGGCGGTGAAGCCGCTGCTCGCTCCTCGCCCGCACAGCGCTGCGCTGGGAACGGAGCCGCGCAGGCGCCACACAAGGACACAGGCCAAAAGCATCTGTAACATCCGCGTTATGGATCGGAGATTAGCGCGGCAGGAAAACACCCCACTTCTTGGGACACAACCCCCACTTACTCTTTCCTAGGTGTGCTCTTTGGATCCTACGGACCTAGAAGAGCGGCTCTGTGAGGGGCTTGATGCTGACACTTCCTTCTCTGCCCGGGGTCTTGGGGACCTGCCGGCGCCAAGTCCGAATGCTCCCTTCACTTTCACGCCTGCCCGGGCGCCGTTTCTGCATCTCCTCGGGATCCCTACGGGGCCTGTTTTGGGGCAGTTAAAAGGGCAACTGCGCTGGCCTCCGGAGTCCCAGACAGAGGACAGGACGAAGCGCTCCTGGGAGGGGTGAGGGAGACGGGAGCAGCCGGCAGTTCCTGAAGGTGACTCATTCCAAACAAAGCTGCCCGTGAACCGGATCTCTGAACCCCGAGCTCTAAGTCCCCAGCCCCAAAACGGCGCCCCACTCTCCCCACACCGTGAGCCGTGCATGTTGGACGTTAGGACCTCCGGGACAGCTGAGGCTGATGACACAGGTCCCCCCCGAGGCAACCTCTGGAGGGACTCTTCAGTGGGGTCCTTGGGGGTCTGAGGCCAGGCCCCCCAGGAAGGCCCAGCAGGACACGAGGGGGAGCACACGGCACGGTGACCAGTGGTCATGGTGTGCCTGGGCCAGGCTCACAGCCACTGTCCCAAATCATCAGTAAAGTGACCTCTTCCTTTCCGAGACCCTGACGACCGTGGACTTGCCCGGCAGCTAGAACACCTCCTGTGGGGGGCTGCAGCGCTCGCACAGAACCGCCTCTCCTCACGGCCCCCCTCCCATGCGGAAGGATTACCATGAGCCCCTCCGTGCCCCTCCCCCAGCCTCTCCCCAGGCTACAGCTTTCCAAGTCACCCGCGGGTACAGTCCAGCACAAGCGGTCTCAGAGGTGAAACCTGGAAATGTACTGTGTGGTGAGCCAGGTCAGGAAAAGCAGAAAAAGGCCCCCAAAACTTGTTACAACTTTCCCAAAACCTACGTTGGAAGAGAGCATAATGTGTATTTCATACACTTCACTGTCCGTCTGGCGGCGGGCACACGCTGCCATCTAGGCGGGCATCGCCAGACACAGACACGCATCCACGCTGCAGACCGCAGAGTCTGAACCCCGGCCTCGCGGGGTTCCCCTCCCCAGCTCTCTTCCGGGGCCCTCAGCTGTGTGACCCCCTCCCTCGGAGCCTCCCTGGGTGCCGTGTGGGCGCGGAGAGGATGAACGAAGTCCACAGACGCCACGGACCCCGCGGTCCCCAGCGACACCGAAAGAGGAAGGTCCGAAGAGCTCTGCACGTTCCCTCCCGCTCGTCTCACCCCCTACCGGCGGCTGCCCCCGCCGTGCTCTGACGCCTGCGCTTTTCACTGTGGCCCTCAGTCGGGGCGCAGCGACCCCAGAGCCCGGGGCCGACTGTCACTCAGAGCCGGGGAGCACGGACACTCGCGCTAGGACGCAGGCCCCGTGAAGTGCCCGGTGATCTTCCCCGAAGAGCAGAGACTAGGCTGGGGGCCGGGCGGGGGCCCTGCTCTGGGTGAAAAACACAGAGTCACACACAGCCCCACGCAATCCTCGCCCCCGAACCACTCACGACCCTCCAGTCCTTCTCCTGAGAACAGTGAGGGAAAAGCCTGAGTCTGGGGGCCGCTCCTCCCGGCAAGGCAATAAAACTGTCATCACAGGACATCCCGGCTGGACGGGGACAGCCACAACCCCCACTGCGGGCGCCCAGGCGGGACCGGGACTCACCGTCCTCCCCGGTGGCTTGCAGGACCATCTTCCCCCGTCCCAGCAGGACCCTGATGGTGCCGGATGTCGTTCGTCTAAGGGGCACCCGACGACGTTTCCCTGGGCGGGGGCAGGGGGCCAGGTGGGGCCCGGAACACCTGCCGGCCTCGGTCACCACCGCCACAGCCTCTGGGACAGCTCAGCGCTCCTTCCTGAACTGCGGAGCCAATGAGCCTCCCGCGGCTGAGGCGTCACGGCCGCCGCCCAGTTCCTGAAGTCGGGCCCAGGGAGCTTCCGAGGAGTTAACTACCTCCTCCCTGGATCCGGCTCGGGCTGGGGCTGAGGAGTCTGCGGTGGCACCGGCCCTCCCTCTCAGATCCAGCTAGAGCACGGGACACAGCCAGATGTCCCCTCTCCCCTCCCTCTGCGAGCACTCGCTTAGAACAGAACCACGTCAAGTCCCAGCGCTCACACCGCCGCCGTGACAGCACATTTCCGAGGAGAATGACTAAGAGATCGCAATCAGTACGGTATGCCGTGAGGTCATAGGCTAAAAGGAGAAGGCAGATGTTAGAGGAACAACAACAAGAAAAAGCTAAGGGCAGTATTTCCAATATAAGTTTAATTTTATCTCCGTTCTATTTTCTACCGTGTTGTACCAAACTGCTTGTCTCCCCACACTCTCACATTCAGGAAACATGATTGTTGTTGAAATCAGATCAACCAGTAATGAGGGGAAAAGCCTTATTAATCCCATCACCCAGGGAAGACCCCTGATGAAATTCTGGTAGATGTTACTGATACTGTCCCCGCTTTTTGTCCTGTGTATTGTGCTCTCATTCTGTCTCGGCCTCACTCTCTGTGCGGACACGCATTTGCAAACATACCTTCATACCTCCGCAGATCCTACATGTGATACGTGTAATAATTACGTTACATGACACACGAGACTTATCTCTCAAGATGTACTTACACGACCTCAAGAGAGAAGTATGTATGTAGGCATAAATATGTATCGATAGAGAAATACAAAGAGAAACAGAAATGGAGTATTTTATGTGCTATCTTATAACCTGCCATTTTTCACTTACGACATTTTTCCATGACTGTAAACGGAGACTTATCGCATTTTTTATTATCCATGGTATAGACTGGGTATTTAACCAATGCCAGACTGTAAGACTTTGAAGCGGTTTCAAGTTCTCCTGCCAATCTCACCGCCCATGTGCACGCAGCCGGGCACGTCTCTGATGGTCCTCGGAGCAAATTTCTTGGCGGCCACCGGCTCTCGCTGCTCCCTCCACGTGTTCACGGGAGGGATCACAGGGTCCCTGCCTCAGTCACTTCTCTCAAGCATGTGCTCAGGACATCACTGCTGTAGGCCGCGTTTCCTGGATGCTCACCTTGTGCCCATGGCCGACTCATGTAACCCCAAGAGAACCCTGCGAGGGCTTCTCTTCGGCCCTGATTCGTGGAAGGGACACCAAAGCCCAGAAGCATCACACGACTTGCCTGAAGTCCGGCCGCAGGGTGCCCGCTCTGTTGGCTCCCCGCAGCACCCCCGAGCCCCCTCCCCTCACTGGTCCTGGTCGTGGGGGCCCCTCCACAGCAGGTGTGCACACGGCCTGGACCTGCTGTCCCGAGGCCCAGGCCGCGCTGCGGGTTGAAATGCACATGTCTACAGCAAGACACCAGCCACGCTCTGGACGTGGCCACAGGTGCCTCAAGGGTAGTGGCCTCGGCCCACACTTTCCCCTCTTGCCTAATAATAAATAAATAGACAAACATACTTGATAAAAACCACGCTGTTCTGCAGAGGCAAGTGACAGAATCCCAACTCCTTGCCTTTGGTTCAATACTTCAAAATCAGAATTCACGCTTTTTCCTCTGCGCCCCCTCCCGTAACGAGGGCCAGGCCATGACCCCTCCAGCCCCATTTCAAAATCTAAGTTAATGACTCCCAAATCAGCATTTCTGTCTCTGGTGCTAGGGCCGGTCTCTGATGCCAATCCCAGCTTTGAAGAGGCCGGGTCCCTTCTACGTGCCACGACCGTGGAGCAGCAGAGCGCCTCTCTGGAACCGGAGCCCAGAGGCAGGCCGGCCTGGCCCCCGGGCACGGACACACGCCGCCTTCAGGCACGGGCCAGGTCTGCCACCTCCCTGACAGGACAGACTTCATTTCCGCGGGTCTGACCGCCGAACAACGGCTTCTCAGTGGCCAGAGTCTACACTGACCCGATGACCCGTGGTGCACTTGATTTTTCCAAGAGTCGGCGGTATTTCCTCTTTTATGAACTGCTTATTCATATCCTTTACCCATTCTCCTCTTGGTTATCTTTCCTTATTGGTTTGCAAATTACGAATGCTTTCGTCCCACCTTTTCTCACACCCTCACTTGTTTTTATCAGCAGGTGTGGAGGCGCTGCCTTCCGGAAGCTTCTGGGCCACAAGCCCGTCTGTCATCTCTTCTTCCACCAGCTGCTCTCAGCATCCACTGGGCACGCACAATGCCGGGGACCGGAGGTGCACCAGATGGCCGCGGCACCTGCCCTCACCACGCTTACGCTCTGCTGGGAGCTGGGAGGGCAGGGCAGCGAGCGGCAAAATGCACGTATGTTGGAAGAGATGCTCCGTGGGCTTGGGGCGGAGCGCGTGGTCAGGGCTGGCTGGCTGCTCCTGGCCAGGGCAGCTGGGGCACAGCCAACGGCAGCCGGAGGTGCAGGCAAGGCCGGGGGGGCGGGGGGACCGGGGGTGTGCGGAGGGCTGTTGAGGGCCTCGATGGCTATTTTAACAACTGGTTTCCACTGTGGGCGAGATGGGAAGCCACTGCCGGGGGCTGGGACAAAGTGAAGGACCCGACTTCATCTGTGATGAGAGTGCGCCGGCTGCTGGCTAAGAACAGACTGCAGGGCAGCAAGGCCAGAAGCCGGCCGGGCGGGGGGAAGGGGGGGGTAACCACCGTCTTCCGGGTAAGAGATGACGGCGGCTTAATGCAGAAAGTGATCGGATCCATGTCGTATCCTAAGGCAGAGCCAGGAACTTGCCAATGGATCCCACGTGGGTGTCAAAGAAGTCAAGGATGGCCCGAACCCTCTGGTCTGGGCAGGCAGAAGAATACAGATGCCATCTTCCAGGTGGCAGGCCACCAACAGGGTCCCTGCCCCACGGCACAGGGCGTGCTCAGCCTGCTCGCTGGCGCTGGACCTCGCGACTCACAGCCTGCCCCATCTGCACTGCCGCTCACCCTGCCATGCTGCCCAGTTCACGACCCGAGAGTGGGTCGGTAAATGGCTCACACGGTATCCACCATCCCTGTGTGGGGACAGTGGGCCCCGCTTCAGGCCAGGTGCCCGTCCCGCTCTGCGAGCTGCTGGGAGCACCGCGGGGCCCGGCAGGTGGGGCGTCACACTGCCTCCTGCGCCACTACCGTCTTCCAAAGCCCGTGCAGCAAGTAACACTGTTAAAAAGGGAAGAAGCGCCTGAAGAGGCACGTCTCCGGTTCCTTAAAACAGAAGGCTAACTACTCAAGCCCAAATTATATGCTTGACTCGCTCATAAGGAAAGTGACTTCGTAACTTATCATCCAGATCTTGGGACGTTTCTCAGATCGCAGGTGGGTGCTCTCTATCATCCCATCAGCCAGCGGGCATAACCCGGGCCTTCCTGGGCAAACAGAGGCAAATCACCACCAGGCCCAGCGATGGCCTCAACCCCTAAGAGGGGGGATCGGGCTGCAGCACAGCTCTTTCAGCAGAAGCTGTGCCCAAGTTCAAAGGACACTGTGAAATCCTTAGGAGAACAACGGCACGCTACGGAAGCGGGACAGTCACCGAGGCCGCAGAGCCGTCAGAATGATGAGACGGGAGGCGGAGGAACTGGCCGGGGCCCCCGTCAGCATTAAACCAACACAGTGAAAAACAACACTTTATAACTACTCTTATTAAAACCACACAGAAGAGGGGCACCTGGGTGGCTCAGTGGATTAAGCCTCTGCCTTCGGCTCAGGTCATGATCCCAGGGTCCTGGGATCGAGCCCCACATTGGGCTCTCTACTCAGCAGGGAGCCTGCTTCCCTTCTCTCTCTGCCTACTTGTGATCTCTGTCAAATAAATAAATAAAATCTTTTTAAAAAAATCACACAGAAGAGGGGCACCTGGGGGGCTCAGGCGGTTGGGCATCTGCCTTCGCCTTGGGTCATAATCCCAGGGTCCTGGGATTGGGCCCTGCATCGGGCTCTCTGCTAGGCAGGGAGCCTGCTTCTCCCTCTGCCGTGCTCTCTCTGTCAAATAAAAAATAAAATCTTCAAAACCACACAGAAGGGTGTTTGGATTGCAGGTGTTTTGACTCAAGACATTTTATATTTTCAATGAATAAATAAACAGCCTTAATCCTGTACCCCAGCCTCATCTTCTCCGGTGACAGATAAGAGCATGCAAATGTGAAATGGTTTAAAACGACACAAGGTGAAACATACGTGAGTGTTCACGTAAGGTTCCAGGGCAAGTTTTTTCTCAGCCTGATACCCACGTCATCAGTCCTAACCCCCAGGAGACAGAGCACACTCCAGGTGGCAGCCTGGGGAGCCCGTCGACAGACTGTCTAGAAGTCGTGGCGGAGTCTGGGGAGACTCAGTGGTGGATCTCCCCAGGGTCAGCAAGGAGCTCCCGACCAAGGCTAGGCCTGTGGGAGGGGTGGCTGGCTGCAGAGGAGGACAGGGCGCGGCTAACCCTCAGCTGGGGACAGGGACAGGGCTGGGGACAGGGCTCAGCTAACCCTCAGCTACCTGGCAGGGAGGAAACACCTTGACCTCTTTCTCCTTTGACCCTCCAAGCCTCTGGACAAACCCAGCGGGGGCCACAGGGCAAGGCAGCCTCCAGCCCAGCAGGATGGAGAAGGGCAGACGGCAGAGGTCGGGGGTGCGGGGGGCCCCCAGCAAACCACAAACTGCCAAGAGCCTCTCCTCACGTCTGCACGGCCCCATCAGCGCCTTGAAGTCTCAGCTCCTCGTTGGTGTCAAGACCCTCCTTAACGGGACCCTGCTGCCCGCCCAGGTTTTTCTCTTCCCCCTTGTGCCTGGTTTTTCTTCTTTAACCAAAATAACATGCACACATCACGTTAAAAAAAAAAACAAAACAGTACCAATGGCTTAAAACAGAAACCCACAGCTTCCTGCCCAACGGCACCCCCCACGGTCGGATCCTGCTCCGCAGAGGCAGCCCTGTCAGTCTCTGGTCCGCGCCTCACCTCCCTGCTTCCCAGCGACACAGGCACACCCTCTGTTCCCGAGTCTCCAGTTCTGGACATCCACGGCCTGTCATGCAAGTCGAAGATTCCGCTTTGACCCTACGCACCCCCCCCCCCCACACACACACTGGCGCACGCCAGGCTGGTTACGTGTAAACTTGGGGCTCAATCAGTACTTACTACTCCCATAAACACGGCTCACAGCTTAGCGGTACAACCTGCTATGATTACAATTAGCACCGGACGGCACGAAGGGTCTCGTCTGTCTCTGGGTGCTTGGCTCTCTGCACCAACGGATGCAACCGTCCACAGGAGCAAGCAAAGATCCGCCCAAAAATCCCCGCGCCCCTCCCCCCGCCTGGCCTTGCTGCTTTCCCCCCAGCACGCTGGGGAGTCCTTCCGCCCTTCCCAAACGCTACCCCCGTTTCTCTGACTCCATGTTTCTGGGTCCCTTCTCCTTCTGCTGGAGCATATCCTCTGTAACTACCAGGGAAAGCACGTAGGGGGGTGGGTTTCCACCACTGCTCTGCATTTTGTGTGTCCGGAAACACCCCTGTTCCTCTGCCTGGACACAGAACTGCACCCTAACATCGCTTCCTCACGACAGCAAAGGCATCCCCCGTCTTCCGTCCCCACAGCGCTGTTAGTGACCGTGCCATTCGGACTCCCAGAATTTTCTCTGGGATCTTCTTCCTACTCAGGCAGCTCTCCGGGTCTTTACCCTCGGCGCTGTGCGGTTTTGTAACAAGGTGTCCAGGTGCGGGTCCGTTCCCATGCACTGTGCTAGCCCCTAGGCAGACCCCCCAAGTCTAAAGTCTCAGAGTCTTTGATGTCCTACCCTTTTTCTCAGCTCTCACTGTGCAGAGTTTCTGTTGGACAACTGGACCTTTTCTGTCTTTTCACTCTTACTTTCGTCTCCTCGTGGAAGTGTTCGTGCAATGGCCTGAATGTTCGTGTGCTGAAACCCTGAGCTGACGGTGTCTGGAGGCGAGGCCTATGGGAGGAGATCAGCTTGGGAGGGAGCAGCTGCACACATGGGACCGGCGGCCGTACAGGGCCAGCTGGCTGTCCTTGTACCTTGAGAGCACACGGCAGGATGACGGCGCTCCGCGAGCTCGGCAGGGAGCTCTGGGTAGGAAGCCTGACGGGGCCCAGCTCGGACGCCCGGCTGGCTCGGGGAGAGCCGCGCCGCCCGGTGTGATGCTGTCTCGGCCGCCAGCACGGGGATGCTGCTCTATGTACCTCATCTTCGGGTCTTTGTACTGTTTTGTGTCGGCTGTTCTTACTCTGCACGAAGTCCCTCTTCATCTCTGTAGGCTCCTTTTGGACAGCAGCCTGTTTCTGCTCCGTCGGTTCGCCTCTAAGACTCTTAAGTACCAGGCTTTTGAGTGTTCTCCCAGGATCTGTTTCCTCAGTCTCTTTCTTCCACTTGCTTTGTTCTCCTGTTTAGTGGTGAGGGCGTTTCTTAAACGTCCGGTAAACACAGGCTGTTTCTCCACATCGCTGGCTCCTCCACGCCGGCAACCTGAGCAGAAGTGGTGTGTGGCGGCTCTGGCCTGCGGAGTGCTGGGTCTCACCGTAAAATCTGTACCGGGGGGCGCCTGGGGCTCGGACGGCGAAGCCTCTGCCTTCAGCTCAGGTCATGATCTCGGGGTCCTGGGACAGCGCCGTGAGTCAGGCGCCCTGCTCGGCGGCGTCTGCTTGTCCGTCTCCTCTCGGCTTGTGCTCTCTCACTGTGTCTCTAAGGTAAACGGAATCTTTAAAACGGAGCATCAGTCGGTAGGAAATAAATAAAAGCGTGAAGCAGGAACACGTGGGAGGCTCTGTGTGTTCTCTCGCACTGGCCTGAAGAGCCAGTCTCCCAGCTCCGCCCGGACCACAGGCAGGGCTCCCCGTGGGGGCTACAGACAGGCCGCCGGCCGCCAGGCGGGGGGAGAAAGGAGGACGGGCCGCCGCGCTCCTGCAGTCGCTGTGTGCCACAGCCTCCCCAGAACTCGAACCCTCCTGTTCTAGCCAGAGTGGGAGGGACATCGCCTTGCTGCGAGGCACGGACAGGAGACCTGAGAGCCTACGTGCCCGCCATGCACACCCCCACCGGCCTCCAGTTTCCAGCCCTACGGCCTGTCTCCAGTCGCGGGGCCCGCAGCCCCTCTGGGATGCGAGGGCAAGCGGCTCCGGTTCCCCACGGCCTCCTCCTCTGCAGCTCGGATCGTTCCTGCAAGCCGGGCCGGCGGCGTGGGGCATGCGGTCGGGCCCGAAACTCCAGGGAGCGCAGCGGCGCCGGGGTGCAGCGTGACGAGGACACGAGTCCTCACAAGAGAAAGCGCGGGCGCCCGGAAACTCTACGGAAGCCACTCGGGCTCTGGGCTGGCGCCGGCAGCGCACACGGTACGGAGTCGATGGCCCGGTCCTGCGAGGGCCACACGCAAATCCGTGGAGCGCTGCACGCTAAACCCAAAGCGGCGCGGTCTGTCCCGCTTTTCCGCACGGACGCGAGCAGACCTGGCCGAAAGCGGACGGCCGCGGGCGGAGAACAGCCGTGCGCCCCGCGTGGAAGGCGCTGCCCGCCCTGAGGAGCCGCGCGCCTGCCCGAGGACGCGGGGCGGGGTGGGGCGGGGCGGGGCGGCCCTAAGGGACTGGCCCTACGGGCCTCCGGGAGGCAGACTCTTTAGCACTGTTTTTGGTGCTTTAATTACCAAAGAAAAAGTCCGGATCAATGAGGTATATGGGTTAAAAGCCCAATCCAAACCATGTCCTTCTGCCCTTTGAATCATGCACAATTTACATTTCAATTTTTTCCAAGAAGAGTCAACTTCTGTAAAAAAAGTGCGATTTCGCACAAGGCCTGACCTTACTCTGGGTAGAGACCGTCACCCCTGCCTGAAGCGCCCGAAGTCGGAAACTGACCGCCGGCCTGCGCCTCCACGAACCCGCCCCTGAGACGGGGCGCATGCGCAGGACCACCACGCGGAGCCCTGGCGCCGCAGAACCCGCTTCCGGGCTGCGCCGCTCTCGGCGTGGGGCGGGTGGCACCGGCCCTGGCACCCTCGCTAAATGACCCTGCCCTTTCTGGGGCGGCGGCACTCTGCAGCCTCGGAACCTCACCAGCCCGGGAGACGGCCGGGAATGCGTCCCGGATACCCGGAGAAATAAAAACGTGACGGTACCGCGGTGCTGCGCAGAGTCATGACGCCCGCAAAGACCGGGGCCGCAGTGCCGACCGCGGAAGAGAAGGGAGACGCCAACTGCGCGGGAAGAAGCGGCGCAGAGTCCTCGACGCCTCTTAAGATGAACTAAAAAACACCGACGTGCTCAGGCCGTGTGTGCTGCCCTCTGCTGGCGCCCTGAGGAACCTGCTCAAAGGTTTACAAGTGGCCTCTTCGCCGAGAATTCGGCTGCCGGTGAATTCGCTACCGGTGAATTCGGTTACCGGTGAATTCGGTTACCGGTGAATTGTCACCGGTGAATTCGGCTACGGTGAATTCAGTCACCGGTGAATTCGGCTGCCGGTGAATTCGCTACCGGTGAATTGTCACCGGTGAATTCGGTTACCGGTGAATTCAGCTACAGTGAATTCAGTTACCCTTTGAGCGGATGCAGGGGGAAAAAGAGGAAATTCGTGTTCTGCGGAGGCTGGCCCTTGCCCTGCTAAGATTCACCAGTACTTGTCCCTTACTTTCTGAAACGGTTTTCTTACGATTACAACGGGTCTGCCCTTTGTCCACAGGCCGCGCCTTCGTGGGAACCGGTGCTAGCCGGTCGGAACTGAAGGGACGGAGGCAGACCGGACAGACTCACGACGCACAGGAGGGACCGTACAGGCACCAGCATGCTGGAAAGCGGGGTGACAGGCGACCGGAGCGCGCGTGGGGAGCGGCATGTGAAAGCACTAAATCCAGGGGTTGCCACGGGCATCGCCGAGAAGACGGCTCCGAGCCGCAGGGACAACAGGCCCAGAACGAAGCCCGCAGACGGGCCTCTCTTCTCTACAGTTCAGTGACGCATGAAGCACAGTCACACTCCTCTCTGGACGCCCGCCTCCCTGCCCCTCACTGCCGGGACTCGCGGGGTTCACCGCACTACTGCGGCAGGACCGAGGAGCCGAGCACTTCTCGGTGACGAGCCTGTGCTCCCCGGTAACCTGAGTCAGCCTAACCTGCTCGGACACGCTGCCCCCGTGTTCTAGCGACTCACACCGATCGCTCTGCATTTCTCAAAACCAGGATCTGCCGGGCGCCTCATTCATTCGAAAAAGGCTCAGGCTTTACCAGTGTCCACTCAGCGCCCGCTGGCCTGCGCAGCGCGCCCTCTAGCTGTGGGCCGGGGGCTCGCAGGAGGACACTGTGCCTCCCTGGACACGCGACAGGGCCCGGGAGGATGCAGGGGGCAGCAGCAGTTCCATAAACCGCCACGGGGCATTAGCTAAGGACTCGCCCACGGAGACTGGGCCCTCCAAGCTCTTAGTGGGAGAACGGCGAAAGTCAGCCTGTGGGAGAAGAAGGGAGAATGGGGGCACTGGGCAGTCCACGCGAGTGCGGTGACCTTTCAGAAAATCCCCACGGCATTCTCGGGCATTGAGGCCTGGGGAGGGTCTGACACTACCCCAGAACACGGTCTTGAAGGATACAGACACTGGCCTTCGTCGGGGTGAGGGGCGCTCTCCAGGAGAGGAAGGGCACGCTCAGTCAGAGGCCCTGGGAGGCCTGGAGCTGCCCGGCTCTCCCCGCCGCAAGAAGCCCAGGGCCGCACAGGCCTACCTGCACTTCTGCGCTCACAGCACGCAGTCTCGTCCTTCCAAGGGTCTGGCCCCCAAACAAGCGGCCCTCCACTGAACAGATCCTCCCTCCAGGTGTTCCGCTGTTTTCTGAAACTGATTTTATACCCAGCATGGCAGAACAAAGAGCTGTGTGGGCTGGGCTGTGCGTTCCCTTCCCAGCCGGAAACCTACCTGGAAGAGAAGTTCGCATGAAAAAGAGACGCGGTCAAAGCAGGTTCGAAGGTAGAAAGGTGGGAAGGTCCAAACGGGAAACAGGCCCAGAGCCGGTGGAGCCCAGGGAGGGTCTGCCATGTTGACTAAAGGGATACAGGCTAACGCACAGTAACTAATCAGGGAACTGTAAAAAGCATGTATCAGTTTGCAGAGAAACACAGAAACTTTCACAGAAATACAGAATCTCTTTTCAGCATCAAAGTAACCGTGGAGCAGAGCAGGGGACCCCCCCAGCACCCCCTCACCTGCATCTCACCACGAGGCAGGCCTAGGACCCAGGAGCACGTGAGCAGCTACACGGACCTGGCCCGCCAACACCACGCTCGGCGGGGGTCTTCCCGACCCGTGGGACGCACGCTGTCCACAGCAAACAGAAACGGGCGGCCTGGAAGGCAAGCATTTCCCTGACCTCTCGCGTTGCCAAATGACAGCACCTCTCCTGAAAGAGGAGTAGGAACCCCAGCCGTGAACCAGTCAGCACAGCCCCCTAAAGGCTGAATTCCAGGCTCCGTGTTTTTATCAAAACAAACTGCTCGTGAAATAAAGCACACACATGAAACGGTCACCCGAAGTATTTTTAACACGAAGAAAGGATCATCTCACTGAAGGCAGAATATACCAAACTTACTTTCTTGTTTTTATTTTAGTATTATCTTTCTAAAATTCTTTTTCTTTTTAACTTTATTTTTTCAGTGTTCCAAGATTCATTGTTTATGCATCACACCAAATTAATTTTTTTAATCTTAAGCCCTTTTTAAAAAATTTAATGTGTGTGTGTGTGTGTGTGTGGGTTCCAAAGTTCATTGTTGAGGCACCACACCGAGCGCTCCATGCAATCCGTGCCCTCTTGAATACCCACCACTAGGCTCACCTAACCCCCCACCCCCGGCCCCTCCAAAAGCCTGTTTGTTTCTCCGAGTCGCACGAAGCACACAGGTCCTCGTCCGCGACCCGCCCAACAAAGGTTAGTTGGTAGGTACTTTGCTGTAAGTTATTTTTTTGCATTAATATGTCTTGGAAACTTTCCTATACTGGACCATATGGATTTGGCTCAATTTTTAAAAACTGGTACACTGCACAGTAAAGCTTTTGCCCGACTTTGAGCCCAGACGGATGACCTTGAGGTTGCTTCTGATACTTTGCTGTCACAAGCTGAGCTACCATTCCCGATCCTGCAGGTCGGGCTTCTTGCTCTGGGCACCTGTGTCTGCGGAAGACACGGGGGAAAGCTGAGTCACAGCTGGTGCGGGCACTTAACCGTGTACTGGGAATCGCGTTAGATCTGCAGAGAACTGGCATCAACATGGAGTCCCCAGACGTCCTTCACCCACTTCCAAGGCGCCACTGTCCCTGCCTCACGTAACCACAGGACAGTTACTGCGATCAGAAGCCGACAAGGACACGTTGCCGACGGCCGGCCAGCACGCCCACGGATGCCACCAGGCCTCTCGCGGCCTCCAATCCAGGAGCCTCACCGCCTGTCGTGTGTCATCAGTCCCCAGTCTGTGACAGCTCCCTGGTCCTTGGGTCATGGGCTTGACCCTGGCAGAGAACTGGCCACTTCTTTTGTAGAATGTTCCCTGGTTTGGATTTGTTGGGGGGTTCCTGCTGACTTCACGGAGGCTGTGCCCTTCTGGCAAGAACGGCACAAAGCGCGCGGCTGTGTTCCTCTCAGAGCATCATGGCCAAGGCCTGTGACGCTAACCTTGACCGCACGTGGCGAGGGTGAGCAGCGGGTCTGTCAGTCCCGTGGAAACTGGTGAGTGCTGTGAGGCAAGGATGCACTCTGCCATCGCGAGACTTCCCGGGTGGGCTCAGCCCATACTTCCCGCTGCCCCAGCCCCAGAATCAGGCGCTTCCCCCGCGACCCCAGGCTCCTTGGAATGGAGAGCGGTACTGAGAAACCAAGGTCAGGGCACCGGGCGGTACAACCACCGGCGAGACTACCAAACTGCCTCCCGACCCTCCACAAGAACGCCCGCGTCCCCACAGCCCCGTCAGGGTCCTTTCCACGTGCTACCCGAGGGCCGTGGTGACGTCTCTCTCCGTTCACCAGGAATACTGATCACTAGGTTTACTGGCTCTCTGTGCTGCTCCTGTGAACCGTTCCTATCTTTTGTCCTATTTCCTACCGTCTTCTTATTCATTTGCAGGTACTCTCCCTAAATGATGGATAATAATCCTTTGCTTGTAAGTGTTCCAAATATTTTCTCCACCTACCCTGGCTGCGCTAACTTTTCTTATGAGAGCTTCTATCACACAGAACAAATATAAATACTTATATGTTAGGTTCGTTCGTAGGAAGCCAAGTCTGTCCATCATTTTTTCTTTTATGATCTGGGTTTTTGGGACCTGTTTAGGAAGTGGTGTTCCTTCCCAATGAAACTGTACAAAATACTCACTTTAAAATTCACATTATACGCATGTATGTATATAATGTGTGCTTTGTATATATTTACACATTTCTGTCACTCTATACTTTGAAAAACCAACAAACACCTTCAAACTGATTCCAGGTCCAAGTATATCGAATAGAAGGGAGCACGCCTGGGCGGCTCAGTGGGTTAAGCATCTGCTTGACTTCGGCTTAGATCTCAGGGTCCTGGGATCGAGTCCCACACTGGGCTCCGTGCTCAGCAGGGAGTCTGCTTCTTCCTCTCCCTCTGCTCCTCCCCACGCGCTCTCACTCTCTCAAATAAAGAAAAATAAATAAAAATCTTCACAGTACATGTAGTACACGCGTGCACGTACAGACGTACATAAACCGCCTAGTAACGTCTCTATACTTTGATCCGTAATCCACCTGGGGTTTCTTTGTTCGTTCTAAGTACAGAACGGATGGTCAGATATCCTCACCATTTGCTGAGAAGCGCACCCCTTCCCTGCTGCCGTGACATGTCACCGTTGTCTGGACAGGTGGGGACTAAGGCACAGACCCAGGAGCCAATGGCCTGGGGGGGCCGTCCTGGGTGTCCACTGGTAAGCCATGCGTCGTCCCACATCTGCGAGTTTGCTCAGCGAGGAAACAGGGTTACTGGGAAAGTGCTCGAAGCAGCGCGGACACCCAGGAAACACTGGGTGCCGGACAGCTGCGTCGTTACGAAAGAAGCCTGCACACACGCACTGGTCTACCCCGCCAGCAGTATCCAAAGAAACGTATAATGTCAGCCAAATATGTGATTTTAAACTTTCTAATGGCCACATCACAAAACTACAAGAACAGGTAAAATTAATTAGAAATAAATTATATTTTTTAAAAGATTTTATTTATTTATTTGACAGACAGATCACAAGTAGGTCGAGAGGCAGGCGGGGGAGGGGGGGGAGGGAAGCAGGCTCCCCGCCGAGCAGAGAGCCCGATGCGGGGCTCGATCCCAGGACTCTGCGATCATGACCTGAGCCGAAGGCAGAGGGTTAACCAACTGAGCCACCCAGGCGCCCCTAGAAATAAATTGTATTATATCCGTCTATCTGTAACATCCTTTCAGCATATTATCAACATAATAAATAACCAACAAGACACTTTGCATTATTTCTTCACCCTCGGGTTTCAGGATGCCGTGCCCGTTTTACACAGGAGCACGCTTCATGTTTTCAACTATGGCCGGTCAGCAAAGGGCTAAGACAGGGCTGGGCTGCTCACCTGATGTGGTCGTACATCCCTGTAGCTATGTGACAGGTGTGTGTGTGTGTGTGTGTGTGTGTGTGTGTGTGTGTGCATGCACACACGTGCAAGGAAAGAACCAGAAGGACTGAGCATCCATTAGTGAGAGAAAGAACCCCTCGACAAATGAGAAACAGAGGAATCTTTCCTTAATATGACGAAGGTGTCTACAAACGATTCACAGTGCGCGTTACACTTCGTGGGGGAAAGGTGAAAGCTCCTCCAGGAAGACTGAGAAGAAATGGAGTGTGTTGCTCTGGGCATGTCACTTGGCAGTAGGCTGGAGGATTCTCTAATCTGAGCTTTCTCAGGCAAGGAGCACAGGAGACTCGGGTCCTGACGCCCCAGCGCCCTAAACAGGGCGAGAAAGACGACGTCAGGACTGGAGAGAGCGAAGAAGAAGAAATGCAGCCACTGCCTCCACGGCTGGTCCGACTGTCCACACAGAAGAGGTAAAGGAAGCGAAGGACGAGCTGCCAGAACCATCACCAGGGCTGAACGGCACTGCGGCCACGACAGGATCCACGCGGGCCACGACAGGATCCACGCAGGCGCCCGCGTGCACCTCCGTGTGCTCACAACCACCAGGAAGCAGGTGCCCAGTAACGGGCCGATCAACGGGCAAGCGTGAGTGGAAGGAGACCCGACAAGGTTATTGGAAGACCCTGAAGACGACCTAAATGAGCGAAGAGGGAAACCGCGCGGAGGACCGTCCACGAGCGACACACTTTCTTCCCGGATGACCTCCAGAGGCGGTGCCTGCGGAAGGAATTGCGGCCCCAGTGGGCTCAAGTCGATCAAGCGGGGCCTGTCAGATCACGCGGTCCCGGCTTGGGAAAAACGAAAAGAAGGCAGCGCGGAGCCCCAGTCCCGCGCGCTCGACGCGGGCCAGGCCGGCCACGCCGCTTGCAGGGAGGACAGCGGAAGACACATTCTCCTGCCAACGCTGCTGGGGGCGCCGCGCACAGACGCCAGCAAGTGTGAGTAGGAGTGGTCAGCGCAGCGATGGAAGCGATAACGCAAAACTGGAAACCCCCGGAGGATCCACCGCAAGTGGAACGGGTTTTTAGAGCCGTGTTACATCCCAACGGTGAGATACAACCCGTCGGTAAAACAAGCAACGGGCTCCAGGACACAAGTTGGTACATCTCAGGGACACACAAAGGTAATGACACGAGCCACCAGAGTTACAAGAAAATGTCACCGGAAGAATTTTACATCAAATCCAAGAACAGAAAGTGTTAAGGACACATCAAGACATTTTCTAATATGCAAACCCGGGACCTAAACCCCCCACACGGCCTTTCTTAGGAAACTTCTGGAAAACAGGCTTCTATAAACTTCCAATAAACCCAACACAGAAAACACGGGGGACCCGTTCCAGCAAAGCAGGAACCCCAGAATGACATGTGGCCAAGTCCCCGCAGACGCCAGAGTGAGGGAAGGGGAAGGACTCTGGATTTGAACAGAAGGACGCGCCCTGTCCGGGTGGACACAACGGACCCATGTGTTCAGGCAGACAGAAAGCACCAGAGAGAAGCTCAGGGAAGACGAGGAGTATTTCAGAAAACCTCCGATAATTTCCAAGCAAACCAGGCAAAGGACAAGCAGAGGCGGAGAAGAGCTCCCGGAAAAGCAGCCTCGCGCCGGGGAGGCCGAGCGGTGGCTCGGCAGACGACGCCACGTGCGACCGGGAGTCCATGGACGTCTGAGCCGGGCGATCCAGCAGCCGCGGAGAGCGCGGTTTTGGACTGGAACTAACCTGTGTGACAAACAGCTAAACCAGTCTGCCCCCAGGAAGGTCTGCAAGCGGGACCGGGAACTGCTGGTTTCCACCCGTTCGTTCATTCTGCAGTCTCCTTTTCTCCCAGACGGCGCGCAGGGGCTGACTGAAGCAGCGCAGACCTTCCAAATTTTAAGGGTCAAAGGGAGGCAGTGCTGGTTCACGGGGCTCCACTCTTGCTGTGAAGACTTAACAGCACCTGAAGAATTACTGCCACTGAAAATGCTATCAGCCACTGAATTTCTTAAGGTAGAATTTTTTTAAACGAAGATATAATTCATAAACCACAAAATTTTTTTCAAAGTGTACCAGTCAGTGGTTTTCATGCATTCACAAAGCCACGTGACTACCGCCACCATCTAATTCTAGGGCGTTTCTAGCACCCCCGAAAGGGAAATTCCATTCCCATCAGCACTCACTCACTCCCCAGTCCCTGGTAGCCAGTCACCTTTCCGTGTGTGTGCACTCGCCCCCGTACGACAGTGGCCTTCTGTGTCAGGTGTCTTCCCCTCCGCATGTTTTTAGGATTCAGCAAGGGTGTGGCATGGAAACGTCCTTCCTTTTTGTGGCTGAGTATTATTCCACCGTAGGACCGTACCGTATTTGGTTTATCCATTCTACAGCTCAGGAATAATGCTGTTATAAGCATTCACGTAGACCTCTATGTGGTGTGTGATCTTTTAAAGCATGCGCGCACATCGCCGTGACGAAGATAAATTCTGTACTACTGTCTAGTTTTCCACCTGGATCCTACCTGTTCTTCAAAGTGCAGCCCCACAGCCTCCTCCCACGGCTCTCTCCCGTCACCCACCATGCCCCATACACGGGAAGGCGCTGACCCTGATTTATAAGCTCCACCTCTGAACATTCTATGGTTCTATGAACTAAGGTTCCCATTCTCAAAGCTGAAAAGTTTCTGCTGGGCCAGCAGGCTTGGAGGTGACCACAGAGGAATCACGGTCAGTATTCCACTAGCTCGGCAGAAATAACTCCTCCGCCCACCGTAGAAGGAACGGACGGTTAACACTGTACTGGGTCAAAAGGAAAATGTTTAAAGATCAAACAAACCTAACAGTGTTATAGGAGGGCAGTAGTGACCAAGCCGTCTGGAAAGTTCATTCTTTAACTCAATTAAACTAATGCATTATACACACCAACCATTTATGACAAATTCGATTGGTGTTTCCAGAAGTGATCTTTCTGGTACTTTTACTACTTGAGCAGCGATGATCAAATCAACTCACTGGGTTTTCTATGTACTTATAAACCAAATTCCATTAGCAGAATTAGGGGGGAAATGCCCAAGCTTCCGCAGTGTGCACACAAGTAACACCACGGTATGAAACTCCAGCAGCTCTGCGACAAGTCGGAGGCGGTGGGGTGGGAAGGCGGGAGCTCTCGCTGTCTGCTTTCTTCTGCCTGGACATCCACTGTGCCGTGCGAGCTCTGCGCGTCCCCTTCCTGCTTCCTCTGCTCCCTTCTGCCTTTGCTAATTATACATCACCCCTTTTGCTGTAAAACCACAAGACCAATGTTACAAAATCCGCGCTCCACCCATCCTTTTACTCAGCTGACAGAGAACAAAAGGAACCGGAGGAGACGAAGCCCTCACGCGACAGCTGAGCTGGCCAGGAAGAGGGACGGTGCCCACACTGTGTCGTGGGCAGAGCCATGAAGGCACCACACAAGTCAGCGCGGCCAAACTTCCTCCTGCTACCGGCTACCGATTTTAAAACAAACTGAGCAGAAACCACTGTTTTGTCTAAAAATCTCGTCTCCTTGTTTCAGAAGGCAGGTGGCTTCAGAAGGATACGAAACAAGAAAACTTTTAATCTATTTTTGAAAGCGTGTTTCTTCAAGATTCTCTTCAAGCTCTTAAGAAACTATTGTTTCGATGTCTACTTTCTAAAAAAAACAAAACAAACAACTTCCCTTCCAGCATCAAGAACATTCCCACCAGGTCTGGAGGCCGTTCTCAGTTGCGGCAGCTGCCGTCCCCCGGAGGAACAGCCCATCTCCCTGCATGAACGCTCTCCGCCCGCTGCCTCTGGGCCCTTGAAGAGCCACCCGGCGAGGGCCAGCAGGGCCCACATGTGCAGGAGTGGGAGAGCGTGACCTGAGCACACGGTGACGTCTGTCCCAGGAAGCTCGGGTCGCACCCCGGACAGCAGAGCCGGTGGCCTCCTCTAACCCGGCAGCAGGAGAGACGGAGACAAGTGGATTGCTTCAGAGCAGATCCTGGAGGAGGACCACCTGGCACAGGAGAGCGAGGAAGGAGTCGGGCTGGTCTCCCGACATCCGGTGCGCACACCTATGTGACCAGCGCACTATGTCCTGGGATGGGGCGAGCTGGGTCACCCTGAGTGAGACTCCTTCGGGCATCCTGGTGGGATGACGAGTAAGCCAGCAGAGCCTAAAGCTCTGAGGGCGGGGGAAGCCAGAGATGCGGCCGGTTGGGGCGATAAGGGTGGGTGGGTTCTAGAAAGCCGCGCTAACCCTCGGCAGCCCAGCACTCTGGCCGCGTGTCTGGGAAAGCCCCTGACCACACCGCCCACCATCACACACGTAAGCGCCCCTTGCATGTGCTTGTCGTCAAGGACCGCTCACGCAGTCTACACTGCTGATGCGCTGACGTGGACGCAGGCCCGACGGACGCTCCGCACGTCTTCTCGGTGGGGCACGCGACAGCCCCCCTGTGCTCGCGGATGCCAGCCAGCAGGTCAGCACCGTGCTGGGGCTGCTGTCGACGGGGACGCCGCCAGCACACAGGGCGAGGACGTGCCGCTCGACGGGCTGTAAAGCCCTTGTTGACAGCGGGAGGGCCGGGCCGGGAAGGCAGGACGCCACCTTGTCGCACACACATGGGAACCTGCGGCAGGCCCCGGGCGCTCTCCGCAGGCCTCTGCACGCTCGCAGACCACGGCTGGAGCACCATTCTCGTCCTGGCTTGGCTGACCAATTTTAGTGAGTGGGCACCTCACCAATACAGACCCACAAACAGTGAGGATGGACCGCAGGAACGGAGGCAGCATCCGGAGGAAGGCGGTTCTTGAAGCTCCCGGTCATGTGCAGCAGTCACTGTAAACGTTCGAGAGCGCCGACCACCAGCGAACAAAGAGGGAGAAGCGTGACCCACTTTCCAAAGCTGCCACCCCTTCCCCGATGCTCCCGGCGAGGCAGCTCCCCAGCCCCTCTCACCAGGGACAGAGCTGGTGGTGGGGTCTCCACCTTCCGCATTCCCAGGAGTTCAGAACTTGGAAGGAGAAAAGAATCTGACCCGGCGCTCTCTCCCTCTGTAAAGGAAAGAGCTTTATCATATGCTCTACGTGGGGATTTTCATGGAAATTACCTTTTAAAAGTATCAAATTGAAGTAAAGTCTCTATTGCCAATTATGGGGCTTCGGAGTCATTGGGATAAATGCCGCTGCCGGTGGTTCAGGCAACCGGGAACTCTGCGAGCCTGTACGTTCCTTTCTAACTCTGACCAAGTCACCAAACTTAATGCCACAAAGCCCACGTCACAGAGTGACTGCACAGATTAAATTTTATCCTGAAAATGCAAAGTGCCTAATTAAACACAAGGCTGTAAGTAGTGCTGCGGACTATGAAACTTGTCTGTTTAGGGCAACGCGGTCCTGCCAAAAAGTCCACCATAGTACTGGCTGGGAAACAAGGCATCCGGGGACACATCCAGAAAAAGAAGACTGCTCGCAGACTTCTCCCAACCGCCCCCGAAGATTTGCCCTTCCTTTCCCCAAGTCTTCAGGCGCGTGCTCGAGTGAACCGGGTGACTGCGGAGTGAGCACCCAGGAGCATGACACCCCACCGCACCCCACCCCAAAGGCGGACAGACGGTCGATAAAGGGTATGAGGACGGCTGGCAGCCCCTTGCTAACCACACGGGACTCGTGCACTGTCCTCGGCAAGTCTCGCAGGGGATCACAAGCATTCAGTTAAGTACGCTAACGACTAGGAGGAAAAACGGCACGTAGTAGGGTGCGAGAGCAGACGGAACGGGGACTTGCCTGCCACACTGCAGTTTCGAACAGACCGGTCTTCCCCCTTGAAGTTACTTTCAACTCCTGCCATCGAACTTGTTCAGGGACATCAGTCACGGGTTCTTTCGAATAACCTTCAATGGACACCTGAATTCCAACTTAGGATTACCTACCTACCCGGTCAAACACCCCAAACCCCCAAACAACAGAACTGCTCTAAAACGAGTCTATATAAAAATCCCTTTTAATACTAACACCCCTCCCCCATGTTTAAAGAGGACTGGCCACTCTGAGTGGCAGGGGTGTGACGCAGGGGTGACAAACACCTGGCTAATGACCCCGGGTGGGGGGCCTTTCCCCAGCCACACTAGGTGGCCCGCAGAGGGGCCTCATTGATGTCATGGACAAAAGCCGTGAACCCCAGGGGAGAAAGAGACAGTGCTGACGGAAACTTCCAGAAGGCCTCTCCACCAGCCCCCCCCCACTTGCACAGTGCTCTCGGGAGGATCTGCCCAGCCACAACAACTTATACTTGTACATTTTTGTGAGGCTCTTCCCCCAATCTTAAGTACAAAATTGTGACTTTTTAACTCCAAGAAGAGAAAAAAAAAGTTTGCATTTACTATGTGACCGTTTAAAGTTTCATGTCCTTTTTTTTTAACCCAGATTTGATGCAAAATAACATACTAAAACATGCTTTAACAGATTTGCATATCGTGCTTACATTAAAGAAAGCTTTTCTCTGGCCTATTTCAAAACTAGTTGCATACCGTTTGTCCGTATCATTCCTTACTATCTCTGTTACATTTTACATGAGATAAAACAACTCTTAAGGGAAAAGAAAGACCGTGCACATAACCCAGCCACCATTAATTACCATTGGTAATTAATTAATTAATTAATTAACTCCATTCACAGGTATTAACCCAAGAGAAACAAGCACGTGTCTTACCCAAAGACTCGTACGTGCAAGCTCACAGCGGCTGAATTCACAGCGGCCCCAAACTGGAAATAACCCACACACTCATGACCGGTAAATAAATGGGCACATAAAATGTGGTCTGTGTAGATAGTGGAAACGAAATAACTCGGCAATAAAAAGGAAACACTGACGCTCCCAACAATGATCTCAAACACTCTGTGCGGAGTGAGAGCCAGGCGCCAGAGAATACACTGTACGATTCCATTAATATAAAATTCTGGGAAACGCAGACTCATCACTAGTGACGAGAGGCAGGTCTGGGGGGGGGTGCGGCTGCAGACAGACATGAAGAGTCTTCTCAGGGCAACGAAGTGCTCTGCGTCTTGACTGTGACGCTGGCTTCACTGGGGTAAAACAACCACCGGTCACACACGTCCTCAAACTGCACACCTGCCGTCTGCAAGCATATCTCGGTGAGGTTGGCTCTTCCAGGGCGCCCGGGCGGCGTCCGACTCTTGGTTGCAGCTCAGGCCATGTTCCCAGGGTGCTGGATGGCGCCCCACGTGCGGCTCTGAGCTTGGGGCCGAGTCTCTCTGGGACTCACTCCCTCTCCCTCTGCCCCTCCCCCACCCCACTCACGCACACACTCACGCGCATGCACGTACTGTCTAAAATAAATAAATAAAATCTTTTAAAAAAATAAAGTTTTGTTTCAAGAACTACAAGAAAAGGGAACCTGAAAGGTGTACTGAAACAGGTAAGTGGAGATGAACACATTCACTGACTAAAGCTATTTCAACGTCACCTCTGACGTGTGAGGTCGCTGTGGAGGCCCTGCGAAGCCCTGGAGTGTCTGCCGGTGACAGCCGTGGGTGCTGACGCCCCCCCCCCCCCGCCACTGATGTCCCTGAACACCTCACTAGGCCCTTCGTTAGACCCGACCGGGGAGGTAGGTATGACTGTGTCACTACCCCAACTCGGCGGCCGTTGGAGAAGACAGATAATTTGCTCACGCCACAAACGGGCAGAGTTTTCAAAATTAAAGCTGACCGACGAGGGATCTGTAAGAATGCATCCTGGAAAGAGTATTAGAAGACAAAGTAATCAAGCAAAGGTCAAGTTCCTTTTGACCAAGAGGTCCCTGAACAGGGACTGTCTTCTCTCTCCTGACATGGGAGGATTTTTTTTTTTTTTAAGATTTTTTTATTTATTTACTTGACAGACAGAGATCACAATTAGGCAGAGAGAGAGGAAGGGAAGCAGGCTCCGCGCTGAGCAGAGAGCCCAATACAGGGCTGGATCCCAGGACCCTGAGATCATGACCTGAGCTGAAGGCAGAGGCTTAACCCACTGAGCCACCCAGGCGCCCCGACACAGAAGGACTGAAAACCTATCTGTTCACAACTAAAGCATGGTTTGTGTGAACTCACTTTCAAAAGTCTTCAGCGCGTTACAGAACAAAGATGTCTGATGTCCATCGGCGACAAGGGGACACAGAGTTCAACCACGGCCCCACATCCAGTAAACGTGGAAAAAGCGCAAACAATGTCAATCCGCGCGGCGGGAAGCAGACGGATTCCCGTCCTGACTTTATTCGTAAGAGGCCCGCATCCGAACTCACCAGAGGAATGAAACAGATGAAACACGCACTCGCCACAGAAACCAGCTGCTTCTACCTACAAGGTAAGGTCCCCGCGAACTCCACTCATGCCTGAATCCCAAGGCCCGCAGCACACCCAGCTCCAAGTAGGTGTTCAATAAATGCCTACTGAATAAATTAATTAGGAATGACCTGGGGAAGAAGCTGCTACAGTCTCCCCATTCTGACTTATACAGACACTAGACAAGATTTTAGAACAGTCAAAGCTCACCCCACCAACACGAAGAGGAGAGAGAGAGAAAAATATTTAAACATTCTATCAAAAAGCGAATGATTAAAATACAATTCAATGAGGGGCTCTGGGCTGGCCCTGCCGGTGAAGCTTGCGAGTCCTGACCTCGGGCCATGAACTTGAGTCCCACATCGGGGGTTGAGCCTACTTAAACACACACACGCTTCAATGCTGGGAAGGGTACACTAATACGATCATACACGAGTGAGACGTCAACATGTCTGTGACAGTTTCTGGAAAGCCACGTGACAGTACCTACAAGGAGACTAAAAATAAAAAGCTAAACTCACTGACCCAGTGATTCGACTTGCTGGAAACGAGCCTAAGAAAACAATCAGAAATGTGGGTGACCTTCTACCAACGATGATGTTACAGCGTGTCTGTTTTAAGAACAAAGTGGAAACTTCTGAGCAGCCAACAAGAGAGGTTAGTGAATGGGGGGGGGGGGGGGGGGCGCGCATCCACACACGCTGGGTTTGGCAGAGGCAGGCCACCATGGGGCCCGCGCAGCCCTGCACGTCTCGCTGTCACATTTGGCTGGCCAAGGAGACCACGCGGCACAGCTCGCTGGCTCCAGCGGAGGGGGTCTGGCTCGTCTGCTGCCTGCTACAAAAGGTGCTTGGTCCTTGGCTCCTCAACTGCAGACTGACCCAATTCAAGCGCGGCCACCATCGAGGCCCCTCACGTCGCCCCCGTGGGACATGGGGCGGGGAGGCGGCACTCCCAGGCTGAGGTCCACCAGCAGCTGTCTCACTACCGCTTCCACTCCCGCGTGAGGCTGCGGAGAGCCAGCCGACCTGCTGTCCTCTCCTCTGGGGTCTGGTCTTGCCCTCTGCTACGAGCACGGGCCCTGCCCTGACAGATGCCACTAAAAATGATCCATGTACAAATTTTAATGGCAGAGAAAAACACACGTTTTCTTTCTTTCTAGGAAGCTACAAAACCGTCTACAGAACTGGAACTCATTTTTAGTTTATTTGTTTAACCCTACATTTTCCCAAAAGGACTCAGGTGGGTCAACATGCCGGAATATGCACAGAGTAAGACGACTCCAAGCCAAGTATACCAAAATGTGCACGCGACGGGCCCGCAGGAGTTCATGATGCTCTTCTCTCCACGTTCACACGCTGCTGAAATTCTCCATTCTAAGTCTGCCCAGCGGTGAAGGAAGAAGGACACAACTACAGCCACCTCGCAGGCGGCCTGAAGCAGGTGAGCTTCACACGAGCCCCAGAGCCCCGAGGGGAGCGCCCGCTGCAGGGGGCCCTTCTGACGAGGTGACCAGGCCCTAGCTGCCCCCGCAGGTTCCTGGGCCTGGCTAGCCAATCCCAGGGGGACAGGGGAAGGATCTTTTTAGGTCACTTCCCCTGCTGGACAGACCGGCGCTCCACGATGGCATCGGTCCAGGGGCTGCCTAGCAACAAAGCGACACAAAGGGCAGGTGTTTCTAAAAGGAACAGAACGAAAACCACACAGACTCTTGGGGAACCTGAGGTGGGGAGGCCGCTAAACCCGGTAACTATAACAAAGGAGTAAACAAACCCTAGCCCGGCTGGGTTGCTTTTTTTTCCCCTCCTTTTTCTTCTTTTTTGATCTGCGGAGCCTCTTCTTAAAAACCTCTGCTTGACTTCGGCTCAGGTCATGATTCCGGGGTCCTGGGATCGAATCCCATATCCGGCTCTCTGCTCGGCAGGGAGCCTGCTTCCCCCTCTCTCGGTGCCTGCCTCTCCGCCTGCCTGTGCTCTCTCTGTGTCAAATAAGTAAAATCTTTAAAAAAACAAAAACAAAACAAAACAAAAACACCTCTGCTTGAAAGCTCCAAACCCTCTAAGGGGAATTCTAAATGGCCTGGAGCAAAACCGCGTCCATTAGAGGTTCCAGCCGGAGACGCAGCGATCAGCCGGGACTCCTCGCAACCCTGGACACACAACTCCTCCCACTGTCGGTTCACACAACCAACGTGGGAAATGACGAGATCCACCCCTGGCACACGAGCCCAAGCCAGGGCCCTGCCACGTGGCCCCCAGCTGGGGATGGGGGGAGCGGCGGCGTTCCTGAGCAAGGGGCTGTTCCGCACCTGAGCTCCTCGAATTCAGAACCCTGAAAGCGCGTGTGCGTGTGTGCGCGTGTGTGTGTGCGTGTGTGTTCACTTGTTCCTTCCCGGATCCTACCCTGGAAGATCCCAATTCAGCAGGTATGGCTGGAGTGGGGCCCAGGAAAAAACCGCTTGCTTGCTTGATTTATTTGATACGAAGAGAGAGAGAGACCACAAGCAGGGGGAGAAAGAGAGGGGGAAGCAGGCTCCCTGCCGAGCAGAGAGCCCGATGCGGGGCTCAATCCCAGGACCCCGAAATCATGACCCGAGCCGAAGGCAGAGGCTTAACCCACTGAGCCACCCAGGCACCCCCAAAATTGCTTTCTTAAAAAAAAAAAACCTCACCCACAGTCTGCAGATTAGCCAGGTATGGGAGCCACCACGCTAATCCCAATTTCCTAGATTACAAACTGCAGAGAAGTTAAACAAAGCACTTGTGTGTTTATCTTCGTAGGACACTTGACTACTCCAACCATAAAGGGTCTCCATCTGGGGCACCTGGCCGGCTCATAGGAGCACGCACCACTTGATCTCAGAGTCGTGAGTTCAAGCCCCACATCAGGTACAGAGGAAAAAAAAAAAAGATGTCCATCTGGAACACAGTTGTAATTACAAGTTCAGATGTCTGAAAGCCAAAAATTCAGGAAATATTTTAATTCCATTTATTTATTTGACAGACAGAGATCACAGTAGGCAGAGAGTCAGGCAGAGAGAGAGAGGGAGAAGCAAGCTCCCTGCTGAGCAGAGAGCCCGATGTGGGGCTCGATCCCAGGATCCCAGGACCATGACCTGAGCTGAAGGCAGAGGCTTTAACCCACTGAGCCACCCAGGCACCCCTAATTCCATTTTTTTTAACCACTGATGTTTAACCCCAACCTCTTATCCACATAGTTAGAATTTTACAGTTTAACCAAGAATGTAGTGACCTTCTACTAGTTTAAATGACTTCCCCTAAGACAAACAGAAATCCCACTATCCCATAAACCCTAAGATTTTAAACAGAACTAAAACGTAATTCTATATGCAAGGCATCACAAGCCTACCTTTTACGTTATACAGATACCAAACAAGTCTGATGGCATCACTTCTTAAAATCAAATTCATCCCAATGCAAGCATGATTAGGCCACTGTCATTTTCCTGATGCCAAGGAGACCAGAGACCTACTCCTCTCACCTTCCACGCTCACCTGCGAAACTCGGGGAGCTGCACCCGCCCATTCCCCCATCCCCGCCACCCTGTGTGCAGTCCACAGTTCTGTTCTGGGGACGGGGCTTGCCTTGAATCCTTATAAAGGTTACTGAGGTTTTCTCTGCACATACAAATGTGAACTGATACATGTTTAATAAAGAGGATAGCAGGAACAACCTGTGTTTTCACTCAGCATCACACAGCCATCCTCCACGCCTGTAACGCACAGACCTCCTGTTCTTAAAGACGCATCCAGTACTCTGTAACGCCAACACAGGACGGCGCACTGAAGCGTCTCCGTCCTGATGGGACAGTTAGCGCCTCGCACATTCTGACTCCCAGAGCCAGGCTGTGGCTCACGTCTGTGCTCACGTCACCCATCCTGGGAGTCTCAGTTACTCCAAGTGCCACCAAGTCTCACAGGGACTGTTTCCTTTAGTCCCGCCGCTCCAGGCGGAGATAGGTGAGGTGACCTTGGGGACAACACAGAGAACGAAAACCGTGCCAACATCCTAGGGCCTCTAAAAACCGCTTTAAAATGTCAAAAGTGACTTCTAATTATGTACTTTCCTCTAGCAATCGAGTTTTTAATATAAAGATGTGTTATCTTTATAATTTTTTAAAGTAGAAGTTTAAATTCCTCTGCAGAACGCTATAAATACATGTATGTGTTTAAGAAAATGGGAGCTTAAGTAAGAACAGTAATATTTAGCCAAAAATTCAATTTTGTATCCCTGCAGTCTATTGGGGGTGGAAATTAAACCAAATGAGTCCTCGCCACGAGCGCGTGGGAGAGGACAGCACCTTGCCTGCCTCCTCCACACGAGGAGCCGTCCATCGTGTGAGTCGAGGAAAAGGCAGATGTCTGGGAAAATAACCACATATGTTATGCCAACATCGCCGTCAAGAATAACAAACTCCTTTTTCCTAACAAGCACCATTGTTCAGGGATGTTTCCATTACCTGAAACCAAGAAAAATTCCCCTTACTCTCAAAGAAAGGACAAAAACATTCCTAAGAATTGGCTGCCATAGCGCGGCCTTCCGACTGAAGACGTGCTTTGTTCTGATTTGTGATCTGATGACAAACGGGGTTGCTGGGGAGCAGAAACAGGATGGACGGGTCAAAGTTGGCTGCTGCTTTGCACATTCTCCTCTACCCTGAATCAGGAATCCTCTTCGAGAACCAGAAATGCTCACCGAGACCAGACAACGTCTGTACCAGGACCATAATCCGTACTGTCCACGTGGAACATTTCCCCAGGAAGGAACTGCCTGCCCTTACGAGAAGCATCCCAGGGACAAGAGCGCTAGGGCGGATGTGGCTGGCAGAACAACGGCCCCAAAGATGTCCACATCCTGGTCCCTGGAACGAGTGGATCTGCTCAATCACGCGGCAAAGGGGAACCGAGGCAGATGTGATGAAATCTACTCAGCTGCCCGGAGGTGGGGACATTTTCCTGGGTCATCTGGCAGGCCCCATGGGATCACCAGTGTCTCACAGGGAAGAGGAGGAGGAAGTGGAGGAGGAGGAGGAGGAGACCGTGTCAGAGCGATGAGACCTGAGACAGGGTTTCGCAGTAACTGCCGGCTTTGAAGATGGGAGGAAGGGGTCGGGAGCCACGGGACACAGGTGGCCTCCGGAAGGTGGAAAGGGCAAGGAAATCTCTCCAGGAGACTCCAGAGAGATCCGGCCCTGCTGACACCTTGCTTTCACCCCAATGAGACCCATTCCAGACTTGTGACCCCGGAAAAGCAACGTAACAAATTTGTATCATTTAACGCCACTAGAGAGGGCACAGGAAGGGAACAGGTGCAGCCGCTCCCTCCATCTCTCAAGCATCTCAAGCCGCATCTCAAGTCTTGGGCGTATCTCAAGTCCAAAGCCGCTTCCTACCGCCATCCAGCTGCTTTTCTGATCTGTTAATCATTAAAAAAGAAAATCAACAACCCACTTCTCATCCTTATCAAACATCTGTCAAACACCTTAACACTTCCTGGAAAAGAGTGAGCTCACACCACAAACCACCTCGCTGTGGAACAGATCAGCCCCTCCTAAAGAACTTCTCTGCCACACGCATCCTTCCAGAATAGAGTAATCCTGTATTTCATCTAAACATTCCTTTTGTAAGATTTGTACTGAAACCTCTCAACGCACGGAAAGCGTCCGCATAACCCCCCCAGCAGGTCAGCAGGGAGGGGCTGCCACCACCAGCAGCAGAGGAACCGAGCCCCCAGATGAAGCCCAGAAGCAGCAAAGAACGCGGGAGGTAAAAGGGAGACAGAAGCAGACAGGAGTGACTTCAATGGCCTTCATCTCCCTGTCAAACACCGATGGGGAGAGGGAGCATGGCTTGAGCGAGTCCTTCAACAAACTCCTACAGGGCCTGCAGCCGGCCGGGCGCTGAGCCTCTGGGTCGTGGCGGATCACAAAGCTGGAGGAGCCCAGGCGCGCACAGTAAACGGAAGTGGCAGAAGGTGACGAGTGCCATGGGGCGGGCAGGAGCCTGGGGAGGGGCGTGCCAGTGGTCTCATGAGCTGAGCAACGGGGCAAGTCTCCCTAGGGGAGCAGGACTGGAGCCAAGGCCGGTGGGCAAGCGCATTGACCATGAGCACGTCGGGGCGGAAGGCACCCTGAGCCCCGGGAACAGCCAGAAAAAGGGCCCAGTGGGGGCCAGTGCCGGATGCCTCCGGGCGAATGGGCTGGGCAGGAGGCGGGCAGATGTGTGACGGGTCGGATCTGGGGGGGGGGGTGCTCTCTGAGGTCAGCAGACTCGGAGGAGCCTCCCCTGCACACCACGGACAGAGCCGGAGGGTGCGTTTTCTAGAGTGAGATCACAAAGTCTAGGGGGGAAACCCTATTTCTGTTGGGTTATTATAAATCCAGGAAATAATCTTCCAATTATAATCCTAAGAATCTTTTCAGAAGTTCATTTCCTCCATGCACTGTCCGGACACAGAGGGAAATCACTAAGGTCTTTGTCGAGTTGCTGAACAGAGTGAAGGAGCCCCTCCCTTCACATCAGGACACGTCAGGCAGGGAAGGGAGGAGAAGCTGGGGAGGAGGCTTGCCTGACAAGGCCACCCCCAGTCCCAGAAGCTCAACTCCGAGGAGCCCCCCCAAGACACGGAGGAGCCGCGCGCCAACTCCATCCCCGTCGCGCACGGCCCTGACACGAGCGCGGGGACCCCAGGTGGAAACTAGGAGGCGTGCCCCAAGCCGCCTGGGATCCCGGTATCCCCTTGCGGGAGCTTCCACAGCTGGCCCGCCGGAGCCGCTGGGCCAAACCTGGCTTTCGGAACTCCTTCGAACACAGCAAGCAGCCGGCGTTCTCAGCGCACGAAGGGTAGGGATCTAGGCCTCCGGCGTGTTTCAGAAGCTGCAGGGCTGAAGTCCTGAGTCAGCGTCCTCAGTGACCCCACGAGGGGCTGTCGTCCGGATGAGGCCCCGTGCAAACACGAGCCTCTCCTCTGACCGGAGACGAGGCCGCAAAGTCAGAGCGTCGGCTAGAAGACGCTGGAAGACACGGTGCCGTTCCCCGGAAGGAACCCTGTTCTTCAGCGGTCCTCTCCCATGTCACCGCCGAACCTGGCTTCCCAGCAGCCTGCCGTGTGTCACCACAAAGGGCAGAAAGGCAGGGAAGTGGCAGGACAGGGTCCCTGCGAGGGGCTGAGGCCAGCTCCCGCGCAGGCCCGCAAAGGGCAGGACGACTAAGGTTAACCCTGCCCTGCTTACCCGGCTTTCTCAAGAGCCCCCTGCCTGGGCGCCCCGCGCGCTCTGGCCCCAGGGGATCCTCAGAGGGCAGGCTGTGACACCCCCACACTGCCATCCCACCACGCCTGCTCCCCAGAGGCCCCGGCAGGGAACGCTGGCCTCACGGAGGGGGAGGACCGGCCTCTCCCGGGCCGTCCACCGACTCCTTCGATTTCCCCCTAAAACTAACAAGGGCTCTTTCCATCTCAATCCGCTTCGTAACCCCCAGCACAGGCCTTAACCACACTATCCGAACGGCCAGGACACGGAACTCCGTGCCCCAATTCCAGGAGAAAAGACAGAAGGTTTAGAAGCTGCTGAAAGTGGACAGGTCCGGGAAAGCGGAGAAGGGATCTGAGACAACGGGCGGAAGAAGGAGCGGGTGGTACAGCAGGAGCGACTGGGCGTCTGCGGCTTCCGTGCGGGGCGCGCGCCCACCCTGTCCCTGGCCTGTGGAGGGGCGGGCGCCGCGGATGCTGCTGCGGGCGGGAACGCTCCTGTCGCGTCCGACCCCGGGGCCAGGCGTGCTCCCCCAAAGCAGCTCGCACCCAAAAGCAGAGTGAAAGCTGGATGGCCGCAGGCTCCCAGGGCGTCTGCTCACGTGTGTCAGGGCACCTGTCGCATGTTGCTGGAACTCTCCGACACGTCAGGTCCCCACGCCGTGAGCTTCCCGAAAGCAGGCTCACACTTCACCACTCCCGCAAACACCCTGACACCAACAAGATGATGAAAAGGGGGCTGAGCCGGCGGACGGCCGGCGGGGCCACCGGAAAACAGAGCACAAGGCAGAGAACGGAGTCGGCTGTTTCTTCAAGCCTGGGTAACTGCGCTGCGAGGTGATGTGATGAAGTTCGCTACAGAGAGAGGAAAGGAAGTCTGGAGGGAGGACGGCCGGAGAGGCAGGAGGCCACCTGCAGAGAGGCAGGGTTGGAGGTGGCGACGGAGGCCAAGGGGCTGGGCGGCTGAAAATGCGAAACTGCAGCTCCAACTGCGAACACCCTCTTCGCGTCGTCACCAGGGCTGCGGGGAGCTGTCCGGGCCAGCGCGCAGCTTCCAGGAACCGAAGCTGACGGGGCACCCGCTCACGTGGCCGGCAGCGGCCGGCTCGAGCGGCCCCACAGACGGACGGGCACGAGCCCCGTCCTGCCCGAGCTTCGCCGCGCCGTGAATCGGTCTGTAATTCAAGACTGGCTCAGAAGAGTTTTCAAAATGTTCATTGAAACAAGTCTACAGGCGGCCTGGCCGGCTCAGTCGGTGGAGCGCGTGGCTCTTGATCGTGGGCTCGTGAGTGCAAGCCCCACACTGGGGGTAGCGCTACTTAAAAACAAAACAAAACCACGAGACTCGGAGGACATACAGTATCCCCCGATTAAAGCAAGTCTCTCCACCCCACATCACCCTCCAGCTGCTGCCCTCTCTGCCGGACCGGCCGCTCATCTGGAAGGGCCATGCCCACAAGGCCTCCTCTGCAGACCTGGCTCAGCCCAGCCCTCCAACAAGGGGGCAAGACGCCGTGCCCAGGACGACACCCCGGCCCTCTTCTGGGTCAGCACGGGACCCCCCCGCTTCCCTGGGCTCCACGCCCACTCGTGTGCTGCTGAGTTCTTGGGTTCCAGCGACAAAGCCAACTGCCTAAACGGACCTCTCTCAGGGGACGGTCTCTAAAACCCTCGCGCTCCACTCAGGGTGTCCAAACCAAGCACCTGCGTTTAACTGGAGACCCTCCCCACACAGCGGTCTGCGTCATCCGAGACAGCACCCTGGCGCCACCCGGAGCCCCGCTCATCTCCCACACGCTGCGTCTCCCTAAACCCTGGTGACCGGTACCGTGCTCTTCCCTTGACTTGTCTTGGAGTTACCGCCCTCTTCGGCCCACCAGGACGGCTGCGGCAGCTCCCTGGGGGTCTCCCCACTGCCCGCAGCAAGCACACCAGGCGGTGGGATCTTTCTAAAACGCAGAACCACCACCATGAAATACTCCCGTTCAATCCCCCAGGCTCCTCATGGCTCGGAGACCGGTGTCTGGAAACACAGAGAAGCCCTCCAGGACTCTGGCCTCCTCTCTAGACCCTGTCTCTGGCCTCCCAGTCTCCAGGTACAGAGAACCAGGCAGCCCCCCGGGGGAGCCAGGTCCCCCTCCCCGCTGGCCCTGGCTCGCGCTCTCTGAACTGTACCACTCTGCCACACTCGCCGAGTTAGCACCAACTCGGCTTCCAAACTCCGGTTCTGGGAAACGTCCTCTGTCCCATCAGTCCCGCCCCAACTCCAGGCGGGACTGCGTCCCTGCCCACCTAGGGTTTTCCCACACACACCTGCCACAACCGCTCTGACCCTCGCCCTCCCAGCCTGCCGCCACATCTGTGTTCCAGGCGCAAAGCATCCCCGACGACAGGGGCCGCGTGACGCGGAGTGACAGGGCACGTCCTGGTGCTGCACACACCGCCCGCCGACAGCAAGCCCACAACGGCGCTACTGAGGGGGAACGGGTTTTGTTTTTTTTTTTTTAAGATTTATTTGACAGAGAGAAATCACAAGTAGGCAGAGAGGCAGGCAGAGAGAGAGGAGGAAGCAGGCTCCCCGCATAGCAGGGAGCCCGATGTGGGGCTCGATCCCAGGACCCTGGGATCATGACGTGAGCCGAAGGCAGAGGCTTTAACCCACTGAGCCACCCAGGCGCCCCGAGGAACGGGTTTTTAACAGCATCTCACCAACGCCATCATCCATACCCAACGTATTAATTACAATACGTACTGTAACAACGCCAGAGAAAAGCACTCATCTGAAATAGAAACCCTGAAGATTCAAAAAAGAAAAAAAAAAGTGAAAAACAGGAAAAGACTCCGATAAGGAAGGTCACATCCTGACCCTTACAGGAGCCAGGCGGCACAGAGAGCAGCTCATAACCACGTCGCCGCCACAAAAACAGACACGCTGTCACTGACACCATCCTGGAAAACGAAGACTCACAAAAACCCCCTACAACCCATCTTATGTTTCTTCAGTCAATGCGGAAAGAGAAGCAAAACAACATTACCAGCAGTTTCAGAGGATGTGGGACTCACTTCTTGAACATTCTAAATAATTTTCCACCTCCTCCATGCCTCTATTATTGCAACTGAAACTAAGCAACAGTAATTAGACAATCAAGAAGCAGTGTGGTAACAAAGCCAACGGACAGGTCCGGACAAAGTGCTCGTCTTCAGGAGCCCACTGTCCAAGCCTTTCATGTGGGAGGGCGAGCAGGAAAGGGGCGGACAGGACTCTGCGGGGGGGTGGGGGGACTCCAAGCTGAAGCTCCAAGCTACACCTCCCTGTCCAGAGCCACACACACACACACACACACACACACACACACACATGCCTCCTCCCTGGCGGAGTGACCTATATGTATGCTCTTGGCCTTGAAACCAGAAGGCACTCTCTTCCAGTTCCTTCTATAGAACTACCTGATCTTCAACGCATGAGACACATAAGAAATCATCTATTTGGAAACACTGTTTCTGACTGCTAAGTGGGATATTTAGAGAGGGGCAGGTATGAGCCTTATGATCCCACAGACTGACCCACCTATCAGTATAACCGAGACCAGGAGGAGCTACCTAACTCACAATTTCTCCTCTAAAGGAAACATTTGCATTTGCCCAGAAGACAAAATATAGGCTAAAGATCATCAATCGTTAAGAGAAAAATGAAGGAGAGGTAAACAGGTGACCACCACCATCGGTCAGAATCTCACCCGAACCCGTCAGACTGAATACGTGTGTCTCCCAGGCTGAAAACATCAGCGTGAGAAAAACAGTCATTTGATTTGTTCAAGGCCATTTAAAAAAAAAAAAAAAAAGTTAATCTCAGTCGAGTAAATAAAGAAACCAACATCCCACATGAACAGGCAGGTCATAATACACAAATATGCAAAAGGAATTTTTTTCAACCTAGCTGGCAATCAGTGGATTTAATGAGGTGCTATTTTATAACCATAAGGTTGAGTTAAAGAAAAAAAAAAAAAAGCTTTCAAATGCAAATCCTCACCACGGCATAGCCACAGTGACTCTGAAGCGTGTAAACCCATACATGGCTAGGAACAAGGTACATGGGTACTGCCCTTTTGGAAAGCAAACTGGCACCACACACCAAGAATTCTAAAATGTTTACCCCACTGACATGTTAATATCACCCCTGGAACTCTACCTTAAAGACCACAGAATGAATAATTACGGTGACCTTATGTTCCAGATTTTCTAAGAAAACCCTGACTTCATAACGGTCTTCTTTTCCAGAAGAGCAAATCGCCAAGCGTGTAACTGAATTCGACAACAATGAAAGACATCAGTATCGTTGAAGAACACGGAAAATCGGTTTGGCGTCGGGGAAACGCGGACAGAAGAGTGTTCTGGCCTCTGTCTGGGATGGAGAGCTGGAGACAAAAGCGCAATCACCGAACATTAACTTCTGCCACACGGAACCGGGTTCAGCCTATTAATTCCCTCAAGAGCTGCTGAGAAGCTGCTCTCGGGTACCAGGCCCCATGCTGGTTCTGGAGGCGCGGAGATGAAAGAGCCCAGCTCCCCTGCAGACGGCGGGCTCCCACTCGCCGGCCCGCAGCAGCCGCCGTGCCCGCCACTGCCCACACCTCCTTTCATCTTCGGGTGGCGGGAGCCTTGCCCTAGCTAAGAGCCACATCTCCGCGCCTTCGCAGAGCAGCTTACTTCTGAAAGGCCAGTTCTCCCTCATGTCCAGACTAGGGGTAAGTCTGAAGCTCGTAAAATGCCAGAGCAGCAGAAACTGTGTTCAAGAAGTAAAGGCCATAAATGGCACTGGAGGTTTAAAGACCTTAAGAACCTACGCTCGGAGATGTGCTGATCTTGTCGGACTTGTGCGGCAGAATCATCACCACTGAGACTTCTGGGTCACTGCCGATGGCCCTGCCCATCTCTGCCTCACAGCCTGTCCTGGGAGGGGTGGGTGACGCCAGCGGTTCCCGGGGTCAGAACCTTTAGAGAAGCGGCCTAAGGACCCTCCGAGTATGCACATTCACAAAAACTTCCCCAAACTGGGGCATCTGGGTGGCTCAGTGGGTTAAGCCTCTGCCTTCGGCTCAGGTCATGGTCTCAGGGTCCTGGGATCGAGCCCCGCATCGGGCTCCCTGCTCAGCGGGGAGCCTGCTTGCCCCTCTCTCTCTCTGCCTACTTGTGATCTCTGTCTGTCAAATAAATAAAATCTTTAAAGAAAAAAAAAAAAAAACTTCCCCAAACAAACCTCAGAAAGGCTCCAGAGGCAGTCTGCGGGATAAAATGTCTGCTCAATGGGGCGCCTGGGTGGCTCAGTTGGTTAAAGCCTCTGCCTTTCGCTCAGGTCATGATCCCAGGGTCCTGGGATCGAGCCCCGCATCGGGCTCTCTGCTTGGCAGGGAGCCTGCTTCCTCCTCTCTCTCTCTCTGCCTGCCTCGCTCCCTATTTGTGATCTCTATCTGTCAAATAAATAAATAAAATCTTTAAAAAAAAAAAAATGTCTGCTCAAGTTCAGAAGTCACAGAGGGGAGTGGTCAGAGTCTTTTCTCTGGCAGGGTACCCTACGAAAGCAAAAATACCTCTTCCTTCTGCAAAGAGAACCGTGAAGTCCAGGAAGAACCATGACCTAAGAAGATTACAGGAATCTTAAAAAAAAAAAAAAAAAAGTCCCAATTATTTCACAGTGTTGAAAAAGAAACTGTGGGGACAAGACCACCAGCCACAAGCAACAGGGACATCTTTCTTCAAATGTCCATTAAGCTTCTAGAAAACCACAAATTCCACACCTTTCCAAAGAAAACTAGGCTTGAAAAGGACTTGCGTTTAACTGACCCCCCCAGGTTTTGCAGTCCAGTACGTCACACCACATGGGCAGCACAAAGCACGCCGTACCTGCCTGGGGAGGGAGTTAAGAACCTCTGATATACAAGTCGGTGTTACAGGAGAGTCTACGGGAGGAAGGACTTCCGAATTCAGTGGTGCAGTCACTGGATGGACAGAACACCAGACTCTGCAGTCCAGAAAGACCGTTCTGGTGGTTTCTGAGATTCTCTGTAACGGAACAGGAAAACTTCAAAACTCGTTCTCTTTCTTCGGCATATTATACGTGAGTTCTCTTCCAAAAGTCCTTCAGGCCAAAATGGCAGCTGAGAAATCAGTCATCTCCCCAAAGGGCTCCGAACGGTGGCAGTGTCCTAGGTTACCTCACGGCACGACAGAGGTCCTAGCTACTGAGGGAGCATCTGGGCAGGCATTCCCCATGCTTGCAGAGTGCACCGCACAGTGCTGTGTGCACGGCTGTCTTAGCCCTGGAGGCAGATTCACTGTAAAACCTACGAGGGAAATGGACAGCTCTGGAGACTAAGGGAAACCCTAAAGAACTGAGAACCTTATTCCTTTGTATGACCAACTTAAGCTCTTAGGTACTTTTTGTGTGGGGAACGCCATGAGTGGGGAGACCTCTTGGTTCCTCCAAAATACACAGATGACGACATTCTTAACTGTATAAGGGGGAAGAATAAACCTTTCTCATCTTCAGCGTGTGGCCAGCAGACTATCGGCCTCCAAAGACGACCGCCACCTCATCTCCAGAGCCCACGACTATGTTACCCCATGTGGCAAAAGCAGGATTAGCCCTGCAGAGCCCAGGTCGTTATGCTGGATCACCCTGGTGGCTCCGATGCTATCACAAGGGTCCTAAGAAGCAGCAGCAGATGTCAGAGAGAAAGGAGAAGGGGCTACGGGATGGCTCTGACGGTGGAAGGTGGCCCAGCCACAGAGTGAAGGTGGCCTCCAGAACTTGAAGAGGGCAAGGAAATGGATCCTTCCCTAGAACCCCCAGAAAAGGAACACAGCCCTGCAAACACCTTGAGCCCAGTGAGACCACATTTGGACTTCTGACCCCCAAAACTATAGGATCCTGTATTTACATGCTGCTCTGAGCCACTGAGTTCGTGCTAATCTGTTACAGCTGCCTTAGGACCCGAATGCACCGGCTTCCATTCACCGCCTCCAAGTACAAATTCGTGTCATGCCTGTCGGCAAAGCAGCCACCGTATCCAAAGCGACCAGACCAAGAGCTTCCTGCCCCGCCCGGTGGGTACAAACGCCAGCAAGAAGAAAGCCTGGCAGGACGGTGGGGTCCGACAGATGAATCGGCAAGAGGAGGCAGACAAAACAGCAGCGGGCAAAGCCGGGAGAGGCCTCTCCTGTGCAGGAAGAGAGCTATGGAGGGGACGAAAACCCTCTGGGACCAGCCCGGAGGTGGGTTTTCTCGCAATCACAAAAGGAGAGCACTAAGGCTTTTACTCGGAAGGTGACTAAGGGACATCTGACGGCCGCCGGCCCTAGGGCGCTCTCGCTTCAGGCTGCCAGTGGGTCTTGGGGGCAGCAGCACACTCCCCGGGACCCGCTGCGGGTCAGGCTGCAGGTCACAAAGCCGCCTCTTCCCCCTCCGCAGTTCCACAATGACTTACCTGCGCACAAGCAGAAGTAAGCCCTGCCCCAGTGACCACGCCGGGAGCGGTCCCCGCAGCCACGCGAGCCGGTTGAACTCCGCGGGGCATCCCCGCCGCCACAGCCCACAGCAGCTCACGCCGGTCCGAGCTGCCGCCCCAAGCCCTCACAAACACGGTGTTGGTAAATTAGCCAAAAGCATCTCCCAAGGACCCCTGGCAAGCCCAGCCGTCTGGAGCGCTGGGAGGGACGAAGGTCCTGGCTGGCGGCCACCAGTCCCGGGGATAAGGTCAGCAGGAGGGGGATTCGGGAACTGTTAAGGGGACGCCGCGCGGCGTGAGGAGCGAACTTGGGGTCCCCGCGGCGGCCGGTGGGGGGACCGGAGCCGCTCGCCGGGGAAACGGCGGGGAGACGGCGGCCGGCTGCGGGGCCCGCGCCCGCCCGACTGCGCCCCGGTCCCCGCCGCTCGGCCGCCGCGGGGAAGCCGGTGCGCTCCGGGGCCGCCCGCCGTGCGTGCTCCCCGCTCGCGAACAAAGACGCGGACCCCGACACAACTTGCGGACCCCACCGAGGCCCGAAACTAGGGGGCCGCGGACGGGGCCTCGGGGCGCTCGGGCGGCACCGCGCGACCCCCGACCCCCGCCCCGTCCGGCCCCTCGGCCCCCGCCGCCCCCGCCCCGGCCGGCCGCCCCGGGCTCGCGTCCCGCACCACCGGCCCCGCGAGGCGCCCGGGCGGACACGGCAGGAAGCGCGGGAGGGGGAGCCCGCACCGCCGCGCCGCGGGCCGTACTGACCGTAGCTGTCGTCCTCCTCCATGGTGCCGGCGCCGCACAGTGCGCCGGGTCCCGCCGCTCGCCTCTTGCGCCCCGCCGCACCGGCCCCACGCGCCTCGGCCCTGCTCGGAGCCCCGCCCCCGGCCCGCGCCGCCGCAGCCGCCGCCGCCGGCCCCTCGCCACCCGCGGGGCGCCCCGCCCGCCGTCCGCGCGCGCCCCGGCACGCGGCCGCCGCCCGCACGCGCCTGCGCACGCGCGGCCGCCCGGGCCCCGCCCACCGGACCTGAGGCCCCGCCTGCCGCCCACGCGCGCGCACCTCCCGGCACGCCGCCAACCGCAGGTCCGCGCCTGCGCACGCGCCTCCGCGCGGGACCCGCCCCCGGGGCCCGAGGCCCCTCCCGCCGCCCACTCGCGCGCACCTCCGGGCACGCCGCCAACTCCAGGCCGCGCCTGCGCACGTGCGCCCCCCGGTACCGCCCCCCGGGAGCCGAGGCCCCGCCCCTCCCGCTCCCGCGGGCCCCGCCCGTTTCGGGTTTCGCCAGGGCGGCGCGGCGGGCCCTGCCCACAACCGGCGGGAGGCTGCCCACGGGCCCAAGGTCGCGTCCGGCTGCTGAAGGGCAGGGTGGTCCTCGCTGACGTCAGCCTCGAAGGTCATGCGGGCCCCAGCTCGCCGGGGAGGGCCCTGTCCTTGGCCAGAGGCCGCAGAGCGTTTGAATTCATTTACTTCTGTGCTCCGAGCCTCGGCCCCGCCCCGCCGCGTCCGGACTTCGCTGCTTTCGACACCCTTCGCGAGTCCCCGAATTTTCCTGGGTCACGTTTCAAAGGGAGCCGCTTCATCTCCCCTCGTTTCAGGATTTCCGTGGCCCCGATTCCTCCTGTCTGAATGCACAGGTTTCTAGACTGTTCGGGCTGCACGAGGCCTGCCAGTCCCTCTGGCCCCCGGGAAGCGAGCGGCCCTTTGCCGAGCTCCGCTGCGGCTCTGCACCTGGAGGCTGGAGGCGCTGCCCTGCTTGACGAGCATCTGCTCGCGTCAGCCCGTGACGACCTGCAAAGTCTGTCCTGAGAGCTCTGACAAACGAGCCCAAGGAGGTGCAGGGCGCAGGTGGAGCTGAGGCAGGACGGGGCAGGGCCCTCTCTCCCGGAGGTCTCGCAACACCAGCACTCTAAACCCCACCCTCTGAAATGCGCTCCTACCTGACCTTTTAAAGGAATTGCTCAAAAGACAGCAAAACAAACAAAAAACAAAACAAAACCAAAAAAAAAAAACAAGGGATCAAGTGAGACCCTAAGAAATTTGGAGGCTGTTTTCTCTGTGACAAAAAGGAAAACCCCAGTGCGGCAGAATGAGACCCCCAGAACCCACAAGCTCCCCCTCCAAGGACTCGTGACTCCCTAGCCAGACACAGAGCACGACCTCAGGAACTCCGTGGAGATCCTGACTCTGCAGCTTGAGATCCGTCCGCAAAGGGAGGTGAAGGTGAAGAGCTCTTCCTGTGGGCCCTCCTGTCCCCAGGGCAGCCCTGTCTTGGCTGACCTCCCTGCTGGAAGTGTTCCTTCCTGAGCGCACCAGCTTGTCCACGATGATAGCTCACAACTTGAACGGGCAGTTTAGTGTCTCCTAATCCCCAATGCCCCCTCACACTTGTCCACTTTAAGACATTCACTGATGGATACAAACGTTGCGTACATGTGTTGCTGTGTGCAAAAACACTTTTCCTGGGAAGGAGACACAAAAAATGGGAATAAACTGGGAGAAAGGGAGGTTGAGACCTACTTTTTTTTTTTTTTTTAGATTTTATTTATTTATTTGACAGATAGAGATCCCAAGCAGGCAGAGAGGCAGGCAGAGAGAGAGAGGAGGAGGAAGCAGGCTCCCCGCTGAGCAGAGCCCGAAGCTGGGCTCCATCCCAGTATCCCGAGATCATGACCTGAGCTGAAGGCAGAGGCTTTAACCACTGAGCCACCCAGGCATCCTAAGACCTACTTTTCATTCTGTATTCACTTTGTCATGGTCTTTCCGTGCCGTCTGGTTGTTTTTAAACACCCGAATGTATTTTTGTTGTTGTTGATTTGGAAAAAGAAAGACAAATGTCACTTTTCTAGCTACTCCCAGAAGCACAAGTTCTTTCCTGGTTTGGTGCTCAGTCTGTAAAGCATCTGCCTTCCCTTTAGGTCATGATCCCAGAGTCCTGAGATGGAGTCCGACGTCCGGTTCCCTGCTCATGCTCTCTCAAATAAATAAATAAAATCTTAAAAAAAATTTATAAAAAAAAAATTACCGGAACCTCAGATGAAAGGGACTTCAGGATCACTCATCTCACAGGATGGTCCAAGCCCCTCCTGGGGAGCAGACCACCACACTCCGATTCCAAGTGCTGGACCTGGGGCTTCTGGGGGAGAGCTCAGCCCAGGCCTTGGCAAAGTCTGGAAGCCCACAGGACCTGTCCTGAAGTATCTCCATCAGGGGGAGGTGTGACCCCTCTTGGCAGCCTGTTTCATTATTGGCCAACCCTAGGATAGGCCTCCCAGGACTTCTCGATTGTTCTAGGCAACAAAGAAAAGTAATTTCCATGAGGAAACTCTGTGCTTTTATTTCAGATCTGCTTCTGATTAGCCTCCTGACCCCGGCGGAGAGCTCAGCCCTCCTGACCTTTTCCTGCCCACAGAATGCAGCCTCTGCCGGTAAAATCCAGGCTTCCGCCCAGAAGAGATCTCTGAAGTTGGCTAGATCGTCCCCGGTCTTCCGCCCAACTTCTACACGGCTGACGGGAATTTCTGTTGTATGGGGTGGATTTCGACATATCAGCCCGAGGAGCCCTAATCTTTGCATCCTGTTGGGGGTACAGCTCTGGCTTACTCTTCTAAGAAAACTGCTCATTCACAAACATCCATCTCTAATTTCACAAGCTGACCAGCCCAGCCTTCGGTGGAGAACCTTGGTGTCTCCCTAAAATCTAAGAAGATGGTCCCTATTTCCTTAGGCACACCCCCCACGTGCCTTTCTTTCAAATAATTGCAGAAATGAGATGCTTCTCTTGTAGAGGTTATGTTATCTTTCTCCAAGTTCGATTCTGGTGGATTTGTGAGGTTTGGCTCCCTGATTTCGCCAGATGGTCTAGTTTCACAGGGGACGTGACGGTGGGCAGTCCTGTTCTGGCCCCAGTGTGCCCACGTCTTTTGTGTGTGTGTGTGTGTGTGTGTGTGTGTGTGTTCAGTGATCCGGCTACATTTCCTTTGGGCTGGCCTGGACTTCAATGCTCTCAGAGTCCACTGGCTTTGACCGAGTGATCTCCCTTCACCCTAGTGGAGCGCGAAGTCTCCCTACGACCTGCTCCCTCCCGGCTGTTCCCATGCCACTCTCTAGGCCAGGGTCACCAGGGGACTCAAGGCATTCCAGCTGGCCTTCTTCTCCTAACAGCACGGTAGAGGTGTCCCCAGCCACCTGAACTCTCACTCAGTGACCAAACCTCGGGAAGCAAAGCCATTGGGATGACAGGTTGGTTCTCACTATCAACACCAAAACTGTTATCTGAACTCCCAAACCTAGCACGTTGGGATAGTGAGGGGTCCTGCCGCGAAAGCTAATCACTGCGATTAGCACAGTACTTGACTGTTCACAAGTTCCTTTGCCTTAACCTGGATCTATTACGGGTCCCAACTCCCAGTGCCTGAGAAACCAATCCTTGTCAGATGAAGACAGAGTACAATTTTTTTAAAAAAATCAGCGTCTATCCCATGGAACAAGGAGAGCTTTTGTTTGGGTTGTGCGTAAACACAGGCAAGGATGTAACAGGGTTTCTGACCTGGAGTCACGGTCAAAGACGCTCTATTAGTTGACATAGAGGGATGGCTTAGACGTCATCCCTGTGCCACGAATTTGGAAACTGAGGCTCACAGTGCAGGGTTGAGTCACGGGATCCGGCTTTGCTGGCTACCCGTGTCCTCTCCCTGGAGAGGAGAGAACTGGGGACAGGCAGACCCGGGAGCAAAGGGCCCCCATGGACCACCTGGGACTCCCTCTGGTTCACCGGTTCTAATCTGGATGTCCTCCCCACGTCGCTGTTTCTCCAGAAAACCTTGGACATCTGCTGTTTCCCTGTGGTCTATCCTCAGCGGCTGGTCCACTGACAACTTTTTAAAGCTGGTTCTTCTCTCTCACCAATCCCTCCTTACATAATAATCTCAAAATTTACAATTATTAGGAAACTTTTTTTTCTTGTGGTTCTACTGTGGTGTTTCAAACTTCAGTGTGTGTTCAACAGGGGGCAGGTCACTGTGCTACAATGTTTTCATTACAAAGGGACATTCACAGGCTTTAAAGAGACGGAGGCTGACTTCTGTATTTACCAACACGAGATGATTCACAAGCTGTATGAAGTGAACAAAGCCCGGATAGGGCTGCGGTGTATATTTCCATTTGTAATAAAAATACGTGCACTCGTAATAGACACGGACACTCGCATGTTCCACCATTCAACAAATATTTGGTGGGGAGCCTGCGCGGTACCAAGCACCGTTCGAGGTGCTGGGGGCACAGTAACGAAGAGGGTGCTGGGAGAGCCCGGCCCTCACGGGGCGTCCACCCTCGCACATGCTCACTCGCAGGGTGCCCATGCCTGCCCCTGGAGGAGAGCTGACCGCCAGAGAAACAGGACTGGGAGGGACATACCCTTCCATACTGCCAGGGGTTGGATCGTGTCCCCCAAAACCCTAACCCCCAGCACCTTGTGTGATCTGATTTGGAAATCGGTTCTTTACAGATGGGATCCAGTTAAAATGAAGCCACTAGCGTGGCCCAAATCCAACAATGGATGGCTTGGTCAGAAAAGGAGACACAGACACATGAAGAGGAGAAGGTCGTGGGAAGGTGCTGGAGAGCTTGGAGGGATGTGGCCACAAGCCAAGGGCCCCCAGGGAGCCCCTGCTGAGAACTGGAAGAGGCAAGGGAGGATTCTGCCCTCAAGCCTTCAGAGGGAGCATGGCAAGTTATTTAGGACTAATATGAATGAAACGGCAATCTGGGGGAGAGGCTTGGGCACCGGCATGTAAAACTCTGGCACTGGGAAATACAGAGCTTTTAAATTATATACCATATACCAAATATATATATATATTTTATTTATTTTTAAAGATTTACTTATTTTAGAGAGAGCAGGGGTGGGGGGAGGGAGAAGGAGAGAGACTCCCCGCTGAGCTTGGACTCTCTCGCAGGACTCTGACATCATGACCTGAGCCAAAACTGAGTCGGACACTTAACTGACTGAGTCACCCAGATGCTCCTAAATTAATTTTTAAGGTAAAAGTTTTAGGGGCACCTGGGTGGCTCAGTCATTAAGCCTCTGCCTTCGGCTCAGGTCATGATCTCAGGGTCCTGGGATCGAGCCCCACATCGGGCTCTCTGCTCAGTGGGGGGCCTGCTTCCCCCCCTCTCTCTGCCTGCCGCTCCCCCTGCTTCTTGTGCTCTCTTGTTCCACACTCTCTCTCTCTCTCTCTTTAAACGGGTGACTGAAATCTTAAAAAGCCAACCCAGGTGAGCAGGCAGAACAGCGCTGAGGCAGGTATTGGAGCCAGCGTTCTCGACCGACACAAGGCAGAGGGCCCGGCGGCTGGCCTCGGAGCCTTGCCGGGCTCCCCGGGTCTGCTCTCGGGGGAGGCGGTGTACCGGGGGAGAAAGGGTGCCTCGCGCACGGAGACCACAAACCAGATCTCGCTCACGCAGGCCAAGATTGGGGCATTGTCTTGCTTTGAAAACCCCCGGATTTTATTTTGCTAAAGCTTGCAATTTCTTCTGTGTGAATGGCACTTAAAATGTGTTTGTAATGGAACTTGATTGTATCCAGCTGTCACCAACGGCTCCCGCGCCGCCCAAAAGGCAGCTGGCCACGTGCCACGCAATTCAGGCTCTCACTCCAAACGGGGGCTCATGCTCCAGTTCCCGCCGCTCTCTGCCCGCATGATTTCACTTGTGAGACAAACAGGGTCGGACAGGGGCTTGGGCTCAGAGAAGACCACGTCACCAAGAAGCGGTGCCTGCGGCGTGTCAAGCCAGTGATGGCCACGGAGGGCGGGCTGCCCGCTTTCCCAGCAGAGGCCAGACGCACAGTTATCCAGGACACTTCCTTGAGTGACCTTTCCGGGACACTGACCTGGTGAGGATTTCCTGGGCCCTGCTGGAGACAGTGACCGCCGCTCCCTGCTGACCGGAAGCACCGAACAGTGGCCACGTGAGACAGGAAACAGAGGCACACGCGTGGAAGAGGAGGGAAAGGTACATTAACCACAGATCACTTCTAAGACCGTAAGGGCAAAAGACCACATTTAAATTGTCCCAGCTGTGGGGCGCCTGGTTACCTCAGTGGGTTAAAGCCTCTGCCTTCGGCTCGGGTCATGATCCCAGGGTGCTGGGATCGAGTCCCGCATCGGGCTCCCTGCTCAGCGGGGAGCCTGCTTCCTCCTCTCTCTCTCTGCCTGCCTCTCTGCCTACTTGTGATCTCTGTCAGATGAATGAATAGAATCTTTAAACAAACAAACAAACAAACAAAAAAAAAACTTTAAACTGTCCCAGCTGTTAGCACGGAGACGAGAAGGTGGGTGCCTTCGTTTAACAACACAGCCGGGAAAAAGTCACTCATTTACATAAAAGCCCTTGAATTCCCTATCCCCCTGTCCTTTCCAGTCTGGCCCAGTGACGGTCAGAGGCACCCACATACCCGGGGCTGCCTGAGGGACAGCACGTCTGTGACATGAAGGAGACAGGGAGAAACACCAGGGAGAACGAGCACAGGAGGCACGCAGTGTGACAGTGACAAGTCACGAGGGCTTCAGCCGCAGAGCCGTGGTGTAGGTCACCCGGCCTCACGCTGCTCGCTAGCGGCGGAGCACCGGTCGGAGCGTGGGGCTGGCCTCCCTTCCGCAGTGAGCCACGAGTGAGTCTGACCCGGACCGACTCTTCTCTGAGTTTTCAAAGCAGGAACAACACACAGCAGCTGATCCTGGAGGCCAGCCAGGAGGAGACTATGTTCAGAGTAAGCACGCCCAGAGCGCAGAGACAAGGGGCTTTTTTAGGATGGCAGACACGTGAACATGTCACAAGAGAAGACGGCAGACAGATCCCCAGAGGGGAAGAAGAGGCTGACCTCGAGGGGGCAGGGGGGACACCAGCCCTACCAAGGGGGGACACCTTCTGGTGGCTACAGTCTGCGGCCGTCCCCACAAGGTTGAGGGTAAGTCTTCCGTCCATACCTCTGCCTGCCTTCCTAGACTCCCAGCCCTGCTGACCACTCCACCCGAGAACCAGGTCAGAACCTGCCCCCCAGGAATGAGAGAGACGTGCACTCTCAGGCCCCAGTCCACCGGCTGAATCAGACTGCGCGGGGGCAGGGGCCCAGCAATGTGGGTGTTGGGACAACCCCCTGGAGATTCTCTTTTTTTTTTTTTTTTAAAGATTCTATTTATTTATTTGACAGAGAGAGAGATCACAAGTAGGCAGAGAGGCAGGCAGAGAGAGAGGAGGAAGCAGGCTCCCCGCGGAGCAGAGAGTCCGACGCGGGGCTCGATCCCAGGACCCTGAGATCATGACCTGAGCTGAAGGCAAAGGCTTAACCCACTGAGCCACCCAGGCGCCCCCCTCCTGGAGATTCTGATGCTCGCTCTCATTTGAGGCACGGGACCAGAATAGCGCTTCTCCGCACCCGCTGCCCGGGAGAATCACACGGGAAGGTTTTACGTGCCGGTGCCCAAGCCTCTCCCCCCGATTCCTGTTTCATTCACATCAGTCCTAAATAACTTGCCCGGCTGATTCTGCTGCCCCCCGAGTGCTGGAAGCATCAGGCTAGGGGGAGAAAGGAGCAGATGGCGATGGAGAGAAGGTGGTTCCTCGAGTTTTGTTTTACTTTGGAGTGGGAGGGGATTCCTGGAGTGGGATTAGAAGCCATTTGCCAAGAGTCAGCGGCACACAGGAAGGAGGAGAGCCAGCGTGTTTGGAATGGGCGCTGAAGCGGCTGGGAGAGGAACAGATCTCCGGGCAAGCAGAGCCAAGGAAGATGCGCACCTGGTCTGGACCCAGGGCGGGGAGGAGCGGGACGCTGTGACTGGCAGGGTCTGCGAGGAGAGTGCCGCACGGCCGCCACCCCCCCAGCACAAGGGTGGCGGGAGGGAAGGGAAGGGCCAGGGGGAAACCGCCCTGCCGGGCATCTACCAAGTGCCACCAGGTCCTGTCTGCATGGAGGCTGCCTGCGTTACTGAGACACAGGCCAGGGGCTGGAGGGCACACGGCTGCTACGGGGACCCCAGCCGGCTCCTGGGGAGTGGGGGGCAGCGAACACCTGGACTGCGGGCTGGCGGCTCCCCTACCTCCCCCCCCCCCCCGGTTCTCCCTCCGTCTGGGAACATGCAAGTTCCCCAGGCCTGCCTGCGTGGCGGGGGTGCGGGATGACTCACGCACCAGCCTCCCTGCCACTCACCTGCCCACCCAAGCCAGGGGCCGTCCTGCCTTCACCCCGGACCTTCCATTTCTGTTACGTCTCCTCTTGATCCGTCTCCAAAGACCCAGGGGACCCCACGGCCCGACGGCTCCGCCGGCGTCCACTCCGGCCGGAGCCCTGGTTGGCTGGTCTGGGGGCTTCTCCCTTCTCCCTCCTCCCGAGCTCCTGGGCCTTCACGCGGCCGTCAGCCTCCAGAGCCTAAATCCCCCGCAGACCTGGGCAGCTGTGGCTGAAGTCGCGCAGCAGCTCGTGGGACTCTTGGCATACTGTGGCGCACACGGACACTGTCAACCACGACGTGGCCTGTGCTGTCGCTGTGTCAGCGGACACTCAAGTGGGCCCTGCCTGGCCGGTGGCGCTCAAGGCAGGGCCGGCCACACGCTCCTTGCGGTTGCCACCCAGAGCCACGGGTCCCACCCTGGAGACCACAGCTGCCCGAGAAATGGAGCCACGTCCATCTCTGCGTGGCTGCAGCTCCAGTATCGAGTGGAAACGTTTGGAAAAGTAACAAGAAAGCCATGGTCCTGCCCCTGTGACCTCTGAAGGGGACCCCCGACCTCCCGCGGCCCAGCCTGACTCAGGCGCTGTGGACTCGTGAGCTTGGCTTGCCAGCCCACACTCTCCCACCCGACCAGGCACGCTGCTTGTTTGAGTCAGGGTGTCCGCATCTCCCCTGTTCCGACTTCACTGCCTGGCTAAGCTCCCACAGTGACAGGGCAGTCCCTGGGTTTGAGGGGCACGACTGGGTGGGAGCTTGGAGACACTGAAGGGAAGAAAAAAGGAGCAGCAGGACTCGGGATTGGCCTGCCCGGTGGGGTCCTTGGAGTGTCCGAACAGAACCCACTGGAAAGCTGCCGCTGCCCGGGGTGGCTTTTGCTTCCGTCTCCCACTCCCGGGTGCTGTTCTGGCCAAATGGAACCTCCCAGTCCCGGCCGTCCATGCAGGCACCTGCTGCCCCGCTGGCCTCACCCAACTTCCAGGACACATTATCAGCCGGACCCTGACCCTCCCGCTCAGCAGATGGCCCGGCCCGACAAGACCGGAACAATTCCCCAGAGCCCACAAACACGTCTTCCTGAGCACTGACTCCAGTGTGCCCCAGAGACGACCCAGGCTCAGCCGCCTGGGTCGTGGGTGGCGCTCAGCACGTGGCCACGCGGGCTCCTGGCGGCGCAGCTGCCAAGACGGAGGGTCTCAAACCGGAGGCCTGTGCTGCTCTTGCCGACCGTGAGCAAAACTCACAGTTTAGTAAAACTGTCCTCTCCCTCTTTCCCCACAGAAATCCAAATGTTATTCAGTAAAAAAAGTCAAACAGCAGCAAACCTCAGCGGAACACGGTTTCCCGGTTTCCTCAAGGCAGTACTCACTGCGAGCCCCCAGCGAGCGTGGTGGCCCCTTCAAAGGGTTCCTCTGTCTTCTTAAATTCAAATGAATGTACTTAATACGGTTAAATAAATCGCTTTATTCCTCTTTATCCTTAAGGAAAACCTGCTCCAAACCTGCCCGTGTACGACGGGCTACCCGAAGGGGCACCAGGGCGAACCTTTCATCTGAACTGGGAGCTGGGACGTTAACTTTCAAAAGTCAAAGGGAAAAAACACAAAGACACAGGCAGGGCTCACAAAAACTCCTTTTATTGCACCAGGATCTTGGCAACATCGGGGGCGCCTCAGCGCCTGGAGCGGAGGCGCGGCGCACGGGGACGCGGCGGACTGAGCCCACCAGGAAAAGGCAGGTGAGTGAGGCCACATGGGACCACCAGGAGAGGCGACCCGCCCCCACAAAGTTAAATTAAACTCACATTCTAAGTCACCCACGTGACCGCTATTATAAAAGCTTTAGTTATTTGTATACATTTATATATCTACACGTGCCCTAGGGTTTGGACTGTTTCTCGGGCCCATCCTCCCCCTCCCCAGTTTGGCTAAGGACGGTGTGTGGGAGGGAAGGGCCCGCCCCAACGGAACAGTGACAAATGCTGCCGACAGGCCGGTGCTCAGCACCGCCCAAGACGCAACGGGCATGTTTTCCTCAGGAAAAGGTTTCATAATCACACAGTGGAGAGGGGAAGAGCCTGAAGAGGAGGGAGCGAGAAAAGAGACGGGCTCTGTGTGGCCGACGCCGGCCTCCCTTTCCACTGGAGCCCACCACCGAGAAACAGGGCAGGTTGGGAATGAGGGTCAACACCAGAAGAGGGAAAAACCCAATGCCTGCCCACAAAGGCACTTGCCTTCCCATCGGAAGTGGCACATAAGAGAGCCACAGGGCACTGGGAGGTGGGGGGCGGGGGATGACCCTCATCTTTGAACGATGGGTGCTCGATGCAGAGAACTCTGTCCTCCCGGCCGGCAGACGCAGCCAGTGCCCTGCTCGCTTCCTGCTGGCCCCGCTCGGGCCACGGGCATCACTGTTCTCCCCACCTTTGCGAAGAGAAACGTAAGGACAGGAAGAAAAATCTAAAAGAGGCTACGTGAGAAAGTTGACATGTGTCCCTGCCCCTGCCCTATGAAGGATACTTTTCTCTGATCCCCCCACCCCCAGGCCCCGAGCAAGAGGCAAGGCTCGGGTGACACAGGGGGGCCAGGCCAGGCCACTGGGGGCCTCAGGCCACAAAGAACCACTGCGGAGGACGGACGTCCACGTCAGATGTCTGTCTGTGTCCGATTCCGACGTTCTGGATTAGAGGACGCGGAGACGTCCGTCCGCAGAGTGGCTTTCGGACTGACCGCTACACCCTCTGCGACTGGGTTGTGCGTCTGTTCTCCGGAAAATGTCACCTTAACTGCGGGTTTCCTGTATTTATTGAATTACGAGTTTGCACGCACAGCTTGAGCAACAGAAAGCGCGACCGTGAGGGTACAATCAGCTAGACTCGGCGCACGAGACGGAGCAAAGCAAGCCGGTGTCGCAGCTCGGGGAAGGGACGGGTTGCTGATAGAAGCCACAGACCGCGTCACAACGAAAGTCTCTGTTAAGTAGTAAAATAAAAGGATTCTACCCCAAGACCACCACCTCGAAAGCCCCGCGGGTCGCGGCAGCTGCAGGGGAAGGGATGGCGAAGCCGCCTCAGCATCGGCAGCCGCGGGAAAGGCAGGTGCGTCCGTCGCCCGACGCAACCCGCCCTGAAAGAGCCTTCACTCTGCAGAGACAGTCTCGGTCCTTGCGAGAGAGGGACGCGCCGGGGCACCCCGGGGCTTCCGTGCTGAGGGCACAGCTAAGGCATAGACGGCCGCGCCGTCACCCTGTGGGCACCTGCTCACTCGAGGACGCGCAGGGAGCAGCGCGGCTGCCGCTCCCGCCCAGAGACCACACACGAGGCGGTCCAGGTTCCCAGCTGGTGGGCTGCCGCCCACTCGACACGTCACCGTGGGGTTGTCGTGGCACCAGCCGCGACGCCAGAGGTCCCGACCCAACGAAGCCCGGTTCCGCGGCCACGGGGCAGCTCGGTCCTCAACGAGGCCGCTCCTCGGTTCACAGGGGCGGCGCCCAGGATGCGCCCCGCACCTCCAGAGGCTGTGGGGCACACAACATTGCTCCTGACGAGGGACGAGACCCCGGGAGTGCCCCCAACACCCCCGAGCGCGCGTCGGGACGACACGCAGCATTAGATGGCGCTCGGAACACACCCGGTCCCGCCCCACACACCGCACACACCTGCGTGCACCAGACACACGCGCCCGTCAACACGCACCTCAGCGCACGTGCGCGCCGCGCTCACACCTCACCACACGCACACCACACACTAACGTACACCTCAGCACACAGGCCACATGCTAACACACACACACACACACACGCACGCTAACCCCCCGCCCCGCACTAACCCATCTGGACAGCGGCCAAGTCAGCGGCGGCAGCTGAGGCTGGTGGCCTTAGCGGGGTGAGTCACAGACCAAAAGTTCCGTCTACTCTGAAGCTTCTGGAAGGCGTTATAGGTTCTTTTCTTCTCTCTCTTGAACTTCTTCACTTTCTTTTCCTACATAAAAAAAAAACCCCAGGCGTCACCACTCCCAAAGAGGGCTCTCCCCGGGTCCCCGCGCCTCCTCGTGAAGGCTTCTTGGGTGGGGGACACGACTCTCAAGTGCTACAGAACCAACCGGCTTACTCTCGTGTGGCCTGAGGGAGGTGTCCCCGCTGTCCCCACCCTGCTGACGAAGGAGCAAAGCCACCAGGACAAAAATGCCTCGTCCACGGCCACACAACGTTCACAGTGGCCAGACTGGCATCGGAGCCAGCGGCCTGCCTCCCGTGGTCCCTGACCACGTCACGTGGTCGCTGCCACTTCAAACGGACCCAAAGGGTCAAGTCCTCCCTGCCCGGCCGTGACTGCCACGTCACGCCAGCTCCAAGCACAGCCTGTACCTTCCCTCGATCGAACTCTTCGTCCCAGTCGTCGATGACCGTGGCCGCGCGGGCCCATCTGCTGTCCTGAATGGCATCCTGACTGACAGCCGACACCTCGCCGCCCCACGTCAACACTGCAAGGCAGACCCCGAATGTCGGCACCTTCGTGCACCCGCTTCCAGAATGTTTACGACCCAGGCTGGCCTACGCCTGATACATGCGGCCTGGTCGAGGGGCACCTTTCGGTGAAATGGACCACGCAGAGGAGGATGAGGGCGGGCAGGGCGGTCTCCGCGTGCAGGACAGTGATCTGTCCCTTAAGCACACACGCCGTCTGCTCTGCACCACCGGCCCCCGTTAAGCTCCTTTCAAACCCGTGCTCTGGCCGGAGACAGAGGTCTCACGTTCCCTCTCCAAGATGAAGGACATACAGCACCAGAGCTGGGCGATTCCCATCCACTCCCTCCCCACGCCGGCTCGCGCCACCCAGAGCCTCGGGCCTGCTCTCTGCACCCCCGCCCACACCCCCAGGAAGTGGCGTTCTGGACCTTCCACAGCAAAACCACCCGCAGGGCCTGGTTCTGCACTTTGTGCAACGGCCACAGCTCAGGGAGGTTCTCGGCTGACGTTCCTCTCCCCGTCCCGAAAGCCCGGTGACTCCCCACCTCAGGACCATGACACAACGGGTCCATTCCCGACCTCTGCACAGCCCCGTGAGCGAACCGTAGCACAGAAGTCCGTTCTCGAAAGCAGTACCTTTCCTCCCGTAAGCTTTATCGGACGAATACTTGAGCAGCTCCCGGAGCACGTCGGACTCCCGCTCTCTGCCCCAGGACGCAAGAGGAGCCGGGGCCTGCCCTGCAACCAGAGAACACTTAGGTCCACACGCCTCTGACGGGGCGCTCGATTACTTCTCAAGGGGGGCTACCGTCCAAATCAGCTCTCGGAAGAGCCTAAAACCCCCCTCCCCCCACACAAGACCGAAAACCCGCAACCGGCAGTGCGGGCCCTCGAGCTGGTGCAGGAAGAGCGAGAATGAGCTCCCGGGGGACCCGCCCCTCCCACAGGGAAGCACCCAGGAAAAAAGTGGCAGGAACTGGAAGAAATGACAAAGTGCTCTTGTCACCACAGCTCCCAGGGAGGCTGTCCCCCAGCGGCGTCCTGGAAGAGCCGGGCCATCGCCGCTGGCTGGATGTTGACAGCAGAGAACCCCCCGCCTCAATTTCCAGAAATGACGGCTGCCTGGTCCCCGCTAACCACCTCCAGCTGCTAGACGGGCTCCCCTCCCTCAGCACGAACCTGACCTTGCTCTCCCTGCCTCCAATGTATCAATGACTCCATGACCTTCATCCCCAGTGTCCAGTGCGGTGCCCCACCACCAGTCCCTGCTGCTCTCTCCAGCCCCTCGCCCCGCGCTCCACGGCACAGTGCAGCCCAGCGGTCACACGGGGCCGCCCACGACGCTCTCTCCGTGTCTGGGCTGGGAATGCCCTTCCCCGCGGAGCCAACTCTTCCGCTCGTCAGGACAGAGAGCAAACATCGGAGGGGCTGGGCCCCCACAGCCCCAGCACCTGCACCGGGCGGCGGGCCCTGAGGCCGGGGCGGCACCCCCACGTGGTCGGTGGCTAACGAAGCGAGCGCCGGGGGCTCCTGCCCGCCACCGGCCTGCTCTGGGGCCACCTTTGAGCAGCCTCTCTTCCAAGACCGGCCGCGTTCCTCGTTGCCCAGTGGAAGCGTTTCATCATGGGATTTCTTTTTTTTTTTTTTTTCCAAGATTTACTTGAGAGAGAGAGAGAGAGGAATAGCACCAGTGGGACAGGCGGAGGGAGAGGGGGATAGAGAGAGTCCCAGGCAGACTCCATGCTGAGCCTGGAGCCCGACGTGGGGCTGGATCCCAGGACCCTGAGATCACGGCCTAAGCAGAAACCAAGAGCTGGACGCATAACTGACCGTGCCCCCCGGGCGCCCCTTGTCATGGGATTAATGTTAAGTCACGGGCTCATCTGTTGGGAGTCCAACAAACACACATCATCCCCAGCAGCCTGTCGCCCACACACGCGCTCACACAGCTGGCCCCCAAGCTGTGGAGCAGACCTTGCAGCAGCGCGGCCATGACGGGTCCCTGCCCAAGCAGGGGCGAGCGTCTCTCCCCTTCGCTTAATGGACACTGTATCAGGAGAGCCCAGCTGAGCCTGGTCAGCCCTGGAGGAAACAACCAGGAGAAGTCACTCGGCCACGGGCACCCAAGGCCTGGGGAGTAGCCCAAGTGCTGCGAGCCCCAACAGCAAGACGCCACGCTGTCTTGAGAAAGGCGCAACTCGCGGCACCGGGGTGGCTCAGCGGCTCAGGTCGTGATCTCAGGGTCCTGGGATGGAGCCCCGCATCGGGCTCCCTGCTCAGTGGGGAGCCTGCTTCTCCCTCTGCCTCTCCCTCTGCTGCGCTCTCGCAAATAAATACAATCTTACACGTGATCTTAGCCAAAATCAAATAAATACAATCTTAAAAAAAAAAAGGCCTATCTATTAAAACTGGCAGTGGAAAGTTATCTTCTGAACCCAACCTTTCAAGTTCAAGAGTCACAGGAAAAACTCCAGGCTGGATGGCCCAGGACTCCTCCAAACAGGAAAGTTTAGGCAGAAGCACGTAGAATCAGAAGAAACACTATGTTCTCAGAACATTTAAAATTCAAGCGTCTCCTAGGTTTTCTCTCGGAGTGGTCGCGGCTGACTGCCTCGCCAGATGAGAAAGCTGTGACCCACAGGACACACAGCCTGCCCAAGGGGGCAGACGCAGAGCGGAGGTGAGAGGTCTTTCCGGCCCTTCCCCTGCACCACACTTACTCTAGCCGTATGGCAGGGCCGGGCACAGGTGTCCCCCCGGGTGCCCCCGCCCCCCACCCTGGCCCCCCACCCCTGCTCCTCACAGGTGCATACCGGCTCCATCCCCGGGACGCCTGCCATTCAGAGGCGGGGAGGACGGGCTACCAGGGAGAGCAGAGTCCCTCTGCCTCTCGCCCCTGCAGGCTTCAGGATGCTCATTCTCTTCTACTTCCTGCCATGACTCCTGCTGTCTTTTTTTCTTTTTCTTTTTCCTTGGAGACGCTATAGTGGCCTCTAGCTCGATGACGTCTGAGGGGGAGCAGCTCCTGGGAGGTGAGAGTCAACAGTCAGTTCCGGGCAAACTGAGGGTGAGTGGGGGTTCAGGTTGCTACCCTGGAACTCCCAACCGGCACGGGCCTCAACCGCACAGAAGAGCCACCCCGAGTGCACCCCGCAGATGCGAGCAGGACAAAGCACGCCCGTGGTCCGGGGGCCACCATCAAGCCTGAGAGATGTCAGAGAGAGAACCCCACAACTGCACCGACCCCAGGCGAGTCCTCCAGGCCAGAGGATGCGGCCGCAGCGCCTGCCGATCCAGGGGCATGTGACCCGCTGCACCCGGCTCACGTGCCCGTCCGGGAAGCCTGGCCAGCACGCTGGGTCTCCAGACCGCCCACCTGGGACAGACGTGGGGCCACCTGGCTCCCGAGCTCACCTGTGCCACGGCGGGTCCTGCTGGAGGCCTTCTTCTGCACCGAGGCCCTCTGCGCCCTTCCGTCTCCTCTTCTTGTTGCTCATGGGGTGGCCGTCGGTCATGATCCCCACTTTCTGGCCGTTCTCCTGCAGCCGTCCGCCCTCGTCCTCTAGTCTGTCAGCGGGCACCTCTGCCCGGGCCTCCTTTCTGCGCTCAACGCTCAGGAGCTGCCTCTGCGTCTGCCCCTCCCGCAGCGGGGAGGCGTCCAGGGCCTCCGTGCGTTTCCTCTTCCTCCTCCTCCTCCTCCCCGGAGAGGCCGCCGCTGCTGGGCACGTCTCTGAGCCCTGCCCCTGGCTCTCTCCCCGGCGGTTCCTCTTCCTCTTCTTACAGAGGCCCTGGGGGGACTTGCTTGCCTCTGGCAGCTGGTGTGGAGGGGCCTGGAAGCCCCCATTGGCCTGAGGTGGGGGAGCAGAGGCGGAGGAGCAGCTCTGTGGGTCTGACGTCCCGAGAGGTCGGGGGCTACTGGACAGTGACACGGAATGGGGACCGACGGGGAGCTTCAGGTGGCTGGATGGTCTGGGAGCAGGTGAAAGCGCCCTGTGGGGGGGACACACCGCTCTGAGCACGGGCAGGCCCCTCCTGCCCACCCGCAGCCCCTGCCCGTCCAGGCGAGGATTTCCAATGGTCCCTCCTCACCACACGAATCTCAGAGACACATAAATGACACTCACTTAGAAAAGAGAAAAAAGTTAAATTCTACTTTACTGAAAATCAAAGTTAGAAAAACCAGAACCTCTTAGTTTCCTGTCACCAAGTAGTTCAAAGTAATTTTCCAAACTTGTGTTACTGAGTTTCTTTTTTAAAAGATTTATTTATTTTAGAGACAGCGAGGGAGAGAGCAAGCATGCGAGCGGGGGAGGAGCACGGGGAGCAGCAGAGAGAATCCCCTCGTCCCTGTTGAGCTCGGAGCCCGAGGCAGGACTCGATCTCACAACCCTGAGAGCACAACCTAAGTTGAAATCAAGAATCGGCCACTGAACCGTGCCACCCAGGCGCCCCTAACTCACGTTTTTTATTTCCAAAACAAGAGTTAGAAGAAACTTCTGTAAGTTCACCCACAAGCCTCAAGGTGTTCACACCCGTGATGCCAGCCTCGTAAGAGGGGCCAGCACGGGCCTATATACTGTGCACTCGGACTCCCCTCTAATTCAGGGGCTCCAGAATATCAAGCAAATGGACTCTACAACCCATCACACTGTGAGACGAGGCGGGGCAGAACGGGGCGCTCCGGCGGGTTAGGCTCGCTGACCCGCCTCTCGGCAGACGTGACCTGCAAGAGTTAACCTTCTGCTCTAGGCCTCAGGCTTCTCATCCACGACCCAGTGACGGTAACGCTGACCTCAAAGGGTTACGGAACCAAACAGGACTGCCGCGACCTCAGCTAGGACAGACGCCCAGACAAACTGCACTATGCCGTTTACTGTTTTCTGGGAAGCTTGAAGAAAAGACTGTACGTTGAAAAGGAAAAAAAAACCCACAGTAAACATCTCACGCGCTTAAGGACCCACCACGTGTCAAACTACCGTGCTGGGTCCGGCCGAGTGTGCGGGCGGGAGAGGCCCGTGATGGGGGCGTGCAGCAGGCAGCACCAGGCCATGGTGGCCGGATGGTGGGGAGGACCCATCAGCGCCCAAGGCAAACAGCAAACCACCCAAACCACCTCCCAGCCTCGCCCAGCTTCCTCCCTCCCTCCCTCCGCAGCTGCCAGAGCCCCAAGCAGGTGTCAGTGACAGCTGTCGGCTAGTCGGCGCCCTGAGGGAGATGAGCACCCCCGTGTGTGACAGGGCGGGAGGTGCGTCTGTCGGAGCCTGAACACAGCTCCCAGAGAGCCGCTCTGGACGCCCGCCCGCCCGCCGCTCTGAAAGCCAGTGTGAGGGGACAGTTGGGGGAGCCCCCACAGGGAGGCAGAGGGGAGCCCGGGGAGTGCCGGTGGAGAGACACAGTGATACCGGCAGCAAAAGACAGCCCTCAGCGGGGCACAGGACTCTGGGTTCACGCAGGGTCCTCCTGGGACTCCTGGCCTCCCCTTCTACTCCAGAGTCCCGTCACAAGCCTGGGGAGGGGCTCCAGGGCACAACCGGCATCCCCACACGGACCCGGCAGGTGGATGGAAAATGAAGACAAAAGTGCAAAGATCAGGACCGCAGAGAGCAGGCTGCCTCTGACCGGCCGGAGCTCCTATGCCCGACGGAGAGAGAGAACAGGAAGGAGTCGGTGCAGGATCCGCCCTGTAGCTGTCCCGCGGCGCACCACTGTCCGTCCCGCAAGGCCGGAGACCTTGTGCGTCCTCACCAGCCAAGCGCACGCTAAGCACAGGGGGGAGCGGCCGGCCCGGGGGCCTGCGCCCACGGCTCACCTGATTGCACAGACGGGCCAGGAGGCGGCGGCGACGGGGTGAGTGGTTTTCCTGGGGTAGGTGAGGTCGGACAGTGGAGAGAGGGGCGGACGGAGGTCATTGCCGGCTGCCCTCCGCAGGGTGCTGGCCTGCAGTTATCGACATAAATAAAAACTTGGTGGTCTAAAAGAGGTCGCCGTGTGTGAAGAGGAAAAATAAAAATAAACAAATAAATAAGAACAGAAAATAAAAATGAGAGAGCCCAGAAAGGATGATGAGGGCACAGAAGGAGGAAAAAAGGGAGGTGGGGGAGGGGAATGGTAGAAGAAGAATCAGAAGTGTTTTTGGTTAGAAACAAAAAGGAGAAAAGGAAGGAAATTTAACAAAAATCTCAGCACAACTGCATCATCGAGCTTCACGCTGCACACGCAGCTGCCAGCCGGCCCGTGGCCCGTACGCCCCCGCGCTCCGGTTCCCTGCCAAGCCCACCGCATCTGCCCCCTCTTCCCCTTGAGGCTCCTCTAGGAGATTCTGTCTACGGACAAACACGGGGACCTTCCGCCTCTCCCCAACCCCCAGCAGCCATCTGACGTGTGGATCACATCAGGGTCCCCCCAAAGCCCCACCTTGGCCCCCAGACAGCCCTGTGTAATCTGCAAATGCCTACACCACCTCCGTTCCTCCGATTGGGGGCGCCCAAGGGCCCAGACAGGATTCACCCCCCTCCCCAGACGGAAACCAAACCTGCTCTGTGGGCCCTAGAGACACACTTCCGGCGGCCAGGCTCCCACACACCCACCTTCTTGGCAGAAAGGGCCAGTTTTTTGGCCGGTGGAGGAGACATGATGTTTGCGGCCTCGGCGGCAGTGCTGCTCAAGATGGGGGACTTGGGCTTCACCACTTTGGAGTCGTCTCCGTCCGGCAGCGCTCTGGGCTGTGTTCCCTGAGAATCCCCCAAGTGGGCAGCTCCGCTCTCGGGTGCTTGGGGGCCCTTGGCGGGGTCGCTGCTGGCACAGCGGCCCGGGCTGGAGCTGCAGGAGCCCCTCCTGTGGAGCTCACGGCTCTCGCCGCCCGCCTTGGGCCCATGCCCGTTGGCAGTCACTCCGGCCGGGAGCCTCGGTGAGGTAGAGAGGGCTGTAGCCCTGCCGTCCCAGGAGCCCTGCCTGGGGCTCTCGCTCTTGCTGCCGTTCCCGCTGCCGGTCCCGTGGAACCCCTGAGAAGCTTTGCGTGATGGGGAGAGGGGCCACAGGACAGTCGGTTTCTTGACTTTCTTTCCAGCCTCATCCAGAGAGGTGGGTGTGTGGGGGGGTGTTTTGGAGAGTCGGGGGGAAGGGGCGCCCACGGCCGGCTTCAGAGGAACGTATCCATTCTGAGACTTCAGACTCGACACGGAGCCGTTTCTGGAAACGGGCACACCAAGCTCCTCGGGGGCCGGCGGCTTCTTTGTCAGCAGCGAGTCCGATCGCTGGAGGAGAGCAGAGCAGAGGACACGATCACACCCTGGAGGGAGCCCAGGCCGGCGGCTCCCCACGAGGTCGGAGCAGCCTGTGGAGCGGGAGGGGTCCCCGCCAAGAGCCCGAGACAGATCATCTCCACGGACGCCCGGTAAAGGCTCTGTGGCTGCATCGGGCGCTTCTGGCGTCCTGGGAGCCGTGCGCGTGGGGCGTGCATCCGCACAGGCCCCTTTACTCACAGCAGGACGATTTTCGTCAGGAGCAAAGAAACACAAAAAAGTACAAAGGAAAAAAATAAAAGCACCAGAGTCCCACCTACTGCGCAAACATGAGCACTGACGGGCTCACCGGCACCTTCTGCGTGGAACGGCCCTGCTCTCCGGAGCAGCTCTGGCCCGCACAGGCGCGCCCAGTTCCATCTACGCGCTCCCCAGAGCAGCTTCCCACGTGCTCCCGGGGAAGGTCATTCATGTCTGACCCAAACCCACTTTGCCGCAGGACGTCTCCCGGACCTGGACTGTCTCCAGCTGCTGCGGGAGCGAACGGTGCCCTGTCCTCCAGAGCCCTGACCTCCGTTCACCGGGCTCTGAGTTCTGGCTCTGCTGAAACGCTCCCCACGGCCTGGGTCTGTGCTGCTCCCCACCTCCACCTCCCGCCTAGTGCAGGGTCTCCCAGAATCAGGGCTTAACAACCACTTGGTTGCTGAACATCTGGTTGAACTGACCACCGAGAGACTAAAGCTTTTCCCCTACTTAGGAAATTCCCTGCTCGTTTCCTGGGAGTGGTCACTAGGCTCCTAGGCTACGGCGCCTCGGGGCTGCCAGCACTCCCGGCGCAGGGCACCTGCTGTCCTCTCCCCGGGGAAGGGAGGGAGCTCTTCTCCAAAATCTCTGCTAGGTCGACGCCCCAGCTGGCTCTTGGTGCACCAACCCTTGCACCCTGTCATCTGAGTTCATCCGAGCTAGTCCTTTACATGCTAGGAACAGGAACCTTTTGTTGTACTTGCTGCAAATATTTTTAGAAGTGGTTTTTTTTTTATTTCTAATACATCATGTACAAAAATTCAAATTTTCATTTATCTATTCCTTTCTTGTTTTTCTATACTGTGTTACAGTTTTCTCTCTTCTGGAGGCTTACTGAGAATTCTCGTCTACTTTCCTCCAAGTTTCTTCTCTTTTTTTCCTCTATTTTAAAAAATAACTTATCCTTTACTTACATTCTTTCTAAAGAGAACACGTCTTGGGGCGCCTGGGTGGCTCAGTCAGTTAAGCGTCTGCCTTCAGCTCAGGTCATGATCCCAGCGTCCTGGGATCCAGCCCCATGTCAGGCTCCCTGCTTGGCTGGGAGCCTGCTTCTCCCTCCCTCTGCCCGTGTTCTCTTTCTCAAATAAATAAATAAAAACTTCAGCAAAAAAAAGAAAAAAAAAAAAAAAAGACCACGTCTTTCTGTTGCACTGTAAGACCTCTTGTCACACAAACATTTAACTTTATGGAACTTACATTATGTCATTTAAAGTAAAATGGCTTCTGGGGCGCCTGGGTGGCTCAGTGGGTTAAAGCCTCTGCCTTTGGCTCAGGTCAGGATCCCAGGGTTCTGGGTTGAGCCCCGCATCGGGCTCTCTGCTTAGCGGGGAGCCTGCTTCCCTCTCTCTCTCTGCCTGCCTCTCTGCCTACTTGTGATCTCTGTCCAATAAACAAATAAAATCTTTAAAAATAAAATAAAATAAAATGGCTTTTGTGCGAAAACAGTGTGTGTGGTACATTATCTTCACAATGCGAATGGGCGTGGCCAGTGGCGTGGCCCCGTGGTACCGACTCCCAGTCTGGGCCACACTGACAACCCCCTTGGCCATCACGCCATGGCTTTTCCTCGCCACGCCCAATCCCAACGCCTCTATTTCTCACGCATTGGCAGGGACATGCGGGAGTTGCATAGGGACTAACGCCCCGCGGACCATGAAGGCCCTGTGGCCGGCGTTAGGATCTGACCTTCAGGCTGAAGGGAAAGAATCAGACGCGGCCGGCGGAAAGGACCCGTCTGCTTTTGAGTTCTGAGAACTGTGCTGCAGTAAGGAAACCACTCACTACTTCGCCAGTAAAACTGATTTGTAGTAGAAAAACTCAAATACACACAAAAACAACTTTCAACAAAAATAACTTGAAAACGAGGATATTTCCCAACTGTTAACCTTTTACCACACTGGCTTTCTTGCTCACTCACTCCACGTGTCTACACACGTATGTGTGACGTTTCTCTTCCGAACCACCTGAACGTATTTTAGACATGATGTCCCTTTACTCCTTCCTACGTATGTCCATGGACACTCCTAAGAACAAGGACGTTTTCTCAACACACCCGCAGCAGAATCATCCAAAGCAGGAAATGAACACTGCTAGAGACTTCCCACATTTTCAATACTGAACTGTGAGGATAAAAAACACTTCTTCCCAGATGCTTCAGGTCGAGTGTGCATGGCAGCTGGCCTGGGACGGGGCACACCGAGCCACCGTCGGGTCCGCTCACTGGCCAGGTTTTCTCATCCCTGTGCCTCCTCCCGCCGCCCTCCCCGCCCCCGATGTCAGCTCCTGACCAATTTGAGAGAGAACATGGAATAAAACAGGACACACTGAGCTTTCCTTCCGATGGGCTGAGTACCCGAGCATGAAGAGGTCTGGGGTCCCCACGGTCCCGACAGGCACAGACAGGAAGGTCCGCCGCATGAACATGGGTCTTTTGAAACATGTACCTTTCCAGTCAGCGGGGAGCCAATGCTCCCATTGCCAACATTCTTCTTCAAGTGGTCGGGAACCACACCTGGACGGCCGGGAAGGGAGGAGACAGTTCTGGGGAGGGACCCATCGGGACTCTTCTTCGAGCCTGGAATTCTGTCAAAGGAAGAAATCAGAGTCGGAGATCTCTTACCGAAGCCACCGAAATGTCCCCGAGAACCCCGACTCCGCTGGCGAGCTTCTCTGAATTCCCACGCCGCACTGGCAACAGCGCAGGCGTGTCCCGGAGCCTCGGAGCCGGGCTCAGTAAACAGAGAGCCCCGTGCAGCTGAAGCTCCTCCAAGATGAGATTCTCGCTTTACCAGAAAGCCAGGGACCCCTCAGTCGCTGCGCCCAAATTTAGCAGAACAGCTACGAAGCAGCAAAAAGGCCTCCAGCCTCCGTATCCTCCAACCTCCAGGTCGCTGACAACCGGCCCCCAGGGAAGGTACCCGGCCGCGACCTCCCCACTCTGGCAGGGCCCCTCACGGCCACAGAGGAAAGTGCGTCGGCGCCATCCACACACAACGCATCTCGTTTGCGGCAACAGCAGGAAGAGGAAACTTCTCCGTTTCTATTCCACGTCAGCTCCGCGGGGAGCAGGCCGAGGGAGTCCTGCTGACCTTCCCAGAGGCATTGGCTGCCGCTCAGCCAGGCTGGTGTGGTCGAGAAGAGCACTTCCCCGGGCACACTCCCAACACCCCCCAGATGTGACCAGGACAGAGCCGCCCGTTCCCCTCCCGCGTCTCCAGTGCGCCTGCACAGCAGCAGGCCGGGGAGAGCAGAGGGCAGGCGCCACTCACCGCAGATAGAACAGCACGTAGGCCTGCTGGTTCAGAACCACCTTGATGTTGCTGGAATGCACCAGGGAATCGTTCATCTGGTACCACTGCCCGTTGCTTGCCTGCAGCAGCACAGGGCCAGGAGAAAACAAAACGGGATGATCAGCATGCGTCCCATGATCCTTAGTTTTTAAAGGAAAAAATAAAAAACCTGCGGAGAAATGCCGCATCTCTCCACGTGCTAATGAGTGAGCAATGAAACGTCTCACGCTCATCCGGCTCTGAATGGGGCCACAAAGTGCGCTTCGAACCCCTATTCCTTCCTGGTGCCCCAACAGATGTGAGCTTTCCCCTTGAAGGGTATTTTGGGTCTGCGTGGCCCAGCATCTCCCACCGATATCCCTGGGCTCTGGCATCGGGCCCCGGAAGCAGCCCTCTCTGGCGTCCCATCCGAGGACAGGGACACTACAGCTCCTGGTGGCATGGGCTTTAAAGACATCCTTCCGGGGCGCCTGGGTGGCTCAGTGGGTTAAAGCCTCTGCCTTCGGCTCAGGTCATGATTCCAGGGTCCTGGGATCGAGCCCCGCATCGGGCTCTCTGCTCAGCGGGGAGCCTGCTTCCTCCTCTCTCTCTGCCTGCCTCTCTGACTACTTGTTATTTCTGTCTGTCAAATAAAATAAATAAAATCTTTAAAAAAAAAAAAAATAAAGACATCCTTCCCCTCCTTTCCCTGATGCGACAACAGGCCCCACACACGACACCGAGGCCACGTTTGGAACTGCACCAACGGGAACCACGCGCGCGCGGGGCTGCTGACCTTCACGTAGCAGTAGTAGTGGCCGCCGTGGCAGCTGGAGCCTGAGTGGACCAGGACCGCGTACAGCCCGTACATGACAGGCTCTCCACTGCTCTGGGACATATAGGGACGGATGTTCAGGAACTCGGGATAGCCCACATCCTGCCGGGAAAGCGAAGGATAAGGCAATGAAAACTCATCCGTGGGGGAAAGGGTCAATTCGCCCGCTCCGGCCACATAAAAACGACTCCTCGGCTGGTCTTGGATAATCCGGGGGCAACCGGGCCTGTGGCAACGCTGTACTAAGAAGCCCCCTGGTCAAGGGTTAAAGAACAGGAGGCAACCAGCCAGCCAACGGACGCGAAACCCTGTTTTATCGTCCCATGAAGAGCTGCACGACCTACTCCTTTCCCTGCTCCGCACCCACGGCCACTGTCGCCCCGTGCGGGACCCACGGGTAAGATGAGAGGAACAGCTCAGGCCCTCCCCACCACTTGAGGAACAGGGAGGCGACGCCCGGGTCTGGGTCCTCAGATAAAAAGGCGTTCAGTCCACGGAGCCAACGGTCACGGTAAGTCAGAACTGTAGCTGTGTGGGCCGGGACAAAGGTCACGCCAGAGTTTACTTCTAAATTTGGCAATTTTTCCGGCTCCCGAGTGGCTCAATTAAATGTCTACCTTCAGCTCAGGTGATGATCCCAAAGTTCTAGGACCGAGTTCTACATCGGGCTCCCCACTCAGCAGGGAGTCTGCTTCTCCCTCTGAGTCTCTCTCCCTCATGCTCTCTCTCTCGATAAATAAATAAAGTCTTAAGAAAAAACTGACAATTTTCATAGGGAAGTATTTTCAAATATTATTTTTGAATGGTAAGAGATCTACCTTCATTTCTGTCCATATGCACGTTAAGAAAAAAGATTCTTTCGAGAGAGCAAATGAAGAGTGACAAAGGGAGAGGGAGAGAGAAATTTCAGCACATTCCGTGGTGAGCTCCGAGCCCGATGCAGAGCTTGATCTCAAGACCCTCAGATCACAACCTGAGCTGAAAGCAAGAGTCTGACGCTTCACTGACTGAGCCACCCAGGCACCCTATACATTTTGACTTTTTAAAAATGAAGTCTAGGGCGCCTGGGTGGCTCAGTGGGTTAAGCCTCTGCCTTCGGCTCAGGTCATGATCTCAGGGTCCTGGGATCGAGTCCCGCATCAGGCTCCCTGCCAAGCAGAGAGCCTGCTTCCTCCTCTCTCTCTCTCTGCCTGCCTTTCTGCCTACTTGTGATGTCTGTCAAATAAATAAATAAAATATTTAAAAAAAAAAAAAAATAAAAATAAAAATGAAGTCTAGAGGTGCCCGAGTGGCTCAGAGAAGTGTCTGCCTTCAGTTCACGTCATGATCCCGGGGTCCTGGGAACAAGCCCCGCATCGGGCTCCCTGCTCAGCGGGCATCTGCTTCTCCCTTTCCCCTGCCTGCCGCTCCCCTGCCTATGCTCCCTATCAAACAAAATTCTTTAAAAGAAATAAATAAATAGTATAATTTACGTAAGCGGCAGAGCTCTTAGGCGTATAGCTGGAGGAGTACTGCATGAACGTAAGCCGTATCCCATCAGGACACAGACATCACCCCAGAAAACTCCCTCGCGCGCTGCAGAACGGCCCCGTCTGAGACACCCACGGCTGTGATTTCTGTCATCACTGATCGGCTCCGCCTGTTCTCAGCTTCATGCCCAGACACAGAGCATGTGCTGTACTGTCTGGCTTCCGCAGGCCCACGGAGCTTCTTGACCGAATGCACATTCCTCCTTCCAGAGACAAACTCGAAGTCTCAAAAGCCAATATACACAAGATCATGAACCCCAGTGTAATCTCGCCAGATACAGGATGCCAAAAATCAGACCCTGAATCAGCTTCTCAAACTGCTCCCACGGAAAACTAGTTCCAGGGGACGTCAGGGTGAAACCGCAACAATCTCACTGACCACTGACGGCGTCCAACAGGCTCCCTGACGCACTGCACACACGGTGCGATGGGAGCACGTTCACTGTCAGTGACACGAACCAGGAATGGACCCCACACAATTAACTTCAGAAAATCCTTCACAAGAGGCGCCTGGGTGGGTCAGTCGGTTGAGCATCTGACTGCGGCTCAGGTCACGATCCCAGGGTCGAGTTCCTCGCTCGGGTGAGAGTCTGCTCATTCCTCTGCCACCCTCCCTCCCCCGACTTGGGCACGCTCACTTGCTCCCTCTCTCCAATAAAATCTTAAAAAAAAAAAACAAAAAAAACCAACAAAACACTCTTGACAATAAAGCTCCCTCCTGGAGATTCAAAATACAACACAGATTATTAATAAAGGCTCTGACAAGGCCTGCAATTAAAAAAGGCCCTTCAGCCTGGCAGTTCCCAAAGTCTGCTGAGCACAGGCTGCTTTCAAAGTACAGCACAGTTTAATACAAAACACAGTATCTTGTAAACACACAGCATAAACGTTCTGCAGAAACCAGCGTGGGAAACGCTGATGTAAGCAAGCCCCAGCCACTGCCAGTGAGGAAGTGGAGGCTCTGAGAAGTGCCCTGACCCAAAGCATCTAAGTCAGCTCTAACCTAACAGGTTCGACTCTAACAGGTTAACTCTAACATCTAATCATATTGTGATACGACATCTTCCATCCAAATACCGTTGTGCAGGGCACCTGGTGGGCTGTTGGGGCAGCGTCCGACTCTTGATCTCGGGGTTGTGAGTTCAAGCCCCAGGTTGGGGGTAGAGTAAAGACTTAAAAAAATAAAGTAAAATAAGAAAACGCCATTGTGCTGAAGTAAGTTTTGGCTCTCTCTTCCACAAAAAGCCACAGTGCACAGCTGCCTCGATGTTCACCACAGAACAGCACGCGGGAGAGGAGAGCCCCACAGTGCAGTGTTCGTGCTCACTCGTAAGGAAACCATGAGCTCGTGTGTCGGGAACACGCCACGCACATACAGAGGCTGGGAAAAAGAACTCAGTTAAGACAGTGGTTCTTGGGGCGCATGGGGGGCTCCATCATTAAGTGTCTGTTTTCGGCTCAGGTCATGATCCCAGAGTCCTGGGATCGAGTCCCGCATCAGGCTCCCTGCTCGGTGAGCCTGCCTCTCCCTCTGCCTGCTGCTCCCCCTGCTTGTGTGTGCTCTTTCTCTGTCAAATAAATAAAACCTCTAGAATAAAGAAAAAAAAAAAAAGACAGTGGTTCTTGAACTTGACTATGCGTGACAACCAGTTAGGGACTCTGCAAACAGACTCCTGAGCCCTGTCTTCAGAGATTTTCGGGCACCGGCTCTGGGGCGGCGCTGGGCGACCAGACACCACGGCAAGGGCTCACCTTCGTGATCTTCCCTCCACTGACGTTGGCGAAGCGCTTGAGGGAGAGGGTTAAGACGTTGGACGTCCTGTGGATGGTGAAGCGCTTGCTGGCTGGGACCTTCTTCTTGCACCTGTGAGGAGGGTGCATGGGAAAGGCGTCAGCCGGTGCTCCAAGGAACGCCGTCCTCACGCGGGCCCACAGTGGCGACACCTGCTGTGGGCACAGGGGCTCCTCTGCTGAGGCGCGTGCCGTGTGCACCCCGAGACACAAGCCCCCGCGACTTAAGCGAAGGACAGCCAGCGCAGGGACCCAAGGACATGGGCGAGCAGGACAGTGGAGAGCAACAAGGAAGCTCTTTCCCACAGAGCGCACTCGGTCGGACGCACGGGCAGCAGCCCTGGGAGACTGGAGGGGCACCCGGAGCGGGGCTGGCCGAGCGAAAGCACGGGGAGTGACAGGGGCGGCCTGGGAGGGAGGGGGCGAGGACGAAGGAGGGCACACAGCCTCTAGGGCACAGAGAGACGAATTACGGGGTGGGGGGAGGCAGTGTTTTGGTGCGGGATGATACATCTGAAAAACGTTAACTAAGGAAACTATTTTCCAGCGGCTGCAGCTTCCAAATGAGCTGTTCGCCCACACGGGAAGCCTGCGCGGCCCTCAGGAGGCCCGGGCCCCGAAGGCGGCTCCCCCAGGATGCAGCACGGCAGAGCGGCTGGAGCGCGCAGCCACACGCGGTCGCCTCCCACGCTGGGCCCCACGTCCCTGGCAAGGGTGCTCCTGGTGCAGCCCAAGGGCGACGTACGCAGACGTCAGCGAGCAACGCCGCGGCTACCCGTGCCCCGTGCCCGCCAGCCCTTCTGCGTCAGGACCTTCGTGCCACGCAGGGGAGCAGACAGCGGCCCGAGGAGGGGGGGCACAGCCAGAGGCAGGTCGGGCGGCGGGCTCCGGTGGTCCCGACGGCGGGCTCGCTTTGGCTCGCTCTGCCGGGGCAGAAGGAAACTTACTTGGCGCACATATAGGCGTTCTCTCCACTCAGGACATCTGGCTTCACGAAGAGTTCCAGAGCGCGCACGATGTTAGCAGCTTGCTGAGGAGGACAGGCACAGGGGCCGCGTCAACCAGAGGAGGAGGCGGACTCGGGACAGGCCGAAAGGTCTTTTCCAGGCTGAGGCGGCACATCCCAGCGAGCGGCCTGCACCCAAGCTGGCCCGCCGGCTCCCCGGGTGCCAAGGCCCCCGCCCTGGCTGCAGCCACAGAAGGCTGGAACGGGACGGGGACTGCCCGCCCTGCAGCCCCCATGCGAGCGGCTCCGTGTCCTGCTCCCATGGTGCGCTCGTGCCTCGGGCCTCGGGACACGGAGCTGCACTTTATCTTCCTGTGTGAATACGCACAGGGAAAAGGCTAGAAATCCACACGCAAAAATGGCGGCCCCTACCTTACGGCAGGAGGCTTCGCAGTATGCCCTTATCTGCCCGGGGAACTCGCCCTCACTGGCTCCCCCGTGCCCCCCCAGCCTCCCCGGCCAAGGGCAAACACGACACGGCGGAGCGGCGGTCCGTACCCGGATCTCCAGTGCGACGTCCAGGTAGGGGTCGTACGTGTCCGAGACGCTCTTGCACACCGAGCACTTCACTGCAACAGCACACGGCGGCGGTGGGGCAGCTGCAGGTGCCCCCAGCGCGCCACCCGCCGTGTCCCCGAGACTTAGCCAGTCCCTCGTGAACCCGTGTCTGGAGAGCGGGCTTGCTGACAACCAGAGTCCACAAGGGAACGTCTGTCAAACCCAGCGCCTCGCTGCCCAGCCCGGCAACGGGCCTCCGTCACCGCCCTGACCGTGGCCTTCGCAGTTCTGAGTCCCCAGCTGAAGGGCAAAGGCCATCCACAAAGAACTAAAACTCAGAGGAAAAATAATGCCGTCCTCCTCTACCGATGCGGGACATTCTGCTCCAAACCTCCCCCCGGGAGCAGCGAGCCCACAGGCAAGGGGGCATCTTAGAGGAGGCTGAGGCCACTGTGGCTACCCCAGGTCTGCCCGCCAGGAAGGGGCTCCACCTGGCCACAGACTCCTCGTCTTCCCTGGTTCATGCTCTTATCTTCGGCAAAGGGGTAGAGAAAACGCCTTCACTTACCTCGGGATCTGAGATAGCCTCCAAAAATCTGATGGACCAAAGTAGTCGCCTGTGTTTGACGATCCAACCTGGAAATGGAGGCCACAGCCTTCAAGACAAAGACAGAAGGCAGCCCCCGCCCCTTCATCCCCAGCCCAGCTCGCCCCTGGGGAATCCCACCACCACACCAGCGTGGGTCTGGTCCGCTCGCCCTGGCTCTTGGCAGGCCCCCGTCGTGCCACGCTGCTCTGATGGGCCCCGCCCACCCCCCCCCCCCCACACCACCTCAGACGTTCCAGACCCTCACCCTCTCTGGGGGCTCCCCACCCCCCACTTCACGGGAACGAGAGGTCAGAGAAACGCACATAGTGCACCGAGTCTCAATGACACGGTGCCCCCCTCACCTGGAACCCACCCCGTCCCCCTAGCGCTCCCCACCTCAGTCCTGCAGTCAGCCCCACTCCCTGCTGCTGTCATACGCCGGAGCCTCTTATCTAAAGAGAGGAGCGAACGGGGACAAAACCCCCACCTCTGTATCTTTTGGCAGGACGGGAGCAGTCACAGTGTGGGCTCCAGGGTCAGGCCGGACTATACGCAAACCCCCAGCTCCATTTACCAGCCAGGATCTGAGGCCGCCCTAGGCCTCGGCTGCTGCTCAGCTGCCCCGCAGAGCCGCGAAGCCGAGCACCCACAGCGCACAGCTCCTCGTGGGACGAAGGTTCTGCAAACACTACCCTGTCTCTCGCCTCTACTCCTGGTATCCGCCTGCGACCCACGGAATCCGTCTCGGACTCGCTGCTCTGAAACAGTCCCCCTCAGAGTCTCCTCTGGACACAAATCCAGTAGACTGTAGTCTTGGTGCTGGAACACGACAGCCCTGCGCAGAGCAGCGGGTCCCTCACGGGCACGCTCCCCTCTCTGCCAGGGCCCCCGGAGCCCCCAGCTTTGCAGATGCCGCTCCTGACTGCTGACTCCTAGGCCTGGCCAGGCCCTCGGCAGCGCTACCTCCCAGCACTCTCCTCCCCACCCTGTGCGTAGACCACATGGTGCCCTGCGCTGGGTTCCCACTGCAGTGTGTGGGACTGGCCACGAGACCAGTCACGGGACCAGGCACGACAGTGCGGTCCAGACTCCAGGAGCTCACGGATGAGCAGGACGGCACATGGTGGGGGACCAACACAAAAACATATTTTTCCTTTTGAAAAATTAGAAAATAAAAAACCAACTGCCACTATGTATTTTTACTGCCGCTTGTCAAGAGGAGAAATTTTTTTTTTAAAGATTTTATTTATTTATTAGAGAGTGAGAGAGCGAGCGCACAAGCAGAGGGAGAAGCAGATTCCCCGCTGAGCAGAGAGCCCGATGCAGGACTCGATCCCAGGACCCCGGGATCATGACCTGAGCTGAAGGCAGAGGCTTAACTGATTGAGCCACCCAGGTGTCCCAAGAGGAGGAACGTTTTAACTCCCCAAACCATCAAGGACGTGACCCCAGTACAAACCGGAAGCCTGTGGCCCGCCACACGTGATGGCAGCTGCTGAAATCCAGGCGGCCCCGAGCCGGCCCGGCTGTTAGAACAGGAGGAACAAACCACTGCACAGAATCCGCTCTCGGGACCCCGAGACAGAGCAAGCTCCAAGCTCAAACCAGCCATCAGGAGGAAAAAAGCCAGATTCCAGCAAGCTGCCTTCATGAGTCCTGCGGGAGCCCTGCTGGAGATGCAGGCTGGTCTCGGGAACACCGAGGGAGAGACCAGGGACTAAAGGCAGCCCCGGAGTCGCCCGGAAACCCCGGCAGGAGGAGGAGCCTGCCGGGTCCTAAGACACAGGCCACGCCAGGGACCGTCCAGTGCTTAGCCTCCGGGACACGAGGTATCCTGGATCGAGACCCACACAAACCACCGGTCCCAGGGGTGGTGCTGAAGCAGCCTCAGTCCTGCCTGGGCATCGGCAGAGGAAGATGTGAGCAAGAGCCACAGACCTCGTCTGTGAGGACCAGTCCCCAGAAACAAGCACCGGGCAGACGGAAAGAGCAAGATGCGATCCCCAGCTCACCTAAAAACCCTCAAACAGGTGTCCGGGCAGAAAAAGACCGGCGTGACAAGTTTCGCAGATGGGCAAAGTGAACTAGCGTGGGAAAGTGACGAAATCACGCAAGGGGCCCAGCGAGAAGAGATTCAAGTGCGCGTGGGGGAGGGGAGACAAGGTGGAAAGCAGCCGATGGGGGTGGGGGGCAGGTCGAGGAAAACAAGGCTGCCAGAGAGAAGGTGGTCCTGTAGGAGACCCCGTGACTGGAGGTCCTGACGCAGGCCTTTAACAGCAAGCCGATACCGTCATGTGCTCCGGAGGTGCCAGGGCTCTGACGACTGCGAGTGTCCCCGCTGATGACAGGAGGCAGGGCGCACACCCCACCGGGGAAACCGCACCTGGGGACACGACACACGGATGCATGACGTCGGCCCATTTACCGCCGCGCGCTCTCGAGCTGCAACACTCAAACGGAGCTGAACCAAGTGAAGGCGCTCGGCAGCGACGTGCCCGGGCTGGTAGAAACGGTTTCTGCGCCCACGATGCCCGAGTCGACCGGGCCACAGGTGCAGCCTCTCGTCGTCCCCGGTCAGGTGTCTACCAAACCGACCGACGACGGTCAGCTCTAAAGACGCTCCTAGTGAAATCCTCAAGCTTTAAACGGTGAAAAAGGATCCTGAATCATCTGGTAAGGTCATTGCAAGGTCAAGAGGGGACTGGCCTCGGGCTTCCGGAATCCCGCGTCCCCAAGCGCAGGCTGCCTGGGAAGCCCTGGCAGGAGGACAGGTCCAGCCACCCCGGACTTACTGAACGGGGGAAAGACTGAAGCAGAGCTGGGGACGGACGTGGGAGGAGAGCACAGTAAGGGAAGAGATAAAGCACCTACGAGGCAGGCGGAGACGGAAGGATGGAGGTCCCAGGCCCTCAAACACTGACACACAGAACCACGGTCCAGAGAAGAGCGAGGCCATGCACCAGCGTGCTGGAGAGGCGTCACCGGATCGGAGATCCAGGTCTTCCGAGTACCGCACGGCAGCTTAGACATGATGCGCAAGGAGAAACCGGAGAGAGGGAGAAACACGGCCAACGTGCCGTGGCATCGTAAGCCTCAGCATCACGGCCGGGTCAAGACCCAACTCCCGTGGCCACGACAGATGCAAAGGTCTGAGCTCACCTACGACAGTAACAGGCTTTCAACAAAGATGGGACTGTGTGGGTATGTGGCCACAGCCGCGTCTACAGAGAAAAAGCTCCAGGAGGCCCAAGGAGGTGAGCACCTGACAGGGAGGGGAGACCAAACCCTCCGGCCTGGCGCAGAGACCGAGGCGGAGGAAGGGAGCACAGCAGGGCAGGCAGCCGCAGGTCTCACGGCGGACGGGCACCCGACCACCCGCCGACGGAGAGCACGCCGGGTCAGGTCCCGTGCGCACCGGTCACGAGGCCGGCACGAGCGGGGCCCGCAAAGCAGAAACGGCATGAATGTGCTCTGCCCACGTGTCCGTCGAGTCTCAGAACCGAAAGGAAAGAAAGTCACTTGCACATCAAACTGGCTCATTCGGCTGACACGACTCTTACTTTTTCTCATTTCACGAAGAGCGGCAACGCCTTTCTCGCGGACAGGTATGCGGGAAGTGTCCCACAAACCCCTGCGCGGGGGCCTGGCCGTGCCTGGCTCACCTGACATCAGCCACGCTCATCCTTCCGCCAACGCCCGGCCACTTCTGTGCCCCAGACCACGGAAGGCTCACAGCCACCCACCCTGCTGCCCAGATGACACGTGTAGACTCCACCCCACCGCCCACAGGCTCAAACCCTGAACCTATCCATCCTACCTACCGGCCCGGCCCATCCCTCCCAGATTCTCCCATCCCTGGAGCACCTGGGTAACGAGGCCGGCACGGTGGCACAGTCAGCCGCCGTCCTCAACCTCCCAGGTGATTCTGCCGTATGACCAGGGCTGGGAACCCCTGCCGGGGACGTGCTGTACCTACCTGCGTGGCACAGAGGCCACGCCCTCCCCACCTGCAGGCCTGCCCCAGGACCAGCCACACTCCTTACCTCCTCCCTCCCCATCTGAGCCCTGCAGGGACTCCTAGCAGGCCTCCTGCAGGTAAGAGGGCAGCAGGAGTATCCTGGGAACAGCTCCCGGGGTCCCTCCACTACAGCACTGACCTTGTAGACACTGGCCAACATCTGGCTTATCGCTCAATCTCTGAGCTCCTCCCACCCAAGAACCCAGTCTTTCACCTGGAAGTACCCAGTGCGAACCCAGTGCCTGGCACGCGGGGAACAACGGCAAAGAGCTCAAATTGTTAGCTAGAGCCCAGGGCGGGGAGAGGCGTGGAAGGGCAGCCCCAGCGTCCATCCGCCTGCAGGGACCGAAGCAGAAGCGATCTCGATACACATCTCAGTACAGCGAGGGACAGCAGCCAGAGGAACCCGTGGGACGTTTTCTCAGGGTTTAAAAAGAACCGCATCACTGAGACCAGAGGTTTCCCACGATCACAGCTACTACTCGACTTTGTTGAAGGACATTCCGGATGCTTAAGCTGTTTAAGGAGCACTTCCAGATTCCAGGACTCAGTTCTACCCCAAGCCCAAGCAAGAGCCCTAGAACAGGGAGCATTTTCAGCCTATTTCCTTTTGTCTGAACCCAGGCACCAGGAGCTACAAAAACATCCCTGACCGTAACTGTTTCACGAAAGGGAAGACGTGGCAGGAAGTCACTGACCTGTCACATGCGTCTGTCTCTGCTTTCCAATCCGAAATGAAGACCGCGTAGCCGGGCAGAATGAAGCCTCGGTCATACACCTCCCACCCCCAGATGTCCCCACGCTGTCATGAAGACGCTGGCACCCCTACCACCCGCCCTGCCTCACAAGCACGAAGTGGTTTTCAAGAGATGGGAAGAGTCCAGGACAACAGCTGAAGGCCCTCAGAAGGAACTGCCAAAACGTCTTCCCTGCAGTGAGCTGCGGGGACGGGGCTCCCCCTCGGTGCCTGCCACCACCCCCCCACCCCCGACCCGGCGCGGAGCTGCACGGGCTGCAGGAGCGGTCGGGCACCAGAGCTGCAGCAGGCGCGGGACCTGACCCGGGTGTGCGCGGAGCGCGCCTGCCTCCCCGAGAACGGGCTTCGGCTGCCTCCACGGCAGCGGGGTCTGAAGCCCCTCGGAACACAGGAGGCACATACTTGGCGCAGCCGTTCAAACAGGCCTTCTGCATGGCGTCCACAATATACCGGAGAAACTCATGTGCGTCCTCTTGGTTCCCAAAGCGGAAGTGCCGAGCAATTTCTAAAGAGAGAGAGAAGCATCAGACCGGCAGGGATGAGCTCACGCCTTCTCCCCCCTCTCCCACCGCTGTGTGCTCCTCGGCGACCCCCCGCCGTCCCCGGGGGCCAGCAGCAAGTGAGGGAACCAAGAGCTTAGCAGGAACCGTGTGTCCCAACCCTGAGCGCTCGCGGTAGGGGTTTTCTTAGGCGACCAGAGGGCCCACACTGTCCATACTCCACAGGAAGGCACGGATGCCACACACCAGCGGGCACTGAGGGTAGGAAAGCCACTGGAGGGCTGGTTTTCCAGGAACTGCACAGAGCACAGGCAGGTCACAAGGACGCCGCACAAGGTTTCAGAAACCAACTGACCTGTGTCTTCTACCGAGCAAACAGGCGGTCTGTGCTAACTGGTCCTGGGACATTCGGAAAAGCCCCAGCCTCCTCCCTGAGACACAGCTGGCCCGAGCCTCTGCGTCCGTTAAGGGGTCAGCACCCCCTGCCTCCCAACCCACACCAGCCCCTCAGTCGGTACCACTGCACGCTCCGAAGTCTGTGACGGAAGTCGCAGGACTCCGGGGCTCGCTGCTGACTCCTCCCCACGTCCCCAGTGCCCTGTGCCCCAGCGCCACCGCAGACTTGGGCTGAGCTGCCCTCCGGTCGGGGCCGGGGGACTCTTACTTTTCAGATCCCGGATGAAGGAGACGGGCTTGATGGCGTTGCCGCTGTTGGCGAAGGCCTGGACCATGTGGTTCTGCATGAGGCACAGCATACAGAAGCTGCCTTGGTGACCTGCGCGGCACGAGGCGGTCCTGGTTGGTCAGAGCTCCCCACTCGCTCCTGACGCCCCCATCCAGACTGCGGTCCCCACACGCACCCCACCCCGGCCGGGCTCGTGCTGCGGACCCGAGCGAGGCCTCTCCGCGTGCCCTTGGAGCTAGTTCCTGATAAGAAGAGTAAGTCTGATTCTCAAAAGGAAGCTTACAACAACATCTGTCTACCTTCTAACTTGTGCCATGTGGTCAGTAAGTGAGAATGTTCTTGGGATTCCCGACAACCCCGAGTCTGCTCCTCAAACACGGAATCCCCCGTCCACGGCAACACGGCTCTGCCTCCGGAGAGCCCAGGTGGCCAGAGCGCGCGGCCACAGACCGTACAGAATCAGGTGCCGGCAGAACTGGACTTACAAAGGGCGCCTGACTAAGAGCACAGGCCACGGCCTGCCAGCCCCTGCCACGTCCGAAACTCTCTGATGCGGCTTAGGCAGCAGGCTGGAGAGCGGCACCTTCTAACCTTTGTGGCAAATTAAGAGATCTTTCATCCACAAAGCACAAAGCCTGTACCACTCAGCTCCAGTCGAGGTGTCTTCAAAATAAAACGCCGCTGTCACAGTGACGTCCCCTCCGTCGCACTGCCCGGAGTCTCTCGCTGGAGGAACCACTAAGCTCAGTGGGTCCCAACTGCTCCCGTTAACGAAGTTCCTGCGCCAACACACGTGTAGGCCCATACGCAGCAGGTGTGATTAACATTGCTTTGCACAAACTACGCCACGTGGTATGTACTGGTCAGTGGTCCTGACGCAGTTCTGGATCCTTCACATAGACTAGCGCTTCTCACCCAACAGAGACCACAGTTCACGTACGTGCTCCTGCTGACACACACAGATCCTTCCGTGTTCCTCCTATCACAGACAATCCTGCACCCGTCTCTGTGTCCAACCGTCTCGAAGGCATAAACTCACCACAGGCTTCTGGGTCCACGGGCAAACCCACGTCCGGTGCTGTCTCAGATACACTCCAGTACTGCCCAAGCAGACCCGGTCGTAAACACAAAATGCACCACAAACCAGCTGTCCTCCCCCATGCAACAGCTCTCCTCACCCAGGTACTTCAACCCACTCGAAGTCAGTAACAAAGCAGCAGGCAGCCTGTGGTCTTTAGAAACAGAACACAGCTCGGGTTGGCAAAGATGTGGAGGGATGGGAACCACTCGCTGTGCACCGTTGCTGGGGATGCACACTGCTCCAGCAGCTGTGGAAAACAGGAGGACGTTCCCTCAAACAACTGAAAACAGAATTCCCAAACAGCAATCCCACTTCTGGCTTTACACGCAGAAGAAATGAAAGCACGGTCTCGAACAGGTTCTGTGCACCAGCCTTCCCAGCATTGTTCACAAGAGGTAACAGAAGCCAAGTGTCCACCAACAAATGAATGGGGAAGAAATGCAGGATGTACGCACAATGGACTATCACTCAGCCTTAAAAGCAGATCTGACACCTGCCACACCACCATGGATGAACCTTGACGACGTGGTGCCGCGTGAAGCTGGCCAGTCACAGGAAGAGCGATACTGTAGGGTTCCAGTTCTGCAAGTGGCTGGACTCGCCCAGCTCACAGACAGAAAGGAGGAGGGTGGGCGCCAGGGGCTAGGGGAGGGGGACAGACAGTTGGGGTTGAAGGGGCAGAGCTGCTGTGTGGGAAGAGGAAGGAGCTCTGGAGATGGACGGCTGCACCATAACGTAAATGTTTTTAATGCCTCTGAGCTGTACAGCCAGAAGTGGTCGATTCTGGGGCATCCGGCTGGCTCGGTCGGTGGCGCACTCGACTCGACACAACGGTCATGAGTTTGAGCCCCACGCTGGGCATAGAGAGTACTTGGGGATAAAAAATGAAAAGAAAAACTTTTAAAATGGTAAATTTTACATTATATGCATTTACCGCAGTACCGAAGTTTTATCTAAAAAAAATGCTAAGGACACCTGGGTGGCTCAGTGGGTTAAGCCTCTGTCTTCAGCTCAGGTCATGGTCCCAGGGTCCTGGGATCCAGCCCCACGTCAGGCTCTCTGCTCAGTGGGGAGCCTGCTTTCCCCTCTCTCTCTGCCTACTTGTGATCCGTTAAATAAATAGATAAAATCTTTTAAAAATTAAATTAATTAAATAAAATAAATAAAAAATTTTAAAATGCTAAAAAAAACCCTCAAAATTAAAAAAAAATGCTACTATATACACGACCCCTCTGGAGGATTCTTGGGAAAGTTTATATGAAGCACCTTTACAAAAAGGGGAGACTCACTTCTCATTTCAGAGCTTTTAGGATTCTTCTAACCATAACCATTAATTACTTTACTTTTAAAAAATGACAATAATGCCTGAGGGGCTCAAATTTAGGCAAAAAACTAAAAACGTGTTATTAAAAGAACTTAAACACAAGCATTCACAATTGCCGAGTTTCAGAGAGACGCAGGGGGACCCTGGGGCATTCACAGCACAGGCATCCTGAGGGAGGGCGAGAGCCCACCATGAAGAGGGGCCAATCCCGGCTGCTCCACCTCACGCCCTCGCTCCCACGGGCTGCAGAGCACGTGCGGCGGGTTACGGGGATTTCCGGTGTCACCGGCTTTGGCTACACCAACCCCAACCGAGCCAACGAAGGTCCTGCCGAGGAAGCCGGTGAACAAGAGAAGGACAGAGCTGCCTAAGTCCGGACAGTGGGGTCTCCTCAGCACAGTCAGGAGAGAAGAGGGGTGCCGGGTGCCGGGGGGCTCAATCAGCGGAGTGTCTGACTCTCGATCTGAGCTCAGGTCATGACCTCAAGGTCACAGGACTGAGCCCCGCCTCAGGCTCTGCACTGGGCCTCTGAGTCAGCTTGAGAGTGTCTCTGCCCACTCTGTCCCTCCCCGCACCAAGTGCGCACTCCCTCCCTCTAAAAAAAAAAGGCTTAAAAAGACAAAAAAAACAAAAAACCCCACAATGACAGCCCAGTCAAGTCTTGCTAAAAGTCTACCCAGAACGCCCGCGACACCACCAAGGTCACTACCGAAACAGACTGATGACCGACTTCACCTGCCGGCCCGGTGCCTCTCTATGTCAACTCCAGCCACCGCGGAGCCGTCACGATCACAAGAGGCTTAAAATGCCATTTCCGTCGCATGTCACCTTTCACTCATTAAAAAAAAGTAACATAACGAACCTCCCCGAACACGCGACACAAGCACGTACCCTAACGCTGCCCCTCTCTTGCTCCCATCTCCCTGCCTCTGGCTCTATCCTGATCTCCTGACTGATTTTTGTTGTTCACCAATTTTTAAGAAATCAATTTTTAAGTCTCATCCCCTACGTGGATACCTAAACACTGTATCGTCTTGTTTTCCAACTCCATAAACAACCATCCAGGCTGGACGCAATCTACGGGACTTTTCTGGGTACCGGGCGGCTGCGCGCACGGAGCGGTCCTCCTTTCCCCTGCCTCGCCGCTACCCCCGGCAGGGGCCTGCGCCGCGTTTCAAGCCTCCGTCCTGCCGATGGGCACCTGAGCGGCCCAGTTTGCTGCCTACAGACGGTTTTACACAGGCGTCCGGGCAGGCACGGACTAGAGCTCTTCTGCAGGTGGAGAACCGCTGGCCGGTAGGTTGCCTGGAAGGTGAGGTCAGTTCAGACGAGCATAGAAGGTTCTCGCTCATCCTCACACTGACACTTAGTACCGCTCGGCCTCTGCAGGCCTACCCATCGCAAGGTGTCCCTGCACCTGTCACCACTTCGAGAGCATGTCCCTGGTTCCCGTCTCTCCCTACACTCTGACCCCGAGTCTCCTCTTCTGTAAAATGTTGGTTCATCATTTTCTTTTGCTTTTTTGTGAGTGCTCTTTCCCTTGTTGGTCTGAATCATTTCCACAATCTTGGTAGCGATCCTTTGTGGGTTGTGTGTCCTGGGTTTTGCCTCCAGCTCATAGCTCCCTGTTTGCCTTTTAAGTGTTTTCTGGGAACAAATGTTGACTTCAATGCGGCTGAATGTGTCATTTTTCTTTTACAGTTGGTGCCTTCTGACCCTTAAAAAAATCCCCCATCCCCAGGTCAGAAGGAAATTTGCCAGTGTTTGTTTTAAGAATCTAACATTTACTTCTGATAGTAAATTTGTAACACGTTCTTTGTGCCCAGGTGCGCTGTGAGATGGGGATCCTACTCGCTTCTTCCATAGGTAAGCCCGAGTTCTTGTAAAGCTTCATTTATTTCAAATGGGAGACACGTGAGGAACCAACACGTCCCACACCTCCAGGTGTGCGCAGGATCCCTGGGCTCTATCCCGTTCCTTCGGTGGGCAGGTCCCCCCCGACCCAACACTATGATGTCTTATTCTAACTTGACAAGACTTCAGAGTTGCTAAGGGGCCTCTCTTCTCATCGTCTCCTTCAGAGGTGTCTTGGTGATTTGGGGGCCTTTGCCCTGCTGTTCCGTGTGAATGTCAGAATCAGGTGGAGTCCTGGTCATCGGGGGAGAATCAACGTTTTGTGACAGTGAGGCTTCCCTCTGAAGGCAGCCCTCTTCAGGTACGCAGACGACTGTGTCGCGTCTTCCAGTGAAGGATTTTCTTGGTGAATTTGAGACTAAGAAGATCTACCCCTTTTGTTGTGATTCTAAAGCTTACAGTGGCAAAAAAAATTTTTTTAAGATTTTATTTATTTGACAGAGACAAGTAGGCAGAGCGGCAGGCAGAGAGAGGGGGGAGAAGCAGGCTCCCTGCTGAGCAGAGACCCTGATGCAGGGCTGGATCCCAGGACCCTGGGATCATGGCCTGAGCCGAAGGCAGAGGCTTTAACCCACTGAGCCACCCAGGCGCCCCTATAGTGGCAAAATTTTTTAAAAACTTTGTTATTTGGTGTAGAGAAATTCAACTAACTTTTTTTTTTAATACTAATGTCATATCTCGTCACATTGCCAAATTTCTATTTAGATTCTCTTGCTTTTCAACGCAGGAATGTCACTTTCAGGGAACGGTGCGCTCCTTCCTCTTGCCTCCTGGGTCACGGCTGGGGTAGCACCGACACATCTTGGGCACAAAGGCCCTGGTTTCCCTCTGCATTCTGCAGGGTGTGCTTCCAGTATTTCCCGTCTAGAACGCAGTTTTTTGTCGTGCTTAGTAGATGCCCTTTATCAAGGTACGGGAACTCCTTCCTATTGCTCCTTCGCTAGTTTATCATAAACTTCTTCCGGGGGCACTACTTTCAGGCGACCTCTCTCACTCTCTTTCAATCTGTCGATACAGTAATTAAGGAAGCAAAATTAGCAGTCTCTTCCGTAGCGCTTACTGTGCGCTAAGTACTATTCTGAGCACTTTACGTCAGTCGTTCAAGCTTCCCAAGAGCTCTGTTGGGAAGATGATATTCTTACTTGGCCGATGAGGAACAGGAAGCTTCTAGAAGGTTAGGTTAACATTCCAGGGATCACAGCCCTTCGGGACAATGCCAGGACAGGGCCCAGCAGGCCCACCTCCGGAGGAGTGGGTTCGCCAGCCGTGTTGTGTGCGCTCCACGGTCACACTCCGAGGACAGCCCTGCATCACCAGGACGAACACGAGGTGCTCGCGGTGCGGCAGAGACGACTGCCTGCGGCAGTATTCGGGTCTCGAAGTTCTGTAACTACACTCGTAAATGGGACCGTACTTGTTGCTTTCTCCTCCTGGACCTGCTTAATTCCGTTACCCAAGAATCTAATAAAGTGAGCTGAGGGTTCTCTATTCTCCGGCAGAATCTGTTTCTCTGAGTTTTCATAAAGCCCGCCCAGATACCGTCTCAGCCTGGTATTCTCTTCAGGGGGGGATTTTTAACCACCAACCTAATTTCCTGAATAGTCAGCAGGCTTTCTGCTTGCTCCGGTTTTGCTCCGTAACATTTTATCCTCTCACATCTCTCCTCTGGGGCGCACCGCATAAGGGACACAGCACAGACGGGTACCCCCGTGGATGTGGGGTCATCGAAGGTACATGTTTTGGACGGGTTTTTAAGAACACCTTTCTCGGGACACCTGGGTGGCTCAGTTGGTTAAGCAGCTGCCTTCGGCTCAGGTCATGATCCCAGCATCCTGGGATCGAGTCCCACATCGGGCTCCTTGCTTGGCGGGGAGCCTGCTTCTCCCTCTGCCTCTGCCTGCCTCTCTGTCTGCCTGTGCTCGCTCTCTTGCACCCCCCCCCCGACAAATAAATAAATAAAATCTTAAAAAAAAGAGAGAGAGAGAGACGCGATGGTAGGTTCATAATCTCCAAAAAAAGAAAAGAAAAACACCTTTCTCCTGCTGGGTACTCATTCCCACAACAGGCCGGGACCAACGCTCTGCCCCAGCGCCAGCCCCCACGGCCCGGCCCGCGGCGGGCACACAGCACATGCAGCTTTCATCGGCCACTGTGTCACGGGCTCCGCTCCTGAATGTGCCCCGGGCCGAGGGCTGCTGGCACCACGGCCGCACGGGTCTGTCTCCCCAGGAGAGCGGCTGGTCCCCGCGCCTCGCAGCCCACCCGCAGCCGCCAGCGGCACTCACAGTTGCGTGTATGTTCCTTGGAGAGCAGGTAGCTGGCCAGAGGCGGGGTGTAGGTCAAGCACTGGAGGGTCGAGTTCAGGAAGCAGGTGTTGCCGAGGTTGTGAAGCCCCGCTCCCACGCGGTAAACCCGCTCCCACTTCAGCGACAGCCGCTCGGTGGGGAAGAGCACTTTCTGCGGGGCGGGGACGCCATCACCGCCGCTCTCGTACGGGTGCTCGCCGCCTGTTGGGAAGGGACAGGGAGGAAAGCAGGGCTTATGTCTACGCCCAGGCGGGTCACGAAAAAGAAATCACTGACAGACACACTCCGCGTGCACTTGCCAAGATGCGGTGTCGAAGGGTAACCGGTGTCCCCGGGAAGGTGCTAGAAAGCCCTGGCAAAAACCCGGTCATCCCGTGGCTCCCGCGGACTGCTCAGGTCTGGAATTCCAGGAGCCCCCACCCACGGAGGAGAGGAGGACACCGGGAGAACGAAGAGCCGGAGCCAGGCCTCGGCACTCCGAAGTCCGGCCCGTTTCTCCCGCTCGTTTCCTAGCCCCGCGTTCGATCCTATCAAACACACAGTCCCAAGGGTTCCTAAAGACACAGATGCCATCGCGAGGCAACCCCGAGTCACTACTTCTGTAACTACAGAGCACTGGCCCCAGAGAAGCGTCCCCACTCCGACACATTCTGCTCTTGTTCCTCCTAATCTCCGTCCACCGCACGGCCAACACACAAGGGTGAGGCCCCTTCTGCCCGCCGCCCGGGCGTCCGTACCCTGTCTCCTGGCCTGTGGCTCGTCTGCACTCCTGTGGCGACTCGCTCCCTCCGTTTTAGGGTTCAGCAAGACATACTTGCTCTTTAAGGACTCCAGCTGATAGGAGAAACTCTTGCTGGCTGGCTCGAACTCGATCTTCTGCAAAAGGACCTTCTTGGCAGAGGAGGCCAGAAGCTTCCCCAGCTCCCCATCGTCAGCCGAGTCCTTGCGGCCGGGTTTCAGGGCTTCCTTCAGCTTATCGACTATTGGCATGGTGCATCACTGTGGGGACAAGAAGGAGCACAGAGTGATGAGTAACTAAGTCCCGGGAACAAAGCACCCCTTCTCTGAAAGTCCCCTCTGGTCCTTCCGGACGCTGAGCACCATCAAGGCTACTCCGCCTTGGCTGCCAGCCCCACGGAGGAGGCGTGAGACACGGAGACACGCTACTGACCGCCGTGACAGAGCCCACGCCTCCGTCGGGAAGGGAAGGCGTGTCCACAAGCAGCACTAAAGAGACGACGGCAGCACCGGGAAGCCGGAGGCCCCGCAGCATGTCCTTGTTGAGCGACTACGCGCCTCGGCTTGGTGCCATCTCCTTCAGGGGTGACCACGTGGTCCTAACGTCTGCTCAAGAACGGGAACACTGGTGCTCGGAAGACGCTCCGGCTGCACACACAGACCCACACGCTTCCAGAATGAGCGTGGTGAGTTATGGCGCCCGCCTTTGTGCTCGGGCTCGTGCTCTTCCAAACGAAGGCCAGAGGTCACGGGTCATCACCGAAACGCTGCGTGTCCACACCGACACGCATTGTAAATGCAACACACGCCACAGATCTCAAAGACTTGGTTGGTGTAAGAATGTAGAACGTCTCAATAATTCTGAACCTGGTTACAGGCTGAAATGATAGTATTTCACACACACCGGGTTAAGGAACATGAAAATCAGTTTCACTTGCTTTTTATTATTTAATGTGGCTACTGCAAAATTCTAAATTATACCTGTAGCCTGTGTTATCGGACAGCGCTTGTAGATGATCGTTCTGAAAGTGAGGGAGGGGAGACGGGACAGTGGTGGGACCTGCACGGTACACGCGAGACACCCAAATCTCAAGAGGGAAATGACGGCTCCGGGTGGAGAGCGGCAGGCCTGGCTTATCCCTGCACCTATCGGCCCTAAATTCCAGGGACAACCACTGTGACCTCCCAGCTCCCCTATTCTGCTGAAAGCAGCACCGAAGGTGGATTTGAGGTTACGGCGGTGAGAGCAGGCTGCAGCGCGGGGAACACGATTGACCAGGAATCCCCCCATCACCTCTGACTGCAAGTCACTACCTTTCAACCCAACCATCCCAGCCAGAGCTCAAAGGCAATCTGAGTCACAGTTAGAAAAATAAATTAACTGCTCACTGTCATCAGAAAAAGGACTCTGTCAGGTATCCGGCATCCAGCCAGCCACAGGGGACCGCCGGGGCAGGAGGGGCCTGACACTCAGGGGCAGCATCTCTTACGAAGCCGTTCAAATGTATCCTTATGGAGCATCTCACTCCCCACCCTGGCCAAATTTCTTTATCTATAAAACTTCTGTGGGCAGGGGGAGGCACGCTGGGGAGTTCAGTCCGTTGGGCATCTGTCTTCGGCTCAGATCATGATCCCAGGGTCCTGGGATCGAGCCCTGCATCGGGCTCCTTGCTCGTCAGGGAAGCCTGCTTCTCCCTCTGGCTGTGGCTCCCCATTTGTGAGCACGCTATCTTTCTCTGTCCAATAAATAAATAAAATCATTAAAAAAAAATTTCCGCAGGGGCATCTGGCTGGCTGAGTCCGTACAGTGAGTACCTCTTCATCTTGGGGCTGAAGGTTCGAGCCCCATGTTGGGTGGAGAAATTAGTTAAAAATAAAACCTTTTAAAAAAAAAATCTGCAACGAGTAAAAATACAAGAGACTTTTTTTTTTTTAAAGCAAGCACAAGGGGCACCTGGTTGCCTCAGTCGTTAAGTGTCTGCCTTCGGCTCAGGTTGTGATCCAGGGTCCTGGGATGGAGCCCCACACCTGGCTCCCTGTTCGGCGGGAGCCTTGTACTCCCTCTCCCACTCCCCCCACTTGTGTGCCCTCTCTCTCTCTGTGTGTGTGTTTCTGTGTCAAATAAATAAAATCTTTAAAAAAAAGAAAAAAGCAAGCACAAGTTCTTTGATTTGAGGAAATCAAAGAACCTTTCCCAGGGGGAATTATCGAAGTGTTCCCACCGACTGAAGCACCGCTCCTGGGCTACAAGCCAGCGACATGGGGAAATGAAAAACAACTCTGAAGCCTGTGCTGGCTCACCTGAGACGGCTGATCTCGGGCGTGCTGGGGCTGCAGCATGGGTCAGGTTCTGGCCAGACTGGGCAGGTGCCGGGCAGGACCCCTCGGTTCATGAGCTCCTCGGCTGCACCCCGTGAAATCACCAAAGCTGCAAGTCTGTCATCCCGAAGGGGCGTCAGAATCTGTGGGGTGAACAGGGCACCACGTGAGGCCACTCTCTTCCACCATCTCAGCCCCACGGCACCGACCCAGGGCAGGAAGGCAGGCTGTCTGTCCGGAAGAGTCTGTCTGAAGGAGTATGGACGGTGCTGGGGGGATTCAGGGAGTCTGGGGAAGAACTGAACAGACCAGCTACAAGTTACTACTACAATGTGCGTGATCGGAAAACACTGCCCTTGGCTTGGTATCTTAACCTTCAGGCCTGTGACAAGCCCAGTGAACAAAAATCTTCAGTGAACTCCAGTCTAAATCACTTTCCAAAGAGTGAAAGGTCTGACTTCCAGATTTCATAAACCAGAAATTCAAAAAAAAAAAAAAAAAAGGAAAAGAAAAGAATCGAAGGAACAGTAAGAATTACCATATTTTCACTTTGCTAAGTGCCAATGTTTTTCCTTTCACTACCATTCCTTTAACTGAACTACATAAAATTAAAATACTTAAAAATGTTTTGCTGCGGAAGCATTCAAACATCTACGAGGTGGTGGGAAAAGCACAGGGGCCACCATGTCCCCCTTATTCAGGACCAGTAATTGCTGCGCAGGCCCACTCCTGATTCCTCTCCTGTCCCCACATTATCCACAGCAAATTTCAGATACATCATGCCTCACTGCCATCAATAAAAGTATACCAACACCAAAATAAATGGGGGGCATAATGGACATGATCTCAGAATAAAAGCCGATCAGTAAGGTGAAGCTTCCAGTCTCACAAAAATCTCCTTATAATATCCCTGTCTTAGTCGAAACTCGTACCTCCACATGGACAGACAGACATGGGCCCAAGGGCAAATGTTTGGGAACCAAACAGCAAGATGAAAAACAGAACTCGGCAGATAATAATCCAATTTATTTCAAGAGAAGAGATTTAAAGAACATCTATCCCACAGCCTACTTCTCACGGTGGAAGTCAGAGATCGACCTGTCAGCAGTTCCGCCCAAAACATCAACAATAACCCAAAAAAACGCGCTCTCTCTGAGGTGCAGGAACCCAGAGAAAAATGTCCTTGTAATCAGCAGGCCCTCTGATGTACACGTTTGACAGGACGCGCTTCAAAACCCGGCCAGGATGCTCCCTCCGCTCCAGCGTCCAGGAACAGCTCAGGCTCCTCCAGGCCCATTTCTACCTCCAGGAGGAGGAAAACAGCATCCGCAGAACACCCTCCAAGCATATTCTCTCTCCCTCCTCCCTCTAGATGCACTTTTCCGGGATGCAATGCACCCAAGACTCACAGGGTCAACCACGTGCTGGTGGGGGAGGAGCCCAGAAGGACTGAGCCGGGGGCCTCCCAGGGGCACTTTCACAGGGGCCTCCAGGCCCCGCAGAGCCTGCAGAACACCGGTCTCCAGCTGGGAAAGGGTAAGCTGAGCCTCCCTCTCCTTGGAGGCCTGATTCTAGGCATCTCTTAGGGAAAGCAGGCCGGCCACCGTGCTTTCCTCTCTCATCTGTCTCGGTTTCAGAAGCTCCTCTGCCTTGCCCCTAGTACCCCAGGGGAGGCTCAACTCTCCCGAATAAAACCCGGGGTATTTTACAACCCCACAGCTTGTCCCCCCCACCTACATTCACCATAACCAAGACCTGAAAAAGGTTACTCTCTCCAGGGATGTCTTTCCCACATTTCTTACTGAAAGGGGGAAATAAATGAAATTTCAGCAGTGCTGCCCAGCAGAACGGGCTCCTCCAGATTTTGACTTAAGGCATTCCAGGGGAAGTCTGGGTCCTGCACTGGTGATGCTTCCCTGGGACACGGCTGTACCACTGCCTTCCCCGACTCCCTGGGGCTCCTGGCTGGGGCAGCTCTCTCCCCCACCACCGGTCGGGGTTCCCCGGGAACAGCAAGGAGCACGCCTCCCCGACCCTCTCTGCGGACCCCCAGCCCCTCGCGGACTGCGCAGCCCTGGGCCTTCCCTGCGGATCCTGAGTCCTTGCGGACCGCGCGCCCCTGACCTCCCCGTGGACCGCCGAACCGCTCACGGACCGTGCGCCCCGACCTCCCCGCGGAGCCCGGAGCCCTCGCGGACTGTGCGCCCCGGGCCCTTCCCGCGGAGCCCGGAGCCCTCGCAGACCGCGCGCCCCCTACCTCCCCACGGGCCCCCGAGGCCCTCGCGGCCGCGCGCCCGCGTCTCCCCCGGTGCGCCCCCCCCCCCGCAGGCCGCACCTTCCCGCGCCCCCGGCCCAGCCGAAGCCCTCCACCCGGCCGGACGCGCAGCCTCCCGTCGGCCTGAGCGCCGCCGAGACCCGGCCCCAGCCTACCCGGCCCTCGGCGGGCCCAGCTGCAGGCCCGCGGCGCTGGCGTCTACTCGGCCCGGGCCCCGCACGCGCACCATCCGGGCCTCGGGCGCCTCACACACGTGTCACGGCGACGCTTAAAGGCGCCGCGACTAGCGGCCGGCGCTGCGCGACTCGGAAGGTCGCGGCGGCTTTAAGAGACGGGGCTAGCTGCGTCCCGGCTCCCTGGGCCCGCCCACAGCCGTTCTACGTGGCCGATACGTCACCCCTGCCCCCCGCGGCCCCCCCAGCCTACGCGATGACGCAAACACGCAGAGCCGAGTCGCCCCGCCCCCTGGGCCTGAGCCCGGCTTGTTCCCGGAGAGCACGTGAGGCGGCCGCTTCCGGGTCTGCCGCGGGTGTGCGCCGGGCGCAGCCTCGGACCTCGGGCTCCTGGCGCGTGCCGCGTCCCGCTGGTCGCGCGGGGCCTCGGTCTCACTCTCCGGAGCCCTATAGTGACCCAGACGCGGACGGGGAGCGATGAGGGTAGCAGGGGAGGCCGAGCGGAGCTGTTGGGTGAAGGGTGGCGGCGCAGGGGGAGTGCGGCCTTTGACTTCGGAAGTCCGGGCTGCGCGGGCGCTTGCAGTGCCCAGCGCCCTGGCCGACCCCGTGACGACGTGACGATGACCTGAGGCTTCCGGTGCACTGCTCCGCAGTGCTGTTAAGGCTCCTTTTCGCCCATCGGTTCCTTCCCGACCTCCCGGGCTGGGGTGGGGGGAAGGGCGCGGCTCCGAGCCCCGCCCAGGCCCTGGCGCTCCCCCGGGGCGAGGGTGGGCATAAAGGACTTCCCACCAGACGACGACCTCCTGCGCTAGACGCGGTCAGCCTGGTCTTTCCTGGCGGGGAGGTCTGGAGCGGGCGGGTCAGTTGCAGGGGGATCCCCGTCGGGCGAGCCTCCGTGCCCAGCCCCGCCCCACACAATCCTTGCCGTTGGGGATGGGGATGGGGATGGAGGGACGACAGGATTCACCCTGTACTCACGACGCGGGTGCTGGTGTCCTGTAAAAGCAAACGAACAGGAACAACACTGTAGGGCCCTGAGCCCGAGCCTTGTAAGAACCCTTAAAAGTTTAAGATGGAGATGTGTTCCTGGTGTGATGGATGCTGTGCCCCATCACTGAATCAATGAATCCTTGAAATCATTGAAACAATGATTCAAACAAAGACAGGTCTCACACCGGACACTATGTATCAGTGAGTGATACATAGTGTGAGGGCAGGTTGGAAGGGGCGGCAGCTAGCAAGGGGCTGAGGAGACTGGGGTTTATCCCAAAGCCGCCCTAATGAGCAGGTTGCTTTGGAGGTAACTAACCTAGGCCTCCCTTTCCTGGTCTTTGGAAGAAAGGCGATCTCCAGCAGGTCTTGAGAAAACTGAAGACAATTGCTCCCATTGCTGAGCTCATACTACGTCTCCCATACCTAGTTTGGCTTTGCTTTGCCAACATTATATGCTTCAGTTCCCATGGCAAGCCTACGAAAAGATACTGTTCCCATTTTACAGATGAAAAAACCGAGTTTGCACCATCCCTGCAGGCTCCAAGTTCACACCTGTAAGCAAGCCCTCAGAGGAACCCCCAAATTCTGATGAGATGACAGATGGGCCTCCATCCTGCCTGGGAATGTAATCTGAGACCTAGAAGTTGGGAGGAGCCTTTGGCCAGCCACATTCCCACCCTAACTCCCCACTTCAGATTCTCTCAAGCCTCAGAGTGGTACCTCCTTGAGATATGCTCACGTGGGCCTTTCCTAAAGTGCTCAGTCTCAAATGCTACCAGAGAAATGCAAATTAAAACCACACCGAGGGCCATTTCACACCCACTAGAAGAGCTAAAATTAAAAAGACTACATGTTGGAGAGAATGTGAAGCGAAGTAGACTCTGTAAGACGCCTGGAGTATAAATGATGCTGGAAGGAGACGTTAGAGGTTTCCTGGAAGGAACAAACACCCCCTGAGCCCATCCACGGCTATGGCTCTCACCACTCTAACTAGGCCTGTAGTCCAGTAAATGCCGCATGTGCACATACAGGCCTTGTCCCCCCTCATCTTTGGAACGGTGGGCCCAGAAAGGGCCTGCTGGTCATCTCCCTGCAGGATTCACAGGCGCTTCAAACTCACCATGCCCAGAAACGGGGGCATCCTCCCCTAAGCTGCCTCTCTTTTTCTGCCCTGTGCCCCCTTGGGCTGCTGTGCTAGAGTTCAGACCAGATCCTTGCCCTTTCCCGCTTTCCAGGCTCCCTGGTGTTCAGGAGTATCTGGCCACTGAGGGTCACTGGGAGACTGGAGGGCAAAGGACAAGAGAGGCAGGACCTTCCTCTCTCTCCCTCTCTGCTCCAACCAGAGAGGTGCTCAGTGGTTCCAGCCTCCCGCCCTCTCCAAACCCTCCCCTCCCTGGGCTCTGGTCTGGAAGTGCTAACAGCTGCTGGTTGTCCTCTGGTTGGACTGCCATCACGATGAAACCAGGCCCGGCATTAATCCCCTCTCTTTTAAAGGCTGTACAGAGTGGTTTCGGTATTCTGATTGGGCCCAGGTTGATACAGACCCTAACACCCACTTTCCTGGCCAAGAGCATCCTGGTCTCCTCTCTTTCCCTCACCCCATGTAAATCATCCAGCAACAAATTGTGCTAATTTTACTTCTCAAATAATCCTCAAACCACTCTCTTCCCTCCGCCTAATTGCCCAAATAGAGCGCCTCTCCATCTTCAGCTGCATTCCTGGAATGGCGGAATCCATCGCTCAAACTGCCAAATAGAAGAACGTGTTCAGGGGCGCCTGAGTGGCTCAGTCGGTTAAGTGTCTGCCTTCGGCTCAGGTCATGATCCCAGGGTCCTGGGATCGAGCCCCACATCAGCCTCCCTGCTCAGCAGGAAGCCTGCTTCCCCCTCTCCCCCTCCCCCTGCTTGTATTCTCTCTCTTGCTATGTCTCTCTCTCTCAAATAAATTATATATATATATATATATATATGTGTTCAAAAGGCCTACCCAAAAACACTGCGCCTGTCTGAACCCTTCCCCATCCCCTGAAGCTGATGGGAAAGTCAAACTCTCCTTAACCTGGTCTCTAAAGGCCCCTGGAGGCTGGATCCTTGCCTGCTTTTTCTTCCTCATCACTGTCTCCATGCCCCCTAGGCCCTAAGCAGGTTATCTCTGCTCCAGGCTCATGTTGGTCTTTGGCCTAAATTCCCTTTCCCACTTGTCCTTTACAACCTCCTCAGGCACTACCTCTTCCAGGAAGTCTTCCTGGATTTCCTCCATCCCTGCCATTGGGGGCAGGTGTTGCCTTGGGCCTGCTGTACATTCCATTTACAGATTCAATTGGAATGTTCTCTCGACTTCTCCCTCCCCTCGATGACTGGTAAAGCTCTCACGATGTCTCACTCCTCTGAGTGCTTTGCAGGCATATGGTGCATAAATGTCTATGAAACCCAACCAAAGAGAAAACGAAATGCCCAAGATGAAACAATGAATAACCTCTCAATCCAGAAGAAGGAAAGTAGAGAAACACTGAAGGTAAAAGAAAAAAGTAGACTCAAAACCAAAAAAGCTGTAACCAAAATTAACCAAATGAGAATTTATTTTAAGAAATAACGTACAATTGGGTGCCTGAGTGGCTTAATCGGTTAAGCCACTGACTTTGGCTCAGGTCATGATCCCGGAGTCCCACATCGGGCTCCCAGCTCCACGGGGCGTCTGCTTCTCCCTCTGACCTTCTCCCCTCTTGTGCTCTCTCTCTCTCTCAAATAAAAAAACTTTAAAAAATTGAAAAAAAAAAGAAATAATGTACAATTAAACAATGAATCTTGGAACACTGAAAAAATAAAATAAAATTTAAAAAACAGAAATAATTACATTAACAGATTAATAGTATCCGGAAGTCACCTGTGGCTGGCCAAAGATATGTGCTAATTATTGGGGAGATCTAACTCACGTCTCTCACCGTAAATTAATAATTCCGACTTTTACATCAGTCGTTGTGAGTTCAGGTTCCTAGGAGTTGTTTTGGCTGGGCCTACACAACCCTATTTCCCCGTTTCTAAACGCTGCCAAATTAAGATCCAAACCGTTCTCTGGCTGCGTTCACCAAGGAAAAGTCACACGGCAGATTCCCAGAGCCGTTTTAGACCTTCTCTCCTTGGACTATGGATGGCCTGCTGTTGAATCTGGCCCATAAAGAGCTTACTTTTTCATGAATGTGTTTGGTGGTTTGGCCAAAAAGTAGCCAACAAGCCTTAAATTCCTGTGCTGGTCACTGGCCTGCCTCCTCCTTCCCTCCCAAGACAGTTTTCTCTCCTAAAAACAAACAAACAAACAAATGAAGTCAGCATCAACGTGCAGGTGTGCATTTTCTGTGCGCATAGAAGTAGCTGTCCCCAACTGCGGACGCCGAAACCCTTCTTGAATCTTCACTGCCGTCAATTGTATCCCACTGCCCTCATGATGCCTCCCCCTCCTTGCCACAAACCCACCTCCCTCCCCCCAAATTCACCCCACCCCCACCCCGCGGCCTCTCGCTTCATTCTTTCCTGTTTTACTCCTTTCCTTAGGACCCACGGGTTGTTCTCTGTAACACAATGTCACTTTGCACAGCACCGTTACTGTTCTTTTGAAGCAAGGCAGATATCCATGTTTGGCTCAGGACTGATTCTATACAGTTTTCAAGAGTGCGCAAGACCTTCTCTTTTAAATCCCGGTACCACCTCGCACTGGACCCTCTGAGCTCCGCCGCCCAGGGTTGCCCAGAGAGCAGGTTCTGTTAGACTGTCCCTTGCCGTGTCTGGGCCTGCCTGGGAAGGAGGTGTACAGGCCCAGGGGACCCAGGCCAGAAGCTGCCTGTAGTGAGTTCAATAGTGACTAATTCTCTCCAGAGTCTGGAAGAGGAGGTGCCGGGTGTCACTCCTAAGCCAGAGGCTGAGAATCTGCCAGGCATCCCTCTCTCCTCTTTCTGGCTGAAAAGGAAGGACTCTGAGGCGTCTGAAGGTGGTGGGGACAAGAGGGAAAGAGCCCAGGTCCCTGAATCAGCCGTGGAAGGTCACCCAGCAGATATCCCCGCTGGTCTTGGCAAGAAATGCTTTGGGATGCTGGGTTTGCTATGGAACCCAGCATCTCTGTGGTTGGTATACTTTTGCTCCCAGATCATAGGGAGTCAGAAGTCTTTGGGGCCCTGGGTGTTGTGGGCTGCTGCCTCCAGGGCCAAACCCTAACATCCGCGGGTGTGTGTGTGTGTGTGTGTGTGTGTGGTCAATGCACCTGGTGTGCCTGGGGAAGGTGTCCTACAATGACAGGAGCCACTACCCCCTGGTTTGCTCGGGGCAGTCCTGGTTTACGCCTATTGACCCCCTCTTGGAAAGCACCCTCCTTCTCTCTCTGAAGTGTCCCTGTTCGATCCCAGCCCCAGCGCTTACTGGCCGGGTGCCCAGGAAACTGACCTCTCGAGGCCTCAGACTCTTTACCGACCAACAAAGAGAGATGAGGACACAGACTTCGCCGAGTTGGAAGTGTCGCTCAGGATAATGGATGTGAAGCCCTCGATGCCAGTCCTGGCATGGACTAAACATGAGCTGTGACTGGGGTTACAGTCATTAGAATGATTTGCTAAGCAGTCGTCCGTGGGGGTTTAGCATCAGTGGCTCCCGAGCCTGGGGAGAGGTCGTGAGCGGGAAAGGGGCAGGGCGTGTGTGCCAGAGTCCCACAGTGGGCCTGGGACCGCTCTCCGGCAGAAGGCCTACGTCCGGGCTCAGCGTCTGGGAACTTGGATTTCGGGAGGGTTCCCCCATTCTCTGGTAAGAACGGATCCTGGGGAACCTGCCCCGTTCAGTCGGTGGAGTGTGTGACTTTTGATCTCAGGGTTGTGATTTCGAACCCCATGAGTGTGAAGCCTTTTTTTTTTTTTTAATTTTTATTTATTTATTCAACAGAGAAAGAGAGAGATCACAGGTAGGCAGAGAAGCAGGCAGAGAGAGAGAGGAGGAAGCAGGCTCCCTGATCTGCAGAGAGCCCGATGTGGGGCTCGATCCCAGGACCCTGAGATCACGACCTGAGCCGAAGGCCTTGGCTTTAACCCACTGAGCCACGCAGGCGCCCCAAGTGTGGAGCCTTAAGAAAACAGAAAGGACAACAAAAAAAGGATCCTGTGGCTCAAATGTTCATTTATGCTGAACACCTGCTTTCCTTCTGGGAGGCAGGAATTCTGCTACACACTGGGCAGAGGATCCCTGCATGACCAGCACCCAGGAAAAACCGCCAGGGCTAGGTCTCTGTTGAGACTCCCTGGCTGGGATCTTAACACCTGGAGCTCCCCTCCCCCGGCCCCCTTACAAACTTCGCTTGAAGGGGTAAAGCCAAACATCCTGAGTGGGACAAAAATAAACATTAAGCCTTTGGCTTTCCTTCCGGGTCCGTATGCAGCGTTGCCTCTGCATCCCATCTTGGATCCCATCCTCAAACCCACTCGATCATTCTGGGCATTGCCCCCCACTGGACACCCCGCCATTCAGCCGACTCAGATTGGGATTTGCCTCCCTTTTTTGTTTCACTTCATCAAAGAGGACTATTCCTCTCCATCATTATGGCATGAAAACGGGCATAGTCGTGTTTCTGAATGTCTTTTTTCTTTCCCAGTTTGTTTCCCAGAGGAGAAAATCTGCTAGCGGAGCTGACGGTTCCCCCAAATCAAAGGGCTGCCTTTCACGGCAAATGACTCACAGCAACCGAGCGGAGCAAGGCGAGCGGTGGGTCAGCTCTGAGCTCGAACCCGAGGCTAAAGATAGAACCTGTTCATAAAGTTTCAAATCTGTGGTAACGGCAAGCTGTCCATAAAAAGACTGACCCTGATAAAACATCTGTAGCCCCGCAGTTTGGTCGTTGAGTTGGATCAGGGAAAAGCTACCAGGTCTCAAACTTCTAGAGGTTTTAACCAGGCCCGGTGGCTGGCCCCGGGACCTCCACGTTGGATCCTAGAGCGTCTGTTGGAGGTTTGGACCCGAGTCCCCATGCACGTTCCTTTCCACAGGATGAGCGAGGCTAAGGGGGGGGGGAAGAATGGCATCTGGAGACCCCCTAACAGTCTGCTCACCCCACATGCGGGTTCTCAAACCGATTCAAAATTGTTTGCAAAGACGGAGAAAGCTCAGATAATAACCAGGTCATGGGAGCGTGGAGTTTGTCAGATCATTCTCTGCATTTTTTTTTTTGGTTTGTTTGTTTGAAAATTTCCCTAATGATAAGTGTTTCGCAGAAGTCACATTTGACCTAAATTATATATGCAAATATGTAAAAATATGTACCCAAAATATATATGTAAATATGAAAAAGAAAGTACATGGGGAGCCGCCATCTGGTGGGTTGTCTGCTAAGACCCCATGGAACCTGCAGGTCCGGAGGGGCACGAATGTCGGGGAAGGTCATTTGCACGACATGTTCAAGTTTAAATTATGATGGGGCCATCTCTCCCAGCTTAAGAGGAGGATGGGGAGGGGAGGAAAACCTGCAGAAAAAAGAGCCTTCAGAGTCACTGCTATGCACGACCCTCATTAGGATGCTGATGCAAGCCAGTGGCCCGTAAAAAAGCATCGAAGAGACCATGGGAGATGTCTGAACACTGACTAGATACAGGTGGGCCTCTCTTTCTCTTGGGGACACACGTCCACCTCCGTGGGACAGGCTCCCTCGGAGGTGTTTGGTTGCTAGGCTAGGAAGCAGCGGCTCCGAGCATCAGACAGAGCTACAGAGACAGAGCCAACGTTCTTGATAATACTGTTTATTGTCCATTGACGGAGCGATCACTCAAGAATGATACAAAGTATCAGAGACATGCACAGTCTGCTTGTCAACGTTCAACAGCTCTCACGTGTTCCCAGCACAGGAAGGTCTCAGACTTTATATTCCAGCAAAAACGCATTGCCCAAAGTTAAAAAAACAAAACAAAACAAACAAAACGAAACAAAACCAAACCCAAGCAAAAACAAACACAGACAAAGCTTTAAATTATGGCAGCAAGTCCGGAATTTCTTAATACTTATCAAGCAAAGGTTTGAAAATAACTACAATGTAAACTTCACTTTCAATATTTTGAGTTGCTTGCGTGGAGACAAGAATGGAAGGAGGAACGAGCAGTGCGTAGAAGAGAACATAAATTAAAGGATGCCGAATGGAGAGCCTTCTTCAACTACACGCGCCTTGTAATTGTTGACTCTGATGGTATTTGAGTGGCTTTGTCTCTCAGCTGCCACTGGGCACTTCCTCTTGCATTTTTTTTTGTTTCTGTTTTTGTTTTCTGCTCAGCGTGGCTAGAAGACCAATGTGTGTGGACCGAGTATAAAGGCCATCGTTTAGAACCAACCAACTCAACGATGCTTTACTCTGTAATGATTTGAACCAGAGAACAAAAGGCAGTGGCTGGAAGAAAGCAACCACACTCAAAGAAGGAAAGAAAAGAGCTGAAGGCATCCACCACCATAGGCTAGCTAGCACACCATGCTTTCCATTCTGGGTCAAAAGCTTCCACGACGCAGAAACCTTAAAAAAAAAAAGTGCAAGGCTAACACCTACCAAGGGTAATAAAAGACACAGCACAGGAATGATTACAACTGATGTCAGAAACAAACCAAAACATTTAAAAAATCAGCAGAAACAGGAGTAAATGTTACATATGATAACACCATACAGGAAGCAAACGTGTTATATTGATTGGAGGGGTCTGGTGTTCTTGTATATACTGAAATCACATGGACTGGTCCATCATGACATCTTACAAACTTTCTATCACTGTACAGCATGAAAGTACCCTCGATTCAGGGGCTGATCCCTGGCTATCCCCCTAGTCTGCCCTAGAAAGGGAAGTCATCAAAAATCTGTGCTGACCGGGTCCCGGCAGGCATGGGGGGCTACACGCCACGTGGGGGTCAGGGGTCTTACGGGTGGTTTGGGGTCACCGCAGAGTGGAGCAATGCTTAGAACGTGGTGACTCGGAGCGTTCTGCAGGAGGAGGGCACGCAGGCGGACACACGTGGGTCTCCGCGTGGGCTCATACATGTGCTCGCGTCGGTGTGTTTGCCTAATTTGCATGAAAAACTCAGAACAGTTTATACCGTACACAAGCAGGAAGGAAAGAGGACTTTTTGCTGAGCGATTTCTGCCTGCATTAAGCCCCAATTTACCGGCAGCAGAAAGCTGTGCTTGGGGAACAGGTTCTCTAGTCCCCTAGGACACTTTTTGGTTTTTTTTTTTTTTTTTTTTGGACCGAGAGATGGAATAACAGAAACCTAACTGGAGGCTGGTACGGCTGGGATTTGGGTTCACAGATTATCTGAGAATTCATCTTTAGAAAAGTGAGATGTTGCCCGCAGTATCCGGGAGGCCTGGATAGAGATTCACCGAACCCCCCCCCCCCAATTTCTCCTTTCTTGGGTAAGACTTCACGACATGCCCAGCTACTACCTTCACTCCCAGAAATCACGCCCAGCACAGTGACTATCTGTCTTTGTTGGGGGGGGGGATCACGGTAAGGCTGTGGCCCCTGGTGCGTTGGGGGACACAGCACAGCCCAGTTTTCGATGTCTTCAGGATGTACGAACAGAGCACAGCCAGCCTGTGCTACCGGCTACACACAACCCCGTGCAAAACCAACGTGTGCGACTCAGCTGGGTGCCCGATGCCAGGAGAAGGAGGAGGAGGAGGAGAAGGGAGCCAGACTGACTTCAGAAGCCCGGGAGTAAATAGCAAGGGGAGCCAAGTGTCCCCCCAAATGTCTGCCCTCAGGGCAGAATGCCATGGACTCCCCCAGAGTCGGGGTGTGTGGTGGGGGGAACTGAAAAGGACTTGGATGAAAGTGAAGCTTATCGCCCGCATCGTACAAGGCCCTGGAGCCTGGCTCCCACTGTGGATTCATGGCGTTAACTGGGGCTCCTTCAGGAACGAGCCGCTGGTCCAGGGCTTCTGTATTTACGGGAGTCGCAGGTACTGGGAGCCCGTGATGGGCACAGAGGAGACAGGGGCACTTGCAAGGGGCGGGGACTGCTGCCCTAGGGCCAGAGGTGTGGAAGCTGCAGGAAACGAGGGACATGCCCCTCTCGAGAGGAAAGGGACCTGGTAGGCCTGCTACACAGTCTTGCAACGACCCTCAGAAGTTTCTGCAAAATGCACGTTTCCAGGCTCTGCCCTGACCAGGCCTGGGGGACTCCTACGTACGGGCCACCCACTCAGTGTTTGTGACGGTGCCAGGGCTGGGGCTGGGCCCGTGGGTCCTGCCCTGCCTGCACCCGAGGATGCCCAGGCTGGCGGACGGGGTGTGGGACCACGACCACCTTTAAAAGGGAAATGGGGGTGGGAGGAGACTCACACTAATTTAGACCCACTTGGAGGACTGTTTTATTCATGCTGTTTCCGGGAAGGGATGTCAGAGCTGGACCAGTCTAAACTCTTGGAGGCTTTTCCGTTGGCCAGAGGGGTGCTGTTGGCCTGCTTACGGGTCCTCGATATCGAGAAACTCCTGCTTGGGGGGCGCCGCCCCGCGGTACCACGCACAGGAGCCGTCACTTCTCTTGATGCAGGCGAAGAACTTGGCCTGATGCCCGTTGATGTTCTTCTCCGTGACCCAGTCCATCCAGAGGCACTCGTCCGGAGACGAGATGTAGCACGGGATCATGGGGCAGCGCGTGATCTAGGAAGAGGGACACGGAGGCAGATCCGGTCAGGGACCGAGGCCACACAAGGGGGCATCTCCAGAACCCAGCCACGAGCCCAGCAAAGACATTCAAGGGCAGTTTGTCGAGAATGAATGACCACACGAGCCCAGCGGCGGGGGAGGAAATGGGAGCTCTAGCTGAACCCGCTCCATCGGCAGCCGCTCCTGAGTTCCCCTAGTCTCCAAACAGCAGCAGGCAGCCCACCTGGGCGGGCGGAAGGGGCCTGGGGTGACCCTCAGGCACTGCCCCCGCACCCCCCAGTGGCTGTAGGGGCCCCTCTGCTTTGGGCCATCTTGTCTACCATATCTGAGCCCGTCACAAAGGCCTCAGCGGAGCGCCACCCTCCTGGGAGGAAAAGACAACCACAGAAGGTCCCAAATTCCCCGGAGCGAGGCTCCAGTCAAATAAAAAGGACGTTGTCTTCCTCTGAAGCACGCATGGGCCTTGAGGGGATCCGCAAGTAGGACTGTGGCGGAAGAACGTCAGTCGGAGAGAGGGAAAGGGAAGAACTCCGTTTTGTTTTGTATTTTGAAATTTAAATTAAACCAATTAACATAGAGCGTATTATTAGTCTCAGAGGCAGGGGTCAGTGATTCATCACTTGTACGGAACACCCAGTGCCCATGACGTCACGGGCCTCCTTAGGACCCGGCACCCGCTCGCCCCCTCCCCTCCACCCCTCCCCTCCAGCCACCCTCAGGCTCTTTCCTGTGGTTAGGAGTCTCTCCGTTTGTCTCCCTCTCCGGTTTCATCTTGCTCTGTTTTCCCCTCCCTTCCCCTGTGCTCCTCTGTTCCCTTTGCTCAGCTCCACAGACGAGTGAGATCATCTGGTAACTGTCTTTCTCTGACTTCTTCCGCTCGGCGGGACACCCTCGCGTTCCATCCACGTCACAGCCAGTGGCCAGGCTGCGTTTGTTTTGATGCTAAAGGACTCGGTGTGGAGTTCCCGTTGGGCAGGAGCCGTGTGCTCGCCGGACCCGTAGCTGTAGGTCCGAAGTCCCACTCCGGAGGAGCCAAGGGACGGGCTGGCAGTGATGCGGCCGCACAAGCAAGAGCGTTCCCCGGCAAGAGCCAAGGCCGGCAGCCTTCCGGCCCCGGCCCCGCGTCCGGTGGCAGAGGGGCCCCGGCACCTGGCGGGGCTTCCTGTGCTGGGGCTGGAGGGCGGCGGGAGGGAGAGGACCCAAGCCTGGGGCCGGGGAGATCGCACGGTCTCCGGCAGCACTTAGCACTTAACGTGAGCCCTGCTCTGGCTGTGTCTAGCCCCAACTCTGGGCTGTCTTTTTCCTTTTCTTTTTTTCTTTTAAGATTTTACTTATTCATTTGGGGTGGGCATGGGCAGGGGGACGGGGGGGCAGAGGGACAAACAGACTCCCTCCTAAGCAGGCAGCCCCATGAAGGCCTTGATCCCAGGACCCCGAGATCACGACCTGAGCTGAAGGCAGATGCTCAAGCAACTGAAATACCCAGGCGCCCCCGGGGCTGCTAAGGGGACGGGGTGTCAGGGTTCTCCATGGCCCCAGCGCATGGAAACGGCTGGGATGTTCTTTGCCAAGGCACTCCAGTCTTTGCACTGGTACGTCCCCAGAAAGTACTCATGGCATCCTGTTCTCCCCACAAAATTCCTCCCCCTGGGAGGCTCTCCTTCCCAGAAGCTACAGGCCATGTGGCAAGATTGCAGGGATTTCTCAGATATCCCTCTGCAGGGGGCATGCCCCGGGGCTCTGTCCCTGGCCAGACAGCCTCACTGGTGAAGAGGCCGTACCTCCCCAGAGCCCTGTTCTAAGGACCCCGTGGATGGAGAGGGTCTGGCAAGCCAGGGATCAAAGCCTGGCGGTCTCCCTGGAGATGGAGGCGATGATGGAAAGCCCAGAAGGAGGCGGCAGCGGCTTACCTTGCACTCACAGCCCATCTGGTACCTGTGGTTCAGGCTCTTCTTCTGGGTGGTGCTCAGGGTGTCCCAGGGCACGATGAAGTCACACAGGGTGATATGCATCTTGCCGTTCCCCTCGGCCTTTCCTGAGGAGACAGAGGTCCTCGAGCTCAGGGCAGGCTACGGGTCCTCCTCCTCCTGCCGCCCCTCGCTCCCGCATGTGGCTTGGGCGCGCGCAGCCTTGCTGCTCACAATCCTGTGTATTGCGGGCTGAGCAGCCTCCCCGAAAGCTCCGTGTGGGAGCCCGACCCCCAGCACCTCAGAGATGTGCCTGTGTTTGGAGCTGGGTCTTTGGTGAGTTCAGTGAGATCACATGGGAGGGGACCCACATCCGATAAGAAAAGGCTCCTCATAAGACGAGATCAGAACCCAGAGAGGCACAGAGGGACAAGCCCTGCGGCCATGGGGAGGAGACGGCCGTCTGCGAGCCCAGAAGTGAGGCTTCGGGAGAACCGGCACTGCCCACGCCGGATGCCGGACCCCAGCCCCGGGGCCTGCCGGCGGGGAATCGATCCCCAGCCCGTGGTGCGAGCTGATGGAGACACCGTGGACCATCTGTATGGAGCAAAACGAACACCCAGAGCCCTCGGCAGACCCAAGAAAGGACAAAGGAAAAAAAAAACCCTCCCGTTTTCATTACAGCGAACACTCAGACGGGTTTCCTTCCAATACTCTCACACGCGTGTGTTCGCACGAGAGAGATCACACTGCATGCACATCATGCTGTTTCCTGTCTTATTTCTCACACGCATGTCCTCCATTTGACATGGGACTTGTCTGGGTTTTTCCACCAAGCAAAAACATGGAATTCTATAAAATTGCAAATCGGGCCCGAATTCCCTTCATGGTGGGGGGATGGGGGAGGTGGCACCATTTGTCTTTTTGACCTCAGGCTCCTGATTCCACTCCCTGTTGACCTTTTTGCCACCAGTCCAAGCTCCCGCCGAGAGCAGGACGTGAAGGACACGGAGATGCAGTCCAAACTGGGTGTCTTCCACGGGCCTGGCTGCGGGGCTCCTGCTGACCCTCGGTGTCACGTATAAATGACACAGCCTCTCAGAGCACTCAAAGGACACCCTTCCCACACAGGTACAGTTATTACGACTTGGTTGGGCACACACGATGTGAAAATCTGTTACAACATCCTCGTACGTCTGCCTTGGAAAACACACAGTCTTTCTTGGAGAGAAAAACAGGAATTAATTAAAATTTGTAACTGAGGGCTGTAGGTTTCTTTTTCCTTTTGGAGGAGAGGACTGCAGAAGAAAATTATAGGGCCCGTTCTGTTCCAGTTCCTGAACATGAGTGTCTCCCGGTGCCCAGCTCAACATGTGAACTTGAGTCATCAGCCCAAGAGGAGGTGGGCTGCCTCGGGCCATGTGGTCACTCCTGGGGCCGCTGCCAGCCGGGCTGAGTGGTTTACTGTGCCCCGTGATTTCTGGGTGGCCCATACTGACTCCAGGACACCAAGATGGAGAGCATGTGCTCAGAAAGTAAACACCAGATTTGACCCAGAGCCATCCGACCAAGCTGAGGAAAGAAGTCAGCTCAGCGAGGTCCCCCTGTACCGGGTCCGCTGGCCCCTCCTGGATTTGCCTTTTATGGATCTTGGGCTCCACGGCCAATTAGGAAACCCAGATCTGCCTCATGTCACTTGCTTGCTCCCAGTATTAAAGGTGGAACAGTGGAAGTGGATAGACACACAGTTACTAGCAGGTGTATCTTCAAACAAAATGTATCTTCTTCATTTTTATTATAAGCGGAGCCACAGTTCAGATGGTTTCGGTTGTAAAAAGCCTAGCGGAGGTGGGCTCCAGTTACTGGAACTGTCTTCTTGTTCAGACTGGGGACAATTTAATGGACCCGTGTGAAGGAACAGCCCAGGACACCTACGTGTCACGTGACGCTGCCATACCTCTGATGGCAAATATAAACGCGCGAACTTCCGCATGAGAACGTCGACGTTCGCAGAGTGACTGAGTGAGATGATCAGGCTCTCTGCTTTCGACTCACGACGCCTCATTTGGACACAGAAACTTCTTCCTTCCAGAAAAGAGGCTGAGCAAAATAGATAAAAAGACTCTCCTACCACGTCCCCCGAAATAACACAAAGCAACCTCGCAAGAGAGTCGCTGCCAGGCTGCCGCGTGCAGCCTCTGCCCTCGGCTCTCATTCCGGACCCACACTTTCTAAGCAGCCACGCGGCTTCCTCACGTGCCTCGTGGTCAGTGGGACGGGGACAGACGTGAGCCACATACTCAGCAGAGACACTGCATGCCAGGGCTCCTGGCTGCTGGACCTAACCCAGCTTCCTGGCCATTCCCCCTGCAGTCCAGACGGTCCATCTCATGGAATAAAGGGCGATGCCAAGGTCCTCAGGATCTCCGGGCAAGAGACAGGACTGACTGACCACGAAAGGCCCCAGGAGATGACCAGGATGTCCGGAGGTACCTCCGTAAGGAAGGTGACCGACCTCACCTGCTGGGGCTCAGCCCTCCTTTGTGTGTGCCGACCCACCACGGGGCACCTCTGGGATGAACGGTCAGCCTCCCACCCAGGGCAGGGAAGGTTCTCGTTGGATGTCAGCTCCCAGCACTGGCTTTCCACCGGCCTCTCCTGGGCAGCTTCAGAAACACTGCTGCCCAGGCCGCCCCCCTGAAGGACCTGCTTGGAACTGCTCTACGGTGCCACCTGGGGTTCAGGACTTCTAACCGAGTCCCCGAGAAATTCCAACAGGCCGTGAAGGCAGAGGGCTGCTGGCTCAGATGCTGGGGTGGCGAGACGGCTAAAACCTAGATCTCACAGGTGAGGAAGCAGAGTGTCGCAGACCTGGGAGTCAGGAAGACACGCCCGGCAGTGTGGCCCAGGCACAGGAGTGCCAAGAAATGCTTAGCCACTGGCTCCTCCGGGAGAAAGAGCTCCAGCGCCCAGCACCTGCCGAGGTCTGTGCGGCAGACGCTCGCGCCCTGATTTCAAAGTACCAACCAGACATCAACCAGAATTTTTAACAACTGACGTGGGGAAAGTGGGTTCAGACACACACCACCAGACCTGGGGCACGTTGTCCATCTCTGTTTTCCTCATCTGTAAAATGGGGACCACGTAACATTACCTTCGTTGTAAGAGATCGTTAGGATCAAAGGGAATCCACACGAGAAGCTTTCAGAGGCCATCAGGACCAGGGAGAGGGCGATCCTAGTTCTCTTAACAGGGAGCCGGCGAAGCCTGTTGCATGAACCCAGACCTGGTCCCCTTCCCTCCCAGAAGCCCACCCAGAAGACCCGGCCCGGCCCGCCTGCCTTCCGCACGTGCTTCTACAGTTCTGCAGTCTGCTCGGCTGCCTCTAGAGGGCGGTGTGAGGAGCTGGAGAAGGCCCGCGAGGTGCCGCTTTTGAAGGGTTATTCCCGGAGACCAGCCCAAAACCTAGAGCTGAAAACCGGAAGCCGTTGATTTCTTAGGGCAACAAGTTCCCGGAACCATGGGAGGTCTCGTCTCCTTTCCCTTCTCTCCACAGCTTATCTTTCTGACCATAAAAGCAACGGATGTCATTTGTAAGATTTTGCAAACACAGGGACGCATCAAGAGGAGATAAAACGGATGCTGCCCATTCCTGGCACATGCGGACCTGGTCACTCCCTCACCGGGCACCTGCACCCCGTGCCCCGTGTTCCCTGCACCTGCCTGGCCCGCCCTTCCCCGGTGTCACAGTGACAGCGCCGTCAGGAAGGTCCCTGCTTCGTGATTCTGTCCCCATACCTGTCTCTCTGGTCAACTTTGTTTTTCTTTCTGTAAAAATAGTAGACACTGCAAATGTAAAATGGTGCAGCTGCTTTGGAAAACAGTCTGGCAGCTCCTCAAATGATTAAACATAGTCACCATATGCCCTGAAATTCTACTCCTACGCATCGGCCCGAGAGGGATGAAAACATAGCCACGCGAACGCGTGGTGACGGGCGCGGACAGCAGCGGGGTGCATGTGAGCCCAAGGGCGGAAACAACCGCAGTGTCCATCAGATGACAGATGGGGGGACACACTGCGGTCTGCTCAGACATAGTATTCCAGCATAAAAGGGAGAGAAGTTCTGAATCCTGTTACAACGTGGATGAACTTTAAATAATGTCACGCTGAACACAGTGCTGAGTGAGGGACGCCAGACACAGGACCACAGTCCACCCTTCCATTCACAGGACTCTGAAATAGGGAAACCCACGGAACCAAAAAAGAAAGAGACTGGAGCATGCTGGGGCTTGGGGGCGGGGAGTGGGGGCTGGGGAGGCAGAACAGCAGAAGAGGCGGGGTTCTCCAACGGTGGCCATGGTCGCAACCTGCACGGGTTACCCAAACCACTGAAAGACGCCCTTTAAAGGGGTGAAAGGTATGCTGTGTGAGTTACAGTCAATAAAACTCTAAAAATCATGGATGCTCATAAGAAAACATTTAGAAAGATCAGAAGTGCTCATAAAAGAAGAAAAAAAAAATCTCCCACCATCCCCAAGGAGAGGGACAGACGTCTCAGTGGAGCAACGAACCAGGGACCCAGATGCCAGGCATGAGCATATTAAGGGAGGGAGGGGGGTGTTACCCAAGGAGAAGTGACAGCCGTGTCCTCTGCCCCACTCACTCCCCACTGCATCTCCCCCTGGCAGGGACCCCCATGCGCGCAGCATAGATGGCCGGGGTCAGTGCCAAATCCTCCGGATCCTTGGATCTTTGCACCTGCCACCCGAGACGGTCTCCTCCTCCTGAGCATTTGCTCACTGTTCACAGCACCCCCTCCCCCAAAAACCCTGTCTTATTTTCTCTCGTTTCTTCTCCTGCCCCCGCAGTGGGAGCGTGTGTGCACTTCCCACGGGAGAGCGCCTCCTGACCCCCCGTCACACAGGGCACAGGGCGAGGCATCTAGTGGGCACCTGCCTAGTATGTGGGTTTTTTTCTAAGGTTTTTAAAAAGATTTTATTTATTTATTTGACAGAGATCACAAGTAGGCAGAGAGGCAGACAGGCAGAGAGAGAGGTGGAAGCAGGCTTCCCGCTGAGCAGAGAGCCCGATGTGGGGCTCAATCCCAGGACCCTGAGATCACGACCTGAGCCGAAGGCAGAGGCTTAACCCACTGAGCCACCCAGGTGCCCCATTTTTAAAGAATTTATATATTTATTTGACACAGAGAGAGAGAGATCACAAGCAGGCAGAGCGGCAGGCAGAGGGAGAGGGAGAAGCAGGCTTTCTGCTAAGCAGGGAGCCTAAACTGCGGCTTGATCCCAGGACCCCGCGTAGCCAACTAAGCGACCCAGCCCCCATGTGTGTTGATTTTTAAAATATTCTCAGTGGATGGGGGAAAAAGTACCAATCATCCAAACAAAAGAAACCCCCCAAATCACAGAGACTCGGATTCAGAATGAATTTTTATGATTTAACTAGACTGTATAATAAAAAATAATGTTAGATGAGGGGCGCTGCCCCTCCATGCTCCCGTCTGCCGGCGCCTGTTTCCACATCTGGCTCGGGCCTCTCTTTCAGGAATAAAATGCGAAAATTCTCACCTCTTGGTGTCCACCCGACCGCCTGTCTCCCGTGGATACTGGTTTACTGTGTTCCCCCATCAAGTCACACGAGGGCCACTGTTGTGGGGGGCCGGGCAGGTGAGAACATACCAGGACGTCTCAGATGGGAAGAGGCGGGGGAGCCCAGAGACTTCCCAACAGCCTTATGGGGTCAGGGCTCTCCCTGCGCCACAGCCCTGCGCCACAGCCACACCGGCCCCATGCCTGGCCGCGTACCCACCTGCAATAAGATATTCCTTCTTTCCTCCGACGTCCAGCGAGACCCCACACACGGCGGAGGAAGGAGCTGTGTAGATGAACTCAATGTCCTTGTCGGGGCCTTTGAACATCTGCGAGGACCGAGGTGAGATGTGAGCGGAGCGGGCCGGCACCGCGACCGCGCCGACCTGCCCCCGTGGGACCCCAGCGTGGGATAGGGGGACAGAAGGAATGGAGGAGCTGGACGAGAAGGCCACCATTCCCGCTGCAGAGTGATTCTCTGCAGACGCTTGTCACGTAGTGCGGCAGCTGTCACCAGGGGGCACAACAGGGTCCCCGGGAGGACCCCCTCTCGGACAACACACGGGCTCTCCCTACGCCCGACGAGGTCGAGGGGGTACGTCCAGGTGACTCTGACCCATCGTGGAGGACCACCGCCTCTGTGGAATCCCACAGCTCTGACCCAGCACTGGCTACTTGACGGGAGAGGCGCCCTCGCCTCCATGGCCTTGGACAGGACTCCGCGGGCCAACAAGGCCTGACGTCCCCGCTGCTGATCTACTGGGGACAAGCCTGCCTGCCGCCTGGAGGCGGGTGCACTGTTCCAAGAGCCTGGCAGGAAGTGAGACAGCACAGCCAGGGGTTCCTGCTGCCCCACCGGGTGGGGACAGTGACAGGTGGGGGATGGGGGTGTGCGGAGGCCGGCCCTCCACCCTGGCTCTGGGGCGCCGGGGGCGGGAGGCGGTGGAAAGGGGAAAGCACACACATGCTCCGGGACCACACAACAGAGGACGCAGGGCACAGGTGCCCTCCGGCTTCGCGCGTCCGCTGGAACCTTGCCGTGCCTAAGCCAAGGTCACTAGCGTGGGCTTTGGAGGGGAGGGGGTTGTTTCACTAAGCAGACCCCAACGCAACAGGGTCATCTCAATGTCACCATGAGCCAGCCCTGCAAGAGCTCAGTCCACCCTGCCCCAGAAAAGGTTAGGCCGATGGTGACGACAACGGGCTCTGCTACATGACGTCTCCCACTGAGGGCACGAGCACTTCTCTAGTGCTAACACCTGCCTTTTCAGGACGCCTCGATGAGGTCACAAGAACGGAGACGTTCTCTCTCCCTCTCACAGAGACTCAGGCCCTGAGAGAGCAGGTCACCCCCTCGAACGGCACAGATGCGAGTGTCTCATTGACCTGGTAACATTCACTGCCCGCTGATGCTTCTTTTTGCGACATAATTAAACACAGACAGCGACAACTCCTGTCTCTCCAGTCAGAACCTAGGACTTCCCTCTGCCGCAGACCAAGTTAGTGACTGTTGACAACGATCACTTTCCTCCAGGGCCGGTCCCATCCTTCCTGCCTCCCCTTATCCCGTCTCTGCGCAAACACCGGCTCCTTGCCATACGCCCTGACGCGAACAACGTTCTGAGAAAACGGACCCCACCACCTGCCCCTCAGTCGGCAGCTTCCACGCCTCCCGTCCCTCTCTCACCTGGCGGACCCTCCTCTCCACCTCTGGCCAGGCTGTGGTCTCCAAGTCTTTCCCCACATCCTCTTTCGAGAAGCCGGCCCCCACCACACCTGCCCACAGGACCCCTTCCTCTCAGGATCTGAAGCTGACCACCAAGACTCGAGCCTCCAGCACTGTCTGGAGGGGGGGTGTGAGGGGTCCCAGACGCAGTGGCCAAGCTCTCTTGCCTTCGCGAACCTTGCGCTATGGACGGGCACCCGTGGAACGTTCCATAGCAGCTCTGGCCAGCTCCACAAGGACGCTGAGCCTCTGGTGGATGCTTACTGTCCACCAAAACGAAGAGGACGCATTTCTGAAACAGCCCAGTCAAAGCGTGTCCGCACGACTCTGCTGGCATTTACAGATTAAGGAAAATCCAAGTGACTTGTATCTGCCCCGGAGAAGGCAGGGCACCTCCCCAGGGTCTCCCGCCTCCAGAGGACCCCCCGCCAGCTCCCGACCCTCCCACAGCTCTGCCCAACGGGACAACCCCGCGACGGCCGCGTTACCTTGATCTGCTTGATCTCGTACTGAATCCGTTTGATGGGGTTACCGTAGATGTCATTCCCGGAGTCGACCTCTTTCACACTGACCGCTTTGGCCCTTATCACTGCGAGACAAAGACACGGAGGTCAGCAGAGCCCCCGCAGCGCCGCCCTGGCGCCGAGGAGGGGCGAGAGGAGCAAGCGAGTCGCCCCCACATGTGCCGAGCAGGAAGCGGGCAAGAGGTGAAGCTCTGAGACTCCTCCGGTCCCAGGATCCTTCGACAAGGACGCTGCCGGGGGCAGCAGGAGCCTGGTCTCGCGGGACAGCCGGCTTCCCGAGGCGATCGCTGATGAAACTCTTCCTTGACGCCACGCTCGAGGGCTTGGGGGCTTTTTAAAATTCTCTCCGGTGTGTATTCACGGGCGGCTGGGGAAGCAGATAAGCGAATTCACTGGGCCCGATCGTCACCCTGTGATGGAGGACGGCGCCCGCTGCCCAGCCTCCAGCCACTGCCGGCTCCACACAGGCTTCTCCAGGCTGAGCGCGGGGGGCTAACGGGAGGCCCCATCGCGTCTGGGTTTGGGGGTCTTACATCTGAAGGTTCTGGCCTGCTATGCCTAATCTGTCCTAAAAGTGACCCTGAAGAACGTCCTGCGAGTGATTCTTTATAACAACCACAACACATCCTATCAAGGGCACGACAGAGGAAGGGTCCGAGCGCTCTGGCCACCCCGCCCCCCAAAGGAAATATTCCCAAGCCCCACCGGCAGACCCACGGGGCAGGTGCCAGGGAGGGAGGCCAAACGGAAAGAAAAGGATCCCAGACCATGACACAAGATGCAGGAGGGGGGAAGAGGTCCGGCTGGGAAGGTTCTGGAATGTTGGCCAGAGCCTGAGGCTGCTCGTGGGCCGTGCACCACAGGGCGTCCTCCCAGCAATTAGGCCAGACCCAGCCTGCACCCTGACGCAGCGAGGGTCAGCTGCTCACGTGTCCCTGGGGCCGAGCCCTCCCTCGTTTCATCTGGAGGCTTATCGGCTGGTGACACGGCCTGCTTTAATGGCTTTAAAAGCTTTGCCCTCCACAGCTCAGCTGTGCAGGGTCACTTGGGAGAGAGGTTAATGTGGACAAAAGCAGAGCAGAGCAGTAAGGAAGAGGCAGAGCCAGGCACAGAGGCGCCTCCGTCCTCCAGCCCCAGGAAGGCAGCTCGCACGCGTCTTGGAACCCCCTGGCCGGGGCTGTGTTGCCCACGGAGCAGGGAAGCCCAGGCACGTGCATCCTGTCTGTGCCCATCCCTCGGGCCCCAGCCTGGCACCAGAGGTCAGCCCACACCACCCCCCAGCCCCGCCCAGGCCCAAACCCCATTTCTTATGTTTTCTTCTGCTGAAGCTGAGTCACAAAGCGCAGGTTCCTGTTGCTCAGGCTAAGCCAGGCCCCAAGCTGCAAAGCTGCATCTAGGAATTGCCATCCAGCGGGCCACGTTCAACAGAAGGCCCTGCCCTTGGGAGTGGGTCAGCCTGTGCCCAGGGGCTCCTCCTTCTCCACCCCTAGTGCCGGCAGACTTTTTATAGCTGCGTCCCTCTAGGCTCGAACATCTTCCTCAGTCACCCACGGCCCTCATCTAAAACAGGACACCCTCCACAACATGGTACCAGCCAGCAGGTCTCTCCGCGACCCCAGCTGCTCCCGTCCTGCTGTTCTGCCCATCCATAAGGGTCCCTTGAACCCCAAAATGCTGAGGGGTATCCCCGCCTCCGGACAGACAAGTCTCTTCTGCCCTGAAGACCATCTAGCCCTCCCTGCCGAGAGAACTTCTATGCATCCTTCAAAACCCAGATCAAATCGCCCTTTCCTGTCCTGCTCTGGGCGATCCTGTCCTACTGCAGCCCTTGGCACGTTCCACATGTCTCCTCCATCCCGCTGTAAACGCCTGCACCCCTGTGGGCTCAGGGGGCTTCTACCGGGCAGAGGCTATGTTCTCGCCATAGTCGGGGCCCGCTAGGTCCTTGCCAGATGGAACCGGGCTGTCCCTGAGACATGCGGGCAGCCCGGGTGAGCCTGTCTGTGGTCTCACTACCTGCCTCACCCATACCGTATCGCACTGCCACACGGGGAAACGTTGATGCAGATCACGAACCATCCCAGATCAACGCCCCGGATCAACGCCCCGGGTGTCTCTGGGGGTCAGCGTTGTCACTGGCTGGTGGCATCAAACGAACCAGAGCGTCCAAGGGAGACAGCGGCTCTGGGAGCATCACTGCTGCTGGGTTTTACCAGGACACACCCAACTCGGCACGCCTTCTCAAACTCCCTTTCCGAGGTCCGCTACCCCACATGACACCTCACCCACAAATAACGGGTCCTGCATACACTCCCCCGCAGCCACGAGAAAACGTCAGTGAACAGGTTCCATCCCATTCCACGCATTCAGGTCCAGGCATTTTTGTCCTAGAAAAGCCCCTAAGGTCGCAGGCAGTCCGAATCCTTCGTCAAGGGGGGCAGCACCAGGCTAGACCCTTCTCTCGGACCCTGCCCGCCGTGTAGGGTCATGGACGCTCCCCTGGAGGCACAGCCGCTCACGCGGACGCCGAGCCGCCGCCGCCACCAGCCCCTGTGCTACTCCAGGAGCAGCGGACCCGGATCGTCGGAACACGCCGTGCCTGGCACACGTTCTCCTACTCCTGCAGGTGGGAGGCTGGGAGAGCATCGCGCCGGCCGCTCGGGTCCGGATGGCACCCCCTGGTCAGCACAAATCCCAGGCTCTAGGTTGGACACCACTTCCTAACTTGCTGGCTTCGCTTTAGGGCTACAGAGGACACGCTTTCCTTTTTTAAATTATCGGAAAGAAGGGACTGGTTGGATCCAGGATGCAGGGCAGACTCGCGGGTCGAGGCCAGCTTGTGAACTGGCTCCCAGGCTGCCTGTGGCTCGCAGGGTCATGGGGGCGGGGGCCAGGAGGAACCGCAGTGGGGCTGGTCCACGCAAATAAGAACTCAAGATTCCTCAGGGTCTTTGAATGCGTTGTGGGAACCTCTCCACTTTGCGAAATGGGAGATAACGTGAAGGAAAGAAAGAGAATCAAGAGGGGCAAAGAAAGACCAGTTCTATGGCAATCTTCTGAAAACGTCTACACCGTCGGACGGACGCGAAGGAGAGGTGCCAGGCATACACCCATCCATGGAGATGCCGCAGCCCCTCTCAGGGAAGCCGGTGCAGTGCGGGTTCAGCACTCTGGGCGGGGAAGGGTACAAGCAAAGCTTTTTTTTTTTTAAATATTTTATTTATTTGACAGAGAGAAATCACAACTAGGCAGAGAGGCAGGCAGAGAGAGAAGAAGCAGGCTCCCTGCGGAGCAGAGAGCCTGATGAGCGCAAGACCTGAAGGCAGAGGCTTTAACCCACTGAGCCACCCAGGCACTCCCAAGCAAAGATTTTGCAAATGAATTCATCAAAGCCGGAGGATCCCACCAGCAAGCTGAAGGCAGGAGACCTGGGGGAAATAGGCAGAGGGGCCCCACAGGGACAGAGGGCTGGGGCCGCCGCATGGGGGATTCTGACCCTCAGCCTTTTGCCCCCAGCATGAGGCCAGAGTGGGGATTTCTTAGCAGCCAGACTCAGAGCTCGGGGCCGAGTTGCCTTTCAGGTAAAATCCTAAAAGCGTGGGCCTCCTTCTGCCCATGGGAGAAAGGGGGTAAGGTGAGGGAGGGTCTTTGGTAACAGAGATGGCCTTCAAGGAGCGTCCAACCCAGACAAGAAGTCAGACCAGCGGACGGGGGAACAGAGAAGCACACCATTTCCAGCCCAAGCAGTGGGCGGGGAGGAGGCAGAGAGCTCTCCAGAAAGGCATTTCCAACACCCCAGAGGACAGGCATCCCAGAACTCTGGGATGGAGGCCACTCTAAGTCCAGGATGGGCCCGTCTCGGCCCCAGGCCACTTAAAGACCAGGACTGGGGAAAAGCAAAGAGACGCCAAGAGTCTGAGAGGAAATTAAAATCCAGACAAGGACCCACGTTTGCCGAACACCTACTATGTGCTGGCCCGGGTGCCTGGCCCTGGGTGGGCGACCAGCCCGCAAGCTGTCCACTCCCCAGCACTGAGCGGCTCTGCTCCATGGGCCTGCCCTGGCTGTAGGAGCCAGAGGCGGTGGCGGGAGCAAGAGGCTTTATAAAGATCCCTGCTTTAACTGTTTTGTGCTAAAAAATGATGGCTTCTCCCCGAGCTGCTCCGATTTTGTTTTTTTCCTTCCCCTTCTGCCGTGAACACAACATCTGGGTTTGAGATCAAGGGTGATACACTGGCTGATGAATTCACCGCCAGATGTTGGCTACTGGAATGCACAACCGTCGACTTAATTCAAAGCACACGCAACCGCAGAGCCCCTGCCCCCAGCCCTTGAGCCGCGGACATCACATGATGTCACTTCCCCGTCGGCGGCAGCAAAACAATCCCCGGTCCACCAGCCGGAGCTGGGATGGAAAAGGGCTGGGTGGGTGGAGAGTCAAGGTCAGGGACAAGGATCCAAAGAACACAGGCTGTGTTCAGACTGTGAGAGAGGACGCCCGCCCAGGGAAGGCCCGGGGAGGCCAGACTGTCCCTCTGGCTGCCTGGGGCCGGGGGTGGGGTGAGAACAGCAGGGGCTTTCGGGAAACCTAGGGTGTCCTCAGCACACAACGTGGCCTGGGCCAGCCCGGGGCGGGGGTGGCGGTGGGGAGGGGGGGCACAATTGACCAGCCTGGACAGAGATTCCTTCCAATCACCCCCGCCCACTCAGAGCTGGCACCCCACCGACACCTTCTGAGTCCTACTGTGTCCGTGGACATTCCTGGGGAAGCAACGGAGAATAGCGAGGCGTCCCCGTAACCTGTGGGCAGCCAGACTCAGAAAAAGAACCTTCTCTAACGAGTTCATTGACTTCACACCCACTGAGTCGTTTTCACTATCTCGCCGTGAGCCCGGCCGCTCTCCCACGAGAGCTACATACACGAATATCTCCTAACGGGACACTTCCCCAGGGGGCCACCCTGCTGGGCACCCGCTCCCAATTCCTGAGCCAGGTAAAGCTGTGGCTATTAAAACATGACTTTTAGACCTTCGTGGCCTTGTTTGGATGCACTCGGCTCACGCTATGTTCCCAGGCTCCGGTGCAGGCTGACGTTGAGCCTCTGGCTTCGGGAAAAATCATGCCCTTGCCCAGAGGAGATGTGGGAATCTCTGGGGTTTGGAAAATCATTCGTCTAAATACAAAGTCAAAATCCCGCCCCAGATCATCTGAGTCTCACCAGCATCCTGACTCACAGTGGCAGGGTTAGCTCAACGTCAGTGGAGGCCACATCCCCTCTCAGCCCAGCCCGCGGACCGCAGCCGCCAGCAGGAACCCGGGAGGGTCGCCCAGGGAGACTGCTGCCCGCGGGGACAGCACTGCTCTGCTCTTCTGTCCTTGCCCCGGCCCTGGGGTCCCTCCACTGGGGGCCCATTCCCGGTGCCACTCGTGTAGAGAAAGGGAGAGATGTGGCCCGGCACATCTGCCAAAGACCCTCCTGTCCTGTCCCCACTCGGGCGGGGGTCACCCTGCACAGTGACGGGAATGCAGCCGAGCCAAGCCCACCACGGGCACCGGGGTCTGAGAGCCGTCACGGGGTGAGTGTGCAGAAGGGCACTTCTTAGGTGGAAACGGGGCCACTGCGCTGCCCAAGCTGCAAACGCCTTCTGTGGGTCCCTCGGTCCACTCCCTTGTCTTCATGCTGGCCTCTTCAGAGGAAGCCCAGCTGCCCCTTACTCCAGGGCTCTCTACTCTGCTAGGGGGCTTGGGGACAGCCGCAGGGTTACCTGCTTTCGTCCACACTCTCCAGAGAACAGGGTGCCCCGGGTCTGGACATTTACACACTCCAATCACAGAGCTGCTGCCGTCCCCATAACGCTGTAAGCATCCGGCAGCTGGCATCTGGGACGGGCATTTCTTGTCGCTTTTGGGCAGACAGGTGACGCTGCACGGCTGGTCGACCTGGCTGAGGTCCCTGGGAGTTCTGATGAGCTTGTCCAAAGCCTGACTGAGGGCAGCCCAGGGGGACGCCCCCATCCCACCCAAGCGCTAGCCCTCGGGGCCAGACTTGGGAAAGCTCCGGGGTGCCCCAGGGCCCCCGACCACACCCAGACACGCCCAGCAGTAACCGCTGCAGCTTTGCCCTGTAAACGCTGTAACAAAACGAGCACGTTTTCAGGGCCCTGCCCCCCACTGCTGTGGGGTCCCTAACTGCTTCGGGGGGCATCACAAGGGCGGTTTTGAACCTCTCCAATGGGACTGCATCTGCTTCGTGAGCAGGGTGGGCGACCTCCCGAGCTGGAGGGCAGGGAACGGGGCACGCGGGGACTGAGAAAGAGAAGCGAGCTCACGTGGACCGCAGGCCCGTTCAGACCCCCTGGGTCTCAAGGCCACGCCCCTCCCCACAGAACCGCACGTGGAAACGGGGTGCGGTCCAACAGCCTGGGAGATGTCCCAAGGAATGCGTGGTGTCAGCGCTGGCTCGGCACCCAGATGTCCATGGGGGCGTCTGGCCCCACCTGCCCCCGGCCACGTCTGGCCACACCCCGCCTTGGCAGGTGCCCCGGGGGGGGGGGGGGGGGGGGGGGGCTTTCCCGGGACACCTGGCTCTGCCTTCCCCGCCGTCAGGGCCTGGCTGCTTTCAGTCAGCAGTGGGGTCGACTTCCTCCAATTCTCTTCTTCCAGGGAACGGAGAAAAAGGCGGGGGGAGGCACCATTTCATAACTAAAACCTCCCTGTGGTGGGAGGAGGCAACCGGGGGCTCGCTCCGTCTGAGCCACAGCCCCGACAGACCAGGTGCCACCTTCGGGTCCCTGAAAGCCTCCTCACCCCGGGCAGCCGACCGACGTCCCCAGCTCTGGGGCAGGGCTGCGCCTGTCCAGGCTGAGGGCAAGGTGGGCCGGCATGACTCGGGCCACGGCGGGAATGCCTGCGCTCACCCCTCCCTCGGAGCACGTGTGTCTGTGGGGGCCGAGGGTGGGGCGGGGAGGGTGACTGGCCAGCAAACAGCAGTGTGGCCCCAGCCCTGGGCTCTCCGAGATTCTAGCACATTCCCACGAGCCGCTGTCCACTGGATGCCCCGTCTCCATGGAGACCAGCGTTCCCACCTCCACTTCCTGTCCGCTGGCTCAGGCCCCCTGGGGAGCAGGAGGGAACCATCCCTAAGAGCTCCTCAGCTGTGCAGAGAGAAGCTGGGGGGACTCGCCGTTCAGCCGCCTGCCCCAGCCCCCAGGACCACAGCGGGCCCCCGACTCACGCCCCGCCACCCATCCTCTCCCTGGGAGCCCAACGGGATCTCATGCCAGAGGCCTCGGTCACGGTTCCCGAAGCCTTGGGCTCAGGCCCTTCCCATTCACGTGCTGCTGAATCACTTGAAAAAAATGCACCCCGATCCTGGGAGGATTTGCTGAGAACAGTGCGGCTTTGTGGAAGGAAGTGCTGCTCTGCACTTTCCCCGCCAAGACCCTGAGGAGCGGCCAAGTTCGGCCCTGCAAAGCCCCAAGCCCGGAGCCCACAGCGGGGGCAGCAGCTGGATGGCGCAGGGCGGGGGGCAGAGGGACCATCCGGCCACCCCGCTGCAATCGTCGCCTGTCCAGCGGCTGGCAGAGGGGCAGAGAGAGGCCGGCTGGACCTGCTCCCACACTGCCTCTAACAGGCCGTGACACCAGGGGCAGTCTGTGCCCCTCTCCGGGCTGCCCCACATGAAGGGGTGAGAGTGGGAGGGCCAGGCCCATGGCTCGGACTGGGCAGCCACCCTCCCTCTCGTGTAGGACTGAGACCTGCAGTCTTGTGGGCTGACCCCAAGCCGTGGCCACCCTCAGGCGGAGACGGGGCTGTAAAGGCTGGGATCCCGAGGCCCACGCTCCAGCTTCCAGCGTGGGGAGAACCTGGGGGGCACATGTGCCCGCCCCTCCTCCTACACCCCAGAATTCAGCCGAGCAAACAAGGCTGCCCCCCACCCCCCCGGAGCTGGCAGTGAAGAGAGGCGTGGTCAGCCCCGCACTCCCTCCCCAGCCTGCAGCCCGCCGGGGCAGTTCCAGCAACTGTAGAGGCCACGCGTCCACATCAATGCCGCCATCGTGCTGCAGAGGGAGGAGGCGGGGGCGGGAGGCCGTCCACATGTCGGGGCCAGCTTCCACTCACCAGAACTGCTGCAGGTCCGAGATGGGGCCCTGTGCCCCAATTTTAAAAAACCTTCATTTCCCCTTTATTTTACATCTCTGAGGGTCTAGATATCATCACGCACCCCATGACCACGCACCTGGCTGGGTGGCGGAGGAGAAAGGCATGAGGACCCTCGGACCGGATAGTAAATGTTCTAGTAAATTCAGAATGAGATGGAAACAGGGAAGTTGCCCCCGAATGTGTGAGCAGAAGCATGAAACCCATGGAAAGTTCTAGAAGATATAGTGCTCAGAGAGGGTGGACCCACAGGGGAAAACACAAGAAGTGGGCCAGGAGGACGAAGGTGACACAGTCATCATGTGAGGAATCCTTGCTGCCACCTGGCCGTGCCCCATGGGAACCTGCCAGGAGCCCCCACTCTTCCGGGTGGCATTGTCCCAGGGTCCGAGGGCCTCTAGCACCGTCGTCCAGGTGCGTCTGAGCGACCCGCAGGGAGCAAAGCAGCACCCGTGGCCCCCAGCCCTCTGCAGCCCCAGTGGGAAAGGACATGGTGTCTCATCCTGCAGCCGGGGGGCAGGGTAGGCGTGACTGTCGGGCACCGGTGACTCACCCTCTACCTCGTGTCCCTGTCCATCTCCTACATCTACTTTTAGCTCAAGCGTGGCCAAGAAGGGGCACTTCCTCGCCTAGGACACTTAGGCCACAAATACTACCTTGGGAAGTAGAAACAAAAATAAGCCCCTAGCAGGCAGGCTCCTCCATTCATCGGACGGCAGCCTCCAAGCGCTCAGGGTTCAGGTCCCATCACGGCCATGGGTAAACCTGGTGATCCCAAGGCGTCCTCTGGGACCAAGGTGACTCTGCAGCAGCAGGCAGGAGCCCCAGGTGACCCCATACCCTGCACCCACAGGTCCGCCTCCCCTCAGCTAATCCTCATCTGGCTTGGGAGTCTCAGAGCCCTCCTGGCGGCAAGGCTTCGCGCTCACTCATGCTGGGCTCAGATCAGACGGTCAAGTTGGCTTCCCCGCCCCAGACCCGTGACATTCCAGCAGCAGAGGACAGAATGGAAACGGGCTGGGACCAAACATTTTCTCTACCTAACATGGAAAAGACAGACAGACAACGGGGCTCAGAGAGATGCTTTCAATGAGATTAAAATCGAGACATCGCAAAAGCTCCCTCACCCCGGCTACTGGGGATTTGAAAAGCACCCCCAAAACTTAGAGGGTGCCGTCCCTGCCCCGTCTGAGTGGCCCGTGTGGGGGTTCCGTGAGCCTGATGCACTCCAGGGAAGCGTTGGGTTTCTAATGGGCCTGGGTCACCCCACATCTCCCTGTGCAACCCGCAGGGTGAAATGGAGGGACGAACCCCAAGTCTGGCAGCTAAGGAGGAACGGAGCAGGGAAGGAGCCCACAGGCAGAAGCTGTTTCTGAGAAACAGTCCAGATCCTGGGTTTGGATGGTGGGCTCACGTCCTCCTTCATGCTATCCAGGAAGTATCCACTAAGGGACAGAACGCCCTTCATGGACCAATGATAGAAACCTACCACGGCCCAAGACAGATGATCTTCTTCTGTGGTCCTGGGGAGGGAGAGAGGGAGGGAGGCAGCCACGTCCTCCCTACGCCAGTCCAGGGGTCACCTAACTGTGGCTTGAGGCCTGCACCCAGTCACCCCCCTCCCCATTTTTGTGAAGAGAGTCTTACTGGGAACCCGGCCCTGCCCGTTCGCTTACGTGCTGTCTAGGGCTGCGGGCAAGGTGTTGCGGCAGGGGCCGGTCGTGGCCACAGAGACTGGCGGGCTGGCAAAGCCTAGAACATTTATTTTCTGGTTCTCTGCAGAAAGAGTTTATCCGTCCCTATTCCTGTCTCTAAGTATCTGCCACTGGCAGAAAAAGCGAATCCCGCCCAGGCAGGGTCCCCCGGGGCTGCCGGGTCAGGGGAGCAGCCGGGGTGGGACACTGACCAGGAGCCAGGCGCCCGGCCCCTGCCTGCCCCAGGCGGAGGCAGCTGGCAGGCCGCGTTGCTGCGGACCCCTCCCCTTTCTTCTCTGGGGCTCTGTCTTCTTTGCCCCTTCCTCCTGCCTCTCCTCTGCCCGTCTCTCCCTGTCTCCCTTCCCAACGTTAAAGTGACAAGAATATCGTAAGCCAAGTCCCATGAGATGAGGTTGGCTTTGGTGACTTGCACGTCGAAAGAGACGTTAGCGCGATCTCCCCATGCATGTCCCAGCCAACGGCCAAGCCACAAATGATGAATCTTTTGAACCTCTGCCCGCTTGACCTTGGATGCCCCTGAAGTCCGGGGCTTATCTGCTGAAAACGCCTGGACTCCTTCCCTCACCTGCATCTCTGGCTGAGCTCCCCGCCTGGGCGCAGGGCTTCAGCCCCCGGACCTGCCTCTGCGTCCCGCCTGCCAGGTTCCCAGGGTCGTGCGAGGGAGCCTTCCCGGATGGGACTTGGGTAGAAGGCCTGTGGGGGCGGGGGGGGGGGCGGGGACAGGCAGCCCACCAGGAGGGGGCCCACGGGGTCTGAATGGGGAGGGGGCGCACACAGAGACTCTCGGGGCTCGGGTACCATTTCCGGCATCGCGCCAGTTATCAGTGATGTATTTTTATCATGGGTGGGACGCTCGCTCTTATCATATCCTCTGAAACTCTTGCAAGCGTTTCCTGGCTTCTGCGAGAAACTGCTTGTGCAACTTGTTTTGCTCCTCGATTTGCTGCTGAAGGTCATGGATCATCTGACTGTGCCTGTCATCGTCGATGAAGCCGGAGGCCCAGGGGGAAGTGGTGTCACAGGCACACGCCCCTTCCTCCCCGGGGTCTAGGGAGGAGTAAGACGTCAGGTGGGCCGGGCCTGCCCTTCTCTGCCCTTTCTGCCCTTCCAGCCCTGCCTGGGACCAGGCTTCCCAGCTCAGCCCCGGGGGCCCCATCCGGTGCACCGGCTCCGGCGGCCCATCTGGTCTCTGCCACAAGGCCGCGAGGCTGGCTCTGTCTGCCTGTTCTTGCAGGCATCGGCGCCGGGGGCCCTCCGCCAGCGGGTCGGGTCTGGCCAGTGCCTCCCTGGAGCCCAGGCCACCCAGGAGCCGGTTCTCTGCACCGATAAACACCCCCGCCTTGGGAGACAACGGTTCACTCATGGTCTTAGACGGGAACGTGGCCGGCCTGAGATATTTCTGGTTCTTGAGGTTGCTCAAGAACTCCTCCAAGCTGGTTCGGGACTCGATCTGGTGGGCCTTTGCCTGAGCTGGCCCCGTGGGCTCCGCGCCAGGTTCCACGTCCACTTCTGGGCCCACCGCTGGCTTGTCGCGCTGGGACTCACCCCTCGGTTCTTGCGTGTCGCAGGGGCTGAGCTCGTCCCCGGCGCTCTGATCCCTCTGCTCCGCCGCGGGCCCCAGGGCAACGTGCAAGCTCAAGTGCTTCCTGAGCTCCCTGTTTGTGTTGAGCAGCTCCCGGAAGGCAAGCTCCAGCTCCCTCTGCCACCTGCTCTTGTCCCCGCGCCTGCACAGAGACGCCAGGGGCACAGCCCCTCCTCTGTGGGTCCGGCCGATGTGCCACGACTGTTCTGGGTCCTCTGTTTCCCCCTCGGGGCTCTGATCCAGTGAGCCATTTGTCGGGCCCTGACCGGTGGGCGTTGCCCCCTTTCCCGGCCGCCGCCTCCTGTCCCGGGCTCCTTCTTTCTCCCTTCTCTGCAGATGCCCGAACGCCCCCGGGACAGCCAAGGATTCTTCTGTGTCCACCCCTCGGCTCCCCCAGGGGTCAGTGGGATGGTGGCCGCCACGGGCCTTCATCAAAGGCGGTCGCTTGCCCTTATTCTGCTCGCGGGGGCAGAGGGGGCGACGGGTGAGGCCTGCGGCTCTGGGAGCCCCCATCTTCTCGGGGCCCGTGGCTTTCCTCTGGGGCCGGGTGAGCCGGGACTGCCGTCCAGCCAGCGCTTCTTTGCGACTCTTCTGTTCTCGGACGGCTGCTCTGAGCTTTTCCCGGGCCCTGGGCGGCCGGGCTGCTCCTCGCTGGGCCGGCCCCTCCGAGTCAGGCCGGTGCTCCCAGGCCTGTCCTCCCCCAGCACCTAACCGATGGGTGAAGTACAGGTGCTCCAGGCCCCGGACGTGCTGGAGCTGGCTGGGGGCCTCCCGCCAGCCCGGCTCCAGCTCCTCGGCCAGGCGCGGGGGCTGCGGGCTCTTCCGCTGCGGGAGGTCTTGTCTCTGCAGGGCGAGGGGTCCCTTCTCGGGGACCCGTAGCAACTCGTGCTTCTGCCGTAAGCGCGGGGCCTGGTGCTCGGGTTTGGGACTCAGCCGAGCGGCTCTGTCTGCATTTCTTTTCATATCGGTGACCTGTGCAGACACGGCTTCAGAGCGACGGTGGTGGGAACTGAGCGGGAGTCAAGGCACAAGGGGCCGAGGAGCCTCAGTTGCCACGGCCGGCCCACGGGAAGCCCCCACGACCACGACACACTCTGCTTCCCGGAGCGTTCTGAGAAAAGCGAGCCCCTGAAGACAAGGCGAGCCCCTGGAGACAAGGCACCGCAGCTCTGAATGCAGGACGAGATCTAAAACGCGTCCCTCCCGGTCACTCATGCCAAGACCCACCCACAAGGGCATGGGCTCGCGTCCCGTCTGTCTGGCACACCTTTAACGGGACCCTGGGGGCAGCTGTTTTCAGCGGGGTGTGGTTTTGCTCTCCAGGGGACATCGGCCACATCCAGGGACATTTTTTCTTGTCAGAACTGGGGGGAGGAGATGCACCTAGCGTATGCAGGCCGGGGACGCTGCTCGACATCCTGAGCTGCCTGGGACGGTCCGCACAGCGGACGGCGGCGCAGCCCCCCTTGTCAAGTGCCAAGGCTGAGACCACCTGATCTCCCATCTTAGGAGGGGTGTTGGGACGCTGGTGGGGGCAGTAGGGTGCGAGTGTCTGGGCTCTGCAGGGGGAGCTGCTTACACACGGGGGGAGTGGAGGAGGAGACTCTGAGGTTAGTGTGAGTGCGTGTGTGCCAGTGAGTGCGGGTGTGTGCGGGTGTGTGCACATGGGAGGGCTGTGGGGGTCTGTGCACGTGTGCGTGTGTGTCCGTGTGGTGCTAGAATCCACTGCAAACCAATCAGGGGGCTTAAGCTTCTTTTCTCAGAATCCAGAGCTCTTCTCCTGTGGGGTTGTTGGAGGGGGACGCTTTGGCATCAGGAAGGGACCCGTGCTCCGTGGGCCCTTCTAGACCAGGAGGCGCATTTACACCAACAAAGCGTGGACTCACACCTGTGGCCACCTGCTGATGACAAGACCAGCCAGACCAATGGGCTAAAGGAGCCCCTTCCTGGGCAGGTGCCGGCCGTGCCGAGGGCCCCTCCACCACCCCTCCCTGCTTCCACGTTAGCCTGCGTGCAGCTGGGCCGAGCCAGGCCGGCCTAGAGGCATGGCAGGAGTCGGAAGACGACCCTGCGTCCGTGGAACACAGAACAGTTACGGCTATCTGCTCATCTTCTGTATAATAACCCCGTGAGATAAGGAGCCACCGGCACCCCTGGTTCACAGGTGGGGAAACTGAGGCAGGGCCTGATTAAGAAACTCCACTGGATCATACAGCTGGCGAATGGCAGAGATGGGTCTGTGCCGCTCTCATGGACCCCAACGACGGCCCCTCACACGGCCACCGGCTTTCGGTAAATCTGATCCGGTTAGACCCCCAGAACAGCGGTTAGCGTTCCACGCAGCTACTCTGCGATGAGCCGGGGCGGGGGGGGGGGGGGAGCCAGGGCACCGGCCGTGAGTGCCCGGGATTTGGCAGAGGAGCCCCTGGAACTCAACGGGGGAAGAAGAGTTTGGGTGTTTTCGTGACGGATCATTGCCACATGCAAAATCACACCACGTATGAAAACAAACTCAAAATGGAGCACAGACCTTAACGCAAGGTCTCAAGCTATAGCTTCAGGGCGAGACACACGTGCGTCTTCACAACCTTGGGTCAGGCAAGGATTCCTTGGATACGACCCCCAAAGCACAAGGAACAGAAGAAACCGAGAGGATGGCGGGATCGAAACGAAACACGTTTGCAGGCCAAGGGACATCGTTCATAAGCTAGAACAAAAGGCACAGACTGGTAGGAAGGACCTGAGAATCACATACGCAACAGGAGGCTTGAATCCAGACGCTGAAAACCACTCGAGAGGCAGTAAGACAATCCGATCTTTAAACGGGCCAAAAAAAGGCAAAACAGACACTTGATTAAAGAGCAGGCACACGGCTCATAAAGCGTGAGGCTCCAGCATCGCCCGTCGGCGGGAGGGGGGAGCACGCGGGAGCGACGGTGGATCATTCGCGCCCACCAGGACAGCGATGACCAGACAGACGGACCCTAACAAGTGCTGGTGAGGACCGAGCCGCCGGCTTCCTCCCACGCCGCTGGCGGGATGCAAAACAGTGCAGCCGTTTTGGAAAACAGTTTGGGCGATTCTGAAAAGGTAAACGCAGATTTGCCATATGTCCCAGCAACCGCGCGCCGGAGGGTGCGCCCCAGAGAAAGCCAAGTGCGGGCCCAGACCGAAGCCGTGGGAGCACAGGGGGACTGGCCGACCTGCCCGGCTCACGGGGAAGATGGGAGTTTAGGTCCGAGTTGCAAATGTGCCTGGGCTCTTTCCGCCCTGCGAACGGCCACAGTGGGGTCTGGACAGGAGGGGAGAGCAGGGACTGTCCCCTTGTCCACTCTGGAAGACACCTGGACTCAGGAAGGCAAAGCGCAGCCCCGGGTCCAGCGGTGCCCCGGCTCACCTTCCGTTAACTGGTGATGGTTAGTAACGCCTGGACATGCCTCTCCCGCTCGGTCACCCTGACCCAGGCCCCCAAGAGGGCCCCCCCACAATACCACGGAGTTGGCTTTCCGCGAGATGGGCGAATGGATGAAAACTGAAAACGTCTGGACAGACTTCTTGAGGACAAAGTGCGGAAATTACAGTCAGCTCCCAGTTCAGGAACTGAAAACCCCGTGACGCCCAGCAGACGCCAGCTTGCCCTCCGCCCACACCCCAGCTCCTGCACGCTGCCACCTTCCAGCCCGGCCCCGCGGGTGAACGTGAGACCGGAGTATTCTGAGTGTCCTGCGGTTCTCCCTCTGGTCTTGCACTCCTGCCTGCCCCGCCCCCCCAGCGCCCGGAGCTGGACGGCCGCCTGCCCCAGGCCGGTTGCCTTCAACCCCTCCGGGAAACCACAGCCCCCGTCCCGACACAAGCCCCACTCAGAGCAGCAGACGGACGGCGAGGTGGACACTGTCTGGCCTCCCGTGCCGAGCAGACACTGGGCCCGTTCTCTCACACACCGTGGCCCCGGTGCGGTGACCACCCCCAGCCAGTCGCTCCCATTGCCCTCCAGTAGAGACGGGTCCCTGCCAGGCCGCTCGGGAGACCTGCTCGTGGGCGGCCGGCCTGCGCCAGGCCCAGAGCAGACTCCAGGGCCCCTCACGCCCTTGAGCAGCGAGGCCGACAGTGCCTGGGGGGATCAGAGGCCTGGAGGGACACAGACCCTGGGCTCCGACGTCAGACAGGACAGACTCCACCGCCGGCTCTCTCGTCCTATGGCTCCCTCCCGCATACGAGAGGCACAAGGCGGCCCGCACAGGGCTACGGAGGGTGACACGGGCGAAGCCATGCATGTGCCCAGGACCCACCCGCTGCCTGTCCTCACAGGTCGCCTCAGAGCGTGCAGGGGGGCCGGCCCGCGCTCGGTGGACGGTCACGTGGCTGATCCGTGGCAGTTGGCTGGGACAGACCGCGCAGCCAAGTGCTAGCATCTATTACAATGACGCCGTAGGTGGTGGAGGGACACCAGGCCCCTGGAACGATGCCTGTGGCCATCGGAATGACAGGACGTGGACATCGCACCCTCAGGGAACGTGGGGCGTCCATCGACCTCGCACACACCTTCTTCTCGGCTGGCGCCCACAACGTGATCTGAGAGCTCACCTGGGCTGCACGCGATTTCACAGACATTTAACCAAATGAGGTCACGTGTGTGAAGAAAATGGTCAAACAGAGTTTGGCGTGTGGACAGGACACTGACCACCATGCAGACCTCACGGATGGCAGACCTCCATGGCACAGGCCACCGCTCTCGCCTGGTCTCACTGCGACAGGGGAGCTCCAGCCCTATCCCCACTTTCCAATGGGGAAACAGACTCAGAGAGGTTAAGTAACTTGCCTAAGGTCACACAGCTCGAAGCAGGACAGCAAGGGTTCAAGCCCGAGCAGGCTGACCCCCGATCTGAGTCGCCTGCCCCGTGGCTGAAGAAGCTCAGAGCTAGGAGCCAGAACTTTTTCCTGGGGTGAACCTACCACCTGACCGCCCACGATCACGCGAAGCCTCGGTGCTACGGGACAGGCCGTAGTGTTTCCCGCATGTTTTTACCCCGGTTCATCAAACGCATCACCCTCCCCTTTCCCATTCAAGTATTGTCCTTAAACACGGAAAGGCCAGATCCGTCCCCGGGCCTGCGGAATCTTGTTCGGAGCTGGATTTCGATCTGACAGGTCTGGGGTGAGGCCGACATTCTGACTTGTGAGGCGCTCCCCGGGGATGCGATCCTCAGGTCCACGGACCACACTCTGAATAAGGCGGTCCTAGCGAACGGCTCTACCCGGCACCCGTGTCTCCAGCGGCCTCCTCCCAGCCGCCTACCCCACCTGCACCCCTCCTGCAAGACTCCTATCAGCCTCTCTGCCTCCGCCCTGCCCCGAGCCTTACTCCAACACCTCTACGCTCGGCCGCAGCCACCGTCCTGACTCGGTACGTGGCATCTTCACCCACACCAGCAGGTGTCCCAGCACCGTCCACAGGCCACCTGCAGCACCGCTGAGCCGCCAGTTAAAATGCAGATTCCCAGGCCCTGTGTCTGCGGGGAGGGGCCCAGACCCCGGTCAGTTCACCAGCTCCCCAGCAATTCCTAACGAGGTCAACGATTCCGGGGCTGCAGGCCTGAGGATGGGCTGGCAGCTATGACCCAGCTCCCCTCCCCAGCTGGGCTCCTAGATGCCCCTCCCCCCGCAACCCAGGTCCAGGGCCAGAGTGCTGCTCATGTGGGTCTCTCTTCCTCAACCCTACCCACGGTTCCCCATGCCTGGTCCGGTCCCTCCATCCTCCAAGGACGTCTCCCGGCCTCTGTAGCAACGAGAGAAACGCTCCTGCCTTTCTCCAAAGGCCTACAGGCTCGGCGCCTAGGCGACTCACTTTAGCACTTCTTCTTTGAAACATATAAAAATAGACACAGAAAGGCCCCCATTAGCTGGCATGGCCAGAGAACATTTCCCTAGAACGAACGCTTACTCTTTCATGTGCCAAGTTAATCATTTCTGCCTTCTAAGAGGCCACAGAACAGATCGAGTTCCACCTTTCCCGGCACACTGCAGATAGGCCTTCCGACTCGTAAGGAATCCCTTTAGGGCTTTTAAAATGCATAGGACCAAAAAAACAATGAAAAGAAGGAAAAAAATATATATGTAGGACACAGTGCCTCTACACGAAATGACCCCGGCTTATAATCTGGGCTCTATAGGTGGACTCTTTATACCTTCCTCTGTCCTCGTCTCTGGCTGTGAGGCACAGACAGACCGCACCCTAGCCTCCTTTTCCCCAACAGCCTGGCATGCACGCAGGGAGCTTGCTAAAACCGTGTCTAGAGCATCAACGGAGTCAGTGGCACGGGGCAAGGATGGGCTCTTCTGTGAGTCAAGTACACGGGTGTGTGACTCCAAACCTACTAAGTCTAGCAGGGGAAAGCCAGCCCCCAAGGACCCGGGGGGACACAGAGAACCAGCTGTGGCGTTGGAAGGCGCTCCTCAAAAGATTTTTTTAAGATTTTATTTATTTATTTAGAAGGAGCAAGAGAACAGGGGAGGGGCAGAGGGAGAGAGAGAGAGAATCCCAAGCAGATTCCACGCTGAGTGTGGAGCCTGACAAAGGGCTCGATCTCACGACCCTCAGGTCCCGATCTGAGCTGAAATCAAGAGTCAGATGCTTCAGGGAGGCAGAACTGGACGCGGGCCCCTCTGGCTGAGAAGATTTTTTTTAAAAGATTTTATTTATTTATTGATAGAGATAAAGAAGACAAGTAGGCAGAGAGGCAGGCAGAAGGAGAGATAGAAGCAGGCTCCCCGCTGAGCAGAACCTGATGCAGGGATGGGGCTCGATCCCAGCCCCTGGGATCATGACCTGAGCTGAAGGCAGACACTTAACTGACTGAGCCACCCAGGCACCCCTGCGCAGAGGATTGTTAACGGGCTTGAATGCCTGGTCCAACATAACGAGGAACCAAGTAATAAGAAGACATTTATAACTCGCACATGGGCCCCCAAATCTGACCCCACAAGTGTAGAGCAGGGACAGGTCGGCAGAGACGTGTGGCCAACAGAGGCGGTATGATCTTTCCCCGTGGGGCTAGAGGGGCCTAGAACAAGCGGAGCAATGGTGCAGCCCAGCGATGCCCGGCTCGGATCCCATCCCTGGTATGCCGAGCTGGAGGGCACGTGGAAGACACAGGCCGACACCAGAGAAGCCCACCCTGCTCCCCCGCCACGGGCTGTCCTGATCAAGCGAGGCGGCCCGTGAGGCTCTGGAAACAGCCGGCGGCTTACAGGAAGGCTCAGTGAACGTCTGAGCACCACAGAGCTGTAAAGACAAGGGATGCAGCGCCCACAGGCACGCAGCCGCAGACGTGGGTCTGAATAACCGTAAAGAGGTGTCGAGAGCTCACAACGTCTACTTCGCCAACGTCGGGGGACAGTTTCCTGATCAAAGCGTAACTACTGAAACGCTCAGGAATTCACCTAAATACGAAACAGACCGGGACAAGTGGGCAACTTCACTAAATAAGGAGAAAATCTGAGTGACGGAGACAGTGGACTTCCCAGAGAGAATTCAGAACAACTAGAGAGTGTTCAGCGAGGGGGGAAGAGGCCGCAGCCTGCGTTCAGGAGGAGAATGAAAAGCCCGTCGAGGAAAAGTCCTACGGAACCAAGCGTGTTTGCAGGGGAGCTCGCCCAGAGCAGCACAGTGTGTTGGTGCGGAGTATTAACTGTGTGATCTGGTGCAAGTTTCCTAACTCCGGGTGCCTCAGTTTGCTCCTCTGTGAAATGGCCGTAAAAAGGGCACCGATCGCCATCAGGAACACCCCAACGCTCAGTACACTGCTCGATGGTACTTACTGTGCGCGTCTCCAGATGACGGAGCTAGACCAAGAACTCATTACAGGGAGGTAGAAACTGGCCAGGTGGAAAGAAGCGCTTCCTACAGGATTGTCTTGAAATCATTGGGCTGACTTGGTAGGTAGTGAGACACCCATCACTGAAGGCATCCAAGCCAAGCCCGGATAAAACAAACGACAGAAACATTTTAAATTCCCATTTCTCTGAGTTCCAGCCTCCAAAAATACACTCGGTGACACAGTCTGTATGTATCACCCCGAGCCTCGAGGCTTGCCCACCTCCGGACTCTCAGCCAAGTCCCAGAGTAGTGGCTCCTAACGCCAGCTGGGTTTTGGACCGGCCACATCAGAATCCCTGGGGGAATTGGGGGGCGAGTCCCGGTAGACGGGAATCCGGGCCAGGCCCCACGGCAGGTTTTTGCACCGGAATCCTGCAGTGGGGGCTTCTAGATCTGCACGTTTAGCTGTCAATCACCCTGACGCACAGCCTGCCCGGGACGGTTCTAGAAGGCCAAGGTGGCCGGGCGCCGGGCCCTGAGGGAACAGCTCAGGCTCACCACGTCTCCGTTATTGCCTCCGCCAGTTTTGGACTCAGAACGGGGCCAGACTCATGGCGGACCCGGCCGGTGGCTCACTCAATGTCCCTTGACAAGGCCAGTCATCGGGTTCCCCGCCTACCTCAGACTCCAGGGACACAGTGCAGGTCAGGGGTCGCCATGACCAACAGCTGTTCCTGCTGCACGATAACCTCTCCCCACTCCCCAAAACCACCACGTTCCTCCCCAACCCCGTCCTGCCCCCATCCCCCCACCCAACTCTCCAGGGAGAGCCCCACAGCACGGGACTTTCAAATTAGCCTTCTGGGCATGCGGCCTGGCCACCCCCATCGGTCCACTTCCCAAGGCCCAAACACGGGGCACACACGGGACCCACCGCACCACAGACGAGGGGCGGGCACCGCGGGACTCTGGACGGCCCGCGCTGGGGTCTCCGGGGCCCACTGACCAAAGCAGGCTGGAAGGGCAGCTCCCCACCTCCACCAGCGGCCCGGCGTCTGCCCCAGCTGGTGAACCCTGGCAGGCTGCTGCCGCGGGAACCACAGAGCTGCTGGCCTGTGACATCAGAGCAGGGGTGAAGTCAGGGTCAGTGACAAGCCGGCCGGAGGGCACGCGCCTGGCAGGACACCTGCTGTGGGTCCAGCAAACACAAAGATTGGCTCCAAACAGCTGGGGTGACGAGTAGGGGGACAGCCCGGACGCAGGGGCATCACGAAGTCTGGCACGTGTGCCCTTTCGGTGCTTAAGGAGGGGCTCTGGGCGAGAAGATCCTATCCTCCGCAGCCCGGCAGCACATGCCAGCGCTCCCCGCCAGGGCTCTTCCGAGCTGTCCCAGGATCCCCGCGCGATGCCTGCCGCCCCTCCCCCCACAGGGAGGGCGTCCGCTCCCCCCTTGGGTGGGGGACACCTGCTGCTCCAGGGGGTCACTGCTGTGCAGGACTCGCCGGGGGGTGGGGAAGAAGGGCTCCCAGCCCAGGCCCCCTTGGGCCACCCACCCATTTACCCGAAGCACGAAATCGGACATGCCTGACCTCGTTTCTAGGGCTGGGGGCACCCTCCACGAATCTCGCCCATTCAGTGTGGGGAACAGGACTCTGGCCCTAAGAAGTCAAAGCAAGCGATCTCGGGGTTTGGTTTCTCGAGAGGAGATAGTTATTCACGGGAACTGGGCTGAAGTGTGGGAGTCTCGGGGACAAAAGCCTTTGTCTGGGGTGAAGGGCCCTGGGAGGCCTTCTGCCTGCGGGGAGGGCTCAACCGCAGCCCCCCCACCACCCACTCTTGTTGGGGTCCCTCTGCTGAGTCTGTAGATGCAGCAAGCGCCGTCAAGCCCTCCGGCTCTGCATGTGGCTGGTGTCCCTGCTCCCTCAAGGGACAAGATTGGGGCGGGGGGGGATAGACATGGCACCCACACGTTCCAGCTCAGAGGACCTCTGCGGGCCTTCTAGAACGCTCCAGCATGGCCACCACGGCCATCCTCTCTCCATGCTGCTTCCGGAGTGAGGACATCCCCCACCTCCACCTAACAGTTCCGCAGTTCCCGTCCCTCTCCCCTACCCTGTACCGTGCCCCACAACTAGACCCTCACTTTCGGGAGCTGTCACTTTCCCAGTGACACGTATCACTCACGCTCACCGTGGGAATGTGAGAAAACACACGCACAGGAGAGGACGTCTGACTCCCCCTCCCCCCCTCCGAATGCGTTCTGGTAAAAAAAACCCGAACACCATTTGGTCCCGCGGAGCGTCCAAAGCTGTGATTGATTTAACCGCCCCCCGCTGCTGCCGCGCGTGTAGGTGTTTCCAACGTTTCCCAAAGACAAACAGGACGGAGATGAATATCCTCTCGCCTAAATGCTAGCATGTGTCCTCGATTACTGCCTGGATACGGAGCTGTCTGATCAGAGGGGGACTTCTGTTGAAAGCCCTCCAGCCCTCTCCAGTGCTCAGGCTGAGACCGCACACCCCTCTCCTCAAGTCCTTCCAAGGACAACAAGCCCCAGAGCCAGATGAACCAAGCGATGGGAAGTCCAGCGCTGTGACATCCAATCCCGCTTCCAGACACTCGTGCCAGGACCGGGCTCCTTCAACTCCTGGCAGAAGCCCTCCGCGGCATGACCTTGGGTGAGTCATCCAACCGCTCCCCATCCACACGGGAGGGGACACAGGCCTCACCTGCCTTAAGGAGGCCTTGCAAATCAGGGGAGAGATGGCGAGGCCTTCTGTGCTGGAAAGGCGGAGACAGGTGAGGTCTTGATCTAAGATGTCCGATGGGGGAGAATGTGTCTCCTGCTTTCAGTCCCCGCCTTCCAGAACGGTGCATGCAGAACAAAGACCACCTCAGATTTGTCCCTTTGTTCTCTGTCCTGGAGCCACCTGGGCTGAAGGGACAGGAGGTCGTGACCGAGAACCCGGGATGGGGGACACACATCCCAGCTCTGCGCTATGGCCGCTCCCTCCCGAAATGCCAGGCTGGTCCTTCTCTCCCAGACATCAAGGGATGGAAGGTTCAATGCTAGACAAGAGGCCCCAGGAGAGAACTGTGTGCATACGTCCAACTAACAACCTTTTGCCCAAAAAGCAGGTGCCTTGTGTGGGCCCGCCTCAGCCCCCACTGTCACAGAGTCAAATCACCCTCTTGAAATGGGTTCTGTCCTCTGAACAGTACGGTCCACCATGGACTGAAGCCCACAGGTGGCCAGCGTCCTCTCTCCCCGGCTCGTGATGGAAAGAATGCCATCTCCTGAAAACTCCAGTGACCAGCTAGGGTTCCAGCAGGGATGCCCAGTAGGCTTGTGACCACGGGCAAAGGCTCGGGTAATCTCCCCTGGTGTTGGAGGCCCTGCTGGTGAGGTCACCGTGAGCACAGACCTTGCTGGGTGCGTGCAAGCACGCGGGACATGCAGCCCAATGGGCTCGTCGCCCCACGTCTCTGCCTCCAACACATTCCTGGCTCTCTTCAGCCTCCTGCCCTTGTTTTCCACTCTCTCGCGTGTCATGGGACCTAGGAGAGGACACGGTGGCCCGCGGAGGGTCAGCCGGAGTGACCAGGCAGAGGGATGCGGCAGCGGCGGGGCCGCAGACCCCCAAGAATATCATTTCTCTCTGGTGCCGTGAGCCCGTGTGATCGTGAGGAAGTCCACGGCCCTCCTCCAGCCCTGTGTTCTGAACTCCCCACCGGCGGGGGGCAAGGAGGTGACCGAGCATTGGGGACATGACAGGCAGGCTGGGCTCGTGCTGAGAGCTGCCGGGAATGGGGGGAGGGGGGTAGTGTCCCGAGCCATGCGGCCTTCTTCTTACAGAGCGGGGCGGGGCGCCGAGCACCCCAGGCTGACGGCGGTGGGCCCTCCCCGGCATCTGCACTAGGCTCACCCGGCAGAGACTTCCCAGCCTCTGCAGGGCCCGGATCCCGAGGACTTTCATCCTGGAACAAGGAAAGGAGCCTCAGGCATGGAGTTGGGGTTCAGAACCGGTTCTGGCTGGCTTTTCTCCCAATGCTTTCCAGTTTGTCTTTTTCCTCTAAAATGCCAGGCCGTTTTCTCATTCTGCCATCGGCAAAGCAGCCGCTGGGGATCTGCACCCGGGGCCGTCGAGTACAAGCGGGGGCTGTCGGCAGGGCCTGCGGCAGGACCCCGTGCCTCGCCGGGCCTGGGACGGTGCCCCCAGCCCAGGCCTCCAGACGACAGATCAGAAAGGGACCGATAAAGCCTCAGCCTCAGCCAGGCCCCGTGAATGAGCTCAAGACCCCAGCTTGTGCCCCTTGAACAGGTGCGCAGGACGCAAGTGACACCCCGTACGGCCGACACAGAGCAGCCAATCTCCGAGGCCCAGGAAGGAACACAGGCTTCTCACGGACAACAGACCCTCCACGCGACCGCTTCTCGGGGGACCAGAGGGAGCGTCAGGTGGCCCTGGGGTGCCGTGTGCCCTCCCAGGCTCAGCGCCCTCACCCAATCACGGGGGGGCCTCTGGGCCGCCTGCCCCCCCGAGGAAACCCTCACCTCCCTGCCCCTCTCATCCAACCCTGATGTCTCTCGACTTTGAAGAAATCGCGCACCTAAGACGTTCGTCGAACACAATTTAGAAAATGCAGATAAACCAAAGGAAAGAGGACTCACCCTTGACCTCGCCGTGGCCGAGAGTTCGGACTCCCTTCCAGACTCTCCGCGAGCATTTAGATGTGTACGCGCTTCTTCAGGAAGTAAAGATGCACAGAAAAGTAATAAAGCCGCATAAAGAAAACCAGGGAACTGCCACCAAAGACCAGGCCAGGGGCGACCGGGAGGACAAGGGCAAGTTCGGGCCAGGAGGGACCACCAGAGGGCTTGGGGCGGGGGCGGGGGGGGGGGGGCAGCAATGTTCTGTTTCTTGACCTGGATGCTCACTCGGAAACTTGAGAAACGGAGAGCGCTTGGGTGTGCGTTTTAACAAAACGTGTGTGTGTGTCGGCCCCAGACTCTGCCCCAGCCAGAGAGAGAGAGAGAAAGTGTGCGTTCAAAATGTGAAAGCACTCGGGCCGGCGGCTGGGCTCATCAAATTAATACCCTCCAAACGTCCTTCAAGGTCAGAAACGCGGATCCTCCAGGATCCCTGCCATCAGGATTCGGCTCCGTGTCTTTGGCGCATCTGCAGTCACGGGCTAACCTCTGAGCAAGGGGTTCCTCTCCCCCACCCCGCACCGCCCCCCACGGCCTGGAGCAGCCGGCCCCACCCCGCCAAGCCCAGGAGGCTCAGGATCACCAAGGTCGGCCTCCTCTACTGACACCCCCGACCCCCGGCCCCCATCTCAGCTGCTTGTTAGCTGCATGACTTCCTCCGCCGTGCCTGTTTGATCCTCTATAAAATGGGCATGACGACTGAACGTTGGGAATCCACTTGCCAGCCCTTAGCATTTCTTTTTTTTTTCTTTTTTTTAAAGATTTTATTTATTTATTTGACAGAGAGAGATCACAAGTAGGCAGAGAGGCAGGCAGAGAGAGAGAGAGGGAAGCAGGCTCCCTGCCGAGCAGAGAGCCCGATGCGGGACTCGATCCCAGGACCCTGAGATCATGACCTGAGCCAAAGGCAGCGGCTTAAACCACTGAGCCACCCAGGCGCCCCCGCCCTTAGCATTTCTTAAGGACAATGTTAACAGGCCCCCATCACCCTCCCTTCACAGAATGAGGATGCTTCTCCCAGCTCCCTGGCTGCCTCCTGGCGGTCCCAGAACCCGGACCCTGAGCTCCCCAACCTGTGTGGTCATCAGCATGGCCCGCCCTCCCGGTCGGGTTGGGATGGTGAGCACAGTACAGGGTCTCGCACAGAGACGGCTCGCGTCCCCACCCTCCACGCACGCACGCGCACACACACACACACACACACACACACACACCCCAGACGGCTCGCATCCCCACCCTCCACACACACACACACACACACACACACACACACACACACACACACACACACACACACACACAGAGCCTCCCGGGGGCACCGTCCTAAGCATCTGACTCCACTCTTTCTTGTGATCTTCACCGGCAACCCTTGAAGGTGGGCAAATGACCGTCTCCTGTTTGGAGCTGGAGAGACGAGGCAGAGGACACTCGCCTGGACCTCTCCCCTGGACGCCGCTGGGGGCTCCACAGCGGCCGCCCTCACGGCCTTGTTGGAAAAGGCCAGTCTCCTCGCTTCCTGCTGACGCTTCTACCCCACCACGTTCCACTTCCCCTCCCTCCGGCCCCCGCACATCTTCCACGGTCTGCTGAGCCACCGCCGGAGCCTTTCTCGCGCAGACCCCGGGGTCGCCGTACCCCAGCGGAAATAAACAGGGAACGGAGCCTCAGGCACTGAGGCCAAACCCCAGGGGCGAGCCCACCATGAGCCCTTCACCCCCACGCCACCCCCCAGCTGCCAGATCTGCCTTATGTCTCGAGTCCTTCCCCCCGAGTCGCAGAACCGCGCAATGATGGAGGCACGGAAGGATCCCAGCGTTCCAGCCAGTTCGGGCCCCAGGGGTCCCGGGGAGTGGCTCCCCGGAGCTCCCAGCTCCAAATGAGGGAGCCAGCTTCATCCCACCTGCCCTCTGAGACACTGCCCCGACCATCCCTCGGTCTGGAAGATTTCCTCCACCACGGCTCTCAGCCACCTCACCTCCCAAATTCTGGGGCATCTCGTAGACCCTCTTACCCCTGGCCCTCACTCTCCACACGTGCTCAGACCCTCCAGCACCAAGACAGAGACCTAGCCCAGCAGCCTCAACACTTACCTGCCCATTTAAAATTTTGTACATGGGCGCCTGGGTGGCTCAGTGGGCTAAGCCTCTGCCTTTGGCTCAGGCCATGATCCCAGGGTCCTGGGATCGAGCCCCGCGTTGGGCTCTCTGCTCGGCAGGGAGCCTGCTTCCCTTCCTCTCTCTCTGCCTGCTTCTCTGCCTACTTGTGATCTCTGTCTGTCAAATAAATAAAAAAATCTAAAAAAAAAAAAATTTGTACAAGCGCAGCTGTCAATGTCTATGCTAAAAACCTAGAACATTCTTTTCTCGAACCTAAAGTGTCCAGAGTAGCCTGCGTTGGAGACAAACCTTGGCGGGCATCAGAATCACCTGGACGGTCTTAGAAACACCAGTGCCCATGACCTGGACCCTGAGGCTCGAACTCGGGACGCCAATTCAGATACCTGCCTTTAGCCAACTTCCCGGGGCCATGCCTGTGTCATCCGCAGGTGCACACCCCTGATGGCTCGCCTTGGTGCCTTGGGAGGGGACAAAGACTGCATGTGATAAGTCAGAGTGGTGTCCTTTGGCCCCTTGCCCTCCTTTCTGGCCTCCTCTGCAACCAGAACACTCTCTGGCCTTGGCTGGACAGGTGGTCCCTTTGCTGGGCACATCCCCACGCGGCTACCACTGAACGAGGCACTCAACTGTGCCCGCGTGTGTGTTCCCCGATCTCTCCTCGGAGTGAGGGTTCACACTCTCCAACCCTGATGTCCCAGCTCTGCTCTTCTCCTCCCAGGAAGACCCTCCTAGCTACGGGTCCAGCTGCGCTGGGTCCCTTGTGCGTCTGTGCCGAGGGGACAGGGAGTACCTGAGGCAGGGGAGAAGCGCTGACCCTGCCCAGCACGCTCTCCTCTCTTCTGTCTCCTGCAGGCGTTTTCTTTCTCCTGCTGTTTTCCATCCTTCCAGGCTCCTCCAAACACATCCCTTAGCCATTATGGACTCTAAGGGGCTTGGCCCACACCTGCAGCCCCTTGGGCGTCTGGTCAGTGGCGCTGCACCTGGAGGAGGGTGGCTGCATGTCCCTCCCGGCCCCGTAAGCCTGGGGGCTGTCCACATCCTCGTTCTCAACAGGCTCAAATACTGCTGACCGATCCGGACCACGCGGCCTACGCCGGTGTCTGCCCGGCGACTGGCTGACGCAGCAGGGAGGACGGGCAGGCAGCCACGCTCATCAGTAGCTCACGGACCCCGGGCCATGACCGCCAATTCCTGAGGCCCGAGCGTGTCCCGGCTGGAGGCTGGCAGCCTGCCCTCAGAGCCCAGGCAGGTACCACGGTGCGGGGAGAGCTCCCGCCAGCCACCAGCCACACCCCAGCACGGCGTCCACATCCGAGTCTGGGACACATCTCTCCCGCTCTGTCTCCCAACCCCAGGAACTGCCAGCAGCTCCGGCTCTAGTCGCTCCCCTGGGGACGCAGCCTTCTAGTCACTCCCCCAGGGACGCAGCCTTCCAGGGCCGCTGTCCGAATCCAGGTCCGGGGCACTCCCCCCACAGCTCCCTCCCTTCAAAGCCCTCTACCTCCGGACCCCAAAAATGCATTCCCCCCTTTCACATGGTGACTTCATTTATCATTTTCCCAAAGACCCTTGAGTCTGTCTGACGTTATGCCACAGCCTGGCCGTCGGGGAAGGGGTCTGCGGGGCTGTGCCCACCTGCCACACACAGTTCTAAACCCATGTCCACACGGCCTGGCACCGGTGTCTTGTGAGGACGAGATCAGGCCTCGTAGTCCATGGGGCAGAGCTGGCCACTCCGTAGCCATTTATGGAAACCCAGCTGGAGAGGAGAGCAAGGACGGTCAGAACACGGATCACTCGGGCGCTCTGCAGAGGACCGCCACCCCCACCTGGCCCTCGAGCACTGAAAGCCTCTTTTAGCTCACAGGAACCTCATCGCCCTGCTCCTCCCCAGCACGCGTATCTGCAGAAGACACATAATTTCCGAATGCTTGGTGCCCGCTGTCGGACCCCCCTCAGTGCACGCACGGGGCTGGTCCCCTCGCTTTGGCAACCAGCACATGGCCTTGGCTGTGGGCCCTTCTCCACCCAGTGCTGGAGATCACCAGGGGGTCTGCAGACAGCCGTGTCCAGAGACGCCAACCCCAGAGAAAGATGCCACGGTGGGCACTCCTTCGGAGTAGAACTGGGCTCCGCCCCCAGAAGTGAGATTTTTTATCACCACCCCCCGCCCCCATCCAGAGCTCCTGGATTTACCCCTGACTCCAGAAACTGGCCCATACGGCCCAGATCTGCCAAGCCGCTCAGTGGGCAACTGCCCCAGGCTCTCTCCACGACGGCACCGCCTGAAGAGAGAGCCCAAAGCTGGTCTCTGGCCGGGCTCTGGGCGCCATCCACGCCTGCCCTCCACGGCCACAGACTCCATGAGGTGGTCGGAGTCGGGCCAGCAGCACATGGGGGCAGTGCTCGGAGATGAGAACTCACCCCGCCTGTCCTTGCTTTCCTGGAAAAAGGGGGAACGGGGCCTCCCGGGAGGAACCCAACCACCTCTCACCCACCTACCGCTCCCTTCATCCCAAATTTCGTGACGTCGTCATGAACTCCTTTTGCCGACCACACTTCCAGTCCTACCGGCTCCCAGAAGTCCCCACACAGGCAGACAGAAATCCAGCTGTTTAAGTCAACGGCCTCTTGTAGACACCAGGCCAGGTAACAAGCCCGTACCAGGACAACAATTAAAGGCGCCAGGACACCACACTGAAGGGCAGCTTGTAGGCTCCCAACGTGCTCGCGGCTGTCACCCTTCATGGGTCCCTGCGTCACAGCCCCAGGGGGCCCAAGGTCACCGGTGGAGCAGAGGTCCAGCGGTCCGGGCCAGACTCCCTGTATTTGCAAAGTGACCCAGACTTGAGTGAACGTTACCAGCACCCCAGGCAATTCTGTTCTCGGCCAGAAACTGGGATCTTTGTAAGAAAGCAATGAATAAGTACCCTTAAAGGACAAGCAGACACAGAAAAGCCACAGCCTTCCCTGGGAGGTGGACTTCACAGCCAGCCAGGGCCTCCCCAAGGGTGTCTCCGCTCTGTATCCCACCGTGGCTGAGCACAGAAGGGCCAGCGGCAGCCGCCCGGCTCGAAGACCTCTTCCCCGAAAATCATGTCCACCCAGAACCGGCGTCTGGGACTGTATGTGGAAAGAGGATCTTTGTAGACGTGATCAAGGGGAAGATGAGGGCATGCCAGACGAGGGTGGGCCCTAAACCCAGGGACAAGGGTCCATCTAAGAAGAGAGGGATTTGGACAGACGTGCACAGAGAAACCCGCTTAAAATCAGAGCAGCGGCTGGAGTGACGTGTCCACAAGCCCAGGGGTGCCAAGGAGCGCCGGCTGCCAGCAGCACCTGGGAGAGGGACACCCGGAGCAGACGCTCCCTTGGACCCTCCAGGAGGAACCAGCCCTGCCACACCTTGATTTTGGACTTCACGCTCCCAGACTGTGACAGAAGCAACTCGGGCTCTTCGGAGCGCCCCAGCTGGAGGATTCCCCACAGCGGCCCCAGGAACCTCACAGACGAGGCTTTACCGTGTACGTCGTGGCAGCCCCACAGGGCCTCCAAGCTGGGACGGGGTTAAAGTTTAGGCTCTGGAACGACTCTGATGCAAGGAAATGGGACACACATGCCAGGAGATCCAGGTGGAGGAGGGAGGAGAGCACAAAGCAAGAAACAACCTCGAGGCTTGCTGAAGCTCCTTGACCCTGAACCTTTGCTGCCTCGGCTTCCTGGGCAGGCCAGGAAGTGGCTGGAAATTCTTCCCACGCAGCTCAAGAGTGAGGTGGTCCCCAGGACCAGCCCTTGCCTGCTCGGCAAGGCTGAGCCCAATGTGCCAAGCCCAAGCCCAATCCCTTACAAGACTCGGTTCCTCTGGGCCTTGGGTCCATCCTGCCCGCCAGCCTGATGGTCAGAAGCACAGCCTTGCTCTTAGCAAAGGGGCCTGGGCGCCCAGCGGACTCCCCAGAGGAAGGCCAGCGTGGCTTGCTGTCAGATCCTGCTGGGCACCAAAGCTAAATCAGGGGTCAGCCTTATGCCAGCCCCCCACCCCGTCCCCGGCTCAGGCTTTACGTAAAACTACATCACGAGCACACACACCACGCTCCACACCAAGGTGGCCGAGCCACGTGAAACCTGGTGGTGAGCCCCTGCAGACTCCTCGGGCTAGGCGGCAGGTCACGGGCCCAACTCGGGAGCAGCCAGGAGCCCTGGGGGTGTGGGGAGATCGGAGGTCAAGGCTAGCAACAGGAGAAACCCAGACACCCCGGCTCTGGGTGTGCGGAGGTGAGAGCAGCCTCACCACACCCGCCTGGCAACCGGATGCTCCACCGGCTGCGCCTTAGAAGCTGAACCTGAACCTGTTGAGAAGCCAAGGGGGGAGGGGAGGAGGACAGGGGCCTGCACCTGCTACACGGGTGTCCTTCTGGCTGAACAGAACTCGGCCCAGGAAATCAGGCTGACCCTCACCAGCGCAACTGGAGGCCCTGACGGAAACCTCTGGGGCCCCGCTGGTTCCTCCTGTTTCTGCTGCGTTCTCCCTGCTTGTCTCTGGCCCCTGTGTGGATCAGACAAATACCCGAGCGGCTCCCCCCTCCCTCGCTTGTTCCCACCTTTGAGGGAAAAGGGGTGCGCAGGGGAAAGGTATTTTCTGACAATTCTAAGCAGCCACACAACCCCACTTGCCCCAAAGTCTCCAGTCTTTGTGGATGTCCTGCAGTCGACCGGGGGCCAAGCACTCAAGGACCCTCCTCCCTGTCCAGCCCTGTGTGCAACGCCTCAGGGAACAGAGCAAGGGGCGGCCCCTGGGGCTCTACCTGCCTTTCCCGGCTGCCCCTCTGGGCCCAGGGAACTGGCCTGAGGAGGGTAGCTTCCATTCTGCCCCAGCTTCATCGGGTAAGCCCCCAAACCGGGCTGCTGGGAGAGGGCCAGGCGGAGAAGCCCTTCCCCACCCGGCCTCGGGCCTGAGAAGCCCAGCTCCATCTCGTCTGTCCGGGAAAGTTTCTCCCGGGGTCCCCAGCCCTCCAGCCCCGGGGCCGGAACTCTCCCCATCCCACGCTGTGTCCCCCACTCTCCCCGCCCCCCGCGCTGGCATCCCAGGGCCCTCGGCCTGCCAAACCCCATCCGCTCCCTGGCTCCCTTTTCTGGGGCTGGAGCTGCGGAGGAATTTCGGCGGAATTTTGAGGTTGAGAAGCATCTCGGCGGAGAGGCAAAGAAAGGGAGACGTAAGGGGAAAAAGAAAGTGCGATTTCGGCGTCCACTTGCAGGATTCTAGCAGGCCGAGGGCCGGCGTCCGGGCGTGGGCCCCTCGGCAAGATGCGGGCGGGCGGGGCGCCCGGGGACCCTCGGGGAGGCGGGCACCGGGCCGGGGCGGGGTCGCTTACCTACGTCCGCATTGCAAAACGCCTGTTGCGGGTGCACCGGGGAGCAGCTGCAGGCGTCGGCCGGGCGCAGCAGCGTCCCCAGCAGCAGGAGGCCGAGCGCCAGCCGCAGGCTGCGGGCCGCGGCGCCCATGGCGGGCGGGGGCTCGGCGACGCGGGGGCGCGGGGCGCGGGGCTCGACCGCCGCCGCGGCTGTGCGGGCGCTGGCCTCGGGGCGCGCCGGGGCCGCGCGGGGCTCGCTGCGCTCCGCGGGCGCGCCCTCCGCACCTGGCCCGGCTCGCCCGCGCAAACTTTCCCGGGTCTTTGTCGCAGGCCGGAGAAGGACGCGGGACGCAGCGGCGGCGGGCGGGGGCGGCGAGGGAGCGAGGGAGCGCGCGACCGGCCGCCGGCGACGGCCTCGGCCTTCACGGATGCGTGCGCTGCGGGCGCGGGCCGAGCGGCCTTTTATTGCGCTCCGAGGCATGCCGGCTCCGCCCCCCGGTGGCGGGCGGCCAATGCGGCGCCGGGAGCTCCCGGCCGCCCCCTCCCCGCGCGCCTCCCGCCCTCCCCCGAACCCGGCTTTGTTGTGCCCGGACCCGCAGGCACGTCTGGGGCCCGCAGCTGCGCACCTGGCCCCGGGCCGCGCCCCTCAGGCCCCGCAGCTCCCCAGCCCCGCCCCCCACCCGAGATCTCCCGAGGCCGGGGTGGCCGCGGCGGGGCGGGCGGCGCCCGGGGAGGGGGGGCCCTGACTCAGCACTGGGGACTCGAAGCCCACCCCTCAAGGCGTCCACCTACCGCCCCTTCCTCTGCAGCTTGGCACGGAAGGTGTCCACTGCCCGACTCCCGTCCGCCTCTGGGGTCCCTGAGCTAGGGATTGAGCAAAAGGGAGGCGCGCTGCGGGGCAGGGGTCATCCCCCGCCGCCCCCGTGGTAGGTGGCCTGGGGAAGCTTACTGAAGATTCCTTTTACCAATGGAGGTCTTAGAATTTTAAGTGCGCTTGGCCAGTTCAGACGGAGGGGGAGGGGAGTGGTTACTATGAACAAAACAGGATTTTATATAAACTGGCCATATTTTTGACCAGCCAACAAGAGCCAGAGGGGTGGGCCTAGGAGTCGAGGAGCTAGGATTGGAGGAAAGCGTTTGCTGGGCTCTGCTCACAGTTCCCTCCCTTCGCCCACAAATGTGGGACTGAAGGACTTTCCCCAAAACAGTTCTGTGTTCCAGGAAAGGCTGAGATCCTGGAGGTGCGGAGAAGCCACCGGGGTCCCTGTGTGCCTGTCACCGAGTCTGCCCTGAGCCCCTCTGTGGTCGGTACTGTCACAGGCAGGCCCTCGCTCTTGCCCACAGGACATCTGCAGTCTAGCCGGAGGGCGGTAAACGGAGGAGTAATTGCCCACTAAACTGTGTGGTGCCACTCGCCGACTTGCCTTGCCGTAGGAGACTGGAAAGTACTGGAAGGCTGGAAAAAACGGGTCCTTTCTGTTTGTGTGCCTTCGCAGCAAACAGCTGGAGCAGAGTTAAAGAGGCAGTGTGGTTATTTTTAGCACCCTGATGAGTCCAAAGTCACTTTTCCCACTTTTGTTCCCGTAAAAGAGAACAGCGTCGCCCTGAAACGATGTAGGATGCTAACTTTTTAGCTGTTCATTCAAAAATCATAACATGATGCTGCTTAGGGCCTTTGCCTCCCCTGCCCTTCTTTCTTTATGACAAGTGGAAAAAAGTGCAGTTGAACTTTACAGAATCCAAAGTCGATTTGTCCGTTTATGAGGGAAACAGATAACCTAAGGACACCCTGTCCTTTAGGCAAGATACACACGTTAGCAATGGCGCACAGTGAGGGTGGAGACTATCCCGCAGGCAGGTTTGATGGTGGGGCAAGGTGGGGGGTGCGGGGCAGGCCATTGCACGGGGTTGGAAATAAGGGACCTGCCGCCCGCCCGCCCGCCCTCTCCCTCCCATCTGTCCACCAACCGTGCTCATCGGAGGAGAATCTACAGTGGTCACTGTCCTAAAAGCAGGCCATTCAGAAATCCACCGAACAGACAGAAGTCCCAGGGGCAGCGGGTGGAAAGACCCCTGAGCCAGAGAAGGAGGAGGAAAGTGAGGGCAAAGAGCCAGCTAGGACCCCAGTCAGAAGGGTCGGGAAGGGGGAGAGGGCACCTTTGATTTTGAGTGAGTTGGAGGGTTTTCAGCAAAGGAGCATCGCAGGTCCCTCTGTAAGGATGGGGCGGGGGCGGAGGACGCCGGCACGACCCAGACGTGGCAGCCCAGCCAGCTCGCGAGCCCCACCCGCCTTCCGCCGCCCCGTCCACACAAGGGTGATTAGCTGCCCCCAGCAGGTTGTTCTGAGGGGCTGACGTGGTCTCTAGAAAGTGGTGGTGCGTGTGTCCCCTGTTACCACGAGGCGCCCGTGTCAAGTGACTCTCACGAGGACGTAGCAGGTGAAGGGACAGGGCGGTGCCTGGAACCCGGGTCCCCTCCTCCAGTCCCGTGTCCCCTGCCCCGGCCATCGGACTGCCTCCTGCAGCCGCAGCGCCCGTGGACCTCCCCGCCCCTCTTCCCACCCTTGACCTGCCCTTCCGTCCCAGGACCAAGGAAACTGAGGTTACTGAAGGGAGGAGGAGGTCAGAATCGGCCGAGGCCAGCAACGATCGGCGCCAAGAGGGCTGGAGTGATGCAGGATGACCTCGGGGCAAGGCCTGCATTCTGAATCCCCACCCAGAGAAGGAGGACGGGGTCAGCACGGCCCACAGCCCGCCCCCACCCAGGCCCAGGAGGAGTGTGAGGGAAGAGGCCCCGGGGCTGGTAGCTCCCGCTTTTGCCTTCGCTGCTAGCCAGCTTCCTCCACCCTGATATCGGGGAGCCGGCCACATCCTTCCTGACGACAGCCTGCTGGACCTCAGCTTGTATCTGCCCCAGAGCCTGAGTCCGGGCTGACTCTCTCCTAAGAGAGACGGGAGGGAGCAGCACCTGCCAGGCCAGCCGGGGAGGGGGCCATCACTCCCGGCCCACGACGGCCCACCAGAAACATTCACCTTGGCCCTGCCTCCCCCGCCGAGAGAGGCTTCCGGCGCAGAGCCCAGCAGAACTGTCGCCCGTCCCGCTCGTGTTGGGGCACACCCTGCAAACACATTCCGGGCTTGGCTTGGCCGAGTAAACACCGACCCGGCCCAGGAGGAAATGCCAGCACCTCCTCCCTCCCGCTCATGTCGGGTAAACAGAGTCAGAGTGGCCTCTCGGGCCTCGGGCACGAGGCCCTGTCCACCCGGCATGGGGCGAGCCCTGGAAGTGTGGGTTCTGCATAGACTCACTCTCTCCGTTTGGAGAAGGTCTGCCGCTTCCTGGGTGTGTGGAGCGCGTTCTCTCCCTGGAGACAGCAGAACAGGAGTCAAAGCCTCCCCGCGCCGTCCCGCAGGCCGCAGAGAGCCACTCGCTCCGCAGCGCACGGGCGTTCACACGGGCCCCGCAGGCCCAGGAAGCTGGACGCGGACGAGTGGGAACATCTTGGGCAGCTCCTGGGGTGGTGGGGAGCTGCCGGCTGTGCGGGGAGCTGGGGGACAGCCGTGTGCCCGGCTATCTGGGAGGTTTCTGGGGTTGTGGGATGCGTGGCTCTCAGGGATCAGGATCGCAGTGGGCCCCTGTCCAGTCTGGGCGTCTGACTCATGGCCACATAGGCAGGTGGTTCCCCACCACCACCAGCACCAGCCCGGATATCTGTTCCCCATGTCCCTGGCCAGGAACATCCCCGATGACAAGAAGGTGAGTCAGGAGAAGGAGGGCCGGCTGTGGCCTGGAGACGGGCTGCAGGTGTCTGGACAGTTAGCACCTTCGTGACCGGCGGGGGACACTCGGAGGACCTTCCGCATTCATTCATCGCATGAATTAACCTTATTAACCCCCTTTGGCCAGGCCTGACGTCTCTGCCTCTGACCTCTGGGTCGGATTGTTTTCCTGTGGGGGGGGGGTGCCCTGTGCCCTGCAGGTGTTGAGCAACATGGCTGGCCTCCACCCTCTAAATGCCACCCCCCCCCCAAGCTGTGACAACCAAACACATCTTCAGACATTGCCTAATGTCCCCGTGGGGGAGCAAAACCACCCGGTTGATAACCACCCGCGAAGGGACGTTTGATAAAAGTCTCTGGACTTGAGAAAACGAACGCGGAGACAGACAAACAAGGTTCGATTTTTTAGAGCAAACACCGGTGCACAGGGGAGGTTATGGTGCTGGTGCGTGACCTGGACAAGGGCACACGGGACGGGGACCAGACTGTCCACGCGGGCTCTCTGGGGAGATGGGGAGGGCAAGGGGTAGTTAAAGGGATGTTCTGTGCAAACGTCCGTGCGCAAACGGCCCACGTCATGTCTCCCTTACATGAAACGACGCAGATGCGTGGGGAGAGACCGCAGAGGAAGACGGTGCCAACCCCGAAGTGTGTGGCGTGTCTCCAGGTGGTGGGGACCTGGGTGACCGTGATGGGCGTCTGTCCCGGGAAAGCAAGTTTTAGGTGATCTAGCCCTGCGGTGGCTACATCTGGCAGTGGAGGGTCGGGGGCAGGGGCAGACATAGGGATTTTTCTGGGCTCTCTGCATGGCGCTGTCGAGGCCTGCCCTGGGCACAGCTCCTCGAGGCAATGACGTCGGTGATCCCGTCACCCTCACTGCCCTTAGCTCCTGCTCCCCGCGTGGTTTTCCTTGGCCGCGTCCATGGCTGTTTTACGCCATCTCCCCTTGAGGTCTTGGTGTCTCTCTCCATCCCTGTCTGCCTCCCCCCCAGGCACCCCCATGCTCTCCTCGCAGGCAGGTGCCCCACAGGGAAAGGCCTCGGATCCTGGGTACCCACCTGGCGTGCCCGCCCGCCTGTGGGCCCCACCAGCCCGCTCCCCAGCGTGCAGCCTACACAGGCCGGGCAGCCTTCCCAGCACCGCCTGCCCACCCGCGCTGCTCTGATCCAGTCGAGAGTAACTCCAGAAAGAGGGCGGGCGGGCAGCCCCATGAAGTCAGAGCTTGAAGTGGCCGCCCCGTGCAATCTGCCTGGGAGCCGACGGCACACACACTTCCTCGGGGGAGGCTGGGCTGGCGCCCAAGGGCCCAAGCCTTCGCAGACCTCGTTCCACCTGGGCTCTGAGTCGGCGCCGCCTCTCCCCGCCGTGGCCTCCTTCGTTCATTCTGCCTCCCCTGGCACAGAGGGTGTCCTGTCCTGCAGGCCCCCGATGCAGGGCTCTCCTGGGTCCCCTCCCCTTGACTCAGTTCCTGCAAAGCCCAGAGGAGCGGGCCGAGCCCAGCCAGCGCCGGCTCCCACGCCCACTGCTCGGCGTTTTCCCGTGCTCGAGCCGTCGCCGTTGGCCCTGGGCACGGATCATGTGCTTCCTGTCATGGGCGGGTCAGGGAGCAGGGCCAGAGAGCAGAGCCGGGAACCCAGCGCTCCTCCGTCCATCCCTGGCCTGCTCCGGAGGCCGCCTTCACTGGCGACCCAGGGACCAGGTGCCGGTCAGGAGCAGGGCCAACGGGAACCGGCGGGCCAGCTCTGCAGGGGTGTGTTGAGGCTGACTTCTGCTGGTTTCGGGTTCCCCTCCCTGGAAGCCCAGCGGCTGGAGGCTCAGGTTTCCCGCCGCCATCCTCCTCTTCTTTGGTGCTGGCAGTGACGGGCCCGTGGCCATGATGTCATCGCCTAATCCAAACAGAAGGGGGCTGGTTTGGCAGCTCCGGCTGGCGTCCCATGCTGAGTGCAGCAGTAAATTTCATTTCAAGGCTATGATTAGGACTGTGCCCAGGAATTTCCCCTCTCTCTCTCTCTCTCTCCTTCCCTCTCCCCATCCTCTTTTTCTTCCTATGTTCCTGCCTTGCCTTCTTCCCGCTCCTCTCCCCTGGCTCTCTCTTCTCGGGGACGCTTCGGGTTCTCAGGGTGCCCAGCAGCACCGCGCACCCGGCCCCGGCTCTTGTCACCTTCAGATTCCAGCCCTCCTTCCCGCCCTCCGTGACCGGCCTGGGCATATATGGAACAGGGCCCAGCTCCTGGATGCCATCCAGGGGAGGACAGGGTGAGGGCGAGGGGCAGAATTCCTGAAGGAGCTCCTTCGACCTTAGCTGAAATGCCAGGCGAGAGGAAGAGTGGGTTTGGGGGTGGCTCGGGTCACCAGCCAGAAGGTCAGAAGGCAGCAGAGCCAAGACAAAGGCAAGGAGGGACCCGGCTCCTTGGAAAGTGATCGTTGGGTCCTTAATACCATTTCCGGCTGGTTCTGGAGTTTGCGTCTAACACAGTGGCACCCTCGCCCTCTCTCGGCCAAGAGAGCCTGCCCAGCTCCCCACACAAGAGGGGCCCAAAGGCAGTAGCTCAGGCCGGTGCCTGCGTCTCCCTGGCCTGTCCAGCCCCGGGGTGCAGGTGGCCCACGTGAGCCGAGCCAGCCCATGCCTGCTGCTTCTCTGCTCTTCCTGGGGGAGCCCTGGTTCTGTCCTGGCCCCAGGAACAAGACCAATAGCCAGCCACCTCTCGGGGTCCCCTGCTTTCTCCCACGAGGACTCAGCCACACCCTCACAGGTGTGACCTGGATGCCCATGGTGGGGGGGGTCCGGGTGGGGGATCCTCCCGCAGCAAGGGTGCTGTGGGTCCCCGTCACATCAGACTGTGGTCCGACTCCTTGGGGAAGTGGGGGTGCCCGTGCTCTCTGCCACCCCGGGCCCCGTCAGACCCCAAGCACTCCTGCCCCCCCGAGCCTGGATGTGGCTTGAGATCCCCCCTGTTGATGCCCTGGGCAGCCAGCCCAGCCAGCCGGAGGTGGCCTGTGAGTGATTTCCGTCCTAGGGAGGTGCCCGGCTGGGGATGTGTGGACAGCGGGATGCCCCAGATAGGGGAAACGATGGTCACGGCCCCTTCAGACCCCGTTGTCTGGACCCATTAGTCTGCTTGCGTTTTCCCTAACAGGTTACTTGCCCTCGTGTCTGGCTTTCCCATGACTCCCTGCTTCTCAAGGTTATAGCTCATTTGTTCATTCATTCGTCTATTCAATGAGTGTGTGTTAGGCACCTGCCACCTTCCAGGCCTGTGCAGGTGCCGGGGGCCTGCGGGGAACAGACGTGGCTCCTTTCCTCCTACAGCACGACCCACCCATTAGCAGCAACACCTACAGAAAGGATGACCAGAGGGCGTGGGTGCCGGATGGGCAACCGCGGCATCAGAGGGTCTGGGGGTGGGGCGGGGGGCAGCTGCTGCCTGGGATAAATGAGATCAGGACAGTGATAAGAGTTATCCCATCGGGGTAGGGGGCGGCTGGGAGGACACCGTTCCAGACGGAAGGAGGGGACCTGCGTGAAGGTCCACAGGTGGAGGGAGGCGGGGGCTGAGCGCCGACCCGGGGCGTCGTCATGTCACATCTGAAGGTGAGAGGTGGGAGACAGACAGGCCGCGGCTGTCGCGGGTGACTCACCACCGAGCGGAATGATTGGAAACACATGTCCCGCCGAGAGAGCGCACATTTATTACTCAGAGCCGAGGGTTCTTGGACCGCAAGGGAGTCAACAGGGAGAGGCGTGGGGAGGGGGCGCGGCGGGCGGCAGCCGTGGGGAGGGGCTCACTGTCTGCACCGTGACACTGTTCACCCTGGCTCTGTCCCTCCTTGTTACTTTCAAAAAATATTTTGTTACGAGAACGCGCAAGCACACTGGCACGGAGAGAGAACGGGGTCATGCTCCCAGCCACGGGTGCCCGGCTTTGGAACCATCAAGCCGCCCGCCCCGGCCCCAGCGGGTTATTCGGAAGCAAATCCCGGACGTTGTCGTTCCCGCGTCAACTGGGGAAGAGCAGTTTTGTTTTTTGGTGTTTGGTTTTTTCTGAAGGGTGATCGGTCCTGCTGTGGAGAGAAGCACTTCAACTTCTTTATTTCACGAGGGCTTATCATACCACAAGACTTTTCTTTCTTCCCTCGGGGCAATACCAGCTCCCGAGAATCAGACGCCCCAGGGCGTGTCTCCCATCACCCACCGCAACACTGGCCCGTGACCGCTCACTCTCGGCCATCTCTGCTCCCTGTTGGCAAGACAGCATCCTAGCAGCAGCATTTTCTGGAGGAGCTTGCAGGAAGGGGTCCAGCACGTGGCAGGTCCTGGAGGCTACCGGTATGACGGGGCCAAGAAACAAAAAAGCAAGTTGCATCAATTGGAAACTGCTGGAGCCGGGATTCAAACCCAAGTCTGCCACACTCTGAAACCTGCTCCCTTTTCCCGCCAGCCCCACGCCTGAGCAGCGTACCGTCGGGGGTCCATTGAGCTAGGCTGCTCTGCGACTTTTGCTCATCATCGGCAAAGGTCTCTCTGCCCTGAACCTGTGCCCTGGACGCCAGGGTTGGGGGAGATGTCCCGACCCAGGCAGGCACTTTCTTCAAGAACTCAAGGCCTTTGGGAACGGGTAGCAAAAGGGGCCTCCCAGGCAACGGGAGGGACAAGAAGAGGCCTTCCTCCGCTTGGCGGTAGGTGGGGGGAGCTCTTCTCACCTGGGGGGCAGGTGCGCTGAGTGAAACCCTTTGGATCTTTGGGCTCTAAGGGATGAGCCCCCAGGTGAGATAGTTGGACGAACACGGGCTTTGTTGGAAGGGTGTGGAGAACGTTGGGAGACTGATGGGTGTAGCTGTACCTCAGGGACCCTGTCCCTTCCCGCTCTTCCTCCTCTGGCTTCCCTGGATGGCTGGGCTCAGCCACTTGCCTCTCTCTGGTTCCTTTCTCCCTCTGGCTTCTCTGTGCGTCTGCAGCCCAGCCTGCTTCTCCACCACACCCTCCTGGCCCTTTGGGTCATACACTGTCATCCAATTCATTCTCCTCTAGGGTCCTGTTCTTGTGAGTGTGGGTCTGACGGGCCAGCCAGGGTCAGGTGACTTCCCACACACAGCTCAGGGACTGTAGCCACTAACACCAACTGGGTGGACAGGGCATGGGTCTGAAGGACAGGCCTGATCAGAAGGAGAGTGAGGACAGCCCCTTCTGAGCAGGTGCCCTCCCTGCCCTCTTGGAGGGAGGGCTGTGTGCCCACGAGGAGACACGAGGGCAGATGGGAGAGACTTTGGGCCTCTGACTGCCAGCCTGTGAGACCCTTATACTAAGCCCCTCCCTTTGGCAACGGGAGAAGACAGTCAGGGTCTGGACCTCTGGAGGATCAGGTCCCACCCATTCTCCCCCACCCCACTCCCCCCCACACTGGCATACTGGCCATTGGCCCAGGGGAGATTTGGTCCACAAGAAGGTCACTGTGGGGCCTGTCTGCCTGGCCTTGGGATCTCTCAAAATCTGATGGGGGAGAAGACCATTACTCAAGATGGATGAGGCCCAAACCCTGGCCTTGCCCACGGCCACAGCTCCTGGCAGCCGTGCAGGACAGCTGCCCCAGGCTCGGACGTCGCCTGAAAGGCATGTCCGGGGCTGCTACTCCCTTTTCGGCTGCCAAAGAAAATATTTTTTGCAGGTTCCTTGTGAGCTGAGAATGAAAACACAACACCCACCAGGACGAGTGGTGGGGGGTGGTGAAAGGCCTGGCTTTCCCGGAGAGTCCAGCAGACGCCGGGGGATGGCATCACCAGGGCACAGCTGGGCTGCCAGTCCTGGAGGTCCGGGGGGTGCCAGGTGAGCAGAGTGGCCGCGAGTGGGGTGAGGGGGGGCCCAGAAAGGGGCAGGAAAAGGGATCGTTGGAAAAGCTGTGTGCTCTTAAAAGGCCGGTGCGTGGCTCAGGCTGAACCGGGTGCTTCCCGGGAGGAATGCACTAGAAAAGCCTCCTTGAGGGGGTTCTGCAGGAGCTCTGGTTTAAAACACGCAGAACAACGACCATTTCTAAAAAGTGCAGGACCCAGGCTGAGTTTTCAAAGTGCAGAACAACGGGAAGCAAAAACACGGCACTCACGCCCTCCGAAGGAAGCATTGCTAATGTTTGGGCTTCGAGCACCCATTGTTAAAAACCGCGTCTGGGGATCCACGAGCATTCCCATCCTTGCACGAACACACGTAGAGCAAGTCACACAGTACGTTCCGTCCCGTCGCGTGCTCACCTCAAGCCCAGGAAGTTATCGTGCACATCTTCCCGGGTCACGAAATGGCTTCCGGGCAGCACCAGTCCCAACATCGGCCTGGCACCCTGCTGCGGGCCCTCCCCAGCCGGCAGGAGGAAGCCGCGAATGGCAGCGCTCGGCTCCCGGTCCCAAAGGGTAAGCAGGTGGCCTCCGCCGTTGCTATGGCAAAATACCCAAGGAAGGCTCTGATTGGCCAGGCTTGGATCCTGTGCCCGTCCTTGAGCCAGTCACGACAGCCCGTGGAATCGAGGGCTTTGACCGGCCAGGCCCAAAGCGCGCGCCCATCCCGCAGCCCGAAGGAGACGGAGGGGAGGGATGCTGAGTGGACGGAGGGCCTAGAGCCCCCCGACTGCAAACCAACAAGACCCCTCGGAGCACAGGTGCAAGGCGTGTCCAGCACCGTGGGGATCTAAGACCAAAGGGCCAGGAGACGTGGTCCTTAACCTGAGGAGGCTTAGGGCCCCGGGACGGCCCATTGGTACACGAACCCCAGTGAAAGGAAATGCCAAGTTCCAAGAGGACTTTGTTGCCAAACAGACCTGTATGAGCCCCCTCTGTCCACCACGCCCTCGGCCCATCCCCTCAATGCTCTGGACTCGAGCCTCCTGGTCCATAACCCAGAGCCACGGTGCGTACCACGCGGGGCAGGGCGGCGGGGCTCCCATTGTTGGCACGAGCAAGAGCACAGTTGGGAAGCTGGACGTGGGAGCGCCGGGTGGATGGGGGTCCGCATCCGCCGTGGTGCCACGACCCCAGGCGCAGGAGACACAGGTCGGAAGCGACACACAGCGCTCGGGAAAGACTTAAGTGTGCGTGGTGGGTTCGCCCTAACAAGAACCGGAGACCGCCCAGACGTCCATCAAACGACCACCAGGTAAAAATACGGTGCCTCCGGGCAACAGGGTTTCACGCAGTCGTCAGAGGAACGGATCCCTGCCATCGGTGCGAGGGGGCTGTGCCTCAGAAGCGCGCGGGGTGAGTGAAGCTGGTCACGAGAGACCACCCATTGCACGAGTCCCTCCCTCTGAAATGTCCTGAACAGGTAAGTCCGTAGAGACAGAAAGTGCAGGGGGGTCGCCCGGCTCTGAGTAGAGGGGAGAGTGGAGATGGGGAGTGACGGCGAAGGCGCAGGTTTTCCCTGGACAGGGACAGCTGCTCCGGCTTGTCGGGGGGACACTGCGGACAAGATGGGAAGAGGAGGCAAAGGTTCCAGCCACGCACTCCCAGGAAAAGAGCTTTGGTGGTACCTGGCTACTCACGCTCGCTTGGAGAAACGCACCTGGGCGCAGTAATCTGAGCGGCAAGGCAAGGGGCAGAAGCCAGTGCCAGCCCCACCACCATCTTGAGCCCCTCACCTCCCTCTGGGCAGGACAACCCCCGGCGGAGCAGTACTTACACCAGCATGCCCCCTCTCTGGCCCCGGAACCCGGAGGGTCTGCTGCTGTGACCCCGGGCTGGGAGTCATTGGAGGAGGCCGGGGGAGAGAACAGAAAGCGAGGTTGTGGCTTCTTGTTCCGGGGCTGGCGAAGGCAGTTTTGCTGGCGGAAGAGCACACAAAACTGGACAAAGCCATCAGGAAGGCGGGGGCGGCAGGAAGAGATGCGAGAGTCAAACACACGGGCGGGGCTGGGGTGCCGGTGTGGGGGCCGATGAGGAGGGGGCGGCCGCCGCGACAAGGGTTGGGGGTTCCTGCGGAGGACTCATTAAATCTTTATTACTCCGTGTTTTTGTTGACTGGAGCTTAATGTTTAGGGTGGGGTAACTTTACAGGACACGGAGCGGATCGCACAGACTTCCCGGACCCCATGGTGTCCCCGTCGTCGTCACCGTACGCAGGGCAGCGCATCAGTCACAATGACTTAGTTTGCTAGGGCTGTGACAAACATGTCATAGACACGGGGAGCAGCGAACACAGTGTTCCTTCCAGGTCCGGAGGCTGGAGGCCAGAGATCAGGGTGGGAGCCTGCCTCCTGCCTCATGTCTCCCTGCTGTGGCCTCGCGTGGCGGAAGGGGCAAGCAAGCTCCTGGGGGTCTCCCTGACGAGGGCACTAACCCCATCACGGGTGCTCCCCTCTCATGGTCTGACTGCCTCCCAAAGGACCCACCCCCTAACACCATCATGTCGGGGAGCGGGCAGCAGGATTTCTTTCTTTTTTTTTTTTTTTTTAAGATTTTATTTATTTATTTGACAGAGAGAGACACACAGAGAGCGCGAGAACACAAGGAGGGGGAGTGGGAGAGGGGGAAGCAGGCTTCCTGCTGACTAGGGAGCCCGATGCAGGGCTCAGTCCCAGGACTCTGGAATCATGGCCTGAGCCGAAGGCAGACGCGTAACGACTGAGCCCCCCAGCCTCCCCCTGGGAGCAGGATTCCAACAGGACTTCTGAGCACACACACGTGCTCCATTGCTCGACTGAACAGATACCGATACCTTATTATTAACTGGAGTCCATGGTTGACATAAGGGTCACCTCGGTGTTGTTCGGGGTGTGGGTTCGTCACCCGCACAGCCTCATACCGAAGAGTCGTGCTGCCCCCGAGTCCCGTCACCTGTTCATCCCACCCTCCCGGATTTGGTGTTTCCCTGAAAGTGACATTCGCTGAGAGAGGACGCGCAGCCCGGCTTGAGCATCAACCACCAGATGTCATCTTGTCCCCGTGGGGCACCAGGGTCTTGGCACGGCCTAGTGCCTCCAGCCCCCAGGTTCCCCCTCTAGTGATGGCACCGTGCCTCTGTCTGCGGTCCGGACAGGCTAGCTGTCCGCCTCCCATGCATGAGAGGAACAGAGCGTCTTTGTTTGGGGGCGTATGGAGGAACACGGGAGCCTATTCTGGGCCATTCTACCAACGCTGCTGACATCCTCCATCCATCCAACCCTTGGCGGGGTGGAGGGCGCCTGTCGGCAGGAAGGACTGGCGTCAGTAGGCTTGCGAGCCCCGTTGCCCGGAAGTCTCCCTCGGTGTCCAGTCGGCACGCGTGTTGTGAAATAACGTGGTTGTTGTGTTCTCCGCGACAGTGGGGGTTCGCTGGGGAGACCTGCGGCTCAAGGGACGGTCAGCCCTGACATCTTGGGCGACGTGCCACAGGCAGACGTACCGAAGGCTGGCATGCTGGTCCCAAGCAGGGTGTGACGAACTTGGAAAGGCTGAGAGTCCCAGGGCCAGCCCAGCATAGCCATCTCAGACCTGCGACCCCACGACCGGCCTCCCCAGCACTGCTCGGGAGCATCGCCGGCCACATCCAGGCCCGGCGTGGCCCTCATCACCACGAACACGGAGCCACACACGAGAGGAGCAGTGTGCCCGCTTGCACCGGGGGCTCAGATCTAAAGCTCTGCTGATCTCCTCTTGCGGGGGTGGCGTGACAGGCGTGGTCCCTCCCTCGGACAGGTCACCCCACAAGCTTCGGCTGTCTCTGACCACCCCTTAAAGGAAACCTCATGTGTCCCCTGGACAGAGAGCTCCAAAGCCACTTCTTACTGAAACACAACACACACACAGAGACCTGCGCCGGTCGGGAGGGTGCCACTTGGTGCCCCCTGCAAAGTGAGCGCCCGCCGGACGGCCGTCCGGAGCATCACCAGCCCCCAGAGCACCACCTCCTGCGGGGCCCCTCGGGGCCTCCTCCCGAGCAGACCTCAGTCCTGACCACTAGCCCTGGGACTCACTCCGCCAGCTTCTATTTTAGGTCAGACCGGCTCAAACACACAATTTGCCAAAAACCCGTCCAGTCATTTTTGCAAAGACGATTTCACTTACTTAGAAAGTATGCGGTCCCTATACAGTTCAGTTTAACTGTCGTCATCCGTATCGGGCGACCCTCGCAGAGGAATTCTGTCTGCCTAACCTGCTCGGCCTCCGGAGGGAGATCCAGAGTTGGGGCATCAGTCCCCTCCCCTTCCTGGGGAAGCACGGGTGACCTATAAAGCAGGGCCCCACTGCCCTCAGGACAGCGAGGAAATGTCCGACATTGTGGTGTCCCTGAGTGAGGACACTGAGGTCGGTCAGCGACGGGCGTGACGGGACACGCCCGGGGACTCTGTCTCTGGGTTACCTGTCAGGTGAGCTTTTCAAACTATTCTTGTCTACACCTGCTGAGTTGGAGTTTTCTTTTTTTTTTTTTTTTTTAATTTTTTTTTTTTCTTTTTTACAGAGAGAGAGAGAGATTACAAGTAGGCAGAGCAGCAGCCAGAGAGGGGAGGAAGCAGGCTCCCTGCCAAGCAGAGAGCCCGATACAGGGCTCGATCCCAGGACCCTGAGATCATGACCTGAGCTGAAGGCAGAGGCTTAACCCACTGAGCCACCCAGGCGCCCCTGGAGTTTTCTTTTATGGGCAGACCACAGAGACCCAGTGTCCTAACAGGCGCCAGTTTCTCACAGGTGGGGAGGGTGGTGGCCCCCACTCCGAGACCAGACTGAGGACGGGCCCCGACCGGCTGGCTGGTTCCGGGGGAGGTGCCGTAGGCCCAGGGCCCAGGCCTTGGACGCCCGCTCCCTCGCAGAGAGCGGGCTGCACAAGGAGCTGGCCAGGCTTGCTTTTCTCAGAAATATTCTCAGAACACACGATCTTTTTTTCCTTTTATCATGCTCAGTGACGTTTGTGTGCCAAAGCTCCCCGACAGGCCCGGGGAGGGGAAGGAAATCTTCCTCGGCAGAAGTTAGCCTTGAAGCTCGGCTCGGTGTCCCGGGCTGAAGGCTCTTCCAGGGGCAAGGCCACGTTTATCACCGTGCATTGTGCGGAGAACAGCAAAACACCAAGGCTGGCCTCCTCCTGTGGCACCCCTGCTCCCCGCACTCTCTCTCCATGGCCCTGCTGCCTTGGGGAAGACGGGCTCCCCTGCCCTTCTTGGGCCAAAGCCACATCTTGAGGGACTCGGTCACAATGTAGGTTCTGTGTTTGGGCTTTGAAGACGAGAGGCAGTGAGTAAACCTCACCAGGTACGGAAGCAGAGAGGAGAGGGGGCTACGATAGAAACCCCCAAATTCTGGAGGAATAGCTCCAGCTGCTCTCTTTTCAATTGCGGTTCCGAGCACGGACTGTCCCGTGCTGTGCTGGGCACTGGGGACAGAGGAACGCTTGAGTCTGTTCCCTGCTACCAAGCCGCTTGTCCGGTTGCATAGACCGACACAGAGACTATCCCACCATGAAACAGGAAAAATATTAAAGTAGTTTCCTGTACTGGTTAAGATACCGTCAGTTATAAATAACCATGCAACCAACACACACGGTCTTAAACCGTCAAGCAGGTTTCCTGGCTCGCTTATCTGAAGAGCCCCCAGGCACGGCGGTCGTCGTGTTTGATCACAGTTCTACCCTCCTCCACGCATCGGCTTCTTTCTCGGACTGGATTGCCTCATGGTCACAACATGGCTGCCAGTGCAACCAGACTGTGTGCTTCCACATTCAAGTTGTTCTCTTTCAGCCACAGTCCCGAAGTCTTGAACTTCGTTATGGACTGGGCAGTAGTATAGACTCAGCACCATGCAGACCTGAACTTTGACTCTGTCCCTGCTGTCGTCCGGCCTTGTGCCTCAGTTGCCAGTTTTGTGCTGGGCGTGTGCTCCGAACTGGCTCAGTGAGGATGGAGGAGATGTACCTGGGAGTTGTGGCGGATTGCATTTTCTAAGATGGCCACAGCAATGACTCCCGCTCTGCGAGGTCCTCATCCATGCAACCTCAACACCCCACTAATAAGTGGTGGGGTCTCCAGCCCCTCCCCTGGACTCTGCGTGGGACTTTGGGATACTTCAGCCCACCGAGTGCAGTGGGGGTCGTGTTGCCTGACATCCAAAGCTGGGTCACAAATATGCCATGCACTCAGCCTCGTCTTCTTGGAACCCAGCCACCGTGCCGTTAGGGAAGCTGAGCAGCTCTCCACGAGGAGCCGAGACCCCCAGTCTGTAGCCTGGGCTAAGTTTCCGGCCAGCAGCAGCAGCCATTTTTCAACCACATGAGTGAGCCATCTTGAAAAAGATCCTCCAGACATCAGCGGATCTGCTCCGGCTGATGCCACATGAAACAAGGATGAACTTGTTCTTGCTGAGCCCAGATCACAGATTTACGACCAAAATACATGATTCAATCACTTGGTTTTGGGGTGATTTGTTATACAGAAATAGATAACCAGAACAGTATTTCTGAAGAAGAGGTTCCTTCTGCCTTGTAAATGTGGCATAGAGCTGGAGCCGCTGCAGCCATTTTGGCACCACGAGGAAAGCCGAGTGAGGATAAAGTTGCTGCTACAGGAGGCAGACAGGAGCCGTAGGCTTGCACCAGGCTCTCTGGACATGGCTGAACCACTGGCTTGGCTGGCCATGAACCCACTGGGCTTGTGCACGTCCCAGTTAATGCCAACAGAACACCCTCTCCAGAGGTTAAGCCTTTCTGAATTGGATTTGTTCTGGTAACCCAAAGCATCCTGACTGAAGGAGCTCCTCTCACTAATAGGAAGCCATCATCTGAGTATAAGCAGAGAGCAATGTCTCCACCAGGTACTTAGAACAATAACTTGGTGGCTCCATGGCGCTGGGCTGGAGACAGCTGGAAGGCTGGCTGGCCACTCAGGGCACGGCAGCCAAGCTTCCGGGCAAGAGAAGGTGAGGGTCAAGGTGATGGGTCTGGAGAAGTGCATTGTCGAGGGACAGTTCACAGGTGACATGCTTGGTACTCCTCCGCATAGAACGAGATGGAAAACACGACTCCTGTCCGACGTGGGAGGGGCCTGAAGACAGTGGCACCAACCTTCCCTCCCTGGTTCCCCCTGCCTCCACGGGACTGAAACTGCTTTCCCACTGTCCTTGATGTCTAGCTGCTGGGTGGCAGGGGGCGGGGGGGGGGGGGGGGGCGCTGGGATTTGAGATCTCCCAGTAGGATCTGGGAGAAGGCTCTGGTGGAAACTTCGAGGCCCAAGTGGCTCAGCAGCTTCGCAGCTTGCCACTGCTCACGGCCCTCGAACAAACGACTCTCCCTGTTCCAGCCCGTCGTCCTCCCTGCATTTGCTCCTCGCTGGTCCCCACCCAGACTGACCTCAGCCCATCCCACCCTCCCACTGGGCTGGGGCGGCCTCCCCGCCCCCCAGCGCCCCCTCGTACAGCTGGTAGCTGTTACTGCAAGCACTCAGATGTTTACCAAAGGCCTTGCTCGGCATTTTCTCTCCTCTGGCAACGCAGACTCTTAAAGGGGCCCAGTTTGTTTTCCTCCTCTTGGGCCTCGCGGACCCCTCACCCTCTGGATCCTTCCTGGGGGCGCCCTCTTGACCTCGGGCGGGGAACAGGTGCCGGGGTCAGAACAGCTGGGGCCCGCGGCTCATGGACCCCTTGGCGGTCAGCACCGAGGGCTGTGACGGCCGGGCCACCCTGGCGGCCGGAAGGGACCCACCTAACTGGCCTCCTTTCCTCTTCAGCTGGAGGACACGCATCCCCACCCACCCCCCCAGGAAACCCAGGACAAGCCCCTGAGACCTACTTCTCCGAGGAGACCATGGCCAGGTCCTCCTGGCCGGCCTCCTCCCTGACTGAGTGAATAAACACAGGCGCCCCAGGGTTTGGGCAGCCCAAAGCCCAGAAACACCGCACTGTGCCAAATGAAGAAACTCCTTCTTAAAGGCGCTGACTCTTTTAAGCCTTTTCAGAAAGGCTCGGACCTTGCATGAGATCAGGCAGGCCGCCCGACCATGCGTCCAGCAGACCCCACTGAGGTCCAAGGGAGCTGCCCGGTCCAGCGGGGTGGGGAGAGGCGGCCTAGCCCACATGCAGTCAGGGGTGAGTCCTCCTCACTTCCCCAGGCCAGGGCCGCTGTGGAAGGCAGATCAGACCCACCCCAGCTGCTGGGGCCTGCCTGGCTGTGGCGTGTGTGTCCTTGGTGCCCAGTGGGGGGAGTTTATGTCTGGGCCTGGGGCGGGAGGGCCGTGGGGTCTCTAACCTGGGTCGCTAAATGAGTGAAGACTCCCGGACGACCTAGCACAGAGCTGGGCCTCCGGGAGCATCTGGTAGAGACGACCGGAGATGAGTACACACCCTGCCAGAGATCGAATGTCTCCCCAAACTTCACACGGTGGGAACTAACCTCCGATGTGACAGCCTCACTCTGGGAGGTGACCAGGTCGTGCTGGTACAGCCTCAGGAATGGGATTAGTGACCTCATGAAAGGGGCCCCGGGGCCTCTCTCACCCCTTCCTCCCTGCGAGGACCCAGCGAAAAAGATGGCTATCTACGGACAGGGCTCCCGCCAGACACCAGATCTCCGGGCACCTTGACCTCAGACGTCCAGCCTGGTTGTTCATAAGCCACGCATCTGTGGCCACTGGGAGGAGCCACCCGAGCACACGGAGACAGGCCCTCGCCGTCATGATAAGGGGGACCGTGACAATGGCGGCCTTCGGATGCCCTTCCACTGGAGCTAACCACTGTCCCTGAAGAGAGATGGTGGGTCTGCAGCCCCGTTCCAGACTCCGACCCAAGGCTCAGAGAGGGGAAGCTTCCTGCCTCAGGCCACATAGCTGAGTCAGAAGTCAAGCCTGGAGGCTGTGTCTCACATGCTTCTGTGTCTGGCCCGCCTGGAACTCAGAGGTCACCTTGCCTGTCTGGTTGCAGGGGTGAAGGGACAGACGGTGAGGCCCAGGGGTCACATGGCGTGGCTGGTACGAGCTGGGGCTCGGCTTCGGTGCAGGTGATTTCTGGTGGGCCTGGGACTCCTCTGTTTCTCCTGGTGAAACTGGTGTCATGGCCCTCGGAGGCAGGAGGTGGGCAGGGGGCACGGAAGGGTGCCCTCGGGGACTGTATCTCACCATGGACTTGGGAAGGGCAGAGCAGGGAGACGAGAGATCAACCAGCCCCACGGAATGGCGAAGGTCAAAAGCAGCCCTGGTTACCAGCGCCACCCCCCCCAGTCTTTGTGTTGCCAAGGCAACGCTCCTCCGTGCTACCCATCCCCGCACGGGGTCTGCTGCGACTGCAGCGGAAGCCTCTGGCGTACGGCTCCCCAGAAAGGGCCGGGCTAATGGGGAACAGCTGCTCCGAGCACCACACACGGGATCGGATCGCAGGCGAGGTTCTGGCCTTCCTCTCCCTGCCTGGGAGCGTTCCCAGCCTGCGGAGCCACGCTGCCTACACACCTGGCCTGGCCGGCCCCTGCCTCTCCCAAGCCCCCTCCCTCCTCCCCTCCCTTTGCAGGGCAAAGAAGATGGAACCAAGGAGCCAGAACCTAGTGACCCAACCAGAACGGGGTGGTGGGGCTGTGATATCCTGATGTAAGGCAGGTCTGTTAGGTCAGAGGATGGGGGCTGGTCGCCAGAGGAACCCACCACGTGATCAGAGTCGGAACCTTCAGTACCACCCCAAAACCTCCAGGTAGGGGAGAGGGGCCAGAGGTCCAGCCCGTCGCCAGCAGCCGTGATTTCACCAAAGATGCCCATGGAGTGAAACCTCCATGAAAACCCCAAAATGACGGGGTTCGGGGAGCTCCCGGCTGCTGGGCGGGTGTGGAAGCTTCACGCCCCTCCCCCACACCTTGGCCTATGCATCTCCTCCCTGCGGCGGCTCCCGCCTTGTAGCCTTTATCCTAACTGGTAACAGTAAAATGTTTCCCTGAGCTCTGTGGGCTGTTCTAGCAAACGATCAAACCTGAGGAGGGATCGTGGGAACCCCCCTGGGGACTTGTGATTGGCGTCTGAGGTGGGGCATGGTCTCCTGGGACGGAGCCCTTCCCCTGCGGGGTCTGCGCAGATTCCAGGGAGCTGGTGTCTGAGAGCTGGAGCAGTTACTGGAAACGAAGCCACACGGGAGGGGTGGGGAGGGAGGGCCGGCTAACCCTCTGGTTCAGTGAGTGGGGGTGTCAGCAGCCCTCGGGGGCCCCGGGGGGGGTCCCACCTGCAGCCATGGGACCCGTCACTGGCGCGGACCTGGGGCTTTGCACTTGCTTAGTGCGCGGGGGGCTCTGGGGGGGTCTGGGAGCGCAGGGTGACGCCCTTCTCCAGGGCTCCTGAGAATCTGCGCGGCCGACACGTGTCCCAGGCCCCGCGGACGCTGCCGATCAGGGTCTCCACCCCGAAAACCACTGGTCTAGGTGAGCCCGTGCTGAGCCGACCTTCTGGCCCAGCGTTCCACGGCCCCTTCGCTGCTTCCCCTGAGGACTGTGCGTGACATTTGCGCTGTAAGGGTTTGGGTTTTCCCCCTTGGGTGCAGATGCGGCCCTGGAGAAGGCGGGGAGCAGGTCCGGCTGACCGTGTATTTGAACACACGGGCTGATTGCATCATTCAGCACAAGAGTTAGGGGCTGACCGTGTTCCTGCTTATGCTGGGCATTCCCGTGATCTGACCGTGGAAGATGAAATCTGGCTCGTGGGCACGGCGACACACGGGGGGACGGCCAGGCCCCGTGGAGGGATCGCCACAGGGCGCGCGTGTCACGGGCACAGGGCGGGGCAGCTGACTTGGCGCTAGACACGGAGACGTGTGTTCCCGGAGGTCATGTGTCGGAGGGAGCTGGTTAGAGATGAGAAGCTCAGGCCCCAGACCTGAAGGATGCATGGGAATTACCTGGTGGAGAGGAAGAGAAAGAACGTTCCAGAAGAAGAAATCCTTGGTGGGCGCCCGAAGAAGGAAAGAAGTTCCATTGACCAGAGCAGGATTGGGGGGTGGGTGTTGGCAGTTGGAGAAGCTTCTTTCCTCGTGAAGGGACCTCCGTCAGGGATACTCCTGGCTGCCCTCCCCGACCTGCCGGGGCCACCGGAGCTCTGGTGCATCAGGCCGTGCACGTGCAGTGGGTCAGCCTGCCCTTACCTGCTCCGGGAGGACAGAGGACCCCTCTCCCTGGTGCGAGTGTGGTGTTGTTTTGCTACAATTCCAAGAAGTCCGCTCCGGCCTCCCTGAGGCGCTCAGGAAGCCCTGGAAATGGATGCTGGCGGAGCCGTGTCACCGGAAAGCTCCGGAAAGGAGAGGCAGGTCACCCCGGGTTCAGGGCGGGGACCTGAGACATGGAAAGGAGGCAGAAGGTCTTCAGAAGCTGGCACAGTCCCTTCTGCACAAGAGGAGCCTGGAGGGGGCGGTGGGGACCCTGGTCTGCTCAGGTCCCCGGCCCCCCAGCCCAGTCTCAGCCAGCGGTCCCCGAGGCTGTCCCCAAGCGCCAGGCATCGATCCCCTGCCCACGCTGGTGGTTAGAATTGCCTGGTCACATTAAACCAAAACCAGTCTCTCAGCCTCAGCCCTCGGATGTTTGAAAGATGTCAGTCCCTGATCACCACCCCTCGCCCATCTCCCGGAGATCACTGACTGATCAGACTCTCCGGCAGTGTCCAAGGGTCAGCTTCTCAGTCACTTCCCAGGGCTGGGCACGGGCAGAGGCGGGCACCAACTCCTGTGTGCCGAGGTGGCCGAGGCCAGGAGCCTCACTAGGCATCGGGGTCTCGTGAGGTTGAGTGGGAGAATCCGTGTCTCAAAGAAACTCGGGCCAGGAAGGGCGAGTTGTTCCCGGTCTGAGTGGCCGTCCCCAGCCAGCAGAGGAGTGAGAACTCCCCCTTTTTTTTTTTTTTTAATATTTTATTTATTTGACAGAGAGAAATCACAACTAGGCAGAGAAGCAGGCAGAGAGAGAGGAGGAAGCAGGCTCCCTGTGGAGCAGAGAGCCCGATGCGGGGCTCGATCCCGGGACCCTGGGATCATGACCTGAGCCGAAGGCAGAGGCTTTAACCCACTGAGCCACCCAGGCGCCCCAGCTCCACGTTTTCAAGTGAGGGAGGAAACTCCCGAGGCCCCCATCCGGCTCCAGGCACTCAAGGGTGGTATAGCAGGAAGGCAGGAGACCCCTGTTGGGACCAGGACGCCTCTCCTCGGCACCAGCAGGGTTCAGATTAGGGAAGGCAGGCAAGAGCAGAGCCACCCCCGTGCCCGGACTTGGAACAGCCCCATGGTGGGCTGAGGGTGTTCCCCCAAAAGATGACTCTACGTCCTGACCGCCAGGACCTCTGGATGTGACCGTGTTTGGAAAAAAGGTCTTCGGAGGTGAAACTGAATTAAGGACCAGGAGATGAACTGCCCTGGATGTAGGGGGCCTGAATCCAGTCACTAGTGCCCTTAGGAGAGAATGGGCAGGGGGGCAGGAGACAGGGGGTCGGACTGATGGCCGCAGAGATGGGAGCGATGCGTCTGTGCCCTGTGGCCTCTAGAACTGGGAGAGGTGTCATTTCCAGCCGCGCATGTGGGGGCCCCGGAAAACTGACACAGGCCTGGATCCCCTCCCCTTCGGCGGCTGGCCGGCAGGGTGCGCAGCCCCCTGATCTGACCTGGGCAGACAGGTCTGGGGTGGGCCCCCTCCTCCAGCAGGGCTGGAGGCTGGCTCTAGCGGGTGCGTGGGGGTCGCAGGTGCTGGTGCTGGCTGTCCCCACTGGGCAGGTTCCACTAAGGAGCTGCACCCCCAGTGACTCAGGTGGCGTGTTGTCCCTGCCTCACCCTGGGGCCCCACAGCCCCTCTGGCTGCTCACCTGGCCACCCTGCCCCCTTCAGACCCTCCATCCCACGCTTCAGCATACTGGGCTCTGCCCCGACTGTCTCCAGGAGCCCCTTCTTCTCTCCCTATAGGTCACAGCCCGCGGTGCCCCCAAGCCCCTGCGTCTTGGCTCCCTCGGGGCACTAGCTGGTCGTGTTTGTCTCAGGTCGGCAGAGACCCGGGGGTCAGCTGACTCCTGGCCCGCTGGCACGAGGGCAGGCGGTGGAGGGGGCCGGGGCACCGGCATCTGGGCACACAGAGCCACCCGGTGGCGGGCCGCAGCGGTGCGGGAGGCGGGGCCGGGCACTGCGCTCTGCGTTCCTTCCCTGCCGTTTTGCAAGGACCACATGCTTGGCGCTGAGCTCTGGCGGCCCCCCAGCGACATTCTTTCGGAGGATCAGCTGCTGCCACATCAAACCTTTTCGGTCCAGCGCTCGCTGGGGCCAGGGCCCGCCACCTTTGCCCGGAGCCACACGGGTGGGGCACCAGGAAGCCCGAACGCATTTCCGGGCGTCCTGAGCAGGTCCATGCATGGCCCTGGCCGAAACCTGAGGTGTGTGGGCCTGAGCAGCAGGCGGACTGCTTTTAAAAAGACTTTCCTTGTGTCAGAGTTCCTCACTTAAAAAAAAAAAAGGTAAAAACCAGACAACAAAAACCTTTCATTGCCCAAGGGACACACAAGTATTCTCGGGGTCAAAGGGCGTCCCACGCATCCCCTCCCCCCACAAAAGCACGAACACGGGTCCCCTGCTCCTCACCCCAGACCAAAAACTATGGCAGAGAGTGTGGGGGGCTCCCCTCGGCCCCTCCCTGGGGTCACCCCACGGCAGCTCAGTGCGGGAAGGGTGGTCCCAAAAGGAACACCTGGGTCATTGGGGCAGGGTTTGGGGGGTGGGGGACACGGAGACTCGGCAGACAGCCAGGAATGTTCTGCGGCTTGCTTGTCTGTCTGTCTAACTTGATATTGTGTCTGGAGTCACTTTCATGTGACGCACGTGGAACCACAGCGTCCCTTTGAAGGGACCTCGTCTGCCCTGGACAGAGGCCGTGCTGTTTCCACTGTTCAGCCAGTCCTCCGAATCTCCCTCCTGCGCTGTGTGGCTGAGACCAGGCTGCCGCTCCCAGGTGGCCTCTCCGTGGGGCAGCACATGACTCGGCGTGGCGGGGACGGCTTGGGATGCTTGCGGAGGGAGAACAGTGGCGGCGGCATCCGGAACCCGGGGTCCCCGGGGCCGTGGGCATGTCCGTGGCCAAGTGCTGGCGGTTTCAGCTCTAACTTCGCTACCGGGGTCCAGCCATCCTCAGCCCCTTGGCTGATTTCGAATGGCAGCTCCTGGGGCCCCCCGGGGTGTCGATCAATTAAGCATCTGCCTTCTGCTCAGGTCATGGACCCGGGGTCCTGGGACCGAGTCCCGCATTGGGCTCCTTGCTCAGCAGGGAGCCTGCTTCTCCCTTTCCTCTGCCTCTGCTCTCCTCTCTCAAATCAATAAATAAAATCTAAAAAAAAAAAAAAAAAATCAAAGAGCAGGTCCTCAGGACAGGCGGTGGTGGACTCACCGTGGACTCTGCCACCGCGTGCCCAAGCCTGGGTTAGCGTCCGCCAGGAGAGGCTCCATGGAGAGGGGCCCCACGCTCCCAGCTGTCCCCACCCGGGTGCGGCCCCCGACGCCAGGAGCCCAGCCAGCCCTGTGGGAGCAAAGAGGAGCATTCCAGCAGCAGAAGCCAGCCCAGGTGACAATTCCCAGGGCCGGGTGCCTCGTTAGTGGGCCAGTCACCTGAAGCACTGAGTTTCTGAATTGTTGCTCGGTCCCCAGGCCTGGTTCTTGAGCCTTTCGCTCCGTTCCGCCAGCTTTCTGGTTCCTTCCATAAACCGTCTACTGCCTGGATTCAGCAGATTGGGTTCTGTCGCTGGCAGCTAGGAGCGGCTGGTACAGACGTGGGTGCTGGGGATGGGTTCCAGGTGAGGGGCTTTGAGAATGTTGGGCTGAAAGCAGTGGGGGGCACCCACTACGCCCCCGCCCCCCACCGGGACGGCTGCAGTTAGGACCACAGCATGCGGCCCCGGTGTCGCGTGGGACGTGGCGCTCCTGCACGTTTGGAGGAGGGCATGGCGCCCGCATCAAGGAAGAGGGTTTGGCAGCGTCCACTAGAGCGAAACGTAGACCCCTCCAACTCCGCTCCTAGGGGTACCCCCGCGACAAACGAGTCCACGCGTCCTCCGAAGGGGACGCACAAGAACGCTCAGAGACGCTTTACTCGAAACACCACGATGCTGGGCACACCCCGAGGCTCATCGGCTGCAGACTGGGTTGGAAAATTGTGGCAGATTCATATAACGGAATTCTGCCTTGCCGCGTGGAGCAACAGGCCGGTCCTCCCGGACAGAACACTGAGCCCAGGAAGGCTGACGCCGAAGGGTACGTACTGTGTGATTCGATTTACGTGAGGTTCCAGAATGGGAAAGACTAGTCGGTGTTGATGGCAGTCAGAGCAGTGGTTAAGGGGGTGTGGTAGCACCTGGGAGGAGGAGGGGGGAGCCCTCTGCGGCTGAGGGACGCGTCAGCGTCGAGATCTGAGGGGCGGGTGCTCGGCGCAGAGATGTAACGCATCTAGATTGATTAACTGAGCTCAAGACTTTATACGTGTAAGGTAATATATACGCACACGTATGTGTCATATCCACAAATACATGTATGTGTTGTAAACCAGCAACCCTGTCTCTTGAAATGCCCCTGGCACACAGGATCGCAATGCAGTGCGGACCAGCTCATTTGGTTACTGCCTGTGGCACCTGGTAGGGAAGACCCACTGGAGGCAAGATGTTGGGGACCCACTGCTGCCCGTAACAAAGCATGAAGAACAAAGAGAATTCAAGGGTTGCAGGCTCAGGGCAGTCATTTCCGATGGGACCGAAGCAAGGGTGAAGAAAGTGAGCCACCTTATATGCAAAACATAAAGATGCAGTGTCAGGGGATGGACAGCTGGGGGAAAGCACGTTTTCCCCCTTTCTGCTACCTCCTTCCTGCTTCCTGAAAGGCGGACATGATGGCTGGAATCCCAGCAGTCATTATGAACCATGAGGTAACCTCGAGGACAACTGAGACAGTGGTGGGGAGAGAGGAGGTCCCTACCCCCAGAAAGATGGCCTCATCTTTCCTATGTGAGAGCAAAAGAAAGTATCTCGGGTAAGTCACCGCTATTTTGGGTTTTCATTATGAGCAGCCGATGCTAGAAATACCCAGTATAGGTGCATCCCTCAGAGGTCTGGTTTGCTGTGTGTGCGTCTGAGAGTCGTGCTAACTGCCTCAGCTGGCCGATGGACAACGGGACTCCCCCAAGACCCATGAGCTCCTCAATGCGATACAGAGAGAGGAACCCAGGACCCAGGACCCCGACGTGTGTGCCTCGGTGGTTAATCCGTAGCCCTGTAGCTAGACAGACCTGGTCAGCTCTCCTCCCTGAACGCCGGGGGACACGGACCCAGGAGGGAGGCGCCAGGTGGCAGGGGCTTCCCGACTGCAAGGGGAGGATGTGGCCAGCTGTCCAGGAGGTGCTTAGGACCAGAGCAGATGACTTCACCAGCTGCTAACCCAGGGGGCTTGAGCTGCACAAAGGTCCCCTGGGGAGCTCAGGGGGCCTGGCAGGAGGACCCCCCAGGAGGTGTCTGGGGGTCTGGAGTCAAGTCATGCCCCGCCCTCTTCAGCAGGGAACCTCTCTTCTTCCACCCACAACCAGCTTTGGGCCCCAGCACCCGAACACGGGTCCCGGGCTGCCCTCCGTGAACTAGACGGGATCTGAGTTACTAGCCGCAGGTGGGCGGCCCAGTCCATCCCCGGAGGCATGGGTGACTTGCACCTACAAGCTGCGGCTCTCTTGCATCTCAGCCTACCCTCCCCCGGCCCCCTACAGCCTCCAGGGGGAGGGGGAAAACGCAGGTGGGCGGGGCTCCCTGTGCACCGCCGCCCTCCCTTAGGGACTGAAGGTTGAGCAGACATCTCACTCTCCATTAGGGTATAGGGAGGAGAGTCCGGGGCCCTTGCCCTTGGAGAGGGCTAGGGGTTTGGTCAGAGAGCCTGGGACGGAAGGAGTAGGGTCAGGGAGTGACGGCAGGTTCGGGAAGAGGACGAAGACTGATGTCTTGGAAGTCACAGAGGGTGAGGACGTTTATGTCTCGTGACTGTTCGTGGAAAAGGTCCCCCCGCCCCCGCCAAGAGACCAGTGTTTCTACCACGAGGCCCCTTCACGTCCCACCGAGTTGGAAGGTGACAGTTTCACCATGGCCTTGGGCCAGTCCAAGGGCGGCTTGAGGGGTGCTGGGGGAGCAGGGCTGACCCTCAAAAGCATACGGAGCCGGGAAGGAACTCAGGCAGACCCGGGGGGGGTGGTCCTCCTCTCATGGCCGGGCTGCAGGCTTCCGCACAGGCAGGGGCCACGGGGGCCGGGGAGCAGAGGAGCGGGGAGCCGCCGTTGGTGCCACGGGGCTGACCGCACCTGCGGCGTGTCCTGCTGCATCCGGGGCGTATGGACACGAACGTTTGCTTTCTGTCGGCCTTGACCGGCTGCTGGGCCCGACCGCGGTGACCGGGCTCATCAACCGGCAACAGAAGCAAAATGATCAATGGCACAGGACGGCCACAGGAGTGGCCACGACGGCAGAGCTGGGGCCTGTGCGCCATCGGAGCTGGTGGCAGTGGCGGGGGTCAGGCGGGAGGATGGTGTCCCTGCGTCTGCAGCAGCGGGAGGGGAAGAAGTGTGGGGCGGGGCCTGCTGCCGTCTTGGCTTCCCACCTTTTGACCCCCCTGCTCTTTCCACCGGGGGAGCCGGGTGCTGCCTCCCCTTCCTGAGGCCATGACCGACCAGAGGCTTGTGCTCAGACCCCGGCCGAGTGGCCGGCATCGTGGCCTGGGCTCAGCCAGCCAGATGCTTTCACCAGGGACCCTGGGCCTGGAGCATGTATCACGGAGAAGCAGGGAAGTTCTGAGTTCCCATCCCCCTTGCGGTGAGGGCGGCCTTGGGCACCCAGAACCCAGGGGTGGCATTCTCTCTGGGCCCCAGACTCGGCCCCCCGCCGCCTAGATTCTGTGGGTTGCCCAGTACCGTTCAGCCCGTCCTTCCGGCCGGTGCACCCTGTCGTGGGTGTTGTGGCCCGCCACCTTGCGGAGGGCCATGGAGATTGCTTCCAGGTCCCATTCTCACAGGCACGGGGTCCCCGTCCCTGCACACGCATGAGGATTGACAGAGGCGCGGAGCTGAGCAGGGGCCGCTCCTTCTCCCTGGAGTGCACCCCCTCCCCGTTTTCATGCGCCGCTGCTCATTCCTCACGTCCCCACAGAGCTCTAATCCCGAGTGGGTCCAGCCCCCCCCGCCCCCCCGCACCTCCTTTGGTTTCCTTCACCTGTCACTTCACTCCAATCTTAACGACCCCGCATGTCTGTCTACTTGTGTCCTGACCCCCAGGTTGTAGCTTCATGAGGACAGGGACTGTGTCTGCTCATTCTGTGCCCCAGGGCCCAGCACGCCCAACGCCCGTGTGCGGAATGGACTCATGACTGTGCACGACCGCGGGAACTTGGGAATCCCAAGGCAATCTTAGTGATCTCAGATGGGGGACAGCAGAGGACAGGGGAGTGAAAATCGGCGTGGAAAATCCAGCAGCTGCCCCGCCCAGGTCCCTCTGCTTCCCCACCTGGAAACCAGCCGGGCGGCGGCGGTGTGGGGGTTGGGGGTGGGGAGTGGTCCTGGGACTTCTGGGTGCAGTGGGAAGCATTTGTTGAAACCTTCCAGTACTTTCCTAAGCTCAGATCAATGAAAGCAGGAGCGCCCTCTGGTGGCCACTGTTGGGGATGGCTGCAGACAAGAAGCAGCTGGGGTGGGGGGGGGATGCGAGCTCTGGGAGGCCCCGGGTTCTCCGCGCTCCTGTCTAGTCCACGTCGGAGGAGTTGGTCAGGTAGAAGGGACGGATGACCGCTTGGTAGCTGCTGAAGGAGCCTGCCGGGCAGGGGAAGAGGGAGGCGCTCCGGGAACTGTTGGTGCCCAGGGCACTGGGGATCCTGGCCTTCTGTCCCTCAAAGTCCGTGACCTGGGCCACGAAGCGCCCCCCACAGACCATCAGGGCTTTGTTTTCATAGCCGATGGTGGGATCTGAGTAGTCAGACTTGGAGAGGCCCAGGAGGGGGACCTCGTCCGAGGAGCACGAGAACCCGTAGTTCCAGCAGCTCTGGACGGTGGGCAGGTAGACCAGAGACCAGGAGATGCGCTTGTTCTGGAACAGGAAGCTGGGGTGCTGCGGGGTCTGGAAGGACCGGTAGTTGTCGTTCCAGTAGCCGGACGAGACCTGGGAATTGCCGGAGACGGAGGCGCTCCAGGTGGGCGAGGTGTAGAGCCGCGGCCGGTAGGCGTCCTCGCTGAGGTTCAGGCCCCTGTGCTGGGCCAGCAGCCGCAGCGGCACCGTGTGGAACTCCAGCGCCAGCAGGATCTTCTTCTGGAACAGCGCCTCATGGCCCCCGTACAGGGACAGGTTGAACTGCAGCTCGAACAGGACCTCGGGCAGCATCATGGGGAACCGGATCTGCTCCACCAGGCCCTCCACCTCCCTGCGGGAAGGCTGCCTCTCCTGGACCCACACGTCCAAGGCTGTCAGCAGTGCCAGCTCGCCGGGCACGGCCAGCTCGCTCCTGGACAGCAGGAGCCGCAGCAGGGCCGTGGGCACGGCCGGCCAGGCCTCGGCCTGCGTCAGGGCCTCGAAGTTCCAGGCCAGGAACTGCACACACAGCTCCTCCAGCACGGGGTCCCGCGTGGCCAGGGCGTAGGCGTAGAGGTCCAGGGGCATCTGGAAAGAGGGGTCCTCGGGGAGGAGGATGGCAAAGAGGCCAGCGCAGAAACTCTGCAGCTGCCGGGCGCCGTAGGCGGAGGCGAGCTTGTGGAAGCACTTCATGGATGTCAGGGAGACGGCCAGCCTCCGGGAGTAGAAGTACCTGGGAGGGAGCGAGAGCTGAGCCCCTGGCGTCCCCTGGCCCTGCAGGAGACGGGGTTCCCGGGCGTGTGCCGAGCCTGCCTCTCCGATACCACCGCCGACCAGGTGTTGGCTGCTGACCCACGGACTCCCCCTGGGGCACCACCCATCGCGAGGGGCATTCTGGGCCCCGTGGATTTATCCTTTGGGTCAGCCCACCTTCCCGTCTCAGGCAGGCTCAGGGCCATGTGCACAGGCAAGCAGGCAGATCCCAGGGTCCTGGAGCACAAGGCTCCGTCCCTCCCCCGTGACCGAGGCCGCCCCACCATCCTGCTCTCCGCCCTCCCCGTCCGTCACTGCCGACCCCTTGGCTGGGCGCAGGTGCCTGGAGCGGCGGTGTGGCACTGTCCCCTCCGGACCCCTTCGGTCCCCGTCCCCTGTCTCGTGCCCCGGTGACATGGGCGTTACCCCTGCTTGTCCCCTGTCCGCTTCCCCTGCCAACTGGGAGCCCCCCTCCTGGTGACCCAGGGCACGACTCGAGCTGGGCCCGGGAAGGGGGAGGAGTGGGACGGCACATGCCCTCGTCCTCAAACCTATCACAGAAATCCCTGACCCCACTGGGAGGGGCGCAGGCTAGCTACCAACTTCTCACGTGGCTGGAAAGAAACCATTTTCATCTCTTTCCATGGCCGTTTGTTGTTCTCTCTTAAATGTCCCTTCCCGCTACATAAAGCTTTAGGTCTCAAGAACAAAAAGGAACAGTTCTTTTTAAACGGATGCTTTCTGAACGCCGGCCCCGGGGAGGCCCCAGCAGGGCGGCCTGGCGGGAGGGCGGCGGCCCAGGCGCAGGACAGGCTGGCCCCCCGTGTGTCAGTTTCCTCATCCGGGGCATTGGCTCCCGCGCGCGGCCGAGCCCATCACGTGCACAGCGCAGCTGTGTGCAAAGGCCTGGGTAAGACTTGGTGATGATTTGGGGTCACAGGGGTCCTGCCTTTCACACAAGCAAGGTCATTACGAGAGGAGCAGGAGGATGAACTCATAACTGGGTTGTAGGTTCCTGGAAATCTTATACCACATCCGTACGTTACCTAAGAGGTGGGGTGTGTGTGTGTGTGTGTGTGTGTTTCTGGGCTCCTGATTTCTCCCCAACTACATCCATGTCTGGGCCTCCCCAGAGGCTGTGTGATGTGCTGCTGGGAAGCAAGTGGCCCAGACCCGTGGGCTCGAGTGTGCAAGGGGCCTCCTGCTCTGGGCGACCCCCGGGGCCCCTTCCCAGCTCTGCCCTAGGCCCCTGAAGCCCCCTCTCGCCAAGCCGGGCCAGGCTTCTTGTTCCTGGTGAGTCGGGACCCACAGAGCGCTGGAAGCCTCTTAGAATCGTGGCAGGTGGTCCGGGAGGTGTTTTACGCAGTGTCGGGTGAAAGTCGGTGTGTCTGTGTGTGTGTGTGTGAGCGTGGGTGTCAGTGCAGAGGACGCACGTATCCGCACGAGGGTGTGAATGGGTGTGTGCACACAAGTGCGGCAGGGGAGAGTGTGTGCACACCGGTGAGTGTGGAACGCACAACTGTGAGCCCAGCCTGTGCACCCGTGCACATGAATGAGCGTGGCTGCACGCAGGCGTGTGTGGGTGAGTGTGCGAGTACGTGTGTGCCGTGCACGTGTGTGTGTTCATGAGCGCACCGGTGTGCTTGGTGCCGTAGCCCTGTGGTTCGCTGTCGGAGGGGACGAGCCTGGGCCCTGGTACCCCCATCCCGGGGGCGGTCACCTGATGAAGTCTCTGACGACAGGCAGGCACTCTGCGTCCACCTCCATGGTGACCGTGCGGCCCGGCTCCTTCCACAGGGCCTGGGCCTCGGGGTTGGAAGACAGGATCAGCCTGTGGGCGCACAAGTCCAGGCCCTCCTGCTGCTGCTCCCGCACCCGCACCCTGATGGACAGGTCACAGCCCATCTGGCTGTCAAAGATCTGCTCGAGGGCCGTGGGGAGCTCATCCGACAGGTCAAGGGTGTGGGTGCTCCGGGTTTCTGGGAGGGGCAGAGGGGAGCGCATGGTCGGGTCAGGCGCGTCACCGAGAGCACTGCTCCTCCCTGGACTCAGGCTCCTCCCGGCCCCGAAGACCAGGGTGCCGCTCCCAGCTGCGGCCCAGAGCCCCCACCGCCGAGCACCCTGGGCCAGCTCCCCTGCTCCCCCACACTCAGGCGGCCCCTGCTGGCTTCCAGAGCCCGAGGCCCCACCCGTTTACAATCCGGACCCATCAAGCGGTGACCCAGGCGGCCCCTTCTAAGAACCCAAACCTTCTCCTTGGTTTGACGGTCCGAAGTGAGGGTCTTCTGAAAACTCAGTTTTGAACTTTGGGGTCCCCGGCAGCCTCCCTCAGGGACCGAGGCCTAGAGAAGCAACTCCTCACCGCCCCCCTCCCCGCGACAGTCCCAACGCCGAGCTGAGAACTAAACCCACCTGGTCTGTCTGTGCCGCCAGCAGGTGCGAGTCGGTCCTGACACGGCAGCCAGGTGGGTTCAGCCCCCCATTCCTCTGGCCCCCACTCCCACCGTGGGCTCCCCACCAGACTGCTCCCGGCCCTGCCCCCTCCCACACCCCACCGCGAGCCCTCCACGCCGCTGCCCTATCCTTGTATCAACGCTCTGATGTGCCCTCTGGCGCCATGCGAAGCCCAGGAAGAAGGACAAGTGGATGACAGTAACTCTGGCTGGGGGACTGCACAGAGCGCCTGCTGAGGTCAGCGCGGGTCGTGGGGCAGGGGAGAGGCGGGAGGGGCGGGCTCCCACCACGGTGCAGGTTGAGGCACATTCTGCTTGCTGCGCGGGCATGTGCGCGCCGCCATCTGTGTTCCAGAACGAGCACTGACGACGGGGAGAGGCTGGGGTTTAGAGCAGCAACAGGCAGGTGGCCCGTGCAGGTGGCCCGCGGCTCTGGTCTGTGGGGCCCGGGTGAACACGGCCTCTGTGAACCGCTCCGTTGGAGGACGGTGGGGAGTTTGGGATTGCTGCTGGGGGCGGGGGGGCGGTCTGGAGGTTGTCCTGTCTCCTCTGGGCCGGGGTTGGGGGTGGGGGCGTCCCAGGGGAACTTGGTGTGGAGGGCGTGTGTGCCCTGGGGCTCACCGTTGGTGCAGACGGCGCTGGCGTCCTGACTGTGCCTGCACCGGCTCTTCAGCCAGCCCAGCGACGTGCAGTTGGCTAGCGAGGGCTCCGTCCCCGTGCACTCCACCTCGTCCAGCATGACCGGGCCGGTGCCTGGTAGCACAGCAAGGAGGACGCTGGGCGGGGCTTGGGGGAAGGGCCGGTGCACGGGCTGCTCCCCCAGAAGCCGTGCAAAGGCGGGAGAGCGTCCACAGGAGAGGCGCTCTACGGGCCTCCTGACCTGCGACTGGGACCGCGGCTCTCCATCCCTCCCGGTCCCCTGTCTGTCCGCCACCCGGCAGAAGCCGGGGCTGCTCGAGCACGCCTCCGGGTTTAAGCTTGGAGCTCTGTGCCACAAAGCAGCCTCCGCTGAGGAGCTGGCCTAGTTCTGTGTCATCAGAACCAGCCTCCCTGCACCAGACTCGGGCGGGGGGGGGGGGGTTGCATTTCACGAAGGGACGTGCCCCAAGGGAATGGGACGGCAGGATCCCAGTGTCTGCCAGGGCTCCGTGACAAGGAGGGCCACGTGCAGGTCTTAGGTGACGGTCTCTTCCTGGGGCAGGCAGGCCTACCTGGCCCAAAGGCCGCTCCTCCCAGAGCCTCAGTGGCATTCGTAAACCCCAGGGCCCGGCAGACGACGCCGGCATCCGTCAGGTCCCACAGGTTGTCACACACGGTCCCCCACTGGCCTCTGTAGAAGATCTCCACGCGGCCCTCGCTGGGGGTGTTCCCGTCTGCCAGCCGCATGTCCCCATCTTCCGCGCCTACGGGGCTCCCGAGGGCACAGGCATCAGCAGGGATGGAGGCCAGGCAGCGGGGGCCCCGTCCCAGCAGGGAACCTGCCCGTCACCTCCCCCACCTGGAAGCGTCACTTGTCAAGTTCCTCCCCGGGGGGTGCCCACTGCCCCTGTAGCCTTATAGCACCCCCCATCCATCTTCGAGGGCTCCCCCCCCGGGGAGGAGTAGGACACGTGCACCCCCCCGCCCCCACAGAGGGTAAAGCAGCTTTTCTTGTCTTTGAGGTCTGAGTCTTCCTCCACACAGAGACAAGGGGCGGAAGGGGGAACCAGGGCCCTAGCACCTCAGGGTGGGGGAAGTGGGGCCCCCGGAAGAACGGGGAGGAGGAGGGGCCCACGCTGCCCCCACAGAGGGTGGTGTATGGGGCTTGGGGTGCACCGTGCACATGACAGCAAGGACCGCTGGGACGGCTGTGGGGGGAGTCCTGGGGCAGCCCGCCCAGGGATCCCCAGCCCAGGGGCACCCAGAAACACTGGCAGAATGAGTCGGGCGCAGAGACAAAGTGGGACTGTTCTGGGATGGGATCAGGGAGGGGCCGGGTGCCATGTCCGAGGGCAGTTCTCAGCTGGGGGAGTAGCCGGGCTCCACGGGGTCTCCCGAGCCCGGGGTGCAGACAGCACTAGGACCGGCGTCCGGAACACTGGAAGTCTGACTGTGTGGAAGGGTCCTGACTCATGCACCCCGCCCCGCTCCCCGCATTTGGTCTGTCCGATGGGCTCCTCCCCTTCAGTCCCTCTGGTTCCCACGGGATGAAATCAAGAATCCCTTGTTACCCCCCAGAACCTACAAGCCACCATCACTTAGGATAACCCGGGCTTCAAGCAGGACAGAAGACCCGGGCTGACCCCAGCGACCTAGGCACCGAGCAGAACACTGCCTCGATTCTCCAGGGGGAGTGGCAGCTTCTCAAACATGGCACAGCTCACCTTGAGTCCCTGCCACCAGCAGCCACATCCAGAGGGGCAATGGGATGGCCATGGCCTCTCCTGGGAGGGGAGGCCCTTGTCCTGGGGCGGAAGGAAGCAGCAGAGTCAGAAGGCAGAGCTGGGCAGCCCTTGGGACCAGGCCCTGTCTGTCCAGGACCGTTTAGACCCTGTGTGTGGAGGACAACAGCCGGGCACAGTCCCTGCTCCTCTGAGCTGTGAGTGTGACGGGGGTCCCTCACCTGCTGGGGCAGGTGGTCCTCCAAGGAGGAGTAAGACTTGCCCAGACAAGGGAAGGGGGCCCGGGGGAGGTCTCTGAGCCGTAGGACAGTAACAACAAAAGCCCTTCTCAGAGAAGCAGGCCCTGGGCGTGGCCGCCAGTAGGGTTGGGAGGGAAGGGTCGGGGGAGGAGCTGGGGGCCTGCGGGGCCCAGACCGGAGAGGCCTGGCAGGCCTTGCTAACGGTTCGGCTTTATCTTCAAGCCGCTGGACCCCTGGGGGAGTGCCTGGAGAGCTATCTGTGAGCCCCCGAAGGGAGAGGATGCATCAGGAGGCCACAGAAAGCCAGGCAGGAGTGACAGAGAGGGCCAGAGGAGGTGGCTGGGAGGGGGACGGAAGGGGATGAAGGTTGAGGTCTGGGACTGACTATGCAGCTGGGTAGGGGCTGGGGGAGCAGGCGCTTGGGTGGGGACCTGCCTGAGGTCAGGGTCCCCAAGAACCAGAGGCTCTGAGAAGCGGGGGCCACCAAGACCGCACAGTCAGCCCGGATGGGGCACAGGGGCATGGGGAGGCCCAGCTCGTCCAGCTTTTGCCTGGAGTTCTTGCGTCTCTAGAATTCTTGGGACTTGTCCCAACCTGCTCTGCACCTACTGTGTCCCCCATGTCCTGAACATGGAGGAGCCAGTCCTTGTCTCTCCTGAGAATCCCGTGGCCCCGCGGCACTCCTAGGCCCAGCAAGAGGCAGCTGTTGCAGGCACCCCTACAGGTCAGGGCCTGCTGACCCCGAGGCAGCACCCCGCTTCCGCATTAACAATGGCCAATCGTGCCTGGTGTATTGTACGCAAACGTGGCTGCCCTTAGGGTACTCACGGCCACCTAGTGTAGCCTGACTCCCTCTCCCACTTATGCGGTTGGGATAGGGGCTGCTTGTCCCTGGCTCATTTGGTGCCTTTTGCAAATTAGGAAAAGATACTCTTCCTTTGGACAGGTATAGGCCTGGGCCGACGCCAGCCCTGGGGAAAGCGCACTGGGCTGAATTCCAAGCCTGCTTGCCCCTTTGTCCTTGTGCAGTGAGCAACCTGAACAGCTGTCCATACAGAGAGACCTTCTGGATCTGGGAGCAGCCGTGATGGTCCCTGGGCTGAGGAGGAGCACCAGATCCCCAGTTGGGTACAAAGGGGGAGATTATGCCCACTAAGTGACATTGGGTAGAGAGAGGGACACCCACCTGAGAGGAAGAGGCAGGAGCTTACCTGCCTGAGGGTACCTGTCAGCTGCCCTGGAGCCTCTCCCCGTCCGGCCGCAGGCTCCCTCTGCAGGCTGCCCTTCAACCCAGAAAACCCTCCTAGTGTGGAGTGCGTTCAGGCTGTTCCCAGGAAATACTAGAGAAAACAGTCTAGTTTCGATTCCTAGAAACCACATGACTTGGGTTTCTTCTGGGGTTGGCTGCCGACAAGACTCCCTGGGGCCCTCCTCCCCCTCAGCTCCGACTGTGGGTGTCGGGGTGGCGGCGGCCCGGGCGGGGAGGCATAGCCGCCCGTCACCAGAGCCAGCCGGCCAAGAGCCACGCGTGAATGTCAATAGTCTTCCCAGCTGGATGGGCCCCCAGGGCTGGCGTTGGGGGAGGGCGGGAGGGGTGCAGGGGGAGGCAGAGTGGGGACAGGCACAGCCAGGCAGGTTGTGCCGGTGTGACTGGGGGCTCCTCCTGAATGCTCTGAGCTGTGTCCCAGGTCTGGCACGTGGCCAGCAGGGGGGACGCCGCCGGGATGGTTGCTCACTGTGAGTCCGCCTGGCTCTGAGCGCTTGGCAGGCCTGACCCCCCCCCAGAGAGGCCCCCTCTGCGAGGCCACACAGAGCCATCCCCCCAACAGCAGGAAGGAGGCTCCGAGACATGAGAAAACACGCCCTGGTATGCAGCCGGCACTGGGAAGAGCCGGCCCCACACGCAGCAGCGACCCCCAGAGCCTGTGCTGGTCACCGGCGCCACCCACCCCCGAGGCCGGCTGTTCTCCCAGTATCTCCCAGCGGGGCAGGGGATGCAGCCTCTGGAGTGGCTGTAGAGAATGGAGCCCACCTTCCAGCCATCCCTGGCCTCTGGGAGAAAGTGGCACCGTGGTTTCCCCTCGGGGAAGCAACCTCTCTCGCTCCCAGGCTGTGCTCTGAGGACCCCAGGTTCCCCCAGAGTCAAACCCAGAGCTGGCAGCTCAGAGGTCTGCGGGTCCCTTGCTACAGGGACGGTGTCAGGGAGGGCCCATGAGGGCACCCAGCGCAGTGAGAGTCAGCTTCGCTTACCCTCTAGAGGGACCCTCTAGGGGGCATGGGGCAGAGCCGGGACATGGAGGCCGTAGCAGGTCCTGATGCGATAGTCTGAGCCACTGGCCCAGCCGGCCTCAAGTCAAGGTCAAGTCCCGGGATTTTCGGTTAAACGAGGCAATCAGCGCCCGCTATGTTTCGGTCACCTGCATCCCAAGGTTCTGGATGAGAGCTGTCCTTCGGAACGGGAGTCAGGTGGGAATTTTACCAACTCCTGATGCCTGTGTCCATGCAGTCACCGTCTCTGGGTGGGGACAGGCACAGGTCTTTTAAGGCCTTCCGGGTGGCTGCCATGTGCAGCCAGGGCTGAGAGCCACTGGCAGAGACACACTGTCTCCCTGGCAACCTGTGGTCCTGGGGTGAGGTCACGCATTGAATGGCCCTTTGCCCAAGACACGAGGTTTTGGGGGGGTGCCAGGGTTCACCTGACTCCCTCCAAAGAAACTGCAGACGTCTGCAAATAGCGCTGGCGAAAGAGACGGTGAGTCTTAAGACCCCGTTCGGATGAAGAAGCTTCAGGTCTGTGGGCACAGAACCTCCAGAACCTTCCTCACATGGTCCCATGGGGCTCTCCCCAGATACGTTGCCCATCAGGAAAAGGAGACAAAGGAGGCCCTGCGGGAGGTGTTGGCGGTGTTAACCTTACACATAAAACAGCCGTTGTCCCGCCCGCAAACACCCGTGTATTCAGGAAGAGCCTCGAACTGCAACCTGCAACAAGGAACCAACGCAGAGCCACGGGCGGGTCCACGGAGCGGCGGGGAGGCTCTTTGACAGGGCGGGAAGGGAGGGTCCTTGGAAACACAAAGGCCGCTGGGGTAAACCGGGAGTTGGCAGCATGGGGGCGTCTCCCAGGCTGGGCTGTCGGGGGACAGGAGTGGGGCAGGTAAGTGGCGTCCGGGGGGCAAGCAGCTCCCTCCCGCTGGGTCTGCCGCAGCCGCCGGCCACCCCGCTCCGCTCTAAGGAGCTTCCCTTTCATTAACGTTCACAGCGGCAAGTTTAAAACTCAAGTTGCGGAAGCCTTAGCCCCACAGTCCTGGGAAGTCCTTCAAGTGGAAGGGAGTAAAATACAGGATTGAGGCCTCTTTGCGGGATCAGCGCGTCTGCTTCCCCGGGGCTTTCTGCAAGGGCACCACGGACCTGGCACTTGAGATGCCTGGTCCTGCGAGGAGTGGCTCAGTTCAGAGAAGGAGACTGAAAGCGCCGGACACCGGCTGTGATGGTGTGCACGCTGCTGCTGTCCCCAGGAAGCCACTGCCACCGAGGCAGGAGAGATCGCTCAGCCAGCCTGTGGGCGACCCCACCTCCTGCCCAGTGTTCACGCCACCGACTACTGCCATGGACTGTCCACACGCGTGATGCCGCGCTGGGAGCAGCTGCTCTTCTTAACCCCCTCTGTAGTGAGAAAACAGGTGCAGGCAGGCAGCAGCCAGCTGGAAGGGAAGACCCTGGGATTCAAACCCACACCTTTTCTTTTTAAAAAATTGGCTTGAGAACAATCTACCAACAATAACACGCGTGGAGTGAATGAGTTCTGACCCAGGTACACAGACGGCAACTGGGGTCACAGTCACGGTACACAGAACGTCTTCGTCACCCCGACAGCGCCCTATGCGCCTTTGCAGTCAGTCCCCTCCAGCAGCCCCCGTCCCTGGCCACCACCGAACTGTGTGTTCTAGAATTCCATAGAAGTAGAAACATTCGGTATGTAATGTTTCATATCTGGGTCCTTCTACTGAGCGTGATGCTTCACAGGTTCATTCATGCAAATACCAGTAATAGGCTCATTTCTGTCCTCTGTTTTCGCCCCCCAGACGGACGGACTACCGTTTGCTTCTGCTTTTCTGTGTCGAGGCCATTTGGGACATTCCCGGGTTGCGACTGTTATAATAAAGCTCTTCGGACTATTCGGGGAGCAGACCTGGTGTGAACGTAAGTTTTGTTCTCTTTTGTGTAAAATACCTAGGGATAGGATTACCTGGTCATATGGCAGATGTTGAACTTTTTTTTTTCAAGTAGGTTCCATGCCGAGTGTGGGGCTTGAACTCACAACTCTGTGATCAAGACCTGAGCTGAGATCAAGAGTCGGAAGCTTAACTGACTGAGCCACCCAGGCGCCCCTAGATATTTAACGTTTTAAGAAACTATCTGACTGTTTCGCGCAGTGGCCTGACGGCTCTGCATCCCTGCTGGCAAGTGTCAGAGTGTCCCGGCCACTCTAAATCCTCACTGACCCTTGGTGTCGCCAGTCTCCTTAACTGTACCCGTTCTGGCGGGAGCGCAGCGGGGCCTCATAACGCCAACGCCGCTGAGCTCTCATACGCTTGCTTGTCGCTCATACGTCCTCTTTGGGGAAGGGCCTACTTGGAGCTCAGGTGCGTTTTAAATCGGGCTGCCTGCCTTCTTACCGAGTCGTCCACGCCCTCTACACACTCCGAATGCAAGTCCTTTAGCAGATGGGATCTGCAAATCTTGTTTTCATCTTTCCATGCCTTTTCATCTTCACAGCATCTTCTGAAGGACGAAGGTTTCAAATCTACATGAAGCTCAGAGTCTCATTGTTGTGGTGACACGTGGAAGACGTCTCTGCCTGACCCAAAGTCCGTGGTCTTTGAGTTTCGTAGCGTTCGTTCCTGCCTTTAGTTCTAGGATCGATCCCGAGGTAATTTTGTGAATGGTGGGAGCTGAGGGTTCCCGTCGTTGGTCTCCACAGAGATCAGACTTGTCCCCACGCCACTTACACAAAGACAACCTTCTGCCCCACGAAACGGCCCTGGCCCCTTGGCCCCGAAGCCATGGATCACACACACAGGGGCTTGTTTACAGGCTCCTTTCTGTTCCTTCGACGTACAGGTCACTGTTCTCCTGCCAGTACGACAGACTTGATTGCTTATGGCTTAATACATATGAGGTCCGGAAGCCAGACAGTGGAAGGCCTGTGACTTCTGTCTCAGATTTAGCAGTCCGTCCGTCGAGGCGGCACATCGTTCCGAGTACTCGGGCTTTGAGCTCACCCGTGTTAGGAGTTTCGGTCTATACGCCTTCCCCGTGCTTGTATCTAATTTGGAGATGTCTTAGGCTTCTCCGTCCAGTCCGTCTTGTCACTGGCAAGTAAACACAGTGTTGCTCTTTCTCTTCCAGTCTGAGTGACTTTCTTTTCCTTGCCTCACTGCGCTGTCCGGGACACCGCATCGGACGACTGCGACGAAGCGTGGTGAGCGCAGCGACGGTGCTTGCAGGCGCGGTAACTGGAAAGGTCCGCACCAGAGAAGGCTGCGTCAGGGAACACAGCTTCACTGAGTGTGGCAACGTCTCTTGTGTAAAATGATTTCACCGTAAGAAGCTAAGCCATGGGGCGCGGGTGGACAGTGGCCATTCTTGCCTTGGTTCCCGAGGAAACCCTCCAGTCTTCCAGCACCAAGTAGGACATGAGCTGCAGGGCTTTGCATGTGCCCTTTACCAGGTGAGAGACGTTCCTTTTCCACTCGGTTTGCTAAGAGTTTTGTTTGCTTGTTTTTTAAAATCATGAATGGGTAGTGCGTCTGGTCAAGTCCTTTTCCTGTATCTTTGGAGATGATCATATGGTTTTTCCTTCTTAGTCTGTCCATGTGGTGGATTTTGGCGATTTTCGAGTATTAAACCAATCTTGCATTCCCAGAGTAAGCCACACTTTCTCATGAACTATTTTCTCTTTCATACACAGCTGGATTCAACCAGCTAAAGGTTTGCCGAAGATTTTTCATCTATGTTCACGGGGGGATACTGGTCTAGATTTCTTTTTTTTTTTTTTTTTTTGTAATATATTGTCTGGTTCTGGTATCAGGAGAGTGAAGCCCCCATAAAATGAGTTGGGAAGTGTCCAAAATCATAGAAGATTTTGTGGGGGCTTGGCATCATTTCTTCTTCAAATCTTTGATACAATTCACCAGTAAAACCATTTTCTTTGTGTGAAGGTGTTTTATTTAGATCTTTTTAACAATTTTATTAAGGTGCAGTTGACTTTGGAACTTACCAGTTGGAAGTGTACATGACAGGGTCAACATTGGGGAAGAAATTAATCTCAGTCACTTGTGTTTCACTCCGTTCCGAAGTGGCTTTCGGGAGTTTTCTTTTTGCTGATCAGCTGCGCGCCGAACAGACGGAGAACTGTGGGGGCCCAAGTCACCCCGTGTGGCGTCCACATGCTCGCAGCTTCTCAGAGGGTCGAGGGCGGGTTTTTGGATCCTTGCTCCTCGCTTTGCGATGCCCTGTCTCCTCCTGCCCCAGGCTGACGCGCTCCTGCATCTCCCTCACGGCTCTCCTGGGACTGTTCTCGCCAGGATCACCAAGAACTCTGGGTCCTCCTTGTCGCTCAGTCCGCGGATATTTCTAGACCTTCCTGCTTGACCTCCCTGCGGTGTCTGATGGGTCGGGCTCCCGGCAGGAAACAGACGGCTCCAAATTGGGGTCGCTGAGGGGGCTTGAAGGGCTAGTTACAAGGCGTGAGTGAGCAGGGGTAGGGACACCACAAGGGGTCGAGTGGAATCTGGAGCTCGGCAGCTCTCAGGCCGGTGGGGGGGATGGGGGGCACCAGGGCAGGGAGCACTCGCTGGAGTACAGGCGGAGAGTGGAGGGACTCGCCTGGTGCGACCGCGCCCGAGGCAGCCCTGCAGGAGGGAATCAGGGACCAGCTTCCTAGGATCCTGCGGCCCTCGGAAACGGTCTCATCCCCGCAGCTTCACAGCCACACTAACGGGTCTAGCCCTCCTTCCTGGGATCCTCCTCCTGCCCAGCGATCCGGGGCGCCCCAGTGCCCAGGCAGCCGCGGGGGGGTGGGGGTGAGCACACACTAACCAAGCGAGCACGGGCTACTCGGACAGCATCCTCCCTTTACAGACGAGGACCCGACGGACAGAAAAGTTAGAGAAGCTGTCCCAGGTCACGTGCAAGTGTCGGGGCCGGGACTGGAGCCTGCGAGTGGCCTCCCAGCCTGTAATCTTAACCACCATGACCAAAAGAGGCTTCTTCAGATTCAGGAAAAGCGGGACTGGATGATTCATTTTCCAGAAAGGTCTTTCCCCATCTGCCGATGGTGCCTGTCCCGTGGGCTCCCATGGCATGTCAGACCCCAGCCCCAAAACAGAAGAACAGAGTGCACCCCTCAGACAGCTGTCCTGCGAAACCACCGCGGCTCTGGCTTTCCCGGCAGGCCCTCGGCCACCACCCAACCCAGACCAGGAGACAAAGAGAACTCACGGTCCCCTCGGGCACTTTATTGTTTACAAAACAGTGGCTCGGTTGGAAGGACACCATCCTTACACGGTAGCGGATACAGAAACCAAAGAACCCCTCTCGCTTTAAAGAGCTGAAAATCACCGACAGCGCAAATGCTCTTCAGGGCACCTCAGCAGTGGCTGAAAGGTCTCAACTTAGTGACTGTTCCGAGTCCTCCGACTCTCCTAATTCCGCCTCTGTCCTAAGAACTCACAGAGCCCCAGCACCAGTGACGTTCATCAAGGACGTGGGTCGGGGAGCCCGGCCAGGCCAAGTCAGAAAAGACTCGGGTCTTCCAGACTATGTCCAGCAGGAGCCAAGTGCCAGAGAAACGTGGCCTATTCTTCTGCTGCCTGTCCTGCCGTGGAAGAAACACACGGCAGGACAAGACGGACCCTCGCCGGGCTCCTTCCTAGAGTCTGTGAGAAAAGTGTGACGGCTGTTCCCAGGCCATCCCCCTCACATCCTCCTGAGGGGAGAGGAAGCTTTAGGGGAGGGGTGCTGTGGGCTGACGGTGGGGCCCTTCTTGGCTCCAGTCCTGCCTCACCTGTCCGAACCCTCTGCCTTTGCCCTGGAGCATGGAGAAGAGGCCAAAGGATGCAGACAGACAGGGTTTGTGCGACGTTTCCAGAAAAGACTGCAAAGCTCCCCAGGGAAGGGGGAACAAAAGGTCAGGGGACAGAAGCCATGGGGCCAGGCAGGCATCACCACTGGAGGACAGAGCCCAGCGCCCAGGACCAGGGCGGGTGTGGCAGGATGTAGGGTCCCACTTGGGTCAGGAAGTACAAGATAATCATTTGAGGAAGCCTTTCAAGGCATGAGGAGTGCTGGGGGCTGGTCACAAGAAGCAACGCTTCACCTTCGTATCCTTTGACCAAGGACTTGGAAACGTTAAAAACGTATCTCACCGACGGTCAGAACTTCATTCCAATCTCCTCGCCACTGGAAATGAAGTTGTTAACTGTGGGACTTTGCTCTGTGCAATCAGATTTGGTGATTCCGAGAAAGGAAATTGGTTTAATTAAAATAAGTTAATAATTACAACTTCAAAGTGCTGCTCGGCCACAGAAGTCTCCCGAACGGAGAATGGGAGTCGCCACGTGACATGGAGACTGTCTGATGTGAGGCGGAGGACCCGTGAGCGAGCTTGCGTCCCTGCCGCAGAATCCGGGCAGAGGCCTCCCTGGAGCGCCCTCACCCACCAGTCCTGTGATTCTCTGCGGTGTAGACAGACGCTTTCCCAGGAACCTGGAGAAGTGGATTTAATGCACGAGGTTCACGAAGAAGGAAGAAAAGGGGGTGGCCTGGGAGTTCCTGACCGGCGGGAACACTTCGGACTCGCTGTCTCGTTCCCAGAGGGGCACAGCGCTGGACGCATAGCAGGAGCTCAAGATACATTTATTGAGCGGAGGAACAAACAGAATGAGGAGAAAGAGAGGTCGGGGTGGGGGGGAGGAAGGGCGAGGCCAGGTTACAGGGGGGGCCCCAGCTCAGGGTGCCTGCAGGGACGGCTCCCGCCACCAGATGGCGGCGCACACACGGGTCGGTGCCCTGTGGGACCAGGCCGCTTCCCCAGCTCCCGGGACGGGACTCGGGGCTCCGCCACGCCACGCACCCTGGGGCTGAACTCCCTGAACCAGGCAAACACCTTGGAGTTCAGAAAAGGGAAAGAAAGCAAAACCAACCATCACAGAAAAGCGCAGTCTCTGGTTTTTATGGAATTCGAGTCCCGACGGAGCTGAAAACTGTCCACCTCCGGCCTCGCTGGTTTGAGTTTTGTCCATTTAAATAAACTCTATTCCTTCATATTTCACATCGCCGATCTTGGTCTCGGGCAGTAGGAAACGGCCGTCCAGTGTGAAAGCCACGATGTAGGTGGCGATCTTGCCCCCGTCCTCTTCAGACTTGAGGGCCACAATGATCTGGTCGTCGGTGTTGGGGATGAACTTGAAGGAGGAGAAGCCGTGCGTGGGGATCACGTCCCCCACGCGGCTGACGGAGATGTCGCCGAAGTCCTGGGCGGCGCTCAGGAGCAGGTTGGTGCCCTTGTGCTCGTCGTCCTTCTCGCTGTACCGCTCGTGGCTGGCCCGGCGTGGCAGGAAGAACCATCGCTGCAGCGTGTCACTCCAGCAGGCAGATTCGTGAATGAGGTAGCCTGGGGACACACGACAGACCCACAGGTCACCAGACCACCCAGTGGGCCCGGCCCCGCCCCACCCATGACCAGATGTGGGCAGGACGGTCCGCCATACGAGAGGTGCCCGCGGTGCCTCCTCCCCCGCACAGGCTTTATGCCGCTGACACTGCGAGGCGGTGGCCTGTCCCGTCCGTTGGGGCAGCGTCCCCACTCAATCCTCCTCAGACCTCCCTCTGTCCTACAGGCCTCTCCACCTGTCCTTGTTCTAGATTATCCAGAGTAACAAAGACCACACGGGCCCTTCTGTCCTCAGCGTCCCACCTCTGGTCACCCGTGGCCATGAGTTCTGCTGGCACCTCTGTGTCCCTGGTGCTGAGGAGCACAGAGCGGGGCCGGGGGAAGGGAGCGGGGTGAACGAGCAGGTTTGCTTTGTCAGGCAGAGGTCGGGGTCGGGGGAGAGGTTGCTCCGAGTTGAAAAGGAAGCAGCATGCCTTCTATCTGGGGGCGAAGGAGTGTCCTCAGCGTCATGCTCCCCAAGCCCAGAGCTGCCTGTCCGCTCTGAGCAGGACGACCCCCCACCACAGCTCTTGGAGGGCGAGGCGGAGAGCCAGCGCTCTGTTGGGGGCGCGACAGCCAGAGAGCTCAGCGGGAGGGGCTGCGGTCCGACACAGGGGGAGGCAATGTGTTGGGGCGAGTGAAGGAAGGGCAAATGGCTCCTCTGTCCCCAGAAGCCACTGGCCTGTGGGAGCAGCCATCACAGACAGAAATCAACAAACCTGAGCCCTGAACGACACTGCGGTGGTTTGGAAGCAAACGGCAGGAGAAAGCGCATGCGCAGCAGGCCAGCACCTGTCAGACGCCCCCCCCTCCCCCTGCAGGGCCACGCCTTACCTGGAGGCTGGATCCCTGCAGCGGCCCGCAGAGCGTTGTAGCTGGACACCCAGTTCTCATGGTCCACGCTGCCTCTGCAGCCCACCACCTTCACCCACTCTGGGTTTTCGTTCATCACCTCCCCCGTGCTGGTGGTCCACTCCTTGCCCAGGCCGCCCACATACAGATGCTCGTCCTTCACAGCCAGCCACTCGGCTTTGAAGCCTGGGGACAAGGAGACGAGGGGGCATGCCTGAGAGGACAGCCACCCCTCTGCTCCCCAGGTTCCCGTGGCGTCCGGCGACGTTGAGTGTCGGAGGTGACCCATGCTGGACCTCCCGTGAGGCAGTGGTGAGAGGGCAGGGGGCAGGACAGCCCGGCTCAGGGCTCCATTCCCAGAGGGTCGGCAGTCAGGCACCTCCCTCCGCCTTCTACGCTCTCCCCTCCCCACCCTCTAGGATGTCATGTTCTCTTTCGCCACTGGGTCCAGGAACCCTCCGCGGGGACGGCCTCTCCTAAACGGGTTCCAATGCCTCCTGCCGCTGGCAGGTCAGCTGCCTGCCCATCCGCTCCCAGAGGCTGCCAGCCGCGTGTCAATCTCCTCCCACCCGCACGCTGTTTCTCAAGTCGTACACCCCAGCTTCAGGACCCCTCCGACCCGGGGCAGAGGAAGCGTCTGCTGATTGATTGTGATTACCACGGCGGAGAGCGGTTCCTCACCACCGGGCCTGGTGCCCACGGACAGCAGGGGAAGTGCCAGCAGCCAGAGCTAAGAGGGGCTGGTGGGGCGCCCGGAGTCCGCGCCGAGCACTGTGTTTACTCGTTTGCCGTGAGCCTCATCTGCAGGCTGCAGGGCGCTCAGGCCGTGTGGGATGCTCCACCCCACCCCGCACCGTGTTGTAAATTGTGCTTGCTTTCCCAGATGCTCGGCAAGCTTCCTGCTGGCACCGAGGACCCAGAGCAGCGGCCCGCCCCGAGCAACGGCAGCAGCCAGCAGAACACTTCTCTGCGGGCGGCTCTGGAGGGACCTGCTGAGCTCCTGTGGTCCCAGCGGCCTTGCCAGCTCCCCCAGGTCACGTTCGAGAAGAGACCCTCTCCATTTATTGGGCTTTCCATTCTTTCTGATGACCCGACCACAGGGCAAGCCGAGGCTCTGCTTTCTTCCTGACCCAACGGAAACCCCAACTACGACGGCTGCCCACGAACGCCGACCAACTACAGCAGGAACCGGCAACCAGTGTCTTCTCTGAAACTTGCCCCAGATAGTTCCCGGCCCGCTGCCCCAGGCCTGGGCAAGCACCGGGGGGAGGGCTGGCAGACAGCGTGTGTCCCACGGGCCCAGCCGCCGTTCCTTTTCTGACCTGAGCAGGGCCGGCAGCATGCAGGTTCCTGGAGCGTGCGCACCCACCCGGGGCGCGGGGACGAGCACAGAGGCCTCTGTCCACGGCCCCGCCCGCACCCAGCGCCTCCCTGCCCCTTCCCGTCGGAGCTCTGGGCCACTCCGGCTCCCTCTCGGAGCTCTGGGCTCCCCCCTGCCTGAACGCGGTAATTCCTTTCCAGCACACAGCAGAGCGGCGGGTCACAGGAGTTCCAAGCTCGGATCCCCCTCGAGAGCAGTCGCTGCCACCCACGCACAGACCCTCCTGCTGCCGCGTTTGCAGAAAGGAGAGCTGGACAGCGCACGTTTACCTTCTCAGTAAAGTCTCAGTTCAAACTGGGAGCAATCTGACCCCACGGCTTAAAGGCACGCCGCGTGGGGCTGCCGCTCCCACATGCTCTGAACACCCCTGAAGACGTAAGAAGGGACTCGGTCCCAGGAGCGCCGGTGGACAGGGCCCTCCCACATGTCCTGGGAAGGAGCTGCTTCCTGGCCAGTCTTCTAGAACAAACTCCTACTGTGGAGACGACTTCGGTGTGAGGCCAGCGGGGGCGGTGGGGGGTTGTGTGGCTGTGGGTCGGAAGGAGGGAGATGGCTCTACCTGGCGGTCTCTCCCCCGGTCGTGTGACTGCTTCCCCACACGTGTGCAAGCCAACGCAAACCGGCCCCCCGCCATCCCGGCCGAAGCCGGGAGACCGAGAGGGCCCGACTTACCTTTCCCCACGGTTCCATCGCCATCGGACAGAATCACCCACGGCACGGCTCTGGTACCCTCGATCTGGTAGATGACCCCGGTCCGGTCGTCCACAGAGTAGAGTCTTCCATTGAAGACGATGAGCTCAGACAGCTCCATGCCCCGCCCCTTTTCAGCCAGGTGGGACTCGAGGATCCCATGGCCTTTGTCCCACTCCACGGCCACCCTGTCCCCGCTGTCTGACAGGGTCAGATAGCCCTTCTTCAGGTAACTGAACCAAGTATTTTCCTCTTGGGCTCTGGACTCTGTGTCCAAGTCGGCAATAACTGCGATTCGGTACCGAGTCCCGCCCGGCGTCCTCTGGGGGGCAGACAGGGGGTAGGTGTCATTGTACCGGTCAGCAGGTACCTGGCTGAGCCTCCAGTTGTGGGCGTTGGGTGCGGGGGGTCTGCCTGGGGGGGGCCGGTGTGAGTAGAGCAGCCAGAGGACAGCAGCGCCCACAAAGGACGGCAGGATCACTTTCCAGCGCGGGCGGAAGCGCGGGTCCGCCGCCTTGGTCATGGACGCCAGCACCGGAAGGCCCCCCACACTGATCCGGAGGGACTGCATAGGCTCATTCCATTCCAGGTGGCTGGAGGGCTGGACGGGCATCAGACCGAAGGGCAGGCAGGACCTGGGCACCCAGACAGAGAGGACAGGGGTCAGTGACCTGCAAAGCACAGTGGCTTTCCAGTGACTAGAAGGTGCACGGCCGAAGGCTGCCGTACCCACGACGGCGCAGCCGCTAGTTTGTGGACATTGTCACTTCCTTGGCTTAATTAGCCCGAGTCGAGCAATATCTTCATTTCCTCAGTTGGCAGGATGAGAAGTCCTGCCAAAGCAAAATTCTTCCCTCTCCTCTGTCTTGACTGGCAGACAGAAAGCTCAGTGAGGGCAGGTTCTGTGCCGGCTGGTGCTTTGCCAGCCTAGAAAGAGGGAACCGCCGGGGGCGAGGGAGGCAGTGGGGATGCTGAGGGGTCCGGGGGGCACAGGGCGCAGAGAGGGCCCGCTGTGCAAGCTCGTCAAACGTGATCTCACTCGGGCAGCTCTCCCGAGGGCTCTGCGCCCAACAGCAGCCTCCACATCCCCTTCCTGGGCATCTGCCACTCCCCACGACATCACGCTCCCAGGACAGCACACAGGGGAGACGTCTGCTCACCCGGGGAGTCCTGACTTCCGCCTGGGCTAGGATTCTGTAATATTAATATAAGCATAAAGCAGATTTAGGCTAAATGAAATACTTCTGTTTTTGGCTAAGTCTGTCCTCTGGCGCCCTCCTGTTAGTGCAAATGACAGAGGGACCAGCGTCTGACCGGCCCTCCTGGCCTGGAGCCTAGCATCGGCGCACCAGCCCCAAAGGACAGCTGGCCTCACCGGGGGCCTGGCTTGGCCTGGGACCCGGGCCCGCTCTGAGGTGCAGCAGCACAGCTGGGGGGCGGCGGCTGGCAAGGGCTGTCGCTCCCCCCTGCCCCCAGCTTCCGTCCCCAGCAGAGCATGTGGCCTGGCCGGCGAGGCCACTGCGGCGCCAGGTCCGCGTCTGTCTCAGGGCGGCTGCCAAGCTGGGGGGGCAGACTCGCCAGAGCCCTGGTCTGCGGCTCTTGCCCTCTGTCTCCAGTTGTGACTGAGTACGTCCCCGCCCAAGACAGGCTCCGGGCTGGACCACGCGGGCACCTCTGCCCCCTGCCCCAAAACCACCAACAACGGGACTTCAGGGGCAGACGCTCCTCTCACTGCCGGGGGGCAGCGGGCAGGGTGGGGACTGGGCAGCTCCGCACCACCCAGGCCTCTCCCTGCACCGCAGTCCACGCGGCCCGCGCACAGGGGCTGCTGCGGAGCTCCCGTCCACACCACAGGCCGCTGGCACCGAGGGTGGAGAAACATGGCAACGGCTCCACGTGGAAGCCAGCCCTTCCTCCTCTTGCTTCTGGGCAGATGTTTAGGTTTTGCCCATAGGGTCAGGTGCCCAAAAGGGACCTCTAAGGAGCGAGCAAGGCGCCAGGAGGGTCCCATGCGGACTGCGGGGCAGCGGGGCAGGCTCGGGAAACCCCCCCGCTCCTCCCTCAGGTGCTGTCCCAGCCTTCCCTCCTCCCCAGGAAGTGGCTCTGTCGTGGCCACAGAGCTGGTGGCTGAGCCTCCTCGGCAGGGAAACGGGGATCCCGGCCGCTGCCCCTCCTCGGCTGCGCCCAGCCCCGGATCTTCACAAACCGCGGCTGGGCCCAAGCCACCCAGCCTGGAGCCCCTGCGTGACGTGACCGCTGAGCTCTCGCCTCCCGCCTCTCACCCGCTGTTCCAGATTCTGCCGGGGTTCCTAACGCGTTGGGAACTTAGGATTTCCAAGTAAGTCTTACTCCCTCGCCCCCGCTCCTCCCTCCAGAACAGCGCTGCGGACAGGGAGCGGCCACATTCCCACCTGCCCGGGGCCAGACTTTCACCGGGAAGCTGTGACTTCCCTTTTGTGACTGTCGCCTGTGACAGAAAGGGGGAGGCGCTCTTTTCTGTGCGAGGCTGTTCTGCGACCAGAAGTTCTGAACCACGAGCCCCTGGAGCACCCCAGGCGCGGTCCCCAGTCTCCTTCCACAGCAGCTGCTCCGACCCAAGGCCTGTCCATTCGGTGGCCCTCTGCCCAGCTCGCCCCCGGCACTCACCTGCTGCCACGCCCCTCCCTGCTGACCTCCGTGCCCCAGAGCCAGAGACCCCGCGACCCACGCAAGCGGTTCAGACCGTCAGCACGTGTTGCAGGAGTGAACCCTCTCTACCACCGGGCCCCTGCTGGGACCTCACCCCTCTGAGCCGGCTCCTCTGCCGCCAACCGGCCGCCGCAGCTCTCGTGCACCCCTGCCCAGGCCGCTCCTTCTGCTGCACGGCTGCCTCACTTTCTTTCCTGGATGCCCCTCAGGGGGACGTGGCTGCCCGCTGCCCCGAGACGGCCCCGCCGGCTGCCCACTCGCCAACACGCCAGCTTTTGTCATTACTTCCGCTCTGCCTTAGCGCCGCGGGGCCGGGACTGGCCCGCCGTGAGCTCACAGCCCAGGTCCACAGTGGGGCCCACAGTGGAAACTCCGCACGCGTTTGCCGAAGGAATGACGACTATGCCCACACCTGCAACGGCCCTCAGCTCCAGCCCTGCCTCCCCCGCACCCCCCGCTGTCACACCGAGCGGCAGCCTGGTGTCATCACTGTGATGTGTCGTCCTATTGGTCCCTGGTCTGCACCCTCTCCATTCCTGAGTCACCATCCTGCCACTGGTCATCTCAGCACATCTCCTGCCTGCTGGCTTCCCGCAGAGGATGTCGGGCCCAGGGTAGAGCCCCCATACGCACACCTCACGCACCAGGCTGCCTGGCCCTGGTCCAGGGGCTCCGGGGAACAAGAGCCCCCATCCTGCCGCCTGGGGACGGTTCCGCTACGCCTGCTCTACTGGGTCCTTCGCCTCCTACGTTCGTGTCCAAATCTGCCACCCAAGGAGCCGTCTGATCGCCAGGTTCTACTCACAGGTGTGCTGAAAGCACCCAATGAATACTGTGGACGCGTGTCTATCCGTGAGCCAGCAGAGAACCACCCCCAACCCCCGGCACCTTGGCCCCTCCCTGGCCCTCACCACCCCGAACAGCACTGGTGAATCCCCGATTCTGAATGGAGAAAGAACCCCTTCCAGCCCTGAGACACCTTGGTCCCTCCCCGTCCCTTACCATCCTAGAAGGGCGGCCACCCCTCGGTCCCTCCAGGATACTCCATGTCCCACGGCCGAGCCTCCTGCCAGCAGGGACAGTGAGACTACACGGCCACACTCTTCCAGGTCCTCTTCCTCTCCCAGGTCTCTCCGCGGCCCCCGAGGCTGTAGCTCCTTCCCTGCCACCCACCCCTTCTTCCGCATCTTCCCTGAGATGACCTCAGGCTCCAGGGGCACAACCACTAGAGGGAGGGCTCCCCATGCCTTCCGAGCCTGCTCCCGGGCCATGAATTCCAGCCTCAGCAGGCCCAGCGGCCGAGCCTCCTCGTCCGCCTGTGGAAAGGGCTCCCTCAGGAATTTACTGGCCAGTGGGGCCGCTCCCAGACCTCAGGAGGCATCCCGGGCACAGCTGGGTCACTTCCTCCTCACATCCCGGCAGGCGCCGGGCCCCCTCACCGGTCTGGGCTGTACCCCAGCTCCAGACTTGGGTCCCATCTCGCCGTGGCCTCCTGCTGATCTAGGTCATCCAGGTCCAACCTGTGCTGTGCCACTCACCAGCTGCCCGAGCTGGCACCTCGGGGCCTCGGCTCCTCCACACGTAAACCGTGGCAGAATGGAGCCGATGCCCGGAGCTGCCGGCTGAGTCACGTGCTGCAGGACTCGGGCCAGGTCGCCTGCTCCTGGCTGCCCGCTCCCCTCGTCCCTTTGCTGGCATCTTTGCCCCCCTGCCCGGAGAGGAGGTAAACCCGTCAGGTAAACTGGCGCGAGCGGCTGGCCCATCCTGTAAGTAGAGAGCACGGCAGCCTCGTGAGGGATGCTGCGGCCTGCAAAGCTGAACGCACGGACTGTCCGTCGGTCCAGAGAAACAGTGTGCAGGTCCCGGCGCAGCCGCTCTCAACTCCAGCCTCCACACAGATGATGGCGTGATTTTTCTAAAAAGTGAATCCGGATTAAAGTTCTCTACTAGATCCCAAAGCTGGCCCACTAGAGGACGAACTCCTCAGCTGCCCCCCACCCGCCACTCCCCTAGTCAGTGCTGGGCGTTTTGTAATTCCACAGCCCACAGCCAAGCCCCCGTGCATGACGCTTCTCCCTCGGGGATGATGATCTCTCTGACCACACAGAACCATCTGGAAGTCCCTGGCTGTGCCATGATAGTGATGCTTCTGCTGTCCCTTTCCCACCCTATCCTGGGTCTATGGTGAAGGACCCCCTCCCTGACCAGTAAGCTTCCCTCCTGGGGACACCCAAGGGTGTCCAGGCCTCAACCCCGAACCTGAGTGTCCTTGCATCTGTCAATAAAGACTCCGCACGTGTGGCTCAGTCTAGGGTCTCGAGATGGGAAGTCAATCCGGGGAAGCCCAGAGGTGACCCCGAGTGTCCTTATGAAAGGAAGGCAGAGGGACATCAGACAGTGATGGAAGAGGCCACTGACCACGAAGGCAGAGAGGGGAGTGATGCGGCCACAGCCCAGAAGCACCTAGAACCCCCCAGAAGCCAGAAGAGGCAAGGACAGATCGTCCCCTAGAGCCTTGGAAGGGAGCACAACCCTTGATTTCAGCCCGGTGACGCGAACAGTGGATTTCTGGCCTCGGCACTGCGAGAGCGTGTGGTTTCCGGCCACCATGTTTGCGGGAACTTGCCACGGGAGCCCCGGAAACAAGTGCACGTGCTCACACTCGGCCCTCTGTGCCTCCTCCTCCTGGAACATTGCTCTGTAACAGCACAGACCACACCTTCCTGCCGCCATCGTCTGGCTTGGCTGGGAGCTCCTGGAGGGCAGGGAGCCGCCCGGCCCCATCACCTTCTGTTATTCAGGGAATGACCGCTTCCAGGCAGCGCGGAACTCTGTCCGCCTTCCAGAAATCCCTTTTTGCCACTGGAATCACTTCTCTTTGCATCAAAACCCAACCTGGATCGCCATCCCTCCGCTAAGATCCCAGGAGTTACTTTCATTTGGTAGTAGAAAATCAGATGCCTTTCTATTTGTTCTCCACGACTCCCGGCTGGTCCGCACCCAGAGCTGATGGTGAGCGGAATGAGAGCTTGTGTTTTTGTCTTTTTATTTAAAACCAAACACCCCCCCGCCCAAACTTCCAGCCATGCACGCGGCTGAAACGTGCCCGTGAAGGTTGAGTGCGAAGTGGACGAAGCCGCTCCCAGGAGAGGGGCCCGCGGGAAGTGCCGTCCTTGCGCACGCCCCTCGAAGCTCGGAGCAGCCCAAACCCTGGCTGTTCCGAGACAAGGCAGTCAGCCCCACCGTCTGCAGCCCAATGGGCTGATCTGGCGTCTCCGGGAAAATCAGAACCAAGCTGCTACGGGAAAATGTCGCAGGCTCTTTGATTGGCCAAGCGCACCTGTCCGGGTGGGCCGGCGCCCGTTCTCTCCTGCTCAGACACTCCCGGGGACCGCACCCCTGCTGGCTCCCCTTCTCCTGCTCCAACCACTCTGCAGGGCGAGGTCCCTGCAAAGAGCCACCAGGAGGAACCACCACCGCCCAGGCTGCTCCAGGCCCCACTTCCTTCCCCACTCCCCTCTTTTTCAAACAGGTGTCAAGGATGGCTAACCGACACCCCTACGTCTCTGGTTTCTTTCGCCAGCACTTCCTTGTAACTCAGGCCTGAAACAGCAAGGTGTGACTCTGTGTCTTTCCACTCCCAAGAGGGTCCATGGACTCCGACGGAGCGCCACTGCCGGGGAGACGTCCTGCCCGGCCCCCGGAGGAAGGGGCCACCCCTACCTTCTTGGGCCATCCCTGGGATTCTACAGAAGGCTCGGAAGGAAGGTGGCAGCCATTCCCGATACAGCCCCAACCTGGAGGGGCTCTTTCTCCTCTTCCTTCAGGTGTGTGGCCTGCGGCCGAACAAACAGGTTTAACAGCAGCTGCCAGAGCCAAACTCCTCCCTTCCAGGATCTAGGAGGGGCAGGAAGCGCAGCCTTCTCTGCCTCCCCTCTCAGGCTCTGCCTCCCCTCTCCGACTGTGCCTGTGCCCCTCAGGCCCTTTGTCCTGGACAGCGGCTGCCTCCCCTTTCCCACCGCGGTCTGTGAACTGACCGGTCCTGCGAAGCTTGTGTCCCCGGACAGCAGGCAGGTCAGAGTCCCCGCTCTGCTCGCTGGCTACGGGCACTTCCTGGCGGGAGAGGAGCGAGCTCCTCTTCACCCTGCGCTCGTCGGAGTGACACAAAGGGACACAGAGGCCCAGGGCTTCAGAGCCTCCGAGACTGCTGGGTGTGTCTCAGGGGAGCGATCACCAAACACCCAGGCTCTATGAACGCGTTGCCCGATCCCAGGCATTCTCCTGCTTGGGACTCCCCAAGGCTCCACTGTACCAGAAAAAGTTTCCTTTCAAATTTGGGCAGGGGTGAGAGGCAGAGGGCGAGTCACAGAAGCCACGTATGTCCTCCAGGGACTACCGGAGGTCCCGACAGCAGTCTCCTTCAAGGCCGGGGTGCCGCCGCCCCTCGCACTCCCTTACTCTGCATACAGCAGGCGCTCACGACTGCTTCCTGAAACAAGTTAAACACAGCTCAGGATAACTTCTTCAGCCGTGTTTCCGTCTGTAAACCTACACCTGAGGGGACTGGCGTTTCGACCCCGGCCTGACGCCGCACACTCGTTCATGGCCCTGCAGGACCCCCACTGCCCAAATCAAGGGCTGTGCTCCCTCAGAGGCCCCCGGAGAACCCTCCCCTGACGGCTCCTGCTTCTGGAGCAGCGGGCACTGCTTGCCTTCCACGCGGCAGCGCTGCGTCTCCACACCGCTCTGCCACCCCGCCCCCCGCCCCCCGCCCCTGTCTCCTGCTTCCTCCGGCCGGTGTGACACTGGGCCACCTGGACACTCCAGGATGCGTTTCCTGGTTCAAGGCCAGCCGATTAGCACTTTCCTCCCATCTGCTACCTTCGTCCCCTCTTGCCACAGCACACACTTGCAGGTTCTGGGGGTTAGGACGTGGCTATCTCGGGGAGCCGTCACTCTGCCAACCACAAGAAGGGGGACAGGGAGAGGATGTCCGGCTTTCCCAGGGGCCGGGACCGTGCACACACAGCTCTGTCCACGGCGCGGGCGGCACAGCTCCAGAGCCCCGCACCGTCTGCGCCTGTTCCATCCCGGGAGGGCCATGCACGCCGGTGTTGTATCGCCAAGGTCACACGTCAGGAGGACTTTCGGCGAAAAGCTGCCCTTCCAGTCAAAGCCACATCCCAAACAACACGGCGTTATCAGGGCTGTTTTCCAGAGAGCCTGAGAATAAGGGGACGCAATGAAAATCCCACCACGCACCTAGACCAGTGGGCTTGCACCTGCCCGAGCCCGTCTCCAGGGCGGGGCTCCCCGGACACAGCGGTCAGCACCGCAGGACGCACATGGCCCGGCCGGACCCCCTGTGGCCATTCCGGCAGTGCTGGGATCGCGCCCTTCCACACTGTCCCAGTGTCTGCGTGAGGCCTTGTTTCCCACGGCACGTCCCCGGTGAACACGGACTCAGCGGCACTCTGCCTGGGAACCCCGAGCTGCGAGGTCCCGGTAACGACCGCGCTTGTTACAGGAAAACGAGAAACAGACGGACACACTGAACACCTTCCCAGATCTCCCTGCTGTCAGGACGCTCTTGTCTAAGTAACTGTCTTGCTCTCACCAGGAGGAAAGCCCACACAAAAGCCCGAAAGCCGCAGTCCGGAGTATTCTGGAAGGAATAGAGCACTGGTTAGATGTCCCCTCCCGCGTCTCAGGTACCATTCCACAGATGTCTGCACGACACAGAAATGACATCCCGGTCACGGTGCTGATGCACTTCAGGGCGTCCGGCCGCGCCCTCAGATCTGAGATGCTGCTCCCGAAAGAGGAAACACTCAGGTGTGTGCGTGGCGCCCCAGACGGCCGCCGGAGGGTCTTAAGACTCCGAAGAAAGGGGCCGCGCACTTGTGAGGCCCCACACGGGGGGTGGGGGGGACACACCAGCAGAGCGAGGCGCGGCCCCGTCCCTGTCCAGGTCTGCCCGCACCCCCTCTGTGGTTCAAGGAAGCGTGCCGGATCGACAGCCGAAACCCACACACTCAGGGCAGGGCTGTGGCCGAGAGCTGGGGCAGGAGCCAGGGCCGAGGCAGGCTCTAGGGGGGAGAAGGCTGCTGCAGAGAGCACCAAACACTCAGACGGAGGGAAGGGACGGACAGACGTGGCTCAGATACACTTGCAAGTCTAGGACTTCCTCCACCGCCCCGGGGCACCCCACGCCTTCCGCGACGGGTCCAGCGAGAACACGGAGACCGCCCAGCCTCCAGGCCGCCCCTGAACAGACGCGCCCCTTAATGGAGCCCCCACCGCCCAGGCCCACAGGGAGCAGCCTGGCCATCGGCGTGCCTTGCGGCGGGGCCCGGAGGCCGGAACAGAAGACTCATTGAGGCTGCGGGGAGGGGCCTGGGAGGCCGCTGCCCGCGGTGTCCACAGGCCCAGGCTGGACTGTCCTGCCCAGACGCCTGCGGGCTGCGGCTGGGCGCTGGGGGGACATCCATCCCAATACCGTTCCGAAAAGGGAGAGGAAGGAGAGGCTGCAGCACCTGCTTCCTCTTCGGGGACCCTCCCGTGACCCTGTGCTCTTGCCGGTCTTGTTCCCTACGCTGAGGAGCCGGGAGGAGCCCGCTGACAACAGCAGACGCGTGGCCCCGAACCTACGCCCTGGAACACACGCTGGGGGACAACGTCGAGCACGTCCTCTGGGACAACGGTGACAAGCGGGGCTGGTACGCTAAGAGACCCTGGCTCCCTGGGCACACCAAGGCGTCTGCGAAAGAGCTGGATCTGGCAGGCAGGAGAGTGACAGCGAGTCCTGGGATCCGCCAAGCCTGGGGACACACAGGGCAAAGGGAAGGCAGCAGGCAAAAGGGATGAAGGAGGGGGCGCCACACCTAGGGTGAGAGGTCAGGCCAGATGGAAGCGCAGGAGGACGGCAGGTGGTCTGGGTACAGAAGGAAGGAAGGTGAGACCCGGGTTGGGGGAGGGTGGCCTGCTGCAGGTGTAACAAAGTGCCAGTCTGAGAGGGGAGGGCTCCCAAGTGGGAGGGGAGAGACCCAGCAATCACAGAAGGGGCACTAAAATCATGGTGGGGGTGGCGGGCAGGAAGGGGCTGGACTCAGGGATAGCTGTCCCAGTGAAAGGAGCAGTACTCCAGGGTTCACAGTTGTCCCATGATAGTCAGAGGGGGGAAGAATCCCTCAAGTCAGAGGGAAGAGTCAGAGCAGAGTAGGAGTCCCCTGAATCGGATGGGGGAGATGTCCCATGCTAGTCAGAGGGCATGGGAGTCTCACACTAGTCAGAAGGGACAGGTGTCCTGAGCTAGTCAGGGGTAGGAGGTGTCCTGCACTAGTCAGAGAGAGTAGGTATCCCGCACTAGTCAGAGGATGGAAGTCCCTTTAAGTCAGAGGGGGTAGGACTCCCACACTAGTCAGAATGGGTAGGTGTCCCACACTAGTCAGAGCCACTGAGAGTCCCACAAGTCAATCAGGGTAGGTATCTCTCAAGTTGGAAGGGAGAGGTATCCCATGCTAGTCAGACAGGGGAGGCATTCTGCACCAGTCAGGGGGTAGGGTGTCCCACTCTAGTCAGAAGGGGGAGGTGTCTCTCAAGTCAGAAGGGAAGGTGTTCCTCACCAGTGGAGTGGGGAGGAGGAGGTGTCCCTCCCCAATCAGAGGTGGGAGGTGTCCCGCACCAGTCAGAGAAGGTTGATGTCCCGCACTAGTCAGAGGGGGGAGGTGTCCCGCACCAGTCAGAGAAGGTTGATGTCCTGCACCAGTCAGAGGGGGGAGGTGTCCCGCACCAGTCAGAGGGGGGAGGTGTCCCGCACCAGTCAGAGGGGGGAGGTGTCCCGCACCAGTCAGAGGGGGTTGATGTCCTGCACCAGTCAGAGGGGGGAGGTGTCCCGCACCAGTCAGAGGGGGGAGGTGTCCCGCACCAGTCAGAGGGGGGAGGTGTCCCACACCAGTCAGAGGGGGTTGATGTCCCGCACCAGTCAGAGGGGGGTGTCCCGCAGTAGTCAGAGCCAGTGAGAGCCCCGCGAGTCAGTCAGCGTAGGTGTCCGCCGCAGGTTGGACGAAGGAGACCGTTTCTCGGGAGTCTGAGGGTCGGGGGCGGGACGTGGCGGGGTGGGAGGGCTACGGGGCAGACCCGTCGCGAGGGTCTCAGCCGCCACTCACCCGGTGCAAGCTGGCTCCGGGGCCCGCGGGCGGCGGGGCCTCCTTGCGGCAAGGCCGGGACCCTGCGGGCGGCCGAACTTCCGCCCGGCGCGCTCGCCGGGTCTCCGGGGCGCGCTCCCGGCAGCCTCTGCTCTGCGGCTGCGCACCAGCGCGAGCGGGACTGCTGGGAGTTGTAGTTTTTACTGCTCGGAGGGCGCCTCCGGGGGCCAGGACTAGAGGAAGGGGCGCAGACTTGCGCGGGGACCACCCCGCAGGCCCCTTCCACCGCTTTGTCCCGGAACACCGGCCCAGCCAAAGCGAGAGACGGGATCATTTCTCGAGTTGAGATTTTAGGACCTCTCGCCTCGCCCTGTCGACCCCTGTGGTCTCCTGGGAGGCGGGGAAGCGCGGACCCCTTTCTGCCACCCTCGTTATCAGCGAGCCCCTCTCCTCGGCCCTCCGATCTGCCACTTCGGAAAGCTGGTCAGCTGCCGGAGCAGAGATCAGGGCGCAGGTCTCCAGGCTTGGAGTGTCCTGGCGGGGGAGGGTGCCGGGGTGGGGGTGGGTTCCCTGCAGCGGATTTACAGTCAGGGAACCTCCTCCCAAATAAGGGTATCCAGTTCGCCCCGCTTCTCCAGTCCCCTCCCCGGCCCCTGCGCTATTTTAATGGAATATATTGCTCTCCACCTCCAAGTCCTGCAAAAACGCCCATTTTAGAAATAACGAGAAAAGCCCGGTCGCAGTGAGCTAGGCGAGGGCTGGTGCTCTGCGGGCCTGCAACTCCAGCCTCCGCCTGCGCGCAGTCACCCCAGGACCTCCAAGAGCCTTCCCTTAGGTAACAGATGCACAAGAGAAAAATTCAAATTATGTAAATGGTGTCCGGTGAAAAATAACCTCCCAGTCCCTGTCCTGCATTCCCTGCCCAGAGGCAGTCACTGTTCCTAGCTTCTTGCTGTTATGGTTAGAGAGATTTTGTGACACGCAAACAAATCACAAACGCGTATATTAAATTACTTTTTTGAAAAACCAAATGGAAATTTGCTATTTCCACTCGGTTCTGCATTTTCCGGGGTGGGGGGGGTATGGAAAGGGGACAAACCCCTGTGGAATTCATTTGTTTCTCATTATGCGAAACTGAGTTCTAACTATATACCATATATTACCACTATTTTAAATGATTCAAATCTTTTATTTTCTAAGATCTCTATATCTATATATGCCTCCCAGCCTGAGGCAGAAAAGGCTTGTCCTGCTCTCTGGAAAGGCCTCCAGACTCCTCCCCCTTCCAAACCCCCTCCCACCCCAGGAAGGGGATGCAATCTTGAATCACTCTCACGCTTTATGTTGTAATTTTAGCAAATAGGTATGTATCCCTCAACAATACGTATGCCGCTATAACTTGTACAAAGAAGGAAATAAAACCGTAGGCAATGGCCGGGAGATCCTGCCGCTACGCAGATACTGTCTGGCGTGTTTACGCGGCAGATCTGATGGGATTACATGTCTTCTCACTGCCGGATTGCGGGGAAGTTGTGTATCTTCCCCATGTTTTTCGGCCGTGTGTATTTCTTCTTCTGTGGATGCCCCAGCCTCTCAGTGTCATTCTTAGGAGATAATCCATCCTTTCCATGGGTATGCGTGCCATACCTTTTTGTCATAGATCAAGTTTCCATAAATACATGGGTCTGTTTCGGGGCTTTCTAGAATGTCATATGGGGACAGGTGTCTTCTTCAGTACCACGTCCTCACTCTTACCACTTATAATAAACCTTCACATGTTGTAGGACAATTCCCCCGCAGGCCCCTTCTACCTCCTGTCCACCCCTAACTTTTAGGGTTTTGAATGGAATCTACAGATGAATTCGGAGAGAACTCTCTTATGACGCTGAGCCCCTGCCGAAGAGCGTGCTTTGCCTTTCCATTTACTCGGATCTCCGTTAATGTTTTTCAGAAAGGGTTGTCATTTTTCGCTTCGCACCACAGCTTGGTCTGGTTGGTTCTGTCGAGACGTGTTTCCTTCTCTACAGAGCTGCGTCGCACTCCGCTGTGGGGCTGTCCCGTTATTTCTTGTACCAGGCCCCTAACGCTGTCCTTTTAGGATAGGTGTGATCTTCTTACATGACAACAATGTTTCAGGGCAAGTCCTTGCCCTCACGAGTTGGAACACAACTGTGAGTCCATCTGTAGGATTAATTGCTAGAAGGACAATTACTAGGTCAAAGGGGTTTTGTGTCCTCTAGTGGACAGACACCTGCTTCCCTGCCTTCCGGAGAGACCAGGCCCCGAAAGTGCTCTTCGCTGCCCGGAGATGGTTTAAATTCCCCTTACTTCCTCTGCATCCTTGGAGACATCACCTTGGCCTTCGTCCAGAACTTTTCTCTCCCCCTTTTGTTTCCATAACTCTACATAAAAGACTAAAAGATCTTCACGTTAATCACCCGTCTGTTTACTTATGTTCTCGCTCACTCGTGTCCCAGTGAAGGCTTGGAAGGGAGCAGTCCACCAGGGGGCCCTCCCATTTTATTTATCAAGTCCAGCGCTGCCTGTCGGTGACGGCTCTGGGTTATCTCTGGAAGGGCGGGAAAAGAACTCCGCGGTAGGGATGTAGACTCCGAGAGATGGAGAAACTGAGGCATGGGACAGTAAATGCCTGATTAGAGTCAGAAAGCACACAGATGGCAAAAGGCAGACTGCCAGTGTGCTTTCTTGCCCCTCTCGGTTTGTCTTGCGTTCAGTCAAGGGCGGCGGGGGGGGGGGGGGGAACCTTCCAGGGAAAGGCTTGTCCTCCTTAGACAGAAGGCTTCTCTGGGTGTGAGGGCCAGTGAAGCAACAGGCAGGTCTGTTCTGTCCTTGCAGCGGCCAGTCCTGATCCCCACCTGCCCGCAGCCTTCCAGAAGGCAGGCACTGCCATCCAGGAGCGAGGCGTGGGCCAGCGGCCAGGGAGGCTGGGTCTGGCCGCCAAGTTTCCATCTCTTCCAAATCTCCACGGAGACTCCCTCACCCCCGCCCTTGGCAGTGGGACGCTGCCATCGGCCTGCCTGTGGCCCCCCTCTTCCGAACAGAATGCAGAAGTTTGCAGTGCTGGTCTCTGCCCTCGTGGGACGGCTGGGCAGCCTGGCCCAAAATAGCCAGGACAGGCAGAATGCTGGGGCCACAGTGGGAAAAAAAAAAAAAATCACAGTGCTGCTAATGACAGGCTGTGCTTATCTGGAACCCAGCGTCTTACAGACGTTAACCGAGGTCACAGAGTCTTTTCCAGGAATGAGAAAACAGACCAGTGACCAGCAGTGATATGCCCAGGGAGAGAGAAGGGATTGCCAAACAGGGAAGGACGTAGAACCTGCTGCCTCCTGGGAAGGTTCTCTCCCCCGTGAGTCTCTGGCCTTCACGTCCTTTGAGCTGCCCTTGTCTGAGGATGTGGGGCCATTTGGGAAGGTTCTGGAAGCCGTTAAGTGTTTGGCCCAGACATCCTTGTGTGGGAGGTGTGAGCTCCTAGGGAATTCCAGGATGGGCGTGACCTAGAACCACTTGGGAAAACTGAAGAGAGAGACCTTGCGGGGGGGAGGGGCGCATCTGGTTGGCCCTGGCCTCTGACCCATCAAGGGGCTGACGAAATCTCCCTCTGGCACGGCTGCTGGCTTTGGCTTCTGATTTGTTAATTTTTGGTTTTTTTTGACCATGACTCCTGTCCTTAATTCTGGCCAGGACTTTCCAACACGGAAGATACTTGCTGAATTGGGAGCATTCTGCCCTCGTTGCCTGAGGGCACTACAGCCTGATGGAGGACCAGCAATCAGGTAATCTGCAGGACAACCCCACAACCCACCCCCCCCAACCCCGCTTGCCCAGCCTCGCTTTCCTACTTCCAGTTTTAGAGCAGTGAGGAAGTACAAAGAGCATTAGGGACCTGGCCAGCTCGGTGTTCGGGTGACAGAATTTGTTTCTTTCATCGAGGGCTGAGCTGGCCTTGTGACTCTTTGTCCCTTTGCCTGTTGGCTTGAGATGTGGGCTGTGATTCCCGAGATGTGCTCAGACTGTGGTTCCCTTTCTTCTGGAACTTTCCACGCCTCTGAGCCTTCTGTCTCATGCGGATGTCTTGGAAAACTCCAGGTCCTTGTTGCCACATTTCATACCAGCGACCCTCTGCCTCCTGGTCTCTGCCTCAAGCGATCTGAGGAATCCCTTTCCTAACCTCCTGGGAGATGTGGGGGCTCGACCCAAGAGGAGGGAAGGAGGAAGATTATACTTACCATAATGACAATTATCACGAGCATACTCGGCTTTGTATCTAATGTCAGGCCTTTCATCCGCCGCGTGACAATTACAGAGTCACAGTCCTTTACCCAAGTCCCCAAAATACGAAAAGCTCTGAAACCGTGGTTTCCCCCCGAGTTTGGCGTGAAGAGCATGACTTTGGCAGGAAAGCATGACCTGCAGCCTTGTGAGGGTCAACACGGGTGGGGCGCGGGGGCCCCTGCGCAGAGCCCCGCGGGGTGAAATGTGCTGAAAGATGTCTGCACTTTACTTTGGCCGCGTCTGACTGCATGGGTTCTGGATTAGAGACCCTGGACCCATCTCTGCTTTAGAGACAAGGAGACTAAGGCCCCCTGACGTCCAGCCGCACCCTTGGCTCAGGACCTAAGGCCTCTGGCTGGAACGAGCAGTTGCCGCTGGAAGGCAGGGTCATTGACTGGCTGTGTTTCTAGAACTCTTCTCTCCATTGGGCCTCTGGATTCCTGTCTTTTAATCATCTCTAAGATAACTCTCTTTCAGGGGCACCTGGGTGCCTCAGAGGGTTAAGCGTCTGCCTTCGGCTCAGGTCATGATCTCAGGGTCCTGGGATCGAGCCACACGTTGGGCTCCATGCTCAGCGGGGAGCCTGCTTCTCCGTCTCCCTCTGGCTGTCTCTCCCCGCTGCTTGCATTCTCTCTGCCTCTCTCTTAAATGAATAAAAAAAAAAATCTTAAAAAAAAGATAACTGTCTTCCAGTTCTTCAACACTAAAGCCATGTCGGATGGGATAAAGAAAGGGGCAAATCTCTTTATCTGTTTTTCCTCCAAGCCACGTGCCCAGCCTTGTGTCCTTGTGTGGCTCCAGGACTCCCAAGCTCTGGGCCTCCGGGGAAGGGTGGGGGGGGAGGCTTTCCCATCACATCCAGGATGTTTCTCGGTTCACAGGAGTTCTGAGAAAGACCCGGCTTGTCTAAGGTCCCAGACGAAGGCCTGTCAGGGGCTGCACAGAGACGTGGCCTACCTGTCTCTCTTGCTTTTCTTGTGTGTCTCCCCGCGGGCATCCCTGCTGCGAAGGCCAGCTGAGGACAGAGTCACTAGGGGAAGGTCTGCCCGTGCGCTAGGCCTGGGTCCCGCTGGCCAGGAAAGTGCGCAGGAACCAAGACCAGCTTATCTCTGGGTTTCCTGTGTCGATAAGCAAGCCGGGATGTGAGTTTTGCCAAGCCTCAGGCACATGCCAAAGATGTGAACGATTCCCGAGCGTCTCCCATCTCCGACGGAGACACATTTACGTGATCCTGCCAGTGTCCTTGAAGTTCTCCAGGGCCCCTCAGGGATCAAGGCATCTCTCCCTTTGTTCCCACGGGAGCCCGCGGGCAGCCCGTGTCTCTGTGGCGCAGCCGCCGGACCCTCCTGGCTTTGCCGCCCAGAGCCGGCGCTCCTTGTGCCTGCTGGGTGGGAGGTCTGCAGGCCCCCCTTTCCTGGGGATTTCTCAGCCCTTCGGGCAGACACGGGGAGCAGCAGCGGGAAGGAATTTCCAAGGCAAGAGAGATTAGGGTGCCATTGTCTGTGTTTTCCCTGGAACATCTCAAATGAGCACCCCCGTTTCTACATCTCCTGTGCGCACGTAGCCAGGCAGAGAGGCCCCTGGGAGCAGCGATGATGACAATCCACAAGTTGCAGGTGTGGCATCCAAGCCGCTCGGGGAGAACGTGGGAACACAGTCCGGAAAGAAGCAAGCAATCGAGAAAACGGTTCTCACCACTGCAGAGCCCCGTTATTCTGGCCAGATCCTTCCTCTTCGTGCGATATGATAAGACACCAGAACTAGCCGTTCTGACTCCGTCTGGGGACGGAGACCAGCTGGACCGGGGCAGCTCCGCAGAAGCCGGGAGCAGCTATCAGGGTGCGAGGCGGGGCCGGGGAACCCGTTTAGAGCTTGCGTCTAAGACGAGGAAAAGGCCTGTTTTTCATATCAAGGAACCGGAGTCTGACAGAGGCCGAGCAGTGCTGACGCCCCTCCTGGCCCTACCCAGGCCGCACTGCCCTCTGGAAAATCTGCGCCTCCAGCCAGGGCTTCCTAACCCTCGGATCACAGAGCCCTCTGAGAACCCAGTCAAAGCAGTAGACACTCCCCGCCCCCCCGCGAACGTTTGCACGCACACACAGCTTTGCATTGGGTGTGTGGGGGGGTCACAGATTCTCCAAAACCTGTCTGTGGTCCCTGGGCCCCAGCAGGGAGCCTCTGACTGAAAGTGTGTCCCAGGTCTGCCACCATCTGGGGACTCGATCCCACAGCGTTGGCAACAAGTGCCCTCTGGGCTCCTCGAAACCCATCCTCTACCACCCAGCAACTCGGGGGCCCCCACCCTCTTTGTCCTGGGCCCCCAGCCACCCCGGCACCTGGAAAGACCTCCAGAGGCTGGAACGGGTCCCCCGTGCCCCCCAGGCTGGGCCGGCTCCCCAGGGTGGCCGGGAGGAGGGCAGCGCGGCTCTCCCCTGCCCGCGGGCACACACACAGTTAATCCTCAGCGGCTGCTGTTTGGATAATGTGCGCTGGGAGCGTTGGAGGCTCGGCGCCCTGCTCACATCTGGCTGGGGTTTGCTCTTTACGAGTCTGTCCCGCTTTCTTGTCTCTTCCTTTACTTTCGAGAAACCGCGCTTCCGCTTCTGGCCAGAGAGACCTTGGACCGGGGGAGGTCAAGGTGCCGGGAAGGCAGGGACCCGCTGCTGCCTGCACCGGCCCCCCTCTCTGCACCTTCTTCCCAGAGGACTTTTTCCGCCCTCCTGGCTCTCTCCTCTGACAAGTCTGTTCTTCCCGCGACCTGGCTGGGAGGAGGCCCCGTCGCTGGGAGATGCTCCAAGCCCGAGAGGCCGCTGCGGGGCGTGGGCTGGAGGTAGGTGGGGGCTCCGGCGGGTGGGACAGGACGCAGGGCTGCTCTGCTCCTGCTCCCGGCTTCAGCCGGCTTTGGCTTCGGCGCGGTGGTTGCCAGAGCAGGGTGGGAGGGGCCAGGGTGGCAGTGGTGGCAAGGGGCAGAAAGCCTGGGGGCTGCGGGGCTGGTCTGCGGGCGCCGCGAGGTACCGTGCGGGCGGGGGCGGTGGGGGGGCTCCGTCTCCCGCTGGGACGAGGGAGCAGGGGCTCTGCCGCCGCGGCCGGATGCTGTCAGGAATGATGGTGCCTGCCTCTTCTTTGTGGACTGTGTATCCTGCTGCACCCTTCTCTGGGCGTGAGAGGAAAAGGAATGGTACTCGGGGCCTCCGTCCCAGGTGGGGGCCCCCAACCCCCATACTGCCTGGATGACCTCAGAGACAGGTTTGCCCAGCCCTGCCGGGGGCCCATTTGGACCCCACACAAAACAGGAAATGCTGACTTTGGCTCCCGCATCTAATGGCCTTGGTGTTCCTGGAGGGGATTCAGCGTGGACAGGGGAATATCATGTCCCTTTCCCTGGGGACCCTCCTGAGCTTCCTGAACCACTCAAGAACCATCCCTGGCCTGGGGCCGAGTCACCCAGCTGCCCTTGAGCCTCTGGACCTCTGTGTCGAGACCCCACGCACTGCTCTGTTGTTCTAGGCATTCCACGGGGACCGGTGCAGTTCCCACTTGCCCCGGGCGCCCACACTGTGTGAGGCTGGTTTCTAGCCTGCTGACTCCTGGGCAGCCCCGTGTCCTCTGCGGACACGTGCGGGCCCTCCCTGTCCACTTGGAAGGGAGGGAGGGAGCGGCTTCCCTCTGTGACTGGTCGGGCTCTTCCATCTCACCGAGTTTCCAGGAATGGAGGTTAGTGCCGCACGCTGGAGCCGCCGCTTTCCGAGCTTTGGAAATGAGGCGTGTCCTGAGAAACTGAGTTTTCTCAACCACTAGCAACATCCTGGGTCCCCAGGGGAGGATGTGAGGTCCTCCAGGGCTGCTGGGCCTTTGCTTTTTATAGAGCAGGAGCGCACGCAGTCAGCCCCACAGACGCACTTGACCGTTGTGTGCTGCAGGGGGAGGCCTGCCCGGTGTCCCCACCGGCAAGAGGAGGAACGGGTGATGGGTGCTGAGGCTTGAGTTATCCTGTCCCGTCTCCCTTCCCCACTCTCCCTCTCGACCTAAGGACTGAGAGGAGCTTAGGGTGAGTGCGGTGTGTGCGCGTGCGTGTGCGTGTGTGTCCCGCGCGGCAGGCGCTGGGCAGATGCGGGTTCGATTCCCGTGGATCCTATCGATGGCTGTCTCAGTGCTGAAGAGCTCAGAGAGGCTCCAGACCGGCCCACGCGCACTCGTGGGGATCTCCTTGGAGGGCCGGCATTTCAGTGCCGGAGGAGTGTAACTTGCTCAAGGGTCAACAGCTCTCCAAGCCAAGGCTGAGCCGCCTCCCAGTTGTCCCCGGAGAAAGCGCCGAGGGGCAGGAAGGACCGCCAGGTTCTGTTTTCCAGGGACCCCGCCCTCTCCTCCTATTCTCGACCTCCTCCCTCTCCCATCTTGAGCCTCTTATGATGCCAAGGGCAGTGCTTCCCAGGAGCAAGAGGTCAGGGAGACAGAGAAATGCGGGTGCAGGAGGTGTTAGGGGACCCCTCCCCACCCCCCGGCCAGAGGCACAGGTGCAGCCCGCCAGCGAGGGGCGCCCGCGCAGGTGGGCGGTGAGAGGCTGACATGGTCCCAGAAAGGCACACAGCCAGCTCCCTCTTCATTCCTGGGATGTAAACCTCCCTATTCAGGGCAACCAGCACAGCATAATTTTTTTCAGAACATGCTTCTTTCTGTTGTTCTTCCTGGTGCCTCCGGCCCTCCTCCCCCCAAGCTGTAATTAGCATGACTCATAAACCAAATATTCTGGCACTGAACTTCACCCATCAAAACAAAGATGAAAAGAATTTTGTAGATATAGTCGCGCTGCTGGGCGTCCTCACCGGACATCAGCTTGCCCTTGGGGCTCTGTCTGCTGGGGCTGGCCTCGTGTGGGGGACCCTGTTCTGGAACTGGGGGCGGCTGAGACTCCAGGGCCCCCGGGTGGCGGGCGGTGACGGCCCACAAAGGGAAGGAAGAGTGGAAAGGTCCTTGTGCCTAAGGCCATGTTGCTGAGCCACCGGAGAGGAAAATGGGAGTTTCAGAAGCAGCCTCGCCTCCCGGCCCCGAGAGCCCATGGATATTTACGTGGAGATGATACCCCCCGCCCCCCCGCTTCGTTTTGGTGGTATAACTACTGCGTGGGCCTAGGGTTATTAATTTTTTTTTCTTCCTGTTTTTACCTGCTGAAATCTGTCCTCTCTTTCTTAAAGTCAAGTGAGACAAGGCAGTCCCCTGGACAGGACCATGGGTATCGCCCTGACTCCACACTCGGTCCGCCCATTTGGAGAACAATCTGGAAAAGAATCATCAAAGCCCGCACAAGGCGCTTTGGCCCACTCTCTCGGGGCAACCCAGCAAGCCTGGGACTCGGGATTCTCGGGGCCCTGCCAGGGGATCCGTCCCTGGGTTCTCGGCCCGGCAGGTGGGCCCTGCGCAGGCGGGCACAGATGTGGGGAAGCGGGCTTGCCGGCTCCCTTCCCGCTCTGCACGCTCGGCTGTGGGCTTCTGCTGGGACAATGGAATGGTCCCGTGAGCAGGAGACAGGAGCTCCCAGCATCCTTTTTAGCCTCTTATCCTCACCCATGCTTCTTTCCAGCACCGGGCTTAAAGTGGGGCGGGTGTGAGCAGAGGCACAGAGGCCCCCTACTGCCCACCGGGGTGTCTCTGGCTTGCCCTGCAGGCCCCTGGAGTCAGCATCTTCTCCAGCCAGTCCTCCTGGGGCGTCCCGCCCTGTCCAGGATGGCTGTCGGGATGGCCGTGGGCCAGGCTGGGCCTCAGTGTCTGACCATCCCCCTGGATCCTGTAGGAATTTTCCTTGAAACAAGACGGAGCAGAGCTGGAGACTGCGGGCAGGGAGGCTGGCTGGGAAGGGAGGACGGGAGGGAGGACGAGAAAAGAGGTGGACGGGCAGGAAGACAGTGGGGAGTGGGGCGTGGGGAAGTCAAGTCCTTGGTGCCTGGGGCTCGGTCACCGGCAGTTGCTGGCCCCAGTTAAAGCCATACTTGCGGAATCCCCCAAACCTTCGCCTGGGGTTGCACTCCCACCCCAAGTGGGACCATCTGGTCAGCAGCCGCCCTCTACCCTGGGGACCAGGGAAGGAAGAAGACCTTGCCTGGGAGGGCTGCCAGCCCTGGTGGATTTGCAGGCAAGGACAGGCCAGAAATTGGGCTGGGCCCTGCAACTTTGCCCTGCGGGTTTCTGGGGCTGGTCTGGAGACGCGGGGAATGGGGTGTGCGCAGAAACACTCGGGCCCTTTCTCCTTGCGAGGAGTCTAGAAGTGGGTTCTGGTGAGACATGGGTGGGTCTGGGTGGGTTTGGGGGTGGCCTGGGGGCTCTCAGGTCTTTTGGCATTCAGGACTCCCTCCTTCCTCACGAGGGTACAGCCATGAGACCAAGGCGCGTGGCTCTGTGAAGTGGCCATGGGCTTGGCTAGAGGGGCGCCTGAGAAGGAGGCCTAATGGGCACGCAGAGCTAGCCCCGGGGCCGCTGGGGAGGTGAGCCGGGCCCTAGGCCACCTTCCCCTTTGCGTCCCCTTCTTTGCTCCCCCATCCTCGTTTCAGCTGCTTCTCTGCAGGAGCCCCCGCTGGAGGCTCCACCCCAGCCTGACGCCCAGGCAGACCCCCGGGGATGGGCAGCTACAGAGCGCCCATGCTGGCCCCCGCGCCAGTTCCGTACACCTGTGGTTCCTGCTAGCTGAGCTTGGCCACGGGTCTCTCCGCAACCCAGCGTCCCCGTCGGCTTCTGTCCATTGGAGTGCACTGGGGGCCGGGCGTGGGCTTCCCCGTCCTTCTCCTTTTCGGAGCTCCCCAGCGGGCTGTGTGTCTCCACCCTGCGAAGGCAAGGCTCTCAAAACGCACGTTCAATGGGCCCCACTTCCCGCACCGCTGACATTTTGAGGGAAGGGGTGTGGGGGGGTGGTTCCTGGTGATTCTGTGCCTAAATCCAAAGGAATTCAACTCGGGGGGGCGGGGTTTAAGGTGGCAACCTGGCGACAGGGAGATCGTTGCACGTGGCTTCAGGGGCCACGGCTGTCAAGGACGCCCATGCCCCGTGCCGTGCCTGACACAGGTGCTCAGTCGTCGGCTGAATGTGCACGAATGGAAGGGGGGCTCCGCTGGCGGATAAATTCCTTGGGGCCAAACGCCACGGTCGCTGTTCAGCTCCTGCCGAGGGAGTGACACAGGGGGACGCCCAGGAAGGCAGGAGCCTCAGTCAGGTCATAGGGGACTCCTGCCAGTGACGGGGCTGCCCCTGGGTTCATTAACTCCCTGGCCGTCGCACAGGGTTCCTGAGGATGGGCTCAAGGACTTGGCTTCCTCGGTCCCACGGACTCCGCGGCAAGTACCACCAGCGAGAGGGGTGTCAAGGACAGAACAAATCCCCCCTCCTAGGGAACAGTGATCTCTCCACCAGGCCTGACTCTGGTCCAAGTTAGGTGGCCCTCCTTGGCCCAACCCATATCCATGGTAACTCCAGGGGTTCTGCTCCCCCGGGGGGCCCGGGAGGGGGGAGGCTATACCTCCTTCTTGTGGTGCTGTGGCCGCGGCCCCCAGCTCATACATGGATTTTACACTCCGGGCGGCCCTGCTCGTCCCCAAGCCCCTCCTCTCCGCTTCGAGTCAGATCCCCTACAATACACAAAATGCTCTCTGAGTCCCCAGGGTGGGGTTCATTCATCATTGTTCTAAGTGGAAAATAGTGTGTACTTAATGCAAAAAAGTATGTGCCTGCTAGAGAGGAAAAAAATCAGAGAAGCCAAAATAAGAAAATGGCAAACACGCCTATGCTCATCACCCGGGGGGAAAATTGCTGTGAGCAGCCAGGTGGGTGGCCGATCAGATCTCGGCGGCCGGTGGCAGGGACGTGCGCTGCTGTGTGTGTTTTCAACTCAGCCTTCACTCATGGGGAGATCTCTCTGATTAGCGGAGAGGTCGCTAATTGGCACTGCCGGCTGGAGCTTCCCCTCCCGCCAGGTGCTTACTTACTTATGTACTTGCCTTTCACAAAGCACGCTTCTCCTGGTTAGGTGACTTATGACCTTGGTAATGGAGGCAAGGGGTCGAAGCCCTTAGGAAGCAGACTTTCTGAGCGCAGATAAGAGGGAAAGATGACTGGATGGCCACGCCAGGATTCAGCCTTGCGACGACGGCACCCCAGAGCCCACCCTGGGTCACTCTCCCCCCTTCCCTCCTCTCTCCCCAAATAGCCCCACCCAGGAGCTAGAGGGAGATTTGAACGCCCTGAGGCCCTAGCAAGAAGTGTGGGATCCTGGAGTCCTGTTTGCACGTTGGCTTTGCAGAAAGGTGAGTGCGGAGTTCCATCAGGGTGGGACATCAGACATTCGAACCTGGGGACACATGGGACAGCAGACACAGCTCCCTGGGAGGGGCTCCTGGTCCGAGGGGCTAGAGCCCCCGGATGCTGGGGCAGTGCCTTCCTGGAGGGGTGCCCTCAGGCTGGGCTCTGAAGAGCATGTGGCTGGAGAAGGTGGTGGGGGAGGGGACAGGCGGAGGAGAGCCTGCGGCGGGTGCTGGGTCTGGGAGCAGAGCTGTGAGCAGCTCCAGACGGCTGGAGTGGGGCGGCGACGTGGCCAGAGGCGAGGCGCGAGGCAGAAGCCAGGTGGTGAAGCTCCAGGTTTAAACATTTTCCCTATTTTCACGGGAAGCCTTTTAAGCCCCGGGTGGAATTCAAGCTGGCAGTTCCGCCAGGTGCCTCTGGTGAGCAGGTGGGAGGACGGAGGAGAGACAGAGCAGCCGGCGGCTGAGAAGAGGTGACGGGCTGGGGAGGAGAGGACCAGAGGCCTTCAGGGAGCCGGGGGACGGATGAGGGGTGACAGGTGCGTGAGAGGCAGGGTCTGCGTGGCCCCTAGATTTCTGGCCTGGGGCCCCCGTGTGAGCGGTGGCTGCCTCAGAAGCAGGTATGGGGGGGACAGGAGCGGAGTCAACCGGGGGTTCGAGGTGGGAGAGCGGGGGCCGAGCAGAGAACAGTGTTCAGAAGACAGATGACGCGAGCTGTCTCATGGAAATTTCTGCCATCGTGGAAATGTTCTCCAGCGGCGCTGTCCGAGAGGGCAGCCCCCAAATCGTCCTGGTGTGGCTGAGAACCAAATTCTTCATTTTGCTTAATTTTAACAAATTTAACTGGCCCCAGGGGCTAGTGGCCACATTGTTCTGGGGGGCGTGGGCCAATCACTCCTCGGCCAGGCTGGCGTGGGGACAAGGATTGGGGGGCTGTCACCGTAGAAAGTGACAGAAAAGTGTGTTTCGAAGGGGAGGAGCTGATGGCCGAGGCCACAGCCTGGGAGACACCGGTCTCTGAGGGGGAGACGGTGAGGGACAGATGCCGGGGGACAGGCTGAGCCAGAGCGGGGACCCTGGCACTTTTTGCACGCTGAGCTAAATTATATTCGTGACCGAGAAGCCACTAGGTGTGGGACAACGTTCTATCTTCTGCCATGCTTGCTCGGGGGGTGTCTGTGAGATGTTGGGGTGATCTCTAGGCCCCAGAACGGAAGACACTAGTACAGCTTATAAAGGGACGGGCGCCGGCCCTAGCATTCCCGGGCTCCTCTCCTCCCTCATCTCCGGAGCAGTCAGACCCCGAGGGCGTCCCCGCTGTGGGGAAGTGGGCCCTGGGCCAGGCCACCTGCAGAGCAGGCTCACGGCTCCGCACGAGCTGTCGGGGCTCTTCTCTCTCCGGCAGTTCTCAAAGCAGGGGCGAGCCTGCAGCCCAAGGCCTGGCAGCTGGGAGGTGATCTAAGGACAGCGCTCTAGTCAAGGAGGTCTTTGTTTGCACCGGACCGACTCGGAGCTGGAGAGGCTGGGCTGGCCAGGTGCCCCCGGAGGCCCGACGCCTGCAGCGCACGTGGTCCCGCTGTTTGCAGGGCAGAGGTGGGAGCCAGGGGAGCCTTTCCTTGCCAAGGCACCGTTGTCCCAGGAGAGATGGAGATGTTTTAGGATCGGGCGGAGGGACCTCTTGCCTTCTCTTTTCTGTACTGTTCTGTCCCGAGCCGGGCGTCTCTGCTATGCAGGGAAGAGGAAGCCCTTGCTTATTAACCAGGAAGTAGCCCCCAAAAGACTCCGTCTCCATCCCTGCCCATGTGCTTTGGAGGTCAGCAAATAAACACCAAAACCTTAAAAAAATATATCCTCCTTCTCTAAGCCAGACAGCAGCTCCCTGGAGAAGGGAAAAGAGAGATTGAGTGAGTGGCATGGGCTCCAGGCAGGAACCAACCGTAGTCCCTTTAATAAGGGGTCCTCGTGCCTCCTTTACAGGACAGGGGAGGGCGGGTGGGGGCGAAGCAGGGAGGATCTGGGGCCAGCTGCGCTACCCGGCTATAGAAGGGGAAATTAGATCTTCCGTGGGCTTCTGGAATCGGTGAGCAAACGTCATTCTTCACCTGGAAGTCCCTTGGCCTCCCTCCTTCCTGTCACCAGAGGAGTCTGGTAAGAAGAAAGTTAGCGTGATGAATGGCTTCTGGGGAAGGAAAGCAGGGGTCACGTGATGGTCATCAGGGCCAGAGGGACACCCCAACACGGCGCTCTCTCCTTCTTGGGCACCCCGGGACCTAACCCGAACAGGCTTCCTGCAGCAGCTGGAGAGTTCTGAGCTCCCCTGTGGGAGAGTTCCCCCAGATGTCAAAGTAGAGAGAGGGGCAGCCTTGGAGTTTCCTTTCTGGCTGGGAGGCCGCTGGGGAGCGGGAGGTGGTGGAAGCGGGTGTGCGGAGGGGGCCCCGGCGGTGGGAGCGCGGCGGTGGGAGCGCGGCGGTGGGAGCGCGGCTGCCACATGGAAACAAGGAGGGATCCCATGCCACGCTGAGTTGCATTCTTGGCCTCAAAGCCATTAGGTGTGGGAGAAAAGTCCCGTCTTATGCCAAGCTTCCCCGGGAGCCACGTGTAAGATTTTCGGGTAACGTCCAGGCCCTAGAAAAGCCAGACAAAGATATTTGTCTTGGTTGTATTGAGGTCTGGGCTCCAGCCAGAGCTCCTGGAAAGCATCATGTGGAGGCAAAGGGCTGGAAGGAGGAGAGACCTTAGGAGGTGTTAAAGGTGGCAGGTGACTGATTCGATGTGGGGGACGCAGGAGAGGAAGGAGCCCAAATGACTCCCAGGTTTCTGGCTGGCTGCTTGTGCTTAGCCCGGCTTCCTCCCCCGCTGATGCCATCTGGTCCCACAGCCCTTCCTGCCGTGATCAGAACACTCTGTCCCGTGCTGTCCAGCATGGTGGCCGCCGATGACCGCCCCCATGGCTCGGGATCCGGCTGGTGTGGCCGAGGCCCTCAGCTTCAAATTTCCTTTTATTTAATTGGTTTAAAATGAAAGACATGTGGCCCAGAGGCCGTCTCCCTGGACTGCGAAGGTCTCGAAGCTTCGTTTCCCACTCACCACCTTGCTCCCGTGCTCGCCGTACTGTCTTGAGCCGCGATCCAGCTCCCGTTCATCCCGTCCCTGGATGGTCATCTTCTTGAGGTCAGGGAGGGAGTTTAGTTTATGGCAGGATCGCTCCCTCCCGAGCTCCGACACAAGGCACATCATGGGCCTTCGGGGAGCCAGGCCCGTGCGAGATGTTCTGGTGAGAGGGAGGGAATGACTTGTCTTCTAAGCCGCTTCTAATCCAGGGAGACCCTAGGCTTCTCGCCTCCCAGAACAGCTGGTCACCCGCTGAGGATTAAGGAAGAGGGAAAACCATGTTTGTAAATGCTTTTGCCAGATGGCCCTGGTCTGGGTGTGGCATCACGGACAAAGGCAGACATGTGGCAACCGGGCTCTAGAAGTTTCCTGGCTGATCCCATGGATGGGGGGTGGGACAGATCTCAGACAGAGACGAGGACGTGTTCTCTGACCCCATAAGTGTCCCAGCTCCCCCTCTGGCACCCCCCAGTCCTGAAAAGGGGGTTCTTCCTTGCTGGGGGGAGGTTAAGCTGAAGCAGAGGGAAGGGCGGAGGGGAGAGCAACCGAGGGGCGGGCCTTCTGAGGCAGGGAGTAGGAGGAAAAAGGTGTCCGTGGAGTGGCCATGGGATTCGGCAAATGAATTTCTTCACTGTGTTTGAGAAAGACAAGTCAGGAACTTGAGTCACGTTGTAATTGGCCTCAGATGCCTTGACCGCGAGGCAGCCTGGAGGCCGGACCGTGTGGGCCAGATGGTGAGGGTCACACAGCCCTGGCGGAGGCGTCCCGGCGGGGGAGCCTTCCCGGCCCCACCTTTGCTGGGTGCAGCGTGGTCTTCTGAGCGACCTTCCGGGGGCGGGGGGCAAAGCCTCGGCCTCCGTAGGTGACTTCATTTCACTGGAAATTGCTAGAAGTGATTTGGAGCCAAATTTGGTTGGATGTTGGGCAATGCTGTTTTTGCCCAAAAGTGACTAAAATGATCATAATGTCATGAAGCTGGCGCTTCTGTGGGACTCGGTAAAACGGCTCTTCAGATAGTTTTGGAGAAGGAAAGATTTCACTCAGGGTTTGTTTTGGCCCCGAGAAGGAGGTTCTTGAGAAGAACCTAGTACCCTCTGTCACTGTTCACTTTGCCGGCCTGGTGCCTCTGACTCCTTGCTGCGTCCACCCCATTCATCCCATGACACCGAAGGCCCCGGTCCCCAACGCTTCTGAGAGAGGTCAGGAAAATCCCTTCTTATGTAGGAAGGGACATGCCAAGCGGTGCTCCCGTCGGGGGTCGAGCCCTGAGCTTCAGGCAGGGGAATTCTGCCTTCCCCGCGGACGTGCGGCAAAGCCCGGAGATGCTGTTGGCTGGTTGTCAGTAGAACACGGGGCACGGAGTCGGGGTGGCTGATAAACTTCTTGCAGTGCACAAGACAACCTCCCTCAACAGTGAGTCAGCCCCAAACGCCAGGCGTGGAGGCCGAGAAACCCTGGCGACGACAGAATCCGATTCATGCACGTTTGTGGCTCCTTCCCGACTTCTCCAAAATGAATATATATTACTTTGGATTCAGGAAAGAAAAATGTTTGAAGAAAGGAAAACCTCTTTTCCTTTCAAGTGATGCAAGCCTGGCATCTCAAGGCGGGGGGAGAAAAGAGTCATTATTGAGGTGCCAAGGAAAAACAGAGGAAATACAGAAAAGGGGAAATAAACAACTTTAGAAAATGCCACTTCACAAACATTTGTCGAGGAGCGATCAAATTCAGGGTGCTGCGGGACGCTCGGCGGGTCCAAGAGGAACAAGACCAGGAGGTCAGGGTCTGCTGTGCACAGTCTTACGGGCCAAGCAAAACGCTGCAGGATGAGGCAACAGGAAAAACCCAATCTGAAAGGAGGACCGAGAGGTTTTGGCAGCTGAGGGACTGGGAAGGCCTCGGGAGGAAGAGGAGGTGCCTGAATCGGGTCTTGAGGACCGGGTGGGATACTGATGGGATCGACAGAAGCCTGCTGAGGTCAAGTCCACGGCCCTCCTCCAGCCCCGCTTACTGGTGGGATGGTCCGAGGCTGATGACCTTCTCCACATCTCTGCTTCCTTGTTTGTGAGTTCGGTGTAATAATGACTGAATGTCGTCTCCCCGAAGGATTCACCGCAGGCCCTGCCGAGGCTGCTGCAGGGGGCGGGGGTAAGAATGACAAATGAGGAATTGTTCTCAGACCTAACCCTGACTTACGAGATCAGAAGGGGCAATTGAGATGATGCCGGGAGACTCGGCATTGCACTTGGGGGGGCTGTGGGTCCTACGAGGCTGGTTTTTAATAGAAGAGGGGAGGAGAACGGGAGCTCGTGGGCAGGGGGCAGGACGTGTGCGGGTGGACAGATGCCAGGAGTTTGGGGGAGGGGCTGGGAGTGGGGCTTGAAAGTTGGGTCCCAGGCGGAGGAGAACTGGCAGCGCCTGGGACTTTCTGTGAATGCAGACCCTCGAGGCCCTGTCCCAGACCCGCTGGGTCAGAATCTGCATTTTACCCAGATTTCCCAGGTGGTATGTGTGTATGTGAAAGTTTGCAGAGCAGGGAGCTTGAGTACAGGTTGAGACGTGCTGTACAGGGCGGCCAAAGCGTGGGGACAGACTAGGGTGTCACCCATACTCTGCCAAGGAGAAGTGATGGATGGATGGATGGATGGATGGATGGGTGGATGGGTGGACGGACGGACGGATGGATGGATGGGTGGGTGGACGGACAGATGGATGGATGGGTGGATGGGTGGATAGATGGATGGATGGATGGGTGGATGGGTGGATGGGTGGATAGGTAGATAACTTTAATACATATTTTATAAATTCACATAAACACAAACAGTAAAGAATGAGTGAGGGGGCTGGTCCAAGTAGTCTCTTGGCCACTGGGCAGGTCTCCGGGTCCTGATGCTTAGGAGGGATGGTTGGTTGGTGCAGAGCCCAGACGTGGGGAGGCCCAGCTGACCCCCTCCACGCAGAGAACTGAAGACCCTGTGGAGGTGTGGGTGACAAGGGGGTGACAAGGAGGGGGTTTCTGGGGAGGCGGCCTCCCCAGCTCGGAGTCTCAGCACGTGTCTGGGGATCCATCCAGAGAGCCTCTGGCTCCCGCCGTTTCTGTCCCAGGCCTCGGGTTCCCAGCTCCCTGCCTTCCCCATGCTCTCCTGACTTGGCACGGGGGTTCCGGCAGGGAGGGCTCCTGAGGCAGCCTCTCTCCAGCGCTACAGCAGCGAGCCCGTCAACGTGCAGAGTGAAAAACAAAGCCCAGAATTTGACCTATGGAGCTCTAAGGCCATGCCCCTCCGGCTAGAAGTTCTCTGAGCGACGACGGGCTGTTTGAGGGCAGCCCGTGGCCTCCCCCAGCCAATGGAAGGAACATCACCTGCATAGACTATGACTGACCAGAGAAAGAAACCTGTCTCGGGATTTAACTGTCCTTAAACATAGATGAGGAGTTAAGGACAATCAGATATTCTCTAATTCCTTTCGAGATACGCCTCTCAGCAGCAACCTGGGCCCCGCTGGTGACCTGCATTCAAGCTCTGGGTGGTTCTTCCTCCCCCAGACCTCCGTCCCTCACTGGGCTGCTGAGAGGGTTGGACTGGTGTCCCCACTGGGCCTGCGAGGTGTTGAACCATCCCAAGATGGGTTGGGATTGACCAGTTACCTACCCCCGCAGTGGGGACGTTTCCCCACCCGCTGGAAACAGCAAGACGGCAGAGACGGCTCTCCGAGTTGGCTGGGGGAGATGCCTCTAGCGGTGGAAAGGGGTGGGATGTTGTGCCTATTTGAAGTCCAAGCACCGCCCCCTAAGGGGCTCCCTGGGGACCCAAGTGGACGCGTCTTTCTAGAAGGACTGTTCTCAGTGCGGCTGAGGGGCTGTCCGGGGCTCCCCCGAGAGCGTGTGCGGTGGTGTGAGACGATGGAGGTGTGCGAGTGTGCACGTGGGTTCAGAGTGTGCACATATGTGAGTGTGCACGGATGAGCGTGGGGAGAACGTGCGGGCGTGTGTGAGCGTGAGTGCACGTGCGTGTGGCTGCCCTCCCTGAAGCTGCGGTGGCTGAAGCCTTCCAGGGCTTGTGGGTCAGGACCCAGCTCGGGTTTGCTGCTCTGCAGGGCCGGCCCCAGCCGGAGTCCTTCCCTGGGTGTGTTTCCCAGCAGGCACCGGCGGGACGATGGGCTTCCGGGGACTGAGGCTCGTGCTGGCGTGCGGCCTGTTGCTGGCCTTCGCCTGTGGCCCGGCGCTGGGCCGTGTGCCACATGGTCTCCAGGAGCTGCCGGAGCAGGAGGGGACCAAGGAGCCGCCGCTGGACCACGCTGATCGGTGAGAGACGGGGAGGCGCGGAGGCAGGAGCTCGGGCTCGGTGGGTGGAGCCTGGGGTCTGGGGCACCCCAGGGGGTTCGTTCAGGGCTGGATGCGAAGGGGCCATGGCCGAGCCAGAGGAAGGGTCCTTGCACACACCGGTCCCAGAGGACAGACCTGCCATTTCTCCTCTTGGTGACCCCGGGGCCTTATCTGAAACAGGATGGTGACCCAACTTATTCTAACCCCAGAGGGACTGGGTTTCTGTAAGGTTTTGCAGCCACATCCTTCGGTAAAGACGTCCCCCAAACTGCACTCCCCCACCCTCCATTTGTCCTTCTATCCTAGTTTTGTCCTTGGAGAACATCTTCAGGGCTCTGAGTGCTACCCGCAGGTATAGGCAGGCACGCGGCCGTGAGCTGGCCCAGGGACCTGGACCATCTGATCAGGCTGCCGGCAGGAGAGGACTGCCGAGGGCTGGCAGAGAAGGGGTTGCTTTTCTCGGAAAGTCATGATTTCTCCTGAATGGTGTCGTCTTCATGGATGTGACCTTCAAGAATGAAGACTTCAGGCTATCTGGAGTATTTTGTAAGGAGGCGCAGAATGCTTAGGATTGCTTGGGAAACTGTCACGCATCGAATGTGAGGCCCTAGACACCTGGGAGTCAGGCTGACGCTTTGAATTTCTTCATTATTCTGAGTTTTGGGCTGACTCAATACCCAAGGCTTCAGGCTATCTTCAGAGTGTGATACGGGACACGCTGACATCCATCATCTCCTCGCCCGCCTCCCCTCCGCCTCCTCCTCCTCTTCCTCCTCCTCCTCTCCTCACTTTTCACTCAATGAGCCCCGAGTGCTCACTCTCGATCTGGCTGTCTGGGGGCCGGAGGAACGCAGGGGTGACAGTTCTGGCCTCCAGGGACTCTGGGGCTGTGGGCATGCCCACACACCTGACCCAGAGCACGGAGGAAGGCTCTGCAGTACAGGTGTGCCCGCAGTGCTGGGGGCGGTGGGGAGGTGGGAGAGACTGAGCACGGGAGTGTGTCCATCCTGAAGGATACATCGGCCTGGGGGGCATCCCGAGAGCCGGAGGAGGGAGTGACCATACCAGTTGGGCCTGGGGTAGGGGAGCTGGTGCTGGAGGGTGGGAGGGGGAGGGGACATGAGCCTGACGGGGAAGGGTCTCCTGTGCACTTCAACCCACGGGGAGTCACGAGGGATTATCATGGGGGGTGGGGATGTCACGGGGAGGGTTTATGTCATGACGTTCCAGAAAGAGCGTTGGATGAGGCAGAGAACTAGAGGGACGGGAGGTGTGGAAAGGGGCGGACTCCAGGAGAGCAGTCAGAACGGCGATGGTCCCCAAGATGGGGAGGCCCGAGGGCCCAGCTTCGGCAGGTGCCCTTGTGGGTGGTGGGGCTGACCCCGGGATCCTCAGAACGTGGTCGTGAGCGCAGAGAAGCCTCTTGAATGAGCCCGAGGGTCCATTCTGGGCCACTGGTGATGGCGCCGTGAAGAGGGTTTGGAAAGAGAAGGTTCTGGGGACAGAGTGACAGGTGGACATTTTTGGACACGTCACCTTGGTGGGGCTTGCGGACCATAGATGGAGACTTCCGGCGAGGGGGGGTGCACCTTGGAGGCCTGTGTTTAGGGGGTACAGATCCATTTCCTGGATTGTCTGGGGTTTAAGAGCAGGAGCAGAGGTAGAGAAGGAAGCGGTCATGGAGAAGGGGGACTGTCTCTGAGACGTCCCTGCTCTAGAGCGGGAGCCAGAAAGAGCCCGTGCAGCACAGTGCGGTGCCACAAGGTGGCAGCATGGAGCCGCCAGCGGCCACCCCGCGGGGCCGCGGTCCTTCAAGGGTGGGTAGTAAACAGCAGAGGGAGTGTCCCGCCGCCAGCGCCAACGCTCAAGGGAATCCTGAAGACGGAGCTGAGCCCTTGCGTTTACAAACGAGTCATCTTAATGTCCGAGCTCCCGGATATCGCATGAAGGGGACCCGCCGCTTGGTCACACGTCATCTGAAACCCCTCCCGGAGGGGCACACCTCTGCAAGCAGACTGCGTTTCCGGGGGGGCCTCCAATTATCGGTGTTTTTGTACTCATTGTTTCCATTACGAGCACTGGCGTGACCAGAAGGCAGAGCCCTTGCTGCCACTTCCTGGAGGGTCCCAGAGCTTGCCCAGAGCCAAGGCTGTCCCTGTCCAGGGAGAGTGAACGCCGTCTGGCGCGTCCAGGACAGAGGGAAGGCGTACAGGTAGACCAGACCCTCCGGCCGCAGAAGCGAGGGGAGGTCCCAGCTCCGAGAGCTCATGGCTTTCCCTGTACCGCCTTTATTCCCTTAGGGATGAAGAAAACCATGAAAAGCACGGCCCCAGGCTGGGGGAGGAGGCCGCAGCTTCTCCGTGCTTTCGCTGCTGCGACCCTGGTACCCCCGTGTACCACGCTATCCCCGTGCCACAGATCAACATCACCATCTTGAAAGGTCAGATGGCCGTGGACCAAGGGGACCTTCCCATGGACGGGAGGCGGGGTTGCTCCGTGTGAGCGGGGAGAAGGGGCCGTGGGTGTAGACGGCTCCCGCAGGGCCGGCGCAGAGGCAGACTGTCCTCTAGAGGTACAGGCTCTGTCCTATTGCCAAGAGGAGAAACCGGGAAGAGGCCCGCGGGACCAGGGCAGGAGGAAGGTCTCAGCCCGGGGGGCTGCACCCGAGCCTCCCTAACCTTTGTTTTGAGGCTCGGTGCCTCGGCCCAGGCCTTCTGAAGTGCCCCAGGCCCAGTGGTCCAGATAACCCCGCCCAGCCCTGCGGTCCCGCCCCAGACCACCCCAGAGCACGGGGGTGGGGGTGGGGATGGGGGGACCCGTCACCTGCAGCTCACAGTGCCTGCTGCTTCTGCACAAACCCCCGTGTTCCCTTTTCTCTGCCAGGACTTTCCAGAGGGGGGGAAAAACAAATGATTGCCTCTGGATGAAAACAGAACCGTCCTCACGGTTGGGTCAGCCGGCCTGACCCCGCGTGTCTTCCTGTCCCTTTAGGTGAGAAGGGTGACCGGGGAGACCGCGGCTTGCAAGGCAAATATGGCAAGACCGGCTTGGCGGGCGCCCGGGGCCACGTGGGCCCCAAGGGGCAGAAGGGGTCGATGGGGGCCCCCGGGGACCGTTGCAAGAACCACTACGCCGCCTTCTCGGTGGGCCGCAAGAAGCCCCTGCACAGCAACGACTACTACCAGACCTTGATCTTCGACACGGAGTTCGTGAACCTCTACGGCCACTTCAACATGTTCACGGGCAAGTTCTACTGCTACGTGCCGGGCATCTACTTCTTCAGCCTCAACGTGCACACCTGGAACCAGAAGGAGACGTACCTGCACGTCATGAAGAACGCGGAGGAGGTGGTGATCCTGTACGCCCAGGTGAGCGACCGCAGCATCATGCAGAGCCAGAGCCTGATGCTCGAGCTGCGGGACCAGGACGAGGTGTGGGTGCGCCTCTTCAAGGGCGAGCGGGAGAACGCCATCTTCAGCGACGAGTTCGACACCTACATCACCTTCAGCGGCTACCTGGTCAAGCACGCCGCCGAGCCCTAGCCCGCCGGCCCGCGCCGCGCCGGCCGCAGCCCCCTGCCGCCCCCCCCCCCCGCCCGCCCCCTCGGCCTGGCTTCCCTGCCCCGCCGCCCCAGCTTCGGCCTCCCACACGACGCCCTCCACGGAAGAGGAAGCGGGAGGAGCTGCGCTTGCCGGCCTCGCGGGCTCCCAGGTGGGCTCGGCCGGCAGGCACCTGCCAGGGCGGGGCGTCCAGCTCCCCTCCGTGCGCAAGTCCGTAGGCGACCCCGTGGGCCGGCTGCCACGTGGCAGGGTGTCCCAGAGTCATCCTTGCTGCCCGTGGCTGGAAAGACCGAGGGAAATGCTGAGTCTGTGAAAGGAGCAAAGTAAGCCCTGTGGGAAGAGGGAGGTGCGCACTCTGGGTCTCCTCCGGCTGCACGGCTCCTGGGGAGGCCGTTCTCGCATGAGCTCGCGTGTTCCAGAAGACCCGAAGGAGGCGCTGTGGGCCGCGGGGAATGGGGTGGAGGGTGCGGGGACCCTCTTAGGCCGCGGAGGAGCCTTCCTGGTCAGCATCTGGACTGACACCCACGTCCTGGGGGCACCGTGGCCTTGCCCGCGGGTCTCTGGGCTGAGAGAAGCAGCTGGCTCGCTGGGACGCACAGACTCCTGGCAGCAGCCGGGGACCTCAGGAGCCGCGGGATCCGCAGATGCTTCTATGGGGAAGGAGGCTCTGTATACCCACGGCCCGGCCATCCGTCCTGGCACGGCTCTGCTCCGCTCCCCCACGCTGCCCGGGAGCCCTGTGCAGGACCCTCACGCCGGTGACCCTGCTGTCGGGGTGTCCCTCCTCCCAGACGGTCTGCCACGGAAGGCACCGGGACCTCCACTTTGTAGCAGGGTCATGGTTATATGCTCTACCAAACCTCCTTGCGTACCACCTCCCAGTCCTGTTTCCCAGAGGGTTCAACGCTCGGCAGTCCCAGGCCTCTTCCCCAGGCCTCTTGGACCGGCAGCCTGAGACAACATGGAAGGGGGTTCTGCTGGGCCCCTGAGCCAGAAGGGGCTGGGAGGCTCCCGGCTAACTGTCTCGGAGGCCCTGTGGGGCACCATCCCTCTGCCCAGGACAGAAGGCATGTCTCAACCACGGGAGTCCAAACCCTCTCTCTGAGGCCGGGTGTAGACGTCTGCCGCCTGGAGTTGGTGCTTTGGCCTGTGGCGGGCTTTTGCCGGGCGGCCCTTCCCTGCCTCTCTCCATCAACGCCCAAGGCCAGGGTCTCCATCCTACCTGCTCCGGCCCTGAAGCCCCTACAGGAACCTTCCTTCCCACCACCTGCTGACCCTTGGTCTTGGCCCCGTCCCTCTGCTCTCCCAGGGCCTGGCCACTGGGTCTAGGGTCTGCATATCCTTCCCTCCGAAGGGCTTCTGCTGGTCAGACTTGAAAAACAGTGTTTCTCTGGGCCTGCCGGTGAGCACGGTGCTCGCTGGCTGCTTCACGCTGTCCCGATGCTCTTTCAGAAAACATTAAACTTGGAGCCCCGTGTCTCAGCATCACAGCCTGCTCAGTCTGCTCCTTGAACCAGACCTTCTTCCTTCCTCACCCCGTCCCCGCACCCCAACTACTGCCCGCTGGAAGCTGGGGGGCCCGCCATGGGACACCCAGGGACACAGCTGGGCACAGGCTGGGCCCTGAACTGCCTTGGGGTTCACGGGAACGCGCTCTACAGGCTGAGCTGGACGTGGTCTCCTTGGGCGCCCGGTGCTTCCCGTAGCCGGCGAGCGGCCAGCGGGCGGGCCAGGGAGCCAGGGTCCCGGGACTGCCGTGACAAACGGCCAGAAGCTCGATGTCTTGAAACAACACACATTTATCTCTTGCAGCTTTAGTGTCCAGAATCTCTACACGGAGGCGTTGATGTGGCCAGGTTTCCTTCCTTTCTGTAGGGAAGGACCCCTCCCTGCTCCTTACGGCCTCCGGTGGCCCCGGGATTCCGTGGTCCGTGGCTGAGTCACTCCAGTCTCTGCCTGTCTCCGTCTTACGTGGCTTTCTTTCTCCTGCCCATCACTCCTCCCTCGCCTTCCCCTGATTAAGACACCTGCCATTGGACTTAGGGCCCCTTCTAAACCCAGCATCTCCTTGCAACGTCCTTAACGACATCGGCACAAGACCTTGTTTCCAAGTAAGGTCACGGTCATGGGTCTCAGGGGCGAGGACTCGGATGTACCTTTTGGGGGGGGGCTGCAATTCAACCTCCTACAGTGATCTGCAGGCTCGAACAGCCCCTCCAAGAGCTTTCTTCACGCTCAACCAACGAAGAGCAAATGTTCCTTTCTCCTCTCCCCACGGCTTGCCAGCTGGGTTAGCGAGCCAACAGGCTGGCAGCAACAGGTGTCCTTCTCTCGCCCGGTTCGAGGATCAGCCCGTGCTCAGCCCTGACCGGGGCCAGGCGGGAACGGGCAGACACTGCAATTCTCTCCCAGTAAGACGGAAAGCAGATCCCGCTCCCACAGAGCCACAGCCGTGCAAGAAGGAAGGGCCTCTACGCGGCTGGGGGGGAGGGGCTGAGGGTGTTCCCCAAGGAAGCACGGGAGGAATGGGTCAGCTTTGTCCAGGCGCCCCAAACTGCTCACTCTGTCCAGGTCCCTTCCGTGGAGCCCTGACCTCGGCTAGTAAGGCCCTGACAAACCGTTCCTGGCAAAGACCTGATAAACTTACCCGCAAAACCAACGCTAGTGTTACAGCAAAAGGGCTTGGAAACAGCCGGTGACTCAGCCAAAGGAGATTACTTACTGTTTCTGCTACAACTTTCAGGACACTCTGCAGCTGGTGTGGGAGCGGTGAGGAGTGCACTCCCCATCCTATGGGATCTGTGTGTGTGTGCGTGTGTGTGCGCGCGCGCGCATGAGAAGGCAACGGCAGGATGGCAAACTGGTTTTTTGGGGCCATACTAACGGGAATACGATGAGAGCTTCTCCCAGATCATGGAAAAACAACAACAAAAAGTTAACAGAAAATAATAAAAAAACCGAGATGCCTCCAGATGGCATCCCTACCTTACACCATATACAAAAATTATCTCGAAGTGGATCAAAGTTCTCCAGATAAGGGCTACACGTACAAAATGCTGCGAAGAAAGCATGGCTGCAAATCGTCATCACCTTGTATCAGGCGGTAGTTTCCCAGCTGTGACCCCAAACCCCAAGTAACACAGGGGAAGTAGATAAATCGGACACGGCCAGAATTGAAAATTCTGGACTTCAAAGGACATGACGAAGAAAGTCAAGGGACAACACGGAATGGGAGAAAATATTTGTAAATCGTCCATCTGATAAGGGACTTGTATGTAGACGACATTAAGAACTCTTGCAACTCCATGATTAAAAAAAATTAAAAAGAGGCAAAGGTTCTCAATCACCGTTTCTCAAAGAAGGCTGACAAATGACCCAGGAGCACATGAAAAAGACGCTCGTGCCGTTAGCCACCAGGGAAACGCTGCTGCTTCGGAACACAGCCTTGCGCTTCCTCAGAACAGTAAGCATGGAGCTGCAGGCGACCCAGCGAGCCCACTTCTAGGTGGATCCCCGAAAGGAACAAAAACATTGCAGGCAAATGTCCTTGGTAGCATGATTCATAATAAAAAAAAAAAAAAGCGGAAACAATCCAAATGTTCCTCAGGTGATGAACAAACGAACAAAATGGGGTCTGTCTGTGCGACGGGACAGTACTCAGCTATAAAGACAGACGACCCTCAAGCACAGCACGGCGAGCGGAAGCAGCCAGTCACAAAAGACCACGTGCTGTAGGATTCCACTGATGTGAAATGTCCTGATCTGGCCGATCCGTAGAGACAGAAAGTAGATTAGAGGTGTCCAGGGGCAGAGCTGTGGGGGCAGGGAGTGAGCGCTAACAGGGACAGGGTGTTCTTTGCGGAGGATGACAATGTTCTAAAGCTGGCGATGGGGTGGTCATACCACTGCCTGAACGTACTGAAACCAAGAACCGCACCCTTGAAGTGGGCAAAGCGTACGTCGTGTAGATTATACCCTGGCCGTTACAAACACACACGCTCACACGCCAACTAGAATGCCTCGCCCTTCTCTGTCGAGGCCTGGGGAGCCCTGGAGCTCCAGACGGGTGACTTTCAGAGCCAGTCTCATTATTCCGGGTGTGGCTCAGGAGGAGGCCGGGGTCCAGGGTTCAGTGAGTTGGGATGGGATTGTCAGGCTTCGTTCTTCCAAGAGCTTTATTTGACAAGGGTTCTGGAACCAACTGTTGGATGAGATCATCCAAACGCAGGAGGCTGACTCAGGTGCCAAGGGAAGCATTCCACAAGGAACAGCTAATTGAGGACCATGCCTTTCTCTCTGATGTCCCCACACAGCTGGAGCAGTGACCTCAGATGCCCTCCACCAGCTGGCCCTGGTCACCAGCCCCTCCTAGGGCTGAATGGAGCAGAGCCCATTTCCCTTTACGCTGATGGTCAGGCGAGGACAAGAAATTTCCACTTTAGAGGTTTTCACAAGTAAGAGTAGAAGTGTGTGTACTCTAGATAACTCGGGGACTTCCTGCAACATGCTCCGGTGGTTGAGATAGCCACCAAGTGAGCCGTCCATCTGGTCCGCGACCCTCCCCGCTAAAAATGCCCAATACGTGTGTCTTGAGTGTGCATTGTCGCAGTCAACCACTGGAACAGCTGTGCTCGTTACACTGGAGGAGATAAAGGTAAGACAGAATTGTGGCAGAGAACTTGAAACTCATACTAATTAATAAACTAAATCAAAGGGAACGTCCAGAAGTGAGAAACAGAAGAAGAGACACGAAGCGCTCTGTGACTCAGCGTGCCGCATGTTGTACAGAGTTGAAGGGAAAAACCGGCGGCTTAGAAGATAAATCAGAAGATATTCAGAAAGAAGCATGGAGAGATGAAGGGAGGGGAGATACAGAGTGGAGCGCGTATTCACAGGGCGGGGGGGTCCCAGAAGGGGAAATGGAAAAATGTTACACAAACAATATTTGAGAAGAAAGTGGCTGAGAATTTCACCTGATGGATGAAAGTCACAAAGGCACAGACTTGAGAAACTCAGTGAATCCCAGCAGCATGAATGAAACCAAGGGCGCACCCAGCATAGACACAGGGGCGGGAGGGGGTGCGGGGGGAGCCACTACAAACCAAAGACAGAGAGAGGAAAGCTTAGCCACGGGAAGGGGGAATGTTTTCTTTCCCAGGAGCGCTAATGAGCCTGACAGCTGACCTCTGGGCAGAAGGAGCGGCAGCCGAGTGAGAGTGGAATGGCGCATTTGAAGACCTAAAAAGTGATATAGTTGTTGATCTAAAGTTCCCTGGGACGGCATAAAAAATCAAGACGCTTTCAAGCAAACAAAACCTGGGAGCTGTTGTTGACTGCAAACCTGCACAGTGAATGGGATCCCAGGGGGAAGGTCAGAAACGTGGACATGAATAACAAAATGGTAAATTGGGTGGTAACTCTAAACAAATAGTTCCTGTGCATATAAAAAAAAATATGACTTGGGGGGTGCCCGGGTGGCTCAGTCGGTTAAGCAGCTGTCTTCGGCTCAGGTCGAGATCCTGGGGTCCTAGGATCGAGCCCTGCGTTGAGCTTCCTGCTCGGCGGGAAACCTGCTTCTCCCGCTCCCACTCGCCCTGCTTGTATGCCTCTCTCTCTGTCAAAGAAATAAATAAAATTAAAAAAAAAAAAGATTCTCCCTCTCCCTACCCTGCTCACACGTGTGCACGCATTCTGTCTCACTCTCTCTCTAAAAAAACAAGAGAACCCAACCCCCCCAGAAAACTGTCACATCAGACAAAGTAAACATCAATGCATGAAGTGTTACCAGAAAGAAACAAAGGTGGTCATTTCACTATGACTGTTCAGTCAATTCACCAGGAAGAGAGAAGGTAAATTTAAAATCTACACGCGCCTAATAACACACCCTCCAAACACGTAAAGGTAAATGAAGAGGAAAAAACAAATGCAGAATCATGATGGGAAATTGTATCACACCCTTCTCAGTAGCTGGTAGAATAATCACATTTTTAAAAAAGATTTAGTTATTTATTTTAGAGAGAGAGAGAGAGAGTGAGTGCACGTGCAAGCATGGGAAGGGGCAGAGGGAGCGGGAGAGAGAAGATCTCTAGCAGTCTCCGTGCTGAGCACAGAGCCGGACTGGGGCTCGGTCCCATGACCCTGAGATCATCATCTGAGCCTCAATCAGGAGTCAGGACACTCAAATGACTGAGCCACCCAGGAGCCCCTAGAATAATCCTTTTCTTTAAAAAAATCAATAAATAGAGGATTTGAGAAATATGGTAAGAAAATCTACTTAATGGTCATTTATAGAACACCAACTGCAAAATGCACCATCTTTTCTGGCACACATGGCTTATTTTAAAAAAACTGACCTGGGGAACGCCTGGGTGGCTCAGTGGGTTAAAGCCTCTGCCTTCGGCTCAGGTCATGATCCCGGGGTGCTGGGATCGAGCCCCGCATCGGACTCTCTGCTCAGCAGGGAGACTGCTTCCTTTCCTTTCTCTCTGCCTGCCTTTCTGCCTGCTTGTGATCTCTGTCCAATAAATAAAATCTTAAAAAAAAAAAAGACCTGGTTTTAGCCATAAAACAAGTTTTACTTTCAAAGGACTGAATGATACAGAGTATTTTCTCTGCATCTATCCAGTTGTATACTCGAGTATATAACTCAGTGATGATAAAAATCCATGACAGAGAGCAAATTAGGGCACCCCCGTATGTGTGGGAGTTAAGAAACATAAACAAACAACCCAATCCATGGGTTGAAATAACCCATGGATTAAAAAAACAAATCACAAGGGAATTAGAAAATATTTTGAAATTAATTAAAATGGAAAAAAAAACCCACAATGGATCAAAACCTGTGCAATGGCGTAAAGCCATGTTCAATGCGCTGCCTTCACTTACGTTTCAGAGATGAAGAAAGGCTGGCAATCAGTGAAATGAACATTCACTTCAAGAGCTTAGGGAAAGAGCATCGAATGGCCCCAAAGAAAGGAAGAGGAAGGAAACAACAAAGATAGAAGGAAAAAACAATGCAAAAGGAAGAGAAACAAAGGAAACACTCCAGATGCCACAGACACGGGAAACACTACGCGCATGTTAGGGACAACTTCACCGTAACGCATCCGGAAAATGACATGAAATGAGCACTTCCCTGTTTCCCAAAACCCCAACTCCCAACGGTGATGCGGGAGGAAAGGGAAGATCTGAAGACTCTGGAAAGAATCAAACAGAATCGGTAACGGAAAAGCTTAGAACAGAATCAGCTCGTGGCTCAGATTGCTTTACGCGTGAGTTTTTACCAAAGGTTTCCGCACAAGCAACCATAATTAATCCTCTTCTGGCCTCTCCCAGAGGAGAGCAAAGGGCATATCCTCCACAGTTTCGGGAGGCGATCATAGGGCTGATGCCAGCACCCCGGGGTGGGGGAGCACCGTGGGGAGGGGGGGGTCAGACGCAAACCGGGTTTATTGCGGGAAGGCAGGCTTGGAGAACATGGTGAAGTCAGTGTGCTTTAGCACATCAACAGTGACTTACAGGGAACATGTTTGATGAGACTCAACATCCATTCGGGAAGTAAGGGTCTCCATAAACCTGCTGCGGGACAGGGTTCCCTTGCTTTTTTTTTTTTTGGTCCTGCGGGGCTTGATCCCAGGACCCTGGGATCATGACCTGAGCCTAAGGCAGACGCCTGACGATGGAGCCACCCAGGCGCCCCAGGGGGTTCCTTTGCTTACTAAAGCACCGCTGCGGAAAAACCGCCAGCACACACCTAACTCCAGGGGAAGTGTGGAAAGCTCCCTCTCGGAGACTGCGGGCAAGGCAGGGACCCTCCGAGGACTTGCTCTGGAGGTCTCGCCCGGTGCGGTAAGGAAGGGGAGTCAGTGCAGCAGGTGAGGAACGAAAAGGAGGAAAGACAATTGCCGTTACTCGCAGTTGAGGAACGACACAGAAGATCCCGAAGAACGTGCAGGTAACCGTAGTGGAAGGCTGTGGGGGCGAGACACTCGGCCGCCGCACTGGCCGCAAGCAGACGACGAAATCTGAAAGCCAACGCTGGATCCGCTGTCATTTGTCACGTAACAAACACTGAAAACACTCGGTATCGTAAACGGACACACAACTCCGTGTTTCTCGTGAGTCTGGAGGGTGGCCCGGTGCTCCGTTCCGCTGGCCTCGCTGGGCTCCCTGGCGGGGTCCGCCGTAGGGCTGGGGCAGGTGGCCCACGCCGGGGCCCATGGGGCTCGCGCTCTCTCTCCTGCGCTGTCCTCCATCCCATCTCCCCATCCCCCCTCCACAGGTGCTCTTAGCACAGGGGGCCTAGAGGGCAGGGCCGGAAGCCGCACGGCCTTTCCAGACCCAGATTCACAAGCTCCGGCGGAGCCATATTCCGCCTGCCAGCCCGGAGAAGCGGGTGCAGACTCCATCCTCCGCGGGAGGAGGGGAAGAGAGTTTGTACACATGGAACCCGGCAGAGATGCCGCTTACACGTCGCTGACTGCTGGGGTAGATCTAACAGGAGGCGTGGAGGACGTCCGTACGGAGACCTACAGAACATCATTCAGACAATATAACGCCCAAACCTGCGGGCCGTGTGCTGGTGTTCGGCCCCCGAGAAGGCAACGCCGAGGCAGGGCTGGATGTGGACGAGATTCATATCATCAAAGCGGACAGTCAGGAACAGCCAGATGGAAGAGGTACAAAGGGCAGAGGATGTGGGAAGGGGTGCAGGGGTTCTGTGCGCTCCCTGGGAGGGGGGAGGCGTGCTGCCCTCCCAGCACCTCCCCGGGGTCACCAACCCCAAAGCTCTCCCAAGCCTGGAGCTTGGGGGTTTGTGTGCAGACGTCATTCTACAGGCACGGTTGATTCCATCATGGTCTGGTGCTGATGAGCTCAGGGTCAGTCCTTTTCCCCTCCTGGGCGGTGTGGGGGGTGGTCTCGAACGTTCCGCCCTCTCATGGAGGTGGGCTCCAGGTCAAGCCAACCACCCCCCGCCCCCCATCCCCTGAGCTTAGGGGCTTTCCAAAAGTCTGGGAAGTCGGTTCCCCTGACATAAAGTCTGGTGTGGTTGAAAGGCGCTTATTATGAATAACAAAAGACACCTTTAGGGCTCCTACACTCAGGAAATTTCCAAGGGTTTAGGAGCTCTGTGCCAGAAATGAAGACCAAATATACACTCTTTTTTTTTTTTTAAACGTTTTATTTATTTGACAGAAGAGAAAAAGAGCAAGAAGAGGGTGAGGGAGAAGGGCAGAGGGAGAGGGAGAAGCAGACTCCCCACGCAGCAGGGAGCTCAACCCCGGACTCTGGATCCCAGGACCCTGAGATCATGACCTGAGCTGAAGGCAGACAGACACTCCACCCCCTGAGCCACCCAGGCACCCCGCCCCCAAGTAGGCGTTTATTACTCTCAAGTCACAACATCACAGACCCCAAGCAGACTCAAGCACGTATGGACACTCAGTTTCCAGAAAGGAGCCCTGCAGAGCACTGGCCCTAGGCGAGTCTTTCCACAAACCACAGAATGACTGGGGATCCGTGTGGCCCCCCTCCCCCGTCGTAAACGGTGACTCCAGCTGGGCTGCAGGCCTGAAGGTGAAAGGCACAACAGTAGCGCTTCTAGAAAACAACCGGGGCGGAGTGTTCCCCGCGGTCGTGTCTTTGGGGTAGGGAAGTACATTTTGAAAAACACAGGAAAGTAATCATCACAGCAGATGAGACTGATGAATCCTCCTGCAGCAAAATCCTTGGCCGTCTGGATGGCACAGGGTGAAGCGAACGGAATTCGCGTCGTCTTCAGAACTCCATGGAAATGTTAGTGCTGCCTAAGGACACCGGCGGGACGCGGTGGAATCATTCTCGGAGAGACGTGCATCCCCCCGCTGCGTTTGCACGAAAACAAGAAGGATTTACAAATAAGTGAACCCAACTGTCCACTTCTGAAACCAGAAAAAGCACAGAATAAGTCCAAAGAAAATAAGAGGAAAGAAAATACAAGCAGAGGTTAGGGAAAGAGAAAACAAACCAAAAAAGAGAACAGACCCGAGTGCTGGTGTTTTGAAAAGATTAATAAAACAGACCGCCCCTCGGCAAAAAGTGGCAAGAAAAAAAAGAGAAGAAAACACAAATAAACAACATTGGAATTAAAGAGACGGCATCACCGAGAGAAGAAAAACTATGATCAGGAAAAGGACTTAATACCCCCATTTGCAAACCTCTATGAAATGGGCACTTTTCTAGGAAAACATTTATTAGCAAAGCTGGCCCAGGAAGAGAGGAAAATCTGAACAGGCCAGAGAACAAAAAAGGGAGATGACATGTTAAAGACCTACCCCCAGGGGCGTCTGGAAGTTATAAGTCTCCAAAATACACACACCCCTCCCCTAAATGTGACAATTATTAGCTAAAAACGTAGGAGAACATCTTCTTGACCTTAACGCTAGGACAGCCCTCAACAGGAGAAAATAGCCAATTTGACCATCTTGGATCTGAAATGCCGATCCTAGGAGATACCTTGAAAGAGTTCAAGAGAAACAGAGCACACCGGGGCGCCTGGGTGGCTCCGCTGGTGAAGCATCTGCCTCGGGCTCAGGTCATGTTGCCAGTGTCCTGGGATCGAGCCCCGCATCGGGATCCCCGCTCAGCGTGGAGTCTGCTTCTCCCTCTCGCTCTGCTCCTCCCCTCTGCTTGTGCTCTTTCTCTCAAATAAATTAATAAAAAAATATTTTTTTAAATCTTTAAAATTAGGGGCGCCTGGGTGGCTCAGTGGGTTAAAGCCTCTGCCTTTGGCTCAGGTCATGATCCCAGGGTGCTGGGATCGAGCCCCGCATCGGGCTCTCTGCTCAGCGGGAAGCCTGCTTCCCTTCCTCTCTCTCTGCCTCTCTGCCTACTTGTGATCTCTGTCTGTCAAATAAATAAATCTTAAAAAAACAACAACAACAAAAAACAGGAAAGCAAAGGCAAGCTTGTCGTGGACACGCCCACTGACGGGTCGGGGTAAGCAGCCGCTGATGCCTTCAGGAGGCGACGTGTTTAGCGACGTGCAAATGCACGTATTAGAGCCCCATAGATCAGCACGGCTCGGCTTCAAAAATATGTCTGCGGCGGGGGCGGAGAAGATTCGGAGTAATCGGTGTATCACGATACCATTTTTATGAGCCACACATCATGCTGCAGGTGCCTACCTGTGCGTGAAAGGCTTTACAACATCTGGAAGGTCACAGGCCCGACTGAGGAAATCGGTGAAATGCAGGGGCGTCTCTGAGGTACAGGAGGCAGGGGACCCACAGGGCACTGGGTTAAAAGGAACATTAGCTTTACCCAGAGCACTCTACATTTCCAGGAGGAGAAAACGGGTGTCATGTGCGTGTAGGGACCCGGCGAGGGCAGGCACCCCACGTTCGCCACTGCACTGTCGGACAGTGAGCTCCAGTCCACGACCGGAGCCACACAGGCAGGCCGTGTGCGGAAGGCGGGGGGGGGGGTGGTGGTGGAGAACATGTCCTGGATTTTATCTGGAAATCCTACCAGGTTAAGGTTTTAGGGGGCCCAGCCAGATCTCAGAGGGGGCTGGAGCTCCAGCAGGGACCAATGTGACCTCAGGGCAGACATGCGGACCTCCAGGCTTGTCCTGATCCCCAGGGAGACCAGGAGCTACAGGGTCTGCCGGGAAGGCAGCAGGCTGGAGCCACCACGGAGAACACAAGACCTGCTCTTCCCTGTCCCTCCAGACCAGAGGCCAGTGCTGTGCAGACAGAAAAGAGAGACCCGAAAATATATTTTCCCCCAGAAACAGAGCATTACCTAAGGGCTGTTTAGTATATCTCTAAGAACTATGTTTTGGCGGTTAGGAGGAAAAGTTGATTTATTTAGTAATCACAAAGCTGCAGATAAGTCCTTGCCAAGCGCTGGTTAAGTACAGTCCAGATCAAGACTTCCCATTGCCTGTGCTCACCTGATCACAGCCGGAGCGAGCTTTGTGGCCCTGCTCCCCCTTCTCCTGGCCAACTTTCCAGGGCTTTGCAATCTCTGTTCTCTCCTCGGACCACGGCGGTCTCCTGCTCCACAGTGGCCTGCCCTCCCTGCAGTGGGGCAGCCTTCATCAACGCCCCCCCCAACACTTGGGGTTTATAGAAGCTTGGGGTTTATGGAAGCTTGGGGCTTACGGAAGCTGGGGGTTTATGGGAGCTTGGGGTTGATGGAAGCTTGGGGTTGATGGAGGCTTGGGGTTGATGGAGGCTTGGGGCCTTCTAAAGTTCAAAGTCTGCAAGCATCATAAAGAGGCCCACTCAACCTGGGTTGGGCAGCACCCACAGCCCAGCGCTGGACACTCCCAGCTGCACTAAGGGGTTTTGGTGGCAGAGTGAGGAGAGCCTCAGGCTAGCCCAAGATTGGTGCGTGGGCCCCAGTCCCACATCTGGCCTTCTTGGACTTCCTGCTTCTGAAAGAGAAGGTCAACCACCTCTATTCTGACCTCGGTCTGTACTTTCTGATTAAATTCTTCCTTGTGGCTTATCTCCTAACTCAGGCAAAAGACCCTGTGGGCATAGTATCCCGTGGTAGGAAACAGAAACTACCCCCTTAAGCTATAAGGACTGTCCTGAGCCAGCAAGGCCACGTGTGATCAACCCCAAGACAGTGGTCAGTCTGGCCTTCCCTGCCCACCTGCGCGCACCCACCCACCCTCGTCCCACACTGTCCTCATTTAACCCTTGCAGCGTTTTCAGCGCTTTGCAGACAGTCTTTGAGACGCTGTCTTCAGCGGGCCTTGTGGAAACAGATCCCTTCTCGTTTCCCCACCACCCGTCTCTGCCTTTGGATTCTGTCAGGGGCAGTGGCTGAGCCGGTCCGTTTGGGACCCCGGAGCCAGGAGCTCCTGCACCACCGGCCCCGCTGCGCCGCCCCTCCCTGCGCGTTTACCCAGGATGCTGGGGACGGCCACCGGGGAGACAGCCTCGGAGCACAGATTGGGGTGCAGGAAAAACCCGTGCCTCGGGGAAGCACGACGCAGTGTCCACCGGCCGTCCCACCGGAGGCTCTGGCCTCCGTCTCTTTTAGGGGGTGCAGGTGGTCTCTGCGGGGTTCGGGATCTCCCAACCCCCGCCCCGCAGGAAAGCCAGTTGTGCCTGCGCGTGGGTGCGTCCTGCAACGCTCCGCGTCTGGACACGGGCCTCCCCTTCGTCGTCCTTAAACTGGCTGCACCGTCCGTCCGAGCGCTCCGCTAACTGGAGCTCTTGTCCGTGTCCACACCCGACCGAGACTCCGGGTTTCATCTCCTCCGGAAGATCGCCCTTGAACGGGGTCAGACGAACCGAACCTAACTGCCGCAGCTCGCCGACTTCGCAGCTTTCGGGACGCGGCGCTGCGGCACCGAGGGCAGGGGGGACCACGCTGCGGAAGCCAGGGCGCCGGCGCAGCCGCGGCCCCGCCCGAGCCCCGCCCCGAGCCCCGCCGCCCCGCCCCGAGCCCCGCCCCCAGGCCTCCCTCCGGCTACAAAGCCCGCGCCACCCGCGGCGGAGCTCAGAGTGCGCGCAGCGAGTCCGCGGACCGGACGGGGCGGGGCAGCCGTACCGCGCGGTCTCTCCATTGGGCGGGGCGGGCTCTGGCCTGCGATTGGCCGGAGGCCGGAGGCGGGGACGGGCTTCGGCCTGCGATTGGCCGGCGGCGGCGGAGGGAGCGGCAGCGTGATGGAGGCGGCTGGGCCGGTGACCCGCGCGGCGGCGCGCAAGAGGGCGCCCACGATCCCGGAGGAGCCGGAGCGGCGGCCGCGGCCGCGGCGACCGCGGAGGAGGTGGGCGGGGGCCGGCGGCGGCCGTAGTCGTGGGCGGGGAGCCTCGGGGTCCTCGCGCGTGCGGCGGGTGGGGCTGCCCTCGGTCGCCGGCCGCGGGGGCTCGGCGCGGCGGGGCGGGCGGGTGGCATTGGCGCCCTCGCTGGCCCGGAAGGGGGTCGCGCCCGGAGCGGGGCAGCCGAGCTGGTCTGCAGGAGCACGTGGCGGACGGGGGAAGGGTGTGCGAGTGGAAGGAACAGAGCGGGCGCAGGCTCAGAGGCACGGAAGGGGCGGCGAGGCCGTCGCAGCCCGCGCTTGGCTCCGTGGGGGGCACTGGCTCACCGGGGGTCACCCGCACCGGACGGCGTGCTTGGAAACAGCGTCCCCAGTGTTCAACACCCCCCCCCCCCCCCCCCCCCCCCCCCCCCCCCGCCCCAGAGGGAGACCAGGGCTGTTTCCGACTGGCCAGGGATGGCCGCGGACTGGCTGCGGCCGCAGGGGTGAGAATGCTGGGCGGGCTCGCAGGTGCCCCGTGGGCGCTGGGCGGGGTGGGGGGGGCGCGAAGGACAGCAGGGTGTGGGACGGAGTTCCAAAGGAAACGTTTTCCATCGCTCTTGTGCTCTCGTGAGGCCTGAATGTCCCTGACCCTCCACCCACCTAGCCAGTTGCAGGGTCCCCCACGAAAGTCACAGGAAGTGGCCCGGGTGTGCGGAGATTGAGAGAATTTCCACGCTGAAGCCGGCGGCCAACAGACGGCCGCTGGAGTGTCTTCTCACGCCTGCATGATGATAGCTACTTACAAAATAAAGCCAGTTTGGATTTACCAGGACAGCTGAGGACTTAGTGTGGGTTCCACGGGACACACCCACGGAAACACAGGCCGGAGAGAGAGTGTGGCCCTGGCCCTGCGCTCTCAGGCCCTGGAGCTCTCTAGTTCTGTAACTTTTCCGGCCCCTGGGCCAGGGCAGAACCTGTGGATGGTGTGAAGTCAGACTCTGGTCTCTGCAGGGGGGCTGGGAGTTTATTTGTAGGAGGAGCCCCCGGTGTCCGGGGTCCGGGGTCCGGGCGGAGGGCCGGCGGTGGCGCCAACACGGGCGGCTGCAGGAAGACGGCGCCCACTCGCCCCTTTGGTTCAATGTGTATTTCCATAATTTGCGTTCAGAATATAAGTCCGAGAGCAGTACTCCCTCCCCTCGGCCAGTCTGCACGCGCCTGGGGCATGTGCTTGTCAGCATTCTTTTCTTCATGCTTTTCCCTAAAAAAAAATTTTTTTTTTTAAACTTCCTCTCTGCTTAGAATTGAGGAGCCAGAAGAAGCCGTTTTTCGTGAAGTGGTCAGTTTTACCCCAGAGCCTTTGCCAGGTGAGAGGACAGAGGCTCGGAACGCTGTCTCCGTGTTCACTCTTGGGGCTTTGGGGCAGGCCCCCCCCGGTCTGGTTTTTTCTCTCTGGGTTGTTGTCAAAGCATCTAATCATTCCTCTTTTTCCCGTCCTCTGACCAGCTAGATATTATGACAAGGACACCACCAAACCTGTCAGTTTCTACTTCTCTTCACTGGAGGAACTCTTGGCGTGGACGCCTGACGTGGAGGACAGCTTCAACGTGGCCTTGGAACCCTCCGAGTGCCGGCAGCCCCCCCTGAGCAGCCAGAGGCCCCGGACCCTGCTGTGCCATGACATGATGGGCGGGTATCTCGATGACAAGTAAGCCTTTGCGACGGCATCGCCCGATGTTTATTCTGTTGCCTGGGATGGGGCTGGAGGGGAAAGAGGCAGGGAGAGGGACAGCTGCACGGCAGAGAGCACTGGGGGGGGGGGGGTCTCTGGACCAGACTGCCCTGACTGGGTGAGACGCCCAGGCCTCCGGTGTTATCTCTAAAGGACCTGGGTCAGGTCAAAGCTGGGGCCTCTGGCAGGCCTGACACCATTTGCTTCCGGGGACTGCATGCCCTTAAAATCTGGTGTGCGGGGCGGGTCCAGCAGCTGGCAGCCTTTCCACACTCCTGGGCCAGAGCCGTGGTCCTCCCCGGACCCCTTTAGCTCTGACTGTCCTCGGCCCATCAGTTCCGGATGCTCAGCTGTGACCCTCCCAGCCAGGGGACGCTTCCTCCAGAGTTGCCGCGCGGGCCACTTAGAGGTCTCAGACGTCTGTAAGACAGTCCTGGAGGGAACGACAGATGGGAAGGCCTAGTCCGAACTGGCCACCAAGGGACGAGCGGAGGCAGGAGGCGACGTCTTGGGTGCAGCTCATGGTGACCAGTCCAGCACTGGGTGTAGGGAGACCGCTCTGCAGGAACGGTGCAGGGGCCGCACGGGGACGCCAGGCGCCTGGAGCTTTTGCCTGAGCCCCGCCACTTCGCTTTCCTCCTGTCCCGTCTTTGTCCAGGCTGGCAACGCTCAGCCGTTGGGTCCAGCAGTGACCACCGGCCCGGCCTGGGGAAGATGTTTCCCTTAAGACCTCTTGATCTCAGGGACGAGGTGCAGTCCCGCTTCTCGCTCTACCCGGGGTCTACGCCACGCCTGGTGCGAAGCCAGACTCCCAGTCGCTGGCCGGGACCAAAGAGGAGCTTTCCTGGGGTGCCCGTGTCCTGGGTCCCGACTGCTCGTGTCTTGCGCAGGTTCATCCAGGGCTCGGCGGCGCGCAGCCCCTACTGTTTCTACCACTGGCAGTGCGTCGACATCTTCGTGTACTTCAGCCACCACACCGTGACCATCCCCCCCGTGGGCTGGACCAACGCTGCCCATCGGCATGGGGTCTGCGTGCTGGGTAAGACCCCCGGGGCTCGCCTCCCACTCACTCGTCAGTGACCAGCACCGAGAAGCCTTCTGGGGGCGAAGCGCTCCTTGCCTGGGGCTGCCTTGATCAGTTACCACAGGCAAGAGCCAACTTCCGGAAGGGACCAGGCCACTGGGTCACTGTCCTAACCAAGACAGTGCAGCCGTAGACAACAGGCAAACAGATGGGCTGTGTTTATGAAGGGGGGGGTAGCGGGTGGACGTGGCCTGCAGGCCACAGGTGGCCGGTCCGTGGGCGCGGCTCTCTTCCCCCGCACCCGCGTCAGCGGTTGGCCTCTTCACCGACCGCCGGGTCGGCCCACGGGGCCTGTGACTCCGCAGGTGTCTGGGACGGCCGGGCGTGGGAGTGTGTAACGAGCTTGCAGGCCGGGCTGCTGTGCTCTTGCGAGAGCCACACTTTCCTAACTGCTGGGTTCGCCTGCCCTCGTTTCTCTCCGTCCTGGTAGGGACCTTCATCACCGAGTGGAAAGACGGTGCGCAGCTTTGTGAAGCCTTTCTGGCTGGGGACGAGCGCTCGTACCGAGCCGTGGCCGACCAGCTGGTCCTCATCGCCCAGTTCTTCCGCTTCGATGGCTGGCTGGTCAACATCGAGAACTCTCTGAGTGTGAGCACAGCCCTCCTGGCACTTGCCCAGCCCAGGCCCCGCGCTGTCCCTCCGTCGCTTTCCTCGGTGTCACTGTGGCGGGTTAAGTGATACCTGTGTCCCTTTGCTGAGAGACAGAACCTTCTCCGGGACCGTGTCCAGAATCCCTGGTTGGCTAAGCTTTGCCCTGTTGCCCCTTCAAGGCGTCCCTTTCCTCCTCCTCCGTCTGCTCTGCTGGGGCCACGCGTGCGGCTGTCCTTGGCTCCGCACTCCCCTTTCCTGGAGTTTTATCTTTTCTTTGTTGCTGGGCCGTGTCCTCCTGCTTCCGAAAGGAAGGACAGCCGGCGCTCCTGCGGGGCTCAGCCTGCGGCCCGTCCGGCTCTCTCTTCGGCTCAGGTCACCGTCTCCGGGTCGTGGGATCAGGCTGCATGTCGGGCTCTACGCTCAGCAGAGACACTGCTTGGGGTTCTCTAGAATCGATAAAATCTTTTTTTTTTTTTTTTTTGGTTTAGATTTTATTTATTTATTTGACAGACAGAGATCACAAGTAGGCAGAGAGAGAGGAGGAAGCAGGCTCCCCGCTGAGCAGAGAGCCCGATGCGGGGCTCAATCATAGGACCCTGAGATCGTGACCTGATCCGAAGGCAGAGGCTTAACCCACTGAGCCACCCAGGCGCCCCTAGAATCAATAAAATCTTTTAAAAAGAGAAAAAAAGAAAGGCAGGACAGTGGGAAACATCTGGCTGGACCCTCCCCTCCATGGCTGTGGGGCTCCAGGGACCGGGGCTTCTTTGGAGTCTGTGTTTGCCCCTGGGGTTAAGCAGCCTCCCGTCTGTGCTGCGCGGGACACCTCTGACCTCACCGCGGGTCTGCTCCGCCTCCCTCTGCAGCCGGCCGCGGTGGGCAACGTGCCCCACTTCCTGCGCTACCTGAGCGCCCAGCTGCATCAGCGGGTGCCCGGGGGCTTGGTGCTGTGGTACGACAGTGTGGTGAGCAGCGGGCAGCTCAAGTGGCAGGACGAACTCAACCAGCTCAACCGGTGAGGGCGGCCCTCTGGGCTGCGCGGGCTGGGGGCGGGGGTGCCGTCCGCCTCCCGGGGCCTGGGGCGCACGGCTGCCTGGGTCGGAGAGGCCGGGGACAGAGTCGGAGACACCGGCCGCCAGCGGAGATGACCTGTGACGCGGGCGGCGGGCCATGCGCTCCCAGCGGGGCCCCCGCGCTCCGGAGCAGGCCGTGCTGTGGGCCTGGAGGCAGCCCAGTCTGGGGGTTGGGATGGAGGTGCGCCTCGGAAGGGCAAGGAGGAGGACCCCCAGGGTGGGCGGCCCCTGGGCCTCTGTGGGTCCCGGCCTCTCAGCCCTGCCTCGCCACCGCCTTGCAGGGTCTTCTTCGACGCCTGCGACGGCTTCTTCACCAACTACAACTGGCGGGAGGAGCACCTGGAGCGGATGCGGGGGCCGGCGGGGGGGCGCCGCGCCGACGTGTATGTGGGTGTGGACGTGTTCGCGCGGAGCAACGTCGTGGGAGGCCAGTTCGACACGCACAAGGTGGGTGTCGGCCCTGGGGGCTGGGGAGGTGGGACCTTCCGTTCCCATCTGTGCTCAAGGGAAAGGCCCTGTTCTTCCCAGAGCAGGGAAGCTGGGGCTCAGGACTCATGGCTGATGCCTCAAGGGCAGGCTGTGCCCTGGAACCCTCACTTCCAGCCCCTTCCTGCCATCAGGCGCTGCTTTTTCTGTGGGTGTAGATGGACAGAAGCAGCTGGGCGGACCCCGGCGCTCTAGCGAGCCATTCCTTCTTCCTGGACAGTGGGTGCGGACGGGCGCCCAGCTGGGGGCTTAGAGCACCGGGTGGGCTTGGGGGGCCCTGGCAGCGCACCCATTCACAGGCAGCTCAGGGACCAGGACCCGGTAAAAAAGCCAGTTTGGGGAATTTGGTGGTTTAATAACTAGTGAGATTTTTTTCTGGCAAGGCGAGTCTGTCGGCAGTGAGGAGAGACAAGAGGGGGTTGCGGGGGCCGAGGCCCCGGTGAGGGATGGACAGGGAGTCGGCTCGTCTCCCGGGCCGGCCGTCCTGCCCCTTCCCTGGTGCCACGGGGATGCTCCTGCTCGTTAATTATGCTCTAAGTGAGTAAATTAATCCAATAACTGAAGATTCTCTCCACCTGCTCTGAGTGTGGTAACGCGAGGAGAGGTAGAGCCAGGGAGAGGCACGTGCAGGCCCCCGGAGCAGGCCCCGGCCCGCCCACGGCCTTTCTTCCCCTGCAGCAGGCTGAAGAGCTGCTGGGCTTGGGGCCGCCCTCGGGGCTGGGCGGGAGGCCTGGCAGGCCAGGCTGCGCTGTCCCCTGACTGCTGTCTCCCCAGTCGCTGGAGCTGATCCGGAAGTACGGCTTCTCCGCGGCTCTCTTTGCCCCTGGCTGGGTGTACGAGTGTTTGGAGAAGAAGGATTTCTTCCAGAACCAGGACAAGTGAGTCCTGCCCGTCCCAGGCAGGGGCTTGGTGTTGGCCAGATGGGGGCTCTGGCATTTTCTCTGGTTTCCCAGGATAGCTCAGGCCTTGCTCCCCACGGACCTTCCCCGCGCACATCGGGCGGGGCGGGGGGGGCCCGTTCGAGGGAAGCCAGCGGGAGGGTCCTGGCAACCCACGCGGGAGGGGTGAGGGTTGGGGACCCCGGGGGGCCACCCCCTGCAGACCTGCGTCCCCACACTTTCAGCGGGGGGGCTCACTCTGGGAGGGACGCAGGGGCCCTGAAATGCCGAGAGTGAGTTTGGGGTCCCCTGCACCTCTCCCTGCAGGTTCTGGGCGTTGCTGGAGCGCCACCTGCCCACACACAGCATCTGCTCTTTGCCCTTCGCCACCTCTTTCTGCCTGGGCATGGGGACCCGGCGCGTGAGCTACGGACAGGTGCGCGGGCTTCCCAGTGGGCTTCCTGGTGTTCGGCTTTGGTCTCACCTGGGACACGTGGGGGGCTCCGGGTGTGGGAGAGATGGCGGGCCCGGTCGGCCCCCGACCCTCCCTCACCCGGCCTTGTCCTCCAGGAGGAGGCGGTGGGGCCCTGGTACCACCCAAGCGCCCAGGAGATCCAGCCCCTGTTTGCGGAGCACAGGCTGGAAGGGGACAGCCGGGGCTGGGTGAGGACGAGCTGCTGCCTGGCGGACGCCTGGCACGGGGGCAGCTCCCTGCTCCTCCGTGGGGTGATTCCGCCCGAGGTCGGACCCGTGGCCGTGAGGTAGGTGAGTGAGCGGGGGACAGATCTGTGACATCATCTGCGTCCCCCTTGCCCCTCTCCCTCACTCTCCTGGGTGGGTGGGCCACGGCGGCCGGAAGGAGGCCGGAAGACAGAACCGAGGGGGCTCTCGTGGTAGAAAGCACGTGATGTACCATTTACCGTCTTAGGCATTTCCGAACGTGTACTGTAGCTCGAGTGTTTGCTCGTCACTGCCGTCAGTCTCCAGAATGTTCTCGCCCGTCCCCGCAGAACAGCTCCCGTCCCCCCAGCTACCACGCTCTGCTGGTTCTGTGGGTCCGACGCCTTGAGACCTGGCACGAGCTCACCCCGGCCCCCCTCCGGCAGGCTGTTCTCTCTGCAGGTGCCCGCGCCTCCCAAAATCTTCTTGTCCTTGGTGTATAAGCTAGAAGGGCCCTCGGCTGTCGAGGTGGCGTTGGAGCTCACCACGGGGGACGCAGGCAGCTGCCACGTGGGTGGCCTCTGGATGCTGAATGGTGAGAGGTGTAGGGCTCCGGCGTCCTGTGGCCCCACTGTGGCATTGAGACCCCGGGGAGGGGGTTGGGGAGGCTCTGCCCGTTCTTCCCCACAGGGGGAACAGAGAGCCGGTTCGGGCGGGCCGTGAGCCCCTGGTGCCAGCAGGGGGTCTGTTGGCCTCCGGGCCTCCCCCCACCCCCGCTCCATTCAGTGGACGCCTCTCTGCGGTTTCCTTTGGGTTCTTCTCATTCTCAAGTCCTGGGTCTCCTCCCCCAGCAGAAACCAGCTCAAGGCACAACCTTCGGCCCCTCCGGGTGCCCCCCACCAAGCTGGCCAGATGGGTGGGCCGCTGTGGCCAACAGCTCCGTGGGGGCTGGGTCCAGCGGTGAGTCCTTTCTCTGCCTTTTGGGTCTCCAGCCAGGGAGGGCTGCCTGCTGGGGGCGGGGGGGGCTGGAGGGAGGGGCCCTGGGTTGAGAAGCCCCAGAACTGGAGGGATTGGAGGGGCCCTGGCCGACACCCCCAGGTTTCGGGGCAGCGCGGGGACACGAGCCCGGGAGGTTGCTGGGAGCGGTCATGGCCATGCCTTTCCGTCTGGGGTTCCCGCCGGCCGCAGTGGGCCCTCCGTTCCCGCCATGGCTCGGGGCCTCTGAGCAGCTGGCCTCGAGGCGCTGGGGGAGGCGGGCGCCTTGTGACTGGCCCATCGCCTTCCCCAGCTGCTACGAGGTGAACCTGCGGGGCTGCCTCCTGGGAGACCTGCTCGTTAGCTTTGCGCCGCCTGCGGGCAGCCGGGAGGAGGCGAGCTTCGTCTGCAGGCTCGGGGAGATCCAGGTGAGCCGCCGGGCGCGGCGCGTGGGCGGAGGGGCCTGTGGCCGCACAGGAGGCCCCGGGCCAGTGAGGCAGAGTCGCCGAGGAGCGGGAGTGTGGGGCGGGCACAGGCCCGCCGGTGGGCGTCAGGGCGAGCCCTCTCTCTCCCAGCAGGTGGTGGATGCCGACAGCCTGCTCCGCCCGCTGCCCCGGGTGCAGGCCGTCACCGTGTCCCGCGTGCGCTGGCAGCGGGCCACGTCCGAGGAGGAGGAGGAGGAGGGGGGCGCCCCTGCCGGGCTGCGGCTCAGCTGCACTCTGCACTGGTCCTGCCTCCTCTCCCCCGTTCGATGCTTCCGGATCCACTGCTTCCTGGGGAGCGGCGGGGGCTCTCCGCGCGGGGGGGCCGCCGGGGCCCGACAAGCCCGTGCTCCTGGGCCTGGCCTTCGTCAGCCAGTACCGGGTTGTGGAGCTGCCGGTGGCGGCCGCGGGGCCCGGCGGGGACGGCCGAGTGCAGTTCCTGGTGGAGCCCGTCCCCAAGGAGGGGTTCCTGGTGCCGCAGGCCGAGTGGGGCAGGGCAGCCCTGCTCTACTCGCTGCCCCAGCTGTGAGCCAGCGCCGAAGCCGGCGTCTCCCCGCCTCCGGGCTCGGGGCCCCACGCGGTGTGCGGGAGCCCACGGGTGCCAGGTGGCCGCGGCTGGGCTGTTCGGTGTTGGACGCCGGTGACGGGAAAACCAAGAAGTCCGGCTACTGGGCTGATGATTTCCTGAGGTTAATGCGCTCTGTTGTGTCTGATCCCTGTCTGGAGTACAGAGTCCCAGGTGCGAGGGATGGGGTTTGGGAAAACTAGTCACCAGCTCCCCGAAGGGTGTTTCCTAACTCGACAGGCTTACGTGGGACAGGAAGCCTCCCAGCAGGCCCTGGAAACGATTCCCAGGGTGAGGGCTGGGGGCCGAGTGTGGCAGGGAGCTGGGATGTGGTGCCCTGGGGGCTGATCTGCTTCCCCTTAGGACTAGGGAGCCTGGGGCCCGGCCGGCACCAGCCTGCACACCCCACCCTGGGCCGTCCTCGTCCGGGCCATCCGTGTTGTGGGTGGCCCCGCGTGCCGTCCCGTGAGCGGAGCTGTTGGCAGAGACTTCCCGTCGGCCCCGTGCCCTGCTGTGTCTCTTCTGGGCCGTGGGTACTGGCGAAGCTTGCACGGAGCCAGACTGTGGGCCTTGGCTCTGTGTCTGCAGGGAGCGAGGCTGTCCAGGCTCGGGGAGTGGGAGGCCGGCCAGGGCCCAGGAAGGCCCTGGGCTGCAGCCTAGCCCAGCCTTGCAGTGGGAACTCTGGCCATCTGCTCCTTCCTGTCCTCCTCCCTCAGCCTCTCCCGGGGCGGGGGTGGGGTGGGGTGGCGCCAAGGCCCCCGTGAGCACAGGTGCCTTGAGAACCCTTTCCACTGGGCCCCGTTCCTGTCTTGCCTCCTCCTCTGTCTTCTAGCACCTTCCTCCCCTCTCCCTGGGCTGAGGCCAGCCAGAGGCTCTGCCTAGGGAGGAGAGGATGGGGTGAGTGAGCCAGAGATGCTCCCCCTGACCACCCTGCTCCCCGGTGACCCCTGGGCCACCGTGCTGGCCTCCAGGGGGTGGGCGCCCTCCCCCCCATAGCCTGGGGTTCTCCGCTGCGTCGCCCAGCTTCTGTCCTTGGCCCGAGCAGGGTCCCTTGTTCTGGGGGTCTTACCCCAGCGTCTCACAGGGCCGTTGATGGGGGGGATACCCATTTCTCTGCCCTCCACCTGTGCTATGCGACATGAAGCCGTGCCAAGGGCCATGACCCTCCCAGCTCGGGGTCCCGCCTCTTGGCTGTCCTTGGGTGCAAGCCCCAGTCCTCAGCCTTGCCCCTGCCTTGTAGGGAGGGGAGCGGCCACCAGGCGGCAGTGCAGCCACACCGCTCCTGGTTGTCCAGAACTCAGGAATCTGAGCCGGGGCCGGTTGCCGGGGGTGAACCTGGCCTTAGGACGGCAGAGGGTGTGTCCCTCCAGGGCTGCCTCCGTCCCCGCCCCCGGCGCCTCTTTCCCGGGGGGGGGGGGGGGGGGGGGGGGGACAGAGGGACATTTTACTCTCCGCATCCCACATGTGGCCCAGCCAGCTTGGTTTTCTGTGGGGAAGGGGTTTGCCCAGCAGACGGGGAGGACAGCTCAAGCAGGACAGGGGGACGCCTCCGCTGACCAGCTCGGAGCGCAGGTCACCCAGCACCTGCCTGTCCCCGTGAAGCTGGACAGGGCGGCGGCAGGGAAACAGAGTCGCTGCCACTTGGAGCTGCTCCCGTGACCGTGTCCTTGGTGTGGACCATGGTTTGCTTCGAGCCTCCCGTTTTGTGCCAGGGGATCTGGCCCTGCTCCCTGTGTCTCCAGAGGCGGAGTCGGGCGAGGCAGGGTGCCGGAGGTAGGCAGCAACTCCACTGTCGCAGCCTGCTGGCCTGAAGCGCCTGTGCCCGGCCAGCTTGCGCAGGGGAGGAGGAAATCGATGGTGCGGCGGTTTTCTCACACTCTGCTGAGCAGGCGGTGAGAGCTGAGGGTTAGAGCGCGGTGCGCCGTGGGGCCAGAGAGCTCCCCGGAGCGCCGTCCCCATCCCACGGAGTGTAGGGGCTCGTGGGCGGGAAAATGAGTATGTTGGCATTTCAGCCTGCGCGAGTCTGGCGGGTGTCACACTCTGAAATAAATGATCCGAAGTGAAACGTGAAAAATTCGTGGGTGAGCTGCGTTGTGGACTGGCCGCCTTGGTTTTGGGACGTGGGCCTGGCCCAGCCGCCCCCAGCCCGGGGCTTTGGTCCTCTGCTTTCCTTCCCAGTTCCGTTTCGTCTTTTGGGGGGCTGGCGAGGGTGGCAGCTGGCCTCCACCGAGCCTCCCAGGGATGGGGACCCGCGCCTGTGGGCCTCCCTTGAAGCAGCCCCCCGACTCCTGCAAGGAGCCACCACGACCCACATCACAGGGGCAGTGGCCGGCCGCGGTGTGGCTGGGATCTGAGGGCCCTCCGCTCTGGGACGTCCCCAGCCCCATCCCCTCTCCTGTCTGCACTGGGCAGGCCACAGCTGCTGAGCAGCACGACGACTGGAGGCCTGGCAGGGCGAGGCAGCCGGGAGGACGCGTGTGGGCCCTGCCTCCAGCTCGTTCTGGGTCAGGGTGGGGAAAGGGGCCGGAGGATCGGGACTCTGGAGTCTCTTGCCCAGAAGGGTCTGCCTGGCAGGTGGGCCAGACCCCGGGACAGGCTGCGGATCCTGGGCCTGCCCTGGCAGGTGCCCCTGCACTCCACCCCCGGGCCCTGGGGGCGGCCAAATAAAAAAGAGTTGTCCTAGTTTGAAGAAAGAAATCTTTATTAATAATCTTAATAATACTGTTGATTTGAATGGTCACACCTTGGAAGCATACAGAATGGTAAGAAAGGAAGCCTGGGGCCTGGCTGCAGTCCTGGGGGGCCGGGGGGGGGGCGGAGCGGGGGGCGGAGCAGCAAAGGGGCTCTGGCCGGGAGGGGCTCTGTACAACAGGAATAGAAAAGGGGCTCATTTCAGGAGCTGATGCTGAATATATAAAGTGAGGTGTGGGTTTTTTGTTTAAGTTTCATGAGACAGTGGAGCCGTGTTGGGAGCCTGGGCCATTTTTTGCTGCGTCCCCCACTCCAGCTCTCCCTGCCTGGCGGGGGGCTCCTCCCTGCTGCCCACCTCTGCTCTCCCGCCACCGCGGGACCCGCACCTGGGTCCCGGGCGATGCTCCGGGCCTCTCCCCGTCTCTCTCCCCCTGCTTGGGCCTGGCCATCCAGCCCTGTGGCGCCGTGACTCTGGACCTCGCCGCACAGCCAGGCACTGGCCCCCCCCCCTCTCCCCCCCCCCCCCCCCCCCGCCCTCTGCTCCCCTGCAGGACAGTGGGGGGGAGGGCTTGGCCCCGCAGGCGGCAGGGCTCAGCTTTCCCTCCCACTGACCAGGCCCAAGCCTGCCCCCAGCAAGGGGACAGGAAACAGGCTAGCTGGGACCGGTCGGAGCTCACCCTAGGCCCCCAGGCCTCTGCCCTGATGCTCACTCTTGGGTTGGAGGTGTGATTAGCCCTCAGTGTTCAGGGTCGGACCCCAGGGCTGCCTGTTGGACTCCGGTGGCCTGTGAGCCCCCTCACCAGGTTTGCAGGACACGGTGCTGGCGGCATGGCGCAAGGGGAAGCTGGGGCCCTGACAGCTGGACATGAGGGTGACAGGCACGGGCTGAAGCCAGAGACCCCGGGAACGAACAGCTGCCCCCCCATGCACCCCAGCCCAGCTGTCCCCTCCGCTGGCACAGTTGGCAACGAAGGTCAATTCCTGCTGCTCTCCCGGCTCAGGCCGGCGGCCTGTTCCTCCATGGGGCCCGCGTGCCCTGGGCGTGGGGGGCCGGAAAGGAAGACTTGGTAGAGAAGAGGCCCGTCCCCCTCCTACGCTCCCCGCCGGCCCGGGGAGGGGTGCTGGCGGCCCTCGGTGGCCGGGGGAGGGGCGGGGCCGCCGACGTGCTCCCTCGCTGCGCCTCGCGCGACGTGGACGTGGTGGATGCTTCTCGGTTTGGTTGGTTGGTTTGTTGCTTGGATCTTAACATCTTTTTTTGTTTTGTTTTTTGTTTTGTGATTTTTTTTGTTTGTTTTTTGTTTTTTGTTTTTGCCCTTCATGGTCCAAGAAGGAAACGGTGGAAGCTTTCACTACAACAGAAACAGAAAGGCGGGACTTGCAGTTTCACGGGAGCAACGCCAGGCGTGTTTGAGGACGGACAAGGCCTGGCGTCCGTGCGGGGAGGGAGGGGGCCGGGGCCCTGCAGTCCTAGCGCCGCCACCCCACCCCACCCCACCCCAGTCTGTCCCCGGGGCCCAACTTCTGGGAACCCATGGTCTTGCGTGAGCCGAGCTGAACGCGACCTTCTCCAGGGCAGAGCGTGGGGACCGGTGCGGGGGAGAAGGGGCGGCGGGAGCGGCTGGCTGGTGCAGCCTCTGGGCTTGGCCCGAGCGGAGCGGGGGCCTGGCTGGCTCTGGGCGGGCGAAGACAGGGCGGTGGGTGGCCGGCACAGGCCGTGAGGGCTGGGAAGGAGGCGGTGCCCCCGGCAGTGGCAAGTGAGGCGGCCCGGCAGCTTGGCCGAGTCCAGCAGCTAAGAGCCGGTGTGTCCTGGCTGGCGGGGGTGGGGCCACTCTCCAGCTGGCACCAGAAACCCAGCTCTGGCACGCCAGGGGACCTGGGCTTCCCTGGCCTGAGACACCGCCTCCTGGAACGGAGGCAGGGGGTGCCGTCCCGACGGGGCAGCCTACCCCATGAGGCTACCTGGGCTGTCTGGGCTTTGCCGGCGGGCCCCAGCCAGCTTGTTCCCGCCAGGGCCCTTTACAGCCCTGGGCACCGCGGGGCCGCTGGGCCACAGAGCTAAGCACCATGCCTCTCTGGACAGGAGGCTGGCATCGAGTGCCGTGTCGCTGAGAAGGCCGGCGATGGGCCTCCCCACCACGCCTCCTGGGCTCGTCCCTTCTCAAGTGTACCCTGATGAAAGGACGTTTCCAAGCTTGGGGAAGGGGAAGGGTGCCGGGCTGGCCGGGGACCCCGTCTCTGGCAGTGATGGGGCGCCATCTTCAGAGCGTGGCTGGAGGGGAGAGCCTGCGAGGGGCCCTCGGCTCTGGTCGGGCTGTTTCTCCTACACTTTTGTTTATTACAGCGAAGGCTAAGCAAGGAGCCCTGAGGCCGGTGTGGCCGTGGCAGTTCCCGCCTGCATTGTGTCTTGTGACCGCTTCGGCAGGAACCGTCCTCAAGAAACCGAACCAGAGACGTTAGGTTTCAGCTGTTCTGGGGCGAGGAGGGCCGACGCGGCTCCTCCCGCGATCCACTGGGGAAGGTGGGAGGGGCCGTGGTCTGGGCCGGAAACCCCCGCTCCGGTGGACCGGGAGCCGCTCCTCACTCCCCGGACCCCAGGGGTGGGGCAGGGGCTGGGGGTGTCTTCGGTGGCTCCGTAGCCCCAGGGGATGGGAAGTGGGGGTCGGCCTGGCGGGCTCTATTGCTAGTTGTCCGGGAGGGGTCTTGTGCCGTGTGCATACTGTACCTGAAATGGCTTGGGGGGAACATCACCAACAAAGTCAAAATAGGAAGCAAGGTTTCAGACATACAGGGGCAACCAGGGTCAAAGACACACACGCCATCGTGAGGGGCAGGGAGACCCGCTGGCTGGAGGTGGACCCTACGGGCTTTGGCGTCGCGGGCCGCTGACTGGGGGGGGCGCACTGTCCTCCCGGTGGCTGTGCCTGGTTTTGGACTGCTGGGTTTGGTGTGTGCTGAGCAGTCAGCGTGAGTGCTGCTAGGGGCTGGGCCCTCTTGCTAGTAGGGGGTGAAGCGGCTGTACCCTCCTCGGCACAGGCTGGCCTGCAACATCAAAGACGACAAAAGCCAGTCAGCACCGCCTTGGGGCGGGGGGGCAAAAAGAAATCACTAAATCCCACTGTTGGACCCCTGTGAGGTTTGTCGTGGTGGGGAGCGAGCGCTGGTTCTCGTGGCATCGGGGGGCCCTGGGCCTCGTCCTTCCGTGCTGGGGGTGGTGGGGGCCAGGGGGCTGCCGGGGTCATGGGCCACAGCGCTCCTGGACAGTGAGGTTGGAGATGCCTCTTAGGCCTGGCCCTTTCCTGGCCCCCTTCTCAACGGGGGGTGGGGGGGTGGGGGAGGTCTCAGCACCCCCCAGGGGCTGCCTGCCTGGGCTGCGGCGGGACTCAGGACAGGGGAGGGAACCTCCTGCCAGGGCTCCCCAGGCCTTGGTTCTGCCAGGAGGGGCTCTGCCTGTTCACTTGGCCCCTTGGAGCTTCAGGGGGTCCCTGCTCTTCCCCCAGGTCCTTGCCTGGACCCTCCGTCCTGCTGAGGAGGACAGGTCTCTGGCGCTCTTGCTTCCGCGTCCCTTGGCTGCCCTGGGCCGGGGATGTCTCCAGAGGAACCTCCTCCCCAGTTTCAACAGAAAAAGGAAGAAGATGGCAAATGCCACACAAAAAACTTGGGAAAACCCAGAAACTCTTAAAAATAAAAACGGGAACTTAAGGGGGCCCCTCTGTGAATGAATGAAAGCTTCTAGCCAGCAGCTGCACAGAGGCCGGCTGACCCTGGAGCCAAGGGGCCCGCAAACTGCACTTCCGGGGCCCCCATCTGGGAGGGGGCGGCCGCAGTCGCCGCGGGCTGCTGGGGATGCCGGGAACTTGTTAAAAATCAAAAAAGACAAAACAAAAATGGGGAGGGGGTAATCAAAACCAAGGGGGAAGGAACAGGGAGTCCCTGTTGGCTCTGGACCTCCCTCTCCCCCGCCCCGAAGAAATGTGTTCATCTTTGATGCTGGACGCCAAGCTGGCTAAAAAGCGACATTAACAGCCCCTGGGGCGGGGGGTGGGCACAGGAGACAGGTGTCCCCCGGAAGCAGGTCTCAGGGTGAGCTGGGCTGCATGTGTCCACCGCTGGTCACACACACACAGACACAGACACACACACACACACACACACACACACACGGGCCCACCAGGAGTGCGCGCCGGCTCAGCCGGCCACGGTGCCACGGAAGGGCCTGTGGGGGAAGCCGTGGGCAGCCCTCGTCCCTCTCCTTGAAGTGAGGAAAAGGTCAGAGCCGGGGTGGGTGGCGGGGAACAGGACACACAGGGGCCGTGGCGAACACACCCCCACGAGAGGCGCGGAGGCCCTCCTGGCCTCTGGAGCCTTGGAAAACGGGGAAAAGCAGGCGACCCAGGTGCTCCCCAGAGGGTCAGATGTCCTTACTGGGCAGCTGCCCATCCGGACGGAACTGCCTCCCCCAAACTCCCATCTAGGCCTTGGTCCTTCCGGGCACTGGTCAGAGGGCTGGGTCATTCTCAGGGCCCGCCCACCCCATCCTGGCTGCGGCGCCTGGCCCTCCTCGCCACAGCTGGTGCCCAGGGCTGGGCCGTCCCCGCCTCCTTACCATGGTTCCGATGCTGTAGGTCGCCGCAGGGCCGATGGTGTGGTGGTAAGGGTCAGCGGCTGCGTAGACCCTGCCGTAACTGGGGAGACGAGCACAGGGAGGGAGGCGGGTGAGGGGCGGTGACGGGCGGGCGAGGTCTCCCCCTGCCTCCCAGACATCGCAGTGCATCCCACCTGCCAGCCAGCCCTGCCCCCCCGCCCCTGCACGACCTCCTCGCGCCAGCCTTTCTGCCCGTTTAGAACGAAGCGTCCAGAACACAGCTGGCCATCCTCTCACGTCTCCCAGTGTCCCCTGACCCTGACGAGGGGCCGCACAGAGGTAAAAGGGGCCCTCCCAGAGCTGCGGTCGAGGAAAGCTCGACCCCCAGAATAAGGGCAGGGTGCTGCGGAAAGGCTCAGAGCAGGACCGGAGGACGTGGGGGCAGGCAGGGAGGTCACCACGAAGGAAGTGTCCTGGGGCCCCTGATGACCTTCCTCTCACTGTTCAGTGCATGTGTGAAATGCCGGCTTCTTGTGGGGCAGGCTGGGCCTGCTGTGCACCCCATCAACCCCATGTGAGATGGGGTGGGTCCTCGGGTGCCCCTGGGTGGGAGGGACCGGTGGCCGTCAGGCCAGAGCCCAGCACGTGCCCGGTGGGGGGACTCTGTGCCCATGTGCCAGGCCAGGCCACCCCTGGGACAGCCCCTGCGTCCTGCCCTCCTGACCCAGAGCTACCCCCACCCCCCGGCCTCTGCTGGCGGCTCTCAAATGGCCACACCGTCCCCCTGGTGTCACTGCACTGTACCACCGCCCCCTGCGGGGTTGGAGGGGCGTCTGGGGGCAGAAGTGGGGCCTCCTAATTCCTCTGCTTACGGGAGGTGGCGGGTACCTCCAGCGCTTGGGGAGGGGGTCAGGCCTCCAGGGCCGGGAGTCTGAGGAGAACTGAACTGGGGGGTGGGGTTCACGGCCTCCCCCAGCCATGCCAGTAGAAAGGGACTGAAGAAATCGGGGGCTCAGGGGCCTCAGACATGCTCCCCTCCGTCCAGACCCTGTGCCACTGGGCCCCCAGGCCTGGGCCGTGGGGAAGCCTTCCTGCCCATCTGAACCCGCCCGTCCAGGGCCCCATGGTCCTGCTGTCCCTCTTCACCCCGATCACTGTCCCAGCCATACCTGTCACTGTAAGCTGCCGCGGCTGCTGCGGGCTGAGCATATCTGTAGGCTGCGTAGCCCCCCTGCAGGGGAAGGGGGAGGGAGAGACAGCACAGGGACTTAGTGGGGCGGACACAGTCTTCCAACCTTTACCGTGGCCCTGAGAGCCCCGGCTGGCGCAGGCCTGCGCGCACCTAGCTGCTGGCCTGCCAGAGATCTAAAGCCCGCAGACAGGGGCCTGGTTCGAGGGGAAGGAGCGAGCGGGCACAGGTTCAACCCACGCCGGTGGGCCCCAGTGATGTGTCTGGCCGTGTTCGTGGTTTTGACTCATGACCAGTGCCCACAGACCTGCCACCAGCCCAGTGAGCCCCTGAATTTGATGCTGGGGGCGCCGAGAACCCATGGGTGACTCCAGGCGCCATCCTGGATACTGGGAAGGGTCAAGGGCAAACTCAGATCACGTCTTGACCCTGGCACAAAGGGACTGTTGAATTATGGGCAACTGCTCAGGATGACATGGGTGCCCATGGGGCTCACTCAGTGACCCCAGTGTGGTTAGGGAAACAGGAGAGCCACCCCTGTCCCCATCACCCAGTGTCCTGTGGACTGGAGAACATGTGGGCACAGACAGCCCAGGCTCAGCTCTGCCGAGGTCCCCAGGGACCCTGGGCACTCTCCCCCTCCCCGGTCCCAAGGATAGGGAGGGATGGGTGGGGGAGGGGAAGACCCTGGAAACCAGCTGCAGGCCTGGACCGCTGTCCCCCCCCCCCAGCCCCCAGCTCCCCCCCCCCCCCCCCCCCCCCCCGGGGCCGCACTCACATAAATCTCAGCACCGTAAAAGCCGTCCTGATACACGACCCTGGAAGCAAACGGACAAGAGAGTGGTGGGAACGCTGGAGAGGTGGGGTAGGCCGGTTCCGGTGTCTGCGGAGGGAGGGGGCAGGGCGCCAGCCCCGCCCATGGGACGGGCATTTTAACAAGCGTTTGCTCCAGGGCCCTGTTTTGGTACAACAATAGAGTAACACCCTTGCTGGTCAGCTCCGTTCTCCCACAAAGCCATGGGCCCCTCGGCCCATGTTGCTTACCCTCCCCCCACCCCAGCCCAGGCAGCTGCTCCCCCCATCCAGGCAGAGGGCACTGGGCCCAGGGGAATGGACCAGAGAGGGCTTAGAGCAGGCCCTCGCTGTGCTCAAGGGCCAACCACGATCCCATCCAATCATCCAGCAAGGTGCTGGGGCTCTAAATGTCCCCCAAATGCCAGTGACCCTTGGTTCCCATGGCAGGATGGGGTTGGGGTGCGATATGGGGGTGACTGCGGTGTGAAGGTCTGGGGGTTCCCACAACGCCCCGCAGTTCTGGAAAGGCTGCCTCGCCCCTCTGGCTGCCCAAGGTCCTCCTCCCCGCACCCCCGGGCCGTCCTCCACGCCTCCATCCCCGTGCCCCGCCAGGTACTCACGCTCCGTAAGTTGGGATGGGGGGCGGGGGCGGCGCAGCCCGAAACGTATTATACACGGCCCGGCCCCGACCCCGTAGGTGCGCGCCCCTGTAGGCAACGGCTGTGCCCGTGGTGGGGTAGGGAAACCCCGTCACTGCAGAAAAGGGGGCCAGAGAAGAGGCGGTGAGAGGAAAGGCCCAGAGTGAGTGAGGGTCCGGCCTGGGCGCAGCCACGCCCGGCCCCGCCCAACCATACCTGCACGACCACGCCCCAGCCTACGCGCCGGCCACGCCTCCCTCCTGGCCACGCCCATGGCCACGCCCCCCACCGGCCCGGAAGGACGGCTCTAGCCTGTACCTGCATAGAATTCAGGCCCATAGACGGCGCCTACCACGGGGTTCAGCTTCCAGCCTGGAAGAGAAGCAAAACAGCCCGTCACCGTCTCCCCATTCTCTCCCCATCTCACACCATCCCCGGGCCTCCCACGTAGGGCGGGGCCTCTGCAGACTGGACCCCTCCTTCTGCAGGCCGGGCGAGCAGAGGGCACCCAGCCCCTCTTGGGATGTCGCAGCCTCACCGGGTCTGACCTTCGGCTCCCTAAATCCCAGGGACCAAGTCACTCCTGACCCTTCTTTGTGACCCCCCCCCCCCGCCCGGGGCCCCAGCCCTGCAGCTCGGAGTCTGCCGTCTCTGCCGGCATTAGGAAGGGACATCTGCAGCCCAAGCCGGGATGAGGGCTCTGGCGGCGCCCCTGCTTCAGCACAAGACAGAGCCCAGGCATCGGAGCGCTGCTGTCCCCTTAGGAGGCCTGGCTGGCTGCTTTCCGGTAGGGTCCTCGCAGCAGTGAGGGGCAGGGCTTCCGCCGCAGCCTCCTCCCACCTCCTGCCCCACAGCTTCTGTCCTAGGGTGAGCTCCTTCCGCACTGCCGTCCTGCCCGGGCTGTCCCCAGAGCAGCCAGTGGAGAGGCTTCCTGGGGAGGAAAGGCCTTAGGGTTCGAGGTACTGATAAAAACAACTGACCTTTCCTGAGCACCTTACCCTGGGTCACGCTGGTCTAAACCAGCCAGGGAGATGCGGGACACGCCCTCCCATTTTAGGGAGGAGCAAGCGGAGGCCCAGGGCGGTGGAGCAGCTTCGCAGCCCAGAGCCGGCAAGCGGCACAGCCAGACCCAAACCATACCCACATGCCTGGCCATTTCCGGGCCCCCAGCTGTCGTCTTCACCAGCCGCTTCTCCCCGTCTGCAGGCGGGTGGGCTCAGGCCGCTGGCTTGGGGCCCTGGGCTTCTGGGCCAGTCTTCCTCTCCCGCCAGGGACCAGGTGGAGGAGTGCAGCCTGCTTCCGCCTGAGGTCCCCAGTGGTGGACGCCGGCCGGCTTTGAGGGCGCTCTGGCCCCAGGCTCTAGCTCAGACAGCTCGGGCTGGGGATGTATACTTGACCGAGCCCAGCCCCCTGGCCCAGTGTATCTGGTCTTATGTTTGCAGGAGGCCCTGAAGGCTCAGCTCCATTTCCCTCTTGACTTTGTGAGGAGGGACAAAAGGGACTGAGCCCACTGGCCAGCTAGCGAGACACCTCTGGGGAGTGTGGCCAAGAGCGAGACCAGGCCACGGGTGTCAGACAGTACCTGTGAGCCTCATACCCAGGTTCTAACGTCCCTGTTGGGCGCACGGCTGGGAGGCATTCAGGACAGAGTGTCTGCGACCGAGTTCCTCCTGGGGGCCCGTTCTCCACTTTCCATGACACTGTGGGCCACCTTCCCTCCCTGGTCACCGTCACCGGACCAGCGTGCATGTCTGTGTCTGAACGTTACTGCTGAGAATCTGGAACCTTCTCTAAATCCATGATCAGGAGGGGAAAGAGGTTTCATCTCCAGTCCCACGAACTGTCTTCGTAGTAAAAACCCATGACGGAGCAGAGTCCCAGAGCAATGGCCCGAGCCCACCTCCTCCGGGCTCCAACCAGTGGTGGTTCTGGGTCCATTCTTGAAGGTGGAACTTCTCTTGAGATGGTCCCGGCATGTCCACCCGCTGATTCTCGAATCCGGGGCGTCTCTGTCACTGTGCCCAGTTCCATCTCAGTGTGCGGGACTCCAGCTGAAGAGGCGGCCGGAGACCCTCCTGGGCGGCTCCTTTGTTTGTTCCGTAAACTGTCTTAACACCTGGTCAAACCCGGTGAGCTCGAGGCAGACACTTCTGCTCCCCTTCCCCCCAGCTGACGAATTTCAGAGTGTTCTGGAGTGTTCCGGAGTGTTCAAGCCACACTCCCGGGCCACCAGAGCCCGCACGCTGGGCTTCACTGTCAGCCCACAGAGAACCTGGGCCCGACCCACTGTGGCCTTCGTCCTTGCTCAGGCCGGTGAGGACGCTTCGGTGAGACTGTCACCGGGAGCACTGGGCCGTTCTTGCTGTGCGAGCCGCGCTGCTTCGGTGCCCATCCTGCGCCAGGAATGCGGTCGCTCAGGGCTGGACTGCGTTCGGAATTCCATGCTTCCCGACGTCCTCAGGCTCGTCCAGAGAGCTTGGTGGGGGGGTGGCTCTTGGGTGAAGCAGGCGTCCGACTCCCAGTGATCATCCTGACCCTCTAAACACGTCTGTCTACCGCTCTGCCTTCCTGAGCCAGCACACAACAGGAGCTCGGGACACTGGCTAAACCAGGCACCCCCAGAGTTTTAGGAAATGTGAGCTTTCATAGTCCTCGGGAAAGCAGGATGGGAGCCATACATAATCTAGTCTAAATGTAGATCCTGTCATGCTCCAGGAGGGCCCATGGGGAGGCCCTGCTGGTGAGCCACGTGGCGGATTCCCCCCTAGTGTCCTGCCCCTTGCTGGCCTGTCACCTGAGTCACACAGGGACAGGAGGGCTGGGGGCTGAGAAGCGGAGCCCCCGGCCCACAGGGAGGCTTATCCTGACTGAGCAGGGCCGCCGTTCCCCCGCACGGGGACAGACTCAAACCGGCTCCAGAGCACTGCCAGCCGCGCTCCGACCTGCAAGCTCGTCCTCATTGCCGGTCGGAGCCGAGGCGCGCAGGGACCGAGGGCCACCCCTCCCTCAGCCGCCGCGGTTCTGTCTTCGAGGAGGATGGGGTGTTTCGGCTCAGGCCCTGGGCATGCAGGGCAGAGCGCTCAGCTGAAGTGCGTCACGGACCACGGGGCTCCCGTGGGGGCCTCAACCTTCCAGGGTCTGCAGGGCAGGGGTGGGGACTGCCCCAATCTTCACTTTCACTGAGTATCCAGGACCTCTAGCCCGGGCACCCCTCACTGCTTAGAAACTAAGTAACGATCCAGGAAGCGGCCACCACACCCACGGCGCCCGAAGCCTGTCCACGTGGGTACGCTGCGGGCTTGGGAAGGCCCAGGTGTCCTGCCACCTCTGTGGGTGGGGTGGGCGGCCCCAGCCCTCCTCCAATCCACCCCCGGCTGACGCGGCAGAGCTGGGACACGAGGGGACACTCAGCATCCAGGGAGGGGGGCCTCTAGTCGCCGAGGCCCCTGCAGGGCCTGTGTCCGGGCCCGCGGCCCCTGCGGCCTCCCTGAGATCCTGGGCCCCTTACCGTTAGTGTAGGGGTTCGCAGTCTTCTTGTTGGTCATGACGCGGGCTGTGGCGTTGTTGACCTGCCCAGAGAGAAGGGGGAGAAGGTGAGGAGGAGCGGGGAGTTCGCTTTCTCGTAGGCCTCTGGCCACCCCGGTCCTGTCCCGCACTGCTTCCGCACGGCCACACGGACGGGGACGGGAGCTGGGAGGAAGGCCCGGGACAGTCTCTGCTGTCCGCCCGGCCCCCAGCCCTGGCCTGCCCTCCTCCCGGGCCTCCCCTCTCCACTGCGCTGCCCCCACTCCAGGGAGCCTTGGCCACCACTGCTCCCAGCCCTCACTCAGGCGCCGTGTCCGGCCACTGGTTCTTGTCCTTCACGTCCTGCTCCCCAAAACCAGGCCCAGTCTCTGACAACCCAAGGCCACTGGAGAAGCTGCCTGGTGGACTCTCCACAAAGTGCTCTCAGCCTGACCGACCGGCCCCAAGACATCCTGTGCCCTTGTTGGCTGCTGAGGCCTTCCAAGTCCTGGGCGCCCCTCTGGCGGGGGTGGCGGGGGGGTAGCGCCATTCCTGAGGCAGGCAGGGAGCGCCTGACAAGACCCCTGGGGAGCCAACGGGAGAGGAGGGGCGGGGGCCAAGGGGGTGTGTCCTATCGCCGACTAAGACCCTCCCCCCAGAGATGCAGACTGGGAAAGGAAAGGCGAGGGGGAAGCCCTCTGTGGGAGGAGGTAGAGAAAGGGGCAGGTGGTGGAAACCGAGAAAGGAGTCTGGGCCATTCTGTGCCCCCCACGTCCAGTGTGAGCCCCAGTGTGAGCCTCAGGCTGCGTCCCCAGGTGCCCGCCGGCCATGGCCACGGGCTGGGGTCAGTGCCTGTGCTTCCAGAAACCCTCCCCTCAGGCCTCACTTCTCTTCCCGTGGACTCCGCACTTGCTGCAGACCCCTCTGCTCTCGGCCACCTCCTGCTGTCCTGCCCGCCAGGAGCCCAGCTGCCAGACGCCCAGGGCCATCGCACTGGGGTGGGGGGCACAGGCAACCCACCAGAAAAGGGGCAAGGGGGGTTGAGCGGGGATCCCTGGCCTCCTCTCTCTGCTGCTTCTCTGGGCTAGGTCCCTTCCTGGCAGCTGGGGAAGGCGAGGTTGGGCTCCCTGCTGGGAAGGGTCGGGGCATTAACAGCACCCCCCAGCCCGGGGACAGACAGAGTTGGCTCAGTCCTCGCAGCGGCCAAGCCTCAAACATGATTTCCGGGGCTCCTCCCAGGGTCTGGCTGGTGCCCCTAGTTGGGAGGCCTCCTCCAGACCGCAGAGATGGGGGCCCTTCGGTGGGCCCACGAGGGGTGCCAGGACAGGGGTCGGGCCCTGCCTCCCTGCTCCGGGGACCCTGGCCTGGCTCTCCGCAGGGCGGCTGCGGGGCGGGGGAGGGGCACCTGGGCGACAGCGGTGGTTCTCAAGGGCACGCCCTGCGCAGCGCACTTATCTGAGCACCTCAATTTTCCGTCCCTCTACGATCGTCCCATTCAGCTTCTCCCGGGCTCGGTCAGCGTCTGAGCTAGTTTCAAAAGTTACAAACCCAAAACCCTGTGAGCGGGGAAGGACAGGCACGGAGAGGAAGGATGAGAGGAAGGAAGACATGGGAGGAGTGAGGTGGGGGACAGGGCAGTGGGGGGTGGAGAGAAGGGGGGGAGAGAGAGAGAGAGAGAGAGGGACTGAGTCAGGTGAGTTGAAGGAGAGGTCGGCAGCCCAGAGGCCTGCCCTGGTGCTACCGGCAGGATGCCCAGGAAGGGTAGGGCCCCAGGCGGGGGCAGCTGTGGGCCTGACCGAGCCCGGCCTGCACCGAAGGCCCGGCACCTCCCGGAGGACAGGCCAAAGCTCCAAGAGAGATGCTAACCCGGCCAGAGACCGGGACGGTCACTCTGATGCCCCCTGGGGGGCAAGGTGGGGCAGGGGGTGGTCAGGACCTCCGCGGGGCAGCCCCACCCCCCTTCCCCCCAGGAGCCTGCATGGTGGGGTCTTCCCTTGCCTGAGCAAGGAGCAGGATTTGTCCGTGCCAGGCCCCCTCCCGCTGCCCACCCTGCAGCTGCACCCCCAAGCCTCCAGCTCTGGGCAGGCCAGCGGCCCCCTCCAGGAGGAGCGGCAGGGCAGGTGGGGCCCCGGACTAAGGGGCCCAGGGCTCCGGGCGCAGACAGAGAGGTCCTGGCAGCTGGGAGAGAAAGAGACGCGGCCACCGCGGCCACAACACGGACAGCGGGGGCGGGGCGGGGCGGGGCGGAGGAGCGGGGAGTACAAGCACCCGTGTAGCTCAGGGGTCCTCGGGCGCGAAGCTCTCCAGGAAGGAAACGCACATGTCACACGTTAGCCTGGCGGGACCTACAGCCGGCGCGGTAATGGTGGCGGCCTCTGGGCGGCACCCACCTTGGAGCCCCGCTCGTTAAAAATGATCTCCACGTCTAAAATTTTCCCGAATTGCTGCAGAGACAGAGAGGGGGCGGGGAGACAGGGGAGGGTGGGTTAAGAGTGCCGCCCCCGCCCAGCGCCTGCTTCCCAGGAGACCCTCACCTGCTGCCGGGGGCTGGCCCCTGCCCTGCTCCGCCAGCCTCCTGCAGGGACGGGGCCGGGCTCCTGGTGTAGCGGGGTCTGGGGACAGGAGATCCCTCCCCAAGTCCTAGTGGAGAGAACTTCCCCTGCCTAAGGGCCGGGGGGAGGGCTGAGGACCGGGGGAGGGGGCAGCCTTCCCCAAGTACCTCCCCTCTCCCCGCCTGGGCTCTGCCCCGTTCCTGACGGCCACCTCTAATTCACACTAAAGGGTCAAGGGCTAAGGACGGGTCCTTCCCAAACGGCCGGGTGCTGGGAGGGGAGCAGGAACCCCGGGGAGAGACAAAGTGCTGTGGAGAGACCCCATACCGCAGAGCCTGAGCTGTCTGGGGCTGGGCTGTGTGGGGTACAGAACCACACCGACCCCAAACCCCTCTACCGATCTAGGACGCGCCGGCCAGGCAGGCGCAGATGCTGGGGGGGCCCCTTCCTGCCCCATCGCTGGCCGAGGACCCCTGGAGAAGCTCTGGCTCCCTCACAGTCACGTGAAACTAAATCCCCAAGACCGGGTCCCCAGGGGCCTGTCTTGCGGCCTCCAGTGTGTGCAACTGATGGGTGTCCCCGACATTCCACAACGCTGGGAGCCCGGTGTCTAAAGGAACAGTGACATGCCACGGAGCAACACAGCAGTGAATCCCAGCTCTGACGAAGGCTGGAACAGGGAGGATGGTGCCTGTCCCAGTGTGGGGTGGGCTGAGTGGACGCCCCGGTGTGGGGACAGGGTGAGCGGACGCCCTGGTACAGGGACAGGGTGAGCTCTGGTGTGGGGACGGGTGAGGGGACGCCAGTCAAGTGCCCATTGTACGGGGACAGGGGATGGGATATGGACCAAGGGTCCCGGTCCAGGTGAGCTCTGTAAGGCAGCTGCCTTCGGCGGGCCCCAGGCTCCCAGAGGCGGGCAGTAGCCTGGTCCAGGCCAAGACGAGCCAAATCCTGACGATTCCCAACTTCATCGGCCCCTCACTGTCTGAAGCCCCATGTGCCGTGGGGCCCGGCCTCCAAGAAGGGCGGTGGTTATTTGGGGCGAGGTGTGGGTGCTGGGTCTGTCCCGGGGCCCCCCTCAGGGCACCTCCGCTTTGACGAATCCCATCTGGGAGGTGGGTGGCGTGAAGGCAGGGCTGGGGCTCAGGGACCAGAGCCCGCCTAGCGTGTGGCAGGGGTGAGGGCAGGCACCTTGCCGGCCACGGGGAAGAGGGTTTGGGGTGAGGGACACAACACGGGCGGGCCAGATGCACGAGGCTTCCACGGCCGTGCGGTTCTCAGACGAATGGCCCGGCCGCTGCCCACCCACGGGCACCTAGTGGGCCGGGCACCTGCGTGGCGCTCAGCGCACGCGGCAGCTCAAGCCACAGCATGGAAGGGCCGCCCTGCGGGTTCTCACAGCCACGATGGCTTCCCGTGGCCGGAGCACCTGCCCAGAGCCCCGTGGTCACGGGCCCGGAGCGGCACAGTGCTCGGCCCTCAGCACGCGGGAGAGGCAGGGGCTGGGCTGAGACCAGGAGACTGAGCTGCCCATCCAGGTGGCTTCGGAGGGCACAGGGGTCCCTGGAGCCCTGGGCAAGCCCCTGGGACTGCAGAGTCATCACCGACCCGGCACTGGCCTCAGCCCCGCGGGGTCCCTATGAGGCCCGGAGCACGGGTGGAGCGCGTGGGGGGCGTGTTCTGGCCGCTGCTCCTCCCTGAGCTTAGGTCCTCCCTCCTCCCCTCCATCCCGCCGGCTCGGGTCAGGGCAGGGCTGGACCCGGGAGGCAGTGGGGTCCCGGGGCCAGGGGGATGAAGGGGCCGCACACACTCACCCCGAACATTTGCCGCAGGTCGGGGTCCCTGAACCGGAAGGGGATGTTGGAGACGTGCAGCCGCTTGGGTTGCTGCTTCTCTGTGGGGTCGGAGGGGTCGAGTGGCTGGCTGTCCGTCTGGGCCGCCTCGTCTGTCTGCTGCGGGCAGAGGACCCCGGCTGTGAGCTGTCCCTCTCGGCGCCCACCCCGCAGGGAGGGGAGCGTCTAGAGGCCGGATCCCCCAACCCCCTGGGTGTCCCCATCCAGGCGCTGGGGCGGACGGCTTTCCCGGCACGCCGCCTCTCAGCCTCAGAGCTCTGGCCGCCAGGCCTCTGCGCGGGCTGCGCCGGCCACCAACGCGGGGCAAGGCCGCCGGGGCTGGGGGTGTCTCCGCTCCCCTCTCCCGGCTCTGCCCTGTCTGCAAGGCTGTGATCTGGACGGTCCCTCAGCCCCACCGTCAAAGTCAGGGTTTGCTCTTTGCCGGACACAGCCCGGGCGCAGGGAGCACAGGGACCCTCCCGGTTTCCAAGACCTGATGAAAAGGTGCAGAGGCTTCGGGCCCAGGCACGCACGTCTGTGTGTCTGTCTGCGGCCACCCCGGGCTGCCTCTCACTCCTCCCCCCTGCTGCTCGGCACCCGCCGGCGTGGTCGCTCTTCCAGGGCGCAGGGCAGTCCAAGTTCAGCCCGTTGGTGCCCTTCCCCATCGGGGACCCGAGCGTTAGGGTCGGAAAGACTGGGCCTCAGGAAACAAAGCTGCCACAGGACAAGGACCTCTCACCCCGTAGCGCCTGTGAGGACGATGAAGGCCGGATGGCCTCCTCGGTGGCCTGTAGGGACGGGCCACCCGCTCACTGCCCGGCTGGCCGTCAGCCTGGTTCAGTCCCTGCTGAGCCGCCACGCCACAGGCACGCAGCGGGCGCTCCATCAACGGCACCCCGAGATGGCCCACTCCGCTCACCGTGACCCTGACGCTGGACCTTCCCGGGGACACAGCAGCTCTGCCTACCGCCAGCCCCGAGGCTCGTTCTGGCTCGTGGCACAGCAGGGCACGAGGGTCGGCGAGCGGCTCTCAGCCAGTGACAGACAAGGCAGGTGCACCAGGGGCCCAGCACCCATGCCTGGGGCTCCTCCACTCTGTCCGCGTGTCCCCGGGGGGCTAGCAGCCTGAGAACATGCCTTTCCCTGCCCCTTGCTCGCCTGCCCCAGCCCCCACTCCTCTGTCAGGGTTTTCTTGGGCTCACGTTCCTGCCCTTCTGCTTGGACTTGGAGACTTGTCTGCTTCTGGGATGGCAGGACCTTGGCCCGGGGACACGAGGGGCGTCCTGGCTCCAGCACGGCTACCTTGAGCATCTCCGACGCGCCTGGAGAGAGCAGGGGCCGGAGCGTCCCCGAGGCCCACGCTGGGGTTTGTACGAGGGGCTGCCGGTGGCCATGGCCTCCCACGGGGCCGGAGAAACACAGGCTGCTGGCCGGCAGAGGAGAGGCGCTCAGAGACCGCTTCCCACGCGTCTCAGAACCGCGGCTTCGCGCAAGTCACTTCTTGGTGGGTTTCCTTGTGGTCCAGCAAAGGAGCGCTGACGGGTACAACAGGCCTCCCCGAGCTAGGAGAGGGGAGCAGGGCCAGGCCACTGGGCCCGAGGCCTCCTCCAAGCTGAGTGGCAGGAAGTCTGTCTGTGCACTCCCGAGGGGCTGCCCTCGGTCGACCTCTTCATCCATTCTGGAAGATGGGGGCCACCCCCTCCTCCGGTGCTCAGCCAGGAGGCCTCTGGTCAGGCTCTGGGGCAGCAGGAGCCAGAGGTGCGGGGCGCGGACGCCATCAGTTCCCGGGCTGCTGGGGGAGGCTGAGCACCTGCTCACAGGGCCCTCACACGCAGGTCCGCGCTCCTCCGTTGAAAGCAGCACATGGTGCGCGATCCTCGCCGCGGCTGGAAGCCACCGTCCTCTTGTTCACCCGGGGCGTGCGTGCCCTGTCCCCGTGGGGTGGCCACCCTCTGAGGGGCGGGCCCGGTCTTGACGCGTGAGTGTGCTCGGTGCCCTCCATTGGGCTGCCGAGTGACGTGCATCCACGGCGGGGCTGGAGGGAGGCAGCGCCCGGCCCGGGGGTCACCAACCAGCCCTAGGGGCTGTCGGCCCTTCCATGGAGAAACCGCTGTCAGCGGCCTTGAGGAGCCTCGGGGACCCCCCGAGAGCTACTCCTGCCAAGCCAGAGACCTACGAATCCCCAACCGTCCTCTCTGCTTCCCCGTTGTCCTCCTCCCTTGGCCCGTTCGTCCCTGCAGAGAGCACAGCGGTGCGAGACCTCCCTCCAGAGGCTCGTCCACGCCCGAGTCCAAGCAGAGCCCACCGTGTGTGGCTCCTCCTGTTGTCGTGGTCAGGGTGGGCAGCACTCTCTGTCACCAGGCCCCCTGCCCAGTGCATGTCACACAGCCGGGCCCTCTGTGGCTCCTGGGTGCAGGTGACTAAAGGGGACTCCCCGAATTTGGGAATTCGGCCAGAGAGGGGCATGTAATGCAGGTCGCGGCCAGCAGAGGGCAGAAGTCAGCTCGGCCAGCGGCATCCAGAGCAGCAAGGGAGCCCTCGGCAAGGGAGCCCTCGGCAAGGGAGGGGGGGGCCCTCCCCTCCAGTCACCCCTCCCCTCCCCCAGATGGCCACAGGAGCTTTGCTTCTGTGTCCTTCTCCTTGTCCCTGCCACCCAGGCCATCGCATTCCCCCATGCTCCCCATTCAAGGCCAGGAGCCGACCCCTCGTGGACCAGGGTCCACATGTGCCCAGGGCACCCCCACTGTCGGAGGAGCCTACAGCCCCCACATCGGGGCCTCCCCGAGCTCACTCAGCACAGGGAGGGGCCAGAAGAGCCCTGGGCAGGGTCCGGAGGGTCCGCGGGGGGTTGGTAGCAGGACGCCTCATCGCTGGGTGGAGCCAAGGCTTGGTGATGGGACGTAAGAGGAAACGACTTCTGGACACGTTTCTCTGCAGCCCCTCAGCCCTGCTCCCCCAGAGGCTCCTGGGGACCCATGTAAGGACTGTCCACTGCTCCCCAGACGTGGCTCAGCCCTGCTGGTGGCCGGTGGGTCTGGGAGAGGCCATCGCTACTTGTGGTCTCGAGCCGTCGCTTTATGACGACGCCTTCGTCACAACGGGCGGCCGCCTCCTCGGGCAGAGCTGTGTGCTCCCACTCTGGACTCTGGACGACAGACTATCGAAGAGCCCTCCGCGGCCACGCGCTGACTGAGGGTGCCGTCCGCTCGCCCCTGGCCAGGGTGGTGGTGGTGGCCCAGGGCTGGTCTCAGCCGTGGAGGCAGGGGTGGGTAGGGGAGGGCTGAGGGGGCACATCGGCCTCTCCACCTGGCACTCCGCCCCGCCCACCCTTTCCCTTTGCTGACAGCTCCAGGAGCCACGTGCAAAGGGCACCGAAGGCCGAAGCTCCTGCTAGCCGGGGAGGGGACAGCCCAGGGGACAGGCCCCGGGAGGCTCACTGCGCAGAGGGCGAGGCGGACAGGGGGAGTAGTTTCTGAGCGGGGAAGCCCCTCCGGCTGTCCCAGGATTCGGGGAGGACAGGTGGGTGGGGAGAACACCTGCAGAGGACCTGTTCGACCTTGAGTGAAGGAGCACTCTGGGAAGGTGGCCCCCAGCTGGGACCCCAGGCCCCGCACAGTAGTGGGAAGGGCCCCGACCCCCCAGCAGCCCCTGCCCTGCACAGCACCCCGTGCCTCTCCTGCAGACACACCGCGATGCCCAGCAGAATCCACATGTGGGAGAGAGCAGATCGGGACAGAGGCTGTGGCCTGCACTGCTGCCCTGTACCCCACCTGGACCCCGGGACGGGTGAGAAGGACCAGGAGGAGGCTTCAGTGAGCTGAGGCATCTTCACGCAAGGATGGGACGTGGGACAGCTGACACAGCGCGGAGGTGTTGAGCTTTTAGCTGGGAGCACTGCGCAGTGCCTTTGGGAAGAACGTGGTTCTGGCGTCTTCGAGCAGGCTGGGGTGCCCTCGCCCTCTCCAGCTCCTCCCGAGGCGGGACGCCTCTGCTTGTGTAAACACCCAGGCTCCGCGCGCGCATGCCGTCCGGCGGGGCCATGTCTGCCTGGGTGTCTTCACGACCTCTGTGTCCCCAGCAGCCACACCCGTGGGGGACCATCTGGCCTTGGGACATGTCCAGGAACAGTCTCTCCTCTGTATCCCCAGATGGAAGACCCCCAGACCTTGACCCCTTCCAGGACTCGAAGAGACCTGGGCTGGAAAAAGGAAGGTCGAGGCGGCCCCGCTGACCAGGCTTGGGGTGCTCTCAGGCCCGTGCTTTCCTGGGGAGGCGCCTGGCCCCAGAAGTGAGACCCCCACCTCTCAGTGGGGTCGAATCCTTCCCGGGACTCCTGAGCCCCCTCCAGGGCCCGTATTCTGTCACAGGCAGGGAGGCCACAACTGGCCCCTTGTTGACTTTCACGTCCCTGACGCGTGGGCTGTGGTGGCCGCCGCAGGGCAGGGCCGGTGCTCTCTTTCCTGTGCCCCCCGGACCAGCAGGGTCCCCACGACCGTCGGCCGAGTGAAGGTGCTCCCGGCGACCCGGCCGCACATGGCGCTCCGGTGGGTGTCAGGGAGGCCTCCCGGCCCGTTCCTGGGGCGCGGGCATTCGCTCTCTGTCCCCGTCCATGCCCCTGCCGGTCTGACTCCCTGGTCTCCTGCGCTCCATCCAGGTGAATCCCGGGCCTCGCCCTTTGCTCGTGAGGAGGCCGTGTCATGGGAGGTCGGGCGGATACAGCCCATCCACCAGGGCCCACTGGAAGGAGACCGTCTACCAACCGTGACGCGGTCACGCCGAGCCCTCTCTGGCTCTGCTCTGAGCACACCACGTCGCGGGTTTGAGGAAAGCAGAGCAGAGCAGCCCCAAAGGAACGGATGGTTTGGCTCCCAGGCCCGGAACCCTGGTGGGGGGCGTCCTCAGGTCTGGACACCCCACATGGGGACGCGGGGAGTGGAGAGGCCTGACGCAGCTGTGGAATCCACTCAGGGCGGCAGGGCACGGGCTGGGCCCCACACGAGCGTCTCCACCCCAGCGGGCAGCGCGGGTGCTGCGGTCCACACCGGGAGGGTGGGTGGTGTCTGCGTCCACGTGGCAACCCCTGGAGCCAGGCTGGACGGGGGGGGGGGGGGATGTGGGGGGAGGAGGCTGAGGGAGCACGGGGAGGGGCGCCCGTCGGGAGGCTGCCGGGCCGGGCTGCTCCTGGGCAGCACGGGGTGAGCTGGCCTTCTGCCCGGCCCCGGCCAGCCCGCACCAGGAGGGAGCCAGCAGGGACAGCGGGACGATCCCAAAGCCGGGAAGCCGCGGCAAGGGTGGGCACGTGCAGACGGCCACAGGGAGGAGGGCCGCGGTGGGGCCGGCTGCGCTCTGGCGGGACCCAGGGGGCTGCCTTCGTGGGATGCCCCCAGCCCCCCCCCAGGCTGCGGCTGGCCCCCCTCCTCTGCCGTCAGGGAGCCTCCGAGAAGCGGCTCAGCACTTTCTCCTCGGAACCGCATCACAACCGCACGAGGGAGGCTCTGTGGCTGGACGGCAGCCAAGCAGGCAGATTACGAGCAAAGAGAAGTGACCGCGTGCCCGCCACCCGAGACACGCGGGTGGCCCTCAGCCTCCTCTCCCGTCGCCCTGTCCCTGCCTGGGCAGACACCTGGGCCCTGGGCTCGCCGTTCCCCTCACCGTGCAGGGACGGGGTGCTGGTTGCCCAGCCTGGAGGCTCCGTCTCCCGTATGAGGGGGGCTGCTGCTCGGCGGGGCGGGTGTCGGACGGACAGCTCCAAGGCCACGGAGACCTGCCCGCCCACCCCAGAGGCCCCTCCAGCCCCTCCCTTGGCAGGCCCTCCCTGCCCCGACCGTGCCTCCCCTCTGCACAGCCCGCTCCCTGCTGTGGGCTCACCGGGCCCCTTACCGGCACTGTCTGGGCGGCGGCGATGGGCTGCGTGCTGGCCTCGGTGCCCGGCTGCTCGGGGTGGGTCTGTGCTGGTGTGTACAGGGTCAGGCCGTGCTCCGGGGGGACCGGAGTCTGGCCCGAGTAGTCTTGCGTGGGATGCGGAGGCGGGGGCGCATACTCGGCGGGGATGCCGTTCTGGGGCGGAGGGGGGTACTGGGCAGGGGGGTAGGGCTGGGCCATCGCTTCAGGCGGAGCCGTGGCGTCCTGATTGCCCTGCGGAGGGAAAGAGAGCGGGCTGGTTAGACGGCTCGCAGGCCTGGACCCTCTGCCCCCTTCTGAGAGCTCACGGGCCAAGCAGTGGTTTCCAGAAGCACGGCCCAAGCCCTCTGCATGGGGGGGCCTCCCCGAGATGAGGCACCAGATCTGAGCTGTTGGAGGGCCCTGCCGGGGTGGGGGTGTCTGGGGGGCCCCGGGCTTGAGACCCCTGATGCGTACTTGTCAAACCCACATTAAGCTCGTGCAATTGTAAGAAACAACACCGCGTGCCCTTGGGCACCCCTCTGCCCCGTATCTGCCCACGGTGAGCCCTGGAGAAGCCGTCCTGCCGGGAGACACGGATCCCACTGAGACACGGATCGGGACGCGGTAGCACGGGGACCCTCTCGTCTCTCTCAGAGCCACGCCTCCTCCCTCCTGCCTTATGAAGCCCACTTAAGCCTCGGTTTCCCCATCGGTAAAGCGGGGGAAGGAGGACCCCTTCCCAGCCGGAGGGAAAGAGGATCAGAGTCGGTCCCACAGAACCGGGAGCCCGGCACCACAGGGCCCCTGTCACGGCCCTGACGCAGAGATGCTGTCTTCGGGGCATGGAAGATTCCGGCTCTGTCTCGAGACACCCCGAGCGGATCTCTGGAAGCCCCCACCCCATCCCTGAAGGCCCGCTGCCCCAGGGACTTCTAGAAGCCAGGGCCCTGGGGCAGGGTCCCTGCCACAATGCAGGGCAGAGGCTCTTCCCATGAGCTGCTTGGACCCAGGAGTCTCGCCCTGGAGCTTGTCGGCAATGCAAGTTCTCGCCTGCACCCCAGACCTCCTGCACCTGGGCACCCATGGGAACCCCGACGTAGCCCCGGGAGAAAGCCCCTCAGCTCCAGAGTACGGACGAGGGTCCTCGTGCTGTCGGCGGTGGGGTGGGGTTCTGGCTTCTCCCGCTCGTTGCTCCCCACTGAGGACACAAATGGTTGTGGGGGGAGGCAGGTTTGCTGCAGCCCCTCTGAGCAGGTGAGGCACTCTCTGGCCTTCCGAGGGTGTCCTTAGGGGAAAGAGTGTCCCCACCATCTGGAAGGACAAGTGCCATCCCTCACTTGAGCATCTCTCCAGTGGGGACGGACCCCTGTGCAGACGCGGACAGCCTGCCCTTACGGCCGCCTTCCTGACGTCTCAGCGAGGAGGAGCCCCACACCCTCCCGCGCTGGCCCGGTCATCCCGGCCTGGGCCTGTTTCGGTTTGTTTCCTTGCCCATAACCGGTGAGACGGTGGCTCGTTCCAGAGAACACGCCCAGCCTCGCTCTGTCTTCATCCTTACTCCTCAGTCGGCTCATAACTATTCTCTGGGTGTCTGAACGGGGGCAGGGACCAGGCCCGTGGCGCTGGCGGGGAGTGGAGCAGGACGGGCAGCCCCAGCCTCTGCGGGCTCTGCCGGGCGGGAGCGAATGCAGACCATTACCCGGAGTGCGAGGTGACCCGAGGGGCCCGGCCTCCTGAGGTCGCTGGTGAATGTGCACGGGCCCCCCGCTGGACCTTCTGCCTACAGCGGGCCCTGCCCCCACCAACTGACTGTCCGCCTGCCCAGCTCCCTGCTGGCAGGAGGCTTGAGGCCAACTCTCTGCCAGGAGACCAGCCCCTTTAAAATCCCAGTTGCAGCCTCTGCTCTCACTGCCCCTAGCTCCTGGGGTGACCCCTGACCCCGATCAGCAGTGGCCTCACGAGCAGAAAAGTTCCGTCCCACCCTCTGCCTGCAGAGACGGGGGCAGCATCTACGCTCCAGACAGCGGGAGGGAAACACGCGTGTGCGTCACACACGTACCACACTCGCTCAGGAGTGCACGCCCTTCGCTGGGCCCCCCTCCCCCCCGCTGCTCCAAAGTAGCCCACAAAGTCCCATTACCGACCGGTAGCAAACGTGGGCGGGAGAAGAGGCGGGTTCGGGGGGAGGTGGGAGCCGGTGGGGGTGGAGGGGGACCCAGGCTGGTATGAGGCTGGTATGGACGGAGGCCAGGACGGGGGAGGGGGGGAAGTGGGGGGAGGAAGAGGAAGAGGAGGAGGCCCGGGTAAGGGAGACGGCGCTGTCAGCAGCCTCGAGAGATCAATTAACTGATAAATATTTGATTAGAACCTTCACTAACTCACATCTCTCTGGTGCCCCCACGTCCCTCCCTCCTCCGGCGTCCAGGAAGGAGGGGCTCTTCTGCATCTGCTCCTTCTCACCCCGGTCCCCGCACCCTCCTCCCCGGGTCCCCTCAGGACTGGTGACTAGTGACAGCAGCCACTCCCACCGCAGTGGCTCCCGGGGCTGGAGCCCAGAGCCCAGACCCTCAGGGAGCCTGTAGTAAGCACAAAGGCGGGACATGAGGGTGGCACGTTTGGGGCTCGATGCCCCGGTCTGAAGGGGTCTGGGTGGGCAGGAGGCAGCTGTGAGATGGGACATGCAAGGCCATTGGGACAGGATAATAAATCAGCACATCTGTGCATACCGTGCTTTCTGCACACTAACTCGCAGAATCGCCCTCCAACCCACCAGGCGATCCATATCCCCATTTCACAGCTGGTCAAAATGAGGCATAGGGACTGAGCGACACGTCAGGCTGATACGGAAGGAGTGGGACAGCAGCACGGATCGCCTGGCTCTCGGATCGTCCCCTCTGCTCCTGCACGCACGACTGTGGCCCTTCAAAGGGGGCTGGGGCGGGGCACAGAGTCAGCCCAGGGATAGAGTCAGAGCTTGGGATACATGGGGAGGCCTCCCTCTTGGCCACTGGGTGGTCCTGGGTGACCACTCATCCTCTTCGAACAAATTCTCTCATTGCAAGAGGTCATCACGGTGCCTGGACAGACGAAACGCAGACTGAATTCTAGCCAGTGTGATCCGGTGGCTCCTGGGGGAGAATGCCACCGCCCCTGCCTGTGTCTCCTCCCCCCACGCTGGGAGTGGCTGGTCAGTTGAGTGGCCCCCACCCTGGCTGCTGATCCCATCCCTGGACCCCTCCCCGGGGCGACTGAGTGGATTTACAACCAAATTTTCCCTCGAGGTCCTGCTGTGCAGCTCCGACCGAGGGCCCCTGGACCAGACGTGGACGGAAGAGCAGAGGGTATCAGGTGTACCCGAGGGCGTGAAGCGCCTGACACAGAGCACAACGCAGCCAACGCTGTCATATTCCTGTTCTTCCTTCTCCTTGGTCTGCTGGGGCCAGAGTGGAAGAGAGGCTTGAGCTCTGCGGCATGAGCCGAGCAAACTCCTTCTGCGAGGCTGGGGCTCGTCTCAGCTGGCCTTGTTTCAGAGCAGCCTGTGAACACGTCTGGCTCCCAGGGGACTGGAAATTCCCAGAGCACGAGGGCCACTTGCTGACTCTGCTCCCATAGCCCTGCACTCAGCACCACACTCTGCAGCACTCAGAAGAGTCTCAATGCACATCAGATGAGTGGATGTGTGCAGAGATGGGTGGTGGATGGAAGGATGGTGGATGGAGGGATGAACAGACCAACGGACAAATAGGCAGATGGATGGATGACGGATAGGTGGATGGATGGATGGATGGGTGGATGACGGATGGGTGGATGATGGATGGATGGATGGATGGGTGGATGGATGCATGGATAGGTGGATGATGGATGGATGGATGGATGGGTGGATGGATGCATGGATGGGAGGATGGATGGGAGGATGGATGGGAGGATGGATGGTGGATGGATGGATGGATAGATGGATGACAGATGGGTGGATGATGGATGGATGGGAGGATGGATGGATGGATGGAAGGATGGGAGGATGGATGGGTGGATGGATGGATGGATGGGAGGATGGATGGGAGGATGGATGGTGGATGGATGGATGGATGGATAGATGGATGACAGATGGGTGGATGATGGATGGATGGACGGGTGGATGGATGGGAGGATGGAAGGATGGGAGGATGGATGGGGGGATGGATGGATGGATGGATAGATGACGGATGGGTGGATGACGGATGGATGGATGATGGATGGATGGGTGGATGGATGGGAGGATGGATGGGGGAATGGATGATGGAAAGGTGGATGGATGGATGGATGGGTGGATGGATGGATGGGAGGATGGATGGATGGATGGTGGAAGGATAGATGACGGATGGGTGGATGACGGATGGGTGGATGACGGATGGATGGATGATGGATGGATGGACGGGTGGATGGATGGGAGGATGGAAGGATGGGAGGATGGATGGGGGGATGGATGGATGGATAGATGACGGATGGGTGGATGACAGATGGATGGGAGGATGGGTGGATGGATGGATGGGTGGATGGGCAGATGGATGGGAGGATGGATGGATGGATGGATAGATGGGTGAAGGGTGGGTGGATGCGGGGTTGGATGGATGGGTAGACGGGTGAAGATATGAGTACATGAACAGTCATTACCCCACTGCCTCTACAAACTTACTCCTCTCTCCTATCATCACATTTTCTGGATAGAACTGATAAGATCCAGCTCCTCCCACTTCACTCCGCCGCCCACACTCCCAGAGAAAAACACAAAGTTACCCTGAATGATTCACTTGAGATCACGGACCACTGACTGAAGCAGTTTCCGTATTTCCTCCCATCCAAGGACTAACCAGCCCCGCCCTGCTTAGCCTAGGAGATCAGATGAGACGGGGTATTCAGGGTGGTATGGCTGAGTCCTTGTTTCCTGCTTTCTGCAGAAAACAGAGGAGAATGTCCACACTCACCTGATGGCCTGTGCGCCTCATAGCCTACAGCCCCGCCCTTCTGACCAGTGCACGCTCACAGCCCGACGACTCGCGGCAGTCTCTCCGGTCACAGGTGTGGGAGAACCTCCTGGACCCAACTGCCCCGTCAGCCTACACGCCCCACTCGCTGTTTCCCTACAGAACCGAGTCACTGGGACGAGCTGCCTTAATCTGCAGCCTCTGATTCCTTGACTCCCGCTCTTTCTTAGGCCCACTCCAAACTGGCTTCCCTGGCACCGTTCCCCGAAACCACCTTTGTCAAGGTTCCCACATCTGCCACGTGGAAAACCTCACCGGACCTGGTCCCTCAGCGGCACTGACTCCTCTTTCTGGAAACACTCTCCTCTCTCGGTTTGGTCAGAACACTCTGTTGGTTCTTCTCCTTCACCAGAAGTTCCTTCTATGTCTGTGTTTCCGCTTCCTTGCATCTCCCCAACCTGCAGGAGTTGGAGGCCCCCCAAACCCAGTCTTTGGACCCTCTCTCCTATGGCCAGAGCTAAGGTTCTTAGTCTCAATTTAAAAATACCATCTGCGTGTTGTCCGCCCCCAAGTCGTGTCTCCATACTGGGGTTCCCCCCCAAATTCCAACTGCTGTCCGCTGTCTGTGCCCCTAATACATAATTCGAGCTTGACTTACACCTGAGAGGGCTCCTGCTTTCCTCCTCGTTGTCCCTATCAAATCCGCCTCTCTTGAGGTCATCCCCTGGCCACAGGCCAGTGCTCAGCCCCACACTTGGGGTGATACCTCTCTTTTCATCCTTTCCAAACAATCAAGCAGGAAGTCCCGTCAGCTCTGCCTTCAACCAGACCTAGAATCCAACCATCTGGTTAACTCGCAGCTCCCAGCTAGGGCTGGCCCCCGTGACGTCCCCCCCCCTTCCCGCTTCTGCTTCGGCCCCTACAACCCGTCCTCTCTAAGTAAACTCAGGGCGCCAACAGGGTCTCTAGGCCTTGCATGACCTTGACCCCCTCCTCTGGGCCCTCCTGTCCTGCTTCATCCCCCTTGAGTGCTCTATGCGGGACACATCCCGCTGCCCCTCGCACGTCCAGTTCTGGCCTCAAGGACTTTGCCCTGGCTGCTCCGACGGCAGGAACGCTGTTTCCCACACACCTCATGGCAGTCTCCCTTCCTTCCGTGTCACCTTCTCAGGGAGGCCCCCTTACAATGGGGGTGCCCCAGTCTGCACTCCCCACCCTGACCCAGTTCTGCCCTTCTCCATCTCAGAATCCCGACGCGGCCAGCGTGTGCTGTCTGCCTCCTGTCCCGCCCGTTGCCGAATCTCTAACACCCCGAGCGCGAGGACGTGCAGCCGGACCGCGACCGACGGGCACCTAGTGATGAGTGGCCGTGCCGTGACAGTGCTCACCGACAGTGCCACGTGTGCCCCGAGCGCCCCAGCACAGCGTCCCCACAGCAAGCCTGGAGACGGGCCTCCACGGGAGACTGAGCCTGCCCGCCCCGAGCCCCCGGAGTCGTGCCCCTCCTCTCCCGCGTGGGCACGGTTCTGCAGGCAGGTATTGCGACGGCGATTCTTATGGAGGGAGGACGGAGGCGCAGAGAGCAGCACGCCTGCCTGGGGCCCCCGACGGGGGAGCACACAGACCCGTCCCACCCCCACCCTCTAGGCACGCCTGCCAACTTCAGAAGCAGGGGTGGGACGGCGCGAGGTGAGTCTGGAAGCGGAGGGCGGTGGCCTGCCGGGCTGTGCCAGCTCCGGCCCCTTCCAGCTCCCTCTGGCTCATGAGGCCGGCGGGAGCGTCTCTTCCCAGCTCCAGGTTTGGGGGCCTCACGTTGGCAGCCTGAAATCGGCCAGAGTGGGAGCAATGACACCCTGGGAACCGGCGCATTCTACCCTTCAGGGCTGGGTCTGTCCCTGGAGAGGCACCTGTCAGACGCCAGCACACCGCCCCCGACCCGCTCGTCACTCTGCGGGGTGGCCGCAGGAGCGGCCCTGGGGCCGATGGCGGCGTGCGGAGACGACGCTGAACGTGACGCCCAGCAAAGCAAGAACGAACGCAGCCCAGGCAGCCCGCCCCGCATTTACAGTTGAGTCAGGTGCTGTCCGCGTCCACCCGGCAGGACCCCTCCCCGAAGGCAGCAATGGATGCTGGAAGGTGGTAAGTTCCAGAAAGATCCATGTTCACACGTCTGGCAAAGGGTAACCGAGGAGGCAGGTGTCGCATGTGGCTGGGGCTCTCTGAGTGTCCTAGTGTTCACCCAGTGTCCGCCCTCCGTCCGGCCAGCCCGGCTCTCCCCTCGTCGCAGGGTGACGGTGCGCACCGCTCCCCTTGGCCTCCGGTGTCCAGAGGGCAGGCAGTGGGTCTGGGGTATTTACTCCCTGGGAGGCGGTCTCAGGCTTCTCTGCCCTGGACCAACGGGGACCGGACCTCCTCTGCAGGGGGCCCGCTGCAGGACCCTGCCTGCTTCTCGGTCCCACTTGCTGCCTCCTCCTCACCCCTTGTGGAGGTGGAGACAGCTCCGTCGCCACCAGCTCTGGGGTCTGCCTGGTCCCCGGCAGGGCCCTTCCACACACCGTCCAGACACGGCTGAGAAGAGTCTCCCTGTAAGTAAAGTCGCCTGGAACCATCCCGGGGAGCGAGGGAGCCACGGATCGCCTTCTGGATCCTGACGATGTGGAAGGATGGACCAGGCAGGCAGCTCTGCAAGGGGCGGGGGGGCGCGGGGGCGACCGGCCTCTCAGGGATGCCCACCCCCCCAGCCCTGCCCCGGCGAACTACCTTGTCTTGGCCCCGCACTCTGCAGCCCCGCCCTTGCTACCAGGACCCTCGACTTCTGAGTGGTGCTGGGCTCAGCCTCACCTCTTGGTCTGTGGAAGGGGGACAGTGACCTGTCTGCCCGGGGGAGAGGCTGGGCGGGAGGACCCTTCATCTTCATCTCTAAGATCTAGAGCTAAGAACCACCCCCCAACAAATGTCTGCCCACACCCCCGGCCGAAAGCATGCCCTACCCCAGCCTGTTCCCAGGTCCCTCGGCCGGTGTGTTCCCGTCCTCCAGGGTGAGGGTCCCTGCTGAGGTGCTGTGATGAGCTGGCGGGATGCCAGGCAAGCAGGGGTAGGGGAGGGGAGACTGGCAGCTGACGGAGCCCCCCCGGACTCTCCTGTCCACCCAGTCCCTCTGGCTCCTCCCGCTCACAGTCCCTCCAGGACAATCAGGCTAATTGGCTCTTGGACTCCTCACCCCCAGGACGGAGGGCGCCACATGCCCGGGGCCCACAGGCCAGGCTGCAGTGGGGAGGCCGGCGGCAGAGGCCGGGCAACGAGCCATTTCTCCCGCTCTGGGCAAAGCCGGCTTCCAGACAGGCCGGAAGCAGGCGGGGCAGGATGACCCGGGCACAGACCACCAAACTGCACGGGTGTGACCCGCCGCCCCACTTCGTACAAGGGCCCCTGCCTCAAGGCGCGGGACCCTCCCTGTCACAGCCACGCGCCACGCACTGATATGTCCCTGGCACCAGGACACACAGAGCTGAACAGGCTGGGGTTGGCCCCACACCGGCAGCCAGTGGGGCCTGCTGCCCTAGGAGCCCTGAAAACTCAGGGACCTCCTGGTGACTCAAGAGTTGGGGGTCACAAGCTGCATCCCACGGAGGGGACCCGAGCCACAAGCCACGTGGCGAGGGAGCAGGAGGTGCGAGGGACTTGCAGCACGGAGCGGCTGTTGCGTGGATGCGGCGGAGGGCAGTGGGGAGAGGGCCCCAGGGCTGGGTCTTGGAGATGCCACGGCTCACGCCCCCGTAGCCAGAACCATGACGGGACGGACAGATACCGAGCTCCCAAGCCCGGGCACAGCCTGCCTGTCCACAGGCACGCAGCGTGTGACGATTCACAGGGCCACGAGAACAGGAGGGCTGGTTTCCAGGAGACGCCAGTCCAGACAGCCTCTCTGAGCATTCCGGAGCCGGCCCCCAGCGCTCCCCGGGTTCCGTGCAGAAGCAGTGTTGGAAGGGGAGGTGGGCTGAGCTGGGGCTGACCCCCGGCAGGCAGCAGGTGTGGTTCAAGTCCCTGAAGCCTCCAATGAACGCTGAGCCAAGGGACCTCATGGCTCTGACCTCCCAGCCTGGAAGGAGGATCCCCACCCCCCGCCCCGGCCCGCCGTCCCGCCGTCCCAAGCACACACAAGCCCGTGGGTCACGTCTCAGACTGTAGGCGACACCCAACCTGGCCGGCCAGGCAAACGGGGACTCTGCTCTCTCTGCCTCCCCGACAGGCGCCCCCGCTCGGTTCTGCTCACGACCAACGCAAGGCCTCCCTCAGTCTTGGAAAAGCTCTGTCAGAAAGCTCTTCCACGCACTGAACTGAAATCCGCCTTCTGGAAACTTCCACCCAGCGCCCAGCCCAGCCTCGGGGCCTGCACCAGCTGCCGTCCATGGACTCACTCTCCCACAGCCGGCCCTCTGAGGCACGGAGAACGCAGCACGGCCGCGCCCATTCTTCCCCAGCGCAGGTCTGGGAGTGCATCATGGTTGCTCCCTTCTTACGGGTCAGGGGACGCGGGCGAACGGCTGTTTGGATCTGTGTCCAGGCCGATGTTCTGAATCGTCAACCCTGGCTACAGCGCCTTCCCTTTCTTGGGGGTGGGGGGGCCTGGCAGACACTCACCTGCTGAGAAGGAGGCCCTCTCGGGCTGGGTCTGCCCGGGGATGCTGGCTCGGGGGCCACAGCGGGAGTCTCATGGAGCGAGGGGACCACTGGAGAGAATGCGGGGACAGGGCCATGGGAGAGCATCTGGACGCTCGGGGTGACCGGGGGGAAGGAGGGAGAGTGGGAGAGACGGCGGAGAATTTTACTGGAGCGGACGGTCTTACTTTCTCTTTTTAATGTGCCAACTGCTAGAAAGTGAAGTTTTGGGGAGAAAGATGAAACTTCAGAGAGGCACGGAGACGAAGACGGGCCCGCGGTGATGCCGACGGCACAGGCCGGAGCCCGCCGACTCCCATTCGCGGCGAGCCCACGCGCCAGAGCTCTGCTCCACTCCTGCTACACGGCGCTCGGTCCCGGGGAAGACGTCCCGCCGTGGTTCCAGACGCACTGGGCAGGAGTATCCCAGGGTTTCTGGATGTCTCCAAGGATGGTGGAGACTGGCCCAAGACCCGTGACAAGCAGGATTCCAGAAAGGGACCCTGATGGGAAGTGCGGGCAGGGCTGGCCTTGCGTCTCTACCAGCGGGGACAGGAGCAGCGGCGCGGTGAACTCGATGACGGTCAAATAGGCACAGAGGGCCCTCTTGGTGCCAGGCGCTAGCTGCTGGGGCGCACCAGGAAGCGTGGGGGCCGGCAGCAGCAGACACCCCCACGGGGGACCCCCAGGCGCTAGCTGCTGGGGCGCACCAGGAAGCGTGGGGGCCGGCAGCAGCAGACACCCCCACGGGGGACCCCCATATTAACTGCATATGAAACGCATGGCGTGATTCGCAGGGACAGCCAATGAGCCTCTCCACGGCGGCTGGCTCACGTTAACGTTAGAATTTCCTGGGAGGCCACCTGAGAGCAGGAGCGGGGCCCAGAGGCAGCTCAGCACTCACAGGGGGGGGTCCCCACACGTGAGAGGGGGCACCGATACAGAGAAAAACTGTCCCAGTAGTTTCCGAGGTCCTGCCACCACCCCAGAGAGGAAGAACGGGTAGCTCTGGGATTTAGCTGGGGTGACGGACGCGGGAGGCAGGAGGCGGACAGCCATAGCCCACGGCCTGATCCCTGACCCAGGTTCCTGCCTTCTGACTCGGTTGCTCCCTCAGCCCTGAAACAGGCCGTTGTCACAGCGCATGGGCTCCTAACCCCACGTTTTGGGGCTCAGGCAGCAGCAGGACAGCGTCCTTGCCAGACAGGAACAGAAGTGCCCTCAACTAGCCCAGGCACGCTGGGGGGAAGGCCAGGTCCTAGCAGTGGGAAAGGGAGCCTGGGAGTCCTGGGGGGCCGGGCCAGCCCCCATCTCCATCTGCCACCCCTCCCAGCCCCCTTGCACCCCGTCCTTCAGATGCACAGCGGAGACTGCGCTCCTCCTGGAGTCCTTTAAGACGTTATCCCAGAGGTGCGATGGGCTGGTCGGGGCGGTGCCGGTATGGCTCAGGGCAGAGCTGGGCTGCTATCACAGCGTAGGCAAATGGGGGAGGGGTGGTGAGGCTTCAGCACTAGAGCCCAGCAGAATATTCCAGAATCTCAGAGGTGGGGGGTGTGGAGCGCCAGACCACGGGACCCCTGAGGGCAAGGGCTCTTCAGGACTCGTAGCCCCCGGCACAGTTCAGGCAGACGGCAGGTGTTTGGGAAATGCTCAGTAACACTGATGATCTGGGGAGTGACAGCCGTCGGCTGAGGGTTTTCAGGAGCCCGGCATTGTGCTAAGCAGTAAAAACACGTTATCTCACGGGGCGGTCAAGCCATCTGTGAACGGGTCTTCTCCACCGAGGGAGGAACTCGGTGGGAGTTACTAGCCCCTGTGCACATGGAGCCGGGATCTGAGCCCAGGCCCTGCGGACTCTGGAACCATGGGATGCTGCCCGCCCCGTAGGCACCGCTGTCCGAACGGGAGCAGACGGGAGTGCGCCTGCCACCCGCAGCCTGGAAGGGGACCCACAGCCCCTCGTGCTCACTCCCTGCCCCGGGAGCCCGAAGCCCTGTCCCGTGTCACAGAATTCCGCCTCACTGAGCCCCCAGCCGGGGTCCCCCCCAGCCTCCGAGCTTGCCGCCTCCGTCGGTGGGCCCTCCCCTCCCCACCCTGCAGGGAGACAGCGGCGTGCGGGTGAGCGGCTGACAAGTGGCTGTGGGGGTGCGTGCGGGGATACGGGAAGCCTGCCTGGAGGCGTCCGTTGGCAGTTCCCTCCGTGTGGAGCCGCCGGCCTGAAGCCTCAGTCGACTTGCAGGACGACTTGCAGGAAGGCCTCCGGAGACCCTGGGCAGGGCCGGAGGCTCTGATTCACCTTCCTTGTCCACGCAAGAGGTCGGGGGAAGGCCAGAGGCGTGGCGCTAGGCGTGATGGGGGCTCTGCCCAGGGCTGGGGCAGGGGCTGCGGCGGGGGGGGGGGCGGGTGGCGGGAGAGCAGAGGTCGGGGTGGGGGGCTGGAAGGCAGAGGGAGCAGGGCAGCGCGGCTTGCTGCTGGGAGGGAGGGAGGCGGAAACCGCGTGAGTGGCCGCCCCCCACCCCATCCACTCCCGTCTGTCCCCCGACGGCCACGTCAATATCCGTCACTACTTAGGCCTGTCTGACAGCGCGTCACACTCCACGGTGCTGCATCCAGGGGCCGCCTGGCAGAGGGCTCTGCGGCCACTGGCCCTCAGAGGTCCCTCCCCATTTCCTCCTTCCTTCTCTGGGAGGGGTCTAACGCCAAGGCCGCCCTGACACCCGTGTCTGCTCCCCCCAGGCCGAGAGAGACGTCAGGAGACATTCAGGCAGAACCCCCGAGGGGCAGCCCCCAAGTCCCTGGCAACTTTCGAATCCAAGTTCTGCCACTTCCCTGGGCCACGAGGGGCTGGCCCGCTGGGGCTCCTGCCGGCCCCGCCACCTGCCCTCTGCCCGAATCTCGGCCCCGCACACCCCGCTTTGTGTCTCCTCCCCCGCTGCTCCTAGCCGCTCACTTCCCAGCAGGGCCTCAAGCCTCTTCCTCATCGGCACTTTGGAGGCCGTGGGCAGGCGATGGTGGCAAGGACGCTGGGGTCAGGTCACCGTGGCAACCTGCAAGGTCTGAGCCTGGAGACCTGCCCCACCCCAACCCCTGCAGAGAACACACGAGGCTTCTGTGGGCCCCGCCTGGGTTCTCAGCGAGCCCACAGTGCAGGGGCCCATCCCCCTGGGACGTCCTGGGCACCCTGCCCCTCCATGGACGTGGCACGGGGCTGGGGAGCCTGGAGGCACTTGGTCTGGTCTCCCTGCTGTGGTCAGGCTTCTGCGTCCACGCTGTGAAAGCTGGTGGTGCCGGCCCAGAGCTGCCGCGGGGCCAGCCTCGTGCCCTCAAAGCAGTGTGCTGCCCGCTCCATGAGCGCTCTGTGCTCCCTCTTCTGCGTGCACTTGCCGTGTGCTCCCTGCGCGCTCCCCGTGCTCTGGGAGTGTGCTGTCTGGGGGCAAGAACTCGGGACGGAACGATGCCCTACCACCTTGACATCCTGCACCACAACGGCTGGTACCGCCCCGTCCGCAAAGGCGGCTGCAAGCCCAGCACCTGGGAATCCCTGAGAACTTGGCTGCCGCCACTGGAACCGGGTCCTTCCCCATGTGTGGTCGACATGCTCACCCCAACTCCAAAACTAGGTGGTGAGCACACCAGCCCCGGGCCTGGTTATGTCGTGCAGTAGGAAAGAAGCCACGGAGATTTTACAGTTTTCTCGCTTTCGAGGAGTGTATTTTTATAAGATCGTTTCCTTATAAGGCTATGCATTGTAGGCATTTAAGACCATCTTCTGAGAAGGGGTCCAGATGCTAAGGGGGTTCGGGAATAAGAAACAGGAAGAAGCACTGCCCGCGATGGGCCCCAGGGGCAAGAGATGCCGCACACCGACCCCCAGAACGGAGCCGGCCACACAGTTGGGGCCCCACACTGACCCCCAGAACGGAGCCGGCCACGCAGCCGGGGCCCACAGACCCTTGGTCCAGACTCAGCCCCAACGCGCTCCGCTGAAAAGCCCCAAGCGAGGGATGGATTTTCACGTGATTAAGCCGTAATTCCCTCCAAACCCACTGCATACAAATCATAAATAACGTGGCGCCACAAATCGCCTTCTCCCATCAGCTGCACCCCCACTGGGCTCCCCTCCTGCCGGGGGAAATCAGCGAGGGGCCGTCTGGCTGATGGGGCTTGGGAAGCAGGGCTGCGCGGGGGTGGGGGGTGTGTGCTGGGGGGCGGGTTCACCCTGGACGGTCTATCAAGCCAGAACGGAACAACCACCAACCAGTCCCGGCTCCGGGGTCCGTGTAGAGCTCCAGGCTGCTGGGCTGGCCAGGGACTCTCCCCCACCCCTGCGGCCCTCCGTCACCAGCTGGGGTCTGCCTCAGGCACCAAGCCCAGGTGGGGTCTCTGCAGGAGGCCAGGCAGTGGGGGCAGCGAGCACTGCCCTGGGGGGCAGCAAGAGGGCGGAGAGACTGCCCCCCGTGAGCAGTGGTCCTCACCCTGTTTGCAAATGCCCCGGGCTCTGCCGTGCTCTGAACCCACGGCTGCGGGTATGTATGCACACATGCCGTGAAGAGCCGGTCGCAGGCGCCGGGCGCTCCCCCGCAGACAAGGGTGGGACCATAGTCGACCGGAGACAGCACATGAAGCCGGAGCGCCAGGAGAGCCCGAGCATCTGGAGGCAGAACTGGGGGATGCCATCGGTCAGCTGGGGGGCCCCTCGGCAGAGCCCCCCTCCTGTCCCTGCAGGAGCACCTGGGGGAGCAGCTCCCCCCAAGCAGTGGGCAGGGCCCCTTTGTGGCTCTCAACAGCTGCTCAAGGGCCCCCCTCTGGGAGCAGGAGGAAGGGGTGCGGGAGATGAGCGACTCTGAGATTGGGAGAAGGGCCCCCCAGCTCTGACTGGCACTGGGAAAGCAAACCCTTCTGGGCACAGGGAACCTCTTCGATTGCCAGGAGGCGGGGTGCAGGCCCCAAGGAAGTGCTGTGTCCCAGGGATGTTCCATTCACTGGCTTCTCCCCACTGCACAGGGGAGCCTAGTGGAGGAGCACCCTACCCTGTCCTGGAAGCCATCAAATACCTCCTCCAGGAAGCCTTCCAAGCTCAGCTCCTCCACCATCCTGCCCTGAGGCCCTCTGGGATGCTGCTGTGGTGGGCACGTGTGGGCACGAGGTTCCCCGCAGTGGGGCGGAGAGAGCACTGGGCCATCGCTCCCTCCCAGGGCCTCGTGAGGACAGAGCTACCAGACAGCTGTCAAGGTGACCCGCAGCAGGAGGACCACCGAGAGCCCACCCATGCTGACCCCAAGTGCTAGCGAGCAGCCCCCCAGTCACTCCCCTCAGCGGTCTGGGGCAGCTGGCTCTGCGTCTCTAGGAAGAGCCCCTGCGCCCACGGGTCTGGTTCCTGCATATTCATTAAGGAATATTAGCATTATTAATGGCCCGTGGTCCTCATGCAGCAAGTGGAACAGGATATTAAGTACAGCACCCCGGACATGAGGTGGGCAGGCGGGGGTACGGATGGCGGGTGGGGGGGTGGGCAGGACCCAACCTTGGGTGTAGCCCAGAGTCTGTGCCCAGTGTCTTGGGTCCTAGACATCCCCTTCTCCCTCCCACGTGCCCTTCTCCTCGTTACTGAGAGTTCTGCGAAGGCACACTCAAATGAAAATTCACAAAATGTAATTAGGAAGGTAAATTTCCTGGCAACAAAAATTACAAAATATGCCCCACAGCCAGACACCTGCGGGGATCTGCTTCGGGAACCATGGGTTTATCCGTCAGCTGGGATAACTCCCCCGGCGGCCTTTCTTCCCTGGGGACATCTGGGAGCTGGGGGTCGGTGCAGTGTCCGTGGGAGGGGAGACTTGGTGTGGACAGAACGCCACAGAATGCAGGTTACGTGGCTGGACACAGTGAGGTCCTAGAGCGTGGGCCGTCAGGCCAGTAGTGTCCCCTGGCCCGGGGGCGGTTAGAAATGCAGATTCTCCGTCCTTCAGCTCTCCTGACTCAGGATGTGTGACTCAGGGGAATTGTTACTACGGACCACAAACCCCAGGTGTCCCATGGACCTGCCGTCTCTGCTGGTGCCTGACCGAGCTCCGGGGACCCAGGCTGGGGTCTGCAGGGCTGAGTGGATGCTTGCAGAGCTGGAAAGAGCTTCCATCCAGGGTCAAGCAGCGAGGAGGGGTGGCCTTGCTTGGACCCTGGACAAGTCCCATGCCCTGTTGGAGGCCCTGTTTTCTCTGGTGACTGGGAGATGGGGAGGGGCTGCTCCCATCCCCTGGGCAGACACCGGCTTAGCAGCATCAGGGGCAGTGGCCGTGGGTGGGTCTTGGCCGTGCGTGGGCAGCCGGGGCGCCAGAACAGAGTGAGTCTAGAATAGGTGCCACAGGGCAGGGGCTTGCTTCTGAGTCCCAGACCGCCCCCACCCCGACCCCCGGGGCTGAGGTTAGGATGGGGGGGTCTTCGGTTTGACTCAGGAGAGACTCTGAGGGTCCTCGTCTGAGAATCGGGTGGGTCCCCCACAGGGGACAGCGCCTCACTCCTTCACCTGTCTGCACCTCTGAGCCCCTGCTCCTCCCACGGCTCCAGCACAGGCCTGGCTGGCACAGCTCGCCTGCCGTCCGTCAACAGCGTGGGACCCACAAGGAAGGACAGTTAAGGGGCTGGGGCTCCCCGGGAGGCCAGCTGGGTGGTGGTGGCGGCCCTGGGGAAGGAGGCAGGGGGTGGTGACTGCTCACACCTGACAAGGTTCCCCCCACACCCCAGGCTTCCCGACTTCTCGGTGGGTGGGTGGGTGGGTGGGGCAACCTGCTCCCGGGACTGGGACCTTGCGTGCTGGCAGCTACTGCCCCCACCAGGGTCTGGCTCTGCCTCCCCTACTCAGGCTCTGTCCACCAGGGCAATCGGGCCTCACACTGCCCGGGCAGCGGGACACAGGACCCATGCCGGGAGCCTCTGGAAGGCGGAACCCACAGTGCCACGCCCCGCGGATGGTGCCATGCACATGCAGCCAGGACTAAAGTACAGGGCGCGGGCAGGTGTGCGGCCTGCCTGACAGCTGTGTCCTCACGCGGCTTGTCCCAGGGCCAGGGGCCTGGAAGGAATCCCTGGGAGCTGGGGTCTGAGCTGCGCCAGCAGTCACCTGGGCCTGCACGGGGGGCCCAAGGCAGCCCGTGTGCGTCAGATGCTTCCCAGGAGACAGTTGCCCCAGGTCAGGGGTCCTCGTCCTCAGAGCCCTGGACCCCCAGCACACAAGTCTCTAAACGCACTTCAAAGTGGGGACTTTTCTGGGGGACCTGGACTGGCCTTGAGGGCCTGGGCCCCGCACACCCACCCACGGGCCTCTGAAGGCCCCCACTCCAGCCGTCTCCTGGTCTGGTCCAGCCTCCCCGAGGTACATGCTCCCTTGTGCACAGACCCCCGTAGCCACGCGGACGCACACCTGCCTCCCCAGGTGTGTTTTCCAGCGGCTCAGGGCAGGGCTTCACTTCATCCTCTGGGGCAGGCCATCCTGTGCGCCGGAGGGCATCTGTGTCCCTGCACTCTGCCCACCAGCTGCCACCCAGTGAGACACAAACGCGTCTCTTGATCCTGCCACAGGGGCGCAGGGGTGGGCAGACCCGTCTCGGTCAAGCGTCTCTGACCCCGGCGCCCCCTCCACTGCCCCCTCGTGGGAACACGCCTCCGCATACCTGTGAGCACACACACACCCACCCACCCACACGCCTGTGCCCCGGACCCCTGCCCCGGCACAGGCTATCCTAAGAGGCAGCCCCCCACTGGCCTGGGGCACCCCTGCTGCCCGCGCCCGGCCTGGGTGCGTGAGGGAGGGCGTGGGCAGGCGGAGGAGGCCGGCGGGCTTCCTTCCCCGTTTGGCGCCTGGCTCATGGAGGAAGCCCGCACGGATCTAATCTGCAGCTGATTAAATGTCCCTCATTAACGAGTTTCTTTAATTAATGAAGTTTTTGGGTCTGCTCCACTTGCTTTATTCCAGCCACAGTCTGCCTCCTCAGCACAAAGCGGGGCCGTTTCCTCCCGGGTGATGGAGGCAGCCGGGCCGCTCCTGCCGACGCTGCACTTTGCTGATTGCGCCTGTCAACTCGGGGCTGACGACTCCATCTCTGAGCATTTCTTCTCCAGAAGCCGCGTGCACATGCGTGCTTGCACACACAGCCGGCACACTCACGCTCCTGCACGCACGCGGGGCACGCTCGCAGGGGCGCCCAGGGCCCACTCCAAGGCGCGGCACGCGTCTGTACATGAGCACACCCGTGCACGCACGACACACACTCAAGGGGGACGCGTGTAGCCCTGGCTCTCGGAGCGGGCACACTCACTCCCGGGCTCAGGCACACCCACACACCGCGTCGCACCGCGTCCAGGTTCTCTGTGCCCCTCACGCACCTCACGGACACACACAGCACAGCTCTCGCGGTCCCGCTCCAGGACGCGCTCACGCCCACGCCCGCGCTCCCGTCTCCCACACGCAGGCACACGCGCCCGAACCCAAACCACAGGCAGCAGACGCCAGGCCGACACCTCCTGCCCTCCCCTGGAAGCAGAGCTGGCTGGGGGTGCCCGGCACCCTGGTCCACCTGTGGTCCAAGGGACCCTGCTTGGCTGCCACTTGGCCCCAGTGGCTGCCTACCGCACTGCCACCAGGCGCCAGCTCTGGGCTCCTGGGCCTGGAAGGGTGATTTACTCCCTTTCACTGGCTCACGAAAAGCTCCCTGAATTAAAAACATTTATCTTCTCCTGCTGACGAGGACGTTGGACTCCCCACCCACAAGCCGGGCAGTCAGAGGCCACCAGCCCACAGCCAGGGAGGGGGACGAGCCGCCCTTCTGACTCTATGGGTGGGACGGCACAGGACGACCCTTGAGGGCCAGGGCTTGGACAGAAGCAGCCCTTCCCACAGGCAGAAATGGCACTGGCCGGGGCCAGGCGCCAGCCCGGAGAGGCTGTGGCCAGGGCGGGCCAGGGCACTGGGCAGGGACGACACAGAGGAAGGATCACACCGCCCAGGACTGGCGAGGGTGTCTCACTGACTCGCCATCCCAGTTGGACAAGGTGGGTGTCACTAAGCCCACAATCCTAAGGAAGGCGAGTAAGGGTCCTGTGGTCCCCCTGCTGGCAAGTGACAGGGCCAGCCCCGAGCACAGCCCCTCCACAATCCCCAGCACGCGCTCCAAGTCCCGTGTTCTGTGTCTTTGCTGGGCTTCTTCAGCTGGGGGCCTCCCGGGAGAGTCCTGGCAGCCCCGAGGGTCACTCTGCCCACCCTGCTCTGACGGCCACATGCAGCGTCCCTCTACCAGAACCTTCCTGCCCGTTATCTCAGCAGGCTCCTCCTCGCACCTGAGAGCCACGTCTCCAACTCCCAGACAAGGAGAGAGGCTCGGTGTCACGCAGCTCACACACGGCGGAGTTTCCAGCGTCTGTACCTGGGGCCATTTCCGTCCCACCACCCTGAGCCCCAGGCGCTGGCAGCAAAGCCCGTCCACCGGCATCTCTGGGAAGGCCCAGAGCCCAGGTGCGACCACCAGCCGGCTGCCGGACACACACGTGCATTCCCAATGCTCGCGCGGACAGCGGGTGCTGGCATGTTCGTCTACGTCCGCTGGGAAGCTCGCAGTGGCCCCAGGAGGCCACGTCACCAGCCTCATTTGTGCAGATGGGGAAACGGGGGCCCTCAGAGGCAGGGCTCAGGTCCCACAGCTCACGGAGGCACGGCGTCTCTCACCCACACCCCGGTCACTTTCTGTGGACCAGTACGGCCCAGGTCATGTGCTCCAGAACTCCAGGCTCCTGGGATGTTCTAGAGAAGGCCCCAAGACGTTCTGTAGGAAACAGACGTGTTACAGTGTAGAGCCTGCCGTCTCCCTCACTCCTCAGACCCAGAACTCTCTTTCTTTCTGCCCAAGGCCGACAAGAAGCAGGCGTCTTTAGGAACCACAAACAGATACCATGGGGGCGGCTTGTCCCCTCAAAGAAACCACTGGCCGTGGCTGGCAATGCTGAGGACCTCCTGCTGCGTGACGAGAGGACCCCAGGATCCCCATAGGGGGGCTGGGGCTGCACCCTGCTGAGGGCCAGGAGGATAGAGGGAGAGACGAAGGCAGTGAAGGAAAGGCTTTGGAGGTCAGGGCCTGGGCAGTGTCTGGGATGCAGCTCTGTTCTCAGGCTGTGGGGGACCCCAGGACTCAGCAGCATGGCTCAGATCAGCTGTGAATGCAGATGAAAACAAGAAAGACGAGATCGTGCATCCCCAGAGCAGGGACCACGGCAGGCTGGGGTGGGCTTGGAAGGGGAAAAAGACACCGTCTTTTAGTAACGAGCAAGAAAAATGGATGGATCTTCTCCTCGTGTAGCTTGAATCAGGAGAAAAGAAACCCCAAACCAAAACCCAAACACCTGAACAAACAGGAAGCTAGAGTCGGGGCCAATGGATGGTTGAGTGCAGAAGGCAGTGGGCAGCTGGGAGCTCTGTCTGCCGCCAGGAGCCATCTGGGGACCACGGCCGAGGAGGCTGCAGCCCAGGGCAGAAGGCAAAGGACCTGTCTGGGGGGGCTGGAAGGGTGTCTCCTGGGCACCTGATTCTCAACTTGCAATTCCATCACAGGTATCCAGGGTTGGGTTTCTTTTCTTTTCTTTTTTTAACAGAGACTCGAAGATGGTGAGCCTGGGGCCCGAGGTCACACGGCAAATCGGCAGGTCAGGGTCAGGAGGGAAGTAGAGAGGGGCTGGGCATTCTGAATTCCTAATACGGCAGAACCATAGCCGGGCACCGGGGTCCAGCAGGCCTGAACCCCGATCCCGAGCAGTGAGAGTCCCTTACTGGTCCGGGCTTCTGCTTCCTTGAGGGAGGACAGGAATTGCAAGGGAGCCCGGCTGGGCCCGGGTTAACGCGGGTGAGTGAAAAGCACGTGCTCTGTCCCCTCCGGGCCCCATACCGCCAGCCACGCCGCCAGAATCCCACTGCCCAGATGCCCCAGGGGCTTTGGAGAACCAGCTCAGCCTCCCCTGCCTAACCTCAGAGGAAGGCAGAGAAACGTGGGGAAAAGCCAGAAGAGAAGCAACACCCAAGAAACAGGGGCTCCTGGGAGCAGAGTGCGTGGGGCGCGGGCGCTTGCCGGGGCCTGAGCTTGTGGGAAGAGAGGGAGACAGATCGCTGGTGGTCTTTTCACTTCGTGATGCTTTTCAGGTATCGTCTGGATCGAGGGAAATTAAATATTGCAGCTTTTAACCCGAGCCACACATAAAACACAACCTCGCAGTAAATAAAGACTGATTTGCCGCTGTGACGCTTTCCCTGAACAAAGCCCCTGTGCACCTCATTCGCAACTATTCCCCGATTTGGTGACACGGGCCCCGCGGCCCATCATCGTCCCCACGAAGGCGCGGAGGCCGGGGGCCGGCAGGGCCGGGCGGGTGAGGGCCGCGCTGTCAGGGACAGTGAGGAGGGGTCTGGATGGGGTTCATTATGACGGAGATTACACTGAGAAATCAATTTTTAATTGAATGTATTCTTTGAGCAGGCCCTGTTGCCCATGGCTGAACACTAATGGAATTTCCATTCCGACCTGCCCCTTCTCTGTGGACCCCCCCACCCGCTGACCGCAGCAGGACTGACCAGGCCGGGGGGTCGCCCCTCACTGGGGCAGCGCCTAGTGCACTGGGCTTCTGGGGACGACAGGGCCACGTGTGGGTGGGCCGAGGAGCTGGTGAGAGGCTGCCCGCTCCTTGCGGACTGGCCCGTGGCGGGTGTGGGACGCATGGGGCTCTAAGTGGGGGAGGGGCAGGGCTCCCCTGGGACCTCCCAGAGCCTGACCAAGGGGCCGGTCTGAGGATGGGGCACAAGAGTGCTGGCCCCTCCCCTGCACCCCTGCACCAGGCCCCTCCTGGCATCCCGAGGAGCACAGTCTGGGGGACAAGTACACGAAGGTGGCAGATGCCGGCCGGGACAGGGCGGTGAGGTACGGGGTGAGACGCGAGCGAAGGGGTCTACGAAGCCGCACTTCTGGCTAAAACTTCTGCCAGGGCGCCGCCTAGCACTGGCCCGCGGAGGAGGACGTGTGCTTCCACTTTCTCCGGGAGCTGGCTGCGTCTGTGGGGGACACGGGCCCCTGATGGGTCGCTGCCTGCATTGTGGACACACCCACATCTGTGAGGAGGGACCCGCACTGGGTCTGCTCACCGGGAGCTCATCCTTTCTCTGTACCCCGGGCCTCCATCCCGCACAGATGCCCAGGGGTCACCCTGGCCCGCGGGCACAGCCTCAGGATCACCCAGGACTCTGGCCTTGAGCCGGTCTGTCCTGGGAGTTCCTACAAATCAGGTCCCCGCTGTCTCTTTCGCCCTCCCCCAGTGACTCGCACCTCTGACCTCCTTGCCTCTTTTCCTCCATTTGCCTCCACTCCTGGTGGGTCCCAGCCACTTCAGGGGTGGGGGTCTCCTCCCAAGCACGTTACCTCCTGGACCTCGCAGAGTGGTTCCCAGACAGACGGGGGGGGGGTCTCAGCTGCCAGAGTCAGCGTTCCCTCGCGCCAGGGACACCTCCGTCCCGGCCCCCAGGGGACCCGCTCTGCCGATCAGCCAACTAAAAACTGACCCCGGGGCCCCACAGGGATGGCAATGGGGGTGGCCACCCTCTAGCCTGGAAGCCACGGGCAACTTTGAAGGGCAGTGGCCCTCTGAGCCCCTCCAGCAGGAAGTGTGAAGCTGTGCAGACCCCTCCCCCCATTCTTAGTCTACAAGGACCCTGGCCCAGGGCTCCTGTGCCCACCGAGGGGCAGTCCTGTGCATGGGCCTCCTCATTGCCCCTGTCCTTCCACTCAAGGACAGCCCACGAGGGGAGTCTGGAGCCCAAGCGCCCCAAGATTAGAGGCCTGGCTGGCCCATGGCAGGGGAAGGGCAGCAGGCTCCCTGTGGCTCCTTCTGCCACGACACCCCCTGCAGAGGAGGACTGAGTGACCGGGCCTGGCGTTGGCCAGGAGGAGCCGGGCCCGCTCCCTGCACAGGAACGGCCCACGGGGGAGGATATGGGCTAAGCAGGTGGGAGAAGGCAGGCCCGCCCTTCCTCCGTGTCTCCGCCAGGCCGGGCCCTGGGGCCAGGTCCATCAAATGGGCAGGGGCGCTGCTGTCCCCCACACCTCCGCGCTGTCACCAGGCCCCGAGGCAGAAGCCGGTGAGACCGCGTGTGTTCTCAGCTGGCTCCTGCCCGGGGTCAGGCGAGCTTGAGCGAGCCCCGTGGGGTTCTCACAGAACATCGCCGGACACGGCCCTGAGCCCTCAGGTGCTGCCTTTCCCAGTAAAGTGTGGGAAACACGGAGCAGAGGAAAACAGCTCGGAAACCCAGAGCACGAGCTGGGGGCGCGGATCCCGTCGGTAAGTTTCCCGGCGTGGGCGGGGTCTCACCCCGGAAGCTTCACCCGCTTCCCCGGGGGTCCCGCGGGACTGACTGGCCAGCAAGGGGCCTGGCCTGAACTAAACGTTTCACACCAGCTCCCAGCTGTGCCCCCTGGGACTGGCGGTTCTCAAACGCGGCTGTACGCTGCAAACACCCGGGAAGTTTTAAAAAAAATACCACTGCCCGCATCCCACCCCCAGAGGCCGCGGCGAGAGGGGGCCTCGTGGGCACGGACTCCTCCGGGCTCTCCGAGCCAGCCCGCGGCCGCCCTGCCTCCTGCCGGCGGGGCCCAGCCACCCTTGTGGGGCAGAGCCGGGCCTCCTCGGGGCCTGTAGGGATGGTCGGCACCGACCCTTCACGGGGTGTGGGGGGGGGGGACGCTGTGCCCGCACCTTCGGGTTTCTATTGGGCCAGGCCTGGTTGGGAGAAGCCTGTCTAGGCCCCCGAGTTGAGGCCTGCCCACCTCCCACCACGTCAGCTCAGGCGACTGCTGACCTGTGAGGCCCGGTCCTCCTCTGTGAGGGGGTGTCCTGTGCACGGCGGCAAGTTCACAGCACGCACAAGATGCCACCAGGACCCCCGAACTTGTGGCAATCGCAGCTCTGGGGCATGGACGCGGGTGCCGCGCGGGCCCAGTCGGCAGGCCTGTGAACGGTCTTCCCTCCGTTTCCCACTGCACGGGTCCCCGTGCTAACACAGAGCATTAAACCCGTCTGGGGACCCTGAGTGACTCAGCCCTTGGTGCTGTGTGGACTTGAATCCGGGATCCGGGGCCTGGTCTGCTCTTGGTTCAGGCTCGGCCCCACCCTTCCCTTCCCCAAGTTGTTCTGGCCCAAACGTGAGCCCTAGAAGACACCGTCAGCAGCTACCTGCCTCCAGGGATGGCCCTTTGGTCCCCAGGCATTTGCAGAGCAGACTGGCATGCCTCGGGCCCACCTGGGGGACAGCAGAGGGGTCTCCTGGCCCTGGGTCCCCCGGCACGTAACGGCCATCCTCAAGCCCGCTCCCTGGCCGTGAGGAGTGGCCATCCCAGCGGCGGCCCACAGTGCAGGCCGGGCTGCACAGGGGCGACCTCTCCCCACCCTGGCTGGGGCTGGTTCATGGGTGACGGTATCTGGTGCTGCGCTGGGGCCCCTCCGCGTGTGGGTGGGGCCGCCGTCCCCAGGTCCCGGTCCCTCCTAGCGAAGGTCTGCAGGCCCCTTGGTCCTGGGGCCAGTCCTGGTCCCTACCAGAGTCTGCGGGGACAGCCTGTTGAAAGCGCCCCCGTCATGGCTGTGTTGGGAAGCAGGGTGCGTTCCCACGCTTCCGGCGAGGGGCAGGTGGGCAGGGGCCCCAGCAGGGTGGGCAGCCGCTGCTCCCCGCCGTCGGGCACGCAGTCTGGCAGCAACACTGCAGTCCGCTCCCGTCGTTTTGTTTTTTCCAGAGATCTCTTTCTTTACCGGCGGGGTGGAGGGGTGCGGGAGAGTGTGCGCGCAGGGGAGTGGCAGAGCGGGGGAGAGAACCACAAGCAGACTCGGCACTGGGCGTGGGGCGGGACGCGGGGTCGACCTCGTGACGCTGAGAACATGACCTGAGCAGAGACTCCGAGTCGGACGCCTCACTGACTGTGCGTCCAGGCGCCCCCCGGCCCTGTCCTCCAGTCATAGTAGAAGCACCGTCAGCCCCGGCCCTGCCCGGCCGCTGGATACAGCCTGTGGCCAGGTCCTCGGCTTCGGATCTTGCGGCGGCAACACGACAAAATAGAAAAGCGGCGCGGGAGGCCTCGTCCTCCCTCCAGTCCCCGCTCCCCGCAGCGGGCTCCCACCCACTGTCCCACTGCGGACGCCGGGGCCGGCGCCCATCCAACCCGAACCGAGAACCTGGACTCATCTCCACCCGCGGAGATGGGGAGGCCCACGTCCGCAGCAGCTGTGGTCACACACGGGGTGGCAGGGTGGTGGCCATGGGTTTGGTGGAAAAAGGGGCGCACTGGGATCTGGGGCCACACGGGGCTGGGTGGTGCGTGGCCTGCCAGAGAAAGGAGGAGATGGTTCCGGGCTGACTACTGCAGACGCCTTCCGTGCACTCGAGACCCCGTGAAGCCCATTTTACAGAAGGGGAGGCTGAGGTACAGACACTGAGTCACCGGTGACCCTTAGCTGCGATTTGAACTCCGGGCGTGGGAAGTGGCAACCGGAGGCTGGCCCCCAACCTGGGTGTCCCGGGGGCTGCTTACGCACCGTGCCCGGTGGGGGGGGGAGGCTGGCGAAACCCCCAAAGGGCCAGCAGCCAGCCCCCTGCAGCCCTACCCATGTGGGTGCATGCAGGCTGGGGCCCCTAGGCCAGGCCCCCGGGGACAAGGCAGGGCTCGGCCTGAGCTCTGACAAGTGCGTTCGATCCGGCCCCTCTTCTCGTGCTAATGATCGTCAGCGGCGAGGCAGAGGCTGCGAAGGGGAAGAAAATTACTTCCTGAAAAAGGAATCGACTGATCCCCATCATTTCTCAAGGAATCACTGACCTGTGAATATTTCATTACCCAAAATGCTGCGCCGTCCATACAAAGCAGCCGCCGCTGCGGCAGGGCCTGGGGCGGACATGGCCGCGGGGTGCCGGGCTGGCGTGAGCCGCGGCCTGGCAGTGGCAGGGAGAGGGCTGCTGGGTGCCGGGCTGGGGTGAGCTGCGGCCTGGCGGTGGCAGGGAGAGTCCCTGTGCTCACGCCTCCGGCTGTGACCTATATCCTCTTCCTCGCCCACCCGGGACGCCAGGGCACAGGGGGGGCATGGGAAGGGATGGGGGCCTAGGGCTGACGCCAGGGCAACGTCCTTGCTCTCAGCCTGGTGGCCGCCCACACTCCTCACTTGCCCTGGGCCCGGAGCTCCCGGCGGGCATCTCCCAAACTTCCCAGATCTGGAGTAGGTTTCCCGCAACTGCCTCACTCAAGTTCTTCCCAGGTCTCGGGCGGGTCTGGGTCTAGATGTTTCTAGAAGCTGATGCCGCCTTGTGCTCGGCGGCTGTGGCCTGGGGGAGGGGAGCAGGCGCTAACACTGCGGACCGGCAGACCCCACAGCCCAACCTGCTCACCCCGACGCCGCGGGCGGGGCCCCGGGAGGGGGAGGAAGCGCGTGCCCCACGGTCGGGCTGTGGCTTCAGTCCTGCCTCTGCTCCTCCGCTGGCTGCCGGGCACCCGCGGCAGGCTACCCAGCCTCCCTGGGCCATCGCTGCCCGGGCCTTAGATAGGCCAACAGCGGCCACCTAGGCTCGCCACTGCACGGGGGGCTGAGAGGGAAGCAGTCACAGCACCGACATGAGCCGCGGGTCGGCGGCTGGAAGCGGTTATTAATGGAAGCCTCTGTCCCAGGACCTCAGGCTCAGGATCTCAGACCGTCCCCGCGGGTGCCTCCGGCCCCCTCCGCAGGCCCACACAGGCTGGGCCAGGGCACGGCTCCAGCCGAACTCTCTTTGGAGGGCAGGAAAGGCTGAGACCACCCCCTGGGCATCGAATGGGCTCCTGTCTGTGTGTAAGACCCCGGCGGTGGAGAGGGAATGGTCGGGGTTTTCTCCAGGAATTTAAGGGCCTGGAAAACAATTCCAGGAAAAAACACTAGCAATAAAATCCCTGTGTCGGGCTGGGCTCTGAGGGGGCGTGAGGCCCAAACACTGAGCTGACGGCCACCCCCGAGGCCAGCGCACCTTCCAGGGTCCCGTGGCCCCCCGAGAGAGACCCCAGCCGGCTGCCAGGGAGTGTGACGGCTCCGTTCTTACTGCCGGGGTTACTCTGGAGGTGGCGTTTCCAAATTAGCAAAGGCAGGGAAGGAGGTGGAGACACCCGTCCGGGGATTAGTAGGGCACAGGTAGGGCATGGGAGGCAGCTCCGCGGTCCCTCCCTGGCACGGCCCAGCTGCAGGGAGCCGGCCCGCTGGGGGGCTGGGAGGGAAGGAGGTGGGGGCTGGGGGCTGGACTCAGAGACAAGGAGGGCTCTCCCTGCACCTTGCCTCACTGGCTCGGGGTGTAGACAGGGGTGCTGGTCTGGGGGCGGACGGGGGCCGGCTGGGACCGGGCTCGGGCTGCGGGAGCAGGGACTCAGGCCGGCTGCAAGGAGCAGCTGAAGGCAGCGAGGCGTGCGGCGCACTGGGGAGTGTGACTTGGGGGCAACCATGGAAAATTCCTCCCGCAGCACCACACACAGGCCTCCTCCCTCCCAGCCAGGACAGCACCCGCGCACTCTGGGGTGGCCATGGGCTTCCTCGAGGCTTTGTCCACCCTGCGGGACACCCAGTGTGTGGGGCTGCTGACGAGGGACATGCAGCCCCCCAAGAGAGGCCAGTCCCGCAGGGCGAACGGTGTGGCACGGCCGCCGTCCGGCACTGGGTGTCTCTGCGGGCCAGGGCCACGTGGACAGAGACAGGCAGCTGGCTCCTTCCTCTCTGGCACCGCAGACGTTACGAGCAGACTGTTCCTGCCCCTGTGAGGGACTCATGCTAAGTGTCAGGGGTAAGGAGGGGTTCAGGACGCACTGACTTGAGGACAAAGAAGGGTGCTCAGGAACCTGATGTCCCCTGGGAGAGGAATGGCCAGGACCAGCCGGTTAGGTCAGGATAAGAAAGTCTGACGTGCGGGGGGAAGCAGCGGGTGGCGGCTGGCCATAATTTGGAGCGACAGCCACCCCCTGGGGAGACAGGCGTGGGTCTGCGGAGGCTCCCGGCTGGTGTGTCCGGGTAGGGCTCTGCGAGGGTAGGGCCCTGACTCTGGGTCAAGGGACAGAGCGGGGCTGCTGTGGTCATGGATCGGGGCATCAAGGACACAAGCAGGCAGGGGCAGAGGTGGGGGCGTGCGGTGGGGGGGGAGAAGCCCAGGAGGAGGGTTGCCAGAGAGAGGGGGCGGGGGGACAGGCAGGAGCAGCGAGGCCACCTGGTGCCAACCCCACTCGTTCCCTTCATTCCCATGCTCCCAAGACCGGTTCCCGGCCCGAAGGGCAGCCCCTGGGTTGACTCAGTGACACTCCTGGGCCATGTCCCTGCTGCTCAGAACGGGAGGGGAGGGGACCCTCCTGACAAGCCCCACCCCACCCCACGGCTGTGATGGCTCTCCCTCCTCCAAGGCCCAGGATGACCCCTGAATTTGGGACAGACAACCCCCTCGTGGGGCAGGGCCAGGCTGAGGCAGCAGAGGCTGACCTCTGCTGTCCTCATGTCCCCACCAGTCCCCTGCCTGGTGACATCCTCAGCCACCCCCTTCTAGAGCGGGAGTGAAGCCGGAGAGGGACACTGGGGCTCCTGGGACAAACGGACTCACAGCCATCCGAGCAGACGCTCCTGTCTGTGTGGACACGGCTGTGGGGCCTTGGGCACACATCTGCCCTCTCTGGGCCTCTGTGTCCCCGTCTGCACGGTGGGGGAATGAAGGCTTGCTCACTCCTCATGCCCCTTCCCCCTGCTCCCCTGCCTGGGGAGGCCTGTCCCTGCAAAGTGTCTGGTCTCTGCCTGCCACACAGAGCACCAGCTGGGGACCCCCCCCACCCTGGCTGCCCCTCAGCTCTCCCATGCAGGGCCGCCTCAAGCCACACTTGTCCCTCTGCTCCGCTAGGCACCTGGCCTCTCAGAGCAACAAAGTCTTGATAGGAGCTGGGCATCCATCATGACGCACGTATCCGGCGTTACTCCCCCAGCACAGACGGGGAAGCTGGGTGCAGGCGCGCGGTCTGGTAACAGCGGAGACGGCACCTGCACCAGGCTACCCGCTCCCCTGCCCCGGCAGGCTCGTGGGGACAGATAGACGGACAAGACGCGCACTCCCGTGGGGCAGGCCATCAGGAAAGGCTGGAGGGGGGGCAGGGGTGGGACCTGGAGTCCTGGGAGCTGGGGCAGGGTCTTCCTGGGCGACGCACAGGCCCGGGGGTAGGAGGGAAGGAGGAGGGGAGGGGCTTTCAGAGAGCCCCACCCACTGGCTGCTCCCGCCTCCAGAGGGGCCAATACACAGAAAGGGGAAAGCTGGAGCATCAGGGAAGCCAGAGGACTCCTTTCCTACCCACCAGCCCCCAAATCTGGGCAGCATCCCCCAAACAGCTGGTGAGCTACAGCTGGTCTCGGTTGGGAGTCTGGGGATGTCCACAGGGACCCCAGGCCCAGAGGGCTCTGTCCCTGCAGGGTCCCAGCCGTGTCCAGGCCCCTGTGGGCTGCAGAGACACCCCCCACCCCCAGCCCAGCTCCACCACCCTGGAGCCAGGAGGTGTGAATATGGTTCAGCAGACAGAGACCCTGCCTCCAGGTAAAGTGAGGCCCGGCTGCAGCCGCTGTCTGCTCAAAGAAGCCTGGGTGACAGCTGCAGGGCCAAGGGGCCGGCCCCCACCACGTCGGAGAGGCCCGGGCAGGGCGCGTTCCAGCCTGGCCCGGGACCACCCCCAGCTGGGGACGAGGGCGTCCCTTCTGAGTGTCACACCTGCACACAAGCCACGGGGGTGGGGGATGCGGTGAAGGGGGGCTACCCCCAGACAAGCCCTGGGGAGGTCGAGGCAGGGGGACGCCCAGGAAGGACATGGAGCCGGGCAGGCAGGGCAAGGCCCAGCGAGAGTGCCAGGGAGAGGTGAGGCAGGGAGGGCTGCAGAAGGAGTGTGGGAACAGCGCGTGAGGATGAAGGGGAGGGGGCAGAGCCCGTGGGCAGAGCAGGGTGCCAGGTGACCCTAGGGGCTCACCACCCACCCCGATTCTGGGCAGGAGAACAGATCCTGTCTCCGGGGTTGGCTGCCTTTGCCTGTTCCTCATTCTGCGTGTTCACAGCCCCTCACTCTGCAGCCCAGGGTGCGCTTAGGGACGTTCCAGGCCCTTCTCTGGTGAGGCCAGAGGGGTGGGGAGTGTGGGTGTCCCGGGTTGGCTGGGGGGCTGCTGGGGGCACACCACACCCCCACTCACTCCCCACGGTGCAGGGAGGGGCATCTGCCCACCCAGAGGGTCTCTCCTCCTCCCTGCCCCCACCTCACCCTGGTGCCAGCCGCGCCCCACCCCCTGCCCTGCAGCGTCTCCCACACACAGAACGTGCCCCCCTCCAGGTCCTGGAGCAGCCTGGAGTGCTGCGTCAGGCACGGCGGGCGAGGGACCGGAAGCAGGATCCACCAACCATCACCTCGTTTCCCAGCACTTAATTCCAGCCCAGACGGGCCGATGGCATAGTCAGGGAGGCCAAGGATGCAAGGTCTTCTAGAATGTGCTGAAGGACCCCATGCCTGATTGCAAGAATATCCAAATTCCCTCGGTGGGGGGACTTTCTCCACGAGAAGCCTGTTTCAGCGCTGGTGGGGGCCAGCTCCGCTGGGGCCACGGGCCGGGAATGGTTGCTGAGCGGGGCTGGGGCTTCGGGTGATGGAAGGGGCTCCCACGGACTGCCAGTTCACAACTTCACGTTTAACGGAGCCCAGAGGGGCAGGGGGCTCGCCCCGACACAGAGCACGTTTCCCACCCAGGCCCTCTGCTCCCGCGCGACAGGAGAGAAGGATGGCGGTCCCCAACCCTAACCTCCAGCACCTGGTCTCCGCCGCCTCCCGCCTTTGGCCTTACGCCCACGTGCTGTTGCCCGCTTGGGACGGGGGAGGCTGCTGCGGTCCTGCCCTCTCCCCTCGGCGAGGACCCACAGGCTGGGCCTGACCTTGGGCCGCCCGCCGCAGGCAGAACGACCGGCTTCGCACTCTGATGACAGCTGCAGGGGCCGGCCACTCCCGCGTCTGCCTCCCGCTCCCCTAGCTGCCAGGGGATGGAGTGAAAACGAGGCAGACAATGCACACACAGGCCCACAAGGCCCTGCTGGTCGCACCCCTGCCTCCTTCTCTACCCCCCCAACCCCCATACCTGGCTGCCACCATTGTTTGGACACACCAAACTCCCTCTGCCTCAGGGCCTCTGTATATGCCATTCCCTGTGCCTATAATGCTGTTCCCCCTAGTCTCTCCATGCCCAGCTCCGGCCAGTCCTTCAGCTTAAACACCACCTGAGACGTCCCCCGAGCCCACCCCGCCTAGAGTCGGCGCCGCTGCCAGCCTCTGCCTCAGGACCCTGTTTTCGTAGCGCGAGCCCACTCTGCAAACATTGCCCTAGTTTCCGGGCCTAGCGTCTCTGCACCAGGAGACTGCGAGCCCGTGAGGGCCGGGACCATGCGACTCTCCGCCGTGTCCTCGGTGCCGTCGTGTGGCTGGACGCACAGGAGGTGCGCAGTGACATCAGTGATCGGACGGGTGGAGGGGCGGTGGGCACAGCAAGTCCACTGCCTGTACAAAGGAGTGCAGCCCGGGTCAGGGGGCGGTCCGGGGCAGAGGTGATGGGAAAGGGCACCCCAGTGTCTGGAGCGGGGGCTTGCGGCCACTCGGAGTCGTCCCGTGGCCAAGAGACAGGGGTGAGGCCAGGTCGAAGTCGTTGGCACCTGCCATCAGCCCGTCCTTGCTCTGGTGAGGAGCGGAGGCTGCGGGCAGAGAGGAGTGGGGGCTTCCCAGCGCTCAGCTGGCAAGAGGCAGGGCGACCGGCCCACACGCTCCTTACCCGAGTATGGGGCACACCCCTACTCACGCACTGGGCCCCTCTCCCGTCCTCCCAGGGCCACAGGGTGCTGTTCCTCAGGCCTCCGTGGCCCCTGGTGCAGCAGCCTAGACTCGGGAGTTAGCAGGAGGGGCGGCTGCCGTGGGCGGGGGGGGGTGCAGTGGGCAGATGTGAACGGTGGTCTGTCTGCCAGGGCCCTGCGGGACGGCAGAGGGCCGGAGCCTCACGGAAGAGCAGCACACGGGTGCTCTGTGGCTCCTGCCCGCTCCCCAGGGCGCTCTGCCCTGCTAGGATTTTATTCTGAATACCCAGCCCACAACGCGGGGGTCTGGCCGCCAGAGTGGCTCAGGACCCGCCGCATGCCCCCAAAGCCCGGCGGTCCCCCTGCAACCGCCGGACCCCTCAGCACGGTCTCCTCTCTCCGTCGTCGGCAACCCTGACCTGGCAGAGGGGCCGGCGCTGCCCGCTCTCGGGCAGGAGGCGAACGGGCAGGGAGGTCCGGGCAGCAGGCTCCCAGCTCCATCAGACGGACACCTCGGAGCGGAGCCAGCATGAAATATTCATGCGGTAAATGGTGCAATTTTGTCTGCATTCAGCCAACTTCATGTATATTTCAGAGTATTATGAAATGATAATGTTGTACAACAGAGGCAGCGAGACCAGGAGGGCCAGAGCGTGGGGGCAGGGAGATTCTGGGGGCAAGGACGGAGTGTGGGGGGTGGGGGGGGAAGGACACCCCCAGAACCCGGCACTGAGGCGCACGGGGACGAGGGAACCGTCTCCCAGGTGTGGGGCGGTGAGGGCTGGTCAGTGCACTCTGGCGAGTCCCCGAGGGCTCCAGAACCTGAAAGGAGACGCCCCCTCCCCGCCCCCCTGCCCCCCTCCCCCCCCCCCCCCCCCCCCCCCGCAGACATTCCCCAGGCTCCCTCCTGTCCCAGTGGCTCCCCTCCTGGCTGAGAGTTCGGGTTTCAGGCCAAGGCCCTGGTGCCGATTCAGCACTGGCTGCCTCCCGGGCACGGAGCAGCCGGCGCCTCTGGGGGATTTGGAGCTGTTTCTGTCAAAGAGGCCTTTTATGCAGCCCCTCCCAGCCCCTCTGGGTTTGCCCCACAGCGGGGTGGGAGGCCAGAGCCAAGCCCTGCTCTCCTCTGGCCACCGGGCTGGTTCGGCCGCTGGTCTGAGGACAGGCCTGCTCGGGGCTGCGGGCCATGTCTCAGGAGGGAGGGGATGCCCGGCTGGCCTTCCGACTCTGAGATGAGCTCCGGGCTGCAGAGATCATCCAGCGAGAGGAGAACGTGCTCTTGGCCTCTGAGGCCCAGTGTCTGTCTCCCGAGCCAGGGTGCAGGTGTGGGGGCCCACTGTGGCCACCCCGGGCCTCCATTCTCACTCCAAGCAGACCACTGACCCCTGTCTCTCTGGGCCCCACACCGAGGAAGAGCCCCTGCCTGGGATGCCCCCCCGCTCCGAAGGATAGGGGCCCCAGAGATCTGGCAGCCCCATGTCCTGCCTCCACAGGGGAGGGAGGCCCTCCTCGGAGCTCCTGACACTTTCCTGCTTCTATGGTTGGGCAGACCTACGGAAGCACAGTCCGCTGGGCCAGGGGTAGACAAGCTATGGCCCGCGGGGCAGGTCCGGCCCACTGCCCATTTATGTCGGTAAAGCTTTATTGGAACGCGGCCCCATCCGGTTACTCGCACACAGTCTGTGGCTGCTCCATGGTCCACGGCACAGCCGTGGAGCGGCCACAGAGGCCGTGTGGGTTGCAAAGCCTGAGCTATGCAGCGCCTGGGGTTTGTGGCCCCAGAGCTGGACGGGAGGACCGGGAGCTCTGGGCCTGCGGAAGTCCTCTGGCTGCCGTGGATGGGGAACGGCCCGAAAGCGGGAGTCCGAGAGCACAGGGCACGCGGCGGGAGCGGGGACTCTGTGCCCTTGGCTGGCGGCGTCTGCCTCCACTCCGGTCACTGGGTGAGAATGAATTTCATCCCTGGCGAACCACAGAGCCACACTGTCTGATCCGCAGCCTGCCCAGCAAGGGAGGCGGGGGAGGTCCTGGAGGGTCACCCCCGCTCTGCCCATCGATATCCTCCCTTCGCTCTAGCTGCTCTCTAGCCCTGATGTGCTCTCACGCACTCAGCCCCCACCCCACAGCCCAGTCTGTCTGTCCTCACACTCTCTCCAGTTCTGGCCTGGGCACTGGGCATGGACCAGGCGGCAGCTGGCCTTTGGGGCTTGAAAGTCACCCTCTCCTGGCCCAGAGCCTCTCCACTGGCCCTTGGCCGACAGCCATCCCTGCCCTCGGCCACCAAGCCTGCCCCTTCCCCTTTCTAGGCTCTGAGAGGCCACCAAATGCCTGTTCGCTGTCCACTTGCTGGTTCCACAAACACGGGCCACGGCGTTTCTCCCTTGAAGCGGGAGGAGCATGTGGGTCAGGACCCACTGAGAACGCGGGTGCCTGGCCCCACACGGGCCGATGGAGCCAACGGACGCCTGGCCCCTGAGGGGCTCGGTGCAGTGGCGTCTGAGGGCCCAGCCATGCCCAGGCCAGATCTCCCCGAGTTCTGAAGAGCTCAACACACGGGGCCCCCGGCGCACAGGCTCCCTGGCCCCGGGAAAGCCATCTCTTGGGGGTGGGCTGGGAGTCCCTCCCTGGCACATGTCACCGGTCCAGACTGTGCACCCCACTGCCCCTGGAAGCTGAGGGCAGCTATGTTCTGTCCAGCTTGGCCCACTGTGGCCTTGATGACCAAGGGCATGCCACCTCCCACCACCCAGCCCCCGCCGGCTGTCCCGAGTACTGATGTGGACGATAATCCCACAGACGGAGCGGAGGCCCGAGGGGATGACTACCCTCCAAGGGGGTTGGGCTGAACAAGGTCCCCCTCCCCATAAATCCTTGCCTCCAAGTCCCAACCCCCACTGCCTCAGCTAGAGACTGCATTTGGACAGAGGATCTTTAAAGAGGTAATTAGGTGAAATGAAGAGGTACGAGGGGCCTGATCCCACACGGCTGGTGTCCTTCCAGGAAGAGGACACGGGCATGGAGGGTGAGCAGGGGAGGACAGGGGAGAAGACAGCCGCCTCCCAGCCCAGGAGAGACGCCTCGGAGGAACCCGCACCTCCCACGTGTGGCTCCCGGCCTTCTAGCCTCCAGGGCTGTGCGACGAGAAACGTGGGCTGTTCATGGGGCCCAGGCTGTGGCCACCACCAGCCCAGCCCCGTCATGTGCCTCACCTGGCACACCCAGGTCCCTCCGGTAGGTGGGCCGGGGTGACAGTGTGCCTGTCAGTGATGGGAGGCGGCCTGCCCGATGCAGAGCTCAGGGCTCTGTGTCCACGTCTCCCGTTACGATTACTGCACTGCGCCCCGCTTCATGGCCAGCAGAGCCCAGCACCTCGCTGGGAACTGTCACGCGGGCTGGCCCAAACAGCCCCATACTCTACGTCTGTGGGGGGGGGGGCAGGGCACCCGCTCTCCTGTAGCCCCAGGCCGAGGTTGGGCCACTGTTTCCTCACTGGAGAGTAAAACGTACATGAGCAAAAGCTCCTGGAGGCTGTGTTGGGGGGAAGCTGTGCTTCGCGTAAAGGCCAGGTCGCAGGCCCTGGACTGCGGGATTACTTAGTGAGGCAGGCAGGGGCCTGGGCCCACCATGCGGGAGCTTTCTCCTGGAACGTTCCTGACCGAGGGCCCCTGGGTCCTATGCTGGTTCCTGGGGATCCACCCCCGTGTCTGTCGGCAACGGGCCACCGTGCTGGTGGAGGCTTCTCCAGCCGGGGACAGTGGCTGTGGGCCTGGTGAGGTTGCGTGTCCCCAGGAACACCCGGGATGGGGCGGACCGTGGGCAGGCAGGCGCCAGAGGCCGGCACATGGAGGGGGCAGCGGCGGGGGCTGCCGAGAATGTACGTGAGGCTGGGATGCCAGCGAGGGGCTGGCAGGGCCGTTCCCCAAATGACGGCCTGGCCCATGATGGCGTGGCACGATGACCGGGAAGGAGTCAACCTTGCCCAGAGGGCAGACCGTGAACACAGATGCGCATTACGCCCCGCTTCCCTGCTTTGTCCAGTGCTCGGCTAACAGCGGTTGCCCGCTTAAACTCTGCACCCATTGTCGCAGGAGAGAAGACACCCCGGGAGCGGAGGGCCACCTCAGGGAGAAGGAACCACAGAGCCCCCAGCCCTGCGCGTCCCCTTGGACAGGCCTGCGGGACAGGTGGGGTCTGTCCTCGCCACTGCTGGGGTGTCAGCCTGGCCCCGAGTCCTGCGGCTAAGACATGCTGAGCTGAACCGCACTCTGAGCCTGTGGGCAGGAGGAAGGGACAGCAAGGGGAGTGTAGGGGGACACCGGGAGACACTGCTTGGGCACCAGCTGTGTAGTAAACGTTCTCAGGGCCGGTGCCAGAATGACAAGGGACCTCTCTACTGAGCCACATGGGAGTGAGGGGGGCGACCCTGCAGCAGGTGGGCAGTGGGGGCAGGTGGAGGACTTGGACAGCTTTGCTGGGTGGGCCCGGCGGCACTTGGATCAAAGCCCAGCGCTGCAGGGACCTGGCCGACTGACCAGGCTGCTTACCTGCTCTGCCGGTGTGACGGCGATGACCCATCCCGGCCCCAGCTCCCAGGACCTCACACCCCTCCCAGGCCAGCCCGCGTCATCCCTGGACCATCTGCCACCAGAAAGGCTGGGCCCTGGAAACTGGCCAGCAGCCGCTCCCAGAGCCCTTTCCCTGGCTTTCCCTTTAGTCTTGAAGCAAAATTCCTTCGGGACAACATTAACCTTGTTTCCGGGGAACCCAGGGAATCGGCCGCATCTAAGTCAGAGAAGCTGGGCAGTCAGTGTGTGTCAGACCCCGGCGTGGTGGCAGGAGCTGTGTGTCCTAGTCAGAGTGGGTCCCAGGAGGGAAGCGACGGGACACGGCCCCCGGGACCCTCCCCACTAGCCCCAGGTCCTTGGGCCCTGCCAGACCAATAGCAACACGTCTTCTAACTTGACCATGGACACGTCCCCCAGCGGGCATGCTCTCTGACATCCTGGACATCCCGTGACCCTCAGCACATGCTCATAATGGGGCCAGCAGGGAGCCCGAGACTCCAGGAATGTGCACATGGGACATGGTCTGGGCACGACTGGAGGGAGGACGGGGCTGGGGGCCGTGCCGGGTGCTCGCTGGCTTCGGGGAGGGTGGAGAGGATAGGGAGAGCAGGCGGTGAGCCACGGGAGGGGAGGAGTAGGGACAGCGCAGGACAGTGAGGCAGGGTGACCAGCTGCCCCCTCCATCCACTGCAGGGCACTGGGCGTTACCCTGGGGTCAGAGCTTCAGCAACGGTGGCCGAGACAAGGGGGCCCTTGGAGTGGACTGAGGGCGACCGGGCCTGACCGCCCCACCACGGCAGCAAGGCAAAGGGCAGGGCAGCTGCGCCCAGGACTACGGCTGCTCCTCTATCCCTCACCGTGTCTGATGTCGTTGGAGTCTGAAAACATGCTGGCAGGGGCTGGGGTGGGGGATGGGAAGGACAGGGACCCCGGGGAGGGGCCTCCATGGGGCTTCGGCAGCCGCACTGGGCACCTGCCACATGTGGGGGTCAGCAGCCCAGAACAGCCAGACCGCGGCCAGAGCTGACGGCAGGGTTGGGGACACTGCAGGGCTTCCCCGGCCTCCGTGTGTCTTCATCTTGGGGGGCTGAGATCCCCCCACACCCCTCCCACCTGCGGTCCTAGGAGCTTAGATACTGGGCATGGGACATGCTGGGGGTAAAGGGCGGAGCTCCAGGGCAGAGCCCCCAACCCCCCCTGCCAGCGGCCCTGCCTCCCTCCCTTTCCTTCCTCCTGACCCCACCCCCATTAGGAAGCCTGCCAGGACGGGCTGGGGAGGTGATGGCTCCGGACCCTGGCCCTGGATCCCTCCCTCCCCCCCCACCCCCCGCCCAGGACAGGACAAGCCCCCCTGAGGAGGGGGCCCAGAGCTCGGGCACGGCCCTCTAGAGAGCAGCCTGAGCTGCTGTGCGGGGACTGGACAGCTGGGTTGGGTTCCCACGTGACCCCTGGCCCCCCAAGCACCAGGGAGCCCCAGGAAGCCGGGGCAGGAGGGCTGAGGTGGGGACCCAGGGAACGAGGGAGGTGTGGACGGTGTCGGAGTCTGCTGATTGCCATGACAAAGCGTGGGGGGCTGGGTGAGCCTCCCAGGGCCGCGCCGAGGCTCTGCTCACTGTGCCCGTGGGTGGGCTACACACCTCCACGTGGCCCCCGGCACCCGGGGTCCTTGGCAGAACCAGAGAACAGGGGACCAGCCAGCTGCCAGGACGAGACACGTCCTACCCTCCAGGACCCGGAGCCTTACTGCACGGACGGCGGGCAGCTCGCTTATACCGGACAATGATGGGCAACGGGCTCCCACACCCAGCCAGGTACACCCCAGCACGCACGTGGGCACGCCTGCACACCCCCCAATGCTGGTGAAGGGGGTGCACGGGGCGTCACCACTGCCTCCTCCCCTTAGGAGAAGAACCGGCCGGAACCGTTCCCTGACCACGTGAGTGTTCCCACAGCAGCCGGGGTCCCCAGGACCTCCCGGGGCTGCCGAGGAGCTCGAGAACCTGCCTGGTCCTGGGGCTCTCCTGGCCTGGGGAGGGCAGGTGCTGCGTGTGAGTGACAAGTGAGTGTGGAGCTCTGGCCTGATCCACGGGGAGCAGACAAAGCAGAGAATGAGGGAACGAGGCTCAGTCCACCCAGGACACGCTCCCAGCCACCGGGCGGGAGACCCTAGCCTCTCCAACACACGGAGGGGAAGGCCGGGGGCGCAGGGACACCGGCATGCAGTAGGCACCTGGCCTCAGGCTGCAGGGATCGGAGCAGGACAGGCCCTCGGGGTTTTGTGGGGAGGGCCCTGCTGTCCTAGAAGGCCCAGGCCCCCGCTGTGATGTCTGGGCAGCCGCCGGGTGGGAAGGATCCAGAGACTGCTTTCCTTCCGATTCGCCCCTCGCCCCGCAGCCAGGCCCCACGTCCCACCTGCCACCCCCCCAGCCAGAGAACTCTCGGAGAACAACGGGAGTCCCACAGACCAGTCAGGAGGGCAGGACTCGGGACTCACTCCATCCCATTCGTCTTTTTCTAAAACACTTCTCTTGGACCAGGCCCTGACCCCATCTGGCCTCGCCGTCCGGTGATTTAGGGCTGAGTTAGACAAGCCCTTCTGAAGATGGTCCGAGGCGGCAGCAGGATAGAGCACACAGCGCAGCTATCACAGGGTCACCGGGCCTGGGGCACCCTGGGGCACCCCCTGGAGGAGGGGTCTCTGCTGGGGCCTTGGACGATGTGTAGGTGTCAGCAGAGGAAGGGCCAAGCCAGGGGGGCAAGGAGGGGTCAAGTCACAGAGACAAGACAGACAGATGTGGTACTCCTGTGCCCAGGGTGCAGGGTCAGGTTGTGGGAGGGGCGCCGAGGGGCCCCCAAAAGCTCCTTTGCTGCCAACAGACCTGGATAGAGGCGGGAGAACACGGTGTGGCTCTGGCCCAGATCCCAGTCCCGTCTCCTCTTTGCAGCCCAGCCCACTCCAGAGCCAGGCGCGACCTCACCTCATGGGACGTGAGTCCTTCTGCACCGCAGCACACCTCTGGCACACGTGGGGGTCAAAGGGCTTCCTCCCCGAAGCCGGAAGTTTGCTCCTGCAGGTCTGGCTTCGGTCACAACCTCCCCCTTGCTCCTCCGGCGTGCTCCCCTACCCCCTGCATACTCCTGCAGGGTGGGTGGCGCCCACGGCATCAAAACCCACAACTCCCGAGGGCCGCCGCTGCCACAGCGGGCCGTCTGGGGACCAGGCAGGTCAGAAAATAGCTCCCAGCCCCCCTCCCTGGCTGTCCCTGCTGAGAAGTAGGAGGGAGGAGGGCAGACCTGGGCCGCCACTCACGCTCCCCGTAACCTTGGGTCCCATTAGACGAGCGGTGCCATCCCAGCCTCACCTCTCGGAGCCCGGCATAATGGGACATTAGGAGAGAATTGAATTTCCCTTTAATTACAATCGCCTACAGATACTGCTTCATCTGTAATCGGGTACTTAATGTGGTTTCCCTCTTGCCAGCACGGGGCTCCCTGCACACACATGGTCCCGGCCACATGCATGCGGTGGGTGGGGGCCAGGCTCCACCCCTTGGGCGCTGCCGCCGGACGCGCTCGTCCTCCGCCCGCCCTGTGAGGCCCGGCTCCGCGGCAGGCCAGACCCACCACACGCGGGCCGTCCGTGTGGCCGTCACATGTCACCCGGCTCACACATGCATGAACTGTCCTAATAGGCAGACGGAAGCATAATTTTTCCTCTGATTACATATTCAGCACTTCTGAGAAAATGAGATTTTAGTAATTCAATTGGACTGAGAAGCAGGGCTATAATAAAATGAAATTTGTAAAAATCGTGCAGTTAAATTAGTTAAATGGAGAGGAAGAAGCTGTGGAAACCTGACCCCTCGGTCTCCTAAGGACTAATCAGACATTTGAACTCGGTTGTGCTAACAAAGCCCGGGGGTCTGCAGGGGTGCAGGGGACAGACAGACAGGTGGGCAGCCGGAGAGCCGCTAGCCAGGGAGAAGGCAAGAGAGCGGCGCTGGAGGAAGGAGGGGGCCGCGAGCGGGGAGGATGCAGGTGGCGGGAATGGAAAAACCCCAGAGCACACTTTCTGCCTCTGGCGGTTCTCGGACTCCCGTGTTCCCACCCCCCACCCCGGGGCCACCTGGAGGGGGAGGGAGTTGCCAAGGGGATCCAGGTTTGTGCGAGAGCTTACAGGGATGTCCGGAGCAAGCGCGGGCAGGCCAGGGGCCGTCCGGGGTGGGGGGAGACAGTGACAGCTGGGGACAGCCACCTCCCACCCACGAACAGAGAGACTCCAGCTGCGGGGGAGACAGTGAGCTTCCCCTTCCTGCGGCCTCTGCCCCACCCTGCCCCACCCCTGCTCCGAGCCCCTGCACTGCAGGGACAAGGCGTTTGGGAGCTGGCTTTGCAAAACTCGGGGAGCTGCGCAGCCCGGCACTGAGTTCTTGCCTGATGCAGCAGGCCTGGGGTCTCCTGGCTCAGTCCTCTGGGACCCTGAGTGTCTGGGGTGTCGAGACAGGGTGTCAGCAGCAATGCTGGGGAGGCCTCGGATCAGCAACAAGGGTTCAAGTCCACCCTCCTGGCTGGGGCGCGCCTCGGGGAGGGGCGAGGAGAGGCCCGGAGGCATCTCGCACACCGTCCTTCTGACTCCCAGCCAGACCCTCTGTTTTCAGGGAACTGTCATCCAGGAGAACATCCTTCTGGGAAGACCCAGAAGAGATAACAAGTCCCCAGAGCCTGAGAGCCAGAGGACAAGACTCGACAGAGATGAAAGCGGCCGCCCAGCCCCGCCTTGTGCCCAGGTCCTGCCCGCACCCACATACCATGGGTTCCGAGCTGCTGGGGCGAGAAGCCCCAGAGGAAGGCCCCTGAGGGGCAGCCGGTGGTGGCCGATGCAAAAGCCGTGTAGACGGGGTGCTCCCCTTTGTGGGGCCCCCACCAGGGCCCAACAGGTGCGGCGACAGCCTCCCCACATTCAGCTTCTCTGTGCCCAGGTGCTCGGGGCAGCTCCTGGCCAGATGGCGTCCAGACAAGCCTGCTGCAGCCCACCCTGCCTGGCCTGCACAGAGCCTTCACCCAAGACGGCCCGATGCTGAGCCCTGCAAACAGGATGGGCCCCAGGGAGGGGGCGGGCTTGGAGGGCGGGTGGGAGCTGCCTCCGCCCCCTGCCCGGAGCGGGTTCTGGAGTGTCCGCAGAAGCAGCATCCTCCTCCCTCCGCTGGCAGGGCCCACCTCGGGGCCACGACCCTGGCGGCTGGGGCCGAGGCAGAGGGGAATCAGTAAGGAAGCCCGGAGGTGCTGGTGTCAGAATTCTTCCCCGTCTGGCTCTACGGAGGGAAAGGTCGGGAAGACGGCAAGTCCCAGGCCCTCCGGAGGGGTGGGCTTCACTGTGATGCTCAGGTTACCCCTGGACCTGGCAGGCCCCCCTCGAGAGGGGCTGCAGGGGAAACCCTGGGGCAGGACCCTGAGGCACATCTAGGGGACTTTGGGGAGACGGGTGTGGCCCCGGGCGGAACACATTCCGGGGTCACTCCATCTAATACTCGAATTCCCCCAGACATAGCTGCCTGTCTACAGAGAGAGGCAGGAGGCTGCAGGGCCGCTGTCGGGGGAAGGAGGACGAGGGCATCCTCTGCCTGGTCTGATCCCCTCCCCTTCTGTGAGGGGGCAAGGGTCCCCGCTCCCAGCGGTGGGGAGGTGCCGCACAGGAAATGTTGGGTGCCTCTGGGAATGGCCACCTTTGCCAATGACTGGCACCACCAGTGGCCTGCAGGGCAGGGGACAGGCCAAGACGGCAGGCTCTCCGGGCTGCGGACAAGGGTGCGCCTAGGCGACCCTTCTCTGAGCCTCACCTGGGTGTGGGTTTGGAGTAGCTTGGCTGGGGGCAAGGGGCCGGGCACGCCCTGAGTTGTCCTGTCCCTCTTCTCCCCGCACCAGCGTCCCCTGGGACCCAGCGTCTAGTCCATCCCCCACTCCGGGCTCCAGGAACAAGACAAGCATCACATGCTAAGGAGGGACCCGGCCACACCCTGGTCCTCCCAGGAGGAGCTGCTCAGGCTCTGGAGCAGACCCGGCGAGCGCGGCAGGGGGCCGCAGGGGCGGCACCCCCGCCCTCCACCCTAGCTCTCCCCGCCGGTGCCCCCTCCCAGGCTGGAGCGAGCCATTCAAATATTTATCCTTGTTTCATTTTCCAAAAGGGGAACAAAGAGAAAGCGATGGAGAGAGGAGAAAAAATCCAAGTTTCTCATTTGAAAGTTAATTAGTCTAATTAGGTCTAATTAAGAGCCCCCAACACAATGCAGCTCACAAATGAGCTGCCGGCTCCTCATCTCCTTTGGTTCTCATTTCAGACTGAGTAGGGGAAGCCTGCAAGGGGGAGGCCATCCTGGGGTCCCCTCCTTCTCTGGGGGGAGGCAGATGGTGGGGGCCGCACGGAGGCAGAGCCTGCGGGCCCGGGTTCCTCCACGGAGGGCCTGACCCAGTGTGATGGGAGGGACGTACACCCCGTTCCCACTCCTGTCCTGTCTGCCAGCTCCATGGGGCATCGGCTGGGACAGTCGGACCTGCCCTCGGGTTTGACCTGACGCTTAACACCAGGCGGTATGTCCACTCCCCAGTTCTGCAGGCCCCCACGCCTCGGGGGAGGTCAGACAGTCATCGGGGGCCGAGTTCTGGTTTGGGGTCCTGCTGTCTGGCTCCCTGGCTGGGAAGGACCAGAGACCCCAGGCCCCGGGTGTGTGGAGTCCCAGGGAGGCAGATGAACACTGCAGAGCTCTGTCCCCGGGACTCCCAGAGCTGCGATGGGGACCCATGCAGGAAGGGTTACAAACCCGGCTTTGCCTCTCCTGCTCCCGGCCCCCTCCCCTCTCTCGCTCCTCGCAGGGCTGGGGCCAGCCAAGCCCTGAGCCCAGAAAAGACACAGGATACCCAGCCCCGCAGCCTCCGGGGATGGGCCCTCCTTCCCGCACCCCCGAGCGCTCCCACCGCAGCATAGCCCCAGAGAGGAGGGTGCCCGGCAGGCTTACGGAGGGGCAGCTGCACAAGACGGAGGCGAGGGCGGGGGTCAGGGGAGCCTGCTGAGAGGCTGACAGCCGGGGGCTGCAGATCGGGCCAAGCAGCCGCCACACGGCTGGAGGGGCTGATTTCTGAACCAGGATCAAAAGCATTAAGTCAGCTTAGCTCTGAGCCACCGACGAAGGGGGGTCCTGAGCCACCCAGGGGGAGCTGATCTGTGGGGGGCATGGAGGGGCTTCAGGAGGATCCCGTGTGAGGGCACGGCTTCGAGAACAGGGACACTGGACACGCAGCACGAGGTCCAGGCCCTGGGAGTGTGCACCCGATCAGGGACACCCGCCCTGCCTGCCGGCACTGCCTTGGCCCGAGCCTGGGGGAGCGGGGCGCTTTGCGGGCAGTGCCCCAGGGCCAGAGCCACCCCCATCTTCTTAGCCTCTCAGTTTTTCTTTTCTGTAAAATGGGCTGATCACCTTTGCCCTGGGTGGGAGGGGGGTGGCAGTCCAAGCCAGGCACGAGGCTGGGGAAATCCTGCCACGGGCTCTCTGGCATCCCCATCAGGCCCCCCTGACCCAAGGCGGTGCTGATCTGGAGGGTGTGTGCGGCCTAGCACTGCGCTGTGCACACGGGCCTGGCAGGGACGCACGGCCCCTGAACCCCACTTCACCGACAGGGCACCAGGCCCCTGAGCCGGAGTCTTTCCAACCTCCCACCCCATCCTGTGCTGGCATTCCCAATCCTCACCCCCAGCCTGCAAATGGCCTGGGGCAGGTCTGCCCGCAACCCCAGAGGGAGAGTCCCTTGGTGGGCGCCCCAGTCTCCCTGGTGCGTTTGCGCCATCCCCGGCCCAGATTTCTGGCTCTGGACTCTCGCAGCTGGCCCCGGCCGGGTCCTGCCAACCTGCAGCCAGAGTGTAGCTGGAGGCGCCGGACGGGCCTCGGGAAGCTGCCTGTCTTGGCATTGGATCCTCTCAGGGTCTCCTGTCGTCCCCTGCCCACGGGCAGCATGAGCCTGCAAAGTTCTAGTAATTTCCAAGGAGGAGAGAGGGGAAGATGCCCAGAGAGCAGCTGTCCAGCTAAAGAGGGCAGGGGTCCCTGGCTGGAGGAACGCCGCAGGGCAGGGTGCGGAGGTGGTCAGCCCCGTATTTACGGGAACGGGAAAACAGGAGAGCTGCCCTGAGAGCCTCAGGTGCCCTGGGGCTCTGGACGCACGAGCTCACTGGGATGTCCTCCCCGAGAGCCCTCACCCTCTGCCCCCCGACTGCTGGAGCACCCCGGCACCCACAGAGGATGAGGGACATTTGGCCAAGCCTCCCATGGACACTTCCAATTCTGAATTAAAATAAATCCCGTCATCAACTTGTGAATAGCACGACTACACTGCATTTGCTCAAACACGAGTCTAAATTGTTAATTTGCTAAATGGAAATATTTAAGATAAACTACAGATTTTGTGACCTGATTTTCGCAATTCCTGTTTCTGGATTTAATGTATTTCCAGCCTGAAAGAGGCCGGCGTCTGTCAGGGCTGACCCCATCCCCAGCCTGGGACTGGCCACTTTGGCTGCACTGAGCCATGGTCGGAGCCCCGGAAGGAAGCACAGATATGCCCCATGGACCCAGGAGGAGACAGACCAGGACGGGGAACGGAGCCAGTGACCAGCAGGCCCTGCGCACTTGCCCTCTGCCCACCACGAGCGTGCCCTGGCCTGGGAGGGGGGAGGCCAGGTGTGCTCGGGGAGGCCCTGCTTCGGGACAACGGAGGGTCCTGCAGGAGGCTCTGGGGACTGGGGCAGAGAGGGTGGCTGGCGAGGGATAGGGCATGGCCTCCTCTGCCAGCCCGTGCAGGAATGAGGGCCACTTGCTGGCTCAGCCTCCCTGCGTGCCGGGTCCTGGCACCCACCCGGGGCCGCGGTGCCCCCATGGGGGCCACTCACTCCGCACTTTCCACAGTCCCCCGTGCTTAGCCATGCAGCGGCCAACTTGGGCCTGCAGCTGTACGTAGGCACAGGCCGCCCCCCCAAACCACCACACAAACACACATGCCAGGCTGCCTCCGAAATGGCTGGGCCCCTGCCCCACCACAGCAGAGGGCCCGCCACAGGGTGCCGGGGCCGGGAGACCATGGGGGGGCATGAGCCGGAGGAGCCAGGCTCTGCACGAGGGCCGCAGAGGCCGGCAGACCCTTCCAGCTTAGGGCCTGCCCACGCGCGTTTGCTCGGGGCCCAGGCACCCGCTCCACGGGCGACCGTTGTCTGGGCTTCGTCAGAAGAAACCAGACGATTTCTCCCCATGCACGCCAGGCAGGGCCAAGCTTGGACAGAGACGCTAGACTAGCAATAAGGAGACCAAACTGGGAAAGCTTAGGGTTCCCCACCCCGGCGGTGCAGGGGCTCCTCCTCTTCCATCCCAAGACCACGCACCCACCTACCCGACGCAGGGTGAACCTCTCCCACGAGACCCCCCGGAGGCCAGCCCGGCACCCGGAACCCCGCTGCCTCCCCGGTCGGTCGGTGAGCCTTCGAGGGCAGAGCCCAGACGTGGAAGGCCTCGCATTACACGACTCTGTCACCGTGGAAGGTTCAGAATAGGGAAATCCACAGAGACAGGGAACAGACTGGTGCTTGGCCGGGGGCTGGGGGCAGGAGTGGGGAAACAGCTAGAGAATGTTCTAGGACTGGACGCTAATGACGGTCACAAAACTTGGTGAGTGTACTAAAACCGTCCGACTCTAGGCTTCTTAAGGGCGTACTTTATGGCATGCGTTTCATCTCAGTAAAGAGGGACCCCAAACAGGAACCATGCACGGCAAGATACAGTGGACGGTGCAAGAGATGAACTGAGCTTGCTCATGCCTAGAACACTCTGCCCCTCGAGCCTCAGAACTCCCCCAGGGGCTGTGAGGGAAGACCCCCTCCCATCTCCAACACCTGGGCCACTCAGCCACTTCCCTGCTGGCCGGCACGGAGCGGGCACCTGGCCGGTTGGACAGGGCAGACCACTCGCTCCCCAGGCAGCCAGTGGAGGGAGGGCGGGGTCTCCAGCAGCAGGTTTACTGAGCACCTGCTACGTGCCAGGCAGTGTTCTGGAAGCTGGGGAACCAGCAGGGAACCAGAGACAAGAAGCCCTTCCCCACGAGAGGCGAGCAGATAAACCAGTAAGACGCACGACGTGCCAGATACCCATAAAGGCCACGAACGAAAATGCAGCAGGGTCGAGAGAGGGCTCATGAGAGGAGCAGAGTCTTGAAGGAAATGAGAAAGCACATCGGGCAGGTGTCTGGGGACTGGCACCCCCCGGGGGAGGGCACGGCAAGGACAAGGGTCAGAAGGCAGGAGCTGCCCGGCAAGAACCACGAGTCCTCCTGCCAGGTCGGCGGGCACACCCCCAGCCCAGCTCCAGGGGACGCTGCGTGTCAGCTGCCCCCTCCCCCAGGGCCAGAATCACTCCCACCCCCTTGCCTGGGAGGCCTTCCCAGGTGGCGCACAGGTGAGCTCTACCTGTGACCTTCCCGCCCCTCCCTCAGGTGCGCCAGCTCCCGTCACCTTCCACCCCGAAGGCTCTCACAGGTGGCCCCCTCAGCCAGCCCCGAGCCCCGGCCGTGTGCTTCCGTGGCCAGGTGTCTGGCGGTGGCTGGTGACACAGGGAGGCAGGCGTGGGGCCGCCGCTTCTCTGGAACGAGGTCGTTGGCTGCCCCAGCGACCTGGCAGAGATGCTCTGAGCACGTCCGCGGCCAGGATCCAGGAGGGCCGGCCAGGGCTGCAGCCGGGCTCGGGCCGGATGTTGAGGGAGAACAAGAGGTAAAGGTGTTAAGCTTCCAAAAGGGTAGAGCAGGCTTTTCATATCTGTCCGGGGCACTCTCTGGTCTAGCTGAACAGGCCGGAAAGGAGGCCGGGAGAGGGAGCAGGACCCGGGGGTCCTTCACTGGGACGTGTGGCCCAGCCTCGCGCCGGCAGGAGGACTCCTGGGCCAGCGGGGGGAGGTCTTTCTCCCCCATGGAGCGAGGGCCTGGGGCTTCTGAGGGCTGAGTGCACAAGGCCAGGGTCGGGGCTACGGCCCCCAGAACAGCCCACCCACCACGCAGCAGCTCCAACCTCAAGCCAGAAACCACCGATTCCACAGAGGCGCTCTTCTCCACGGCCTGGGGGGATGGGAAACATCCAAAATCTTCCTTATTCAGCCCATCCCCTCCCTCTCCTCACCGCCTAGCCCCAGGTCAGGACCCGCTGTCTTCTGCTCTGCCTGCAGTCTCTTTCCCCATCCCAGACTCGTCCTCCTTACCTGCAGGCCTGATCACGTCGCAGCCCTGCTCAAGGCTTCCCGTACTTTCCTACTTCCTATGGAGAAAAGTGCAAACTTCTCAGCCAAGACCCCAAAACTCTAACTGTTGCCCTCTCCTTTATGGCCCAGGTGCCAGGCCCTCCGCAAGGGTGAACCCACTCGCCTGTGTCTCTCCGTGTAAACTGTTGCCTGCCTCGTGGGATGGTCCAGATTCACCACGGACCCCGCACCCCTGTCAAGGCAGAGCCCAGCTGCTCTGAGCCGTCCCTGCAGATGTCCCGCTGGAATCTTCCAGACCTGCGCCGCCCACGGCAGCAGCCACCCCGGCCACGGCGCATCTGAGACGTGGCTGGCCTGTGTGCAATGGGCCACGAGCAAAAAACACGGAGTGGCTTCCGAAGATTTCGTGTGAACCAAGAATGCCAGGTATCTCGGTCACGCTTAGATGGAGGGGATGTTGCGGTGAACATATTCTGGGCCGGATGAGATAAAAGATAGCATTAAAATGAATTTCATCTGTGTCCTGGCACTGTGGTAGAGGGAGCTTCTACAAAACTCAGCCCCGCCGTGTGGCCACCATTACACTTCCGTGGACGGCGCTGCTCTGGGTCAGAGGTTGGCAAAAGTTTCCTGTGAAGTCGCACACTTCCCCAGCAAATATTTTGTGCCTTGCGGGCCATATGGTCTGTGCCACACTGGCGGACGCTGCCGCAGACAGCACGTGGACCCAGGCGCGTGGCCATGTTCCAACACCACTTTTTTATAAAAACAGACGGTGGGATGGATCAGCCTAGTGGTCTCTGCTGTAGATTGCCAGTTTCCAGACTTTTGAAAAGGATTACTCAGTAAAATGTATTTTTGAAGAAAGGGGGAATGGGGGAGATTGATTCCAATTGCTTTATTGTGCCAAATTAAGGACATCCAAAAATAAAGAAAAAAAAAACCAGCAGGTATCATTGTAACTTAACTCAAATGGGCATTTCAAGCACAAAGACAGATTTAGGTGTAAGAAATCATCCCTCCATTCAGAATCTCAGCTTTCTGACCCGGCCCCTGGGCAGGCGGAAACTGTCAGGGACGCAGGCCGTGTGCAGGCTGGTGCTGGCACGGTCCGGAGGACGTGATGGGGCTCAGACCCCCAGCCACAGGAGGGATCACAGGGCCACGCCATCCACACCCCCTGAAGGACACCGAGTCCCAGAGCAGGGTGACTCTCCTGACCCTCCTTCCGTGCCGACTCTGATGGAGAAGGGGCTGCATTTCTAGCAAGCTCCCTGGGCTGCTGGTCCAAAGACGAGATGGGAACAGCGAGACCTGAGATCTGCGTTATCCAGCGGAACTTTCTGCAATGATGGAAATGATCTAGCTCTGCCCAGCAGGGTAGCCATGACCCTGCACGGGCAAAGAGCCTTAGACACGTGGCTGGTCTGAACAGGTGCCTGCCGTATGCATACGGGACTTCGGAACTTAGTACAAAAACAAAAATGCAAACCATCTCGCCAAGAACTTATACTGACCCCATGTTGGGGGGATATTTGGGATATATTGGGTTAAGTAACACGTAATTCATCTCTTCTGCTGCTTTTCGCTTCTTTTAAGTGGCTGCTACCACTTTCCCACCGGCTGGTACTGCATTTGTACCATATTGGAGAGCATCACTCTGCAGCCTCTGAGACAGTGAGCCGGCTAGCCTCTGTCGAATTCCTCTGGTGACAGGGAACTCACCACCTCCCCTAACAACCAATGCCGAAGTTGGGAGATTACAGTTATAACTGTCCTTCCACATTTTCCTTTAAAGCCACTGTCCCTTCCTACTCTCTGGTCCTGTCCAGGCACAGAGGGCCTGCTCTCCCTGATGTGACCACCTGCTGGCCTTGGAAATGGTCAGACTTTCCAGATTGTGGTTGAGCCCAGGATGCCATGAGTCAGTCCTCCTGACCAGCCGCCCATAAAAACAGCTTCCCTACGGATGATGGAACAAATCCATCCCTGTGCACAGGCTCTCCATTTCCAACCCCATTTCCCAGGGGCAGGTGGCCCCGACCCGTCCCCGAGCTGGTTTACTGTGAGGAACTGAGGCCCAGGTGGAGGGCAGCAGGACAGGCAGAGCTGCGATCGGAACCCGACCCTTCCTGAGTGTTAATCCAGGCTTCATCCCCGTGCCTCCCCCGTGCGGCTGGAGACGGCGGTGAGTTCCCACTTTGCTCCCCTGCTCCCGGGAACCCCCCAGTACCTGTCCTGAGTTCTGCACACGTGGCGTGCGGTCGCTGAGCCCCAGGGAGGGCCGTTGTTATCAGTGACCCCTGACCCCAGAATCACCGCCAGGGCACCTCAATGGCTCACGGGCTGAGGACCTTCACATCTCCTGCTTGTTTCCCTGGTTCAAAGTGCTCGGTCAGATTCCTTCCGAATTCCCAACCTGCTCATCTGCAGCAGGAGAAACAACAAGGAGAGTCGTGCTGGCCCCGGGGGGAACAGGGCCCCTCCCTCCACAGAGTCCCCGAGCACCGGGTGCTTGGCTCCCCCGGGGCTGGGGCTGTGACTTCACGGTGGCTTTCTGCTGCCTTCTCAACACAGGTGCGTGCACTCACGCATGTACACATGCACAGTCACACACGAGCACACACAGTACACAATCACGCACACACAGACGTACACACACACACACACGCAGGAGCCCACACGGCCCTGCGGCCCCGCTGCTGCTCCCCTGCCCAACACACTGAAGCTGCCCACTCGGGGTGCCCGAGACACGGACAGCACGTCTGTGTTGGTGGTGACAGGACAGGCACGGGCCGGAAGGAGCATACAGGACCCTCTACAGCCCCCAGAGCCCTCTGGAGGGGAGAGAAAGAAGACGTCATGTCCCATCGTAGACACACAGAAGCCTGGGCCTAGACGGGAAGACGTGGGCTGGCTCCCCCCTGGGAGTGGGGCCCGTGGCATCCAGAGCGGACCAGCCCGAGGCCTCCAGCTCCCACTCCAGCCGCAGTGGGTCTCCCTCCAGAACTGCACTCGCTCTCCTCGGGGGGCCCACACACCATGGACCCTCTGCGCCCATGGCACTCCGGTCTGGGAACACAGTCCTGCTCCAGGCCCCGCAGCCGCTGGCGGAACCATGTCACCACCTGGCCTCTGGGCTGGCAGGCCGGGAGGGGGCTGCAGGGGGCCGCACGAGCCGGCCGGAGTTCAGGACAGGAGGAGGGGCTGGAATCCCCCGGGAGGAAGAGGGGGTGACGGGGAGAAGCAGAGGGAACATGAATACAGAAAAGGAGAGAAAGTAGGCCGGGAGGGAAGAAGGGGGAGAGGCTTAGAAGCATGGAAAATTCTGGATGCGAGAATGAATGAGGGCGGAAGACAAAGGCTGGAGGCCAGTCAGGAAGCAGAGAGAGACGCTAGGACGAAAGAGGCCAAGGGCAGGTGGGGACGGCCCTGGGCAGCCTCATCAGGACCTCCGAGGTCTGGGGGGACTGGTTAAACCCTGCGTCGGGCAGTAAGGGAACCCCTTCTGCAGCGACTGCATCTCCAGGCCTGGGCTAGAATCCACCCCTGGCCACAGAGACCCCGAGGGTGCCCCGGTCCCACACCACCAGGAGCTTTGGGCCCAGCCCACAGGACCACTGCCTTTGGGGCCCGAGTTGGTCGCCAGGAGTCGCAGGCGCCATCCCAGAGCCGCTGACATCCCAGAGCACTGCCGGCCCCTGCTCTCCCCCTGGAGCCCCACGTTCTGCTCCGAGCCACCCCAGGAGGCTGTCCCCAAGACCAAAGACAGGAGCAGAGGACACTCGTGCTGGCACCTCAGCCTCGCCTCCGCCAGGACGGCCGCCATGGGTGATCCCCGAGCTCAGTGCGGTGGGCACAGGCTCCGTCCGGGCCGTGGAGGGAAAGGGACAGGCCGCGGGCAGAGTCGGCCCTGATGCAGCGTCCTTCCCTGCCCTCTGGGGACCTCCCAGCACGCCAGCCGCCGTCGACTGAGCCCACGGACCACTGTGCCTGCTCCCCGGGTCCTGCGGGCCACACATGGGCCTTCGGGACGGGGCTTCTCTGTACTCAATAAGCACCCGGAGCCTCAGTACAGGTGAATCCCCTCTCAGACTCCCCAGGGGTCCCTGTAGGCAGGGAAGGTGCAGGCTAAGCCAACCTTTCACGTGTGATTCTGGGAAACGGGGCACGTCATTCGAACCTCGGTCACCAACTGTAACTATGGGAAACAGACACAGGCCTCCCTAGCGAACTGGAAAACCCTACAAACGCTACCCCAGAAGAGTCTGCCACGCCCCACCTGCTTTGAGGGCCAGTGACTGACCCGGCCACCCCCAGCCCCTCAGGCCCGAGACACGCACATCTGTCCACATTACAACACACTGGCTTGAAAGACGCCCCACGCGTCTCCACCTCTGGGCAGGGACACCCCACGGGGCCACCGGGGCTCCCAGGCCACTCTACTCTGCACAGACTTCATGCTCAGTGGGGTCTGAACACGGAGCGGCCCTTGGGCTGCACCCCAAGCGGGTCTCCCTCCAGACCATCACTCCTCCCCCTGCCCGTCTCCCGTGCTCATCTGGCCGGCACACCGCGCTCCCTGCTCACGCTCTCCAGGGAAACCCACTCACCCCACAGGACAAGAGTCAACAAAGCAGGCCACTTCCACTCTCCCCAACCCAAAAGGAATCTCCGAAACGCCGTTGGCTAAAAGTCCGCAGGCACGACGAGAGCTCGCACCTCACGGAGGCTCCCGTCCTGTCACTTCAGCTCTGCCCGTGGCTGGGAGGCGGTCAGAGGGCAGATGCTCCTGGGTCCTTGGCAGCCTCTGGCCCAAGACACACCCGAGCCTTGATCCTCGGGTGGAAACCAGGCTCTGCTTGTCGGTGGCATCCCCCAACCTCCATGTGCCTCGGTTTCCTTAACCGTGAAATGTGCACGCACGCTTGGCCGATTCTGCAACAAACGTGGGCCGCCAGAGCGCTAACTGGGCAGGAACCCACAGAAATCACTGGGTGACTTCGGCGACCAGACGACCACAACGGCCCAGACTGCGACAGCAGTTCCTTCTGAAGACTCGGACAAGCTTCTGTCCTGGGCCTGGCCCTCCCGCGGGCCAGGGTGTACTCACAGGCCCGTGATGTCCGCAGCAGCAAGCATGTCCCAGACGGGGTTCCTGCAGTCACACCAAGGAGACAGGCCAACAGCCCAGGGGACAGACAGCGGCCCCGGGCGCACTCGGGCACATGAGAAGCTGCAGGCCCTTTGCCACGGTAACTAATCCTATGAAAAGTTCTATCGAGGGGCGTTGCCACCCCCCAAAAGCGATTATTAATAAGCGACGAGCTTCCTAACAATCTCAAATAGACCCAGAATTCCCCGGCCACCCCCAGAAGCCCCCGGGTCCCAGAGCCCGAGGGAGTGCCGCTCCCCGTCAGCGACTCCAACAAGCAACCAGCCTCACGCTGGCAGCTGGGTGCAAAGGCCACACCCTCCATGGAAACTTCCGGAGGCTGCCAGTGTCTTCGAGGGCAAGCGAGGCTATCCGTGATTTCATCTCGGTTGAGGGCAGAAGGAAGATGAGATCAACAGAGCTCGGAACGCAGCCCTCAGGAAGGTGCCGCTCGCCGTCTCCAGGGCCCGCTCTCCCTCCGACCAGCCAGACCCACGGGCGCAGCCCCACCCCGGCACCAGCGCTCCTGTGCTCCTTCCTACGAAACTTAAGGCCCTTGTATCTCTCCCCCAGAGTGACTTCCCGGCTTCGCCATGGGATATGGTGATAAGATTTCCCTACAGCACGCTGCCGCTTAACAGTAAGTCAGGAGTGTGACAAATTCTCACTTTTCGGCCCCGGGGCTTTCCCTCCTGCTCCCTACAACTGTCTTCTCCTGGGGCCCAGACGAGGGCCTCACAGGGCATCTTACCGAGCTTCTCGATTTGCAGACGAGCTCCTCCGTGCTCTGAAAGGTGACCGGTACCGACCTCACGCCTTGCACCTGTGTCCCAGCCCAGGATCCCTGGGGGGGCCAGATGTGGGGGGACCAGGGCTCTGGGCTGCCCTGTGGGGGAACTGAGGGACTCACAGGGAGCCCTCGGTGGGCTCCACACCAGGCTGGGCAGGTGGGGAAACCGAGGTTGCCCGGGGCCCCTCGGGTAAGCTCTTAGCAAATACCAGAGCCCGGACAGCAGCTGGACGTCTCCTGGGGTCGGTGACCCGACGCTGTGCAGCGGCCAGTTAGGACTCGGACAATCACCAGCTCCGCTGAGAGGCTGGGAGGAGGGACGCCTGACGACGAGTGTCTCTAATGAATTACAGTCTCGGAGGGGACTCAGCCCGGTCTCTGCACACGTGGGGCTGAGCCCATGCAGCAGGAAAAGCCTCCACTCCGTCGCTGCGTTACCAGAGCACGGAATTCTGTTGGTTGACGTTTCACCTTCTAATTGCAAGTCTGAAAGCCTGTGTGCCGCCGGCGCTTGCCTGTTTAAATTCTGCGTCTCAGTGTGCCGCAAACCACGTCTCGTGTCCTGCCTGATTTCTCGTGTTCGCTCCTGCTCCTCCTCTCAGGTGTGCGGCCGAGACTCAGCCCAGAGCCTGCCGACGACACCAGGGCTCACTCACGCAGACCTGCGAGGCGGGGCTGTGGGGAAGGCGAGCTCTGATCCCAGATACCTGCCCGGGAGCCGCCTGGGACCCCCTCCTCCCGTAGCCTCCACTTCAGGGGACATGGGAGGCTCTGTCTCCCTCCAGAGGTGGTGGGGGACAAGCAAGGTCTCCAACGACCCGTCATTATTTGTTTCTCGCCGACCCTGGACCACCAGAGCTGTGTGTGCTCCCAGAAGCCTGTGTCCCTACAGAGAGCCAGGAAATGGCTGCATTCGAGCTCTCTCTCGGCCCTTGGAGACACACGGCCACGCGCTGCAGACTGCTTCGGAGGAAACAGGGTACTTCAAGCCTGGCCCAGTGGGCACGCTCGGGTTTTCCCAGAGACGATTGTGCTCATGGCTGACACCCACTCGGGATGGCTATGGCCCACTGGCATCTTCTCCCCTTACTGCTGCCCCTCCAGAAAGCTCCAAGTGCCACCAACTGGGGATGCACTGACCCAGCCCTGGAGGGACTGGCGTGCCTTCCTCTGGGTCGTGTGGCAGGGTAGGCTCACCCCAACCACAGCACAGGCCTGACACCGTCAAGGCAAGGCCATTTGCCAGTTTCCAGAGGCTTGTGGCTACTTCATTGTAACTCAACCCTCCCGTTCGGCCTGAGAGGACGGGATGCTCTCATTCTCCTTCGCAGAGGAAGATCCTGAGGTTCAGAGAGGTGAACTGACTTGCCTAATACAGCCAGTACACTGCAGATGAATCTCCAACCCACTGTCTGCGTAGGGAGCCGGGGTCTCCTGGGGTCTGGCAGCCCCAGGGAGCTCCCATGTGTGGCCATGGGGGTGGGGCAGATGCTTCCTACCTGAGCGGGTCTGCTAGGTGCGCTCCTGACTTAACCTGTGGGCTTGTTAGAAATGCAAATTCCCGGCCTCCCCCCCCCCAGCGGTCCCCAAGTGACTGCTGCACTCACGGAAATTTGGTATGACCTGGAAGGCTGACCTCCCAGGTCCACCCTGACCGTCTGCAACTCAAATGACGATGTGGAATTTGGGGAGTCGGTCACGGCCTAGGCTTGGATACCTGCCTGCCTGGGGGGATGGGAGGTCCCTCAGCAGCTCCTGTCACCACTGAGCTGTGCCCAGGACTGCCCAGATGTCACAGGTGGTCCTAGGGAGGGTGGGAGCAAGGGCCAAGGTCTGTGGATCACAGGCCACTTTGGTGGCCCTTTGTGTCTCACCAGTGGTCAGCACCCCCCCCCACCCCGGCCCATCCCTTCCTCTGCAGCTGCTGACACGCTCAGCAATCCCACTGCGTGGATCCCTGTAAGGGGCTGACCTGAGTGCCGAGCAGCCTAGGGACCGACCTGGCCCCATCTTTGCCTGCGCGTCCACACCTCCTCCTGAGCCGCCTGCAATGGCCCTTTCTGTCTTGGCTCCCTGGGGAGCCCAAGGGACACAAAATGGCAAGAACCCACCAACCAAAGGCCCAGCCCCTCCTGGAGCCTGTCACTGTCTCCAAGAAACACACCTTCAAATGCATACACCGGAGAGGTGGTGGACGGACATGTTCACTTAAGACTCTCAGGCCTGGCCTGACCCTGACTGTCAGCTGCGGTGATCCCCTCTACCTCCTGCCTCCCACCTCCACATCCAGGCCCACCTGCAGACCCGGTCCCAAGGGAACCCTCCCCGCTGGGGCGTGCAGGCCCCAGGACCGTCAGCCTGAAGATCTCCAGGCCTCTCCAAGCAAGCAGCCGCCCCCACCCCTGCAGACCCAGGTAGAGGTTCGGGGTGCTAAAGATAAAGCAAGCAGCCCCAGAGTGCCGGGAGGGAGGCCGAGCCTGGAGGTGTGGGCGGTCTGGGGGTGAGGCAGGGTACCGCAGCCCCCAGCCGGCTGTGGCTGGGCCGGCACTGGGATCCGCAGCCCCGAGAGACCAAGGAGCCTGGGGGAGGCGAGGAAGTGCCCCCTCCATCCCCAGTGCAGGCCTGGGACCGCACTGATTCCGCATTGGGTGGGATCGCAGGACCCCCGCCCCGCACACCAAGGCATGCGGGCGGGCAGGCAGCGGCTGCTGTTCTGTGCGCACCTCCCGGGGAGCGTCCTGGGGCTTTGGGGGCTCAGAGTCGCTCGTCTTTCTGCCCCCCTCACCAGCCCGAGCTTCCTGCGCAGCCCGGCAGATCGTACAAGTCTGGCCCCAGCCCCCTCCCCGGGCCGGAGCTCCGGGGCCTCCCTCGCCAGCCCCATCAGGCGGGTGGCCCGTCTCCCCCGAGGCCCGCGCGCGGTCCCCGCTGCAGCAGAGCTCGGCGCCCCCGCCGCTCCCGCCTCCGCGCGGCCCCCCGGCTTTCCCGACGCGGCCGGGGAGGGGCCCAGCTCCCCGCCCCCGCGCCCCCCGCGGCCCGGCGCGAAGTTCCCCAAAGTGACCGCGGCGCCGAGAACCCCCGCCCCCTCCCCTCCGGCTTCCCCCGAGACTCCGCCCGCCGCCCCCTCCCGCGCCTTCGGAAAAGTTGCGAGCGACGCCCCAAACTCCGGCCCCCCGCCCCGCGCCGCGCGCGCCCGGGGCGACCCCGCGCTCGGCCGCCGCTCCCCCCCGCCGGGCTCCGGCGCCATGACGCGGGGAGCGCAGCGGGGCCCCGGCGGCGGCGCGGAGGCGGCCGAGCGCGGGGTGGGCGGCGGCGCGGGGCGCACGTGCGCCGGGCGGGGGGCCGCGCCGGGCCGGGGGCCGCTTACCTGTTGGAGGTAGAGGAAGGCGGGCGGGCAGGGCACGGAGTGCGGGAGCATGCTGCCGGAGTTGGACAGCAGGAGGCAGCCCGAGTTCGCCATGGAGCACAGCATGGGGCGGCAGGGGGGCGCCCGGCGGCGGCTCTGCGCTCGCTGCGCGGCTCGCACCCTCCGCGCGTCCCTCGGTGTGTGCGCGCGCCCTGCCTCCCGGGCGCCCTCTCGGTCTCCTCCTCCTCCTCTTCCTCCTCGGCCCTCCCCTCCCCCTCGCGGCGCTCCTCAGGAGGGAGGCATGGACGGCGAGCGGCGCGCCTCTGCCCGGTGCTCCCCTGCCCGGGCGGGGTGCAGGGGGGAGCGCGCGCGAGAACACGGCCCGGCAGGCTGTGTGCGCTAGAGGAGGGACGAGGGCAGCGGGGGAGCGGGCGCCCGTCACTTTGGAGCCACCGGAGCCCTGTCTGCAAAGAGTGGTGCGTGTGCGTGTGAGTGCGCGCGTGTGCGCGCGTGTGTAGCGGTGGGAGGGGGAGTCCCTGGCGTACTCCAACCTCAAACAGAGCCCCGCGCCGAGGGAAGAGAATCCGGAACGACGGCGCGCCAGCTGATCACACACTTAACCCCTCGCCCGCCGGCGCCCTCTCCGGGGCCCCTCGGCGGCCCTCCTCGGCGCCGCGTCCAGCGGCTGCCCCGGGCGTGGGCTCCGGCATCTCCCTCCGGCCCCGCTCGGCCCGCCGGCCGCTGCGGAGAGGACCGGCTCTGCCGGCTTTGCGGCCGACCGGAAGGCGCTTCGTCCTGCTCGGCGTTCCGAGCGGCGCCTCTCATACGGGAGGCCGGCTCAGTGGCGGGGATGTGGCGGGGATGTCGGTGATGTAATGAGGGCATCTACGCAGAGGCTTCCTAGCCGGGGAGCGCTTCTCCGCCGCCCAGAGCTTGGAAAGCCAGTTGGAGCCCGCGGGGGCTTCTCCTGCCCACCCCCGCGCCCCCCAGACCTCATTTACACCTTAGGCCTGCCCCAGGCACATGGTCCTGTGGATATTTAATAGGGGGAGGGGGCAGGGACAAGGGGCACTGGCCACAATGCACCCTCCCCTCCCCAGACCCGGACGCCTGGACTTGGTGGACACACGATGCAGCAGGAGCGCGCAGTATGGACCCGGGAACCCAGCCACTGCTTGGCTCGGGTGTTCACTGTCCCTACACCACCACTGACATAGATATGTGTGTGTGTGTGTGTGTGTGTGTGTGTCTGCAGCTTCACCAGGCACCCTCCCCCCGCCCCCGGCCGCCCTGCGTGCATTCACACTGGACAGATGTCCCTGACCAGGCTCATTAACCGGGACAAGCCACAGGTGAGCCTGGCTGTGAGGGACAGTCTGCTACCTGCCACCCCTAGAGGTAGAGCCAGCAGGAGGACACACCTAGCCTCTCGTCCCACGTATGCACGCTTCTTCCGGTAAGGGGAGAAACCCACGAATACCCAGGACCAATTCCGGACTCACCTATCTTCCCTAAGGCACCTGAGATTTTCTTTCTTTCACTTCTGAGAGCAAGCCCCACTCTGGAGGCAGGGAGGGTTGGGACCCCCTTATAATGGGAAGGCCACCGATCAGAGGGAGGCCCCTTCACTTGCTGTGTGATTTTAGGAAAGTGGCTTGTCCTTTCTGGGCTCCCGTTTGCACAGCTGACCTGAGAGGCTGGGGGGACAGTGTCTGAGATGTCTGACTGTGCTCCCTGCAGGACGTGTCTGTAAGAGCCATTCTGGAGGAAGTGGCAGGGAGAGAAGAGGGATGGGTTGAGAACGGGCCCCCTCCAAGCCCTGTTTGGGAACAAGCTCCATTCGAGCAAGGCAGGCAGGTGTGTGCCCCTCAGACGCCTCTCTGTCAGGCACCTCGTGTCTCTCAAAGCAGCTGCGGTTCACCTTCCTTAGAAGGAAAGGGGGTGCATCGTCTGGAAGGGAGGCAGATGGCAGAAGGGACAAGGGTCAAGGGAGAGGCTGCAGTGGGGAGAGCCAGCCCCGCCGCACATAGCCGCACTTGCTCACCCTTTCCTGGAGCCCCTCTCTCAGGGGTGGCACGCTTGGCTATGGACTTGCCGAGACCGTCCCCTGCCCTCGGGCGGGATGGTTATTAACTTGCCTCCCAGAAGAGGCACCCCGACGGCCTGAGACAGTGGTGGGGTGGCCTGGCGCTGAGGCCTGGGGCATCCGGGGAGGACCACGGGGCTGGGTGTAGCATTTGTGAGGAGAGAGGGCTGTCCTGTGGACGGTGGAGCCCAGGGTGGCCCCAGCTGTGAGAGCAGGGGCAGCCCTGGGGGCCCCTGCCTCCCCAGTCCTGCCGATCTGCTCTCCTGTTTCAGAAGCCTTCCCTCCCTTCTGCTGTTGCCGCCCTGGCTGCTCGCTCCCTGGAGGACGGTCAGGAACCTGGGGCAGCTGTGTAGCATTAGCCCCCAGCCCTGCGCCCTAAGTCTACTGTCTGTGTGAATCATTTGCTCGTTAATTTGCCATTGTTACCCAACATCTGCAGAGACTGAGGCTTTATTCCTCTTATAAGAGGATTTGAGAGTGTCTTAAACATTGTCCAACCCAGGGCGCCTGGGTGGCTCAGTGGGTTAAGCCTCTGCCTTTGGCTCAGGTCATGATCTCAGGGTCCTGGGATTGGGTCCCGCATCGGGCTCTCTGCTCAGCGGGGAGCCTGCTTTCTCCTCTCTCTCTCTCTGCCTACTTGTGATCTCTGTCAAATAAATAAAATCTTCAAAAAAAAAAAAGAAACATTGTCCAACCCACAGGAGACACCCTTTGAGTTGACTCTTCTGCTTTTCCTGGAGAACCCACTATGAGCAGACGGAGACCGCACCAGGTGCTGGGGCTGTAAAGACCAAGTGCTCTGCCCCAGAGTGAGTGCACCGTCTGGTGGGGAAAGCAAGCCGACACACTGCAGCCTACCGTGCTAAGACCTGTGATGGCCCAGGAGAGTGGGAGCGCAGATCTGGGGTGAGCTCAGACGTGGGGTGGGGTCGGGGACGCTTTCCTGGAGGGACCTCTAAGCTCAGTGCTTGGCTCCCAGCTTCCTTGCCTCCTGGTCATCCGTGGAGCCTTTCAGCCTGGCCACCTGGCTTCAAGCCTCACCTCCGGAGAGCATCAGGCCCTGGGAGCATGTCTAGACACCTCCTTCCATCAGTCAGTGATCACACCTGGGCTCCAGAGAGACTGAGAACAGCAACACAGAATCAACAACCACCGCCACGTCCAGAAGAAGGATCTGAACATCGTGTGCGTCCGGCTTCTTTTTCAGGACGGGCTGTGTGCCCACCGCCTCCCGTGCCGGGCCACGGGCTCGTGACTGACTGACAAACTGAGAGAGGCTCTGTCCACAGCGGGGGGGGGGGGTGTTTTTGGGGGGTTAGGCCACCAACTGGCCCAACACTAGCCCCTCTGGTCTTCCTCTCAAGAGTTGAGTGTCGGGAAGGCAGGGAAGCTGCTGGCCGGTCTGCACAGCATCACCCCAGCGCCTGGAAGGGGACCTGGCAGAGATGATTGCGGGTGTCCTGCTCCCCACCTCACGCCAGGGCTGATCCCGATGCCGAGGCGGCCACAGCGGCCAGTGTGGCTTGGAAGCCCGAGCTGGGCAAAGCTGCTGCAGAAAGCCAATGCCGCTGGGCTTGGGGTCCCGACTGCTTGGGGCATTGGGACCATCTCTACGTCACAGATGGGAGGAGAAAGGCGAGAAGGGGACTGTGCTCCCCCAACAGTGCTCTCTCTTGGGGGTGTCCCAAGGGTACACAACACATCAACGGTGATTGTTCCTGAGTCTGTGCGGTCCTTGCCCCGCCCCCCGGACCTTCAGTGCCTACCCAGTGGGGTGCAGCATTCTTCAGGTCCCCGTACTCCTAACGGCCCTCCAGAGCCCCCGGTGCCTCCTGAGTGGCGGGTGGGAGAAGGCCCCGGGGTCCGGGGCGCTACTGCCCCCACGTCTGGGGGGAAGGGAGGCTGCACCCTGGGAAGGGCTGTCAATCCAGCTCTGATATTCACTACTTAAAAAAAGAGCCAAGGAAAAAAATATCCCATTCGCCCTGAATCTGAGAAAGGCCTCGTTAGGGAGGCAGGAACGGAGCTGTAATTATTCCTGCGCTCCTGGGCACCACTATAAATACCAGGCAAAGAGGCACCTCAAAAGGTCTGGATGGTTCCAAGGCTTTGGAGATCTCTTGGCTCCTTCCTGCCCCCCCCCCACACCCTGTGTCACCTTCCCTGGAGGGAGCCCTCCTGGGTGCCTCCCTTTTCCCCCTGCAGGGCAGGGCCTGCCTTTCCCACCTGCTCCGGGAGACCCAGGCCTGAGCAGCCTTACGAACACCCTCAGTCTTCGTTTGTACCTCTGCGAAGTGGGGACACGGAGTCTCCTTGGGAAAGTATATGCCAGGAAGTATCCAAGTCAGCCTGTGTTTTTAACAAAAGGTGGGCAGTTCTGCAGTCGATCTGGTGTGCAACAGCCTATGATCCTCTGGAAATTCCCAAGGCCACACGTGGGTATATTCCCACAGGAAACGAAAGCCCTGAAGTCCCTCTAGGGGAGGCTGGGTGGGGGGCTGACTTACTCATGGGCCTGCCCCTCTCTCGCCTTCTGAGCGCCCAGACTGGTGTCCTCAGCCTTCACCTATGTGAGGAGGACAGCCCGGAGCTTGGCAAAGGCGTGCCAGGACAAGGGGTGAGCTCACCGTCTCTGGTTGCAACTGGGCCGTCATCTACAGAGACAGCGTGCTCGGTGCTTCCAGCAGAGCCGGAGCTCCCTGCCCCAACTTCAGGGCGTCTGGCACAGGCTTGGGCGTGAGCGCCAAGGAGCAGAACTGGCACACTGTGCACGGCTTCTCCACGGCAGGGTGGGCCAGGATGGGCAGAGCTCAGGGTGGGTGCGAGGGAGGCTGCGGTGACCCGAGAAAGCTCTTTTATGTGAACCAACTAGACACCCCGCAACCAGCTGAATCTCCAGGGGGATTCACACCCCAGTTCCACAGCTATGGGCACGGGAGTGGAGTCAGGGGAAAGCCCCGAGCTGCTGGGTGCGTCCGGACAGACCCTTGGGGAAATGTCAGGTTGAGGACAGGCAGCTCCTTGTCTTCATATAAAATCTGGGAGCCCCTCTGATTCGCGAAGGTGACAGCTTCCCTACTTTGGGAGTGGGAGGCCATTTCTGCTTTGTCCTTGAGTGTCCAATTCGCCCAGAAGGGCAGAAGAGTCAGGCGGGAGCCCCTCAGGAAGAGGACTGGTAGAGGCCAGGACGGGACAGAGCTGTCCTGGCTGTTGAGGCCGCACTGGACATGTCCAGCAGAGGGCCCACTCACACTAGCCAGAGTCTCCCCTCTGCGGCCAGGTCTGTGAGGAGGGGGGCGCTGGGGGTCCACCGCACCCACGGGCCCCTCTGCACCCCTGAGCGACAGGACATTCGGCGGTGCCGAGGGGAAGCCACGCCCCGTCCAGGCTGCCGGGGCCAGCACCCACCTTGCAACCCCGCGGCACCCTCCCCGCCCACCAGTGCTGTCCCCCTGGCCCCAGCAGACTGCAGCAAAAGTCGAAATCCGCGTGCAAAGGAAGTTTATTTATCTGTTTAATTAAGAGGCGCTTGCCAGCCACATTCGGGTCCATCGCCTCACTTACAACCATGTCCCGGCAAAATTAAACATAATAAATACAGGGAGACTGAAAGCAAAGGGCACACTCGAGATATATGGGCAAAGCCAGAAGTTGCACAGGGTTGCAGTTATAAGCACATCTTTCTCTGGCAAGTTCCCCTCCCCTCGGGGCCTGCGAGCCGGAGGAGGGCTCTCAGAAAAGGGGCTGTGGGTGCCGTGCGACTGTGCTCTTTCCACTCAGCGCTGCTGCCAAGCTTTACTTATTTTAAATGAGCCCCAGGACATCTCCCTTCTCCTCTTCTGGGCAGGGGGAGCGAGCTCATCGCAGAGCAACAAGAACATCTGAAACCAGCCAGTGCTGAGCGGCTCTCGCTCGGGGCTCGGTGGGTAAGAGGCAGCAGCAGCTGCAGCCCTGGAAAGCTCCTTGCAGGCTCCTGCTGCATCTGGGCCATGAGCTCCTGGCAAGGAGGCGGAACGGGCCGACAGAGCTCCGGAGAAACAGATCTGTGCTCAACGGTGCCGACTGTAGCCAAGCCACCATTCAGGGTACTGGCCCCAGAATGCCACAGAAGCCGCAGGAGGAAGGGGATTTAGAGTTCCTATTTCTATCTCTGATGTGAAGCCTCAAGGACCTGAAATGTTTGCTTAGACGTCCTGGGAATGAGCGTGTCCACGGGGAAAGAAAAAGATGCGGTTTGGTTATCATTACGGATCGCCAACCATAACAATACCTTTTATTTGCTCAGTGCTTTGCTGACTTCTGCCAAACACCTTAACGTGTCTGTTTTCCTGGATCCTCACAAGGTGGCGAGGAAAGGATGAGGCCCACGTGGTACATGAGGGTAGTTGTAGGATCACAGAGGTGGCCCAAGGTCACACAACTAGTGGGAGGCAGAGTTTAGGCTGGAAATCAAGCTTTCTGGCTTGCGGATTCGCGCGAGGCTCTTGCCTCCCTCCAACTCTGCTTGGCTCGTGCCTTCCCATGAGCGTCCTCATCATTAGCCCTTGGCTCTCTCTCCTAACAGGATCAACCCCAAACCAAATCTGTTAATGTAATCGCCATTTGCAATAGCTTGGGCATTTGCTAATCACACCACTGCTCGGTCTGTGTGGCAATTACCGCAAATTTCCTCTTTCTCATTAGGCAGGAGGTCATGAGAACTCAGTAGGGTCGCTGAACCCTATGATCAAGCCAAAGAGAGAAGCTGCTGTTGGACGGAGGAAGACCTTCCATGGGGGTTCCTAGCTGATCTACCATGAGATGCTTCATTTCCTACGTATCCTCATCCCACACTCTGAGCCTGGCCCACCACCGGGAGCCAGAGAGAGGCGCAGGAAGGCTCGATATTTGCGTGGGGGTGAAGATTCTAGCTCCGAGTGCCCACTCCTGGAATGCCCTTGGATGGCTGGGTCCCCAGGGCAGGGCTCCTGTTACGTTTATTACTGGCAGAGGCTGCGGGGCTGAGGAAAGCCGAAAGAACCCACCACTCCACCGAGCCCACCCAGGCGTGGCATCCCCACCCCAGCTTGCTGCCCTTCAGCACCAGGGACAGCGCCAGCCCCTTGCTCTCAGGTCTCCCCGCTTCCCTGGACAGAAAAGAGGGCACCCCGGGTGCAGGCAGTGGAGCTGGAAGAGAATCCGGGATCAGACTGTCCAGTCCTCCGCCTTCGAGCCGGCAGTCACCGCAGCCTTCAGGGACAGGCGCTGCCTTTTTAACTTTTTTTTTCTTGAAGGACTCCACCGAGGGAGACCCTGACATCTCTCTGGGGAGCCCATTCAGATTTTTATCACCCTGACTGTCAAGAGATTCTGCCTTGTGTCTCACACAAACCTTTCCACTTTAATTTTTTTCACAGGGGAAAAGCCTCGAAGGAGGGCCAAGGGGGAGCTCAGGCCAGCTGCCGAAGCCACTGTCCCCTCCTGACTCCCGAGAGAGGCAGCGGGTCACCCAGCAGAGCCTGCAGAAGAAGGCCGTGGCTCCAGGGGAGGGACCCAACGGCAGCTCTGTGTGCCTCAGGTGTGGGGAAGGGAGGACCGTGGGCGGCCGTTTGGGGATCTCCCCTGGCTGTGACCGGCATGAGTTTGTGTCAAGTTCCGTTAGGACTGAACTGAGGAAACGTGGCAAGCAGGGCTCCTAAGCAGACAGCCACAGGAAGGGGGTCAAGGTTTGTTCTTACGTCCACTGTGGAGGGGGCTGAGCTGCGCAGAGGAGAGGCAGTGAGAGCCCAGCCTTGTGTTTCCTGCCTCTATTTCTAAAGCCAGCAACGGAAAGGTCGGCCTCTTCACTTCGCCATCAGTTAAAATCAATCTTACTTAGCAGAGAGCCACTACCCCTTCCTTCCGCCTGGGTGAGAGGCTGCAGGGCAGCCCTGAAGAGGAGGAGTCACCTGGGCCCAAGGACTGTGAAAGTCAGGTCCTCCACTCGGGGTGAGTCTGAAAGACTCAATCCAGCATCTGCCTGTAGCCCCAAGCCCTAGCACTCAGCTAGTTAAGAAAAAAACAGCCTCAAGCTTCAGGAAGCAGAATGCAAGGGGGCTGGCATTCCACTCTCCCTCTGCCCCTTTGTGCCCCTTAGAGCCAAAGCATCAGCTCATTAAAAGCTCATTAGGAGCCCAAGGCAGCAAAGGCCCAGAGAGGCAGAGCTGTCCTAGCAAAGCGCACGGCCCAGGGGAGGCGGGTGCACGGTGTCAGGCGGCCAGTGCCAAGCTGCAGACAGGGGCTGAGTGATGGGGTGCTGGGAGGTGGGGCGGGGGTGGCGGCTGGGAGGTTTCTCACCCGGAAGCCGCATGGGAGCCCAGCTTGTCCCAGGACTCACAGGGGCGAGGACAGGCTGGTCTGCCAGGAAGCAAAGAAACAGATATTTCCCCGCAGACCCTCTTCTCCACACCCCCAGCACGACAGGGGCCCGATATGGGGTCCTTTCTCAGGCTTTGAGAGCAGGGAGCCAAGGCAGGGAGGAGGGAAGGGTAGGCAGGACCCTGGCTAGTGTCAGCAGTGCCCGGCATCTCCAAAGGCGCCCGAGAAGTTGTATGAATTGCTGCCCACGGTGAGTACAATGCAGCAGAGAAAGGGCCAGTGGATGCTGCTTGTTTCATTAGACTCTCTAGAGGGTGCCAAGAGCAGGGGCAACGGGGCGTCTCCGGTGGGGGTACAGGGGTCTTAGGCGGGAGCCTGTTCTGGGGCGCCCGTCCCTGCGGGCGTACATTCTTCTGCTCCCTGTCACACCTGGGGGGAAAGCCCGCCTCGTTCCTGATCTACTCTGGCATTGGGGTCCAGCACTGTTTGGCATCAACACAACCCTCCAGTTCCAAGACACACGGTTTCTGAGAATTCACTGGCAAGGAGGTTTGGGGAAAGCTGGCAGCGGGCGGAGGGCCTGTGCTGTCTTAGCAGCTTCCAGGCTTTCCTCCCGCTGAGACTTGCTGCATTAGGATAGGGGGAGCCGTCTGTGCCTTTTCTTACTTCCCCAGGATGCTGTGACTTTTGATTCTTGCTTGATTAATATACAGCCAACAGAGACTGTATTTAAGGCAGCTTTAATTCTCTCAGGTCACCAAACTCAGGGGCAGCAAAGCTGCAAGGAGCCAGCCCTGCAATAGATCAAACACTGGGACCTTCAAATCGCTCCGTGGCCCAATTTCTTACTGCTGCTGCTGCCTGATAACCCTCCCAGCCTGGAGCCAACATCCCCCTTTTCTAAGAGCGGGCACAGGGACCGGGCTTGGCAAGGGGGAAGGAGAGTGGAAGGACTGCAGCACCAGGGACAGCTCCGGCCAGACCAGGGTGTCCAGTGCTCCTGCTTGCCTTCCCGAGCCAAGGCACCAATGGGTGCAAATGACCTCAGTGTTTTGCTGGAGGTGGCTGGTGGCACCCTGCTGACGGCACCTTTCATGGAAACATCCTCCCCGGCAGAGGAGACCTCTCTGAGACCCCGCACGTTCTCACGGGCGCGGTCTGTCTTTAGGCTCTCTCATTCTCTGGCCACCTGAGACCCCCACGCCAAGGAGAAGCTCCTAGTGAGGACTAGCTAGCCGGTCTCCTTGCAGGTCCCTGGTGCCGTGGCTTCTGCAGGGCCCCACCATTTCCTTTCTGGCTCAACCTCATCCCCTTACAACTTGCCTCATTAGCATCTCCTGAAAGGCAGCCTAATTCCTCTGCTTAGCACCTGGGTCTTCACTTGCTTGGTGGGGGGGGGGTGTGGCGGAGGAGATTGGTGGGGAGGGTGATGCCTGTATAACTGCCATTTCCTCCGTTCCTCCAAAGCATCTTTTATAGACCTGGTCCGTGTTGCAATTCGGGGAGGCACCGTGGAGCAGTACAATACGGGAAGATTACACTCGGAAGCCGGGCTTGTAAATTACCTCCCAGTGGGGGCAGGGAATGCGCCTGCGAGCGGAGAACCCCGTGTGCAAAGCCATTCTCATTTAAGAGCAGGATCTTCCCGGATCAGACCCTGATCAATCCTTGCTGCCACCAACATGCCGTACATCAGGAAGAGACATTTGCACGGAAGTTGAAAGAGCCCCAGACTCGCCTTCTCACGCTCATCACCACCGCTGTTCCATTAGGGTCTCCTCTAGACCTAGCCCTCTGGATTTATTCCCCCCACTCTGCCTCTATCCACTTAAAAATATCGTCTATAGATTTTCAAATTATTGTTACACTTTCTAAGAGAAGGATGCGGTGGTTAAAAATTAACAGCAAATTTATAGGAATTCTATATGGCAATTACAGAATTATAATGAAGTGGCTGCCACTTGGCCGAGTGTGGGTAATTGGAAATCCACGCTGGGAGACTAGAATCTTTACTGTATTGGAATTGTATTTTTGAGAGTAAATGCCGTGGAGAGGGTCAACGGGGGCTTGAGCTGGCCGGGTTCTTCTCGGGAGGATGGGGTAGCTGGTTCACTGCCTGTCTGGAGGTAGTTTAGAAGGAGAGTCACTTAAGCAGGCACACGGACGGCGGCCAGACAGCAATGGGGTAAGTAGGTGTTCTGGGTGGGTGTGGGCAGCCCTGATGCCTCCCGGCCTGGTCTGGAAAAGGCAGGAGAGACTATGACTGTCCTCGCCATTGCCATCACCAACAGAGCAAAAGGGATCCCTGAGATGGATACAGAAGGCAGCACTGGAAAAAATCTGGTGGGATTCCTACCTGGTGGATCAATTCTCCTTGTGAAAAAACGGTAAGAGAAAAATCAGAGCGATCACGTTCTCAAGACACCAACTTTGTCCATACTCCACATGGCTCAGCCCCATTCCTACACCCGCCGTGGCAGAAACGGGTGTGAGCTACTTTCTCCTCTTTGTTTCTCTTTAGGACCCCAGGCATCAGATGGCCCAAGGGAGCTTCTAATAACGAAACTCTAGTCCTGAGGAAGGGACTTCCACCAGGAATTTGGGTGCGGATCGCCTCCGGGTCCTTCAAGGGTTTTTCTCTGGACCTGGCACTGTCCAGCACAGGAGCCTTGAGCTCCCGTGAGTGCAAAACACAAGCGGGATTTCAAAGACTTGGTACAACAGAAAAGACTGAAAAATAATTGGTGTATCTGATTACTCCCTGAAACACCAATATCTTCGATATGCCAAGCTAAATAAAGTATGTTGTCAAAATGAATCTCACCGGTTTCTTTTCACTTTTTGAATGTGGCTATTGGCAGGGGACACGGGGACCCCTGTGGTTTGCACTGTATTTGCAGCACAGAGCACTGGTCTCCAGCGCAGCGGTGGGGGCACTGGGGTTTGCAGAAGGAACTGCGAGTTGGGTCTCCTCTTGGGGTGCGGCCCAGAAAACCCAAGTCTGTGCTGGCAGGAAGCACACAACTGAACCGATTCCTCCGCCCCAAACACAGATGTCCAGCAATGGGGTTCGCCCCATTGAAGCCCTCCGTTTGCTCTGTCCTGACATCTGGGACCAGGGTCATTGTTACGCCCAGCACAGTTGCCCCACGAGCCTAGAAGCCAACAGTGGCTTTCCTCCTTGGTCTCCTTCCCACCCAGGACGGGACAAGGAAATGAGCGTGCTATGCACTGCTCAGCTTTGGGGCTTAGCTCATGACTGCCACTGCTTGGCTAAGCCATGGCACGGGGCCAGCCAGCCACTGCTGCCCCCCGACCTGCACTGGGGGACAACGTCCCAGCAGCCAGCTCCCACGCTGCTCACCTTGTCTGCGTTTGGCTTCTGGGTGAGCGTATTGATTTTCCTCTCTCGTGTAGAATGAGAGGACTTGGAAATTCCATTCCAGGGATACAGGGCATGGCAATAATTATCGTCATCATCCTAGTTGGGGACAGATGAGCTCCCAGGCACCCAGATTACCTCAGCCTCATCCTACACCCCAGCACCCCCAAAGGGCAGGAAGGAGGTAGCAGGAGGGTGTATCTCGTTCTCTCTGTTTCATCGATGGAGAAGAAACAGAGCCCTTCTCTTGAGACAGAGAGTAGAGTGTGTCCCAGGGTGGAGAGCTGGAGCCGAGCTGTGGGGTCTGGGTCATTGCCCCCTTCCCCTCGAGGGGCAGAAGCTGAGCTGAGCTTGTAGGAAAACAGCCACCCCCACCGCCTGCCTTCCACCACGCACACAGCCTCAGCCCTTCTGGAACCCTCTACCAGCAGGAAGGTGTGCACACTCGGGCTTGGGGGCCGACCTGGGGGCAAGCCCACTTCTGCCCTGATCAGCCATGTGACTCAGAGCAAGGGGCTCCACGTCTTGAGTTTTACTTTCTGCGTCTACGAAGATGGGACAGCGCTATCCCCTCACAGGCTGTGGGGCTTCGAAGGCGTTCTGCACACGAAGGGGCTGGCGCACAGTGGGTAAATCCTGCTCGCGGCCTCCACAGGCATCGGCTGAGAGCCGCCAAAGCCCGGCTTTGCTCTCTCTGCCGTGGCCAGGTGTGCTTCCTTTCTCTCTACCTAGATGGCCGAGTTTGCTCCCATCATCTCCCAGGCCTCGGTCCGGAAAGAAGGGTGATCTCGCAATTATCTATGCAAATGGAGCGGAGCTTCCCCTGATACTTCAGAGCAGAGTCCGCAAATGTTCTTATTTGAATTTGAAATGCACTAAGCTTATTTTTGCGTTGGATTTACCTTCCTAATTACTGTTTGTTCTGGCTTATGCTCAGACTTGTTTGCATTCTTGGAACCCACCCTGGCTGGTGGTGCGGGGCTTGCCCTAGAAACCGCGGGCCGGCCGAAGACCACCCCCTGGGGAGGACAGACATGTGCTGGGAATGAGGCGGTGGCCGCCAGGGCTCCCTCCTGGTATCTGCTCAGCCCCGGCGGAGGATGGAAGACATCTTAATTCCTGCTTCAAGCCTTCTGCCTATGTGGGTGGTTGGGCAGAGGCGGGCCATGGAGCCCACGAGCTGTGTTTTCTCTCTCGTAGAGGCGGACGCAGAGATGAGGCGTGCAGCCCTCCCTTGGAGGGCTGTCCACACTTTGTTCTCTGTCTCTCCCTGGGCTTATCTCTCTGTGTCGCTCCCTCTGTCTTTCTGTCTTCGTGTGTGTCTCTCCCTCACCCCCCACGCCTTCCTCCACTCGCGCTATTTTGAGCTCTTCTCCCCAGGGCAAACCAGGAAGCAGATATCTCTTTCGGTAGACTTATCTTCCGTGCAGTGGGGCAGGGCACCTGTCTTCCCTCTAGAACTGTGAGTTTTGGTGGCCAAGGCAGTTGTATCCAACTGAACACCCTCTTTATGGCCACTCTATGTCCCTTTGCAAAGCAGGGAGGGAAGCAGAAGACACAATGAACCTACCTTTCTGTCCCTTCTCCTCCCCACCCTCGCCTCCCAACAAAGAAATCTCTATGTATGGGGGGAGCGCGTCTTGACCCTACACGAGGCAACCGAGACAGCATGTACTCGTGTGACTCTGGCATGGGCTTCTGACTTCGCGGCATGCTGAGTGATTTTGCCACCTGGGGGCCTTGCTCTGTGTCAGGAGAGTGTGGGGTGAGCTGTCCTCCTACAAGCGTCACGGGAGGCACATCTGGTCTTTCTCTGTGCTCAACCAGACCAGAAGGCGAGCTCCCTATGTGGCCACTGCTTCCTGGGAGTTCTGCCCCGTCCATGCCCCGCCTCCTCTCCATCCACACAGCTGTACGGGGGGGCTGACTCGGATGTCCTTCCGGCTCTCAGGGGCTTCGGTGCCGCGGCCACCGTGATGTTTGTGTCCTGCACTCCAGCCCATGAAGCTCATCCACGTATGGCCCCCAAGCAGCCCTGAGAGATGGACAGTTATAGCAGAGGCAACTGAGGCCCAGAGAGGCTAAGCCCTGCCCCCCAACCTGCGGCCTGTGGTCCAGCCCTCCGGCCACTCTGATATGATGTTTAGGGAGCCAGCAGCCCCCCCTCCATGCCTCCGAGCTATGGGCAACCTCATCTTCTACCACCGTCCAGGGTTGGGATACAAACCCACTCCCGCGAAGACACTGAGCACAGGAAGCGAAAACTGCCTGCAGCTCAGCTGGGGACCGGGAACAAGAGCTCACCCCAGGGAGAGGAGGACACTGGGCCCCTTGGCGTGAGACCCCACAGAGAGGGTGCGATGGTGGCAACAGCCCAGGGGACGGGAAGACGCGCCGTAGGGTCCGACCCGCTCACTGTGTCTTCTTCTCTGAAGGAAGAGGCAGGGTGGCCAGCGGCTGTCCGAGAAGGGAGCTCGCGATCACTGCTGCAGTCAAGCACCAGCCCCTGGGGTGGGGTGGGGGGGCACTCCCTCCTCCGCAAACTGGTGGGAAGCAGGCCACACCCCTCGGGGGGCGTCATGCCTGCTGTGCCACTGGGACAGGTCCCTCCTGGAGCTTTGTCTGATTCTGTCCCTGCCCCACAAGGGCGGGCATCAGAAGCCTGGAGGCCCCTCCCCGCTGAGCTACAGACTTGTCCTCTCCGGAGAGGGAAACTAGCCCGGGTGAGAGTCAAGGGAGAGGTGAAGAGGAGCATCGGGAGAGCCTGAACCCAGCAGCGGACTCTGAGACCAGTGATCTTTGGGTGGGAACAGGTGATCGGAACAGCCTGGTTGAGTCCCAGTTCTGAAAGGAAGCAGACGCTCCTCGCAAGTCTCCAAAGCCTCGACTAAATCGCAGTAAACGGAGCTCTGGGTCTTCTATTGCACTAGCACATTTCAAGGGGTCCGAGGTTACACGTGGCTCGTGGCCACTGTACCGAATGCAGACATCGAACATTTCCACCATTCTAGAAAGGTCTACCGGACAATCCTGCTCTAAAGCTTTCCAAGTCTGTCTCCTTATCTGTAAAATGGGCAGAAAAGTACCCTAACTATTGCCCAAGGCTCAGTGAGATGGCCAATGGCCAAAGCATAGCGTGTCGCAAACGGAGCAGCCTCGTGGTTTGGGCTCAAGCTGTCAGTCCGTGGGGAATGGACAGAGGCAGCAGAGGGCCCCCGGAGAGTGGCAAGCCTACAGGCAGGACACATGCTCTTGGCCACAGCCTACCCGAATGGGTCAAAAGATGAGGTTCTGGGGGAAACCCAAAGCCCCCTTATCAATCAGCAGGTATGGTGGTCAGCTGCGTCGCTGAGGCTGCCCCCAGCCTAGGCGTGAATGTAAGAAAACTAGGAGCAATCGCCACAGCCGGAGACACAGCAGGGCGTGGGGCGTAGGCAGCAGGGGTTGCTTCAGCAGAAAGCCAAGAGGGCAGAGGTGCGCCAGGAGGCTGGTGGTGAGGGGGCCGAGCCCTGGGGCTCCACACCATCTGGCTCTTGTAGTCCCGGAAAGGGGGCAGTGAACTGGGCCAGGAGGTTGCACGGGGCATGTCCACAGGGAGTTGCTGAAGCCAAGAAAGCTTTGCTGGGCTGGCAAAAACCCACACAGCATCTCAATGATAAAAAAACCAAAAGGGTTTTGCACAGAGAGCACATTGTTGTTAGGGGAAGAGGACAAAATCCAAAAAACTGATGTGGAGAAGGGGTCTGAGCCCCAAGGCCCTGCCTTAGGCAGAGACAAGGTGCGGAGTCCATGTGGGGGAGGCCAAAGCAGAAGGAGCCCACGCATCCTTGGGCGTCTCTGGAAGTGGGCACCTGGGCCAGCCACGTCCCAAGTCCCTCAGGATGAGCCCGTCCCAGCCTCTAGGTCTCCACTGGTTTTAGCTCCGTGTTCATCCACTCCAATACACCTCTATTCTTCCCAAGACCCCCTTCTCTCTCCCCATCCTCTCCTAGTTTCTCGTAAACCACCTGCTGCCCACAAAACACAAGAACAAAAAGTACCACGTAAAGCCATCTTGACCCAATTCAGCTATAAGTGGGGCGACAGAGGTCCCCCTAAGCAGTGTTGCCCAACCGAGGAGCCCTTCCTTCCACCCAGGGGTACTCTCTCTTGTTTTCCAAGTTGGAATGATCTGCCCTTTTTGGCTCCAGAGTCAAGGGGCCGAGAGAGGGAATTCTGGGTACTTTCGAGGGGAACGTGAGCACTCCGGTGCACGGAGTGGGAGAAGTGGGGAGAGGGGCATGGGGGAAGCTCAATTCCTGCAGCACCGGGACGGCTAGCTCTGCTGGCTACAGGAAACCAAGCTTCCCGCCCTGAGCACAAGTAGGGTTTTCAGGGGATTGTGAGGCACACACAGGTCCTCAAGAGGCCCAGGCGGCTGTCTCTGGTGCTGAACCTGCTTGTGGCTGCAGGCTCTTCCCCGCGGGGCAGGGCTGCGGGGTGGGGGGGGGGGGTGCACTGGTGATTCCTGTCCACCCTCTCCAGAGATTTCCGTCATTCCCTAGAGCATGTAAGTACGACGGTTCTGCAAGACGATCACATCTTTGCGATCACACACTCCTCCCGCCCCCTGGAGATGCCGGAGGCGCAACCCCTGTCCCTCCACGCTCCCCCAGTGCTCTGCTCGCATCCCTGCCTCCTCACCCCTTCCCACAGGCTTCCTTCCCCACACCCACACCCTCTGACTCCACTGGAGGCTGGGGGAGACTGACGGAGAGCCCGAGGCAGACTCCGGCAAACTTCCCGAGAACTTTTCTCCAACTTTCAGACCTCCTCTGCGCCTCCTTCCCTGCAGCAGACGACCCAAATGCTGCTTCCAACCGTCGCCACCAACTCTCAGCAGCGGCTGTCGCGCCCTCCTCCCCTGCCTGCTTCACCGAGCTGTCACAATCCTGGGGTGATGATACACGTCTTTGAAACATCAGCCGTCATTACTGGGAGAATGCCCTCGTTCCCCTGGGTGATCGCGGAGGCACTGACGAGGCTTCCCTCCCGGCACAGGGGGTAGAGTGGGGCAGGGGCCAGACGGGGGAGGGCTGCGGAGGGAGAAGCACAGACCCCGGGGTGCACTGGGGTGTGATTGCTGCCTCCTGCCGTCCGACCTTCAGGGACCTCCTGTCCCAGCGAAAGCGGGAAGCCGGGGGATCCGAGCACTATGGGAAGGCGAGGCAGACCCTGGAAAACGTTGGGGCTGTGTGCCGGGCGCCAGCTTCTTGCACAAACTGCAAACCCGTCTCACTAGGGCAGAACCGTACAGTCCACGAAGCTCTCCCACCACCTCTTCTCACACCTCCCGGCGAATGGTTATCAGGAACCCAGTGCCACAGACGGGAAGAGTGAAGCCCAGGCGGGGGACCTGCCCAAAGTCCCCCGACTTCAGGCCACACGTCAGACAGCTCCCACGCACCACCTCCCACCCAACTTTTCACCCCGGCCTTTGGCGGGGCAGCCGGCTGAGCACCGCTCTGCTGACAGCGCCTCCCAGCAGCACACAGCCCACCGTCCACTCTCTGCTCACGGGCTTTGCTGCTGCCGCCACTGGGGATGCCTCCGGGAGCTGTTCTGATGCGTGGGCAAACCTGGGAGTGCGGAGGGGCTAAGGCTGCATGGACTAATCCTTGCCCAGAGAATAAGGCTCCCTCTGGCACCCCTCGGTCTGTTCATTCCTGGCTCCCCCCAAGCTCCCCCTGGGACGGCTCCGGTTGCCCGCGGTGGCGATCACTCAATGACACGCCCTTGCATTTGTTCTCCCTCGTTCCCTGTCTACACTCCCTGCTGGTCGGTACTTCTCCCAGGGCCTGCTTTCTGGGCGGGGGCGGGGGTGGGGGACCGAGCTAGGGAAGTCCCTCAGGAGGGGATGCTAGAGCTGGTGGTCAAAATCAGACATTGCCCAGGAACCCACTGCTGATGCCAAACAGGCTTGTGACAGCCGCTGGGGACCCCAGCCAGCACGGGCAAACGGTGGAGGTGAGACCCGTAATCAAGATTAGACTAGAAGGAAGCAAGGTTGGAGGTCCCTCGCACATCCCTGTCCAGGTCCCCCGGAGGGACCGGGGAAGCACGGTGGACGGGGGCCGCTGGTGAGCGAGTACCACGCCTCCCAACACAGACTGCGCGCTTCCTGCCGACCCCGCCGCCCCCGCCTCCGCTACTGGGTACACGGTCACGGAGGGTTCAAACTCTCTGTTCTACACGGAGGCAGAGCAGCACACGTTTGCTGCCTCTCCACAGGGCTGCCGGGGCTCTGCTGCTCGTTGTCATGCTGTCTGCAGGGTCTGTGGTCGTTCTGACATTGCAGAGGACATCAGGCTCACGCACCACGTGGAGGAAACCACACCGCTTGGATCACACGGCAGGAAGAGGGAAGGCCGCCGAACGCCCAGGGACCCACATGCGTCGGGGGGTGAGCGATGAACTCTGGGGAGACCCGTGACTTCCACACCAGTGGAGTGTTTACAGTCTGGGGCATTCTGGAACATCGCCCCGACTCGACGTAAGGGCAAGTTGTCCATGCTCCACCCACCAGGAAGGGGCGTGAACTTAGTGGCCTCTTTGGCCCCGGAGGCAGCGCATATTAGGTCTCCAAAGGCTACCGGTTTTGAGGAGGTCCCGGAGCGAGACAGGCTCAGCAGCGGGTCCAAGACATGGCACACAGGGGCGCTAGAGGTAAACCGCGGCGAAGAGAGACGTGGTGAGGGTCTCTGGCTCCTCTCCGAAGGGGAGACGAGCACTGACTTGCGGCGGGGCTGAGGCTGGCTGCACCTCGAAGGGTCCGTGACAGACCGGACAGGAGATGGGGTACGAGACGTGGGCGGACTCACATACTTCTCGTGCCCCATCCCCCCTCCCCTCAGCTCCCCTTCCTGCTCCAGCCTTTGCTCCAGAGATCAGGGGCCCCATGTGTTCCCTGATGGCCTCCTGCCTGACGCATCTCCGTCCCCCCGAGGCCCCCACCAGGGGTGAGGTCTGCAGGAAGCTAGGCAGGAGTGAACGTGGAGGTACCTGCAAGTCCACACCCTGAGGCACAGGCCTCCCCATGGGCTCCGGGGCCGGCGGTGACTCCCTTCCTCTGTCCCTCCTGTAGACACTTCGGCAGAGCGTCCCCAAGTCCTACAGGAACTGAGCCCCCCACCCCCCGCGCTGCCCCTGCACTCAAATGATCATCTACCCTAGATCAGCCTCAACCCCCACCCCCGGTTCACTTTTCCAGCCCCTTTCCTCCGGGTCACTTCCCAAAATAAGTCTCCCGCACACAACACTTATCTCAAGCTCTGCTTCTGGGGGGAAAGATCTAGACGAAGGCAGCCAAGATCTGAAACACAGAGTTTCTCAACTCAAGAAAAAAGAGCTGTGGGACTTTCCTTCTCTCCACTCTCCCTAATGGTATTAATTGTTTAAAAATATTTGCTGGGTTAAAAGTACTTCTTACAATGATACTTAGGTTTCTTTCTTAATTGAGAAGAAAGGGCCAAGTTTGACAGGATTTTCACCGGTGACGAGTGATCGCACACTTCGGGGCTGGTAATCACACGGCTCTTTCCCACCCCACAGTGACAGGCACAGAGTGAAAACCTTTCTCCGTGTGTATCTGGGATTACTGCCGGAGGTGAGAAGGTCCTTGGTTTATCCTGGGCCCGTGGGCTACGGCCAGATCCCTGGGTGCCGGGCCTCCCGGACACTCACCCCTGGTGAGGCCTGCCTGCTCCCGACCCAACGTGGAGCTGGTCAGTGTGCCCTGTAACTCAGCCGGGAAGCTTCCCAGGCTGTTCCCGGGGACCGGGCCATTGCTGGGACTCTGGGCCAGTGGGCTGTGAGGTCAGCCTCTGGGGCAAAGGGACCCAGGTTTTCTGGGGATGCCCCCCGAGAGCAGGACACTCTGGAGGAAGGATACGGCGCCTCTCCCTTGCAGCCCCAGGGTCCTGAGCCAGGCACTGCCCTTGCAAGGTCCGGGTTGGCAGCAGGTCCAAGACCCAGTGTCCGGTGTCCAGTTCAGAGCTGCCCTTGGGGGAGCGTCTGCCTTCATGCAATGTCCTCCCAGCACGCCGGTGCCCCCAGGCACCCAGTGTGTGCTCGCGTGCTCTCTCCCTGTTCCTTCTCCTTTTTCCAACTTCAGCTCCTGCAAATCCAGCCGGTCTCGCCCCTGCATCGAGGAGACGATGATTTAGTTAGTTGTGCGATTAATCAACGTCTTGCGTCTCTCTGTAAACAATGTGGGCTCCAAGTCAGAGGCGGTGAAGCCCTGCCTGCGGGAGGTTGTGTGGCCGCTCTGGTAGGGCTCAGTGGCCCCGCTCTGTTCTCACTCCAGCCTCCGTCCTCCAGCCCCAGGGACAGCCTCATTACAGCCGCTGCAGAAAAGCTGCTCTAACTTCTGCCCGCGCAGCCGTAAGCCTGTGGGCACAGTCAGGTGGAGATGCTGCCGGCAGGCATGGTTCCCCGTCTGCGGGCCCTGCTCTGCGGCTCTTGAGGCGGGACTCGGGCCCAGCACCACGGCTCTGGTCCTTTCTGCCCGCCCGAACGTCTCCGCCACATCCTCACTGGTCAAGGGCAGCCCGGCCAACAGCCAGAGTTGACACCTGCCAACAGAGGGGAGCTTGGGCTCTGCAGGCCTCAGGCACCGGGCTGGGGGGACATCAGGAAGGGCAAGAGACAGAGACACCGGCTTCCCTTCTGGTGGGGTCTGCAACCACGGGCTGACCTCCCCTCTCTGGACAATTTCCAACTTCCGGCTGGTTCCTCTGCGTCGTCTTTGAAAAAACAGTCAGCTGTTGGCCTTCTCACCGGATGTCAGTCCTAGGTGAAGAGAATCGAGTCGCCTCAAATGAGGGATGCCCCCTCCTGGTGCCTGAGCGAGAACGGCTGCAGCCACGACCCCGGCCATGTTCCCTGGCCTGGGGTTGCTGGTTCTGCCTCTGGCCTTGCTCCCACCCTGCCCCCGGGTGAGACAACACCTTGCACTCGGGGCCGGGCTGCTCTCGGGCTGCACAGTCTGTCCCTTCTTCTGCCCGGCTGTGCTGCGGCCTCCTCTCTCTGAGCTGGCGCCCTGCACCGTGAGCGTGGGGACCGGCCCCATTCGTGCTCCCCGTCCCCCCAGTGCCCACGCTTCCTCTGCTCCGTAAAAGTACGGCCTGGGGACACACGAGCCAGACGTGGTGCGTGTGGGGCTCACGCCTGTCACAGCGTTTTCAGGTACAAGGAGAGTGCTTTAGAGAACCCGGCAGCGAACGGGACAGACGGACGTGACTCCTCCGGGGCTGAGATAACCCCCCAGCACATGGGGTGGGTGACTTGGAAGGAGACTGTTCTGTAAATTTTTACTGATTTCCTCTAATTTTCTTTTAAGAGTTAGATGCCCCCAACCTCCTCATCTTAACCCCACCATCCACTCTGTAGCCGCATCCCAGCTTCGTCTCTACGTAGTTTTAACTTTTACCCAGGTGTAGTCAGGGGTCCTGCTTTCCCACTTAATGATGTTTCAGAGACTCCCCCGTGTCCAGTCTCCTGCAGTCAGGCTTAATGGCTGCGGAACATCCCATCGATGGCTGCTGCGGGATTCCCGAGCTACGACCTGACCGTCGGACAGGCAGGGTCCCGCCGGGGGGCTACTTCTGCAGCTGTAAATATCTCGGGACCTTGAGCTTTTTCCCTTCCTTCGAGTTCTTTCCCGAGCACCGGGTCCCCGCAGTGGAATTAAGGAGTCAAAGGGTCGGTGCTCTTGCTTCCTTCTTCCTGGCTGTCTTTCAGGAAGACGGGGCCGAGGCGGCTGCTGCGTGACCGTCCACCTGCACTGTCGCTGCGCATCCCGAGGCCCGGTGTGTGCGGGGCGGAAGCGGCACGACTTTCAGAGATCATCCGGGTCCCGTGGTCTTAAACCAGCCCGCGTGCCTTGTGCGGTGGAGCAGGTGTGGGGCCCAGGACAGCTTCCGCACAGCAGAGGATGTGCTGTGGGGCCCTATCGTCCGCGTCCTGTGCGGGCTGTGGCTTCGGGCGCATGGGAAGACAGGGCTGAACCAAGACTGTGACCTGCCAAGGCGGCCTGGGCCGCGTTTCCCGCTCCCCTCCGGACATGTGTGGGACACTTCTCATCCCAGCTCCGCAAGCGACGGCCGGAGGAAGGTAAAAGGAGGGCTCTTGACCCCACTCGTTTCCATAAGTAAGTCTTGCAATCACGAACAGCAGACTGTGGTTTTGGCTGAGCCGATGGATCAGCTCGGGGTGAACGCTGGCAGGGGGCCCCGGGGACGGGGGTGCGGGGGCGTGCCGGCCCCGCCAGCGGCTCCGGGGGACCCCTGTGCCCCGCCCGCCCAGCCAGCAGGTGCCCTGGTCCTGGGGTCTGATCCCGGGGAGCTTCTGACACAGATGCCCTGAAGTGAGGGTTCTTAGCCTCCGGGCAGAGCCGCGTCCTGGTCGCTCCCCCATTCTGACTCCCTCTTGCCAGCATTTACTCCCGACTCTCCCGCATGGCATCATCGCAACCAGGGGCAGCTGCGATGGCCAGACTCACCAATGGCGCTGGCCCGGCGCTCTGAGAAACCCTGACGTCCGCTCGTGCCCACTGAGCCCCTGTGAAGGATGCCCACGACGTACCAGGCTCGCAGCCGGGCATGGGGATGCAGGATGGGGCTCCCTGGCCTGGCCCAGGAGGACACGCCGGATCCTGAGACACCCAGCCGGCAGCCCTCCCTGCCTGGGTTCTGCTGCATTTGGGGAACTGACAAACACCAACGTCTGTGACCTCCCCGGAAGATCCTCAACCGCACCAGGGCCAGAGGAGGGAGCCCAGGGTCTCTGTGCACCGTCCTCCGAGAAGACTTCCAAGGCTTCAGACTCCCCGGGCCACCCCTGTCTCCTCAAGGCTAGAGTGGGGGTCCTCTTGCTTCTGAGTTCTGTCCCCATCCTCTCTCCTCGTATCCATTCGGCCCCGGCGGAGGGGTCCACGCCCGACGACGGCCACTCCCCACTCCCCTCCACGGTGCGCCCCCACAACTGCTTCTCCCCTCTCCCCTGCAGCCTAGCGTCTGCTCCCAACTTCTCCTTCCTGGAGAACTCCTGCCTTTGCAACCCCGTTCTTGGAAGCCAGGTCCTCTCCTGCCACAGCCCCCACTCCCGGCCCCACACTTGCCCACTCGTGTCTCATTCTTCATCCGCTGCAGGACTGAGACCCCAGAGCAACCTGCTTCTTTTAGCAGAAAACCCGGACACACTCCTCCCCAGCCCTGCGGAGTGTGGCTGCCGTGCTGGTCTCTGGGAACCACAAAGGTCTCCAGCAGTCCCCGGTTCTCAGTCTTTCAGGGGCTGGGAAGGGTGACGATGGGACAGGGCTGGAAACAAGTGCGGGTTCCCCGGTCCCAAGCTCCCTGTCATTTCCTTGACACCTGGACGCGGATGTCATCTCAAGCCTCGTTCCAGACAGAACAGTTTCATGATGGAAACGGGATAGAGTCCCCGCTCCTCCTGTGACCAGAGTAGGGCCAGCGAGGGCAGGGGGCAGGCAGGTGAGATGCATCTCCCTGCCTGTATCTCCCAGGAAGGGCGAAGGATGTGGGGAAGGAACAAGTTCACGGTCCAAAGGTCACAGGACTCAGTCACACCGAGCATCTCTGTCCTCGTCCGTCAGTCCAGGCAGCCAACGGGTGTCGATGGGCTGCCAGCGAGATTCCTCCTCCTGCCTCCCGCACGCGCAGCCTGGGGGGCGGACAGGCTGTCGGGGGTCACAATCGGACTGTGTGGCACCGCAGCAGAGCCCCGCCCGGGTGTCTCCTTCTGCCCGCCTGCACCTGCCTGGGACTGGGAACGGTGGGTGACGGGGAGGCTTCCACGTGGGGGCCGCCTGCACCCGCCCACGCAACGCCACGACACCCAGACGCTTCTGCTCTTGAAAATGGCGCCAGGGGCTGCTGGACGGACAAGTGTCGTGAAGCCGCCTCCGTGACAAGCCCAGGGTCACCCAGCCCAGCACACCGTAGGCGCGTGGAGAAACGGAACCCAGGGGCTGCATTTCCTCTCCGAGGGCCCAAGACGGAGCTCCCTTGGGGGCGCCTTGCCAGAGCTTTCCGAACCGGGTCTGGGCCCTGCCCCAGTGGCCTCTCCAGCGACGCAGGGGGCCATCTCCTCCCCTGTTCTCCCTCACCACTTGAAAACACCGGTGCAGTTTTTCCTGGTGTGAACGGACACTTTGCTTCATGGTTTTAGTAAGACCAGACATCATCCTGTAGGTGCCTCATCCGGGAGCGCCCGTCTCCTCCTTCATTAGACAAGCGCCTCTGCCCCCCTTCCCCCGAAGGCCACCGGCAGGTCTAGGCGACCCTGGGGCTCTGGGCCTTGACAAAATGACTCAGAGGTGGCCGAGTCTTGAGCAAAGGGATTCAGACCCAGAGAATGCTGCTGCGGCCTGGCGTGGCTGGGGGGGAACGAGGAGGAACGGAGGGAAAGGGAGCAAGAAAAGCAAGCCAGCCGGGCAGGGCGGGGACCGCGCACTCCTGGAGGTCGGGTGCCTTGGGGCGCCTGCACCCGCCTGGGGGTGCTGAGGCTGTGTCCAGAGTGGCTCAGGGTGGTTGCGCAGACTCCTGGGGTGCTATCCTGAGCCACCCTGGAGAGAGGCGGCCAGAGACCCAGGGGCCCCCAGGTCCCAGGCTTCAGGAAAGGAAAACACTAAATCCTCATTATAAGGCTTTTTAAATGCACAGACAGGATATTAGCGTTTAAACAGCTTCTATTACTCCAGGGCAAACTTTAAAAAACATAATATTTATAGAAAACCTCATTCAGCTCGCCCTGTTTGCTCTTTATTTCTCCTGCAATTACTGCTAATTTGGAGAGTTTTGCTTTGGCATCTCTGCCTGTTGCCAGTCAATTACAAAGCCACCCACCGGCGTCCCCCACCCCCAGCCTCTCCGCCAGCCAACCCGAGGCTGCAGGACTGAGCCCAGCTCCCGCTTCCCTACTCGTCCTCTTCCTGCTCCGGAGCAGATGCCAGCCACCCCTCCAGGTGCCCACACACCCTGGACCTCTGCCTTTCTCCCCAGGCTATCTGTCTGACCATCCGTCTGTCTGTCCGAGGAGCCGGCTTTGCTGAGGTCTGGCGGCTCCCAGACCCTGACCCTGCATGTAGTCACCCTTACGTGCCTCTGGGCTGAGCCCAGCCGTGGCGGGAGGAGAACCCAGCCGTGGGTCCCCTGTCTGCTCCGGGCTGCAGCCCCATCAACCATCATGCTACACGGCCCCTTTGGCCCCGCGCCCGTGACTTACGCAGGAGGCAGCCCTGGAAAGTACCCCTGTCCATGCTTAGCGACGGCGGGTACGCTGCTACTCATGGAAATGCCACCACCAATTTGCCCCTTCCTCTCTCCTTCCAACCCTCCTCCCTTCTTCTCTCCATCCATCCATCCACCCATCCATCCATCCCACAAGTGTTTGCTGAGCTCCTCCCTGGCCCGGGCACGGCCCGAGCAGACATATCACCTGCCCCCACACAGTGCCATCTGGGGGTGCCAAGCATACGAGAGGACTGAAGGTCAGGGCTTAGGGAAGACCTTGCGGGAGCCCCACAGGGTTGGAGAGGGTTGGACATCAGCCGTGGACCAGGGAGAGGCGGGAGGGGAGACCCCGCAGGAGCACACGCCCCGAGGCCAGCGAGGGCAGGAAAGTCTTTGGGAGGAGAACTGGTTCCAGCCCTGGCTTCACCTGGGGCTGCTGAGGGACACTGGACACCCCCTCAGCCTGCGCTTCCTCCTCGGACATTCTGCAGGGTGTGGGGGAAGGTGGACCCAGGCCACCAACAGCACAGGCCTGACAACAGGTACGGACTCTGTCCCGCAGCAGTGAAGCCACAGGAAGCTCTTGGGCGAGAGATGCGTCCTCGTGCAGAACCCAAGTAGGTGGAAACGAGGGAAGGTCACGTCAGCCCGGGACATGCTGTCCCTTCTCCTGCTGTGCTGGCACAGAATCGTGACCTGTGTCTGACGCTCATCCAACCTGCACACTGGCCTCGGGATCTAGTCTACGGATAAGGCACCTGGTGACCCCCGGAGTCTCACAGCCCCGAGCAGCAGAGCTGGAGCCCAGGCCAGGCCGGGCATGAGGGCGTGACCCTGGTTGCCAGGGCTGGGGGCAGGCGGGAATGGGGCAGAAAGAGCAGAGCCCTTGGGGCTGGCTGGTGCAGGGAGAGGTGGGGGCCCCCCTGCGATCCGTGGGACAGTGAAGGAAAGGCTGGTCGGGAGAGAGCTGAGCAGCTTCCGCTGGCTGAGTCTGAGGAACTCGCGGACACCAGGAACCCTGCGGGGCTGGGGCCGGGGGCGCTGGCTGGGTTGGGGGGCGTGGCCGGGGGCGGACCCGGAGAGACTGTGCATGCCACCTGTACCCACCGTTCTTCCTATGGCATCCCCCCCTCCCTGCGCCCCCTCCAGCCTAGACCTGCAGCCTGGCTTGGGAAGAAGCGATGGGGAGGCTCTCCCTCTGGGTAGGCTCCACCCCGGCCTAAAAGAGCCTCAAAGATTCGGTGAGGCAATGCCCCGCATGTCCCCGGGACCTGCCAGGGAGTGTAGGCCAGGACCGACGGCACTGGCAGAGGGAGGGGTCCCGGGAGGCAAGACCCCCGGGGAGCCAGCAGCCCCGTGAGAGACGGAGCGCCCACTCTGCCCCCACCAGCCCCCCCGGAGCATCGCCTGCCCTGGCCAGGCTCTGAAGCGACTCCCAGGCTGGGGGGCGGGGCTCTAGGAGCCAGCTTCCAGATGCCAGGCTGGCGCCGCCAAGAGTCGAGATGACGAGAGGACTCTGTTCCGCCCACAGGCACAGGGACAGTGTCCCCGCGCCGTGACCCCTGAGGCTGGCCTTGAAGGAGGAGGAATGTGCAGAACAGACAGGCGCTTGGCTGGCGGCCGTGGGGCGCGGGCCAGCGGCACGGGCCAGCCAGGCCATCTGCAGCACTGCCGACTGCCTTGGCAAGAGACGGAGACCTGAGCCTCTGGGCACACCCCGGCCCCACTGCTGCCTGGGCTGGGAGTGGCGTCTGCAGGACTCAGCGGAGCCTGGCCTGTGATGGCCACCGGGAGGCTGATCACAGTCGTCCTGGCTCCCAGGGGCCACTGCTCCCTTCTCTGATCGCCCGGCCTCTCCTGCTGACTCCCGGCCTGACCCCTGGTCTGGGTTTATTTCTCCGGGTGCTCAGCCCCGTGCCTGCCCTGGGGTCAGAGTCAACTGTTCTAGACAAGGGGGGGCTCCCTCCGGGGTGGGGCATGGACGTCCCCTGCCTGACCAGTCGGGTCACTGGGCTCCGAAGAGGGGACCGGCCTAGAGGTTGGAGAAAAGGCACACCCTGGGGAGAGGGGCAAGTCTGGGAACTCGGAAGGTCCACCCTGGCTTCAGAGGGTGGGAAGGTGAGACCTGCCCCAGCCCCCAGCCCCAGGGCTGCGAGGCGGCTGGGAGGGAGGAGGAGTACAGCGGGGTGCCTGGGGGGCCGAGCAGAGAGGAGGCCGTCCCGGAAGTGCAGAGTTGTGTTGGGGTCGGGGAGCATAGGGTAGGGGTGCTGGGGCGGGGCTGTCCCCGTGTGTGCTGCCTGCATCTGTCCCGCCTCAGACCTCCGTCTGCCCCCACCCTGTGCTGCAGGGGTGCGGCCCGGGAATCCAGGCTTCCGGGATTCCAGCTCAGCTGCTCATCCCTTCAAGCCAGCGCTGTCTGTGGGCCACAGGCCACCTAGGGACCCAGGCTGTCACCCCCTCTTGGAAGGGACGGAAAGGAGTAGAAGAAAGGAAGCCGTTCTCTCTGGCTCTTCCGGTCTCTACCCGTGAGGGAAACCCAGCCCAGAGGCTGCCTGTAGGGCTGGGGGTCCTGCACACTGGAGAGTGATGGCAGGTGGCAGGCCCCCGTGTCTCCTGGGCGTGGGCTGGGAGAGGACGAGCACCACCACTGACGGCTCAGCATTTTCTGGGTCGCAGGGTGGCGGCGTCTGATCTGAGCGAGAAGCAACTCCCACCCCGCTAAGGCCAGCCGTGGGAAGGTGGGGGGCACAGGGAGGTTCACGAGTGGCCTCCATGGGGACACACCACCCACGCCCCATCGCCCCCACCCAAAGGAGCCCTGGGTGAGCCAGAGGAAGGCCAGGCAGGGGAGGGAGGGGAGCGCTTGGGTGGCGGGAGCCTTTGGCTCGGCACCCGGACTCGCCTCCAAGGCCTGGCCTGCGGCTCCCCGGGGCGCTTAAGGTTGGCACCAGGATGGAGGGAACGGCCCCCGACTTCGAGCTTCTGGGGTTGACAGGGTGCCGGTGGGCATGGGAAAGGGCCCCGGGGGTCCGCGGGCTGTGGTCACACTGCACTCTCCAGAGCTGTTTTCCAAAACCCTTCCCAAGCCACAAACACCGGGGGGCGGGAAGGGAGAAGTTCGGAGAAGGCTTCAGTGCCCGGGAATCTGCTGCCTGACTTCAGCAGGTCGAGTGATCCTCTCAGCCCCCTGACGGCGCAAGCACTTAGGAGCCAGCCCACGCCAAGCCCTGAGCCTGGCCAGAGGGTCCGCAAGCCCGAGGGCCACCGGACGCGGCTCTGCCCTGCACGGCCCCGCTCTGAGCCTCGGTTCCCTTATTTCCGAACGGGGACAGTAGCACCGACCGCGTGCCTAGGCTGCTTCGAGGACCAGATGAGGCTGACCCAGGGATCAACGGTGGAATGACACGCAGAAATCACCCTCGGGCTGCCGGGGGGTGAGCCACCCCGAACAGGACTTCGGGGCTGAATGGGTCCCTTGCCTCCCTGAGGCTTGAGGAAGAGTCTGGCGCCCCGCGCGTTTCGAAGGCTAGAACTCCGGAGATGGCGAGGGAGCAGTGCCCCAGGCTGCCCCGTGTCCCTGCGCATCCTCCTCCGGGTCCCGGCCGAGGAGGGTGGGCAGCTGCACCCTGTGGACACAGCTCGGGCTGCTCCCCGCTCCCTTTCCCTCCATGCTCGTCCAGAGAGCCCTGTGGAGCTGGGCTGTAATTCAGGAAGCTCACAGGGACCACAGGGGGTCTTGAGCCCCTGTCCTCACTTTCTCTTGTACCCAGCCTGCTCACGTGGCCTCACGCCTGCGCTCGGACATGCCGTCTTTGTCCAGGGCAGACGGGCAGCTCCTGAAGATAAAGGCTCCACCAGGCCCTTGCCTACTAGGGCAGGAAGCTGGTGCTGGGCACATGGCAGTGGCCTGTGAACAGGGGCGGAGTAGAGCACTTGAAGGCTACTCAGCCTGGCTGGGCTGTCTTTAGCGCGGTGGGGAGAACAAGGCAGTCCCCTCCACAGTCTTGGTCTCCCAGCCCGGCGTCCACCGGGCTCTGGCCTGGAGGGCTTGGGGACCTTGCACCACACTTCTGGGGAGTGAGTGGGGAAGTCTGTTTCCTCTGTTCCCCCTTTGCACTGTTCCCCCTTTCTTGCACGCTGCCCTGTCCCCAGAAACCTGATGATGCCTCTGGGGCCTTCCCCCAAGCAGCCGCCGGTCTCCTGGCATCTCTAAATTTTGGGGCGGCCACACCATCTCCCTTTCTGGAAAGAGGCTCAGACAGCAACATCTCGAAAGCAGGGCCTGGGCCAAGTTACGTGCTCAGATGCCTGCTGTAAAAATGCACACGTGCGTGCACGTGTGGGCATGCAGGCACCACAGACACACACAGCTGCGTGCACACGCACACGCCGATGCACCCTCTCTGCACACACACCCACACGCCAACCCTGCCCCATCAACGTGCCAGTGTGGCACACACATCAGAGCGAGCTCCCCCCCCCATTGGTGGGCCACTTCCACACATGCTCTGGAGCTGTTCAGTGGGTCTGCTGCCGGGGGACGTCCCAGCACCCCGCCTGGAGATGGGCCCCTGCACCTGGGCCGGGCGGTTACATCTGCCCCAGATTCCGACCATGGCCCCGGGGCTGGCGGCACGGATGTAGCATTCCGACCCACCGGTCGGAAGGGCAGCAGTTACATACAAACGAGGAGGGCACACGGGGAAAGGGGCTGGGAGCAGCTCCCCCCACCGAGGGGACCGGGGAGGGGACTCTCCCGACGGTGGACCCAGGCCAGGCTCGGCTGCTCTGCGGCAGCTTCCCTCCAGCACAGCAATAGAGCAAACAACACTTTCAATAATTCAGCAGCAGGAGAGAGGATTTAGGAAGGAAAAACGCACCCCAGCATGGGGAGAGAGGGCGAGAGGAGCCAGAACCAGGGGGCAGGGAGAGCGGAAGGAAGCAGGGAGGGCCAGGCGGGGGGCATGGCCGGACGTCAGCCTCCCTCACACCTGCCTGCCCCTCTCTGTCCTGATCCGACTCTTCTTCCTGAGCACTGACATATGGTGGCCCAGAGGCCCTGCCTCCCGGAGAAGTCCCGGGCCCTCCCCTCCTCTGCAGACTCGGCGCAGGGGCAGGGAATTCAGGCAGCCCCCATCCCCCATCACGGGCCAGCTGTCTCCCCTAGAAAGCCCTTCTTCAGGCAGCCCCTGAGATCTGCCCCCGGGACTCATCACATTGGCCTCAGGGGACCTGAGGGCCCCCCTTGTCTTCTGCAGGCCAGCCCTCAGACTTCTGAGATACACCGTCTGGCTCAAAGCTTCCTCCTCTGGGCAAAAAGGCCTCGCCCCTTTGGCCATTTCTCTGGAGATGTCCCCTGAAATGCCCCCCTGGCTCACAGCAGCCATCTCCGAAGTGAACCCAGCATCCCAGGGAGGGTCCGTCCGACCAACTTCCACCTCCGGTCATCTGGGAATGTGCCCTGAGTCATGTGAGTCACATAAAACTGGTTTGTGAGAGTGGCCACGTACACCGTGGGTGGCCGCACCCTTCAGCGTGCCTGGGACGCCCCCGGTTTACGCGGAGATTGGGAGGAGGGACCCCAGCTTGGGTGACAAGTTACTTGGTCACCGTGATGCACTCCTTGTGTCCCCTCCCCCATACATTGAAGCCCTGCCCCTCTGTGCGCTGGTATTTGGGGGGTGGGGGTGGGAGGTGATTACAAATGCATGAGGCCATGGGGGGTGGGGCCCCCGTGATGTGCTAAGTGCCCCAATCAGAGTCACAAGAGAGCGTGCTTCCTGCCTCAGCGTCCCGCCATGTGAGGGTGCGATGTGAAAACTACCATCTGCCGGCGCCTGGGTAGCTCCATCGGTTAAGCCACTGCCCTCGGCTCAGGTCATGATCTCGGAGTCCAGGGATGGAGCCCATCAACTCCCAGCTCCGCGGGGAGTCTGCTTCTCCCTCTGACCTTCTCCCTTCTCATGCTCTCTCTCACTCTCTCTCTCTCAAGTCTCTTAAAAAAAATTAAAAATAACCCCCCCCCCAAAACTACCATCTGCGGTTCGGGAGAGAGCCCTCGCCACAGTCCGACTCTGCCAGTCTCCCGGCTTGCACTCCAGCCTCTGGAGCTGTGAGGACCACGTGTCTGTGTCTCAGGCTCCCCATCCATGGACTAAGACAGTCCTCCTCATCACACCAAACTCACTACCAGCTGAAACCTTTAAGTCTTCCTTCTCTTACACCCGTCCATTTAGTATTTTTGGACCCACGAGCGAGATTTTACATTAATTCTGGTTAAATGTAGTTAAATTTCAGTGATGCTTCTAGACAGTAGACCAGGCAATCTATTGCTTAATCCTCTCAGCTCAGATCGACTAGAATCTGATCATCATGCTATGACAAGCTCACGTGAATCACCGATAAACACAGCCACTAGGACAGGGTTGGGAGCAGAGCCTGGTGCCGTACCACAGAGGACATCTCGGGAGCCAGCATTCTTTGGAGATGGTCATTCACACAATCCTGAAAGCACCTAACCATGACTTTATCCAGTCCTTGATTAGAAGAGAGGACGGTCAGCCTGGACCTAACTGAGGAGGTGATCTTTAGGTCAGTCTGGAGGAGTCGAGGAAAGGAGCCCTAAGGCTCTCCTGGGCGGGGGAGCACCCCAGGCAGAGGCCTATCACAGGATGTGCCTGGCTACTCAGAGAATGGGCAAGGTGGGCCATGAGCTGGCGTCACGAGAAGGAGGGGGAGCAGTAGGAGAGATGGTCAGAGGAATGATAGGGCCAGATCACACGAGGTCTTACATGGGAGGGTATTGTGAGGACTTTGCCTTTCTCCAAGAAAACTGGGAGCCATGGGAGGATTTGAGGGCATGGTCCAACTTGGATTTTAAAAGCATCATCATCACTCCTTAAAAGGATGGGGAGGGCCAGGTGTCTAAGGAGGACTCCTCAAGATCACCTCCACTCACCCTGAAGGTTTCTTCAGAGCCAGTGCCCATGGAGAAGGGAGGGATGACTCCTCGGCCTGATTAGCAGTCCTCTCTTATCCCTGTGGCTCTGAAGATGCTGGGGCAGGAGGACCCTGGATCTGGCATCGCTCAGACCTGGGCTCAGTGCCAACTCTGCCGACTCACTGTGTGGCTTTCTGCAAGTTACTTAACCTCTCTGAGCCTCTGTTTCTGTCTTGGCGAAGTGAGGATGACAACATTTACCCTTCTGGATACTGAGGGGACTAAAGAGTCAGCAAGGTGGCAGGCCTGGTGCAGAGGGGTGTTCGAGAAACCGTCAGCATTAGAAGCCCAGTCAGGGGGGATCGAGGAGGGGAGGCAAAGCTGCGTATGCACCGTGAGACGGGACAAGAAAAACCCTGACTCTGCCGGGTTGCTGGGGAGGCGCTAGGGCCCGGCCGGCCTTGGGGACCCTCCTTAGCATTCTGGGCAGCGGCCCCCCGCCTGGCCTGCACAGAGCACCTGTGGACGCCGCAGAGATTCTGCTCCTGTCCTCGTTCCTGGGGCCCCCTTCTTCCCTCTCCCTCCGGCTCATCAGCAAGTGTCAGTGAGCTGGCGGCCGGACACCCAGCAAAGGGGCCGTGGAGACATCCTGCTGGTTTGGGCAGAGATCACTGCGCTGCAGGCCCAGAGCCAGCAGAGGAAGAGCAGAGAAGTCCTGAGAGGTGGAGCTGCGGGGCGAGGGGCCGCAAAGAGCTGCAATCAGCAGAGGCCCGGCCGGCTGCCACTTCTACGAGTGGTTTTTCCCTTTGTTCCCACGGACCCCCTGGAGGTGGCCCTGTGAAGGCAGGAGCCAAGGACCCTCCCTCCACCTGCCAGGTGGAACGATTTTTTTGCCAGAATGTTGGTCTGGTTGGTTCAGTCTATCCCAAGCACCAATCACGGTGCCAGTCAGTGCTCAGGCCACCTGCGCTGACAGGCCCGTCCCTTCACGGGACGATGGGGGCGGGGCTGGGTCCCTGCCTGTGATCAGCCCCCTGGGGTGGAGGGGGAGGGTGGTGTGGAGACGTTGACTTAAGGAGTTGAAATTTTTTTGGTAAAGATTTTTATTTATTTATTTGACAGAGAGAGAGAGAAAGAGATCACAAGTAGGCAGAGAGGCAGAGAGAGAGAGGAGGAAGCAGGCTCCCTGCGGAGCAGAGAGCCCGATGCGGGGCTCTATCCCAGGACCCTGAGATCATGACCTGAGTCAAACGCAGAGGCTTAACTCACTGAGCCATCCAGGTGCCCCTTAAGGAGTTGACTTAATGATAAATGCTTATTATATAGGTGAAACTTTTCAGAAAGACAGTTTTCCATCGCTGGAAGTGAGTACGGTCGCTCTAGCCTCCAGTGTCTGGGGTCTGCCCGCAGCAGTGGGAGGCAGCAGCAGGGGTGTGACGGCTCAGAGGAGAGATGCAAAGTGCCATCAAGACCCTGACCGGCTGGAGAGATGCAGAGGGAGGCCCTGGTGCTCAGGAGGGCGGGTGTAGGGACCCAGAGGCCAAGTGGGGAGTGGCCAGGTCCTCTGCACTGATCTCTCCTCCCCAGCCATCTTGCTAAGGCCAGTGAGGTCCCCCATCAGAACCTCCACATTGCCAGGGACCTTCCCTTCGCTGTGTGGTGAGCAGACACAGATGCTGATCTTGGCCATCAACAGGAATAAAATCCGCTCTCTTTGGGGATCCCCCCCACCCCCAGAGACCACCTGCCCTTCCATCAGCCTCAGTGAGGGCCAACAGGAGCACAAAGCATCAGGTGTGCACAGCCAGGCCGGCCTTCTCCCCATCAAGGGCAGAAAGCCAAGTGCCTGGACCTGGACAGGCCTCTCCCATGATGACTTCTGTCCTGTGAGGATCATGTCAGGGCCGCACTTTCTCCCCTCTCCCTGCTGGAGAGCACTCCCTGTCTCCCCCGGGCACGTGCCTGGGGCAGAACTGTCCACCCTGCAGCAGGTGGGGCGGCTGTGAAGTCAGAGAGAGAGATGTGTGTCTTGCTCTCTGCACCATGACCTGCCTCCCGCTCTCCGAAACCGGATGATAAATTACTCTGCCCAGGCGGAACATGCCCGGACAAGCCTCCTTTCTAACTGTAATTAATACCCTGGGGAAAACACAGACTCGGGGTTTTTATACTTTTGCACAAACACACGCGAGTACACAGACTCTGCTTTCTGTTACCCTCCAATCCTCTCTCAAATATTTCATGTCCTGCTTCCTTTGTCGGTAGCACAAAACCACCCAGCTGGATAGATCCTGAAAGCCAAGGGAGGCACTGGGGACCCTCTCCAGTCCCTGGGACACAGAACGTGGGAATTTGGCAGCTGACTTTCTGGGCCATGTTGCTCATGTGTCTGATACAATACAGCTCCGGCCTCCACAGAGTCAGAAGGGGCCATGGGTTTGGGTGATCTCTTTGTGGTCAAAATTCGGGGGCATCTCCCCCTACCCTTTTCTTTCTGCCACGGCAGCCTAACTAATGCACTAGCCCAAACACACGTGTGCATACAGATCTGAGAGCTCAAAATATCCGACATTTCTAAAGAGGCTCTACAAGGAGTTAGGAGCCTTGGAATCCCATGAAACTTGACAGGCAATGACCCCAACAATGGAAATGCTTTCTCGAAGGGGAGGAGAACCCTCGCGGGCCAGGAGGGGTGGAGTCCTCTGTGCCCCATGCTGATCAGTTGGCTTCCTTGGTGTGGCCGGCGGAGGCATCTATGAGAAAGGCTCAGACACCCAAGCTCAAGAAATCCGTGCTCTTTTACCAGGAAAATCAACTTTGCTCAAGGGACATTCTCAGCCTGGGCAGAAAGACAAAGCTGGGCGGCCAGGCTATGGTCTTGCCTCAGTCACTTGCAGCGTGAGCCTGGGCCCATCATTTGCCCATCTGCATCCTCAGTCTTCCCACCTATAAGATGGACGCTGCAGTGAGGCTCAGATGGGATAACACGTGTTGAATGTGTCTGAGGTCCTGGGACAGATAAAGGTAAGGGTGTGGCTCTGTCCACGCCTAGATCGGCAGAGGAGGTGTGGGAACAGGGTTTCAGAAGAGCGAATGGCCTTGGCCTCGATGGGCCCTCCCCACTGCTTGGTTTCTCCTGTTGGGATGAGGAGGACACTGCCTGGGGTGCGCATGCACACGGAGGCAGTGGGGCTGCTGGCGGCTCTGGAGAGTCTGCAAAGAGCACCCCTTAACCATCTTTCAAGAGCTAAGCCCCTGCTACTGCAGATTCCTCCTCGTCGAGGAGAAGGAGGCCAATCTTACGACAAATGAAATAACCGCATTCGTCTCTGTACTCAGACCATGTGTTCCCAGGCCAACAGGTCTCGAATCAGGACTGCAAGGGGGAATGGGGATGAGGGCCAGGAACACACCTGTGTGTCCTCAGGGCTGCCTGTGTGTGTGTGGGCGGGGGAGGGGGGATCCAGACAACCTGCGTTTAAGTAGGAAGAAGGTTCCATTTCCTGTCAAGATGGGGAAATAGGGACTGACTTACCCTCCCACCTGGCACAACAGGTAACAGCAAACAACTCAACAATGGTTTTCTTTTTCTTTTTTTTTTAAGATTTTATTTATTATTTGACAGAGAGAGATCACAAGCAGGCAGAGACGCAGGCAGAGAGGGAAGGGGAAGCAGGCTCCCTGCTGAGCAGAGAGCCCGATGCAGGGCCCAATCCCAGGACCCTGGGATCATGACCTGAGCCGGAGGCAGACGCTTAACCCACTGAGCCACCCAGGCGCCCCCAGTAATGGTTTTCAAGACACAGGACAGAAGACAAGGAAGCACAGGGATCCTCGAGAGCAGGAAACCACGGAGGGGAGCACCCATGGCTCACAGTGTGCAAAGCTTCCAGGCCAAGATGCAGGGACCCCAAGTTATGCCTGGTGAGCTCCCCGAGCTGAGGAGTCAGATCTTAGAGTCTGGGGACACCAAGATGGATGGACTTGTACAACAGAGCACTGGAGAGGAGAGAGCTGGATGGAGGGAGACCCTGGAGAACCACGGAGGGTCCCCAGGAGTATTCAGCTGAGTCCTGACCATCATGTATCAGAGGAATAGTCCTGAGGCTCAGGAAAGAACCCCATGAAAGGATAATGGGAAACGGTGCTCATGCACATGGGACCAGAAAAGTGAGTGTCCCCAACTGCCTGACCAGAACCCTTCACCGTTCATGGAGCAATGGACAGAGTGCTCAGAGGGCCTTGCCTTGGTAGTGGGATTGTTTGGCCCAGACTAACCATGGCTCAGGCCAATCTAGCAAATCTTAGAAGTGAGATCTAAGGGGATCAAACTGTATCCAAGTAATTTAACCATGTCCCAGAACAAAACACAAGAAGATTTATAGGAATAAAAAGTAGCCAGCACCCCAACATGGTAGAATTTACAATGTCCAGCATCCAATCAAAGATTACCAGGCATGCAAGACATGAGGAGAAAAATCAATCACTTGAAACTGACCCAGAACTGACACACATGTTAGAATTAGCAGAAAAGGATGTTGAAAACAATTGGAACTATATTCCACGTGTTCCAGAAATTAAGTAGAGACATGTGAGATATTTTTAAAAATGTGCAAATTGAACTTGTAGAGATATAAACTACAACATCTGAGGTGAAAAAAATGCATTGGATGAAATTAATGGCAGATTAAACACCGCAGAAGAAAATCTCATGAAGAACCAGAAAACACATTTTGTACAGAGGAACTAAGAAGGCAGTGACAGCAGGCTTGGAGATCATGGGAGCCAGGAAGGCCCTGAACCTTTGTAGCACTGAGAGAAAAAGCACCTGTTAGCCCAGACCTCTACACCCTGCAAAACTGTCTTCCAAAACAAAGCTGAAATAATGACTTTTTCAGACATACAAAAACTGCAAGAATTTATCACCAGTAGATTGGTGCTATAAGAAATACCAAAGGGAGTCCTTTAGATAGAAGGGAAATGATGCCCGATGGAAATATGGATCCACACAAAGGAATGGAGACCACCAGAAACGGGAACTGTATGGATAAACAAAGGAGGTTTTTTCCCTTAGTATTTAAATCTCTTCAAAATCCGACTACCTAAACAAACAAACAAAAATAACACTGCGTTGTAAGGTTTATAACATATGTACATAAGGCCAGGAGGGAGAAATGGAAGAATGCTTACACTGCATGAGAAGTGCTCTGACATCATTTGAATGTAGACTGTAACCAGCTTAAAAACCACATAAACTCCAAAGCAACCATCAACTTAAAAAAAAAAAAAAGGAGCTGTAACTAATAGGTCAAGAATGAAATAAAATGGAATACAACAATTTTAAATACTCAATTCCAAAGAAAGCCCCAGCCAAAAAGGAAAAAGGATATAAAGAAAAATAGGAAAAAAATAGTGAGTTGTAGATTTGCTTCAAGTTCAAAAATCAACCAATCTAATCATCAAATTAACAAACTAAAAAACAAAAGGCATCTGATCATTTCAATTGACTCAAGAAAAGAATTGAATAAAATGCAACATCCATCCTTAATAAAAAACAGTAAAAACTCACAGCACACTGGCAACAGATGAGGGACGGAAAGGAATCTACGGAAAACCTACAGCTGACATCATAATTAATGGTCAAGGAATTACTTTCCCTTTACTACCAGGAACAAAATGGGGACATCTGCTCTCACAACACTTCTATTCAGCAGTGTGCTGAAGGTTCCAGCCAGTGCACCAAGGCAACAAAAAGGAACGAAAGACATCCAGACTGGAGACGAAAAGGAAAACTTCACAAGTAACAGGATCATCTGTAGAAAATGTGACGGAATCTTTAAAAAGCCACTGGAACTAGTAGGTAAGTTTGGTACAGCTACAGGATGCAAGATCAATATATAAAAATTTAAAAGAAATTTCAATACACAAAAAATTGAAGGAAAATACCATTTAAAGTGGCATAAAAATAAAAAATACTTAGGGTAAGTCTGACAAAAGATGGGCGAGACCCATAAGCTGAAAAGTACAAACCTTAAATAAAAATAAATAACTTGTTTATGAGGCAGAAGACTCGGTATTGTTAAGATATCAATGATTGTCCAACAGATCTACAGATTCACGCAATCCTGATCAAAATCCCTGTAGGCTCCGCCCCCCCCAATTCACATGCCAATCCCAAAATTCATACGGAATTTTAAGGGGCCTGGACACTGCCCCCCCGCCCCCAATTCACATGCCAATCCCAAAATTCATATGGAAATTTAAGGGGCCTGGGCACCTGGGCAGCTTAGCCAGTTAAGTGCTAAACATCTGGTCACGCTCAGGTCACAATCCCAGGGTCCTGGGACTGAGCCCCACGCTGGGCTCCCTTCTCCTCCCTCTGTCCCTCTCCCCCTGCTCATGCTCTCTCTCTCACTCTGCGCTCTCAAATAAATAAATAAATAAATAAAATCTTTAAAAAATGGAATTTTAAGGGGCCTAGAATAGCTGTTACTTGTTTTCTTGAAAAACAAGAACCAACTTGGAGGGTTAACATTACCTGATTTCAAAACTTGTCATAAAGTTACAATCATGAGAGTGGGGCAGGATGTCAAAACAGACTATATACGGATCAGTGGAACCAAGTCGAGAAGTGGGCTCACGCATATACGACAGCTGATTTTTGCGACGGCAGTTCCAAGGAGAAAGGGTAGTCTTTTTAACAACTAAAACTGAAATCAACACACAGATCCAGTTCAGAAAAACGAACTTCAATCCATACCTTGTACCATACATAAGAAGGAACTCAAGACAAACCAGAGACTGATGCGTAAAATCTAACACCTATGCAATGTCTAAAGAAAGTACCAGAGGAGAAAATCTTTGTGATCTTGGATCGGACTAAGATTTCTTAGATTCATCAGAAATATGATCTATAAAGAACAAAGGGATAAACTGGAATTTATCCAAATTTAAAACGTTAGCTCTTTAAAAGACACTGTTACAAGAGCGGGAAGACAGATGAATTAGGAGGAAACGTCTGCAGAGCACATACCTATGAGGGACTTGTACTCAGTATACAAAAAGCACTCCCCAGAACCTACAGTAAGAGGACAAATACCCAATAATAAAAAAAACAAACAAACAGGCAACGGTTTGAGCCGACGAATCACTGAAGATGATGGATGTCAACCCCACGGGGAAACACAAACTAGACCACAATGAGATACCACCCCGTGCCCATCATAACGGCAAAACTCCCTGCAGCCAACAACACCGAGGACTGGAGAGATGTAGAACGGCAACCCCCACACGTGGCTGGCGGGCATGTGAAATGGTAGAACCACTTTGGAAAACAGTTTGACCTTCGCTTTACGCTCACCAGAAAAACCCAGCCATTCCACTGGGTGGGCTTTCTACCCAAGAGAGAAGAGGCACGTGTCTGTGCAAAGACTTGTGCAGGAGCACGCTCAGCTGTGTTACGTGGAACGACCATAAGCGGGAAACGTCCCCGGCATCCTCCCAGGGGGAATGGAGGAGTACCCCGTGATGTCTCAGGAGCACGGAACACTACTCGGCAACGAAAAGGCATGGACCATTCGCGCGCACCGTGACCGGGGTGAGCCTGTGACCCGGGTGAGTCTCAGAGGGCTCATGCTGAGGGAGAGAAGCCCAGCAACAAACGAGAGCACGTACGGTGTGATGTTAACGGGGACGGGAATACAAACCGTTCTAGAATGACAGGACGTAGCTTATACGTCTGCCTGGAAGGGGGCCTGGAGAGCGGAGGCTAAGAGACGAAGGTGCCCAAGGAAACTTCTGGGGGTAACAGACACATCCAGTATCTGGACTGTAACGACGACATCACGGGCATAAACACACAACTGCACACTCTATAATACGCATAATCGATTACTGTGAGCACCTCAGTAAAGCTCAGTAAAGTCGTTGAGAAAACAAATGTGCAAAAATCTGAGTTTGCAAGCCAGACAAAGCACCACATCATTCCTTACAGGGTGATGTCTTAACCTAAGACAGATTCACCCGAGGCCTCCTTTGGTTGCTTCCCCGTAAAATAAGACTCCGTTTACAAACGGCCCATCAGGAATGCTGCATTGCAAGGACAGACCTTGTCAGTGAGCGTTGGGGCCAACACGGTACCCTCTCTTCATCTCCCCCCACTCAGAACCACTTTGAACACTGACAGAGACAGGGCAGCCACTCCCAGGGGACACTGTCATGCTCAGGGGGAGGAGCCCAGAGCTCTGCCTCGCTGTCCCCGTCCCACCAGCGAGCGGAGCCAGAGCTGCCTCCTCCACTACCCCGTGTGGCCCCGCAGTGACCGACCTCCCGGACAGAACTCCCTAGCCACTCGGGCAATGCCTACTTTGGAGGTACGGGTATATTCGGGGCAAAAACAGTATAAACGAGGTCACCAAAAGAAACCTGACAGCTTTACGTTGTGCATCTGATCTGTGGACAAGGCTTGGCTGTCCTTGGGCACGAGGTCGGAGACCTGGGAGCCCCGGAGGGGAATCTGGCTGGGGGCCCAGGGTTACAAATTCATAGCAAACCTGCATTTTCTGATTTGTTCACAACAAACATACATTACTGCTATGATAAAATTCTCCTGCAGAGTAAAGTTTTGCAAGTGAATTTACAGAGGGGATTGGCTGCGGGTGGCTTATGGGAGGCTTGGCTGCGAGGAGCTTGCGGCCCAAGGGCTGGGGTCAGGAGGGTCTCACGGGGAGACCGAGGCCCATTCCGCAGCCCCCTCCCCGAGGAGACCGGGCCAGGAGGGGACACGCACCACCCGAGGTTCTGAAGGTCTCACAGTCCAGGGACAGGCACCTGCGCACTGAGTGGAGGTGGGGGCCGGGGGGGAGGAGGGACTGCCTCGCTGGCTGGCGGGAGTTCCTGAGCAATGTCACCCATCAACACATTCCCGTCCTCTCATTTCTCTTCTGGCGCCTCTGGCCCCCAGTTCTGCCTTCCTGGCACAGCCGGGGCTGGTGCTTTGGGGGATGAGAGAGGTCACAGACGAGGCGCCGAACAAGCCAAACCCTCCATCCTCTGCCCCCAGGCCCCCCACGCACCCCCCGCCGGCCTACCCCAAGCGAGCCGGAAGCCCCAGAAAGCCCCAGCATTCAGCGTCAGCAGCTCCCAACATGTTCTACATGCGCACATCTGTCAAAAACTATTCAGGAAGAAAAAAGAGAAAGTCTTTATACCTTTTATTCAGCCAATTTTTCCCGAGGCACTGTGGGCTCTCTAAGAAAAGAAGAAGAGAGAGGAGAGAGAATTACCATCAATGTTACCACCGCGCATCTGGCTGCTGACTGCTGTTTGCTCGCTGACTGGTCAGGTCTGGAGGAGGAGGGAGCCGAGAGGACCCACCGGGGAAGCCGGGCCGTGTCGGCACCTGGAGCACAGCTGGGAGCCCACGTTTCGTTTAGCAAAGACAAAGGACCACAGAACACCATGGGCCCGTGGTCCAGAGTCTCCTAACGCACCGTCTCTGTAACTGGGGATATTCGGTTTTCTCTCTCTCTTCTGTGGGCCCCAGACTCGGAGTGACCCCCTTCTTCTTCCCAACCCCCCTGGTTTGGAGGTTACCCACACATGGAGTCTTTGCACACGAGGAATGGTGGCATTTAATCCCAAACTGGGCCCCCGATCACTCTGCGCAGATCTATCCTGCTCCCCAGGGGTCACGTCACACTGCGTGGGGTCACGGCGTGGAGACCGAATTTAATACTCGTCAACACTTAACACGAAGAAAAGCGGATGGGCTGCTGTTGCTTGGAGAGTAGAGAATTCTACATCCCACGACACAACATTTCCTGCCCCGTCCCGCAAGGGCCCTTTAGAGACTGGAAACGAGGGGTGTGCGCGCGTGGGCATGTGGGCATGTGGGCGTCGTGTGCTCTTTCCGGACTTCAGCTTTCCTTATTTATGTTAATAATGTTTCAGAATTCTTTTTTAAGATTTTTATTTTTAAGTGATTTCTACACCCAGTGAGGGGCTCGAACTTACAACCTCGAGATCAAGAGTCAGTCGCGTGCTCCACCGACTAAGCCCGCCAGTGCCCCAATGTTTCGTAGTTTCATGTGTTCGTATTGTGCACGTCTTTTTAAATTATGACAAAACACTTAGAAAATTTACCATTTTAACCACTGTCAAGTGTACAGTTCAGTGGCATTAAGTCTATTCACACTGCTGTGCAACCACTATCTGGTTCTAGAACTTTCCATCACCCCAAGAGAAAACTGCACACTTATTAAGCAGTGGCTCCCCCCCAATGTGTGTTTTAAACTCATAAACACGATAAAAGCAAGTGAAAAGCCTCTGGAATCCAAGGCCAACCAGACTGGGCCTCTTCCTTGAGGAGAAACACTGTGGTCATCACCGTCATCAACGTCATCGCTAAGAGCAGGTCGCCGCTCTCACGGGCTCTGCGCATTCCAGGCGTCTGGCCCTTGACAGCTGTTACCGCACCCGGCCCTGGGAACCCTCAGGAGCGTGCGCTACTTTCTCTCCCCCTTTCTCAGATGAGAAAACAATTTGGCTAAGCAGTGGCACCCCAGTTGCGGGGACAGCTGGTTCCCTGGCAGATCCCCAAGTGCCCCCCGCACTCCCTGTGACCCGCTGGTGGACGGTGCCCTTCTCTGTGGGAAAGGAGCATTTAGTGGCCCTGAGCCAGCCCTGCGTGCTGCTGGAGTCTGTGTGAATCACGGTGGTGGCATTTCCTGGACAATCTCCCCTCCCCGCCCCCCTGTGCCCCCTCCACGGGACCCCCCAGGCAGCAGCAGAGCGGGCCACGGCGTGGGGCGATCTCTCACGCCCCCTCGTCGAGGGGCCAGCCGCAGCCTGTTTGTTGGTCGGCATTTTCCCTCTCCGGCCAAGTGCTAAGTGCAGCTCCTGGCGCGTGTCCAGGCGCGGCTCCCAGAGCCACGGTGGGGAGGGCGGGATGCAGTGGAAGGCCCGGCCGGATGGAGACGGCGTCTTCGCAAAACGAGATGGATTGGATCAATCAACTCGCATAACTGCCGGCTCCAGCTGATTTGGGGGTTTTCTTATTGTTGACTTTCTTCTCGGTCTCCTAAAGTGAGTTTTCCTCCCAATTCAATTCAATTTAGTTCCATTTAATTCAATCCATCCAGCCCGGGTGAGTGAACCGCCCAGAGCGCACGGCTCGGGAGTCCGCTCCTCGGGGCTGGTCTGAGGGTTTGGGGGTGCAGCGCTGCTCCTGTCCTGTGTCCCTCCCGGCCTATGGCTTCCATGTCCCCCTCCGGACCCTCTGCTCTCCAGGCTCTGTGCCCAACCCGCACATCTTCAAGTGCGGGGGGCACTCGGGAATTCCCCGGCAGGTCAGGGCGGGTAAGGCATCCACATCCCCCACCCCGCCCCCGCCCCCTGCCCTGATCTCCAGGGACCCCAACAGCCTTCCAGTCCCCCGAAATGTCTTCATTGTCACGAGTATCCTCATTTGGTCAAAGCGAAAGTATCTGGTATGAACACGGGTGGGATGGCTGTTTAGTCCCTGTCCAGACCCGTGTCCACCTCCAAAGAGTCTCTGTGTTTCCAAAAATCCAGAACCAGAGGGCTATCAGGGGGCCCGCTGAGCCCAAGGCCTCCAGCATCCGTGACACGCACGGGTCCTGTTTTCTCACTGCTTTAGGCCACGGGTTCCCCTGGCCTCCTTGTCCTCTGCTGGAGAACAGAACCTCTGGGGTAGTGGGGGTCTCTCCCGTGCCCACGGGCTGCGAAGGAAGCATCCCCCATTGGGACCCACTCCTGCTGTGGCCCGGCCACCTTCCAGGTGTGAGGCAGACAAGGACGGGCCGACCGGAGGGGGCCTGTCCTGTGCTTCTGGGATGAACCCTCTTCTGCTCCCTCACGTCGCCCACTCTGCCCCACCACCGGCGCTGGGGCGAGAGACAGGGAGGGAGGCGCCTGGGGCCTTGCTGATGACATCCCAGGGTAAGTTCACGGGTTGGGAAACAGGGAGCTGATGATTCTCAGCCTGACTGTTAGCAAACACGGCTCTCCCCGCTCAGCAGGATAACCAATTACGGTGATTTTTGCCGGGATGATCAGGTTCCTAGAGGGACACAGCTCATTAGGCCGGGGGTGCTGACGTCCCCAAGTGCGCTTGGAGAAGGACCCTTCAGCGGAGTGCAAACACAGCGAGGCACGATGACGGAGCTCGGAGGGTCTTCACCCTGCCCGCCCCCCTCACAACGGCCTCCACGCAGAGTCTGTGCAGCAGCGAGACAGCAGCGACTCGGCCTGTGGGGCCCTGGTGGGCGTGGACTCATGCGGTGCGGGGCTGCTCTCCAGCTGCTGGGGTGGGAGCCCCCACGGCCCAGCTCGGCCGCGCTCACCCTTGACCGCACACCCCACCTGCGGAGCCCGGCACGGGGCTGCCCCACGGGGAGGCAGCCCACGTTTGCTGAATGAGCGAAGGAAGCAGACAGTGAGCACTGGCCTCCAGGGACCTGAACCGCATTACTGTTCTAGAGAAGGGCCTGGGTCCTTCTGGAGTGCTCTTTGCTCCGGGGATCCCATCGTGGATGAGACTCAGCCCCCGTGGGGACCCCTTCCCCATCTCCCTGCCTGCTGGCTTCTGCTTCCCACCTGCGCCCCAGCTCCCAGCGCCTGACCGAACATGCGGCCTCGGTCTAGTCTCCCCGCGCCGGCCCCGCGTGGGATCGCCTCGGTGAGTCTCTTCCTCGGGGGTCCTTGCTCCTCCCTCGACTCGGCTCCATCCGGACGACCCAGCGGACCCTGCAACCCTGCTTCCTTCTGTCCGTAACACATTCTGTCCTCCAGACGCTGAACTGCTGCCCCCTGTGTGGCCTTCATCACGCCAAGAACACGAGTCCACGAGGAAGACCAGTTTTTAGTGTGGATCATGCCGAACAGTTTGCCCCTGCGGCTGTAGCACAGGCCCTCCCCTCTCGTGATGGCTCTGCCCGCCTCCGGGGTCCTGGCCAGGAGCAGACTCGCCCCGCTGCAGGCAGGATGGAGAGAGCCGGACAAAGCAGAACATGTGATCGTGGGGGGCAGTGACTCCTGTTCGCCGGAGCTACCTCTCCCTTCACCGCCTCGGCTCTGATCTACTGAGCGACTGATGGCTGGACACCGAGGGTGGTGGCAAACCCCACATCCATCCCATGCGGTGGGCATCATCGTCCCGGCGTCCGGGTGAGAGAGGAGCCCGTCACACGCGCGTCCTGCTCTGAGCCTCCGGCACTTCCCGGGAACGGTATTCGGACAACGAACGCATCCTGGGCCCCTTCTTAGCTGCAGGGCAAGGATAAACCAGGCAGTCACAGGTGCCACGGCTCTGGGGCGAAGGGGAAGCGGCCCGTCCTGCTGTGGGGTCCAGGAGGGCAACGCTTGCCGATGCTGAAGGGGTAGGCGCGCTGGCAGAGACCACAGACCCGTTTTTGCAGGAGGCGGCTCAGGTGTGGAGCAGGGAGAGGGGGTCCTCCCTCGAGGACACAGGGTCTTCATCCGTTGGGCTGCCGTAACAATGTGCCCCTGCCCTCCCCAGCAGGGAGGTCCAAGGTCAGGGTGCTGGCAGATCCCGGCCCCAGGAGGAGCCTGCTTCCTGTCTTCCCACTGTCCTCACAGGGCGGGCACAGAGCCATCTCTCCGGTCTCCTCTTCCAAGGACCTTAATCCCATCACCACCTCGGCTGAGACCCCCTAATACCACCACAGTGGGAGCTAGGATGTCAGCCTGGGCATTTGGGGGACATGTTCGGTCAGTCCAGGGCATCCAGAGGGTCAGACCCACACCTGGCTCTGCTCCTTCTGCGTCTCCCCAGGGTGTGGAGGCAAAGCTGGCTCTCGGGGACAGTCAAGGCAGATTTTCTTTGGCACCAGGAAGGGCCTTGGGAGCCCCCTGCCCACCCAGGTGGTGGCCCCGCCCCCTGGGGGAGGGGGAGGGCTGCGTGCCGGGACTGGGGCAGCTGTGCGAGGCCTGCCTGCTGGCGCTCCTGCTGTCCTACCTGGGATTACTGAATGGCCTGTTCTGAGCTCTCTCCCTGAGGGGAACTGGAGGTGAAGGGCGCAATTTTATAAATAAAAAATTAACTGTGGGTGGCTTAACCATGACTTTTGATGATGGAGATCATGACGGCACGGCCACTTCAATTTAAAGGGTTTTTTTTTTTTTCTTTTTTTTTTTCTCCTTCTGAAAAGAAATTCACCTTTGGAGAGGAGAGAGGAGGGGAGGGGGGGGAGGGGAGAAAGGGGAGGGGAGGGCTCTGGCTCACATCTCAGAGGCCTCAAGCCGCTGTGGGAGAGACTGGGAGTTCCGGCAGGTTCCCGCTATTGGCCGGGCTGCAGGGGCGGCCCTGGTGCACAGCCCACTCAGGCCTGCAGGAAGCGCCCCCCCCCCACTACGGACCTCTGGCAGGACGAGGGGGGCAGGAGCGCATTTACTCTGCGCTTAGAGCGGCCCAGATCCCTCTCCCAGGGAGCCTGGCAGGGTTCAGAGTCCCCCACCCCTTTAGTGGGGGCAGGGTGCCCCCGGGCTTTCCACGCCCTCTGCCTGCAGGGACATAACCCGGCCCTGGCATCGCAGCTCTGCTGTGCTCACCCAGAGCAGGCCAGCAAGGGCCGGTAAAGCCCACCTGGTCGACTCGTGAGCCACAGCCGCGGCGTCTACGCAAACCCTCCTGCCTCTTTGCTCCCCAGGCCCCGCTTTTCTCTGACGGGCTACCCTGGCCGTGCTGGGCTTTGTGATGTCCTGATGAATGACAGGCCCAGTCCAGTGTGCCTTGTGTGGCCTCGGGCCGGGGCTCACGCTTGGGGTGAGGGCCGTGGGCAAGATGTTGCCCTGCGTTAGCTGAACTCAGCACAGACCTGGGAAGGGAAGGGAGCTCACTGGCTACAGGACAGGGGCCGCCCGTCGCCGAGGGGCACCGACAGCATCCGGGGTGTCCACGAGCACTGCTGTGTATCACCCGCCTGTCCCCTGGGTCAGCCTGGTATGGAAACTGAGGCCCAGAGATCCCCAAGACCGACACCGTCCAGAGACCCTGCTGTGGATGTGGACATTCCCAGGGTCCCCAGTCACGGGAGGGAAGCGGGGGGTGGGCCTTCAGCAGAGACCCCCGTTCCCCAAGCCCGTCCAGCATCAGGTTGTTTCAACACGTCTGCAGAACCGCACGAGGCACACAGCATGCAGACCAGATGCCAGTTGTCCCGGCAGGAACGCGCGGCCGCCTGGACCCCAGAACGCGACCTTATCCGGAAACAGCATCTTTGAAGATGTAGCTGTCTAAAGGTCATGACGAGGTCGCCCTGGATTAAGAGGGGCCCTAAGTGCAGAGAGTCTGCCTCCAGGAAGCAGGGAGAGGACACAAGGCAGAGACAGGCACGTGGACAGGCACGAGTCTGGCAACGCATGGGCGTCCAGGAGCTAGAAGGGGCAGGAGGATTCTCCCCTGGGGCCTGCGGGGGGAGCCTGCCGCCCCCCAGGCCAGTGGGAGAATCACTCTCCCCGGTTTTGAGCCCCGGTGTGTGGTGATCTGTCACAGCAGCCCCAGGACACCCTCCTTGGGGCCCTTTCCCCGTGCCTTAGAGTGACCACACACTTGTCCTAGCAGCAGTCCCTCCCCCGGCGTGACCCTCTGCGACACGACGGCCGACGTGCTGACCCGTGGCACGTTCACCTCTCCCGGGGGGTCTTCCCAGGGCTCTTCTCCGCGAGCTGGGTGCCCACGCCGGTGTCGTACCCCTGGCCCCGGAGAGATACCGCTCAGCGCGAAGACTCAGGAGAACCGACGTTCCCCGGGGGGTGTTCTGAATCCACTTCTTAAATCTGTTTCGGATTTTTTGATTTTTGTTTGTTTGACTTTTCTTTTCTAACTGTGGTAAAATAACATAACAAAATTTAAAATTTGAACCAAAATGTGTAATTTTTACGTGCACAGTTCCATTCATTAAGAACATTCTCATTTGTTGAGGGTCCATCCAGCCATCCATCCATCCATCGCCTCCAGACATGGTCATTGTCCCGAACCCAAACTCCGTCCCCATGAAACAGGCTCCCCGTGCTCCGCCCCGGGAACCTCCATGCTACCGTCTGTCCCAGTGAGTCTGACAACCCCCGGGACCTGTCACCGGTCTTTGGAGGTCACATGGTCTTCGTCTGTTTGTGACTGCAGGATTGCCCGTCACGTATGGTGTTCGAGGCCCGTCCGTGTTGGGGCAGCTGTCAGAATGTCCGTCCTTTTTATGGCTGAGTAAAGGTCTGCCACGTGTGGCCGGACCGCGGTTTGCTCATCTGCTCGTCGGTCAGCGAACACGTGGGTTGGAAGCCACGTCTGAAGGCCAGAACCAGGCACTTGTCCACGCTTCCCACCTGCCCCCTGCAAGTTCAGAAAACCACAGCAAACACTGCGGCCCAACCTCGTTCACTGAACGCTCTTCTCCGATCTTGACTTGTCTCCTGACACATTGCCATTTTACCTGGTGTCCTTGCGAAAAATGGGTACAAAGCTGCAGAGCACGATGAGGACGGAAGCAGTAAGCCACGGCGGGCTCATGGTCTTGAGGTCCTTCCTGATGTCACACTGGGCCGCGCCCCCCGAAGATCAACTCAACCTTAACTATCGGGTCCGGCCGGGAGGGGCACGGCGATGCACGAGAGGGATACCGTGCCCGGCCCTGGGGAGCGCAGACCCTGGGTCTTGCGCACCTTCGGCTGCTTGGTTTCCTGCTGCGCTGGCGTGCTGGTGTCTGATGACGTCGAGGAGGCCATTCTTCCTTCTAATGCAAACCTAAGGGGCAGCAGAGGCCCGGTCTGTGCCGCTCCCCGCGGAGTGGGCACTGTGCGCTGTGTTCTCTTCCACGCTCAGCTGAAATGGAGTTCGATGATGGCCATGTCTCCGCAGCAGGCCACTCTCCACTTGGCTGCTCTGTCTTGGCTCCCGTCCCTCCTGTTTCTTTAAAAGCTGGCTGGAGTATGGAGTCGGCCTGGGCCAGGTTCAAAGCCATAGCTGGGAGATGTCTCCTACGTGTGAGTTCTCAAGACCCATCCGACATTCCCCAGCAGGTGACCTTTAGAAACCTGAAGATGCACGACCTCTCCGCAGAGGGGGGCAGGTCTGCCCCGAGGCGCCCCTTGGTGGAAGCACTGGGTGGGACGCATGGGGTTCGCCCTGCCCCGTTGGGTCCGTGAGTGGCGCCACTGGGGGAAGGGGTGGTGGCAGACAGGCCAGGGAGCCGAGACGGTGCGCAGCTCGCAGACGACCCTACGCCGGCTTCTCAGAGGAGGCGTGTTTCCTATCAATAATTTAGACATGCCCTTTCTCCTTTGGGAGATGGGCAAAATCTCATTTCCTGAGCAAATCCCCTAAGAAACCAACCTGTTCATTCCTCTAAGAGTTTCAGAAGTCTGCTCTCGATCAACCTACTTACAAAACAAAAGTAGATAATGGGCCGAGAGCACCGGGAGCTGGGTGTTAGGAAAGCTGTCTGCAGAGTCCACGGGCGAGGGCCCGGGATCCAACCGGGACCGCGTCAGGAAGCTCCGTCTGCCGCCTCCCGCCTCCCCTCCTCGTCTCTGCATAGCGGTGAGACCCAGAGAACAGGGCTGCACTGTTCCAGTTCAACGCAACAACTGGAAAATCACTTGCAGAAATAGTGGAAAACGATGCAGATTTTTCCATTTTGGGAAAAATCGTGAGATGGGGGGGCCGCAGCTTTTCCCAGCAGGCCCCAGGGAAGGGACAGCCCCATCTGTGCTGGGCGCTCGCAGCCGAGGGCCTGCATGTTTGTTTCAGCCTTACAGTACTCACCCCCCAAGTGCCTCAGTTTGCTCTCCTGTGAGGTGGGGGTAAAGACACTACCGGCCCCTCAGTGAGGATGAAGGGAGACCAGGTGCCTGGCCCGCTGCCGGGGAGGAGGCGGCCGGCCATCCACAGATAGGACATGACAGCAGGACCCGTCCCCGAGCTCGCAGCCCTCTTGGGCTGGGTTTCCCCAAACAGGAAGGAAAGGATGCGGCTGTCCCAGGCCCCCAGCCCCGGGGCACAGGGGAGGGAGGGAAGTTTGCGACAATCTCCGAGGTCGCTCCTGCACCTCCCGGCCCCAAAGTGAAGAGACTGGCAGCTCCTTTACCCCTGAGAGGCTCGGAGTCTGGAGACCTGGGTGGGCTTCATTCGCTCCAAGGTGCCCCTCTGTCAGGAAGGAGACTCAAACCCAAACGAGCGCGGCACCACCTGCGCGAGCTAAACCGTGCTCCCCAAGCTGGCGGGTTTCCCCGGGAGGCAGCAGGTGTGGAGCGAAGACGAGTGGTTTTCATTTATCGAGTCTGTAGTTCTCCCATGGTTTAGGGAGCCCTTGGCGCAAATCATCCCAAACCCTCCCCTGGGCTGCCAGATGGGCGTTTCTGTCCCTGAGCGCTTGTGGGGAAGCTGAGGCTTCTCCAGGTGGCCACAGTGACTGTGGCCAGTAGCCTCGGGTGGTAGAGATGTCCCTGTCACTTCCACTGGGCGATGAGGCTGGAAAAGGCTTGTGGGCGTTGACTGGGAGCCAGTGGCTGTGAGCCAGGACCTGCCCCCGAAGGCCGGGGAGGGGTCTCCCTGCTTGCCGGGCAGCGATTAGCCATGTCACCTGCCTCGGCCCTCTGCCTGCAGCTGGCCAAGGACTCCTGAGACCGCTGAGCCCTGCAGACCCGCTTCTGGAACTGCCACGAAGACTGGACACCAGCACCATCCCCGCCACCGGCTTGTGCGTGGCCACCAAGGTTCCCGTCTGTGCGGGGCTGCGGGTGTGTATGGGGAAGGTGCTGGGAAGAAGGCAGAGCCCACTCTTAACCGACCCCCTGCTCAGCTCCGTCCTGGGCCCTTCTGGCCCAACCCTGCTTCACAAGCAGGCCTTTTGTCTTCTGGGTCCTGAGGCTTGGATTTCGGGGCGCACCTGACCCTGGAGGGGTCTGGCTAACTCCTCAAGACAGCAGGCCGCTAGCCAAGGAGTCCGCCTTGAATACGCAAACCAACCAACCCAGACTCTCTCTACACTGGGGGCCACCTTCCCCCTGCCCTCCTGTCCTCAGGGCCAGGTACCAGACGAGACAGCCGCCTGCTCCAGAGCCCAGTGCAAATACTCAGCGAGCCCGTCCCGTGCCCGTCTACCTGCCCACCTGGTCCTTCCCACGGAAACCACGATAAAGACTCTTGCCCACACTTTCCTTCTCCCTCTGCCTCCTCGCTGACCCTGGGCTTCCCCTGGAGGGGCACCTCCTGCTTCCAGGAAACAGTGAGCATAAAACACTCCTGTCCTGACCATCATTCCGTGTCCGCGTGTCTTACTGCGCCCGATTAAACAAACCCTGGGTCCCTTTAAAGCACCTGCTGGTCCCCCTCAGGATCTCGGCTCTTGCAGGGGTGAAGCTGGGGGCTTCGCCAGGGGGCAAGGAGTGAGGGGGTGCACCACCCAGCTTAGAGACCACACTCGGCCTCAAGGCCGCTGCCACAACCGCCTCTAACAGACGCTTCCCGTTCAGTGACTCCCTTTCGGAATCAACGTCTCCAGCAGCTTTACCAGTTCTGGAACCTTCCGCTGGAAGCGGTCTTGGACGTGGAGTGAACGTGGCCTCCTGTCACACCCGCGGCCTGGCGAGCATCTGCCTGCGACGAGCCCACGCTGACAAGCGGCTACTCTCCAGACTGTGCCTGTACCGACAGTTCTGTTTATTTAGTAATAGATGGTGCCGGGCCTTTGCTCACGCCCGGAGTCTTTGCGGAGACGGGAAACATGATGAATTGTGAACGTGTTTATGCTGATGTTCCCCAGGCCCTGAGGCTCACGGTCAGGACTTCCAATAATAATTACAAAGTCACTTTGGTCAGAGGAGGGGCCCCTAATGAGGACAATGTGTGGGCGGACGGGCTCCCGCGGCTGGTCTGCGGACTCCGACAGATGTGTTTCCGTGAGTCACAGCCTTGCCTGACCCGAAGGACGTCGGGGTCACAAACACACTAGAGGGGAGCTGAGGTTCACAGCCCCAGCCCCAGCACTTCCCAGTGTGGATCCGGCATCCCAGGCTTGGAGCCCTGGCAAGCTCGCTCTCCCCACTCCTCCCTGGAGTCCTCCCTGAATTGTCCCCTGGCTTCTCCCCACCCTCCCTCCGAGCCCCTCTGCACTGGCCCTCTGTGAGTCAGGCCTCAATCCTGAATCACAAACCCGACCCCGTCGGACGCCTTGGCAGCCGCCCGTAGGTTCGGCAGGTCCAGACTCAACCGGCGGCGGCTCACCCCGGGGGCCGACCTGCCTTGTGGCCTCACATGCCCCAGCTTCCCTCTCACGGCTTCCACCTTGGCCCAAGTGGAGCTTCTTGTGGTTCCCTGATAAAGGTTCGTGTTCTGGATCTTTCCTTTCCCTGCTGGGAAGGCCTACACCTTTCTCTCCACCAACAAACTCATTCAATGGAATTATCAGGCGGCCCTGATCAGCCCTCTCTTTCTCAGCAGGGTGTGGGCCTGTTAACTGGACCCTCTCTCCTCCCTGAGCAGCCCCTGCCCTGCACAGGACACCCACCCGGTCCCCCTCCTGCCTCTCCAGTCCTTTCTCACCCATCCCTTTCACACTCCAGCCTCCTCCAGTGGGAGACAGAATATCCTTGCTCCCGCGGGCTCAGTCCCGGCCCCTCTGTTCTCACTCTGTGCCCTGGCCCCATGCCACTCTGTCCGTACTCTGGCCGTGCCCCCACCTGTGTGCAGGAGGCCTGCTGGGGCACCTTCAGTCACAGCCCCCAAGGCTCAGGTCGGCTCAAAGTGTCCCCGTGCGGAGTGTCTCCGACTCCTCCAACCCAACACGTCCAAGGCTCAGGGCCCATCCAGAAAGCGGGGCCTGTGCTGGGGGTCCCCATTTTGGTACATGGGAGTCCTCACCCATCCACGTGGGCAAGCCCTCGTGTCCATCAGCCAGCCGGAGCCCGATTCTGTGAGTCTGACCTCTAGAGCGTGTCCAGAGCGCGTCTACTTCTCTCCACCTGGTGCCACCTCCCAGCTCCCCAGCTCAGGCACACACTTCCCATCCGGACTGAGTCCCAAGTGGTCTCCCGCACCCACTCAGGCTCCCACCAGTCTGCTCTCCACTTAGCAGCCAGGGAGACGTTTTCATGATGCAATTCTGATCATGCTCCCTCCTTCGCATTAACACACTTCCACCGCTTCCGGGAGAGGCTCGGCCTGGCATACAAGGTCCCGTGTGGTCCTGCAGCTGCTCCTGGCCCCCTTCCCAGGGGGGCTCCAGCCGCAGGGACTTTGCACCTGTCCTTCCTTCTGCCTGCAGCACTGTCCCCTTCCAGGCAGTGGCCCATCCTCTGACCTCAGGCTAACCTCCCATGGGACCATGCAGGATTGCTTCTACTTTCAAAGCATCCTGGACTCCAGCCCTTTGGCCCTCTGTGATTCTCGCCTCCCTTCTTAGAGCATCTCAGCTCCACTCCTTAATCCCAGGGCACCGTCTGATCTTAAGCAACGTGAGATGAGAACACAGCGACATGAAGCTATCATTCAGATCCTCAGGCCCGGGAACTGAAGAGATGCCCCAGGTTCACATGCATTTTGGGGGGAGGCTGTGTTTGCAACAGGGGCAGGGAGAGCCCCTGTGGTCAGAGAACAATGCTCCTCCCCCTCCCGCCACGTCCACAGCCAAGCCCCTGGGACCTATGACCATGTCAGGTTACGCAGTGAAGGAGGATTATGGTAGCAGATGGAGTTGAGTTTGCTACTCAGCTGACCTTAGAATCAGAGGGTTATCTTGGATTATCCAGGTGGCCCAGTGTAATCACGGTCCTTAAACATGGAAGAGGAAGGCAGGGTCAGAGTGAGGAGATTCAGTGTAAGACCTGGCCACTGCCGGCTTTGCCAGAGGAGGGATGCAGCGGCTCTGGGGCTGCGGACAGCCAGGAGGCAGACTCTCTCCAGAGCCTCCAGAAGGAGCCCCACGACACCCTGACTTGAGTCCCGCGAGACCTGCGCAGACTTCAGACCTCCAGAGCCACAGGGGCCCCGTCTGCGTTGTTACAGCAGCAACTGGGAACTGATGTGCCCTCCTTAGGGGAAAACCCAGAAGCGCACGGCCCTGGCTCTGTGCACCCTTTCCCGCCAATCTCTCCGTCAGTCTGTCTGTCTCTCCTCTCCCTTCCGCCCTCTATGAGATTTACCGCTCACAGAGAATGTGACATGCATCCCACCATCCTCTGGTGGGAGCCCAGAGGAACGGACGCGGATGAAGGTCTCAAAGTCTCACAGCCCCCCAGCCCCCTCCTCAAGGCTCCTCCCTCACAACGGGGAGGAGGATTTCCTAAATCCCCTTCCTGGGGCACCCGCCCACTTAGCCGAGCCTGCCCTGAGCCCTCTCCCACGTCTGTGGGTACTCTTGGAGCACGGAGCTCTGCCAAGTTACTCTCAGGGTGGCCCCTGCTTCTCTGGACGGAGCCCCAGGTGGCTGACCCCACTGTGGGGTGCCATTTGGGAGGGGCGCAAGGAAAACAGACACCGGGAGCCTGGGATGACCTTAGCACGTGAGGACACCAGTCTCCTCCTGACCTCCTCCCAGCCTCTCCCAAAGAGGGGGTACAGCCAGCAGGGTCCCCTCCTCCTCTAAGAACCCTCCTCCCCCTCCCCCACCCCAGACAAAGCCAGGGGGAGGACACAGATTAATTCAACTTTTAATTACATTCACTTAACAAGATTATCCAGTGAGGTTAAAAAAAGAAGTCTGCCTCCCAAATGAAAAAAAAAAAAAAAAAAACACCCTCTCTTTATTTATATCCAGAATATACAGAACCAGAAATGAATACTTCTTTATGGGCCATTTAAGATTTAATGTTTAATTTATAGCCACTTTCTTTGGCGGGGTGTCCAGGCACAATGTCAACATTTTTAATTAAATGAAAAAAAATTTTTTTTTTAATCACCAAGAAAGATATGAATTTGAAAAGCCACATTTGGGCCAGGTAGCAACGGCCCTGGTTTGCTTCTCTGGGATTCCAGATCACAGGCTGGGCAGTTTGTGTCCAGCTGGTGAGGCAGCCACTGGAGCCCAGCAGCGTGGCCCGGCGCTCCCGGCTGTTTGTTGAGCACCTACCTCGCCAGGCACCGTCCTGGAAGGCTTACAAATTCTCCAGCATTCCCAGGTGAGGCGGGGGCGGGGAGGGATGGCTTATCGTCAACCAAGCTCAGAGAGGTTAAAACCCTGCATGAGGTCACACAGCAGAAGTAGATGGATGAGGAGTCCACTTGTGAATCAACTTGAATTCCCAAACCCAAGCTCTTTCCTTTCTCCCCACAGCTTGCTAGCACAGGCTCAGGAAGAAGCCTTCTGCCAAGCAGGTGTCAGGACTTCTGAGTCATCAATGACTAAAGGAAGTGGCCCAGATAGCTGGGCTGGGGCATGCAGCTATGCAAGGAGGACCAGTTTACTATTAGGTCCCTAACACTCAGGCCAGGAGGCTGTGGGTTCCTGAACCCCAGGCCAAGGGGCTCTGTGTCCCTAACACCCAGGCTAGGAGGCCTAAAACCCAGGCCAGGAGGCTCAGTGACCCTAACACCCAGGCCAGGAGGCTCTGTATCCCTAATACCGAGGCCAGGAGGCTGCAGGTCCCTAACACCCAGGCCGTGAGGCTCCAGATCCCTACCACCCAGACCAGGAGGTTCAGTATCCCTAACACCTAGGCCAGGAGGCTGCGGGTCCCTAACACCCAGGCCAGGAGTCTGTGGGGCTCCCCAACACCCAGGCCAGGAGGCTGAGTGTCCCTAACACCCCATCCAGGAGGTGGTGGGTCCCTAAACATCCAGGCCAGGGGCTCCATGTCCCTAACACCCAGGCCAGGAGGCTATAGGTCTCTAATACCCAGGCCAGGAGTCTGTGGGACCTTAAAACCCAGACCAGGAGTCTGCGGGACCCTAAAACCCAGACCAGGAGGCTCAGTGCCACTAACACCCAGGCCGGGATGCTCAGTGCCCCCAACACCCAGGCCAGGAGGCTTCTGGTCTCTAACACCCAGGCCAGGAGGCTGAGGGTCCCTAACATCCAGGCTGAGGGTCCCTAACATGTAGGCCAGGAGGCAGTGGGTCCCTAACACCCAGGCCAGGGGGCTGCAGTTCCCTAATACCCAGGCCAAGAGTCTGTGGGGTCCCTAACACCTAGGCCAGGGGACTGCAGGTCCCTAACACCCCGCCAGGAGCCTGAGGGTCTCTGATACCCAGGCCACGGGGCTCCGTGTCCCTAACACCCAGGCCAGAGGGCTGCAGGTCCCTAACACCCAGGCCAGGGTCTGTGGGTCCCTATCATCCAGGCTAGGAAGCTCAGTGTCCCTAATACCCAGGCCAGGAGGCTGTGGGTCTCTAATACCCAGGCTAGGAGTCTGCGGGACCCTAACACCCAGGCCAGGAGGCTATGGGTCCCTAATACCCAGGCCAGGGGGCTGCAGGTCCCTAACACCCAGGCCAAGAGGTTGTGGGTCCCTAACACCCAGGCCAGGAGGCTCCAGGTCTCTAACACCCAGACCAGAAGGCTGAGGGTTCCTAACACCCAGACCAGGGTGTTCTGTGTCCCTAAAACCCAGGCCAGGGGGCTCCGTGTCCCTAAAACCCAGGCCAGGGGGCTCTGTGTCCCTAATACCCAGGCCAGGAGGCGAGGGTCCCTAACACTTAGGCCGGGAGGCTGTGGGTCCCTAACACCCAGGTCAGGGGGGCTCTGTGTCCCTAACACCCAGGCCAGGAGATTGTGGGTCCCTAATATCCAGGCCAGGAGGCTCCCAGCAGTCATTCGGTGAGACTGAAGTTCATGAGGGTGTGATGTTTCAGAAGGAGCTCAGGTGTCCTGACGTCAGGGAGCAGGGACCCTAAGGTCTGGAGGAAGCCAGCTACTGCCCAGGACTGATCCTTCCTGGTCCACAGACCTGCCCATTGGTGATAGCAGGTCAGGAGCATCACTCGATCCCAGGGGCCCTCAGCCAAGGAAGCCCCCACCCAAAGGAGGCCCTGTGCGGCCAGAGGGTGGACACTGACTACACCGCGAGTGACACTCGGCCATGCCAGCATCTGTCCTTCTACAGCTGTTTGAGGAAGTGACCTCACAGGGGCACAATCCCTGCCCCCCCAACCTGTATTCCAGAGCTCTGGCCCCAGCAGCTGTACTCAGGGGCAAGGCCATGTTAATTCAAACCGAGGATGAAAACAACAGGCAGGCAGAAGCCAGCAGCTTTCATGGGGTGCTCTGTCTTCCCCTGGCGGTCGCATCTCCTGGGGACGACTCCAGAAGATGCCGAGTCAGCACCGGGATGGGCGGGGGCCACAGCAGCTCAGTAGCCCGAACTTGGCTTGGCCTCTGGGCCTGGGAGTTTCCATCCTGGGGGCACCATGGCTCGGGGACAGAGTCCCTGCCCCTCTCCCTCCCCTGTCCTGCTCCTCCCGCGAGGGCCCGGGACTGGAAAGACCCTCCTATACATCCCAGTGCCTGGTGGTCGTGATGGGGTAGCGCTGAGGTCTGCGCAAGCCCGAGACATTTGTCCTCTGCTTGGGCCATGGCTCCCGCCCCCTCTGCTGCTGGAGCCCAGGATGAACTCAGCTGCCCCCCATCTGTCCCCAGGCTCTTCCAACCCGGGGGTCCGGGGCCCTGACACCTCAAACACTCGTGGCTTTAGCCTTCCACCACGTGAGCTTCCACAGTGCAGAGGAAGGGGGTCTGCCGATGGACCCGCAATGGGGGTCCGTTTTAACCCGCCCCACCCCTGGGGGGTGCCTCCCACCTTCCTCCCCCTTCACTGGCTGTTGAGGTCAGAGGCGCATCAGCTCTGCTCCTCCCTGCGGGGAGGCCGGCGCTCCTGTCTCTGGGGCTTCTATTCCCATAAACCGGCCCTTCATTTCTCATGTGAATCCACTTTAATTACAAAGCTAAATAACGAGAAGGAAATATTAAAATTAAAAAAAAAAATCCTTACACAAAGCAAGTTTGCCGGCCACCGGCTCCGAGAGCCACGGCCCCGAGGATGGCAGCCCGCCACTCACTAAGAGCATGAGTGTCGCCAAATCAATAATTCATTTCCTTTAATGAGATAAGTACTTTGAAAACTAATTGCAAACCTGCTCCATTTACTCCGACCCGTTATAGCCCTTAATGTAAATCGCAGAACCATCGCTGTGGGAAGGAGAAAGTCTTTAGGTGGAAGACACCGTGTCATCTCCCCCCTCCTGCTAAGGAAGAGGGAGAAGTTCTGGGGGGTGGGGTGGGGAGAGATGCGGGAACCAATGGGCTCTGTCCGTCCACCTGCCCAAGGGATGATTTGCTTCCGTCCACTGTGAGAGGGGATCACCAGGAAACCAAAACACAGCAACACCCCAGGATGCTGGGAAGGAACGCTGGGAAGTGACTGTCCTGGGGCCTCTGGAGACACTGATGGTCCCCTGCAGGCCCTCAGGGCTCGGAGCACCCAGTTCCAGAGAAACCCACGCAGGGTGTCGTGTTCAGCTCATGCCTGGCAAGTGAAACACTGAAGGTCCCCGGGGTGGCCGCCCGCCTGCAAACTGGGGTCTGGAGCCCAAAAAGACGCTCCAGCTAGGAGAGGCCTGCACACACCCTCAGCAGAGCCCGCTGAGGAGCCAGAGAACCCCCGGCGTCAGGGAAAGAGACCCAAGTTCTCCTCCCTGTCCCTGTTTTGGGCAAAGAAAAGTGAGGAGAGCACACGTCTCAGCTTCTTGCACCGAAGAGTTCTGAATCCTCCTCCTTCTCTGTTTCCTCGTCTTACTGAAAATAGTTTCTGGTTCTTTAACGTTAGTCCAAGATGCTTCACGATGTTTTTAGGGAGAATCCGTATCATTTGGAGATTACGCAGAAGGACCCCTGTGTGCTCTGGGGCTTGGTGCCGGGCTGGTCCTGCTCTCTGAGCTGACCCAGGGCGAGGAGTGCCGCACCCACAGGCAAAGGCGAAGCCCAGGGAGTGACCCGCAGGGACACTCCCTCCATCAGGGACACCCTGAAACGAACCCCGAGCCTCACAGCCCACTCATGCCTCCCATACTGAGGTTAGAGCAGAGGGAGACTGGGCCACACCGAAAGCCGCCAGGCGGGCAGCCATGGACCGCCATCGCTGCTGCTGCCGTTACGATGCCACGTTTCCTGGGCACCAAGAGTGTGCGAGGCCAGCCCTGGCTCACAGGTTCTCGGGGCCAAGAGGGGAGGGTGGGGAAGCAGGTGCTTCTCAGGTATACACAGCAGGAGACAGGTGGGGCGGACCCTTCGAGGGCGGCGCCCCAGGGCTGTGGGAGACGACACCACGGCTTCCCAGCAGACTCCCACACTGTCGGCTGCACCGAAGGTCGCCTGGACTTCCTTGAACTCGAGCAGACCATCTCAGCTCGCCTTGGAGGTAGGGGAGCGGCTGCATGCCACGCGCAAAGACACCGTCCCAGCAGATGTGGCCCCCAAGACCCACGTTCCCGGCTCTGCGCCTGAGGGACGGTCGCCTTTTCTGCAGCCACAGCTGGCTCTGCAATTCTACCTCCAAGACGACTGCAGGACCAGAAGCGTCAACACTCTCCTTCCCGTGTAAATTCTGCACATCGGGCCGAAGTGTGTATGGGAGCGGAGAGAGCGGGGCGGCCGCGTGTGCTGAACATCGTTCATCTGTGGCTGCGCTCTCCTTTACCCCGAGACACTGACCTGATACCCAGAGTGAGCTGGAGATGGGGCCTGACACCTTCAGACTCTGTCCAGGGGTTGGGCTCTCCTCGGGTGGAGGACAGGGCGCACAGCGCCCCTCCCGAGTGGGGTTGGCCGGGCAGGGCCTGCTACCATGTGGTGGGAAGGTGCTCTGGTCCCTGGCCCTCGGGGTTGAGGGCACCCGCCTGCACACGGAGGTGCATGGGAAAGGTCTCAGCCGGGGAGGGGCTGCTGCCTGGAAAGAGCCTCTCCTGTTTTTCGGAGAAGCAGACAGATTGCAAGTAAGTCTCATCTGGGAGGCAACTCACGGAAGAAGGGGAAGAGCAGAACTTTAGGGCCGGTGCAGGGCGGGGAGGCTGCTTTGCAACCTGGAGGGGAAAGCTCGGCGCCACTGGAGGGGCTGGAAGGGGGCGGGGCAGGGACATGCCGGACACTGCACTGTGCTGGACTGTCGAGCCTGTGCTCCCCAGGAGCCAAGGAGAGGCCTGGCCCAGGTGCAGCAGCGGCCTGGGGCCACTCTGACCACACAGGTCCGGAGTGCCCCCCGGGGACCTGGTCCCAGGCCCGGACAGTCTGTGCGCCCTGGCACCAGAGGCTTTATTAAGAACTCGGCTCCACACATTGGTCTGGGCCTTCCAGGGCGCTCCTGGCAGCCTGCCAACTCTGCAGGTGCAACAGCCCCAAGCTGGGGCCAAGGGTCAATGGGGCAGGTGGCCTGGGGAGGGGAGAGCAAACCTTCCAAACTGAGCAGCCCGGGGGCCGACGCACGAGGGCTTTGGCTGAGAGCTGCCAGCTCCAAGGAGCTCATTAGCGGGAGTGAGGCCGCCAGCTGCACACGTGGCTGTTGAGGTGGTGTGGGAACCAGTGGGATCGCCCTAACCTCAACCCGCCGGCTGAACGGTGAGAGTCAGAGGCTGGGAAATGAGCGAGCAGGTGCCGCAGACCCATCGCCGGTGCCCTGGGCGTGGGGCTGGGGGTGCCTTCCGAAGGCCAACCCTGGGCGGGAGAGCCGGGCACCTGCTGGTCTCTCTTGGGACGGAGCTCCAGAGCAAGCACCGGAGAAGAGGGGCCTGAAGCAAGGCTCTGCTACATCGGGCGGCGAGGCCCTGATCGAACAACCCAGCCTCCCCCCCCCCGCCCGGTTTGCCCACCTGCTCGTCAGGGCCCAGAGCAGCCCCCGAACTCAATGCTGATCCAAGCGCTTTGCCGAGTCGGCTCGAGTCGCCCTCTGGGAGCCCCTAACAGGCGGGTCTGAGCATCATCCCCGTTTTACAGATGAGGAAACTGAGTACGAGGTGGGTGATGGGTGCCTGGACTCGGAGCCCCTTCCTGACGTCACCCTCCGAGAGACACGGAGCCCGTGGAGCCCTCTGAGTGGCAGAAGCCCATGGGAACCCCTCCCTGCCATGTCTCACTGATGCGGGTGGAGCCCCACGTCCCCAGCCAAGACCGGGCCCCTTCCACTCGCCACCGTGTTTCATCACCAGTAAGGATACGCAGAGGTGAGAGTCAGGGTATGAACCCCCTTTGTGTGGCCTGAACGTCCCTCCCCCCTGCCCTCTGCCTAGTCCGGAGGTACTGCTACTCTGCGGAAGCTCAGCTTCTTATGCGGGGGCCCCTCCCCACGAAGTGAGCCCCTCCCCACGAAGAAGTGCCCGTCCCACACTCCCCCAGGAGATCTCACGTACATCTCAGCTCCCACGTGCCCTGTGCCCCTTATGGAACCTCCACATGTGGCCCTGCTTGTCCCTCAGAACTAGGACCCCTGGGAGGGAAGAATGTGCCCCGCAGTGGGTGCTAAACAGAGTCAGAGGTGCCCAGAGGCTGCTTCTAAGAGCAGGAGGTCAGCTGGCAGCCAGGCTGAGCCCCGAGGCCAAAGCTAGCATCCCAAGGGCCAGAGAGGCTTTGTCACGTCAGGCTCATGGTGGAGGATTAGCCAAGCTGGGGCCAACTTGCTGTCATCTGGGGCTGAGGGATGTCCGATGCCCCAACCACTGGGAAGAGGAGAAATGGCCAGCGGGGGTTGGCCATCGAGCAGAGACAACCAGGATGTGTGAGAGATTTTCAGTCCGTATCATAGATTCACACTCAGAATAAACCTCAAAGTCCCTCCCCAGCTCTGAAGCCCCACGTACTCTGGTCTGGTCATCCCCAGACCTCACCACCCTCCTGCACTGGCTTTCTTGCTGGCTGTGGAGCTTTCCAGGCATACTCTACCCCAGGGCCTTTGCACCTGTTTCAGCTTTGCCCCTGTCGCAGCCAAACCCCACTTCTCCAAAGTCTTTGCAATACATTTTCTCACCTGAATTAAAATCACAATTCACCCCCCATCACACACACACACACACACACACACACACACGCCCCTCCCATCCCCACTCCATGGCCCTTGGCTCCTACAGGGGCAACGCAGCTTATTAGTATATTCTGTTGATTGTCCAGACCCCCAACCCCAGCTGTAACGTAACTCCATCAAGAGACTGTTATGTTTCATCCACTGATGAGACACTTATGTGTCTCTAGAGTCTAAGACAGGGCCTGGTTCAAAGCCAACTTGCCACAAACATGTTTGAGGAAATGAAGGAGGAAGCATGAGCACCCATGAAATGATATGCACACAACCCCTCCCTCCCCCAGGCCCCGTCCCACCGCAAGTGGTAGCGGAGGACAAAGTGAGGAGGGGTCTGGAAGCCAGACGTCCCCCGTGGAGAGACGCCTGCCCGATTCCAAAGTCCTCTGGGATGGTGCTTGTCAAGCTGTTGTGTGTGCACGAGTCTCCCAGGAATTTCCTAAAACGGAGATTTGACTCGGCAGGTCCGGGGTGGGGCAGGGGAGCCAGGCGGCTAGATTTCTCACAAGGTCCCAAGTGAGGTCCACGGCCCCAGGTGATGCGGATGCGGCTGGAGCTGGGGCCACACTCTGAGTCCGGCTCAGACACCGCGCAGGGGGAGAGCAGAATTCGTTCTGTTCTAAACTGTTCTATTTCATCTGCTCCCCACGGCAACCGCGGTCAAGGGATCAAGCTGGGCTCAAAGCCTGCAGCCCCCCAGGCTTCCTTGCTCAGGCAGGGGTCCCCAGAGTGGCTTCCCCTCCTAGTTTCCCCGAGGCAGCCCTCCTCCTCGATCGATCGGGGTCTTGGTTTCTGGTAGAGTCTGGAAAGGGGGAGGCATGAAGGCATGAGAACACCTGCCGTGTTTACACAGTATCGCTGGGGGTTCCGGGCCATTCATAGTACTCACACTTTGAGTGACTGAAATTCTTTTGTCTGCCTGGCTGCATTCTTAACCAAAATAACTACTTTGGAAGGGCTCCTCCTGGGTCAGGGCTTTGTAAGAAATATAAGTTCCATGGTGAAGCCATAGCCAGGCCAGGCCCGGGCTGCGTTAACTCTGAGCCTCAGTCCCGGCCAGGAGGCTCCCCACGCTCTGAGTCTGCTCAGCTCCCGCAGTGGCTGAGGGTGAGACTCTGGAGAGGAAGGGCACCCGTGGCCGACCCCACACACGGACGAGGGGGGCCACAGTCCCTGCTCTCGGTTCCCTACTGCAGGGGCATACGAGCCCTTGTCTGCTTCTCTCTGAATTCCACCTCAGCTGCTCTCTGAAGGAAAATCAATGGGAAGATCTCAATTAATCACGTGGGGGCAAATGGATTAGGGTCCTAAATTAGGTCAGTGCCGCTGTCTGCTCAGAGGGTAGGACCCCTTTATCATGGTTTCCCTCTTGAGAGGTGGACCACAGGTGGAGTGGAAAGAGCCGTGGGCAGTCTCTGTGGGCTGACTGGGAGGACTGCGGAGAGCAGCCCCCCGGGGGGGCATCAGAGCTGCGGGTATCTGTCCAGGCCCACTCTCGCCACGTAGCGTGGGAACGTATCCTTGCCTGTGGCACGAGAGATGCCAGCCCTCTGCTGCTTTAATAGAATCACCCTCCTCCTTCCCACTCGATGGTAACCAACCTATCTGCCTTTGGCAAGGAGCGTGGGGCAGCTCAGACAGGGAGTTGTGCCTTCTAGACCCTTGGCCACGACGCACCTGCTCTGCTGGGCTTCTCCCTTCATTGCAGGTGGTCTCGCTGCTAACGGAGCACTCGGCTGGGTGCAAGGGTCTGCCAGGTAAGGCAGGTATCAGTAAGCAGCGGCCACCTCCCACCCCGCAAGAGTCCACCCTTGGTTGTTCCGAATGGCCACCACTTGGCTGAGCGGGCTCAGGGCCTTCAGCTCAGGGAGGGGAGCACGTCCAGGGCCAAGGAAGCACCCTGGCATCCCCAGGGTTCTGAAACCTCAGAGAGATCCTTCTTCTCGGACCCAGATGGGGCGGTGGGCCTGTCCCGGGGCCGTGGGAGGCCTATGGTTCCGGACACGTTCGGTCCAGCATGAGAACTGCAGCAGAGGCGAAGCTTCTCGTGATTTCTTCCCCATTCCTCTCCCCCAGCACAGCATCTTGGAAACGGGCCAGTGCTCTGAAGGAGCACTCCAAGCGAAGGCTGGCGCTTTACAGGCACTTGGTAAATTCTGTAGCACTCTGAGCTGATGGGATTTGCTTGGAACACTGGAAGGCACACGGAGTTTCTGCTGACGGGGCACCTTCCTTTCCCTGCCAGGTTCATCTGTCACGGAGGCCGGGCTGCAGACCCCTGCTCCGCTCTGCGGCGGCTCCGTGAGGGGCTCCCCGGAGAAGAGGCTGAGGGCAGGACGCTGCTCTGACTCCACGTGAGCTACCCCTCCCTTCTCCCTAGGCCGGCCAGGTGAGAGCCCCCGGATGGCATATGGAGGGCGCCGAAGGCCCCCACAGCCCCCTGCCTGGAGACGCGGCTCCGAGAGGTCTAGGCCATTGCCGACTGCTGCCCAGATCCCCAGGGCCTAGAACAGAGCCTGGCACACAGTAGAGCCCGGTAAGTATCTGTCGGAAGAACGCAGGCTCCCGCCTGTGGAGTGGTGACTTGTGCCCCCCATGAAGACATGCCCAAGTCCTGACCCCGAACCTGTATTTGGAGGCAGCGTCTCTACAGGTCAAGCTGCGCGTCTGGAGATGAGATCAGCATGAACCGAGGCCGGGCCTGAGATCCACGCCTGGCGTTCTTATAAGGGAGGGAGATCTGGGACACTGAGTCCTCGAGCCAGCAGCAGTGGGACAGGCAGGAAGGACCCCCCCCCTTCCTTGCTGTCCTTGGAGGGACAGCAGCCCTGTCCCCACTGTCATTTCAGACAGTGAGAGAATGCATTTCTGTGGTTTTAGTCCCCCATCCCCACCGGCCCCGGTTTGTGGTCATTTGTTACCGCAGCCACAGGACCCTTGCACACACACTCTGGGCTACAGCTTAAGCCTGCAGCTTTTTTTTTTTTTTTTTTTTTCCCTGTGTACCTTCCTGAGGTCACCTGTCTTACTCCTGGGCCCTCTGTAAATATGGGCACGGGTTATGGGCATCTTGGACGACAGGTGGGAGCCATTACAGCCTCGTGGTTTCTTCCTGGCCGTAGCCCCTTTGGATGAACAAGCCCAGAAGGAGGCAGATTCGTGGAAACACCCCAAAACAGCAGCAAACCCACCCAGGAAGCAGCCCACGCTCATGTGTCCAGAGCCAACCGCCTGCCTGCTCAGCAGGGACGGTGCTGGGGCAGTTCGGGGGACAGTGGGGGCAGGCGCCATCCCGACCGGCATTTCAAAGGCTCAAAGGCAGGAGGCACACAGTTCTGGAGAACAAAACTCACGGCTTCTTTGCCTGCAGAAATGCTCCCAAGGAAACTACACTTCCTGAGGTCGCTCCTAAGTTCTTAAATTTAATGGCGGCTTCCTCTCCAAAGCCTGCCCAGGGGGTCCACGAGGAACTGTCTTCGGGCAGTTCCGGGAGCAGCTGGCCCCAGGACCCCTCCCACTAATGAGGGGCTCCCCTGCAGTGGACTGACCGTCCTCTCCCTGTTCCCCTGGCCTGATGGGCTCTCGGGCAGGACTGATCAAAGCTTTTTGAAAACCCAGGTACGTTGTGTCCACTGCATTGCCAGGACACCCGCCATTTGGTTAACTTTTCAGAGGGCGCTGGTGAGTTGGAGCGCCCGATTTCCCCTCAGATACGTGGAGCGGTTTGACTTCATTACCTCCGGGCACACAGGTCTGTAATTTCAGGGTCTCCCCAGCTGATGTGAGTGCCTTTCCAATTTCCAGAAAGGGCTTAGTTTCCGAATCCCTCTGGACATCACTGCTATTTTACACTTTTTAATTCCATTAGGTGGATCGGCTCCCAGTCCAGAGATTTACGGGGCTGGGATTTCGCAGGTAAGCTTATAAACTGCGTCCCGAGAGCCCCGGGCAGGGAAAGCCAGACAGACCCAGGCAGCTGTGGACAGGCGGCCGGGAACTGGCCTGGCATGGGGCCCTGCACGGCTCAAGTCCACAAGGCCCAGGGCTCCGAGTCCAGCTTGCTCAGACAGCAGGAACGGAGCTTCGCTCGTTGGGCCAACACCACCGTATCGCGGGCACGGTAACAGACTCACACCGTGCGGCTTTTCTGACAGGGCGGCTGGCCCGGGACCGGGGGTGCGGAGGGGGCAACGCTGCCGGTGCAAGCTTCTGCCGGGATGTCCCGCCCTCCCTCCTGCCAGTGATGCCTTTCCCCTCTATGGGCACAGTGGCCCATGGTCCGACGTCAGCCAAGGAGGTCCCTGGGCACCGCTGTCCTAGCCCACGTCCCTCTGCTGCTGCAGGGACCCGGACAGCTGGCTTCCCCGCTTCCCTTAAAGGAAGTGTCCTCACTGTCTTGGCCTGGCAGCACCTTGTCCCGCGGTCCTTGCTTCCTATGGGCCTGCTGGGCAGTCTCATCCAGGCGGTGTCTCTCGGGGCGGTGTGGTTCAGGGAGTAGAACGTGCCCGGGGCTCTCCTCCAGGGGGGGTCTTCACCGTCGTCAGGAGTGGGCTGTCCGCCTGACCCGAAGGGGGTGCTGCGGGGCTGGGGTCCTGGCAAAGAGCCTCACAACCCTGGGATTTCCCGAGTGACAGGAGGGTCTCTGCGACATTAAGCATGGTCCCCTAGGTAGCTTCAGGATGGGGGTAGGACACCGACCTCGTGACTGGGTGGGTGGAAGCTTGGACCAGCCCAGGCTCCTGGATGGGGCTGGAGACTGAGTTCAGTCACGTGGCCAATGATTTAATCAATCGTAGCTACGTGATGAAATCCTCATACAAACCGGGCACCGAGGCTGGGGCAGGGTCCTGGCTGGCAAGCCCACAGATGTGCCCGGACAGGAACACGCCTGAGTCCATGGGGGGTGGGCCTGGAAGCTCCCGGCTCCGTCCAGGAGCTCGTCCTCTGCGCATCCTTTATGATAAAACTAATCGTAAGTATAGGGCTCTCTTGAGTCTACGAGACATTCTAGTGAATTACAGAACTGAGGGTCACGGGAACCCCTGAATTTATAGCCGGGCATCAGAAGTACCAGTGGTCGCTACGACTTCCGGTTGGCATCTGCGGGGGCCCTGGCCTGTGGGGTCTGCTGCCAACGCCCGTGGCTAGAGCTGTGCTGGAACCGTGTACCCCTGGTCTGGGCCCCAGTCTCAGCTCTGAGTCCAGGGTGACGGAGTCTGGGGCAAGTCACTTAGCCCCAGGGGCCCTCCTGTCTCATCTTCAAGCTGACGGGGTTGGGTTCCGGGACCCCGAAGGTATGTCTGGTTCTGAAACACTATGGCCACCTGTCCTCCTGTCACTCTTGCAGAAGCTACCAGGGGCCTGCCTGGCCGTGCAGAACCCAGTTGTCCCCTTTCTTCTGGGACAATGACCACCCAGCCTTGGGGAAGCCCAGGAAGGGCCGCGTGCGGAGACCCGGGATACCGGGTGCAGGCAAGAAGGCGTGGCTCCAGCTTGTTTCTGACGGGCTTCCCAGCATCCCTTCCGCAGTCACCCCCAAGCCGCAGGCGTCACCTGCACACATCGCCGGTGCCCTCTGTCTCACCCAGGTCCCTCTTCTCTCCTCTCCTCTCACATCTGTCCCTTTGCTCTACTCCTGAAAGGCCCGGATTCTCCACAGCAGCATCCAGGCTGGCATGGGGACGCTCAGAGTCAGCGGGGCGTTACGGGTCCCCCAGCCAGGCCCTAGCAGACCCCATGTCACTCTGCCCTGACCCCAAGGCTCCCCAGGCCACCAGGCCTCTCCTTCCGTCCCAGGACCAGAGACTCCCCTTGTGACGAAGTTCTTCCCTGGGAATGACTGCGGCCTGCCTCCCACTGATTGCCCCGTGCTCTGAGCCCTGCCCTCTGGACCACAAAGGTCAAGTTCAATCCCTTCAAGACAGACCGCTTGGGGCTGGCCGATCACATCCCACATCCCAGCCCGTGGGGTCCGCACGTGTGTCCGGGTCATCCCCCGAGCTCGGCACCACAGCTCCCAGGCCCAGCCTCTTCCAACTTCAGGGACCATGAAGCCAACGCTCCTTTGTGACCCAAGTACCTAGCTGCACCCCGTTCCACGTCTCTTCCTCCTGGGCGCTGGGCCCCACACACGGTCTGGCCAACTCAGTGATGACCTATCTGACGGCCTCACCCACCCAGCACTCCCCCTTGTCCCTTTGCCTCCTCCCCCGGTGGCCTGTGACCCCTGTCCCTACTCGTTCCTCTCCTGGAGGATGCTGACCTCCAGCTTCATGAGGTCCGCTTGCCCCTCGTCCCCCGAAAGCCCCCCCCCCATCTTCATACCCTTCCTCGTCTGGCCCAGGTGCTGTTCTGGGGTGAAGAGTGTCTACCCAAAATCCATGTCCTCCTGCAACATCAGACCTTAGTTGGAATGAGGGGCTTCGCAGATGTGACTGGTTGGGGTAAGTCGAGGTCCTAGGGGATGCAGGTGTCTCTAAACCCAACGGCTGTGGTCCTTGTAACGGCGGACTGGCACGGAGACGCGGGCACACGGGCTCTCGGCGGGGAGACGGCGGTGCGGACACAGAGGCAGAGACCGCACATTTGCAGCTACGAGTCCAGAAGCCGCCGAGGCTGCTAGAGGCATGGAGGGGTCCTTCCCTGACCCTTGGAGAAAGCGTGGCCCTGCTGACACCCTGACTTCAGCTCTCTGGCCTCCGGAACCATGAGAGAACGAACGCCCATTGTTTTAAGCCCCAGTTTGTTACAAGAGCCCCAGGACGCTCCCACCGCAACGTCTGGGTCAGTGCCCCAAACACACTGTCCCTGACCCCTGCGGGCACTAGGTGCTCCCTAAGTGCTGGTCCCCAGCGGCGGAGGGCAGTGGGAGATGCCCTGCTCCCCACCCCCACCTGCTGCTGTCCAGCTGGGCTCCTCCTCCCAGTCTCCATGGGGACCTTGTGACAGGTCTCTGATCTGCCCCCACCTCTGACGCCTGAGGTCCCAGCACTCACCTCCCACTCCAGGAGAAAACAGGAGCCGTCTGCTGCCTGCCTCTCCTCCGTTCTTCTGGGGGCACTCAGGCTCCTTCCCCTGTCGGTCACACTCTTTCCTCATCACTGACATTTAAAAATAAAACCACAAAGCGCTGGGCAAGGTGACCCCTCGCCATGGCCCTCCTGTCCTCCTCACAGCCTGCTCGCCGTCCGGCTGCATCCCTCTGGGAATGAGAGCCGTCTCTGTTCCTCCCACGCCCTGCTCTCGTGGGGCCACTGTGGTCGCCCCGGGGTGGGATCTTGGAGTCTCTGCGTGTCGCTGGCATGGCCACTTGGCCCCCGAGGGGTCCCTCCTCCCCCCCTGCACCTGGGCTGCTGTGCACCCCTTGTTCCTCCATCTCGTCGCCACCTGCTTCTTCTCCCCCAAACACGGGAGGTCCTTGTGGGAGCCCTGGAAGCTCTCCACTCTCCCTCCTTCCCTCCCAGGGCCGCGCGGTCGCGCTTCCGAGGGCTAGTCATGGGCTGAGCACCTCCACGGGCAAGTCTGCAGACCCCCTGCTCCCCGGGCTCAGCACGTGCACCGAACCTGCCCATCTGGGGTCCCTGATCTCACTGCCCTCCCCCCAACCGCAGTTTACCCGCACCTGTGTCCCCTTCCCTGGAGCGTGCACCACCTTCCACTGTCACCCCGGCACGCCCCGGCTCCCTCCCCCACGTCCAGCCCCCCGCCGGCTGCTTCACCTCTGATGGTTAAACGTGCCCCCTGCCCCTCACCGCTCAGCCCCGGGCCGGCACGAATGTCTCCTTCCCCACCGAGAGTCTCCCAGAGGTGCTCTGTGCCAGGACACAGCACCCAACCCCACTGGGCACCCAGGGAGGCGGGGGCTGGAGAGCACTGTGAGCGGGGACCCTGGGAGGGTGGTGGGACCCCACAGTGTGAAGCAAAGCCCAAGCCAGAGGCATGGGGACAACGGCCCGCACCCACCCAGTGACCGCAGGAGCTCCTTGTGCCCAGTGTCCGCCGGGCACCAACCTTAGCCCATTCCGCAGGTGAGGAAGCGCAGCTCGAAGATTAAGTAATTTGTCAAGGTCATGCAACAAAACGTCGGGGCTGGAATTTGGGCTCATTATTTTCTGGATGCCGAAGCGTGGTGCTGACTTAATTTGTGGGACCCAGGGCAGGAAGACAAAGCGGCCCATGTTCAAAGACTCCTGTGACTTTCCAGACGGTGACAGAGAGCCCTAGCAGGCTTGGGGCCCTGAGGCTGCTCGGCCAGGACCCCCGGCCCGTATCCCTCCCCCCATCCCTCCCCACAGCTGGGCTCTCCTCCCGCCAGCAGACCCCAGGGTGCCAGCGCCACGTCCCCCCAACAAAGGGCTTCTCCTCATCTCCCCTCCCCCCTCCCACACCACTGCTCCCCAAAGCTCCGCCCCTCAGGCTGCTTTGCTGGGCCCTGGGGCAAATCACGGAAGCTCTCTGGACTCCTGTTTCCTCATTAGAAACAGTAAGGACAGAGGTCCCTAAAGGGGCAGGACCCCTCTAGAAAGTGTAGCCGTCAGAACAACGAGGAGGGGCCGATCCCATCACGATCCCATCACGACCCCAGGGGACCACCGGGGCCTGGAGGCTCGAGAGCTCCCCATACGCAGCCCCACCAGGGCACAGAGCCCACCCCAGCCACCAACGAGGCAGGTCTTCCTCCTCCTGTCCTACTACCAGCCTCCAGGAGAGGCCAGGTCCGGGCACCGAGGCCAGAGAAGGACCCCACGAGAGTCCCCCAGCTGGTGGGGTGGGGTGGGCAGAGCTCCTGAGAAGAGACCCAGCCCAGCATCAGCATCCACTCGGGAAGTGGACCCGACCTGCATGCTGGCCCGGGGGTGGCCTCCGGTGGGACCCTCAGGTCACCTCTGCCTTGTCGTCCTGGGCCTTGTTGTCCCATCCCTGGGGACATCATACAGAGCTGAGCTGAGCCCTGTATTCAACGGGTGGCACGAGGCCCATGTCCTCACTCACCCGACAGCACGACTTCAGGAATGGCCACTAGCTTCTCCTCGCAGACAGGCGGCCCCTGCTCAGTCCTCGTGAGCTGCACCCGCAGGGCTAGGCTCTCCCCTGCGCCGTGACCCGGGACCCTCCCCTGAGCAGGAGCCAAGAGCCTCACCCACAGTCTGGCCCACGGGGGCGGGGGGGGGGGGTACGCATTCGGGCAGGTATTTCGTTCAGCTGGTGCTCCTGTGGCTGGTTTTGTCACCTGACTTGTTTCTGTGCAGAGTCCCTCCCCGGGCCATGGGGGAGGCCCGGCTACAGGAAATCAGCGTTCACACCCCTTCCCCAGTTCTGCCTTTTCTCCTGTTCTTCTGATGAGCTGGATTTCCTTTTCCCGCTGGCCCCTGTGTCCCCCTTCTCCAGACCCACCCCTGAACAAGGGGCTCTGAGAGCAGAAGGAAGTCCTAACCCAGCTGGAAAGGGAGAGTCTTCTCACGTCGGGGGGGGGGGGGGCTCTGCCTCCAGGGAGTGGGAAGGAAAGGGGGCATCTGAACAACAGGCTGGTGACCGTTGGCCCCTGCCTGCACCAAGGCCCCCCCGACTCACTGGGGCTGGGAGCTGGCCACCCGCAGGCTGGGGGACGGGGTCTCACTGGCTGCCTAGAGTCCAGAATGTTCTCTGAGCCTTCTCTTCTGTGGTTTGAGTTGACCCTCCTACAGACACCTTGGAAAGCCCCCTGCCAGGGAGCAGGGTCTCAGGGCCACCACACCCGGGTCCTCCCCGATGGCCACACCACCTTCCCGTGGGTACACCCTTTCAGGGCTGGTGACCCAGCACAGGTGCATCCCAGAGTAGCGTCCTGCTCCTTCCTGGCCACACAAGGAGAAGGTCAGGTGTCAGAGGGACCACTGGGCCAGTGCTGGGACAGGCGCTGACCCTGAACACACAGCTGGCCGTCCCCACCATCAGCGCCCATCTGTCTGCGCGGTTACCCGCCCACAAACGCTTCCCGTGATGCGCCCCTGCCTTTGGGGTGGAGCACCGGAAACCATGGGCATCTGGGCCTTGGGTTCCTCGTCTGCAAGACAGGAGGGGAGTGGCGCAGCTCCCGGGCCGGCTGTGGGGGTGACGCCAGTGAACGCAGCACAGGCCTGGCGGGCAGTCGGCCCTCCGTGCGTCTCTCACCTCGGGAGATAGAGTCCAGCCCCCGGTGCGGGGCACTAGGCTCCCGTGCCTAGGCGGGGAGGGGCAGGGCCGGCCTCGGGGAGGCGCCTGGTGACGCCAGAACATGCCCACGGCATCAGCGTGGCTCTCACACAGGCTGGTGGCACGCCCCCGTCCGCTCGTGCCGCACGGGTCCCCATCCCGACAAATGGCTCTGCTACCCACCCTGGTGCTCAGCCCAGGGCCCAGGAGCCACTTCTGATTCTCCTCTGTGTCCCCTCCCCCCAGCCCCCACCCCCCCACAGGCAAGTCCCAAGGCTTCCACCAACACACGGCCCTAGCCCCCGGGTCTCTGCATCCAGGCCTCCGTGAGTCACACGTCTCTCCCTGGGCTCTCCCTAGTGCACTCCTTGACCCGCCAGCCTGAGGGTGAGCACCAACCGCTCAGCCTTATGCCCCGCCACACCCAGCCCTGCAACGCCCTCCTACGCCCTGTCCAACACCCGAGCCCATATCCATGCTCTACACCCCTGCCCTACACCCCACCCTACATGCCGGCCCTACGCCCCACTTACGTCCCCTTCCTACACTTCCTGTCTCTGCATCCATCTGTCTCCGTCTCTGTGTCCCTCTGTCTGTCTCCCTCTCCCTCCTCACTCGGTCTCTGCCCTCACCCCATCTCTACAGTGTCCCCCCAGAGCTCCCGCCTACCTCGTCAGGCCCGTCACCAGCCCAGCTCCTTCTTCCCCTTGGTCCTTGTGCCACCTGCCTCGTGCCCAGCACGCTCTGTCCCCGACGTCACCGGACAGTCATGTCTCCGTGGGCCCCTGCCCACCAGACCTGATGCGTGGCCCAGGCCTTCCACAGCCACGGGGCACAGCAGAGGGCCCTGTTAGGTTCATTTATTAGTGAACTCACTGTGCGCCCCTCGCCGCCCAAGACCATGTGCTCCGTGAGCTCGGGGACCCTGTCTGTCTCTCCAGCTCTCAGCAGCTTCCTACCCCTGTGCAGTGCTGACCACAGAGCTCGAGCTCACTGAAGCGGGGGCAGGGATGGGCGGATGGGCGGCAGGCAGGCTCTCTCCACGGAGACCCGCTGTCGGAGCGGGTGGGACGAGCAGGTGCCCTCGGCCATTGCTGAATGCTTTCTGCTCCTGGTGGGAGGCTGGGACCCCACCCTGCACACCTATTTAACATGCGCAACTGAGGCCACGTCGTGAGTTTGGGTGAGAGGTGATAAGCACATTCAGAAAACGCCCAGACAGTGGGGCCGGGTCGGGGGTGGTGGTGGCCAGGAAAGGGGCGGCCCTCGGTTTGCTCAGCCCTAGGACACAGAGAGCTGACATTTCCTTTAAACATACAGTTTCCACACGACCCAAGAGAAAAGAAAATGTATGTTCAAACAAGCACACGCGTGTTCACAGCAGCGATATTTGTGGGAGCCAAACAGTGGAAGCATTGGTGATCGACTGGGGAATGGATGAAACGTGGCCTGTCCACGCCGTGGAAGCCAGCTGCTCAGCCACGGACGGGGCGAGCTTCTGACACCTGCTGCATTGCCGACCGACCTTGGGCTCCTGTCCTACGTGCAAGTGGCAGACACAGAAGACCACACAGCACAAGAATCCACCGGCGAGAATGTCCAGAATACGCAAACCCATGGAGACCGGAAAGTTAGCGGTTGCCGGAGGCTGGCGGGTGCGGGGAAACGGGGGCTGACTGCTGAGGGGACTGGGTCTCCTCCTGGGGTGATAAAAATGCTCCAAATTCAGGGTGGTAACGGCTGTCCAACTCCGGCCCACGCTGAAAGCCCTTGTGCTGTGCACCCGAAGTGGGTGGACTGCCGGGTTGTGAACTGTAGCTCCCAAAAAAGCTACTACTGGGTGGGGGAAAGGAGTGTTTCTTGACTGCCTCAGCCGCCAGGCTGGCCCGAAGCATGTCTATGCAGACTCCCCCTCCAGGCCATAGCCGGTGGGGAGGTGCAGGTGAGGGAGCCCGGATGGGAGCACAGACTTGCGCACACAGGGGGCTGGGAGAGAGGGGCCAGGCCATCCTGCAGCTCCAGGTGTCTGGAGCTCCCTGGGCTGCCCCTTCCCCGTGCAAGGGCCCTGGGGCTCAGGACTGGGTGCCCCCTGCCGCCCCACCGCAGGACCGGGCTCTGATGGGATCCCTTCAGTGCTCTGAGCCGCTGAGGACTCCCCGGGGGTGGGGGGCTGGGGGCCTGCAGCTCCCCCCCACCTCGTACTGTAAACACAGATACAAGCATTACAATTGAGTTTAATATTTAATGCGATCGGGTTAATGCACATTCTAAACTCTATAAATAATCGTTAGCAGAGGGTTCTAATTGTGCTGGTGGGGTCCGACCTCACGACTAATTTAAAGACCAGAAGACTTTCCCACATTCGGCTCCCCGAAATACCATCAATTAGCCCACAGCGCCCCCACTGCAGTCGGAACCGACGGGGTGTGCCGAGGAGAGGGCACGTGCCTGTGGGCCTTTGCCCGCGCCGCCCAAGCTTGCTGCCTGGCTGGCAGGGGGACTGGCGGGCTGCCCAGCGTGGGGACTTGGCATCCTCCTAGTCAGGGGCCGGAGCCGGCTGTTGTGGGTGGCAAGTCAGGAGGCAGCTGGCTGGCGGGGGCGGCTGACGCTATGGGCTGGCTTGCAGGGAAAGCTGAGGAGGGTGGGCAGGTCTGTTGGAGAAGCCATCCGTGGGCTCTGGGGACGCTGTGGGTGAATCAACACCTTGGCACTGTGTGCTTGGCCCGCGGACCCTGCTCACCCTGGGCCCGAATCCAGGAGGACAGCCTTGTCTCCGTGGGGCTCCGGGTACGGCAGCCCATGAAGGCTCCAGGGCTTCTGTCCCAGCAGACCCTCACGAGCTCCCTGGCAGGGGACCAGATTCCTAAACCCCAGGACAGCTTAGGCTGTAAACACACAAAATCCCCAACGGCAGGTGCACAGGGCTTAGTAAGATGTAGCTACGCCTGAAAGGGGATCGTCCCAGACAACCCAAGACGAGGGCGGGCTGCAGGCCAGGGGGCCTCGTCCCCTCTGAGGATCCTCAGGCTTCCTTTTCTGGCGTTGGAAGGGGGAACTCCGTGCCCCTGCCCCCAAACTCCCGAGAGCTGTCCCGGGTCCCACGGTGCAAGGCTGCCTGCAGAAATGGTATGGGAAGACAGAGCTGAGGGCCCAGCTCCTGGTACCCAGGTAGAGCGCCTCGATCCTCGGGGTCTGGCTTCCAGAGCCAAGAGGGGGACGTCTGCTGTGCCAGGACCGGGCTATGCAGCCGTGTGGAGGCAGCGCCCCTGGATGGGGGAGGTGGGCTCGGCCCACGGGGGTGCTGGCTGCACGACGCCTCCACTCACAGGTGCAGCCGAAAGTGAAGTGGAACACGTGCTTCATTTTCCGACGGTGACTCGTGCTCGGCCTGCGTTAACAGCGGCAGGTCTCAGCCCCGACACTCAAAGGCCTGACCGTGAGTGGGGCACAGCGGGGCACCGGCTGCCCGGGACTGCTGCACGCACACCAGGGGCTGCGGGATGGGCCTCGACCACGAGGCTGGGAGGGAGGATGAAGGGGCCTGTGCCCCGCTGCTCCTCTCCCTGCCCCCAGCTCTCCCGGAGCTCACGGCAACGGCTTGGGCGTTAGAGCAGCTGTGCGCGTGTGTGCGCGTGTGTGCGCGTGTGCGTGTGTGGCATGGCCTTCCCCAGAGCGGTGGGGGGTGGTCCAGAGGAAAGGCTGCACATCACCAGGACAAATGTCACCTGCTCGTACAGGAAGACCCAGAACCCGCTGCAGGCGGAGGTGGAGGCCTGGAGGCCGTGTGCTCACACACACGACTCTGTACGAACACCACCAATGCATCAGAAAGGAAACGCGAAAGTCCTGCTGCGTGCAGTGGCACCGACCCGGCGGGGAGATGACGCAGTGCTCCGGAGCCTGTGGGTTAGGTGGGGACAGGACGCGGGCGCCCACGCCCACACGCGCGCGCGCACACACACACACACAGGCAGTGTCAGGGAGTACCGGGCCTGCCGTGCTTCGCTCTGGGACCTTCCAGACCAGCACTGCAAGCCCAGCCTAGGGGAGCGTCACACCTGCCCGGAGCCACCCAGGGCACTTCTGGACGTGTGTAGCCTCCCCAGGGACGCTTCTGGAGGGAGCACTCATTCGGGCCGGACTGTGTTCTACAGGGAGTTGCGACTGATGTCACGGGTGCGTGAACGGCTGAAAGGGACCCGTGGGCGGGGGTTTCTGGAAGGCAGGACCAGAGGCCACGTTGCACGCACACCCTTGTGTGGGAGCAGAGTGGGACACGGCGAACGTCCCATTTACTTGGCACCCCTCGGGTACGCAGGTCCACGTGTCCTCCCGAGGCTGGGGACAGAGCGCAAAGCCACGGCTGGCCAGCCATGCACAGTGTCCCCACATTTCCATTTCGGAGACGCTGTGGGCACATGGCCATGGCTCTGCCGTCCAGCATGCATGGCCTACAACATTCCAGGTAGAACCTTCCGTAAATTCGGAGGGGAAGAGACGAGGCAGTGAGCCAAGTGTGTGAGTGAGGGAGGGGACTGCCAGAAAGATGCCCGCGGTCACCTGCCGACCGTGTGCCTCCCCCTCCCTGGTAGCTCAGAGCGTCCCGTCCCTGGCCCAGACCAGCCTCATGGCCCTGGGACCGCGTCTCATCTTCAGGCTCCGGTTTCCCTCCCCGTGAAATGAGAAGGGCCTCGTGGCCGAGGAGGGACGTGGTGCTGTGATGAGAATTCTCCTGACGTCTGGGGCACGGGAGGGCGGGCTCTGGTGTGTGGTCACGGGGGGATGGCCCTACCACCCTCTGGGGGTTCTGCTGGCATTCAGGGCCCCACACAGCCACCATGTCCTACCCAGGGGCCACGTTGGGGGGTCATTGTGGGGTTCACACCCGCTGGTGCATGGATTTAACTGGTGTCCTCAAGGGCTTTTAACACATCGAGAGAGGCTAAAATCGTTCAGTGGATTGGGGATACTGTTTTTTCCTTTCTTTCTTTCTTTTTTTAAAAGATTTTATTTATTTATTTGACAGAGAGAGAGATCACAAGTGGGCAGAGAGGCAGGCGGGGGGCGGGGGGTAAGCAGGCTCCTCACTGAGCAGGAGCCCGATGCGGGGCTCGATCCCAGGACCCTGAGATCATGACCCGAGCCGAAGGCAGAGGCTTAACCCACTGAGCCACCCAGGCGCCCTGGATACTGTTTTTCTTGAGGTGAGTATATGCACCGTCTCTCTTGGCCACATTGCCCGGGCTTCGGGCGTTCGGAGGCTCTAACGGGGGAGGGGGGGTAGCCATCAGGGACAGGAGCGACCATCAGGCTGAGAACAGACACGTCAACACAGACACAACCCATTCATGTGCTCGTTGCCGAGCTGGTCCACGGACTTTGCTGACACACAGATCTGGAGAGCCAGCGCTGGCGGCGGGGAGGGACGGCAGGAGGAGGACAGGAATTCAGAGGCTGCTGTGTTGAGCTGTAGTTTCATTTGCTTCTTGAGATAGTGCTGACCACGTGCCCTACAGCTCACCACCGGCCCGGGCAGTTCCGGAGAGGGCCGGGGAGACAGAGGCGCGGGGTCTGGGGCACTGTGGGGCGGGAGAGGGGCTCTCCCACAAATACTGAAAACACAGCCGGGGGAGAAGGGGGGCGGGGGGCGGTGAGAGAGGGAGCCTCGCAGTGCCTGCTGAATGAAGTACAGGAAAACTTCCATGTCAAAACGTTCTCCCCCTAAGGGATTCGCTGATGCATTTCCTTTTTAGAAAAGGGTTCTTTTCTGCTCTCCGGAGCTTAATTTCATTCGGAATGAAAAATGATAAGAGTGGATTGGACCAGCGGCTCAGAGCCGGCCGGACGGAGATGCTGGCTCCCTGCACTTCCGTTTGCTTAGCTGAAAGCGGGTTGGGGAGCATTTGCGAGCCAGATCCCAGGAAAGGGAGGGCGTGCGGAGGGCGGGGAGGGTCACAGCTTGAGGAGCCAGGGAGGGGCGCTGAGGCGAAAGGCCCTATCTGCTGCCGGAGGGCGGTGCATGCAACCTGCTCCCCGGGGCTGCCTGGACCCCTCGGGATGTGCCGCACGTGGCAGGCTTCCCACCCTCCCCGGACCTGCCCTGGGGACCTGGGTCAGACCTGCCGTCCTGCCTGCTGCAAGCCAGGTGAACCACCCACCCACCGCACACATTGCAAGAGTGGGTCCGAGTGCAGGGGGTGCTGGCCTGCCCCGGTTCCTGGGCCTGTGGGGGTTGGACACAGGGTGGCCCGACTTCCCCCCAGCAGCAGCTGGTGCTCACCAGCGCCCGCGTCTCGGAGATCAAAGCCCAGGGCTCTCCTGCTTTTTGGCTTGCAGGAGCAGGAGCCCCGACAGAAGGAGGACTCGTCCCGACTCCACACCATCCCAGTGACTCTGCCTTTGGAGCGGGCTCGGGCAGTTCCCATTCTCAGGAAAGCCACCAAGGCGGGTGGGAAGGCGACTGCCAGAGTCACGGAGGTTGTGCCATATGGACGGGAGCAGCGCCGTCAGCACTGTTTGCTTTCTGTCCTCGCTCCGTTGTCTGAGCTTCTAGAAGAAAGGGAATAGACGGGCACGTCCCCTTGCTAAGACAGCATTCCTACTTTCCACACGTGGATGCGCGCTGGGCTGGGACAGGCGCCAGGCCCTGGGGACTAGCTGCCAGTGCAGGAGCTGCTGAGGGCTCTGCAGAGCCTGATGCAGGGGTGCGCTTGTGCCCTACGGTCGCCAGAGCCCCATGGGAGCGGACGAGACTGCTGGGGACAGGCCTGTGGGTGGACTCGGGCCTCCTCACTCCACGCTGTCCTGCGGGTCACAGGGCCGTGGAGGGACCAGAGGGACGGCAGGCCTGGGGCCCTTCATCCTCTTCCAGGCCCAGGTGCTCAGGAGAGGAGCGCATGCTCTGTAGACGCTCTTGGATTTGAAACCCTGCCCGGGTGCTCTGTCCGTGTGACACCAGTGACACGGTCTCATTCACCGGGCCTCAGTTCCCGTCGAGAAACGGGAAAGGCAGCAGCTGCCCCGCGACGGGGTCAGAGGGCCAAGGAGGCGGGGCCGGCAGAGCACCAGTCGCCAGGCAGCCGTGGGCAGAGAGACCACACCGTCCTCTGTGTCCCCGACTTCCTCCAAGCTCTGTGTCGGAAAGCTGGGGCCCCCCTTCTGCCCCAGCCAAGTGGATACCCAGGACGCAGTCAACTTGCCCACAGGTCCCGGGGCGCTTTCCCGGCCTGCGGGGACGACACGGTGCTAATTGATAGTCACACGCTCACACGGGGTCACGTGAAGGTCCCAGAGATGCTTCATCACCGTTCAGACCATCTCCAGTTAGCAACGGCTCCACACCCTCTAGTGTGACCTGGTCTCTGCCCCAGAGCCTCTCCGCCAAGTGGGCAGTGACGAGCAGGCCAGTGTCTAACTGCACCAGAGAAGCTGGATTCTACCAGCACCGCGCTGCGTCCTTGTGGTTTCCTGAAGACCATCCACAGTGCTCCTCAACGCCGTTCCGCCCCTGGTCTGCGTGGCTCTGATCGGGGGTGTACGCCTGTCCTGTGCAGAACGCAGACGGGCCAGCGGCACGGTGTCCTTCTGGGAGACGGGCGCTGATGCACCGACAAATGGCCCCGTCTCACCTCTCTGCTGGCAGGGACCCTCGGACGTCACCTGGGGCTACACTGATCGTCACTGTAGAGGCTGCTTGGCTCCTGTCTCATGGCGGTCACCTGGAACTTTCTAGAACGTCCTACCTCTTGGGAGTCTGCCAGTCCCTGGCTCCTCCACTCTAGGGCTTAGACCCAGTGAACAGGGCTCTGACCCCTCTTGTAGCCATGTTCCCTGCGCTGCCAGCTGCCACTACAAAGCTGCCCAGAACAGAGGCTGCCGCCCTCCTGCCGCCCCGAGGTCAATACCCAGCTCGCCTCCCCTGCAGTTGCTCCCGGAGCTCGGCAAAGCCGCTGAGCAGAAGCAGCTGTAGGGGAGGCACTTAGCGCCCTGCTCCTGATCCTGCCTAGCTGTGCGGTGAGTGCGCCCCCTGGGCTGGTTTCCTCCTGAGCGGTGAGAGCTTACTAAGCTGCCCCTTCCTGCCTCGCAGTGGCCCCAGGGGCGCCACATCCTCGTGGCCCCAAGCTAGCCCCCTGCCGGGGCGGCGCCTCAACTTTCTGGTCCTCTCCGCTGGTGTGGGGACGGCAAGACAGTGGATCCAGGCCATGTGGGGACAGGCAAGTGGAGTGGGACATCCACCCAGCTCAGCCACTCTCCTGGAGGTGGACGGGTCCTGCAAACGGGGCCCCCGGAGCACTCCCCTCAGTCCTCACCCCCCCGGGCACCCGCGGAAGCCTGGGCAAGTGGGACGCATCGCAGAGACAGCGTTCAGTACCTGCGGCTACATGTCTGTGCTCGTCCTTTGACACAGAGCGTGTGAGATGAAGGCCTGGGAAGAAGCTTCCCTCGCAGCTCCGGGAGCAGGCCCCGCACGGAGACAACAGATGTCCATGAATGAGGACCACCGGCTACTGGGAGACCCCTTGGGGTGCCCTCTGCAGCTTTCCATCAAACAGATAACGGGCCTCTGTACCCTGGTCACTGCTGTCCCTGGGGACCCCACACTAAGGCCGAGAGATCCCTGCCTTTTGGCTCCCAGGACGGAGAACCGGCAAGAGATACTCCTCCCTGGAAAGCGCCGCGCTTCCCCCGCCTCCGGCTGAACGGCATTTCCCCAACCCGCAGGAGACCCGAGTGTGGAGTGTCTGTGCAAAGAAAGAAGGAAATTTGGTTTCAGTGGATTCATTTTTCCTCCAGATTAGGTTTGCATTGAGTCGGGGAGGGGGAGGGATGGAGGGGTGGGATCAGCAGGGCGCCCGGGACACGCTCTGTGCTTCAGCTCAGCCTTCTCCCTCTCTGCTCCCTGGGGGGCCGGTGATGTGTGTGGCAAAACCCACAAGGTGGGAGCCTCACCGAAGCCCCGGGCAGGCCAGGCCACGGACGGGAGACCAGGTCCACACCTGGCTGGTGAGCCGGGGTCCCCCGAGAATCAGGCTCTGTGCTCTGTGCTGGCAGCTGACGGTCAGACCCCACGGCGTCCGGGCAAGAGAGACTGCCCTTTGGACGCTCCCTGGTGCGCAGGGGCTGCTGACCACTGCTGCCTCCCTGGAGCTGCGCAAGCTTACGGCACGGAGCACCAACCCGCCTACCTTTCCTCTGTGGCGGCGGTACCCGTAGAGCAATGATTACTCACAGAACACCCACCGCACCCTGTGAGCAGGGCCCTAGGATTCTCCCTCAGCCCGCCGGGGCTTGGGGGGCGGAGAGAAGGCTCCACACCCCCTCCCCCATAACACACACCGGTGTCAAGTGCATCTTGAAGGGGAACGCTCCTGCATGCACGCTCATGGTAGCAGACACACGAGGGCGGGAAGAGCCCACGTGCCCTTCCCCAGCGAGTGGATGAACAAAATGGCATCCTCACTACTTACAGGGCATGAAACCCAGGAACACAGCGCGAACAAACCTCAGGAGCGTTGCTGCACGGAAGAAGCCGGGTGCAAAAGACCATCTGTGGCGTGAGCCCATCCTTATGGAATGTTCCAGAATCCTTAAATCCACGGCGATGAATCACAGACGGGTGGTTGGCAGGGGCTGGGGGAGGGGAAAACTGGGGGTTTCCTGACGCTGGGAGTGGGGTTCCTGCCGCGAACTAGGTTGGAACTAGATCGTGGAAGCACTAAGTGCCACTGAACTATTCTCTTCGAAACGACGGATTTTATGTGACATGAATTTCGCCACAATAAACTCTTCAAAAATCAAACTGAAACAAGGAATACTCCGTGGAAATTAGGGAACTGTACCGGGGTACAGAGCGGGGGGCGCTGGGTCGGCTGCCTGCACGTTCCCGGCTCCCGAACACCTCATGTTTGTACTCGGCTTTTGGGGGGCTGGTGGGGATCACGGGCGCTTCCTTTGGCCTCGCGTGGCCTCTCCTCACCCTCCCTTGCTCACACGACTTCAGCATCTGGGGTTTGTACCCGCTTGTTGACAACACTCTGCGACGTCCTTGGTCCTTAACAATCCTAAGGCTCCGGACCCACCTGCAAACACTCGCGTTTTCTCGGGGCAGGGGTGGGGGTGGCGGGCAGTGTTCTCCACCGCAGTGTACCGAGAGGCCACAGCAGGATGCTTTCAAGTGTGACGGAGATGAAGGTAAAAAGCCTGTGCCCGCGGCCCGCATCCCAGCTCACACCAGATCCCTGCCTCCACCTTGGGCTGTGGGCGGTGCCAGGGACGGGGTGGGGGACGGGACCGTGCAGGTGCAGGAAGGTGGGGGCAGGGAGGAGCTGTGACATAGCGCCATGCCGTTGTCCTATCAAACCTGCTCGGAATGCTCTGCCCTGAACCTGGCCCTGACACGCCGCCCTTGGACCGTGTGTTGCGGGGGCAGTTGTGTGTCCTGGAATTCTGAGACTCAGACTGGTTTCTGCCATGCTCTGTGCTGCCCTGGGCCATCCACCAGGCTAAGCTGCTAAAGGCTGCAGGAGGCAGGTGGGGGACAGAGATGGGCTAGGCCAGTAGTGGGAACATGAGACCAGTGACATGGTCTCACTCACTGAGCCTCAGTGTTCGCATTGAGAAAGGGGAGAGGCATCAGCTGCCGCTTGATCGCCAGCCACGCCACCGTTCCAAAGCACATCCCAGGTCCTCCCTGCCAAGCACCGACGAGGCACCAGGGTGGGCGTCTTGGCCCGGACCCCAGACTGGTATGTGCTCCTGTCCACTCACCCTCCCGCCTACAAGTATCCTCAGTAGACGCAGCACGTCTACAACCACGTCCCTGAGAGCCAACCACCCAACCTGCCGCTTACTCTCCTCGTGGGACCACAGCCACTGGGGGCGTCTGAGACCCGTGTCTTCTTCGCACACCCAACTCTCGACCCATCAGCAAATACTCAGGGGTCCACCTTTGACACAGATATGGAATTCCACCCTCTGTCGCCTCCACTGGGACCCCCACAGGCCAAGCGAAATCTCCCCGCCTGGTCAGGCTGCTCCCGATCTGGCCCATGACTCACCATCGGCTCCCCACAAGGCAGCCAGCCTAACGCACGGGGTAGCTCCTGAGCGACCCCTGACCCCCACGTCACTTAACACAAAGGCAAAGCGTTCCGAGGGCCCTGCCCGATCTGGCCCATCCTCCTCCCTCCCTCTGCTCCCACGTGCCAGCGTCTCGCTGTTCCACCGTTGGGTCTGTGCTCAAATGTCCCCTTCTCGGCGAGACCTGCTCACCTCTTTACTTCCTCTGCTTTCCTCTCTCCCCGCCTTCCTCCCACCTGCCATACGACTACGGGCTGTCTGTGCCACGGGCATTCCTGGACCCCCAGCACCTAGAACGGGGCCTGACAGGAGCTGGGAGCCATGGAACGCTCACAAGGGAAAGGAAAAGATGCCCCCAAGCCCCCCCAGGGAGGTCTGATGGGGAAACGAATGCCTGCAAACACAGAAAAGCGACAGGTGCAGACAGGTCTGCCAACCCAAGAGAGTCCCCCCACCCGTCTTCCTGGAAGTGTGACTGCACAGACACTGCCCCCGCCCCTCACTCCCGGGCCCCTGCAGCCTGGCTGCAGCTGCAGAACGTCCCCGTACCGATCACTCCCTCCCCCTCAAGCTCTAGGGGCCCCTGGGGGCCCTGCTCTCCAGCCCGTGTCCGCTCGCTCCTTCTGCTTCCCTGGCCTCCGTCTTTGCTTCGCCGCCTTCTCAGCCCACGGCTACGCCCCACCCGGGTATTTCGTTCACCTCGTGTTTCAGCTCCCCTAACTGATGACGACTCCAGACCGATGGGGCTGACCGTACACCCTCCCTGATGTGAGTGCACCAGAGAGAGAGAGAAATAGCGTGTTCTGGACAAGAAACACCTCACAGAAGACACGGATCCTGCGGGAGAGCGGCTTGTGCTAGATACGGAGCTGTTTGGTGCGGAAAGAATGCCGGCAGCAGAATGAGGCCGGACGAGCGCCGGGGACGGGGACGGGGGTGCCAGGGAGGGTGTGGTCCTCAAGGGAGACAGGTGACGTCCAACCTGGGCGTCCCCTATTATTTCCACATCTGGGAAATTACTCCACCACAGCTGTTTTCTCCAGCCTTGTGCTGGCCGTCTCGAGCCCAAAGAAACCCCATCGGCGGCAGAGAGAGGGGCTTCTCTGGCGGGTCTGGCACAGCGTCTTCCCCACCTGTGGTCTCTGGCCCGAGTCATCAGCTCGAGCCATTCTGGAGCCCCTGCCGGCCCAAGGCTCTGTCCCTTTAAGGTTGAGAAGCTGAAGGCACGGCATGGCGAGGCCCGTGGAGAGTTCTTGAGGACTAGGCTCTGTGTCTCCCTTGGAGGTGGACAGGGAGGCGGGGACCAGTGTCACTGACCACTGGGCACAGAGATGTGGCAGCCTTGCCGACCCTCAGCAGCCAGCAGGGAAGCTGACGTTGCAGTCCCCGGCCATGAGCCCCCGCCTTCGCTCCCGGCCACCCAGACTTGAGGCCCCCACGAGCACCCCCGTCTTTTCTGTTCCCTGTCTCCTTCCCTCCCAGGGGCCGTTCTTCTCCACAAGTGACTGTAACCCCGGCCCAGCTCCCTGGCTCGGGGGACGGGCCTCCCGGGCCTCCTCCTTAGGACTCATCTTTACAACTGCCTCTGGTTCAGAGCTTCCCCCAGAAAGTGGTGTGTTTTATCTTTATGTGTCAGGATTTATATAAAAAGGGGATAGTTCAACTCTAAATGTAATGAGTTGGAAGAACAGGTCTCTGGTGGCTCTTCTAGTGAACACGGCATCGATAACATTGACTGCTAAAAATAACTAATAACCCTGGGCTGGGGGTGGCCGGGGACTGCTCCAATCCCACTCTAGAAGGGATATGCAAGCAAAGCAGGATCCGGCCCTAAGTACAGGCCCCCTTCCCCCCAACAGGTGCGTTCCCAGAGGAGCTCAGCCTGAAGCAGAGGGAGACACACAACCCCAGTGTGTGCAGACGGCCTCCAGGACCTTCTAAGGGTGCCCTGGAGGTCAGGTGGGGAGAGCCTTGTCCTCCTCTGGGAAGAGGTGATGATTCCTTGTGTTGTACCCGAACCACAGGCTTCCTGAAGGGCAGCGGCGGCATGGCCCACGGGCGGGTCTCTGCCTCGGGTCAGACGCACCTTTCCGCATGCGCTTCTCACGCGATGCTTATCCTTGACGCTGTCACGGGAGGGGTTCCGAGCACAAGCAGGCAGCAGACGGAATCCAAGGTGGACATGAACGACCCTTGCTGAGGGCCTTCTGAGCTCAGGCCCAGGGAAAATAAAGGATGTTGAGGCTGGAGGTTTGCCCAAATCAGAAAAGCTACATTTTTTGACGCGGCGGACGGACAAGCAGCTGCATCTCGTTTCACCCCTAGAGGCTCCTTTTCTGGGTTTGGTGACGGGTGGACGGAAAGGCTCTGCCATATATGTGAAGTCAGCTCTCCAGTGCCCTCAGCTCTGGCCACTCTGCCCCTGACAATGCTGGCCACCTTCTCCCAGAAACGGCCAGTGTGTTTAGACAGGCACTGGCGTGAGGCAGGTCAGCTCAGTCCGCGCGACTTCCTGTGTTTCTGGAAGAACGTGTGCGCCTAAGCTCTCCTAACGTCCCTCCCCGGCCTCCCCGGGCTGCAGGAGCAGTGACGAGTCGGGGAGGAGTTGAGGACCAGGGGAGTGACGGGCCGCGGCACAGAGCCAGCTCACGGTTATGGAAAGGGGCTCTTCAGCGGGCCCCAAACGAGTCTAAGTTAATAGAGAAGAAATAATGTGTTTTAAAATTAATAGCAGAACTGTCAGCTCTGATGGCCGGGGCAGTAAAGCATACGGTCACCGGAGTCCCTTTGTGAGGTTATTTTCTGTTTTGTGTGTGTCCTGGGCACAGGGCAAGAGCCACGGCTCTCTTGGCCGTGAAGCATTCTGGATTCCGGGACAGCTTCGTCGGCTGAGTCGGAGCACGGGCTTAGGTAAGGAAGCTGCTATGGGCTACGTTCGGTGGCCGCGTGGCCTGCAGTTAAATAGCAGAGGTGCAGCACTATGCGGGAGGCAGGGGAGTCCCCTGAAGTGCCTCGGGAAAGCTCTCGGTCAGGGAGGCTCCTCCCTCGCTGGGCAGGAGGAATGGGGCTGAGAGCACAGCCCAGAGCCCTGGGTGGTTAGGGCAGCCCTTCAAAACTAAGAGCTCCACGTGGCATCAGTGATGAGACCTGCAGAGCCACAGCAGCTCACGTCCTGGGCAGGCAGGACCGAACTTTCTCTGAAGGCTCCTCTGATCTCTGTTCTTAGGGGCCAGCAGGAGTATGGGAGAACCCCTGCACTCACAGATCACAGTGGGAACCCGGCCCTTTCCCCTGGCCACTCCCAGAGCCTTTCTGGATGGCCCCATGTGGTTCCTCTACGTTCGGGAGGAAGAAAGTGGACTGCCTTTGCAGGCTGGCCGAGGGAAACTGGGACAGTGTGTTACTTAGGAAGTCTCACGTAGAGACACCACCGTGCCGCAAAACCTCGGACTTCACGATGCTCAGCCTCGCTCCGGGCTGCAGACATGCACTGGACCATAACAGGCTCCCACAACCTAGTGAGACGCTACAACTTAGAACCCCAAGGCCAGACACTGGCGCCCCACCACCGACTCCCATTCCCTCATGCAGAGGCTTGTGTCGGTGACTAGTTGTCTGGAATTGCTCTGTTTTGTTACGAATCTTCCAATAATCGTGCCAAGAGAAGAAGGGGGGGAGGGTTTGTCTAAAAGCCAGAGGGAGCCATGAGTTCCAGTGACACCAGGACACAGCAGAGGACAGGTGTGACCAGGAGAGAAGCGAGGGGAGGGAGATCAGCGTGCACCCTTCTGAGAGCCAGAGAGCACCTGCTGGGCTCTATCTCGATTGTCCGTGCCCCGCTGTGATGGAAGGAACCACAGGATACAGAGGCTGTCGCCAGCCCCTGGCGGGGCCCCAGCACAGAGAAGGGGCTAAAAGACAGCAGTTGAAGGAAAGAATTGAAATGTTAGTCTGCAACGATGACATATTTATGCTAACACTGGCGCTCGGCACTGTAGACACACACACACACACATACACACATACACACTCTCTCCCCACACTCTGCCCCTGGAAGTGTTCGATGCTGCAGAGGGGAACGCTGGGCTGCTCTTGCTGGATAATGAGAGAACAGCGGTATGCCAAATGCTTAGAACAGATCCGTTTGCTTTCTTTCCTCTGCTGAATTCTGCCACCAGAGACCTCTGACTATTGTATTCTGATTCCACCACCGAGAAGCTGCATCCGGGGGCGGGGTGGCAGGAGCAGTCACCCGCTCTCTGTACAGTAGCAAAGCAAGAAGCAAACAGACTTCATTTTGGAATCCGGCCTTTCTTTTGGGAGTTGGTAGAAAAGACCATTCCTCCCTGAGGCCTTGCTATGGCTTTATGGGGGTTTAGATCTACTCCCTCTGCCCCCCACCCCTGCCAAAAGGAGGCCCCTGGAGCACTTGCTTGGCTAGAATATCAGACACAGAGGTCTCAGAAGCCTCTTCTCTTTTACACGGCTGCTATTATTAAAGCCATATGTTTACACTGTAGTCCACAGTTTTTCAAGCCCACTTAAAGCTATTGTCTCATTTGGTCCCTTCCAACAGTCACAAGTTGGCGGGGCGGGTCTCATCACATCCATTTTATAGTTGGGAACACTGAGAACGTGGGGAGGCAGTGACCTGTCCACGGTCACGTGGGAGCCGCAGAACTGTCCCAGGTCCTTGCCTGCTGGCTCTCGTTAATCTGCTGCTTTGGGAGTGGGGGTGGGGTGACAGACAAGTGCAGTATTGTGCTACAGCAACGGCACGGTCCCCAGTTGAGCCAGAGGAAGGAGATGAGACACAGGGGGTGCCGTCAGGGATTCTCCCTGGATAGAGGAGTTCAGCACCAGCGGACATTATGGGGTCAGGGAAGAAAGCAGGGTGGGGAGAGCGCTCAGCTGGCATAGGCTTGTCTGGACCTTGGGAGGCAGTGACACAGTCTCACGTGTGGTCACCCGTCCGGCTACCGGGACAGGGAAGTATTCCCACTGAAGGCCACTGGGCTGCCCAACCATGGCCACATGCTCGCCTCCTACAGCTGGGAATGCAGGGCTAACCGAGCCAGCTTTCTACTCCCCTTCAATACATGATGACTTTTTCTTAACAGCTTCTCCACCGCTGAAGCCCCTTGGCAGAATCTCGGACTGGAGGGCAGTTTCTCAGATTAAACTGGGCACACTGGCCATCAAATCCTGGGGTCAAGCAGCTGGGCCCTACGCCAGTCAATGCCTTCACTTAGGGAGAACAGGGAAAGACAGGCAGCGGGAGGGCAGGGGTTCAGCACCATGGACAGTGGCCGACGGGCGCCCCGCGGATCTCCGCCCCGCGCCTACAAACACGGGACACTCGTTTATCACCTGCAGACAGCAGCTAGTGCTTCTGTACGCTCATGCCACTGCCGATCCGCCTTCATCAAATTCAAAACATGATTGCTTGTCGCCGGTTTTAATTCATTTCCCCCACCAACCCTCCATTTGAATAACATCCTAAGTTTTCTTCCTCAGGAGGAAGAGAGTCTCCCCTGGCGGTGGGTAGGAAGAGCCCAGTGCCCAGTCCAAACAGCCTGGTCTTCCGCCGAGACAATGGCGTGCAGAAGGCTTGCGAGGAGCCCCGTTCATCTTTCCGACGGCGCTTGGTCCGTGCTGGGGGCTCTGTGAGAGAGGACGGCCACCATGGGGTGTGCTCAGATTCGGGGATCCTCTCCGAGGCTGTGGTTTGCTCTGGCACCCATGGCGAGGGCCCATGAGGCATGCCGTATGCAGATAAATTCTGCCGTGTGCGTGCTCACTAAATCCACCATGCTAGAAATGCATTTGGAGGCAATCCTGCCTGCCCACAGCAGATTTTCCAGATCCTGGCAACTGGAGCATGTTAAGGACGAGATACAGCTGCCAGGTCTGATTTCTTAAATCAAGATTCGTTTTGTGGGGAGGGCAAGAGGAAAAAAATTAATGCACAGCCTGGCAAGGTGAGGGAGGGAGGGTGGGATGGATGCCTGCCGCCTTGGCCTCTCTGTACATTTTGGGTGGGAGCCAATTCCTTTCCAGCAAGTGGCTTCCAGCTCAGGAAAGGGGGAGGGGCTTCCCACCGGCAGCCTGGCTCCGAACTCCAAACTGTGGGGTCTGAGCGTGAGCGAGGTGAGGTGCTGACGGAAGGAGCAGAAGTTGTTGGTTTACGATCTGTGTTGTTTTCCCAAGTCTCAGCCGTTCATTCTTGCTGGTTCCCACTGGGTTTCCTGCCCCCCCCCAGACTCCTCCCAGCAGTTACTGGGGACCCATAGGCGCAAGAGCCGCTGGGGGCCCAGCTCAGGGAGTACTATGGCTCCCCTGCGCCCTGCCGAAGGGATGGGGAGTGCGTGAGATGGCCGGCATGTCTGTGTGTGACCGGGTGACAGTGCTTTCTGGGGGTGCTGGGGTGCGTGGGGTGCTGGGGCACCTCTGGGAGTGTCTGTCTGTCTGCCTATGGCGGGGCAGTGGGACGGGGCAGCTATCTCTAAATAACAGTGAGGTTTTACATACTAGACGCACGGGCGTCATCCCCAGCGTGGACGGCCAGTTCTGTTCCTCCACTTCTCAATTACAGCTTGTGAGGGGGTGGGGTGGGGGGTCGAGAAGGGCCTGGAGGAGGGCAGAGGCAGACATGAGGCGAATTAGAGAGACTTTTGTTGCGCTTAATATCAATTCATTTCGCGGCTGCTGACACAGCCAGATTCCATAGCCCAGAGTTTATGGGGCTCCCCAGTGCGCAGACGCACACACTCAAACAGAAAATACAAAAGAACTTTTAAAAAATGACCTGCCATCAGCAAAAAAATTTTTTTTTAAATTTTAACCCCCCCCAAAAGCCACCAAAGTCACACACACACACACACACACACACACACACCCCACAATCTGATTTTGATTTTCTTATTGGTTTAGGTCACTTAATCTCATTATGTAATAATCACATGATTTGCCAGAGTCGAGCCCCGTTTCATTACTTTATGGGCAGACTTTATATTAGATACACATGCAAAAATGATTAGTATAATGAGAATGTTGGAAAGGAATTCACTGAGGGAAGGGCATAGCCCCTGACCTGAGGGATAGTGCTCACCCCTAGGTGCCCTCCCTGGGGACCTGCGCTCCCAGGACAGCCCCTGGCAGAAGACTCCAAGCCCGGACTAGGTGGGGTTCTCGCACAGCCACCTTCCTATGGCCCTCCTGCCCCCTCTCTCCTCCTTCTCTTCTTCCTCTTCCATCTCTTCTCCCTCTTCTCTCCCTCCTCCTCCCCTCCCCCTCCTGTCTCTGCTCCTCCTCTCCCTGCTCCTCCTCTCCATCCTCCTCCTTCTCCCCCCCTCCCTGTTTCCCCCGTCTTCCCCTCCCTGCTCTCTTCTCTTCTGGTTCTCCCCACTTCCCCTGTCCCCTTCCCCTCCCCCTCCTCCTGCTCTCTGCTCCTTCCCCTGACCCTCTTCCTCTTCTCTCCCTCCCCCACTGGCTGTGGTTCTTTCCTGATTTTAGTTAGTGTCTCTCTTTCTATTTGTTCATTTTCTTCAAGTGCCGTCCAAGGCATGCTGCCCTCCCCGTCTTGTGTCTTATGCTCGACAGTTCCCTCCCCTCTCCTGAGCAGCCACGCCTGGATGCAAGGCCTCCTGGGCAGGAGGGCTGAGATCACACAAGAGACAAGTGAGAGCGGCTCGTGGCAACCCTCGGACACCCTGGACCGCCTCTGGGAGATTGGGCAGTGGCACTTTCCGTGGCCTCTGTGGGCTCCGGCCTCTCACGGCCAGCGTGTCTGTGGTCCAGGCGCCCTTTACCTGCCCAGAAGCCGGCATTTGGAGGGGAAGGAGAACCTCGTGCTGGGAGCGGGGTCCTCTCCTGCACCAGCAGGTGGGATCCACCCCTCCAGGGCCCTGTTGCTTCCTGGGCATCCCCATTGTATCAGGGAGACACTTCCCAACCACGTCCGGCTGCTCTGGGGGTCCTCGGGCTGGGCTCTGGTCCCCATGAGAAAAGCAGAGACGCAGAACAAACCCACGGAGGAGCAGAAGGGCTTTCATCCGGCCCCGGCCCCGCGCCAGCCACGGAACATGGCAGATGTCCTCTTCGGGAATGTGGGGTGTTTATTCACCAAGGACGTGACCGGCCACCCCGACCAGCACACAGACTCCAGCCTGCCTGGGAGTCGGGGACCACAGGAGTTGGCAGGGTACCTCCGTGGCCCAGCACACTGCCTCACCCCCCAAATGCCCTTAGACATTTTCTGGAGAGTTGGGTAGAGAGGCCGTTTGTGGTATCACCTGAAGGGTCACATCAGAAAAACGAAACGAAACAGGAAGCATGCGAATCGCGCAACAAAGCACGTGTCTGGGAATGTGCTGGAGTCAGTGTCCCATACCTGAAGGCCCTCCGGCGGAGGGCTCACCACCAGGCAGCTCTAGGGCGCATGTGGGTGAGGCACCGCATTCCGCAGCGTTACTGCGAACCAGCCCCGGGGAGCTTATCCTAAGGCAGCCCGGGAGCATGGAAAGCGTCCTCTGGGAAGGACCAGGTCCCAGGGTTGGCTACGCTGGCGGTGCCGGTGGCACCACATGGCAAAGCAGCCACGTCTGCATTCCACGAGAGCATTCCTGGGTGCCCAGACTGCGCCGGGCACTGGGAGGGTCTGGGTGGGGGACAAAGGTGAGTGGTCGCTCCTGCCCCGCTGGAGAAGCCAGGCCAGGAAGCACGGCACTCTGTGGCTGCTGAGCCCAGGGCCAAAGGGATGCCTGAGAAGCAGGGAGGTGGGAAGGGGGAGAGCCAGGAGGGCTTCACGGAGGGGGTGTCCTGGTTGAATATCAGAGGACAATGAGCTGTTTAAGGAGACAAGGGAACAGTGAGAGCAAAGGCACAGAGGAGAAGCCAACGTTTCACTTGACAGCAGCCCGGAGAGGTCCTGTTGTCACCAGGGGAGTCCTTCATGGAACCTGGCCCACACCAGGTGGCTTGGACAGCGGAGACTCACCTCATCTCTGCCCTGCACTCACGCACTCTGAGTGTGGCTTGTGGGGGATGGCCGGAGGGGGCGGGGGGAGTGGAAGAGGGTGAGGTCTTCCGTGGAGGCTGAGACACCCCCTGACCTGAGGCCACACAGTACTGACCTTGGTGCGGAAGAGAAGGAGGAAACAGACTGTCCTGGAGGATCGATGAGGGCGGGGGGGGGGGGGGGCTTCATCTGAGCACCAGCGCCTGCCGACTGCAAGGCTCAGAGGCAGGAGGGCAAACGTCTGTAACTGGAGAGGCTTGTCTGGATTCAGCGTCGCTGCAACAGTCCCGTGCCAGATGCAGAGGGACACGGGGACACAGGGCGGGCGTGGGAAACGAGCCGAGTGCATGAAAGGCCACACCCGGGCCCGAGGAGATGGGAGGACGTGGGGCACAACTCCTGATGCACACCCAGGGGGACAGGGCCGTTGCCGCACTGGAAAGCAGCGGGCCCTGTCGTGGGCTGAATCGTGTCCCCCAAACGCACCCAGGCAAGCCCTGACCCCCAGCACCGTGGGGTGTGCCGGGATTTGGGGGCGGGTCTTTAGAGAGGTGATTTAAGTTAAAATGAGGTGATTGCGGTGGGGGGGGGCCCAAATCCAACGTGCCCGGTGTCCTTATAAGAAAAGATCAGGACACAGACACGCACAGAGGGACGACCACGTGAGGACGCAGTGGGGAGACGGCCGTCTGCCTGCCCGGAAGAGGGGCCTCAGAAGGAGCCACCCTGCTGCCTCGATCCTGGGCGTCCAGCCTCCAGGACTGGGAGCAAACGTATTTCCCAGGCTGAGGTTTGGGTACGGCAGCCTGAGCCCAGCGCTGCTCCGGGAGCACCAGAAGTCCAGGAGAGCTAGGGCGCATGGAAGAGAAAGCCGGGCAACGTCATCCAGATCAGGAGACCCGACGCTGTCAAACCGCAGCCCTGATTTCTAGCAAAAGTATCTTTCACTTCTTAAACACGCAATGAAGACCTTCACCCCCTTGGGGCACCTGGGTGGCTCAGTGGATTAAGCCGCTGCCTTCGGCTCAGGTCAAGATCTCAGGGTCCTGGGATCGAGCCCCGCATCGGGCTCTCTGCTCTGCAGAGAGCCTGCTTCCTCCTCTCTCTCTGCCTGCCTCTCTGCCTACTTGTGATCTCTCTGTCAAATAAATAAATAAAATCTTTTAAAAAAAAAAAAAAAGACCTTCACCCCTTGGCATCCACATGTGGGTAAAATGATTCTAAAACACCCAGGCTGGGGATCCCCCAGGCAGAGGCTGGCATGCAGCACGGGTAAGCCGCACGCTCCGGGGGCTGATGAGGGAGCGCTCTGGAGGAGGCCACGTCACGGTGCCGCTGACTCTGCGCTGGACGGCTCGGTGGCTGAAGCACGGACTGATCTTGCTTTTTGTTTCCAGAAGAAACAAACGGGTCTCAGGAGAGAACGGCCTGACATTTCGGTGATGCCTTTCCAGAAGATCCCACCTTTGTGGTCACACAGATTTACACACAGAACCTCACATGGGGGTTTCGGGGCCGTCAGGATGAAACACGGCCCCCGATTCCTGCACCCACTCCTGGAGAACGAGGCTTTGTTCCCTGCCGTGGACTCTCGGCTCCCTGGGGGCCCCTGGACCGTCCCTTCCTCGACCCACCTGCCCGCCAGCTAAACACTCAGCCCCAGCGAGCAGGCGGTCCTGGCTAGAAGTCGCATCCCTTCAGAGGGGAGCCCGCGGGAGCCCCAACGCGTGCTTGGGGGTCCCTGGCCTCCCCTCCCCAGTTCCCACGGGGTCATTCTGGACCTCTGCTTCCCCGTGTCATCCATCAGGACATGGAACCTAGCTGGGTGAGCAGCTAGTAGGACACGGTCTCCCCGGACGATGTGGCCCCATGAGCCTCATCAAGGCAGGAAGTAAACTGCCCGCCATGGACTTGTCTTCCAGATGGACAGCCGCAGAGATGCGCCCGGACGGACCGCCTTGGGTGTGGGTGGCCTGCTGCTGAGGCTGCGGCCTGCGGTGTGAGGGTGTGCGTGTGTGTGCCTGCGTGTGCACAGTGGAGGACGGGAGAACCCCACGGGAAAGCAAGTTTCCAAACCCGTTTCGTTTGCTTCATGTCAAGACAGGAACAGAGACGCACATGCTCACGGAACAGCAGGGCTCGCAGCAGCCAAGAGGCGGGTCGGGCTCTGACGGACGGCGGGCCCACGTGGCTTGGCCCTTCGGCTCGGCGGAGTGTCGCTCAGCCTTGAACGGGAGGGAAATCCTGACGCCACCGCAGTGTGCGCGACCCCAGAGGACGTCAGCCAGAGAGGCTGGTGAGGTCTCTGGGGTCTCAATCCCGGGACAGACAGCGGATGGCGGGCACCAGGGGTTGGGGAGTGGAAGGCGGGGTTAGGTACTGATGGGGACAGCTTTGATTTTACCAGATGGAGAGAACTCTGGAGGCAGGCGTGGGCGGCTACGTGGCCTCGTGATGTGCCTGGTGCCCCCAAGCGGCGGCGCTTACACACGGTTACGGCGCTGAATCTTGTTCTGTGTATTTTACCACAACCCAGAGTGGAGTTCTAGTGGCTGGTCCGATGGCAGTGGGTTAACAGAACTTACTACTGCTAGCGTCACTGAAGCTGGTATACGAGCCCCGGCTGCGAAACTGGGCTGGCTTCCAAGAAGTATCAAACAGAAGACGCAAACACCCACCGAGCTCTCCGGGTGCGCCAGGCACCATCCCCTCCCGTTTGCGGACGACGGTGCGTCCCCCCTCCTGCCGACAGCCTGTCAGGAACGTTCTCATCCCACGTCACAGCAGGGGGCACGAAGGTCACGGCACTGCCGGGGATCACTGGCTGGTAGGAGACGAGCCAGGACTCGCACTGGGTGCTCCCAGCCCCGTCAAACCCCCGGGCATGTGCGCTGGGAGAAGGCTGAGTGATGCTGGATCCCAGACCCCACACACCGTCCAGCTTGCTCTGCTTCCTCAGGCGCTAGTTTTAGGGGAGGGAGGGACAGGGCTGGCGGCCGCGGGGCACCTTTAAAGCAAAGTAACTGAATACTAGTAAACACGCCTGAGGGAGGGGTGTCACTCAGCGGTGATGGGAAGGGTCGCTCAGGAACCTCACTGCGAAGGTGCCAAAGGCCACTGAGTGGTCGGCTTTAAGTGGTTAATTTCACGTTATAGGAACCCAATAAATTATTCTAAAAATATACACGTTATATATATATTTTTATGTTTATGATTAAACTGCAAATCCCACCCACGTGGCCTGAAACCGAATGCAAATACACTGGAAACCTCTGCGGACTGCGGCGTTTGGGGCCGTATGAACGCACACAGAGCTCTTGCCTGTGAGCACCATCTCCCCTGGCCGGGCCCCTGCTCTCCTCTGGGTGGAGACGACTCGTCAGGCAGAGATGCTTGGAGGGGAGCTCACAGCGTCACAGATGGTGACACCACCCGAAGCCCCTGGTGCCGAGCCCGTGGGCGCCAACTTGCAGCCTGGGATCTGGGGTTTTCAGATCTGGTTTTATTAAAAGTCCCGAGTTTCTCCTGAGATTTATCCGTCTCACTGCAGAATAAGTTACGTGGCCGGAGTCACGGACCTCCCTCACCTTGCCAACGGCGACTTCACTTTATCCTTTAGAGGGAAGTGATCGTTCATTCGCCACTAATGGCTGCTGGGATCAGGCCACCCGATAAACAGGTGTGACTCATGATGAAGGAAATTATCATCGCCTTTCAGCCGGCCACGAGAAAAAGCTTCCCAATGTTGTGTGCAGTGCACACGCCGGTGAGTGTGAGCGTGCCCGGGCGCGGGTGTGTGTGTGCTGGCGCGGGCGCCGGGGAGGAAGGGAGGAAGGCGGCGTGAAGCCAGCGTGCCGTCTGCCATGCATTCGGCCACGCTGGGATCTCCTGCATCTGAGCATGTCTGAATGCCCCGGAGGAGCCCGTTTATCAAAGCAGCTCTGCGGAGGGTATGTTTGCAGACTCCTTTGTGGTGTGAATAATCATCTCCTAATTCCTATTTGGGAAATTAATCTTCTGGTTTCTTGAAGTGTGGCAGAGAGTTCTGGAAACAGGGTTGGAGGCTAACGCCCGTGCTGGTCCCTGGCAGCACACCTGAGGGGCTGGGTAGGTGAGTGACGACAGGAAGGAGTGCGCGGTCGGTGACCACGAGGGAGAATCCAGCCCAACGCGCTTCCGAAGGTGCCGGTAGCAAGCACAGCACCAGGCCGGAGACCAGCGCACGGTGCGACCCCATCTCTGTGCCACGCACGCAGCGGTGGTTTCTGACCCTAGGACTGTCCCTTCGCTGTCCTGTCTAGACTTTCCACAGATCTATCGCTCACGCACTAATGAAAAGTTCGCTTTAATTTAAAAAGAAAAGCAAAGGTGCTAGGGAAGGCCTGTAGACCCTTCTAGCCGCAGGGGAGGAGGTGAACCGAAGGGCCACGCCCTTGTTCCCAGCTCTGACATTCCCTGGAGGCGCGGAGGTTCTCTTGCCCTGAGGCCCGGAGTGCCGCTCTGGGCAGGACTGGGCTCCACAACCCGTGTCTGCCAGAGAACTAAGTTCTCGCACTTGGCTCCTCCCTCACACCCTCATGACACGGAGACTCTGGGCTTAGGGAGCCAGGACCATGTGGTCCTTGCTCTCTGCCAGTGCCGAGGCAACACGGCAGAGCCGCCCGAGGGGGGTGGGTTCAGGGGTCGGGGCCGGAGTGGGGGGCGAGGCCAGCAGGAGGCAGCTCCCTCCCCCACCAGCAGGCGCCTGGGGCTCAGCTCAGGAAGACACGGCAGGCACAGCAGGAGATCCCCCCCACTTGTCTGGCCCGGCAGGTGCACCAGGCAACACGAGACCCCTGATCCCTGGAAGTGTCCCTTTCAGTCTGATGACAGCTGAAGCAGGGAAGCCAACCTCAAAGGTCCTGAGTCGGACACAGAGCAGCCACCACCACCGGCTGTGAGCCCTAGGCCCAGCCGTGGGCCGGCAGAGCCCCTCTCCTTCTCGGCAGAGAGAGGAAGGGGCTGGCCAAGACGGTCCCCAGGTCCCCGCCAGCATGGACGTCCCATGGCATCTCATGGGTGTGACATCACGAGACACAGTAGGAGTTCCTGCCGTGACGGCACCTTCCTCCTGTTTCCCTCCTGTTTCGGGTTAGGAAGGGGTTTTTAAGATGGAAAGTCCTTGCCAGCCTGGACTGGATGGAGCGCCCCCATCCCACACACGTGCAGGCTCGCACACAAACGTCTCTGGTGTAGACTCCGACGCAAGCACACAGGCGGACGCCCTTACTCAGCTTCCCGGGCCCGGGGACCCCGCCGGCAGGCTCTACTCTCTGCTGCACAAGCCCCACGCCGTGGAGGCCCGTTGGGCCCCACACCCCACAGCCAGGCCTGCTGCCCCTTCAAGGCGGCTCACGGACAAACCACTTCTGCCCGGCTGAGCTGAGCAAGGGTCAGAAGACCCGGGAAGGTGTGGACGCCGGTGGTGGACCCTCTTTTCCCGGCCCCCAGGGCCTTGTGGGTGGGGGGTGCTGACTCCCACAGGATGCATGAGGTTCAAGCAGGGCGGTGGGCGAGAGCCCCCCAGGAGCTACAAGCCTCCTGATAGAGGAGAGCACGCTCTCCCTAGCTCCTGTCACGGGCCGGCGCCAGAGAACCAGGGCCCTGCTGTGTGTCCGGCACTGGCCAACCCACCTTTCATGCGTCACTTTTTCTTTACACCCGCCCCCGACTACCCCAGAGCAGAAACAGAGAAGCCCGAAACACATCCACTGAATGACCAGAAAAGGATGATGCAGAGCTGTCCCGACAGGCCTTGCTCTTGGGTTCCCTGTGCTCCCGTCCTGTCCCCCTTGTCTGCCCGCCCAGGATAGGCCGTAACGAAAGCAGGCTCGCTGGCCGCCCCTCCAGTCTGCCCTGAGCTGAGAGGAGGGATGCGGCATCTGGGAAAGCTGCCCCGTCCGCTCTTTCTGCCTCTTCCCTGGCTTCTTCCCTCTTCCTCCCGCTCAGCCAGTGGGGCCGGGGGCGCAGAGGGGCGGGCAAGCAGCTTGGAGGAGCTAAATACACTCTGGACAGGGCAGGGAGTCCCTGCTGGGCTGTCGTCCAGACTTGAATTCCACCGAGGGGAACTTATAAAAAGGCCTTTCCACCCATTCAGGCTGAATTCCCTCTCCACCCCAGGCAAGCAGCTGCCCTCCGAGGACACATGACCCAGCGGTGTGAGCCCAGTGGACCGACCAGGTGGCCTGCCACAGACCCCCGTGTCCAGCCCGGGAACCAGCAGGAGGCCGCCCGGGCTCTGCCCTTGTCGGCTGTCCTGCTGGAGCAGCTAGGGACAGTCGTGTTGCAAAAACCCGCAACACCCACGGTCTGACTTCATCTCACTGGGAGAGAATTTACCCAACATGGGATGAAAGCTCTGCAGAGAACTTTCTGTAGTAGCCATGTCCCCAGGACGGAGCCTTAGCTCGGCCACCAAGGAGCAGGGTGGCAGGGACCTCCCTGTGCCACTCCGACCCTAAGGAGCACAAATTCTAGGAGCGAGCCGGCACGGCACCAGGACGAGAATAAACGAGACTGGGGCAGAACCATTCCCTGGGCCGAGGGCACTCTGCAGGGTTAGTTTCAAACTCGCCAGCCTGGGGGCAGCCTGCGCGGCGATGGGGAGTGCCCGCTGGTGCCTCATGCAGTGGACACTTTGCAATCCAGCTGTGAGCTGACCCTGGGCACACCTGTCCTCGGGGAGCTTCCCTGTCCCCTCCCTGCTCTGTTCCCTGGGATGCTACTCTCCTCGTACAGCGGATTCTAACTGAGGGAAGCTGTCCTTGCTGCAGACTCTGGGAGCCGGGGAGAAGGTGAGAAGACAGGCATCGTGTTCAGCAACCACCCCAAGAGCCACGTCCCCTCCTTCTTTTCCATCCTCCGGGTGTCCAGGGCTGCCAGCGAAATCCAATGGAGAGATGGCACAGGTGGGAAGGGGAGCCCAGAGAGCCAAGGATGCCTCTCTGCCTGCTTCAGTCACCGGATCTCCAAGGCCACACTCGAACCCCCTCCTCTGCCCCACCTGGAGGGCAGCCTTCCCCGCCACGCCTCCACCGTCCCTGCTCCTGGCTAGCCTAGAGAATTCTCTGACCGTGGTCCTCAGACCTGCCCGCCAGGCATCGGACCTCTGGGTGGAGGAGGACAGGCCAGCGTGCAGGGAGCCCTGTACCACTCTGGGCCCCGTCAGCCACCACTCTTGGAGAGTCTGGGACAGAGTTTGGCCCCAGGCCCTCTTATGGGAGTTTTCTTTTATATTTATTAACCCACTTTCTCTCTTGGCATTCGGAGCCCCGAGGAAGCCTCAGCCAAGGCTATTAATAGGCAGAGGCCTTCCCTGGGGAGGAGAATGAGCTCATACCTCCAGCACAGGTGCCGAGCACAATAAAGGCTTCTGGTCTGTCTACACACAGGCTGTGGCCAGGCTGGGGAGCAGGGGGTGGGCCCTGGGGGGCTGAGTGCCGTCTGCCCTGCTGCCCCCCATCTCTGCTCCTTGGGCAGGGCTTCTGGACACCTGTGCCAGAGCTGGGCCCTGCTGGGACGGACCTGGCTGTCATGTGAAGCCTCCACTCCAGGTCAGGCCTGGTGGGAGACTCCAAGGAAGGGATTTGCAGAATGGCATGCAATATGAACGACTCCTGTAAACAGAGTTTAATAAAAAGGCAGTGAGGGAATTTATGGGCAGCCCAAGGATGATTAAAATTATTTATCTACTTACCTCCCTTGCCGGCTGATCAGTCTATTAATTATCTATTATACACTCGCTGATTTGCATTTTAGTGATGGGACCAAGTAAGGTCAGGTGAAAAACACAGAAGGGTTTAGGAACCAAGCAGCAGGGGGAGGCGGGGACCCTCCTCTCTACCAACCATGGCTCCCCCAGCCGCACCGAGCAGCCACACTGCCGAGACTGCCGCCCACGGCTGGAAGCCGCCCCCGCGGCCCCCACCCCCACCCTGAGAAGCCCGGATTCATGAACCAGCTCCAGGGGAGCCAGAAGTGCGACGAGAAAGGGTACGCACCTGTTTGCTGATGGACAGCTCCGGGGACGGTTTCCCGGCCGAGGGGCCCGCGGACCCGCTCAAGGGGAAGACTGGTGGGATCTTCCTCTGGCCGTTCTGACTTAACGCTGCATTTGGAAAAGAAAACACGAGAACAAAACCATTTTCAATCTCCAAATATCCAGAGTGCATCAGACACACGCTCTCCCGCGCTCTTGATTAAAAATACCACAGGACAGAGTGTCATGGGAACAGCGTCTTCGAAACGCTGCAGCAGAGGACGCGTCGGGCTGGGAGAAGTTAGAACAAAGCACCTCCGCTCACACCTCAAGGCTCCCGGCCACTCGCTGCTGTCCTGCAGGGAGGCTACCGGGTCAGACCGGGCCCGGGACCCGCGGCGGGGGGCCGTGCCCACGGGCCTGGCTGGCAGTGAGCACAGTGACTGCAGAGTGGCCTGTGTTGCCTGTTCCCCACACGGGCCCCAGCGCTCCTGCGCAGTCAACAGCGTCTTTTTGGGGACAGGTTGCCGGTGTCACCCGTTACTCATCTGGGTTCCCCAGCCCTGGGCCAGAGTCCAGGGCTGTGGCGCTGAGCAGGATCTGCAGTCCGTGCGGACCTTGCAGAGTCTGTCTAGACGTTTCACCTCACACATCGGAACCTGAACCAGCCAATTCCTTCGTCACCTATGGATCCGCCACCCACCCACCGCCACCGCCCACCCATCTGTCCCTCTCTGTCGGACAGGAAGCTCCAGGGACAGGCAAGTGGACCGGTACCTAGCTAGCCAGCGCCCATTGGTTCTGTTTCTCCGGAGAACCAGGGCTGACTCAGAACCTCTGGGGCCTCTCCGGCTTGCACTTCTGGAGGAGCTGGGCCCCTGGATGGCCCAGAAGGGACAAAGGAGGCAGTGAGGGGCCAGCTGCCTCGGGGGACCAAGGACTGTGGGTCACGAGCCCAGGGACGCACTGGCCCCGAGTCCCAGCCCGGCACCAGCATCCCCTCGAACCTCACGATCCAGCCCCCAGAGTGGGCTCCCTGACATTTGCAGGACAGTCGTCCCCACACCCTGTCCTCCATGCCCCGCCCTGCGCCCACCCCCCCAACTGGCTGCTAAGTCCCGATGATGCACTAATAACCACAAAGCAAAAGGCCACAGTCCGCGGAGCTACTGAGCTGTGACTGCTCGTCTTCAGAATCGATTCGCAGGTTCTGTGCGTGCGGCGAGGTGGGGCGGTGGCCCCGGAGCTGAAGCGGAGCCTCCCGGAGTCCGGCACGCCCCGAAAAGTCCAGAGGCAAAGGAGTGCGGGAGAGCGGGGCAGGGAGACAGGAACTGAGCGCATCTCAAGAAGGGGGACTGGAGACGCTCAGTGGCCCCATCCTGAGTCCAGGCTGGGCGGCGAGGACACCAAAGGGCTCGGCCTGAGCTCCTGTGCCAGGGACAGGGCGCGGCGGGTGTGGGGCAGACCGCACTCTGGAGAGCAGGTGCAGATGGCAGCTGGCTCTCGGGGGACAGGACCCCTCCCGGGACTGGGACACGCCGTGTGTCCCAAGTAGCTCGCCAGGCTCAGGCCAGGAAACCCTCCAGCTCATGAACCTGAGATTTTATTGGCTTAATAAACCGAGTTGTTGGGGCGCCTGGGTGGCTCAGTGGTTTAAGTCTCTGCCTTCGGCTCAGGTCATGATCTCAGGGTCCTGGGATCAAGCCCCACATCGGGCTCTCTGCTCAGTGGGGGGCCTGTTTCTCCCTCTCTCTCTGCCTGCCTCTCTGCCTACTTGTGATCTCTCTCTCTGTCAAATAAATAAATAAAATATTTAAAAAAAAAACGAGTTGTTGCTGCTGCCCGGTCCTCCTCGGGCCCGAGCAGGAGCATGCACGAGGGCGGCTGTGCTCTGCTGGGCTCCAGCCTCGCCTGGAGAGGAGGGCAGCGGGAGGGACAGGCCAGGGACTTAGGACAATAAAGGATCCCGGGACCTTCTTCCAGTGACCCTGGAGACAAACAACTACACACAGGTACACCCCAGACCTGAGCCCAGGGAATCTGGCACAGGGTGGCTTGTGACCGCCACCCAGTCCTTGCCCTTGCCACGGTGAGCTGCTGGGCGACTCGGTTTCCCCATCTGCCGGGGGAGCTCTTTCATGGCTACGGCCTTCTTGCACAGCCGCAGGAAACGCTCCACAGCCCACTGCGGACGGATCATCGAGGGGAGTAAGGTGGGTGCTCTTGCCCCTGGGACTGGTTCAGCAAAGTGCCAGAGAGGGGACGGGAGCCCAGATCTCTAGCTCAGCAGAGGTTCCCAGACTAGGCGATGCCCCTACCCATTCTCCCACCTCCAGGAGCTACTCTGTGGCCAAATGTGAGCATCTCCAGCCTCTGAGGTGAGGCAGGGTTTCTCCTCTGGGCCCTGCACCCCCTCTTCTAGGATGGTGTCCCCACATTGCTTCTGGGACCACAGTCCTACCAGGCCAGGCTGAGGGCTCAGATGGCCAGAGAGCCTCGGAGGGCAGCAAGGGGTCATGCCCCAAACACAGCTGCTCAGCCTTTCACCATGGAGCCTGTGGGTCAGAACTGCTCGTGAAGTAGGGTCCACGCAGCGGGGCCAACGAGGAAGTCCGAGCGCTGGTGAACAGCTTCCTCCCTCTCTTCCTCCATCTGCCCCCTCACCAAGCAGGAGGATAGACGCACGAGAGCTTGGGATTCACACGCGGCTGGCTGCCATCTGCCCGTGCCCATGTGGACACAAGCGCAAAGTGGCAATCTCCTGGCCAGTGGGGATGGCAGCGGCATAGGAAGGCCCAGATACGTCAGAGAGCTAGGGCCAGGATCTGGAACCTTCTGAACCCATCCCTCAGGCCAGGCGCACACGTCTCCCAGCTACAAGGAGACGGGCCCCAAGACCCACTCGGTGGCGTTCCCTGCATTATCGATGCTTTGCCAGCAACCCAGGATCCGTCAAGGAAAGGGCGGGTACAGACAAAGAGCCCGATTCCTGAGGCAGATTTCCAGGCAGCAGAGAGAGGGGATGGACAGCAAACACGTCAGCAGGAAGGAGCCGCGGACTCAATGCTGAGTGAAGGAAGCAACTTCCAGAAAGCCGCCACACACGTGCCCTTTGAGGCAGGTTAGTCACCGTTTAGTCACTATTCGTGGTCACGTGCATGTAAACGCTTTTTTTAAGGGACCAAAGCAGCGGACATCACATCCATGCCTGTGTGCGTGTGTGCTGGGAAGCAGGGGTGAGGCTGGGAGCGGTCAGAGGGACCCTGATCTATCTTCCCTGCTTCCTTTTGAGAAAGACAACACGATACAGCTGCATGTGAGCCATTAGTTGCAGGTGGAGAAGCACAGACACTTGTCACATTTGCCTTAATTATCAAAACGCTCCAAATTTCCTTTGAGATGACTGTGGTTGGATGGTGAGCCCCTCCAGGGAGCGGGAGAGCCGGATGCCCCAGGAATGGCCCGCAGTCCGCAGCCCAGTCCTTACACACTCTGTCCTGCCAAAGGGCCGGACAGGTTCTTCTGGAAGAAACCAGATCGTCCCTTGACACCCTCCCTCCATTTACAGGGCCACGAACTAGTCTAGAATTATTTCTTCAATGCCCACAGAGGTCCTTACAAACAACCAGCCTGAGCAGACGGGAGGTCTCACTTGCGTTCCAGACGAGGGTCAGGGTGCGCATTGGGAACCGTGCACTGAAACTTTCTGGGCGCTCGACCACCGGTGCTCCCCGAACTCAGAGCTCGCATGTTCCTCTGCACAACGAAATGCAAGGGAAAGGCACAGTGCCCTGGGGCCCCAGGCAGTGGCCTTCTGAGCAAAGCTTCCCCATACCAAGTCAGACACCAGGAAGTTCTGGGAGGGGAGACGGTTTTCCCTGCCCCTGGCAAGCAGACATCGTCAAGCAGACAAGGAATTGGCCCACCTCTCTCCTCCCCCCGCTGATGGGACTGCGGTTCTGCCACAGTCGGCTGACCCCTAGGTATCTCCCAGCAGCGGGGGTACTCGAGACACAACCCTGACCGGCCAGGAACTCATTCCAGGCGATTGCCCCCCAGAGCCACCATCTGCCGTCCACGGGGCGGCACTCTCTCCTGGACGCGGGCCCTGCGTGGTTGGCACACCTTCTCCGGCATGCCACGGAGGGCAGATGTGTGCCTGGCTCCGGCTCTGATCTCCCACAGCTACACGTTCCGTGTTACAAGCTAATAAAAGCCGCGTGATCAAATTCCAGGTCATTACTCAAGGAAAGGGACCCCTCTGTGGTCGACAGCGACAGTTTCAAACCAATTAAAACAAGCCTGGCGTTTCTGCGGGCTGCCGTATGCCCGCCACCCCGGAGGTCTCTGGGGGCCCATGCGCGCAATGAGCAAGACGCACGAAATGTTAATGGGGACGCTAAATGCCACGGCGAGGGGGTTCTGGTAAATAAGGCCACTTGGAAGAGGCTAGGGGAGACGTCTCCTGAGCTAACCCTGGAGGAAACTTCAATAAAAACGAGATTGGATTGAAAACAATGCAGTCTGCAAGGGACAGGTCTGCCGGCAGAGCTGAGGGGTCGCTGGGGCAGGAAACCGATCTCTTTTCCTAGTTCCCTTTGCAAGCGTGCGAGCCCCCTGCCGCCGGCACCATGCCTGCTGCGGCCCACGGCACCCACAGAGCGGGCTGGGGCCCGGGGTAGAGTTTGCCAAGGAAGCGCTGCAGAGGGCTGGGGGCGGTGCGGGAGGCTGGGGGGCCAGGACAGGACGGGGGTGCTGGGGCTGAGAAGGCGCACAGGGCCTCCCGAGGACGCGGCCGTGGGCTGGGTTCACAGCTGTCTGGCAGCTGCTCTGAGCTCTGCTGGGTCCTGTTTCGGGAAGATGAAATGTCACCCGTGAAACAAATCGATGAGGTTTCGGGAGGACACGACCCAGAGCCCAGGTCGGCGCGCAGGTGGAGCCCCATGAGCAGACTTGCCAGCGCCGTGTAGCTCGGGGTAGACTCAGCCCCAGCTGTGGGCAGCTCCACGGGGCCAAGGCTGTGGCTGCGTCCTTTGCTCCCGGCCAGGACGGCCCCGGCTCGAAGTTCCGCCCGACGCAACAGAAACGGAAGGAAGTCTCGGGGCCCAAGCGAACGCGGCAGGGCTTGGAGGGCTGGACCTCGGAGCTTGGGGCACTTCCTCACGCAGCTTCCACCCCCAAGGCCACCGTGGCCGCTGTCCCTGCGCACCTGCTTCCATCAGTCAAGCTTTGCAACGGAAATAAACCCCCTCCCGGCGAGGCTTGCCGGTTTAGCAGAGAACCACCGGATGCGTGGCTGAATTTGAAATTTCAGGTAAATGGCAAATGATGTTTTATATTTTTTAGTATAAGAATGTATCATGTAATATCGGACATGGACCTACACTTCGGCTTTTTCATGGTTTATCTGAAATCGGAATTTAACCAGGGCCCTGTGTCTGTACTTGGCAACCCTCACTGTCCGACTGCTCAGCATACAAACACACACACCCCCACACGCTGCAAAGAAAAGAAAGGAGCGGACACTTCGGGAAGACCGACGGGGGTCCTGGCGCTTCCCCTCACCCCCTCCTCAAGCCCCTCCAACCCCCTGTCACTCCTACTGTGGCCGCCATCACACAGAGAGACTTGGGCTCCCGGCTGTCACCCGTCCAAGCCCACGTGGTCAGCACACAGCCTGGCCGCGAGACAGACCTGGGTCACCTGTTCCAAAGTCTGTTCCTTCCCACCAAACCAGACCCAGTGGATCACACCTTAGATGTTTACTTCCCGACAAAACGGCCATGAGGAAGTTCCTATGGATTCTGTGGTTAAGGCAGTGGACAGTGTTGGAGGCCTGGGCCCAGGCTCAGGCCAGCTTTGGCACAAAGATGCTGTGGGGTCAGGGGAAGAAGGCCCGGTGGTCAGGGATCGCTCGGGAGTGTGGGTGAGCGTGCTGGGCTCCCGTTCAGAGGGCTGGCGGCTCAGGTCCAGCCCGCACTGGTCTGCTGATGCTCGGGTCCTGAGCCAGCACAGAAAGCGAGCTGACGAATGCGGTAGGCCGTTCTTGAAAAGAGGACTTTCCCCCTCTGGACACCTAGAAGGAGACAGTGTTTGCGTCTTTTTGGGTTGAAAAGGTAGACCAGAGATTGTCTGAAAAGTGGCCAGCTGTCCCTGACCTCTGACCACTCCTTCTTAACTAGTTGCTTCTCAGATAATCAGCAGGCAGTTTAGACACTTGCTACGTTAGAAAGGCAATCTTAAGGGGAAAAAAATCACCATCTTCAAGGAGGCCAAGGTGAGTGACACGTCCCGTCTAGGTGGGCCGCCCTCTTGGCGGAGGAGACCAGGTCTACCCTTGACATCAGCAGGGCCATTGTCATGCCAGACACCAACCTCCGTGTCTTTAGTGGTGGGTTCCGGGATTGTTCCCGGGACGGAAGTTACGCTTACTGCTGTGTCATTTCTAGAAATGTCCTTTCTCCCTCCCCTTTCAAACAATAGTCTCAGGGAAGGGAAAACCTCCAGCACATTGGTCACCGGTCAGCCTTCATCCTGTGGACCCCTCGCCGGCTGCTGGCAAAGTCTGTGAGTAGACGGGGACCTCCTGAGATCAGTCAGCCAGAGCCCCTGCAGGGCTGGTGGCTAATTCCTCTCACTAGTGAGGATCAGGGTGACCCAGGTGTCAGCTGCTGACCCAGCAGCCACGTAGACACCGCCTGGGATCGAGGAAGCCAAAGGGAAGGGAGGAGGCTTGCGGGACTCCCCCAGAACTGCGACAGAGGACGGCGCCCGCCAGCTGTCAGAATCCAGGAGCAAAAGCCCAGACGACAAATGAGACAGAGAGGTCCGCTGAGCAAACGGCAGTGGTTTCCCGCTGATCCCCACAACCGCCCCCTCCACCTCCCCGCATTCCTGGTGATGCAGTCGAGACACGGTCTGAGTGTGAACATCGTGATGTTGTCATTATCTCCCTGATGGTATCTTATTGGAGAAATCTGTGCCAAGAGTTGCATTTTGAAATTCTCCATGTGAGGAGGGAAGGCATGGGGTGGGGGAGGAAGCTGCTGCCGGATTTCGGCTCTTCTGGAGACAGCCCACCGCAAGGAGCGGCCTCGATCACAGTCCGGTTGTTTTCAGGAGACCTACTTCCCAGATGGTTTTCCCTGCGTTTCTCTTCTGCCACAAAGTTTTGACTTTGTGGAAGGAAGGAAGAGAAGTCACACTGTGTCACCAAGAAAGGAGGGAGCCCAGTGGCCCCCAGCAGAAGGGAAGAGGAGAGCCAGTGGGGCGAGGAAGACAGCAGGAGGGGCTCCCTCCGGCACCAGAGATGGACCCGTCCACCTCCCCCTGCAAAACCCAGGCCCGCCCGGCCAGGCTGTGACTGCCCCGAACCCGGCTGCCCAGTTTCTGGGCACAACACTGGAGATCTGCTTGCTGAGGGACCTGAGAGGGTCCCCTCCGAGACCCCCTCCTGGGTCGTCAGGGGGTATCCTGTGGTGCTGGGCCATCGCGGTGGCCAGTGGCTCCCGAGATGCAGCCAGCTTCTGGAAGGCTGTGGTGGGCTTCCTTCCTGACCATGGCAAGTGTGGCCACTGGAGGGCGTGCCTGGGATTCCCTCCTGGTGGTATCCGGGCGTCGCCGGAGGAGGAGGGCCCTGCTGGTGACCCAGCCCACCATTGGGACCGGCAGCCCCAGGGCTGGCAGCCCCTGGGCCAGGCAGGGCCCTGTGCGCCTCGGTTGTCCAGCAGCGCCCAGATTTTCCTGCTTGAAGAACACACTTGCCCTGTTCGTTCAGTCCATTCCCCTGCCTTCAGGCAGGACCCTCGTTGTCCTCAGTGATGAGAACTGGCACCATTTTTAAATGCTTCCCAGCAAGGAGCACCCATGCCGCGCATCTCTTGGCAAACCTTGCCCATATTTAGCACCCTCGCTGCCCGAAGTCCTTCCTCCGATCTGTCCCAAACCTTCACAGTGAGCCATGAGTTCACTCCCCACTTCCCGCCCTCCGTGGGCTCGGTGCCCTAGGTGTGGCTGCCCACAGAGCCTTCCACATGAAAATACTGTGCCTCGAGGCTGTGAGCTCTGCCTGCCCGTGTCGTGGGTGCGAGTCTCTCCCTCCAAAGCCCTGGGGCGGGCTCCCTGCTGTCTTCAGCAGAAGAGGCTCCACACCGTGGTCCGGCTCACGCCGTTGCGAACAGGTAAGCAGAAAGCAGACACTCCAGGCTCCCTGGAAGCCGTCCTCTCCACACTGTCAGAGAATTGGGCGCGTTCTCCCCTTCCAGCACAGCGGCTCCGAAATGCACTCGGTGGCGTAGCTTGGGGAGGCTGTGTCCAAAGGCACTAGGGTCCCGGGGGAGGGAACCGGCACTGGCCAGCAGCATCCACGGCCAACAGTCACACGTCATGAAGCTCTGCTCACTGTGTGACGGATAGCCTTTGTTTCCCAGGTTCAAATGGGCTGAAAACCCGACTGGGTTTAAAATCTCATTGCACGGGGGCACTGGGGTGGCTCAGTGGGTTAGAGCCTCTGCCTTCAGCTCAGGTCATGATCCCAGGTCCTGGGATCGAGCCCCGCATCGGGCTCTCTGCTCAGCAGGGAGCCTGCTTCCTCCTCTCTCTCTGCCTGCTTGTGATCTCTGTGTGTCAAATAAACAAAATCTCTAAAAAAAAAAGAAATAAAATCTCATTGCACCAAAGGAGGCGCTGGAGCCCCGGGCACAGAGGGACCCCGAATTCCCCTCTGCAAAGGTCCAGCGACCTTGGCCCTGCACTCCGAGTCCTCCTGGTGTGAAATGCCAACTCCTCAGTGGCAGGGAAAGAAAGCCAACAGAAAGCCAGGACCCGCTCCTGCTGCTGCGCAGGTTTTAGGAAGGGCCACACTGCAGACCCCGCCTCCCCTGGCCCGCCCCTCAGCACCGCTAGTCGGCTGAGCAGGACACGCAGGGGCTCTGAGGCGCCATGAGCTGTGTGTGGGCCCTACCCCAGCCCTTGTCCTTAGAGAAGGAAAGTCAGAGGCATGGGGAGGGAGAGAAGGAGCGAGAAGGAAGAACAGAGCTGCTGAGTGCTTACCAAGCGCAGGAGGGGAGACGAGCATATGGCAGAAAAGCAGAATCGCGAGCCCGACCTGAAGGGGTCTGTACTCGAGCTCGGGAGCTAAAACTGTGACTCGCTCTCAACTCCACACGCAGGGCCCCGGTTGTTTTACGAAGTGCGAAAGGTGACACAGAAAAATGTTGGGGGTTAGGACAGGAGCGGGTTCAGAGGGAGAGGTGACAAGGGGGAAGACTGGCGGGGAGGGGGATCTGAGCCACACTCTGGAAACAGCTATGGGTGCAGGGGCAGGAGAAGGGGCGCACGCCCACCACAAAGGGAGGGAGAGCGAGTCTGCAGAGCAGCCCGGCACTGGAGAGGAGGCGAGGAGGTTATGGTCTCCCCGAGACTGTAACGCTGAAGGGCTGGGAAGAGCGTGCCAAGCCATTAAGTGAGATGGCTCCGGCAGTGTGCCCGGCAAGGCTCCCAGCGCAGAGCCCCTGATAAGTCCATTCACTTCCTCTCTCTTGCCCACATGGAGCACATCCGACGGGGGGCCGCAGGCAGAAGAGAAAAGGGCCTGGCTTCTAGGAGGAACTTGTTTTCCTGGGAAGGATGAAGCGTGTCATACAGCATCTGAAGGCGCTGGCTGCTGACCGTGACGCCCCAGGGCTGGGGCAGAGGGAAGATGCGTGCAGGTCCCCCGCCGCTGAGGCTGGGGTTCCTACGCAGGGGCCAAGGTGTACAAAGCCCCCAACTGCGCCTGTGTGCGCACAGACACGTCTTCTGCAGATAGAACATCCAGAGTTGCCTGGGGGTCCCTCTCCTGGAAGCCCCCTTCCCAGCTCTAGCGCCAACTGTATGCACAGTCCAATGGCAAAGCCCCCACAGAGGCACTGGGTGTGGACAGTCAGCCCCACGCTCACCGTCACAGGTGTCTGTCTGCAGGTAAGAACTCCCTGAGGGAGGGAGGGAGAGCTGGCAACCAAGCAGGCCTGCAATCCGTTTCCCACAACCCCTTCCCTAGACAGGGGCTCAGGTCAGCGATGCCCCAATCCCCGCATCACTGGGTTTAGAAATGACGTGCCCAGAAGGCACAGAACACAGGCACATAACAAGGTCTTCTGTTGTTTCCCACGACAGGCAGGTCTTGGGCCGGGACGTCCTGAAGTGGCTCTGTGGGGGCAGAAGGTCCATTCCCAGGAACCAGCATGTCTCGGTGTTTGCGTTCAGTTACGCTTGCTGCAGACAGATGCTTGTCCTATGCGCTGCACCGCCTAGGGCAGTTTCCCCGAGGATGGAGACCTGAGAGCTGCTGGTCCCACAGCAACCGAGAGGGGAATTGGGTTCTTAAGCCCCACTTGCCTAATCTAGTACGCCGGGGGCCGGTGGGCGGCGCACTCTGCAACCGGAGGTGGGCCCGGGGCTGCACCTGCCCCCCCACCTGGACCCTCCCTCCCAGCCTCCCAGCCGCGGGCCGTTCACTCCTCACCGTCCTCCAGTCGTCTGAGGCCCAGACTGCAGAGAGGTGGTCTCCCGGCTCGCGCTCTCCTGCACCTGCCAGAGGTGCCTGTTTTTGGAGCGCTGGCGAGACAGGTGTGTGCGGCCCGTGGCCGGCAGCACACGGAGCACTCACCCACACAACACCCAGGTAAGCCTCCGTGAGCGCACAGACGCAGGCGGAGAGGGACATGGACGGTTCAGAAGGCAGGTGTGCTGTCCAGCTGGCGAGGCAGGATGAGAACTCGGGATCCTAGATTTCCAGGCTGTTTGCATCAGGTGTCCATTCCGAGGAGGAGCTGAATCGCTCAAGTGCGTTTACGCGAGGTTGTGGCGGGAGCCCGGGGGGATGCTGCTGGCTTGTCACACGGCTTGCCTGTCTTGGGTCAGGTCCAGGACTGACGGTTGGTGGGCGGCACTCCTGGGTCCCTCTTAGAACTGCCCTGCAGGGAGCTTGGAAGAAGTTGGCCTTGGGGGCCCCTGTGGCCATCACAGCCAGGAGGGCGCAGGAAGGAGACTTTCTCTGCTTCCGGAGTGATCTGCCATGGGCCAGCAGCGGCCCTGGAGCTGGCTGACCTCTGGCGAATGAGTGGAAGGTACGGCCTTAGCTTCCAGGGCACGTACACTTTGCTTCAAGGGGACCCCGGGGGCCCAAGGATGCTTCCGAGGTGAACTCCATTTCCAAGGGTCAGTGAGGAGGCAGCGCCTGCACGAGGCTTTCCCACTGGCGTCTCCCCTTTCTTGGGGGAAGTGTGCGGCTCGCCTCCTGTCTCCTTGAAGGCATCCCCTCTGGTGAGCACTTCTGTGGATGAACCCATAGGTGTTTGCCTGAGACCCCTGGCTCTGCTGCTCTGAATGCCCACCTCCCTCCCCCCGCCAAGCCCACCCCAGCTCTGGAGCTCAGAGGAGCCCATTCCTGGGAGAAGGGCGGGGAGCCCTGGGAGTGGGGGTGTGGAAAGGGGGGGCGGGCAGCCTTCCCCCGCAAGGCACAGCTTTAACACACCACCCCACAGAGCCAGGCCTCACCTGTAGGAGGCAGCCTCTCACTCACAGCCTCCAAGCCCAGCCTCGCCTCCCCTGCCTCCAGACAGGGAGAGAAGAGCGGGGAAGGCCAGGCAGCCATGACGTGCTGCCCACACAGGCCAAGGTGGGGTCAGGGTTCCCAGGGACTGCCCTGTCTGTGTTCATGCAGAGAGAGAGGACGCCTAGAGAGGGGAGGAGGTCCCTGTATGTCAGAGGAAGGTCTGCAGCAAACGCAGAGGGGACTGCGGCCACCACAATGGCTCTCTGCACACGATGCCGAAAGCCCTCCAGTAATGCTGGTACCTGAGTCACCCCCCGCCCCCCGCCACCTTGAGCAACAGCTCCCCTGCCCCATTCCTGCTGTGCAGGAACCCAGCGCGGGGGAGGAACCGTCGGAAGACACGGAGTCGAACAGGAAATGGCCACAGGCTGTTCTCCTGAGCCTCCCCTGGGAAGACAGCGTGATGGGCTCATCACCGGGGCTTCCACAGGTGGGTCTGGGAAAGCCTGCTGGGTTGGGCCTTCCTGGGCCGAACTGTGGTAGGCATTCAAGGCACATCTCGTCAAGATATGCAGCTTTAATTAGCCTCGGAGGGACCTGTCCAGTGATCCCAGTAAGACTGTGGGGAATCTACTTAGCCCTAAATGTCAACGACCCAGCCAACCAAATGTCCCCTTGAGAGGGGGCTGCTGACAAGGCCGCCGGGACTCATCCCCACGGATGGGGCACTACCACCTGCTGCCCCTTAAAATTAAACTAAAGTAAAAATAAACAAACAGAACAACAGAAGCTTGAGCACGGCTGCCTTGGTGCCTCTGCCCCCCCGGTCTCTGCCTCCCTGCTTTGAGCCCCAACCTCTTGGATATTTATCGTTGGTTCCCTCCTAAATCACTCCTGACGGCCAGACTGCTCACACTCCATCACGGGCACAGGCTGCGCGGAGTCACCGTTCTGTCGAGCTTTGCAGAAAAAGGAGCCTCGTAGGAGAAACCACCCGGGAGCTGTCCGGTGCTGAACTCCGGCGTGATGGACGATTATGGACCATCTGCACTTTCACAGGGGGATGAATTTATGAGCAAGAGGGACAGTTAGAAGAGTGTCCGTTACTATAACTCATGGCCCTCTTCAGAGACATTCTAATCAGGCATCCTTTGCTGCTACTGAAAAGCCCAGGTTAAGAAATGGCAAGGGGAGAAATCAATTACATATTTCTGGGGTGTGTTTTTTGTGTTTTTTTTCCAGGAGCACGGCCGTCAAAGGTGTTGGGGTAAGGGAATCAGGGGGCAGGGGGTGGGGCGGTTGGGGGAGGGACCCTATGTCTGGCAAAGTGCATTTCCAGTTCCCATCAGCATTTCCTGGTGCCCCTGTCACACCACCGGTCCTGGTATCTTGCAACTGGTGTCGAGAACACAGGCGGTCCCAGTATGTTCCTCCCACCTCAGCCCTGCGCGGATCTAGTTGAGATTTACTGACAACCAGGAATCACGCAGAGGGACGCAGCAGAAGATATCCAGATTTTCCCAGTAGGCTGTGCAGTTTGATATTTATGTGCGGAGAGGAGAGGAAAGGAGTGAACCACACCAGCCCTGGGACGGGCGCTGAGCTGCGTGCCTTCTGTACACTGATTCACAATAATCTTAGTCCTATTCCATCCGCGAGAGAACGAGGGCCCGCGGAGGCATGTGACACAGCCAGGTTTTCAGCCCAGGTCCATCCAACCCTTCCCAGCCTGCTGCCCGCAGGCCCCAAGCTGACGCTTGTCCCTGCCAGAGGCCGGGGGTCCTCTGCTTCCCAGAGCCTCTCTCATGGGACGCTCCTCCTGGCATCACCTAATCTGACCGCAGCCCTCTGTAGTAGGCAAGACCAGGTATTTTAATTCCCATCTTAAAAATGAGGAAACTAAGGCCCAGAGAGGTTAAGTGGCTTTCTTGAGGCCACACAGCTAAGCAGCGGTCCGTCCGGGATCAACGCAAGACTCCTGGCTCTCTGCTCAGCACCTGCTTGCTCACCTTCCCAGGAGGCTGCTCTGAGCGTGGCCACGCTGGACAATTTCCTTCTGTGGGGGCCTGGCTTCTTTCAGACTCTGCCTCTGTGATTCCTGATCCTCTCTCCCTGACTGCACCCTCTCCTGGGTCCACACCCCTCCGGGAAGGTCGTCACCCAACTCACCCGCAGAGCCCTTGGGAACTCAGCCTCGTGGATGAGCTCTAGGACTCCACCCACAGACGGTGGGACTCAGGGAGTGAGGGCCTGCCTCCTGCCAGGACCCTGCCACCCTCCAAGATACCCAGCTCAGCATTAGCGACAGCTGACGCCTGCTCTGGAGCCGGGCCGTGACTGGGACAAGACGAGCTTGCAGCTGAGAACAGCAAAAGTTCAGCAGGTCCCTCTTTCGTTGCTTTTATTTATTTCGATTACTTTTTTTTTTTTTTTTTGAAACTACACTTGTACTTGCCTCGCCCCGGGAGCTCACCTGCGGCTCTCGGCCTGGAAGAGCTTCTGTTCTTGACACTCATTTCCTCTATCACCCGTCCATCCGTGCAGACTGAGGACAGGACCTCCTTCCCACTGGGCAGCAGGGAGAGGCATTTTGCAGGAGGACAGACCTGAGCTAGGCTGGTTCTTAAGGGCACGGAAGGTGGTCAGGTGAGGAAGGAGGGTGGAAGGGCTCTGCCTGGGGGACCCAAACACAGGGGCGTGTGGGGCGTGGCATGCTGTCCACGCGTTCAGAGCGGGGCAGGGAAGTGGGGCTCTGCAGGGAAGGGGTCGGGCTGGTGCGCGGCCCTGTCTCACACAGCCTTCCCCGAGTCCTCTCGCCCTGCAGAATTAGCCACTCTGCTGAGCACGGTGGGCACAGGGTCGGCCCCATGCGGGCCCCGCCGTCCCTCACGGAGGGTCTGACAGAGGGTCTGCCTCTGGACTGGAGCGTCCCACAGACGGTGTGACCAGGGAGCCAGTCTGTGGCCGAGGCAGCCCGTGGAGCAGCCGCTAGCAAAGGGGGTTTGTGAGCACTTGAAAGGTGGCCAGTGGGCCCAAGGAGCTGAATTTTTAATAGTATTTCATTTTAATTCACTTAAGTTTAAAGGGCCATGGTTTTCAATAGCCCAGCTCTGGACGGTGAGCTGCCCAGAACGAACAGCCTCTGGGTCTCACACTGCCTGACCCCATCAGGCACTGGCTGAGGGCAGGTGTTGACAAGACCCTCAGGTCCCAAAGCTTAGAAACCCTAGCCGCAGAGGGGGTATATCTCTCTGCAGCCTGAGACATTTGGCTTCCCTGTGAAAACAGCATTGACTTGATGAATGGCCGGTGCCTGCACTTTGAGAAATTAAATTCTCGGCTTGAAGCAAGCAGCATGGGGATAACCGTGGCTGGCCAGGGAGAAGAGACAGGGCGCCGGGAGGGAGGCTCGCAGAAGAAGGCTCAGGTTCTGGCCCTGGTGGGATGGGGAGGGGAGGGCAAGGTGGGCGGAGAGCTGAATCAGCAGGTGCCCCAGGCACTGGCTGGAAGCGAGCAGGAATGGAGCCCCACGGCAGAGAGGGAGGGGGGTGCTTGGCAGGAGAGAGACCTGGCCCACGCCCACCTATCATATCCCAGACCCTGGCCCCCAAGGCACCATCACTGCATGGGAAGGATCTCTCTAGGGCCCATTCACACCAGCTCTGACCTTCCCACAGAGCTCTCCCCACTGCAGACACAGGAGAATTTATGGGCCCCCATTATTTGCAGCCCAGCTCTCCTCTCCATGGAAACCAATTCCCCTCCTGCTTCATTATTACTAGTATCTTCATTAATGCTTGATATAATGTCATGTCCATTACGGCCATCCCAGGGGCTCCTATAAAGGGCCATTTCCCCAAACCTGCCCTCCATCCCGGCCAAACTCCCGCAGGCAGTCCTGTCCTCCTGCGCAAAGGTGGGGGAGGAGACCGCCTCACCCTCCGTGCCGCTTCTCACACTGTAAAAATGACTGCCGGCGACATTATATGGTCGTGCCGTAAACTCCGGTCACCTCCGGGAACTTCCTTCACTGTCACCACACTCTATAGTCCCGCAGTTACTCCAAACCTGGTGTCCTCTCCTCTGTCCCCTTGCAAGGTTTGCAGGTCCCGGGGGGCCTTACAGAACACCCTCTGGTCCGCGCCTCTCTCGCAAAGCCCGGGAAGCCTGAGGCCACCACGGCCTGACGTCCGTCCCCCCGGGTGCGTCTTCAGGAAACAGGGAATCCAAACCAACACGCACGGGCCCTCCCGCTGCTGGGCTAGATCCACCCCATCGCTGCAAGGCTCCAGCTATGGTCTCCCCCCTCCCCCGCCCCCGTTCCTCCCCACTTGGGGCCCCCCACTGGGTCTCCACGCCCCCCCCATTCCTCTCCACATGGCCAGGGGTGGTGTGCGGTTACGCGGGAGTCTGGCTCCTTCTCAGGCCTTCAGACCTGTCACTGCTGACCTCTCCTCCTGACCTCAAGCGGAGGAAACCGCGCATGCCAGCAGCGTCTCCATTCACGCCTCCAAGTCAGAGCCCAAGAGCCACTCCACACACCCGTGCCCACCCCAGGGGAGGGGGGGCATGACTGTCCTCTGCGTCTGCAGCTACCGAGCAATGGGCCATCAGACGAACGCCAGAACGATGTGTGCGCGTGTGATCGTAGGCACGCACGTGGGGATGTGTTCACGTGTGTGCGTGTGTGCGCACGCCTGCGCGTGTTCGCTGCTCCCCACCTGAGATCAACCCCACCCTGGGATGGGCGCCTTCTCTTTCTCCCACCCCCCTGACCCCCAGCAGAGGGGCCTGCAGGTGGAAGGAGAGTTCAGGGTGTCTCGCTGGTTTGCTGCTGGGCGGGGGTTTTGCCCCCTACCCTGGGTGGTTCTGGAATTGTCCTAGGACCACCTGGAAGGCCCCTCGGCTGTGCCCGGTTTTCCCTGCACAGATCCCAACTGTCCTAGTGCAGGGACGCCCTGGGACATGGACTGCAAACCCTTTCCATAGATGCTTTAACGTGACAGGGATGCTTGGGTTTGGATATAATTCTGCATCTCGCGGAGGCAGAATTTCAAAGCAAAAGAAGGCACCTGGGAGTTATCCCACTTCTGTCTCCCCGCCCCCGACTCCAGCCAGTTCTTGTTCTCAGACTGGGGAACCCAGCCCACGGCAGACCTGCGGGCTTTTGGTCATGGTCATGAGGTAGGTGTACGCCTGTGGGGGTCTTCCCTGGGCGTGAGGATCCCGTGGCCCTGCCCACTGGGGCCCCCGACTATTGGGACAGTCCCTGTTCACTGTGTCCTGTTCTGACTCAAGCTACCTCTTGGGTTCCTGTGTTATTTCAAACCACGTTTTGGGGTTTTTTTCATGAGTGCGTGTCTTGTCTCATTTAAACACCTGTACACTTTTAGGCATTATTCAAAAAGATTTTAACGTTTTCATCAGTAGCCCCCTGCCCTCCAAGCCTCCACTTCCAACTATCTTCTGGGCATGTCCATCGATGGCCTCCTGCCATGTCCCAGGTGACTCAGCACATGCAAAAACCACCGTGTCCCCTGCCCCTCGTTAGTGACCCCCCCTTGGGGCCTCATGGCTCAGAACCTCACTGTCACGCGGCCTCTTCCACGCTCAGCCTCCTGGTCTTCTCTCAGCATCTTCCCGTTGTTGCAATCCCACTGCCTTCCTCTCAGCTGGATGCTGGTCCACGCATGGGCCTCTGGCTCTCCTTTCACTCCCGCCCACCAGCGCCATCCGCCCGCCTCACCCAGTACGCTCCAGTCCTTGCTGCCCCATGGGGGCTCCGCCACGTCCAGGCAGAAGTGTCACTCCTGGGGGCCCAATGCAGGTGTCTTCCCAGTTCCCGAGCCCACCCCTTTCCTGGGACCCTGGAGGACCTCCCACCTGCAGCATGCAGCCCACGGAGCGTGATCACGGGGCCTTTTCGCAAACTGCGGAGTCTGGTCCCCAAGGAGAGCGGAAGCGCCCGGAAGACAGGCCTGGTGCCACCTCGTTTTCGGATGGACGTTGTGCTGTTGCCTGCCCCACTCTTCATGGGATTTGGGTCACATGCTGGAAGTCACACACATCCCAGCCTAGGTCCCCCGTGGGTTCCGCAGGGAAGACCACAGAATCCCGTTCCACTTCGACCATTTTTCCTAGGGGCCCTGGAAGCCAGGAGGGTCCGGGCACATTGGTGTGAACAGCTCCTGCAAGGTTCCGGGGCCAGTCCCTCCCAGCCCGGCCTGGTTCCCTTGGCAAGAACATCCTGTCTCCGACGGACAGTCCCTCCCCGCCATCTCAGACTCCTGTTTTCAGTCCCACCTCCGGTCTGAGTGATCACACACCCAGACGGGACTGTAGGTGTGATGAGATGCCTGCCGCTCGCTGGCAGCTCCGGGAGCTTCCAGCCACCAGCGTGCAGCGGGCAAGGGGACGATGGCCACTAGAGGCCCGGCGCAGAACCGGCACCCTCCTGGTGGCCTGGCCCTGCCGTCCCCACCGCCCCCCATGATGCCACCTCCTCGTTCTCATCGGCTACTGTCTGGGTTTGGGTTCTGTCTCCAGATCGGGAACCAGTCCAGCCGTTCAGGACTGGAATTTGAGCCCTAGGAGGGGAGGGAGCCGTTTGTGGCTTTCGCGTTTTTTTATGCTGCTGAGCAAAGCAGGGAGCAGGCTGAGCACAGCTGTCTGGGAGGTGCTTTCTGATGAATCAATACGCCACCAGGGTGGGGAGAGAAGAGGGAATAAGTCTGGAGCCCCAGGGTTCGGGGAAAGAGGCCGATGACGGGGTCTAATCTGAGCACATGAGTCAATAAGCTCAAACGGGGGGTGGGGGGGGAAGGGAATGAGGAAAGGGACAGAGATGGAGAGATAGTCACAGAGAGAGACAAAAAGAGACAGAACCAGAAGAAAACAGAAAGAGAAAAGGGAGAGAGACAGGGACACAGAGAGATAGAGAAAAAGCCGAGAGAGACAGCCAGAGATGGGGAGAGACACAGACAGAGAGAGCATGCCATCCCAGGGAGGAAGACGACCCAGAAGCCCCAAGAAGACGCAGCCGATCATCTAACCCCCTCAACAGGCCAGTGTCCATCAAGGAGTTGAGAAGCACGTTTTCTCTTGTCCTGATGTATTCTCCTTTTTTATGAAGTGGTCACCCTGGCTCTTCTCATCTCAGGAGAAGCACGGGCTTCCCAGGGGAGTGTGACCTGCGATGCTTCACTTTCTTTTTGCTCCAGAGACAAAGAACTGTTTAATTCTCGTCCTTAAACCAATACCGGGTGTCATGTCATCCACAGCTGCTAGGTTTACTCCAGGAAAAATCCACACGGAGCCCCAGTGCAGGCTCCGGCAGAGTGAGTCGGGGGAGGATCATTGCTTTGGAGGCTGTGGGCGGGAGTTCCTGCTCGGGACCATCCACCCTGAGCGTCGCCTGCCGGCTCTGCCCCTGCCTGGCTCTGGGGCAGAAGAGGCTGGGGCATTGGGTGGGCGGAGCAGAACAAAAAGAAGAAAGATCCTTGCGGCAAGAACGTGCCATGAGCCCCAAAGATTTAGTCTGAGAGCAAACCACTATCCCAAGACCACACCAACCCTCCCTCCACCCCTCCCCCAACTCCGACTGCTCTCCCGGCCCCTCACCATCCCTGGTCCCTGGCTCCGTCCCCTCATCCTGCAAGCACACTCAGCTTCCACATCCTTGGGTGACCTCTATCTTGGGACCTTCCCTCCCTCGCGGACTCTCTGGATGCTTCTCTCTGTCCTGCACCTCTGACCTCCGCGCCATTCCCCTCTGTGAACTGGACCCCTGCTCCCCTTCCCCGCTCTCCTGTGGAACGTGCTGCATTCTGGTCACCGGCGACCTCCTTACCAGCAAGCCCCGCGGCCAACCGTCAGTCCTGCCCCGCCTCTCTGTTCTGGCACATTCACCAGCCCACCATGAGGCCCTTGATTTGTCTTGCCACCATCATCCTGTTTCTGCCCATCATCCCTTCCCCCAGGGGTCCGTCCTTTCCCACACCTTCAACCACATCCTAAATCACAACCCCCCTCCACACCCAGATCTTTCCCCCTCCCCCGAGATTCATGTTGTCAGTTTCCCAGGAGACATTTCCACCTGGAGACATGCCCAAGGTGACCTCATCCACACCAATTCTCCCCTCCCCGCATCCCTGTCCCAGGCAATGGCATGGCCACCCTCCATGGCATCTAGACCACAGGCTCGTGTCTCCTCTGCCTTTTCCCCCTCCTCATGCTCAGGGGGTATCTGGGACTGTTGGCGCTGCGGCCTGTCCGTTCTCTGTCTGTCTAGGCATCCTCGCCGCTCTGGCATGGTGCCTGGCATCTTCAAGGAGCATCTTCAGGGGTCAGACCCGGGCCCCACTGCCTGAAACTCTCCAGTCCCTCCCCATTGTGCACAGACGGGCCTCTTCACCACTGGGGTACCCCGAGGAGACCTCTCCTCAGACACGGGCACGTCCGTACACAGACACTGAGTTCTGCGATCATTTCAGGAGGCTTACGAAACCAATGGGAGCCCATCTGTTAAGAACTAAGAGTTCTCCAGACAAGCTTCAAGACTGTCACAGTCTGGCCCCAACATATATTTCCGGCCTTGATTTCCTCATGTGTAGAAGGGGAACAACAGTGGACTCGGCTCAGGAGGTGTCTGTGAGCTTAAGGTTGCCTTCCTGTAAGCTATGCACAGAGCAGGCCCCACATACAGCGTCTCTCACCTACCCTCCCAGCCTGCCCCACACAGACACACCAGCATTCCTCCAATAAGCTGGGCTCCTTTGACCCCCTGAGCCTTGGACATTGCTATCCACCTAGACAATTTTCTGCTGGTGAGCTCTCACTGGTTCTCTGCAAACTGGCTCAGATGTTACCTCCCCTCTGGGGGCTTCCTGGCCCCCGGTGAAGGCTGTTGGCTGGTGTGCCTCAGGGCTCTCAGAGTTCCTGGTGCCATGCTGTACGTGCTCTGTGTCCAGCTGCTAGAACAGAGAGAGGGAAGGGGGAGCCCCTCCTTGTGTAGACTGGGGTCCTGGAGGGTGGAGCAAGCTGGGTCCGGGTTCTCACCTTTCCTGAGTCACAGGGTCTAGCACACAGGATGTGAGCAGTGTGTGTGTGGGGGGGGGTCATTTATGAACCAAATGGACGAGACTCTTATTTGTGACCAAGAGGAGGTGCTGAGGATAGACTCTGGGCGGGGCCACTGCATGGGATTTCCCTCTCAGCAGAATGGGGGCCTAGATGTGAGCTAGCGTGCGTGTGAGTGTGTGTGTGCGCGTGCACATGCCTCTGTGTGTTTCCAGATGCATGGTTTACACTTGTTATTCACCTTAATATACGCCCGGCCCTGGGCCAAGCACTGAACTTGTATGAAGCCCACACCAACCTGCAGCAGACGCTGGTATCCTCGCCCTCGTCCGGAGCGCAGACAGACATCCAGATGGGACACAGGACTCCATGCAACACCTTGTCTCCAGGACCAGGCTCCCGCCCCCCTCAAAGTCCACATGCACAGTCTCCCGCCCACTCACTGCGCCGCGCACAGAACCCCCCGCCTCCAGGTCTGGCTCCTGCGTTCCCTCCAGTGACGCCAGGCGTCGCGTCTGCTTTCCCCTTACCTGTGCTCACCTGTGCTCATGCTCACAGGACCCCGCCCTCACCTGGAATCCCCTCTTTCCGCCACGTGCTCCGACCTCTCCTTGTCCAAGTCTCAGATTCCCCCAAACTCCCCAGATGGCCGCAGACTCGGCAAGCTCGCCACCGAGCCCCACACGGTCTACAGCACTATGGCCTGTCAGGGATGGACACCCGGAACTTAGATTTCTCGGTCCAGGATTGGGGTTTTCTGGAAATCCTGCCCTAGTTCTCACTCTGACACTATTCAACTGGTTCTTAAGGAACAGACGAGACTCTCAGTTTCTCACACCTGCTGTGCCCCCTGCACCGCGTCACGGCGACACCTTCCTCCCCATCACACTCATCTCTGAGTCCAGACATCCATTCCTTCATTTTGTTCTGTAACATCTCCTCCTGTTCTCCTAAACCGCAGTTTCCCAGCTGGGACAACCGAGGGTCCAAACCAGCCCAGCAGCACACGGAGACGGAAGAGCACAGCCAGGGGCCTCCCACTCGGGTTCCAGGCTCCCACGGCAGAATCTCTCCTCAGAAGGTAAGACCCCCAACCCCATCCCCTCTCTTCCAAGTTGGCCCTTTGCCTTTGCACACAGAACAGTCTGGATCCCACACCTCTTCCTCCAGCCCAGCGGGGCCCCAACCTGACTCCCCCAAGAGGCAGCTCATTCAGCAGGACCTCGACAGGGATGTGGCTCTGAACGAGGAGACACACGTAATGAATAACAATGGAGAATTCTCTGGGGCTCTGGGGCTTTTATTGGGGCTGATGGCCTTCAGGAAGCAATTAAAGAGAGGCGATAAAAAGTGAGGAGCTCGTATTTCGACAGTCCTGGCTCTCACACCACAGGGAAGGAGTGTGTCATCCCAGCACCTCCCAAGATCAGGCTCAGGGCTAGGACTTTTATGCGGAAGACTGCTTACTTGGCAAAAATTGAGTAACAACTGGGACACAGCCACAGGTCCTAGCGAGCTTCCCTTCAGCGTCCCTGCTTATCTCTGGAACCCACCCCTTCCACCGCTCCAAGGCTCACAGCACAGCATCCTGGACGGCCCGGCCACAGCTGGGCATCTGCACCGCGGTGGGTCTGAACTGCAGTGTACGCCTTCAGGCGTTCCTGTGCACACACACGTTTTCAGGAAAAGCCACTCGTAAATCAGATTAAGAACATGCATTTGATTTCACTGTACTTACGTTCTCCCTCTCTCTCACACACGCACATGCACACCTCTAAAAGAAAAGAAACTGGCAGATACGTATGCCACCTGGCTAAATGTTCACATTTTCACATGTCTGCCCCTCCAGAAGGTCAGTGGCGGAGTGGAAGGACGGCTGGGAGCCCGGAGGAAGATGGCGGGCTGGGTGCTGTCCGTGGTGCTGCACTGAGCAAAGAGACTTTATTAGCAAGTATTAGGACACGTCCATTACCGTAGTTTGTGAAATTTCTCTCCTCCCATGGAATTTCAGGGAAATTGTGCTGAGAGGGAGAAAAGCACCCGTGAAACAGCTTTTCCAGAGTCTGGTCTGGGTCACCCCCTAGAGCCCCACCCCAACTGTGACGTCCCCACAAACTCGTTGACTTCAGAGCTCCTCTCCATCTGCACTGGTTTTCAGCCGACTGTCCTCACTACGAGGTGGCAGTGCACCACTGACCAGTGGAACTCATGAGTATACTCCTCCCGGAACTTTCTGGAATTAAAATTGCTACACACGTCCCTAAGCATTCCAATACCACCAAGCACAAAGGAGACTGAGGTGTGTTTATTAGCTTTATATTTTGGAGGACACCTTTCTGCATGACTGTCACTTCTCCCGTGAGTCCTGCCTGCAAACAAAGGGCTAGCTAGCTAAAACTCACTTTGTGCCTCTCCTACTTTCCCCCTGCTTAACCCATAGGTTATTACAAGGTTTTGGTTATATGGCTTCTAGGACATTTGGAAAACCACGGGTCTAGAGCAGCAACTCTCAAAGCGAGATCCCTGGACCAACAGACCAGCATCACCTGGGTATTTGCTAGGCTCACAGGTCCTCCCCGGGGCTGCTCAAACTTGAGTGGCACCAGCGTCCCCTGGGGCAGCTGGTTAAACCACAGACTGTTGCCCCCCCCCCCCCAGTAGAAGAGTTTCTGATTCCACAGGCCTACAGTGAGGTCTGAGAGTTTCCAGATGTTTCTGAGGCTGCCAGCCGGGCACCATGCTGTAAGAGGCATGGTACCAGGCCGACAGAGCACAAATGTTGGTCCGGAAGCTGGGGCCAGGGTCCTGGTTTTGGCCCATACCCTGTGCAACCTCAGAAAAGTCACTCAAGTATGTTCCCCTCCCGTCAGCAATTTTTCACATGAGAAATGAGCAGACTGGATTGGGTGAGCGTGAGGATCCTCTCCACCCCTGACGGTCTACAGTTTCAGGTCCTGCTGAAACAGAGCAGTCGTGAGTGCCGGGCCCCACAAAGAGAGGTGAAGTTGAACCCGTTTTACCATCCCCTGTCCTTCCACAGGCTTCATACTCCCTTCTCCCTGCAGACGCTAAGCTATTGAACCCACTGGAATCTATGCTGGGAGCCAAGCAGCAAGCAGCTGGATGCCAGAAGCCCAGGCTCCCAGGAATGAAATCTTATCTTTGTGTCTTTCCACAAGAGGTGGGTCTCACTGGGTGATGCTGATCTGCCCTCCACACCCTGACGTTCAGCACTGGCCTGAAGACGACATGCTCTCCCCTCCTCACTCCCTTCTAGTCAGATGGGACTCAGGACTGCACCACGCACCCCACCGCATCTGGGAAGGGACACACGTGTTTGATGAGGATGTGACCAGCGGTGTGGCAGGACGCAGGCCTGGCACTCAGACACCAGGAGCCACCGGGGCCCACAGCTTTCCGTGATGGCCTGACTCTATTTGATTAATTGGGGGCGGGGGGGAGACAAGGGAAAGAAAAAGAAGAAACATCTGTAATGAACGTGTGGATTCTGCTGAGAGCTGCAACCAGATCCCTCCGAGTCGGCGCGCCGGGGGCTGGGAAAGTGCATTTATAAACAACGGCAATACTTAAATGCAAAAAAAAGTGTGCCCCAACACTGCAACTTCCCGTCCAGAAATGTTTCCAAATGGCAAAGCACCGAGTTCAGTTCTGTGTCTACACTACAGAGAAACAGCCGCACCGGCAGGCAGTTGGACTCCAACGAGCACAATGCCGGCCTCGCCAGAGTCATGGAAAGAAAGGGTTAAAAGTTTCCCTGTTTCTGTGGTGTGCGTTCGGGCCACCACAGCCACACACGTGCACAGGGATCCAGCTGTGTGCCCCTCTAACGTGTGTGTGCAAACACAGACACGTCCAAATAACAATTTACCTATGTGCAACCAACTTTTCCTTTGCAATCTGTTTTGTGCTTTTTTTTTAAACCTCTTCCTACTATTCGGCACTGAGCCCCCTCCCCGCTTTCTGATTATTAGTAAGTCTGTCTGCAACTTCTGCCCCTCTTGTGGACCTAATGGCCCTTCGGAGGAGCTGTTTCTGTGGCCCCGCGATTAGGGCCAAGTGGCAGGCTGGGGAGGAGGGCCTGGGTGGGGACCGTGCCCCGCTCTCTGCCCCGCCCCCACCAGCTGTGCTGTGGGCCGCCTGAGCCGTGCCGTATCTCTGCAGGAGAAGAGGCCACTGCGCCTCGCAGCATGGGGGCCAGAGTCCAGGATAGAAGCAGCCTCTTCCCTGACCCCTCTTTGGGTTCCGGGCTCTTTGTGTAATGGTCTTAATAGGAAGAGGAGTGGACGGCCTGTCTGCAATCATAAGCGATGCTCCCCTGAAAATCCCCAGCCGGGGCTATGGGGAAACCGATTTGCAGCCCATGGCTCCTAATGTGTGGAAATGTCTGTATTGGGGCTCGCAGGTGACATCCTAATAGGGAAAGAGATGAAAGAACTGGGATTCATCGGGAAGATTCTACCCGTGGCCCCTAGCGCTGGGGAGAGGGTATCCTCGGTGCTCGGCCGCCACCCCGGCTGCCTGGTGAGGGGGCAGCTTTGCAAACCTGTCTCCGGGTGTCCGGGGCCAAGAGCCGCGTGCTTCCCTAACCCTGCGTGCAGCCCGTGTGCGGGGCTCTTGCTCTATCAGGGTTTGCGTCCCGTAATATTCATCACACTGGCTTATTTATGGGGCCCTCGTTGGGAAGTTATTTTTCAGGCTTTCTGAATAAAACATTAGCCTTTGCGGCTCGTCGGGGTGACTGCAGTTCCTCTGATGTCGACCTGACAAACTGCCTTTTCTTCTCCCGACGACCGCATGTTTGGAGAAATTTATCTGTATTTTGTTGGGCATTTGTTGTTGCTGTTGGTTTTCTTCTCCGTTCAGCTGCTGGATGTCGGTCCAAGTCGGACGCTCCTCTCCACTGATTAAGTGCCGGAGCCTTCTCTTGCCCGGAAAGGTGGTGCGGCGAGCGGGAGGGGGAGGGGCGTGAGGAAGTCCCCCCACCCCGCCAGCTGCTCCCTGCCCTTGGCAGTGAGCGGTGATCCCGCCTCGTCCACGTGGGCTGACCCTGGCACCTGCTGGCCAATGAATAAGGGGCCTCGGTCTGTGCAGAACAGGGGACCTCGGTCTGGTCAGTCACAGGCCGACCAGGAGGAACCCCGCTCCCCAGCAGGGGATGCTGACCTGCCCACGTGTAACGGCTCTGGGGTGGGGTGTCATCTCAAATCCCAGTGAGAGTCATGGACAACCCCAATACGTGTAAAATAAATAAAAGCTAAATATGGCTTAAAAGCGAACTCCAGCTAAGAAAATCCACACTTATAATCAAGGAAACTGAGGGAAAAATAATTCTCTTTAGGACAGGATTGGCATCACACTTCTCTAGAAAGCATCTCTGTGCACCTAGAATATAAATTACTTCATGTGATGTTTACAGTTTTAGTAAAGAAAAAATAGGAAGGCAAGGTGGGAGGGAGGGAGGGAGAAAGACACAGAGGAGAGGAAAGAAAAAAGTAAAAGAAAGGCCAGGCGATGCTGTATGTCACATTGAAGAATGCTGAGGTGTTTGTTTTTTTGTTTTTTTCCCTTTCTTTCCAGAAATCAGGAAGGGGCTCAGAAGCACTTAGTCAATAGAAACCCAGCCAGGCGGCTGCTGGTGATTCACTACGACCTGTCCCTCAGCAGAGGCCTGGCCCGGCCATCTCTTAATTAAGTGGGACCCGGACTGTGGTCATCACACGCACTCAGGGTCTCTTTCAAAACTGGGGGAAGAAAATGTGACTTAGCTTCTGGGGCAAAAAGCCGCCAGACTAAGAACACCTCCCTCCCGCCCTGGGTTCTCCATGTATCACTTGGGTTTGCTCCAAAATGACCCCCCAATAACAGAGGCTGCCGTTGGTTGGGGGGGGGTGTTGTCTGCCAGACAGTACACAATGGGTGATCTCATTAACCACCCCGACAACCCCATGAGATAGGTACCAGCTGCCCATCTTACAGATGAGGAAACTGAGGCTTAGGAAGCTGAGGAACAGCCTGAAACCACAGAGCAGAGAGAGGGGAGAGATTCGGACACAGAGCCTGCACTCCCAGCTGCGGCCGACATTCCCCCTCCCCCCCCCCCCCCCCCCCCCCGCCCCGTGCTGTCTTCCCAGGCGGGGTTGTGGAATTAGACCCCCTCCTCCCAGAGGCAGCCCATTCGGGTGGAGACGTGAGATGCCCCTGACTGTTTAGTTTCTACGGAAGAGGAAAACTCGTATAGGAAAGGCAAATCGAATCTCCAAGAAGTTTTCAAGATACAGTTTTGAGAGCCACACGGGCCACTGCAGAGGTGTGGGCAGAATGTCCCTCGAGTCTCAGGTATTTTCAGCGGGCGAGTCTGAGTCTGGATGAATGGAAAGATCCCCGGGTGGCATGGACCCATTCTTTGGAACACACTCCTGGGGTTTCCTGTCTCAAAAGCACCAGCAAACGCAAGGATGACCAAACATCTCTGTCACCATCCCTCCCTCCCCTCCCCTCCCCTGCAGGAGCTGCTGCCCTGCCTCTGTTCTCCTTCCCAGACCAGCGTCTCCACAGTCTACACTGGAGACACCTCCCGTTTGCTCTGCAACCACCCACGTCTGGCTTCTGTCCTCGCCACTCCCTCCATCAACACTCTCACCAAGGTCATCCTGACCTCCCAATGGCAAAATGTGGAAGTCACGGTCACTCAGACCCTACTCAATCACCCCCGCCCTCCTTCTGGAAAGAACGTCTTCTCTGGGGTTTTATGGCCTGACACGGTGGCCGCCGTCCTGCGTCTAGGCTGTCTGCTTTGCTCCTTCTGCCCCACTTTAGACACTGCAATGCCTCAGAGCTGGACTCTGGGCCACCTTCTCTGCCCTGTCCTGTCCATCTCCATTTCGGGCTCTCTGCGGAGCTGATTACTTCATCTCACATTCATAGAGGTGTTTGCAGCAATCCTGTACGATGCTCTCAATGTCTGTAGGGTCTCCTGTGACAGTCCCTGCTCCTCACTCGAACACTGATCATGTCTGTCTTTTTTTTTTTTTAAGATTTTATTTATTTATTTGACAGAGATCACAAGTAGGCAGAGAGGCAGGCAGAGAGAGAGAGGAGGAAGCAGGCTCCCCACTGAGCAGAGAGCCTGATGTGGGGCTGGATCCCAGGACCCTGAGATCATGACCTGAGCTGAAAGCAGAGGCTTAACCCACTGAGCCACCCAGGTGCCCCTGATCATGTCTGTCTTTTCCATTCTTTTCTTGGTCCGTCTTGCTAGAGGTCTATTAATTTTATCACTGTTCAAAGAATCAGCTTTTTGTTTTGTTGATTTTTCTCTATATTTTTTTTTATATTTCTCATTTCATTGATTTCCACTAGTATCTCTATTATTTCCTTCCTTCTGCCTCCTCTGGGTTTACTTCACTCTTCTCTTTCTAGGTTCTGGAGGTAGGAGCTTAGATTACTGACTCGAGAAATGTTTTCTCATTTCCCTCTCAGCGCTGGCTTAACCGCAACCCACAAATTTTGATATTTGCATTTCCACTTTTTATTTTTAAAGATTTTATTTATCTGACAGACAGAGATCACAAGTAGGCAGAGAGGCAGGCAGAGAGAGAGAGGGGGAAGCAGGCTCCCCGCTGAGCAGAGAGCCCGATGCGGGGCTCGATCCCAGGACCCTGAGATCATGACTTGAGCCGAAGGCAGAGACTCAACCCACTGAGCCACCCAGGTGCCCCTGTATTTCCACTTCTGCTCAGTTTTAAGTATCCTCTTGCTTTCCTTTCAGACTTACTCTTTGACCCATGAATTCAGAAATGCCTTTTACAATTTTCCGAATGGGCACTAAGGAAGCCCGTGATGGATGAGCACTGTGTTACATACACCTGATGAATCACCGACCTTCACCTCTGAACTAACAGTACCCTCTATGTTCATCAACTGAACTTAAATAAAATTAAATTAAATTAAAAAAAAATTTTTCCAGGGGCGCCTGGGTGGCTCAGTGGGTTAAGTCTCTGCCTTCAGCTCAGGTCATGATCTTACGGTCCTGGGATGGAGCCCTGCCTTGGCTCCCTGCTCCACGGTAATCTGCTTCTCCCTCTACCACTCCCCCTGCTTGTGTTCCTCTCTCGCAGTGTCTCTGTCAAATTAATAAACAAAATCTTTAAAAAACAACTTCCACTGTTTCTCACCTTGTGAAAATATTATGATGCCGGAAGTGCTGTTCTGGGACTTTCTGATTTTGTTTTTAAAACTCAGACGCATCCCTGTCATTGCGCACTGCCGGAGTTGCCCTGTCTTGATTTCTGAACGACATTTCGTTGGGGACAAACCCCCATATAATCACTCGCTCTCTCACCGATGGGCTTTGTGGTTGTTTCTAGGTTTTTGCTGTTACGAACGGTACCGCTGCGAACACTCCGGTGTTTGTCTTACTGTTAGGCACATACTAGTGTCTCCCCTGACGACGGACGGGGCAGCAGCCCTGTTGGGTCAGACGGGGTAGGCGTGCTCAAGTGCGGGAGGTGATGTCAAACCGTCCTCCGAAGGACTCGGCCCAGCCTACACTCTCCTGCGATGAAAGGGAAGCCCGATGGCCTTCGTCCCATCTGACACTTGGCATTTCTCAGGCTTTTTAATGTTTGCCACTTGAATGGAGGTTAAATGCTACCCACTGGGGCCTTGATTTGCCTTTTCCAGCTCATCAGCGGGGATGAGCATCTCTTTCAGGGCTTATTAGTCAGACGTTTCCTTTAGTATGAAATTCTCACCTGCCTTCAACGCTTTTCTCTTTTGGGATGTTTTATACTTCTCTTCTGGATGTGTAGGTTTTCTTCCAATGTTCTTAATACTCAGCTTTTGTCGGCTGTATATATTGCCAATATTTCCTTTTGTTTTTTAAATGGTTTTTAGAAAATGTTCAGTATATTGATTTTTAAAAAGCTCTTAACTTTTCCTTATTTTTTAAAACATTTTATGTATTTGACAGACAGAGATCACAAGCAGGCAGAGAGGCAGGCAGAGAGAGAGAGAGAGGGAAGCAGGATCCCCGCTGAGCAGAGAGCCCGATGCAGGGCTCGATCCCAGGACCCTGGGACCATGACTTGAGCTGAAAGCAGTGGCTTTAACCCACTGAGCCACCCAGCTGCCCCAACTTTTCCTTATTTTTTAAAAAAGATTTTATTTATTTACTTGACACAGAGAGAGAGCAAGCGAGCATGTGCACACAAGCAGGGGAAGGGCAGGCAGAGGGAGAAGCAGGCTCCCCACTGAGCAAGGATCCTGACTGCGGGCTCCATCCCAGGACCCCGGGGATCATGACCTGAGCTGAAGGCAGACGCTTCACCGACTGAGCCACCCAGGTTCCCCTCCTTACTTTTTAACACATTCAAATCTGTCAATCTCTTTTTAAACTCACTTTTTGTATCTTAAGAACTTTCTCCCTAACCCAAAATCCACCCATATTTTCCTCTAAGATACTGCTGACATTTAACTCCTTCATCCAAAATGAAGTGTGTTGATTTCCAAAATACGGTGTGAGGTAGGGATCCCAGGTCATACTTTTTATATGGGTAATAACACCATTTTTCTCCCAGCTCACTTTATTAGTCAGTGCCTCCTTTCACCAGTGATCTGAAATGATACTTCTATTGTAATCCAAAGTTCCATAACTGCATGGATCTGTTTCTGGGAATTCTGGAAATTGGTCAGTTGCTCCTTCCTTGTGACAACCCCACGTGGTCTTCATTGTGGTAGTTTCATAACGAGGCTGCAACGTACACTCTCTGTGCTCTTCTCTTCAGACGGGTCCTGGTTATTCTGGGTCCCTTACTCTTCTGTTTAATCATCTTGCCAAGGTCCGTGACAAGCTCTGTTTGGATACTGACAGAACTACATTGCCTATAATCAACAGAGATCAACAGAAGGAGAACGGCAGGTGAATGACATAAAGTCTTTCTGTTTACTTATCGGAGCTCCTTTACTTGCACTTAATAAATGTTCATAATTTTGCCTATGGAAGTCTTACAGATTAGAAGAGTGTTCCTATGTATTTGACATTTTCTAATTCTATAAATAGTATCTTCTTAATTATGTTTTCTAGCTTCTTCCTGCCGTCATATAGAATATAACTTACTTTGTATATTAATACTGTATCAGCCAGCTTTCTAAACTTGTTGCTTTTTTAAAAAAATATTTTATTGATTTATTTGAGACGGAGAGAGCATGAGAGAGGGGAGGGGCAGAGGGAGAAGCAGGCTCCCTCCTGTGCAGGGAGCAGGACATGGGTTTCCATCCCAGGACCTTGAGATCATGACTGGAGCCAAAGGCAGACACTTAACTGACTGAGCCATGCACGAACCCCTAAATTCCAGTTTCTAAGGGATTTTCTGCAGATTCTTCGGGGTTTCCTACGTAAATGAAGGCATCATCTGAAAGTAACACATTTTCTTCCCTCTCCAGTCCTAACAGTAGCTTCTTTTCCTTCCTTTACTGCACTGTCTAGGACCGTGTAAAATGGGAAATCCCACTATGGCTCACATTTGAATGGCAATTTGGCTGCACATAAAGCTCAACGCTCTACCTTCTCTTCCTCGTGTACTTTGAAAATGCCACTCCATTATCTCTTTGTGTCTACTGCTGCTGTGGAAAATCCCGAAGTCCACACGACTCTGTTCTTCGTATGGGATCTTCTTTGCCTTTCTGGAAACGTTTCAAACTTTCTCTTTGTTATTCTTATATTGCGCTGTAAGTGTGTAGATTTGAGTTTTTACCCCCTTATCTCTTCTCTTTGGCAGTCCAAGACCGTCTCAGTCTGGGGCCCCTCATCCTTTTTTTAAGTCCCAGAGATTTTACCTCCAACATTTTCTTCAAATGTGTCCTTTTCTGTGTTTTTATTTTTCTCTTTTTGTAGGACTTCTCTTACTCAGATGTTAGCCCCTTACCTCCTCCCCTGCTGGCGTCACAGTCTTTCCCTTCAGTTCCCGTGTGCCTTCCTCCGTTCTCCTGGGCAGATGCACCAAGCGGTCCTCCAGCTCACAAGTCCACTCCTCAGCTGTACTCATGCTGGCATTTATCCACTGCATTGAGTTCTTTACTTCAACAAATGCAATCTAATACCCGATCCTGCCGCTTGATTCTTTCCTCTATTTCCTTGCTCTTGTCTTACAATGTCTCCTCTTGTTCGGTTGTGTTTATTAAGCTGATTTTCAAAATCGGTCTCTCTGTTCCAATATCCTCGCCTTTGATGGAACCTGGAATAATCTGTTGCCGAGTTTGTTGCCTTAAAAATTTTTTTTAATGCTTGTGCATCTCAAATGTCCTGCGGTCTGCCTGAGAGCTCATTTCCCTCTGGTAGAAGTCTGCTGCTCCGTCTGCACTGCCCCTGGAGGAAGGGCAGCCTGCGGAGCCCATGTGAATTCAGGGTGATGGGCTGGCCCACTCTCGGTGGAAAGGCTCCAGAACCTTATATTCCACAATGCTACCCTCCACCAAATTCCGCTTCCCCTCCTCCCCAGGTCACTACTCCCCCTCCCCTTCCAGAGAGAAGCAGCATTAAGACGGGAACCCCTTGGGACGCCTGGGTGGCTCAGTGGGTTAAAGTCTCTGCCTTCGGCTCAGGTCATGGTCTCAGGGTCCTGGGATCGAGCCCTGCATCAGGCTCTCTGCTCAGTGCGGAGCCTGCTTCCCCCCTCTCTCTGCCTGCCTCTCTGCCTATTTGTGATCTTTGTCAAATGAATAAATAAAATCTTAAAAAAAAAAAAAAAGAGGCAAACTCCTCCTTATCCTGCACTGGTATGGCCTTCTCTGCAGGAAGAGAGGCCAGAAACATCCGCGGAGCTTAGGTGGTCCACCCCTGCTCTGCCTGGCTCCCCAGGAGCACAGGGCTCTCTGTTGCTCTGATGTTAGAACGCCTCTACAGGATCACAGGTGTGGGCACAGCCACAGGTGTGGGTGTGACCCGTTTGTCAGGGTAGGGGCAGGCCTGGTTTGTCCCAAGGAGATGGTGGCAGGAGCTAAGATAAGTTAAGACAGTCCCCTTCATGCTGTGTTCTCCTATAGCTGTGCTATGGGTCACCTCCTGTCCACACCAGGCATAGCCCCATGCACACCAGTGTGAGCCAATCTCTCCTGCCACCCCTCAACCCCTTGGTGTCTTTCTGTTGTTCCCTGGGGCGGATTTCGGTACAAGGGGCCAGAGGTATTGCTGGTTTCGCATCAAAACCAACCCAACAGCTCAAATGTTATGCACCAAAAGCAGAATGTATGCCCCCCTCCACTACTTTGAGAACATCTACTTTCCCTGGGCATCCTTCACCCAGGTGCAGGTCTCCCCAGGCACCTGGCTGGTCCCGTCAGAATGAAAGTGACCTCTCCCCCTATATCCAATTCACCAGCGAGTCCAGAACTTTCCGTCTCCAAGAAGTACCCATCATTTGGTTTCGCTGTCGCCCCAGCACCGGAGACTTGGTCCTCTCCTGCCCCGACCACAGCACCTTTCCTGAGCTGCACCCCTGCTGCCCCTCACGCCTTCAGCAGGGGCCCAGAGAGTGAGAGCAGCCGGGCCTGGCTTCCAGCGTGCAGTCCCAGCCCTGCGGCTCCCGCTCAGAGCCTGCGCGCCCCACCCCTCCCCAGTGCCCTGAGGGCTGCAAGACCAGACATGGTGCTGCCCATCCCCCACATCTCTCTCCTCCCAGTCTGCCGGCTGCCTGGACTTCTGGGGTCTTAGTGCCTCCAGGTGCCTGGGGGCCACGAAAGTTACTACTTCCTGTCCCTGTCACCCTCCTCCCTGACTCCCTGACTTCCCCCAACTCCCACCCACCTTAAGCAGAGGACTGCACTGGGCTCGCTGTCCCCCGAACGGCTCAACCCCTCCTCTGCTGCGCAGTGGCTAACGGCGACGAGGGCTCCTCCAGGCTGGCCTCCCTCTTCACGCCCGTTCGCGGGGTCACCACGCTTTCTCCCGTACTTCCCTGCGGTCTGAAACAGGACCCTGGGATGGCCGGAGCGTACCTCCCGGGCCGGCGTGTGCAGGGAGGACTCAATACGGTGGGGCGGGGAAAGCCAACGCGGCACTCCCAAGGAAGGACAGACGTCCGACTCAGACAAGCGTGTGCGGCTCTTGTGGATGGTCCCATGTGTCAGGAGGATGGCTATTTGCAAAGCAGGTGGAGGTGTTTGCAGGCCCCTGAGCATGAGTCCTGTCCACTCTTCCAGGCAAGCATTTCCCCTCTGCCGGGGGTGTGCACCCCCCTTCCCTACACTGGAACGGAAGCCAGGAGGCCCCGGTCCCTGCAGCGGCGGCAGCAGGTGCTGCTGGCTGGGAAGCCGCGGGGCCCTGGAGCCCCGATTTCATTGTGCAGTGGAAACGATAAAGCTTGAATATTCCCCAAGTCCCCTGATAAATCATTTTTTCTCTTTTAAATTATATCTTTTTATAAGTGCAAGGAAAATTCCAACTCTGCTTAACATTTGCTAGGAGCAGAACACAGCTCTGTAATGTGGGATTTAGGTGACTTCCTGTAGTCTGACATCCTGGCGCGTCCCCAGCTCCAAGCGTTACTGAGTCTTCAGGAGCTCCTTCCCCCCCACCCCAACTGCAGCGGCGACCTGGAGCACCAGTCTGGGGCGTTCACCCCAACTGAGGGCTAAACTCTAGCATCCTCGGTCCTAGTCTCTCTGCGGGCAGCCAGAGAGACGCCCGCCCACCTGCTGTCCATCATTCCCGCACATAAAATTAGTGGGGAGAGGGCTCATGTTCTCCCAGGGCCAGGAGACGGACACCTGTCGGGGAGAGGGATGAGCGTGGCCCAAGGCACCTCTCTAGTAGGGCACCTGCTTTTTACTCTAAACAAGGACGTTTTCACAACTTTTATGCCACCATAAAAAGACACGATAGAGCGGTGGGCTTGAACCACTGTCTGGAAAATACCGACGCATTTCCTGACAGGTGATCAAAGAGATGAAGATTATAGAACAGACTAAAGGCAAGATTCGGTGGGAATCATGGTGAAAAGTCAGCTCTCCCGGGTAAACACGGTGGCCCCAGGCCATTTGAGCTGGACCACCCAGGCCCAAGGGACTCCCCCCACTGCACTGAGATGGGCCCCCTCGGCCACCTGCCTCTGGCTTGACAAGTTATTTTGCAGACCTCACAATGGCATGTGGGAGCAGGTGCACCCCCACGACAGCCGGGGGGACCTGCTCCAGGCCCCGGACACTTCCCCACCCACCCCCGGGGCTGCCGCTGCTGCCCTAGAAAACACATGTGCACATCTCCTCAAACGAGAGCAAAGAAGGCTGAAAGTACCGGCAGAGAAGCGGGATGTGTGGGCGTGTGCGTGTGGTACGTGTGCGTGTGTGCACATCTATATGTGTGCACGCACACGGGCGGGCACCTCTGGGCAGCAAGAGCGTCACCTGCAAACTGCCCCAAATGAAACAAAACACCAGCTAGGGTACAAAAGGAAAGCTTCACCCAAATGTTCAAAAAAACCACAAGAGGGACGCCTGGGTGGCTCAGTCGGTGAAGCGTCTGCTTTCAGCTCAGGTCATGACCCTGGGGTCCTGGGATGGAGCCCCGCGCTGGGCTCCCTGCTCCGCGGGGAGCCTGCTTCTCCCTCTGCCGCTCCCCCTGCTTGTGGGCGCTCCCTCTCTCTTTCTCTGACAAATAAATAAATAAAATCTAAAAAAATACATAAATAAAAAGCCCACAAGAGATTATTTTCTTCCCTATGTTGAATCCAGAAAGAATTAGAAGGGCAGAGAAGGGGGAAAATGAAGCACTTCGGTGAATTTTTTAAAAGACAACTATTTCCTTAACTTGATAGCTTTATTTTAACTCACTGTTTTCCGTTCAATAAAAGTGTTTATCAATTGATTTCATTTTAAAAGTCCCTAAATTGAGGACTTTTCCTTCTGTACTTTAGTAATTCCCAGTTTCCAGGTTCCAAACAAGCTGTGTATGTGTGTGTATATTAGTGTGAGTATGTGTGTGTGGGTGTGCACGCACGTGTGTATATATGAGTGTGTATGTGTGTGTATGACTCCGCGTGTGTGTTTTTCTTTCTTTTTTCAATCCAGGACTTGAGAACAGACAAGGAGAGGAAGTTCTGAGCTCAAGCTCCTCCCAGGACGCCACTGAGAGGCCCACTATTTGGGTGACCGTCTCGCACATGTCAGCAGCAGTCCCTCCCTTCGAACCCAAATTCTCAAAGTTCTGCTTCTTCCGCGGAACCGTCTATGATCCCTCTAGTCTACACTGCTGACTCCCTTTCCCGGGTGCCGAGCCCGCATACGGTGCCTGCCAGAGGGCCTGCACGGAGCAGACGTGGGGAGTAGCCGGCCACAGCCGGAAGCAGTCTGGCACAGAGCAGACCCCTGCTGCCCTTGCCGCCCTCCACCTGCACCCCTGCCGGGAATACCGCACCCCTGCAGGGCAAGGTACAGAGCACAGGATGCTCCCGGAAACGGGTCTGCCTCTCTCCGGCTGGGCCAGGCTGGGTGCGCTCCCCAACACATCATGGCCTCCTTCCTCTACGCGACTTGACTTTCAGAGCGAGGAAATCAAGGTTCAGGTGCGTTAGCTGGACTCGGGCGTACCCTGAATTTCCCTCTTCAAGATGATCCCAAGAGGCATATTAGGGAGAGAGAGGAGGGTCACTCGGCTGACTGCCCCTACCTCCCCTCTAGGGCTGCCAGATTTGGCCAACAAAAATGCAGACTGTCCAGCTGAATGTGAGTCCCAGATATCTAATGAATAACTTTTAGCATAAGTATATCCCAAGTGTTGCATGGGATCTACTTACACTAAAAATTATTCACTGTTCATCAGAGACTCTAACTCAACAGGGTGTCCTACGTTTTACCTGGCGACCTACCTCCCCCTTCCCCTCCCCCAAATTCTAAGCAGCGTGTTTTGCTGGAGGTGAGGCGTTAGCCCTCGAAGGATGGGGCTGGTGAGTGACATGCTTCCTGACCTCTCCACCCGCACCACGGCAGGCCTGGGCTCCAGCAGGGTCCCGGTGACAAGGCGTCTCACCTTCTCCCCTCCTTTCTGAGCTCAGTGCACCTTAACTAATACAACATCCCAACGTGCCGAGCTAAAGATGCACAGAATTTAGGGGAGAGATCATTTCAAAGGGGCATGCTTATGTAGATACACCGTCCAAACCCCGAGAACTAGGCAGAGATTCAAACCACCCAACAAAGGCAAATCATGGGGGACAGCAGTGGGCTTGCAAGCTGAGAAAACAGCCAGGAGCCAGCCCTGTCCCATGGGGGACCCGATGCCCAGCAGGGCACTTTGGTCAGACTGTAACCAGCCCATTGAATGGGACACACTGGAACCTCCTGTCCAGTCCCATCCAGAACCAAGCCCGGGGGCTCCCGTGCATCCGGTCCTGTGAGTGTGCCCATGCCGGGCAGGGACAGCCACCGTCCAAGAGAGTTCTCTTGCTTCTGCACCCTTGTAGAACGAAAACGCAGGCAGTCGGCTTCAGAGCCGACGAAACTGGATAAGCTCTCACCGCCGCCGCCAGTGGAGGGATTCCTGGCCTGGACTCAAAACCCCTATTACAAAATCAAACCATTACAAAATGGCAAGGACGCAGCCAGGAGATTTCTCTCCGCCATCTGTTAATTTATAGGGTTACTGGTGTCAGCAATTTAGGAGAAGTGAAATTATATCGCAGCCCCCCTCAGAACTCTGTTGTGCAAGCTCAGAAACGCAATCACAAATTTTAATTGAGAAAAACTGCTCTGGATCAAATTCCTTGATGTATTTTTTTTGTAAAGAGACAGATTAAATTATGTGTGTGGTGGGGAGGGAAGTGGCAATATGAGTTTTAAACCAGCGGTGGTAAGACTGAGGTGTGTCTGTGACTGAGTTGTGTACTGTGAACTGTGACTTGTCACAGGAGCGGGCAGCCCGGCTCTGTCGTTCCACCCCACACAGGAGAATGTCAGCTTTTGGCAAAATGGTTCATTTCTCAGCAAAGGAGAGGAAATGAGTAAAAGGGACCAATGTCCCTGCATGTCAGAAAAGACACCCCCCCCCCAATTTGGCCCCAAAGGTTTGGAAGAGGGGGACTGGGAGCTGTCCCCTGACCTGCCATCCAGACACCCTCCCCTGTGGCCGGCACCTCTGCATTCCGGCGGCTTCCTTGTCCCCCCGCCGATGGCTCCCTGTGGGTCTGTGGGCTGACCGTCCCCAAGCAGGGCTCCGTAGCCCTACGACACTCATCTGGGGCTTGGCCGGCAAGCGGCTCCGTCCAGCTCCCGAGGGGCAACTTCCCCTTCTGCCTTCTGTGGACAGACATTTCTGCCTCCTTCCTGCCCCAGCATCTCCAGGGTAATTAATTAGAAGACACGTCCTCACAAGGCCCCTCGCCTGTGGAGTCAGGAGGATATGCAGCGACCCCAAGCCCCGTCCCGCTCCCAGAGCCCGCGTGGCCTCAGAGGTGCTGGGTGGTTCACCTGCCTCACGCAGACCGCCGCCGCCGGACCCCTGGGAGGGACGCACCTGCCCCGCGGGGGCTTCTCTCTGCCTCGTCCCTCAGCGCCTCCCCCGTGCCGCCCCCGCGCTTCTGCGCTCGCTTCCTGCTCCCGGCCGGCCGCGGCCACGTGCGCACACTGATGTAGTTGGAGGGGCCGGGGACGTTGAGGAGCTGCCGGTTCTCGCCATTTCATCTTGATTTAGTCATTTTTATATGGCTCGCAAGGCATATGCAGATTTCTGTTTCTTTATTTGTTCATTAAAACTTCAATAAAAATGTTGTAAAAATGTCTTATTTTGGTAGTTAATTGCCGTTTCCATTTTAATATGCAAGCAGCATTGGCTCTCCTCCGAGGTTCCCCGAGCCTCTCTGTAAATAATACAGCTGCCTTGGACGAATGTTCCCGGCCTCCTGCGTGCTTCCTCAGTCATCAAAGAGTGGCTGGAAACCTCTCACTCCCTCCGAGAGGGCCCGCCGCCTCACCGCGCCGCCTCTCCACCGACGGTCGGGGAAGGCTAACTGCGGAGCCAACAGGGTTCGAATCCTGCCACCGGCTGGGGTCTCTCAGCCTCAGCGGGGCACCCTGGAGAGCCTCGTGTGGCTCCCAGACAGTCTGTCACCCTCGGGAAAAGGCGCCTCCCCCTCTGCATTTCTCCGAAGCCGGAACTGTCAGCTCATCACCCGTTTCGACGAGGCGCTCCAGGCCTTGGCTGCGATCCCCAGCCCCGAGTTTGATGAGGACAGTGGGGAAGGCAGCGTCTCCGGGAGCCAAACAGCCTGAGCTCGAGGCACAGCGAGGGGATGGCCGCCAGGGGACGGGAGGGGCGGGCGTGGGCAGCCACCTGCGCTGGGCCTGGAGCTGGGCTGCGGAGCCGCCGCCAGGTCACCAGCTGGAGCCGCGTGGACCCCTGACGGCGGCGGGGGAGCTGCGGGGGAGACCGGAGGTCTTTTAGGTCCTGCGGGCGGAGGTGCCTGGAGGCCTCTTTCCGAGGCCTGAAATACCTGATGCTCCCAGAAAGCGAGCCGGGCTGCTGCGAGGCCGCTCCCATGACCCAGCTGGGCCCCGGTGCCCCGCCTCCACCGCCCGCTCTGCGGGAAGACAGGACCCTCTGAGGATCCTGCCGCCTGCCTCAGGCTGCCGAGCTGTTGTTTGCTGCCCCCGCGTCTGGGAAAGTGCCCATAAGCCCCCTTTCCTGTTTGCTGAGCTCCAAGGAGCGCCTCTGGCGAAGAGGCAGCATCAGAGGACCCGCTCCCGCTGCAGGTGCGGGCGGCACAGGTGCGGACGGCGGCGCGGACACTCGGCCGTCCAGCGGGGCGGGGACCCACGGCAGCTGGGCAAGCCCCAGTGACGCTGGCCCCCACTCAGGAAATGGAGGACCGTGTATAATCAAAAATGCAAAGGGCTGGACTCAGCCAGGCCGCGAGCGAGCTCGGGGAGCCATGCAAAGCCCCGCGTCAGCAGCTCCAGCCCCCCGAGGCGGCCTCTGGTCCTCATGACACAGGGACGGGCTGAGGGCTTCCTGGTCACATGAGCAGAAGGGCTGATGGACGCCTGAAACTCCTTCTGGAATGCCTGGGACATGAAATGTCCTGTGACGGCCGGGAAGACATGGTCCACCCGGTGGGGAAGTGGAGGGCGGCCTCAGCCAGGCTCTCCTGGTGCCAGCGGCTCTGAAGGGCTATTCCCAGCCTTGACCAGCCTCGGCACAGACCTCTAGACTCTCTGTCCACCCCCCTCCTGCCATCTTACCGAGGCCCCACGGACACCACCAACCCATTTGCAAAGTGAGACTCTCGGGTTCTCCCCTCCCTGTTCCTGCCCAGGGATTCCCCACAAAGAGCTCCTCCACTCAGCCTAGGGAGGCCGGACCCTTCCGGGGTTGTCTGCTGTCGCTGAGACGCCTCGGAGCCCCTGCACAGGGCCTTCTGCCCCTTCTGACAAGGCCCACCCCACAACCTGGGTCCCCATGAGCAATCAGTGGGCTCCTGTCACTCCGTGACACTCCCAGAGGCTCCTGTGGCCCCACCTCCCCCAAGCCCACTCCGTGGGGCTTCCTGCACCTGCCAGCTCAGAGCCTCCGCCCTCGCACTCTGCTCCTCCGCCGCCCCCATCCAGGCCACACACGCCACACCCTCAGAGACAGTCCATCCCCGTAGGAAGCGGCCACCCACCACCCTCCAGACACCGCCATCACAGACTCTGGGGACAGCACGACCCCCCACCCTGGGATCATTCACTTGTTCATTTCAAAAACCCCATGTCTGCAGTGTGGGCTCTGCGAGGGCAGGCCCTGTCCGTCCTCCCTGCCTGGAGCGGGGCCCAGCATGAAATCAGCCATGGTGGCCACTGGACGTGGGACGAGTCAGTCCACGCTCTGGGCTCCTGTGCGGGCAGCTGACGGCCCCAGGCTCAGAAAGGCCAGTGTGGAGGGCGGGCATGCTGGGCCAAAGACACAGGGCCTCCCGGTCCCTAGAACAAGGGCAGGAATGGAAAACAAGACAGACAGAAAAAAGAAATGAGATTCTCCGGTCTGGGCGACAGCGACGGCTCTGGGGTCCCGGGCACATTGGGTAGATTTAAGGGTTGGGAAGGCTTGTCTATGGGTTTTCGCTGAGCCAAGAGGAAGCCCATCTACCCCGGATGCCTTGATTTCTGCTCCAGAAGGGCACACATACGCCGTCCCTCTGAGCAAAAAGAATCTTAGCTCTTTGCTCTTCTCAACCCCCTTTAAACCACTGTGGCTTTTCCCCGTTTCATCCCAAAAGAACCACTCACGCCAGCAGACCCGAGGGGCAGCTGTCACTCCGGGGAAGCGCACAGCCCCGCCGACAGGAAGCAACACCAGCAGCTCCTGCGTGAAATCCGCGCGCGAGGGGAGGAGAGTGGGGAGCCGTCCGGACGCGCCGCACGCCGCGAAACCAACGGTTGGAGAATAAAGCTCGTTAGACGTCTGTGGCAACACTTTATTTTAATGGTACATTTAATTCATACTTATTCCAGCGGTGCTCCCGCAGCGGCCCCGCACGCACCCCGCGCACCCGACGAATGGATGACGGCGCAGGGAGACAGTGAGCGCCCGCTGAAGCCGGCTCCCGGCAGGGGAAAAATGTCGTAACAGAACGGATTTCCTGCACATGAATCACCAGCACGTTTGGTAACACTTTCTGAAGAAATAAAACGGAAGGGATCTGTCTTCCCCACACGGGCAGAGGAGATGAGACCATTCTGCCCCATATTCCTCCAGGCACGGCTGCGATCTGATGCAGAGCCCTCCGTGGGGAGGGCGTGGCTTGGCTGGGCCAGGAGCAAGCCGTACTTGTGGGCGCCCCATAACCAGGGAGAACGGGCCCTTCCCAGGTACCACCCTCCTGCTCTGCGGATACAGAGAAGTTATCCCACGGCACGGCTCTGACTGGGACTGCAAGACGCGGCTGTGTGCGGCGCAGCGGCCTGTAGGCCTGCCCCAGGCTCGTGGGAGGAGGCACCCCAGAACCATCCTGCCGTGCAAGCCACAGGCAGGCCCCACGCTCGCCTCCCCAGCAGGCAGGCCACCACCGTCCTCGGTAAAACGGCCCGTCCTGTGTGACCGACGGCACATCCACCACCGGCTTCCCTGACGGTTAATGTCCGTGGCTGCGGTTCCATCCTCCCCACACTTTATTTACTTATCTTTAAGGTATTCGCCTAATGTTAAAGGAAGGGGTGGGCTCCGACGACGAGCGCCTGCGTGGGAAGTGAGTTGCTGTTTTATGGGATATGGCGCACCACATCCCGGTCCATCAGAGTCTGTGTCCCCAGAGCCGGAGAAATCAAACCATCATGACTGGAGAGCCCCTCCCAGCTGCAGCCGTCGGCCCGTGTGCGAGCCAGCCTCCGGCCTCGACACGCACGGCTTTACTGACGCTCCCGTCACACGCACCGATGCCGGCTGGCTGTACCGGCCGCGCAGCGTCTGCTCAATTAGAGAACGACAAACGTGGGAACGCGCCAGCGCCGTGCAGAATATGGACGCACGTGCAGAACACGGACGCGGAGCTGGAAGCCCCTGTCCATGCGCACCAGCCGGCCCTGGGCGGCAGCCCGGGCGTCCACCCTCGTCCATCCCGGGGGGGACCTCCTCCCCCTCTGCCCCTTGCTCCTTCCTCCTCCTCCTCCTGCTCAGGGGCCCCGACCTTGGCTCACTGCTCAATTCTTGTTCAAAACACTCATTGTGGTGGCCAGATTCACACGTGGTCAACCAGCGTTTGCTGATCACCGAATGGGAGCCCCGGCTGCAGGTGGCAGATGGGCAGCGAGAGAGAGAGAAGACAGGAAGCAGGAGAAAGCCCTCTCCCAGCCTCAGAGGTCAGGCTGCACAGGTCAGATTCACTCAGAACGAACAATTCAAACACGTCCCTTCACGGCCTACCACGGGATCCTGGGGGACGGCAGAAGGGCCACGGTGCACCCCGCAGGGAAGACAGGCATAGGGAAGGCATGGCCAGCAGGCCCACCCCCGGCAGGCAGGGCAGGGAGCTCTCCCGAGGGGACTGTGCCACAGATGAGCTGCCCAGGAGGGCTCCTGGGACATGCCAGAAGCAAGCAAACCCTTCCACCGTCTGTGCTGGGGGAGGGCACAGAGATGATCCCAGACAAGCGTTCACGGAGGAGGGATTTCTCCTGCCTCCCACTGCCGGTGACACCCTGAGCTCGGCTTTGTGTGCATTCCGGGAAGGAGAATTAAATTCAGCCTAAGACAAACAACGATGAAGGCACACAGGCTCCCCAGATTCTTACAGGAGCTTCTCCACACACAGGAAGATTAGTGGCGATGTGATTTGCATTCATTCCCTACTAACGACATTAAGAGGTGTGGTGCCGGAAGTTCTTGCCGATGCTCCTCTGACCCTCTCTCCAAGGGCCCCACAGACATGGGACCTGTTCTAGGACCCTTCTCCTCCCCACGCCCACGTCCACCCCCATCTTGGGAAGGGCCGAGCCTCACATGAAGCACAGGGCACACTGAAGCCAGAGGGCCCCCCACCGCCCGGCAGCATCTGGCGTGGAGACCAGGGGGCGGGCAAACTTCGGAGCCGTCTGGCTCACTCACCAGCCCAGGACCCAAAGGGGAAGGGTTCAGAGGGGCTCCACACACTGGCTGCACGCCACGTGCCGCGGTGACAACACACAGCATCTGAATGCACATCCGAGCCGCCGTTTCCTGGACTCATCCCTCCCAGCCTCCCTTCTGCTCCCAGAGGAAGCCACTGTGTCAGTGAAGTGGTCTGTGGTCTTGGGCGTGGACAACGACGGGGCCCTCCAAGACTGACAGAATCACCCCTTCATCTGGGTGGCATCTGGGTTCCCAGCAAAGAGAGGGGTCTTGATCCAGCAAGAGACACTCATCCTGGGGTCTCACCGGCCACACAGCCAGGACTGGGTAGACAGAACCCTGTGCTCCCTCCTCTTCTGGAAAACGTGGGAGCCCTGTGTCAGACATCACTCTGTGGAGCAGAGCTCCCAACCCTCGTTTGGGGCACCACTCTGGGTCTATTTCACCTGAGAAATAAACTTCTGTTGCCTCACACCCCGAGTTGGGGGTTTCACCGCCCCCGAGGAAAGCATTTCCTCAATTAACACATTAGCAATGATAACGCAAGCGGAGCTCTTCGGTGGCCGAGATGCTCAGATGGATGAAACCCACAGACGGGGCTCAGGGAGATGCTGTGCTCCGTGTCTGGCAACGACGTCAGCAACAGCACTGACCGGGCCACTCTGTGTCGTAAAAGGCTGATTCACCCCGAGCTGCCCCTCCAGACCGTGCTACTTCCTCACCTCCCAAATCCTATGGCTCCCCTCAGTCCGATGCCTTTGTCTCTGTGCAGTGGGCATCCCAAGGGCCAGGCCTGGGTCGGGCTAGCATTCCTGGGGTTCCTCCAGCACCCCACACCCTTGGTCAGGACGAAGTGGTCCAGCTCCTACGGGAGGATCCCAGGACACCAGGCCCACCTACGTTTTCTTGGGCACTTGTTTCTGTTCACGGACGCAGGGAAGGAACGAGGAAATGCTGACACGCCGGTTCAAGTCCTTCCCACGCTCTTGAGAAAGGGGAGTGCTGGGCAAGGGGCATCTTCCCAGCCACAAGTGGGCACGGTGGGGACCCGACCAGAGAGGAGCGAGACAGACCACGGCCGCGGCGCTGAGTGTTCGTGCTCCACTCCCCAGACCCACATGTTGGAACCCTCACCCCAGCGGGATGGTACTTGGAAGGGCGGCTTGGGAGGGGGCTTTAGTTGTGAGGGGGAGCCCACAGAAATGGGGTCAGTGCCTGCACGGAAGGGGCTCCAGGGACCCTTGCCCCTGCCAGCCTGCGGAAGGAAGAAATCTGTCCAAGGCCACTGGATGATAAGCAGGAACACCCACTGCCACCCTGTCCCCCTCTGTTCTGGGCGCCCCCAAAAACCTTTCTGCCACCTTCAGCAGACGGGTCAGGGCAGCCGGAAGGGCTCTGGTTGGAAGAGACTCTAAGCTCAGGGCGACACGGCAGCCCCAGCCAGAACGGGGTCCGGCCCGTTCACAGCCCAGAAGCGGGCTCTGCAGGGGCCAGTGTGTGTTCAACAAAGCTGGCCTCCCATCCGGACGAAGCCCACGGGCCAGCTGCGGGGGACACATCAGAGGAGGAGGCCCCCTTCCTTCCTCCAGGTGAGCCCTTCCTCCCTGCAGGGCTGTGACGGGTTCCTAACTGGAGCTGGGTCCCCGGGGGGGAAATGGCTCTAGAGAGACGGAGGGCGAGGGGCTCCGGGCAGGCCCCTGACCCTCTTCTCCCTGAGGGAGTGGCTGGCGGGGAGGGGACAGGGGGCTCTGTGTCCTGGTAGAAAGTGCCAAACTCTTCTCCTGGGGAAAGGACAGACTTTCGACAGAAACACGGGTCTCCTAACAGACGAGCGGCACGAACATCCCGCCTCCCACGAGTGGCTCCAGGAGACCACGTACAGCAAACGCGACCCGGGAAGGGCTTCGGGACGCGTGCTTCCACTTAAAGGGAGCTGAGCCGTGAGAAAGTGCCCATGCTGGAGCACACGGGTGGGTGTGAGCAAGTCTGACACATGCGTGTGCAGGCGCACTCCTTCACGCGGCTGCGGGCTCCGGGTTTGGGTTCTTGCTTGGCTTCCCGGTGTCCTGATGGAGGAGCGCTGCGTATGAGAACACGCGGATTGAACAATGATGCTTCGCACCAAGCAAAAGGGTTGGTTTTTGGAAAAGACTTCTTGCAGGGTTTCTTTCCAGGCTCAGCCCCCCCCCCCCCCCCCCCAGTGCAGCTAACACGTGATCAGACTGAGAGGAACTCTGTTTACAGGTGACGTTCCACAGCTGTCCCACTCCCTCCTGGACGGCCACCCTCCTCGCAGCCCGGGGCCTCCTTCCTTCCAGGGCTCGAAGCCGCCCGGGCATTTCCCTCTGCCCACACCCCCTCCTCTTCCCCCTGACTGTCGTCCTCCCCCCTCCAGGCCCCCAGGCTCCCCTCATACCAGCTCCATGCCCTCAAGAGACACCTGTGCTCCTGCGGTCATGTGACATCTGGGGGCGCCCGAAACACAGCGCCCCACCCCCCAGCCCCAGCCATTTGATCAAGACGAGTTTTCCCCGAGATTCCGGGAATTCCTGGAGGAAAGTCGTCCCCAGGCTGGTCAGCAAGCATCGGTCATGGATCGCCCTCCCGGCCAGACCGCCACGGGCACGGGGGGTGGGGCCCAGGTGGGGAGGCAGCGCCCGCACGCACACGCACACACACACACGCACACATCGTGCACACGCCTGCATCGCACGCACACTCATGCATGACACACACATTTGCACGTACACATCACAGTCACACCCACAGTCACGCACTCACATGCTCAATCACATACTTGCACACACTCATAACCACACGCTCACACTTACTTATGATCACACGCGCTCGTGCTCTCACACACACGCGCTCGCACACATCGCTGTCTTGGCCTGGGTGAAGCAGGCAGGTGTGGGGAAGGTCTCCTGCTATCTGGGCAGATGGGGGCGGGTGGTGGCTCGGGGTGCGGTCTGCCCCCAGCTTAAATGAGGATCACAGAGCCTCTCAGGGAAGGGTCACAGAGCCCCGTTGAGCCGCTCCGGATGAGGCATCCAGTCCTATGATGAAACAGGCTCCCGATAGCCTTGGGGTGGTTTGAGCTGAATCTCTGCAGCCTGGTGTCCCGGCTTCAGTCCTGACCTGACATGGCACGAGCCGTGTGACCTCAGGCAAGTTACTGAACATCTCTGGGCCTCTGTCTCCTTGACTATAAAAGGACAGAACAGTTGTGTTTGCTCCCCAGTGTGCATGAGGACTGAGTCGCTCTCGTGGAGATGCCTGGAACCCCATGTGACTCACACCGAGCGCTCAACGCACGTTCACCACAATCATCGGCCCGCCGATCCCAGCCCAGCCCCGAGGCAGGGTCCTTCCAACAGCCTGGGGCCAGGAGCCCCCTTCCCCAGCTGGTCTCCACCCACTGGTCCTGGGACTCCCACGGGAATCTGCTGATTGGAACAAGGTCCCAACGTTTTATTTTGGGAGGAGAGGAAGATGGGAGTTTCCATTCCTTCATCGCTGCAGCGGCAGCAAGCCAGTGAGGAGGTCTGGAGGGGACACGGGTGGGGGGTGGGGCAGCCCAGGCCAGCACCACGACCAGCAGACCCTCCCAGCTCAGTCTGCGGAGACAGCAGACTGAGGCACACACACACAGAGCCCTGTGGAGCTGAACTTTTCAAGACATTGTAAGACAAGTCATATTCCACTGTGGACAAACGGGCCCAGGGGCGTTAGGGTCCCGCCCACCGTGTGCTCGCTCAGTGGCATTGAGAAGAGCGAGCCGGGGTGGGAAGAAGGGGAGGGATGAAGGTGAGGACGTCACCTTCAGCGGTGGGAGGGGACCAGCTCAGAGTAGGGCTGTGGGCATCTCTGTCCTCTGTCCTATTGCCTTCCTGTCCCTCCGGGAAAGCCTGAGCGCGGGAGATGAGGCTGCCGGCGCTTCTGCCCACCTGTCACAGTGGGGGGCTTCCTCTGGCCTCAGTGTCCTGACCCCCCACACCCTCCGCTCTCTGGCCTAGCCCCACCCCCAAACCTGAGCCCCAGGCTTCCGTGGCAGTGGCCACTGTGGCTTCCAGCAGGCTGTGCGTCAGGTCCAGGGCATTCTGTGTTGTTTTCCTAATAGCTTAAGGAAACCACGGTGGCGGGGGGTGGGGGGGGGGTGGGGGGGTAACCCTGACCGAGCACAAGGCATTCCCCTCCTTCCAGGGAGGCTATCTCCATCACTGCTCAGACCTCCACCACCTGGCTCGCTCTGCTTGTGCGTGTATGAGGATGAGAGGGGTCAGGCACATGGGACGTGCACAGACACACACACACACCAAGTCACGGCCTTCGTCTAGATGCTAAGTTGTAATGAAAGCTCCTACCGCTGGCGGTGCAGCCCAACAGAGAGAACATGCCAGAAAATCCCGAAGTGGGAGATCCCTGCCTGTTCCTGCAGCCGGGAAGACCCAAGCTGTGATCACCGAGGCTACCACGCACGGCGTCCCCACACCGCTCACACACCCACTGTGCTCGGGCCCGGCATCTGAGCCACGGGACGTGCTCACGATGCCTCCCACGCACCCATCTTACGGCTAAGGAAGCAGAGGCTTGGGGATCGCGGTGAGGACGTGGGAGACAGAGCTGGACTTGGAAGGTGGGCCTGTCCCTCTCCGAGTCAGGCCTTCTTACCGCACCAGCCGAGCAGGAAGCTTCACCTGGGACAGCAGCTGGGGGCATGGGGGCACTGACACGCAAGGGGGCTCAGAGCCCCACGAGGCTCCCGTTTGTCCATATGCTCCCGATCCCCGCACGGAGTGTGCGGGAGAAGCCAGTAGTGTGGGTCCTGCTTGAGGAAGGCAGTGGAGGCGGCCCCTTGCAGCCCGAACAGCGCCCGCTCTGGTTTGCAGAGCCCGTGGTCGCCGCCCTGCTGGACAAATGCCCTGGCATTGGGCTGGGCTAACCTCCAAGGCCCCCCCAGAGGGGCACTTTGCCATCAGGCCTGGGGGGGCGTGCTGCCAGGACCCATGAAGTATTTTAATTTCCTTTAAAACCAGAAGAAATAAATGAACTTTTAGGTTGAGAATAATGTTCTAATATATAACATTAATATTCTCGTTTTATACTAATTCAGTCATAAAGTATAACTTTTAGTACTTTTATGGAGGAAGGATGAAGGCAGGAGCGTCCAGGGCCCATGAGGGTTAGTGGGGCCTCGTGGGCACAGGGAGTGAGAGGAACTTGGCCAGAGACCTCCTCAGGCCTCCCCCGAGCCCAGAGCCTTGGAACGCATGGTGTCCCCCCACCCGGGGACTCAGCTCCATCACCCCCCAGATGGCAGACTGAACTCTATTCTGGTGGCCCAGGATGACAAGGCTGGCCCAGGGCCACAGAGGGTGGCAGAAGGACCTGCTCCTTTCCCCGAGCACGGCTGGAACAAGAGAGGCAGGCCCAGGACCGAACCAGGAGATTTCTCTTTGGAGATCCACGAGTCAGACAGAGGCTGCCCCAGCACCCGAAGAGCAGGTAGAGAAGACACTAAAACAACACGACAGGAGCTCCGAGACATCTGCAAGGCCTCAGACGCACAGGGACACGGCCCACAGCCACGCCTTTGGGACTGTGCAGACGTGGACCGGTGTTTTCCTGCTTCAGGGCTCACGCCCCATAGCAGACTTCCCCGGGCCCTGTGCTGCCGGCCAGCGGGGAGACGGGGACCCCAGAGAGAGAAGTCTCCCTCCTGCGCGCCCACCAGCACCGCCCTCTCCAGGCTGTGTGGTTGTGCTGATACAGCGTTTCCACAATTACCCCAAGTTTCTCAGAACCGGGGCCCAATAGGGACCATTTGCTAATTACGATGTATTGATTCTTGTTGGAGATGACCCTGTGTTGGAGGAGGAGGCTGGACCTTCTCCCATAGGACCTTCTCCCGCGGGCTGGACCTGAGCCCATGGGGAGAGCCCCGGCACCCCGTCACCCCCGCAGGCCCCTGGCCTCGGCTCCCCACTGCCCCCAGGCCTCCGCCAGCACTGCAGACCGGGCCGCCTTCCGGAGCATCGTCTCCAGGGATGCGGGAAGCATCTGGCAGGTACCCCACACCCACCCTTCCCACCACCCTAGCCACTCCCCACCAGCACGCCCTCAACCCCACCCCCACAAGCTTCCCGGGGACTGTGAAGCTTATTCCTGGAACTGGTCTGTGGCCCTGGGTTCCGGTGGGTGGGGATGGTCCTACCCCTCCGTGAGGTACCCACTGGCATGGGGCAGGGGCATGTGGCCTGACCTGGAGCACCCCCAGAGCCGACAAGGCAAGACTGTACAGAACTGTGGGGAGGGCCAGCGCTGTAATTCTACCCCTCTGCGTTTCTCTTGAAATCCTCACCGCTCGCCTAAGGGGGCTTCACGCTTCCCTGCCTTTACGTTTCGATCTTCGAGATTTTCTGCAAGGAGCGCGGGTGACTTATTTAAGCAGACAGACAGTCCTGCCCCTGTGACTGGGGAGAGTAACCCGCACCCCATGATGAATAAGCGTGTGGGCGTGGGAGCAGGGGTGTGGGAGGGACCCTGGCTGGGGTGAGGGCAGGAGCCAGATTGGCTCCCGGAGGAGGCCTGGCGGCTGGGGGCCACTCAGCTAAGCCCCTCAAATCCCGGACGGACCTGTTTCTGCTGCTCTCAGAGATAGAATTTCAGATCCCGTCCAGCTCCCAGACATTTCTTGATTTCCGGCCTCCAAGGAGACATCCGGGCTCCTGCCTGTGACCAAACCCCCTCACTCTCCCACCGGAGAAGGACAGAGAAGTGTTTTCTGCAAACACGGGTCTGTGCGACATCGTGGAGCAGCTTGCAGGAACACCTGTCCTTCTCCTTGGCAAAGTCTCTCCCCGTGCCTCATGCGCCCCAACCCTGTCACTTCACTGCCCGCCCCCTCGTCGGCACGACCCCAGCGCCCCCACTGCGGTCTCTGCCCCGATCCTCCGTGTCGGCAGCCCCCCCGGCCAGCCCCTCCCCCGGCCACCAGGCCCATCTCTAGCACCCGGGCCGATCTTACAGCAGAAGGATTTAATTGCATGTCAAAATTAAATCTCTTTTGATGAAGAACAATTCAACTACGGCTCTGCCTAATCAAATTAACAAAGTCTTTTTTGATTTTCAATTATCTTCTTCACGGGCACACTTTATCCAAGGCTCCCGCGATGGGGCTGACAAGCCACGCATTCACAATGAGGCCCTCACCTGGACTGCTGACCAAGGCCCCACACGGCCGCCCTACTGGCCTGGGAGGTGAGGCCCAGGGCCGCTCTGAGCAGGGGCAGCGAGGGCGGGTGCAGATCGAGATCCGTCCTTCAGAAACAGGAGAGGACCTGCTGCGGCACGTACCCAGGGAGGGAAGCGGGAATTCTCAGGGTTGGGCATTTTAGGCGCGTTAACCCAGCGGCAGGCGACGACTCTCCAGCAAGCTCTCAGCAGGGCCGGGACCCCCAGCTCTACGCCGGCGCCCACCATATGTTCTGTCCACTGCCCGCAGCGCCGGTGTCTTCTGGGTCATCCCTCCAGGACCTATGGTGACCACCTGGGCTGGTGCCATCCGCGGAGACGCAACTCGAGCCTTTCGTGTAAGTTTCAACTTTCTGGTGGTCACGTTAAAGGGGGTTGAAACCGTGGAATTGACGCTAATGATTAATTTCATTTGTCTCAATGTGTCCTGAACACTGTCATGTTGACAGGGAGCCCACAGGCACTCTACTGACGAGAAGTCGACGTTCTTCGTGCCGCGTCCTTACAATTCCAGCTGTGGTCTGCGCTCCCAACAGCCCTCGGCCCCACCAGCGGCGGTCGGGGTGCCCGGGAGCCCGGCTGCGTAGCTGCCACGCTGGACCGTGAGCTCCTGGCGGGGGGGCCCGGGCGGGCTCTCAGGGTTCAGCGCCCTCAGAAGGGGGTGCAGGCTCGGCACCCAGCCACGCTCTCCAAAGGCTCACGCACGAGCCAACGAACCATCCTACGCAGCTCCGGCTCCTTACAGAAGTGGGGGTGGGAGTCGGGGCAGGACTCTCCTGAGGGAACTGCTCCCCTCCTTGCCCATACGCCAAACTCTGGGGGCCCGTGCCCTGGAAGTCCCCGTCGCAGGGCTCCCCGCCTTCCCCTCCTGCCTCCAAACCTGCTTCTCCCTCCCAGGCTCCATAGCGCCAACAGGTTACTTGGAAACGCAAATGGGAAGGAACAAGACGCCAAAGACGGGCCCACAGGGCACCCAGAGAATGACCCTGAAGTCAACTTCAGCATCGCTGCCGAACAGTCACCCACACAGCTCCCCGCGTGGCCGCGCACTTCCCATCACCACCCTCAGCAGGAGGGAAGTTGTGCAGCGGCCACCGGGAGGGACCCAGAAAGATCCCCACGCACACACGGGGACCCAACAGCGCACGAGGGCTTGCTGGGGTTGGCCCAGACACAGCTCGCCACCAGATTCCGTGCTGCAGCTGAGGGGAACGGCCCCTCTGTCTCAGCCACGGAGCCCAACTCTGTGCGACAGGCCTTCAGGGATGAGCTGCAGCCCGCTGCCCAGACAAACTCTTCCCTGTGGCCCGTCCATATGCTCTGAAGACTGGGGCTTTGGGGCGCACAGGCCTGGGGGCTCAGGCGTTCCTGTGTCTCCCCAACCAACTTACAGAACTGCCCGAATCTTAACGTGATAGTGGGGGAAAACCCTGCACTCTCCCAAGGACACACAGACTTGCCTGGGTTTGCTCGTCCCCAAGTGCTTGCTGGGGAAGGAACCACAGCAGGCCTTTCTCCTCCCCATAGACCTATCTGAATCGGCCGTAGCCACAGTCCCACTGGCATCCCTCAGGGTTCAGAGCTGGCATCCTTGCAAACAGTTTCCAAAGCCCTTTGTGGGAGGCAGTCCCTGCCAGCCCTGCCATGGGCATCTCCTCCAGGCTCCTTGCACAGGGCACATGGGGGACGCAGGCTGCTCAGTTTGCTGGTGGATGCCAGGTCGGAGGGAGCAGGGGAGCCTGGGCAGGGGAGCGGGGCAGGGGAGCAGAGGCAGGGCGCTCTCAGAGCTTTCTGAGCTCACATGGAGGTCTGAAGGCAGACAGGCCAGGAAGGCTAATCTGAGTGGCTAGTTTTTAAGTTATTGTAATGATTTTTGCTTTGACACTTGGGACCACATTTTGGGGCTGTGTGGGCACATCTCTAAATCAGGCCATCTCTCCCTCTCAAACACACACACACACACACACACACACACACAGACACACACACACACACACACACACACACGCCCCTAGAGTACAGATTAAATACGGCTGTCTTCACCAGAGCTGGGCTCCGGGATCTGATTACCATCTGTCCTGAGACCACAACCTAGAGCAGGAAGGAAAGAGCCGAGCGTGTGAATTCACGGCCCCCCGGGGTCCACGGTTCCCCTCCTGCACCATGCCCCCTCCCTAATGCCCCATGCCGGGGGCCGGTCACTTTCTTCCCAGGACAGCAGTGGCCTGGAAGGCTCACATCCTTGGCCACGCCACTGCCCTCCCCAAGCGGCGGGGGAAGGAGCGAGGATGCCCTCCGCCTCCCGCCTTGGCCGGCAGCCATACACCAGTAAAAAGTAGTTAACTGTATCCAGCCTTCGGCACAGACGTGTTTGATCAAAGATTCTGCCTCTTTTTCTCCCCTTCCAGCACAAAACCGTGGGCTTTCTTGACAGAGAATTAATTGTCGCTGATGAAATTTCACCGCTGACGGAGCAACCTTCCCAGGAGGAATCCCACCCAGATGGCTGGTTCCTGCCCCAACCTGTACGAAGTGCTCCTCACGGAATCAGAGCATAGGATGGCCTGGGGCCTCCTGGGGGCTTTCCGGGTGCCCCCAGGACAGGACAGGAACACGTGGCTCCTAGTGAGCGGGTGCCACAAGCCGTGGCTGGGCTGCAGGGCCCAGGGGCTCGGCAGCTACTGCCCATCCATCCTCCCAGCAGAGCATGCCCAGCCTGGAGAAGCTGCTGGAAGGCCCATGAGGCCTCACCAGCCAACCCTGGATCTCGGCATTCCTGGCCTCTCATGTCGGGGGTGCAGTGCCCCCCTCCACCCGGGACCCCCATGTAAGGCGCACAGCGTCGGGAGATTAGGAATAATCACGGTGAACACAAGATGAGAACTACCCGCCCTCAGCGGGGAGCAAAACTCAGGCCTTGGACCAAAAGTTTGGAAGCCAGTCTTCAAGGGTCAGAATGGTGGCAAGGCAGGGATTCAAGAGAAAGAGGGGGCCCTTGGCAGAGCAGCCATGGCCAGAGGGCAGTGGCCAAACCCAGCCAAATGAGGGGCCATCCCTTTTGGGAACACCGGGGGCTGGGCTGGGTTCCTGTGCCTCCACGGCCCCCCAGCTCGCGGGGATCCCGGGTGAGGTGAGGAGGAAGGAAGCTAACTCACGCAGGAGATGGTAATGCCAGGTGCCAACTGTGGGCCTGCTGCGCAGCAAGTTCTCGGCGACGGACCAGTCCACTCAGTGAACATTTGTCCTCACCATCCTGTCTGACCCAAACAGCCTGTTTCTTGAAAGGAGAGGTTCGGCCTCGCCAGGAGTACGTTTCCTGGCACAGTGAGTGTTTGCGCAGGGGCTACTCAGGGCACACGAGCGGGCTGGTCTCCAGCATGACTGATGGGTCCCTTCTGCCCACAGAATGTCCCCCTCGGTGGCATGTGCAAGGTCAGCTTTGAAGTCCACAAAAGAAAGCTGGAGCAGGAACCTGAGGCCTGAGCCCTGCCAACCCCCGACTCAGGCCCAGTGTGGCCCCCAACCTGGGAACCGAGAACATCACATACCCAGGTGCCACGGGAGGGTCACAGACGGCCAGGGGCCTGGGGCCAGAAGGCCACAGCCTTATGCACCCAGTAGCCGCTCAGCAGACAGGGCACCCAGCCAGGCCCCCCTCCTGTGCGGGGCTGCTGAGCCGCGAACCCCCGCTGCTGAGACCCTGCCCACACCAGGCTCCTGGCCACAGCACATCTGGACACCGGCCAGCTGTTGTTGGCCATAGTCCAGTGGCAAAAAGCTCTTCCTAGGGACTATTTCAAAACGAGACGGAGGGACCCCTGTGCTGGCCGCTCCCCCCAGATTCCCCACAGGGGCTGTCTAAGCCTGCAGGGCAGACCGAGGAGCCCCTCCCCCTCAGATCACTCTCCCGGGCCCAGTGTGGCAGCCACAGAGCCCTGGGCGGGGACCGCACTGCCCCAACGCCTGCCAGGCCCTTACCAACTCCACTCCGAGCGTCCCAGGCACTCCCACGCCTTTCCAGCCCGCCTGCCTTGTGCATCAGCAGCTTGTTCCAAAAAGCCAAACAGGTGTGGGGGAGCAGCTAAGCAAGAACACGGCCCTGGGAGGGCACGCTCCCACGGGCACGTGGGGCAGCGCATCCAACACCAACGCCCGGCACGGGGCCGGGGAGGGGTGACCGGGCCGCGCGGGGTCCAGGGTCCACTGCCAGCCAGCTGGCAGCCAGGTGTGGCTCGTAAAGGTCAGTGAGGGAGAGGAACGCTGTCCCTGCCAAGAAGTTAATGAAGGAGGCCGGAGCCGTCTTGGCGGGTACAGGACACACAGAGGTGGACATCAAGCCCCAGTGAAGACAGGCAGGGTCTCTAGCCAGCCAGGATGGGAGGGAGACCCTGCCTCCTCCTGGCCGGGGGGTCAGCACTGTGGGCTGGGCCCACCCCCCCTACAGAGGTCTGGATGTTCCCTGGCGTGCACTCCCCTCCACCCACCTGACATGCCCTGGGGGGCCCGCGCCCTGCAGTGACAGATGGGAGATGGAGCGTAAGCGGCAGAGAGTTATCCCCGCTGGGATCCGTCCAATGCCAAAGCCCTCACTGTGTCCCTGAGATGCAGGTGAGGGAGGTCGGGAGACACAGAGCCCACGCGGCCCCAGCCCCGGCCCCACAGCCCCAGCGCGGAGCCACGCCCCTGTCTTGTCAAGCCTGCCAGTGGTGGCAGTGGGGGTGACAGAGGACTGTCCCATGGCCCCTGCTCACCACCTGCGCAGGCGCCGGGACCCCACGGCTTGCCGCGGCCTGCTACTCTGGAAGGCGAGTGTGCGCGCCGGGAGGAGAGGGGAGCTCTCCACCGGGGGGAGCTCAGCAACCGGGAGCGGAGCGTCAATCCCTGAGGGCAGAAATGCTGCGTTTCCTTCTTTTTCGTGAGTTTGTGAACTATTTCCTCCACCCCAGGCCAGTGCCTCTAGGACTCAGGGCCTCGCGGCCTCCCTGGTGCAGTGGGTCCTGGGTTCCAGAAGCTTCTTTAGTGAGGCCACCTGTCCAAGCCAGATCTGTCGCACCCAGGCTAACTCGCACCCGGGTCCCCGGGCAGTGCCCAGTTGGGGAGCATTTGCTCCCCCGCAGGAACAGCTTATTTTAGGGCTTTATGCCACCTATACAAGGGTGCATCTGAGCGTGTTTTTCACCACAGAAGCCCCAGCGTCCTTAAAATCAGTCACGGTGTACTAGTAACCCATAGATGTGAGCGTGAGCACACGAGGCAAACACGTTCTAGGAACAGCCTGGCGGGAGCCCAGCAAACAGAATGCAACGTCTGCTTCCAGAGGGCGGGTGGACCACAAGCCCGGGCAGCCCTCGGGGCCCACCGCTGAGGCTGGCCTTCTCGGCCGAGCGAGCGGAGCCGGCAGACTCGGCCCAGAGCACCCCCTGAGCCGTGCTCCTGCCGACACCCATGCACCCCCACGGGTCCAGGCTCCGGGCTGTGGAGAGTGATCCTGGCCCTTCCTAACCTGCACCTGGGGGTGCGGCCACACCGGCCAGTGTGCACGCATGCGTGCCCCGAGCACTGCCACACAGCCACGCACACGGGTCGTGTGTGCAGGGCCCAGTGTGTGGGTGTGTCCACACGTGGGGTGTGTATACAGGAGCGTGCGGGCGCACGTGCACTGTGTGTTTATGAGGGTGCCTGGGGTGGGCGTGTCCTGCGTGTGCACACACTTTGTACAGTTACGCGCACGCGTGTGTGTGTTGGCCAGTGCCGTGAGTGCACAGCCTGGGGGTTCCTGGACCCCAGGCCGCAACCCAGTTCTTGCTCAGGCTGGGCTTAGGGAGAGCTATGCCCTGGGGCCAAAATGGCTTGAGGTCCCAGGAATGGGGTCTTCCTGGGGTCCCAAAAGCACCCCAAAGAGGAAGGGGGATGTCAGAACTAGAACTTCAAGGACCCTCCCTTAACTCACAGGCCTCTTCCTTATTTCTTCAAAAACACATTGGGCGCCTGGGTGGCTCAGTGGGTTAAAGCCTCTGCCTTCGGCTCAGGTCATGATCTCAGGGTCCTGGGATCGAGCCCCGCATCGGGCTCTCTGCTCAGCCGGGAGCCTGCTTCTTCCTCTCTCTGCCTGCCTCTGCCTACTTGTGATTTCTCTCTCTCTCTGTCAAATAAAAAAAAAAAAAAAAAAAAAAAATCTAAAAAAAAAAAAAAAAAACACATTAAAGAGGGTTCCAGCTGCGCTCAGGAGCCCCCCCCCCACAGCTGTGCTCAGGAACCCCCCCCACCTGCACACAGCTGTGCTCAGGAGCCCCCCCATCTTCACGCAGCTGTGCTCAGGCATCCCCCCATCGGCATACGGGTGTGTCCAGGTGCCCCCCTTGCCTGCACACAGCTGTGCTCAGGAGCCCCCCCAAACTCCTGCAGGCTCCTCCTTCAGTACCAGATCAAGCATTTTTTAAAGAGAAGGTCTGGAAGTTGGGCCAGGGTTCAAGCGGGTTCCATCTTCCCTGCCCTCTCCCCACCCCGGCCTCAACCACGTGACCCCCTCCCCCGGCCTCTGTGCGAGCCTGCGTCACCCACGCTGCCTACATGCCCTTCCACTCTCCTGCTGCTGGGTCTCTAACTCTGAGTGCCAGGGCCTCTGCCTTTGGCCATAAGCATTTCAGAGGGGCACACGGGTGTGCGGAGGCAGGTGGAAGTGTGGACTGGCCACCCTGATGGGCATCGGAGTCTGCACTTTCTCCAGGGCGAGGTCAGGATGCCTGTGTGAGTGTTCACACACGTGCCTGGGGAATAGCATCCCACAGGTGAGAGGGAACAGTCTCCCCCTTCCCTGCCTGGGAAATACTGGTCTTGACCGTTCACGCCTCCGGGCCGGTGAGCCTGGAGAGGCTCATCTCTGCCCCTCCTGGAGTTGGACTCTAGGATGGCCCCTGCCCTCCTCCCTCAGACTGTCCCCCACCTCCGCAGGACTCTTCTTCCCCTCTTCCTCTCTGGGTCTTCTGTGTGACAAGAGTCCTAGGGCGGCGGGGAGCAAGGGCAGGGATGTGACCCCATGAGGGAAAGAGAAGGCTTGGAGCCCCCCAAAGGAGTGAGAGGATAGACACATGTCATGGAGACCCAGCACGGTGTCCCCGGATCTGTCACGCGCACCCATGCAGGGCTGCCCCCACCCCGCTCCTGACCTCTGTGCCCGCCCCTCGCCCAGCCTCTGTCCTCGAGCTGGGCAGGCCCTCCTACCCTCACAAGCATCGAATGAGCACCATTCCCCCTAAAGCCCACTCCACAGTGGGGAGGAGGCAGCCCCGGTGAGGGAAGTGGGAACCTCCCAGACTCTGACCCGACCCCAGCAGAGCACCGGGCGGGTTGCTCCAGCCCCCCGGCTCCCTGTCTCTGCACGCCCATGCTCCCCGCTCACCCTGACCACACGCGCTCCCAGAAATCCGGCGGCAGGCAGGAAAGGCAGGGTGGGTGCTGGGGGCGGGGTGCGGGGGGGGATTCACATTTGGGGCTGGGGCTCCCTGCCTCACCTTCCCACTCCTCCTCCAGGGACACCAGAAGACAGGCCCTGTGTTGCTCGACCCGGGGGCCCAAAGAGGTCGGCAGGTGGGTGACAAACGGGGAAATCTGGAGGGGAAACCCAAGCAACCAATGGCCGGGGGTCCTCCAGGACACAGTCCTCTGAACCGCGTCCCAGCCCACTCCGGGGCCCGAGCTCTCCTCCTGCTCGTCTTTGGGGTTACTCTTGGGCTCCCTCTGTCCGGGCTGGGGTTGGTTTGTACTCTCATGGATTTTTGGTGCCAACGGACAGCACGTGGCCAGCCCCAGATCTGCCAGCCGCGGTGGAGGTGTTTACACCAAGGGAATCGGCAAATGCTACAAACCGCTCGTTCTTCTTTTCTCTTCGGAAAAGCCTATTGCTAAACATCTACTGTCATGTGCCTGCCCCACGCTCGGTGGGTCTCAGTGTGAACGTCCCCAGCGTCACCGGAGGCAAGCAGGACGCAGATGGGCACAGAGCAGTGTCACCAGAGCTCAGACGCGGAGAGCAGAGCCGGCCCCAGTCCTGGCAAGTCCGGCGCCGCAGGCCCAGCATGAGGGCCGCCAACCTGCGTTACAGTGAGCGGCTGGTGGGCCGGTGCTGCCGGCCCGGGGACCACCCTTCAGGAATGGCTGCTCGTTCGTCGGCGTGGGTTCCTTCACCCTGTCGAAGGTGCAGAAGAAGACAGCTCTGAAGAAGAGGAGACGTGGCGGGCAGGAGGCCATTTTCAAGTCCGGAAGGGCTGGGAACATGTTCTCGGCGTTTCCAGTGCAGAGCAGATGTCAGCTTGGGAGGAGGACGACTTGGAACAGTTGGCGCCGCTGTCCGCCCCTCACTTGCCGCGAAGCATCGCGCTCCCCGTCTCCCGAGAGGACCCGCACAAGCCCGCTGCCGCAGGGGAGGTCCAGCCGTGGGAAGAAGGATGGATCTGGAGAGTTCTGAGCTCCCGCAGCCCGCAGGATTCTGTGCTGACTGACCACGCCGGAGACAGCCCAGAAGTCCCGCTGATGCCGTGTCCATCCATCCCCCGTCCTGCTCCCCAGAATCCCACCAACACAAGCACCCAGGACCGCTCACAGAGCCCTGATCACGTGTGGCACCCGAGGGAGGGAGTGGGGGAAGCTTTCCAACCCAGCACGTCTCCCACGGCCGGGGAGAGCTTGGGCACTTTGCCAAGCCCTCCGAGCCTCGTTCCCTGGTCTGAGTAGGGACGTGTTACTGAAATCACGAAGTACCGCACGGCCTCTGTTGCACCGTCACCTACGACGCCAAGCGCATGGCTTGTGTGCCCAGCTAGTGCTCGCCGCCTCTCAGGCCCCACGCCGACGGAGGGGCCGGGCGAGCGCGGACGCGAGGCCGGGACAGGGCGGCGAGCGTGTGTGCGTGTATCATGCTTCTGTCTGTCCGGCTGGGGCTGATGTGGGGCGACAGGGGCCACTGGGCTCGGCGTGACAAGCAGAGTACGTGTGTTTGGGGACCGCAGACCTCCCTCCTAGGTCTCGGTTTCTCCATCTGTAAGTGAAGGGCCAAACAGAAGCCCCCCGCGGAAGCGCCCCCTCCCACCCCGGGTGCCGAGGTAGTTAGCCGAGGGCACGTGCTGCCACCCTGTGGGGGAGACTTGCACGGCGCCGCTCCCCACCAGCGCCCATGGACCGCCAGGCTGCCGGCAGCAGGGGCCCTCTCGCTGGCCGGCGTCAGGGGTCCACACTGGCCTCTGCGGGGCCTCGCTGCCCCTTAGCTAACAGCACACCCAGGGTCTCGTAGCCCCGCTCCCACCGGGCGCGGGGGGGATGGCCCGCCCCACTCGGCCACGTGACTCAGGCAGTGGATGCCAGTCACCGCCACACTCGTCTGTCCCTCTGGCAACCGGCAGGCGGCTGGGCCATGAGCCTGGGTCCCCGACACAGACATGCAGACCCGCCAGGCAGCCCGAGTCAGACACACGCCTGTTACAGAACTTGGATCTGGCTGTGCCGCTGAGCGTGACCCGTGCTGTGGGGACCGACACGCTCTCATTCCTCCAGAGCCTCTGAGGACCCAGGACCCCTCCTCATGTAGCCCGGCCCATGGCCGCTGAACGTGACATAATGACACATGCACCGGCCCGACCCCAAGGCCCAGCAGCGGCACCAGGACAACAGGACACCGAGCCTGTGGCGCGAGCGGGATGGGCCAGGCCAGCCGGGACGAGGCCAAACAGCCCCACAGCAGGTTTTCGCAAAAGCCCAACACCCGTTTCTGAGTTGATGTGGGTTCCCCGACTCAGTCCCAGTGCCCACCTCGGAGACCTCCTGCCAGCAGCCAAGCGGCAGGGCCTGGGGGGAGGGTCTTCTACCACCGACGCCCCTGGCTTGTCTACTGCAAGACAGGGTGCTGGCTGCTCACCGCAAACCAGGAGGGAGGCGCAGGGGAGCAGACAGACGGGCCACCAGCACCCCCCCCCCCCCGCGGCCCGGGGGACGCACTCTGCTTTGCTGTGGTCCCTGGTGCCGCCTAGTGGCGCCGTCCGGCAGTGCTTGGGGCCAGCTCACCGGCTGCCCTCTACTCCCTTCCAAGCCAGAGCAGGGTCCCCACTGGTCACCTCAGCCCACGAGCTCAACCTGGGGCGTCTGGGGGTGGGGGGACCGGGCCTGGATCCGGGAGAAGATCACATGCTGGTTCTGCCAGTGGACAGTCACTCGGACACCCCTGCAATGCAGAGGGGACCCCCAGCCGGAAGCCCAGCCGAAGCCATCTCCATGGTGGGGCCCATGGCGTTCCAGGCCCTCAGAGTGCAAGTGGAGGCGTCTGGTCATCCAAATCAGCCTGCGGTGAAGCCCGCCCAGGCTCTCACCACGGTGCTGGGCCCTTCCGCTGCTGTCCACTCTGAGACCGTTGGGCAGGGCACAGACCTGAGCCTCCCGGCCAGAGGACAAACTTAAACCACGTCCCATGTCAACAGACAGCCACACCTGAAAGCCTCAGGTCACGCTGGGGTCCTCATTCTCCAAGTCCCTTTGCACACACGGTCATGCCAAACAATGGGGCTGTCCACCCAGAGGGCTGCTTGCAATCTGGGTGCTCCTCTCACCGCCCCCCAGCTGGTCACCCTGCAGCAGCAGCCGTCCTCCCTGAGGTCCTGCTCCCAAGCAGTCCCGGCCACTAAGTGAGAGACCAGTGGGGGGGGAGAGAAGGTCCCAGAGGGGCCGGGAGGCGCGCGTGTTAGGGCCTAGTGCAAACGTCCCAAGGAGGAGGCGAGATTTCAGGGCGTGCCGTAAAGCTGTGATGTGAATCCCGGGCCCAGTATGACATCCCTTTGTGTCCTTGGGGATGGACGAGCCATCCCAGCAGCGCCACAGCGGTCTCCATTCACAAGGCCTGGGGGCCAGGCTTTCAACGCAGAGCTCCATCTGACCTTGTCAAGCCCGCACAGGGGCCCAGGCTATGCAAACCACTAGGGTGGAAAGACCAGGGTTTCTGTTTGTTTTTTTTAATTTCCAACCATTGTGCTGGACACTGGATGCCAGAAGAGCTGGCCCAGAGCTGGCTGGGCCCCCAGAGCCCCGTGCAGTCCCCGTAATGTCTGGCCAAGGGGTGAGAGTGTGGTAACTCCGTCTGGAGCAAACCCGAGTTTCCTGCCCTAACAGGCCACTCACGTCTAAGAGTCAGGTTGTTCCCTGGCTGGAAGGATGGAGACGGGGCCAACCCGCTGCTTCAGGATGCCCGTTTCCTAGGACGCTCCACGGGCACCCTGTTCCGTGCATGAGGCACACAGCACCCCTGCATCACAGGCGGGCCTCCTCTCAGAGATGCACTCCAAGTGAGGCTGGGGGTCGACTCCCCAGCGCGAGGGGTGGGACGGCTGTCCTCCCATTTCCCGGGGGGCCCCCTAAGGCCCAGGGTGGAAGGGCTTTGCAGAAGGGCCATGCATACAAGGCTGAGCTGGGATGAGGCCTCCGGTACGGCACCCCAGGCCCGGGTCTGGGTGGGCTGTGGGCCTGGCTCCTCCATGAACCACAGGGACCATCCAGACCCCACCTGTGGGTCCTGCCTGCCCCGGGCTGTGGCTCAGCAGAGGGAACGTGGGCACCATCAGACTCGGGGTACAGTGCACTGAAGAGGCATCCAGAGCTTTGCCAGCCGCTAGCTTCCTGCTCAGTGTCGGGCCCAGCATCAGCTGGAGGACTGTGGGCCAAGCTCAGAACCCAGGCTCTCCCCGGGACCACGAGCACCTCAGGAGAAGCATCCCCGTGGGATCGGAGGAGGCGGGGCTCCTTCCTCCCCAACCCACTTCCCCCTATGCGGTTAGAGCCACTGGTCTCCAGGGGAGAGACAGACACTCTTTCTGGAAACACTGTCCATCTGCACCTCAGCCTACCACGCAAACCCTGCAGCTCCCGCCTCCAGGACTCTCCTGGCGGTGTTCCCTGAAACGCCCCGTCCTCTGGAAAAGGGGCTCTGGCCCCACGCACCTCCATCTTGTGCCCCACAGCAGTCCGAGCCCAACGAAGGATTTAGTCCAGAGACAGGAAGACTGGCCACGAGTTCCCACGTGCAGCTTGTCCTGACCCCGCGTGGGGCCCCTCCAGCCCCACCTCACTTCCTCGCTGATGCAGGGCGATGGCGGGTCCCCCCGGGGGCCTTCTCCTTTAGAGCTGGTCTGGCTGCTGAGAAAGGCCAGCTTCATAACGGACGTCTCCTGTCGGAAGCTGCGTCACCCCCGGGGGCCCTCTGCGTTTGCGGGGAGTCCCTGATCTGTGCACTGGGCAGAGCCAGGCCGGAGCTGGTTCGATGCCGCCGCAGAGCAGCCCCGGCCCTGGGGGTCTCGGTCCATACCAGGAAGGTGGGCTTCCAGACTTTCCTGAGCCCCCAGCAAGGCCTGGCAGACTAAGGCCCTCATGGCGCTGGTCTGCACGGCAGTGCTGGGGCAGTGAGGGACGTGGAGTGCCAGGGTGTGGAGACCGACCTCAGACTGACTTGGGAAGGCCCGTAAGAGGCAGTGTGACTATTTATTAAAGTTTATGGCTCACATGCCACCCCCCCCCAACTCTGGCAGGGGCTCCCAACCCCGAGGCCATGACACCGCCCAGGAGACCTGCAGCAATGTCTGCGGAACGTCTCGCCTGTCACACCAGGACACTGGGTTAGTGGAGGCCTGGGGTGCTGGGTGACACCTGAGCCGCGCCCGGGACGCCCACTGCGGAGGGTGGCCGGGCGCAGACGCCTCCGTGCGGAGCTCAGGAAGCCGCGGCGACCCGGAGAGAAGTCTGCACTGGAACGACGGCCACCATACAGCCGACCCTTCCGTGGCGCTGGCCAAGGGCAGGGCGGCTCCAGCCACTGTCCACGTTCGAACGGGTCACCCGGCTCACAGCTCGCGAGTGGATGCTGCAGGCTCAAATGTGTCCCCCAAAGACAGACTGAAGTCCCAGCCCCTTGTACCTGCGAATGGCCCCTTATTCGGAAAGACGGTCTTTGCAGATGTGAGTTGGTTAAGGGAGATCAAAACAGGGTGGCCCTAAATCCAGTGTGACGGGTGACCTTGTAAGAAAGGGGAACGCCACCTGAAGACAGAAACGCAGGTTGAAGGTTGCATGGAGACTAGAGTGATGTGTCCCCAAGCCCAGGAACGCCAAGGATCGCCAGCAGCAGGGAGGCAAGGACGGCTCCTCCCGGAGTCTCAGAGGGACGGCAGCCCTGGGACAGCCTGCTTGCGGCCTTCCGGCCTCCAGACTGTGGGAGAGCTGTTTCCAGTGCCACCGCGTGTGGCACTTTGCAGGGCAGCCCCCAGACACGAACACAGTGGGTAACACTGCCCCCATGTCACAAAGGGGGAAACAGAGGCACAGAGACACTCAAGGGACCTGCCTGGGCTCACACACCCCCCTTCAGCCTCCTGGACACTTGCACTTCTGACCAGAACATGGGGGTCAGCGTTTGGCTTTCCTGGGGCTGTGGGGGGCCGTGTCAGGCTGTGTTGTGTCTCTTTGATGCCGTGGTTCGGGGGGGCCCAGACCTGCTGCGGTCACTACACTGGACAAAGTCCCCCGCAGTGGCCATGCCCAGGCTCAGCAGGCCGGGCACCCCCAGGAGACAGAAAGGAGAAAGGAACAAGTTGTGGGGAAAATACTGCCGAAGGGCCAAGCGACGTCCACAATGAGAAACCCTCAGTGGAATCACTGCTTCCCCTTCCCGCATGGAGACTCTGCCCCCGGGCAGCGGTGCGGTCACTCCTGTGGGCGGGGCCCCTCCCAGAACCCCTGCCGGCCGACCACTGCTCTGACCCTGGCGGGTCGCCGCTGGCCTGTGACGCCAAAACCAAAGACCTGCCCTCTCCCGAGTTGGGCCAGGCCCTCCCGAAGCCGCGGGCATGCTCTCCGTGGAGGCACACGGCCTCCCCGGCACCGAGGAAACAGAACAGAAAGACGCACTGTCCATGCCGCCCGCCGAAACAGGAAGCCAGGTGCGCGCTGGTCCACCTGCAGCCGCGAAGCCTCTCCCAATGCTGCTTTCGAAGCAGGCCCTTCTAGAAGGGCCAGGGCTCCGGCTCTCCGAGCAGGTGGCTACCAGCGCCACCAGGTGTCGGAACGAGGGCACTGCCAGCCCCGGCTGGTGGCTCCGCTCAGCCACAGTGGGAGGAGGGGCAAGAACACGCGGTCAGTCCCAGGGGAGACAGGGTGAGCCGCGGGCACACGCAGTCACGCGACGGACCGCTCAGACCCTCGCTCACTCCAGGGCACCACCTTGAGGGAGTCCACAAGACAAAAATATTTCTCCGCGTTGCGTAAAACGGACTGATTTGGGGCCTCTGTGCCCACACGAGCACGTTCGCAGACCCCTTCCTCCTCGCAGAAGTGTCCCGGGGCCTCTTGCCGGGCCGCCCTCCTTTGGGAGCAAGGCTCAGGGAGGCCGGGCACGGTTTCCCATCTCCAAGGGACCCCCGGGTGCCACGAAGCAAGCTAGGTATGCTCCCGGCAGAGACCCTGTGTTGGGGGCAGAGGGAGGGAGAGAAGATGTGAGGAGAGCACCTAGATTTCTTTCCTGTCCCTGTTAAGGGGGCAGACACCCGGTATGACCATCCCAACCCCCAGCCCACCTGCATCCCGCCTTCCCCTCAGTGCCCTGCGCCCAGGCCGGACGAGCCTGCTCCGCGACGGTTCAGTCAGCTTCCAGGAGGGACGTTCCATCTGTGAGCCCCATAGCGTCCGGCCCGGTGGGCACGGGGCAGGGTCCACTCTGCTGTGGGGCTGAGAGTCAGCCCCAGACACGGTGGCTTAACTTGCCAGTCACAGGTCCCCAAACAGCTGGCCTGCCTATCCCAAAGTGGGGTGGTCATGAGACGGGGTCCAGGCTGCTGGTGTTATAGATGAGGAGTCTGGGGTGTCCAGGCGTGGGAACACAACAACTGGAAGGACAAGGGTTTCAGCTCCTCTGTGGGGGGGTTTCAGCTCCACTGTGGGTTGAGTTACGTCCCTCACCCAACATCATAAAGGCATGTCCGTGTCCTAACCCCTGGGACCTGTGGATGTGATCTTCTGCGGGAGGAGTGTCTTTCCAGATGTAGTTCAGGTAAGGAACCCCCCAGTGAAATCATCACGGATTAGGATGGACCCTAAATCCAGTAAGAGGGCCAGAGACAGGAGAGGGAGATGCGACAGGCAGCGAGAAAGCTGTGGGACCCCAGAGGCGGAGATGGAGAGATTCATCTAGAAGCCAGGGATGGCCACGGGTGGCCACGGACAGCTGGCCGCCCCACCAGCGGCTAGAGGCAGAGGGAACGCAGCCCCTCGACACCTTGATTTCAGAACTCCGGGCCCCCAGCGGGATCACTGGTGAGAGCAGTTGCAGGAGACGCCTACCATCTCATTCCCGTCCCTCCTTCCCTGCTCCCCAGCAGAGGCCACCGGGCATCTGATTTCTGGGAAAGGGCAGAAGGAGGCCCAACGAGAGCCCGGCGCCCTCGGACGTTGCCACCAGAAGTGTGCTTGGGGAGAAACGGGGTCTCCAGAGGGGGCGAGGGGAGGGGGCGCAAGGGAAGAGGGTCCACTTGGCAGCGGCTCAAATTTGGCTCGCGCCTCCTTGGCCCGTGCGAGGAAAGCAGACGACCTGCAAACTGGACGAGTGATAGTGACTCATTAGCCCTGATGTGCGATGATGGCTTAATTATTTTTCTAACTGGGGAGAGTCACTTTCTGACAGCAGGTGCAAATGAATTCTCGACTGTTTTAAGGAGTGATTGGCCCAGGACAGGCAGAAAACTGGAAAACCTAATTAAACCGGGAGCTTGTGAAATAAATGGAGTGGGGCGTTTGTTTGCTCGCCACCAACGGGTGTTAACTGTTCCCCAGAGGCTGAGGGCTCCTGCCAGTGTGGGCGTGGGGGCTGGGGGGGGGCACACGGGGTGACCGGGACCCCACCTGAGCAGCACAGGGAAAGGGGGTCTGGGGGCCTGGCTGCTGGGTTCACGGGTTGTTTCGGCTATGACTGTGGTCAGCTTTGGCCCTCAGTTTCCTCGTCTATAAAAGAGAGAGACTAAGGGCGGAGGGGTGGGAGGTACCAGGGAAGCGTCTTGCTTCGGGGTCAGACAGCTGTGGGTTGGATCCGGCAAACCTGCCCACTCTAATATGGGTCCAATTCATCAGCCCCCAGGAGGGAGCCTCCATGTTCTCTTCTCGAACACGGGACACAGCAGGGCTGCCGGGAGCCGGCACCCACAAAGCTCTCTGCAGAGGTAGCGCCCTGGCCGTGCTCAGCCGAGGGACTGGGTGGCCACCAGGATCAGCAACCCCGGAGGTGTAAGGGCCAGCCCTCCACTCCATCATTTAGAGGCTGTCGTCCCACCAGGAGGCATACCCTGCTTGTCCCAGGAGGGGGCCAGCGGCCTGGCCGAGAGAGGAGAGCAGCTGGACGTGGAAGAAAAAGCTGGACTTTCTGCCTCCCTTTGGGCCCCGATCAGATCTCTGGTGACAAACAGGACCCTCGCCTGCCCATCCTCTTGGCTCACAGGTCCTGAGGACCTGGAGGCCTCTCCTGTGGGCCCACACGGTCCTCGAGGCCCCCGGCCGGCACGGGGGCACCACTCCCTGCACCCGTTGGCTCCAGGCGCAGCGAGGTCCCCAGGCAGAGCCACCCTCCGTCGCTCCTCGTGCAGATTAGAGCAGGGGGGCCCCTGCAGGGGCCTTCGGGTGCCTCCTCAGGGTCCCTTGCCAGCGCCCAACGTGCCCACTGACCTCCTATCACTGACGCCCCCAAGTCACCCAGCACCCCCCAGTCTCCTGCCTGTGCTGGGCGGAAACATCTTGGCAAGGACTTTAATGCTTCTGGCTCCTCTCTGTGTCTTCCGGGCAGGGCCTGCCCAGCCACCTGCTGTGGTCCCCGCCCCTCCCTGTCTCCTGTCCTCTGGCATCACTGCCCACTTCCCTTCCTCTCTAGCACCTCCCCCTGGGCACATGTTCTGGAGGCTTCTGTTTCCAGAATCCTCTCCTCCTTTTAACATTCCGACCAAAAGGCAGGGCCCCTCCCTCCTGATGAAAGCCCCCCAGGAGACTGAGGAAGGGATGGGGGAGAGAAGGAGGCTCAGAGCTGAGGCTGAGGGCCCCTTGGGCAGCTGGATGGGTGGGGACAGAGAGGAGAGTCCCCACAGCCCTGCTGGCCTGAGCCAGCTCTGCCTGGGGAGGGGATGCACAGAGCTGGGGGCCACAGGAATGTCAAGGAGCTGCGTGCCTCAGCATGGGTCCTCAAGGCATTCACGTGGATGCATGGGCTGACGATGTCCCCAAGAGCCTGACATTACCTCTCCGCTGTGCCCAGGCCACCAAGCTGGACTGAGGATCATAGGAACATGAACGGACACCAGGGTTGGCCTGGGAGAGGCCAAGAGGGGACCCGTGTTCTCACCTCTGTTTGATCTACTCTGGCCCTTGGTGTCCCTACACCCTCTGCACCAGCCATGTTCCTGGGGCCCCTATGCAGGGACCCCCCCATGTCTGTCCCACGGCTTCCAAAGCCCCAGCTGCCTGGTGCAGCCCCACTCACCTTTCCACCCCCGGAGCCCAGCAGCATTTCTACCAAACACTATCTTTTTGGCAATGACCTCTTTCTTACATGGGCATTTGATCTCCCACCTTGTGTGTAAAACCCAGGAGACAAGGCAGAGGGTATCCAAAGAAGCAGGTGTTCTCAGACCGCCGTCCCTGGCGGGACCCGACAACTGCTTTAGCCCTCAGACCCGAGGTTCTGCGAGGACCACCAGCCTATGGCACCGGGTCAGGCTGGGACCCCGAGCGCCCGGGGGCAGGCGGGTGCTGCCACGGGGCAGGGAAGTGCTCCCGGTTTCCCCCACAACAGCCTTCCATGCTCTTGTCCCACAACCGGCTTCTCTCCAGCCTGGGATCGTAAACATTTTCAGATGCGCAGAAAGGCTGAAGGAGTCTGGGAGGGACACCGTCCGCCTGCCACCTCGATTCCAGCCCGGACGTTTCACTACACTTGCTCTCGCAGTCCTGCCCGCCCCCACCCCTCGGCTTCCACCCGCGGCTTCAGTGCCGGTCCCGCTCTGCGCGCCAGCGGCACACCCCGTGCGCCCCCCCGATGCTCCAGCCCATTCTCCCCCGACTGCGGCTCAGATTTCGTATACAGCTCTTGTCTCTTCCTTTGAGAGGAAAATGTACACGCGCTGAAATGCACAAATCCCAGCCTGGATGAGTCTACAAACACACACCCCAGTCAGCCCCGACCTGTCTAGATGCTGACCTTGACCGCCCCCCCACCAGGAAGCGTCCTCACCCCTTCCCAGGGGAAAACCTGTTTTAACTTTCCCCCACGGCTGATTCGTTCTGCCTCTTCTAGACCCTCTTGTGAATGGAACTGTGCTCCTCTGCGTCTGGCTCCTTCTGTCGTACAAACCGGGCTGGAGGCTCGCCTCTCTCCTTCTAGGTTTTCAGACGTACGTGCTCCTTTCCCACTGCTGCGTAATACTCCCTGAACGAGTGTCCACAGTTTATCTCTTGATGCCCCTGCTGATGGACACCTGGGTTGTTTCCATGTCTGGATAGAACTGTTAGGAACATTCTTGGTTTCCTTCTTTTTTTCCCAGAAACTATTTTCTCATTGCTTCTTTGCAAACTCCTCGAGTGGCTGTAAACAGGGGAGGGAAGACAAACTTCCCCCACTTCCTCTCGTGGTGGCTCCAAAAATGGGAGCAGCCCTAGGCCCCACCACCGCTCTGCTGGAGGCCCTAACTCTGCACCATGTCACCCTCCACTTGTTAGGGCTGGCCCGTTTCAACTACACTCCTGCAACACCTGGCTTTGTGTGTCCAGGGAGGACAGCCACCCACTCCCCGGGACCAGTGAGGACCATGCCCCTCGACTGCCTTGTTCCTCCCTCCAGGAAATCACTTCACCTCCAATCCTGGAGCACTGTGGAAAGGGAGACTCGCCCAGGGCCTACAGAAGGATGGGGACGATTCACCAATGCCCTCACCTCCTATCATGCCTACCAATGTTATTGGGATCGTTCTAGCTATCTTCCCGCTTCTACCTCCCAAAGGTCATTACCAAACTGCGGAGAATGAGCTCTGCCAGGAGACAAGGTGATCCAGAGTCTCCTGGGGACATGACACATTTGTGTAAGCGGACGGCCCGCTCCATGGACCGGCTGACGCCAGTGCAACGGGCTGGATGTTTGAACGTGTGTCCCCCCAAACTCATACGCGATGGTGTCTGGGAGGTGATTACGGTTCGACAAGGTCCTGAGGGTCCCCATGAGGCCATCAGTGCCCGCCTTGGTAGGGCCCTGGTGCTCTCTGCCGTGGGGGCATGCAGCAAGAAGGCAGCTGTTCCAAGCCAGGAAGCCGGCTCCCACCAGAAACCATACTGTGGTTTTGGACCTCCCAGCCTCCAGGGCCGTGAGGACAGCTGTCTGCTGTTTAGGCCCGGTTTGTGGTGTTTGCTGACGCAGTCGGAGCTGAGACACCCAGAGTCCTGAGCGTTTACTGAGTACCTTCACGTGGGGGCAACGTTCCGGGCGTTGTGGGGGACACGAAGCGGGGGACACAGACCCTATAAGCTAACAAGGCAGATGGGCGTGAACTTCCGCAGGAGGGCTTGCAGGAGCCTGTCGAGTGACGAAGGGGGTCGCAGACCCACGGACGCTTACCTGCGGCCACGCGCACCCACATGCATTTAATAAAAGCAACAACACAGACCTCTTGAATGAACAAACTACCCACCCGTCAGAGAAAGGCCTTGGAGGACCTGCCCTGCTGTTAGGCGGTCACCCCCGAGGGGGGGTGGGAAGGGACGGGCACGCCCACCGTTTCCTCCACCTGCTTCCCTAGTGTGGAAATGCTCCGCCCGCTCATGCTTCCTGCCCTCGCGGAAGCACACGACTCTGCGGGAGAGACAGACGGAAACGCACACTCACAACACAGGACGTCCCAGGCCCACGACGGCTTGGATTCGAACCAGAAGGCAAGAGTCATCTGGGGAACAGCGGGTCCTCTTGGGAATGGGGCACATGGAGGAGGGGCACCTGTGCAGAGCTGCAGGGGAGAAGGAGGTGCGGCAGCAGAACCCCACGTGGGCACGAGGGAAGGCAGGGGCGCAGGGACCCTCCAAGGAGCCCCGCACACAGGCCTTCATTCGGTACGAACACACACAACAGGGAATCATTCCTCTATTCGCGGACATCATAGGAACACCGGCTGTGTGCCGGGCACTGGGCTGGGGGCAGACACGCCCACCAGCTTGTCCACTGCACGGGCTCCAGCAGCTGGCATGTTCCCCGCCGGCCTCCAACCCACAGCTACAAGACCTCGCAAGACGTGTTTGTCCCCAAGGTCTCTGCTGCCCCATTGGAGACGTGGGGTGATGAGAGGCCAGTGGGGGGGTCAACAGCCATGTGTGGGCACAGCGATGGTCCCAGGGAGCACCCGGGGCACCTGGCGATTTCCAGACCCTGTTGCCGTGGAGAGAGGCGCCCCCACAGAGGACAGCTCAGGACAGCGAGGCTAGTCTACCAGCACAACCATGGAAAGAAGTCACACAGCACAGACCCCCTCCCTGACCCGGGAGGTGCCGCAGAGTGTCCAGGAGTGAGTCCGTCCCCGACTCGGGCTCCCAGACCCCAGACACCAGTATGCAGAACAACATGGCCAAGTGAGCCCCTAACGCGCATATAACAACCGGAGTGATACCAGGTTAACCAGAGCTGATAAAATAATCACCGTCATTTTTCTTGAGTTAATTGTCTCTCCTGTCAAGTAATTCTTTTTTTCTTTTAATTTGTTGAGGTAAAATTAACCATTTTAAAGCAGACAATTCCGTGGCAGTCGGTACCTTTACGATGTGGCGCGCTACCCCGTGTGGAGACGTTTCCATCGCCCCATAGTAAGACCCCTTACCCCCCAAGGCTCTCCTCGCCTCTGCCCAGCCCCCGCCCTGGCCACTGCCACCTCCGTCTCCACGTCCTCGCCTGTTCCGGATTGCTCATGTAAAAGGATCGTCCACCGTGTGGACTTTTGAGTCTGGCTTTCCTGCATAGGCGTTCTTGGGGTTCTTCCGTGTGTAGGGGGAACTCTACCCCTTCTGATGTCCGAACGTCCCTCCTCGAGGAGAAACCACGGCTTTTCCTCGCCCGCTGATGGATGCGTGGGTGGCCCACGTCCTAGACGCTGTGGGTGTCCGCCTCTCTAGTGCAGCACCTGTTCTCGGTTTTGAGAAGGTGGACATCTAGGAGTGCAGAGCCGGGTCATACGGCATTTCCGTGTTTCCAGCTTCTGGAGGAGTCACTGCTGTTTTCCAGTGCGGCCGCACCAGGTCACATCCCCACCAGGAGCGCACGGAGCGGCACGCGGGGTGTCACCAGGAGTGCACGGAGCGGCACGCGGGGTGTTCTGATTCCCCTCCTCCCCAGCACTTGTTACTACCCGTTTGTTTTTACCCTCGTGGCACACAAAGCGGCTGCCAACAAACTCTCCAGGTACTTGACCTTCCGAAAACCGTCAGTGACGCGCAGGGGGCCGCCGGCACAATGCCTCTTGCCCATATGGAACATCCTGAGCAAGGAATGAAAAGCAAAAGGGCAGGGAGCCAGGAAGTGTCATGTCTAAAACCCCAGAGCAGGTGGGCTCTGGACCCGGAGCTGGCAGCTGGGGCTCAAGCCCCCTCCCCAGATGGGATGGGCTGGCCCCGGGGCCCCATCTCCTGGTGTTGGTCTGGGGCTTGTGGGTTTGGGGTGACTCGTCACAGGGCAACACACCTAACATGCAAGCCCAGGTGAAGCAACGCCTCCTGCCCAGAGCCATCCCCGACTCCGCACACAACACCCCGTGCCTCCGCTGGCCTGCGGGCTGCCGTGAGCCCCCGGGGCAGGGCTACCACTACTGGCTGCTGATCCCCGGCAGCAGGCAGGTTTCCTCCTCCCAGATACGAACAGGGGTAATAGGCACCACCAGGGTACGTCTTCCCACGCCTTGGGCACCTGGCACCGCCTGGCAGCATCTTACGGTGTCTGTGTATCACTGTCCTGCTCCCTGATAGCTTCCCGTGTGTGTTCTAGCTTCTGAACCCATGGAAGTGTCCAAAGGCATCCGGGCCGGGGGAGCGGGGCACCTTACAACACGTCACTGGTTAAAACACAGATGCCCAAACCACCTCCCCACCCCCGTACCTCAATCGCCTACAGTTAACCCAAGGCTATCTTGGGCCCAGGACCTTTGCACATGCTGCTTCCTCAGCATGAAACATTCATGTCGTGAAGACAGCCCAGCCTCCAGGCACCAGCTCTGGGGGCTCTCTGACCTCTCTCCAGGCCAGATCAGGGGTCCCTCCCCAAGGGTCCCCTCTTCTGGCCCCTCTTCCTCTGTCCTGCAGCCACCTGCCTGCTTGCCTGCAAGTGTGTGTGTGGCCCCCGCAACCTTACCCACTCGACGAGGCTGCAAATCCTCGAGGGCAGGACCGGAGTCAGGCTCTCGACTACTTCCGTCTCCTGTGGCGCTCTGACACAGAGCATTCATTCTGACACAGAGCATTCATTCTGACACAGAGCATTCATTCTGACACAGAGCATTCATTCGCAACAAGTAGTTACTGTGCACCTACTGCGTGCCAGGCCCACGGAGGAGCCAAGCCCGGAGCCCCCGGCCTCCCGTCCCCCCCAGCTTCCCCCCGCGGCACCGAGCCTCAGGCAGAGAAGGGGGGCCACCTCTGCCCTGTCGTTCAGCCGCTCGAAGAGAAAAGGAAGTTGGGCATTTTCCCAAAGGCTCTGCGGATTTTTAAGAGAATAAGGGAGGGAGAATAGCCTGAAAATCTCTCTTACAGATGGAATTTTTTAAAGGGTAAGAGAGACCAAAACAAAAACCCAGACCAGCCCAGACCATCCTCGTCGGGGAGGGCCGCCCGTGCGCTCCCCCTCCTGGTCTGGGTGTTGTGTGGCACGCATCCGCCTCCAACTGAAGCGGGGGTGGGGGCGGCGGCTGTGAAGGCTGCGTGCGCTCAGTTTCCCAGCCTGGAGTCCAAGTCACCCCGAAGGAAGGGGCTCGGTCTCTGAGTGAGAGGCCAGTTGGGTCTGGTTCTCCTTTAGACCCTGCCGCAGCCGTGAGGCACTCTGAACCCCCGTCGCCCAAAAGTCGGGTGCGTGGCGGGGAGAAACCACAGCACGGATGACTCCCGCCCGCCGCCCTCAGAGCGGCCCAGGAACCTGCTGGAAGAGCACCGACATCTCCCGCCCCCCCGCCTGGCGGGAAGGACAGCCGCCTCCTCTCCCCCGTGTGGTTGATGGCACCTGGGAAGCAGGTGTTCACCTGGAGTAGGGCAAATGCAAGGCCGGGGGCAGGGGAGGGGCAGGGAAGCAGGCTCTCAGCGCTGGCACAGCCATGGGAGACCCAAGGCCAGCTGCGTCTCTCCCTTCCGCAGGCCCGCCCCTAGGTGTGCGAAGTGCAGGGCGCTGGGCAGCCAGCAGGGCCCCCACCCGGGAAGCGCTCACACCCGCACGCCCAGCCTGCGCCAGCCTCCCGGGCCCCGGCCCGCAGCCGCTTGCTCTGGCTTCCACAGGGCACACGGCTGCTGTACCATCTGCAGCACAGCGGCGGCCCTGGGCCCCGTGCCCTCGGCAAGCGGCCCTGCCAGCCCCGTGTGGGCTGCAGGCAGAGATGCTGGGACCTGCCCAGCTGCCCTGAGCAGGTAGCCAGGGGCTCTGGGGGAGCAGGTGTGGTGGGCACAGAGGGGCGACCTGAAGCTATGCAATGCGGCAGGCAGGATGGTGCCCCCTTTGCTGGGGCGTGCATGGGACGGGGCGGAGAGGTAACGCAGGCTGGGTTTACGCAACCTTGCCCAGTGGCTCTGCCCAGGGCCTGCTGCACCCCACAAAGGCCCAGGCCTCCTGCCTAAGCCCCTTTGGGGTCCCACTCCTGTCCACAAGAGGGCCTTGCCGGCAGCATTTTCTGAGAAAACGCAAATCAGCAATGGCCTTGCTGAGGAATGAGAGACCAAAAAAAATCACTGTAAACAAAACGTCTGTCACCATGGAGACCATTAAAAATAGCTAGCCTACCCTACCCCCTTCTTCCCGGGTAATGGACAGCTGAGAGCCTTCACGCCACGTTATTAGTACTTTTTAATGATGGATAATGTCCTTCCCGTAGGAAGACGAATCGGCGCACAGAACTTTCCAAAGGAGCCCGGCTTCAGGATGCATTTCCCCCGTGCTGCTGAAGGCGGGCCGTGCGTGGGCTGTGGGCTTCCGACATGGTCAACCCCGTCCGCTCTTCCTAGTCTCCCCGTCCGTCCGTCTGCCTGTGTGCTCCAAGGTCACGCGTGGATCCCAAGAATGCAGACAGGGGAGGCTGGACCTGGCGGGGCTGAGGCAAGCGGTGCCCTGGAGAGGGCATGAGAGAAGGGGTTGGTCCGGGGGAAGAACCAACACCACCAGTTCTCCTGCTGGAGAGCAGCCGCCTCTGGTCTCTGCTCCCATGGGCACCAATGCGGTGGCATCTGTCCGCCTGGCCAGGCACCAGCACCAGCGGGATGACCGGCTGGCCTGGCCATGGGCCTGGGAGGGAGCCAGGGCCACAGGAGAGGCCGGCGCTATCCCACCCTCCACCCCCAGCGGGCTCCCCAGCCCAACTCCCCCACTGCCACATGCACCAGCAGCCTCTGAAGCCCACCACCTCTCACGGGTGCATCAACCCACATAAAATCCTATCCACTGGGCCGCAATGTCACCAACAGTGACCAGAGTCCGGGCACTCAGGTGGCTTCGGAGACCACTCAAAACCTCAGGCCGTACCTGTGAGGCGCGCCAAGCCTCTGCCTGGCCTCATGCCCCACAAAGCAGGACAGAACTTTTACACCGTCCGGAAAGCCCAGGTGGGTTCCAAAGAGACAAACCTCTAACTCACGGAATTCTAGCCGCGGAGGGGAAGGAGGTGCAGTCCGGCGCGGGCGACGGAGGGATCTCCTCGGGGGGCCGTCTATGGGTGCTAAGGACAGGAGGGAGCCACACCGCAGACCCCAGGAGGAGCTCCCCACCCCCGGGAGCCAGCTCCTCCCGCCTCCCGGGACACAGAGACAGGACAGTGGGCTGTGGCGGTGCGGGGAGGCCGGGGGCTGGGGGCATGGGGAAGGAGGGCTTACTGGGGGCAGAGCTTCAGTTTGGAAAGGTGAAGAAAGTTCTGGAGGTGGACGCTGGTGATGGTGGCCCAACAACGGGAGTGTATTCAACGGCACTGAGCCTCACCCTTAGAAACGGTGAAAATGGTCATTTATGTTATATATATTTCACAATTTCTTAAAAAGCAAGAAAGTCTCTGGGACGCCCCGTACATGGTACCTGGCAAGGGGTCAGCGGCTGACTCTCCCTCCCTACACACACACACACACACACTCACACACACACACACACACACACACACACACAGTCAGGTTTTCCATGCTAAAAGTCAGCCAAGTTCTTTCTATAGCAAAAGAAGGGTACCTGCCCCCGATTTTTTCTCCACCAGATAATCTAGCACAGCTTCGGGAGAAGGACCCCTGCTGTGCCCGGCCGAGCTGACAACGGAGGCTTCTGGGGCGAGAGCCGCTCAGCGCTGCTCACCTGGTACAACCAAGGGGCACACGGTGTGGGCCAGCCAGGCACTGCCCATAGACGCCCACATCCACGGCGGGCAGCCCACCAGCAACCCAGCTCCGGGTGGTGTCTCGGCAAAGATCCAGAGAGGCCCTCCAAGGGGACAGACCTGAACCAAGACGGGGAGAGATGGGAAGGGCTGTGCCAGGTGTCCACAGCGTCCCCGAAGTCTGGTGACATTGCACCCTGCTCAGAAGGAGACCTGGGCTGGGCGCCTGGGTGGCTCAGTGGGTTAAGCCACTGCCTTCGGCTCAGGTCATGATCTCAGGGTCCTGGGATTGAGTCCCGCATCGGGCTCTCTGCTCAGCGGAGAGCCTGCTTCCCTTCCTCTCTCTCTGCCTGCCTCTCTTGTGATTTCTCTCTGTCAAATAAATAAAATCTTAAAAAAAAAAAAGAAGGAGACCTGGGTGAGAAGCCCCCCGCACAACGTAGCACAGGTCTGACAGAGGGTGCAGGCCTGGGGGCCTGATCTGGCTCACCAGGGACGCAGGGATGTGTCGGGGCGGCGGGTTAAGGGTGATGCACGTTTCTCCATGCTGACTCGGCTCGGGTCACAGCCTGGTTCCCGACGCTCTGGCTCTAACGTGCAGCAATCCCACCCGGTCTGCCGGACAAACAGATGGGACGAGCCCCCGCCCGCGGTGGGTGGTCTGGCTGCTGGGGCCGAGGGAGTGGATGGACCACGCATCCCCAGTCCTCCGATGCCCCGAATTCACAGACCCATTACCCGCCATCTCCCTCTTCCTCACATCACCGCCCTGTGTCTGTGGGCTGCGCTGCCGTGTGCGTGTCCCCGTGTGTGTGTGTGTGTGTGTGTGTGTGTGCGTGAGCAACCCTGTGTCTCAGCCATATGCTGCTGTCACTTTCACTGCTTGCTGGGATGATGTCCCCTCCCTGGGAGGCCTCCCCTGGTGACAGCACGCAGTCCCGTCTACACTGCGACCCATCCACAGGGAAAGCAAACGCAGCAGGCACCCCACAAACACAGAATGCCGCCACCAAACTACTTCTGCGCTGCCCATCTTCCTCCTGCAAATGGCAGCAGAGGGATTTCCAGAAAGCTAAGGCTGCCCCAGAGCTCCAGCACGGCCGGGACCCGTGTGACTGCAGGTTTCGTGGACAACGTCAGACAGGACCTTCCGAGAGCCCAGCAAGCAACACACATGTGCCAACTGTTAACGACGGAGGCCTGTCTGTGAGCGGGCGTGCGTGTGCGTGTACACACGCGTGTGCCGACTGTTAACGACGGAGGCCTGTCTGTAGAGGGTGTGTGTGTGTACGCACGTGTGTGCACGGAACCCAGCGGCAGCCCGCGGCCCCTCGCACACGGCGCGTGCCGCTCTGCCACTTCAAGCCTCATGGTCTTGGGGGAGCCCCCTAACCTCTGACCCTGGCGTCTCCATCTCCACATGGGGACAGATGACTCACCCCATCCCCGCCCCGCACAAGCCCCCTCACGGAGCGACTGTGAGGGTCAGATGTCTTGACAGACACACAAGCATTTTGGAAAAGAAGACTAAGCACCAAGGAACGCGAAGGCTGTTCTTGTGCGAGTCTGGGTGCCCCGGCGCCCCGGCCCTTTCCAGAAGTGGACTCGCAAGGACTAGCAGGTGGTCTCCTTTTAAGCAAATCTGATGTTTACAAGATGCGAATCGGCTGATGATCCACTGCACTAACTTTCCCTTAACGTGGAAAGAGAACGACCCCAGGTGCGTTCAAATATCCTGCCATTTAAAAATATAGCCTGGGGGCGCCTGGGTGGCTCAGTGGGTTAAAGCCTCTGCCTTCCGCTCAGGTCATGATCCCAGGGTCCTAGGATCGAGTCCCGCATCGGGCTCTCTGCTCCGTGGGGAGCCTGCTTCCCTTCCTCTCTCTGCCTGCCTCTCTGCCTACTTGTGATCCCTGTCTGCCAAATAAATAAATAAATCTTAAAAAATATATATAGCCTATTTATCTACAAGGCTTTTCAGAACACAGGCGCAGCATGGGATCAGGGACTGACGTCAGAACGCCCCGGCCAGCTGGGGGCCGGTGGGAAGAGAGGGCAGCGTCTCCAGGACGGCCCTGGCAGGGTCCCCAGCAGGCACGAAGAGTCCCTTGGCCGTCTCCCCCTCCAGCCCTTCCAGGCCCTCTCCAGCCTCTCGGGAGGTCTCTGGGGAGGGGGTCTCCAAGGGCAGAGCAATTCTCAGGCTGGCCCAGGAGAGCAGCGTGGCCCTCCTCCGCCGCCAGACTTTCCTGGACAGTGCCCCCTGTGCCTCTTCTACTGACTGACTTCAATCCGTGTTTTTCAGCTACCGTAACCCTGGACCCGGAGGACACCGTCTCCGAGCTCTGTGAGTCCTTCCAGCCAATCACGGAACCTGAGCGTGATTTCGGAACTCCTCAGACTCGAAGCTGCTGTCAGAAGTGAGCGTCGCCTAGTGTGGACAGCGCCTCTCAGCCCTGCAGAGCGAGGCCCCGCCCTGCTGGCCAAGGCCCAGGGACCTCTCCAGGCCCGCGTGCCACCCCGTCCAGTGACATCACCATCCAGACCCTTGGCTCTGAAGAAAAAGCAGAGCGTAAACAGCGCACGACCGAAGTGACACAAAACGCCTTGTTCAGACGTGAAACCACAGGTGCAACCCGCACACGGCTGGCACCGGACACCGGGCCACCAATGCCGAGGACGTGGAGAATGCAGGTTCTCACCCCAACCAGCGGATCCAAGGACTTTCGAACCCTGTGCAGGCCACACAGACCCAGGGAGACAGCGTGGCCTCAGCATGTGGCCCCAGGCAGCCACGGTGTGCTTTCTCCTCCTCCTTCCTGGGGTGGGGCAGGGGGCACTCATCTGAGGCCAGAGGAGGGGAAAGAGAAGAAAATGAGAAGACCCAGGAGAGAAAGTCTGCAGGACCTCAGGGAGGGAGGCCCACGAGGCCGGGCAGGCTGCAAGGACCTGGGCTCAGCGCTCCCTTTCTCCCTAAAGCCTCACCCCTGCGGCCGCCACCCACCTTTGGCCTCACCCCCCTTTGCACCCCTTCCCCTGACACCATTTTGGCTGCTCCCCACAGAATCACAGGTGCACCCCCGCACACACACAGGGCTGGAATAATGGAAAACAGAAAGAAAAGCAGAAAGAAAGCACGCCACTTTTCAAAGTGATGTGTCCAGGTGGAGCCACGTGCCCCCATTTTATTGGGGTGTGCTGTCTGGACCTCAGGCACGGGGCTCTCCCGCGGGCCCCTCCCACCCCCATGGGGGGCCTGGTGTGGGTAGTGAGCTGTCCGGACCCCATTCCGCCAAGGGTTACGCTCATCACGGATCCATCAAAGGCCACGGCCACCCTCGGGGGCCGAGTCGGGCATGGAGCCAGCTGTGCCCCATCAGCGGGGCCGAGGAGGGAGTGTGTCTGCTCTCAGCTCTGCAGAGACGGGCCAGCCAGGAGGGAGCCGGCGGGGAGAGAGCAGGCCTGCGGGGCCTCGTACGTGCGTCGGCACCGGCCTTGCTCTGGGCGAGGCTGGTGTGGAGCCCGGGGATGCCAGGGGGAAGGGGTGGCCAGGGATGCCCGGGGTCAGTCTCAGGAATCCCTCTGAGGACAGGCAGGCCAAAGGAAGCCGGCGGGGGAGCAGCTGGGAGCAGGCTGGGGTGCCTGCCGCCAAGGGCTCGTCCCAGAAGCAGCAGCAGCAGAATCCTGGTTTCCTTCTAAAGCCACTGGCCGTCCTCGCTGCCGACCTGGTCAGGACGCCTGCCCCTGCAGCACGTGCTCCAGCCCCCTTGACCTTGTCCTGCCTCCCTGCCCCGGGGTGGCAGTCCTGCTGGCTGTGGGAGGGCAACCTGGGTGGGCGGTAGCCCCAGCTACTGCAGAGGACTCCGCCCGCCCAGGGTCCTTGGCCCCTCCCCACACACCTGTGCTCGCAGCTGTCAGGCGGAAGTGCAGCCCTGGAAAGGTCCCTGGGGCCCAGCACTCGGGTCAACTCAGGCCAGGGGTACACGGTAGCCTTTGCTGGTGTCACAGCCGCACACGGGAGCGCAGCTGCTCCCCATCTGGGCGCTGAGCCAGGAACCGGCTCCCCCAGCTCCTCTCCCTCCATCACCACCTGCTGTGGCCTGAACTGTGTCTCCCCCAAATTCTTCCGCTATTGCCTGCAGAGGGTCAGTATTTGGAGATGGGCCCTTGGGAAGGTCATTAAGGTTGACTGAGGTCACAAGGATGGGGCCCTGACCCAGGAGGCTTAGTGTCCTTGCAGGAAGTGAGGGAAGGCCACGTGGGGACGCATGGCTGTCTTGTGCACACACTCCCTCACACGCATCTTACACGCCCATGCATACACAGGCACGCATTTCTTTGAGGCTGTTTGTCCAACGGTTTCACAAAGGCGGCTGGTGGCTGGGGCACGTGACCCAGGACTCAGCGCTGAGCCTGCTGGCAGACACATGTCCCCTGATGTGACTGCTGTGGCTGTTCAAGGACCACTGAGTCCTGCAGGGCCCCCAGCGGCAGCATGCCACCCCTCCTCCTCTGACGGGAGTCCCGGTTACGTGTCCCACCTGGCCTGAACACAGGCGGTTGCAAGGCAGCCCCCAGGACATACCCCTGCCCTCCTCCCCTCCCTCTCTGTCCCCGTAGGAGCTGCTCTCCCATGGAGACACTGCACGGACTATCCTGTATCCACAGGCATGCTGGGAGCCCCAGCTGAGCTGGAGGAACACCTGGGACACCCAGGGACACCTATCACTGCGTGAGGCATGGGAGGAGCACGCACCATGGGAAAGCTGCGGGGGCTGGTGGTGGTTCTCCCACACAGCTCCCCTGGCACCCTGAGAGCCACCCTCCAGGACTGTGGCCACCCACTGCCCACCTCTCATGGCCCGCCCCTTGGCCAGCATCTGGGGCCACCCCCAGCTGGCCTCAACTGTCCCTTTGTCCCCCCTGCAGGGCTCCATTCCCCACACACCACACCCAGAGGCCTGGCCGGGCTCCTGTTCACCCAAATCTCCCCTTCTTTTAGCAAGACCCACTCACAGAAGCCTCTCTGGTGGGCTTCACGGTCAGGGACCAGGTTCCCTCCGAACGCGGTGACACCATCATCCACAGAACCCTTAGCGTGACCCATGACGTGTCAGACCCGTGGGGGTGGCTGGTGGTCCCCTGGAACCAGGAAATGCTCCCACGTCCCGAGTTCGCACCAGCTCCCTCCACCTCCACCTCTGCCTGCCCACAGCTCTCCCCCGGGGCTCTCCCCCCAGAGACAGTCCCCTTCCCCTGTGGAGGCCACCAACCCTCACGCCTATGCACACATATACACACGTGTGCTTGCACACACACACACACGCACGCACGCGCTCCAGGGACAGTGGCCAGTGCCTGCTCCGTAACCACACCAAAGCCAGCAACTCTGCCAAAACGCGTGGTGTGGAGTAGAAGGCCAGTGGCCGTGGGGCTGGGTTCCCACAAGCAGGGCTTGAGGCGCCCAGCCTGGACCAGTGAACAGAGATGGCCTCCCGGGGCCCCACTCCACGTCAGCCTCCTCCCGGGCACCTGCCACACGGGGACCAGGACCTCCATTTTACAGCGGACAGACTGAGGCCAGGAGGGTCCGAGTCTTGGGTCACATGCTTTGTGAGTGGGAGCCAGGGTTGGACTCCAGCCTGTCTAGGCTCCAGAATTCATGATACCTTTCTTTTTGTTCTTTCAGGAGGAAAGGGACGATTTAAAAATTCAACACGGCCTTTGACCTAGGCACCCATACTTGTGATCCACCCCGGGCCAGTGCATGGATTCTCAGCCTTGGCCCAGGGGCTGGGCTCTGCGAACCCAGAAGGGAGGGAGCACACAGATGGGCCTCCGTCGCCACACCCGCCAGATGCTCCAGGAGGTGGCCGGGGGTGCACCCTGGTGTTTCGTCTGCTCCCGGGAGCCGTGTGCCCCAACTGGGTCTTCCCAGTCTGTACCCAGATGTCAGGGGCGCTTCTGGCTTTGAAGCTGGTGTTTGGTTTTGGCCCAGCTGCTGGGAGGCCAGAGGTTTTTGTTTGTTTGTTTGTTTGCAGAGGTGGGATAGAGTCAGGAGCATGAGCCTGTCTGAAACATCTTCTGAGAGGACAAAAAAAAAACACGAAAAAAGTGGACGAAAGCGGCTCAAGCGTATTGTGCCTGAAATCATTCACTGCACCAGCAGATGGAAAACCACGTCCACACGAAGGAGACTTTCCAACCCACAGTTTATCTTACTGTCCTTTTTAAGGGGCTCTTAATCAGAAAGGCGATTTCAAAATCAAATACGCTTTCAAAAGTACTTTTGTTCCTAGAGTAAAGTAAAAATATGAGTTACCCTATTCGATTCTCAACAAACATCACTTTTAATCAGCCAACAGACTTCCTCGGAAGAACACAGGGCACAAGGTCAGCACCAGCGTGCGGACACGTGCACAAGGCACTACGCTCGGACCGCTTCCCCGGGCATCAGCCTGCGGACTCGCTTTTGCTGGAAACATGGCGGCCACATTTCAAAGATCAGAAATCACTGAAGATCTGTAGCCAGAAGGACAGCTTGAAATTCCATCAAATCAAAGAATCGCTCTCTATGGCCATGTAGAAAGACTGAGTCAGGCCTTGAGCCCGTGATCACAAGTGTGAGCCCACGAACATGAGGGATGAATTCTGGGCCCGATGACAGGAAGCGTGAAATAGAAACGGTTCGAACACACAGGTGATTCTCGTTATTCAGGGAACTTACGCTCTACAAAGTCGCCCTAGACACTGAGTTGGCAAATGGCAAACACGAACCACCATCCTGTGCAAACACGGACTCAGGGTCCCACAGGCCTCTGGTCAGAGTTTTGTCCTCTCGTCATTACGCGGCACCTTGTCACCATGTCTAAGGGTCATCCGCATTCTTGTCCAGGTGTCACCCGATCCCCCCACCCTGGGTCCCCACTGCTCTACCGGCAGTCTCCGTGAACTCGGGGACTCTAGGGACCTCACGGAAGAGCAGTCCTATAGGATTTGTCCTTTGGTGACAGGCTGGCCACTCAGCACCATGTCCTCCAGGCCCGCCCATGTGGCAGGTGACAGGATGTCCTTTCTTCTCGAGGCCGAATAACATTCCACTGTGCAGATAGACCACCCTGAGTTCACTCATCCCTACGTGGAGGGACTCACATCTCCTCAAGACCCCACTTTCCATTCTTGTGCAGACGTGGAATGTGGGGCGCTGGGTGTTTTGTTTTCTCTTCCCAGGAGCACCTACGTGGCGCTCCCCTTCTTGGGCCACCGGAGCCTGCTCAGCTCACTGCAGGCTACTCACGAGGTGCCGGGCTTCTAGGACGGCGAGGAGTCTGCCTGCGTTCGTTGCCAGGACATTCATTAAAGTGGTCACTCATCGGCCTTTATTCACCTGCAACCTGTTTGGCTCCCAAACACTACCTTATTTGTTTGAAGTGGAAATAAAGGATAATTAATTAATCTGTTAATTATTCTTCCCTCCTTCCGACGAGCACTGGTATCAAAGGCCCTGTGTCCCAGATGTGAAGGGAACAGATTCGTTTACTGATGAGGAACCAGGGAGATGCCCTAAGGCAGGGGAAGGAAAAAAATAGAAAAGCAAGCGTGGTACAAGCTTTCCAGAAGAGACCTAATTGGAGTGATCCGAGAAATTCCACCGGCTCCTCTTCTACGACAGACAAGTAGGTCTGCAGGACAGGCCCCACCACTGGCAAGGCTGGCTCCCTACAGATCTGTGCTTTACGCTTAACTTGGTAAGCGTATAAAGGATGTCATTAAGTAAAACATTCCGAACACCAGCGTCGCTTTCGGGATCCCTCTCTCACAGTCCCCACTCCACCCTGCATTAATTAGCCTGCCTCATGCTCTGTCCCTCCAAGTGCACGTGCCGGGTCACGCACAGACGAGACAGACACCTCCGACTGTCTGCAGTGGCAAAGTCAGCAAGCCCGCCCGTCGGGCCCACGCTCCCGCAGACAGATGGCAGGATGCCCAGGTGCGACCAGGCAAAGGAGGAGCAGATGCCCCAGCACGCTTCCTCTCCCCTACCCCTGGGCCAGGACACCTCTGCCACAGCCCCACCCCCATCCCGGCGACCCAGGTGTTGCATCCACGGATGTGGGACCTTCCCGAGGCAAGGTGTCTGGGAATGGCCCCAACTGTTCACACACTGGCGTCTCCACGCTGTCATGGGACTTTGCAGAAATCGCGCATAGGACCCCTCCCTGGGGCACAAGTTTGGCGATGTGACTGGCTTTGACCAGCGGGAGGTCGTCAGATGTGATTCAAGGCATCTGTGTGCCATTCTGCCTGTGCCTCTACCATGGGCAGCAGAATGCCCCCGGGAGCGGCTGCCCGCACCTGGGACCCGGGCTGGCCCCCCTCCGAGCAAGGGGCCAGGCTTGGCCAACCCACAGCTCGAAGCCAGCCCTGCCTGGATGAGCCGACACCCAGCCGACCTGCCCACGCAGCTGGAGATCCGGTTCAGAAAGTCACCGGCCCTGAACGAGCAACTCCCGGTCGGTGGCCCCCAGCGGAAATACGGGGCTCTGGTGGCAACCGCTTCCTCAGCCTATCAGTACACCAGCCCGCCGTGTGTGCTTCTGTGCAGAGACGCTTCTTTAACTTGATGTTGCTGATTCACGACCATCGAGCTCATGAGGACCTGGGGGACCCACGCCCCTCAACTTCGAAGACAGAAAAACCCGCAGCCGTCGAAAAGTCTAGAGCAGGCTACACCCACGAAGCCAGTCAGCATCTCCGGACTCCGCAGCAAGGTAAACGTCCCACGTTTCCATCCCAGTGGGACAAAAAAGTCCGTGTTCCTCTTCCCAGCCACTACAGGCTCCAGCCGCGTGACCGCTGCCAGAGAACGCAGACGGGCTCTCCTGACCTCCACGGGCTTCAAAGTTCTCCGTGCTTCCTCCACAGCTAAAGGGGAGAGCTATTCTCCTTCCTACCCGTCAGCAGGGGTGCTGGGAGCGGGCGTGGGATTTGAGGACGGCAGAGTGGGAGCAACCCCAGCATCCCCGGCAGGTGCTCTTGAAGGGAGCTGGACCGGGCTCCTGAGAGCAGATCTTTGCAGAACCGCAGACTTCAGCACGGGGAGAAAAGACTTTGCGCCACAGAGACCAGACTAAAAGGGAACCGTGCTAACTTCTGGGTGATGTGGGCAGTAAGCAGCCCCATCCGCTCAGAAATCACAAAGTGGCCAGGGCCAGGAGTCAGAGCAGTGACGGCTCAGCTTCGCCGGCGAGCCCACAAAAGATTAATAGCTCATCTCCATCTTTATGAGCTCTGCTCCCGTCTGATGCTCTCGGGAGCATCCAGGAACTACATGAAAATTACAGGAATCGCGTAGGGCCCTCGGCTGTCCTTGGCACACAGGGTTCTGGCCGTCGGACTTTAGACAGGGGATTAGCCAGGAGGGCAATGGGGCCCAGATATGTTCCGTATCTTACTTGGGAAAGAGAGGATTAAAGCCATGTTGCTTCAAAGCCATATTAGTCTGAACTTTAGGAAGCTCTCCTCTTGCTCAGGAGCACTGACCGGGAGAGAACCGTTTCCAAGATGGCTCTGGAGCCACGGGTCAGGAAGGACTGAGCACCCTGGAGCCCTGGGGGAAGCGGTGAAACCCTCAACGGGCGTCTGCTGCTCCGAGCAAGTGAGCATGCAAAGTTGCAAGTCAAACGGCGCACGCCTATCTACAGACAAAGTACGAACAACGGGAACACCTCTGTGTACTAAGGCTCTTCTCAGAAAACAAAAAGGCGTGCACTGCACGGTCCCAAAGGCTCAGGTTTCACCCCTGAACTTGTGCCCCCGGCTCCACGCGTACCAGCAAGGGCCACAGTGCACCCCTAAGACAAGCGACTCCTGCAAAGGCGACAATTCCCTACTTCCCAGGCCCGGGAGGGAAGGGAGCAGGAAGAAGTGAGATGTGCCCTGTGCCTCTGACTTTCTCTGGCACCTGTGGAAAGTCTCCGTCCAGAGCCTCCACCTCACCAGACACGGCCTAACGGGGGTTCAAGCCTGGCGTGGCCACATGGCAGCTTCGGGACCTCGGGCCAGTGGCTCCCCTCTCTGGGGCTCACTGCACCCACCTCGTTGGGGGGATCTGGGTTTTAAATGAGTCCATTCAGAGGCAGTCCTCCAAGCCGTGGCCAGTGCAGTCGGCACACGTGTCCACTGGCCATCTGGGCTCAGGTCCTGGGCCCCAGAAACCCGCTCCCGGGAGCCCGCCCACTCCGCTGGGTGCCCGCAGCCCCAGGAGCTCACGCCTGCTTGCCTGCAGGTTCCCCCCACGCAGACAACCCTTCCCATCGGCACGTGGCTTCTCCCTGACAGCCCTCACACCCAAGGAGATGCTTCCTGCCACCCTGCGCACCCCCAGCCACCTCCTCCCACACCCAGGCTCTGTGTACCCAGGAAGTGCAAAACAATCGTAATATTGTTCTGAGCCAAACATAATTAGGAAGGTAAATCTAAAACAACAGCTAAATCACATGATGCATTCCAGATCCAAGATGTCACTGGGGAACGTGTCAGGGTCTCGGGAGCTCGCAGCACAGAAGTGACGGCCGTGCTCTCCCCTGGCTGTCTCCTGCTCCCCGCCCTCCCCTGCAGCCTGCTGTAAGAGCAGAATGGGCTCCTGGCTTTCCCGGGGTCCACATGGAGCTCTCCATGCTGGGCGGGTACACACAGCAGACGGGTCCTTCTAGAAAAGCCGGCAACCACACACTCAGCAGGAAGCTGACGGGCAGCTGCCACGTGCGGATACTGCGGAGACGGAGACGCATGGGGTGGTGCTGTGGGGGGGGCCATGTAGGGGGGAGGGGATGGTGCTGGGGGGGGCCGTGCCGGGTGCGGGGAGTGCCGCGGCGAGGGCAGTGCCGTGGGGGGCCAGTGCTCCTGAGAAGGCAGATCCCTGAGCAGCGGCTGGAGGCTATGCGGCAGTCCTCCTGACAGGCTAGGGAGGGAGAGAGATGTTCTGAAACGGGTACGTGTGCGTGAGCGTGTGTGCGAGCACACGTGTGTGCAGCTGCGCAGCGGGGGACGGCTGTGTGCGTGCCTGAAGAAGAGCGGGGTCACGGAGGGGCCGGGCAGAGGCTGAGGTCTGGTGGCAGAGGGGACCCTCGAAGTCCATCTCCACGTGAGCAGAGGAGGGAACACGAGACAGAGGTTGGGGTCACGCAGGGCAGGGGGTGCAGAGGAAGAGAGCGCGGCTCAGCCGGGGACGCAGAGGGGACGTCTCGGTCAGAGGTCGGGACTCTGGGCCACACGTGATGCTGAAGCTCAGCGGTACCCCTGCTGCCACCCGGGGCCCCGGTGGTGCTCCTGCCTCCTGGGGGGAGGCAGGGGCAGGGAGCAGAAGAGGACCCCGGCTGGACCCCGCCTCTTCTGCGCTAGGGCCCATCTCGGTTAGAACTGGAGGGTCCCGACAGCCCAGTCTAAACTGAAGTTGGGTTTTCTCTCACGGCCTGTGGTGTTCGTGGCTTCAGGCCTGCAGCCCCCCACCCCAGCCACCCCCTGGATTCCCTCACCGATGCCCCCACCCAGCTCCGGCAGACCTCCTGAGAGGCCTGCTGTGACCGTGGCTGGTTCCTAAGACCTCCGAGACAGATGGCCTGGACTGACAGCGGCCCACGCAACTGTTCATTCACGGCTTCGTCCGGGCTGAGGGGGGACGACAGGGTCGCTCTGCCCAACCCCCACCCCTTCCCTTTCCTCCCTTGGCTCCTCCAGAATCGCAAAGAGATGATTAAATAAATAATGAGCGCTGGCGCGGGAGAGCCCCGGGCACTTCTGAACTGAAGCCACAACGCGCTGTCACCCTCCATCACCCGCCACCAGGCTCTGGGGGCACGACGGCAGCCCAGAATCGGGACACCCCATTCCCAAACACAATCCGGGGCACGGGGCTGCGCCCTCTAAACGCCGCATCTCCCGGCACAGGGTGTCCTCAGAAGGCGTCTGGCCTGACCACATTAGCCTTTGAGGATCCGGGAAAACCATTTATTTGTTCCCGCCCGCCACACCCATCCTTCTGCAGCAAGCAGACCTGGGGAGACGCACGCACACGCACCCCCAACACCAACCGGGCTCCCAGAGAGCCGAAGGGACTTGACGTTTCAAAGGAAGCTCTGTGTTCCCGGACGGGGTGAGTGTCCGTGGTGCTCCTGCTCTGCCGGCCCCTGACTGATCTACACTCGCAGGCCCAGCCAGCCCGAACACACTGGGTTTTATGGGTTCTCTTTCCCTCTTTCCCTTTCCCCAGCCCCAGCTGGCTCCTCCACATGATAAAATTAAACAGAATAAAATCGGCCCCGTTTTTCACAGAAAGGTCTGGAAGGATCTGGAAGCAATCCATTTCCCCAGCTCTCCAAGATTAAACGATGAGCCAACACCCCCCTGTGGATGGCTGAGCCTCCCGGAGCAGAGGCACTCTGCTTTCTCCAGCTCATAATGCTAATCTGGTTCTCTGGGATCTCTGGAAACAGCTGGAAAATTTGCCCCACACCACAGCACAGCCAGGCCCCACAGAGGTGGGCTCTTCTGCTTGCTGGGGCCTCCCATGTCCCCCTGCCTGGCCCAGGACCATAACAGGCGGTCCCTCCCTCCGGGCCATCCAGGTTGGGGTGAGGGGAGGATGCTCTTCTGGTGGGACCAGCGCCATCTCCCTGCAAACTCGGAAACAGACACTCATCGCCAGGGTGCTCTCCTCCTGACTCTGGTACCGGGCTCTCACCTGTATGTCCTCCAGAGGGGAGGGTTATCCGGGGGCAAGAGCAGAGCAGCAGCTTGGGGATGGAAGGCAAGGGGCGGGGTGAGGGCTGCGAGGCATTGCCTGGGAGCTTGCCTGCAGGGGAAATGAATGTGGGGACCGAGTCCCCACAGCTCAGTGTTTTGGTGTGTCCAGATGCGGGGCAGGGAGCTGGGGAAATCTCTTTCTTCTCCTCCTCCCCAAACCACTGGCTTCCTTGCAAATTCCAGACTTCCCGTGATTTTAATTTTATGGTTCACATTTTCTGCCAGCAGAATCCCGGATGACAAGGTAGAAAGTCTGCCTTGATTAACTGTCCCTCTGGCGCTGAGGCAGGGCCCGGCATGACAAACAGCAGGAATAAAACCGAGAGAGGCGTGCGGCAGGCAATCGCGGGCCCGGCAGTAAATCCCAGCTCTGATGGGGCCGAGATGAGCTGGTTATTTTATGGAGGGGGAGCGCGGCTGAGCGGGCAGCCTCCCCCACCCCCACCCCGCTGCAGCACCCCCCCCCACCCCCCCGGCCCCCGCCCCCTCCTGGCTCCCATGCAGTGGATATTGTTTAAGTAAGATAGAGTGGAATCGCTCTATTGTGTCATTGATTTTTAATAAAAACAGGTAACATGCTGCAAATCTGACGGTTATTTCATTTCTGCTCTGCTCTGCCCAGATGTCCAGTAACTTCCCCCAAGGGCTCCATCCAATGGGCAGGGGTGGGCCCGGTTCTGGGAGCCGTCCGGGAGGTCTGCACTCCCTTCCCTCTTGAACAGACGCACACGCTCAAACACACAGTGTACCCGCATGAACAAGCACACGGGTGTGAACACACACCTACACACCCATATTGCTCTCAGTGTTCCACATGCACATGCGTGTGCTTTCATGCACGTGTGTGTGAGCCCATGCATGTGGGTATGTACATGCAGACACACAAGCGTGCATGTGCCTGCCTGGCCAGCGAGGAGGGACAGACCAAGCCCACACTCTCCTTCCAGCCCAGCTCTTCAGTCTGCGGTGACCTTGAGTCTGGCACGAATGAGGTGGCGCATCCGGGAGCGGGCCAAGGCATGGACGTGGGGCGGGAAAGCTGGAGCAGCAGCAAGGGAAGACAAAGGGAAGGGCTGAGGGGACCAGGGAGTGTGTCCCCGTTACACCATGAGGAGCCTAAGCCTTGCACACCCCAGATGGAAGTTCTCCCAGAACCGGGCAATACCACCCGCCAGCCGTAGCCAGGCCTCCCAGGGCGTCTCCGTTGGGCTCCCCGGGATCGCGGAAGGAAGCCAAGGCTCTGCCTAGTTTATGGCCCACGACGGCGAGCTCACAGCATCGGTCTGCAGGAATACCAGCAAGCTGAGGGTAAGCCTCACGCTGCCGGGCATCGCCGACATTCCCCAAGCATTTCCGCAAGCGGTGCCTCCTTTCGTGTCCCATTTCCTGTCCCCTGTAGCTCCACAAAGGGAGGAGCCACACGGTCTCCATCTCATCAACAAGGGACCTGCGAGATGGGGGACTCACTCAGGGCACATGGGCCTGGGCAGACCCTACTTCCCGCCTGACCACCCTGCCAGCTGGGGCTCTGCGGGCCACACCTGGATCTTTCCTCCTGGGCTCTCCAGGGTCAGCAGTGATGGGCGGGGAGGGGCTTGGTGACACCGTCCTTTGACTCCCATCAGGGCAGCTCTATCCTCATACTCTGGTCACTGGCCTTCCCCAGCGGACGTCACTTCTGACCGTGGAATCCGTAGCTAACCCACGTGTGATCCACGGACCACATCCTCCCTGCCCCCATCTGCTGACGCAGCATGGCCAGGAGTCTGGTCTCTGCCCAGCCGCTCTGCTCTCCCCAGCAAGCCCACTGCTGGAGCCTCTTCACCCTGATCCCTGTCCCTGTGGACAACGGCAGCAGGGCCTCCACTCCCCGCATCCGGCTCCCTGCTTCTCTTCACCGCCTGCCTTCAGCCAAGTGCAAGAAGGGCCTTCAAACCTCTGCTCAGGCCCAGGCCCTGCCAGGTGAGCTGAGACCAGATTCATACTGTCCATGGTGGGCCGCAGCTGGGTCACGGGCTGGGAATGTCCCCACAGCTGGCTACAGCCCGGGGGGCAGCTGCTTGGCAGGTCACACACCCCAGGGACACAGAGGGGCAGATGGGGCCAGGATACCAGGAAAGGATGCCAGAGGAAGGAGTGTGGGGGGAGAGAAATGGTCTGGGCAGAAGCTCCAGGGGTGGTAGGCAGAGCGGCACCCATGGGAGCAGGGTGTGGGGAGTGCTGAGCGGGGCTTCAGACAGGGCGCCTGCCCCAGGCGCGAGCCCAGTGGTCTTGGGGGGTCGCCTCCCTCTCAGAGCCTTCCAGTCTGTCATGGGTCATGAGCATCCCCCCAGAGTTCACATCCACTGGAAACTCAGAATGTGACCTTATCTGGAAAAACATTCTTTGCATATGCAATTAAAATAAGGGCAGAGATGAACTCTCCTGGGTTGGGGGCAGGGACCGAAACCCAGTGTGCCTACCTTCTAAGCAACATAGGAAGAGGGCTGCACGAAGGCTGCCGCAGAGATGGGAGTGATGTTTCTACCCACCAAGGACCTCCAGCGCCCCCAGAAACAGGGACCGAGGCCTGGGACAGAAGCACACTCTCCCTTGGAGCCTCCAGAAGGAGCCGAGCCAGCATGCACACCTCGAATGCAGAAGTGGGGCCTGCAGAACTGGAGAGTGTAAAGCTTCGGCTGCTTGTGATTTCTGACCTACAGCAGCCCCAGGAGCCCACAGCGTCCTTCTCTGAGAACTGAGGGCTGGAGCAGCACGGGCCTTAGGGGTGGATACAGAGCTCAGCAGCCCAGGTTGGCATGGGGAGGGGAGGGACGGGGGAGCAGGCAAGGGAGGAGCGGTGGAGAGCAGATGCAGGGAGAGAGTTCAACAGTGAAAAGCATCTGGTAAGTACTCCAAATGGCACTGGCTGCTGTTTTTAATATTTCACAGCAAAATGCAGATTTAAAGCACAAAACCAAAGGCAGAGCCTTCGGACCTCAGAGGGAGGTGGGGACAGGGCCACAGAACAGCAAGCTGGCTGACGAGAGGGGGGATGGGAACTAACGCAGGACAGCGGGTGGAGGGAACACAGCCATGCAGGAGAGGGGGGAAGGGAGATTTGAGTCCCATCAAACCTGGTCCCGGGAGGCCAGGGCCCGAAGGGTTTCCTTTCCAAGTAAGAAGCAGGATTCACAGGGCTCCACACGCTGCCTTGCAGCCGAAGGGCCAGAGAGCCACAAAGGAAGATCTCACCGACATGGTCCCAAAGATCTCTCGTCTCAGCAGCCCCTGGATCCCCCAAAGCAGGGACGGGACAGGCAGCCTGGCATTCGGGGTCTGGACCTGCTCCTCAGAGACCACAGGCCTGGGCACACACCCTCCAGAGAGAACCACCGACTAGGGGAGGGGTTAACACCTAACCCCACTGGATCCCAGCCTCCCGTGGCCTCTGCTGCCCTCCGGTCTGTGCTGACCCAACAAGCCCTTGGGCCAGACCCCCGCCTTGGGGCTCAGCAGCCCTGTGTGTGCGTGTGCCCAACACGCTTCTCCACACTCACTCATACGCACACGCTCATTGCGAGAATTAATAAAGGGCACTTGCGCTGGCATGAGGTCAGGTGCCAGGGGAAGCTCACTGCCTATCACTTGGAGTTAAATGCTGACCCAAGAGGGAGAGAGAGAGAAACTTGCAAGTGGATAGACCCACAGGAGGGAGGAAGGTTTCCTCCTGCCACAGCAACAGCCCAGCCAATGAGAGAGTCACAGCCCAGCCAATGGGAGACTGTCATAGTTCAGCCAATGAGAGAGTCAGAGCCCAGCCAATGAGAGACTGTCATAGTTCAGCCAATGAGAGAGTCACAGCCCAGCCAATGAGACGCCCCCATACTTCCATTCCCCAGTGTACTCCAATGGACTCGCTGTTTACAACAGCCTTCCCAGCAGCCCCTCTGCTCTATAAAAGAGCCCGCTCTCCGTGGTTCTGCAGACCTGCCTGCGGTGCTGCGGTGGCTTTCGTGTCTCCGGAAACCGTTCTCTGCTCTTGCAGAATAGACCCATCTCCGCTGGTAAAATGACAGGTTTTATTGTTCAGTGTCGCCATCACACGCAGGTGCATAAGCTGGCTCCGTATGCCTGACCACCAGCCCCGCCCCTCGCCGACAGACCCCGGTCGGTGCGCATCTGTGGCGCCTCCGTGGCCCCCACCTGCCTCGAGTTCAGGGCGAGGGAACGGAGCACCGCCGAGGAGGCCCGTGGGCCCTGCAAGGCCGGGCGCAGGGGTGACCCGCCGGGGCGGTGGCCACAGGGGCAGACCCACCCGTCGCAGGCGACAGGAGCCCTAGAATGACAGCAGCAGGAACAGAAGCACAGATCCTCGTCCACTACTGGCCAGGACGAGTGTGAGCACTACATAGGCCCTAACTGCTAGCCTTCACAGCCTCCCTCTGACCCGCGATGGGCTCTTGCTCCCCCCTGCCCCAGGGGAGGAGCCCCGGGCAAGGTGGTGGGGTCTGGGCTGGGGGGTGGCCCCATTCTGCCACCTGCGGTGCCCTCACATGCACGGACCAAGGAGCACATCACTGTGGACAGAGACAACAGGAACACGGGGAAGGGGAGCAGCAGGCTGCTCAGGCTTGCCTGGTGGAGTTCAGGCTGAACGCCAGGGGCTCGTGGGTTCCTGGGTCCTCGCAGAGGGACAGGGTTGGGGCCAGCCAGGACACGCCCACCCTCTCACCTCCCCCAGGGCCTCTGAGTCATCCGCTCCACCGCGCCATCTCTGTCTAGTTCTGTCTAGTTCAGACCTTTCACAGGATCGGAGCTCAACAAGGCCAGAGGGTGGCTGGGCCTGTGTCACCAGCTCCCAACTCACTTCCCTTGTGACCAGAATCTACACCCACGGAGCTGACCGGCTGAGCACCCCCCGCCTCCCCACTCCCTGCCGTGATGTCCTGGTCAGCACGGGCGCCACGTGTGCTGTCCCCCTGAGCAGCGCAACCAAAGCCCACGTGCCCGGCTCCCCTGCTCCCTTCCCACCTCCCCACAGGCGCCCAAGGCTACCTGGGACTCTCCACTGTGCCCTCATGTGACCTGCCTTCCTCCCTTCAAGCACTGCCCAGACTGCCCTGCACAAGGCCCGTGTCTGGGTTTGTATTTGAGGAGCTTGTATCTGCTCTCAAACCAACAGTGTCTACAGATACTGCGGAACATCCAAAATACGTAAAGAAGGTTTTCATCGCTCGGAAAGAACTGCGCTCGTTCCTGGTCCTGCCCCACTCCCCGGCCCTGCCAGTGGCCGACAGCCACCATTTGCTGTCCCCGGACGTGCCTTTCTGGACATTTCATGCCAGCAGAACCCGACAGCACGCGGCCTTCCTCGCCGGGCTGTCCTCACGGAGCGCAACCTCCTCACGGTTCATCTGTGTTGTACCCGGGGCCAGAGCCTTTTGAAGGCTGCATACCAGTCCGTGGAGAGGCCACGCTTTGTTTATCCGCGCACGGACACTGGGCTCTTGTCACCTTCTGGTGACTGTGAGGGCCACTGCTGTGAACGTCCGTTCACAGGTGGTTCTGTGTGGGCGCGTGTCCACTGGGCTTGGGTCTACGAGGAGCATATTTTCTTGTAAAAAGGTCCCAGTGTCCTGAGAGAACGTCGAAGAAGCTGAGCAGACCCTGGAGCAAAGGATCCCAAATGTGTTTTCCAAGCGGCGGGCGTCAGCCTTGGTGCAGACTCACTGACTCACTTCCCTGCTGGCTGCCCCACCCCCCACACCTGGGAGGGCTGCCTCTGCTTCCCCAGCACACGGGCCCATGCAGACTGGTTCCAAGAGCTCGACATCATCACTGACAGCCCACCTGTCTGGACCAGCCTTCCCCACACCCTCCCACCCCGCAATCTCCCTTCCCATGTGCTCCAGCTTGGGGCCCACAAGGAAGGCTCCCCCGGCACAGCCCATCCTGCCTTCACAGATGCACAGCCTGGGTCTCAGCAAAGTCCTGGGAGGGCAGCCTGGATGTTGTCCATGCACGGCGCATTCCAGAGCAGCCCGCCCCCAGGGGATGCCTGGAGACACTTCAGGTGGTCGTGATGGGCACAGCACCTGCGTCCTGCGGGTAGATGCCAGGGATGCCGCTGAACACACTCCGGTAACAGGACAGCTCCCACACAAAGACCTCTCTGCTCCAGCCATCAACAGGGCTCAGGTTGAGAAACCCTGACCTTGGAGGGAAGTCCCACAGGTGACTGCTCCTACATGTCCCTGAATGCTGGCCAGCTGAGCAGACAGCACTCTCACTCATCAGAAGCCTGAAGGGCCAGCTCAACACTGCCTCATCTATCCCAGTACTTCCAGAACACAGAACTCCATACTTCCAGGAAGTTCCAGAAGCTTCTCTCCCAGCTTCATGCCCAGGACAGGTTTCCCTGTTTCCTCTCCAGGCAGCAGAATGGCAGATCCCTGGTCAGGAGCCATGGGGGCCGGGAGGAGGTGCTGTCCCACCCTGGGCTCCTACCCGTCTCACCCCACCCCCAGGACCCAAGGCCAAAGCTCCCCTTGTGAGGATTGGGCCATGGAGACCTCCCCTTCAGACACCTCCCTTCCACCTCGACATTTCCCAAACCAGCTTCGATGTGTAGTCACTGCCTCCCGAGTGTGAGGCAAGAAAGAGGGTGAGCTTGTTAGCAGTCAACACTTAAAACCCAGCTCGATTTTGGGAGCTGTTTTCGAGGTGCTGTAGTCTCCCAGGGCCTCTCCAATTGGGTGCGGCTCCAGCCTCGGGTCACATCGGAGAGGCCCTTGGGTGAATTCCAGGGCTGGAGCTCCAAGCCTCAGGGAAATCAAACTTTCAGCCTCATCCCGCCATGTGGCCGCACAAACATCCCAGACTACCCCCTGCTCTGCCGGCGGCTGTGTTCACAGAGGTCACACGGGCACCGCTCATCCTCCCGTCCACTGGGCAGAGCCGTGCTGATGCCTACCTCCACTGCACAGAAGGACCAACTGAGGTGCAGGGAATTTGCCCATGTGAGGGAGGGGAGAGGGATTCAGCCCTGGACTGGGTGCCTCAAGCCTGGCTTAGCCACCCCCTGGCTCCCCCGCCTCTGAAGTGCGAGGATTTTCCTACAGGCAGTGCGGAGGCGGCTGCAGGGCTTCCCTCTGTTCTGCGCTGTGCTGCCCACATGAGCACTGCTTGGCACAGGCGGGATGAGCCCTACCGTGGGTCAGGTGCAGCAGAAGGGCAGGAATGCTGGGGATGGGGTCACAGTGGGACAGAGGGACCTAGATCAGAGCCTTCGGACACCGCAGTGGGTTGAATTATGTCCCCCAGAAGGGTACGTCCAGTCCAGGTGTTACCCCTGGACTCTTAGACTGTAGCCTCGTTTTGGAATAAGGGTCTAGAGTGGCCTGAAATCCAATGACCAGAATCTTTAGAAGAAATGGAAGAGAAAGACACACAGAGAAGGCCACATGACAATGGAGGGACATGGCCACAAGCCAAGGTGTGCCTGGACTTCCAGAAGCAGGAGGCAGGAAGGATCCTCCCGCAGACCTTCAGGCCCCTTGAATCTCAGACTGCCGGCCTCCAGAGCTGTGAGAGACTCCATGCAGCCCCAGGACACTTGCATAAACCTCTTTGAGGATTGAGGTGCAGTGCTTCCCCTTAAAGCTGTCCCCAGAGCAAGGTCTGTGATGAACCTGGTCTTGCCAAGCCCACCCTCCCCAGCTGCTTGGCAGACCTCCTTGCCTAAGGGAGAGCAGCCACCAAGATGCCCTCATGGAGGCTCTGGGACAGGACAGAAGCCCAGCATGATGGTGCCGGCAGCCATGCTCCCACTGTGGCCACTCTCGTGTCTGCCGGCCACTGGGGTGAGGCTGCTCTGCTGGACGGTGGGGTGGGGGCTGTCACTCGGAAGCCCAGGTCCCTCTCCCAGACTTCCCAGCGAGCGGGGAGAGCAAACAAGACTTCCCCACGCTGGTCCCATGCTGGCAGGGGAGTGGGGGGCCGGATCTGCTTCTGACACCATGCTTCCTTTGGCTTCCATGAAGAAAATTAACATTTAATTACAGTCGGAGCAGAATAGAGCACCTCCCGGAGAAGGCGGTGGGAACGTGTCACCCGCCACCCAGTCTCCCTCCCCCGCCCACAACGCTCCTCCCCTGAGGGCCTGCTCTGGGGCCTCCTCCCTGGCCAGCCGCAGCCTCTCTCCCAGTGCCCTGGAACCCCATCGCTCCCTTCAAGGACGTCAGCAAGAACTTCCTGAACCCTCGGCAACCCCCCGCCGACACTCCAGCCCGATTTATGACACAGAACCATTCTGAAGACTCCGACCTTTTCCATCCAGAGATATTTCGAAATTTTGCATAATTGCCAATTAAGATCATTTTCATCATTCAATTACGGTGAATATTCCTATGTACTTACCGGAAATGTGCACACGCGGACACACACTAGATGTGGCCAGCACAGACCTGTGGAGCGTCTCCCTTGGCGGACACTCCGAGGACACTGGGTGGACAGCGGCCCAGCCCCCGATGGCCTGGGCCCCGCACGCGCGCACAGCGGCAACCCAGTGCGGCGGGCAGGGGTAGGCTCAGCCCGCCGAAGCCTGACGGGCCCCTCCGCCCCCGCCGCTCTTCCGCAGGGTCAGCCCCTCCCCGGGCCCCAGCCGGCCCACCTGCTAATTAGTTACTCATCAGGCTCATCACAGCTACCTCGCTTCCCACTGTGGGAGAGACATTAGTGTGGTGGACAACGGCCCCAAATGCACGTGACAGGTCTTCGGGAGGCAGGAGAGAAACCCGCGCTGGATGTTCGTGCAAGCCGTGTGCCCCTCTCAGGAACGCAGAGGGCGCGTGGTGGGGACGCTCGAAAGCCCACCGGGGTGTGCAGACGCTGTGCACCACGCTGTCCCCCTGGGGGCAGGGCTAGCAAAGAGGCTGGTCCCACTTCGATTGACCAGGTCACTTCCCAGGCGGAGACCAGAGGCCTGGGCCTGGAACGGGAGGACGAAGGGGGACCACGGAAGCAGCTCCCTCCACATGGGAGAGGCGGTGCCAGGCCGCCAGAGCAGATGCGCCCACAGGATGCTGGGATGGCGGGTCCAGGAAACCCGGGCCACCCCAAAACTCCCAGAGGAGCGGCAAGTCCATCCGAACCCACGGCCACAACCCAGGGGCGACGCTGATAGAGAACACGACCTGTGTCTGAGCAGAAGGCCACGGAGCTCGGGGAGCCCCACCAGGGAAACTGCCGCAGACCAGGTGCTGTGTCCTGTGTGACCGAGACCAGGCTCGAGGCGCGTGTCCAAAACGACAGATCCTAAGACGGGAGAAAAAGCAAAACCCTTGCTAAAGAAACACATCTTTAGCAGCGAGACTCCCTTTAGAAAAACACCAGCCAGGCTTTGCTGCCTGAGGGCTGGTGGCTTTCGGCCAGAAGCTGGGACAGCACCTTCCTCTGAGGGCGGACGCCCCACCTGCCCCCAGCGCGGGGGGCCCCGACTGAAACCGAAGCTGTTGTCTTCCCCCCAGAAGTTTCTGCCCACAGACAGGCCATACCCCTCCTGCTGCCTGCCCCGCGCCGCTAGGACGACTTGCTATGGAAATGCACAATTATCAGAGGCCGTAATGATGTTCAGGTGTCATTTGCAAGAAATTGAATCTAAACACCTGGGTAGTAAATGAGAAAAAAAAGGTATTAGGAAATTGGGTTTTAAGTATTTTATGCTAATTTATTCTGCCCAGCCATTAGAGTCAACCTGAAGCCGGGGGACTGTCAGTGTGGGTAACAATCGCAGGCAGAGACAGGCTGCGAAGAAGCTGTCACCTGCGCTGTGCCCAGAGGCCAGAAGACACACCCACAACACACGGTTGTCATCTTGGGGACGGAGGAAGCTGGCGCAGCGCGGGTTCAAATCCTCCCGGGAGACGAACTTCTCACCTTCACCGCGACTCACTCGTCCAACCCGAATCACGGGGTGAGGCGAGCTCTTGGATCACAAAGGGCCAGAGGGAAACCATCCTCTAACGAGGACCCTGGGGGCTGTCGCAGGCAGTTACACTCGACTCGGGAGGCCTCCACGGGGCACCCGAGTTCACGTCCCCGCTCCGCCGCTCGCCGGCCGTGAGACCCTGGGCAAGCCGTCTGACCCCCCAGACCTTCCCTTCCACCGTCTGAAACCAGCATGGGGCACGACCTGCACCACCTGACCGTCACGGGGACGACGTGATGGCGCGTGAAGCCTGGCTACAGTGCCTGACCCGAGGTAAGCGCCTCATAAATGCAGCTACTGGGAGGGGCCACCTTCCTCTGCGCCCAGAGGACCCCCATCCAGTAGGGCCCTCGTCCTCCGCACAGATCCCCTATGGCCCCGCTCTCAGTCCCACAGAGCTGAGAGGGCCTTCTGTCACGTCCCCGTGTGCTGATGTGTGTGTGGACGCGTGGAGGCGTGTGCTAATGTGTACATGGGGTTGGCTCCTGGGGGGAGGGGGCAGAAGCTGCGCAGTCAAAGCCCCAGAGGAGGATGAGTAGAAGGGAGAGAAGCAGGGAGATGGGACTGAAAGCTGGGCTTTCGTGAGGAAACAGGACACGAGGGTGTGGAGGGACCTGAGGACGCGCGTCCCAGGAGGTGGGGACCGAACACCCCGACGGCATGCGGATGGGCCACAGGCAGTGCGGCCGGGCCCACGCTCTGCCACGGACTTCGGGGAGGGGCACGTGCAGCCGGGGTGGGAGGGGGCACAGTGTGCACTGGGGCCTCTGCAGGGGAGGGGGGCGCGCCAGGCGGGGGGGCCTGGACGACAGACGGCTACTGGGCACCGGACGTGGGCTGGAGCAGGTCCTGTGTGCTTAGAGGAGATGGTCCCCTGCCCCTCGCTGGGCCTGGGCATCCCAGCCCCCCCGGGAGGTGTGCGGCAGTGAGCACGTCGCTTTACCTTCTGGGTCTACACAGCGGGGGTGACGATGGGGCCGGCCTCGCGGGGCTGCCGAGGACCCGAGGGAGTTTCTGCAGTGCCCCCGTGCGCAGTCGGAGCCCGGCGTCACTTACCACAGCTCCGCACAGCGTGAAATGTTATGGCCGTGGGGGGCTCCAGCCCCGGAAGGCGGACTGGCTGTGGCCTGGCCCTGGGCCCTGGTGGCCGTAGCCCAGGTCAGAGCGACACACAGAGAACAAGCCATACCTGGAGCGTTCTCGGGCACACTCTGCCTCCTCTGGGACAGGGAGCTGTGGGGCCAGCGGCGGGAAGAAGCGGGGCTTGCATCTCAGCAGGACCGCTCCCCTCCTTCCCTCGTCCCCTAGTCCCAGGGCATCTTAGGCTCCTGCCTCTCTGGGGACGGCCTAAGGGCAGCTGGCAAGAGGCAGGGGATTAAAAGGAGCGTGAGGACCAAGAGAGCCAGAGACTTCCACTACTCACTGCCCAGTGACATTGGGGAGCCTGCAGCTGTGCTGCGGTCACGGACACAGGCTGGGACCCCGGAGCACTGCGGACGTGTGCGGGGGAGCAGAAGCATGCGGACGTGTGCGGGGTGTGTGCGAATGTTGCGAAGACGTGTGCACGTGTACAGATGGCGTGCAGACTTGCCAGGAGTATGTGGACCCCTGTGGACGTGTGTAGGCATGTGCTACCACGTGTCGATGTGTGTGGACACAAGCAGAAAGGTGCAGTGGGCCAGTGTGTGCAGACGTGTGCAGACACATGCACGCTCCTGCAGCAGCAGAGCTCCAGAGCCCCCCACCTCCTGAGGCTGTGCCCCCCACCTCCCGAGGCTGTGCCCCCCCACCTCCCGAGGCTGTGCCCCTCCACACTCGGTCTTGGGAACAGCTGTCACAGCCACAGGCACTGTCCTTCTGGAGCTTTGGGCTGCCCGGTGCCAGGGCCAGGGTTCCCCAGGGGCTGAAATCTACCGTCCCTATTACACCACTCTGCCTGTTCCCCCTCCTGGAACACAGAGCAGCTTCGTAAGAAGGAGAGGGGTGCACCGAGGGCCTCGGACTGTGGCTGATGGAGACCAGGGACCTGACTCAGCCCCTAGGAGCTCGGGTCCACCGTCCTAGAGGCCTGGGGTGCACAGCAGGCCATGTCGCCTGGGGGGCGGACGCCCGGCCCTGTGGATGCCGGCCAGGAAGGCCTTTCTCAGCTGTCAGGTGTGTCCCACGCCAACCTCACAGCCCCAAGTCCCGGTGCACCCTCGGACCCTCTAACCCTTGCTCTGCAGCGCACAGACTCAGAGATTTCTGGGCCATCCCGACGATGGCCACATTCCTGAAGTCTGGCAGGAAGACCCCCCAGCACTCAGCAGGTACTGGGACACCTGTTCCTTAGAGGCGGGACGTCGAGATTCTGGTGGTGGGGTGGGGGCTTAAGGGTGAGGACGAGGGGATCGAGGGTAGAGTTTTATTTCCTCATTCAATAAACACACTCTGAATGCTGGAACTTGCCCTAAAAACTGTGGTTCCTGGGGCACCTGAGTAGCTCAGTAGGTTAAAGCCTCTGCCTTCGGCTCAGGTCATGGACTCAGGGTCCTGGGATCGAGCCCCGCATTGGGCTCTCTGCTCAGCAGGGGAGCCTGCTTCTTCCCTCTCTCTCTGCCTGCCTCTCTGCCTACTTGTGATATCTCTCCCTATCAAATAAATAAAATATTAAAAAAAAAAACTGTGGTTCCTCACAACGGCCAAGAGCTCCTCAACACACAAATGGATGCACAGAACTTGTCAGTTCATGCGGTGGAATATGGATCTTCCTCAACTTAAAACGGGCTACGTCTCACTAAACCCATCCCGAATTGAAGATGTCCTAAGTCAATAACGCACCGAACCCACGGACAGAGCCCAGCCACGCCCAGCCCCACGTGCACGGGACACTCCCACTGTCTACAGCCGGGCTGCACGAAGCCTATCTTACCACAGAGCACTGACCACCTGTCGCTTAGTGAACACTGTACAGAGAGTGACAAGCGGTGGCCGTGTGGGGACGGGATGGCTGTCACCGTATGGGCTGGGTGACCCTGCTGATCACGGGCTCGAGGGGACTATGCTCGCTGCCCAGCATCACGAGAGAGGATCGGACCACATATGGACACCAGCCCGGGAAAAGATCCTCGTTCAGAATCGCAAGGAGGGTTTCTACTGAGCACGCATCACTGTCACGCCATCGTAAAGTCGGAAACTCCTTACGTCCCCCCATGGAAACCATCCGAACTGCTCAGTTACACCGAGAGAACAGTCGCGGACCCGCGCTCCGTCATTCTCCGACAGGCAGAGGTGACCCGCTGACGTGAAATGTCCAGGAGAGGTAAACCCATGAGCCAGGGAGTACACGCACGTTTGCCTGCTCAGGGGCAGGGATGAGGAGTGGCTGCTGACGGCAGCGGTGGGGGGTGGGGAGGTCCTCACTGTGGGATGACAAAAGCCTTCTGGAACCAGGCGGAGGTGACAGCCGCTCCATGAACACTGTCATTGCACTAAATGCCACTGAACTGTAAGCTCTGAAATGACAGATGGCTGCTGTTATGTCAATTTTACCTCGGTTTGGAAATGTTGATACCTCTGTCTCTCCTGCTCCCACACAAGTCCAGAGGTTCACCTTCATGTCCCACCTCTGGCAGCAGGTTCCCAAAAGGACACTGATCTGTCCTCCACCACAACCACCATGGTCAGCTCCCCAGAAAGCACCCACATCAGGTGTAGCTGCCCCTTCCCCTATAGGGCACCAGGACCACTGTTCTGGGGCCCCAGTCCCCCAAGCTTACCTCCCACACTACAGCCCACCTTCCTCACCCTCTTAAAAAGCTGTGCTCTTCCTTATCTCCATCCTTTTCGCTGGATGCAGTTCTCTGTCCACCTCTTTCTCCCCAGAAAACTCCTATGCATCCTTCAAGACCCAATTCAAAAGCCCTTCCCCTGGGCCCCCAAAGCATCTGTTCCGCCCCATAGTTCTGCCCTCAGTGCAGAGGACAGATGAGCTGCGGCAGGTCTGTCTCTTCCATGAGAGAGCAAGCTCCTCGGGGCCAGAAACATCCCATTCGTCTGGCGTCCCCAGGACCTTGCATGATGACTCGTGCATTCTTTCACTCCACAAATACTGCCCAGGATTTGGTGAAGAATGAATAAAGGAGGAAATCAGTGCAGAGGCTTCTCAAAAATTTAAAAATAGAAATACCGGAGGATCCAGTAACTCCCCTACTGGGTATTTACCCCAAAGAACCTAAAACACTAATTCAAAAAGATACACACACCTTACGTTAATAGCGGTATTATTTACGACAGCCCAGATGTGGAAGCAGCCACATGTCCTCCGACAAACGACTGGAAAAAGACGATGTGGTGTCTCTACGTATACTGGAGTGTTGTGATGCAGTCATCACAAAGGATGAGATCTTGTGGTCTGTGACAGCATGGATGGATCTCGAGAGCATTACAGTAAGTGAAGCAAGTCAGACGGAGAAAGACAGACACCATATGATCCCACTCATACATGAAATCTAAGAAACAAAGTAAACAAACAAACAAAAAGCAGAAACAGACCCACAGATGCAGAGAACAAACTGGTGGCTGCAGAGGGGAGACGGGACAGGCAGGACAGGTGCTGTCCGGCTTCACAATGTGCACATCTCCCCATCTCCTGGGGAGAGCCAGCTGTGCTGACAAAGGGACACCGGAGAGGACAGTCCCCTCTCCAAGCAGTTCCTCCTTCTCTGAACCCCTGTAGCATTTCTAGGTGGAGCTTCACGGCTGAAGAATCACAGAATATGTGTGCCCGTCTGAGCCTCACAGCGTCAGCACACAGCCTGCGCATCCCACAACAAGTGTCACTTACTCCTGTGGCTTGAATGGCAACCCCCCCAAACTCATGTGCATCCAGAACCTCAGAATGTGGTCCAATTTGGAAAGAGGGTCTATGCCGATGTAACTGGCTATGGATCTTAAGATGCAAGCATCCCGGCTTTGGGCCAGCCCTGAATGCAGTGGCCCGTGTGTTTATGAGACAGCGGAGGGGAGATGTGGATGAGAGACACAGGGAGTAGGCCATATAAAGACATGGCGGTAGAGATGGGAGTGGCGGAGCTACAAACCCAGGACCGCTGGCGGCCCACAGGTGCTGGGACAGAGGCCTGGAGCAGACTCTTCAGAAGGGGCCTCCAGGAGGAGCCAACCCTGCCAACACCTTAACCTCAGACTTCCAGCCTCCACAACCGTGAGGCCAAAAATTTCGGTTGTGTTCAGCCCCCAGACTGTGGTATTTGTTACGGTAACCCTAGAAAACCACTACACGTGCTAACATTCCAGATAATTTACCATGTTCGTCACCCGCCTCCCGTCTCTAGACTGTACGTTCTTATGAGGGCAGAGAGCTCTGCAGAGAGCTCTGCCTCTTTATCCACCAACGGGTCCCAAACTCCCAGAGCAGTGCCCACCACGTAGTGACAGATCAGTAACAACAAGGGATGAACACTGATAACATGCAGGCTCTGAGTCAGTCCGCTGGGCCCTGAGTCCCAGCTCTACGTTCTACTAGTCCTGTGACTTCAGGCAAGTCCCCAGACCTCTCTGAACCACAGGTTCCTCTTCTGCGGGGCACAAGCAAGAACAACCACTCCCTTGTGGTGCTGTTACCAGGCATAAATGCTGATAAAGGCTTACAGCGTGCCTGGCACATGGTAAGCCCTCAAATGTTAGGTGTCAGACATGGAGTCACTCTAAAATAAATGAACGGTGCATCCCGACAGAGGCGGTTATGCCTCCATGGGGCCATGTCGAGGGACGTGGCAGTGAGGGAGGTTCCTCAGCCTCCTGCTGTGGCCAGCACAGCCCGCAGCACAAAGAATATACCCCGCCCCCAGTGTCCACGGCACCAGGCTGAGATGCCCAGACGTCAGGTCCACAGAGCAGAGGCAGCAGCACACCGACACGCGGGGGTACTCAGACACCAAGCGATCAACATGGGGAGGCTGAATCTCTAAGGCGAGCCCAGGACCTGACACCGTCTGCAAACCCCAGAGTTCCTGCAGCCTGGGAGTAGGGGTGGTCTGACCTGTACATCCCCTGGAGGCACCCTGCCCATGCTCGCTTCGCGCCACCACCCAGCCACCATCCAAGGGCACTATCGGCCACCCAGGACCACCTCTTTAGATACAAACTCCTCCCCTCTCCAGCGCTGAGGCCCCGGCAGCCTCCAGCTATGGGAAGTTTGTGGCTGCTCGGCTGGACCTGGACCAGGAGATCCAGATGGGGAGAGCAAACCCCCATTCCCACGTCCCCACCAAGGGGATGAGTATATTTCCTCTCCTCCCGGAGCACGTCCAATGCGGCAGGCGCTTTGCCAGGGAAACGTTAGCGATGGCCTGGAGAAGAAGGGACTGTTGGTGGCGGATGGGCACCCTGCATGGTCCGTGGCTGGGGGAAGACACCCGCCAAGGCTGAGAGCGGGTACAAGAGCAGGAAATGAGCCCAGCCAAGCAGCGGACCTCAGCCCACAGAGGAGGCCGCTGGGCCGCTCGGGCCCCCAATTAAAGCCTGGGACATCTGTCGGGGCGGCCTGGGGACAGGCAACAGATTCCCCCGCAGACATCTGCCTCAGGAGGAGCGTGCTGGCTGCAGACTCAGGGAGGGGGAGGCCACTGCAAGCTGCTGACTGCCGCCCAGGGGAGGGAGGGAGGGAGGGAGGGCGGGAGGCGGCTCTTTTTATAGCAAGCAAACAAACAAACTGTTTGGCTTTAAGAAGCCAAAAAGGAGAAAGAAAGAAAGAAAGAGAATATGTCTCTGCTGGCTACTGGAAGAGCGGCAGGAACCATCTGGGTTGGCCCAGGGGAGAAGGCTAGGAGCCAGGCACGCTGAGGCCAGGGCCTGCCTTCCGGGGCCCCTCGGACAGCTGGGCACCAGGCTGGCCCGTGCCAGCCAGCCCCAGCCATGAGCTGGGCCCAAGGCCACTCAGTGTGTGACTCACCCAACTCCTCCCAGAAGCCCAGGGACACTTCCCCAGTTTCCCAGGGGAAGGGCTGGAGCCTCAGCCCACTCGTGAGGCCACCGGCCAGTGGGTGGGAGAACGGGGTGAGTCCCCCCCCGCACTGCCGTCTGTCTGGGCTTTCCCAGCGAGCCTTGAGTGGAGCCCCCCACCTCTCCATCTTCCCTTTCCCTGTCACCTCGGTTACCTCCATCCTTCCTCTGGTCTTCTGAGGCGCAAACTGATTCAAGGCACCGCGACCATCCACCATGGTCTCCCCAGGCCGTCCCTCACTGACGCGTCGCTGGGCTGACATTGTGTGTCCCTTCCCCACTCCCATTGTTCACAGAGAATGCTGAGCTGCGAAGCGGAGAGAAAGCTCCATCCCGTCCTACACAGCATGAACTATTTATAACCCTGAAAACATCTTTATTATTATTTTTCTCCCCCCCCCCCCCAAACAATCTCACTCGATCCTCAGCACACACCGCCGAGGGCTGCAGGGCCACGGGCCGGGGCGCTTCCTCCGGCCCTGCCCGGCGAGCAGATGGCGGCGTGGGCGTTAGGTACCAGCCTCCTGGCGATCCGAACATCTGTTCCCGTTAGAAAATGCTAATTGCCATCAATCAGGACAGCACCTACTCACATTTACATGCAAAAGCACACACGCATGGAAAAAAAAAATACATCTAAATTTCTCCAAGCACAACACTCCCTGCATCTTAACGAGGCGGGTCTGTGCCTTCACCAGGCGACGAGCAGCCGGGAGCCAGCCCTCATCTGGAAGGTTCCAACCTGGACCTCCCCAGGACCTGCCTTGGACCCACAGCAAGAGCAGAGGTGGGGGGAGCCCGTGGTGGGGGCCTGGGCTCCAGCTCCCCAAGGCCTCTCATCTGCGCACCCCAGGGATGGACACAGGGGCTGGCTCTACACGGCGAGGTCAGGTCACCCGAGCAGAACGCCTGCAGACACCCGACACTGCTTTCTGCTCTTACATGTGGAGGCGGCGGCAACCTCTCTCTGAGCCAAGGTTCTGGTTGTCTCCGTATAGCTCAGAAACAACCCCAGCCAAACCCTTCAGCCCAGAGGTCTGCTGCATTTCCACGTCTGAAGGCTGGTCCAGAAGTGTCCATGCCCTGAGCTCTTGTGTGGAGATGCTGTGTGGCCTGGGTGCGTTCCAGCCCCTGCAGGGAAGGGACTCCTACAGTAGTACGTCAGGGTCAGGAGGGACGGCAGCCTGGTGGCCCTTCTCACCCCCAGCTCCAGGTCCCCGGGCTCCGCTAGAGCCTTGGACCAGCATCCGGCCGACACATCACACACTCCCCTAACCCTCGGGGATCTGGAACAGTCCTGGGAGACGGGGGGACACGCAGAGGACGGTCTGCGGCGACTCGGGACACGAACAGCACAGCACATCCTCCGCCAGCAGGCCGAGGGCCTCGGTGCTTCCAGAAGGTGGGCTGAGGTAGGAGCCTGCTTTATAGTGAGCAACGAGGATTTTCCTGAAAGTCCTTCCATGCACCCACACACACACTCCCCAAAGAAAGCAAGCAAATTGGCTCGTTTTCTTCTGGGCGCGGCGCTGTTGCCAGCCCTGGCTGCTAGGGGCCCCAAGGACTGGTCTGAGGGGTCCACTTGTCTGAATGGAGACAGGCGTCTCACAGCTGATGGGTGAGGCCAGGCTCCCCTCACCTGGGGATCGACGCTACCAAGTGGGAAGCTACCGAGCTGGCAGGTGGTGTCACAACCCGTGGGCCCCATGTCCTGATGGGGCAGAAACAGTCTGTGAGCCCCAAGCCAGGGCTGCCTACCTTCCACGTGAGATGTGTCTACAGGGTGAATGGCGGGTCTGGGATGTATTAAAAGAGGCCACGAGTCACCTCTCTCCCCATCTACTCCAGTTCCCCAAAGCAAGGTGTCTTTGTCAGGTGACGAGCAGATGGGAAGGAGCCAGGCCCAGGGAGGGTGGAAAATCTCATATGGTTTTGTCTCCAAATTCTGGTCCAATTTGTTCTTAAGAAGGCTCCTGTGCTCGGTTCCTGGAAAAGGCAGGTGCAGTTCTGGGGACATGGCCACGTGATGTCTGTGAAACGTGTCCTGGCTGGACACCGTGGCCAGCACTACTGTCTCTGCTCCATGCCCTGCCTGGTAGAGAAAGGCTTCAAAACCTACAGCTTCTGTTCCTGACCATTTCCCAATGATGAGGGTGGGTGGCCATCCCCAGGCCCTGCATCACTCTCGCCCCGGGCTCTGTGGCTAGCCATTGTCAGGACCCAGTGGGACTTCATGCTGACCCGTTCCATGCCAGGCTCCGTGAGCTGGTACATCTGTACCCCGTGTTCTGCTTTAACCAAGCTCATTATTGTTTTTGCTCAGAATCCACTATTTCACTCCACTAAGGTCTTGTGAGTGCTCCCAGGCAGAGAAGCAGTCCTCCCTCGCCAGACCCCTCCCATGGTGCTCTCTGAGCCTCCAATTTCTCCTTCAGCCTAGGCTTGGACTTCTCCCCTTACAGGAGCCATGGGCTCAGGGACCTAGATAGATCCTTCTCCAACACAAGGGACCAGGCATCATGGGGCCTCCCTCCTAAGCCCCGAAGCTTCCCCACAACACCCCTGGCGTTCTGCTTCCCTTTCCACTGGAGACACAGAACATCCCTTTGAATGGGCACCTGTAGGAGCCTGGAGACCCAAGGACCCTAACCACACCCCAAACCTAAGGGCCAGGCCTGCCCTCAGGAGCATCACGTAGCCCTGGGATTCTTGACCTCAACACAATACCGTGGACCTTTCGGCCAAGTCATTCTCTGCTGGTGGGGGGCTATAGGAAGAGGTTTCTCCAATGTCCACTGGAGGGCACAGTCACCAGCTGAGACCCAGGGCTCTGACCAGAAAGCCTCACAGGTCACAGCCACACCCCAGGTGGTCGGTGCTCACTCGTGGAGTGCCCAAGTGTCAGGGACGCAGTGGAAGGGGATCCGTCCTGCCTCGGAGGTTGAGGAGGGCCTGGGAAGCCCTCATGGAGCCATGGCAGTTGCACTTGGCCTGGAAGGAGGAGCTGGATGTTCATCAGCTGTGGGAGGGCTGGGGAGGGGGAACAGGAACCACCAGAGAGGCAACAGTACGGGCAGGACAGCCAGGAGACGGGAAGGGGGGCGGAGAGGTTCAAGGGGGCCAGACCTTGGAAATGAGAGTCAGGTGTCACAGGCCACACGTCAGTCCTGTTACTCCAGAAAGCTCCTCTAGCATGTTTCCACATCCCTTCACCTTCCGTCTGGCTTCCCGCCTTCCTCTTCTCATCACATTCCTGCCTCACAGCTTGCCTCAGTTACGCAAGGAAACACAACCATGATCATTTGTCCTTACCATCCCAATAAGATCAAAGGAGGATAAAGTTTTCAAAATAAACCTTACAATAATAGAAACAAGCAATGAAAACGACTTCCAGACAGAAAGAGAAGATGGATGGGTGGGTGGGTGGATGGATGGATGGATGGACAGATACACATACATGGATTGATGGATGGATGGAGGGAGGGAAGAAGTGGGGGAGGGAGGGATGGATAGGCAGATGAACAGATGGATGACGGATGGATGGATGGGTGGGTGGATGGACAGATACATACACACATACATGGATGGAGGGAGGTAGGGAGGTAGGGAGGGATGGATGGATGGAGAGGCACATGAATGGATGGATGATGGATGGATGGGTGGATGGACAGATACATACACACACACATACATGGATGGATGGATGGATGGATACATGGATAGACAGACAGGCAGATGAACAGGTGGATGATGGATGCGTGGATCAATGGGTGGATGGATGGATGGACAGATACATACACACATACATAGATAGATGGAGAGGGAGGGGTAGGCAGATGAACGGATGGATGATGGATGAGTGGATGGGTGGATAGGTGGGTAGGTGGATGGACAAATAGATAAACACATATATGGATGGATGGATGGAGGGAGGGAGGGAGGGAGGGATAGGCAGATGAATGGATGGATGATGGATAGATGGATAGATGGATGGATGGGTGGGTGGATGGGCAGATATATACACACATACATGGATGGATGGAGGAAGGGAGGGAGGGAGGGAAGGAAGGAGGGATAGGCACATGATGGATGGAGGACGGATAGGTGACGGATAGGTGGATGGATGGATGATGGATAGATGGATAGATGGATGGGTGGATGGATGGATGGATGGACAGATACATACACACATACCTGGATGGATGAAAAATACACAGATGGATGGATGGATGAACAGACAGAAGGATGGACAAGTACTCTGCAAACACTGTTCAGTGAGGAATGCTGCACCCATCCTCTTGGACAGGATCTGCCAAGGAAGATGGCAGGAGGAAGGGCTTCTGGACACAGGTGTGCTATCACAGCCCCATCTGACGATCCCGCCCGCACACCTAGAGCCATATGTGACCCATGATTCAACTGTTGTTAGAGTTGAGGGAGAGCATTTTGAAAGAGACAATGAAAGCACCGTCTAGAACGCTGTATCTAAGATATCCTATGGTAAGTCTTTCATGGAAACCTACTACGCACAGAGCTATGGGAAGAACATGGCAGTAGCAGAAGCCAATGCCCTTAAGAAACCTGAGAGCAAAGGGGACCCAGTGGAGGGAGGATGACAGGGACCCAAGAGAACCTCCACAGGTGGAGAACACAGATCGGCGGCCTTCCTGGTCCCTGTGCACAGTGAGAGGGACATCACCAGAGTACAGACAACAGAGGGTGGGATCTGGGCTGTGCCAACTTGGCATCCATCCCAGAGAGCCATTCCCCCAAACCTGGGACAGTCGGCATGCCTGCTGGGACCCCGCCGAGAGGAACCACAGTGGCCATGCTGTTTTGGGGGAGAGGAGTGTCATCCTTAAAAAAATTTCACTTTAGGGGCGCCTGGGTGGCTCAGTGGGTTAGGGCCTCTGCCTTCAGCTCAGGTCATGATCCCAGGGTCCTGGGATCGAGCCCCACGTCGGGCTCTCTGCTCGGTGGGGAGCCTGCTTCCTCCTCTCTCTCTGTCTCTGCCTGCCTCTCTGCCTACTTGTGATCTCTCTCTGTCAAATAAACAAAGGGAAAAAAATTCACTTTATTTTTAAATCATTAAAGACTCACAAGAAATTGCAAGAACAGTACAGAAAAATCCCTTCTGTTAGGGGCTGAATTGTGTGTCCTCAGAATTCGGATGTTAAAGCCCTAACCGCACCTTGGAATGTGACTGTATCTGGAAAAAGGGTCCTTACAGAAGTCGTTACGTTTAAGTGTCCATCCGCGGCTGGTGTTCTCGTGGAACAGGAGATGTGGACAGACACACCTGGAGCATGACCCCGTGAGGACACAGGGAGAAGGTGGCCCTCGGCAAGACCAGGACCGGTGCCTCAGAAGGGACCACCCCCACCGCCACGTTGAATGTGGACGTCCAGCTCCGGAACTGCAAGCTGGTACCGCTGTTCACCTCCCAGCCTGGGGTCCTGGGGACGGCGGCTGGAGCACACACGCCCGCCACCACCACCGCACGCTCTGGAGCTGCACCCCGCTCTGGGCACTCCAGCCCGTGGCACAGCCCGCTGGAGCCTCCCCGGTTTGGAGCTGGGACCTGTGCCCTGTCCTGTCAGGGCCCCCCGAAGTACCTGTGGTGAAGGGCGTTTTATTTCCAACTCACCGGAGATCCATGCCGTCGGAATAAAAACGACAGACAATATACAAAGCCAAAGACTCATGAATGGGTCCACGAGATATAAAACCTCTCTTACAGGAGACCCTCGGGGCTCGCTCCAGCTCTGCAGTCATCGCTCGGGGACCAGCGGCACCAGCTTGCAGGCAGGCTCTGTCCACACGCCTCCCTTTGAGCACCTCTGATCTGGATGGTTCGAGACACGGGACCTGAGCCAGGGCCGTCCCCGAGAGCCGCAGCGGGTTCCAACTCTCGATGGCCCCACACTAATCCTACACTCGGGGCTCAGTTTCCTCATGGCACTCAGCTCACAGGGTTGTCATGAGGATTCCCAGGGATGACACAGGTCAGCCCAGCAGTGGGGACATTGGACAGACAACCCACACGTACAGGTCACGCGTGATGTCGGCCCGTCCCGCCTCCACACCTTCGACACCATGTTAGAGACCCCAAGCCCACAGATGCCTCCCACATGAAGGTGTTCCAGGAGTTGCGATTTCATCGTGGTTGAAGTGGGTTCCTGGGTTCATCTTCCGATGGTTTCCGGGTCCTTCCATAATGCTGACATCCTACTTAACCCCGCGGGTGGCCGTGGGTGGCCTCACCCCGCGAGCTTCCCGTAGCCCCAGCCATTCCTCAGCAACGCTCCACTCGATGACACAAGGTCACTCAAAAACACCATCTGTCTAAGCTCCACCTCCTCCCCCACCCCGAAGAAGCAGAGAAAAGCGATTCTGCCTGCCTCCGTGTTTTCCCTCCGACACACACGCACACACGGAACTAGAGTCGGGCTCGTCCCAACCTCGACTTCCAAATTAATTTTTCCTCCTCCGACATTTGCTGACACTCCTTTTCTGTTCTTTGCCCCACAGAACACAGATGTCTTTGAAAGCACCAGGCTTTCATGTGTCCTTGCAAACTGGATAAAAAAGGGACTTTCTCCCAGTCCACAAAAATCCCTGCTTGCCTGTTTGCCCTTTAAGTGAAGTTCACTGCCAGCCCGCGTGTCGCGCGGAGAAGGATGGGCGGATCCCAAGGAACCGCCTGGGTGCCCTGGGCACCGGAATCAGCAAGAAGAGCGCCACCCTGGGTGAGGCTGACCCTCAAACCCTCACCGCCCCAGAGAGTAACCCAGCTTGCACGTACACTCCGTGAATGGGCGCATCCCCCGGAACCCGCCCGTGTCTCCAGCAGGGACGTCTCTAAGTCACACATTCCAGGCAGCGACTCTGTGTGCTGGGAACCCTCCAAGTCCTGTGTGCACACCCACGTCAACCAGCATCCCGAGGCATGAAGCTGGTCCCTCCTTCCCCTCCGTGCACCTGAGGACAGCAACAGCCACATTCCTGCCCCTCCCCAAGCCACGGCCCTTCTCCTGCTGCTCAGTCTCCCACAGAATGCGGATCGGGAACAAAGTTTTCCCAGAAGGCCACCTCGCCCACATTTGACTTTTGCATCTGTCAACATGGGCACAGCGTGTCCCCAGGCTCAGTTTCCTGCCTGTGTTCCTCCTTGTCCCTGGTGCCATTTGTTCCTTGTTCCAGGTCCTCGTGGGCCCCTCCCCCAGCCCCGAAGTCTCACTTCTGCCGGCGTCAGCTTGACTTTCCTCACCCCGGACCCCACTGGCCTCCTTCGTCTTCAGAGCTGGCTCGCTCCGAAACTGCCGCCGACTGCACAGACGGTCCCAGCGCCTCCCCGGGGCCTCTCTGCCCTCCCCTCCTCCGCCCCCGCTCCGACTTCTTCCAACCCCTTCCCTCCTCCAGGGACACCCTCACCCTCAGAACAAAACTGTGTGCTCTGCACTTGCCCCACAAACTTGTTTTCGGGCCTGGATTTGGAGTCTGGTTTTTCAATTCTTAGTTTGCTCTCAAGGCCCATCTCACAGTGGGATGGTGAGAAGGGGGTGGAGGGCAAACCCAAGATATGGGAAGGATCTCAGTCGACGACCCCAGGCACCCCTGCCTCCTGCTCTCGGTTAACGGAGGTCCTGTGACCGTGGGGCCTACAGGCATATTCTCGTCATCATCTTAAAGATGATGAGTGATGAGCGTCCACATGAAATCTATGGGGGCGGGGCCCGCGGTTGGACGGTAGAGGTCACTGCCTGGGCTCACCTTCCTCCCAGCAGTCTCGGGAGACACAGTGGGTAGAATGATGTCCCCTAAAGGAATCTGCTGAAGACCTGATCCCCAGAACCCGGGAATGTGACCTTATTTGGACTTGGGTCTTTGTGGGTGCCATCAGGGATTAAGATGAGGTCACCCTGGAGAACGGCGGCTCTACTCCAACGGCTGGTGTCCTCACGGGACCAGGGAAGTTTGGAACACATACCCACCAGGGGAAGCACGGGGACAGAGACACAGAGTGGAGAGGCCCCATGGTGACAGACGCTGGGTTTACCAGCCAAGGGCTGCCGGCAGCCTCCAGGATCTGGGAGAGCGGGCACGGCCCTCTGACACCTTCATTTCTGACATCCGGCCTCCAGGACTGAGAATCCACCGTGGCCCTGCATGGACACCGCCCCAGGTCGCACCCAGGGAGCATCAGGATTCCAAGCGCTGAGGCCCAGGGAGCAGGCCTGCGCCCACGAGACGGCGGCCGACTCCTGCACTCAGCTCGGCCCACTTCCATCTGGGGAGCAGCCGGCAGGGCTTGCCTTCCAGCACCAGCACCGAAGCTGCGTCTGGAAACTCTTCTCACCTTTAACTGCTCCAAACGCTTCCACACGAGTGACTGATGGGCTCTAACGGGACATTCCACAGAGGGGCTGCTGTGACCGTGCCCTCCGCGACCCGCCTGCCCCCGGGGCTGCTCTCCCGCACAGCTCCAAACTCACCAGGAGAAAACAGTGGCCTGTTCTGTATTTTACAAACGTCTCACCAGTGCCGACAGGTTTATTCTTTGACCAGCGAACATGGGGCAGAGAAAAGGACAGCGGGGAAGCCGAAAACAGATGGGATCACGCATCCCACTGACTTCGGGGTTGGTGACACCTGCCTGAGACAGACAGAAGGGCTCCCGGAGGCAAAGCCATGCTGTCAACCCGGTGGGTGCTAAGGGTTTGCCAGGGAGGTTCCGGGCCTTCCTCGCACCCTGGGGGAAGGGCAGGGGACAGAGGGAGGCAGTGCGGGAGGGCTCCATGTCCTCCTCCTCCTCCTCTCCCTTCCTCATGGCCACATCCCCAGAACCTGTTTCAGTAGCAAGCAGTCAGAAGCAAGGGTTAAAGCCCATCTCGACACCCTCCCCAAATCCTCTCTTCCAAACAACATTGAGCAAGAAAAGAGGAACCACAGATGTTCCTAGAAGGATCCATATTTCCAAAGACGGGCTTGAGCCAGAGTCCTCAAATGAAACCATCAGGTCCGGGAAGAAGTGAGAAGGCCCTGTGTGAAGGCAGCACCCTCCAGGTGGCACCCCCCCCACCCCGTCCGCCAGCAGCACCCATGACTCCCTCGTGCCTGGCAGGGATGTAGGACCTGCACGTGCCGGGAAAATACCCCATGAGCTGCTGCTGTGACCAGGTAAAGCCGTGCTCTCCCTCTCCCCACCAAGAGGCCACATTCACCCTGACACTCTAGAAAGCTCTGTGTGCATTAACACTGCCGGTGTGGACGGCCTTTGCTTCAGCTTGGCCTCCCGAGGATGCCATGTGATGGATTCCAGTTCAACAGCTTTTAAAAACAGGCAGACAAGAGACAGGGCATGATGGATGACGCAGGAAGCGCTCTCATTTGGGGATGATTTATGGGAAGTCGCGTGTGGCAGCTCAGGGGTCCGTCCCCGCGGGGCGGGGGGCTGGGGTAGACAGATGGATTCTCCTGTTGGAGGGGGCAAAGCCCAATGTGCGCCAGCTGCAGAGCTGGGACATGTTCACCCTCTGCCCCAATACCAGAGCCCGCAGCCCCTGCTCTCGGGCACAAGCGTGTCCCCACACGTGGCCATGTTTTAAAGAGGCTGGAGGCCCGAAGCCAGTCTCCTTGAGCGGGAAGAGCGAACACTGGCGACTGGCTCCTCCCCTGCAGGAGCACTCTCAGTGGGCTGGGAGCTCAGGACAGAAGACCTTGCTTCTCGCTCAGGTCCGGAACACGGGTGGCCCCCACCCCAAAAACATCTGGAGAAGGAACAGCTGACGGCACCTTCTGCTTCATCGGAGGGACCCTGACGCACACGGCACAGGCGAGAACGGCAAGGGGGAGGGAGGGTAAGGGGAGGACCGGACACCCACCGTGACCCCCACCGAGACCCCCACCGTGAGTCTTTCCAGGCTGCAGACAAGCGGGTTCCCTCCCCAGCGCCCCAGAGCACGATCTGCCCTGGGCCTCCACCACCGCAAGTAAGAGACAAGTCTCATTTTGTAGCAGATTAATTCCCATCTGTGCCTTTAACAGGGACTCAGAATTACAGTAAAATCCAAACTGAGTCCGTATTAAAGGATAAGCCTCCAAATGGGATCTGATTTACGGGACTGTTTCCAAGGCACAGGAGGTGAGGCCCCCAGGCCCCCAGGAAAGGTGATTCTGCCATGCTGAGGAGCCACACTAAGTGGTCCCACATACCCAAGGGGACGGAACAGCCCCTCGAGGAGCAGAGGCTCCGACCGCTTCTTGCTGGCCCTGACCTTGCCAGAGACTGACCCCAAAGCACTCAAGGAGCTGCCTCCCTGGTGACTCGCTGCCGCCACGGAAGGCGCGCGGGAGCAGCTCGCGGTCCCTGTCTCCCCCATGTCCCCCAGACCCCCATCCCCAGCCGGCTCTCCTCCTGCCTGCCACCTACCAGGGGAGGCCAAGACTTGCTCCATGGGCGGGGAGCGGCAATGAAACCCCGGGGGAGGGGCCTGCGCAGGGGGCACGGATGGCAGGTCGGGCCCTCTCCATGACTTTCTTTCCAGGCATCAGAGCCCCATGCTCTGGGGCGCCCAGGGGCAGGCGTGGCTCCCTCTGGAGCCTGTGTGCGTCCCCTCCAGAAGAGCAGGGACTGGGGTGGGCCGCACCGCAGAGTGGGAGGGTGTCCGCAGGGCTCAGGAGCTGGCAGGCCCCTGACCACAGCTCGGTGTGCTTGGCCTCCCCCGCCCCAGACCCACTGCCTGCCTGAAGCGGATGAAAAGGCAAAATACAGCTGGGCTTCCTCTGTGGGCTTCAAACTGCCGGGCCCGATGGGGACTCCAGAGCCTTCCTCTGGTGCCTCCTCTCCCGGACCCTGCACCCACGGGGAGGAAGGAGACGCACGTGCCCACTGCCCAGTCACCAGGTCAGAGCCTGCCTTCGGGTCAGCGAGGGGCTGGAAAAGGGAGCAGCTCCCGGTGGACAGCAGCTGGCACAGCCCCCGGGCCCCGACTCCCCTACAGCCGCCATCAGGGACAGCCAGTCTGGTGCTTCTGGCATTGACAACCCCAAGAACTGACCTTTTCCCCTGACGCCGGACCCTGTGATCTCCTTCAGGGAAAAGCATCTTCCAAGGGGTCCCTGCCCGAGGAGGTGGGCACTCTCGGCCCTTCCTCCAGGGCAGGGCATAGTGGGCACATGATTGGACCCGGGATCCTGAGATTTAGGGGCTGGCGCATGACCCCGGGGGACTTGGCCCCCGCTGAGGCCAAGCCCAAGCCATGTGCCCCCTACGGGTGATTTTATGGTACCATCACGGGATCCCCCAGAGCCGAAGGAGTCAGAAGGCCGAGGGGTTGCGACCTCCCCAGCCAGCGCATGCTGTGGCTCCTCTGTCCCAGGGCAGCCTGGGCGCCGTGATCTTCCCCTGCAGGCTCTCTCCCGGGCCCCTGAAGCTTTAGCGATGGGGAGACAGAGTCATTTCACTGTAGAAGGGTGGTGGTTTAAAATTCTCACCCCCAGCACATCCCCGGGCCCACCATTCTCACCCCGGGGTCCACGGCACAGCCGCCCCCACCCCACGACAAGCAGCAGCCTCCGTGAGGCTCCCGCTTCCGCTCTGACTTCCCGCCCTGCCCGTTCCCTCCACAGAAGGGATCTGCACACAGCTCAAACCCGGTGACCTCTAGGCTCCGAGCCTTCCCTGGCTCCTGCAGTCTTTAAGACAAACTCCCAAATCCTTATTCCTGGCCTAAAAGCTTCTGATTTAGGCCCCACACCTTCTCCCCTGCTCCCCCACAGGACCCTGGCAAACCAGCCCTTTTTGCTGCTTCTCCAACATGCCTCGGGGCCTTTGCACTCACCAGACCCTCTGCCTGAATGGCTCTCCCCAGGCCTCGGGGGCTGGGTCCCACCCTCGCTCCCAACAGCCTCTGCCCAGAGCAATAGGCTCTGAGGCCTGCCTGGGAATGTCCTGGGGACAGCAGCCTTCACGACTGTGATCAACCTCCGACCTCCTTTCCTCAGAGCCTCGGTACTACCTGACCTTACTCTATAGATGTGCTCCCACCAGGGAGCAAAGGGCACCGCTGGCTCTACGCGTCGAGGGCGCTCGAGGACGGCTGAGTGACAGCGTGCGACTGGTCAGTGAGCATCAGCCCACTGACGAAGGAGAGACCCAAACAGCCGGAGGCGGAAAGGAACAGTGCAGTCCCGGAAGTGCCCCGTGCCTGGTGGAGAATCTGATTCTGTGCGCTCGCTCTTTCCAGGGGTACTGGAGGGACCAGCCTGTGTCCTCGGCTCCCTGCCCAGATTTCTTGTTGGCATCATGTGCTCCGCCCAGGAAAGGGTCAGCACACAAGGGGGACAGCGGGACGCGGGCTTGAGTCGTTCCCACCCTGCCTCCGACGAGCCTGACCCTCCAGTCTGAGGCAGTGTCTCCGCAGGGAGCTTCCTGGTGTGGGGATCCAGACCACGTCTGATTTTGTCCCTGGCCTCTGGCATTCCTGTCACCTGTTACTCCCACACCTGACTTCCCACTAACTGGGTGGCTCAGGGCTCAGGGTTCTTCGACAGAGAGACACCGACTGGAAAGCTGAGCCTTCCCGTCCCCCTCGGGGGACAGAGAGGGGCAGGAGACAGGGTCCAGTCTTGTGGCCGATGATGTAAAAGGGCTCCAGTAAAACTCTGGACGCCCAAAGCTCAGGGAGGTCGGTGACAGGTGAACACGTGGATATGCTAGGATGGGGACGTGTCCTAACCCTGCAGGGGGACGGCGGACCTCACCCTACGTGTGTCCTTTATTATAAAAACGCAGGTATGGCTCTTAGGTTCTGAGAGTCATGCTAGCCAATTATCAAACCTGAAGGTCATGGGAATCTGTAGCTGGTACGTCAGAAGTGCAAGCGGCCCCCAAGACTTGCGGCTGGCGTCTGACACGGGGTGACCTGAAGGGGGACGGGCCCCGAGCCGACAGCGGTCTGCTGCTCACCCACTAACCCCAGTCGTTGCTGCCACAGCTGAGGTGGAACAGAGTGGATCACGCAGTCCCCTCGGGAACCCCACGAGGCCCTGAGCACCGCTCACTGGCCGCAGGGAGATCTGGGCAGGGGACGGTCAGACCTGGCCTCAGCCTCCGCGTCTCGCACTGACACCAGACGGTGGACACCATACCCCATCCACCTTCCCTGTCCATCGGCCGGGCATGGATTTCAGGTCACAGACAGCAGCAACTCTGTACAAATTCAAGCCAGCACATTTCCAGGGATCTGCCGGCGCTCCCCCCCCTCCCCGCCCCGAGCCCCTCAAAACCACAAAGAGCCTCACACCTGAGCCAGCAGAACGTCCCCGCCCTGCCCGTCCCTCGTGCCAATGAAACGTTTTTCCGTCGCAAACCCAGACTCCAGGACAGCTCTGGCTGGCGGCAGCCTTACCTGGTAGGGGTGGGTGAGCTCTGCTTCACTGTAGCAGGGAGGCCTCCCGTGGGGCTCTTTCTGGAACTTTCTCCGGTGGAAGTTTGCTGGGAGAATAGTGAGAATCAGCAGGAAAAGCTTCAGGTTCTCAGAGACAGATTCTCAACCTGAAGGAAAAGAAAAGAAAAAAAATGTAAATGCTTTTGAAGCAAAATCCTCTTTTTGATGTAAAACAAACCCAGTGTGAATGCCCTAGAGAAGAAGGGTGGCCCAGTGACCACACCCCACGGTACCAAGAGGAACCTGGGGTGGGGCATTAGGACCCTATCGCCAAACTGCAGGTGGGCGCCCCCTGCTGCGCGGCCAGCCTTCCCACCGCAGTGCCCCCCCAATGTTCTCTAACCCCTCCCCGCCCTGCTGGCTCCCGCGGGTCTGGCCACGCTGCTCCCCACTTCCTGCCTCTCCCAGGACAGAGTCCAGTACCCCCACTGCTACCACGGCCAAAACTCCCTGGTCCCTCTCTTTTTAAAACGTTCTTTGGGTGATGTCACCCTCCCGACATATCCCTCCGACGCCGTCCTGTGTCGCTGGGAGGAAACACGCAAAGTTGCCACCGTGGCCTGCAAGCCAGGTACAACCAGGTTTGAGGAGCCCGACATGGCCACGGTGTGGAGGGACGAAGACAATGGAGGCAAAAGTAAGCGGCAGGCTCCTGCTTGGGCTGTGGGTTCACGGCTTCCTGGTAGATCTCCCTCTTCCCATAGGACCCTAGTTAGCACCCCTGCCCTCTGCAGCCCCTGGGCCTCCAGGCTGTCCCCCTGCAACACAAGCGGTCCTCCCCCTACACCACACCTTCATACCTGCACTGCTCGGGACCCTCTTCCCTGCGTAACTGCACGGCTTGCCTCTCCCTCCCTGGCAACTCTGATCTATGGCATCTTCCAAGTGGCCAACCCCAAGCAGAACACCTTATCAGACATGGCGGCCATCCCCCATTCCCGCTTCCCCGGCCCCATCGACCTCCCCCATGACCGATCACATCTGCGTCCACAAAGATGCGTCATGCCAGAACAAGTGCCCCGAGGGCAAGTACCTGAGTCTCTTACTCAGTTCTGATCCCCGGTGCGCAGGCCATGCCTGGCACACAGTCGGAGCTTCCTTAGCGTTCGTCAAGTGAAGGCATGAAGACTCCCCTTCATTCTCCCCTCTGCACCCATTAGGCTTCTTAGACTGGCGTCCTTCACACACCCAGGAGCCAGAGAAACACAAGGGGGCTGGTTCGCTACTGTTCGGAGGTGGTGGGGGCACCCGGGCCTTGGGAGGCCTTTCTTTGCTTTGTTCAGTCCAACCCAGTGAGCGTGCCTCCAGGCAGACAGGACACAAACACCATTCGGGACCTCCTCTCTGGTCAGCCCCCAGAGACCGGCTCTGGGGCAGGGCCCTGAGTCAGGTTGGCCCAGGAGTGGTCCCCCCAGCCTGCCTCCATGGAAAGGCTCCTGCTGGCACATCCCCAGAAATCCCACGACGGAGCTTTAAAAAAGGAAAAAAAGACTACCAGTTTGTTTCTTTTCCGAAAATCCAGTTACTTAAAGGGGAACCACCCACATCCCAAATGGCAGGGCCAACCCCACAGAGTGCCGCCAACCGCAGAGAAATGCCCGGGCCCCACGTGCCTTTCCAGGGGCCATCCATGCCATCCCTGCGCATTGGCGAGAACAGAAAACGGAAAATGGCCCTGAGCTCCGGGAGCCCCCCCCCGCCCCCGGCAATGGGAAAAGCAAGCCTGCGATCTGTTCTCCTAGGTCTGTGCTAAATTAGGCAGTGGGCAAGGTGGCTGGGGTAGGGCCCAGGAGGAGGAAGGGGAGCCGGGCAGAGGCGGCTCCAGGTGTGACCACGCTGGTGGGCAGAGAGGGCAGGTAGGCAGGCTTCTCTCAGAACCAAATGCCTGATCCTCAGCAGCCGGCATGAAAGGCAAGGGCTGGAACTCCTTCCACACCAGACCCACCGGAAGAGGCGCAAGGGGGGCAGGCAGACAGCACCCAGGGACCTAAACCCAAGAAGGACAGATGACAAGGGACAGGGAGCAAAGGCAGGGAGGGAAGCAGGACCGCACAGGCCTCCAGGGACCCTAAACTCCTCTATCCCCAGCACACTGATGGTTCCGTACAGTTCTCAAAATCTGGGCCACCTTCTCCAGCATGATGCCTTCACGTCCCCCAGGGCCCCCCGCCAGCCCCCTGCCACTCGCGTGTTGAGCTGTGCGCCCGGTACCCCGACTCTGCACCCTCCTCAGGAGCCACGCAGGCCAGAGAGGAGACGTTATTTCACTCGCTGGGCGGCGCACCTCCGGCAATGCTCGCCTAGATGGGAGAGCGTGGGCCACGGGGTCACTGGGACTGGACCAGGGTGCTCTCCCCACCCCCACCAGGGCGAGCAGCCCTGCCCTGGCCAGGCCTCAGGGACCCAGGGCGAGAGCCAGTCGCACCACTGCCCGGCCGCCCTTTGTTTCCTTAAACGAGAGATCATCTCACGGCTTGTTTCGGACTGCAGCTGCACGGTCTCCCCCACTCTGCAGGAGGAAACACCACCCACCACCCACAGTGCAGAACCAGGGGCTCCGGCCCTGGGGTTTTCAGAGACATAAGGCCCAGCTGCCGGCAGGAGGGGCAGGTCCCACCTCCGCCTTCTCAGAACAGACAATACAAAGAGGCAGAAGGCCAAGTAAGTAGCCATGAGTCTTTCCACGCCCCACGGCTGGCTCTGGGAAAAGGGAAAAGGAAGGGATCCCTGGGTGGCTCGGTCATCTGCCTTCGGCCCATGTCATGATCCCAGGGTCCTGGGATCCAGTCCCACATCGGCTCCTTTCTTGGAGGGGAGCCTGCTTCTCCCTTTCCCACTCCCCCTGCTTATGTGCGTGCTCACTCTCTCACTCTCTTGCTCTCTGACAAATAAATAAGTAAAATCTTAAAAAGAAAAAAAAGAAAAAGAAAGAAAAGGAGAGCAGAAGGCCTGTGGGGCTCACAGCAGCACAAGAACCGAGGCCTGCCTAGCTGAGGTCCAGGGTCAAGACCACCGCCTGCTGTCCCAAATCCAGCAGAGGGGGGGTTGCCTCTTCCCTCTCCTGGGAGCCATGTTCACTGTGTCCCGCCATGCACCAAGCACAGTGGCAGGTGCCCGTGGTTCCAGCCTCTACCAGCGCACTGCCCAGGGCCACAGGTCGTCAGGGAACCTCCAACTGCTGCCCATCAACGTCCAAGTCCTTGTGCCTCCTGCTGCAGGGGGTGCCCACCCGCACATCCCGCAGAACCCCAGGGCCAGTGGCACAAGGGTTCACTGGTGGCCAGGACTCTTCCCTAAACCCTCGACCTACTTCTTCGGGATCTAACCCCTCACTTTGGATGGGGGAGCCCTCCAAATAATTTGGGGGTGGACAGAGACTCCCAGGAAGGCTGGACATAGGTGGGGGGGGGAGCAGAAGGACATGATCCTGGAGAAGAGCCTATTGCTGGAAAGTACCAGGTGTGGTCCTACCAAGGGCAAGGGCAGGGAGCAGGCTGGGAGGCTTCAGTCTCAGGGAAGGGCTCCCCAGCACATTCCTACTCCTCCCCATATCTCAGCCGCCAATTAAATCTCCAGGGCCCATGGCGGCTACAGAGCCAGCCCAGCTCCCAGCTTGGCTCCCAAGGGGGCAGACGGCTGGGGCTGCCTTTGGTGCAGTGGCCCCAAAGGCCTCCTGTTGGGATTCTTGCCATTAGGGAGAGAAGATGGAAAATAAACACTGGGACCTCTAAAATGTGTCTTTTGCAAAATAAATAAATGAATAAATCACTAAAGAAGCCAACACACACAGGCACTAGGCCAGCAGAGGCTCCTGTGCGAACAGACCTGCGCAGAGGGAAAGGTCCTCCGGCCACCCTCAAACTCCAGCCCCCAGAGGGACTGGGCAGCTGGTACCTTCATTCCTCTCTGAGGACCCCTGACCTCTGCCCACTACAGGGCTGGGAGGGGGAAGGAGGGATTAGAGCTGAGGCAACACAGAGAAGCAGAGACACCCACCAGCGCCCTTGTGCTGTGCTCCCTCCCTGGGCCTGGGGCGGGCACCCGGGCCCCGTCTGGGCGGGCATGGCCCCGCAGACTCAGGACTTGACCTTGGTGCCCGTCCTCGTCTGCCCACATTCCCAGTCGACGTCCCCGAGGGCCTCAGGAAGTGGCATCTGCAAATCCCGGGGGCTCAGCTCGCCCATCTCAGAACAGGGCCTTGGGAACTGGGTGCGGAGGTCAGGAGGGACAGCGTGACCGCTGTGCTGTGAACGTGAAAGTCGCCAAGGGAGGAGATCTCAAAACTCGCCATCCCGGGAAATCCGTGTGAACGTGTGAGGGGACGGATGTCACCCCACCTCGCTGTGGTGGCCTCTTCACAGCGGTACCTACCACGAGTCATTATGTCTCACACCTTAAACTCAGGCAAAGCCGCCTGTCCCTTGTGCTGCGGTAAAACTTGGCAAATGCAATGTAATGACAAGGATTGGTAGCCGATTTTTAAAAACCACGACACGTCCAAACCAAGCAGAGCTGCTTGTCCTACCAACCACACCTTCTGGTGGGACACGGAGCTGTCGTCCATCAGGGACGCTGCACTCAGCCTCGCTTCCTGTCCTCATTTCCCTCTGATGCGCTCCCCTCCCTACCGGTCATGCCCCTTCTCCCGGCTTCTGTCCACCCCCCTCCAGTACTGTTCAGGGTGATGGAACACGCCTGTCCGGTTCCTCCCCTCCCTGATGCCTCTCGGTCTCTGCTTCCCCCAACCCAAGCCAATGACCAAACGCAGAGCTTGACATGAGACACGCTAAGAAAGCAAAACTTGCCAGCTCTTGAGCCCGGAGAAGAACACGGGACGCTGTGTTCCGGGAGTAAAGATGATAGGGAGTGCGTGATATTCTGAACACATGAGTCTCCTCCTTCCATTTTTAAACCAGAAGCCAGCTCCGTGCCTGACTCCCTCATGCCTTATGAATCCCGTCCCTGACAAAAAAAAAAAAATAATAATAATTTGGGTTTTATTATTCTGGCATCTAGTGGGAGTGGGTGACAATTCCACTGTAGCTGAACTGCGGCTGCTTCTTCCTTTTTTAACGCCAGTGAGTTTTAATAATACCGTGTACCTTTAGGTATTGTTGGAATGTTACATTCTTCAACGCATCCAACAGGAATGAGAAGGCCCTTATGCAATTTACGTGTCCCCTGCGCTGTGTTTAAAGCTTGGGAAATGGAGGGGTGTAATTTGGGAAGCAATTTTCCCCAAGGTCGGGGAAAGCAGTTTCTGGCGGAAAGGCTGGGGGCTGTGTGACCCCAGTGACAGGCTTGAAGCGGGGGCCCCAGGGACTCCAGGTCCCCAGAAGCGAGAGAACTGGGCTTGCGTATAGCCTCTCGGTGAGAAGGAGCTGCTTGGGGCACTATCCAAAGTGCTCCCGGGCTCTCCTCTGTGTCTTCCAGGCGTCCCTCTCCGGATCAGCCTAGGTTCCTGAGTTCAGGAATCTGTGAGCCAGACCAAGAGCCCTGCTTCAGGCCTTCGGGGAACCTTAGGCCAGCTGGTTCCTTCCTGCTGGCTGGCCCTTCCCAAAAGCACCATTCCAGAGCTGAGCATCCCTCCAGCTCCCCCCACACTAGAGACTGGGGACACAAATGAGAACACCGCACAGGCCTGTCCCCAAGGGGCTTGCGGTGCAGAGGGAGGGGGGATGCACAAACCAGAACCTCCGCAGAGGAGGGGGCTACGGGCTGGCACGGGACGTCAAGTGCCACAGGACAGACCTCAGCTGTGCTCGGGGTGCCCGGCACAGGACAGGGGCTCAGCAGTCACGTGTGAGTGGTGGAATGCACAAAGTGCCAGTGCTGGAGACGGGGGAGGCATGCGTGGGGCCCTTAGCAGGGGGGCGTCTTCCAGGCCGGGGACTGGACGCACTGGAAGGTGAGGCCGGCCGTGCAAGTCAGGTGCCAGATCCAGGAGCACCTCGAACACAGCGCCAAGGACCCTCAACGGCCACCTGAAGTTTAAGCAGGAAACTACGTGGATGCATGTCTTAGGAGGTTGGCTCTGGTGTGAGGCCAGGGCAGAAGGGTCTAAAAACCCAGGCAGGAATCCCAGTGTGGAGCAGCCTCGGGCTCTCCTGTGAGGCACTGAGACACACGAGGCGGACGGATACTGGTCAGGACCACGGACAGGACTTGGGGGTGTCCGCCGGGTGGATGTGGGGTTTGTTGTCGGGTCACGGGCACTCCCGATGGTATTCTCGACACCTTGGTATACGCTAACAGCTACAGAACAAGGTTCCCCAAGGCTTGTGGGGCTGGGTTCAGACTCGGACACGTGCTGGAAGAGCGCTGGGATGTCTGGGGGAGGGGTTATACGCCAGGTGGTCGGCTGCCAGGATCTAGGGCTTGGGAGACAGTCTGGTCTGCTTTGGGGATTGTGGCACCCACCTCCAGGATGGCCACCATGATCCTCATCCGCCCGTCCCCTGACAAAGTCCCCTCTCTCCTCACACCAGGGCCGGGCTGTGCCACCCCCGGAACGCAGCCACAGTGAACGGCATCACAGTTCTGAGATCAGGCCCTAAACGACATCACCCGCTCTCACGCTGGCGGGAGCTGGCCACCTTGTCATGGAGACACACTCAAGCGGCCACAGGGAGAGATCCACCTAGGAGGAACCGGGGCCCCCCTCCGACAGCCGGCATGCTGACCGCAACCCCGTGAAGGCCGCTAGCTACACACCTCAGCTGCTTGGGCTCCTGGACTCCTGAGCCCAGAGGGTGTGGGCTGAGAAATGACTGCTATCTGACGCTGCGAAGCTGTGGCGTCACCATTAGACCACAGATGCGTCATACGAGGGTTACAACAAGGAGAGATGTAAGTGGTGGTTGCGGCCAAGGGCAGGGAGAGGAGCACCCAGTGAGAAGATGGGGGGGCACAAGGGATGAGGGAGGAGGGGCCCATGCAGGATCCCTGGGAGGTGGCGGGGGTGGGAGAGAAGCCTGTGCAAAGGAACAGGGGCCCCGCCGAGAAGGGAGCCAAGGCTTTCAGACACTGCAGAAACCCCAATCTCTATTATGCCCCACGAGAGGGTGTCCGATGCTCCAGATCCCTATGGGGCCCAGCGGCCCCCTGCCCCCCAGCAGGGACCCTCTCCCTTTCTGCCTCCTTGTGAGACCCGGTCCCATCTCATCTCTCGGGCCCCTGTTCTCCTTTGTGGCACTTGTTGCAAATCATAATTATATTTTAACTCGTTTCCTTACTCATCCGTGGTCGTGGAGGGCCGGGGACTATCTGTCTTGTTCGCCAGTAAACCCAGGGGCCGACACAGACGAGGTTCTCAAACATTTGTTGGACGGATGAATAAACTAATGGAAAAAGCAAAACCCTGAGTCTCGCCTACAGGCCCAGGTTACCTGGGGGACAAACTACCCCTTTCCATGTCCCTCTCCGTGCCCCACACCTCTCTGGGACGGCGGATGGGGGGGCAGGGTCCCGTGGCTGTGAAGGAAAGCGTAGCTGGGGAAGGGGAGAGGTGAGGGAAGAGAGGAGACCCTGAAGGTGACCCAGACAGGCTCTTCGCGCCCTTCTCCATACCCCGAGGGAGGCTGTGGTGTGTTCTGTGCTAGGTGGAGGGGACCGAGGCTGCCTCCCATGTGGCCCTCACTGGTTCACAGTCCAGAGGGAAAGCAGGCAGCCAGATGGGGCTAAGGGTGAGGCCTGGAGGCTGACTGTCTCCCCACCTTGTGCCCCTACCTGAGAGGCCCTGGGCTCACCCATGAAGGCGACCACTCCCCTGTACTGGCAGTGACAGGCCCCCTCTCGCTCCTCACCTGCGACGTACTCAGGCCTGGGCAGGAGCACGGGCGCGCACTGCCGTGATCGGAACAGACAACGACAACACACTCTGCTGCGAAGGGCCGTCCAGAGTGCCGTGGGCCCAGCAAGGGTGGGAGCGGGCTGGGCTGGGGTGCGGCCAGCCTTCAGGAGGGAGCAGCCGCAGACTGGCAGGAGGGGGCTCAGCCCCCGCGTGTGGCCAGCTGAGGACAGGTGGCAGCCGAGAAGGGGGCTGAGGCCCGAAGGCCCCACAAGGCCAGCTTCAGAGTCAGCCCCATCCTGCCTACAGGGGAGGACGGGAGGCCAGTGGGCGCTCATAAAAGACAGCCTTAGGGGAGGGCCTGGAACCCACCAGGGATCACAGAGCTGGAGGCCGGTGGTCTTCACCAGGAGGACAGGAGAGCACACGGAAGGAGCCTTGTCTCAGCCCTGGCTGTCTGTCCACAGAGCTTGGCGGGGCCGGTCCCCAGAGTTAATCCCCATGCTTGCTTCCCTGGGCCTTAGCACGGCCCCCAGCCCAGGAGAGGGTCTAACCGTCTCCCCCACACACCCCATCCCCTTACTTCTGCCCTCGGCAGTACCCTTGCGGGCCAGGGACCCCAGCTCACAGACACCCTCCCAGGCAGGGCGGCCAGGGAGAGGAAGTCACCCCAGGAACAAGGTGGGGGCCGAGGACAGGCACTTCCTAGGTGGCTTTCTCTGCTGGCACAGGGAGGCCCCATGAAGCTGCCCAGACAGTGGGGCTTGGGGGTGGGGAAGAGGGGGCGGGGCACAGGTCTGGGGAGGGGCTGGGCTCCGGGGCAGCCTGGGCTGGGCAGATAGCACAGCGGCCACAATCAGGAGCTCGTTTCCACTTATCTCCCTGCCGCCAGGTGTCTGTGCATGGGAAACACGGCGTTTGGTAATAGGATTTTGATGCTGAACAGCCGAAGTTTTTCTCAGAGACTGGCTTTGCGTCACCAATGTAGGGAACTGCGACCTTAATAGGATTCTAACTTTTAGGCAGCAGACAGAAATGGGGAGGGCGGGATAGAGACTCCAGGATGCCCTCCCCGAGAACACGGGGCCTGGGGGCTCATGGGGCTGGTGTTGGGGAGGCTTGTCGGCCCCGGGTCCTGACAGCCAGGGGGCCTGGTGGAGACTCATTCCTGGGCTCCGCATTGCAGGAACAGGCCGCTTTCAGACCCGACGTCTCAGAACTGGCCCTCAGACCCCCACCTAGCTGTACACTCAGGTCTAGGGGGTTGCCCACAGCCCGACTGTGCTGCCGGACGGGTATTTAAAGAGAGAGCTCGCAGGGAGGAGCAGCAGGGGCAGAGGGGGGAGTGCTGAGCAGAGTCCATGGCCAGCGGGGAGCCCAACATGGGGCTCCATCCCACAACCCGGAGATCACCACCTGAGTTAAAACCAAAGTCAGATGGTTAACCGACTGAGCCCCCCAGGGCACACCCGCCCCCAGGCAGGTTTTTTAAATGTTCCCTTCCAAGGGCCTGCCTGGTCCTCCCCGGGCGTGGCACACACGTCTCCAGCCTGAGCACAGGAGAACAACTTGCATCAGTACGTGTTTAAAAATACATTCTGCCAGCTGCTGTAGCCGCGTTTGCACTGCACAGTCATCCTGAGAGAATTCCCCGGAGGGCCCAGCTCTGGGAGAATTCTAGCCAGCAGGAGAAGTCCGCCCTGGAGCTGGTGTGGGCGCCGGTCCTCGGCTGTCCCCACCTGCCCTGAGCACAGGAGTCAAACAAGACAGTGCAACAGAAACAGTGCCCAGAAGGACTTTCTGGGCAGGACGTGGCCTTGAACCCCTGCCCAGGGCAAGGTGTCACATGTCCCTTTTCTTGGCAATCTGGAGCCCAGGGATGCCCACCTCTGAGCTTCCCATGCGCGGTCTCGGAGGCTGGACAGCACTGTCATGGGAACACTTGAGGCCAGTCCGCCCCACACGGGCCTGGGCACTCTTGAGGACAATGCCTACCACCTAGGACAGGACATCTTTCTGGGTGACCTGAGTGTCCTGTGTGGAGGCAGGGGAGTGAGCTGATGACCCTGCCAGCCCTTTCTCTGCCTTCGATCCCCTCTCCTGGCTGTCAGCTCAACGGAGCTGGGTTCGCATGGGCCTGCACTGGTCCAGGCCATCACCAGAGTCCCTGTAAGGCTGGAGCTTCAGCCTCTGTCCAGCTGCCTGCACCCCATCATCTGGCTCGGGGACTTCAGCACCCCTGCCCCATCAAGGAACCTTCTGGAGATGCGGGAATTTCCCTACCTCAATGTAGGTGATGGTCAGTCAGGTGTCCACAGTTGTCAAAAACTCCTTCGACTGTACTAAGACCCATACATTTCACAATCTGTAACTGACTCCCCATTTTTCAACTGAAAAAAGCAATAACGTTTTGGACTGACAACACACCTTGAGTCAAAGCCACTCTCAGTCCCTAAGGCTCTGACAGGCTACAGAGCCTTTCAGTGGGCCAGAGTCAGCGACAGAAGCCCGATCAATGCGTCCGGGAAGAAGCAACAGTCAGGGCAGGGCAGTGCATGTGTCCCACGCGCGGACTGAGGCACCTGCCCCGGGGGCTGCCACTAGTAGCGGCAGGAAGGCAGGAGCCATCGGCCACCCAAAGCCTCAGTCCCAGCCTTCGCTTGTCAACTCTCTTGCAGTAAGAAGAGAAAGAGAGGAAACGGGATGACACAGGAACGTGTCCTCATCCAGGAGCATCCTGGAGCAGGGACTAGAGTCTACTTCTGGCCTCTGCCGGTTAGGATCAGGTCGGAAGGAACACGCTGCACACGGAGCTGGTGGTCTTGAACAGGACAGGTGGGGCACGCCCGGAGCTCTTCCCCACCCCGTCTGGGGCACCACGGCTACCATGTCAGCCACCAAGCAAACACCCAGAGTCTGCCCTAGACTGTCCCAGATCCAAGGAGGCTGCTTCAGAACTGCCCTCCCGCTCCGGCAGTGTTCAGGTCCTAGTCTCGGACGGGCCCCCCCGGGAGAAGCAGATGGTGAAGCCCGTGTGCAGGAGGGCTCCGAAGACCGGCGGGGCGGACAGCTGCGATGCTGAGGAGGAGATGGGCGCAGGGGGAGCGGAGGGGCGGGGGGAAGCAAGGAACATCGCCACCGGTTTGCTCTCTCCTAATTCGCTTCCTCCGTAAGAGGCCCTTCTGCCCACCTCCTGCCCTGTGTTCTGAGAGTGAAACACAGACCAAGGGCTGGCAGAGAGGAGGCCTTTCTACGCAAGCCAAGGCCGACTCGTACCCTGCTGTGGCCTCCAGTCTATCCTCTCTGAGTGACCTGGCCATGAAATCTGCCTTCCCGGGACCTGATTTTCCTTCTGAGGTCCTTTGGCACTCTTACTACCCAACGGATGAGTTTTGGCTCATGAAAAGTTCCACGACGAAAGGAAGATCCCCCCAGGAGCAGCCTGGTGTGGTGAAACTAGGAGTACACGTCAGCAGTGGTCACTGGAGACAGACTTTACTCATCTACCCATCCACTTGTCCCTCTGCCATCTCTCCATCTGTCTGTTCCTCCACTGTCCACCGATACATCCGTCCCTCCACCCGCCCATCCATCCGTCCACCGATCCACCTACCCATACCCCATTCAACCATTCAGCCATCTACCCATCTACCTGGCCACTCATCCACCCACTATAACTCAACCATTCAGCATCCAGCCACCCACCCACCCATCCACCCACCCATCCATCCATCCGTCATCCACAAAGCAAACTCAGCGAGGGCAAAAGAAGGTCCAGAACAGGAGCAGGGGCTGAAGGACAGCATTACAAAGACTGAAAGGTCTTTGAGTCCGGGCTTGGAGGTCAGACAAACCTGGAGGGAAACCCTGGCTGCCCTGTCACTATACCTGAGCAAGTTACTTAAGCTTTCCCAACCTCAGTTTGCCCACCTACGAAGTGGGAAACAACTCTCTTGCGGGTTACAGGAGGATGTCTGTCATCCCACGGAGGGAAGTGCAGCAAGGCTGTGCGGGGCCGCGGCGCGGGGCCGCCTGTCTGTCCGTCCCTCTCTGTCCGTCCACTTCTGGAATCAAGGTCATGCAGTTCTCAGGGGCTCCAGGGCACCGGCTCTCAGACGGTGGGAAGGATGAGGGTTTGTCGTGGAAAATGTCACCGAGTGGAGATCAGAACAGGCAGAGGGTCCACGGTTCTCCACGGCCGGCGTATTAGGAACTCCACGCACACGCCCGCCATAAGCCGCTTCCCCTGCGGGCCTGCTGCCGAGGGGCTCCAAGGTGGGTCTGCCACGGTTATGGCAACAGAAACTAAAACTGGGTCAAAGCTGGAAGGTATTATCTTCCTCCGGGCTGCTAAACGCGCCAGAGTAATGAGGCTGGTGAAGCAGTATCCACCGGCCCACAGACTGATTTACCAGTTCTGCGGCCTGCGTGTTGGCCGCTGCCACGCCTTCCCCCTGGGGGGGAAGGTGCCGGCCTTCTGGGCGTGCTGACTCTAGAAGCCTCCGGCCACAGAGACCAGGCATCCGCAGCTCGGGGCGGTTCTTCCTGCCTGCAGAACCCTCACAGCTGCCAAAGAAGAGAGATGTCCATGAGCTCCCGCAAACCAGAGCCCCCGGGGAAAGGCTACTCCTGTTCCTGTCCCCTGCCACTCCGCGGGCTTCCGGTGATCGAGGACAGGCAGGAGTCGGGACCAGGAGGAGCTGAGGGGCTGCAGATCATCCCCGGTGCAGCCCCTCCCGCGGTGGCTTCCCAGCATTTCACTGTGGCAGACACAATACCTATACCTTGAATTTGCATAACATGCCCTTCTCCTTATACTTATTGATTAGCAGTCCGTGGGCGCGCACACGGCCCGCCTGGAACCCATCCTTCAAAGCTTCTCTGTCAACAGGCCTCAGACAGGCCCCATCGTCTAGGTCATCCAGTATTTATAAACTGACCTGTCCCCTCCCTCACAGGTGTGCTTGGAAACCCCTCTGCCTCGTCTCAAGCAAGGGGGTGAGGGAGATGGGGTGAGGGGAAGATACTTAAAACAAGAATGTCTTCTCCTACAACCGATTTGATTTTCTCCTGCTGGCACGATTACAGCAGCGGGTGGGTCGTTTTGGCAAAGCAGTGCATGGTGCCGGTGTCCCCCGGCCGGGGTGAAGTGGGCAGAGCCCGGGGAAGGTCAGAGAACCAGAATCTGGCCCCGTGCACAGGCCACGGGACTAGCTTTGTCCCAGGGAGCCCGGATGATGAGGCTCCAGTGTCCTCCATCAGCACAACGGGGCCAATAAGCCCGTCCACGGGCCGTGGGAGAGGAGCACGAGGTCAGCCACACGAAGGGGCTCCGCAAACATCACACTGTGCAGTGAGGCCTGCTGCCGACGCCGGGCGGATCTGGAGGACGAGACAGTGAGGTCGGCAGACGCGCAGGACACACACAGTGTGCGATTCCACTTGCGCGAGGCACCTAGAGGACTCGAACACTCACAGACAGAAAGGAGGACCGTGGACGCCTTGGCGGGGGGTGAGGCAGGCAGGTGGTGTTTCGGGGTGACAGAGCTTGGCTCGGGAAAGACGAAGATGTTCCGGAGGTAGAGGGCGACGGCTGCACAACCATGTCAAACACGGGCGCCCCTGAACGGCGCACCGAAACACAGTTAAGGGAGTAAATGTTCGGTTGTGTGGATCTTACCCCGAGAATGTCTGACCGCACAGAAGGGCAAGGTGCTGTTATAATGATTCACCTGTGACCCCAGCAAGGAAGTCCTCTCTTACGCCCATTTTACCTCTGGCTTCCCCCCCGAAGTCATCACCTCTTTGGGCATTGGGGGGGGGGGGGTCCTCTGCAACCCAAAGAGCTCAAATCTTGCCCCTGAACGGGGAAAAAATAGGGTTCTGTTCCTGCCCCCACCAAGACGGGCTCGTGCCTGAACAGCACAGATTTCTGCTCCGACGTGCAGAATGCAGGCTGAGAGAGGAGGTCAGTCTCCCCGACTCCCCGTCCCCTTGGGTCCAGGCAGGCCTTCGAGAGGGGAGACCGGCCGCCGTCGCCCTGGCCCACCTCTCCCGGCACTGCGGAGAGAGTCCTTTGAAAGTCCCTCCCAAGAAAGAGCAAACGACCAGCTCCCCTTGGCCTGCGATCTGGCCCCGGCCCGTGGGAACGTCTGCCAAACCTGAGCTGTGTGGTCCACTGGAAATAGCATGTGAGCCTCACATGAAATTTTACATTTCCTTATCACCGTATTTTTTTTTTTAATGTAAAATGAACAAGCGGGAGTGATTTTTACGATTCCTAAATTTGACACGATGTATTCAAATATGATCACGTCAATACATAACCCATACGAATGTGATCGACGAGAGATTCTACATTCTTTGTCAGGCATACTCCGTCTTCGGGATCCCACGCGCACACAGCGCCTCTCAGCGCAAACCCTCCACATCTCCAGCCCCAGCAGCCTGCTGTGGCTGTGGCAGCCACTTCAGAAGGTGCCGCTCCGAGTTTCCTCCTCGTCCTGCAGCCCCTGACCAAGGAGATGTGGGACCCACTGTGTCGGCGGGGATCCACCAGGAAAACCAGGGCAAAGGGAGCAGGGATGCCTGGTCCTGGGAGCCGACCAGCAGGAAGGCTGTCCTCTGCCTGGTCCCACAAACTCCTTCACAGCTGGCCACCAGAATGGGGGATCTTGGAAAGAAGGTGCTCACCTTGTGGGATGCAGCAGGGCCACAGGGCTCAGTGGGGGGCTCCTGGAGCAGGACAGGGACACAAAAGCCTTCATCCAGAGGTGGGATCCAGCAGGCCCCTTTGCTCTCCTGACTCGTCACAGCCTCCCCACCTTCCTGGCTTCCATGGAGGAAGAAAGAAAGGTGTGTGGTTGGCCGGGCCCCGCCCCCGGGGCTCCCAAGTACCTTCCGCTAACAGAGCTCCTAGGACTGGGGCCTGTGGGAGGCCCCCCCTGCCCTGGACCTCACCTGCGGCCACCCCACCAGGAGCTACCTGCACGTCTGACTGCCCAGTCACTTAAGATTTTACAGTATGACATGGCCCGATTCCCAACACGCAGAGAGGGAGACCAGAGAAAGCCATCCGTGATGGACTCATTTATAGTCGGGGAGGATTCCGGCATGTGTGAGGCGCGCTGTGCTAGGACGCGGCATGAGCGGCCACCACACAGACCGAGTGGCTCAGCACGAGGGAGGCCAGGAGCCTGAGGACAGCTTCATGGGGGACGCACTCGTGCCCACCAGAGGGTCCCAGGAGAGTCCACCGCCTGCCTCCTCCAGTGCTCTGGGGCTCATGGCCACCATCCTCCCAGCCCTGCCCCTGCCATCACCCGGCATCTCGTCTTTCACTGCCCCTCTCGGAAGGACACTCGTGACTGCGTCTCAGCCCCGCCGAATAGCGAGGTGCTCTCCCCGCCTCCGGACCCTCCCCTTAGCCTCACGGGCACCGTGTGTTCCTGCCTCGGCTGTCACACGCTCGGGCTCTAGGGATTAGGGCCTGGCCACCTCTGGGGGCCCTGCCACTCAACCAGCCACAATGGACACCCGCAACGTACGGTTGGCACGTACACACGGGTGAGGACTGGCGAGATCTGATTCCACGTGCTGGATGAGAAACGTTCGTTCCCTGGTGACAAGGCTGGCCATGTGCCCCCAGAGAGAGTTTTTGGGGAGAGGCCAACAGAACGGGCCAAGCCCCAGCAAGGTGAAGCCGCTGCAACCCAGGCTTCGAAGACCAGACGGAGAGGTTCCTTTCTATATGGCAAGAGCCATCCCGAAGGTGTCCTGGAGGGGAAGTGGGGGGCCGGGGGGGGCACCTGGGCACGGTCATCGTCACTGCAGCTGTGAGCACGCAGAAGACACTGTCCACGCCCCACGTGGCCCCCCGCCCTGTCTCCGTGCACACCAGCCCGACCCTGGCCGCCGGGTCTCAGGCCTCCTGAGAGGCGGAGCTTCCCGCCCCAACTCTCATCCCTGCCGCACTCATCAACACACACGAAGACGCTCTAACGTTCCCAGACCACGCGTGACGGTAACCGGGAGAAAGCAGGTGTTTGAGGAAGAAAGAAACCGAGGCCAGGATCGAGGGAACAGACGCTAAGTCCCTGCAGACCCTCCGTGGCCAAAGGCGCCACCCCAAGCGCCGGGTGGAAACTGGAGGGAGCGGTGGGAGGAGCGGCACGAGCAGTGGGAGGACCTAAGGCACCAGCTGCCTGCCGGCTGGACTGCAGGATGCGTCTGAAGACGTGGGGAAGGTTCAGGGCTCTCCGTGGCCACTCGGCTCCCCGTGGCCACTCAGTCATGAATCACGGCAACGTGCTCGGAGCCGCTGCGTGGCCATCTGTTGTGGAGAGGTGGGAAGCAGGTACCCGCTGAGCAGGAAGCTGGCTTGGGTGACCTCCACATCCGACCTATCCTTGGGTTCCAAGTGTTGCGAAACTTCCCGAACTACGGGCCAGTCAGCCTCATGTCCCGACAGTGCCCACAGAACATCGCAGTGAGTGACCAAAGATCTGAGCCCCAGATGGTAAGAAAAAGGCCACGCTGGGGATGGAGGCATTGAGCTCGACCCTGGCGCTCACCCCGTCCTATCTGTCACAGGTCAGGCAGCTGGGGGCAGGGACGGGGGTCCCATTTGCCAGCTTGGTGAATCCTGGCAGAATGAGAGCATGGGGTCATGGAGGAGAAACGGACCAGGAGGGGAGGGTAGAGAAGCACGGTGACCATTCCCCAAGACGACCATTCCTGACGCTGCCCAGCTAGGGGGCTGACCCCTTCCCAAGGGCCTGGGAGGTACAGGGTGTGAAGTCTCCAGCTTTTGCACCAGCCACATCCTCACAGGAGGCCTGCAGTGAAGGCTGAGCCCAAGTGGCATTCTGGGCTATCCCACTGGCGGGCAAGCAGCTGCCTAAGAAATTAGAGAAGTCACCTCACCCTCCCTGGGTGGCTGCTGTCTGCCGCCAGTACTGGGGTGGCGGGGACCAGACCCTGAGCTCCTGGCTGGCAGGGGCCACGGGCCACAGTAGAGCCCAGGCTCCAATATCCCAGCCCGCAGAGCCAGCGGGAGGTGAGTGATCAGGAAGCAGCCCGTGGCCTCTGGAGGTGACCTCTCTGCCCTGCCTGTTTCTTGTCCCTTCTTGTTTAGAGCCAGACCTTATAGCTTCCACGACCTCATTATTTCAGACCAGCTGGCCCCACCAGATCCACCCACTACTCTCTACCCCTCACAGATCCCCTTTCTCGAGGTGCTGCCCCAAAGAACACCAGCAGGGAGGGGGACGGGCCCCGGACCTTCCCAGCCCCCGTTGTCAGAGCTCTGACGCACGCCCACACTGCATGCCGTGCCCTGGAGCTTCAGGTGGGAAATGGCAGCTGCCCCGGGCTCACCTCGGGGTCCCCTCCCCACAACACAGGCCTGAGTGGCCTGGGTTCCATACTCCTGATACTGGTGGACCTTGACTTTTGGCCATTCCTTGGGGCCCCCACGATGGGGCTCTGGCGGACCTGGCGCATCAGGCCCCACAAGACGATGGGAGGGTTGCCATTCGCCTGTCCTCAGCCTGCGGGATGGGTGGGGGGGACGTCCTGCTAGTCAGCCCCCGGCTGTACCGTCTGCCACCCCCCACCCCATCAAGATGGATTCACGGCCCAAGGGGCCCTGGGTGGGCTCATCAACAGGCTGGGACAGATGGGGACACCCCCACTGTTATCAGTGACACTGGCCTGTCACATCTCTCCATGAAGTTCCCACCTTGGGGCTAAAGCTGGGGGCTTAGGGGTGTCCTGAGCTGCCCAGCATTGCCCCGAACCCCCCTGCCTGCCCTTTGGCCCTTTGGGATGGCAGTAGTTGATGCTGCCCTTGGTTGGGAGTGGGGGGGCTCTGCCTCTGGTTGGGAGGGGTCTGGGTCTGTGTCTGGTTGGGGGGGGGCTCTGTGTCTGGTTGGGAGGGGCTGATCTGTCTCTGGTTGGGAGGGGTGGTGGCTCCGGCCCTCCAGTCCTCCAGCGGCTCCCTTTTTGTTATTCTCCCCTTTTTGTTATTCTCCTCAGCTCCCTCCTTCCCTCTGTTCCCCGCTCCTCTCTGCAGTAACCCCGCAGCAGTGCTCCGCAGGCCTCCCGGCACCACTCTGGCTCTGGGTTTTAATGACGGTGCTGGGGTGGAGGTGGGCACCCCTGCCCTGGCCTGGCCAGTCCCCCGGAAGGCCTACTGCAGCAGGGCCACCGCAGTGGGCGGGGTCGCACAGTGAGAGTGGCAGTGGCTTTTAGCAATTCCCACTCCGACAGCGACACGCTGGAGTCCTTCACTTTCCCTGGGCACCCCAGATTTCAACCTTCGGCAGCAGCCTCGGGGCACCTTCTCAGCTCCAGGGTCCCTGAGACACCTGGGGTGCCCCGAAATCCACCTTTGCCTGGGCTTTCCCAGGCCAACTTACCCAGAACCCCAGGAAGCAGGCAGTGACTTTAAGAGCACCTGGCTGGGTCTCCAGTGACACCCGACCTGCACGCCAGATATCTCAGAGGTCACCTCTGGGGAGAGGGGTAAAGGGTCCTGCAAAACCGGACACAGAACAAGGACGAAGGATGTCAACACGGTGGTGTAGGGGAGGACAGGGTCAGACCCCTCTGGTTGTTGCATGGGCAGCCCACACAGGACACACAGCACCTGCAGAGGTCAGCTGGGGACAGGGATGAGGCAGGCCTTTCTAGCCCCTCCTGCCACTCCCCTGTCTGTCCACAGGCCCCTGTGACCCTGAAGGGCCACATGCAGATTATGAGGATGTTTCTGTCATTGCAACCCTGGCTCCCTGCCCAACAAGCTTCTAGCTTCCCTTACAGTAAGGGGTGCCCTGGGCAGGGTGGCATGTCACCAACAGGCCTGGTGGGGCTCATCCACACCACGGGGTTGGCAGGAGCCCAGGGGCTGGCCCTGTCAGCCGGCTCATCCCTCCAGGCTCTGCACAACCACTCGAGCCAGCATCCAAGGGAGTAGACGGCTCCAGGCAGTGTGGAGAGGGTCCCAGGCAGAAGCAGGCGCCTGGTCCCAGAAGGACTTTCCACCAGCCCAGGGACCCCCAGCTAACCTCTCGGTCCCTCTCTGAGCCTGTTGTTCCCACTGTCCAGATGAGCACTGCACTAGGGAATCAGCAAAATCCTTCCCATCCTACCATGGGGCATGAAAGCCTGAGCCCAGGAGGCCTGGCCAGATGCCCACCAGCACATACTGCTTTTACAGTGGGAGGAAAGCAACGCTGATGGCAGGCGTCCATGGAAGGAGCATCCATAAAGTTGCCTGCAGTCCCCAAGTGGCGGCTACAGTGGCCGTGCACAGCTTGGGACAGCCAGAGGCTGCACCAGCCAGCCCAGTCTCCAGGGGTACCCAGAACAGAACTGTCTGGTGTGGACAGGGGTACACAGGAAAGCCACCAAGCCTGTCCCATGGGCAGAATGACCACGGCTGTCCCATAGGCAGCCAGGAGGTCCTCCCCACCGGCTCCTGGAGGGCTCAGCTCCGAACCCGGGAGCCCCAGCCCGCCGAGCCCTGGCCCTCACTCCAGACTGTGGCCCACCCTGGTCTGGCATATGCCAGCAGCACGCGTGGCAGGGGTAAGACACGTGGCCGCGGCTGGCAGCCGGCCACCCCACCCTCCGTGCTCATTTCTATGCGCCATCAGCCCCGCCAAATCTCACGACCTTGGCATTTGGGGGCCACAGGAGAAGGACACCGTGTGCGCACAGCCCCTCCATCAGAGCATCAATTAGCATTCCCCGTGCAAAGTTGGGCTGTAATTACAGCAAGTGATTAGCAGGCCGGTAGCCTGTCTCGGAGGAGCAGAGTAACAGGGAGGCTGGGTGTGCCGGCGCTCACCTCGAACCACCGGTGCGTCTTAAACAGGGCCTGGTGCCCCGGTGACCCGTGATTAATGGAAGGGACCACAGTGGGGACGTTTCCCTGGCATCTGTCACCGAGCTTCTTCCTCTCGGCAGTTAACGGGCTGGCCAGGCACAGGGGAGGAGAGGGGGGCCGGGACCTCAGGCAGAGCACCTGCGAGCCCCAGGGGAGGGGCAGGCTTCCCTCTACCTCCCCCAGGCCGGAGCGGGCCCCTGGGCAGTGACTCCTCAAGGAGAGGGAGAGGCAGAGGCCGGCAAGTCGAGATGGGGCGTGTGTGTGAGGAGCCACAGCTCAGCCCCTTCGCCAAAGCACATGGAATCGGTGGCGGCCTCTGACCTCCCCCACCCTGGGAAACACTTGCACCCCTGCTCATCGGTGAAGGCTCCCGCCAGGACCGGCAGCGTCCACGCAAGGGTGCGAGGTCCAACAGAGAACACTGCTCCAGCGGCAGAGGGAGCAGAGGAGCCTGGAGCTGGAGTGTGTCCTTCCCTGAGCACACACGGGGGTGGGGGTGTCTGCAGGTACACGGGGCTCCCCCGCCCGATAGGATGGCAAGTGCGCGTCGAGGGCCGACACACAGTATGACGGGCTACCGCTCAGGTATCCAGCCACCCTGTGTTGGGGGCTGGGAGCCAGGACAATCTGGGGGCGACGTCTGGCCGGAGAGGCTCCTGGCCTTGCAGAGGAAGACACACATGGAATGGGAACGGCGCCAGGGCTCTGGGGGCGAGGCCCGCCCTGGGAGGCCCCCGTGAGACCCCAGGTCTGCCCACATGGGATGGGGGCAGGGGGCGGGGGAGGGAAGACGTGACCCCAGCTGGGGAGCATGTGCCACGGCTGTGGGCATCGCTGCCACCGCCAGGGAGCAGCACCTGGACACTCGTGACCACTGGACACCGCTGCCACGGCCACGCCCTTGCCGGCACAGGGAGACCACACCAGCAGGGGAGTCCGGGACTGGGCCTCTGGTTCACAGCCCACCAGCCCACCAGCCATGTGACCGCAGGCAGGCGGATGAGCCACACCGTGTTCCCCCGGTTCAGTGTCTGCCGCTGTCGGTGGGAAGGAGAGGCTTTCCCACCTCACAGAAGGCACATGACACACGTGCCCACCACCTGGCAGACCTCCACGGGGCCAGCGTCCACTGCCCTTCCCGCAGGGGGGCTTTCTTCTGTCTTCCAGGGTGCCTGCTCCCATGGTCCCCTGCGGCTCGTCTGCTGTGCCTACCCATCTGCCTCTAGCACCAACTCCCCCTGCTTCTTCCTTCCTACCCCAACGGCCCTCCAATCCTTACGGCACCGTGACTGGTCCACAGGTGGGCCTGGGACCTCAGCCGGACCAATCAGGGTCCTCCCTGAGAGTGTGGGGAGGGGCCCTCCACTCCCCGCACATGCTTCCTCCACCTCCAACTTGAACCAGGCCGGGGAAGCCCTCGGAGGCTGTCGGGATCTGCTCACCACCCTGAGGCCCCACATCCAGGAGCCTGGAGGCCAGCTCAGCCCAGCCTTCCCAAGGGCACAAGCCACCAAGGCAGGGACATCAAGACTGTCACCCAGGAGACCCCAGACCAGCCCGCACACAGCACACTCAGCGACCACTCGCCCTCCCGCTGGCCCCCCAGGTAGATTCTAGAACTGCCCTGCTTCAGAGACCGGGAAGCCGTCACCCAGCTACACACACGTTGCAGGGGCTCCTTCCAGAAACCCAGGTTTCAGAGAGGCACCCATCTGGGAACAAAGCCGAGGTCTCCTGCCCTGGACCAGCCATGAGCCCAGAGTCCCATGTGCCCACAGCCAAGAACATTTCCTAGGACAACAGAGTGAGCGAACTCTGGCCAGCCAGCGTTCCCTGGACACGGCCAACGCTCAACACAACAAATGAAGAAAAATGAACTATTTCCATTGCCAGGAACACTGCCATCCCCGCAGGGTCTGAGAGACAAAGCGAGGAGGGAGAGGCCCTGGATTGAGGAAAAGCAGGCTCGCTAGCCATACTACCCCTTCCCCAGCCCCCACCCTCCCTTGTGCCCCCGAAGCCCCACTCCCGGGCACAGGGGCACACAGCTCGCCCTCTCCCTGTGTATCTCTGTCCTGCTTCCCCACGTGCAGCCCATGAGGTGTCCCCTTGAGCCGTCTCAACTGTGGGCACACACAGTGGGGACGACAGTGAAGAGAGAAATGGCCACGCCCGGAGGACAGTCCCCCTGCGGCGGGCCTTTGAGAGGCATCGTTCATGAGGGACGGGATGTGGTCATCCTCGTTAGGAACTGCGGGGAGGCCTCTCGGTGCAGCTAAGCCTGCCTCCCACCCGTGGCCTCCCCTCTCTGCCCCCCTTCACCTAACGCCCCAGTAAGTGTAGGGGCTGCAGACCCAGACCCAACACCAAGGCCTGCCCGGCTTCCTCCACATTCCGTGGTAATGGCACCGAGTGACAGGCAGCAAGACCCACGCACTCCCCTCGCCTCTGGTCTGCAGCACCTCGGAAACTTCTCCTCTGGGCCCGGGCCGGGGGCACGGATGGGACAGGTCTCTGCTCCTCATAAGCTCGTACCTTGGTCTAGGACAACAGATGTTGAAATACAGAGGCAGTGACCTATTATCGGAGTGACCAGTCCCTTTCCGGGCCCCGCTACGGCTGCCAGACCCCACTGAGAGCCCCGGAGCAGGGAGGGACACCCACCGTGCCTCCGACGGCACCATAGCTCCGGCCAGATGCCCTGGGATCTGGGTGAGTGGAGTGTCGCCGAGCAGCGTCCGGGGCTACACAGAGGTTTCCGGGCATGGCGGGTTTCCTGATTCTGATACCCAGGCGGTGCTGGACAAGAGAAACACAACAGGCTCTTGGATCCAGAAGACGTGGGCTCAGGGCACTGACCCTTCCAGAGGGACGCTGACCAGATCCCCCATCTTCACTGACCTCAGTTTCCTATAAACGGAGACGCTATCCTGTCTTTGTGGGTCCACCGTGAGGACTAAAGAATGAAACCGGCTCCGAAGAGCAGCATCATGAGTGTTCGCGCCCAGGAAGTGGGGCCGCTGGTTCAGAACGCCGGGGGCAGCCACGGCTCTGGGCGAGCCCGGAAGTTGGAGGCCATCCACGGAGAGGCTCAGGAGACGTGGGTGGGACACTTAGACCCACTACCCAGGGCCACAGACCCCAGATCCCACCAAATGCATTCTCAGGAAACACCCTGGAACAACCAGCATCCACCAGCATCACCCGTGTCCACGGCAGGACAAACCAAGCGTGGGCACCCGCACTGTCAGCGGAGTACCAGTCCGCCCTCAACGGGAGCAGAGTGCCGCTGCTGCGACGGCGTGGGTGCGTGTGGAGGCCGGGACGCCTGACGGGATGAGCCAGCCACGCAAGGACAAACACAGTCCACAGTCCACCACATGTACGTCGTCGACGTCACGGACAGGAAGTAGAGTGGGGGTGCCAGGCGCCAGGGGAGGGCCAGTGGGGGCCCTGGTTAACGGGGTTAAGGGTTACAGAGGTTAACGGGGACAGAGTCTCCGTCTGGGAAGACGAACGAGCTCTGGAAACAGACGGTGGCGGCCGCACAACGTGTGAAAATGCGACGCACCCTGACGCGGACGGCCGGAACCGCCTAATGTGGTCGATTTCAGGCCCCGCGCATTTGCCACAATAACCACATTGGAGACGGGAACGGTGGACGCAGGATGCCCTGGCGGATGTGCCGGCGGCTACACGAGCCTCAGAACCATCTTCCAGAGAGGGCAGGCCGCCCCACTGCCGGCTACACCCCGCGGCTCCGAGGAGGGAGTGCGGGCAAGAGTGGCTGCGCTAGTGTGGTGGGGGCCTGGCCGGTTGCTCAGCGTAACAGTGACATCGGGAAACTTCCACGCCTAACGGTACGACGGTCCGGCCTTCCTGTCCGCCGGACACTTGAGGAGCTGTTTGTGCTGTTCCAGTCTCGACGCCACGCTCCCTGCAGATGCCTGGCCGTCCTGGGAGCAGCTGGCCTGAGGTCTGGCCGCGAATTGATCCCTGGTGCGGACGGTAGGCCGCCGGGAAACCCAAGGAGCCTCCAATAATTACAAGGAGATGAGGCTATCAGGTGTAATTAAACAGTGTCCACGGGCAGCCCACTCGGCTGCGGCCTCTGTTTCCCCCTCCCGCCCGCCTCCTTTTCCCCAAGACTGCAAAATAAATTACCCTGTGAAGTCAGCGGAGGTTGAGCTACGGAAACAATTAAACAGAAATTAAACCTAATTCATTTATACTCCGAGCACAAAGTGGATCATGTAGGTTTTTTCTCTCTCTCCTCCTCTTGCCTTGGCGTTAGAGAGGACTATTATGGGAAATTAATCACAAGGCAAAGCAATGAAAGTGATCTATCACTCGTTAAAGGCACCAGCGGACTGTATAAAACCTCTTACAGCAGCCGGAGAATTTAGAGGTGAGGCTGTTGGTGAGACGGGGGAGGCCAGGGAAAGAGGGGGCGCCTGCCTGAAGCCCCCAGCCTGGCCGGACCAAGGTCCCCTTCCTGTGGACAGAGGCCCATCCGTGTGGTTCACACCCGGGCCGAGAAATGCAGCGGAAGGGTCCCTGGAGTGCGGGAGGGCTCGGGACTGGTGGTGTGCGGGGGAGCTGGCTCGGTTTTCACCTTTTCTCCCGACAGTGGAAGGGCAGGGCTCAGAGGACAAGCTGCTGGAAGGATGACCTTCCTTCCCTGAATGAAGGAAGAACAAGGAAGGCCTCAGTCTCCCCACGGCAGGAGCTGCGGGCGACATGGCCTGCCCGCTCCCCCCCCACCCGCCCCCTCGCCGTGGCGAGGATCCAGTGAGGAAAGGACAGGAGAGCATCGGAAAGCACAGAGCAGAGCAGCCACGCGGCTGGCACCAGGCCCGGTGAGTCACGCTCCTGGTTCCCTGCTTTCAAGAGAAACAAACTGGAAAATCATTTTCCCATCGTCGCAGGGTAGAGACTGCACAAATGGAATGAAGGGAGGCCCGGGGCGGCCGGGGCAAAGGATAGACGCACGGGGGAGGAGGGAGCCGGCCTTGGGAGAGGCGTTTCAGGGTGCTGTGCCGGGACGAGCCAGAGAAGCCCAGTGCCGGCAGGTCCCCCACAGGCACCACCCCCACAACAGATTTTCCTAACCAAGCAGCTTGGAAATGGGGGGGCGGGGCTGAGCTTTGAACTTGGCATGAAAAAGGAAGGAGCGAAGGCCACTTCTACTCCACTCCTTTCCTGAAGGGCAGAGAGCCCTCTGGGCAGATGGGGCTGTCCCTGGGAGCCCAGGCACCCCACTGCCGCCCCAGGGCTCGCTCACTGCACAGAGGCCTCCCGCCATGCTCGCAGGCAGGTGCCAGGGGACAGACGGCCGGAAGGAGAAAGAAAAGCAGGGGAGGCGAGCCAGGTGACGGGCAAGAAAAGGCGTGTCCAGCAGTCTCCTGCAACTACACACGACTCCATCACAGGCCTGACTTCACCGCCCAGTCAGCCCAGAGTCAGGCCCAGGGAACAGAGCCCCTCACAGAACGGAAGGGACGGAGAGGGGCCCGTGCTCTGGGGCTCAGCCCCTTCTCCTGCACCAGCTGTCATCCCTGCACACACCCTCCCCACCCTGTGCTCAGGAGAGAGGGGCGGCCGTCTCTCCCCTGGATCGGCTTCCTCTTTACCTCTCCTGTCTGTGTGGTCAGAATCACACTGGAGCGTGTGCAGGACAGCACAAACCTTGTACAGGAAATAAAGGTCTGGTCAAGGCTCCTGGGAGGTCCTGTCCGGGGGCGGGCCTGTCCACACAGAGCGTCTTCGTTGACCTGGGGGCCGTGGGCTGCACGCTGAGGTCAGCCACACGTGCGTCGGTGCTGCCTGAGACCCAGGAAAGACGAGCGCCAAGGCTCAGGTACGCGGCCGTGATCAGCAGCACTCTGTGCACATTCTTGCTGTCGTTCTGGGAGAGCTGAGCCCCGTCCACGCAGCTCCACGGGGAGAGGACTCCTGGCCCTGGTCTCTCTGGCCCTGGCCCCAGCCCCACGCACCTCCTCCCTCTGCTGATTTCTGCCTGTGTCCTTCCTCTGTAATGGACTGTCCTCCTGGGAGTGCAGGGCTTTGCTGAGCTCTGAGTCCTTCTAGCAATGAGGGAGACTGCGGGTGGTCTCGTGGGGCCCTGAATGGCAGGGGGGCCCAGGGCATATTGGAAGACCCTCCTGTGGGGCGCCTGGGTGGCTTGGGTGGTGAAGCATCTTCCTTCAGCTCAGATCATGAATCCGAGGTCCTGGGAATAAGCCCCATGTCGGGCTCCCTGCTCACTGGGGAGTCTGCTTCTCCCTCTCCCTCTGACCCCCACTCGTGCTCTCTCTCAGGTAAATATATAAAATAATTTTTTAAGAAGACGATGACTCCCCCATGCAATTGAGGAAAATGAGGCCGACAGTCAGGGAGCTATCCAAGAACGTGCAGGCCCGTGGGACGCAGGTTTGGATGCTGTCCCCACCCGGGCCTTCATTCTCACTTCTGCCCCCAGGAGAGGGGCTCACCGGGCGGTGGGTCCACCAGGACAAGTAGGCTCTGCCCTGCGCAGGCCGAGTGAGCATGGACACCGTGGCTGGTTCCTACCAGCCAGGGACTGGGGGAGCAGAGCAGCTGCCCAGAGCTTCTGTCTCCCGGACAGCAGTGGGGGTGAAAAGGAGCGTGTTGGGCTGAGACAGGGAGCAGCCTCAGGCCAGAGCAAAGAAACCCCCCCCACCCCAAGTGCTCGTGGCAGGAACCAGGAACACAAACTCAAACCCTCTCTGCGCTGACCTCACCGCCCCAGATGCCAGCCAGCAGCCAGCCTCTTCCAGGCTGTCTGATGATGGCCGGAGCCTCCGTGCTCATGCGGGCAGGGTCTCCGGACCCACAGAGAGGGCGGCGCTCAAATCACACTCAGCTCGCCCCTTCGCAGCAGGTCCAGCCAGGGGCCCGCTGCTCACCCCGACTCTTCCACACCCATTGGTGCAGGCACACACGCTCACACGTGTACGTGTGCACACGCAATACACCAACGCCGTGTGTGCACACGCGTCCAGACACACGTGCAGGCATGTGTGCACACACAGGCACACACACAGATACACACGTGCGCGCACACACATGCTCAGGGCCTTCCCCTGTGCCCTGCAGACAGCAGGGAGCCCGGGGCCAGGGCCGGCTGAAGTAACCGCACGGCACCGCAGGGCAGCCGGCTGTCCGGGGTGGAGGTCAAGGGCCAATTCCCCAAATGGCAGACAAACAAGTCAGCTCAGCCCTTCTGCCTAGAACCCAAGATTCCCAGAGCCAGACCGTACCTGGAGACCACCTACCCCCCTCCATTAGCAAACAGGAAAGCCACCAGAGGCCGTGAGGCTGGGCCAGGGCCCTGCAGCCGGGAATCCACCAACTAGACCAGGCATCGCCACCCACACTCTCCCCCAGGGAGAGGCAGCGCGGAGGCTCCTGGCGGGCGGCCAGCAGGCGTCCTGTTCCATGCCCCTTCCTCTACCGGCAGACCTGCCCTACAGCCCTTGGCTCCTCGGCTCTGGGCATGCCGACCGCAGCAGCCACTCCGAGCAGAGGGGTCCCAGTTCTCCCACCGCCGACCTGCGTTCGCGATTGCTGGGAACCCATTTCCCATGACGTGGCAGCAATGTGGTCCTGTTTCCAGACATGACCCCATGGAAGCAGACTACCAGCGCATGTGTCATTCTCGGCGACAGCACCGTTCCGCAGCTGCCTAACCGCTGTCCTGCGCGGCCTCAGGACTTGCGCACCACCTGCAGACACAAGCGCCCTCCGACGGGGCATTTTTAGCAACTCCCATGCTCCGTTATTTCCTGAAGCGCGATGACAGGATGCCTGGGCACCCCCCATTTTATAATTCATCACACACCAGCAGAACCCACCAAACAAAGAACACCTTGAGCAGCGAGTGTTTCTACACAGCCCTACCGGAACTCTAGGTCTGTGATCCTCCATTTACTCCTCCACTAATATAAATAAGTGAATGATTTCTGGTCATTAAAAATCCAGTATAGTTTAACCTTTAATTGTACAGCCGAACAAATGCCCTTCACAGTGAAGTCGACGTCCGAGCGCCCGCGGGATGTGACCTCACCAGGAGCAGGGCTGGTAGCCCTCCCGCTTCTCTCCCCACCGCCAGAGCCCCAACCTCAGTCATGGAGGTGAGGGAGGGGTCGGCCCAGGACACAGGGGAGGCCGGCCCCAGAAACGGAATGCGGATATGTAAAAGACTCCTAACACGTGTGTCTCCCTGATGCTGGCAAGTGTCTGAGACCCTGCACTCCTGTCCACACTCCCAACACCTGTCTGGAAACCATCCTGACCTCAGAGGCGCCGTGCAGCCCAGCCCTGCACCCGAGAGCGTAAAGGGTCTCTCCCTCCTCAGCAGCCACTCCTCCTGGCCACGAGTTCCTGACTCCGTGAGCCGACATCAGGGCGAGAAGCCCTGTCGGGCCACCTGCTATGAACTGAATGTGTGTGTCCCCCCAGATTCACGCGTTCCTGCCGCTGGGGCCTTGGGGGATGACCGGGTCCTGAGGGGGAACCCACACGACAGGGTCAGTGCCCACAGAGGAAGAGATGGCGTCTCTCTGCCAGGGAGGACACAGCAAGAAGCCTGCGCACCAGGCAGAGGGCCGTCCCCAGACACCGAATCTGCAAACACCTTGACCTTGGACTTCCCAGCACCGCGAGAAATCAGCGCTCAGTGTCTAAGCTGCCCCATCTCTGGTGCTCCCCCTGCAGCGGCCGGCGCTGGCTGAGACACCCCACAAGTTACCTTTTCTCCGTCTGCCCCCAGCTGCTCTCAGGATGCCTTCCGGCGCCGTAAGAGCTCCTCTGTCATCTCGAAGTCAGGTCCTCCCACCCAGACACACGCACACACGCACCCCACCTGCCCGAGAGGCTCTGGGGTTCGCCTCGGGGATGCTGGAGCCCAGCTACAGGCAAGAGAGCACCATCGGTTGGAGTCTGTCCAAAGAGAGGGGCACGTTATGTAACAAGCTTCCTGAGTGACCGGCCCCTCGGTCCTGAGAAGGATCTCGGACGAGCCCTGCTCACACAGCCAGGGCCCACATACTCCCAGAAGCCCCGGCTCACGGCAGCTCCCCAGCTCCCCTCGGGGCACCCCAGCCCCTGCCAGCATCCCCCAGGCATTACTTCCTGGGCACGCGTGTTCTCTCTCATTAAACGCTGAGCTGCTTGAGGCCAAGTCTCTAACACAGTTCCGCGCCCCTGCCCCGCCCCCCAGAAGTGACTGAGGAAGGTGCTCAGAGAACGTGTGAGCCAGTGACGGGGTGGGAAGGGCAGGAAGAACAAGGCTGCGTGGCCACCTGCTCTCGCTCGTTCCCGGTGCGACTGTGTTCCTCGAGCCCCCCCACCCGGGGAAGCTGGGACGTCAGCACCGGAGACTTCCCGCTGCACGCGTCTCGCCGACAGAGGGGGAACCCAGACTCGGATGTTGGAGGGGACCGAGGAGAGACACCCATGGCCAGCAGCTTCACCCCTCCGGGGCTGTGGGAATGCGGGGGCAGAGCGGCGTCCTATCTTTGTGTCCCCCACATCCTGCAGGAACCGATGTCCAGACACGGAAGTAACAGATCGTGACAGAAAGAGCAAGTGTTTCATCCGGCACTTGCACCCCGGGGTAGAGACCCAAAATAACCGCAGTCGGGTCTCGAGACCTTCACGTTCCGGGTCGCAGCAGCATTACTCCCGGCGGCCGAGAGGAGGAAGAGGGCTGTGTCCGCTGACGGGGAAAGGAGGCGCCAACAACGGACGGTACCAGCCCTGAACAGAGTTCTGACGCGCTCCAGCGCAGGCGGGCCTCGAGGACGCGATGCTGAGGGACGTCAGCTGGGCTCAAAGGGACAAACACTCTAGGAGGCCACTTACACGAGGCCCTTAGAGTCGTCAGATTCAGAGAGACAGGAAGGAGGATGGGGGGTGTTGGGGGCCGGGGGAGGGGATGCGGAGCTGGTGTTTAATGGGGAACAGAGTCGCAGCTTGGGACGACGACAACGTTCTGGGCGTGATGGTCGCACGGCGACGCAAATGTCCTTGAGGCCACTGAACTGTGCTCTGGCAACGGTGGACAGAGTAAGTTTCCTGTTATAGGTGTATTTTGCCCCAATTTTCTGTAAGTTTAAATGTGTTCAAGCATGACAGGAAGTCAAGCACTCTGCCGGAGCCGGTGAACACGCGGGACCCCACCAGGCACCCCAGACCCCGCTGGGGTCCCGCGTGTTCACCGGCTCCGGCAGAGTGCACCGCAGGCCCTGTTCTCGCTGAGTCCTCACGGGGGTGGAGTGGCAAGGGAGCTCTCCGGGGTCCCTTTCATAAGGACACGAGCCCCACTGGGAGGTGACCTCTCACCTCCCAATACCATCACCCTGGGGTTATGACCGCACCGTAAGAACTGGGGGTTGGTCACACTCAGTCCATTACATTTTGGCAAGAGGTCGATGTTCTCATCACTGACTTGGTCTCTCCAGAGTCCAGTGTCCCCAAGAGCTGATGAGAGGGGTGACCAAGGAAAGCATTCACTCATTCGATCGGGAGCCGCTGAGCCCCGGGCCGAGGCCCAGATGCCGGGAGCATGACCGGGGAGGAGACAGCGGCCTGCCAGTGGGGCCTGGACAGCACGCAGATCAAACATGACTGAGGAAAGGCGCGTGATCCGGGTCAGGCCGTCCGAGCCCGAGCTGCTTGCGGACCGCCCTTCGTCTGGGAAGGGACAACGCAAGGCCAGCATCCGCGCCGCTCGGCTCCCACGTTCTCCACAGCTCCAACTTCCATTCCCCCTGGCCTCAGGGCCACCGAACAAACAGCCAGGCACATGTGAGGGGTCACAGGGCTGCACCCCTTGGGCACAGAGGCACTGTCCTGGGGGACAAAAGGCTAGGACTTGAGTCCTGCTCTTCTGACCTCCCCTTGATGCTTTTCCCTTCTGGGCCTCGGTTTCCCCACCGTTAAGCCGGGGAGTTGGACTGAATGATCTCCAGACCCCCATTCCGTGATCGGGGGCCTTCCACCCCTTTTCCGGGGAGGGGGACTCAGGATCCCAGTTCTGGGCTGACACAACGGTTCTGCTCTCCATCCGGAGAAAAGGGGCTGTGACAGAAAGGACTGCGTACAGCGACGTTCGGGCAGGTTTGTCCACACACGGCAGACAAACCGTGGGTTCCAAGCCAGCTCCCTAGAACCAGGATTTACAGCCGGTCTCGGCATGAGGCCGGCACGAATCGGATGCAGCCTCCCCTTCCCCGAACCCTGCGCCCCAGCCTCCCAGACACGACAACGAAACACCTCCGCTCTCAGGGCCAGCCCGGGGGCCTGCCCTGGATTTCCACGGGGTGACATCCCAGAAATGCGCAGCCACAGCCCCTCCCCAGACATCCACTTCTGCTGGGGAAAGCCGCTTCCCAGCCCCAGCGGTGTGCAGGGGTTCTGGAGGCGACCGCCTCTGCGGGGGGAGCTGTGTGAGGGCAGCCCCAGTTGGCCTGGTGCCTCAGAGCAGAGAGCCCCCCACACAACACCCCCAGGCGCCACGTGCTCAGGGTCTACGCAGACGGGGATGACCAGGATTCCTGCCCGCCGTTCACCATCACACTAGTGCCTGCCACGGGGCCTCAGGAATGGTCTCCTGGTGGCTAAGCACGGAAAGGGCCTCGTCCACCCCACCGGGCGCCCCTGCAAGTCAGGGTTTCTCAACCTCGGCACGCTGGACATTTGGGGGTCCATCACGTCCTAAGGCAGGGCCTGTCCTGGGCACCATGAGGGGGAGCATCCCTGACCTCTGCCCTCGAGATGCCAGAGTGCCACCACCATCCCCTAAGCCGCAACCACTGAATATGTCTCCGGGCACTGCCAGATGTCCCTGGCGGGGACTAGATCGCCCTCCGGTGGACGACGCAGCCACAGAGCTGAGGCCGGGGTGTCGGGTGGCAGGAGCTGCTGGGCCACCGCCTACCCAGGGAGCTGGGACACCGGGACCCCCACGCCGCTCCACGGCCCCAGGTCATGCTGCCTCAGATTCGCCAAGTTCCAGACAAGCTGACCAGAAAGGGAATGAGACCTCTGTCCTCATCTCTAGCACTGCGACCCCAGCCTTGCCGGAGGGCCCTGCCCCGTGGAGCTCAGCCGCACTCCCTCACCAACAGGACACGACCACCCGCGCCTCTGCCGTGCCTCGCGTCACACGTGTGTCAGCTGAGAAGCTCTCGTGTCTGCCGGCAGCTTCGTGTCTAGAGGCACTTGGCTGGGCTTCTGTGGGAAGCGCATCATCATCTCAATCATTATCGATTTTCCAAGCTTGGATTTTTATAATGCGAATCTCCTGTCTGAGTACACACCCTGAGTGTATAAATTTCGAATCAAGAGGTAAAGATTCATTTTTACTTAGATTTTCGACACAATCTCTTGAGATAACTGGTAAAACACCGGGTCTGTGCCCCACTCAGGACGGACTTTGCTGACCTACAGCTGAAAGAGAAGCCCAAGGAGTGGCGGACTCATTAGGACACCGCAGCTGCTGAAACACCAGCCTTCGCACCTCATGGCCATCAAGGTGGCCACGCTCGAAGGCCGGCCTCACACAGGAACTGAGGCCACGGCTGCCTCCAGGCCGGGGCTCTGGCGTCTTGTGGCTCCCAGCATCCTTCAGCTACCGCCAGGCGCAGGGCTGCACCCCACCCCTCACCCAACCCCTGCCCCGGAAGTGAAAGGCATCACGGCCGCCCACGGTCCCTCAGAAAGAGACAATCACGTGGCCCTCGGAGCAGGGGAGCAGGGGAGTGCAGCCCCCCGGCAGTGCCTTCAGCCACAGCTCGGCACCACGAAGGGGAGCGCATCCCCACGGTGGTGAGCAGCTGCCTCGGTCGGGGGGTGAGTGGGCAGCCCTCACATGGCTGGGGATGAGGCCAGCCTTGTCCACGACACTGGACTGTGGCATGGAGCCAAGTGACTGCCTCCCCCAAGGAAGGGGACGCCAGGACCGTCGGCCATATGTTTGCCGCCTTCCCGGGGGATTAAGCCGCAGGAGTTACACGGGCACCAGCGCCAGGCACTGACCGCACAATGACAGGAGAGTGGCCTAGATGCCCGGCCGAGACGCGGCCCCCAGCACCACTACCAAACTGGCTCACAAAATAAGTGTGTGACCTGCAGAAAGTGTAGGCTGGTCGTGGCAGGGGCCACCGGGAGAGGCAGCAGAGGCGGGAGGGACGGGAGGTCGGGGTGGCTCTGTCCCGGCTAAACCAGGGCCTGGCGGCTGCACCCAAAATGGATACCGCCTCCCTCCGGGGCTCGGCCGCCCAGCACGTATGATGCAAAAGGTCATGGTCCCGGGGAAGCGAGCACGCCTTGCTCTCTGCAGAGGGCTCTGGGCACACAGGGACTCACTCCGTGGGATGCCAGCCTAGCCCCTCCTGCTGGAGCACTGCAGCTGGCAAGGCCTCGGGCTGCAGGGGACCGGGCACAGGGGACCCACCACTGGCAGAGCCACAGGGCGCCTGCCCACCCCACCGGCAGCGCCCACCCCAAGATCGGGAATTCCCCTCCCCAGCCGCGTGCATCCTGAGCCCGCCTTCTCCTCCCCCTGCAGGACCATGTCTCTTCTCACCCCCACCCCTGGTCAGCTCTGTGCCCGGGGCGGCCCCTCGCCTCCGGCCCCCATCTGCACCTGGGGACTCGGAGGGCTCACACCACCTCCTTCCCGCCGGGACCAGGAAGCCAGCTTGCTGGCAACCGTGACCTTCTTTTTCTTCTCTCTTCTTTCCACGCAACTGCCCTTCTGGGAGAGGGATGAAAAGCCAGGTCTTGTGGGAACACCCATCCTGCCACCGCGTATGACAGAACCCACCAGCCCTGAGGTCCGAAGGCGAGGCGGGACACCATGGGGAGGGCGGCCGCACAGCTGAGCCTGGTGGGGCTGCCCGGCCACCAGGTCTGCATTTTCGTCCTCTGCCCACCCCCCGCCCCCTCCCTCCAGCCCAGTCCCTCTCACATCTATTTTCGTGGTGGATCCGTGTGCCTCTGTTTCCCAACCCGGGCTTACGTACGTGTACTTCTATACGTTGCTGTCACCGCAGAGCCTCTGAGCCACGCGAATGGCACCTTCTGGAGATCTAGGACTCCTCCATCTGCTTCCATGTTCCCCACTTCCCCTTAATAACCTGTTGGAGGGGAAGCGGTACATGCAGCAGATGATACCACTTTATTTTTGCAAACCCAGTTGGTCCTGGAGCGCTGGCAGCTGCGATAATAGAGAGTGTGCCTGCCTCAGGCAGCACCTCGCTCCACCGGGCCGGGAGGGGGGCGGTCCGGGGCGGGGGCAGGGGGTCCCGGCCGAGCGACACACGGAATCCTGTCCCCCCTTCTGCCTGCTCAGTGTCTGCTTCAGGTTGAATTGTGTCCTCTCCCCAACTTAGAAAAAAAAAAAAAAAAGACACGATGAAGTCCTAACTCCCAGTACCTTCGAATACAACCTTATTTAAAGAGTCTCGGGGCGCCTGGGGGGGCTCAGTGGGTTAAAGCCTCTGCCTTCGGTTCAGGTCATGATCTCAGGGTCCTGGGATCAAGCCCCACATCAGGCTCTCTGCTCGGTGGGGAGCCTGCTTTCCCCCGTCTCTCTGCCTGCCTCTCTGCCTGCTTGTGATCTCTGTCTGTCAAAAAAATAAATGAAATCTTTTAAAAAAATAAAAAATAAAAACAGTCTTTGCAAATAAGATATAAGTTAAAAGGAGGTCATGTTGGGGTAGGGTGGTCCAATCCACTAGGACAGTGTCCTTACAAGCAAGGGAAAGGACACACAGACGCACAGGGAGGAGAGTGGAGTGAGGCAGCCACAAGCCACAGAGCCCCACAGACTGCCGGCAGACCCAAGGAGCCAGAGGGGCGAGGAGGGCTTCTCCTCCAGAGATTTCAGAAGGAGTGGGGTCCTACTGACACCTCCCCGCCGTGGGCTCTGTCCCCTGCTACACACAGGGTGACGTCCCCGGCACCTCTCCTTCCCGCCTGTGCCTTTACAGGGACGGGGAGGGGGTCTACTTCCACCGCCCACTGTGCCCTCAGTCCCCGGCCTTGGGGACTCAGGGCAGGTGCTCAGTGGGGATCTGGCAGGATGAAGGCAGGTGCGCTGACTCAGGTAGCATCGTGAGCAGGTGCACGTGGGCGTGAACACGTCACTCAGGCCAACCCCGTCCTCCTGCTTCCCAGACCTCACGGGACCCCCCACGGACCCTCCTGCTTACGAGGCTCACTCTCACTCCCGTGAAGGGCGCCCAGGACTTCAGGCACGGATGCTTCCTCTGAGTCTACAGTTATTTCAGAATAAAAAGCCTTAAAAAAAAAAGTCCATTTTCTTTTGATTTTGACAAGACGCTGCAAAGCCCAACAGGGGTCTGCCCCTTCCTGTCCCATCGCCTAGCCCCCAGGCGGCCCTGAGGCTGAGGTTTGGGAAACAAAGTCCGACCCCCAGTAAGAGGGGAAGAGAAGCCGGAGAGTGGTCACTTCGAACCTACCCTTTCAACAGTCTTGACACCAGCTCTCTGCTCGCAGGAGAGGCTCACGTGCCCAGTGGGAATGGGGGCGGCCCAGCCGACCACCAGCGAGGTGCCCAGTGCCGGAGGTGGCCGACGCAAAAATGCACAGGGCAGTGGGCACCAAGGTGGCCCGAGAAGGGGAGGTGGGGGCTTGGTGTAACGTCAGAGGAGGCAAGTGGCCACCAACCCAGTGGAGGACCCAAGTCTGTGCCAGAAGAGGGAGCTGGCATCAGAGACGGCGAACCAGACCTTCAGACACCCCTGCAGGAGATGCTGGGGAGCACACGGGGGCATTCCCGGCACAGGGAAGAGGGAGAAAGGGACAGAGAGCCAGGACACGGGCATCCCTGGCAACTCTGGAACAGGGCAGCAAGCCACAGATGGGTGCTAAACCCCGCTCACCTCCTGTTTCTGCAAACCACGTTGCTGCAGCTCGGCCGTATTCCTTCTTTATGTCTGATCTGGGACAGCTTTCGTGCCCACGTCCGAGGGCCGTTGCCATGACACAGACCTTCTGGCCCTCAAAGACGGACGAGCTGGCCCTTGACAGGAGGTTTGCAAAGCCCTGCTCTGAACATCCTGACCGTACAGGAGCGAGTCTGAACTGGAACAAGGCCCAGGGAGGGGATTTTTGTGACGGGAGCGCAAGATTGCACACACCCCCCAGAGAGGAGGAACGGCCAGCCGCCTCTGCTACCCACCCCCGAGAGAAACTTCGGCAACAAAGTCAGGGCACTTGGCCAGCCCAGGAGGCCAAGCTAGGGTGAGGCGCCGGTACTGAGCACCCGACTCACCTGTGTTTCCAGGGAGGGAAGGCACCAGGCAGCGGCGGAACGCTCCTGATGCGATTCAGGACAGGAAGCCGAACGAAGAGAATTCCAGAATAAAGATAAAAGTCCAAATGGCTGGGGGCGCCTGGGGGCTCAGTCAGTTAAGGGTCGGCCTTCAGCTCAGGTCATTCTCTCAGGGTCCTGGGATCGAGTCCCACGTCAGGCCCTCTGCTCAGCGGGGAGCCTGCTTCCCCTCTGCCCCTCCCCCAACTCTCTCTCTTTTTCTGAAATGAACAGAATCTCTAAAAAGAATTAAAAAGCACAAGTGACCAGAACACCCTTAAATGCAGACCAAAGTCAGGGAAACTGACGCATACGACCGGTTCTCCAAGCAGCCAACCAGGGCGACCGGTCAACACCCAGTCGGGGACCCCTGCCCCGCGGGCACCCCACAGTCCCATGCACAGAGCCGGCCTCGACCCATTCGCCGAATCCCACTCTGTTGTTCTCCTGTCCGTGGCCCTCCGTGTGCAAAGGGCAGGGGTGCTGGGCTCCGGCCCCTCTGCCCTTGGGTCTTGCGCATCAAGACGGCCAGCGGCCCCTCCTGCCACGGGGTGGGGGGGGAGGTGGGGGCTGAGACAAGCCGCTGCTCGGTGTGCCTGCTTCGGAGAAGGGGGAGGTGGCGGCTCCCCACGCCATATCCTTCACCCTGTCGTCCCCAGCCCTCCGCTCGCTCTGAACACAGCCCCCCCCACCCAGCACCGTGGACGGGTCCAGCCCCACAGCAGAGTATGAAATGTCCATGGGCAGGAACCAACCCTGCCGTCCCCAGCTTCATGCCCCAGCCTGGCAAGCAGCACTCAGTCACCTGGGCCTGAGTTGCCAATATTTTATTTTGAGGTTGTGATGGAACCCTACCCATGAAATTCAGCACCAAGAGGCAAGCCAGCCCTGCAAGTCGTCCCTGCAAGCCAGGGCAGGAGAGACGAGGGTGGATGGTGGTCTGTCCCAGGGGCTCACTCATTCACGTAATCATTCCGTGCTGGCCTGCGTGGGCCCCGGGGCTTCAGACATAACCCTCGGGGTATAATGCCCAGATAGGTAGCGGCAGCACAGTGTACCCTCGTGGGGTGTGTGCAAAGGTCAGGGGGCCACAGAGGTTGGGGCCTTTCTGAGCTCGGGGAGCAGCTCCCCTGAGGACATCTGCATTTCGAAAGAGGGTCCATTCTCAGGGGCAGACTCCAAGCACCAAGGGGGCTTGGTGGTGAGCTGGGCTGGTGGTGGGGAGGGGAGCAGGACTTAGCAGGCTCTTGCAGAGAGGAAGAAAGAACCAGCATGCTCCTTCCCCACAGGTGACGCACGGAGAAGCACCACTGTCCTTTCCAAGACCCCCGACCCTATCTCTTGGTCCCCAGCAGTCTGTGCCTTCATCTAGGGGAAGGGGTTTCATGCTGCCCGCTAGCCGCCCTGCTAAGGGGACGGGGGAGGGCGGGGGCGGTTGGCGAGGAGGCCCCAGCAGGCAAAGAGGAGGGAGGCAGCGGCGAGCAGGTGGGGTTGCGGGGCTGGCGGCCACCATGCTCCACACCAGCCTTGGCGTTCCGCTCGTCACAGGCAGCTTCGCTTTTGAGCAACCAGTGAAGGACAAGCACCCTGCAAATTTAGAACGCGTGATGGCTGGCTGCTTCGGTGCTCAGCCTTGCGCGGGGTGGGGGAGGAGTCGGGAAGACCCGCCGGGGGCCGCACCATCACATCCCAGCCCACGCGGGAGCTCGCAGAAGGGAACGTCTTTCCCAAAAGTAAAAAGGTAACAGGCCCGAGGCCAGTCCTGACCCCGGCCCTGAGGGCCACCCCCTTCGCCACCCCCTCCACCAGCACCCCACCGAGGGGACCTCGGCACCCACCCGTGTGCCCCCCCTTCCCGTTCTCACATTGGGCTAAAAATAAAACCCCTTTGGCAGCCGATACACCCAGTTCCCCCGGAACATAAGCTTCCCGGGAATCCAGAAAAGGGACTAGCTCTACCTCTCATGGAGCCCAGATGGATTCCTGAAAATTTGTGTCAAACCAGTTTCTGTAAATCCCGTCATGTTCTGAGCGGTTCACCTTCCTCCCAGAGACGCTGGCCGGCTGCTCGGCCGCCCGGCTGCCCCCGCCGGAGACGGGCTTGAGCGAACACCCGTTCAAGCGGGTCCTCGTGTGCTCTGAGCGGTCACGGCCCGGCTTGGCTGCATCAGGGCCCGAGTCTCCAGGAAGCAGGGCAGAGCCGAGGTGAAGGCTACAGTGCCCGCTTCGGCACTTCCACGGACCGCGCCCGATTTCTCTCAGCACGAGCGGCCCGGTGTGGGCAGACAGCCTCTCCATGCAGGACAGAAACAGGAGCAAAGCTCAGGCGGGGAAGGCTGGTGACGGCGCTGGCGCTGCGCCCGTGGAGGGCAGTGGGCGGATCCACGTCCAAAGCCAGCAGACTGGGGCGCAGACTACCTCTGGGGGGTCAGAAGGGAGGAAGGTGGCCTAGGTCAGGGATGGGTCCCACACTTTCAGGACAGGAGGGATCCTGTCCTGCCCCTGGACCTCCCCTACAGGACAGACCAGCTGGGAGTGACCCTGGGCCTGGCCTCTGTCCCCAACTTACGATGCTGGAAAGGGGGTGCAGGGCACACAGTCACGGCTTTGCTGCCTTCTCCACAGCTGGCTACTGTCAAATCACCCGCACGGCAACCTGCAACCCTGGGACACAGCAAGGCTGCGGGAGCCCGTCCTGCTTCCGGCTTTCTTTTCTCAGGTAACTATCAAACACGTGTGTGTGTGTCTCGGGAAAGGGTGACTCCTACTGACACAGCTCTGAGCGCTCAAGCTGAGTGTCATCCGAGGCGCAGTTCTACCTGTGGGCCCCACGGGTGTACATTTTGGGGGTCCCCAACCAGATCACACGTTCCTCAAAGAAAGAGGATGGATGTTGGCTCAGCACGTGACAGGTTTCATGCCCCACGCGAGACACCTGACCCTCCTCATACCATTATTTTCACAGCATCGCCCGCCTTTTCCAGACGATGGAGGCTGAGGCTCAGAGAGGTGGCTAAGAAACAGTCGGTGGGGGAGCTGGGGTCCCACCAGGCCACGCTATTTCTACTCCACCGCGCAGCCTCTGCCCTTTGTTTCCCTTGGAGGACAACCTCAGGATGGGGCAGATGGAGCTGAGCTCTCCGTTTTCCCCACTGTCCCCACCCACTGGTGGGAGCCGGAAACCAAGCCCTCCTCCCAGCAACTGGAAACAGACCTTGTCCAAGCTCCCCACATCCTCCCGAGGCCACGCCCCTGGGCACACCCCTGGACAGCTCAGGCCACGCCCCAGGCACCCCTGGACCACTGTGGCCATGTCCCTCCAGACACGCCCCCAGCGCTCCCATTGGCATGGACGGGGGAGGACTAGAGGCACAGAGTCACAAACCTACCTGCCAGGAAGGGGTCTGGGGTAACTTCCACACTAGAGAAAACCAGCTTCCGCTCCACCCAGCCCGGGGTCCCAGGGGAAGGGCAGCTCCGGGTGTGTGGCAACAGGGGACCCCAGGGTGAGCATGGGACCCGAGCAGCACAGGGAGGGCTCCCCCCCCAACTCCCCCTCTGGTCAGGGAGTCTGAGAAGCCCTTGGCAAGGTCCGTGGTTATAATTTTGTCCTTATTATAAAAGTAATACATATTTACTGCAGAAAATTTAGAAACCACACATATGCAAAAAGAAGAAAATTTAAAATAACCCATAATCCCACTAACCCAAAATAACTCCTGTTAACATTTTCAGCATATATACCCTCCCAGACTTTCCTATGCATAGAATATATATTTTTGGTACCAAGTGGGATCATACTGTACATTCCATTTTGTAACTTTTTTCCATTTAACTGTGTCTCCTACCAAATCACTAAGTATCTCTCTACAACATCATTTTTTAATAGCTGAATTCGCCGAAGAATAGCCAGCTGAGCACAGGACAGGGAAATTTTACAACACGGAACGTTGCAATTAAGCACTAAATAGGAAAACATCCTCCGTAAACAAATCAGCTACACGATTACAGAAAAATATGATGAAAAAAAAACAAACCACCTTTTTTTCCTTTTTAATCCAAATTCTGCAATATCAAAAAAAACGGAGAACGTCCTCTGATTTCAGGACATGACACTCAAAAGAGAGCTCCCCGGGGCTCACGGTGTCTTCGGAAGGAGATAGCATCAAAGTTCTGAAGGGCTGACCGCTACCCTCCCCCCCAGGTTCACGTGGTAGAGCTCTAACTCCCCGTGTGAGGGTACTTGGGAGACAGCACATAGGGAGGTGATCAGGTTAGATGAGGTCGTGAGGATGGGCCCCTGCCCCAGGTGGGATTCGTGCCCTTATAAGGTGAGATACCAGAGTGCTGGCTCGCTCCACCATGCGAGGACCCAGCCAGCCAACACCGCTCCGCAAGCCAGACAGGCGCTTCCCCCCTTGACCTCAGACTTCCAGCCTCCAGAACTTTCTGTCGGGGCACCTGGCAGACTAAGGCCTCAGGGAAGATGTCTGAGATGGTTCTGACATTATACTGTAGTCGTCTGGACCCTGGCATCCTGTTCTCTGGGGGAGAGACCCCCAGGTCTCACACGCACAGAGGTGGGAAGAGTGAGGAACCAGAAGCCAAGAACATCCCGCGGGACTCCCATCTGCCCTGCCAAGGACGAGGCAAGTCCCTCAGACATGACAAGATGGGAGCCGGGCGGGGTCTGCTGGGAGGCAGAGGCTTTCTGCTAGAGTCTCGGCGATAACAGAGATGAAGTGTGATGGCCCCACGGGGAGGGGACACTCATGGGATGAGGCTTAGGCCAAGAGGCTTCGGCTCCCCACCCACAAGCTTGACCATGTTGGAAGACCCAAGACGGCACTCGACAGTCCAAGCACAATATCGCGGGGCCCACATGTCAAAACCACCCGGAGGTGAGCGAGAACAGAGTCCACCGCAACACAAAGTTGAGGAGCAGACAGTCCACAGGAGTCAAAATCCAAATGATTAAACCTTTCAAGAAATAATCATAAGCAACATCGGCGTGGGTGCAGGATGAAGGATTCCCACACAGGACGGAGAGATCAGTAAATTCTGTCAACCTTGTAAAGTGACCCAGCTGTAGTTGATGAAATTTAAGATCTATGTACCTTTTGTCCCGACACTTCTACCTGGGATTTCCTCCCAAAAGGCAGAAAGTACTGGGAACAACAGGCGTGCACACGCATAAGCGTGCCGGTATGAGCAAAGGGGAAGGGTCGGGAGGGGCACTTCTACCTGTTAGCAGAGGCTAGAGGTCACCCCAAGAGCTGGATCTGGGGACGAGCCAAGCAAACTGTTCATTTCACTTTAGAAGCTTCTGTCTTGGAAGAACTAATACAATGAATAAGTCAAGGCTTTTATCATTCATGTGACTGAATTTTTTAAATGACTCCAAAAATGACACCGAAGTAAGGCCTGTCTGCCTCCGTGCTGTTACAGGTAGGGCTGATTTAGCAAACGAAAGCAGAGATTGTCCCGTTCAGTGTGAATTCCGGAACAGTTGGTTTTAATAGAAGCATGTCCTGGGCGGTATGTGGCCCATACTCATACGGAGAATTCTTTGTTGTTCATCTGAAATTCCAAACCTAGCTAGGTGTCCCGGCTTTATCTGGCAACCGTAATTACAGGGGAGGGGAAGGAAGAACAACACCCCAGATCTCCAAGCCACACTGGAAGCCCTCTCCTCTGGCTGCCGTGAGAGCCTACTGTATCCGTGACGGTATTTCGCTCCTGGTGCCTGCACGCGCTCTGATCGGTCACCCCCTAAGAGAACGGTCTTTCACTTGGACCGCGTTTCGACTTGCACAAGCTGATGTTCAGTACACTTCCTGTCTGAGAGTCAGGATGTCTCCAAACTCGCCCTGCTGGGGAGACGTGAGCGCCTACAGCGGGATCCGGCCTTTTGGACTCTCTGCCCGAGCCTGGCACTGCAGGGCACATGGAAAGCCGTCGGCAAACTCGGGGGATCAATGAGCAGAGCGCCAGGTGCACCGCGGAAGGAGGCTGGCACCCCCTCTTCAAGGCGTGTGGCATCCAGCTTCTGGCCCGTTCGCTGTGCAGGGTCACGTCCCACGTCTTAGCCAAGGTCAGCATCTTGTGACCTTCTCCAGCTGCCAGGAGCTCCTTCTGTCTTCCTGTTCCCCAGCACAGAACACTGTGCACCAAACCTCATACAGAGCGGCCCAAGCCATTGCTCCCAGAGGCAGCCGACCTGCTCTTGGACCTCATTCCCCATTATTCTTTGGCTGTCACAGTGAGGCGACCGGGGCCAAGGACAGGAGGCTGGAGCCAGGGCCACCCTGGCCAGGCTGAAGGTTGCTCCTAGAGGTTGGGAGCCCCCTGCTGACAAGCAGCGGCCAGGGGGATGCGCTAGAAGGGATTCCTAAGCCTTTCTGGGTTTGGGGTCAGTTGTGTCCCCTGCCCTCCTACTCAGCATGTGCCACGTGGACCCCGCTTTAGAGCGCCAGCCCTTGTCTGCTGCTGGAGAATGTGACCACTGGCCATGGAAAGTTCCGGGCCCTCTGCTCGAGGCCCCGCGACTCTGCAGGCCCAGGTAGGCTCTGGTGGAATGGCTGTTGAACCCAGTGCGCCTGTGAGGCTAGCCGAAGCCACAGACGAGACATTAGCATTACAACCCACACTGATCTTTGTCAATTACGCTGCCGTGTTTGAGCTCTAACCGGCTTCAAATTGAATCAGGACGAAATCATCAGAATAAAAAGAGCCGAAGCCCAGCCTTTCAATTCCAGCGCTGGGAAGAAAAAAAAAAGTTATACATTTCATAATGGCCTTCTACCCCGTAATGAACAGGAAAAATAAATTAGATTCTAAGCTAAGGGTGTATTTATGCAATTTCATTATGTGCCCATGAGCAAGCCTGGCTTTCACCAAGATAAAAATGAGCTCTCAGAAACACTCGCACTAAATAAACGGAGTGATTTAACAGCTTAACGGGGAGCGCGGAAGAGGAAGTGAAGGACAGTGTCAAAATGGGAAAATAAAAATAAGAGGGTCTTACGATGCGCCCAGACTGCACCGTGCGCCAGACGCCCAGGCACCTGGGCCTCAGCCCCGGGCGCAGGGTGTCGGCCCGGCCTCTCGAGGCAGCCGCTCTGTTCTCCGCGCTGCAGGTCCTCCGGAGACCAGGAAGCGAGCAGGGGACACCGGACCTCCCGCTGGACCCTGGAGCCCGTGCACAGCAGAGCCACGGCAGCTCTGTACCCCCGTCAGCAGGAAACCTGGCGCCCAAGGCCCCAGGCCCGGCCATCGTCGGCTCCTAGAGCTCCCCCACCGCCGCAGCTCTGCAGGAGGGACTCGGGCTTGCTCCCCAGGCTCCCCTGGGCTCTCTCTTCTGCCCTCAAGTCAGGGCCCCCTGATGCTCGCATGTGGCACGTCCTGCCCGTCGCCGCCTGGTGGGCCCTGCCTCGGGTTTCCTCCAGAGCCGCCTTAGCATTTCTTTCTCCAGGAACAAAAATACGTCTCTGCTGCCTTCAAACCCTCCGTGTCTGCACTTTTTTTTTTTTCAGTGTACAATGCTCGAGACCTCTCTGTGAGAGGCTTTTATAAGCTCCCTTGTGAAGGCTGGCAAAATCATGGGTTTATTTTTTTTAATGGATATTTACAAAGCTGGAGGGTGTTTCCCCCAAAACTGCAATGGTGTCTAGCTGGGACGAACTTGGAGACAGACAGCTTGGGACCTCTCACAAGGGCAGCTGCTCTGACTTCCTGAGCTGCCCCGTCTGCACTGGAAAGGGGCTCCCTAGCGCTGTGAACGCTGAACAGGAGGAAGGCCGTCAACTCCGGTAGCCTGGGGTACCCGGTGTCTGGGGCACCTGGGGAAGGAAATCGAGGCTGGGAGAGATCGGGGGGGACCCCAGCTCATGCCAGCCTGCCCAAGAGAAATCCCATGCCAGCCACGTGGGTCATTTTAAATGTTAGTAGCCATAGTTTAAAAGTTTAAAAAAAAAAAGTGGTGAAATTGATTTTAATAACGTATTTTGTGTAACCCAGTATATCCAAAATGCTGTCTTGTCCATACGTGATCCACAGCAAAGTTGTTGGTGGGACACCTGGCAGTACACGTGTGCGGGTGCACTCGCAGGGCCTGACGACTCAGGGGCCGGACTCCGGCACGGCGGGCGCAGAACTCCTTCGTGTCACGGCTGAGTCGTTTACAGACCACCCCAAGACTGAAGGGTGACCACGCGGCCATGCGGAACCCTTCCTGTGGCAGCCAACCGGTGCAGGGAAACAGGCCCAGCTCTTTGCCACCTTCACGGTGACGGACTCTCCAAAGCCAGCGTGAGGCCGTCGTGGAAAACCAGCACCGCCACGGCTGCCCCAGCACCACGGTGTCGGGCACGAAGCACTTTACACACACGGCTCATGCGCTGCGTGTCCTCGCCAGGGCTCTGGGAGGTGCGGACAGGCTCCCCATGGTCACACGTGAGCGAGGACTGGGAAACCAAGATATCGTTTACCAGCCTCGGGGGTAGAATTCCCCTTATGACATAGAGAGCCTGCCTGGAACCAAGCAGGAGCCCGCCGCCCAACTTCTCCTCTGGCCGCCCCACGCGGAGCAGAAGCAAGAGCTCCCGCCACCCGGGACCTCCACGGGAAGAAGTGAGCAGGCGGACGGGGCAAGGTAAGCCAGCCGCGGCCTGGCCAGGGACAAAGCCTGTTAGCTTCTCAGTGCACACAGGGCTGGGATGCTGCGGTGCGACATGGTGCTGGGCTACGGCCCAGTGAAAATTCCCAGCGACTGGTCGGCCGGGGAGAGTTCCGGCAGAGTCTGGGGGGCTGTGAGGGGCAAGCAGGGGCCACAGGACGAGCCACAGAGACGGGGGCGCCCGCACAGCCTGAGAACACGGCCGGGAGGTGTGGTTGGGGCACAAGGAGGATGAAGCCCACAGATGGACGGCCCCATGGGACAGAGGAGCTGAGGCAGCGTCCTGACCCCTGCCCAGCATTTTCAAGCTCCTTCCTGCGTGCTAAGGTGGAGGTCAGGCCCACGGATGCTCCGGCTGCACCCACCCTATGGCTCGAGCAGATGACAAGGCTGCCCCTGGCCGGCGGGTCCCTGTTTCTACATCACCCACCCACGTTACTATCCCACCTCATGGGTCAGACCTTCCTGTCCCAGGGGACGGCGCCCCAGTCTGCCCTTCCTGTGCTGGAAGCTCAGGGCCTGCGTCTCGTCCCTCACCGAGTGTGGCTGCGGGGTGATGAGGGCCGGCAGGGGAGGGAGCCGCGCAGGAAACAGGGAAACCGGGAGGTCTGTCTCCTCCACTGCCGTGATGTGCTGGGATGCAGAGGAGAGACGTGGAGGGAAAGGGGGCATCCTCCCGAGGGTTTCCTGGCGTCTGCTCCTCCTGCAGAGTCCTCCACCCTCCACGCCTCCCGCCGGCCCCGCGAACACCCACCTGCACGCCGCACCACCCGGCCCCCTGGCTCCCAGCAGGCCACCCCCGGCTGCCTTCCTGGAGAGCCCAGAGGAGGGCGTCAGCCGGCACCGACGTTCCGTCCGCGCCCCCAGCCACCCCCACGCCGCTCTTACATAACTCCAGTCCTCCCCCACCCCCAGCAGCACGGCTCGGACTCCCCCCACCTTCTAGACATGGGGGTGTAACGTCTGCTCAGTGTTCCTCTCCCAGAGAACGCCTTCCCCCACAGCCGCACCCCAAACTCAAACACGGTCACCCTCCCCCGGAGGGGCACAGGATAAAAAATAACATAAAATAAAAACATGCGACCACTACCACCCACCATATCATTAAGGGGGGGGGGGGGCTCCTGCAAATAAAGTCTTTTCCTTCTCGTTCTAGAAAACAGCAGCGAACCCTGAGGGCAAGAAATCAGGGAGGGAGCAGACGGGGGCTGCCCTGGCTTTTCTTCACCTCCATGGCACAGATCATCTTCGCAATCTCTTATTTTTGAAAAAGAAGGACAGACACCCCCACAGTGGCGAGTCCTGGCCACAGAGCTCCCACACGGGCCTGTGAGGACAGGTGTTGGGATTCAGCACCAGGAAGTGGGGTCCAGGGCTGGGGGGCAGCTGCCCTGTCCTCTCTCCCCTCCCTACAGACTGGCCCTGCTAACAGAGAAGAGGGAGGGGCCCCGTTTCGAGGCTCACAGGAGCCTCTCCTTGTGGGGTGAGGGGAGCATAGCCGCCCACCTGGACTGCCCCGAGACTCAGCACCAGCCCCCTAAGCTTTTCCGTACCCCCGACAGCCCCGCATTCCCAACCAGAGGCTCCCCACGTCCCTCCAGCCGGCCCTCTGCCGACGCCTGCCTTCCCCCAGACGCGGTCATGGGAACAAGAGGGAAATCTGTAATTCGTTCCCCAAGAGAAGCTGTCTGTACCCATTATCCAGTTCAGCCTCACCGCTCAGACTGTGCTTCCCTTTCCTGTGTTCCCAGCTGCCTTGTGTCCTCACCACCAGGTCCCAGCTCCCACACCCGGCCACCGCCAAGGGTCCGCTTCAGGCTCTGGGCGCTGGCGCACGCTCCCTCGGCTGGCTGCACCGTCTCCGGAGGCTCCCGGTGGGGCATGGAAGGTTCGCTCGGACTATCCCTGTGCAGCTCAGTGGAAAGACTGCACGTGTGTACGTGGGCACACATGCTTGTGCCCTGCACACAGACCTCCGGGGCCACAACTAGGATAGATCCCCGCTTTGCCGATGTGCAGGATAACCAAGGCGAAGCGCCTCGTCTCCGAGCGGCTGCAGGTCTGGGAAGGTCTCAGCTGCGGTCTGGACTTTGGGAGGTTTTTATCTCCCGGACCTACGCTCCCACCTGTTCCACTGTGGAGCCCACCACGTGAACCCATGGTGGACAATTCCAAGGAAGGTGTGGGAGAGCTTGACGGCGGCCCCGGAAGGAAAGGGCACACATACAGAGGACCTACTGAATCGTTCAGAGTCCCCTTCTGGCCACATGATGGCCGTCCCTGTCGAGGAAGTGGTCAAACAGACTCTAGGAGATGAAACGGTGTCCCTGAGACCCCACAAGTGCCCAGATGGGGTCCTGTCCAGATGCCGAGTTCCAAGACTTTGTAAAGAGGGATGATTGATGGCTTGTCCGTAACCCTGCCATGCCCTCTAAGGCTCACCAAAAGCAGGGTGTATCTCCCACCTGCTGCCTGGCTGCCCCGCCATCGTGGCCGGGGCCCTCTATGTGGCAAGGCATCCTGCTCAAGGCTGAGAGGGGAAGGTGGATGCTGGGCACCGCCCTCCCTGCTAGGGACGCCAGCAGGCCGACAGCCGCCGCGATGGACAGTTAGGTACAACCACGACAGAACACGGAAAGGAGGGCTCAGCTGCCCAGGAGTTCAGAGGTAAAAGTACCTCATGAGCCAACATCCCTCCCACTCTCCTTTCTGTTAAAACTCTGCTGCTTGGGGCACCTGAGTGGCGAGCGTGGGGAAGCGTCTGCCTTCAGCTCGGATCGTGGTCTCAGGGTCCTGGGATGGAGCCCCACATCGGGCTCCCTGCTCAGTGGGGGGCCTGCTACTCCCTCCCTCCATCTCTCTCCTTCCCCTCTCTCTCAAATAAACAAAATCGTTAAAAAAACAAAAACAAAACAAAACCTGCTGCGTGGGGGAGGGAATGAGGGGAGGACCCCGGAAAGAAGCTCCATGAGCCAAGTCCCGGCTCAAGTTCTCTGGTCCTTTCTCCTAGGAACTGGGGCTCAGTCCACCTGCCAGAACAAACAGGTGCCCCAAGCCCAGACAGGGAATGTGGGTGCTTCGCTGTCAGAGGACACGGCCTGGGAGAGAAAGGGAGAACAAAGTTCTGTTTAACCAACTGCACGATGCACCAGGCCAACAGAGGAAGGCAGAGGGGAGGTGGGGCGGGAGGCTTGGGAGGCTCAGAGGGCAGTGGGCGCCTCCGCCCCACAGCCCGCTCCAAGAGCATCTCCACATCCCCTGACACTCTGGGGAAGCTCCCAGACCAGCTCGCGCCCCAGCCTGTGGCCTGTGGGTCATGCGGCGGAAGCCCCACTGGGGTCGGCCGCCTTCCCTACCCCTGGAGGAAAACCAGCTTCCCTCCTTGTTCACGTTGGTCTGAACCGCCTGCAGCCCCACAGAATATTCCTTTGTGTCCTGAAATCTTATAAAACACCAAGTTCCCATGGCAGATCCTCACTTGGGGCTGGCGGCGGCCCTGGGAGGACCCCCCGACTGGCAGCAGACACTGTTCCAGAGGCGGCCACCAATGCAGCCTGAGCGCCAGGACCCGAGCCCCCCTCCCCCCCCACCCATGGACACACTGACGCCCGCCTTCCCATTCTGTGCCCCAGCCTCTCCCACACTCTCCCGGAGGAGAAAGGCCGGTGTGCGTTTGCGACTCCCACAGCTCACAGGTCCACGCGAGCATCCTGCCGCGGTGACAATGGCTTTCCCTCCCTCTTGCAAGGGCCTGCACCCGGCGTCACGGCTCGGCCACAGAGTCCTGCCTGTCCCCAGACTCTGGCGGGAGCCATGGGTATGCCGGGGTGCCGGGGAAGAGGCCTGCTTGGCTCCTGATGCTGGCCCCCAGCCCTTCCTCTGTAGCGGAGGGGACACCCGGCTCCTTCCAGCACGGCACCCTGATACCCCCGGGCCCCCGTACGCTCGAGAGGAGCCTGTTCACACCGCGTGTCTTTGGGCGCCTCTCCCAAGGACTGACGGTGTCGCGGCGCCCGCGTCAGGACCCGGCACCCGGAGGTGCTCAACACACATTTGCGAAATGAACCCATGACTGCTTCCTCGCGGCATTCCGTTTCATCCTCATAAACCTGTGAGCCAGCGAGAGCCGTCCTTAGCTGCCGGGGACAATAATCACTGCTGCAGGAGGAGACACGGGCTGGCCGTGGGTGCACGCGCATTCTCCCGACTCCTCCTGCCCTCCAGGCCGGGAGGTGGTGCCGTTGCCACTGTTGTGCAGGTGGAGAAACCGAGGCTCAGGACAGGGTGACACCCTGACATCCCTTCTCCCACCGGTGACTTCCAGGCCGCCCCGCACCTGCCTTCCACGGGGCTGAGCAGAGGTGGCCAGGAGCGACAGAAACCGAAGGCCCCCAGGGCTCGCGAGCGTCTCTGGCTTCCAGCAGGCACAGCTTGTCTTACTTCCAAAGTCCCCAGGGAGATCCCAGAAGGTCGTGAGGGTGGACAGGCCCGGCCATCAGGTGGAAGCTGGAACACAGACACTCCTCCAGGGCTGGGGGAGCCCCCGGCACCCCCAGGCATCCCCCAGCCAGGAGAGGGATGCAGGTGGAACGCAGGTTTCCATGGAAACTGGAGTGATCTGACAGCAGCATTAGATCGAGCAGGAGACTCTTGAAGGAGATCATGGTGACAGTTCGTGTCCCTGCTTGAGCCACGGCACTGACTCTGGCCTCCTATGCAGAGGGAGGCTCGGGGAGCCCCCAGAAACATGCGGGGGCCTCAGCAGGGCAGACCAGAGGCTGTCCTTGTGCTGGGGGGCAGAAGTCAAGGGGTGAGGCAGAGAAAGGAAAGGGGAAGGTGACATCCCCTCGGGAGGGGCCGGGGTGCTGGGAGGAGAGGGAGGAGGTGAGCGTCGGCACATGCCAGAGCTGAGGCGGCCACACAGCTGCGGGCACAGCCTCTGCCGGAGCGGAGCTAACGTTAAAATAAGAGGTGCTGAATCATCAGAAAAAGTAAGAATTTTCCAGGCTCGGTGACATAACGGATAAAGCAGTTTGCCTAAAAAGCCCCAGTGTTCTGAGAAGACCACGCGCGCGCACTGTAGAAAACGAACCCCACAGCAGAATGTGGGCCCCGAGACTGTCCACGCTGGGTGTCCACGAGAACACTCACGTACCCTCCTCCCAGCACCTTATCCACTCGGACCTTCTCCTCTGTCTCCGGGGGTCTACACTAGGAAAACTTCATGCCGGAAAAACAGGCCAGGCAGGTCTGAAGCAAAACATCAGCTGGGTCCAGCAGACAAGAGGCCTGGGGCGCCCCAGGGCCAGGGGCATCCCCAGGAAAGCTTGAACAGTAGGGCCAACTCTCGTAGGAGGGGCAGCTTCCTGGACCCAGACCTCTTCCTAGGGTGTGAGTCTATGAGCCAGCTGGACAGGGGAGGGAGCGGTGGGATGAGTGGATTCGGTCCCAGGCAAGTCGACCAGGAAACTGGGCTCCCAGAGGTCAGGGTAGAAAGTTCCAAATGCAAGTCCACGTGCCCGTGGCAAAGAAGCACGACACTTACATGTCGGGTACCCTGTTTAGGGCTAAGGGCTAAGGTAGACCTTTTGTGCCACGATTTATTCGATAAATATTTATTAAAATAGCACTTCAGGGGCGCCTGGGTGGCTCAGTGGGTCGAGCCTCTGCCTTTGGCTCAGGTCATGATCTCAGGGTCCTGGGATCGAGCCCCGCGTTGGGCTCTCTGCTCCGCAGGGAGCCTGCTTCCTCCTCTCTGCCTACTTGTGATCTCTGTCTGTCAAATAAATAAATAAAATAAAATAGCACTTCATGCCACAATCCGTGGCGGAATGACTAAGTGGGCGGATAGATGGACCGGTGGACAGACAGGTGGGTACTGACATCAAAGGAAACAAATGGAGCTCAGAATCCAGAGCACTGAGGGTAGGACTTTTACAATTCAAAAGCTTTCAAAAACCTAGCACCCCATAGATTCTAGATCCATGCTGCCCAACGGAACTTTCTGGAATGGAGGGACTATTATGCCATCTAATATGATACCCACAAACCACATGTGGCTGTTGAGCACTTGAAGTGTGGCCAGCGTGAGCAACTGAATATTTAATTTTATTTATATAGTCGCATGTGGCTACTGGCTACCATATTGGACGGAAGAGTTCTAGAGTTTTCCAATACATCTTTGCATGTGTTGGTTCTCCACGGGTGGCTGGAATGTGGGCCACACAAGCGCAGTTGGGAAGCCTGACTTTGTGAGAAGCTGAGACAGTTCTATTTCCTGATTTCTCTGAGTAAGAAAGAAACCAGCAAAACCGGGACTGCAGGCAAAAGCTTCTCAACTTTAATGTCCACACAAAGCACACAAAAATCTTGCGAAAATGCAGACTCCAAAATTCAGTAGAGCTACGGTGGGACTCAAACACTTGTACTCTCCACAAGCCCTTAGGCGATGCTGGTGATGCTGGTCCAGAGACCACGTTTCTAAATACCAAAGAGTTCAGGAGACCTTCCATTCTGGAAAACAACGTAGCAGCAGGGAAAGACTCTGGGAGGCCAAGATTCCAGAGAATCTGGCATATTAAAACAAATATTCAAATCATCAAGATTTGAAATTTTAAAGAGATTAACTTATCAAGTTCTTACCGTAAGCCTGTACGTTCTGGGGGATGCAAGGAGCTTACACGTGACGAGCATCAGGTCTGAGCGAAGCCGTCCATGCCTCCCCCAACCTAACAATGCAACTCCCCGCCCCTCACGCACCTCCGGCTGCACGTTTTGCTGTAAGAACTGCTACTATCTAAAATATGTGGGACACCTGGGTGGCTCAGTGGGTCAAGTGACTGCCTTCGGCTCAGGTCATGATCCTGGAGTCCTGGGATCAAGTCCCGCATCAGGCTCCCAGCAACACGGGGAGTCTGCTTCTCCCTCTGACCTTCTCCCCTCTCATGCTCACTCTCTCACTCTCTCCCTCTCAAATAAATAAATAAAATCTTTAAAATAAAATATGTTACAGTCTTACTATTTATTTCATTTTTTGCTTCTTTCCAACCCTAGAACGTAAGTTCTGCGCAGGCCAGAATTTGTTTTGCTCATGGCGCTGTCCCTAGAACCCAAGGAGGACCCGGTATGTGGAAAGGCTTCAAGAATTATTTGCTGGATGAACAGCTTCAAATCTCTGCTCCATTTGGATGTCCCTCCAGAGCACTGTATGTTTTCCATATATGCATTTTGAACATTTTTTATTAAGTTGATACCTAGGTATTTTAGTGAATTTTTGTTGTTATAAATAGGGGCCTTTTCCACCACCTCTGTATTTGTTATTATATTACATATATATTTTCACTGATTCTCTGGGATTTTCCAAGTACAATTACACTATCTAGGAAGGAGTGATACTTTTACTCCCTACTTCTTCTGATTTTTCTCTCTTGTCTGATTGCATTGGCTGATGCTTCTGCTGTGATATGAAACACTGCGGCCGTGGTGACGGTACGGTCCCTGCTGTGTTCTTGCTTTACTGTTTCCACCTTAAGAAAAAGAATGGGTCTGGGACATGACTGCATATAGTCATGGTAAGGAAGCATCTATCAATTCCTGTTGAGTGTTTACCAAGAAAGGATGTTAACTTTTGTCCAATGGCTTTTCAGTCCCCCAAGAGATGGTCATGGGATAATTCTCCATATGTTGACTAACATGATAGATTGCGTAAGCAGATTTCTTAATACGGAGCCATTCTGAGAGTTCTGGAATAGACTCCAAATGGACAGAGGTCATCATTATTTTCACAAGATGCTTGGATTCTATTTGCTAATCTTTTATTTCAAATTCTGCATTGGTATTCATAAGTGAGACTGGTGTGCAGTTTTATTTTTGTATAATCTTTTTCAGATTGAAAAACATTGTCATTCTCACTTTGTGAAAATTACAGAGATGTTTCCCTTCCTTTTATTTTCTGTGGAACAGTTTAATTAGCACTGGAAGTACCTGCTCTTCAAAGGTGTGGGTCGGATTCTCCTGGGAAGCCACCCGGACATCCTGCGTGGGAGTAGCTTAAAATCTTCTGTCCTGGAGCTTGGTCAGTTTTAGTAAATTATATTTCTCCCATTTCTTATTTTGTGTTTCTTGTGCTTTCTTCCTTTCTAACCTAGCTGGTTCAGCTCTTCACTTGAAAAAAAAAAAAAGGCTTTTTATTTATTAGTCCCATTTCCTCTTCTGTGACTCATTCGTTATCTATTAACTTCATTAGTGCCTTCTTTCTTCTCTCCTTCACCTTATAATTCTTTTGTCCTTTTCCTAACTGTTTGAGTCATATACTTCATTCATTGGTTTTTAATTCTCTTTCACTGACTATTGCTTAATGCTACGAATCTTCTCTCTGCACACTTGCCCTCAGCCCCAACCAGGGTCCTTCACCTGTGGGCACGAGCCTGACCCTTCCGTGTTGCCTTGGTTGACAGTCTGAGGAGAGGGCTGCCCAGAGTCTGGGAGTCTGCCTTCCTCGGCCCTGGATGCCTCGCACCCGGCACAGGGTTGGACGCGTCGAAGGTCAACAGTAAATGTTTACAGAAAGCATGGAGTGGCTGATCATTTCACCGCGGTATGCAACAGAATTACAAAGCCCGCATCTCAGCATTGATCTGTGCCAGGCACTGTACTAGACTCCTGATGAGCACCATTTGGTCAACTCTGGGAGGCGGGTTTTGCTTTTCATCATTCTTAGGGCAAGAAACCAGGGCTTAGAGAAGTCAAGAACGTCCCTGTGGTACATCACTGCAGACTGACGGAACTCACCCTCACAGACACAAAGCCTGCGCCCCCCTCACTAACAACTGACCACGAAGGGCAGAGGAGACCAGCCTGTGTGGAACAGAGAGAGCCCACGTGGCACAGTGCCTAGGGCACAGGCTTCAGTACTAGAAGGACTGGAGTCTGAGCCCAGATCTGCCACTACTGGCTGCGGGACCCAAGGCAGATCTTTGGGACTCAGAGAAAGATCCAGACTTTCTCTGGGTCTCACTTGTTTGGTCTCGAAAACGGGGAGGGGATGTCCATACCCTTCCCCCACAGGCTGCTGTAAAAACCACCTGGGAGGACAGGCATAAAACACTCAGCGCATCGCCCGGCCTTTGGTAAGAACTCGGAGCCGCTGCTGGTGGTGGGATCACAGCCACGATAATTGTATCATCCGGCTCTCCAATTATCACAATGTCACCAAAACCCAACATCCTAACAGTGCAAACAGGCCCAATTAGGAAGACCAAAAAAAAAAAAAAAGAATTGAAGAATTAGAAAAATCATAAAATTTCAGAGCAAGAAAGGATCCCACAATCACAGTATTTTCCAGATGGGGAAGGTGAGGACCAGAGGGGGAAAGCGGTTGCCCCAGGTCTCACCCCTGCCAGCACCCCGCAGAGGCCAGGCTCTTCCCACGTTTACTCTTCCCGAATTTCCGCCCGCTCTTCCCTGCGGTGCCCTCGCCCGTCCCCTCTCCCATCCCGTGTGGGGCCCGATGTGGAACCTACAGCAATGACACAGGAGGGACATCGAGACCCGAGGCGCAGCAACCGAAACTGCACCGGGTGCAGAGGAGGCAGAAGGGGAGGCGAGACCCCTGGGCCAGGGGCTGGCGGGGCGCTGTGCAGGGGAGGCCTGCAGGGATGCAGGGGCAGCACCCGCCGGTTTAGCACCAGTGAGTGACGCCGGAGCAGCAGTTGTCGAGGTGTCCTGAGGGCTGGGGAGAGGGAATTCAGTGCACAAATCAGGGAAGATACGGAATTAATGGCAGCTTAAAGGGCCGCACTAGTTGAACACATCTTCGCAAGCATGAAAACATAAGAGCAAGCAAGAAAGGGCTGGCGAAGTATTTACTGGCGAAAAGCAAAGTAAGAAAATATCTGAAAAGCACGCCGCACACAAATGAGCGGCCAGAGGAGCCATCCCAGCAAATCCGCCTCCTTCCATGGCTGCGGCGTCAGCCAGTGCGGTCGGGGCGGCAGGAGCCAGGCCTCTGCGTCCTGGGCTCGCTCTGTGCCCAGCCCGGTGCACACGTCTGGACCCTCTGCGAAGACGGGAGAGGGGGCCCTGACGCCACGGCTCCGACCCGGACCACGTGGCCCCGGCACCCTGACTCCTGGCCTCTGCTCAGTGGGCGCACCCCTACCCAGGGACCAGGGGAACCAAGACGCGCAGCCCCGCAGATGCAGAAGAGAGCAGAGTCTGACCTGGGCTTCCCCTCCTCACATCGTTCCTTAGGGGTCAGCACTTTGGGACTGCGGCAGCCCCGGCGGGCGGCAGGGCACGGGGAAGGGTCACGGCCGCTGTCCACCAGGGCTCTGTCACTGACGCGGCCAAGTTCGAGGCCATTGCTGGAGCACGGATCCAGAGAGATTCTCTTTGCGAAACTGGACCACACTGGCTCTGATGTCAACACTGTCACAGACCGAAGGGAGGTTTAAAAACCACAACTAAAGGCTCATGGCAAACACCAGCAAATCAGGTGGGGTGGGGCGGGGGGAGCGCGTCCCAAGGGAGGCCGCTCTGGCCACTGCCAGGCCCCCATTTTGTTTACTATCTGAGCTGGAAGACAACAGGTCGTGAGGAAGGTCGCTGGGGAGAGGGGCAAGCGGGTGGGCACAGGGGGAGGGCTGTGGTGCCCGCTGGGACAGGGGAGGTGGCAGAAATGACCTGGAAGGGAGATAAGGGATTCCCAAGGAAATGGAGATTTGGCTTGAATATAACTGTAAAGCCTCCAGTCTGAGAGAAAAGAAAAACAAAACAAAACAAAACCAAAAAACCGCCTGAATCAGATCCTTCCTGAGCTGACAAAAGCCAGGAGCCAGGGCAGTGGCCATAGGAGGTGAGAGTGGGCGACCCCGGTGGACAAGCTGGGCTACTGGGTGGGGAGGCTCTCTCAGGGGAGATGGAGAGCTGATGGGCTTGGCCGCCCCCCTGGAGGCCTCATTCAGGGGGCCACAGTGTTCACAGAAGGACAGCAGGTCCAGGGGCCCCAAAACTCCTCCAACGCCCAGCACCCTGCCAACCCACTGGAGACGGAAGGATCAGGAAGGTCAGGGAGCAGGGCAGGTACCCGCTGAGGCAGCCAAGGGCAGACTCTTCCTACCGGGGGTCATCGGGCCGAGGCCCCCCAGGCCCTTGGCCGGCCAGGGCGGAGGTGAGGCTGGGCAATGGGAAGCATGGCAGAAGGTCGACTCGGGCCGCAAGAACAGGGCTAAGGCTTCCCTGCTCAGCCCATTCACTGCTCGGGAAGGAAACAAAGCCGTCAGCCCGGAACACATTTGGAAATTTACTGGAGCAACCATTTGGCGCTGCCTTGTGGGGCCTGGGTTAGTCAGCCGGTTAAGCACACGTTCCCACCGCCACCGGGCGTGCGGGGGCCGCGGGGGCCTGCAGGGCGCAGGCAGAGTGTGCAGGCTGCAGGGGGCGGGGGCTGGGGCCAGGCCCTGCACAGGATGCCAGTCCACGGGCAAAGGGTGGACTGAGAGCAGAAGCCCACGGTACAGGGCGGGTATACAGGCAGCAGGAAGGGCACAAGGGGCAGCTTTCCTGGGAGCTGGACCACTGGGACCAAGAGGCTGAGTGAGGTTCAACACAAGCATTAACCCTGATGCAAACAGCCCCCACTCGGTGGCTGGGCGGGGGCAGAGCAGCTGGGGGAAGCCTCTCACCGAGAGGCCCCCAGGAAGCCTGCACGGCTGCTCTCAGGCCAGGAAAGCAACAGTATGACCCAAGTCTCAAATGGGTAGCAGCACTTGGATGACCTCTGCTCTCTAGCGAATGACACCTGTTCTTACTGGAAGTGACCTCCTTGAGGACAGGGAGTTAGTTTTATTTTGTTTCCTTGTTGTCTCTTTGGCGCCTGAAATACTACATAAAATTAGATACTTAGTAATTGTTTGTAGGATGGGTAAAGGATGGATGGAGGGAGGGAGGGTGGATGGATGGATTAAAAGTGGATGGATGGTGAATGGAGAGAGGACGGATGGATGATGGATGAATGACGGATGGGTGATGGATGGACGGATTATGGATGGGTGATGGATGGACGGATTATGGATGGATGGATGGATGGATGATGGATAGATGGGTGGATGATGGATGGGTGATGGATGGATGGGTGGGTGGTAAGTGACAGAGGATGAATGGATGAGTAGATGGTGAATGGAGAGAGGGTGGACGGATAGACGGATGGATGGATGGTGAATGGAGAGGATGGATGGAGGGATGGATGAATGGAGGATGGATGGATGGTGAATGAGAGGATGGATGAACAGTGGATGGATGGTGAATGGAGAGAGGATGGATGGATGGATGATGGATGGGTGATGGATGGATGGATGGATGGAGGATGGATAGAGGACGGATAGATGATGGATGGGGATGGATGGATAGTGAATGGATACAGGATGGACGGGTGATGGATCAGGGATGGATAGATGGATGGATGGATGGATGGATGATGGAAGGATGGATGGATGGATGGATGGGTGGGTGATGGATGGGTGACGTATGGGTGATGGATGGATGGTGAATGGATAGAGGATGGATGGATGAAGGAAGGATGATGGGTGGATGGATGGATGGATGGATGATGGATGGACAAATTGTAGATGTACGGATGTTGACTGGATAGAGGATGGATGGATGATGAATGAGAGGATGGATGAACAGTGGCTGGATGGTGAATGGAGAGAATGGATGGATGGATGGATGGATGATGGACGGATAATGGATGGTGAATGGGTAGAGGATGAATGGATGATGGATGGGGGAGGGATGGATGGATGATGCATGGGTGGATGAATGGAAGATGGATGAAGGAGGGCAACTGGACAGGTGGGTGGATGCAACACCCTCCTTGCTGCATCTTCAAATCAGTCCCAGGGCTATCCCCCAACCATCACGCCTCATCCCTGTCCCAGGAGACCCAGTGAAGAAAGGACTAGGACAGAAAGGGTCACTAGAGAGTTTCTGGGCCCAAAGAAAGCACAGGAGGTGCTAAAGGAGGCCCAAGAGGCTGGAAAGCCTCGCCCCGCTCTTCCCAGGCTTAAATGAAACACTGGACACAGAGGTACTTTGCAAACTGCTAAGCAGGGAACACGTGCAGGGAATTCCTGCTTTGTTCAACCTGTGAAGGCCGCAGCCCTTCCTGCTCCCCCTGGTGGGGTGCTTTGAGAGGGCAGCCACTTGCTTTCTTCACTGGAGCCCCAGGACCTGGCCAGAACAGGTACTCAAGAAACTGTAAGAACCTCATTGTGTACGAGGGACAGCGGGCAGCTGACGAGAGACTACTGACCACCTGGCACCTGACTGTGTCTGGGGACATCGAGTGACCGTAACACACGGCAGCTCACGCTTTAGCACCAATCACCAGATCCAGGACTGCCAGCCAGGGCTACCCACGGCCATGGGACCCTGCAGGGCCAGAACACACCCCTTTCCGGCACACAATGGCCCGGCCAGCTCACTGGCCGTGACCAGTCCTTTACTGAGTCCGGCCCTGTGCCGAGGCCTGTACACACCCGCTCATCTTCTCCGCCCAGCTGCCCTCTGAGATGGGAAGGGTGTGTGACCCCATTTCACGATGGGCAAGCTGAAGCTCACGGAGATTAAGCAGCCTGCCCGAGGCCTGTCTCACCAGAGGTGAAACCAGGTGCCCACCAGACAGAGCCAGGCGGTGCTGGGCTGCTCCCCAAGTCAGCTCTGTCCTGCACGGACGCCATCTCCATAATTCAGTGCACCGAAGACGTGGGCAGGGGCTTCGTTTAAAGCCCCCCGCGGCGACTGCTTTGCAAAGGGCCTTTCTGCCAAAAGCCATCACTTGGACTTCCCTGGGCCTCAAGTCCGCTGCCGTGCTCAGGGCAGAGAGCGAGTCAGAGCTGCGGGAGAGGGGCCCACCCTCGCCCCAACTCAAGGAAGAGCCCTTCCCTGGGCTCCCAAACCCCTAACCCTCCTCTGCCTGGGACACCCCCAAAGGGGGGACAGAGAAGGGGTGGGGAGGAGTACAGGTTCGGGCACACGGAGACAGCTGAGCTCAGCCCCCGCACACGAGGCCGCCGACTCGGCACCTCTTCACCCGCCTGAAATCACCCCTACAGCTGAGAAGCGCCCGCATGTGGGACCACGCCCAGCACCACCCAGCTTAGGGTCTCGAGTGGGCGCAGACTGCCCGGCCAAGAAACGCGTGTCCTCACACTCAGCAACTCGAGCAGTGCAGGAAGAGTCCTCTCCCGTCCAGGCCCACGTGACACACCAGCAACCAGTGCCCGCAGCTGCCCACACCTCCTCCGGGGATCAGGGGATGTGCACTCAGGCACAGGCATGCAGCCCAGGACAGGCCCCGTCTCCCATCCCTGCCCGTGTCCAGCAAAGCGCCCTCTCTGGTTTGGGGAATGGGGAGTGGGGGGGGGGCGGGTGGTCCGTGCCTCGTTCACGAATTCCAGGTTGTCCCCTAGGTGCCCTCCCACCATCGGAGAGCAACCAACAGAGGAAGTGGGCAGAAGGCAGCACAGCCTCCACGTGGGGCCAAGCTAATCACTCCATCCCAAAATGCAAGCTGGCAGCCACTCGGCGGCCACCAAAGGCCACTGAGGGGCAGATCAGTAAGTCTTTGTGACACGTATTAGCAGATTCATTAGTGAAATTAACTCTCCCCTAAACAGCTGAGATCAGGTTAAACAAAGACGTGTCGAATGGGTGGTTGACTCCTTTCTTCCATTCCCACGTGCCTGGTACGGCGTGGGGTCGCAGCTGCGGGGAGCCAGGGTGGGGCGCCCTGACCGTCTCCCAAGGCCTGGGTCTCCCCCTCAGCCCCGGAGGTCGGCGCCTCCAGGCCAGGGCTCTGCAGCTCTCCCCAGCGCCTAGCTCCCGTCCTGCCTACTTGAGCCCTTTCTTTCTTCTCCTTCTCCCCTTGAAAAATCAAGTGGGATGTGTGTCGGGTTGGGCTGGATGCTGGAGATTAGATGGCATCTGTCTGGACATAAATAATTTACTGCTTGATGGTCAGGGGGAATTTAATTAGCTCTTGTTCTCCTGATAGAATCAGCCCACCATTGCTAAAACATTTCACTCCGAATTAGTCTGAAAGGGGCCAGCAAGGCAAGGCTAATTTTATACACGCGGCGTCCCCCGCAGCTTCTGAAAATACACATCCAGCACCAGCAGCATGCGGCGCTGCCGCCGCCCGGGTGCCTGGGGGCGCCAGGTGAAGTCCACGACAGTGGGCCACAAGCTGGCCGGGGACAGGGGAGCTGGGGCAGGGGCCACAACCCTACAGCAGAGCCATGCAGAGCTCCTCTCCTCCCAGCCACGGGCAAGAGGAAGAGGGTCCCCCGCGATGAGATCAAGGGGGAAGGAGCCCAGGCGAGGGGCTCACCCCACCCCAGTATTCCGGCAGCAAAGACTCAACAGAGCTGCACTTTTTCCCCCTCTGCGGAGCCTGGCTCTGCTGGATGCCAGCCTCCCCACCTGCCTGGGGAAATCACAGCTCAGATTAGAACCTGAAGACGGGGCCCTCTGCCAAGCGCCGCACGCCCACTGCCTCCGCGGGGGCCCAAATGTGGCAGCACAGGGCGGGGATGGAGGGAGCGAGAAGGCCCTCGCTTGTCCTGAAGTTCCCTTTAAGAACACTGGGAATGAAACGGATCTCAGAAAACAAGCTGAAGGGATCAATAGCCCACAAAAACCACCACAACAGAAAGATGCTTTAAAATGTGGGAAACGTAGTCAATGGGTCTTTGAGAAAAGAAAAAAAATCGACATCTCCAAGAAACATTCAGTGAGAAGGAAGAAAAGGAACAGGCCGAAGGCCGACTCATCCGCTGAGGAGAGACTGTCCCCGTCAGAAAGCATGGCCGGTGAGGCAGGAACACAAGGCCACAGGCCTGCCGGCGCCCTCCTCCCTGCAACCCCTGGCCTGCAGCTCTCTGCTCGTCTCAGAAGGAAGCCGGGCTACAGCTCTCTCTGACCCACAGAGGAAACCTGATCCCACAGCATCACTGACGAGAAGTGTCTGTCTCACGACACCCCTGCCAGCATTATAGGTTCGCGTTTTTTAGTCTTTTCTAATACGAGACCAGGAGGGTAAGGGTTTGATCTTCCCTGCAATTAATTTTCTTTCTACACAGAAGACGAACGGAATGTGTCTTCTTTGGCAAAGTGTGCTCTTTTTCGACACTTTCTTTTCCTTTGGAGTTTAAACCGATATATTCTTCAATCCCCTGTCGGAATCCCCCGCTGGCCTGGAATTCAGGTCAGAGAGTGCGTCCTTCCTCTGCCCGCTTGTCCAGCACGCGCTCTCCATCAGAGGCGGCACTTCATAAATACTGGTGGGCCAAACCGAGGAGGGGATGCAGGAGTGAGCTCTCTGATCACAGAAGCATTCTTCGTGTGGACAAAGGAAGAGGATATGATACCCGGAGGAAAACACTGAGATCAAACGAGCACCATGTGCCCAACCCCTGCCTGGGACTCCACGTGCCTCATCTCCACGGTGCCACCATGACCCCTAGCCCCCGTGCAGATGGAGCCCCTCATCCCCCACTGCCCGCTTCCTTGAGGTCAATAACTTGCCCAGGTCACCCAGGTAAGAGGAGATAGCCAGCGTGGCAAGCAGGGAGGCTGGATCTGGCTCCGGCCCTGACCTGTCCACAACCCAGAGCTCTCTGGCTTCCAGCCGGGCAGCTCCGGTCTGACCTCCTCTCCTTCTCAAGGAAGGCCCACTCTGGGCCAAACGAAGGGATACAGTCTCCCATCACAGAAGCCCACGTCACATTCACCGAGCTGAGATCTGGAAAGTGAGCTCTGGTGCACCAAGAGCTGTCGGTCTCCATGGCCTCAACGAAAAAGGAAGGTGAGGATCACAAAAGGGTAACTCAGCCTTTTCTAGCCATCAAGGAAATGTACGTGAAGACCAGACAGGGTAACATCCCTTCCCCCAAACTGGGGAAGATCACTTCTAAAGATAACAGCCAAGTTGGCCTGCATGCTTGCTGCACGGGCTCAGGGACACACGTTAATGAGGGGACAAGCTTCCTGCAGGACCTCTAGCAAAATATTCCAAGAGTCCTACAAATGCTTGTGTTCCTTGAACCCAGAATTCTACTTCTAGGAATTGATCCCACAGAAATAATCAGAGGCACAGACCAAGATTTATGTACAAGGAAGTTAATCACAGGATTATTTATAACATGGGAAAAACTGGAAACAACCCAACCAGCCAACAGTCTGGGAAGGAGGAAACAAATTATGAATTTGCAAGCCATCCACGCAACAGACTAGTCGGTAGTCACTGCAGACCGTGGCTCTGGTAAATGCTTGAAAACATACAGCGGTGCTCACCACGTAACAGCAAATGAAAACAGGACACAGACTATATATAAACAGCATCCTAACTTTATTTTAAAATGCATATTTTTTAAAAAGACGAATAGGAAATATACCAAAATGCTCAAAGGGTTATCTCTGGGTAGGAAGATTAAGATTATGGTTAGTTTTTAATCCCGTTAGTATACTTTTTTGTGTTTTCTCTACTTTTTACAAAGAGAAAATATTTACTAAAATCACGGGAAAGAATATCTTTCAAGTTGCAAAGGATGAAGTTAGCGTATCACATTTTTGGCGCTGCGTCTTGCCAGATTCAACCTGCCATTCTAACCGCTGAGATGAATGTAGAGCCCAAGTCTATGGAATGTACCCACCATTGCTCCCAGCTTCATGTTAGCTCCGAATTTGATAATTCTGCCCGGCCCCGTCCGGGTCATCAACCACCTCAACAAGAAGAGGGGAAGAGGGCAATGAGAGCCCGTTGGCACGTCACTAGAAACGTCCCTCCCTGTTTCCTCCACTTGTTAATCAGCTCCCGTTTGTCACTCAACAAATTACAGACGTTTGGAACGAAGACATGCGAAAAGGCGCCACACTCCATATTTAAGCCTTGCCACGCCGCATCTCCCACGTGTCCACCAAAAGAGGTGGCTGAAGCCAGTCACCCTCATAGCTCCCCCTCCACGGATGCCACCCTGCACGCCAACGGGACTCCTGGGCACGTGCAGGAAACCTGGGAAGGACCAGAGCTGGCCCAGCCCCCGTCCACTGCTGGGCCGTGCATGCTGGACGCCCAGATGGGAGAAGAGGCTGAGGTCTGCAGCAGAGCCCAGGGCCGGGCCCGAGAAGTCCAGACCTTCCACTTCCCACTTCTAGCCACGATGCCACTTGAAAACTGCCACGCTGAAGGGGCATGTCTGTATGATGGACAGAATCTGCCGGCAAAAGTGAAGGCCTGCAGTCTCCCGGGCTGCCCTAGTCAAGAAGCTGAGCCGCCAGCGGGCCCAGAGGGTTCTGCGTGCCACGCCTCAGAGCAGTCCCCCGGCTCCTCCACCCGTGGGTCACCAGGCCCCCGCTGCTCCGGATGGGCCCCACGGCAGCTCGCAGACTGGCTAAGGGCTTGTGTCTCGAGCCTGGTGGAAAGGTTTAAGCTCCCACCCTGTCATGAAAGCTTAGCTTCGTCTTAGTTAAATTTCCTGGCTTATCTGCACCTGTTTCCTTCTTTATAAAACGAGGCCACACGTGCCCCTCTCATGGTCTGCTGTACGGATTCAGCAAGTCCCAGCAGAGGAAGGGGCTGACAGGCAGTGCTCCCAGGGGCCCCAGCTCCGGGCTCACTCCAAGGCAGGGCTGGCTGGGTCGAGTCTATAGAGAAATCCCGCTTTTCTTCTAATTTGACAAATCTGGAATTTGAAAATCAATTGGAAATTCCTCGGTAAGAATTTGCCTGATCCTTCCCTCTGCAGTTTGGATCCAATTAATGATGCAAAAGCCCAAACGCTCCAGGGATAGCATGAGCCCTCCTCCGAGGGACAGTCCGACCATGCCCACACGCGATGTGCCATGATGAGGAGGGAGGCCCATGGCCCCGGCAGACCTCTCCTCCACAGCTGCTAGACAACACACACAAGGAGCATGAAGGTCACCCCTTGTCCTGGAGACCAGGAACCACGGCCCCTGTCAAACGGCACTGGGACCCCAATTCTAACGGTTCGCATGAACAAGTGCACTCTAACGACACACCCCCTACCTCCTCCTTTCCATGGTCTCCAAAATCAGACCTTTCCTAGCCTTTCACACCTCCCACTGCAGCGAAAGCCAGGGTGAAGGCCTCGCTTCCTCTAAGTCCCTCCTCACATGGACGGCCACCTACCACACCACGCATACTACAGTCCCATGAAACCACTCCTCCTCATCAAGGCTAGGAAGAGGCAGGAGCCCCGTCCACCCCGTGCAGGGACAGCAGCCTGACTTCCCGCCTCTGACCCATCAGAGCATCCTTCTGAAGGCGATGATCCCTAACCCAGGACCCTGCACCCTGCTTTTCAACCACCCCCAAGAGCAAGCCAGCCAGGCCCCCGGGCCTGCTCCCTGAGAGGTGGCTGAGCCCCTGAAGTCCGCAGAACCTCAGGGCGGGGCCCATTAGGGGTGACAGGGGCTTTTCCTCAGTCATTCTGGCCACACACTGCCTTCTGGGGACAGCCAAGAAAGCTCACTGCATCACAGTATATTTATTTTTCTTGAAATACTGTTTATTGTGTAAAATACATGTAACATCAATCTGCTACTTCCACGATTCTGCGGCACGTGACTCCATCGCAATCAGACACATACGCTTGGCTGTCCCGGCACCACTATCCCGTTTCTAGCACTCTCTCCTCCCTACAAACAGAAACTCTGTCCCCAGCAAGCAACAGCTACCCGGGCCCATCGCCCAGCCCCAGGTCCCCGCTGATCTACTTTCCGTGTCCGTGGATCTTCCAATTCTGGGCACGTCACAGAAACAGAATCTAGTATTTGTTTGTACCTGGCTCCTTCCACCACGTTTTCGAGGTTCGTCCACATTGTCACAGTCATCAAAATTTCATTCCTTTCCCTGGCTAAATTCTACCACATCTTGTTCACCCATTTGTTCGCTGGCAGTCACGGGTCGTTTCCGCCTTAGGCTGTTGTGGATAGTGCTGCCGTGGCCATGGGTGTGCAGATGCTCTCTGAGACCCTCCCTTCAGTCTTCCGGGGTACACCGGCAGGTTTCTCTTTAATCCATCTACCTGCACTTATTCCCCGTGCTGTTGCCCAGACATGACTGCTGCAAACACCGCACCAGATGTCAGAAATTCTGGTGGCCAAGGTGAACTTCTAAGGGTATTCAGATGGGGGGGGGGGGGTGAATGGATGGAAGGAAGGGTAGATGGACAGAGGGATGGACAGATGGAAGGAAGGGTAGATGGATGGAAGGATGGACAGATGGAAGGAAGGGTGGGTGGGTGGAGGGATGGATGGAAGGGTGGACAGAAGGACGCAAGGGTGGAAGGATGGCTAGAAGGGTAGACGGACGGATGGATGGATGGATGACGGAAGAGAAGAGATGGATAAAAACATGGATTGATGAATGGAAAGATGGAGAGATGGATGGAGGGAGGGATGGAGGGATGAATGGGTGGATGGATGGCAGAAAGGTGGATGGATAGAAGGCTGGATTGGTGAATGGAAGGATGGATGGAGGGATGAATGGATGGAGGGATGGACGGATGGATGGATGGATGCATGGATGGATGGAGAAAGGGATGAACGGAGGGAGGGATACATGGATGGAGAGAGGGATGGATGGATGGAGAGAGGGATGAATGGATGGGTGGATGGAGGGATGGATGAATGGATGGAGAGAGGGATGGATGAAGGAAGGAAGAGTGGATGGATGGAGAGAAGGATAGATAGACGGGTGGAGGGATGGAAGGAAGGATGAATGGATGGATGGATGGATGGATGGACAGACACCACTACTATCCCACTCGACCCCTCTTCCCCCAAATTGATTGGCACAGGCAATTTAAGAATTTCTGAGTAGTCAGGGCTTCCTGCATCTCAAGTTTTCTGTGTGAATGATGTTTCCACCAACAGCAATGACTGCTACTGGCTCCCAAGTCCTCCTGCCCCTCAAAACCACCAGGACAGCATTTTCTTTTTTTTTTTTTTTATAAAGATTTTATTTATTTATTTGACAGATAGAGATCACAAGTAGGGAGAGAGGCAGGCAGAGAGAGAGAGAGGAGGAAGCAGGCTCCTTGCCAAGCAGAGAGCCCGATGCGGGGCTCGATCCCAGGACCCTGGGATCATGACCTGAGCTGAAGGCAGAGGCTTTAACCCACTGAGCCACCCAGGCGCCCCCAGGACAGCATTTTCAAAGTGACACTTTACATGCCCCAGCCAGGACCCTGCCCTCACAGGCGAGGATGGCACCCCACAGTCTTTACTTCCCCAGGGCTCTCCAATGGCTTATGGGGGGGGGGGCAGCCAGGACTGGGCACCCCTGGCATATGCCTCCCAGCTCCCCACCAGTGGGCCTGTGGGCCTGGCTGCTTTGTGTGGCTTGCAGGAGCATGGGTTGTTTTTAAAAAATAGGCTGTTTTGTCTTAGGAAGGATGGGGAAACCTATAAATCACAGATAAGAGATCTGGCTGATTGGGGTGCCTGGGTGGCTCAGTGGGTTAAGCCGCTGCCTTCGGCTCAGGTCATGATCTCGGGGTCCTGGGATCGAGTCCCACATTGGGCTCTCTGCTCGGCGGGGAGCCTGCTTCCCTCTCTCTCTCTCTCTCTCTCTCTCTCTCTCTTTCTCTCTGCCTGCCTCTCTATCTACTTGTGATCTCTCTCTGTCAAATAAATAAAATCTTTAAAAAAAAAAGAGAGAGATCTGGCTGATATGATAGACCAGGAAGGGCCCCGCTGGGGGTATGGGCAGGGGTGGAGAGGAACCTTCTGTAATGGAGGCACAGGGAGCGAACAGAGCCAGACGGGCTGTGATGAAGCCGATCTCCTGGCAGTTATTACAGTGCAGCTCCACATCCCTGCCCTGGCCCGGCTGTCGCAGACCCACGACACGCTGCTTCTCATTACTCCAATCTCACCTTCTGGAATGATGGTCCGATGGCATCAGGTATCCGAGATCCTTCAGGAATCCCACCGTCTCCTGCCATCTCAAAGTTCTCTCAAGTGGTTGGTATCGTGGGTTCTGAATGTACATCCCGAAACAGGAAAAACGGTACCGTCTGCACGTGTCTCGGGACCAAAAGTGAACGGGGGTCCTCACTGAAAAATCGGTTCCATCCAACCCCCTGCTCGGCCTCACCACCCGGGCCACCTGCTGATCCCTGAGGTGGTCTCCCTCACCGGCCAGACCCCTTCGTACATGTCACACAGCAGGTGTTTCTAACCCCGTCTTGGGCTTCCCTGGTCTGTCTTCCATCTCAGAAACACCCACTGAACCTCACGTGTATCAGAGGAAGCGCATCAGGCCGTGTGACACCGAGGCTTCAATCTGCCCCGCCGAGCCGCACTGCCCATCAGCACTTCATCTTCCTCCTGCTGCCAGTCGTCGGCGGAGAGCTACTGGTTAATCGGGGTGCAGGAAACACGGCCAAGGATGGAGGTGGCCGCGGATCCTGCAGCCCCTCGTGTTCTGGCCCAGGGATCCCCTCGCTTCCCGGGCTGCCTGGCCCCATCTTCTCCAAGAGGAACCGAAACTCACAGAAGCCCAGGGAGCGGGGAAAGCCCACAGCCTCGTCCCCCAGGAGACAGAATGAGCCCCCAGGCCTGCATCGGGAGGGTAGCACCCCAGCCAGGGGACCAGAGACCCACATGGCCACCCTCCCTCAGGGCAGCAGCAAGCATCCCAGTGCCTCCCAGTGCCTCCAGCTTGCTCAACAACCTCTAGGAGCGGGAACAAGAGATCTGGCACTGAGAAGGACACTCGCCTGCACCTCCACACCTCCGGACGGCGCTTCCCTCCCAAGAGGGCTTTTCAGACAAAGCAAGTTTGATCGCGTCTGCTACTTGTCTCAGTCCTTAATGTAATCAACCGGGTCACATATCCCCGGGGCATGGAGGCCTGTGTCCCTCCCACTGCCCCCCCCACGGGCCCCTCCGACCTGGGGCATGCATGCCCACCACCCCTTTTTGGGGTCCCTGAAGGCACTGAGCCACGTCAGTGAGGTTGGGATGTGGTCTGGCAGGGGTGGGGCTATGTCAAGCTCACAGACCCAGCAGCCGGGGACCCTTCCCTCAGGAGGTGGTCTCTAGTGAGTGCCCACTGCTCTGGGCTTTGCTCATTTATTATGAGGGACATCAGCCTATCTGCCCTATCACCTGCAAAGGTTCTCAGACATGGGAGTTTCTGGCACCCCTCCCTACGTCAACTCCAAGAACTAGGATAAGGAGGGGAATGCGGGGAGCAGAAAGCTTACCAACAGCCCACCCCCGTCACCCAGGGTGCTGTCCCCACACCCCGCCCCACCCCGTGCCCGCCCCGTGTAGAGGGGCCAACGCAGCCGATGAAAATACAACAAGCCAGCTAAACCTGCACTCCAGACCAAAAAAGAAAGAAAGAAAACCACCTTTAGAGGAAGTCCATCCCATACGACATTCGGCAATATTCAGGTTACACTTACTATTAAAAAGATTTATTTATTTATTTTAGAGAGACAGCACATGGAGGGGAGGGGCAGAGGGCCAGGGAGAGAGAGTCTCAAGCAGACTCCACCCCGAGCACACGATCGCACCACCCAGAGATCAGGACCCGACGCGAAACCAAGAGTCACACGCTTAACCCACTGCGCCACCCAGAGGCCCCTGGGATACACTTCTTCTAAGCAGTTATTGTTTATCTGAAATTCAAGTTTGCCCGGGCATCCTGGATTTTATATGGAACCGGTCACCCCGTGGCCTCTGCCTCGACTGCTCCTGGGCCACTTCCCCCTTCTCTCGGACGTCTGGCCACTGAAGGATCCTGGAGGGCAAGCCGGGCCAGGACACCCTAGAGTTCACCCTCCCTCCCAGAGGGTCCTAAGGAAGCAGAGATCCCACAAGTACCTCCTAGTGCCCGAGACAGATGAAAAGGAGTGAGAGAGAGACAAAGCCCATAAATGAATGTGAAGGAGGCATGGATGGTGCGACCCTGATCCTGGCAACGCGCCTGCCCGGGACCAGTGGGGTCTGAGGTGTGACTTGTGCTGGGTTGCCTCTAGCGGCCTCATGACCCCAGACAGAGAAGACAGGCCTTTGATCCTCAGAGCAGAGCAGTGAGGACAAGACTCCTCCCCCAGCAGGCGAGAACAGGCACCTGTCCCTTTAACAGGCCAGGCTCCTGCTGCCCCACAGCTGCGGTCACCCCATGTCAATGGCTACTAGAGAGAGGACCACGTCTGGGACTTTCCAAAGCAATGATTCAGCCTGGATGTGTTCAGAAACCTCACCTCGAGTCTAAGTGATTATTTCCGCCTTCCCATCTTCCTCTGGAATGTTCCGTCCCTCTCCCCTCCCCCATGCGTCACCTGACTCCTATCCCCACCCTGGTTCTGGTTTTCTTTATGAATCTGCCAGCAGGAGAAGCCAAAGCAGAACGAAGGGGAACGTGCACCAGCTGGAGAGAGGCAGCATCTCCTCCCCCCGGGGCCAAGGACAACATTCTCCAGGGACAAACGAGACTGCGGGGGTGGGAACCAGGCGGAGAAAAGAAATACCAGTGCCTCCTGCTCCAGCTCGTGAGGGAAGGCTGCGGGCCCTGGGGACCTGCTGCCCAAGAGATTATGTACAGGGTTCCCAGGAATAGAGCAAGAGAGCCGTCCAAAAGGAGGAATGGGGAGGTCATTTAAAATCACTCTCGTGTTCACTGAACAAGAATTTCCTGAGCAGCTACTGTGCGGGCGCTGGGGCAACAGCGGAGAGCAAGATGGCAGGGCTGGTCAGCTGAGTCCTTCTCAAACCGTAATGTGTCCCCCCAAACCACACAGGAGCTTGTTAAGGGACAAATTCCCAGTCTGCCAGCCAGGGCGGGGCCTGGATTCTGCCTCGCCGCCTGATCTCAGATGGACAGATGCTGTGACCTGTCCCCAGCTTTGCACACTGGCTCCTGAGGGCCTCTCAAGACCCAGGCCCCACCCACTCAGGTTCTGACCTATTGGCTGAGGTCCCCTGCTTGACGGGGACTCTGAAAGCACCCGGGTCAAGAACCACTGTTCTGATGGGAAACGTGGCTCTTTAACAGCTCACCAAACCGTCAGTCATTGGGGTGTGGTGCGGAGGACAGGAAGGGAGGGCTCGGAGGACAGGAAGGGGTCTTCAAGTCCCATATTCTGAATGAGTAGGTGTTGGGGTGACGCCATGCAGGGACAGGAATGGGGACTGAGGGGACCAGGTCAGCAGAGATCCTGAGGCTGCGAGGGCAAGGTGCGGGACCAGGGAGAGGACGGGGGCTCGAGATGCAGGCGGGAGGCTTGAGGTGCCAGGGAGGCAGCTGGGCCAGGCGGGGGGCCTTGTGGAGCTCCAGCCACCTTCCCAAAGCTGTGGGAGCCTGTGGAGGGGTTTCGAACGCGGGAGTAACAAGATCAGACTTACATTTGAGAAGTATTACTCACTTCAGCTTAGAGAAATCGGTTGGGTTGCACCAGAAAACAAAAGAAAAGAACGATCTGTGTCTCCATCACTCACCCTCTGAAAAAGGCAAGTCTAAATGAGACTAAAACCTACAGAACTGGGGTGCTTCCTCTTCACGCCAACATGGGGTGGGGTCACTTCCATCTTCTGGCAGAGAGATGAGCCCCAGCCCCATTGCTTAAGGCTGCCTGAGCAGTTTCTGACTTACCAGCCCCCGAATCAAGTAAGCAAATTCCTTAAAAGATACCTCTTGATATGGATAATGATAATGATACAAATTACAGATTATATAGATATGGATGGGGTAGGGGTGGGGAGGGAGATGGGGATGGAGGGGCAGGGATGGAGTTGGTGGGGGATATACAGAGTTGTCTCATTGGTCCTGTTTCTCTGGAGAAGGCTGACAAGCAGAGATACCCACAGCTCTGGCCTCAGGTGCTTCTAATCTCCTCTCACCTGGCCACACTGATCCATCCAAGCAACCACTTCTCCATCATTAAAAGAGGGTTTGTGGAAGCCCCAATCCAGGCCCCACAGGCCTAAAAAGGATGGAGGGGAGCCCAAGCCTGCTGAACCCACAGGCTGCGAGAACCCTCTGACGGGGAACATCCCACCCGAGGCCCTAACGCCTGAGAGATGACCTTGCTTTACCGAGGACAGAGGGAGCTGGTGCAGAAAAGGTCCATCTTCGAACTCCCAGGATTCCAACTCCCCAAATGTTAGATTCCCCAACAATTCAGGCTAGAACAGAAAAGCAGGGAGTGAGAAACACATTTGAGAACCTAGTGGCATGGAGGGTTGCCAAAGAGACCAGGTCTACAAACAGGGTTCCCGTAGCCGGGAAGCAGCAGGGCCACAAAGACGAAAGAAGGTGATGAACTCATCGCCTCCCCGCGTGGGCTCAGCCGGGCACGAAAACTCCCTACAGGGAAAAGGAACACCATCTGAGACGGTCTTTGAGGTGATGACTTAAAAACTTACCATCGAACTTACAAAAATGAATGCAACTAAAAACCATTTCATGTTATCACGTGGGTGGGGGGAAGACCTCTTGTATTTCTAGGGCCAATGTCCCGTGATAAGAGGCAGAAGTTTCCAAAAGCACAGTGTTTAACGCGACAGGCACGTGGTTTGCCAATTAAGGTCCCCCTTGCCGGCACACACGTCTTGTGGCTTATCCTTTCTGCTTCAGAGTTGGCTCCAGCTCCTGCAGCAGCTGGCCAACCCGCCTCCTCCCTGGAAACCCAGAGAAGGGGAGGCGGGGGCTAGAGAAAGGCAGGGGGAGACCGGCCTCACGGAGACTGAGTACGGTGCTCTTTGGACCAAAGTAGCACTGGGCTAAAGAACCCTTTGTGCCAAAGCTCTGACCGATGGCCAGCAGAGGTCCCCTGGCACAAGGATGGCTCTGGACAGCTGCCACAGGGGACGGATCTGCGGGGACTGCTGTGTAGACCCAGCATGGGCGGCAGTGCCCACAAGCTCCTAAAAATAAGCATCCGCTCGGCTCGGGATCCTGCTGCCCCTCCACCTGGCCCCAGAGTACCCTTACTTCCTGGGACTGGGAACCGGCTGGCTCGTCAGCGGGCAGGAGACGAATGGTTGGAGAGGGCTTTGTAGGGAGGGGGCGGTGTGGGAAGCTGGCCAACAGAAAGGGCCACTTGCGGTGCTTCCCTCTCATCTCCCCCACCCACCGGGGGTTTTGGCAATACCAGAGCAACCACAAAGTCCAGGGAAATCAGAAGCTCTGTAAGCATCCCAGCTCTGGGGCGTGCCAGGCACCAGCCCTATCCTCGGATAACCCCTGGTTAGTCGGGAACGCCAAGCAGGCAGATGGCCAGGTACACAGCACGCTGTGCGAACACAGCACCCGCTTCCCCAGCCTGAGGCCCCCTAGACTTTAAGTACCTGCCTTTCCTCCTGGGTGTGGCCAGAGTCAGGGAGGTGGCTCACTCGGGGCGTGTGCACACAGGGCTGTCCCCTTCCCTAGATGCACGAGGTGAAGGCTAGGACCTGCCAGCCTTCCTGGAGCCCTCTCTGGGCCACAAAACCTGCAAACGACCAGCCTTTTCCACATCCTCAACAGAGTGTTCGCTGAGGTTGTCTGAATTGCTAACTTCTATGGGAAAGGAAGTCCCTGGGGTGGCTTTACAAATAATAATCCGAGGGGCGCCTGGGTGGCTCCATCGGTTGAGCGCTCAATTCTTGATCTCAGCCCAGGTGTGGATTTCAGAGTCGCGAGTTCGAGCCCCACACTGGGCTCCACGCTGGGCAAGGAGCCTGCTTAAAAGATAACCATAAAGATAAAACAACACACAGACCTCCACCTGTGGCCCACACCATCACCCCCATCTGCTGCTGGCACAGCCGTGGCCACGCAGGCTGCCAACGCCCTGCTTCATAATACCCACCAAGAGGCGGCAGTCCAGAGGGGCTGTGGGCCTGCAGACTCCCAGCCTCCAGCCACCAGCAGAGGGGATGCGCTCGAGACAGAGGAACCGGGGATCCCACACCCCCTCCCCACCCTGTGACCCTGGCCTCCTGGGCCTCCGTTTCCTCTCTGTCAAGTGGGGCCAATGATGTCTACCTCACTGGCTTATTTTGGGGACCCCCCCCCGAGCTGGCGTGTGTGGAAGTCCCTGACACATTCTTTCACTGATCTCAACCAATGGCTGAACCTTTCGGGAGCAGGCCCCACACTGGGTTCTAGAGGCACCGTGAGGCACCTGGCCTTACAGAGCGCAGATGGACGTCAATAATGCACCACAGCGACTGCGCTGCAGCTGTGACCAGAGCGACAGGGGGGTCTGCGAGGGGTGCAGGGGAAACCTAACGGGGACCTCTGGGCGGGGGCAGTCAAGGAATGCTTCTTTAAGGAAGTGACGCTGCCAGACTGGGTTGGGATCAACAACAAGGTAAAGGGGGATAGGATGGTGAGCACTGCCCGCCGAGGGAACTGTCTGTGCAAAGGCCCCGAGGCACCAAAGAGTGCAGCCTTTTTGAGGACCTCCTGCAAGACCAGGAGGAAGGGCGGCTCCAGGAGTGGCTGCTCAGCATCTTCATCTTTATCCCGAGAGCAATGGGAAGCCATTAAAGCATGTCAGCCGCGATTCAGTATGACCAGATTTGCATTTTTCAAAGATGCTCTGCCCACCCCACCCCCAATCCACTTCCCACTCCACACCCAAAGCCTGTCAGAGGCAGGTGGGAGGCGATGGACACAGTCGTGGCTAGAGAAGGCTGCGTCTGCAGGAAAGGGGAGAATCAAACAGAACAGGAGACACAGAGAGGATGGGTAAGTCGCAGGCCGCTGGCCTGCACAAACAGGGAGGGCAGACAAAGCTGGCATCCTCGGAAATAGAGAGGACCAGATCTGGGGGAGGCCTGCCTGTTTGGACCTGTCAAGTCTGAGGAGGATGCAGGAAAAGGCCCAGGAGTTTGGATGTAATGCAGAAGAGGGCTACAGTGGCCGGGTCAAGATCCCAGTGCAGGGACAGCAGGGGAGAGGGTCAGGGCACAAGGAACCCCCAACAGTACAGGGGTGGTAGAGAGGACAAGCCCAGGAAGTGCACACAGTGTGGACGACTAAAAGCAGTGGGTCCTGAGAAGGGAGCGCTGATGTTAGGGCAGGTTCAATGGGGGACTGAGCAAGGAGCCAGGACAGGACCCTCCACCCTGAGTGTCCGTGTGTCTCCACGGTGCTGAGCCCCCACGGCCAAATCCAAAAGCCTGCGGACCAGCCTTGCCATCAGCCAGGCCATGCCTTCAAGACGGGCTGATTCTCAATGCCAGCGTTCCATCAGGTGCAGACTGATTGCAAAAGTGCCCCCTGACCGCTCACACCTCCATGTAAACACCCACCTTGGCAATGGGACCTCTTAGCCCCTCCCACAAGGAGGCGGGTCTATCTCCTCACGAGGAATCAGGACTGGCCTCCTGACACTTGGGCCAGAAGATGACTGGGAAACAGTGGTGGCCAGCTCCGAGTCTAGGCCTCCACGGGTCACACTCACTTCCATTTTCTGCCTAGCCTTCTGGAGGTTGAAAACCCACAACAAGTTAAAAACCAGTCGCCAGTCCTGCAGCCCACCCACCATCTGACCACTGACGCATGCGCGAGCCCCACCAAGATCAGCACAAGTGCTCAGCCAACCCACAAAGTCATGAGCAAGAAGACCCGACCGCTGTTCCATGCTTCCAAGTTTGGGGACTTGTTTGTTACGTGACAAGAGCTAAATGATACACGCTTCCCCCTAAAGCATGAAGACGCCCCAGGCCTTCATCCCCCTGCTCTGCCTGGATGAAACCCAGTGGAGACGTGCAGCAACATCCACTCTGGTGGGGTTTGATTTACTTGGTGAGATCTTTGGTTTCAATTTTTCTTTGCATGCATTTTCCATCAGAAACGGAAGGAGCCACTTGGAGGCCCTGCAGAGCTCCCAGAAGCACCGTGTCCTGGGTTTCTCCAGAGGGGCTTGTTTTGTTAGAGAGTGTGTTCTCCTACAGCTTTTCAAATGCTCCATTTTGCTCTGACGGCAGCCGGGGCATCTGATCGCATGAGAGATGGTGATGTGGTTGCAACTGCTGTCAGTATTCCTTTTAGGACTCTGAATTTGCATCTGTGCGAGGCTGGTAATTCCTATCTGAATGCCAAGCACAAATAAATGAAACTTATTTAAAATAACTGGGAAAATTCCATGCTGGAGGGCAAAAAAAAAAAAAAATTTCCTTGTGCTGCTGCAGATGAAGAAGCTGGTCCTGGCACCGCCGTTTGAAATCGACTCAACACCTGGCCAGCCCCAAAAACTGTGCGGCAGGTGCCTGTAGGCAGGGAGACGGACAACAGAGACCCAGAACACCCACCCTTCGGGGCACAGATTCCCCAGGACCTCACACCCCACGGCCCGAAAACGTGGAGGCGGCATGAGCAGAAAGGCACAGGGCTAACATCCCAAGCCTCCGCATGGCAACCCCTGTGCACAGTCATCTCCGCGAGGGGGCGGGGCATGCTCGTGAGGGGCGGGGCCTGTGCAGTGGGCGGGGTCTGGGGCGGAGCCAGAGGTGCGTGATGCGCCCAGCACAGGCAGCCTGCTCCGGAGACCTCTACTCTATCCTGCCTTTTCAAGAGGCGCCGGCTGCCGTTCTGCTTTTTCAGTTCTAACGGGGAGCCATCTGACCTACCGTCCACAGTAATGGGCCAGTCCTTCTGTCTGCAGCGGGGAGGAGTCGTCACTGCACTGTCATGACCAGAATACCAGCATCATCCACCAACCTGCAGGGCCGCCCAGCCAGATCCCCACCCTGGCCCAGGACGGCAGAAGTCAGCCTCTTCCAGCAGCACTGTCCCGGTGCGACTGCTCAGATGCCCGCCCGGGAGCCCCCCAGCCCGCCCTACAGCCTGGGCTCTGCTTCAGGACCTCCTGGGCAGTTGGCAGCCTCGGACTCTGCAGGCCGTCGGCGGAGTCTGGCCTGGGAACCTGCATGTTTCAAGACACGCGGTGTTTCAGACGCAGGGTCCGGGGACCACACCTTGAGAAACGTGGCCATTGAGAAGAGGCTCTGAGCCCCCACAGGAAGGACAGGCTGCGCTGCCAGGAAATCACAGGACCCTCCTGGAGGTGGGGAGAGGCTGTGGGAGAACAGAGGAGGGAGCCGCCGGAGCCATCAGGGCAGGCCTGCATCAGGAAGAAGGGAACGTCAGAGCCGAGTCTCAAAGCCCCAGTAGGAGTTTCTAGGTGGCAGGGCTGTGGAGGAGGCGCCCCAATCGGGCTCCTGAGCCCACAATAATGTGCATAAAGGAGCCCTCTGAGCCTAACACAGGCCAGGCCCCCGCGGGCACTTCCTTGTGCCTGTCGTCTTCCGTTCAGCAACTGACTGGGCTTTTACTCTCCCAGGAACAATCACGGCAGGAAGACCCTGGGCTTCATCCCACCACCGGACTGAAGACGTCCTGAGGGCAGGCTTGCTGTAGAACCCTCAGGCCACTCCCAGTGAAAAGCACCAGGCCTTCCCAGTCAGGAAAATAATGGGTTTATCAACTGTCCCCTGAATTAGGAAGGAATCTGCAGGTTCTGCCCCACCCCCACTCCCACCATCGCTGTTCGCTTCCCCAGAAGTGAAGGGCCTGCCAAGGACTCTGCCCTGAACCCGGTCCTAAGCTTGGTGGCTCCCATGCTGGCCATGTGAGGGTCCTGGGGCAGCCCTAACAAAGCAGCAGCAGTATGGGGCTCAAGGCACCAGGAGTCTGCTCCCTCGCCGTCTGCAGCAGCAGGTCCGCGCAGGCAGCTCAGGCAGGGCTGGTGCCCTCTGAGGCTCTGAGGGAGGTGCTGTCCCCGGCCTCTCTCCTAGCCTGGCGTGCTGCGACCCCCCGTGTCCCTGGGCTAGCCCTCCTGTCCTGTGCCCTCACGTCAGCTTCCCTGCGTGCCTGTCTGGTCCAGATGTCTCCCTTTGATAAGGACAACCGTCATACTGGATCAGGGCTCACCCTAATGACCTCATTTTAACATTATCCGTATACAGACCCTATTTCCAAAGAATGCCACATTCTGAGGTCCTAGGGGTTAGGACGCAACTTTTTCAGGGACACGATTCTTCGAGCAGCACCCAGCTGGAAGAGCCGGTGGGAAGAGCCGGGGATCCCCCACAAGGGGCCCAAGGAAGGCAGAGGGGATGTGATGGGCTGCTGGCAACAGGGCGCCCCGTTCAGTCTCTCCCTGCATAACCCCGACGGCACACAGGCGTCTACCTCTCCAGACCTAAGGCCCCAGCACTGGGTGGGGAAGGCTGTCAGTTCCACGGTGGGCAGCAGTGTCTGATACGGAGATTTTGGCAGTGAGAATGGATGTGACTCGGTGAGAGGTTTATGTAAAATGACAGCTTTTGGAGAATGAAGTCCTCAGACTCAAATCAAAACAAGAAAGGAAGAAGAAGGAGGGTTACAGGGAAAGCGCCTTCGACCCTCTAGCTGGACAACCCCTCCCTGTGCATTTCCTGAAAGCTGGGTAGGGGCACAGCAGCCCCCATGCTGTGGGGACCCCCAGAAAGGAAACCCTGCATCTGGGCTGCTTTCTCTTCCCCTCCATTTGCCCCAACCTGCCCCCCCCATCTAGTTCCTCTCCCCCTGCACTGCCCCCAGCACACACACTCTCATTTACTGTTCTGATCCCTGATGGGGACAAGGACCCAGGTGACAGGCCCTGGCAGGGGCAGCCACACAAGCAGACTGTAAAGGAGACTCCGGTGAGTCCTTCTGGGGAAGCCCACAAAAGCACAGGATTGCACATAATTGCCCTTTGTTGAAGAGGCAAGAGAATATTCCTGCCGAGCGTTCTTCACACAGATAAGCTTCCAAAAATTGCCATCAATTTGTTGCCAAGTTTGGGACTGTTACTTCCTTCCCAACCTCCTCAGATATTTTTTGTAATGGCCTGAAATGCAACTGCCTTTGCTGATGGCCCTTCGGGGCTAGAACACTGGCTGAAGGCGGGCCACCTGACCTGGCCAGCAGGGTGGAGCCGGCTCCTCCGGGAGAGAAAGGTGAAGGTCAAAGGTACTATAAAAGTCACCCGGGCACCAGCACTCCTACTGAAGCAGACAACAGCCCCCTGGCACCTGTCTTTCCCGGATGTCCCATCTCCGTTCCCTGGCATCCAGATGGCCCCCGCTCCCCAGAAGGGAACAGTGGACACAGGGACATCCACTCAGCCCTGAGAGGGTCTCACCATGACCCATGTCACAGAAGAGGACTAGCCCAGACCCCACCCCAAACCTCACGGAAATCTCCAATGACCCTCTTACAAGCAGAGGTGCTCGAGACTGGAGACAACTTGCCAGAAATCCCAGGGGTCCCATCTCCCAGGGGCACAGTGTAAGCCTTGGCCAGCTTCTGAAGACAAGCCACTTCCAAAGGCACTGTTGGGCTCCCGGAACGAGGGAGCTGTCCCCTGTCCCTTCTGCCAGGTGAATTTTCAGTACACAGTGGCATCACGCAGGCCTGGCTCACTCCATCTCCCCACTTCACTGTCCCAGGACAAGGATCCAGGGCTGGGGATGAAGTTCAGCCATGACACCTGCCCAGGGTTCCGGTGGCCGGTGGCCATGGAGGAATGTCCACCATGGGGCCAGGGAAGCCAGGCGCCATGGCCTTGGGAGTCCCTGCTGGAATGAGCCCACCTGCTCCAGGGGCTTTGTTTTTCTCCCACCTCTGAGTACTGGTCACAACGCTTTGTCTTCTTCTTAGGGATGGGGGCGGGGGGAGGGATGCCATCCCCATCATCCCCATGACCAGTCCTGGCACCAAAAGGAAGAGCCCCCAGTCAGGCTCCGCCCATCCGAGAGGCAAGGACACCTGTGTCCAAACTCATCCATCCACAGACATTCACTGAGCGCCTCTGTGTGTCGGGGGCAGCCCCAAGTGATGAAAGCCCACGTGGCACTCCGTCCCGATCCTGAATCCGGGCCTCAGCAGTAGCGGGTGTGCTGTGGGGTCGCTGCATTAGCCTGGAGCCCCTGAAATACAGGCTGGAACAGGGTTCGGGAGTGATCCCGGCAGCGGGAGCAGGAGCCTGAGATGGGGAGGGAAGAACGGCGTGTGCGCGCATATTTACATAGCATTAATGACCTGTTCATCCTGTGGGGGCTCAACCCAGATTCATGAGACCCCCAGGGAAACACGTGGATCAGCCCATCCCCGAGACGGTGGAGAGGCTGGGGTGGGGTGGCATTTCCCCCAAGCCAGTCCCCCACGGTGGAGGGCTGCCTGGCCGCATTAAGTCCCCCCACCTCAGCTGCTCCGTTAGCTCCTGAGCGAGCCCCTCTCCCTCCAGACAGAGCTGATGAGGGGCATGAGGCAGGAGACACCCCATGCAGGGGAGCTGAGCAGCCATGGCCAATGAGAGAGGAGCCCAGAGGTCTCCAAGCCACACGCTCTCCCGAGGTGGTCCCAGGAGGCCCAAAACAAAGCGGCTGTCTATTTCCAGGAGACCGTACGCCCTCTACCCACCCTGACCCCCAGCCTGTCCCGAGGGCCAGCTTGCCAAGTACCCCACCGTGAGACTGGTCACTGCAGGACCAACAGGTAAGTGTATATGTCCCCCTACCACCAAATTCCTACGTGGAAACCCAACCTTCACAGTGACAGTGTTAGGAGGTGAGGCTTTGGGGAGGTGAGCAGGCCACAAAGGAGGAGCCCGTGAATGGGGTTAGTGCCCTTAAAAAAGGGATCCCCAAGAGAATCCCCTGGCCCCTTCCGCCATGTGAGGACACAGGGAGGACACAGCCATCTATGAACTAGGAGGCCCTCACCACACTCCGGGTCTGCCGGCACCGTGATCCTGGACCCCAGTGACTGGGAGAAGTCAACGCGCATTGTTCATAAGCCCCCATCCGTGGTGCGCTGTTACCGCTGCCCCAAAGGACGACAGCACTAGGAAGACGCACGCTGGCCTCTCCAGGAGGGTCCCCTCAACGACAACATCACTTTGGGCTTAATCCCAAGGCCCTGTTCTCCACCCTCCCTGCTTCCCTGCCCAGGAGCCAGGCACACCCCACCGCCCTGCTCCCCTGCTCCCACGTCCCCCGCAACCCGGCCCAAGCAGCCCACAAACCCCAGCCTGCTGAGCGGCGCCAACAGCCAGCTGGGAAGCGAACTGCGGAGCCTGGCAGAGAGAGGAGGGACGCCGGCCCCTCGGGCTACCCGGGAGATCCCCACGTCAGACTAGGGACAGAGCCCCCCCATCTTTCCCCAGCTGCCCCCACTTCCTCCCCCCCCACTTTGCTCTTTTTTTTAAACTAAGCTTCTTTTGTTTTTTGAGGATCCCTTCATGTGTGCCCGCCCGCACATGCATGTCAAGTTTTTATTCCAATCCTTCAATGAGGTCTTTGCTGAGAATTTACAATTCCCCCGTGGCCTCAATCTTGCAAAGATTGCTTTTTAACGCTGTTAGGCCTTAATTCTAATAAGCCTCCTCTTTATTACAGAACCAGGTCACATTTCCTTGACACTGCCAGAAAATCTTTCATCGGCCGTGGGGGCTGGGTAGGGGGGGAGAAAGAGGAAGGGGCAGGGAGACAGAACCAAAGAGGAATCCTCCCCTAATCTGATGGAATTCTAAAATAATCTCATTTCTGGGAACCAGGGTGGCCTGACCGGTTTAGGTAACTCTATGATAGGACTGTGTCTCCTACCAGCGCGTGTCCCCACTTTGCGTCTTGATTTGTAAATGACAAGAGGAGGAAGGGCCGGCAAAGGGACCTGCCGGTCACGCCAGGCACGCGGCCAGGCTCCGCCCTGGACAGACGGTCATCTGCTCTGGCCCAGCACGCGTTCTCTCGCCAGGCTGCTCCGGTCCTGAGGGCCAGCAGAGGAAAACAGAAGACTAGCACCAGCAGGCTCCAGGACAGAAACCAAACCCACTCAGAGGAGAGGCACATGGGCGGGTCTGGACACCTGGGAACCCTTCCATCAAACTGTTCCTTCTCCTGGCCTGCCCCCTCCTTCCTCCTGAGAAAATAGGTTTCAAGGTTGGGGCTACGGAGGGAGAGATGCAGCTGAGGCTCACGAAGCTTATTTCCAGCTGCATTCTCAGGACAAAAGTTCTCAGGACAAAAGGACAGCAGTATTTATGAAGCACCTACTATGTGCCAGAGAGGAGAGAGGCTGCGCCCTTTTCCCCCAACGCTGGAAGCAGAAGGAATCCAAGAGCGAAAGGCTGAGGTATGCCAGAATGCTCCTAAAACCCGTGAGGGACCTTCTGAGACTGACGGTGTGTGTCCAGGAACAAGGCCTTACTTCTAGAAGGTTCTGCACACCAGGGTCGGGGGATGGGGGTGGAATCCTGCTGAGGGACAGGGGATGAAACAGACCATTGTCTCCAGATCCCAAGAGGTTCTCTGGCAGCTTCTTTTCATTGTCATCAACCAGCGCATCTCAAAGGCCTGTCCTCTCACACATCAACTTGGGGAGTCAGTCACTCCTGTGGGGCACCCCAGGACCCCAGACGAGCACAGCAAACAGAGACCACCCCAGGCCTGTGGCCGTGGGACCCCTGACCCCTGAACAGGAAGCCTCTCGGTCCCTGTTGCTGTCCCTGAGCCCGTGTGACCCCGCAGTTCTCTTCTGGGAGGGCAGTGGGAGCGCAGTCAACGGTTTAAATATAAAATTTAAATCGACACCATGTCCAATGTGAGGCACCTCAGCAATTGAAGGGCTTTTTGTAAACTTTGGTGCCAAAGAGCAGCAGTGCCCAGGCTGAGGTGCGGCCTTCTGGGCCCCACGGGATGGTGCAGGATGTTCGGCATGGCCCAGGGCACGGCACACGGGCGCCCAGGGCAGCCCCTCCACCCACACTGGGGCTGCCGCCCTAAGTGAGCCTCCCACCGCGGAGCCCCCAGCCCCTCACCCAGCAAGAGAGTAGACAAAACGAGGCCAGGGTGCGTGCACACACTGGTGTGACACGAACTGTTCACCATCACAGTCGTGACAGACGATGGACACACCTGTCCCCATGCGTCTAAACGCACAAAACCCGCCGTCTACTCAGACCATGCCCTCCCGCAGGACTTTCTTAGCAGTGGGCGGTCTGGGAGAGGGTGGCACTGGGCTGGCTGGGCTGGCACGTCCCTCCATGCAGGCCGCCAAGTCACACGGGGTCCTCGTGTGTTCCAACAACCCTCCTGGGGGGAGCAAGGTGGCCGCCCTTGGCCCGCGGACAGCAGATTCTTGGATTCCACAGAATATACTTGTGAAGACCGATCTGCCAGCAGAGAAATGTGCAGCTATTCACAAGCTAAATATAAACAATACTGATTCCTCTGCCATCCTGAACTATGCGGTCACTGCTGCCTTCCATCAGCATCCGTAAGCACGAGCCGATGCCCCTGTGGATGATGGCACTGCCCTCCAAAGGACACGCCAGCCCCAGGGTCACGCACCTAGAGGAGTCTCGGGCCGCCTTCCAGAAGAGCCTGCCATCTTCTAGAACAGCCCAGCACCTTCCTAGGAATTTTCCCTCCCCTATACCTACTCCTCACTCCAAGCCCAGCAAAGAGGGGCAGCTCGAAGGCATATCTGAGACCCCCACTCCTAGAGGCATTCTACTCTCTTTGGCAGCCGACCCTGGTTCTGGGGAGCCAGCAGAACACAGGCCAAGGCTCGCTGCGGGCTGAAGCGGAAGGAAGCTGGATGCACAGCCCAACCAAACCCTTAGGGCACTGCCTCACCCCGGCAAACCCCAGGGCCAGAACAGGGTCCGTTTCCTCTCCAGGCTGGGAACCCCAGTAGCTTTCCTACAGATCAGCAGGGCCCTCTGGCAACAGCCCCCACTCCCACCCCCAGCACCGGCCCCAGGGCACAGGGTGTGCCCACAGCACAGCCGGGCGGCGGCCCAGGCCTCCTGCACACCCTCCCACACCAGTAAGACTCTGCGGGGCTGTTAGCGCCAGAACCAACGGGAGGCAGAAATGCACACGGGCCACTTGCCAGCAGGCCCAACCAGGATGCAAGGCTCACGGGGCACGGGGCCACCCCGGCCAGCTGTCAGAGAGCCCACAAATACTGACTGAGAACGGTCCCATGCGTTTTGCAGAAAACAGGGTCCCTGCCTTCGAAGCATTTCCGATCTGCTGTGGGAGACAGATGTGCAACACCTACTGGGGTCTGTCATGTCTCGTGCTTCTGCGTCAGTGCTAATTACGACTCCCAGAGAAGTGCCATGAAGACGGGGACGGAGAGAGCCATGGGCAGCGGCTCTGGGGATGGCTCTTCGTGTCCTCTGTTTGAAAGTGGGCCAGCATTCCGGATGCCCACCCACCCTGGACATGGCCACAGACAAGGCTCTGCCTCAGGTTCGTGGAAGGATCCAGAAGCTCCCCACTCGCTTTCACCATTTACCTGACCAGCCAAGCAGCTCCTAGGATTCTCCAGGAGAAATGGGGATCACTGCCAGCCTCAACGCCCCCCTTCCGGCCATGTGTACGCAAGCACTTCACGAAAAGACCCCAGGGCTCCTGGACTCACTCAGCCCCCTTAAACCAGGGCTCACGAACTGGCCAAGAAAACGTCGCGGAAGTCAGACTGCATCTCGTCCGTGGAAAAGCGAGCCCGGCACAAACTGGGGAACTGGCTTCTGCGAGGGGCCACACCGGCCCAGCCATGCCCGAGGGGCTCAGGCCGCCGCTGGAACCAGCAAGGACCACAGTGCAAGGGGAGAGAGGTGCGGCCCTGCCGGGCAGTTACAGCACGTCGTCTGCTCTCTGCTGGGCGGAAAGGAAGGAAACTAGAGACCCGGCCCAAACTGAGCCCTCTGAGGTCCCCAGGGCTGACCCTGAGCCACGCAGCCCGAGAGCAGGGCCCTCATCTGTCACAATGTCCCCCAACACCCAGAATTCACTGCCTACATCCATTACTGCCTGCTGAGTGCGCCCACACCACCCCGCTGCCTCCCGTGCTTGTGGGAGACACGCCAGCAGGGAGCAGATACCCCCCAAGGCGCCGGGGCCTCAGGGCCCCCCGACACGCAGCAGCTGGCCATTCTGTCCATCGCATGGGAGAAAAGCATCCAGACCCCAAAGTGCACGGCAGCAGGACACACAGCTCACTCCCAGCCCGGCCCCTTCCCTTTTTGGTTAGCGTTCTGGACACACGGGCTGAGCCGGCAGAAGGCAGAATGGCGCCTCTGCCCATTGTGAGAGCCCATTCTCACAGGGGTAGACCTGAGTCTGGCCACAAGGAATCTGGACCCAGCTTCTTTCTCCCACCTGATCCACCCTTTCCCACCTTCCCCACTGGTCCTCCAAAAATATCCCCTGCCGAAATCCACCATCCGACGGCACGGCCTGGACGTGTGCTAGGCGGGCCCCAGGAGCCAGGTGCCTGGGGCCGTGGCTGCCCTTCCACACACGGCCAGGCAACGTGTGTGCTCCCCGAAGGAGCCAGAGCCCGTGCCGGGGCTGAAGCACGCACACGCGCACACACACTCCTCGCTGTGAAGGCCCTGGAATGATGTATTCTCTGCTCTCCTAGCTATAATTATTTTAGCGTGGGAGACAGACTCTGTCTCCGGCAGCTCAGAAGCACTGCATCAGAATATCACATTCTGTGGTCTTGGAAAATCTCCGTAGTATCCCAGCCCTTTCCCTGTGTACTGGGGCACCAACAGGCTCTTCAGATGGGGGAACACACCGCGGAGGCCCAGCCCAGAGGTTTCCTGCCTCCTCCCAGCCGATCTACTTAGAGACCCGGGAGCCCCGCATGCCGGTAACCATGGCAACTCTGGGGAAGTTAAAAAAAATAATAAGTTTGTGAGTTGTTGGTTGTTATTTGGTGCTTGGGTGGGCTGGATTCTCTTCTTTTTTAAGATAACAAGGTCCCTGAATAACACTTTTCTGAGTGTTGTGGGTAAGCGTCCAAGCAGCAGCTGCCTGCGGACGTTCACCGCCTTCGGAGGGGGAAGCACGCGTCACGTCTATTCACCACTGTCACAAGTCTGGGTTCTGTCCTCGGGCCGGGGTGCTCTGCACGGGGTGACCTTGAGCCAGCGCACCTCCCATGTGCGCCCCGGTGCCCTGCTCAGCACCTGCCCCTTCCCCAGAAGTCTGGAGACTAGCAACCCTGCTCCCGGGGGTCCCAGTCGGGTTCCAGGACACCTCTCACGCATCTCCCAAAGTGGGGAGACCCCCTGCCAGAGCCCGGTCCCCGCACACAATCACCCCCCCCCACACACACACGCACAGACGGCCAGAATGCCTGTGCGTGATCTCCATTCCCCCACAAAACCCCATCCCTGCCCACGCTCAGAAATGCCTCGCTGGGAGCCCTGCCCTGGGCACCGGTCCTTCCCCACCAGGCCAAGCAGATTCTCCATGCCAAGGGACACCCTCATGTGCCGATGGGGTGTGCACACACCCAAGCACACTGCCCGGTTCAGTGGCCCACTTTCGTGGCTGCGCCAGCACAGCAAGTCCTGGCAGGCGCCAGAGCACCCCACCAGGCTCGCTGCCTTGATTGTGCAGAGCGCCTTGGAGCAGACAGTGGGGGAGCCCGGCCACGGCGCTGGTGGCAGTTCGTGTGTTGTTTATCACACACGGAAGACGGGCGTGCTGGAGAGCTCTTGACGGCCACCGCGAGGCTCCCTGTCACAGCTGTGGTGCCAACGGGCTGGGCACGTGGCTGTGAAGAAAGGAATTATTTTTTAAAGGCAGAAAAATCCTAAATGGCCCTTTCAGCATTTCTGCGCACATAATTGTAGTATCTAAGTTCAGGAAAGGCCTGGCGTGCTGGCTGGCTCAACACCCACTAACGCCACGGCCCACGCCGCACGTGGACCGCTCCAGCATCGTCGTGGAGCTCAGACCCCAGTGGGGAGGTGGGAGGGGGCGGGCAGGGAGGTGGGGAGAAGCAGGAAGTAACGAGCGTTTCTAGGAATGACAGGACTCCCACGCGGGATCGGATCACCAATTAGCCAGTAGGAGGGCCGAGCAGGCACCTCACTTCCACAAAGACAAAGTTTCCTTGAGGAAACTGCCAGAGTCTTGAAGGCACTGAGACGAGACACAGAACACATGAAGGACCGCCACAGGGCTGGCCGGTGCGCTGACACCCAGTCCTGGAGCCTGGCCAGGGCCCGCGTGGGTGTAAAGACACAGGGAGGGCCCGCCAGTGCCCAACAGGTGAGCACACACGTGTGTGCGCACACATGTATTGCTTGTGTGCGCGCGCACACGGCTGCATCCACACACACATACACGTGTGCCAGCGTGCACACACCTGCACCCACACACGCCATACCCATTCACACACGTGTGCCAGCGTGCACACACCTGCATGCACACGTCCCCACATCCATTCACACACGTGCCGGCATGCACACGTCTGTGTCCGCACACCCACGTGCGTGTCGGCGTGCACCAGTACCCGCGCACACGTGCGTGTGCACATACAGTCCACTGTCAGGTGGGGGTCCACTCCTCGGACCACAAACGCTGCCGTCTGCGGCTCTCACGGGTGCCAGGTGCTGAGACAAACACCTGCAAACGCGTCATCCAGAATCTGCCCCGAAGGCTGGCAGCGTGTCCCCCACCTGCGAGGAGACTCCTGGTGTCTTCAGGCTCCAACTCCTCTGGCGCTCAGGATGCGTCAGCTCCTTCAACAGTCCACCCTGGAGCCTTCGGACCTACAAGCGAGGGGGCTCCCGCCGGAAAGGCCCCGGGAAGCAGTCCAGCTCAGCCATCGAAGCGGAGGCGACGGATTTATTCTGACCGTCCTGACTCTGAACGACACCGCTCTCCTCCAGCCGTGCGGGGCTTTAATCGTCCATCCAGCAGGGCAGGGAGGAACCGTAAATCTTTCCTCGCAGCTGCTGAGCTCAGTGCTGCTTGACCTGCCATTGCCAGCCCCTCACCTGCATCCCACTGGAGAGGTCTGCCGGCTTTGAGGTTGGGGGGAGGGAGCAGGAGAAACTGAAAGAGGCTACGGGGTCAGGGCAGGGGAGAGTGGGAAGGGCAGAGGAGCACGTGTGGCCCACACGCTCTGGCTGCTACTGGGGGCGGGGCACTGCAGAGGACTCACCACTGCAGCCTGGAGGGACAATGGGGGGGTGCCCAGGGCCACCTCCTCAGGCCCCAGCTCTGGAGCAGCCTGACTCCAATCACGCGGGGCCAGACCCTGGGGAAGGCTCAGCATTCCTTTGCCTAGCTGGAAAACAGCACGGCCCCAGAAGGAGCCCACTGGGAAGGAAATCCTATTTCTCCGTCCCAGCCACATCGTGTGCAACTGAACGCCAGCCGGGGGGATGGGGCCTCCCGAGAAGAGATGGGGACGGGCCACAGGGGCAGAGCCCCGGATGTGAGGCGGCTACAGAAGGACCAGCCTCAGGCCCCAAAGCACATCTCCTTCCTCTTCCGGCAGACTTCATCTTTCTGCAATGTTGCTGTGTTATTAACACGCTTCGAGACACTGCACATCACAGTTATGATTATTACCTAAAGACTTGCCTTACAGCCCTCATTTCTAGCGCTCATTACTTTCTGAAAAATTACCCTCGGGGGCCAAAATTTTCCAAGTCTGGTCTTGTGAGTCTTCGTCTTTGGATCCGAACAGAACAGATTATCGCGTGTGTGACGGTGGCGCGGGAGGTTCTTCCTTACTAGGTCTCTGGGACCACAGCCGAGGAACAACGTGATGACCAGGGGCCGGGGTGGGGTCAGAGACCGCAGGCTACATTTCCAACATGGAAACGCAGACACCACTACGCATGACCTGGTTCCAGTTTTCCGCATCCGCTCTGTGCAGACACGTCTGCTCTTAAGATGAGATTTCAACCTACGGTGGGGGGCACTCGTGCATTTAGCACAGACACGTCAGGAAAGCAAGTGCTCACTGCTGCAGTATCACCAGCGACAGGAGGGGTCCCACACGCATCTTCCAGCTCCGGGGCACGCTTGCAGAGAGACCCCAGGCATGGCGTGGGGAACGTGCTCGCTGGCCATCATGCTGGAAGGCAGTCCCAGACCCCCGAAGGGCTTTCGTGGTGAGGACAAGGGGAACGGGCTCCCCCGCAAACAAAGGCCATCACCCAGCTTCCGTCAACCCCCTCTGGCCAGCAGGCAGCCTCGCGGCCTAACTTTCGATGTGGCGTGGGCTGTCCGCAAGCGCTGTTTATGACACTACCCTTGAAGATAACGGTTCTCACGCAGGGTTCCCCAGCTCACCTCTTTCCTGCTAAGATTCCAAAACACTTGACTCACGTACCCACAGACGGCACCCCTACGAGGCAGGCAGCGGTGTCATGAAGCCCATTACCAGCAGCTCGGGGAGCGCAGCAGGGAGGCTGGTGAACTACAGCCCCATCCCCGGCCTACAAGGAGCCTGTGTAAGCAGCCCCTTGGGCCCTGGTTCCACCTCACCTGTCCCTGCAGTGGGGGTCCCAGCCGTGCCTAACGGCTCCACTGTGGTCCTTTCAATGAGGAAGAGTCAGTGTTCCAGAAAGACACACACACTGTATGTTCACAGCTAATGGTTTTTGCCAGACCATGTTTTGGTCGTCACTTGTCCCCGCACTGAAGGCAGAGATGGGACAGAATCTCTCTGCACGAGACTGTGTGTTTTGGGGGTGGTCCACAGGTTCATGGAGATCTGGGAAGGGTGGTGGTGGGGGCAGGGTCAAGATGCTTCCCCCCTTCCCCCACTCATGGAAAACCCAGCCAGCAGTGACCAAGGGCCCCCAAACCTTAGAATCCAAGGCTACTTCAGCAAAAGCAAAGAGACCAGCTGCAGCACCCCCCAACTCTGGTTCTTGAGATCATCCCACACCCCCCCACCTCAGGAAACGGAAGCATGAGAAGGGAGAGGTGGCCCATTGACGCAACACAGCGTGAGCAGGCAAGAGTCTCCTGCTCTCCCAATGATCCCTGGGTCCACAGTCCCACAGACAGGACCTGACTCACGTCCCTCTGCCTGGCCTGTCCCTGAGAGCATGAGCTGCCAGGCTGCTCCTGGGGGTGCCTCCTGACCACCCAAGTAAGTAAGAAATGCTATAAAGAGACACCAGACCCACGTCCATCTTGCCACCTGAACCCATCTGAAAACCATGTCATCTCCTTGTGGCCACAGGAGACAGAGCAGAGGCTGTGTCCTTGACTCAGATGAGATGCTCATTCCTCTGGCAGGCAGGTGGCCCCAGAGAAGGCCCACGCTCCCGACCAGCCACTATGTGCCTACTAAGTGTCAGCCCCTTGACGGCGGCTGCCTCCCCACTGCCCAGCTGAGCAAACAGGTTTGTGAGCTCGCCCCAGTCACCGGTGGACAAGTCTGAGTCCCCCCATAGCACGCTGTGGTCAGCTCCGCCCCCCAACGCCAGCACGGGCAGGCGCTTGCCTCCTCTGTGCGCTGAGCAACAGTGCTGCTGCCCCAAGGGCCGTGAAGTCTCCACAAGGTAAAGAACCCACCGCTCGGTCCAGAAGTTGCGTAGGATTCGAATGTGCATTGGAACTGTGTGGCCCGGGGGTGAAGGGTGGCTCTTACACCAGCAGCCTGCGAGAGGAACACCAGGGCCACACAAGTCTCAGGGACTCCCCTGACACTAACAAGGACTCCAGGGAGAGGCAAGGCTGTGAGGCTGAGCCAGCAAGAGCTGGTGGCCGACAGGAGCCAGAACACAACCCTTCCTGATTTGCCTTTCTCTCCTTGGGTCCTGCCGTAACAGGGCACAGGGACACACTGTGTGTGTGGCCGGCCCAGGTAAACTACTGGAAAACCATCTTCACACCTCCTGCTGAAAACAGGAGGCTGCGGACCCGCTCTTGCTACTGCCAGCAGCAAAGAAAAAATATGGGGTGGGGGAGAAGTCAGCAGCACAAGCTTGGGTTTTAAGGTGCCCGGCAGGTCCTCTGTACAGACCCGGGAGCATCCGCCTGCCCCCGATCCTTAGAAGAAAAGTTCCACAAGATGTCAGAGGTATTATCTATGTAATCTGGCAGAGAGACCTCTGATTTATATTCAGTAAGGATTTTCAAACCATTCGTTAGCAAGAAATTACTTCCAAATGCACCTGGGCATTCACTCCTCGGGTGACCCATCCCCCTTTTCGACACAAGGAAACACATCCCTCGGCCTTCAGAGGTTCCCACCTTCACACGTCGAGGCTTTGGTGCTGAGAACACGTGCTTCTCTGCGCTCCCGTTACTCTGGCCTACAAGGAAACGATCCTGAGACAGGACACCCAGCCCAGGGATCACCAGTTACCCAGGGCCCAAAGACACAAATCGCAGGGGGATAGGGGAAGGGCCCCGGCCCCAGAGGGACACCCTTCCTGCCATCATCATCCCTCAGTCTCATCTGGTGTCACAGACAAGGAGACTGATGAGCCAGCCTGTGGTGTTCCACCATTTACAGGCAGAGGTCCACATGTGCCCCAGGCTTGTGCAGTACACTGCCCACACAACTGCACTGGTGGCCCCACGAGAAGGATCTTTTGGAGGGGGTTGTGTTACTTCTTGCTTCGTCGTTTTGGTGGAAGGAGAATTCTTCTTGGTTTCACCTTGGTGAAACCAAAATGTCCCAGAAAAATAAAGGCACACGGATTCTCCTCTCTTACACACAAAAGATACAAGTTATGATCGTGTCCAAGTCCCCAGAAGGAACCTGATGTAACTGCAGAGTCTGGCTGGTAGGAGGTATCTGTCCCCCAGGCAGTTCGCTCACCTGCAAGTGGGACTGTTTTCTAAAAGGGCTAACAGAGACATACCTGAGCACCTGCCTCTCCTCCTGGTTTCCAGTCACTGTCCAGAACCGCGACCGACCAGAGGGTTGGCTCGCTCCCCACAGCGTGCGGCAGACACCTGGCAGACACCTGCGCACACAGCACCAATGACCTGGAGTGGCTCTCAGAAGCAGCCTGGTGCAGCTAGGTCCCGCGCTGCTGCTTCACCCATGCCCCTGCTCTTCTAGAACCTTGGGAGGAAGATCTCAGGACGGCCACTAACCACAGCAGTAAGTGCCTGAAGGTCTGCGGAAAACACATATCCTCCCTCCTTTTCTTCTGCTGGGACTCTCTGGCTTTAGATGTTAAACGTTTTGTGTTGGTTTTTTTGTTGTTTTGTTTTGTTTTGTTTTTTTGGCAAGAGAACTGCTTTGCTCTTCATCCTCAGAGAACACTACTGACTCTGAAGACCCCAACCCACAACATGACATGGACGCTAACAAGTTATAAGCCACCTCCCACGTGGGGTCAGCAGGAACCAGCCCCGAGCTGCACAGGGAGAGTGGAGACTAGATTCAAGAGAAGACGGCCCTATCACACAGTTGAGCACATCTGTAGGATATCCTGATCTAAAAGAAAGCGGACAGTCTTTCCTAGGCCCTGAGGCCCCACCTGGAACATTCAGTTTGGCTCTACCCAGACCGGCAACACTTTCCAAAATGCAATCTGTATACTGTGAGCTTCCCCCACCCCCCATTAAAGGAAACACTTTCAAATAAAGTAACGGATTTTATGTGCTTTGTTATCTCAAGTCACCTTCCTAAGGCATGATCTGGTGGCCCTGGAGAAATGGCTACAGCGAAGTAATTTACTTAGAGCACCGACGTTAAAACCCATATTCTACACACCAGATCAGTCCTCATCTCAAGGTGCTTAAGTGAGGACGCTCATCCTTCTGTCTGCAGGGCCCCCCACAAAACAGAGCCCACTGTGTACTCGATTATTACCACCATCCAACTGCTAATTGAAAGCTGTCCTCAGCTCTCACGGGCAATGCAAGGACAAAGTCACAAAGTGCCCGCACCACCCAGAAAGTACGGGGCGGGGGGACAAAGGCATGGGGGAGTGGGGAGAGACGGACAGACAGACAGTGAGAAGTGGGGAGATGGAACCAGAATGTTATAAATAAAAGAGACAGCGATGGTTCAGAGAGAAACCTACTTCAGAGGGGCGCCAGAAAATAAGATGTTTCGGTTGCCTGAATGTTTCATGAACCTGTGAAAATAACGTGCTGCTCTTATAACAGAACGTGGGGAGACACTGCAGCTCATCAAAAAGATGTAGGTGCAAATGGGATATGTTCATAAAGCCCGTCCGCTGTGCGGGAGAGAAGGCCTGCTGCGGGCGGGGGTTTGGGGAAAGGCAGGTGCCCAAGAAGGAGCATCTCTGCTCAAGGGGGGAAAGTTGCAAGATGGTTTTTCCCCTTCACTTGTTTAAAAATAAAAAATTCCTCACCAAATGCCAGCCGCGGGTCAGGTTCCATTTGTCTTTATAACCGAGTAGAGAGGAGGAGCGCGGCCATAAGTAAGCACAGAGAGACCAGGGACCACAGACTGCAGACACACGGACAGCTGGGCTGGAGGAAGGCCTCAAGGAGGTGAGGCCCACACTGCGATCCTGGGAAACACCATTCCATTGTGGAGGTGGACGCATGGCGCCGTCGCCCCGGGTGGCAACTCCACGCCCAACATAAGGCCCCCCTCCCCACACCGCCTGGACACTTCTGGGTGGGACAGGAGCTCCCTTCACTTGAACATTCCTTCACTGCTGATCCCACACGCATGCACCAAATAGCGTGCGTGACAGGAGGAGGCGGGGATAAGCCAGCCCCGCTCCCCGCCTGTAAGGGCAAGGCGCCTCCAACTTGTACACATCACAGAATGAAGGAGCCTCAGGCGATGGCTGAAGGGGCGGCTGGGAAGAAGTCTGCACGGTAGAGACAGGCTTGAGCTACACCAGGCTGGCAAGGATCCACAATGGGGGGAGCATTTTTTCTGGCCGCTGCCTTGCATGACTCGTGCATCCCCAGATAGCAACGAGCTCATAATTTCTCTCCATTTCTCCCACAAGCCACTGGCATCGCACAAAGTTGAGTAAGTGGCAGGAACACCACAGAAGACCCACTCTGGAAGGGCACCCAGGAGTCCTCCCACCTGCCTCCTTCCTAAATCTGCCTCTTCACTGGCCCCCGGCTCCCCTAGCTCTGCGGGTACCTCCAGAGCCCTCCCCTTCCCCGTAGCAGGCAGCGCCGGCAGCGCCCCCAGTGGCCCCCTGCAGCCCAGTACAATGTCAGAGGCGGCGGGCCCCTGGCCCTGTCCTTGGTGCTGCCGCTGGGCCGCAGGCCTGGGGCTTCCTAGGTGGCCGGGGTGGGGGTGGGGGGGCAGACCTCCACCTTCCCTCCAGCCCGGCCTCTGGCCCCTGCAGAGAGCAGTGAATACATCCAGCTTTGCTTCTGCTCCTGTCAGAGGGCACTGGGGAAGGGGCATTCCAAAAGAAGGCCTGACGCAGCCAGAGAGGCCAGGCCTTGTGTGTGTGGTGGGGGGGGGAGACAACTCCCTGAATTCCCAGCTTCTCCCAGCATCCTGAGAAGACCCAAGGCCCCGGGGGAAGTGGACGGGAGGTCTCTCTAAGCCCCAGGCCCCTGGGGGGTGGATCAGATAAATCATTCAGGTCCTCTTTTTATGGGGGAGGGAACTGTTGTTGGAAATGGGCACCTCATGCCAGAAAACCCCAGCGGCTCTGAGGCAAACAGCCTATACGCCACTGGCGGACCGTCCCTCTTGCACACAGCAGCCTCACCAGGCCCAGAATGGCTGGCACGGTGCACCCATGTCACTCTGCCTCTGCTCCGAAACCCCCAGGGTTTCCCACCTCACCCACACCATTCCCCTCCCTGAAACTCCCGGCAGGGGAACGAAGGGTTAACCATTGCTTCCAGGAGTGTGAGGCAGCCCCGGAGGCCTCCAGTCCCTGGGGAGGGATAGGGGTAGCAGCCTCCTCCGTCCTCAGCCTTGGGAAGGGAGGGGGTGCACTGAAGCCCCCTCCCCCGACACTGTCCTAAGAAGCCCCCACAGGGGGAACACGCCCCACCTGCAGGCATCTTGCTTTCTTTGGGTGAGGCTTTCACTGCAACTTTTCTCCCTCTCCCTCCACAATTTTTGCTCACCTAGAGGGTCTGGTTTTAATTAGTGTAATAACCCCGCTAACAACGCAGCCTAATTAAGACATCCGCCCAAATCCACTATGCACACTTAATGAGCAGGTTCTGCTGTGATGTTTATAGTTTTTTATTTTTTATTTATTTATGTATTTATTTTTTGCAGACCAGTAAAACCAAAGCTGCCTTCCAACTGAAAGACCTCATTAAGGGCGACCTGACTCCACTACCCTGGGACCTGCTCGGTGCTGAGTGTCCTGGTCTCCCAGGTGCGCGCCCAGGGCAGCCCTGAGCGTGGAGGGTATTCCGGCAGGAACACAGCGACCCAGCATGTAAGGAGCTCCAACTTCACTTCATCCCTGGCAGGGGAGGGGGCTCGCCTGGGGGATGCAGCCCTCAGTCCCACTCCTCGGCCTCCACCGCCAGGTGTTTCTTACGCGACAGGAAAAGCAGCTCGTCGGGAGTCCTTTTCACAAGTGACCATTAAAAAATAAACCTAGTCCCTCGGAAAAGCTGGAAAGCTATCACGGAGGAGCTTCCCCCCACCCTGCAGGACCCCGAACCCGCTGGCGTGGAGCGGGAGTTCTGGACTCCCAACAACACCCCCCACCCCACGTAAGACTCTGGATCCTGGAGCCGCTCTGGGTGGGACAGGGTCCCAGCGACCAGGCGCAGCTCCCTCCCCCTTACCCAGACAGGGTGAGGCCCCCACCCGCGAGGGCATGCGGTGAGGCACCCCAGGGAGACTCCGCGCCAGGGGGAGGATGTGACCTCGGGCCTCTAGCCGCACCCACAGAGAGACAGCCCTCCCGAAGGGACGAGTGTCGCTGCCTCCCGGGGCCACCGGGGCAGAAAGTTTGGGCCAGGGTTGTGCCGGGTCCTCCCGCTCTAGCTTCCCCAGCCCGGTGGCGCTGGCGCCGGGGGGCGACCCAGGCTGGGGAGAAGCCGCTCCGCTGGGGCTGGAGACTCCGCCGGGAGCGCCCCCACCCCGCCCCCTGGAGGGCCCTGCCCGCTGCTTGTCACTACCCCCCCACCCGCCCACGCTGCCTACCCTCGCGCGTAGCGCGGCGCTGAGGCCCGGCTGCTCTTAGGAGCCGTACGAGCCCCTTCCTCCGCACAACTCCTTTGGGTCCTCAACTCCTCCGGCGAAGCCTCCTCCCCCAGGACTCCGGCAGGGCTCTCGGGGCCTGGGTGTTGGGAGAGAGGAGCACTGCACCCCGCGGGGTGGCTAACCCCTGCTCCCACTCGCTCGGGCTCCGGCCGCCTCCCTAGAGACGCCCCACCGGGCCGGGATCTCCGTGCGCCTCGGCCTCCCCCCGCTCGGGAGTTCCCCGCGCCGGGCATTGTGCCGCCGCCGCCGCCGCCACTGCCGCCACACAGCGCGCGGGACTCCCCTGCGTCTCCATGGAGTCCGACCCCGGGGCCTTCCCATTCACAAAACCGTCCCTCCGACCTCCGGCTGGGCCACGTGTCGCGACCCCAGCCCAGGAGGGACCTGGGGAGCCAAGACCCCGCAGAGAGACCCCTGACCCCGAGGGCGCCACCCCACCCCAAGCGCCCTCGGGATGGTCCCCAGCCGCACGGTGCAGCCCCGCCTCCCTCTGCGGGGTCTCCAGCGCCCCTCCCGGGCCGCGCCACCCCCGCCCCACGGCCCCCAGTTCGTGCAACTGCGAAGGTAATGACCGCCGCAGGGCAATGCGTGGGCGGCTAGGGTCGGGCTACTCACGGGCTCAGCGCTCCCCGCGGCAGGTGACGGGGGCCCGGCGGCCATGCCCCGGCTGCATCCCGGCCCCCGAGCAGGCAGCGGCGTCCCGGGGCCGCGCGGGCACGGCTGGCCGGCGGCGAGGGGCGTGCGGGGCCGGGCTCGGGCGGTGGCGGCGGCAGAGGCGGCCGCGTCTCCTCCGACCACGCAAGCGGCTGGGGCCGGGCCCGGGCAGGGGGCCGGGGCGGCTATCCGAGAAGGCTCCGCAGGCTCCGGAGCAGCCCCGCTCGGCTCGGCGCTCCGCGCTCGCTCTTCCCTCGCCACCGCCTCCTCTCGCCCTCTCTCGCTCGCTCGCTCTCTTCCCCTCCCTCCCTCCCTCCTCTCTCTCCCTCTCGCCTCTCTCTCCTCCCCCTTTCGCTTTCTCCCTCTCCCCGGTTCCTCTGGCTCGCTCGGCTGGAGCGAGGAGACAGCGGGAGCACGCGGCGGCGGCGGCGGCTCGGGCGGAGAGCGCAGCGCGCGGCGAGGAAGGGGGCTCCGGCGGCCGGGGACAGCGGTGGGGCGGAGAGGCCCCACGCACCCTGGTAGCCCGCAGTGCCAGCCCCGCGGAGCCCCAGCAAGGGAGAAGTGGGCGAGGCACAGGGGTTCCCAGAGCCCGGAGCTGCCCGGGTCCCGCCAGCACCGCCCTCCAGCCCTAGCCCCGCCTCTCCCTCTCTCCCCCCTGGCGACGGTGGGGACAGGCTTCTCTTATGAGGACCCCTGACCTCCCACCTCCCTGGCCTTGGCCCAGAAAGGACAACATTGGGGTGCCCCAGAAATGGAACTCGGCAGTGAGAGTGAATGCCCCCCACCTTTCTCTGCCACTGGCCTGCACTGCCTTGCCTCCTCTCCCACTTTGCCCACAGGCCCCCACTCCCCAAGGCCTGGAATTCAGTGCCTTGCCTTCCTCTGGACAGGGAGTGAAGGGACCACCCAGGATTACTGCTGGGGCCTGTGTCCAGACTGGCCAACCACACCCGTGCCAACACCCCTGCCCTGCTGGACATGTGGGCTGTCACTGTGGGAGGTCCGCTTAGGCTCTGCCTGAAATTAGGAGAGCAGGTTGCCCCTGCTCCTAGTACTCCAGCCTCCCCTGACCTGGCAGAAGCACCTCTGGTTTAGGGGCTGGGAGGGGAGGAGGAAAGCCAAAGCTAAGGGCCAGGGGAGTGGGAACCTGTGGGCTGGCAGGATGGGACCCATGGAGGGCAGGAGGTCAGCACCAAAGGCAGGCGGGAGGACCTGGGCTGTCCCACACAGAACCACAGGACTGGGCAGGGCCTTGCTTCTCTTTTCTGAGCAAAAAACAGATGCTATGCCCAGAACACCACAGGGGAAGGGGGGGGGGGATGAGCTGTAACCTCAAAGACGTTCTCAATCTAAGAACAAATGAAAAACCTATCCCAGGTTGCTTTTGACTTCTGGATGATGCTTCTGGAACCGCAGGACTCCTCCTTGTACCTGACTGTCCTGCTTTTCTGTGTGAGGCAAAAAGCATGTCATGGAATCCGGGGTTTGTTAGGGGCCTGGAAGACTGAGAGGCAGTCGAGGGAGGGATGCAGACTCCGCGTTCCTGCATGCCCAGGGCTCCGTGCCGCCAGCTGCCTGCCCTGCAGAGGGAGGACAGACAGTGTCCAAGACAAGTGGCTACTGTCCACTTATGAGCTTAATGCTTTTAATTTCTGGCCCTCCAGCCTGTCTGGATCATTGATCTGTCTTGGCCAGGGGGAATCGTGCTCTACAATTTCGAGTAAGCTGCTCGGCCTACAGCTAAACACCGGATAAATGCCTTGTCTACCAGCCAGGCAGCTGCTCGGCTGACTGAACTTTCCCCAGCCCCCATATTTAAAATGGCACATCCCTGCTCAGAAGACATAATTGGCTCTCTCTGTCCTCTGCTGTCAGATGGTCCAGGCTTCCGTGGCCTCCAGCTCGTGGCTGGGCCCACCCACTGCCCCTCACCCAACTGCCTCCTCACAGGCAGGCCTCTTGCTTCACAGACAAAGCACAGCTCTTTACAGGTTGCTCTTCTGGAACATTCCAGAAAAGCTCTCTGAAGACAGCACCAGATCTCGTTCCCGAGTTCCGCCAGAGCCAGCCAGCACTCAGCACCACAGATCCACGAGGATCCTGTGCGGGTGTGCTGAGGTCGGCAGCTACGGCAGGTGAGCCACAGGACCTTCACACTGGAACCGCCCCCCTTGGGGACAGGCCCCCCCCCAAGGCTGACCTCATGACAAGCCCCAGGAATTTGCCCTTCCAGCCGCAGCTGCTGCCAAAGGGATCTGGCCAGCCAGGGGCGTCAGGACCAAGTGTATGTCTCCATACCAGGAGTGCCCAGGAGGCTGTCCATCCTGGGGTATCATCGAAGAGGATTTTACAGCCCCTGACCTGGAAACTTTGTTGGGTTTTTTTGTTTTGTTTTGTTTTGTTTTAAGTGAGAACAGGGAGGAGAAACTGGGAATGGTCCTTTGTAATAATGATTAGGTAAGAGGCGAGTCACCTCAGAGACTAAAGCAACAAGGGAACACTGCTAACGTCCCTCCCTTTAAGAACCCCACTAACACTAACAGAAGAGATTCAGTAAAGATGCAAAGACCAAGGAGCTGGAGAACAAGAGGAAAGACCACAAGAACGATGTGGGCAGAGGAAAGCAAATGGGCCAGCAGCACCTGGCCTGGCCATGCTGTCTCTTCACCCCGCAGCAGAGGGAAGCTGAGAAACAGAACTTCCGAGGCTCCAAACCAGTGGGGTCAGGGGCCTGTGGAGATGGGGAAGGCAGCTCAGAGCAGCAGAGGTCTAAGAAGCCCACAGATCCTCGTCGGCTGCCCTACTCCAGACCATGGACGGCCAACCGCCCTGGAGGGGTGCTCCCTGGGGAGAACGGAGCAGGGACTCTGTGGCCAGAGGGACTTCCACGCAAGGGTGGCAGAGAGGTATCCTGCCCCCGGAAGGCTGAGATCACCATTCAGCCCCCAGAGGACCCTCTCGGACAGGCAAGGCCTAGGAGAGTCCCCCCCTCCTCCTTCAGGTAAGCTATAACCTTGCTGTGTCCCAGCAGAGAGCGGACCAGTCTCCCTCTAGGGAAAAACCCCAGTGGACAACCCCACCCAGTCCACAGAGCTTCCCGTTGGCTCTGAAGGCCCTGCCCCTAAATGTGAGTAGATGCCCTGAAATTACCAGATATCTGAAGAGAGCCTTTCGGGGAAGAACCACCAAGCCACCCAGGGCGGGGCAGCCAGAGTGCTGGGCGAGGGAGGGGGGCAGCTTCCAGGAAACAAAGAGGAGCGGCTATCAACAGCCTCCATATTCGCAGAGACAGCAGAGAAGATGCTGCATCCATGCTCCAAAACAGGAGGCTTTGAAGGAAGACACAGAACAAAAACAGGCAAACGTCCCGAGAAATTAGTTTCTTAGTTCTCAGCACAATGGATGGAAGCTGACCCACAGCAAGGCATACTGATATACAGAACACTGGGGGGCAAAGAAAACTTCCCACAGGTTTCCAGGTCCCATAAAAAAGACCCCAAACAAGAATGGGCTTTGTGGTGCCCAGAGCGACAGCAGGAGCTAAGAGATAAGTGCCCTCGAAGTGCCGAAGGAAAACCTTTCCTGGCCTAGAATCCCTGCCTGAACCAAAGTAAGCTCAAAAGTGATATTAACAGGGGCTCCTGGGGGGCTCAGTCATTAACCATCTGTCTTCAGCTCAGGTCATGATCCCAGCGTCCTGGGATCGAGCCCCACGTCAGGCTCCCTGCTTGGAGGGAAGCCTGCTTCTCCCTCTCCCCCTCCCCCTGCTTGTATTCCCCCTCTCACTGTCTCTCTGTGTCAAATAAAAAAAAATCCTTTTTTTAAGTGATATTAACATAAAAAGACTTGCATATGCAAGATTTCAAAAACATTTACTTCCCATCGGCCATTTCTCAGGAAGCTACTAGAGGATGTGCTCCAACAAAACAAGGGAATAAATCATGAGAGCACATGACACACTGTATCCAGTAAGAGAGGGACAGAGGATGGGAGTCCACAGGACAGGAGAGAAGGCAGATCTCGGGAAAGAAGCTGTCAGATTAGAGCGGGGTGGGCACACCTCCAACCATCCATACACAGACCTGCTGACGCCTCTGTCATCGTGCTGCCCTTTAACCCCAGATGAACCTGGCCCAGGTTCCAATCTGTGACTTCCTGGCCTGCTTGGGCCAGGTCCTGGTGGAGCTCCTGCTCTCCCCTCCATGCATGGCCACCTCGTTTCACCCCTCAGATATGTCCTCTAGAATCGGGAGGGTGGCCACAGCGAGCGAAGAGACAGAAAATGCAGATCAGCCTATTATTCCCCATCAACCTGCCAGACATCCCAGCTGGGGTAGGCCCTCCGTTCCCTCAGAAAGCCCTCGTGCCAAGAGCCTCCGAGCACAGATGCCGTTGACCATTCGGGGCCAGTGGGTTCACTGACCCCCTGAAAGAGGCTCTTAGAAGCTCGGTCTGAGGCCAGCCACACCGTGACCCCAGAAAGACTCAGCTTGTCTTCTTTCTTCCAGACCCTTCCTACAACACTGGCAGTGTGCAGTAGCCACGGCAGAAGGGGCGCTGTGGCCCAGTCTTTGCGGCGACCACCCCACATGTAAGCAGGAGACGGTAGCACGGTGAAATGTGGCAGGCAAACAAGATAGAAGGGGACTTCGTTTTCTTGTCAGTCTCCCGCACTCTTGTTCAGTCCACAGGTGACCAGCTGGTGAGCTAGGGGGCAGTGCATCTGGCACCATTATTGGGCTTCCTGGTTTCGTCTTTTAATCCAACAGTAAATTCTAAAGCTACTTACTGCAATCCTAACATCCTAGATAAGAATGACTCCCCTGCCCTCCCCCTCTCCATGCCAGCAGTTATGTTCCATATAAATACATAGGCACGTCCCTCTCCCACCACTGCCCAGGCCTGCTGGCCCCTTCTGGCTCCTTCAGGTTCCCCGTTAGGCCGAAGTCTAAGCACACTATAGGACACTGGACAGGTGCCTGCCTGTGTTCAGGATGTCCCTGTAGAGACAGGCCCCCAGGAGCTGAGGGAGCCTACTGGGGAAACCACCCGCTAACACCAGTGCAGGCAGAACAGACAAGCAAAAGTGGTATTCTGCAGGGTCTCTCAGACCCCATGAAACCTAGACCACTGTGAGACCTGGCCATCAGAGGCTCCAACCCCACTGACTTACCCCGTGGAGTCACGGACCGCCGGACCAGCCCTCACCTCTGCTCACAGCTGGGACGGAGGTCCTTCTCCCACACGAGCCTCAGCACTGGCCACACCAGCTGGGCAGGCCATCCAGCCGCACACCTGAGCCACCACGCGTCTCCCCTTACTCCTGGCCGCCAACCACACCATGCTTTTCGCTAGGAAGGGAGAGCTCTGACTTCCTCCCTGCCTCCCCCTTTTTTTCCAAATCCCCTCCCTGCTTTCTCTGTCCAGCCCTCTGGTGTCTCTCCCTGTCCCATCTCTCCTACCCTGGGGGCCCTCGGCCCGCCAGCCTGAAAGCAGCTGGGGTCTCACCCATGGTGTGAGCACCTCCCTAGACACTACCCTGCCCACAAGGCCCCTGCCTTCCTCTCTCCTTTCTTCATGACAGTGCCTACCTGCTTCCAGCACCCTACAGAATGGCTCTCCTGGAGTCTCCAGGGATGGGAGTTGCCAAACTAGCCCACACTCCACCCTTGGTGCACTGGACCACTTAAGACAGGTGGCCCTGCTATCCACTCCCTTTCCGGAAACTTCCTCCTGATCCTACATGACAGAAAGCTCTCCTGCTCGTCCTGCCTCCTCCTCCCTCCCGTCTGCTTCCCTCACTTCCACCCAAATGCCATCCTTCCCCAAGACTCAGTCTCCAGTCCAAGGTATTTCCCTCCACGGCCTCGCCCCTTCCCTGGCTTCCAGATCCAGACGTCATCATGGGCATTTCCGACAGGAAGCAGCTCAGAGGTCATTGGGAACAGTCCCCTCCTCTTATGGTTGAGGAAACTGAGGCTCAGAGTCTCCAGGGGCCCTGCCAGGTTCTCGGAGCGCCTGAAGGCAGCCCCGCACCCTGACCCCAGCCTCTGAGTCTGTGAGCAGGACCGCCCCTGGGCCGCCTGCTGCCCCGCACTTCACACGCAGGAGAGCAGGCCGGTGTGTCCGCAGTGTCGCGCACACACACATCCAGACTTGATATCTTATTTAAGAGCGTGCAGCTCTGTATCAGTGCCCACTTGCTTTCAGTCCTGACATTTATCTTCTCGAGAGGAGGGTGAACCCCTTGCAAATCACGCCGTGTCTCCTCCCACGGGGCCGGGAAATGTCAGGGGGAGATCCAGGCAGCTCAGGGTCCCACGTGTGGCCACGCACCCTGCTCTCTCCACTCTGCTAGATGGGGCAGCTGCTGCTGGAGAGCCGCAGCAGCCTGAGGAACGTGTGAGGGGTGGGGCACAGGGTCCCCGGCTGCCGCCCAACTTTTACAACTGGGGCGACGGCTGGAGACAAGAACCTCCGGGAACAGATGCCGAGGCCCCTCCAAGGACCGGTGGGTTCTTCCCCATCTCCCTGGACCTACTTGTTTCAAGGGAGACCCACACCGTATCTTTGAGCTCAGCCTATGATTGCACAATAATACCCTCCCAGAAAACAAATTAAAAATAGGAAAAATCCATCCAAGTCGTGTGTCTGCTGAGGCAGAGTGCTGTCAGATTGCTAGGCAACCCCAGGCAATCCTGTGGGAAGGAGGTCTGTGCTAAGCTTGCTCCGAGGAAGTAGCACTCTTGTCCCTTTTGTGTGGATGTGCTCAGCCGCATCCGAGCAGACAGGAGCACAGGGGAGGCGCCGGCTGCCTGAGCGCAAGGCACATCTGCCGGACAGACACATTCTCCGGAGGACAGAGAAGATGCCGGGGTGTCCACGGGATGAGAGACACCTGGGTGCTCGCTGGAACATCAGACTGATCTCTCCGTGCTTCCCAAGAGCCAGGTGTGTGGAACGGTGCAGGCAAACACCTGAATGTTAACTGATTTTCCCCCCACGTTCCTCACCACCTTCTGAGCAAGGGGAGCACAAACAAGTTCAGGAGGCTGGAGACGGAAGAGGAGAGACTAAAGATGGATGCATGGAGCAGAAGGGGAGACGGAGCTGGGCAACACCACGGCGCAGGCACGCCCAGCTCCGTGCTCCCCAGGCTGGGGCGGAAGCTCAGGCTTTCTCTGTACCGCGCAAACAGTAACCACGTCATAGCGCGCGGGCATTCAAACATTCACTAGGCCTGTATGATACTTTTAAAAGAAAAAGGCGGGAAATGTGGTGATCGTGAAAAATGACAAAGATTTTCCATTTGACCCTGAAGTCTTCCGAGCAGGAGAGGGCAAAACGAAGGGAGCATCTTCCCTTTTGTGACACATGGGGTATGCCCAGGGTGGAGGCAGCTGGTGCTTGCATTCCCTGGGGCTCCTGGGACCCAAAATTGGGGGCTTACAACCACAGAAACGTCCTCTCTCACAGTCCTGGAAGACAGAAGTCCCAAACCGAGGTGTCAGCAGGGCCACAGCACCTCTGAGGGCTCCGGGCAGAAACCATCCCAGAATGTTCTGCCACCTTCTGGGGGGGCTGCGATTCCAGGTTCCTTGGCTAACAGCAGCATCGCTCAACCTCTGCCTGTCTTCACACAGCCACCTCTGTGCATTCCCTCCTCATACGGGCATGCCATTGAGTTTAGGTCCCCACTAATCCAGCAGGACCTCATCCTCAAAGACCCCATTTCCAAGTAAGACTCCATCCTGGGATTCTGGGTGGACCTGAACTTTGAGGGATACTATTCAATGCGCTATGAGCAGATCAATAATGAAATCAGACGAGTTTCCAAGGAGCACCTGCTGGCCTACGTCTGATGCAGCCTGTCCCTCTGCGGGCACCTCTCTTACAACGCCCCACACGCTGCCACCCAGCTCTGCCTGAACCCCACAATAGCAGGGCGTTCCCCACACCCCCAACAGATGTCCCCCCATGGGAGGCCCTGCACTGCCGGAAAACGGTCTTCCAACATGGCCCAGACCTGCTGTGCTCATCATCCAGCTGGGGATTCACATCTGCCTTCTGGAGTCATGAGGGACAAGGAAGAGTGACCATGGCTCCTTCCTATGAGTCCAGCCCACAGATGCCCACAGGTGTGCACAGGCACACACAGGTGCACATGGCACACAGACGCCCGCAGGTGTGCACAGGCACACACAGGTGCACATGGCACACAGACGCCCGCAGGTGTGCACACACATACAGTGGCACACACACACAGACGCCCGCAGGTGTGCACAGGCACACGCAGGTGCACAGGCACACAGACGCCCGCAGGTGTGCACAGGCACACACAGGTGCACACGCACACAGACGCCCGCAGGTGTGCAGAGGCACACAGACGCCCGCAGGTGTGCACAGGCACACGCAGGTGCATGCGCACACAGACGCCTGCAGGTGTGCACAGGCACACACAGGTGCACATGGCACACAGACGCCCGCAGGTGTGCACACACATACAGTGGCACACACACACAGACGCCCGCAGGTGTGCACAGGCACACGCAGGTGCACAGGCACACAGATGCCCGCAGGTGTGCACAGGCACACACAGGTGCACACGCACACAGACGCCCGCAGGTGTGCAGAGGCACACAGACGCCCGCAGGTGTGCACAGGCACACGCAGGTGCATGCGCACACAGACGCCTGCAGGTGTGCACAGGCACACACAGGTGCACACACACACACAGGTGCATAGGCAGTCCCACAGCTGCTTTCAAACAACCTCTCCCCACCCTAACTGCCATCCCGGGAACTTCCTTCCGGAGACCGCCAAGGCACCCCGTTGTTCCCGGGCTCCTGTGCAAACACGACCTGATCGTGTCACCCATGGTCAGCCCCTGGTCACGCTCGCCAGCCAGACTCAGCGTGGAGGGTCTCTGTCTGCCTCTCTCAGGCCCCAGTGGACTCTGGAGAAGGCGTCCATCTGGGGAGCACCTGTCCGCAGGGACTCCTGCCTGCCGTGTTAGTGTCCTGGGGCGGCCGCAGCAAAGCGCCACAGGCTGGCAGCCTGAGCGACAGGCACGTGTTCCTGTCTGGAAGCTGGAGGTCCGGGATGAAGGTGTCAGCAGGGCCCATTCTTCTGAGCCCTTCCTCCCACCTTCCCCCCAAACACACAGGCATCCCTCCATGCGTGTCTGCACCCTGAATGCCTCTCCTCCCAAGGAAGCCAGCAGACTGGATTAGGGCCCACCCCCGTGACCGCCTCGAACTTGACGGCCTCTCTCGCGGCCCATCTCCAGATCAGGGACATCCTGAGCTGCTGGCGTTGAGGCTTCAAAGTGTGAACTCCCTCCACTTGTGGGTTCCCTGCTTCTCCCTACACAGCCGGCTTCCCCGGGACCCCTGCCCCCTCTCCTCCTCCACGGCACCCCTGCCCTCCACAGCAGCCACCCCTCTGGAGTTCGTGCCCTCCACCTCTGTTGCCCTCACCACACTCTAAACCCTCAGCTTCCTCCCCTTCATTCCTGCACACCTAGAGCAGGGGCACCCCGAGGGGCGCCTGGATGGCCTGGTCGGTTAAGCATCTGCCTCCTGATTTTGGCTCAGATCATGATCTCGGGGTCGTGAGATCGAACCTCATGTCAGGCTCTGCGCTGGGTGAGGAGTCTTTCTGGGATTCTCTCTCTCCCTCTCTCTCTCTCCCCATCCCCCCATCCCCCCTCCCTATACAGAAAAAAAACTAGGGGTGCCCCTAAAATACTACTCACACCCTGCTTCTCCTGGCAGAACCCCCCGAGGCCTCTCCTCACTGAACAGGACACGCTTGTGCTCCCAGGTCCTGCCCTCAGACTCTCAGTGGCATTTCCCGACCCACTCATACGTATTTTCCAGTGCTTTCCAAGCCCTTCCCTGCGCCCAACATTTCACCTGACGAGCTCCCCCACAAACACCCTCTAAGTAGCTGCTCTGACCACCCCCTCACAGACGAATGAACTGAGGACCTGGAAGGACAGGATCATCCCCGAGCTCTCACTTGGGGGGGGGCGCAGAACTTTACTCCCAGGACTATGGGAGTTGTGGGTTGACTGTGGCCCCCAAAAGACACCATCCAAGTCCTAATGCCCCTGTAGCCCAGAATGTGACCCTGTCTGGAAATAGGATCTTTACAGACATGATCGAGTTAAGGGGAGGTCAGCCGGGACCCCCTAAGCCAACATGCCAGGTGTTGTTGTAAGAAAGGGGGGCAGGGGGCAGATACCATGGGGAGAAGGCCGTGCAAGGACACCACACAGAGGAGGAGGCCATGTGACACGAGATGGGTACCAGAATGAGGCTGCCCCCCGCCGAGGAGCGCCAAGACTGCCAGCAACCCCCAGAAGACCGCGGAGGGAAGGGAAGTCACTCCCTGAGCTCCAGGAGGGAGCCTGGCCTGCTCACCTCACGCTCCGGGCCTCCATGCCTGCGCAGCATCAGCGCTGAGGAAAGCACGCTGGCCGGCGGAGCATTGGGACAGCAGCCCCAGGGCACAGCTACACACATCGGCAAGCGGAGGGGCCACCGCACCATCGCTACTGGGAGCCCGGGATGCTGGCTCAGATCCCGCTGGACTTCATGACCCGCGGCAGACGTCAGAGCAGAACACGCGGTGGCTCAGGCCCACAGAACCACGACATAGCCCAGGGAGAGGGGTGCGCTGAAGGGCGGGAGCACACAGATGCCCACACGCTGCCCCAGATCCAGGAGCCTCCAGCCAGAGGATGTACGTCCCCCAGACAGCCTCCTGCTCTGGGTCTCCAGGGAGCTCACCGCGTCCGGGTCCCCGGCGCAGGGCCACACTTAGGATGTGTGCCCAGCTCCGTGGGTGCCCTCTGGGAGGGCCCAAGGCCACAAGAGACGCCTGGGCTTGTCGGGGAGGAGGGCGCAGACGCCGGCCCTGAGTGGAGACACAGTACGCTGGAGGAAGTATGTTGCCCCGAACGTACAGGTGGTGCCCTAACCACCCAGGGGACCATGGCAGGTGGCAGGCCCTTGGGAGGAGATGCGGTCACGAGCCTCAGGAACAGGATGAGCGCCCCCGAGAAAAGAGGCCCCCGGGAGCTCCCTTATCCCTTACGGAGTTATCGCTGACGGACAGCAACGCGGCCGCGTCTCAAGGCCGGAGCTGCTGAGTTCTGACGGCGGACGCGCCACGGTCTGCAGTGACCGCAGCCACCACCCGGAAGGCGTCCGCTGCACCTCATGATCGCCCTCTCCCACCCCTCCCTGCACCCACCGTCCCCCACCGCCAGCCACTCACTGACCTGTTTGCTGGGATTTTGCACAAATAACGTTATTCAGGACTCCTTTCCTGGTCTGGCTCCTTTCACGTAGCCTGATTCCCCAGAGGGGCAAGCCTGCATCCGAACCTCACTCCTCGTCACTGCCGGGCGCTGGTCCTGGGTGTGGACACGCCGCCATCAGCTTCGCCGTCGTGGATGCACATCTGAGTGATGCCCGGTTTGGGGCTCCTGCCAACACAGCTGCCACGCACATCCGTGTGGACACGGGCTTTCGTTTTACGCACGCGCTGGGCAGCTAGGCGTGGGCTTGCTCTCACGTACCCAGAGTGCACAGAGGGGACAGCCGCGGCCTCCAGGCACAGCCGAGACCTTTACTTGACACCAGCAGAAAACCCAGCTTTGCGGAGCAGGGGGTACCGGGGCGGCTGCAATTGCTTGCACTTTTGTGGTCGCTCCGGGCAAAAAGCTGATGAACTGTTAGTGGGAAACAGTGGGCTGAAGGGAACGAAGCAGCCCCTCTGTCCTCTGACGTGTCAGCCTGTCCTTCGGGTCATGTCATCCCTGAGCCGAAGTACAACGGAAGGGCTTGACCCAGGCCACCAAGAAAGGTGTGCGGAGCTTTCCTGGAGGAACACGTGGCATTCCATATCTTTCGGTTCAGATGAGCATGACAGGGGGTAGGATGTGGGGGACAAGGAGAGGGGGAGGGGCCTCAGTGGAGGGCTCCACTGGACCAGAAGCCTCCCTGGATTCACCCTCTAGAATAAGCCTCTCCACCAGGCCCCTCCCCCCGCATCCCCACGCAGCCCCCCCAACCTCAGCGACCCTGCCTATCCCGTTGTTGCTTACTCACGACAGGAAGCAGGGACCCCTTCCTTCTACAACTGAGCTAGATGCAGACCAGCCAAGCAAGCAGGACACAGCCCCCGCCACTCCTGCACAGGGGGCTCCCCCCAGGGCCCACTTAGGAAAACGGTCCCTTGCAATCTTCTCCAGCAAAACCTGAAAAAACATCTCCCCATCTGTGACAGAAGCAGCTCCCATCGTCCAGTAACCGGACCCTGACATTTAGCCAGAAGACCACCGTCCCGGGTAAGGCCAACAACTCCCAGCCTGCCCTACGGCCCACACGATCACGTGACTCTATTTCGGCCAATGGGATGTAAGAGGAAGTGGCTCCTGCAGCCTGTGGGTCACGTCCTTAAGGGTAGGGGAGACCCCTGACCCCACCCTTACCTCCCATTTCCTCCACCAGAGGTGTGGAACATGAACGAGGACAAACCCTCGGAAACCAAGCATGCGGAGGCAGCACTCGAGGACGGGGACCCCCGAAAGAAGAGCCTAGTCTCCGGGTGACCTCTCCCCCAGAACTCAGTCACCTCCCTCTGGACAGTCCCTGTGGCCTCCTGAAGCCTCTGCTTGGACTCCTGGGCACATCCTAACTAGAACTATGTTTCTGTGCCATCCCAGCATCAAACCTCTATACAGAGCCGCACAACGGGCTGGGCCAGAGATCACCGCTGACCTACGACGGGGAAAACAAAGACAGAAAACCTAAGGCCAGGACAGGCCATCCGATCGCCCAGCCACGTGGCGAGGCACGGCGGGGCACAGTGAGGCACGGCAAAGCTGGGGCCCAGCAGATCCCCACACCAGGCCTGTACAGGGGCACACTCCCCTTGCCACACTGGGTCTCTCATGCTGTCCCCAGTGGCAACAGCAAGTGACCCTGAGCTCCCAGGCTCTTTGGGCCAGTGCCCCTTTCCAGTGTCCCCCATGTGCATCTTCAAGACAGCTGGCCCCCAGAGACATGCACAACAGATGTCCACCATGATAAATGCCACTGAAAATGAGACGCGAACTTACAGCAACTGTTCACCAAGCTGGCCACACAGCTCCTGACCCTTGCGGCCAGCTCCCAAGAAATCAGAAGGTAACCTCCTCCCCAGAGGGGGAACACTCCAAGGCTGGGGGACAGAGGGCCTGGCTGCCTGACCCAGCTTAGACGCCTGTGTGACAGGGACATGCCATTCACATCTCTGGGACTCCACTTCCTCCTCTGCTAAGAGCTAGGGACAGAGGCCATGGCTCCCCCCAGCCCACCTCCAGGTACGAGATCCCACAATTACTGCTGAAGGCACGAGATCCAGGGACACACCAGCCACGGTTCCAGCCCTAGAGGGACCAGCTGTGCAGGACACTCGGGGCAGCAGGAGGAAAGGTGAGCTGCTCACTGTTTCCAGTGATGTGCCTCTCTGCGCCCCTCCTACAGGAAGCGCGCTCTCTGCACCCCTGCTACGGGAAGTCCGCTCTCTGCACCCCTGCTACGGGAAGCGCACTCTCCTCCACACCAGCTCTGAGCCCCGCTCCCCGTGGGCTCCCATCCCTCCTGCTTCCAGGAGCTCCACTACCAGTCCTGCGAGGCAGGGGTGGGGGTGACAGGGGAGGGCGGGCATTGCTCTCAAAGGCAAACCAGGAGCCCTGGGTGCCCAGGTCCCTGCCCCTCAGGCCAGGTTTCAGCACTACCCCTCAGACCACTTCTCCCCGCCGAGCTGGCAGAGCCGAGAGAAACAGAGAGAAACTCACGTCTGCCCCTGCTCCAGGGTCCCTGCTGTGCCCAGGCCCCAAGAACAGGGCTACTTAAGCATCTAGAAGCCCCTGCAGACCTCCCTCCCTCTGCCCAGCTCCGTAAAGAACACGCTGACCGCTCCTTGGCCAGGCCACAGTCCCCGGCCCCATCCCACTCACTAGGAGGGTCCTCCTCTGCAGAGGGAAAGACAAGAGATGGTCAACCCTGGCAGCGCGCTCTGGACCCCTCAACTATTGGCCCAGGTGTGCCTCCGACTCCGTCTTCTGCAGATCCAGTTCGTCCGCCTCTGCGAACCCCCTGGACAGCGGACCCGTGCCGGTCCAGGACCTCTGGGCTAACACAGCAAGCCCGAAGCGCGCGTTCCCTGCTCCATCACACACGGGCGGAGCCCCAGGCGCTCCAGACACAACCGATCAGGCCGGAGTGGCTGTGAGCAGGAGCAGTGAGGACAGCCTTGTGCTCTTCTTCCACTGAGGTGAAGTTCACATTAAAAGCAGAGTTAACCGTTTTAAAGTGCACGAGAACGTTCACGGGGTCGTGCAACCATCCCCCCACCCAGTTCCAAACCATTTCCATCGTCCCCAGAGGAGACCCTGGACCCACTACTAGGCGGCCCCTCCCTGTGCCCCCACCCGGTGCTTTGAGAGGTTGTGAATAAAATGCAATTTGCTCCCGTTCCTCTTGCTCCAAAGAACCAGTCCTTGAATACGCCCGTCACACTGTCCTCGTCCCCTCAGCCTGACCCCTCACCCCATCAACACTCGGGGGACCTTCCAAGCTGCTTCTACCCAAAGAAAGTAATTCCTCATGCAGGGTCTTCCTTCGTCCATGGAGTCAACAAAGACTCCTCTAGCACGTGCTCAGTGCCCAGCTCTGGGTCGGGCAGTGACCCACAGGTGTGAAAGGGTCCAATCCTGCCGTCCCGGCACTGGGGGCCGAGCTGGAGACGCAGACGGGTCCACGGCGAAATGACAACGCCACGTGGTAAGCGCTCTGAGAAAAAACACGAAGAAAGGTTCTGCCCACAGAAGAGCCACACCCCCGCCACGGACATTTGCATCCGTGCTCCCACACCAGCAGGCCGCCTTCGTCTCTGGTGTCGTCTCTACATGCCCAAGACGGGGATACGTGTGCAAGATGAGACCACAGTCGGCAGCTCACAGAAGAAGGCTTTAAAAGGACCCCGACGTGGGAAAGCGTCTAATCGCACCTGTCGCCAAAACCATGCAAATCTCAACAAAAACACGCTTCCGTTCCCCTCCACCAGCTGGATTTTGAAACTGCTGACTGCATCCAGGGCTTCTGCTGGGAAATGACCCTCTCGCGCGCTTGCTGGTGGGATCCGAAGCTGGGTAATCCTCCTAGAGGGCAGACTGGCACTTGGATCAAAAGCTTTCAAATTGTGTTTAACCTTTAGCTCAGCAATTCCACTTGTAGGAATTTACCCTAAGGAGAAACTCCAGAACAAATGCAAAGATTTATCTCCAAAGATTTATGTACTAGAATATTTGTAGCTTATGGCATCAAAAGACTGAGAAGGAGCTAAATGTCCAGCAGCAGGTGCCTGGTAAATAATTTGCATGCCCATTAAAAACCCTATCGTAGAAGAATATCGAATGCCACCACGAAGCGTTTGTGAGCCGTCACATGAAAAGGTCTGTGGAAACCAGAATGTGGGTGAGTCCCAGCTCTGTGTCCTCGGCCTGGCTGGCGGTGACTCCCTCTGTCCATGCACACGTGATGGTTTTTCATTTGTCTTTTTTTTTTAATTTTATCATCTGTCCTAAGTTTTCCATGTCTGACCTGAGCCGTATCTGTAATCAGGAAAAGTACACGGAGCAGCTTTTCTCTTTTTGGTTAGACACACTGTAGAGGCGACTTGCCGTCCCTCGGACACAGCCGGCAGGATCGAAGGCAACCCCAATGCGTGCGGGGAGCCACCCGCAGGGTTGGGAGGTTCTCGTGCCTTTGACCGAGAAGCCAACGGGGCGCCCCGTGAGCCGCCCTGGCATGGATCCGATCATGTAAAGCAGCCACCGGCTAATCGGCGGGCTGCGTCTGTGGCCGATGGCTTTACTAGTTGCTCCACAGCCAGACTCAAAACCTACCACACAGGAGGGACCAAGACGCGGCTTTCCTTGTTCTGGGAGGAAACGTCCAGTGACAAGCCGCATGGACCGACCTCCCGCTGCTCCCTGCTCCCTCCGGATCAGGCTTCACTGCTGGGGCCGCACCGGGAGCGCTCCCCGCCCCTCACCGCAGCCGCCCTCCAGCCCGCCCTCAGCCTCTGCTCAGGAGCCCTGCACCCAGGCCGTTTTTCAGTCGTTTTCAAATGAAGTTCTGGAAGTTTTACCGTTACAAAACATGTTATTTTTAAAGCTCACGACTTGTGAGAGGAACAGAACAAAGTAAACAGCAATTACTGAACTCCTGCTAGGAGCTAGGCTCCTCACGCGCGTTTTTCTCATTCTATCTTCACGAAAGAAAGCCATGAGGTTGGGGCACCTGGGTGGCTCAGTGGATTAAGCCACTGCCTTCGGCTCAGGTCATGATCTCAGGGTCCTGGGATCGAGCCCCACGTCAGGCTCTCTGCTCCGCAGGGAGCCTGCTTCCTCCTCTCTCTCTGCCTGCCTCTCTGCCTAGTTGTGATTTCTCTCTGTTAAACAAATAAAATATAAAAAAAAAAAAAAAAAAAGAAAGCCATGAGGTTGACGGGCCCGTCCCCAGCGTACAGATCAGGAAACCGAGTCTCTGAGACACTAAAGAACCCATGCTCTCCCGTCTCGGGACGGGCAGGTGGTTTCTCCGGGACCAAGCCAGCTGAGGGAGCAGGAGCGTCCCGGGACGGGCCACAGGCTTCCCAGGACCTCCCAGCCCCCAAGGACCCCAGGAACTCAGACCCCCTTACCCCACTCGTGCTTGCCATCTCGCTTCACGGACAGGCCTTGAAGGACGGACGGAGCTCAGCGTCACCCGGCCCAGCCCAGGGACCATCACTGAGAAGCCGGGTGCCAGTCCTGCTGCGCACGCCACCGGAGTCCGAGCCCCCTTCCTCGTGAAGTGACATTTCAGAAGCCAGGAGACAACTCTATCGGGAGAAGAGCGCTAATTAAATTTGCTGGGCTCATTGAAGAGGAAATTATTTAATATTCTGAACAGATTTAATATTTGAAAGCATGGACGGCCTTGATGTACCGTGGGTGGGTTCTTGGCCACGTGGGCCCATGCAGGGTGGGGTCCGTGGGCAGGGCCGCAGGAGGAGATGGAGCTGCATGGGGGACGCGCTCCTGGAAGCCAAAGGGGACGGGGAGGAGCTGGGAGCGGGCCGAGGGGGCAAGGGCCTCGTTGTAAACTTGCCCGGCTCCACTCCGGCCCTCCGCAGACCCCGGCACCCCCCTGGAGCGAGACGGAAGTCTCACCCGTGAGCCTGGGGGTCCCTGCGTCTACCTGCTCGCGGGCCCCTTCCTATAACCCAGGGTCCTTGCCGGCCGAGCTACACGCCAGGTGACGGTCCCGAAGGCAATGTCCCTTTGGAACGCGGGAACTAAACGTGGGGGATGTGGAGGAGAACGGGTGCCTCACCCAGTCCCTGAGATACCGGATCCGGACCTTTGGGACACCGCCCAGAGACCACCACAAGGTCCCCTGAGAAACCGTTCCTGCAGGAGCCCGGTCTCGCACACTCACAGGCCACCAGGACGTGTCCACCACAGCTCTGAACGGCAGCTGACGCCCAGCCACCATGCCGCCCGCTGGAGGCGTTAGGACCCCAGGCTGAGTCACAGGGTCAGCCTCAGGCACCGCGAGCAGACGAGTTCGAGGTCACAGCATTCTGGGAGCGGCGTGGCACGCCGGGTGCCCCGCCAGCCAGGCCAAGGCCCGCGGTGTAGGGCCCCTGAACGGGGGGGAAGGGGCGGGGTGGGGGGAGCCGAATTCAACTCTCTCCTCAGCGAGGAGGGGAAGATCGCTTCCTGATGGGCCGGTGAGACGGGGGCTGCGGGCTCCGGACCGGAGCGGGGCTGGCCACGGCAATGGCCCTAGGTATGTGGTGGAGTGTGTAACCAGCAAGTGACAGAAACTCAGCTCACCCAGCTTAACTGGAAAAGTCATTCCTGGGAACTCACGAATGGGACAGAGCTGGCCTGGGAAACTCAATGCTTTCCTCCTCTCTCTCTCTCTCTCTCTCTCACACACACACACACACACACACCCCTCTCTGGTCCTCCCTACCAGTTGACCTCGTCTCTCCTAGTGCACGTGAGTGTCCTCGTACGCAGGGCAGGCGGCAGAGGACAGAGCCCACGGCCACTGAGTGTGGGTGACTACAGCCTCTCGGCCGAGCAGCCCAGCAACAAGCGGCCAGCCTCCCCCAGCCCCTGGGAGAAGCCAGTGAGGGAGGCCGACCACGGGGACCAGGAGCAGGCAGAGGCCACGGCGGCCCCCATGAGGGGCTCCTGGTCCTGGAGGCGCAGCAGGGCCCCCGGCTGAGAGACCCGGCGCGCAGAGGTGGCACTGGGTCGGATCCAAGCCCGACCCGGCGTTGCTCAGATTGGAGCGGTCTTTTTGTGGGTTTTGGGGGGTTTGGGTTTTTTTGGTTTTGGTTTTGGTTTTTTTTGGTAAGTGATTCTGTCTGCTTCACGCTCCAGGGGCTGGAGATTGGGCACACTAGGACTGTAATTACAAGTCCATAAACCAAATGCCAGGGGGTCAGTCAGGTTTTCCATCACGAACCATCAGAAGCAGCTCTCGGGGTGCCCCTGAGCCCCCCTCTGCCATCTTCTGACCCTCCACCTCAACACCGGAGTTTGTAGGAGCTGGTGTCCCCTGACGGGCCACCTCTGAAATTAGGACTTTAGTTGAACTGTCCCTCCCGCCCGGTTCCCTATTCAAACCGAAGATGAGGCGGGTCTGCAGCCTGCACTCAAGCACCCAGAACCCCATGAAGTGGGACCAACTCCCTCCTCTCCGTGGGCTCTGATGGTCTCGGGGAGCTCAGCCTCCGGCACTGAGCGGGCCTGGCTCGCCGGCTCTGGGCCGCGGTCAGAGGCTGGGAGGAGCAACCACCCAGAGCCCCAAGTCCAGAACCACCGTGCTTCCCCCACACTCCCAGCAGTGCGGCCTTCAGGCTCCGCTTTTGGTGAAGAACTACAGATCCCCCTGCCCCCGCACCATCAGAGCCGCCGGAAGCCCGAAAGGCTGGGAGTGCTTGCCCCCTCCCTCCCTGCAGGACCTCAAGGGCCAGGAGCAGAGCAAACGCCACTCCCACGCTGTATGCCCCTGTTCCATTCCAAGGGACCCGATGGCCTTCTGCCCTGTTGTTCCCCAAGTGAGGCTCAAACCCACATCCAATGCTGGCCTTCTGGGCTCACTGTGGACAGAGTGCCTGGCCTGCAAAGCCAAGCATCCAGCCCCAGGGGTTCACAAAGCACCCACCGTGTTCCAGCCAGCGCAGGGAACAAGAGGCAGGACGCACAGTCCAACCTCAAGGAGCTGCCAGGGCAACTGACTCAGGAAGGACATGAGCCATGGGAGGGGTCAGCGCTGGCCACAAAGGGCCCTGGCGTCCAGGCCGCCTACCCTGCTGTCTGCAGTCTACCCCTCCTGGACTCTACCTAGATGATCCTGAGGGTTTCTCTCGACTCAAACTCTCTGCTCCTGTAATTCCGGTCTACACGGTGAGGTATGGATGAGACAAGCTTGGGCTCGGAGTTGGGGGTCAGGGTCAAGGGTTGGAGGGCACCAGGAAGGCTCGCCCCCTCCCACAGGCCTGGGAATGTCTCCACAGCACCTTGCGGCACCCCAATGTTCTGTCCTCCTGGTGGCCGGATGCAGAAGCTGGGAAGGAGCCCTGGAGGCCCAGGGCCTGGCCGGGGGAGGCCTCATTCCCACCCCGCCTCCTCCCAAGCCGCTGCCCTGGGCGTAGAGCGTGAAGCCTCAGAGAAGTGAGGGAAAGTTATTTTCCTGAGACATAATAACATCACAAGTCATCTTAAAGCCCTTTAAATTATCTTAAAGTGGTTAAAGATTATCAAAAACGCAGAAAACAGAAAGAGAAGGAAAAGATTTTTAACTAAAAGATAAACAACTTCTGAAACATGGATTCCCTTCACTAATAAAAACTTCTGGGAGATTAGTAAATAAAAGGCAAATAACCCATAGAGAAACCACCATTTCACGGGAAGATATAAATGGTTATTAAACATGGGAAAAGATGCTCCATTCACTCAGAATTGGACAAATTCAATGAATAGCAAGACACCATTATCAAGTGTTAGACTGACAAAAAATATTTAACACACCCAGTATTCAGAAAAGAATGAATAAAAAGACACTCGGACACACCGGAGGTGGGACTAGATTGGTAAAATCTTCTGGAAGGCTATCCGGGGACCCACACACCTTCGATCTGACAATTCCACTTCCGGGAATCTATCCCACTGCTTCCTGCTCACAACGTGTGCATGCAACATTGTTACACGAGCAATGTATGGGGGGGGGTCCCCCTGCTGGGGAGTAAATGAGGTGCCCATATGGTGGCCCGTTATGCAAGCTTCTTTCTAAACAAGGGAGAGCTATATGTACTGATGCAGCACCATATCCACAAAAAGAAATGGAACCAAAAAAGCAATTTCCAGAACAATACATACAACTTGAGAGACTTAAGAGAGAGGGTCAGCCAGGAACCGTTCTTTACTTCTGAACTTTTCTATACTGTTTGAATGCTTTTGCCAAAAGCAAACATATTTTTTTCACAGAGAAAGGGTTGGTTTTTTAATAATTGTATTTATTTACTTGCCAGAGAAAGAGAGCACAAGCAGGCGGAGCATCAGGCAAAGGGAGAGGGAGAAGCAGGCTCCCTGATGAGCAGGGAGCCTGATGTGGGACTCGATCCCAGGACCCTGGGATCATGACCTGAGCCTAAGGCAGATGCTTAACCGAGTGAGCCACCAGGTGTCCCAAAGGAAAAATGGTTTTAAGGGAAATAAGAAAGCCATACTTGGGTTTTCTTGGTAAACGTAATTATCTTTCCCATTTGAACTTTCTGTTGTTAGTGTTAAACAAGCTCACTGTTTGGGAGAATGGGGGGAAGGAAAAGGGTGGGGGAAAGTATAAAGTACAGATTTTTCAAATAGAGACAAATCTAAAAATCACTGATAATCCTACAACTGAAACACAACCACTGGTAACATTTAGGGTTTTATCTGCCCAAGCTTAGTTCACACTTGTGTGGAAGTACATGTATGCATACACACGTGGTTTCTGTTCTATTACGTATCGTTAGCCATATCCAGAGTCACTCACAGGAGCACGTGAAGAGGTTGTAGTAACATCTGCCACCAGCAGCGACACTGAAGCCCTCCCTTGACTCAGATCTTCCAGATCCTGTGCCCATTCCCTCCTCCCCTTTGCAGGGAAATTCCTTGAAAGAGTTGTCTGAATGTGCTGTTCCCACTTCACACCTGCCTGTTTCCTCCTGAAGTAACCGTAAACAAGTCTAACACCACTCTTCGGTACAAAAATCTGCACAACCCCCAGCACCCCCTCCAGCACAGCCAAACACAGTGGTCAGTCCTCAGCCCTCACTTCCCTGTCCCTTTGGCAAAGCAGACACGGTCATTAGCCTACTTGGTCCTTGAAAGTCCCTCTTTATTTGGCCTCTGGGACACCACTTCTCTCTCGGATGCCTTCTCAGGCACCTTTCCTAGTTTCTCCTCATCTCCCGAAACTCTACACATCGAAGTGCCCAAGGGCTCAATTCTGGGACACACTCCCCTCCAAATAGAAAAGACATCACTTCTCACATCAGGTCCCATGGCTTTAAAAATCATTAGAATAATCCCTAGAGCAACCACTAAACGAAGCGCAACAGGTAAGGCTACAAAGCCAATATACAAATAAATGGAATACAAAAGTAACCACAATGAAGGTAGAAAAGGAGGTACAAATGGACAAGAACCAGTGGAGGACTCAAACAGAAAGCAAATAGTAAAATGAGAGACTTAATTCTGGCTGCATACCACAATAGATGTAAACGGACTAAACCTTACTCCAGCAAAAAGGCAGATGTCATCAGCTGCAGAGAGACTCGAAGTAAAATATGGTCAAAATGATACATGATGCAAAGAAACTCATGAGAAGGCTCTATTGAGTTTGTGGTCACCACAGATTAACTAGCCTTGAAGACAAAGGTGTTAGAAGAGCTGAAGAGTCGCATTCCGTAATGACAGAAGACCGCGAACTAGCTAGAAAATACAAAACAAGCATGGAGGCCCGTGATGGAATCTCAGCAGTGGGCAGACACAGGAAGAATTAAAGGGAGAGATCCACAATGACGGCTGGAGATTCTAACACCCCTCCCTTGGCAACTGATACAACAAGTCAACCAAAAATCAGTAAGGAAATACAAGACCTAAACACCACCACCAGCCAGCTTGACTGAACTGACATTTACAGAGCACGATGCCCAACAACTACGCAAGCTCATTCTCTTCAAGTGTGCGTGGAATATATTCGCCAAGATCGATCATGGGCTTGGCCATGGGGGAAAAGCATTTCAAGTAATGTCAGCAAGATGGTGGACATGGATCTCAGGGCTTGCCTTCCCCCACAAAAACTATGAAAACAAGGGAAAAACAACTACATATAGACAAAAATAGCTGTGACAGAGCTCCAGAGTACCACCAAGAAGCAGCAAAAATCCTACAGGGCACAATACCAAAAATGGACACCACAAAAAGCACACCTGCCTTTGCTTGAAGACCAGAGCTCTCTCCCCAACAGGACAACATCTGCTGAACCCAGGATCTACCTCCATCCACCCTCCTGGCCTCTCAGCCTTTAACAAGGTCCAGCCAGGAAAGGGGAAGGAAAGCCACTCGGCCGCCAAGGAGCGGGAAGATGGAGGACGGCCCACAGGAGCGTGCTGGGGGCCAGACTCTGGGGGAGTTTGATCAAGATGGATGGGGCACCTGCTAGTGATATGACCTTCCAGGGGCCAAGGGCAAAGTCCAGACCTCTCTTTGGGCAAGGTCAAACTCTCTGCTACTCAGCGGTAACCCTCAAGTTCCAGTCTGTGCGCTGAGCTGATTCCACCTGGCATTTTGTGGAAATAAACATTTAGACTCCAGAACAATGTTTTTGGATCCTTGTTCTGAATGGGATCATCACCCACATACTAGTTCGGGCGAGAAACTGCTGAGGAGTAAAATCCTGGTGCTTTGCCATCCCAGGAGGGGAGGGAGGGGTGGATTCTGTGAGACACTGCATTCCTGACTGACGTTTCCATTGGGGGAGGGGGGCTCAGTTTCAGGTCAATAAAAAAGAAATGAGTGAGAACATCTCCCACCACCACAGCACAGAGAGAGGGAGAGACAACACACACACACATACACACAGTTCCTTCCAAGAAGCGGCCCGACCATCCCTTTGCGAGGATGTGTATCAGAGAAAAAAGAACCGCTTCCCATTCCCCAATGTGTAGCAGGAGAGAAAACAGAACTCAAACGGCCAGAGAATGAGCTAACGCAAGCCCCGAGCAGCTCCAAAGCTGGAACTGCACGTCTTTAGTAGAAAAAGGCACTGGGAATTCTCTAAAACTGGCCGCACACCCGGATTCGAGGAAGGCCCTGTCTGCTCATCACCACCAGGACCTCAAAGCCTGCTCCTCCCCGATGTAGCCTCCAGACGAGTCAGAACTCATCAGCCACAGACCTCAGACAGTTCCCGGCAACTCCCAGGACCCTGTGCAACTCAGCCTCACCCATGCTGGCTGCCCACTCACCCAGTCACTGCTTCCAGCCCTGCTGCGGGGAGTTGACCGGCCACCCAGCCCAGCCAAGGGATTGGGGAAGCCTCCCAGGGGGTAAGGATGAGGCCAGGGCAAGGACGGGCGCCCAGGGCTCCCACCTGCTTGGCTCTCTGGTGTTGCCTCTGTTCTTCCTCACTTCTTGGGGTCCCAGGCATGGGCATTTTGCTCTCCATGCTCCCCAACATCATCGAGCTCACATGGACCACAGTGCCCTCCTTACAAAGGACGCAGCGCCACTGGGGCCCCATGGTGGCCGCCGCTGGAACTGGCCTCTTGCAACAAAGCCTCACGAACTGGGGAGGGGTCCCCACTGGCTGGGCAGATGCGGCAAGACAGAAGAGTGGCGCGATGGCCCAGCAAAGCCCAGGACCCCGACGAGCGAGTGCAGGTGGGAGCTGTCACCTGTGCACAAGGGTGAGAGGCACCACCCTCTCTGGCCCTCGTCCGCCGGCGCCTGCGGTTCCCTCCACATCTGCCCTTCATCCAGAGCTGCTCCCCCCTCCCTCGGTTTCTCCCCTTCTCTCCCCTCTCCCGGGCTTGATGCTTTTAGTGTCTTCCTTCCCTGCTCCCCACCACCACCTGCCCATGGACAGAAACCTCCACCTGGCTCTTTCGTACCCAAAATCCACAACTGGTTTCTTAGGAAATCGCCCTCCGTCTTGTGTCAGTCACATCGACTGAGCCCGGCTGTACTGAAACCAGAGTCTGCACATCCCAGATGTTGGGCAGACCCTGATGGCTCACTGTAAAGCGTTGTCAAGAAACACGATGATGAAAAGTTCCCGTTATTCACCTGGGGGAGGGCGGGCATGTAAATGGTAAAACTTCCCGAAACCCCAGGCCAACTAACCTGCCAGGGGCAAAAGTAAGCAAAGACTCGAAGGGGAGAGACAAAGCAGGGTACAGACAAAGGTGACCGCAGGCGGCAGGCAGAGGGAGGCCCTCCCAGCCGGGAGCGCCAGGACGCCCATCCCCTTGGCCCTGGTTCTTTGGTTCCCCTACAAAGGCCATGCTTGGCATCTCAGCTGTTCCTCCAAGCCTCATGGGGCCCCAGGCAGGGTGCTCTCCTGCAAGCAACCAGCCAAATGATGAACCCCCAGGAGCAGTGTGGCTTCAGCGGCAGCACCTGCCCTCAGCCCCAAGGCCCTTCCTCTGCTGTGGACGCCACAGAGAGAACACGAGGCCCTCACGTGACAGAGCTGGCTGCATGCGCTTGTCATCCCCGCCTTTCTTCCCCAGCAAAGACGGCTGTTTCCTCCAGAAACACAAGCCCTTGTAGGCAAAGAGCCTGCACCGGGAGCCCTGGCAGGCCCAGAGCAGCCTTCGCCACCCAAGCACATGGGGCCGTGGTCCTCCGGACCAGCACAGACCCCTTCTCTCTCCAGTGAGTTACTAACGACGACATTGTCTCCGCCTGCTCAGGCGGGTGCTGTATCGACACCACCGACGAGGCGGGCCTACAAACATCAAACAGGATCTCTCTCCGCCCCGGAAGATTCGGTGTGCGACGGGTGCTCGCTTTCTGGGTCACAGCCAACGTCCTCCCGCTGTGTCATCACAAGGCAGGAGAGGTGAGGGAGCTTTCTGGGGTGCCTCATTTAAGGGCACGAACCCCATTCATAAGGGCTCCACCCTCTCAACCTAAGCTCCTCTCAAAGGCCCCCCTCCTAACACCATCCCACGGGGGGTTAGGATTTTGGCATATGTCACGGGGCACGCACACACGCCAACCGTAACAGATGGCAGCCGCCCTGCAGGGGTGCACAACAGAAGCATAACAGAACTGACCTGCGCACGGGGCCCTCTACTCCACGGCCCACTCCAGGGCCACCCTGAGATGAACATGGTGGCCCTGAAGGGACCCAAGGCTGTGATCTGCAGGAAGGGGGCTGGGGAGATCAGTCACACTCCGGAAATAAACAGAGGAGCCCTCCCTGGCTTTTCCTGGAACACCCATGAGCATCCAGATCCCTGAACTGAGAGGGAAGGCCCGAGGCCCATGTGCCGACGTGCTTCAAGCGACATCAGGTACCCGCAGGGGTGTCGCGCAGCTGGCCCCGCGTCCGCCTGCCCCTGCGTTAACGTTCTCAACCCTGCAGCTAGAGGCAAACCCAGGTCAGATCAGGTCCCTCCTCCGCTCAAAACCCTCCTGCAGCCTCCACCTCACCCAGAGAAAAGGCCAAAGGTGGGGGGAGAGAAGCATGCAAAGCAGCTCGCTCCTAACTACCCAAAACAGGAAGCACCAAGTGTGCATCGGCAGGAAGAGGCGTGACCGTCCAACATACCGCCCATCCCACCAAGGGACGCCGTTCAGTAATCAAACAGGAACACACACACAACACGCGCAGCAACACGGACAGATCGCCAATACCCGGCACTGAGCTAATAGAGCCGGTGACCGTACACTTCCGTGTGCATGAGGGTCTCGAACGCAGCCTACTGTCTGGTGCGAGAAATCAGGGCCAAGACAACCTCAGGAGGAGGCAGAGAGACGATAAAGGGGCAAAACTTGTCCAACTGCAGGTCTAAGATTAGTGCATTTTACTACTTGTCAACTACGCCTGAGTTTGAGAAGAAAAAGTGAACATGGATAGTTCTCTGACCCAAGAGTGAAACCTGATCTAGCCATTTGCTACCCTCTGGCCTCTTCTCTCACCTGTGGCTCCACTCCGCCCACCAGCCCCCTCACTGCCACTCCATCCTGCCCAAGACCCTCCTGCCACAGGGCCTTGGTACGTGCCGATCCAGCTCCAGGAAATGCTCAGCCCCAGGTCATTCACTCGCCTCACTCAGCTCTTTGCACGAGCGCTGCCTTAGCAAAGACGACTGCCTGACATGAAATGACTTCGCTCTCACTGGCTGGGGAGGGGCTCATCCTCCCTGCTAGAATGACAGCAAGGACTTTGCTCACAGCCGGGTCATGGTCCTGGCACCTAGAACCATGTCTGGCAATCAGGAGCCTTCAGTAAACACGCTTCTGCTGAGCGGCTGTGGTCAGCAACCTCTGAGGGTGTCCACCTGCCCAGCAACCACACATCCACGGTAAAGGCTCTCAGGATAATACATTTCTCTGAGTGGACGGCTTTCTCTCTCCGGTAGCTTCCGGCTTCCCGGCCCCACTCCCTGCCTCCACCCAGCCGCACCTGTAACCAAAGCAGGAGCTGGCCACAGTCGCCGCTGCTCTGTCAGGGCAGCCTTGAACTAATTCCTGTGACTGCCAGGGAGCACACCTCAATACCGCTGCACGAGACAGAGTAATTAGTTCTAAACATAGCTGCCTCTCCCCACGCTGTCACTGGCAGATGCTGGCAAGTCTGCAGCAGAGCCCTGCCTCCTAGCCTCGGGATCCCCAGGTCATGCAGACACCCCATGAGGGCACCAAATGGGCACAGGCCACACAGACCACCCAGCCCACGAGCCCTGACTCCCCAACTGAACTGGGCCACCACATGCTGCCACAGACCAGGGCCTGGGGGGGGGGGGGTCTCGGGCTCATCCACCCTCCACCCCACGTGCCCATCACCTGGGTCACCCTGCTTCACCCCAAACTCCGGCCCAGCTCCAACGGCCAGGGTGAGGGCCTCCCAGCGCAGGACTAGCAAGGCCCACAGAGGGAAGACCACCCCCACATTCCTTTCAGGAAATTAAGGTGAGAAATCTGGGACCACTTCCATCGGTGTGAAATATCCAGAACAGACCAGACTGGAGACAGAAAGTAGACTGGCCTGTCGCCGGCGGGGGACAGGGGAGTCACAGCTGACATGCATGAGGGCTCCCCAGGTGGCAGTGAGAGTTCTCCTGTTCTGATTCTACCCCGGTGGACGTGCCACAGCTTGGTGCACATCCTGAAAACCACGCAGTTGCACACCCCCAGGGCTGAGTTGTAGGGCATGTGCGTTACACCTCGACAAAGCTGTTGAACGAAAAGATGGGAGACCCTGTGGTGCCTTCCCCTACTCCACACATCTGGACCACCCTCCGCCCTACCTGTACACGTGAAAACGGGAAAAGGAACACAGAAGGTCTGATCGCCCCGTCCACTGTTCCACTGTTGGGGCAGTAAGGAGCCCTCCCCAAACCCACCGAAGGGCCAGGAGCCCCCACTCAGCTGCGGCAGGCTACTTTTTTCTGGAGGACTCGGAGAGAGAGGAGTATAATGCTGACCCAGGAGGAGAGGGTCAGGAAGAGGCAGGGCACGTGGCTCAAACTTTCACTAACTACTACCAACCCTGCCCCAAAGCCGTATTCAGTCTAAAACCAACTGTCCACAAGCCACAGGCAGCACACACGTTAGCAGACCACAGCACAATGCCCACCGCCTCTTCCACCATGCCCGCCCGCCGGATGGACACAGCTCTCCCGCGTCTCCCCACCCCACAGACCCTGAGCCCCACGGTACCGACAGGATCCTCTGACAGACAGGTGGGCATCAGTGCTGAGGTCCACAGTGGGGACAAGGAATCTCCACCCTCAAGCTCACAAGCCAGCCAGACACGCATCCTGAGGGACACTGCATCTTGGCTAGGGCTGTCCTTCCCATGGTGCAGAACCGTGAGCCAATCACACTGCCCCAGGACGCCCCCAGAGCCTTCCTGAAGAGGCCCACACCCTCCTCCCAGGTGTCCTCGCACCACTGCTCAGTGACTGCTGACCCCGCGGGCCCCCCGGTCATTAAAATGCAGCAGCATCGCTCATGCCTTACCTGCCGCCACCTCGATGTGTCCGCACAGCAGGTCCGAGCTAAGCGCAGGAGGTGCGCGCTGGTCAGCAGGGCCGGCGAGAGGCACAGCGGTGGCGGGCAGAGCGGCCCGGGGCGCGGAGCTGGCGGGCAGGACTGGTCCTGCAGGAGAGGCAGGCCTCAGAGCCGGCAGCCCGAAGCATCCCAGGAACCCGTGAGACGAGCGGACGGACCCGCAGCGTCGCTGGGCACCCGGGGGCCGAGCTCCTCTCCTCGCCACGAGGGACCCAGGGACACGCGCCGGACGGGCGGCGGGAGGGTCGGTGCCGTGGTGGAGGCCTCGCCAGCAGGCCAGGCCGACCCCAGGACTCGCCCAACGCGCCCTGTCCTCCCCACGCAGGCCGCGGAGATGCGGCGGCAGACGGTCCCCTTGGGCTTTCCGAACCGCGCGAACCCCGGGCGCGGAAACCAGGCCAGCAGCAGCCCCGCCGCGGAGGCCGTGAAAGGGGCTTGTGTGCAAAGCGCCCACCGAGCCCTGCAGCACTGGGGGTCCACCTCCTCCACGTCCGCGAAACGTCTTCATTCCGGGGCTCCAGGGCACCCCAGAAAGGGTGACACAACCCGCCGGGCACCGGCGTGTTCTGGGCCGCTTCTCCAAGCGCGCATGCGTCATCGTGGTTTCCCAGTCTCCCTCGCGGTGGGGTGGAGTCCTGTCTTCTGGAAGCGCGCATGCGTCGGCGTGATTTCCCAGCCACCCTCGCGGCGGGTGCTCACTGGGTTGGGCAGTGCCGGCGTTGTCCCTCACAGCACCGCTGCCCACCGCATCGGCCACCGCACAGGGACCCATGGCGGCGTCCCCACAGGACAGGGGAGGGCGGCGCAGCCCACAGGGCTGGGCGTGAGTGCGGAACAAGCCTGGACTGGGATAAGCCGAGGGAGGGGTGGGCCGTTGGCACGGAAGGTCCGGGTCTGCGTCGGTGCGGACGGGCTCGGCCGCCGCGCTGTCTCGCTGGGAACCGCTTTCCCGCGGGAGCCCTCGCCGCGAGTTCCCGCAGGCCGGAAGGACTTCGGTCGCAGCCGCGGTTCGAGATGGGGAACGAGACTTTCCTGATCGCGCCACCCGTCCACAGCCCTCAGCCGGGGAGGTGGGGGGCAGAGACAGCGAACGAGAGATCGGAGGTGGGAGGCGGGGGCCGGGGGACGTGGCGGGGTTGGGGACAAAGCTAGTGACCTGCAGGGTGGGGCCGGGTGGGCCTCGCCAGTGTGTCCTAGAGAAGTTGCCCAGAATCATGAAAACTGAATCCTTCGAAGGCCGAGGTGAGGCACAGCGGCTGCAGTGTCCAAAGGAGGCACGTGGACCCTGCACGCGATCCGGAGGGTGAGGGCCGCCCCCCCCCCCCCCCCGCCCCGGCTTGTTCTTGGGCCATTGAACCAGAGACACCAGGATCCGGGATGTCAGCCCACACAGGGTGGGGTCAGGCCCCGTGCGAACGGAGGAGGACTGAATGGAAGTGTCCACACCGAGGGGGCCAGCCCCACCCCCCAGCCAGCCTTCCCTGCTGGCTCCAGAGCATCAGAAGCCAGACCCAAACCCCACCCGAGGCGAGAGACCAGAGGCTCCTTCTCCGGAGAGACCAAGAGCTCCTCCAGAGAAGAGACCTAGAAATACATTGACACTGGGGACTCAAACTAAAAAGCAAGTTGTCCGCCGTCCATCCTGCGGTACAGCCCATGGCCAAAGTTGGCGCTCGCCCAATCCCTCCGACGTAGCTGCTGCAGAGTGCTCCTTCGGATTCTTGATGGTGGCACCTGCGTCT